>NC_090440.1:40353084-42811417 GCF_031143425.1 Pleurodeles waltl | reverse complement strand
GCTGGGCCGCTCTAAGGGGCTGGAGATTGATAGCTGGGCCGCTCTGCGGGGATGGAGATTGATAGCTGGGCTGCTCTGCGGAGATGGAGGTTGATAGCTGGGTTGCTCTGCTGGGAAGGAGGTTGATATTCTGGGTTGCTCTAAGGGGCTGGAGGTTGATAGCTGGGCTGCTCTAAGGGGCTGGAGGTTGATAGCTGGGCTGCTCTAAGGGGCTGGAGGTTGATAGCTGGGCTGCTCTAAGGGGCTGGAGGTTGATAGCTGGGCTGCTCTAAGGGGCTGGCGGTTGATAGCTGGGCTGCTCTAAGGGGCTGGAAATTGATAGCTGGGCTTCTCTGCGGGGATGGAGGTTGATAGCTGGGCTGCTCTACGGGGATGGAGATTGATAGCTGGGCTGCTCTGCTGGGATGGAGGTTGATAGCTGGGCTGCTCTGAGGGGCTGGAGGTTGATAGCTGGGTTGCTCTGCGGGGATGGAGGTTGATAGCTGGGCTGCTCTGCTTGGATGGAAGTTGATAGCTGGGCTGCTCTAAGGGGCTGGAGGTTGATAGCTGGGCTGCTCTAAGGGGCTGGAGGTTGATAGCTGGGCTGCTCTAAGGGGCTGTAGGTTGATAGCTGGGCTGCTCTGCGGGGATGGAGGTTGATAGCTGGGCTGCTCTAAGGGGCTGGAGGTTGATAGCTGGGTTGCTCTGCTGGGAAGGAGGTTGATAGCTGGGTTGCTCTGCGGGGATGGAGGTTGATAGCTGGGCTGCTCTAAGGGGCTGGAGGTTGATAGCTGGGCTGCTCTAAGGGGCTGGAGGTTGATAGCTGGGCTGCTCTGAGGGGCTGGAGGTTGATAGCTGGGCTGCTCTGAGGGGCTGGAGGTTGATAGCTGGGCTGCTCTGAGGGGCTGGAGATTGATAGCTGGGGTGCTCTGCTGGGAAGGAGGTTGATAGCTGGGTTGCTCTGCTGGGAAGGAGGTTGATAGCTGGGTTGCTCTAAGGGGCTGGAGGTTGATAGCTGGGCTGCTCTAAGGGGCTGGAGGTTGATAGCTGGGCTGCTCTAAGGGGCTGGAGGTTGATAGCTGGGCTGCTCTAAGGGGCTGGAGGTTGATAGCTGGGCTGCTCTAAGGGGCTGGCGGTTGATAGCTGGGCTGCTCTAAGGGGCTGGAAATTGATAGCTGGGCTTCTCTGCGGGGATGGAGGTTGATAGCTGGGCTGCTCTACGGGGATGGAGATTGATAGCTGGGCTGCTCTGCTGGGATGGAGGTTGATAGCTGGGTTGCTCTGCGGGGATGGAGGTTGATAGCTGGGCTGCTCTGCTTGGATGGAAGTTGATAGCTGGGCTGCTCTAAGGGGCTGGAGGTTGATAGCTGGGCTGCTCTAAGGGGCTGGAGGTTGATAGCTGGGCTGCTCTAAGGGGCTGGCGGTTGATAGCTGGGCTGCTCTAAGGGGCTGGAAATTGATAGCTGGGCTTCTCTGCGGGGATGGAGGTTGATAGCTGGGCTGCTCTACGGGGATGGAGATTGATAGCTGGGCTGCTCTGAGGGGCTGGAGGTTGATAGCTGGGTTGCTCTGCGGGGATGGAGGTTGATAGCTGGGCTGCTCTGCTTGGATGGAAGTTGATAGCTGGGCTGCTCTAAGGGGCTGGAGGTTGATAGCTGGGCTGCTCTAAGGGGCTGGAGGTTGATAGCTGGGCTGCTCTAAGGGGCTGTAGGTTGATAGCTGGGCTGCTCTGCGGGGATGGAGGTTGATAGCTGGGCTGCTCTAAGGGGCTGGAGGTTGATAGCTGGGTTGCTCTGCTGGGAAGGAGGTTGATAGCTGGGTTGCTCTGCGGGGATGGAGGTTGATAGCTGGGCTGCTCTAAGGGGCTGGAGGTTGATAGCTGGGCTGCTCTAAGGGGCTGGAGGTTGATAGCTGGGCTGCTCTGAGGGGCTGGAGGTTGATAGCTGGGCTGCTCTGAGGGGCTGGAGGTTGATAGCTGGGCTGCTCTGAGGGGCTGGAGATTGATAGCTGGGGTGCTCTGCTGGGAAGGAGGTTGATAGCTGGGCTGCTCTGAGGGGCTGGAGATTGATAGCTGGGGTGCTCTGCTGGGAAGGAGGTTGATAGCTGGGTTGCTCTGCTGGGAAGGAGGTTGATAGCTGGGTTACTCTGCGGGGATGGAGGTTGATAGCTGGGCTGCTCTGCGGGGATGGAGGTTGATAGCTGGGCTGCTCTAAGGGGCTGGAGGTTGATAGATGGGCTGCTCTAAGGGGCTGGAGGTTGATAGCTGGGCTGCTCTGCGGGGCTGGAGGTTGATAGCTGGGCTGCTCTAAGGGGCTGGAGGTTGATAGATGGGCTGCTCTAAGGGGCTGGAGGTTGATAGCTGGGCTGCTCTAAGGGGCTGGAGGTTGATAGCTGGGCTGCTCTAAGGGGCTGGAAATTGATAGCTGGGCTGCTCTGCGGGGATGGAGGTTGATAGCTGGGCTGCTCTACGGGGATGGAGATTGATAGCTGGGCTGCTCTGCTGGGATGGAGGTTGATAGCTGGGCTGCTCTGCTGGGATGGAGGTTGATAGCTGGGCTGCTCTGAGGGGCTGGAGGTTGATAGCTGGGCTGCTCTGAGGGGCTGGAGGTTAATAGCTGGGTTGCTCTGCGGGGATGGAGGTTGATAGCTGGGCTGCTCTGCTTGGATGGAAGTTGATAGCTGGGCTGCTCTAAGGGGCTGGAGGTTGATAGCTGGGTTGCTCTGCTGGGAAGGAGGTTGATAGCTGGGTTGCTCTGCGGGGATGGAGGTTGATAGCTGGGCTGCTCTAAGGGGCTGGAGGTTGATAGCTGGGCTGCTCTAAGGGGCTGGAGGTTGATAGCTGGGCTGCTCTAAGGGGCTGGAGGATGATAGCTGGGCTGCTCTGAGGGGCTGGAGGTTGATAGCTGGGATGCTCTGCTAGGAAGGAGGTTGATAGCTGGGTTGCTCTGCGGGGATGGAGGTTGATAGCTGGGTTGCTCTGCTGGGAAGGAGGTTGATAGCTGGGTTGCTCTGCTGGGAAGGAGGTTGATAGCTGGGTTGCTCTGCTGGGAAGGAGGTTGATAGCTGGGTTGCTCTAAGGGGCTGGAGGTTGATAGCTGGGCTGCTCTAAGGGGCTGGAGGTTGATAGCTGGGCTGCTCTAAGGGGCTGGAGGTTGATAGATGGGCTGCTCTAAGGGGCTGGAGGTTGATAGCTGGGCTGCTCTAAGGGGCTGGAGGTTGATAGCTGGGCTGCTCTAAGGGGCTGGAGGTTGATAGCTGGGCTGCTCTAAGGGGCTGGAAATTGATAGCTGGGCTGCTCTGCGGGGATGGAGGTTGATAGCTGGGCTGCTCTACGGGGATGGAGATTGATAGCTGGGCTGCTCTGCTGGGATGGAGGTTGATAGCTGGGCTGCTCTGAGGGGCTGGAGGTTGATAGCTGGGCTGCTCTGAGGGGCTGGAGGTTGATAGCTGGGTTGCTCTGCGGGGATGGAGGTTGATAGCTGGGCTGCTCTGCTTGGATGGAAGTTGATAGCTGGGCTGCTCTAAGGGGCTGGACGTTGATAGCTGGGCTGCTCTAAGGGGCTGGAGGTTGATAGCTGGGTTGCTCTGCTGGGAAGGAGGTTGATAGCTGGGTTGCTCTGCGGGGATGGAGGTTGATAGCTGGGCTGCTCTAAGGGGCTGGAGGGTGATAGCTGGGCTGCTCTGAGGGGCTGGAGGTTGATAGCTGGGCTGCTCTGAGGGGCTGGAGATTGATAGCTGGGCTGCTCTGCGGGGATAGAGGTTGATAGCTGGGCTGCTCTGCGGAGATGGAGGTTGATAGCTGGGCTGCTCTGAGGGGCTGGAGGTTGATAGCTGGGCTGCTCTGAGGGGCTGGAGGTTGATAGCTGGGCTGCTCTGAGGGGCTGGAGGTTGATAGCTGGGTTGCTCTGCGGGGATGGAGGTTGATAGCTGGGCTGCTCTGCTTGGATGGAAGTTGATAGCTGGGCTGCTCTAAGGGGCTGGAGGTTGATAGCTGGGCTGCTCTAAGGGGCTGGAGGTTGATAGCTGGGCTGCTCTAAGGGGCTGGTGGTTGATAGCTGGGCTGCTCTAAGGGGCTGGTGGTTGATAGCTGGGCTGCTCTGCGGGGATGGAGGTTGATAGCTGGGCTGCTCTAAGGGGCTGGAGGTTGATAGCTGGGTTGCTCTGCTGGGAAGGAGGTTGATAGCTGGGTTGCTCTGCGGGGATGGAGGTTGATAGCTGGGCTGCTCTGAGGGGCTGGAGGTTGATAGCTGGGCTGCTCTGAGGGGCTGGAGGTTGATAGCTGGGCTGCTCTGAGGGGCTGGAGGTTGATAGCTGGGCTGCTCTGAGGGGCTGGAGGTTGATAGCTGGGCTGCTCTGAGGGGCTGGAGGTTGATAGCTGGGCTGCTCTGCTGGGAAGGAGGTTGATAGCTGGGTTGCTCTGCTGGGAAGGAGGTTGATAGCTGGGTTGCTCTAAGGGGCTGGAGGTTGATAGCTGGGCTGCTCTAAGGGGCTGGAGGTTGATAGCTGGGCTGCTCTAAGGGGCTGGAGGTTGATAGCTGGGCTGCTCTAAGGGGCTGGAGGTTGATAGCTGGGCTGCTCTAAGGGGCTGGAGGTTGATAGCTGGGCTGCTCTAAGGGGCTGGAAATTGATAGCTGGGCTGCTCTAAGGGGCTGGAAATTGATCGCTGGGCTGCTCTAAGGGGCTGGAAATTGATAGCTGGGCTGCTCTGCGGGGATGGAGGTTGATAGCTGGGCTGCTCTACGGGGTTGGAGATTGATAGCTGGGCTGCTCTGCTGGGATGGAGGTTGATAGCTGGGCTGCTCTGAGGGGCTGGAGGTTGATAGCTGGGCTGCTCTGAGGGGCTGGAGGTTGATAGCTGGGTTGCTCTGCGGGGATGGAGGTTGATAGCTGGGCTGCTCTGCTTGGATGGAAGTTGATAGCTGGGCTGCTCTGCGGGGATGGAGGTTGATAGCTGGGCTGCTCTGCGGGGATGGAGGTTGATAGCTGGGTTGCTCTAAGGGGCTGGAGGTTGATAGCTGGGTTGCTCTGCTGGGAAGGAGGTTGATAGTTGGGTTGCTCTAAGGGGCTGGAGGTTGATAGCTGGGCTGCTCTAAGGGGCTGGAGGTTGATAGCTGGGCTGCTCTAAGGGGCTGGAGGTTGATAGCTGGGCTGCTCTGCGGGGATGGAGGTTGATAGCTGGGCTGCTCTAAGGGGCTGGAGGTTGATAGCTGGGTTGCTCTGCTGGGAAGGAGGTTGATAGTTGGGTTGCTCTGCGGGGATGGAGGTTGATAGCTGGGCTGCTCTAAGGGGCTGGAGGTTGATAGCTGGGCTGCTCTGAGGGGCTGGAGGTTGATAGCTGGGCTGCTCTGAGGGGCTGGAGGTTGATAGCTGGGCTGCTCTGAGGGGCTGGAGATTGATAGCTGGGCTGCTCTGCTGGGAAGGAGGTTGATAGCTGGGTTGCTCTGCTGGGAAGGAGGTTGATAGCTGGGCGGCTGTACATGGATAGAGGTTGATAGCCAAGCTGCTCTACAGGGAGGGAGGGGGGTTGGTAGCCGAGCTGCTCTACAGGGAGAGAGGTTGGTAGATGGACTCCTGTACATTGATGAAGATTAGTAGCTGAGCTGCTCCACAGGGATGGAGGTTGGTAACTGAGCTGCTCTACAGCAGAGGAGGTTGGTAGATGGACTGCTGTGCATGGATGGAGGTTGATAGCTGAGCTGCTGCACAAGGAAAGCCTATCTCTGTCGGCGGATCCACTTTACCTTTGGGACTTGAAGTTTTATTGAGTCAGAGGATCTTGAACCTCGTCCATTGAGGTAGGGTTTAACATGCTTTGAAAAAAGAAATGATTTCTGATACAGGAGGTTCAAAGGGCGCTACATGTCTCCTTTGCTCTGAGCCAGTGTAGTGAGACCAGTGGGACCGGTATTTTTTATTTTTTATTTTACTTCTCTTTTGTTTTGGTTTCAGCAGCTGTTTGGCTCCTGAATCTTGATTTTTGGCTCTCGCTTGTACATTCAGACCTGAGGATTTGAGTATAGAACTGCAGTTGGTGACCTGTGGTGATGGAAACTGAAGGAAAGCAATTGAATGCAAGATGTGCTTCAAAAGATGGAGGTGAAACAAACACATCTGTCTGACTTTATCTGGAGCAGAGGTGTAATTGGGCGGGTTCTGAGGAGCACGACGTGCCCATACGTTTTTTTAATTTATGAAGAACAGTTCCCTTACTTATGAAAAGACAACCGTCCCAGGAAGGTTAATTCCGACAGATAAAATGCTTCAGCTGAAGTGTGAGGCAGGGAGTCTCCAACGATGTAAAAGTGAGAGAGGGCAGACAGCTAAACAAGAAACAAGCCGCCTTGCCAGGGTGTCTGCTTGCCTGAAAGAAACGTAAATGTGCTTAAATGGTCAATCTGCAAGTGTAAAGGGTGCTTGGAAGCAAGTATTGTCTGCAACTCAAGGAATCACTTGTAAAACGCAGAGTTATTCTTTTTGTTCAGTAGTTTGACGATTTTCCAGATGAGCAGTGAAGTGTGTAATTTATAGGACAGGTATCTAAAAAAAAAAAAAAAAAAAACATTCACTACGTCCAGTCTAGGTGTTACTTAAATCTATATGTTCGATGGCATCTGTCGCTGTAGATACGCATGTTCTGCAATAGCTCGCCATCTGGTGTTGGGCCGGAGTGTTACAAGTTGTTTTTCTTCGAAGAAGTCTTTCGAGTCACGGGACCGAGTGACTCCTCCTTTTGTCTCCATTGCGCATGGGCGTCGACTCCATCTTCGATTGTTTTTTTTCCGCCATCGGGTTCGGACGTGTTCCTGTCGCTCCGAGTTTCGGAACGGAAAATTAGCTAATTTCGGAAGATTTTCGTCTGTATTGTTGCGTTCGGGATCGGCGTACTTAGATTCCACACCGCATCGAAGATCGAAGAGCTCCGGTGCCCTTCGGGGTAGTTTTTCGATCCTCCGTCGGGGCCTGGTCGGCCCGACCGCGTGCTGAAGAACGCCGATGGAACGGACCCCGTTCCGTTTCTGCCCCAAATGCCACAATAAATACCCCTACACAGACCAACACTTGGTCTGCAACCTGTGCCTGTCACCTGAGCACAGCGAAGACACCTGCGAGGCCTGTCGTGCGTTCCGGTCCCGAAAAACACTCCGAGACCGTCGAGCCAGAAGACTTCAGATGGCGTCCGCACTGACAGCCCAACGGGAGTTCGAGGAACAGGAAGAGGAAGGTACCTTCTCGATCCAAGACTCAGACTCCGAAGGATTCGACGATACACAAACCGTGAGTAAGACGTCGAAATCCACTCAGAGGAACATTTACAAGGCCCAGGGGACGCCACTGCCACCAGGCCATGGCTCGACCCATAAATTCGGTGACCGACCGTCGGCACCGAAAAAGGCCCAAACAGTGCCGACATCGTCCGACTCCGGTCGAGACACCGGCATGCAGCCTTCTCGGGACCGAGAAAGTGCTGGAGACAAGCCTCGACACCGAGATGCCGGTGTGGACACGGCTCGACGCCGAGACAGCGGCACCGAAACTGATCGACGCCGAGAGGTTTCGGCCCCGAAAAGGAAAAAAGTCACCTCGGAGCCGAAAAAACACGCAGACAGAGTTTCGATGCCGAAACAAACTGCAAGCGACCCAGCTTCAGGCTCTTATACAGAAGAGCACTCGCTAACCTCCCAAATGCAGAAGCATAGGTTTGAGGAAGAGCTACAAGCAACTGATGTGGACCATACGCAAAAGCGTATCTTCATACAGCAGGGGACAGGAAAAATAAGCACCCTTCCCCCCATTAGGAGAAAGAGAAGGTTGGAGTTCCAGACGGAACAAACACCACAACCAAAAGTGGTGAAAAGAGTTACCCCACCACCCTCTCCTCCGCCCGTGATTAACGTCTCACCAGCACAAACTCCATCACACTCCCCAGCTCACACCACCATGAGCCAGGGTGACCAAGATCAGGACGCATGGGACCTATACGACGCCCCAGTGTCAGATAACAGTCCGGAGGCATACCCTACAAAGCCATCTCCACCGGAAGACAGCACCGCGTACTCTCAAGTGGTGGCTAGAGCAGCACAATTTCACAACGTAAGCCTCCACTCAGAACAGGTCGAGGATGATTTCTTATTCAACACACTCTCCTCCACCCACAGCTCATACCAAAGCCTGCCTATGCTCCCTGGTATGCTCCGGCACGCAAAAGACATCTTTAAGGAGCCGGTCAAAAGTAGGGCAATCACACCAAGGGTGGAAAAAAAGTATAAGGCGCCTCCTACAGACCCGGTTTTCATCACTACACAGCTGCCACCAGACTCTGTCGTTGTAGGAGCAGCTAGGAAAAGGGCCAACTCTCACACATCTGGAGATGCACCACCCCCAGATAAAGAAAGCCGCAAGTTTGATGCAGCTGGTAAAAGAGTCGCAGCACAAGCTGCAAACCAGTGGCGCATCGCGAACTCCCAGGCACTACTTGCGCGCTATGACAGAGCCCACTGGGACGAGATGCAACATCTCATTGAACATCTGCCCAAGGACTTACAAAATAGGGCAAAACAAGTGGTTGAGGAGGGACAGACCATCTCCAACAATCAGATACGCTCCTCCATGGACGCTGCAGATACAGCTGCACGGACAATTAATACATCTGTAACTATCAGAAGGCATGCATGGCTCCAAACGTCTGGATTTAAACCAGAGATTCAACAAGCAGTTCTCAATATGCCTTTTAATGAAAAAAAACTGTTCGGTCCAGAAGTGGACACAGCGATTGAGAAACTCAAAAAAGATACGGACACTGCCAAAGCCATGGGCGCACTCTACTCCCCGCAGAGCAGAGGGAATTACAGCACATTCCGTAAAACGCCCTTTCGAGGGGGGTTTCGGGGTCAAAGCACACAAGCCAGCACCTCACAAGCCACACCGTCCAGTTACCAGGGACAGTATAGAGGAGGTTTTCGGGGACAATATAGAGGAGGGCAATTCCCTAGAAATAGAGGAAGATTTCAAAGCCCCAAAACCCCTACTACTAAACAGTGACTCACATGTCACTCACCCCCTCCACACAACACCAGTGGGGGGAAGAATAGGTCATTATTACAAAGCATGGGAGAAAATCACTACAGACACTTGGGTTCTAGCAATTATCCAACATGGTTATTGCATAGAATTTCTACAATTCCCTCCAAACATACCACCAAAAGCACAAAATTTAACAACACACCATTCCAATCTCCTGGAGATAGAAGTGCAGGCACTATTGCAAAAGAATGCAATCGAATTAGTGCCAAACACACAAATAAACACAGGAGTTTACTCACTGTACTTTCTGATACCAAAGAAGGACAAAACACTGAGACCTATCCTAGACCTCAGAGTAGTGAACACTTTCATCAAATCAGACCACTTCCACATGGTCACACTACAAGAAGTATTGCCATTGCTAAAACTACACGACTACATGGCAACTTTAGACCTCAAGGATGCTTATTTCCATATACCAATACACCCATCGCACAGGAAATACCTAAGGTTTGTATTCAAAGGAATACATTACCAATTCAAGGTACTGCCTTTCGGATTAACAACCGCACCAAGAGTCTTTACCAAATGTCTAGCGGTAGTCGCTGCACACATAAGAAGGCAGCAAATACATGTGTTCCCATATTTGGACGACTGGCTAATCAAGGCCCATTCGTTCATACAGTGCTCAAATCACACAAATCAGATCATACAAACCCTCTTCAAACTCGGGTTCACCGTCAACTTTACAAAATCCAACATTCTGCCGCGCAAGGTACAACAATACCTAGGAGCCATAATAGACACATCAAAGGGAGTAGCCACTCCAAGTCCACAAAGAATTCTAAATTTCAACACCATCATACAACGCATGTATCCAACACAAAAGATACAGGCAAAGATGGTATTACAACTCCTAGGCATGATGTCTTCATGCATAGCCATTGTCCCAAACGCAAGACTGCACATGAGGCCCTTACAACAATGCCTAGCATCACAGTGGTCTCAAGCACAGGGTCACCTTCTAGATCTGGTGTTAATAGACCGCCAAACTTACCTCTCGCTTCTGTGGTGGAACAACATAAATTTAAACAAGGGGCGGCCTTTCCAAGACCCAGTGCCACAATACGTAATAACAGATGCTTCCATGACAGGGTGGGGAGCACACCTCGATCAACACAGCATACAAGGACAATGGAACGTACATCAAACAAAACTGCATATCAATCACCTAGAACTTCTAGCAGTTTTTCAAGCACTAAAAGCTTTCCAACCAATAATAGTTCACAAATACATTCTCGTCAAAACAGACAACATGACAACAATGTATTATCTAAACAAGCAGGGGGGGACGCACTCCACGCAGTTAAGCCTGCTAGCACAAAAAATTTGGCATTGGGCAATTCACAACCAAATTCGCCTAATAGCACAGTTTATACCAGGGATCCAAAATCAACTTGCAGACAATCTCTCTCGAGATCATCAACAGGTCCACGAATGGGAAATTCACCCACAAATTCTGAACACTTATTTCAAACTCTGGGGAACACCTCAGATAGACTTGTTTGCGACAAGGGAGAACGCAAAATGCCAAAACTTCGCATCCAGATACCCACACAAACAATCCCAAGGCAATGCCCTATGGATGAACTGGTCAGGGATATTTGCTTACGCTTTTCCTCCTCTCCCTCTCCTTCCTTACCTGGTAAACAAACTCAGTCAAAGCAAACTCAAACTCATATTGATAGCACCAACTTGGGCAAGGCAACCCTGGTACACAACGCTGCTAGACCTATCAGTGGTACCCTGCATCAAATTGCCCAACAGGCCAGATCTGTTGACACAGCACAACCAAAAGATCAGACACCCAGATCCAGCATCGCTGAATCTAGCAATCTGGCTCCTGAAATCCTAGAATTCGGGCACTTACAACTTACCCAAGAATGTATGGAAGTCATAAAACAAGCCAGAAGGCCATCCACCAGGCACTGCTATGCAAGTAAATGGAAGAGGTTTGTTTGCTACTGCCATATTAATCAAATACAACCATTACACACAACTCCAGAACATGTAGTGGGTTACTTGCTTCACTTACAAAAATCTAACCTAGCTTTCTCTTCCATTAAAATACACCTTGCAGCAATATCTGCATACCTGCAGACTACCTATTCAACTTCCCTATATAAGATACCAGTCATTAAAGCATTCATGGAGGGCCTTAGGAGAATTATACCACCAAGAACACTACCTGTTCCTTCATGGAACCTAAATGTTGTCCTAACTAGACTTATGGGTCCACCTTTTGAACCCATGCACTCCTGCGACATACAGTTCCTAACCTGGAAGGTGGCATTTCTCATCGCCATTACTTCCCTAAGAAGAGTAAGCGAGATTCAGGCGTTTACAATACAGGAACCTTTTATACAACTACACAAAAATAAAGTCGTCCTAAGGACCAATCCTAAATTTTTGCCAAAGGTTATTTCACCGTTCCATCTAAATCAAACAGTGGAACTTCCAGTGTTCTTTCCACAGCCAGATACCGTAGCTGAAAGGGCACTACATACATTAGATGTCAAAAGAGCATTGATGTATTACATTGACAGAACAAAAAACATCAGAAAGACTAAACAACTCTTTATTGCATTTCAAAAACCTCATGCAGGAAACCCAATTTCAAAACAAGGTATAGCCAGATGGATAGTTAAATGCATCCAAATCTGCTACCTTAAAGCTAAACGACAGCTGCCCATTACACCAAGGGCACACTCAACCAGAAAGAAAGGTGCTACCATGGCCTTTCTAGGAAACATCCCAATGCAAGAAATATGTAAGGCAGCCACATGGTCTACGCCTCACACATTCACCAAGCACTACTGTGTAGACGTGTTATCCGCACAACAAGCCACAGTAGGTCAAGCTGTATTAAGAACATTATTTCAGACTACTTCCACTCCTACAGGCTGATCCACCGCTTTTGGGGAAATAACTGCTTACTAGTCTATGCAGAACATGCGTATCTACAGCGACAGATGCCATCGAACTGAAAATGTCACTTACCCAGTGTACATCTGTTCGTGGCATCAGTCGCAGTAGATTCGCATGTGCCCACCCGCCTCCCCGGGAGCCTGTAGCAGTTTGGAAGTTACCTTCAATTATTTATATATGTGTCATCTCAACCTTAAATAGGTGCATACTTAGTCACTCCATTGCATGGGCACTATTACTACAATTCAACTCCTACCTCACCCTCTGCGGGGAAAAACAATCGAAGATGGAGTTGACGCCCATGCGCAATGGAGACAAAAGGAGGAGTCACTCGGTCCCGTGACTCGAAAGACTTCTTCGAAGAAAAACAACTTGTAACACTCCGGCCCAACACCAGATGGCGAGCTATTGCAGAACATGCGAATCTACTGCGACTGATGCCACAAACAGATGTACACTGGGTAAGTGACATTTTCATTTTGAAGCACCTTTTTATCTTAACCCCTTTTCTGCATTTTGTAGCAGCCTATCTTATACTGTGTGTAATGCAAGTTTAAAATAATGACTTACATATTCACAGAGGTTTGTGTCCCAGGCTGGGACCTCATAGCACTAAACCTACACATCACTATTCTCCACTGTACCAACCATGATTCACAGCCAGATTTATCAAAGGATTGCATTGCCTCTGCGTCATACAGGGTAACGCAAGTGCAAGGCAATCCTTAAGTCAGATTTACTAAGCCGCACAAAGCCACATGGCGTTGCCCTGGGTGGCTTGGTAAACCAGGAGCAAAGCAAGACAAATAATGATAAATCTGGCCATTATTTCTGTGGCTCTCTGGTTACAGACACAGACCTCTACTGTACATTCACTAATAAAGGTTTCATAATGTACTATAGTTTATTTACCACTGCCCTTCTGCCACAGGGAACATGCTGAAGCCCTCTGCGGCACGCTATCGGACTACTTTCACTGCAATATCGCTAACATCTACAGCAACTTCGATTCCCAGCCCACTGACCTCGACAACCCTGCCCTTCCAACCAGGTCACCGGATGGAAGCAGCTATCCACTGAGGACACCCTCTCCATCATGACCTTGATCTACTCCGGATCCCCCGCGGACCCCTGCCTGCACTGCTTCCACAACCTAGGAAGAGAAGTAATTGGAGCCTCCCTTTCAGAACTCCTTAACACCTCCATCTCCACAGTCACCGTCCCTAGCGTCTAGAAGGATGCCGAGGTCAAGCCCCTTCTGAAAAAACCCTCAGCCGACTCCAACGAGCTAAAAAACTACCACCTACGACAACGTGGTCTACTCTGGAACCACGCAACAGCTTATTAACTGCATCCAGAACGCGGCGGCAAGACTCATCCTCGACCTGCCCAGAAGAACCAGCATCACTATACGCCTCAGGCCCTTTCAGTGGCTCCCCGTGCAGCAAAGATGCCTCTTCAAGCTCCTCATACACACTTACAAGGCCCTCCACAACGCCGGACCTGCCACCGACTGACCAGAGAACTCTGCTCAGCCTCACTCACCCAGGCCCATATCCCCCGCAAATGCTTCGGAGATTGCTCCTTCTTCCACCTTGCCGCCAGGTCCTGGAACGACCTCCTCCTCCATCTGCGCACCTCTCCTTCTCTGAAGGACTTCAGAAAGCAGCTCAAGACTTGGCTCTTCGACCGCTATCGCCACCCGGGTGAGGCCTGCAGCATTCCCACCAGCACCTGGAGACCCCCTGGGGTGACAAGCTCACACTCTACAAGACCCTTGATTGATTGGTCAGGAGTCAGCAGATGTCTGATGATTAGTGCTTGGAGCACAGGTCTCACATGATCAGGAGTCAGTAGATGTCTGATGATCAGTGCATAGAGCGCAGGTCTCACATGGTCAGGAGTCTAATGATCAGTGATTAGAGCGCAGGTCCCACTTAATCAGCTGTCAGCAAATAGCTGATTTTTCTTGGAGCTTGAATTACAAAGTTTGCAGATTGGGCAATGTTGCCATCTACTAGAGTTGAACTAGCCTTGTTAATATTGATTTCTGGGAATTTGTTTCGTAGAAAGTGATGGGGTTGGGTGAGAGTCACCAAATTAGAGTTCATTTAGCAGGGTCATGCAAGTTGCTCTGTATTTTGGGACCTTATTAGTAAGGAATTGCTTGGCATCAGAGCTGTTATGTTTTTTGAGGTTCACCTTCCGTGTGAAAATATTGTTCAGGCACAGTGTTTTTAGGTGTAGCTACTTGTTATCAGTGAATTGGTGTTTTCTTTCACCAGGCACTTTTAGTCTTTTGGTGAGAGGTTCCACCTAGAGGTTAAATAATATAGCGGCAGAAGTTTTGAAACTTGAGAACCTCCAGATATAGTGATGGATTTTGAGGACATGTTACTGAGGTAGGAAGGAGACTAGTTCCTGCCTTGGTCTTTGAGTCTGTTCTTTGTTCTTGTACTTGTACCAGCTGTGATCGTCCACAATGTTAAAAGCTGCCAAGAAATCTCACAGTTTTAAATGCCAGAAATCTCGTTCATCGAGATGTCTCTAGGGTATTGTCAAGGTAGCGGTGTTTGTGCTGAACTCCACTAGAAAGTGAGAAGCTTATTGACAGATTTGGTTAGGTGATTGGACAATTGGCATTCAGCGGCTTTTCTGGGCCGGACAGATTCATACTGTCTCGGTTGAGTTTATTGGTTCTAGATTTGTTTTTCGAGGAGAGGCATTCTTTTGCTTATTGTTAGAGAACTGGAGAAGGAGGCTTAATAAGAGAGAGAGAGATATATTTGTTAACAGAAGCCAGGCTGGCTCGAAAAGATGTAAACTGTCTTTTATGGTCCTAGCAGGATTTGTGTCTGGGTAAATTGATGGTGGCTTTCAGATGTCTCATCAGTTTAGAGAGTGTCCATCTATATATTTGTAAAGGTGGCCTTTGTTGCAGAGGATTTAAAATAAAAGATTCCCTCTTGCTCAGAGGAAGGACCGATTTTGTTTGTATGAATTTAATTTTGTTAATGAACAAATGTATAAACTCGGGAGGAGAGGTGGCCAATGAGAACAAGTAGTCCCTCAGCGGCTGCCAAATGTCCCTAGGCCTAGACCTCACCAGCTGTAGTGAGGCGTAAAGCTCGCTACTAGTGTCGCGGTACTTGAGACTGGCTAACCAGGAATGAACTCTAGGCGCATGTTTAGACCCCCATCGAATTACAACCTCCCGTTTAGCGAGCAGGAGCGAATGAGAGTTAAATTAATGTGTAATCCGAATCCACCTGCTGATCCAAATGCTCCATAAACAAGTAGACAAGTAAATAAAATCTGATGTGCATTACTTAAAAGAAAAAGGAGAGTTTTTCTGCAGATTTTGTGCATAAGTAATACTCCAAATCCTGCAGCAGTCCCGGGACTGTGTAGTGCATATACCTTGGGCCAGTGTGAGCAGTAAAAACTTATTCACAAATGTAGGAATGTGCATGAACTCTGGAAGAAGGGGTTGGCCTATGGGAGCAATTTAGTAATTGCCAACTCAAATTCCACCAGTTAGGAGCAATTCCCAAACGACCCATGTTAGGTGACCTTGACATCCTGCAGTAGGTATAACAAATGCAGTGGTTACCGAATGGGGTTTTACAGTTCAGAGTATGGTAATAGGAGAAGCCTTTCTGAAGGCAGTACCAAGTGGAATGCTAATGCACCTTAATTTTAAGGCAATAGGTAACACGTTTTATTTGTAAAAAGGTTTTCTTTCACGGCAAACATGTTTTATCGTGGTACCTAGTTCCATCTCCGTTTTGTTGGTTCTCTGCTTAAGGTTTGATGATGCACTGGTAAATTATGTGAAATGTGCTACAGAAGCCCAGCACTGATGGTGGAATGTGGTCTTAAGTTTTCACTGGTGTTTCATGGGCCTTATTAACATGCCTTTTTTTCTGTAGGGCCCTGCTGGCTGGAGGAGGCTTCTCCACATGGACCTATCGCCAGGGATATGATGTCAGCATTCCTGTATTCAGTCGGTTGTCTGCTGAGGTCACTCTGCCTGAGAGGGCTCCTGGGTAAGGATGCGTGAGTGATGTAATTACATCTCCTGAACAATTCATCATTGATGGGTTCTCCCCATCCCTGGGAGATGCGGGGCTGTCATCCAGATGCACAGTTTATATATCATGCCTGGTATTTACTCATAGCTGTTGGCAGGCAAGGCCATGTTTTAAGTTCTATTGTGGCACCTGCTACATACTCCCACCATCGGAACCCATCTGGTCCTACGCACAGAGTGCTGCTGAACCTTACTGCAATCACTGTTTTTACTTCTTGACAATTAATGACATATATTCTATCTGGATTCTTTCAGCTCTTCATGAGCAGGTTCCTGCTCTGCACAACCAAGGGCTCTGGTTACTGCTGTCAGCAGTCTCTCCTTTGCAATATCTCCCACCCTAAAGAGACACCCTTCCACCGCAGGACCCTCACCATAGCTAGAAACGAAGGGTAGGGCAGTGGGCCTCCTCATTGGATTGGCCAAGGCTTCAGAAGGCAATAAAATCCAACTCCCTCCCTCCTAAATCGCACACAGTTCAGATGCTGAACAGCGCATGTCCGTTGTGAAAATGACCGCATGCCCACTAGTCCAAATAGCTGTTCTCCATCCTCATGGGCATCTAGTTGTAGGGTGTTGATGGCCATCATAGGTGTATTTCTTCTGCCACAAATACTATAGAGTTTTGTGTGTCATTTTCTTATTACTCCCCCACTGATTCCACTCTGATACTTTCAGCATCTAGTCATTTACTTGCTCCTTAATAACTAGTCTCCTCTGAATGCTTCTTTTCACACTCTTCACATCTACTTTTCACCTCCTTCTCACATTTGTCTTATTCTTTCTTGCCTTCCTCCACTGTCATTGTCCTCAGTAGTTTCTTTTTCTTTCTTACACATCAGCTGCACTTCTTCACTCCATAACCTTTTTCGGTCTCGCCTACCAGTCAGTTGGTTACCATAGCGTGGGTACCTTAAAAGTCTGCCCATTGCTTGCCATTGGTTGGCTTAATTGTCAATCCTGTTCTTGCTTTAATTTGATAGCTTGTCTTCCTATATTTTTTCCATTTCAAATTGCTTTAATTATTCTTCCCTCCCCCTCCAACCGCTACTGTCCCCGCCCACTCTCTGTTGCTCCCCGCACGCTACTCTGTTGCTCCCCTATTCCTTACTGTCAATAAGAAGAAAAAAAATAGTGGCGGGCCTAGCAGCTGTTGTTTGCCACTGGGCTGATCCCCTTTAAAAAAAATTTTTTTTTTTAAAAACCCACAAAAAAACTGTTTTACGTGGGTAATAACATTTTTTTATTTACCACCACAAGCGACTTCCTTTATCTTAAATCGGTAAATAAAAAACACTAATGTTCACGCCAATCATTTGGCGCACTCGTATGTCATCACACTTGCATTCTTCTTCTGAATGACGTGCACATGTGTTGCAAGTCACCATACTGTTTTTTTATGATGCTCACAGCATTAACAGAAAGCATTTGGCTTTTTACTGATCCTGTTCTGCACCGGCAGAAAGCATTGGCAAAGCTACAAACAAAGGGTGATTCGGGAGTTCTGGTGCTAACTTATACAGTACACTTTCTTTTCAAATTACAGTGCTGTGCTTAAAATGGGGGATGTCCACCCGGTATCCCCAAGAAAACCCTAAGATTTCATGAACAACAACAAAACCTCAAGCACACGCAAGCTGAATACACAATTGGGACATTATTCTTCAGATGTCAAAGTTCATTATTATCAAAAGTTCAGTCTTTATTAGACCAGTTTTGTCTATTGTGCGTCTTTTCCCACGACTTCATCAGGTCTAAAACAAAACAGAAAGCCTCCATTTTACATAGGCCAGACACGTCTTCAGCGTACTAAACGTAATATGCTTTCACCTCATGCCAGAATCAAACTTGTAGTCTAGTGGAAACCCATGCCCCAGTAAATTTCCAAACATAATTCAGTGCCTAAGAAACGGTCTACACACTGGAGAACACCCAATTTATAGTTCATACGAGAGAACACAAGTAAAAACACACAACACTATTTCATATGTAATGTATCAGATGTGTCTCAGACCCATTAGCAGTAAGTGTGGGAACACCATACATATGGATAATCACAATAATATGTACATAAGTATACACGTATAGCCCCTTGTGCCACATGCCAGTTACTCCTCCATCTCATTTAAAGCCTCTGTATGCTCATAGCTAAAATCCAATTAGTACCAGTGCTGGTACACCAACTACCTGGTTTATGTGGCACAAATCTGAAAGTGAAATGGCACACGTCAGCGTGCACACCAAAGTAAAGCTTCACTTAATACTCCCCAAATGCCAAGCACCAGAATACTCTGGCAAATACCGTTCATGTGTCTCTGTAAGTGAAGTAAAAAGCACATTATTATCTCAAATTATACTACAGATACCGTCTACATGTTAAACCAAAATATGAGGCTCCTACCTCCTGACCGGGCAGCTGCCATGAGTCTGATACAGTATTCAAGCAATCCGTTTGAATAGTAACACGGTTCCTGTAAAAAAAAAAAAAAAAAAACAGAAAAGCTCAGCACACATATAAGTGGGGCATGGAACAGCTCTGCTCCTCCTATCCTGGCAAGATGGCCTCTCCCAACTACTGTCTGAGCCCTTGCCTCCGTCCCCCGTATTCACCGCTCCACCACCGGAGGAAGATCCTTCTCCTACCTCGCCGCCAAGACCTGGAACACCCTGCCGCTCCAACTACCCCAGAACCAAGACCTCCCAGCCTTCAGAAAACGCCTCAAGACATGGCTTTTCGATAACTCTCTCTTCCCTCCCCCCCCCCCGCGCCTTGAGACCCTAACGGGTGAGTAGCACGCTTTATAAATGGTTTGATTGATTGAATACGCATTCATGATGGGTAGCAATTAACAGGCCCAGGCAGCTGGAAACTCCTAGAAGGCCTCAGAATGTTTAGAGCATAAATATGACCATTTTCTAAAACTGGCATTCTCAAAATTGTAATCTAAAATCTGAATGTACCATTAAAGAGGATTTTAAATTGCATTGAATTTGAGTTAAAACGTGACATTTCTACCTGCTCCCAATCAAAAGTTAGTACTCATTAAATATAATTAGGTAACCCAGTGATATCCTATGGGAGAGGTAGGTCTTAAAGTAGTGAAAAACGAATTTATGATACCAGGATATGTAAAAGTCAAATACAGTGGCGTATATGTATTAAAAAGAAGGGTTAGGCTTGGCAAAAGGTTTATTTTGCCAGGTCGAATTGACAATTTACAACTGCACTACATGCTGCAATGTCAGACCTGAGACCTGTTTTAAAAAGCTATGTTTATTGGGTTACACAATGAGTGCTGCTGCCCACTAGTAGCCCTTAATTTGCAGGCCCTGGATACCCGTGGTACAGACTGACTTAAAGTAAAATGAATGTGCCAATCAGATGTAAACCCATGCTACCATGTTTTGGGGCAAGACCACAAGCACTTTAGCACTGGCTAGCAGTGATAAAGTGCACAGTCCTAAAAGCCAACTTAAACGGGTTCAGAAAACAGGAGAGGTGAAGGGAAACAGTTTGGAAGTGATCCTGTATACAGGGTCAAGTCCAACACTGGACATACACCTAGCAAGTAAGTTGGCAGTAACTACCCAAACCCTGGAGCACAGAGTTTTTCGATCACCACTGATGTGGCACCATTGGAATCTGTTGGAGAAATCTTGGACTACTGGCTGGATGATTTTGATCCAAGTTTATGCCACAGCACCAGACACTAGTTGCATATTCCATCAGTCAGTTCCGTGACCGATTCTGGGAAGTTGTGACACTTTTGCCATGGCCTTTGTTGTCAGGTGCTGGCAGGACAGAGGGGTTGGAGCTGGGAGTCATTGGTAAGAAGAGACCTTAAAGAAGGGTACAAAAGATAATAAAACTCATAAAATAACAAATATGTGTTTTAAATGTATGCAGCATTGATTGTCAAAGTCTGCCATATTGATTTTGGTTCCCCTCCTAATAACTGCGCTTGTGCGTACCCTTATCTTAAGGCGGTAGGGGGATTGAGCACCCCTACTGGGAATTATGATAGCATCGTCTTGGGTCAGGCAAGGCACCAAGAATTTCTTTTTTAATTGTTGAGTTCAGCTACTTGCTTTTTTCAGTCAAATACAGCAGATGTTAAGTCTTAGTTTAAAGAAGGACAGCAGCGACGAGCATCAACCTATATAAAGTTTCTTAGGGATTGGTGGCCTTGTTAAGTTTCTCATTACATTTTTTAAAACAAAACCTGAATGCATGTTCATCCTGTTAGAGATAAGTCTGAACGTACCCCTGTTTCTTTCCAGCACCCGCAAGTATTTCCTCCTGTCGTCCCAGACAGCCTTGCATCCTGAGTATCGGTCTGACCTGGAGGCACTTCAGGCCGAGCACGGAGACTCTGTCATGATCCTTGACAAGTGCTCCAACCTGTCTGATGGCGTCTCATCTCTACGCAAACGCTGTGTCAAGAACCAAGTCTTTGACTACCCCCAGGTGCTACAGGTAAGGGATGCTAATACACCTGTGCATCTTCGATGTGTGCCCTTTTTGAATTGGTGGGAGGTGTTTTGGCCTAAATACTTAACCGAGAGGTACCCTCTCAGTGCAGAGATACTAACTCAATGAAGATTCCAGGAGCTGAATACATCCAGGCTATTAAAGGATGGGCTGGATTCAAGGGAGAAGGGGTGCTTGGTGCAAGCAGATTAACTCAGGTGTGGCTTCCAGGAGCTGTACACACCCAGGCAGAGTAGGCATCTAAGAGTTTCTCATTTCCACTGTGATGAAGTTGCTTGATGGTGATCTATTGTCTTTTAGGTTAAAAAATATTCACTCGGGTGAAAAGTAGAAATGTCACAGAGTCCTTAGAGGGATAAGTGACCTTAATGTTGGCTATATTCTGCCAGTAGAAAAAAATGAATTGACTAAAACATGCTAAAGATGGTGAACATGAAGAATGTTTCTTTTGTTTGTCTTCTATTTCTTTGGTATCAAAAATGTCTGAATTGTATATTAAAAGATAATGCATACACCTGTCGTTATGAAGAAGGTGGATTATTAGATGAAAAGTAACAAACGTATAGTGTGGGGCCACTAAAGTTTGGGATTGTTAAAGTTAAAAAGTTATTGTAAAAGTACATTTTATTTTGAAGTCTATACATTTTACGTTGGGAACAATATTCATATTTTTCTTTCAAAATAAATGAAAATAAGTTTGACCTAGACATCGTATTGAAAAGTAATACTGCTGATTTTGGTATCAAAGTGGAATTTCCACAGTGTAATGCAATACTTTCGAAGTTAACAACAATAATAGTAAGCTTAAAAATATATAGGTATTGTTATTAATTTGTGATATTAAAAAAAAAAAAATATCTGCCTTCTGCCCACCCACTAAATGGAAAAATCCACCCTCAGCAATCAAAGGTTGTCTGAGAAGAGGAAATAGGTAAATATTAATAGTTGCCTGCAAGAAGCAAAGAAAGGTTGTTGCATAACAGTACAAAATAAATTCAGAAAATAGACAAGAGCTATCAGCGATTTCCAACTTTTGGGATTAATCGTGTAGCTGTTAGCCGTGCCTCTGGAAGAACAATCCAAAGTTCAAGTACAAGATATTGTTCTTGGTGGGTGAAGACTGAGAACTTGGTATTTATCAGCAAATCCACAGCCTTCTCCTTTTAAGAATTTATTCATCAAGAAATCCACATCCTTCTCCAAATACATAGGAGCTTCCAATGTTTTTTGAAATGATGCTAAAGCAGGACTAATTTAAATCTAAGGAAACGTATAGCCAGTAGAGAAACAGAGATAGGGAGCGACAGTGAGGTTATACAGTCTCTTTTATAGCACATGCGTAAAACACCTGTGGAAGTGTGGTGTGTGCATGTGCGTTTGGTTATTGCTTTTCAAAGCAGGCGTTGATGAATCTGGAAAAATGGGGCGAGCAGCAGCAAAACGCATACAGGACCCGGGAGTAAAATATGCTGCGTGTTAATGCCGCCCGTTGAACCTGTGGCTTGGGTAGTAAGTTTGGGTTTGGTCACCTGTCCCGCAGCTACTTGGATTGCGTTGGTCAGCCTTTGGGCATTATTTATTGGAATGCTTCATTAGCTGCAGAGTGCACTGGTACGGTCTGTAGCAGGTGCTCAAACTCTTTTCCTGCTGCAGGGTATAGACCAGTGACCACCTGTGCTACGGCAGCCACCATATGCGAACATCACACAAGCATTCTGGTGAACCTCTTCGCCACCTGTTGTTGGATCTCGCTAAAACTGTTTTCTGGAAATCCGTTCATAGTGAGGCCACCAAGGTACACCTTAGGCATTAAGGTGAGAGTTTTAATTAGCAGATTATGTTGAAACACCCAGGTCAGTAGGGGGATTGAGAACTCCTATTGGGAATTATATTGTAGTATCTTCTTGGTCTGGGCAAGGCACCAAGAATTTGTCCTTTTCAATTTTTTTAGCTCAGCTCCTTGCTTTTTTCAGTCAAATACAGCAGATGTGCAGACTTAGTTTAAAGAAAGACAGCAATGATGAACACCAAGCTGTATAACATTCCTTGGCGGATCCTGAACCCCGCTGAAGGACATGGTGCAGGCACGAGCAGTGTGCGAGTAACTTTGAAAGTTGGCTATAGATGTTAAGACTTGTAGAGAACTGTTAGGTCTTCGAGCAAAAGCTGGAGCCCAACGTTCAACGATTCAGCATCCGCTGAGGGATATGGTCCCTGTTCCTCTAAAGAGAAGTAACTGGTTTAGTGTGGTGTGGGACTCTGGTGTATTGGGGGTACATCCGGAGCATGTCTGTCTTCTTATTTCTTTAGTATATTTTGTGACTATGTGGATATTTTCTAGAAAGAACAGCGCGGACTAAGATGCGGATGGGTTGTTCTGCAATCTGCTGCTTTGAACACTGACGAGTGGGGGCAAGATCAGGTGGGCACATTGCACTTAGTGAAGCAGAGATTGTTTGAGAGGCCTGACATGATGAAAAGGAGATTTGAAAGACTGTAGTTGGGGTGTAGCTGTCATTTAGTCTCTCAACTAGCAGATCCTGTGTTGGCCTCCCCAGTGCACAAGTACATTTAAGGACGGAGAATAGAAGTGCCTTGGCCCTTATGTTCTGTAGCATTTCCTAGCACAAGGGTTCCTTAGTGCTCTCCTGCACTCGCTCCCCTGCACTCTCTCCCCTGCATCAGCGGCAGAATCTTTCTGAGTTGTGTGGGGGTGTTTTTTATGTTTTGGAGCAGTAGAGCGATTTTACAATTTTCTTCATGAATGCATATTTTCATCAGGAGTCGTAGTAAGTAGGACAGTACGGTTAGGTGATGGCTGGTTGAGACCAGATTTCATAATCCAAGATGTGATGGGAGATCTTTGTGAACATGTAATTGGCAGCAGGTGATGGAGTTGGTTTTTACATTCTATTTTACACTTTGTTTCTTACAGTTCGTTCTGCATTTACACATGTACAATTCCAAGCATATTGAGATGTAGTGGTTCGTCCAGAATCACAATATTTTTGGTCAAATTCAGCTTCTGGGATTAGATCCAGGGTATGTTGTTTGCAAGGTCAGTAATCTAACATCAAACCAAAGCTTCTGTACTGTACTGTATATCAATAACTGGCCAGTGACTGCTTCTGCATTTATGACGGAACCCAGTTCATCTTCGAGGGATTGTGGAGAAGGAGCATCCTGGTGCCCTTTAACCACCTGAAGGGCAGTGCCCTACAGCATTTGTGTACTGCTTTTTTTCCATGAGGCACCCATCTGGCAGGCCTAGCTGTGAATTAGTGATGGCCTTATAGAGACAGTACTAGCTGGTTCTTTCTTCAGAACTTGTGGACATTTAATCCTTGAGCACAGGACAGTCTGTTTTCCACAACTTAAAGGCGCTGATAAATGAATGAACTGACACCAAATTGCAATTAACTAAATTCTGGTACCACACCGCTGACATCCTTTGAGGTAGACCTGGACATGTGGGTCTTCATGCCATCTTGATATCCTTTAGTGAATGTCCCTGTTGCAGTCAGGAGGCAAAGCCTCTTCAATGTCCGCAGTGAGGTTTAAGCCAGGGCTTTGTAAGACTTTGATCTAACCAACTGACTAAAAATAGAAGTTGAGAGAAAATTCGGATGCGGCCTGCAGCCATGGCTGCTTGTGAATGTGTCTCCTGGGCTCAAAGTATGGAAACTTCCCATAGACATCCCTGCCTCAGGCAAGGAACACATCCACAAGCGGACACAGTGGGAGGAAGAACACACAGGGCAGTCTGCGCTGCGGCCAGCAGTCAAATTTGTTTCTGTTAGCTAGATGGCTCTTTACTATTGAAGTAATGTAAGGGGAGTGACTGGGACCGTTCTTCCAGCGGTACTGTCTGCTTGTACATTTTTGTATTGTCCTGCTTCCATTTATATAGTACTTCATGCCCATCACCGGGGTCCAGAGTAGATTTGCTGCTGAGTAGCGAGCTTCTGCGTGGCAGTGTATGGATGGCAGACGGTGTCTGTCGTGTCACCTATGTGACTAGTGTTTCGATGTTTGGTGTGAGGACCAGTGAAAGCTAGGATGCTTGACCCCTAGATGCTATTACATGGATGAAGATGAAGGGTATGTTTTTGTTGGGACCTGTGATGCTATAGGTTTGTAGTCCTATGTTTGGCGGAGGCTGCTTATTTTGTATTGTTGAGAACATTCATCTGCCCATGGTAGAGTAAAGAAGAGCCGGGATAACTTCTAATGGGATTGTGCCTACCACCCTTAGAGAGCTCTGGTTACTGGTAGGTAGGACCTTGAGGTCTCTTGTTTCCCCTAGTAGAGAAGCTCATTGTGGGTCCTCCTCCAGAGGAGCCAAGTCTTCATTGCTTTCCTTAGTTTCATTTGTTGTTCTGTGGTTACAGGGTGGGAATTTGTTTAACCGTCTTTGCTTGCTGGCTTGATATTTATATTCAAGTGTCAAGTCGGATAATATTCTACAACCACACATTGAACACTACTCATGTAAAAGGCACTAGTTTATTTCTCTGATGGGAAAGAGAAGGGAACATCCAATTATTCACAGGGGTGTAAAGGATGGTGTTTGACCACAGAGAAAAATGTTTTCTCTATGAAAAGCATTACAAGACAAAAACATAAATAAATGCAAATGCACATTTCCACCAAGCGTGCTTCAGCAGAGGGCCTGCCACATGGAAGATTCTGAAATGTATTAATGGACCTACACGGCTTGTCTCGGCAACCAAAGGTCTACGTAGATAATGAACGGGAGGTAGGAGAGGGACAATCTTTGAGGAACAGCCCACTTTGTATTCTATTCTCTGGGTTTTCTAACGCGCATGGCTACCCAAAAGGGCTTCCCATCACTAAGACCAACCAACAGATTTAAACCAACAGCCCAGTTTTTAGTACTTTTCTAAATATAACTTCTGATTCCGTTTGCCTTAACTGTAACCAAAGCGAATTCCTAAGCTTGTGGGCGAGGTAGCCAAATTGGGCAAATGAACAACCCCCTCCCCCCAACTCTGGCTTTTTGTAGTCTTGGGACTGCTAATAGCTGCTAGTCGGTAGAGTGTAAACGCCTTCCTGGATTGTAGGTTGTAAGAAGCCCTTGAATTAGTTTGGATCCTTTATTGTATATCGCGGTACGTACCAGTCAGGAGTGTTTTAAATTGGATTCTTTCATATGTGGGAAGCCAGTGCAGAGGCCAGTGCTGCTCTTACTGACTGCCTTCTAGTTATCTTTAAGGTAAGCCTAGCTCAGCATGGTTTCCCATAAAATGTGGCCAGTTGATTTCTGTCCATTTTACAGGATAGTTTCCAACTATAATCAGTTCCGTTTTATCTCCATTAAGTTTAAGATTACTAGCAGCCATCCAATCTACTGTATGTTTAAGACACCATTTAAGCAGGGTGGGGGTAGTTTGCCCTTTCTAAGACAAACTAATACCTATTTGTGTGTCGTCTGCATGTGAGATTGATAAAAAGACAAAGGACTTTATGATCTCTGTTAAAGGTGCCATGTACACTTTGAACAACGTTGGACCTAACAAAGACACTTGCTGTACTCTGCACTTAAGACGAAAGATGTTTGATTGCTTATCATCTTCGCATACATGAAAAGTACGACTATCCAAAAAAGATGTCAGCCATTTCAGTGCTGTGCCAGCGATGTCTCCTTCCGCTAATCTTTTAATTAATGTCCGATTTGATACAGTGTCAAAGGCAGCACGTAGATCAAGAAGCAAGATCAAAGCCGCTGACCCACCATTATCCAGGATTACCCGTAATAAACATCACTGATCTTGTAGGCAAATGAGATCATCCACAGACTCTCTGTTGTTGGTGAGAAATGAGTGGGCCATTGCAGAGCACGTCCAGATACTCCTGCTCAGTGTTTGTTCAGCAGGATTGTGTGGTCATGGTATGACATGTACCAGAGAAGCGGACAAGATTAAAGGGGGATTTGATTTTCTGGTGCAGGTAGAGTAACAGCTCTTTCCTCCTTGTCTTGGACAGTTTTACTTTCACTTTAAAGAGTGGGTTTCTTACTGATGGTTGCAGAGGAAGGGGTTTAGTTCAACATACTCTGAAAGTTATCTCATCACTGCTCGCTCCATGATTTTCCTGAGGCGAGGTAAGTAGGAGAGATACTGCTAGTTTTCTTGTATCTTCGGGTGGTGTTTACAAAAGAGGGCGTGATGGGTGTTTCAGACATTTGGGAACTATGCCAGACAGAAGATGAGGTGTTGATCAATTAAGTTTTGTCTGCTGCTAGAGGGGGAATAACTGTTTGAGACATTCAGGTGAGCAGAGGACATTAGGAGATGTTTAAGACTGCCACATTTTATGTTGGTGCTAAGAAGCCGAGAGAAGATTGTAGCAAGGGAGGCAATCTGTGTGGGGTATGGGTCCACATCCTGGATGTTAATGGTGAATTTGCAGCTTTGAATTCAACAAGGCCTTTGCAGGTTTGGCAGTACTGTCCTTGAGGAATTCGACTGGGTTTTTGCAAAGTTATTGGGACATGCAGCAGTCACTTTTAAGGGTCTCCGATTTGGATAGTTCCTGGTAAAGATTAAAAATATCCTTCCTCCACTTTTGAGCCTTGTGTTTAAGTTTTGCAAAGTAATGTTTTTGTTTCTCTTGTTGAGTTAGTGGTAGCCTTTATGTCTCTAATACAGGATTTAATGGTGTTTGGGTAAAATCTTGCACCATTGCTGTAAGGTTTCTGTTGACGCATTTCAGTTCATCAAGTTACAAGTTGATCTACTTGTTGGGGAACTTCAGGGCTACCTTGAGCTTTGTGGGTTTCTAACGCGGATGTTATGTTGTGATAGGGGTTGTCGAGCAGTGATTCGGGATGAGATGGCACAGGGTAGTTGGGGCTTCATTGTAGCTTTACTCAAACGCCTCTGTGCTTATTTTTATGGTACAGGGTAGGAGAGCGCTTTTCTATGTGGGCAGGTGGGTTTGTAGGCTCAATTGAGAGGTTGGTATATATGAAGATGTGGTCCAACCAAACCTGAGTTACAAGGCTGGATCTGGGCCACTGTGGGAAGGTGGGTTGTGTCTCAGGGGAGTTTCCTTGAGCACTACAGGGATTATTTTTAAATCACTATAACATTGGAGATCTGCTTCAAACAAAGAAGTAACTCTAGAGGACATATTACCTTGGCTATTTGTGAGCCAGGCCCTTTGTAAAATCTGTTTTCATTTATGTGCGGGTAACATTTTTGCTAGTGAATCTCTCTCCTGTTGCAAAGTTTCCTGTCCTGCATTGATTATCGTTTGCTGCTGGTAGTGCTCACATATTATAATATATGTTCTTGTCATTTGCAAACTGCCTAGGTCGCTTAACGATCAATTTAGGTTATGTGGGAGGTACTTTCTTGTTACCACACTATCTGGAGAGATGAAATATTGTTCCTAGTGGAGCCCGCTTTCTCCCTTCCCCTCCTCTCATTAATCGATCCCAAGGGTTTCACCTCTTGGAAACTGATATCATACTGTGGTCAACTACTGACTATCATGATGGGATGAAGATTTGTTTGGAGAGCTCCCACTTGGTAAGAATTTGTTCATGGTGGAGTCTCCCCCGCCCTTGGGAAGAGATAGCCACATTAGGGAGATAATCTAGTGTACAGACTGCACGTTTGGCAAGCGTTATCTCTGGGTCAGAAGGTAATGGACATTTGCACCAAGGGACAGTCTGAACTTTCAAGTGTAAAATCCATTTTGGGGTGATGTTCATTTCACTCTAAGGGAAAACCGAGGTGCAAACAGTTGATTATCTGTAGGCAGATGTCACTCGATGGATAGTTTACATTATGGGTAAGATCTCCCTTTAAGAAATATGTACCAAAAGTAGGATTCCTGTTCTAGTAAAGAGTTGGGCCACAATAGGGGGACCTCTGCTTTAGGGAACATGTGGCCATTGTGGGAAGAATCAACTCTTTGAGGGATCCGTGCCTAGAGCAGAAAAGTCACTTTGTGGGGAGATCATATTTTATATCCATTCACAGAAAGAGACCTGCACTATGCTGAAGAGTGAGCTCATCGTAGAAGGGAGTTGGCTTTGAGAGAGGTAGGGTTAAGTTACCTGAGGCAAGCCATTCAGACTGTGAAGTTGTCAGGATCAATACAACTGATTGAAGTTATTAAAGCCAGCTGGGAAGGCTGTTGAACCCCAAAGGTTATTTCTTTGTCTGGCCGGGCAGCAGTGAAATGAGATAGCATTCAGCGCACAAGGCAACCCGGCGCCAAGCATCACTTGAGCATTGTGCAGTCAAAAGTACCACTTACCGCAGTAGAGCAAAGATTGTAAAACAAATGGGAGAAACTTATGGAAACAAAATCTGATGATGGTTTGGGACCTCCATGCTTATCCACTGTATCAGATAGCCTGCTGTTCATAAAAAGGTACTCTAAATGGTGTCCATGTTTTTTCATAGCTATATCTTTCATATATTTTGTGTCTGCAACATGTTTAGTCTCCCATCACTCCTGCTGCAGTCTGCTCCAAATATTCACTCTGCTTTTGTGAAAAGATACTTTTTATATCCTTTAATTAGAAACCTTAGGCTTTGCAGCCCACCGTTTGCCCTAGGTTGTCACAAATTGCAGATTTCACAGCTCTTTGGCCTTCGCCTCACAGTCAGATTACGTAAATGTTCCTCATTGTAATTAGGATATTCACAGATGGCCACTTGGTTTCCTGCTTAGGTCTAGCTCTGTATGTGTCAGGCCTAGGAGGGTATTATAATTGGTTTTGCGGCCCAATTGAAACAATCTATGAAACTGAACAATTCATCTGTGGCCCAAGTGTGAGCCTGCAGTGTTGTGTTACATGCAGTGTACAGCTGAGGTTGGCTTCTGAGCTCCAAACACCTGCCAGTGGGGACTGTGTGTATTGCGACTACTTGTACTGTAAGAGTAAAGAAGTGGCTGTCGACTGAGAACAAACAGTGTTTCAACTTAAAGAGAAAGTAGTAGACTAGTTGGATATTAGAGGGAAAGCTCCGACCCCGTGTCTAAGGCGGTGTCTTTGAATTGTCTCTTTTAGTTTCGGGCCACATTCTTCCGCTACCGGGTAGAGTGACGTCACTGAGACACACCTCAGGCAGTCTGGATTTCATCTGGTAATGGGGGCCCAAAGATGCCTCTTTTTCAGGCATGAAGGTCACCTGTGCCAGTTTTACTTTTTTGGAATAATGCCCCTCTAAAATCTAGCCACCCGCCCTGCAGGTGAACCGCTACATCACAACAAATACATGCTATATATTGTTTTAATACTTACATCACCAACTCACCCCAAAGGAATCTAGATGAGCCCAACATTGACAAAACCCAGACACCTCCTATTGGCCCCCATTTATCTGAGAATGAGAGGGGGTGAGCAAGGCAAAACACAAACGCTGTGGGATAGCGTAACTGGATGGACGGAATGCGGAACCAATCAAACATTCACCCCCAGTCACAGATCTGGGTTTAATCCATCCATTATTTTACTCACCATGCCACCCCAGTTTGACCCCAGCCATATGCAAATCAGTCTTGACCCTGTTCCACAAGGGAACAGTCCAGCCCGAACTGCCAGGCCAGGTTCTCCCTGGACCGGAAACAAGCATCCTGGGACCGGTTTCAGGGTTTCACCCCTCATCAGCCAGGCTAGCTTGAATCCAGTGGCACAGTGAGCCCGGGACCCACGTCTGGGCATACCCGGCGCACTTAGGGCGGCAAAAGCAAGGCAAAACACAAACGCTATGGGATAGCGTAACTGGACGGAATGCGGAACCAATCAAACAGAGGGGGTGAGACCTGGCACATTGAAAGATTTTTCTGGTCCTTGGGAATCCCTGGCTACTTAGAACAGTGCAGGATATATTGAGGACCGAGCTGTTGTGGGCTAATTCCCTCTTGAGCAGTATCCTCCTAAGCTCACCTTCCAGCAGCACCGATTGGCTGAATGCATTATGTTAAGTTATGCAGATTTGTAGAGCACACTATCACCCGGGAGGGTATCCTACCACTGAACAGGTGTGAGTCAAGACACCCTTGGGGCCTACTGGGACTACTCAAAGCCAGGTCTTCAGCTTCTTGCGTAATTCAAGAAGGGGGAAGGGTCTCAAGTGTAGCGTCAGGTGGTCCAACGCTTTAGGAGCGATGTATGAGAAGGCTTGAATTCGGGATCTGATTTATCGTATGCGTCGAAGTAGGAGTCCAGACGAGTGAAAGTGTCTGGAACGTTAGTGAAAGCAGATGCGATTGTTGAGGTCTGTTGGGCCAGTGTTGTGTAGTGGCTTGAAAGGTGTAGTGGCTTGAGAGTGTAGGTGATAAGTTTGAATTGTGCTCATTTGTGATGGGGGAGCCATTGTAGCTCCTTCAGATGTGGTGTGAGCACAGCATGCAAGGTTGAGAGGGATTCTGGCAGTCGAGTTCTAAATTGTCTGCAGGCCTAAGGTGAGTTTTTTTTTTATCCCAACATAGAGGGTGTTCCCGTAGTTCACCTTGTTTGTGACCAGGGCATGCGTGGCGGTTTTTCAGGTTCTGATTGGGAGCATCTTCAGGGTATGGAAGCATAAAGCGGTGACCGCATTGACTTGGACAGTCATTTGGAGTTTGCTGTCGATGATGGTCCCATGGTTCTTGACATTGGATGTGGGTGTGTTAGTCGATCCTAGCTTTGTTGTCTTGCCAGGTGGAGTTCCACGGTGATGTACTTTTCGGCCTTGTCGGTGTTCAACGTTAGACCGTTGGTCTTCATCTAGTGGACGACTTCAGTCATGCAGGCATTGAACTTGTTTCAGGTAAGGGGCATCCTGTCCATGAGTGAGAGAACGACTTGCGTGCCATTGGCATAGGAGAGGATGTTGAGGAGGGATTATTGCTGGGGAGCTGCTGGGAGCAAAACTTGAAACAGGATGGATGGCTGGCCAGTAACGTTGTGCGAACAGCTAGGAATCTCACATAAGTGTATTTATCTTCTTTGTAACTGTGTTACCTGACCTGAAAAAGAAATGTTAGGACAGATGTTTGTTTCCCAGTCCAGTTACAAACATGTGTCTAGCTACAGTTGCAAGAACTTCCCTCTGCAGTCTCTGAAGTCTTTCTAAATCCTGATCTCACTTGATACTTCACAACCTGAATTTACACTCTCATCTATTGATGTGAAGCTGTGGCTTTTCACTTTGTGGTCACTTATCACTTCAACTGTTCAATTTCTGTTAAAAACAGCCTTTTCTTTTGATTCTTTGCAAAGTTCTCAGTCACTTGTTCTTGCAATATCTCTTTCCCTCTTCCTCGTGAACAATCTTTACCTTCTAGTTCACTTTGTTAATCACGATGACAGGCTCACTCATTGCACATTACCAGCAATAATTGTGATCTGGTTTCTCGCTTACTCTCATGTATCCTGAAAATGTTGAGAGGGCCCCGTTACTACAAATGTCTTTACACACCTTGGAGCCCTAGAGATACTTGCCCGTGTGACTCTTCTCTCTTCAGCCTGCCCACAAGCAAGACTTCTCCTACCGGATACGTGGATTCCTCTAGAACCAATAGCCTTGGCCAGGGGCAGCCGCATCCAGGAATCGCCTCTTCCTTCAACTCTGGAACCTCAGAATAATGAGTGGTGAATTTCAGACCGTGGCCTTTTTCAAACTCATGTCTGCTAACACGGCAGATGAGACTTCCAGAGTCTTACAAGACTTGCTCAATCTCGCTCAAGTGCGAGTAGGTTAATGCATCCTTCCTGGAAACATCCTCTGACATTGGCAGCTGGGCTGTGCTTGCAAAGTGGCCACGCCCACATAGGGCCGCCTTGATGGGCCAGGCCCCTGGCTGGATTGGGTGTGCAAGGTGGGCATATAAGGATGGGGCTGCAGCAACCAAGATGCAAGCTGGGAGAATCCTCAGCCCCCGAAGCTCCCTGAGGAGCTTGCCTCATCCGCCTTTACTTCATGATGAACCAATCAGCCCATGAAAGATTAGCTCACTGTCAGAGTGTGTCTCCCTCTGAGGTGTAACCAAGGAAGCTATAAGATGGACTGAATGATTCCAGTGACCTCTTCCTACCTCTAAGTCATAGGTCGGGTTACATCCACATAACACAAAACCAGTTATGTATTTTTTATATTAAGTGTTCATTTTAGCAGTGAGTGTTTTCAAACAGGGAAGTATGTTTTGAGAACAGGAGGTGAAGTACAGGTCTATACTGTTTGGTTCTCGGAAGGGAAAAAAACGAGAAAAATACAGTTTAATCCTATGATAACATTTATTAGACAGAATGAATGTCCTTAAAACATAAAGAACTTACTAAAAACATGGACATTTCAATTAAGAAATCAAATACATTACATTTGCTGAAAAAGAAATCACCTCTGCAAGTGACTTACTCATAACATTATAAAGAGCTTTAAATTCAAAACAGAATACGTGTGCGTTGTAAAGTCAAAACAGAATATGTGCACGCTTAAGAATGTACGTAAAAAGAACATTTTGTGGTAAGCCGAGAGACAAATGTATAGTTTGTGTTTTAATTTCACAACATGCAGTAGGGTTCAAATATCCATATTTCACAGGATACTAAAATATATATATTATTTACCGGTTTCCCATGACATATTTATTTTATCATCATAATGAGGACCAGATTATTTTATCTAAGTTATGGGGTAAAAATACAAAATTTGGAGCACATTATCTGGCAGTATTATTTTCAGCTAGAGACATCGTTTTTTGTAAAATCTTCAAATTATGTGGCACATGGAGTAAGTTCATACCTATACGGTATACGTAGCAGCACAATCACATAACTCCACTGTCCCATAACATGGCGCTCTCGATTTCAACACTTAATCTGAGATGCACAAAACCTAAACATTCTAATTTCAATTTGTGCCCATTAGTAGCTTCACTTTCGAGGAAAACAGTTTCAAGCAATCTGCCCCAAAATAAACCTGTATAGAAATATATAATAAGTAACGAGTGATATGGCCCTATAATGCCATTTGTGATGTAACCAGAACTCCCTAATCCCAATATGGTACCATAAAACTGACAAATGTAAGTGATGTTGTGTTTTGAGCCAGAACCACAGCTCAGTTTTTAACTGTTTTTTTTTTTTCAGTGAATTTCATGTTTTTTTTAATGACACTCAATTTCCAAATCCTCCTTGTACGTCCTTCGTCAATGCCCTGCATCGAACCATCAGCAAACGCCAACTTCCGCTGTGCACAGCCTTTGGCCGTATGCAGAAGGGTTGGCCTTATGTTAAGTCCACAGCGGGCAGCCATTGCCTGGTACATGCATCTTTTGGCTGTGAGTTTTTCCTTTTTTTTTTTTTTTTACTGTGAAAATAATTTTCTAATCTTGTTTTTTTTTTTTTTCCTTTTTTTTTTTTTTTACTGACAGTGGTGTTTTTGATATTCTCTTTTGGTACATTTTCCACACCTCTGACTGCCCACCAGCACTCTACTTGGGTCAGTCACCTGTTCATGGGGGCTCCCCTGCACAAAATGACGATGGAATTTCTTTTTTGCAACTCAGAATTTCTTTTTTTAATTGCATCTTTTATGATGCAAGAAATATACTGTGGCCTTCTCTAGCCAATGCCACTTGTCAAACAGTTAAAATGTTATTGAGAGAATTTGCATTGTATGAGTTGAAATTTTAAATGGCACAGATATACAAAAGTGTTAAGCCTTTAAAGCCTGCTCTGAATAGATGTACATCAAACAAATGCAAGCACACTGTCTTAGAAATGTCTACTTTAATGCCAAGCTTTGCACAAATCCATTCACAGGATTTGTCTAAAGGTGTGAGTACAATTTTCTTTGAAAGAAGAAATGATCAAATGTAACTTTTTGTTGCCCCTTTAACTTTTTTTTCCTGCTGCACAGATGTTAACGAAAATTGACTCGCTAATGTCTACGCCAAGGGATTGCCATTTTTTGGTGCAAACCTGTCCATGGGGATCAAAAGTTAAAGTGAAAAAACGCATTTTCAATGGAAAGTGCAGCTGAACCATTACTATATAAGAAAGATTTTATTGAAAGTTGAACTCTGGGAGTGCCCGCAATTGGTTTAGACTCTTTAACAGGATGAGTATTAAAATGTAAGCGTCTGGCGAATCCTTCAAATTCCACTGCGACTTTTCAGCAAAGTGAGCCTGTTAGCAATGCAGGGTCCGCTATCAGAGACAACACGTCAAAATATCCCCATCAGAGCTTTAGGAAACAGCCTAGAGACGTGCACTCCCAATGTCAATACACTGTTCAAAAGACCCTTCCAAATGGGTGGACATTCACAAACACGCTTCAGATCCCAAGCTATCTAGAAGCGTGGTAAGACAGGCCATTTTGGTTAAGGTCACTTGGGGTGAGTTCTTAAGTGGATGTTTTATTTACTTTATGGTGTCTGAGAAATGTTCAGTGTGGGTTTCACCTCAATTTTCTACTGATGGATGTAAGTGTAATTTATAATCCTATTTTATTCTCCATGTTTAACCTTCTATAGCCAACTGCAAATGTCCTCTTGTGTCTGATAATTCCGGTAATAGGTTATAAAATATTGAACTCATTGTTAAGAATCTTGGGCGATAATAAATGTGTACCATGAAGATAGTGAGTTCCTTTAGTTCTTAAAATCAAAAAATGACTCTGCCCTCACTATAGGTTTACTAAAAAGGACATCAAACTGTGAATCGTGCTCAACTTTTGTTGCAGCAGGCCAATTTCGGATGTAAAGGTGTTGACTAATTTTCTGACATGATTTTGATGATGAAGCGTTAACTCTGTCACAATGTTGCAGCTCAATAATCCATTACTTTGGTTACATGGCTTAATTTTTTTATTTTGAGCGGGTATTCCGATGTCATGGTGATGTAAAATGTAGTATAAGATCTATGCACTCTGTTACTTTTCTTATAGTCACAGTTCTTGATTGCCTGTACAAGTATAATATTTTGTCCCTTAAGGACTATGGTAATGGTTTGGGTCTATTGGGGTATTGTTGGGTGAGGGTGTTTCATTGTTACTTTGCCATTGTTGGCAAAGACCCTTCCACTGATCCTGGTCGGGGTGCGGGTGTGTTGGGTGGCGCACTCTCCTTTATGTACATTGACTGAATTACTTGGGCGACATCTCTCCTTATTTATCCCTACAGGAAGCCACATTCTGTGTGATGCTGCGTGGTGCCCGGATGGGTCAGGCTGCTCTGAGTGACATTCTGCACGCTGGCTGTGTCCCGGTAATCATTGCCGACTCCTACGTTCTGCCCTTCTCAGAGGTTCTCGATTGGAAGAGGTGAGAACAGCACCAGGTTACCCCTTACATGAAACCTGGGATCCGTTGCATCTTCTGTTTGAAATTTACATTTCCTATTGACGTTGCATTGCTGGACAGTTCTAGGTGTTCCATTGCAGGACATCTTTGATCAGATGCGGCCCGTCATTTGGGGAGTAGGGGCCACACACCCCCACCTTTTGCCCCTCATGAAGAGTGCCCGTCAGGCTGAGCAAAGGTCAGCCTGACAGACACTCTTCATGTTCAGCTCTGGCAGCCAGGAGTGAGACGTGTGCGATTTGCGCAGACTCCTGGCTGCCAGAGCTGAACTTTGCTGGGCTGAAGGGGGTCACAGCTCCTGTGGGCGTGACCTCCTCAGCTCAGCAAAGATGCCTGGAGGCCCTTCCCCTAGGTGATGAGGGGAAGCATCACCCACTGACTCTGACCTGGGCGCTTCAGGTTTAAGCCCTGTAGTGCCCAGGGCGAGTGTCAATCAGTGACACCTCATCACAGAGTGGGGTGGGATCAGTAGTCTCACTGACCCCATCCCACTCTGTGACAAAGTTGGGACTGCTGCCTTCCCTCACTGGCTGAGGGAAGGAGCAGTCCCAACCCTCCTGGGACCTGCGAGGCTGGAGGTAAGTGTGTGGGTGTTTTTTAAATGGATGTTTGGTGCATGCATGTATGTTTGACTGTTGATGAGTGTTGTGAATGGATGTGCGTGCATGTGTGAATGAATGTGTGAGTGTGCTTCCCGTCCACCCCCCTCCCTCCTAAAATTGCCGGCACCACTGTCTTTGATTGGAGTGAGCTGACTGTTATAGAGCAAAAAATGAGTGGTCAAACCAAAAAGCTCTTGATGCGACAGAGGACAGCGAGTGATAGAGGAAAGTAGAAATATGAAAGACCTTAAGCGTTTGGTCCAGGATTACAAATTCTTTCATATGCAGAACACCTCTTTTTTTTCTGGCACAGCTGTTAGTGGCCAAAGTTACTGTCCCTAAGTTCTATCACTTATCCTGTCCTTACTGACTCTGACTGAAACATAGGGTGCGCACATTGGTTGGGGAGATCACCACAAAGGCTAGTTGTAGCAGGACACACAGGAGTTGGCACTGGCATGAAGATGCAGATGTTTGTTGGTATATGACAGCACTTCAGTCACACAGCCATCTTCTTAGGTCCAGCACCTCAGCTGACAAACTGTTACTGATACTTTCAGAGCAATACTTTGACAGCATGTATAACATCTCCATGAGCAGAAGCTGAGAAATCAGAATTGACAGAAAGAAAAGACATAAAAGAACAAATAACATTAGTAGGCAAAGTAATCATTCAGTTTAAGGTTTTGCCACTATCAGGAAAGGAAGTGCCATTTCTGCTCATTTCACCCATCGGTATTCATCTTCTTCAGATACTCCTGCTCCAATCTGTCTCCGAGCTCGCCCCGCACCATCTACTGCACACAGCGTGCGGTAATGGGCCATCCCCCTTCAACCATTGGCTCAATTCACGGTGAGTGACATCATTTTGCTCTTTCACAAGGAACACAACCCCACACAAAGATTCTTAACAATAAGTTCAATATTTTATCACCTATTACCGGAATTATCAGACACAAGACGACATTTGCAGTTGGCTATAGAAGGTTAAACATGGAGAATAAAATAGGATTATAAATTACACTTACATCCATCAGTAGAAAATTGAGGTGAAACCCACACTGAACATTTGTTTCCTTTAGTGCTAGCGACTACTATTGCAATGCCTGTTTTTTAAAACCAAAATATTTATTTAGCTTTTTTCCAATTTTTTTTATTTTAAAGATAGGTGACGACCCAGGAGCACCCACACTCATAACGTTTTATAAAAACTGTGCCAAAACTAGCATTGACAAAGCCAAAATGCTGAACCAATTGGCTTTGCCAGTACTCGTTGTTTGTTGAGCTTAGACTCGCCCCACCATAATCTCATTTAAAATTACATATCGGAAAGACTAAGTTAAGCTGCGAGTGCACTCACAGGGAACAGAAACTGCACTTGAAAAAGTAGGAAAAGTCTTTGCTATCGACAAGCTACGGAGGTGCGTGACTACAGTGACAGTCTTGGGTTAAGAGGAAGATTCCAGGACTCACTCCTAAATGAGGCAAACGAAAAGATATATCACCCGACCCCCATCTTCCAGCTTCAGCAATTCTTCTGGGGGGGAAGTTTCAGAAAAGTGAGAGGCCTTCACTGGGGTCTTATTGTGGCCTTTAGTGAACATGTGTGATTGTAGTATTTACAGAGGAAAAATTCTGAAATCATCAGATACATAGGGTTCCTTTATTAGCAGTTGAGCCTGGGGTATGGATGCATGCTGTCCAGGGCCATGGATAGTGGAAATATTTTTGGTCCAAGAAAACAATTAGTCAGTGAACATGTGGGCATTTGGCTTATTATCAACCACTGAAATAAAAGATGTTTGTGGAGGCACCCCAGATGTATGAAGAAGTTAGAGACTGTGCCCAATTTGGAGATTGCCTGCACGAAGAAGATTGGTGCCAAACCCTCATTGAGTTCTGTATAACCGATACTACTGTGGCTTTCTTGAGCTGAAATGTCTCCCCCGAAACATGCAGCATGAGGGGCAACAACTGCATCAAAGAAAAGAAACAAAACCTATTTCAGGCAAGCATCCAGGAGGATTCACTTAAACAGTGACAAGAAAAGCAGTATAGGTTGCAGGGCCCCCAGTGGCATCAAAGAGACCAGAACAAATTTGTTGACTTTATCCAGAAACTAAAAAGTGGTACTCTATGAAGAAACGCCTTCAAACCACTGTGATATTGTGACAAAACCCATTCTACGTTACCAACGGCTTCTACATCACCGGTGGAGGATCGTACACAGAACAGGATACAGAATTATCCAGGTACCGGCTATGTGAGAGCTTCAGCAGTGCCTCAAAGTAGCGATATACTTCTGAATCAACCACAAAGAGGAAGATTAGTTTCAGGGAGGACATCTCCCAAGAGCTCAGTTCATACTAAATATCATTACGAGGAACAAAACACAAGATACTGCTCTGCGCCTTATTTACCATCTGACCAATTTCATACAGTTTCAGACGAGGACTTAGACTGGCAGTCTCAGGCGAGGACATTAACAGGCCAAGATTGTGAAGGTAAGAGGGGAAGATGCATGCAGCGTGCACTTTATGGATTCCAGCTATGAAGAACAGTTGGGAAACATATATAACCAGTCCTTTTCCGTCCTCTTGAGACTTTATTACTGTATAATGCATGAAGCAGATTTTGAGCATGAGGTAGTTGTGCAGATGGAAGAGGAGCATTTTCTTATTGAGAAACTGGTCTTGGGACAAAAAGACTAATCAACCTATCAATGCAGTAAACCGTGTTAATATCAACATCAGAAAATTTTAAAGCAGCTGTTAGTAATGGGGTCTTTAGTTGGTATTTGGTTTGCACCCTGTCTGAGTAGGGACCCTCACTCTAGTCAGGATAAGGGAGATACCCGCTCAGATAACCCCTGCTCACCCACTTGGTAGCTTGGCATGAGCAGTCCGGCTTATCTCAGAAGCAATATGTAAAGCATTTGCACATAACACCCAATAATAAATGAAAACACTACAAACGGACACCACACCAGTTTTAGAAAAATAGCCAATATTTATCTATATAAAACAAGACCGAATACGATAAAAATTCAACATACAGTAAGAAAAATATGAATTCTGCAAGATTTACTCAAAACTACAGTTCCTTGAAGTCAATAGCTCCACAGTTCAGGCCTGCTGCGGCGTTGCGGGCCAGCTACGGTGTCAGGAAGACCCGCAAACAGTACCTTGGATTTGCAGGGCATTGTGATCCTCGCGGTGAGCTCCGGAGAGCGGCGTCACTGACGTCGCGGTATCGGTTCCAGAGTCGGTGCAGAAGTCGTCGGGCCCTTGTGGTCACATGCGTTGCAGATCGAACTCCAGGCTGATGAAGTCAGGTGCGCCGGCGTGGATGGCGTCGGGGCTGCGGTGCGAGGCAGGGCGATGTGACGTGCGGTACCCACAGGTCACGGTGAAGGCAGCGGCTCGGTGACTGCGTCCAGCGGCGTCGATGAGACCAGGGCTGCGGTGTGAAGCGGGGCGGTGCGACGTGCGGTGTCCACATGTCACGGTGCAGGCAGCGGCGGTGTCGTTGCTGAAGCGCTTTTGTCGGTAGGCCCAAGACAGCGGTGTGGGACGGTGCTTCGTGACCCTCACGAGCAGTGTCCACAGGCCACGGTGCAGGCAGCGGCACCGGTGTCAGCAGGAGCAGCGTCGTCGGGGATGCCCAGGCTGCAGTGTGAGAAGGCGATGCCGGAGTGTGGGGCCACAGGTCGCGGTGCGAGCAGCAGCTCGGTGAAGTCGTCCGATGACGGCATCCAGGAGACCAGGGTCGCGGTGCGAAGCGGGGCAATGAGACTCCTTGTGGCGTCAGCAGGTCATGGTGCAGGCCAGCGGCGTCGTTGCCGGCGTCCCGGTGGGTTCTCCTCTTGAACAGCACAAAACACACAGTTCCCAGTGCTGCAGGTCGAGGAAACTGAAGTCTTTGGTGTCCCTGAGACTTCCACCAGGAGGCAAGCTCTACTCCAAGCCCTTGGAGAATTTTCTCAAGCAGGACACACAGCAAAGTTCACCCTTTGCACTCTTTTCAGGCAGAAGTAGCAACTGCAGGCCAGTCGAGAAAAGCAGCACAGCAAAGGGACGGTACTCCTCTTTCAACTCTTTAGCTCTTCTCCTTGCAAAGGTTCCTCTGGATTCCAGAAAGATTCTAAAAGTCTTCTTCTTATACCCAGTTCTGCCTTTGAAGTTGACAAACTTCAAAGCATAGTCTCAAGTGTTTGCTAGATGCTTTCTTGGCCAGGCCAGGCCCCAGACACTCACCAGGGGGTTGGCGACGGCATTGTGTGAGGGCAGGCAAAGTCCTTTCAGGTGTGAGTTACCACTCCACCCCTCCCCTCCAGCACAGATGGCTAATCAAGATATGCAGGCTACATCCCAGCCCCCTTTGTGTCACTGTCTAGAGGAGAAGTGTGAACAGCCCAACTGTCAAACAGACCCAGACGGGGAATCCACAAACAGGCAGAGTCACAGAGTGGATTAAGAAAGAAAATGCCTACTTTCTAAAAGTGGCATTTTCAAACTAACAATCTAACAACCAACTTCACTAAAATATGTATTTTTAAATTGTGAGCTCAGAGACCCTAAACTCCCCCTTTTCATCTGCTCTCAAAGAGAATCTGCGCTTTAGGGATATTTAAAGGTAGCCCCCATGTTAACCTATGAGAGAGATAGGCCTTACACACTGAAAACCGAATTTGGAAGTATTTCACTGTTAGGACATATAAAACACATTAGTCTATGTCCTACCTTAAACATACACTGCACCCTGCCCATTGGGCTACCTAGGGCCTAACTTAGGGGTGCCTTACATGTAGTAAAAGTGAAGGTTGAGGCCTGGCAAGTGGGTACACTTGCCAAGTCGAATTGGAAGTTTAAAACTTCACATACAGACACTGCAGTGGCAGGCCTGAGCCAAGTTTACAGGGCTACTAATGTGGGTGGCACAACCAGTGCTGCAGGCCTACTAGTAGCATTTGATTTACAAGCCATGGGCACCTCTAAAGCACTTAACTAGGGACTTTCCAGTAAATCAAATATGGCAATCATGGATAAACCAATCAACAATACAATTTTTCTAGGGATCAGTTGCACTTTAGCACTGATTAGCAGTGTTAAAGTGTGCAGAGACAATAAACCAGCAAAAACAGACCTGAAAAAATAGGAGGAAGAAGGCAAAAAGTTTGGGAATAACCCTGCATAAAGGGACATTTCCAACAGCAGCAATGAAACCTACAGCTGGCATGGCAAAAGTATTGAGAACGTATAAGGCCGCTGTTCATGATTAAATTTACTTGAAAGTACATATGCTTTCTGCTTCAGTGGAATGGCATGCTGCTAGAAAATGCGTGTATACCCAAGGCATATGGGGTGGCCTGTCCACCACCAGATACATGATGTAAAAAGATAGGTGATGCAGGCAAGAGAGTTGCTGTGGGAGTAGCCAAGAATTGGTCTGATCTTAATTCACAGGTTGTGGTAGGTACGTATGATCAGTATCTGTGGGAGGAGATGGAGGAACTGTTACAACTCTTAACCAGAGAGTGGTGAAAAAGTAAGCGCAGGCGATAGTCACTGAAAGAAAAATCATTTCAAATGCTGCCATCTGTTGTGTTTTGGATGCAGTCGACACTACGTGCAGACAAGTTAGCCCAAGCATCCTGCTAAGAAATCATGTGGTTGCACATCTGTGTTTTGGCCTCAAATACTGTGACATCACTTGGTATACCCTTCGATGGAGAGCATCTTTAAGACAGCAGGTAGACGAATTGCTAAGTCACATAAAGAAAGACACTAAAACAGTAAAGTCATGGGGCTAGAGGAGACGTTATAGCAGCACAGGTCCTATTAAATATGCTTCTGTCAGTCACATCAAGGGTTTTAACAGACTATGAAAATGGACCAGCAGCATCTCGCACAAACACAACATCAGTGGTACAGGTTTTGGGGCATCACAAGATCAGGGTCTAATGGTCCTCAACTTCAAACTCCTGTGGGGGAAGGTTGAGGGGTTTCCCACAGCAAAGTACAGAAATCTTCACAGACAAATGAGTGTTTTCAACAGTGCAGAAAAGATATTGTATAGAATATGAACAAAATGCATAGGGGGTGTTTACAAAATGTATAGTTGTGGTGGCTGGGTTTTGGCGTCTTCAAAATGTTTCTACATATCCTTACCTAGGTGTCTGGTTGGTAAAGAGGAACACACAAAGCAATGCCAGTTCATTCCCAAACCTCAGTGATGATGCAGCAGAAACTGAGGTTTTCAATCCTTGCCAAAAGTCCTATCTGATTCCAAAACAAATACAGAATTTCTTGGCTTGTATACTCAATTTGATCACAGCAAAAGCCTATCCCACAGTGCATATTTCAGAGAGCAGTTCCTCTTTACCAGTCATCACAGTATCTGACCAAGGGGAACTGATGATATTATTAGGACTGAGGGCTTCTCCTTTCATATGTAGTACAGAAAAGGAGCATTGTTCTTGTTACTTCCATCGTGGCAAGGCAAACCTAGCGCACTCAGCTTCTGAAGACGGGTGTTTACCCATATTGCAAGCTGCCTTGCCTACCAGACTTGTTAAGCCAACAGAGGTCTGGTACTCATCTGAGCATTTTCTTTGTGGTCAGACCAGATCAGGGTGTTTAGTGGAGGGAATTCAAAATATTTTTCATTTGTAATAAATCGCTTATTTCTCTGAGGCTTGACATGTTGTAATTGTCCGGTGCATGCTTCACGCCTCCTGTCCCAGTCTACTGCTGCTAGTACGTAGCATGCGTTATCTGACATTCCAACAAGTGCGCTAGAGTTCGCCCATGTGATGCATAAACTGGCAAAGACCCCCACCTGATTTGTTGATTCCGGTGGCAGGAAGCAGCCTCTTGAAGAAGGATGGAGCTGGAGTCTTTGGATGCATGCAAGCTCCTTGTGTGTAAGTGGAAATGTTCCGCATGTCCAAGCTGAGCTTTAAAGCTCCTGCAGGATGAAGAGGCGGTCCCGGGCCCCCCATCCCTGTTGCTCCTCGCCCATCACCCGTCCAGAGCACCCCTGATCTACCAGCGTAGGAAGATGAGTCAAGCCCTGCAACAGCCCATCGAGGAGGCCAGCGGGCAACCCAATGTAGAGAGGCGAGCAGAGCTACTGAATTCCACAAGAAGCTGAAGACGTGGCTCTTTGAGTGAATCGCCCCTGGGCAAGATCCACATCCCTGCTAAGTACCAGGATACCCTCATGGGTATTAGTGTGCTATAAAAATATTGTAACATAGCATCTGAACATATAAGCACTCGGGCCGATTCACAAAGGGCCTCCACAGTCGTGGCGGAGGCATCCAGTAGCGCAGTGGTGGGGCCAACACTCGTGGCCGGACCTCCGTAATGGGTAACTTAGTACGGAGGCCCTGCCGTGAGTACGGGACCGACGCCATGAGTGCATGCCCCCGCCACGACTGCAGGGCATCTGCCACAAGTGCGGAGGTCCTTTGTGAATCAGGCTCTCAATCGAGCACTTTGGCTCCTGAAATCCTAGAATTTGGTTCTTGCAATTACCCAGGGTTTTTGGATGTTGTGAAGGAAGGTAAACGTGCTGCTACTATAGCGTGTTATGCTGAAAAATGGAAACATGATTGAACATTCATACATGTCTAACCGCTGCAAGCTGCAGTCCAATAATTAAGTAATCTCAACAATCTGGGTTATATTATACCTTTTTATGGGTTCATTTGCCAGAGTCCCTGCATTTGCATTTAGAAAATAGACAACGGGTCTCCATTTTCAGAACTCCCATAATTAATGGATTAAAAATGTGCCTACAACCTAGAACACCGCAGCCACCTTAGTGGGAATTAAACTTTCCCCTTACCATGTTAATGTGTGACCCCTTTGAACCACTACTTTTATGATTCATTCAAGCACTAATTTTAAGAGTAACTTTCTCCGTGGCAGTTACTTGATACTGCCACATTACATGCTTTTACTGGATCTCTTCTGTTTCCAAATACTTAAGGATACTACTGTGTTTTCTGCCAAAAGTGTTTTCTCCTTTTCATATTAATCTAGGAATTTAATTTTCCAACATTCTTGCAAATCCACAAGGTTTAGCTGTAAGGGCTTTGCATAGTTTTACCATTAAGCATGCTTTAATGTATTATAGTGCCAGAAATAGCTCACTCCAGAAACCTAGTTGTGTGTAGTTTTTTCAAAACTTCATAGGAGAAGAAATATCCAAATATCTGGAAATGCAACATAGATTGTCAAGGGTGTTCCCGTAGCTTATGCTAAAGAAGCCAAATACTGGCTCGAAGAGCACAGATACACACTGCACATTAAAAGGAGCCTCAGTAGCATTTCTTTCTTTTTATAGGTGAGCACAAAGTGCTTCGTCCATTCTGTAATCTCTCTTTGGGCTTGAAACCACGCCCATGCCACGTCAGTCACTTACATTGGTTCGTGGGCTTGCCTTTTAAAATCCGCTTGCTTTCATTTGTGAAAGGCATGCATACGTCATGCCTTTTCCGGTGTTTAGCCCACCTAGACAGCACCAGTAAAGTACCAAAAACATGCGAGTGTCAATGTTTTCAGCCTGGAGTCTGGACTACTTTATCTGTTTATTTTCCACACAGCTCGATCGCGCTGCATTTTACATAGCGCGATCGCACTGTGTTTTTTTTTGCTTTACAACGCTAATAGCTCTAACTCGAACAAACGAGAGACCCGTTGCATTGAAAATGCTTGTTTAAATTAACCTACCTCTAGCAACCATTTGTGCATCTGCTACAGGACATCTGTGTACACACTTAAGCACTGTTGTCGATACAGGATAGAAAAAGCACAGGTGGACCAAACTATGCTAGATGGTACTTACTACTAATGCTATGACTTTCTGTTAGCTGCTTCTTTGCAGTCTGTGCTGAGCATGTGATCAACTCGTGCTGGAAACAGGAAACATATCCAACCTCTAACACCGTTTGTTGCTTGTACATTGAAATGCAATCCTCCCACCTCACCACCAACTGGAAAATAGTTTGCTAAATTTAGGTTCAGAAGTCCAGACGAATGCCAGCATTCCAGTAACAGAGAAAAAACATACTGTACGGTTGAGTCTGTGCCCCAGTGCATTGTGGGTTTCTCAGCGCTTGATCATGAGTCAATCCACACAAACTTTTATCTGAAGTAAAGACTTTGAGGAAAAACAAGTTGTATTATTTGAAACTAGTTGGGCAGTATGTGAAGCTTAACATTGCAAGCTGTGAGTGATTAAACTTAAGAAAGGTTTCCCTTAAACAGGCGATTACTAACAACCGCCAGCGGCTGGCCTTTCTTCCTCATGACAGACTGAGCTACATTTGGACAGTGGTGTTGACAGTTGTCAGTCTTCAGACTTCGAGGCTCATAGCACCTCTGATGTTGTGTTTCCCTGTGCCATGTTCCACTCCAGGCTGCTCTAATGTCCATCACATAGGAGTGGAACCAGTTTTATGGAGATGTGAGGAGTGTGCTGTGGCTTTGTGCTGCACTCATTCTCTGTTTGGCACCACTCAGTGATTTTCAGACTACATAGCAAACTGGGGTCACAGATGCATTCTGATTGAGAAATTCACTTCGGACTCCTCATTCTCATTATCTTCTGGCCTCCGCGAAACCACACAAGATCTTACCACTCGGATTTGAGAACAGCCACATTGGCATATAAAGACTATATTCCTCATCTGAAGAAAGTAGGTCCACTCCTGGTGGACAGATCCTTGTCCGTGTCATACTTTAACATGCAGGGAGGAGTGCAATCTCACGGATTGCAAACTGCTGTGCAATCTATGGGATTGGAACATTGACAAAAATTAGGCCATCTGGCAGCAAAGGGGAATGTGACAGTCTATCTATTCAGCAGGTTATTTTTCACCAATCATGGTAAGAATTCCTACTGGAGGTGGCAGACCTTATAGCTCAAAATTGAGTTATAAAACAATCTTTGTGATCCATGCAAACAAAAAAGTGCCATTTGTTGTAGCTTGCCACAGCTTTCTCTGCAGGGTTCCTGTAGATATGCTCCTCCTTGCAGTGGACATCTGGGTGCCTCCTCACAAACTGCTTCTTGTAGTATGTTTAGTAGTAATAGATTGATACTACTAAAGTACTTCAAAATGCTATTCACAAACCTACGGGTGTAACTCTCAACCTCTCCCATCTTTCTGTCGGAAGATCCTCACACATGTAAGTTTACTGCTTAATTGTAAAAGTGGGAGGGAGCAGGGAAGTGGCTGATAGAAGGGCATACTCACTAAATGGGAGAGGTTTGGGGAGGAATAGGAGAATTAGGAACGGGTTAGGGGGGGACATGCACCCACTCACAAAAGAGTAAGCCCATTGCTGTTTACAAACTGCATTCCTGAATTTACTGAAGCCAAAAAGGGACAAAAACAGTAGTAAACTTCTACAGCTCACAGCTGAGCAAAGACCTGCACCACTCTTGGTCAACTACTGCTTGTTTTAACACCCTCTAATAGAAAATAATGGAGGTAGGGACTTAAAATAAAACCCCATAGGGAATATTACATTATTTAAAGTAGCTACAAATATAAATAAACATAATTTATTGTAAACAAAATCTAAAAATAAATATTTATTATATAATTATAAAACATCTGAACAACCTTTTTTAAATTTATAAATGAATGTAGCATTTTCTTATTTTATTACAATATAATCAAATTGCTCTTAATTATTTATATCTGACTTTTAATCACAAATAATCCATAATAAAAGATGTGTTTTCGTTCACTTTGAGTGAGAATTTGTTTCTAATTTAAACCTGCTAAAAAAAAATTATTCACTGAATAATTTGAATTAAAGTTTTAATACAAGATTAAGTTAATAGTGCTGTAGCATATTATAAATTTTGTTCATATAAAATACATTCATAAATGTACACTAATAGTTAACATCCATCCAAATATTTTGACTACTTCTCTAGATAATTAAACGTTTCTACTTTCCCTATAAATACTATAGGGAGGCTCTACAGTTTAGAGCAGTGGTCTCCAAATCTCTATAATGCCTCTTTTGGTCAGAGCCTGGCATCCCCCTCCCCCCTGGATTCACTTGAGGCCCCCCTTGGGGGGGCACCTCCCAGTTTGAAGCCCCCTGGTATAGAGGAACATCTCCCTTCCCTCTCGAGGACAAAATGAGGTTAATGCAAATGTGATGGATAAAAGCGAAATGTTTGTGTTAATCTACGTAACAGAATAAAGCTCAGAATTGTTGTGTGGGGTATTATCAAGGTTGTGTATGTCCACTGAGACGTAACCCTGATGTTTAACTGTAAAACCTCTATTAGCTAGAGCCTGCCACAGTATAAACCCTTTCACCTTTCTGAGCAAAATCTCAACTACAGCGGTGAATTAGCAGCCCACTGTGTAGCCTCAATATATTGAAAGGCTTTAACCACTGCCCTCAGTTAAACTCCATTCACATAACTGAGGTCAGAGGAGCTAATTTAGAGCTTGGTGTTTAGTACTCTGTGCCATCTTCAGTGCGCCCACACAGCAAAGTTTTCTGCTTTTTTAATAAACTCCCAAAGCTGGAGTTTGTTATGTGATATTGTGAAACAAAAAATATATGGTCTGACATACTGTGAGATTTCTTCCAGCGCGGAGATTTCTCCCACCGCATGGAGGTGATTTGTTTTTCCCTACAGGACTGCATGGTGGTCCCAAATAGGAAAATAATTATTTCAGAATATCTGCCCTTAGGTACTTTAACTGATGGCCGAATGTCAGTCTTGCCATCAGTCAATAGTGGAACCAGGGTAGGCTCCTCTCCAAATAGAGTGGGGTGGCCATGAGTTTGGTGAAGGGGGTACTCTGTCCTTTTTTGGCATGGTACCCTGTCTGCCAAACTCTAAATAGGTTTCTAACCCCCCCCCACCCAAGTTAACTAGCAGTTCTTGATTCACCAAAGACTTGCACCAACTGAAACACTCCGGTGGATACTGCAGTGTTCTCTGCATGGGTTTAGGAATGGCTCAATGTCATCAGTTCCAGGGTCTGGTAATGATCCAATAATCAAATGCATCGAGTCAGCTGCTGCAGGCGCCACCAGAGTTACATGTAGCAGTTCCCTACTCTGGCACTTGGCCTTCAAGTTCTCAGCAGATACTTGTTTGCTAGAGCAAATCAATTATTTGCATGCAAGCTTCCCCTTTAATATACGTCTGACACTATATATATATATATATATATATATATATCACCATGAACAGGCCTTCGCTCTCTCCTCTTATCTGATTTTAAGTCGTCAAGAACCCTTTTCACGTGTGATAAACTACAATGTAGGTTAATTTCAACACATCTTAAGTTTATTTTAAAACAAAATTCATCTGAGTTCAGATAACCTCTAATTCAGCGCCTGTATCCGCCCCTGACACAATTATATAAACTGGAATTCAAATAAATAACAGCTCACTATCAGGCTATCCTAATCTTCTGTATAATCTCAATAATAAACGAACAATTGAAATGATTGAATGTTTGAACGCATTTATATAGTGCAAATATATTGGCGCTATAATAGGAGAAGGAAGAAAAACTTGTCCAACCACAACTGACAATGAAAAAGAAAAAAAAAGAAGAAAATTGGTTAGAGCTGCGGGAAAAAGCCAGGTTTTCAGGAATTTCTGAAAGCGTTAATGTTAGGAGCTAGTTTAACAAGACACGGAAGGTTGTTCAAAGCCTTTGCCGCAGAACAGATCTGCCACCTCTGGTTGTAACCTAAACTTTGGGATCCGTAACAATTTGTTTTTAGCAGATCTTAACTCTCTGTTAGGGGAACAAGGCACAAAACGATCTAACGAAAACATAGGTCCAGTTCGATGAAGCACCTTGTAAACGTTACTTAAGGATCTAAGTGAAATCTGTTTTTCAACGGGGAGGCAGTGAAGAAGCCGTAGAACCTCTGTAGTAGAACTAATGTGAGCGAGTTTAGTAGTCGTTCTGATGGCCGCGTTTTGAACCACCCGCAGCTTCCTAATTAGATATTTAGTCAAATCCAAATAAAGTCTATTAGAGTCTTAAACTCTTAGACTCTTGAACTGATTAAGGCATGAACAACAGTCTTTTCTTGCTGGTAGGGAAAGAAAATCCAAGAACTTTATAAGGGACATGATTACAGAGAAACAGATCCCAAAGAACGAATCGACCTGTTGGCGGAAGAATAGATCATTACCAAACTTTACACCCAGATTCCTTGTTACCTTGGTAGGCAGCGGAGGGTTGTCAGATTTCTTTCAGCCTCCAGTCCGAGGCGGAAAACGGGTTATTTGATGCGAAATGGAGAATTTTCATTTTCTATACATTACATGTTAAAAACAGCACAAAGGATTTATTTAGCATGCATTTAGTGCAGTTATCTAAGTCCAGCTCAATGACTATCCTTCAAATTATCATAAAATGGATAAACATATCTCGGGATGCACCTCATAAGCCCCAGCTGACAAAGCCTAGCATATTGCCAATCAATTTGCCCCAAGGGCAACGTAAGGACTGGACGTTGAAAAACATTGGCAAGATCTCATACTAACCCCTACTTTGCACCTGCCCCATACACTACTCGGAATATAATCCAAACAATCTCCGGTCTAAACAGCATATTGGACAAAATGACAGATACTGACAACTCTCTCAAGGAGTTTTAAGGATCTACTTGGAGCTGGTGGACTATCCACTGTCCGTCTTATCCCTAGTCCTTCTACAATGGAGTTTTGATTACCCAATTACTTTTAGAAACAAGATATGCTTTACAAGCAGTCACCATCATCACATTTCCAGGACAGAGCGAGTCCTTGCTCAAGGGTGCCCAACAGCTCAGCCCAGCTCTGCCTCTAGAAATGTCCCTCAGAGGTCATAACCTCAGTTCTGAGACCCTGCCCTGACTTGTGATGAAGAAAACAATGGTCAAAATCGTATCTAATTTTCACATGAGCCTACATAAGTGAAAGGTCCTGTGACAGTCAGGCCAGCTTTCTTTAAGTTATTAGTAGCCCATCCAACTAAATACAAGAGCTCATGTAGTGGAATTGCCTCCTAAGAGAGAGGTTGAAATCCTACCTGTTCATAGTGTGATATGACTCATGCACACCCTCTGCTCTCCCTGGGTGCCTTGGAAATAGTGATCGCCCCTCAGCTCCGGCACCTGAAGGCCAGTGGACCTCAAAATGCTGGTAGTGGCTAAAAGCTTATGAATGTTGTCCAAATAAATGAACGTGCCCAGGAAGGTTACGTTTCCCATTGGTCTCACATAGGATCAAGTGCAAGTCACAAATCCAGAATTGGCATCCTCATTCTGCTCTGCTCTAAACTAAAACAACATTTAGATCACACTTTAACATCATGTTTCTCAAATTTTACAGAATGGTTTGGACCTCGTTTCTCCTAAGCATCTAAAGAAAGCCACACACTTAAACCCAGAAAAGTATCTGGGGTTTTCTCCAGAGTTAGCCAAACTAAAACTAGAAATGCATAGAAGTGTGCTGGAGATGCACTTATCAAAATGAATTAAAAGCCACCTATCTTTTAAACATTAAGGCATACAACCGGACGATAACAGGCCAATTCTTATTCTTTTCAGTGCATCAGCCAACTACCTAATCTGGCCGAAGTTTTTCATTTAATTAATGAATTTCAATTTCTCTGCACTTTGTCTAATAATATTCCTTGCTCAGCCACTTTCTGTGAGGGTCTAGCGTCTTTTTTCTTTGCTAATGTAGATATCAGTAATTCTACCGCAGCAGAGTGTATTCCTGCCCCTGACTGGATTGACACATTAGATGTACAATGTTCAGGAAACTCTGCTTTCACTTCCTTCGCCTCCACCGCAGGAGATGACTTGATTAGGACTATCAGACAAAACCAACCAGGTGGTTAGCAATGATGTATTGGACCAACTTGTTGACTCTATGATCTTAGCCTCTTCTTACTAGATGAATTATTTATGTTATTCAGTCTGTCATTATCTGCAGGCACTATCTCTAGAGACTGGAAAATCGCTTTTGTAAAACCTGCCCTGAAAAAAAAATAGCTTAGACCCCACAAATTTGAATAACGTTCGGCCTCCTCCACTATTGACCCAAGATATTGGAGTAATTGGCTTTTAAATACCTGTAACACTGTGTGGAATCACATGACCTCCTCAAGTCCTCCTTGGGCACTTTTAACACAAATGATCACGCTTGCTTCATCTACAGACTTAAAGAAACCGGAATCTCTCACTCACGTTTGACCTGGCTTTCCTCATAGCTTCCTGGCTGGCATCAAGTTGTAGTGCTCCGTTCTTATGAATCAAAGCCAAAAGGTCTCAATTGTGGTGTCCCACCGGGGCTCCATTCTTTCGCCCTGAGTTTTTAAAATCTTTTGTGCCCCTGGCCCAATTACTATCTAAAATGAGTGACAAGTGTTACATGCACTCTGATGACATGTACTAGAATTTTGTCTTTGAGAAGGGTGCTTCTTTCATCTTAGCCCTGCCCCGGACCCTGCATTTGGTAGGCAATGGACAGTGCTGAATGTTCTCAGCTTAAACCCTTCCAAATGGAGTTGTTGATGCTAACAGATGGAGCACTGATCCTCGATGTTCTTAGATGACATTCTTCAATCGACCTCCCCGTTGTCTGCGTCTTCTGCCATATGCAATCTAGGTATACCTCTTGACTTAATTTGGTCAATGTTTTCCTTTGTTGCTGCTGTTTAAAAACTATTCAGAATATCCTACCTTTCCTGAATAGCTGTCACCATGTGATAACTGCGCTGATCCAGTCTCTCATTGACTGTGGAAATGTCATTTTGTTACCTGCACCAAAATAAATGAATGAAGAAATGAATGATGTATTTATATAGAGTGGCAGCTGCCTCAGAAGAGGCGTCACAGCGCTGCAGTGAAGGTACAGTGCTGACGACCACCCCAAGGAAGCGTAATGGGACAAGAAGGTTTTACGCATTCCAAGGAATTGTTCTTAGCAGAATGGGAAGTTCTTTCCAGAGTCTGCAGCTAAAAATTAGAAGGAACTTCCCCTTCCTTTGGCTCTGTGCACTTTCTGGACCTGCAAAAGTAAACATTGACAGATCTAAGTGATCTTGCCAGCCGATAAGGTGAGAGCCTTTTTCTAAGGTACCGGGATCCCTTCTTGGTAAAAGGCCCTATGGGTGAGGACTAATGATTTGGATTGTGTGTGTTTTTCCACAGGCAGTCAGTGCAGCCTTTTTAAGTTGAGGCGGATTGATTCACGGAGTGGAATTTTAAGGATCAGTCTGGCCATCACCTTTTGACTCCGCTGTAGCTTTTGTGACATATACACAGGGAGACCTTGCTAGAAAGCATTACCAGGATCCAGTGTTGATGTCATTGAAGACTGCACAGTCATCTTTATAGTCACATCTGGGACCAGACAAAGCATGTTTTTTCCGAGACCTAAGTATGGCAAAATATGAAGATGTGACCAATAGAAGTTGTGGACTGCAGGTGAGATCTGTGTCAGACGTGAAGCCCGGATTCTTTGCAACAAGACTAGGACTTGGAGGCATGTCTAGCTCCGAAGGCCACCGCTGTGCATCAAAGGGGATGATTTGCCACTAAAACACATGATTTCAGATTTATCTGAATTTTTGCTTTAGACGGCTTCTTTCTATCCAGTCTTCCACAGGATGGAGTGCGACACCGTGTCGAAAGCTGCTGACCAATCCAGCAGGATCACTACTGCGCAGTAATGAAACATCTGCAGTTAGTCCAATATGTGGCCACACCGCTTGTCTGTGGGACATCTGGGTGTCAACATATCCCACCAAATCTGAAGCATGGACTTTCTGCATACTAAGCGATCTATCAAAGCTGACGATTGTCACCGCACTTTATACCAACAACTCCCTGATATCAGGGGCCCCTAAATTCAAATGTTATAATGGTCCCTGTAACCTTGTGAGGTTTCTCTGTTAGGTATTCTGAGAACAAAAACCGTCACATTCAGTGACTGTTCATTTTCTGTTGCTGTGAAATTCTCAGCTTTTCTCTCCATGTACTAAATTTTCTTTACTTCCATTTAGAAAATAACTGCAGTTCTTCTTGTTTCCTAAGCCACAGGGTAATATTGTTAAGAACTGTCGACAACGAGGTATGACAGCCCCAAGAAACTTCTGTGAATGAGCACTGTATAAATAATGTAATAATAAGCTCACTGTGCCTCTGGACTCAAGCTAGCCTGGCTGATGAAGGGTGATACCCTGAAACCGGTCCCAGGATGCTTGTTTCTGGTCCAGGGAAGACCTGGCCTGGCAGTTCGGGCTGGACTGTTCCCATGGGGAACAGGGTCAAGACTGATTTGCATATGGCTGGGTCTAAACTGGGGAGGTCTGGTGAGCACCAAAACGGTGGGTAAAACCAAGATCTGTGACTGAGGTAGAGAATTTAACAATGTTCAGCATTCCACCCATCATGTTTTTTGTTTTGGTATAAATAATGTTAACCTGGCTCTGGATTAGAAGTGTGACATACTGCTTCCACAGTTGAAAATGTATCTATTCTCTAAACCCATCCTCCCCTACCGGGGGAGTAGTACAAAGCTGAATCTACTATTGGTTTCTGTTGTAAACCTCCCATTTTGAGGGGCGCAGCTGAAAAATATCCATAGCCTCAAGGGGCTGTTATCTGTAGGGGTTATTTGTACAGATGCCTAAACCCCCACACTTTCCAGTAAAAACAATACAACGCACACAGCTGTTGGTGTTTTATGATAACATTTTATTTATTATGTTAAATCAGCACAAAAACCTTATGTATCAGGAAGATGGAACTTTCTAGGGTAATCTGTGTAGTCATAATTTAGAATTAGGGTAACCTTAAAAAAAAATAAAAAAATCATTTAACATCACACAACCCAACTGTGTAATGGATTAGCCTGATACCTACCTAAACCTATGTACATTATGTTATCAGCCTCTTGATTATTGTAGCATCATAGCGATTAGTACTTCCCTTAAGTAATTATGCCAGCCATGTACTTATCCCCACATCCCTTAGAAAGCGGTCGAGCCTGGAGTCGGATAAGGGCACTCCAGCATCTCCTCTCAACAAACAGTCCTTGTGTCTCGCCCACCCACATGTTGTGTCTAGCTAGCCTTCTTCCCAGTGATTCTCCTTGGAGAGCGGATGGGCAGCTCCGCGGGCTTATGGTATCCCATGGCACAGACAATATCTCAGCCAGACCTGTGTTTAAAAAGCAAGGCAATCCTCCAGCCTTGCTTTCTTCTTCTTGCCACATTTGAATGGAACAGTACTCTTTGTCTCTCTTCTGTTATTTTTGTTAACCCCACTAATGCCACCCTGCTGCCAAATTATAGGGGTGTCACACACTGTATGTTTAAAAAGTTATTTCTTGAGGCAGTGGACCTTATTACATACTCTAATGAGTTATGGTTGTTCGTGTTTGGCATGCGTTTAGGCCTGATTTATGTGTAACATGCACGTGTGATCAAAAAGCCTCCTGCCACACGTTAATTTTCTTTAAATGAATTTATTTATCTTCTGTAAATGCAAGACATAATAAAATAGTATTACATACACGTGCCTTGAATTAATGCAACTTTCCAATGCTGGGAAATATCTGCCCCTTATTCCAACAAAGGGTAAAATCCTAAATAACATGTATAGCAAGGGTTTAACCTCTGACCTGCAGGGCACTGGGTGATGAACTGATTTGCTTAGAATTGGGCAGTTTGTGGTCTTGTGTCAAGTTGAGCCCCCAGACCTTAGACTTGGGAATGTAGTTACTGGATTGCATCTATTCCCACAGCCACATCTCCTCCCAAGATCACTTCTCCCTGTGATCAGTCTTAGCTCCTGTGATCACAAATGAAGACCGGTTCCTGATGCTGATGGGTCTTCACTGGGGGCAAGTGACCAGAGATCTGGTTGGCCACACAAGCAAACAAGCTACAGACTTTTGAAATACGTTTCTTTTACAGATAGATAGGGCACAGGCATGTGCCTCTTAGAGCAGATCTGAACTCCATTGGTGTAGGCGCCTTGTACTTACTGTACTTTGAATTGAGAACCCTTTCAAGCTGTTACTTATTCAGCGTGCTGATGTTTATAACTTGATTGATTTTGCATGAATGTCTGTCTCCCAATTAAGCAGTGCTTCTGTTTGTTCTCTGTTCCAATTGCTTACGTCCAGGGCTGCTGTGGTTATCCCAGAAGATAAAATCCCTGAAATGATCACCATTCTGCATGGCATCCCCCAAAGACAGATCGAGGAGATGCAGCGACAGGTAATTTTCAGAAGACTACGTGGTCTGACCCCCAGTGTGTGTGTGTGTGTGTGTGTGTGTGTGTGTGTGTGTATATTGCGGTTGGTAGCTGTTCAGTAGCACCTTTGTGTGTGTGTGTGTGTGTGTATGTGTATGTGTATGTGTATGTGTATGTGTGTGATCAGCTCTTTGAGTAGTAGGGGAGAGCGGGCACGACCTGGTCGCTCTCCAGGACAATGAACTTGTCTATAGATGAATGATATTTGTTTTAAGCACTGCACACACAGAGGGCCTTCTTGTGCTAAAGATAGCAAGTGCTTAAACAGAAAATCATCAACCTCCTTTGTGTTCATTCTAGACCTGTGGCACTTTAGGGAGATGTAGGCACAAAGGCCTCGAAGAGATGCCGCACTTTAGAGGACACGTGTCCTTGATGAACTTAGAAGCCGTGGCATTAAGTGATGTGTGCACAGTCTAGGCAGGCTGCGTCAATTTCCAAATGGTCGTCATTCTGATTATAGATCTCATATAAAGTGGAAGCAATCTAGGTAGGTGGTTCCTAACCATTTGAGTTCTGTGGACCCCCATTCAATCACCACTGGAACCTGGGGACCTTCAGGAAATACTCGGATTAGATCCTCAAAACAATAAAAATACAGAAACAAGTATGCATCAAACAAATATACAGGTCACAGAATATTTTATTTCACTGGCAAATAAAAAAGCAAAAATCCCAATTTAATTGTAATGGAAAGATTGGAGCTTTTCAAAATGTATTGTTATTTTTTAAATAGAGTAATATGCTAGACTAGAATATCACGTAGCTTCTTTTGCTCCTAACGCATGCTCGCTTCTCGGCGCATAGCAGCGCCGCGTCATTTGAGTAGATTAATCATCTGTACTAGATTCCATTTCTGTACTTTGTGCTGCTCCCATAAATCAAGAAAAGGATGCCCATTTAGTTTTTATTTTCGAATTCATTCACATTTGCCAAGCATTTTAAAACTTTCAATTCTGCTTTTATGGTTAAGTACTTTGTTATTCTGCTAATATTATTTAATTTTCTAAACATTTGCAGACCCCCCTAAGTAGGTGTCACAGATGCCCAGGGTTTGGCAGAGCACCGGTTAAGAACCCCTGATATTGATGTTAGCTTTCCAAAATGAGCCATATGTCCATCTTACTCCAGCTAGGCCTCATCTTTTGAACTGTCCCTTGTTTACCACTCTTGGTCTACGCTGCTTGCCTGTAGCCAATGATCTTCCTATTAATTGCCTTCACCAATTGAGTTTCCTTATTCTTGCAGACTTGTGTACTAGACCGGTTCCACCCTCATTAAGGCGCATCGGTTCGGTATAGCTTGATTGCAACAGCACACTGAGCAAGGGTGAACCAGTCTTGCGTTGCTTGTGTTCTGGCACAGGGATGGCCTGGCGTTTCAGTTTGGACTGTTCTTATTGGACAGGGTCACGTCTGGTTTCCATATGTCTGGGTCCAAACCGAGGTAGAATGGTGGACAAAAGAATGATGGGTTGAAAGACTATCCCAGGTGATTGCCAGTGGTTTGACTTAATGCAAGCATTCCGCCTTTTTGTGTAGTTGATGAACTTTTCTTTTTCCTGTCTGTGTGTATCTTCTGTGTGTTCAGTCTCAGTTTAGTACCTTCTCCTAGGTAGCTTTTCGTGTGCATGTTGATGTCCTGAAGGAATTTGTGTGCTGGTAGCAGTAGCATTGTGAAAAAGTGTTAAATGTTGGTGTCAGTGGCGTGTTGATCATTTGTATCCTGCCCTAATGTGGTATTTGGCATTTTTCTGTTGTGCAAATTCAATGGACATCCTTTCATGTAAAGCGTTTTAGTTATTGATGATAATGATAACCACACTTGCTTAGCTTGATTCCCAGGTAGTTGAGGTTTCATCGATTCATGAAATAGTTGTTGTCTAGTGGAGATTTTTGGAGTGTAAGTTGTCATGGGGTTAACTTTGCTTTTTCCCAGTAAACCTTATTCTTTGATATCTCAAAGAAGTTTCCTATTACCTTCATTCCTTCCAGGATTTAAGCATTTGCGTCTTTGGATCTTTGGATCTGTACTGAGCATGTCCTTCGAGTCTGCTGCTTGCGTCTAGCCTCTCTTTTTTTTTTTTATCCCTATTGGCAGACCATCACCACCAGTAAATCCAGTAATATAACAAAGGGGGCTGGGGCAGAGAGCTTCCCTGTGTTATTCTACTGTATGTAGTGTTTACACATGAAGCCTGTGCAGTTTATTTCCCCTTTTTTGCCATATCCGTGAACTGGAGACAAACACCAACCTAATGGATTGTGTCAAATAGATAGTTCCATTTGATTGATATCTTGCTTGATCATTTTTTCAAATGAGAATCCATTATCGGCTTCTACTTCATTTTACGTACTCCACAGTAAATAGAGGCGCTGTCTCTCAATGAATATTTTGGACTTTGTATTAATCATAGAATGTACCTAAAGCATTTAAAATAAGAACCTTTTTGTTGGTTTTGGGCATTGATGATCTCAGTCCTGTTAAATGTCCCTCTTTTTTTCACCTGTCTGTTCAGCTTCTCTTCGTAGAAAGATATATTTGAGCAATTTGTGTCCTTAAAACTTCGGCTGTGAATCTGTTATGCCCCGATGATTTCCCTGAGGTCCTCTATCTTCTGTTGTCCTTTCGATCACCTCTTGTGATAGTTCTTCAGGCGTTATCCGTTTTTCCCCACGGGAATGGCAACTTTAGACAAGTATTCCTGAGACAGGGTTCTTATGACTGATCAACAAAGGTCTCAGACAATATGCAAGAAGGAGGCCATTTATTTTTGGTTAGATCACTAAGACATCATTTTGTTTTCATTAAGGCTGGCATTCCAGATGGTTTCTCCATTTTACCTCTTTTGGGCAGCCAGTATTCTTCTGATTTATTTATTTTTCTCCTTGCTCAGTGTTTTGCTTTTTTTCTGTTGTTGTTGATGCTTCTTTGGAGTTGCAGATAGATTTCTCAGGTCCTACTTGTAAGAATCCATCACTTTAGTTTCTTCAGGCTCATTGACTTTCATAATTTGTGGTTTCGTTGACTTTTTCCATTACCAACACCTCTTTTATTTGTTCCTCTCTCAGACATGTCTTCCAGGCTACCCTTACTGTTTGAGATGATTTCTCCATTTGTTGGTTGTTTAATTAGGTATTTTGTCTTTGACTTTCTCTCATAGTTTCATCAAATAGCAGGTTTCTAGTCTGTTTTTTGTTAGCCTGCTTTTCAGTTCCAGTTGCTGCTTTCGGAAGTAGTAGTCTGAGACCTCTCCTTTCCCCATCCAACCTCCAAGCCGGTTTTCACTTGTGCCATACACCATTTAGAAGTGATCTGAATAATATGTTCCTCTGCACATATGATTCAGATATGTGTTCATTCTTTTGATTTGGAGTCTCCAGGATTCATGGAGGAAATTTTGTTATGATGTTGCTTAAGATGCCGCTATCGTTGTCAACATACTTGTCGGGTTTCATTTGTCCATCGTCGGTTGTCGACCCACCAGTCTTTGTCTTCCACATTTACTTGCTTCATTCTTGTGGCGGACGTGCTACATCATTAGTCCTCGGTCATTAGATTCCACCAGTTTGGTGCTTCCTTCTTTGTAATGCAGCGCGTTCACCCGCCTATAATGCATCACCTTGATCCTTATACTCAGATCAGGACAGTGTGGTCTGCATGTTCTGATCTGCTAGTAAACATGCAATAGATCATAGAGAGAAGGCTAGGTGCTGACCTTGCTTTGTGGTTCTTCACTGTCCCCTTTTGTTCCCCGTCCTCCAATCCCCTTCTAGGTTATGGTCCCTCTCTAGACCACAAAATGGATGCTTCATATATCATTTTAATTAAATAACCTGTGATACTTTTCCTGACAGGCTGTCTTCCTACATATACCAGACTTCTTTGTTTTCTGGCAGCTCAAAAAACTGTCATTGCATTGACTTCTGCCTACCAAGTCTGTGTTCTGGGTCCTGAGACAACCAGTTTCTTGTTCTTAGACTGGTATATGATTCAGCTGATCGCCTGTCACTGCCTTGTCCAGTCGCTTCATTTAATTTTTTAATCCTATTCAGTCGTTTTGTCGACCTTTTTTATCATTGTTTCGATGGTGGTAGGTTCATGCGATAACACCTCCATTCGTGTTGTTTCCATCTTGTACGATTGTTGGTCCACCACAGTCTTGTGGTCATCATGGAGACCAAGGCGCTCCATGACTTGAGACGACTGCTCTGTAGTTATTTATGTACGTGCTGCCTTAGGCAGGCGCTGGATACATTTGCGGCACTATTAAGTGCTGGTACCACCAGTCACTAATTTTGACTGTGATAGAAGCAGTGACTTTGGAATGCCTTGTTGTGTAGGCCTTTATTAAAAACAAGTTCTGCTCATTTTCATTGAACTAATGTCAAATAACATAGCTCGCAGTCACTTACTCCTACTAATTTTAATACCAGTCCACAGGACAGTGCCGTTACCACTTCATTCATTTAAAATTATATTTTGAACCTGGGTTTCCCAGGCACTTCAGTGTTTCGTCACTGATGCAATGAGCTAAGCATCCATTTAAGGTCTACGTCGTCCATGTCACGTGCAGTTTGGAGGTGCTACCTTCAGTCTTGCATACACTCATGCACGATTACACACTGGAAATACGACACACAATTGTTTGAAAGGCCTACAGTTGTGTATCTGTGTTACCCTGCCAAGGTCTCTCCATAATCAGAACATCCCGCCCTACAACAGTGTGCTTCATGCATGCTGCCCTTCCGGAGAGCGCCAATATCTATGCTTGAAATACAAGTAACAATAAACATGTAATGTTACCTCTGAAGACATATTGGTTTTGTCTGTATTCAGTCACTTTCCAAGTATATCATCCCATGTGCATGAAGTGTCCACTGCTTTTGCATTTTTTATATTTTGGTTCTCGGTACCTTGCGTTCAGCTGCCTCCTCCCTTCCAGTGCTCCAGTGGCCTTCCAGTGCATGGCAACCTGGTCCTTTGCCAGTAATAAAGATAGGTCTACTATGTGCAAACTGTCCAATTTTCGTGTGTCAGAGCATTAACCTCAGGTTTTTGCATACTAGTCCTACCGGAGCCCAATTGTAACAGGCTTGTAACCTTTCCCAGGAATGATTGAATCCCAGGCAGGTCCACACCGTCTGGAAGTAAGAAAAATATTCCCAGTTTTGTGAGGTGTTAAGTAAGTTTCATGTAGATAATTTGACTGCAGTAGTTTAAACCATGGAGCTCTATGTGGAAAGCCAATACCCATTTAGTCATACTTAGTGAGTGCATGTAGTAAGTCTGTGGACACATTTTCTTTCTTCCAAGGTATACAGGAGCAATGACAACAATTGCCCTATTTAATACTGTCAACTGCTTGTGTCTACTTCCTGTTGTGAGTAGTGTCTGAGCTGTCTCATCGATCAGTGGCTCTCGCTTAGCGCTCCCACACAGGGTTTACGCTACCATAAGCTGGAATCTCTTGTGTGTGCTTCATTTCATCAAATGATTTCTCAATTCCTGCTACATAAAGCTTCCTACCTCTTCCGCTCCCACCTTGGCGCACTTGTCTGTGACAGTAGAACCAGTATTGCCAACGTTTTGGGATATATTGATGTAGGAGGCTGGACTGGCTTGTAGTGAGTACCAAGGGGTACTTGCACCTTGCACCAGGCCCAGTTATCCCTTATTAGTGTAGAGTGTGTCTAGCAGCTTAGGCTGATAGATAATGGTAGCTTAGCAGAGCAGCTTAGGCTGAACTAGGAGACGTGTGAAGCTACTACAGTACCACAAGTGTCACTTGCACAATATCATAAGAAAACACAATACACGGTTATACTAAAAATAAAGGTACTTTATTTTTATGACAATATGCCAAAGTATCTCAGAGTGTACCCTCAGTGAGAGGATAGGAAATATACACAAGATATATGTACACAATACCGAAAATATGCAGTATAGTCTTAGAAAACAGTGCAAACAATGTATAGTTACAATAGGATGCAATGGAGACACATAGGGATAGGGGCAACACAAACCATATACTCCAAAAGTGGAATGCGAACCACGAATGGACCCCAAACCTATGTGACCTTGTAGAGGGTCGCTGGGACTATTAGAAAATAGTGAGAGTTAGAAAAATAACCCTCCCCAAGACCCTGAAAAGTGAGTGCAAAGTGCACTAAAGTTCCCCAAAAGACAAAGAAGTCGTGATAGAGGAATAATGCAGGAAAGACACAAACCAACAATGCAACAACAATGGATTTCCAATCTAGGGTACCTGTGGAACAAGGGGACCAAGTCCAAAAGTCACAAGCAAGTCGGAGATGGGCATATAGCCAGGAAATGCCAGCTGTGGGTGCAAAGAAGCTTCTACTGGACAGAAGAAGCTGAGGTTTCTGCAGGAACGAAAAGGGCTAGAGACTTCCCCTTTGGTGGACGGATCCCTCTTGCCGTGGAGAGTCGTGCAGAAGTGTTTTCCCGCCGAAAGAACGCCAACAAGCCTTGCTAGCTGCAAATCGTGCGGTTAGCGTTTTTGGATGCTGCTGTGGCCCAGGAGGGACCAGGAGGTCGCAAATTGGACCAGGAGTTAGAGGGGACGTCGAGCAAGACAAGGAGCCCTCTCAGCAGCAGGTAGCACCCGGAGAAGTGCCAGAAACAGGCACTACGAGGATGCGTGAAACGGTGCTCACCCGAAGTTACACAAAGGAGTCCCACGTCGCCGGAGACCAACTTAGAAAGTCGTGCAATGCAGGTTAGAGTGCCGTGGACCCAGGCTTGGCTGTGCACAAAGGATTTCCGCCGGAAGTGCACAGGGGCCGGAGTAGCTGCAAAAGTCGCGGTTCCCAGCAATGCAGTCTGGCGTGGGGAGGCAAGGACTTACCTCCACCAAACTTGGACTGAAGAGTCACTGGACTGTGGGGGTCACTTGGACACAGTTGCTGGATTCGAGGGACCTCGCTTGTCGTGCTGATAGGAGACCCAAGGGACCGGTAATGTAGCTTTTTGGTGCCTGCGGTAGCAGGGGGAAGATTCCGTCGACCCACGGGAGATTTCTTCGGAGCTTCTAGTGCAGAGAGGAGGCAGACTACCCCCACAGCATGCACCACCAGGAAAACAGTCGAGAAGGCGGCAGGTTCAGCGTTACAGAGTTGCAGTAGTCGTCTTTGCTACTATGTTGCAGTTTTGCAGGCTTCCAGCGCGGTCAGCAGTCGATTCCTTGGCAGAAGGTGAAGAGAGAGATGCAGAGGAACTCGGATGAGCTCTTGCATTCGTTATCTAAAGTTTCCCCAGAGACAGAGACCCTAAATAGCCAGAAAAGAGGGTTTGGCTACTTAGGAGAGAGGATAGGCTACTAACACCTGAAGGAGCCTGTAAGGAAATGCCTCCTTGGCATGGTTGCCCCCTGACTTTTTGCCTTTGCTGATGCTATGTTTACAATTGAAAGTGTGCTGAGGCCTGCTAACCAGGCCCCAGCACCAGTGTTCTTTCCCTAACCTGTACTTTTGTATCCACAATTGGCAGACCCTGGCATCCAGATAAGTCCCTTGTAACTGGTACTTCTAGTACCAAGGGCCCTGATGCCAAGGAAGGTCTCTAAGGGCTGCAGCATGTCTTATGCCACCCTGGAGACCTCTCACTCAGCACAGACACACTGCTTGCCAGCTTGTGTGTGCTAGTGAGGACAAAACGAGTAAGTCGACATGGCACTCCCCTCAGGGTGCCATGCCAGCCTCTCACTGCCTATGCAGTATAGGTAAGACACCCCTCTAGCAGGCCTTACAGACCTAAGGCAGGGTGCACTATACCATAGGTGAGGGTACCAGTGCATGAACATGGTACCCCTACAGTGTCTAAACAAAACCTTAGACATTGTAAGTGCAGGGTAGCCATAAGAGTATATGGTCTGGGAGTTTGTCAAACACGAACTCCACAGCACCATAATGGCTACACTGAAAACTGGGAAGTTTGGTATCAAACTTCTCAGCACAATAAATGCACACTGATGCCAGTGTACATTTTATTGCAAAATACACCCCAGAGGGCACCTTAGAGGTGCCCCCTGAAACTTAACCGACTGTCTGTGTAGGCTGACTAGTTCCAGCAGCCTGCCACACTAGAGACATGTTGCTGGCCCCATGGGGAGAGTGCCTTTGTCACTCTGAGGCCAGTAACAAAGCCTGCACTGGGTGGAGATGCTAACACCTCCCCCAGGCAGGAGCTGTGACACCTGGCGGTGAGCCTCAAAGGCTCACCCCTTTGTCACAGCCCAGCAGGGCACTCCAGCTTAGTGGTGTTGCCCGCCCCCTCCGGCCACGGCCCCCACTTTTGGCGGCAAGGCTGGAGGGAACAAAGAAAGCAACAAGGAGGAGTCACTGGCCAGTCAGGACAGACCCTAAGGTGTCCTGAGCTGAGGTGACTCTAACTTTTAGAAATCCTCCATCTTGCAGATGGAGGATTCCCCCAATAGGATTAGGGATGTGACCCCCTCCCCTTGGGAGGAGGCACAAAGAGGGTGTACCCACCCTCAGGGCTAGTAGCCATTGGCTACTAACCCCCCAGACCTAAACACGCCCTTAAATTTAGTATTTAAGGGCTTCCCTGAACCTAAGAATTCAGATTCCTGCAACAACAAGAAGAAGGACTGCCTAGCTGAAAAACCCCTGCAGAGGAAGACCAGAAGACCACAACTGCCTTGGCTCCAGAAACTCACCGGCCTGTCTCCTGCCTTCCAAAGAACTCTGCTCCAGCGACGCCTTCCAAAGGGACCAGCGACCTCTGAATCCTCTGAGGACTGCCCTGCTTCGAAAAAGACAAGAAACTCCCGAGGACAGCGGACCTGCTCCAAAAAGACTGCAACTTTGTTTCAAGGAGCAGCTTTAAAGACCCTGCAACTCCCCGCAAGAAGCGTGAGACTTGCAACATTGCACCCGGCGACCCCGACTCGGCTGGTGGAGAACCAACACCTCAGGGAGGACCCCCGGACTACTCTCCGACTGTGAGTACCAAAACCTGTCCCCCCTGAGCCCCCACAGCGCCGCCTGCAGAGGGAATCCCGAGGCTTCCCCTGACCGCGACTCTCTGAAACCTAAGTCCCAACGCCTGGAAAAGACCCTGCACCCGCAGCCCCCAGGACCTGAAGGACCGGACTTTCACGGGAGAAGTGACCCCCAGGAGTCCCTCTCCCTTGCCCAAGTGGAGGTTTCCCCGAGGAAGCCCCCCCTTGCCTGCCTGCAGCGCTGAAGAGATCCCTTGATCTCTCATTGACTTACATTGCGAACCCGACGCTTGTTCTAACACTGCACCCGGCCGCCCCCGCGCCGCTGAGGGTGAAATTTCTGTGTGGGCTTGTGTCCCCCCCGGTGCCCTACAAAACCCCCCTGGTCTGCCCTCCGAAGACGCGGGTACTTACCTGCAAGCAGACCGGAACCGGGGCACCCCCTTCTCTCCATTCTAGCCTATGCGTTTTGGGCACCACTTTGAACTCTGCACCTGACCGGCCCTGAGCTGCTGGTGTGGTGACTTTGGGGTTGCTCTGAACCCCCAACGGTGGGCTACCTTGGACCAAGAACTGAATCCTGTAAGTGTCTTACTTACCTGGTAAAACTAACAAAAACTTACCTCCCCCAGGAACTGTGAAAATTGCACTAAGTGTCCACTTTTAAAGTAGCTATTTGTCAATAACTTGAAAAGTATACATGCAATTGAAATGATTCAAAGTTCCTAATGTACTTACCTGCAATACCTTTCAAACAAGATATTACATGTTAAATTTGAACCTGTGGTTCTTAAAATAAACTAAGAAAATATATTTTTCTATAACAAAACCTATTGGCTGGATTTGTCTCTGAGTGTGTGTACCTCATTTATTGTCTATGTGTATGTACAACAAATGCTTAACACTACTCCTTGGATAAGCCTACTGCTCGACCACACTACCACAAAATAGAGCATTAGTATTATCTATTTTTACCATTATTTTACCTCTAAGGGGAACCCTTGGACTCTGTGCATGCTATTCCTTACTTTGAAATAGCACATACAGAGCCAACTTCCTACAGAGCCTATCAGAAGGAGTCTCTGACGTCACCTGGTGGCACTGGCCACTCAGAGCAGTCCAGTGTGCCAGCAGCACCTCTGTTTCCAAGATGGCAGAGGTCTGGAGCACACTGGAGGAGCTCTGGACACCTCCCAGGGGAGGTGCAGGTCAGGGGAGTGGTCACTCCCCTTTCCTTTGTCCAGTTTCGCGCCAGAGCAGGGCTAAGGGGTCCCTGAACCGATGTAGACTGGCTTATGCAGAATTGGGCACATCTGTGCCCAAGAAAGCATTTCCAGAGGCTGGGGGAGGCTACTCCTCCCCTGCCTTCACTCCATTTTCCAAAGGGAGAGGGTGTAACACCCTCTCTCAGAGGAAGTCCTTTGTTCTGTCATCCTGGGACAAGCCTGGCTTGACCCCAGGAGGGCAGAAACCTGTCTGAGGGGTTGGCAGCAGCAGCAGCTGCAGTGAAACCCCAGGAAAGGCAGTTTGGCAGTACCAGGGTCTGTGCTACAGACCACTGGGATCATGGAATTGTGCCAACAATGCCAGGATGGCATAGAGGGGGCAATTCCATGATCTTAGACATGTTACATGGCCATATTCGGAGTTACCATTGTGAAGCTACATATAGGTATTGACCTATATGTAGTGCACGCGTGTAATGGTGTCCCCGCACTCACAAAGTTCAGGGAATTGGCCCTGAACAATGTGGGAGCACCTTGGCTAGTGCCAGGGTGCCCACACACTAAGTAACTTTGCACCTAACCTTTACCAGGTAAAGGTTAGACATATAGGTGACTTATAAGTTACTTAAGTGCAGTGTAAAATGGCTGTTAAAAAACCTGGACGTTATTTCACTCAGGCTGCAGTGGCAGGCCTGTGTAAGAATTGTCAGAGCTCCCTATGGGTGGCAAAAGAAATGCTGCAGCCCATAGGGATCTCCTGGAACCCCAATACCCTGGGTACCTTAGTACCATATACTAGGGAATTATAAGGGTGTTCCAGTAAGCCAATGTAAATTGGTAAAATTGGTCACTAGCCTGTTAGTGACAATTTGAAAGAAATGAGAGAGCATAACCACTGAGGTTCTGATTAGCAGAGCCTCAGTGAGACAGTTAGTCACTACACAGGTAACACATTCAGGCACACTTATGAGCACTGGGGCCCTGGATACCAGGGTCCCAGTGACACATACAACTAAAACAACATATATACAGTGAAAAATGGGGGTAACATGCCAGGCAAGATGGTACTTTCCTACACAACCCCCCCCCCCCCCCCCCCCCCCCCCCCAAACGAAGGACGATAAGACTAGCCATGACCTGATGAGTCTTCATTGTCTAAGTGGAAATATCTGGAGAGTCCATCTGCATTGGAGTGGCTACTCCCAGGTCTATGTTCCACTGTATAGTCCATTCCCTGTAGGGATATGGACCACCTCAACAATTTAGGATTTTCACCTTTCATTTGTTTTAGCCAAAGTAGAGGTTTGTGGTCTGTCTGAACAATGAAGTGAGTGCCAAACAGGTATGGCCTCAACTTCTTCAGAGCCCAGACCACAGCAAAGGCCTCCCTCTCTATGGCAGACCAACGCTTTTCTCTAGGGGTCAACCTCCTACTAATAAAAGCAACAGGTTGATCCTGGCCCTCAGAATTAAGTTGTGATAGGACTGCCCCTACTCCTAATTCAGATGCATCAGTTTGGACATAGAATTTTTTAGAGTAACAAGGGCTTTTCAGGACAGGTGCAGAGCACATGGCCTGCTTCAGCTCCTCAAAAGCTTTCTGACAGTTTGCTGTCCATAATACATTTTTAGGCATTTTCTTGGATGTGAGGTCATTAAGAGGGGCTGCAATGGAGCCATAGTTCTTAATGAACCTCCTGTAATACCCAGTGAGGCCTAGGAAGGCTCTCACCTGAGTCTGAGTGGTAGGGGGAACCCAATCAATAATTGTTTGGATTTTCCCCTGAAGTGGTGCAATCTGTTCCCCACCAACAAGGTGTCCCAGATAAACCACCTTACCCTGCCCTATCTGGCACTTTGAAGCCTTGATAGTGAGGCCTGCCTTTTGCAGGGCCTCCAAAACTTTCCATAGGTGGACCAGGTGATCATCCCAGCTGGAGCTAAAGACAGCTATATCGTCCAAATATGCTGCACTGAAAGCTTCCAGCCCTTGCAGGACTGTATTCACCAACCTCTGAAAAGTGGCAGGTGCATTGTTCAAACCAAAAGGCATTACAGTAAACTGGTAATGTCCTCCAATGGTTGAAAATGCAGTTTTAGGTTTAGCATCTTCTGACAATTTGATCTGCCAATACCCTGCAGTCAAGTCAAAAGTGCTTAGATACTTGGCAGATGCCAGTGTATCTATGAGCTCATCTGCCCTGGGTATAGGGTGAGCATCAGTTTTGGTTACCAAGTTGAGACCTCTATAGTCTACACAAAACCGCATTTCCTTCTTTCCATCTTTGGAATGGGGTTTTGGTACAAGTACCACAGGAGAAGCCCATGGACTTTCAGAGTGCTCAACCACTCCTAGTTCTAACATTTTCTGGACTTCTTACTTTATGCAGTCTCTGACATGGTCAGGCTGCCTATAGATCTTACTTTTGACAGGCAAGCTGTCTCCAGTATCTATAGTGTGCTCACACCAAGAAGTGGTACCTGGCACAGTAGAGAAGAGTTCAGAGAATTGATCTAGGAGATTTATGCAATGGTCTTTCTGCTCAGCAGTAAGACAATCAGCCAAAACTACACCTTCCACAAGAGCATCTTGTTCTGTGGAAGAGAAGAGATCAGGTAGAGGATCACGGTCTTCTTCCTGTCCCTCATCAGTTGCCATGAGCAGGGTGAGATCAGCCCTGTCATAGTAGGGTTTTAGGCGGTTTACATGGAGTACCCTAAGGGGACTCCTTGCAGTGCCTAAGTCAACTAAATAGGTGACTTCACCCTTTTTCTCAACAATTGTGTGGGGACCACTCCATTTATCTTGGAGTGCTCTTGGGGCCACAGGCTCCAAGACCCACACTTTCTGCCCTGGTTGGTACTGAACCAAAACAGCCTTCTGATCATGCCATTGCTTCTGGAGCTCTTGGCTGGCCTGAAGGTTCTTACTGGCCTTTTTCATATACTCAGCCATCCTTGATCTGAGGCCAAGTACATAATCCACAATATCCTGCTTAGGAGCTTTTAAAGGTTGTTCCCAACCCTCCTTTACAAGTGTGAGTGGACCCCTAACAGGGTGTCCAAAAAGAAGTTCAATGGGGCTGAAGCCCACTCCTTTCTGGGGTACCTCCCTGTAGGCAAAAAGGAGGCATGGTAACAGGATATCCCATCTCCTGCGGAGTTTTTCAGGGAGACCCATAATCATGCCTTTGAGAGTTTTGTTAAATCTCTCCACCAGTCCATTAGTTTGTGGATGATAGGGTGTAGTGAACTTATAAGTCACACCACACTCCTTCCACATGGCCTTTAAGTATGCAGACATGAAATTGCTTCCCCTGTCTGATACTACTTCCTTTGGGAAGCCCACCCTGGAAAATATTCCCAAGAGGGCCTTTGCCACTGCAGGTGCTGTAGTGGTCCTTAAAGGAATAGCTTCAGGATATCTTGTGGCATGGTCCACTACCACCAAGATAAATCTATTGCCTGAAGCAGTAGGAGGGTCAAGGGGGCCAACTATGTCAACCCCTACCCTTTCAAAGGGAACCCCAACCACAGGCAGTGGAATAAGGGGTGCCTTTGGAGTTCCACCTGTCTTGCCACTGGCTTGACAGGGTTCACAGGACTTACAAAATTCCTTTGTGTCCTCAGACATCCTAGGCCAATGAAACAAGGGAACAAGCCTGTCCCAAGTTTTCATTTGTCCCAGATGTCCAGCTAGGGGAATGTCGTGTGCAAGAGTTAGGAGGAACTTTCTGTACTCCTGAGGAATCACTAATCTCCTGGCAGCTCCAGGTTTAGGATCCCTATGCTCAGTGTACAAGAGGTTGTCCTCCCAGTAAACTCTGTGAGAGTCACTGACATCCCCATTAGCCTGTTTGACAGCTTGCTGTCTTAGACCCTCTAATGTGGGACAGGTTTGCTGTGCCACACTCAGCTCCTCTCTGGCAGGCCCCCCTTCACCCAAAAGCTCAGCAGTGTCTGCTTCAAGCTCCTCTGGTGTAGGTTCTGCACAGGGAGGGAATTCTTCTTCCTCAGAAGTAGAATCCACTGTAGAGGGAGGGATAGTAGGAAGTGGTTTGCTTCTACTAGCCCTAGCTTTAGGGAGCACTTGGTCCATTGTTCCAGGATCCAAGCTTCCCTGTCCTTTTTGCTTTTTGGCCTGAGCCCTGGTTAAAGCAAAAATATGCCCTGGGATGCCCAGCATTGCTGCATGGGCCTCCAACTCCACATCTGACCAAGCTGATGTCTCCAAATCATTTCCTAGTAGACATTCTACTGGTAAATCTGTGGCTACCACAACTTTCTTTGGACCAGTAACCCCCCCCCCAGTTGAGATTAACAACAGCCACGGGGTGGCTAAGTGTGTTGTTGTGAGCATCGGTTACTTGGTACTGGTGACCAAGTAGGTGTTGTTCAGGGTGGACCAGTTTCTCTATGACCATAGTCACACTGGCACCAGTGTCCCTGTAGGCCTGAACCTCAACACCATTTATTAGGGGTAGCTGCTTGTACTTATCCATATTAAGGGGACAAGCAACTAAGGTGGCTAAATCAATAGCCCCCTCAGAGACTAACACAGCCTCTGTGGCCTCCCTAACAAGGCCAACCCCAACTAAGTTACCAATAGTGAGCCCAGCTACTCCCTTGGATTGGCTATTAGTAGGTTTGCTCCCACCACCACTGCTATTAGTAGGGACACTAGGTGTAGCAGTAGGGGTTGTAGTGGTAGGAGGCTTGGTGCTTTTCTTTGGACAACTGGGATCTGTTGTCCAATGGCCTTTTACTTTACATAAATAGCACCATGGTTTCTTTTCTTTGTTTTGATTAAAGGCGGATTTGGGCCCACCACCCCCACCAGAGTGTTTTTGTGGGCCTGATGAAGACTCATTTTTAGATTTGTCCCCACCCTTGTCAGAAGACTTACCATCCTTCTTTTTGTTGTCATCTTTGTCACCCCCTGTATGAACTTTTTTGTTCACCCTTGTTCTGACCCATTTGTCTGCCTTCTTTCCCAATTCTTGGGGAGAGGTCAGATCAGAGTCCACCAAGTACTGGTGCAACAAATCAGACACACAATTATTAAGAATATGCTCTCTCAGGATCAAGTTATACAGGCTTTCAAAGTCAGTAACCTTACTGCCATTTAACCACCCCTCCAAGGCCTTCACTGAATGGTCAATGAAATCAACCCAGTCTTGTGAAGACTCCTTTTTGGTTTCTCTGAACTTTATCCTGTATTGTTCAGTGGTTAAGCCATACCCATCCAGGAGTGCATTCTTAAGAACTGTAAAATTATTGGCATCACTTTCTTTCACAGTAAGGAGCCTATCCCTACCTTTTCCACTAAATGATAGCCATAGGATAGCAGCCCACTGCCTTTGAGGGACATCCTGTACAACACAGGCCCTCTCAAGTGCAGCAAACCACTTATTAATGTCATCCCCCTCCTTATAAGGGGGAACTATCTTGTGCAGATTCCTGGAATCATGCTCTTTTACAGGATGACTATGGGGAATACTGCTGCTGCCACCATGGGTTTCTAAACCCAACTTCTGTCTTTCCCTCTCTATTTCTAAAGACTGTCTATCCAAATCCAGCTGTTGCTTTTTAAGCTTCAGTCTGGTTTGTTCCACCCTCAACTTATTGAGTTCCCTCTCTAACAATCTGTCATCAGGGTTGGTGGGAGGGACATTTCTAGATACAGAGGTGTGATGGGAATGAACAGAAGGAGACCTGTCCCTTACAGAGGGCACCCTAACAGCTTGGCTGACAGTGTAATGTGAGAGCACATCATCTGTATGATGTGACTCCACCTAAGTAACAACTATGCTAGACTGTCTTGTAATGGGCAGGCTATGAAGTTTCTTTCCTGAACCTTTTCCTGGGGGAGTCCCTGGATCAGATTGAGAACCATTAGCTACTTTTTCAACAGATGGGGCACTCTTAGCCTTATCTTGTTCTCTAAGCATGTTAAGTAACAATTCCAAGGAAGGATTCTTCCCTACACTCAAACCTCTCTCTATGCAGAGACTCCTTGCTCCTTTCCAGCTAAGGTGATCATATGCAATCTTAGGCAGGTCAACATTTTGGCCTGTGCCAGACATTTTTAGAGAGAGTTAAAGTGATAGAAAAAGACAAAAAAGTTTTCAGAACTTTTTAGACAGACAGAAAAAAACTTTTTAAACTTTTAAGAACTTTTTGAAAGTTTAGAAGTACTTTTCAGCACTTTAGAAAAGAGTGAAAAGAGGAAATGCAAAACTTTTTAGCTATGTGTACACACACTGAACTTGTTTTGTATATTTTCTCTTATGAAAAGTACAATGACAAGAGTGGTAAGTAGTCTCAAAGCACTTATCCCACCACTGCGCAACCAATGTAGGAGGCTGGACTGGCTTGTAGTGAGTACCAAGGGGTACTTGCACCTTGCACCAGGCCCAGTTATCCCTTATTAGTGTAGAGGGTGTCTAGCAGCTTAGGCTGATAGATAATGGTAGCTTAGCAGAGCAGCTTAGGCTGAACTAGGAGACGTGTGAAGCTACTACAGTACCACAAGTGTCACTTGCACAATATCATAAGAAAACACAATACACAGTTATACTAAAAATAAAGGTACTTTATTTTTATGACAATATGCCAAAGTATCTCAGAGTGTACCCTCAGTGAGAGGATAGAAAATATACACAAGATATATGTACACAATACCGAAAATATGCAGTATAGTCTTAGAAAACAGTGCAAACAATGTATAGTTACAATAGGATGCAATGGAGACACATAGGGATAGGGGCAACACAAACCATATACTCCAAAAGTGGAATGCGAACCACGAATGGACCCCAAACCTATGTGACCTTGTAGAGGGTCGCTGGGACTATTAGAAAATAGTGAGAGTTAGAAAAATAACCCTCCCCAAGACCCTGAAAAGTGAGTGCAAAGTGCACTAAAGTTCCCCAAAAGACAAAGAAGTCGTGATAGAGGAATAATGCAGGAAAGACACAAACCAACAATGCAACAACGATGGATTTCCAATCTAGGGTACCTGTGGAACAAGGGTACCAAGTCCAAAAGTCACAAGCAAGTCGGAGATGGGCATATTGCCAGGAAATGCCAGCTGTGGGTGCAAAGAAGCTTCTACTGGACAGAAGAAGCTGAGGTTTCTGCAGGAACGAAAAGGGCTAGAGACTTCCCCTTTGGTGGACGGATCCCTCTCGCCGTGGAGAGTCGTGCAGAAGTGTTTTCCTGCCGAAAGAACGCCAACAAGCCTTGCTAGCTGCAAATCGTGCGGTTAGCGTTTTTGGACGCTGCTGTGGCCCAGGAGGGACCAGGAGGTCGCAAATTGGACCAGGAGTTAGAGGGGACGTCGAGCAAGACAAGGAGCCCTCTCAGCAGCAGGTAGCACCCTGAGAAGTGCCAGAAACAGGCACTACGAGGATGCGTGAAACGGTGCTCACCCGAAGTTACACAAAGGAGTCCCACGTCGCCGGAGACCAACTTAGAAAGTCGTGCAATGCAGGTTAGAGTGCCGTGGACCCAGGCTTGGCTGTGCACAAAGGATTTCGCCGGAAGTGCACAGGGGCCGGAGTAGCTGCAAAAGTCGCGGTTCCCAGCAATGCAGTCTGGCGTGGGGAGGCAAGGACTTACCTCCACCAAACTTGGACTGAAGAGTCACTGGACTGTGGGGGTCACTTGGACACAGTTGCTGGATTCGAGGGACCTCGCTCGTCGTGCTGAGAGGAGACCCAAGGGACCGGTAATGCAGCTTTTTGGTGCCTGCGGTAGCAGGGGGAAGATTCCGTCGACCTACGGGAGATTTCTTCGGAGCTTCTAGTGCAGAGAGGAGGCAGACTACCCCCACAGCATGCACCACCAGGAAAACAGTCGAGAAGGCGGCAGGTTCAGCGTTACAGAGTTGCAGTAGTCGTCTTTGCTACTATGTTGCAGTTTTGCAGGCTTCCAGCGCGGTCAGCAGTCGATTCCTTGGCAGAAGGTGAAGAGAGAGATGCAGAGGAACTCGGATGAGCTCTTGCATTCGTTATCTAAAGTTTCCCCAGAGACAGAGACCCTAAATAGCCAGAAAAGAGGGTTTGGCTACTTAGGAGAGAGGATAGGCTACTAACACCTGAAGGAGCCTATCAGAAGGAGTCTCTGACGTCACCTGGTGGCACTGGCCACTCAGAGCAGTCCAGTGTGCCAGCAGCACCTCTGTTTCCAAGATGGCAGAGGTATGGAGCACACTGGAGGAGCTCTGGACACCTCCCAGGGGAGGTGCAGGTCAGGGGAGTGGTCACTCCCCTTTCCTTTGTCCAGTTTCGCGCCAGAGCAGGGCTAAGGGGTCCCTGAACCGGTGTAGACTGGCTTATGCAGAATTGGGCACATCTGTGCCCATGAAAGCATTTCCAGAGGCTGGGGGAGGCTACTCCTCCCCTGCCTTCACACCATTTTCCAAAGGGAGAGGGTGTAACACCCTCTCTCAGAGGAAGTCCTTTGTTCTGCCATCCTGGGACAAGCCTGGCTTGACCCCAGGAGGGCAGAAACCTGTCTGAGGGGTTGGCAGCAGCAGCAGCTGCAGTGAAACCCCAGGAAAGGCAGTTTGGCAGTACCAGGGTCTGTGCTACAGACCACTGGGATCATGGAATTGTGCCAACAATGCCAGGATGGCATAGAGGGGGCAATTCCATGATCTTAGACATGTTACATGGCCATATTCGGAGTTACCATTGTGAAGCTACATATAGGTATTGACCTATATGTAGTGCACGCGTGTAATGGTGTCCCGCACTCACAAAGTTCAGGGAATTGGCCCTGAACAATGTGGGGGCACCTTGGCTAGTGCCAGGGTGCCCTCACACTAAGTAACTTTGCACCTAACCTTTACCAGGTAAAGGTTAGACATATAGGTGACTTATAAGTTACTTAAGTGCAGTGTAAAATGGCTGTTAAATAACGTGGACGTTATTTCACTCCGGCTGCAGTGGCAGGCCTGTGTAAGAATTGTCAGAGCTCCCTATGGGTGGCAAAAGAAATGCTGCAGCCCATAGGGATCTCCTGGAACCCCAATACCCTGGGTACCTTAGTACCACATACTAGGGAATTATAAGGGTGTTCCAGTAAGCCAATGTAAATTGGTAAAATTGGTCACTAGCCTGTTAGTGACAATTTGAAAGAAATGAGAGAGCATAACCACTGAGGTTCTGATTAGCAGAGCCTCAGTGAGACAGTTAGTCACTACACAGGTAACACATTCTGGCACACTTATGAGCACTGGGGGCCTGGATACCAGGGTCCCAGTGACACATACAACTAAAACAACATATATACAGTGAAAAATGGGGGTAACATGCAAGGCAAGATGGTACTTTCCTACAATTGAGCAACAGCCTCACTGGTGTGTACGGACTGCCTTAGCAGTTTGTTTCCTGTGCCTATTCCAACAGTGCTTCCACCCTCCCATCAAGCAGGGGAGTATTCAGTTCTTTGTCCCTTGCTGCATCAGTCCCCCTCTACTGTTCTCTTTCCCAGTTCTCATCTAAGAGTCATTCATCCCACAGACGGTTCCCTCTAACTACCCACTGTAGGAATGGAGGTGACAGCCCAGGGTACCCAAGCCTATCTCTTCAGGTGGCAAGATCAGTCTCTTTATTTTTATTTGTCCACAGCTCCAGATGAGGTTCAACAGGAATAAATACATTTTCCTTTATAGTGATGGTGATGATATACTGAGGTTAAGTAATACAGAAATTGACACAGCTCTACTCTTGGCGATTGCAGTCCTGCCCATTGCCATTAGTGGGAGCTTCTTCTGAAAAGAAGTACTTCCCTTCATGAAAGCCAGGGCTATTTCATTCAAAATATGATATATTTGAACTCTGAGGTATCAAAACAAGATACATTCTAATTGCAGACAGTACAGATATTCGTTATATAAACTATGTGCATGTATAAGCGATGTGCATGACATTTCCCCATTTAGCTTTCATACCTTTCTGAAGTGTAGTATGTTCATCGCTTTCCCCAATCGCATACATCACTAAGATAAACCAACTAATCGACCGCATACTGTGAAACGAGGTGTTGTCGTGCAGATCGATGCATCATATTTTAGGCGTGTGTGCCATGTGCTGTGTCATTTGAAGGCAGATGAGATGGGAAGCCTCTTGCTTCCCTCTGTCGCATATCTATCTGAGTTGTCCATCATCGTGGTGTTGGTCCAGAATGCCACGACAGGTCTGACCCATATTAGGGACCCACGTGCAAACGCAGAGTAGGTTGTGTGAAAAATCAAGCCTATCTTTTCTTCAAACTACACCCTCCTGTACTGTCAGATAGTTTCCCTATGGGATTCTGGCCATTGCCATGTCTGCATGGAACTCGCTCATAATGATCAGCCCCAACCACTAGTTGTAGCATCCTGCATCCTATGAACCCCGCAAACACTGCCTGTAATTTTGCCCATCCCCCTCAGGGTAAATGAGAAATGTCCCCCTGTCCAATAGCAAGCGACACAAACAAGCTGAATACCTTCCACTGTGCCATTACCAGAGCTATATGGTCAAAGGCCCGGGTCCCTGTAGGAGGAGTTCCTCTCCAGCCACCCTTGTCTACAGTACACCGACTACTCACAAGCAAACCTTCAAGGGCTAATGTTGGTGCTGCCAAGACAGTTACTATGTACAGCTCATCTGCAGTCATTGTGGTGACATTGTTGTCTGACATTTATGTTTCGGAGTCTGTTGCATGTTCAGAACCATTGTCTTTAGCCAGGCACTGGGCACCTCGCTCAATGAGGACTTCACTTGGTGTCCAGGTGCCACCAGGTTTCGCAAAGCGACCAGTCCACTCCGCCCTTTGGCCTTTCAGCTTCTTTCCCTCCTCAGTTACTGGGCCCTGTTAATATTGTTTAATTCAGCATTTGCCAGGGTGGCCTGTTGGGGCTGGGATCTATGAGCTATAAACTGCACAGGGCAGAAAGCATGGGCTATGTTACAGAATAGGTTTATCTTTGGGGATTTTTTTAATTTACAAACATTTGAGAGGTTTCAAAGCTGAAGAGGGAGGGCATTACTTAAATGGAGGCCAAAGGCCCGCAAGCTTTTCCTCCAGCTCTGACTTGTTGGAAGCAGGGCACATCCATAAAAAAACAGAATACTCTACCAGAAAGTGTGAGAGGGGAGGGAATCCACTTCTGTTACAGAAAAGTAGGATTGCAAACGCCACAATGCACAATACAAATGACTGTATTCTTGCTTGCCCGGATGTCGGCGGATTGAGCATCAAGGGTGCACAATATATGCTCCTTTTCATGAGGTCTGCATACCAGTAGCACTGCTGCATTTTGAAGGTGTTGGAGCTAAGCAATGCCATACTCCTGAAAACAAAGGTATAGGCATTGTAGTAGTTAAGAGACAACGTTCACACAAAGCGGAAGCATGCTTATCGGTTCAAAGAAAGGGAAATATTTTTCAGAACCTTACGTTGATGGTAACCTGCAGCTGAGATGTCCTGGATCTGAGGAGAGGTCTTATTCAATGAGGATTCCTAGATTAGTCACTCACCTTAGCAACAGGAGATTGTAAAGGGCTGAGGTGATGTAACATAATGTCCAGGAATTTGCCATAGGTGTCTTTCCCAAAAACAGTCAGTCGATCTTTCCAACATTTATTTTTAAAAAGCTGGCAGACTTTCAGCTTTGTATACCAAACAATGTTTAAATTACTCAATTCCACTGGCTGACTGTTGATCAGACTTAGCAAGAAGTCAGGTATCATCAGCATAGGACTGGGTGTTGAAGCCAAAGGCGCCAATGAGCTCACAGAGAGGAGATGTTAAAATTTAACAATTTGGGAGCCCTGAGTAACGCAACAAGGTACGCTCAGTTCACAAGATTAAAATGGCCAAGCTTCTCTGAGACAATCTATGTGGATTGAATGATTAACCATGTCAAATGCTGATGGAAGGTCTAACGATGGTAGGCCAGCTGTCATATCTTGCCAAATTTGGAGACCGTCTTTGACGATTGGTAGCACGGATTCTGTGATACAGCATTCCTTTGAAGCCAGCTTGGCTTTCGTTCAAGAGATTAAGAGCCTCAAGTTGGGTAACAAGAAGATACTTGTCTGTTGTTTTTGCACCAAAAACACCGTAGGCTGTAAGGCATCAAGAGCAGAATTTTACTTACGGATCTAAAGATATGCTTTTTTGAAGGATCAGGTACAGTTCCAGAAGCTAAATGGCCATTATTAACTGGTTCACTTTATTGCAGATGACTGGCCCGAGTCCATGGGCACGGATTTTCTTTGGAAACTGGTTTCCAAGTTATCAGATCTTTGCTGACTTCCTTCTCACTCATCAAAAGAAGGGAGGAAATTGCACCAGTTGAAGAAGCAACTTTTCACAAGTGAGATGGTAAATGCTGAGGAGTCTAAGAAGCTAGCTCATTTTTTATGCTTTTATGTTTTCATAGATGGGGACAGTGTTAGACCAGAAGAAGCTAGCTGAATTATCACAGAGCGCCTGTGATGGTACAGTGTCCTTAAGAGTAGTCGTTAGGATGTTGGAAGAGTTGATGATCTAGAAAACATTCATAACAGAGGTTAGCAAAGGACAGCAGATGGCGCTGGCCAGACGAAGATTTTGAGGCAAGATTTAGAGGTGGACCTAGCCTAGCGTAGGTTGCACTAGCGGTACTTAACGTTTGTTCAAGTAATCTTTAGGTAGCACTACTTGGTGTGATATATGCTACATGGAAATCTGTTTAAAATCCATTGTGCAAAAGAAACAAGTTGCTTCCTGCAACAATTGATTTGCGTTGTGATACCTGTGAGAGATTGACATGCAACCCATTCCACCTATACTTAAGCTTGAGATGGGGGGAGTCCTAAGGAACTTGCTTATTAGTAAGTAAGGCTTGACATTAAAAGAATCTGAAGATTTTTTTGTTGGATCTGAGGGAAGGTGGGTTGATCATCAAGAAGTTGGAAACTGTGCAAAGAGCAGAGAAAAGCTCAGAAAATAATGTGGTAACGAGGAAGCGCTGTCGCGCTGGTGGTCAGAGGGGGCCCTGGACGCCACCCCAGGAACCCACAAGGAATTAAAGATGGGGGATGCTGTCATGCCCCATGCGAAGATGAAAGGATGGCTCCAGACCCCATCCCAGGACCCCGCAAGAAAGATAAGCTGGGGGACACCGCCATGTCCCCCGTGAAGATAGCGGCCGACTGCAGGTGAGGCTGGTGGCCAAAGATGAAGCCGGGAAGCACAATGCGCTCCATGTGAAGATGAGTGAGGGGCCCTGGACCCCATCCCAGGGCACCACACAGAAGTAATGGCGAGGGCGCTGTTGTGCCCCTCTCCCCTCCCCACGTGAAGATGGCCAAGAGACCACTGACCTCCCCATCATGGGCCCCCGCAAAGAACCCAAGCCAGGAAGCGCTGTCACTCTTGCCATGAAGATGCCAGAGGGGATAGTGCTGCAGCAGTCCGCCAGGGTGGCCATGAGGGCTACCACCAACATTGGGTCTGCCCACAGGAGCGGGCAGACACCAGAGAGGAGGGGAGCGCTGGATCGCCTCCCCGTGCAGCCTGTCCCCAGGCTGCCTCACCAGCGTCTGCCCGCTGGAGCAGACAGACCTCCAAAGTCAAGAGGGATGGTTCCCACAGGAGCACCACCAGGTGCTGCCTTGTGGGGAGCTGGTGGGAGCGACCTGAAGTGGGGGGGGGGGGGGGTCCCTGAGCTGCTCCCCAACATCACCTACCTCGCACAGGGGGACATAAAGTTGCGGCACAAGGCCGCAAGGAAAAGGTGCCACACAATGGAAAAGGCAAGTGGCTCTTCCCAGCGCAGCGAGAAAGCCACTCATCGAATATGCAAACTCCCCCAAGGGAGCATCCCATAATGCCTTGAGGCATAATGTTTTGGCCACAAAAATTGCTAGTTTTCCGCTTGTGGTGGCCCCAGGAAGATGAGGTCACCGCCACCAGAAAGCAGATGGATCGGGGGAGCTGCAGATCACTGCAACCTCCTCCCAACGCAAGGTTTTGTGTCCTCACCCTAGGTTGGGTGGAACTTAAAAACAGACTGGAACCCTTCGGGGTTATCAATGTTAACCAAGCCCCGGCTGGAACTTTTGTTTCGGAGTGGTGGAACTGGAGATCGTGGCTGCAGTCCTTGTGGCCTGAATTCTGATAACAAAAGGATTGTTGTAATGGTGAACACTAAAATGGTAGCATGTTACGCTAAATGTGTTTAAAAATGTAAAGACACCCTCTAGGGCTGAAAGATGGTATTACATCATGAGTAACATCCAAGTGATGTCCTTTAGGGACTGTGTCAACTGTGCATCATTTTTATGTTGAGTAATTCAATATGGATTTTGATGATACCTGGTCTGCGTAGACATGTTCCTTCTTGATGCTTATTCGAGTAATGAGTCTTGACAGCCAACAGTGATCAAAGTAGATTTACTTTATTGCCAGTATCAGGTGTTCACACTCCTAAATTACAGTCAAATATTGGATTAGACTACATGTGAATGTTCTGCCAGGTAGGTTGTTGGTTTATGTCTTCCCTCGGCAGAGACGAGTATGATTATGCAATGTCATCCAAAATTAATTCCATCAACCTGTGTATATTGGTAAATTGTTGCATAGTACTGAGTAGTGGGTGCAATAAATGTATGTTTACTTTATCGAAAAAAAGCACAGACTGGACAATCATTTATTGTTATTCTTGTGTGCTCGTGAATGGTGATTACTTGCCCACACCACCGCCTTTGAGTAGGCTTTTGACTGCTCTGCAACACTGCCCTATGAGAGTCAAGTGCTACAATGGGGTGTTTGGTTCCCAGTGATGGTCGAGTGTGGACCCATTGCTTGTGCAGGCCACACAAGTAATGACCCACCCTCCAACACAGAAGAAAAAAGTATCATTTACAGACAAGTAGGAGATTGGCAAGAGTAGATGAGATTGTACAATGAGGATGAGGATAAACCAGAGAGCGCAACATTATCCATTGAATACCAATATTTTGAAAAGAAGCAACGTTGTCGTAAGAGTGGCAGCGGGAGTGCTGTTGGAAAAATGATTTGGGGCTGTGTAGGAAGTTGGCTCTGTATGCACTATTTCAAAGTCAGGAATAGTATGCACAGAGTCCAAGGGTCCCCCTTAGAGGTAATATAGTGGCAAAAACAGATAATTTTAATGCTCTATTTCTTGGTAGTGTGGTCGAGCAGTAGGCTTATCAGAGGGTAGTGTTAAGCATTTGTTGTACACACACAGGCAATAAATGAGGAACACACACTCAGAGACAATTCCAGGCCAATAGGTTTTTGTATAGAAAAATATATTTTCGTGGTTTATTTTAAGAACCACAGGTTCAAGATTTACAAGCAATACCTCAAATGAAAGGTATTTCAGGTAGGTACTTTAGGAACTTTGAATTAGCAAAATAGCATATACAGTTTTCACATAAATGACCTATAGCTATTTTAAAACTAGACACAGTGCAATTTTCAACAGTTCCTGGGGGAGATAAGTGTTTGTTAGTTTTTGCAGGTAAGTAAACCACCTACGGGGTTCAAGTTTGGGTTCAAGGTAGCCCACCGTTGGGGGTTCAGAGCAACCCCAAAGTTACCACACCAGCAGCTCAGGGCCGGTCAGGTGCAGAGGTCAAAGTGGTGCCCAAAACGCATAGGCTTCAATGGGGAAGGGGGTGCCCCGGTTCAAGTCTGCCAGCAGGTAAGTACCCGCGTCTTCGGAGGGCAGACCAGGGGGGTTTTGTAGGGCACCGGGGGGGGGGGACACAAGTCCACACAGAAAGTACACCCTCAGCGGCACGGGGGCGGCCGGGAGCAGTGTGCAAACAAGCGTCGGGTTCTCAATAGAAATCAATGGGAGACCAAGGGGTCTCTTCAGCGATTCAGGCAAGGGGGGGGGCTCCTCGGGGTAGCCACCACCTGGGCAAGGGGGAGGGCCACCTGGGGGTCGCTCCTGCACTGGAGGTCGGATCCTTCAGGTCCTGGGGGCTGCGGGTGCAGAGTCTTTACCAGCCGTCGGGTCTTTGAAGCAGGCAGTCGCGGTCAGGGGGAGCCTCGGGATTCCCTCTGCAGGCGTCGCTGTGGGGGCTCAGGGGGGTCAACTCTGGCTACTCACAGTCTCGTAGTCGCCGGGGAGTCCTCCCTGTGGTGTTTGTTCTCCACAAGTCGAGCCGGAGGCGTCTGATGCAGAGTGCAAAGTCTCACGCTTCCGGCGGGAAACGAGTGTTGTTGCAAAGTTGCAGACTTTGGTGAACAGAGCCGCTGTCCTCTGGAGTTCTTGGTCCTTCTAGATGCAGGGTAGTCCTCTGAGGCTTCAGAGGTTGCTGGACCCTGGGGATGCGTCGCTGGAGCAGTGTCTTTAGAAGTGGGGAGACAGGCCGGTAGAGCTGGTGCCAAAGCAGTTGGTGTCTCCGTCTTCTCTGAAGGTTTTTCAGTTCAGCAGTCCTCTTCTTCTTAGGTTGCAGGAATCTGAGTTCCTAGGTTCTGGGGAGCCCCTAAATACTGAATTTAGGGGTGTGTTTAGGTCTGGGGGGATAGTAGCCAATGGCTACTATCCCTGAGGGTGGCTACACCCTCTTGGTGCCTCCTCCCAGACGGGAGGGGGGCACATCCCTAATCCTATTGGGGGAATCCTCCATCTGCAAGATGGAGGATTTCTAAAAGTCAGAGTCACCTCAGCTCAGATCACCTTAGGGGCTGTCCTGACTGGCCAGGGACTTCTCCTTGTTTTTCACATTATCTCCTCCGGCCTTGCCGCCAAAAATGGGGCCGTGGCCGGAGGGGGCGGGCAACTCCACTAGCTGGAGTGCCCTGGGGTGCTGTACCAAAGGGGGTGAGCCTTTGAGGCTCACCGCCAGGTGTTACAGTTCCTGCAGGGGGAGGTGATAAGCATCTCCACCCAGTACAGGCTTTGTTACTAGCCACAGAGTGACAAAGGCACTCTCCCCATGTGGCCAGCAACATGTCTGGTGTGTGGCAGGCTGCTAAAACTAGTCAGCCTACACGGATAGTCGGTTAAGGTTTCAGGGGGCACCTCTGAGGTGCCCTCTGGGGTGTATGTTACAATACAATGTACACTGGCATGAGTGTGCATTTATTGTGCTGAGAAGTTTGATACCGAACTTCACGGTTTTCAGTGTAGCCATTATGGTGCTGTGGAGTTCGTGCATGACAGACTCCCAGACCATATACTCTTATGGCTACCCTGCACTTACAATGTCTAAGGTTTTGCTTAGACACTGTAGGGGCACAGTGCTCATGCACTTATGCCCTCACCTATGGTATAGTGCACCCTGCCTTAGGGCTGTAAGGCCTGCTAGAGGGGTGACTTATCTATACTTCATAGGCAGTTTGAGGTTGGCATGGCACCCTGAGGGGAGTGCCATGTCGACGTAGTCGTTTTATCCCCACTAGCACACACAAGCTGGCAAGCAGTGTGTCTGTGATGAGTGAGGGGTCCCCAGGGTGGCATAAGACATGCTGCAGCCCTTAGAGGCCTTCCCTGGCATCAGGGCCCTTGGTACCAGGGGTACCAGTTACAAGGGACTTACCTGGATGCCAGGGTGTGCCAATTGTGGAAACAAAAGTACAGGTTAGGGAAAGAACACTGGTGCTGGGGCCTGGTTAGCAGGCCTCAGCACACTTTCAAATCAGAACTTAGCATCAGCAAAGGCAAAAAAAGTCAGGGGGTAACCATGCCAAGGAGGCATTTCCTTACAGGCTGTCAGAAGAGTGGCAAGTGGACTGTCTTAGAGTGATGGCGGACTGTCAGAAGAGTGGTGAGGGGTGTCGGGGGACTGTCTGGGAGTGTTGGGGTGACTGGGAGTGTTGGGGTGACTGTCTGGGACTCTCTGGGTAACTGTCTGGGACTGGCGGGAGTGGCGGGGGAACTGTCGAAGAGTGGCAGGGGGAGGGCTGGCGGAAAAGTGATTGGGGCCTATCAGAAGAGTGTCTGCGGACTGTGGAAGAGGGGCGGGAGGACTGTCATAAGCTAGTTTGCAGAGTTTGTCTAAAGCATGTGGTTTTACTGAGTATGTTAGAGTTGCAGTGTTTGTCAGGTGTCATGGCAGAGTGGGCTGTGGAGGGTGGCAGCGGGAGGTCTGAGAAAAAAGTGACTAGGGCCTGTCGCAAGAGTGGCGGGTACCTGTCGGAAGAGTGGCGGGTACCTGTCGGAAGAGTGGCGGGTACCTGTCGGAAGAGTGGCGGGTGAACTGTGGCGGAGTGGCGCGGGGGGGAACTGTGGCGGAGTGGCGCGGGGGGGAACTGTGGCGGAGTGGCGCGGGGGGGAACTGTGGCGGAGTGGCGCGGGGGGAACTGTGGCGGAGTGGCGCGGGGGGAACTGTGGCGGAGTGGCGCGGGGGGAACTGTGGCGGAGTGGCGCGGGGGGAACTGTGGCGGAGTGGCGCGGGGGGAACTGTGGCGGAGTGGCGCGGGGGGAACTGTGGCGGAGTGGCGCGGGGGGAACTGTGGCGGAGTGGCGCGGGGGGAACTGTGGCGGAGTGGCGCGGGGGGAACTGTGGCGGAGTGGCGCGGGGAGGGCCGTCATATGAGTGGCGCGGGGAGGGCCGTCATATGAGTGGCGCGGGGAGGGCCGTCATAAGAGTGGCGCGGGGAGGGCCGTCATGAGAGTGGCGCGGGGAGGGCCGTCATGAGAGTGGCGCGGGGAGGGCCGTCATAAGAGTGGCGCGGGGAGGGCCGTCATATGAGTGGCGCGGGGAGGGCCGTCATGAGAGTGGCGCGGGGAGGGCCGTCATGAGAGTGGCGCGGGGAGGGCCGTCATGAGAGTGGCGCGGGGAGGACCGTCATGAGAGTGGCGCGGGGAGGGCCGTCATGAGAGTGGCGCGGGGAGGGCCGTCATGAGAGTGGCGCGGGGAGGGCCGTCATAAGAGTGGCAGTGGGAGGGCCGTCATAAGAGTGGCAGTGGGAGGGCCGTCATAAGAGTGGCAGTGGGAGGGCCGTCATAAGAGTGGCAGTGGGAGGGCCGTCATAAGAGTGGCAGTGGGAGGGCCGTCATAAGAGTGGCAGTGGGAGGGCCGTCATAAGAGTGGCAGTGGGAGGGCCGTCTTAAGAGTGGCAGTGGGAGGGCCGTCTTAAGAGTGGCAGTGGGAGGGCCGTCATAAGAGTGGCAGTGGGAGGGCCGTCTTAAGAGTGGCAGTGGGAGGGCCGTCTTAAGAGTGGCAGTGGGAGGGCCGTCTTAAGAGTGGCAGTGGGAGGGCCGTCTTAAGAGTGGCAGTGGGAGGGCCGTCTTAAGAGTGGCAGTGGGAGGGCCGTCTTAAGAGTGGCAGTGGGAGGGCCGTCATAAGAGTGGCAGTGGGAGGGCCGTCTTAAGAGTGGCAGTGGGAGGGCCGTCTTAAGAGTGGCAGTGGGAGGGCCGTCTTAAGAGTGGCAGTGGGAGGGCCGTCTTAAGAGTGGCAGTGGGAGGGCCGTCTTAAGAGTGGCAGTGGGAGGGCCGTCTTAAGAGTGGCAGTGGGAGGGCCGTCATAAGAGTGGCAGTGGGAGGGCCGTCATAAGAGTGGCAGTGGGAGGGCTGTCGGAAAAGTGATTGGGGCCGATCAGAAGAGTAATGGGGGACTGTTGAAGAGTGGCGGTGACTGTAAAAGAGTTGTGGGGGAGACTTGTTAGAGTGGCGGAACAACTGTTGAAGAGTGGCAGAAGACTGTTGTAAGCTAGTTTGCAGAGTTTGTTTAAGCCACGTGCTTTTAGTCCGTATGTAAGGGTTGCAGTGTTTCAGGTGTCACTGCAGAGTGGGCCGTGGAGAGTGGCAGCGGGAGGTCTGTTGTAAAAGTGACTGGGGCCTGTCAGAAGAGTAGCCGGAAGACTGTTTAGTGGGGGGAGGGGGGGGCCGGGCCTTCGTAATAGTGGCAGTGTAAGGGCTGTCCAAAAAGTGACGTCCGGTGTGGGTGCAAGGAAGCAGCATCCGTGCCAGTCTATGCCAGTCTGTTCATGCCAGTCAGGAGTGTGGCAGGAGGTAGTCGAGGAAGTGGCTGAAGATTGTCCTAAGGGAACGTGGAGATTGTTCTGGAAGGAGTCTGGGTATCTGGAGAAGAGCATCACTGAAAGGGGGGCGGGCGGGGGCTGCTTGTGGAGTAGGTTCAGTTGCACCGAGTGTAAAAGGGAACCAGGTAACTAAAGTTACCGTGACTGAGAAGGTAGACCCTGTTCAGGGATGTGCGACCCCCGGGAGGGAGCGGGTTTATCAGCCGACCCTTCACTGGCAGCCAGTGACAGCTCGAGGCTCCCCTGGTACTGCCCAGACGGAGCCTGTAACTGGTCCCAGACCGTCCCACGGCGCAGTGTGAGCGGATGAAACGCCTGCCCGGAGCCCCCTCGCCTTTCATCTGCCCATCGGGCCGCCAGGTGAAGCAGCGCCTCTCCTTTGTGCTGCGCCGATAAAGCAGGCCCGGGGCTTCCAGGCGCCCCTCTCCCTGATTTACACCGCTCCAGGGGCTCCCGGCTCCCCGGGGGCGCTTTCATCATCTCCACCATTTGCAGCGTTTTAAGAGCCCGTGATGGGGGCGAGTAAGCCCGCGTTAATCCTTCCTGAGAGCTTGGCTAAGTCCTCGGGTCCTCAATAAATGTCTGTGCCTGACGGGCACTCCTCTCCCCGCAGAGGCGGGGGGCTGCCTGTGTACCCCCTTACCCTCGGCTCCGTGCTCCCCCAGCTCCTTCTGGGGCTGGAGACTGGCCAGAGGTCTCAGCCCCTGCAGTGTGCGAGTGGGCTTTCTGCCAAGAGGAGCTTCTCACTGTCAGTCATAAAGGCTTCAGTCCTCTCCAACAGCAACAAATGAAACCTATAATTGTGTGTGGTTGTTACACCCCCCCCCCCCCCCCCCCCCCGACACACACACACACTTTTTCCCAGCACTTAAATCCAAAGATATCTTGGCCCCCACTCCCAGGCAGAGTACCTTTCTGGGTGAGGAATGTGGTGGGGGGGGGGGGGGGGGTCAACATGTTCATAGACCTGCTTTCCGTCATATTACAAAGCCCTGGTGCTCCGTTTCAAAGCTTTACCAAAATGCCCCCCACCATAGGAGACTTCTAGATATGTGCATAAAGTGAGTGAGTGCATACAGTGAGTGAGTGCATACTGACTGGTTCTCGGTGGTACGGGCATCTCACCTTCCGGATGCGCAGGGCTTTAAATGGGATGAAAAAAAAACTGGCGGGTGTCTCACGGGGGCGTGGCCGATGTAATTAAGGGCGTGGCTTAAAACACATCAGTGTTTGGCACAGAGTGCCGCCGACTGGTGTTTAGCTGCTTCTTCCCCTCACTACATCCAGCTATATAATACAAGTAACATTACACCTACAAGCCGGGACTGTTGGCTTTGTCAATGGTTGTTAGTTACATATGTTAAATAAGCACAAGCAATTAATTATTTGTATAAAATATTTGACATTTTTCAGTTCTGAATCGATGAGACTGTGAAAGAACTCTAACAAGTCTCTGAAGTTACATCAAAGGCAGTACAGGATGGCTCTGCTGCAGAGTTAAGATGTTCTTCTTCACCCCGAATGAGAGCAACACGGGCGGGGGGAGGGGGGGCCGGGGGGAGCACCAAGAGAGAGAGCAACACGGAGTGCGGAGGGGTGGGAGAAAAGGACATGAGAGCGACAGAAGCACACCTGTGAAAGAGCAACAGGAGACGTGGGCGGATGGGCTGGGCATACAAGTTAGATGGAAAACACATGCACTATTATGGAGTACTTGACCAAAAAAGAAAACAAAGTTATCAGTGCAAGGACACAAGTCAGGCAATCTGAATATGGTAAAGAGCCTTCATTTTAGGGGTGGGACAAACACAAGATGGACAGGCTTGGACAAGCAGAAACGGAATAATAAGGAAGCAACTTGGAGTGACTTTAAGGCCAATGGATGGTAAACTGTGGGCAGGCTGTAACCCCCTGTAAGTCCTTGGATAAGCCCACAATAGGTCTTGGCAACGAGGAAGATTGCGCCGTCTGTTGGCGAGACCTAAAAAGAGTTGTAATTAGTGAGGACTTTGGGGGTGTTAAATACATTATTGTATTTCTGCAATAGTTTCAAGAGACGGGGGGCACATCACAGCAGATGCTTCATGAAAGAAGGTGTCATAAAACAAACATTTATCGGGAGGCAGACTTGTTAGATGGCCTCCTCGACAAAGGAGCTAAATGCAGGGTTAACGCTAAATATTAGGAAAAATAATTCAGGGGGGCGGGGGTGCTGGAGCAAAGACAGACCTGGAGTCTGTTCAGCTGCCAGTTCAAGAAATCAGAGGGCGTCTCCTCCTCTAGTGGCATAAATAATGTCTGCTGTACAGCGCCTAGAGGCAATATCACTGTATTAGTGCGCTATATAAATACACTGAACTGCCACGTTTGCCACATTTCGTCTGCACGCCGGGCGGGGTTGTTTGCGGTGCTTTTTAAATAAGATAAAATGCTGCTGTGTGTGCGTCCGTCGGGGATGCCCCTACCAGTCCTCGTCCAGACGTCCGAGTGAAAGTCTCCACAGCACGTGGGGGCCCCGGTGGTCTGCCGCCTCCCCAGTCCTGGGGTCCAGTCCTTGGAGGTGCCCCTGCTGCAGCTAGGACAAGCTGGTTATTGTGCCCTGTTTGTTGATGTCTCGCCTCCACGCGCCTAGAAGCTGCTGCTGGGCGCCCGGCGCTTGCTGTGCCAGTGGGCGCCAGCCGGTGGTCTGGGGGGTGTAAGCGGACACCCCATCTGTCTGCGAGGCGCCTCTGCAGACGGGCCCGTGGGTGGACAGTGGCCCTTGCTTTAGTAACCCCTGACCCCTGCGGCCAGACAGGCCCTGCCTTTGAACTCTCTGCAGTCCTGCATCCCTGCAGAGCATCCCTCGCCGCGGGGGGGGCGCCGGGGTTGGAAAGCCGATACGCCCCCCCCTTAGTGATGTGCCCATCATCCGAGGGGGAGCCGGGCGGAGGGCCAATGAGTGTTTATGTTTACATGGAAGGTCAGAGGTCACGTGGAGAGTGCCCTCTGAGAATGTATGGCGCCCTCCACACGAGACTGCAGCGGCCAGGCAGTGTTCTGGGCTATATGGAGCGGTCTGGAGTAGGGTGAGGGTCATGGGGATAAATCCAGGATTTGTAAAGCACTGCAGATCACTCGCAGGGGTCTCAAGGCGCTGCGTTGTAGGCACGGGGAGATTAAGTGATTGCTCAGGATCACAGGATGTTGAGCCGACGCCGAGACTCGAACGTGGACCCCCAGGTAGCTTAGGCCGTTTTACGCCACACCCTCTCCCCCAAAAATAAGTACCGTCCACCTACATTTCTTTCTGAAGTGCAGCGGATTAGCCCATCCTTAGGGAGGTGGATAATGTGGGGTGGGACCGGAAGTCGAAAGTCTGTGTTTGGCGCTCGTTCATCATGAGAGTCCGAGACCCTAAAGATTCCTGTGATCCTGGGCAAATCACATTATCTCTATTTGCCTGTATAAAAAAAAATGAACGTGTCCTTGTGTAATGTAACTAGTGCTCATGTAAAGCGCTCCAATCCATTCGGGCCGTGCTCACGCTATATAAAACTGCACAAAAGAAAAAAAGAGACTGAATGTGGCAGAGAAGCTGGAGAAAGACAAGATGAGATGTGCCATTCATAGTGACAGTCACCATACTGGCATCTGTTGTTCTGCCCTTAGGTTTATCATTTAGCATTTTAATGTCTGCAGTCTTCTACATTTCCTTTCGTCAGTAGCCACAAATAACATTGTCTTCCAAAATTGACGGTGTGAATAGTCTTCGGTTGTCATCCCTCGGAACACCTGTAGGCGGCTCCATTTGCAGTGCTCCAAGATTCACCCAACCCCAGCTGGCATGGGTTTAATCTACCGAGCAGGATGGGTTGATGTGAGGCACTGCTATGTACGGGATGGAAGCGACTCCAGGGGGCTTTGCACAGCCACGGTGTGTTTCCTTTCCGTCAGCATTACGGGGTCCTAACCCATTTTCATTACAACCGCTAACAAAGCAAGTAGGTCTCGTGTTTGGTGCTGACCTTTTGGCTTTACCAATGCTTGTTTTGTTTGTGATTGATTGATTTTATATAGAACTTTTATTTAAAAAAAAGTCTTCAAATAGCTGACCTTACATGCACGATCGTAAGTGCACATGCACGGGTGGTGATCTTCAAATGGTTTTTCTAGTAAAATTTTCCTAATACCATAAAAACAAGCATTTGCAATGCAAACGGTCTCGCGTTTGCATGAGCTCGAGCAATTAGCATTGTAAACTCCTAACCGGACGTTTCTTGCCACATACCGTATTTATCGGCGTATAACACGCACCGGCGTATAACACTCACCTCATTTTAAGAGGAAATTTCAGAAAAAAAACCCATTACATTTTATCGGCGTATAACACGCACACATCATTTGCCCCCTATTTTCAGGGAGAAAAAGTGCGTGTTATACGCCGATAAATACGGTAAATTGAAAATGAAAGTAAAACAGTTTCACATAACTAACTGGACTTTTCTTGCCACATAAACTGAAAAATAAAAGTTTACCATAAGTGTGCTGATGGCTGCCATTAGTGCAAAGCAGACACACAAACTGAAATAACAGTTCACTCCTGGTGAAACCTACTGGCAAAAGTGCAATTCTCCATGTAACTGGCAAAAGTGCAATTATACATGTAACCGGCAAAAGTGCAATTAACTATGTAACGGGGTCGATGTCATGCAAAGCACTCGACTTTTGCCAAGCAAGATCGCGCTGTGAAAAAATAGAAAAAGTAGTCCAGAAACCGGATGGAAAACAGCAAGCCTCGTATGTTTTCAGTACTTGGTCGCTGCGTTCGAGGAGGGCTAACCACTGGAAAAGGCATGCCGTATGCATGCCTTCCACTAATGAAAGGAGGCAGATTTTAAAAGCCAAGCCCACGAACCAATGAAAGACACTGACGTGACATGGTAGTGGTTTGAAGCCCAAAGAGAGATAACAACACGGAACTGAGCGATTTGTGCTCGCCCGTGAAAATAGTGAAGAGTGCCCTGCACAGATATAAAGATACATGATGGCCCAGGAGCATTGTTGAGAGAGCTGCCAGGCTCTCACCAAAGGAAAAAAATAAGTTAACAAGCATTTGCAATGCAATAGGTCTTGCATTTGCTCGAGTTAGGGATATTGGTGTTGTAATTTCCTAACTGGACTTTTCTTGTCACATAAATTAAAAATGAAAAGTGAAACAGTTTACCTACAAAAGCCGATTCAGTGTCATGGCCCCCATGAGTGCGAAGGAGAGATACAAAAGGAAAAAGAACTTCGCTCAGAGTCAAACATATTAGCAAAAGTGCTATAATCCATCTAACAGGGTCGGTGTCCAAGGTGGTAACATAACTGGGAAAAACGTAAAGCATTTACCAATGACGACAAAGGATGTTTGAAAGGTAAGCCCTTGATCGAGTGCTAGTAATGAGTGTGGTTAAAAGCCCAGAAGACTTACAACAGGTCAAATCGCTTGCGTGCTCGACCTAAAAAGCACGCTGTAGACCAGTTGTCCCTAACAGAGAATAAGCCTACTTTCACACCACATATGGAATGAGACCACACTGGAGTTCTTCCAATTAGTGAGAATTAATTTGCAGACCAGAGTCAGCATTGTCTAGAAGAAATTCATCTGCATCATTTTTTAGGAGAAATTTTAGGAGAATTAATGAGTTGGGTTAATACCCAGGGTACTTTTAATAGACTGAATGATGTTATCCCAGTAATGTTGTAATGTGGGACAATAAAATAGCATGGGAGCCAGGTCGCCTCTCTGAACGCCACAATTCCAGTAGGCAAGTACTTTCCTGAGGTTAAGTGTATATATTTTTTCAGGGGTCCAGTATGATCTGTGAATGAGCATGTACTTAGTTTGGGAAACCATAGCAGATATCTTATTAGAGAATGGGGATTCGTAGATATATTTCCGGTCAAATTTTAAATCACTTTCTGTTGGTTCTGCCTCCCATTTTTGCTCATTTTTCGAGCGAGCGGTGGAAGATTTTGGTTAGAGTAGCTCATATGCTTTGAAAACAGTTCTTTGAAACCCAACTTTATTCAGGTTATAGATAAGGCTTGGAAGTGAAGGTTCATTTTTTAACGCTGGAATTTTTGATAGTTGAACCTTGAGATTTAGGAATTTATAGAAGTCGAGGTTATCCAATTGGAAACATGCATGCAGATGTGAGCAGGGGAGTGGGACAGTGCCAGGTCAATTCCTTTCTCTAACCAATCAGGCCACATTACTGCCTGTCCATCAATTTTAATTTTGGAACTAAACTATATGGCTGACAGGTTGGAGTCACAGATCTTTTTTTTTTTTTTTTTTTGGTAGGGGAGTGGTAGTCCATTCTTAGCATACCCTTTTTAGTATTATTTATGATGGATTTAGAGGGGGGGATTGTAGTTGCCCTTCGCTAGGTATGCAACAATGGGTTTGCCACCTAGTAATCATTTTCAACATTAATCTAGACTGGTAGGTAGTGCAACCCATCAAGAAACCAATAAGTGCTTTGTTTGAACAAATGCTATTTGGTAATTTATAATGTTAGGTAAGCCTTCAGCACCTTTATCTTTGGAGAGTCGAAGTTTTTTGAGTGAGATTCTTGACTTTTTGGCTTGCCCTAGGAATTTGCTGAAGTCATTGTTTATTTTAGCTAAGAAATTACCAGATAATATCATGGGGAACATACTGCTTAGATAATTAACCGCAGGTGTGGTCATCATTATGAGGGGTTCTGCTGTTCCCCCACCACGAAAGGAATTTAGGTGACCATTCATCGAGGAGTATGCAGATCTTCTTAAGGATGCACTCTTCGTTATGTTTCTGTGTGGAGATGAAATCATGAAGAATTCTATCCCTATGTACTTAATACATCCTGTTTGCCAAGCAAGGCCCGAATTACCTAGAATTTCTTTTATTGCCAATGTTATTCAGAAGTTTAACCTCAGACTTCACTTCATTAAGCGTACAGCCGAAAACCTATGCAAATCCTTGGATCAAAGTCATTAAAGCGGGCAGTGGAAGTCCTGGCATTTTTAGTGGTAATTAAAATATTGTCAGCATAGGCTGCTATTTTTATATCATGGTGTTACTGATGGATACTCCTGATATCCTCGCATCTTCCTGTAAGCGATGGGGACATGGTTCTATTGCTAGAAGAAAAAGAAGAGGTTAGACAACAGCCTTCTCTAGTTCCTTCCTTCAGGGAGAATGTATTAGAGATGGACCCTTTGGCTCTAACTCTGGCTACCGGATTGTGATAGAGTGCCATTATCCTCCGTATTAAAGATTTCCCTAAGTTAAATTTCTTAAGGACCGACTTTAAGGAGTGCCAATCTACCGTATCAAACACTTTTTCAATGTCTAAGGTGATTGCTACTGTAGGGGTGCATGGCTTTCTCAATAACATGGCAAAGTAACCATGTATTATCGCTGGAAATTCAGTTTTTTAAAAATCCAACTTGTGAGGAATGGATGAGTTTAGATATGTATTTTTAAATTCTGGCGGAGAGTATCATGGCATATATTTAGCAGTCTAGGTTAAGCAATGAGATTGGCCTGTAATTGTTTGGAAGCATAGTGTTTTTTCCTTCTTTGGGAATGAGTTATGATGGCCTCCGCAGGGGTGCCTTTAATTTGTCACATGCTGGCGAAGTGTGTATAAAGTTTTAAAAGTGGTAGGATGAGTCCGGTGGAGAAGGATTTAAAGAAGTGTGCTGTATACCGTCTGGGCCTTTTTTGATAGCACAGGCTATTTTGTCTTAGGTTATCGGGCCATTAATCAGCTTCACTTCTTCTTCTGTTAGTTTGAGTAAGTTGGCTTTGTCCAGGATGTGCCCATTTCATGTGATGCATTGAAGTGTTGTTTGTATAAAGGCCCTGGTAAAAGGTTTTGAAAATATCAGCGATATTATCTGGGTTAGTGTGGATGAGACCTTTGGCGTCTTTAATTGCGTTTATGGAGTATCTTTGTAATTTGTGTGTTAAGTATGTTGCTGGTGTTTTGCCCACTTCGTTCGCTTTGTATAGTCTGATGCTTTTTGTCTGTTGACCCATATGCCTGCTCTAGCGCTTGCAGTTTTTTTGTATTCATAGTTTTTCTTTACAATCTCATTATGTGTTTGTTTTTAGAGGTGATATGTTGCTTCTCTAATTCGCTGATTTGTTTCTCGATCTCCATTAGCTTGCTGTTGGCCTCCTTGTTCATAGTAGATCTGATTTTAATAGCACAGGCTTTAAGTGGCTTTAAGTGCCTCCCATATAGTGGGGTCGAAGGAGTCATTTACTTTGTTTTATTTGAGGATGTTCCTAAGGGATCCTTCAATAATTTGCACATTATGTTGCTCCTTGAGTATTTCGTCATTAAACCTTCAATGCATATGTTTAGTGTCCTGCGAGTGTCTGTGATTGACAGTAATGCATGAGTGGTTGGAAATCACTGTTGGTTCGATTGCGGTTTGGTTAACCCTTCTAACGGAGTGTCCTGATATTAGTAAGTAATCTGTTTGGGAGTATGAGTTGTGCGGGTCTGATTAGAAGGGTTAGTCCCATCTGGCTTTTGTCTTCTCCAAGTGTCTATTAGATTGTGTCTAGAACAGAAGTTCTTTGGAGCTTCATTACTTTTGCTAGGACGGTATGTACAGTGTTAGTTTCTGTCTAGAGTTTGGTCCATTGGGAGATTGCTGTCTCCTGGAAAGACAATCGTGGCGTTATCTACAGTTGCTTTACATTGGGCCGTCAGTCGTTGGTGCATAGACGTTGACCACAAAGAAGACGGTGTTGTTTTTGCTAAGTTTTCAGATAATCCACCTCCCTTGGTTGTCAGAAAGGTTAGATATCAAATCTGTATTTGATTACTTAGAGATCAAGGTTAGGACGCCATTTTTATACCCAACTGCGGGGAGCACGCTATGTCGCTGAAATATTTGTGTTTGAAAGAGGAGCTTTGTGTGAAGTCAACCTTGGTTTATTGGAGTAGGAGAATACCCCCTCTTAGTTTGAATTGGTAGTCAATGTTTTTCCTTTTTTTTTTTTTTTTTTTTAAGACGGTGATTTACCCCTTTAACATTTAGTGATTTTTTTTTTTTTTTTTTTTTTTTTATGTTCTGCTTAGAGTTCGCAACAAGTGTGGGTCTTAGATTTCGAAGCTCCTTTGCGGGGCATGTTGGTTTTGGTTACAACGTTGGCATGTTGTTTGAAAGTAAGAGGGAGAAAGTAAGTGTATAATGTGATTTACTTAGTAATTTGTGACGGTAAGAGTTTGTGTTGTAATGGATATGAATGTTGGCCCACATAATGCCCCTCGTTTTGCGAGGGTGTATCGACACATGAGTACTGTTATAGCCGTTGTGGTGTGGGATGTACACTCGTAAGAGATAAGATTCCTTTTCAAAAGTATAGTTACAAAGTAATAGCAGTAAAGGGAAACAATACAAAATCAATTGTAAGTAACACAAAATTAGCAAACAAACCCACCGGTTTATCAATCCCGCCCCAGCCCCTCAAAGTGTACAACAGGAATAGTGAGGAGCCAGTATTATGAATGAAACAGCAGAAGATAAATACTACTGTTGTCAACCTAGTTGATTTGAATTTGGAGATTGAAACCCTTTCCTTGTTAGTTTCAGACTCGGTGAGGCTGATGGCCCTGGGGCGTGAGTCCCCCGGTACTAACCTTCGCCTTCTCTTTCCAGGCCCGCTGGTTCTGGCAGGGATACTTCAGCTCTATGAAGGCCATCGCCTTGGCCACCCTCCAGATCATCAACGACCGCATCTACCCATACGCTGCCCGGTCTTACGAGGAGTGGAATGACCCCCCGGCTGTGGTAAGTCTTCCCCCAAACAGTGGAAAGTATCCTGAGTATTTGCACTCACCAGTTTTAGCATTATTGGTGATGCAGGGGTCATTAGTACAGAGGAAATATTCACTTGTTGTTTTATACAAATACTGTCATCTCACAAAGGTTGTTTATTACGGTGCTTGGTCAAGAATCTTTTTTTTATGCTTAAAATGCATCTGTCGAGACTTTCTAGACTAGATACTCAGTGGTATGACCAGTGGTGCTCCCCCCCCCCCCCCCCCCCCCACACCAGCCGCAGAAGCTGTAAACCTTTCTCAAGGAAGGGACAATAAACTGTTTATTCTCCCTTCCTTGTGAAAGGGGTGGGGCCGTGGGGTGATGAGCAGTGAGGGGAGTGCACTGTGCATTCCCCTCACTGCACATGAATGTTTGACCAGCTGTCTCGGGCTGGCCAAACACACATGCGCCGTACGCTCTCTCCAGCCCGGCAACACAGTTGCACAGGCTCCCTGTCTGCCTCGAGCGGCATCAGGATTGGCCACAGGGCATGCTGGGAGCCTGTGCCTGCACTGGAGGACGGAAGAGAGGAGCGGTGTGGCGAGAAGCGGTGGGGAGGTAAGTTGATATATTTGTAATTGTTTTAATTAAAATTCCTTAATTCCTTTCCGCCACTCTGAAATTCGAGTGCCAGTGAGTTTAAGCATCGAACTCAAGCTCAAAAAGAAGAGTCTGAACTACACAGTGCTTAGAATACTGCCTTGCGATTGAGGCGCTGCACAGACAAATCTGACATGTTATCAACGAAAATATTGCTTCTTATTTCATAGAGCCGTTGACATAAAATGAATAAGTGTCAATGATTTGGTGGTCTGGTAGACCTTTGGATCAGTGAAGTGTTGAAATAAACACTGAATTGCCTGTTGACAGTCACCACTGAACATAAAACAGATGCTGACGTTCATGAATCAGTGGTTGGCATTGTTGTCGCTGTTATTTCCTTGTTCGATGGCTTTCCTTTATTTTCTTGTGTGTCCCTCCCCTGCCTTTTGACCGTCGGTCCCCTGAAGCTCTCTCCCAGCCTTGTGATTGGATGACTTGTATCCTTTAGGGAACTACATTTTTCTTTGTTTTTCTGCACTCCACAAGAGTTCATGTTTCTAGCTCTTTCCTTAGTGTGGTGCATCTGCCCTTCCCTCAAATACACTCTGTGCTGCTCTCCTTTGCCTCCACTTCCTGTTCCCTTCCTGTGCTGCTTTCCTGTTAAATGTCTGCCCGCACCCTTTTTAGGCCCTGCCACTCCTCCCTCCTGGCCTAAAGCTCGCTGAGACTCCAGCCCCCACACTGTCCACTTCCCCTTGCTTCAACATACCCAAGCCCCCCACCCACTCCTTCATGGTTCCCCCACCCCTCATTATTATTGCATTTTTTAAAAACTTTTTGGGAGGGCCCGGCAGGTCCCATGTGCCGCTGGGCCATTCAGCTTTAAGATTTAGTCATTTTGTGCAAGTGAACATCTATATATTTTTTTTGTTTTCGCACCTAGTGGCGTTCACATGATGTCTTTACCCACAGTGCGTCACTTTACTGCAGCCTTCTTTCTTTTTTCTTTTTTTTTTTTGGCCAGTGCTGATCTACTTCAGAAAGAGTTGGCAATGCAAAGAGGTCACAAAGGCGAGACCTATTGTTGATTGTTAATAGTGCGCAAGAATGAACAGGACTCCTAAATATTTAGTTGTAAATAACGTGACCTCTCAGTTGAATTTTACACAAGTTTTTTTGTTTGTTTTTTACTTCTTTTTATCAACTGAAAAAAGAGCCATTGCATCTTGAAACATGTGACCATTAATAACCCCTCTTTGAAGAGTGAACCGGAGTGGGGAGTGTGAACAGTGTAATATCACATTCAACAGCATAGACAAACACCCCCCTGTTAACAGACTGTAAATGAGCAATCCCCCCCTTGCCAAGCCCCCCTGCAGTCGAGCACCCACTAGATCAGTCCTTAGCCCTGTAGTCCCCCCATCCATCCCAGATTTTGCACCACTTTTCAGGACACCCCCTACTTTCATATATTTTTCACAAGTTTTTGCACTGCAGAGCTGGTAACCATTTCTTTTGAACAGAAAAACTGTGGAAAGGCTCTGATACATTCACTGACATGCTGAGGGCGCTAGGATACATAAAATTGAATCAATGGTATAGAGGAAGCTAAAAATAATTTGATTTGCAGACTTATACCCTCGTTTTCTTCCTTATTACGTCTATCCCATTCCTCATCTTCCTCACGGACTATACGAAATGATTTGAAGGAGTAAAGCGATTGTACTCATCCCATGCATGAATCAATATGTACCTAAGCAGATGCGTACCATGTGTAGGAATGACATTCTGGTGGCAGGGTCAATTCAGTGTTGTAAAATACTCCTTTCTTTTGGTATAATTGATGAAAAATAAAGTTGTGAAACCGTAAAAGATGTAATAGTAACTTGAAGAAAAGCGTTAGTTGAGAAGCGCTCTCTGAATATGGGATTATCTTAGAAATTGTTTCTAGAAAGGATGGAGAGTCCTGCTGTGGAGATGCAGCTGCAGCTGCAGTTCTGAAGTTCTGGGTCCAGCCCGGTGCAGCTGTTGGCATTGACTGGCTGCATCTCATGCTGCTGCCCCTACAGGTCTTTCTCTTCCTTTGATTTAATTTGAGACATTCATTTAATTAGGAATCCACATTGATTTATAGCTTTTCCCTTTACACATGAGACAAAAGTTCTGAAATTAATTCTTTAGGTGGGATACTGATGTTCCAAAAATGGAAATTAAAGATACTGTGCATGTAGGAGTTTTTGAGATGTTCTCAACATGCCAAGAGTTGATTGTTATTAAAGTGAACTCGTCAACACGTAGTACCCCCAGTCATTGTTCCACCACCCCTGCACCCCCCCCCCCCCCCCCCCCACACGCCCCTAGCCCTGCCCCAAACTGGCCTCCTTTGTCACTTGCTGAGATGATAGGCCTCCAGCCCCAGAGCAGGACCACTCGCTTGCTTCATTCTGGCCAAAGTCCTGGTCTGGGACTTCGACTGGGTGACATGCCCTCTGGCACCTTGAAGTCAAGTCTAGCCCTGAAGATACTTCACACGGTTTTCTGTGCTTCTGAGACAAACTGTTCAGTGAGGACTTTGCAGAATGTGCTCCTAGCAAGAACTGCATTTCCTGACACGTTTTGTCCTGCTTAACCCACTGTCCTCTGCTCCTTAGAACCAGGATTTCTTCAAATGGAATTTCTTCCAATGGAAATTAGTTCTTGATCTCTCATGTGATGAATGGACTCTGCATATTTTGACCTCGTGCTATAGTCAGTCATCCACACTCCAGGGACTTTATTACATATCAATCAATCAGAGTGTTTGTAAAGCGCACTACTCACCTGTGAGGGTCTCAAGGCGCTTAGGGGAGGGAGAGGCTGCTACTGCTTGAACAGCCATGCCATGAGATGTCTCCTGAAGGTCCTGTGTCTGACGCAGGTGGGTGGGAAGAGTGTTCCACGTCTTGGCGGCGAGGTGGGAGAACGATCTGCCACTGGCGGTCGTTCTGTGGATGCGTGGGATGGTGGCGAGGGCAAGGTCGGCGGAGAAAAGCTGTCGGGTGTAGAAGGAGAGCCGTCTGTTGAGGTATTCTGGTCCGGTGTTGTGCAGTGCCTTGTGAGCATGGGTGAGGAGTTTGAACATGATTCTCTTTTTGACAGGGAGCCAGTGTAGGTCTCTCAGGTGGTCTGTGATGTGGCAGTGGCGGGGGATGTCCAGGATGAGGCGTGCAGAGGCGTTCTGTATGCGTTGCAGTCTTTTCTGGAGCTTGGCTGTGGTTCCTGCGTAGAGGGCATTGCCGTTGTCCAATTTGCTGCTTACGAGGGCTTGGGTGACCGTCCTTCTGGTTTCTGTGGGATCCATTTGTAGATCTTCCGAAGCATGCGGAGGGTGTTGAAGCAGGAGGAGGAGATGGCGTTGACTTGCTGGGTCATTCATATAAACTGCTTGTGGAGTGCAACAAATGTGTGCACCCACTTTCTGTGCCCCCCATGGCACTTGGTATTACAGAAATGGTTGCAGGTGCTTGCATGATCCGTTCAGTAACACAGATGGTGCTGGCACACATGTGGCATTGGCGTTAGCCTAAGGAGGCATTTCATCATGTACATGGAGGGAGGTGTGGCCCCATGCAAATGAGAGAAACACTTTACCTCTGGGTCCGTGCTTTTTTATGGACATAGACACAAAGGCTGTCAGGAGGTACACTGTGCGACTGGAAGAGATGGCAGGCAGTCAATGCTCCCCTCTTGGGCATGGAAAGGGGGCCCATGGATCACTCCCCCATCAGACATGACCCTGCAGTCGTGTGTAGTCCCTCACTGCACCCGCCTGCAAGGGGGTCTCGTCTCACTTGAAAGTGCAGGCTGAATGCCATGCGCACTGCGAGGGACGAACCAGGTGCTTCGATCAACCGGTGCATCTTTCACTAATATGCTGCCGAAGGTCGTAGGTGACCTGGGAGCAGCGCATTATCAGTAAAATGGCACCCTGTCCCTGTTTGCGCCAGTGTGCTATCGTAAAAGTACACTGCGGCCCAAACAGGGACAGTGGCGCCTTATGGTGATATGGCCCCAAATTGGCTTTATTGAACCGTGTAACTCAAAGCTGCTCATTGGTTGGTGCACCTGTTTTGGTGAATTATACCAACTTTTAACAGCGATGCTTGTGTTCTGTTTTGTTTATTATCTAGATATAAGTTGTGACTTCTCAGGGGGAATTTTGTACTTTTAGAGCTTTCCTATCCTGACTTTCAATCCACCTGTCACAACATCTTCTCTTTAAACCAGGTGCGATTAACATATTTAATATCAGTAATGAAGAAGTTCGTCTTCAGCCGGTGTTTGTGTACTTGAGCTGAGTAGCTCCGAGGTGCGCCGGAAGTGCCACATATGGGAGCTGTTCCAGCCTCCTCCAGTGATTGGACTTCTACTTGAACTGTAGTTTGTTCTGAAAGTCGGTTCCTTTATCCGGATGTTTCACATCTTTTGAAAAAATGTCCCTGTGTGTTCACCGCAGAATCTGTGGTTACTTCAGCGTCCATTTTAAAGCCTGTTGTAGCCAGAGCTGAAGGAGCTGCATGAAAAGCAGACTGGAGCCTGGCCTCGGCTACAGGTCTGGATTTGTCCTCCTCGTCTTGCTGTGAGCTCCTTTCTGGACAGGAGTAACATTGCTGTTCTGGACAGGAGTAACATTGCTGTTCTGGACAGGAGTAACATTGCTGTTCTGGACAGGAGTATCCTAGCTGTTCTGGACAGGAGTATCCTAGCTGTTCTGGACAGGAGTATCCTAGCTGTTCTGGACAGGAGTATCCTAGCTGTTCTGTACATGAGTATCCTAGCTGTTCTGTACATGAGTATCCTAGCTGTTCTGTACAGGAGTAGGTTGATTGTTCTGCACAAGAGTAGGTTGATTGTTCTGCACAAGAGTAGGTTGATTGTTCTGCACAAGAGCACAAGAGTAGGTTGGTTGTTCTGCACAAGAGTAGGTTGGTTGTTCTGCACAAGAGTAGGTTGGTTGTTCTGCACAAGAGTAGGTTGGTTGTTCTGCACAAGAGTAGGTTGGCTGTTCTGCACAAGAGTAGGTTGATTGTTGATTGTTCTGCACAAGAGTAGGTTGATTGTTCTGCACAAGAGTAGGTTGATTGTTCTGCACAGGAGTAGGTTGATTGTTCTGCACAGGAGTAGGTTGGCTGTTCTGCACACAGGAGTAGGTTGGCTGTTCTGCACACAGGAGTAGGTTGGCTGTTCTGCACACAGGAGTAGGTTGGCTGTTCTGCACACAGGAGTAGGTTGGCTGTTCTGCACACAGGAGTAGGTTGGCTGTTCTGCACACAGGAGTAGGTTGGCTGTTCTGCACACAGGAGTAGGTTGGCTGTTCTGCACACAGGAGTAGGTTGGCTGTTCTCCACAGGGGTAGGTTGGCTGTTCTCCACAGGGGTAGGTTGGCTGCTCTGGCCAGGGGTAGGTTGGCTGCTCTGGCCAGGAGTAGGTTGGCTGCTCTGGCCAGGAGTAGGTTGGCTGCTCTGGCCAGGAGTAGGTTGGCTGCTCTGGCCAGGAGTAGGTTGGCTGTTCTGGGCAGGAGTAGGTTGGCTGTTCTGGGCAGGAGTAGGTTGGCTGTTCTGGGCAGGAGTAGGTTGGCTGTTCTGGGCAGGAGTAGGTTGGCTGTTCTGGGCAGGAGTAGGGCAGCTGTTCTGGGCAGGAGTAGGTTGGTTGTTCTGGGCAGGAGTAGGTTGGTTGTTCTGGACAGGAGTAGGTTGGTTGCTCTGTACAGTGGTATGGCAGCTGTTCTGGGCAGGAGTAGGGCAGCTGTTCTGGGCAGGAGTAGGGCAGCTGTTCTGGGCAGGAGTAGGGCAGCTGTTCTGGGCAGGAGTAGGGCAGCTGTTCTGGGCAGGAGTAGGGCAGCTGTTCTGGGCAGGAGTAGGGCAGCTGTTCTGGGCAGGAGTAGGGCAGCTGTTCTGGGCAGGAGTAGGGCAGCTGTTCTGGGCAGGAGTAGGGCAGCTGTTCTGGGCAGGAGTAGGGCAGCTGTTCTGGACAGGAGTAGGTGGGTTGTTCTGGACAGGAGTAGGTCGGTTGCTCTGTACAGTGGTAGGGCAGCTGTTCTGGGCAGGAGTAGGGCAGCTGTTCTGGGCAGGAGTAGGGCGGCTGTTCTGGGCAGGAGTAGGGCGGCTGTTCTGGGCAGGAGTAGGGCGGCTGTTCTGGGCAGGAGTAGGGCGGCTGTTCTGGGCAGGAGTAGGGCGGCTGTTCTGGGCAGGAGTAGGGCGGCTGTTCTGGGCAGGAGTAGGGCGGCTGTTCTGGGCAGGAGTAGGTTGGCTGTTCTGGGCAGGAGTAGGTTGGTTGTTCTGTACAGTGGTAGGGCAGCTGTTCTGGGCAGGAGTAGGTTGGTTGTTCTGGACAGGAGTAGGTTGGCTGCTCTGTACAGTGGTAGGGCAGCTGTTCTGGGCAGGAGTAGGTAGGATAGTTTAACTGTTCTGTACAGAAGTAGTTTAGCTGTTCTTGCTATTACACGTCACCCGAGCTATACGCCATTATCTGCAGGAGCTCGCCTTCCTGAGGGCATTTGCTCAGCAGATTAGTACTTGTAATTGCATTTATGCAGCGCCTACTGCCCCTGATCAGGCGCTTTCCGCCAAGCAGCGCGCTGCTCCCGAACTCAAAGCTAGTGCTTAGTCCAGTGTTGTTGGTGACTGTTATTTATTGGGCTTAGCGCTGTGCGCTCGGGCAGATCGTTCCATGCAGCCATCCTGAGTGGTGTCTAGTATAGCGCCTAGTTAGCACTGCTTGTTCGTATGGCTGCAGGGGCATCATTTCATGCAAAGCCACCAAAGACTGCTGCAGCTTTGGAGTCCAGCTTTCTCAAGATCGGTTCTCACGTTACCCCAGCTTCTTTCAAAGCCTCGAACACACACCTCTACAGGAAGTGTGCCCTCTCACGTTTCCGGTCCCCTGTTCCCGTGCTCGGCCTTCCTTAGTGCCTGGAGGTGATTGAGTTTATAGCGTGCACCGATTGGGCCACGAGGGCCAGTTCTCGTGCACGTGTCCAGATGTTTACCACGGTAGCCATGGTGCCTGGGTACCCAATGGTGCATTTTCAAACCCTCCCTGGTGCACACGTCTGGCATTCGATGGCGATCGAACGATTACGCTCTTCTCTGACAGTGCCCTCTGACCCCTGCGAGATGGGAAGCGAGATGAGAAGCTTTCTCAACGCACTCGCCGGAGCTGCATTGTGCGTAATTGGAGCGAAAAGCAAAATAAATCAAGTTTTGTTCCCAGTGACTGGTAGTTCTTAATGAAAAGCACATTGAGGTTCCCATCCGGGGACACCCAGCCCTGCTCTGACTGCTTCTCTCTCCTCTGCTTTTGAAGTTGCCCACTCTTTCCACAGCCCCCCGTTCTCCTCCTTTGTGGTTCTGGTCCTGCCGGCTTCGCTTCTAATGAGCAGTGGTTTACTCACATCCTTTACGCCAGGAAGCAGTAAAAGTGGCTGAAACGTAAGAAGAACAGGCTCTCGGGGAAAGACAACCAGTTGGACAAGCCAAGTGAAGGGAGATTTCAGGCCTGTGATCGGAACATACAATTGGAGATGCCCAACAAGGGTGCCACCTTTGGTTTGCCCCCCCTACAGGGGATCCACCTGTGCCCATTTGCTGGAGGACCCGACTCCTGGCTCACCTTGGCCTGGAGGCTTTCGATATTGGGGCAGCTCCATGAGAACAGCTCCCAGAGGCTTGGCACTGCCCAGCGCAGACATTCTCCCACAGAGGCCCGGCTTGCGATGCCTAATGACTCGACCTTGGCAGAGGAAGGCCGCTTCCAACCTCCAGCCCTAGTGGTTTTGTTAATAAGGATCTCTGGGCCTGCAGAAAGGACCATGACGCAGGGGTCTGCGGGGAAGGATGGAGAGAGCGCGTGGCCACAAACGACTGCACGAGGACATGTGGCGCCGCGTGAGGCAGGCGCGAGGCCAGAAGTGCCTTGGTCTGCACCATGGTGCGTACTTTCTTCTTCCTTTCTGAAAGTTGAACATTCAGCACAAACCTCTTTCTGTGAGAGAGGGCCGGGGCCACCTCCCTGGAAATATGTGGCTCATGAGATAGGCTTCCATTGCTGAAAACTTCCCGGGGATGCCTAGTGGTGGCTGTGGATGGACCTTCATTCCCCCAGAGAGGTATAGCGTTAGTCTGGAGAAACAGCTTCGATGTGACCGCGACTGACATCCCCCAGCCCCACCCTCGTCTTCATTAAAGTAGATGCACTCTCTACTCAAAATACAGAGCACAGAGGTTTGTACCTGTGCGAGTCCATTTCTGTCTACTTTACTTAGAAATTCCCCTGCCACGGTTACCGCAGTACTAATAATACTCAGGTGTGTTTATACCCATCGTAGCAAGTAGGTCCCCTTCTGCTTCAGGAGTTGCACAACTTGAATCAGCATTGTTGGTGCACAGAGGTTGAGACTCGGCACCTGTGCATGTGTCCTGGTGCAGTGAAGTACAAAAGGTCCCATGGCCTCCCAGGCCACTGCACCTGCTGTACTGATGTTAGCCACACCCCTAGTAAAGGACCTGACAGCAACTGCACTGAAGGACACAGCTGGTCTCCCCATCCTCAGCGATGCTGCCTCTGCGCACTGAAAGGTTCAGCACGTCTCCCTCCCAGGGCTTGACTTGGGGACGCAGACTGTCCTCTCTGGATTGTCTCCACGAGCACTAGAGACCGGGGGGGTGGGGGGGGGGGGGGGGGAGAGAGAGAGAGAGAGAAAAAAAAATAAAAAACAAGAAATGGCGACAGCCTGCTTGCCCAGTCGCTAAAGACGAGGACATTTTTGACCAGTTGAGTACCACATTTTTGAGAGTGTACCGTGGTAGGGTGAAGGACATCGAAGGAACAGTTGGGTGGCACTCATAAAGCCAGCTGGTGGTCTATGGGGTGAGCGCTGAGAGCGCAACATGGGTCTTTTGAGGGTCTGCTGAGGATATCTGAGAGATGACAGAGTCTCTGTGGGCTAAAGACCGGTTAGAGGTGACACTCGGAAGGCCGCTTGTGGGCATGCCGGTGGTGTCTCTGAGCATTCCAAGGCCAACCAAGAGTGTTTAGGACCAGCTGAGCATGGGGTAGTTGGAAGCCAGGCCTTAGGGCCAGATGTAGCAAAGGGTTTTTCCCATTCTGTGTCAATGGGAAAATGTGTTCGTACATATGGCCCTTAGTTTCTTAAAAGGAAAGGCCAGAAGTGTTTGGGCCAGGCTGATGTCCACTTCCATAACTGACAGGGCCAACTTTCTCCAGTGGTGCAGTCCTCGCTCGCTGCTGGCACAACAAATCCGTAAACTTTTCATTTGACAGACGATGCACAGAGGTTTAAAGCTTTTCCAAATGAGGCACGTGTAGCTCCAGCCATCTTGTTTGGTTTGAGGCTGTACCTATTGTTGCATTCTGAGTGGTTGTCAAATCCACATGTTCCGGAATCCAGCATAATCCTGGAACGACCTCCCCCTGCGGACCTCTTCCTCTCTTCTGGAATTCAGGAAAGGACTCAAGACCTGGCTGTTCGGCTGATCTGAGCAGCTACGCTCTCAGCGCCTGGATACGGGTCATTTGTGCTCTGCAAATCTGGACCAAAAAACAGGACAAACTATAGTTCTGAAAGTAGCCATGGAGCAGAAGGGGCTCTCTGGCTTGTGTAGGGTCAAGTTGCCTGTAGTCTTTCTTAAGATTTACAGACAGTTTTGTCTACTGAGACAAAAGTGGAGGCTAGCCTCAGCTGAACATTACCACACCTGTTGCTTGATCCATGAACACCCGAGCCAACAGGCCTCAGCCCGCTCTTTGCCTTCTTAAGGTGCTTGCAAGAGGGGAGGAGTTGCTAGTAGTGTCTTTTTAAGCATCTATTTCAACCTGGCCAAAAAAAAACACAAAATTGAAATGATGCATGCTACAAGGGCTTATGTTTTATTCAGGCTTCCTCAGTTACAGACTTGTAAATTATCTGATGTTTCTTTCAGGCTGGCAAATTATTTGTAGATATACTGATTGTCATGTAGGATATCCAGTCTAGGAAAAATAATTTCCATTTACCTCCCCGCCCCCAACCACGGATGCACATATGAGATGTTAGTATAGAAGAGGATGTGAGTCTAGAGGTACTATCGGGTAGCTGCAGGCAAGGAAACTGACAACGATACAACCCAGCAATGCCGTAGAAGTCGGGCCAACAGACACCTAAATATGCATCATATTGAGAAACAGTACGTGGCTTTAGTTCATGAATGTGCACTACGTTCCCTGGCTTGGTATCTTTTACCCAAACTGGTTGGATCGTGATTAGGGGACCATCCGCAGGAGAGCTTGAAGGAGTCCCGGTCCCCCAAAAATATTACCTTGGGAGCCACCAACACAAACTGAAGAGGTCGTGCTGCATGTTGGGTACACCAGTTGTTTCTGACAGGAGACCGAAATTATTTAAATACCAGCTGGTAGTGTCTGAAAGCCGGCTGTGAGACAACTAGAAGGATCTAAGGCCCGTCTGACGAAGGCCCATCTGAAGGTTTCTGCGGGGGTGACTGAGCACCTCCTTGGGGTCTGGAATGGCCGATCAGGGTTTGTAAGAGTTGGCAGGAGTGAGGGTGCCTAGAGGTGGGATGGACCTTAATGTGCTGCTGGGACATCTGAAGGCTGGTAGATGGTCTCTGTTGGGAAGCAGGTGGTGTCTCATCAGTGTACATGACTGAAGGTGGACCGCGGGCTGGCCGAGGTAGCTAATGACCAAATAGTGATTTTGTAAGTGTTGAGCAGTAAGGTCTCTGGGAATGTGCTGAGGATTTTTGAGGGCCAGTCCAGTGGTTAAATGACGGGCTAGAGTGATATGAGGTGACGGCTCCGAGGCTTCTTTGTAGGTGGCAAAGGGCCAGTTGGGGCTATGTGGACCTCTTTGAAGGGAGACTGCAGGTTTTTAAGGTCCAGCTTGGGGTGTCTGAAGAAGACCGTCACCACAGGGACACCTGGTTCATTTTTTCTCGTGCCATCACTTCTAAGAGCCCAAGGTCTGGGATTCATTTTCAAACACAAATGTGCAGCAAGAGGTTAAAAAACATTAAAAAATATATTTCTCCAGACGTGGGTCCGTTCTGTCTAGCAATGTGTCTTCAAACACAATTGTTGCTTAAAATATATTTCTGAGCTTTGGTCTGCTGCTGCTCAAGGTCTTCAGTTTTCACTTTCTAGCCCAGTTATTGTTTGCAAAACCTGCTGCTTGCAAATCCCCATAGTTATTGCTCTGGTGCTTGTGATTTACTGTCATGTATACATGTGTGCATGTGGTATTTCTAGAGCATGAAGTTAGATATTTCTATAGCAGGAACCTAGCAAAAAGGCAGCGAGCGCTGTACAGGGGCAAAGATACTCATAAAGTTAATGAGAGACGGCAGAGGTAGCCGAACTGTGGATGCTCAATGCATTGTGATGTAGTGTTCTTTAAATACGTGAGTCTATCTGAATTGGAGCAGCGTTGGGACAGTTCAGTGGATGATGTTCGAGATCCTGGGTGCATAGATTGAAAATGCCTGCTGCCTTGTTTCTTTTCTTTTTCACACTTGATAGTCTACAGTCCGGCAGGGCCCTTGCTTTGGGTGTGCCGAGAACCACCAGAACTGGCGAGCTTGTGTGCAAGATAGCAGGGCGGGTGGTTGTGATGGCTTTGAAATGATGCATCTGGTTTTGTGTTGGTTGGCAGCCAATGTAGTTTCATCAGGATGGGGGTGATGTGATCGTATTTTTTCATGCCCTGAATGAGACGTACTGCAGCATGTAGGATGCCCTTCACGGGTGCCAGTGTGAGGTTTGGAAGACCATGAAGAAGGGCGTTACCATCATCCAGGTGCAAGAGTACCAGGGCTTAGACAACAGATCTGAATTCACTTTCTTAAAGAAATGGTTTGGCTTTCTTTAGAAGAGAGCTGGTACCAGACCATCTTTGTTTTTCTGTCAGTTTGTTTCTTGATGGTGAGTTTAGTGTCCAGGGTGAGTCCAAGTGACTTTGCATTCGGTAAAAGTTATGTTTCAAAGCTGACCAGCTTTATGTCACTGAGCCAGGTTTGCACTGTTACTTGTTTGTTTCTTAAATAACAGGAATTCAGTCTAGTTTGGGTTGAGCTTCAGGAAGGCACTGGACAGCCAGGGCTGGATAAGGTGCAGGCAGTATTCGAAGCATTGGCTGTCCGAAGCAGAGGAGACTTCTGAGTAGAGTTCAATATCTTCTGCATATCAGTGAATACAGCTATCTGTGAGTGGAGAACCAAGCAGAGTTCGAAGATAACTGGGGCAGTACGAACCCAGGAGAAAAGAATCATTTAGGACCTTAATGTGCCTTTGTGAACTAAATGGTAGGAGGAAAACTAAAATAGTAAATTTACAGTGAACCCCATTAGATGCTCCAGAGTGCTTATGTGGTTGGGATGGTTGACTGTGTCTTCTACAGTGTGTACGAAAGTGGTGTTTGCGCTTCAGGTTGATAGGAATCCAACCTGGTATGTATTCAGAAGATGGCTCTTCTGCCATGTGAACAGTTACTCACGTTTGCTAATCCTACCTTCTGTTACTTCATTTTTAGAAGAGGATAATTACATTGATGTCCCTGAGTGTGCCTGTAAACTAGCTGTGTGCTTCAGTTTCAGAGTTCGTGTTCAGTTTGAAATTTCTCGACTACACCGATTTACTTCAGAGTTTTTTAAACATGATAGCACAATTTCTGTTTTTGGTTCTGCCTTTTCTGATTAATACTTTTAATTGTCGATCACTCATCTATTGAATTGTCCTAGGCACAATATTGGGCTTGAAGGTTTTCCTCCAGTGGCTTCTGCGTACCGGCAGGGTGTACCATCGAACTGAGTGGTGGCTCTGGCCCATCTCCAGAAGTGATGACGCGGCCCTGCCCGCTGATGCCGTTTTTTGTGCATTGATCCAGGGCTTTTCCCCAACTTTTTCAATGTTTCTGTTTCACTAAAAGAAATACTTGAGGGTGGAGGGAGGTTTCTGCGTAAAGCCTACAGGGTTTAAGCCGTGCTGCACGTGCAAGAAGCAGATGTAAGTTTCTGGCCCTTACCACACCCGCATTCAGTGCCCTGGCTCCAAACATGACTTGAACTCCTTTGACAAATGCTCCTTCTGCATCCAAAGGTCACCAGGAAATGTGGACCAAAGGACCATATTTCGGAATATATGAAGCCGGCCCAGTCACGTTCGAATTCGTAAGCTCGTTTTGGGTACAAGACAAAAATCTAAAAACAATCATTGGTGCAGGCACAAGAAGACCAAACAGTATTCAACCACGTCCCGATGTTCCTACTTCAGGGAAAAGTCACTCAGTCTGTAATCAAAGTCGCTGACTCTTGTGGCGGTAGCCAATTCGGACCCACTTCCAACAATAAAGCCTCTGCAATCTACATTTTTAGACTATTGTTGACTCCACAGTGGATCGAGGTCTTTAAGGAGGTGACGCTACGACTATTTCACACTGTACCTGGTCCCTCTGTCACTTCTTTGGGTGTCATGGATCTGTAGAGTCCTCCAGTTGCACTTTGGTATGCAGATCCATCTCTGGTGGTGACTGACCCTGTTCAGCCTCTGTCTGTCCCCCACCCTGCACAAGGTTGCATCCCAGCACCTCTACCGCAGGCTCTGGTGGCACAGCCCTACCTGGTACTGGCTCCAGACGGTGCCCCGGATACCTAATCAAGAACTGATTTCAGCCACATGCCAACATGTATGCTATGAAATAATCTAAGTGCAAGCTTGAACTCCACACCAGTACTATTTGCAGACCTGCCACTGTGTGACACACTATATCGGCTCCCATCACACGGTCACCCGGTGAGGAGCCGCTATCACAAAGGTGCAGGGAAAAAGAGTTAAAAACCACTGTAAACTGTGTCTTTCAGCTCGTTTTCAGAGGCTTTGAACTGCCGACATACATTAATGGATTTGAAAACACTCCAGGACATCAGGAGCAGCTTCAGCAACCTTTTAAAAAACATTTTGGGACAGTGAGGGGATGTGGGGGCAGGGTGGGAGCAGAAGTGCCTTAGGTATTTCGCTCCCACAAGGCCCTGCCCCATCCTAACGTGGTTAGTATTTTGTTTAAGTTGGCAGGTCTGTATTTGAGGTTTGAAGCCAGGTTTGGATCTGACTGTGATGCAGTTCATTGGCTTGTACTGGGTCCTACTAATGAAGTCAGACAACTTACTCCTATCATTCTGCTGATGCTAGGTTCTACCTTGATCTGCAGAATGCTAGTGGTTTAATCACTACACCTGAAACCAAATTCAATTCACTATTGGGCCCTCCTACTTAGGAGATTGTGTCATGTTGCGATTGTGCTTGGATTTTGGCAGAGAAGGCTGCCTTCCTATCCAGAGAAGATCAAATGCTGCATGCCAGACGCGTGATCAAACTGGTACTTGAAACAGGGGAGGGCATAGGGAATTCTGCTCTTGGTACTTATATGTCTCACAAGATGGGGGATTTGAGGCAGATACTGGAACTCTGGCTTCTGAAAGCCTTCCTTGAGGAAAGCTAAGGATTTGCTCAGGTCCTGATGGCCTTGGATCCTGTAGAGTGGATGGTCTCCTTAGAGTTGCAGGGTGTTAGAAATGGGGTCTCTACTTGGCAGTCGGTTTGCACCCTGTCCAAGTAGGGACCCTCACTCTAGTCAGGATAAGGGAGATGCCTGCTCAGATAACCCCTGCTCAGCCCCTTGGTAGCTTGGCACGAGCAGTCAGGCTTATCTCAGAAGCAATGTGTAAAGCATTTGCAAATAACACACAGTAATAAGTGAAAATACTACAAAAGGAAACCACACCAGTTTTAGAAAAATAGCCAATATTTATTTGTGTAAAACAAGACCAAAACGATAAAAAATCAAACATAGTGTTCATGATATGAATTTTGCAAGATTTACTCAAAAATACAGTTCCTTGAAGTTGATAGCTCCACCTGGGGCTGTCACGGCGTCGTGGTCAACAAAACCAACATTTCAGGCCAGCCGCGGTGTTGTGGGCCAGCTACGGTGTCGGGAAGACCTGCAAAACAGTACTTTTGGAATTGCAGGGCGTTGTGATCCTCGCAGTGAGCTCCGGTGAGCGGCGTCACTGATGTTGCGTTGTCAGTTCCAGAGTCAGTGCGGGCCCCTGAAGTCATCCGCGTTGCAGATCGAACTCCGGGCTGATGAAGTCAGGAGCGCTGGCGTGGATGGTGTCGGGGCTGTGGTGCGAAGCGGGACGATGCAACGTGCGGTGCCCACTGGTAACTTTGGGGGCAGTAGCTCGGTGACTGCATCCAGCGGTGTCGGTGAGACCAGGGCTGTGGTATGAAGTGGGGCAGTGTGACGTGCGGTGTCACCAGGTCACAGTGCAGGCAGCGTCATTGCTGAAGCGCTGCAGTCGGTAGGCCCAAGTCTGCGGTGCGGCATGGGGCGGTGCTTCATGACCCTCACGAGGGGTGTCCACAGGCCATGGTGCAGGCAGGGATCCCTGCTGACGACACTGGAGTCAGTGCTGGCGTCGATGGACCGGGCCTGCGGTACAGGAGGGGACGGTGCTTCGTCTACCTCACGAGCTGTGTCCACAGGCCACGGTGCAGGCAGTGGCGCCGGTGTCAGTAGGAACGTCGTCGTTTGGGATGCCCAGGCTGTGTTGTGAGCAGGCGATGCCGGAGTGCGGGGCCCTCAGGTCGCAGTGTGAGCAGCGGCTCAGTGAAGTTGTCCGATGACGGCATTGGTGAGACCAGGGTTGCAGTGCGGCTCTGTCTGGCGTCGGCAGGTCACGGTGCAGGCCAGTGGCTTCGTTGGCAGCGGCGTGGTGGTTTCTCCTCTTGAACAGCACAAAACACACAGTTCCCAGTGCTGCAGGTAGAGGAAACTGAAGTCTTTGGTGTCCCTGAGACTTCCAATACGAGGCAAGCTCTACTCTAAGCCCTTGGAGAACTTTTTCAAGCCGGACACACAGCAAAGTTCACCCTTTGCACTCTTTTCAGGCAGAAGCAGCAACTGCAGGCCAGTCCAACAGAGCAATCCAGCAAAGGGACAAGTCTCCTCCTCCAGCTCTCCATCTCTTCTCCTGGGCAGAGGTTCCTCTTGATTCCAGAAAGACTCTAAAAGTCTGGGGTTTTGGGTCTTCTTTTTATACCACTTTCTGCCTTTGAAGTTGGCAAACTTCAAAGTAAAGTCTCAAGTGTTTGCAAGATCCTTCCATGTCCAGGCCAGGCCGCAGACGAACACCCAGGGGTTGGAGACTGCATTGTGTGAGGGCAGGCACAGTCCTTTCAGGTGTAAGTGACCACTCTTCCCTCTTCTCCAGCCCAGATGGCTCATCAGGATATGCAGGCTACACCCCAGCTCCCTTTGTGTCACTGTCTAGAGGAGAGGTGTGAACAGCCCAACTGTCAAACTGACCCAGACGGGGAATCCACAAACAGGCAGAGTCACAGAATGGTTTAAGCAAGAAAATGCCTACTTTCTAAAAGTGGCATTTTCAAACACACAGTCAAAAAAACAACTTCACTAAAAAAATGTATTTTTAAATTGTGAGTTCAGAGACCCCAAACTCTATATTTATGTCTGCCCTCAAAGGGAGTCTGTACTTTAAGGTTATTTAAAGGCAGTCTCCATGTTAACCTATGAGGGAGCTGGGCCTTGCAATAGTGAAACCCGAATTTGGCAGTATTTCACACCAGTACATGTCCTACCTTTTAAATACACTGCAACCTGCCCATGGTGCTACCTAGGGCCTACCGTAGGGGTGGCTGACATGTAACAAAAGGGAAGGTGTGGACCTAGCAAGTGGGTACGCTTGCCAGGTCTAATTGGCAGTTTAAAACTGCACACACAGACACTGCAATGGCAGGTCTGAGACGGGTTTACAGGGCTACTTATGTGGGTGGCACAATCAGTGCTGCCGGCCCACTAGTAGCATTTGATTTACAGGCCCTTGGCACCTGTGGTGCATTTTACTAGGGACTTACCAGTAAATCAAATATGCCAATTATGGATAAACCAATCAACAGTATAATTTACCTTGGGAGCACTTGCACTTTAGTCCTGATCAGCAGTGGTAAAGTGAGCAGAGACAATAAACCAGCAAGAACAGAGTCCAGAAAAACATAAAAACAGGAGGTCAGCGAGCAAAAAGGCAGGGGAGACACGTCAAAAAGCTGCCATGACTAACACAGGGCGTGTACTTTCAGGTACTGATCCTAAATTCCCCCAGATGTTTCCTTCAATTTATCATTGGTTAAAAAAATTCCAGTTTGCTTTCCTCTCCTTTGGCTCCCCTAGGTATTCACTGAAGTGATCGTAGTAGTTGTAGCTCAGTTTCACAGATAAGGAATACATGTATTCCCTTACCTTGACAACATGCTGCTAAAGATAGCCCCTCCCCAGTCAGTTATAGACCATTTAAACTCTACATTGCGATTGTTGTTCACTCTTGGGTGTTCTATCAGTGAACCAAAATCCCATCTTCAACTCATTCAGAGAATACGTTTTATAGGGGCCGTCATGAAGTCAGTGATGTTGAAGGCTTTTCCACCACTGCAGCAGACCTGGGACATTGAGACTATGGTCCCAATAATTCAGGTTCATTCTGCCCCATATGTTTCTGAAGGTTCTTGTCTCCTGGCCTCATGCACATGAGCTCAGCAGTGGAACTTTCAATTCATTGGACTCAACACTGAATGCCTCTTGGGCCAGCATATTGGAGATGGCAGCCTAACACCATCAATGGTAGATTGCAGAAGTCAACATGATGTGCGGCTCACCCTTCTGCCTATGCAATCCAGAATTCATGGTAGTGACAGGCGCATCTTCTCTGGTCTTCGGAGGTCATCTGGATGATTTGAAGAACAGATGAGCATCGTCTCCATATCAGCCTTCTGGTGCTATTCACTATATGCTTGATCCTTAAGACCCTTCTGCACTCCATCAAAGGCAGGTTAGTGCAGGCCCTGACACGCAGCACCGACCACCATGTGGGTATATGTTCTGTTGTGTTGTTCTATGTTTAGAGTACACCATCACCCAGGAGGGTATCCTGCCTATGAGCAGGGTTGTGTCTAGCCAAACCTATGGCCTAGTGCGATATATTGAAAAGCCAAGTCTTCAGCTTCTTGACGAATTCAAGAAGTGAGGCGGAGGCTCCGATGTGTAGCAGCAGGTCTTTCCACACTTTAAGAGTGATGTAGGAGAAGGCTCGACTGCCGGACCTCGTTTTCCGTATGCATGGGATGTGTGCAAGTAGGAGTCTGGAATAGCGAAGGTGATTGGAAGATTTGTGAAAGCAGATGTGATTGTTGAGGCATGATGGACCAGTGTTATGTAGTGCTTTGAAAGTGTGGGTGAGAAGTTCGAATTGTACTCGTTTGTGAAAGGGGAGCAAGTGGAGCTCTTTCAGGTGTGCTGTGAAGAGAGTGCGATATGGGAGGTTGTGAGTGATTATGGATGAGTCTTCAATGGTCTGCAGCCTTCAGCTGAATTTATGTTGATCCCGGCATACAGCATGTACGTGTAGTCCAGTTTGCTTGTGACAGGGGTGTGTGTGACAGTTTTTTGGGTGCTGATTTGGGAACCATATGAAAATCTTCCTCAACTTCTTTAGGGTATGAAAGCAGGAGGCGGTGAAAGTGTTGACTTGGATGGTCATGTTGAGTTTGCTGTTGATAATGACCTTGAGGTTCTTGGCTTGGGTGGTACGAGTGGGTGTCAGTCCTAGCTCTTTTGGCCACCAGGTGGAGTCCCACAGTGTGAAGTGCTCTAAAGATACTGATTTTGGTCTTGTTGGTGTTCAGCTTCAGACACTTGGTCTTCATCCTGTGGGCAATTTCAGTCATGCAGGTGTTGTACTTGATACAGATTCTGAGCACCTTGTCTGTCATAGAGAGAATGAGCTGTGTGTTGTTGACTGAGTGTTGTCAAGGAGTTGGTGGTCGTTGAGGTATTTGGTGAGGTAGCGGTCTGTTGATGATTTTCTCTATGACTTTGGCCAAAAATGGTACCAGGGAAATTGGTCTGTAGTTGGCGAAGGTTGAAGTGTCCGCAGAGGGTTTTTTCACCAATGGGAGGGCAGTTGCATGTTTCCAAGCATCTGGGAAGGTTGAGGAAGAGGTGCATGTGTTCAGAAGCATGTTGCTAATGTGTTGCAGTCCTCTGGAGTGGGCGTGATGCGGGCAGGGGTCCGATAGGGCCTCTGAGTGAATGGATTTCATTATGACAGCAGTTTCCTCTGGGGTGATGATGGGCCATGTGGTTAGCATTGGTTCTTTGGATAAGATTAGGAGGTGTTTGGCAAGCTCTGTCGGGCCCTGTTTCAGGGTGAAGTTGCAGTAAATATTGGTGATTTTTTTTTGATGCAACAAGCAAGACTGTGTGGGATTCCACTTCCTCTGTCTAGAGGTTCTGAAGTGGTGACTGGGTCCACATGAGATATCACAGACAGTGAACTGGCGGGTTCATTGAACTTTAGGTATTTAAACATTAAAGTGCTGGACACTGCAAATCAAACAGCCGTTCTTGACATAGCGAGCGAGCAAGCCTCGAAAAATCATAAAAATGTTACTAAACCTGCAGGTTGAGTAACTTGATTAATCTACTCAACCTAACTGAAATCTACTTGACCAGTAAACTGGTCTCCAATTGTGTGATCCTATGCAAATAATTTGTTTTACAGGGCGGCGTTTTTCTTCATTTTCACATGAGTGCACCTTCAAATATGTGAGTTCAGCATTTCTGCTGTACAAAACTGTAGGAAAGGCGCTCTTTTTGACATGGTTACCCCCATGTTTTGCTTGTTTATCAGTGTGTTCAGACTGTTGTCACTGGCATCCTGCTAAATAGGACCCCAGTGATTGTGCTCTCTCCTCTAAATTTGGTACCTTTGGTACCCTTTAAACCCCACAATTGGCATACTGGTGTACCCCTGTAAGTCTCTAATGTATGGCACTTGGGTACCCATGGGCTGCCGCATGCATTATGCTACCCATGGGAGCCCATGCAAACTATGTCTGCAGGCCTGCCAATACAGTCTGCATGCAAAGGTGCTTGCACCCTTTCACTGTTGGTCACTACACCAGGTCACTATAAGTCACCCCTGTGGTCGGCCCTCCTAGCCCAAAGGGCAGGGTGCAGGTCCCTGTGTGTGAGGGCACCCCTGCATAAGCAGATGTGCCCCTACGAACTCCAGTTCCAATGCACTGGACTTCGTAAGTGCGGGAAGCCATTTTACCCGTGTAATGGCCACAGGTCACCACTTCCTATGGTCCAGCTACATAATGGTAACTCCGAACCTAGGCATGTTTGGTATCACACATGTCGGAATCATACGCCAATACTAATGCCAATATTGGTGGCATGATTCCATGCTCCTTAGAGGACCCCCTCAGTATTGCTCCTACCAGTCTTCCAGGGTTTGAGGGCATCCCAAGCTGCTGCCGCCCCTCAGACAGGTTTCTGCCCTCCTGCTGCTTGACCAGCTCAAGCAGGGGAAGGCAGAACAAAGGATTTCCTGTGGGAGAGAGGGTGCAGCATCCTCTTCTTAAGAAATAGGTGTAGCCTTCCAAAGCCATTGGCTTGCTTTGAAGGGCACATTTGGTGCCCTCCTTGCATAATCTGGTTTGCATGAGTCCAGGGACCCCTATTATCTGCTCTGGCGTGAAACCGCACAAAGAAAAGGAAAGTGACGACTCCTCTGTCCATCACCACCCCAGGGGTGGTGCCCAGAGCTCCTCCAGGCGGCCACTTGATTCTGCAATCTTGAAAACAAGATGTGCAGAGGTCCCTGGAAGCATCTGGTTGGTCAAGACACGTGACTGACATCAGTGACCCCCTCTGATAGATGGTCATCCTGCAGAGTGACCAAGCCCCCTGTTAGGGTTATTGAGGGACTCCCTTGCAGATGGGTCCCCAGATCCAGCATGCACGACTCCACCAGAACTCCTCTGCATTGACCCCTTCTGCTCCTGCCCACCTGAACTGCTGCTGGACTTCACAGGTGCCAAACAAGCCTGCAACTCCCGAGGCGACCCCGCCTTGCAACATTGTTTCTCTGGCTTCTTCCAGCAATTGCAACATTTCCACAGCTGTGCATCCTTTGGGGTCGGCAAACTACAGCTGCACCAAAGAAGCAAGAAGGATTCTCCCTTGGGGTGGAGGAGTCACTCCCCTGCATCCGCAGGCACCTAAGGCAATGACGTCCAGTTGCTTGGATCTGCTCTTCACAGGATTTGCGTGGATCCTCCAACACAGGTGGTGGTTCTCAGTAGTCCTCTTGGTCCTCTCTGCTCGCTGTCCAAAGTGGGAGACGATGAGCCCTTGACTTTCCTTGGAGGGCAGTAGCCCTGTTTTGCAGGTCCTCTTAATCTGGAATCCATTGTTGGATTCCACTTGACTGGTATTCATCTTGCAATCTTCCTTCTCCAAGTCCCCTTGTTAGGCTTTGGGGAGCCCAGATAACTTACCTCTGCTCTCATGGTCGCTGGGGGTCATCTAGGTACTCACCTCTTAGGGTCCAGATTCCTCCCGGCTCCCTTCTAACTACCCCACATTCTTGGGTGGGGGACCTAACTTCGCATTCCACTATTTTATTATATGATTTGACCCCCCTTAAAGGGCCCTAGCTATTTTCTGCTATTTCTTGTCAAGGCTTGTTATTTTTCTATGCTAATTCCTAACACTGTGTATATATAGGGTGTACATACCTCCAGTTGGGGGACTGCCTATAAGTAATCTAGTTCAGTGTTACTGCATAAAGTCCCTTTATTTTTGCAACACTGTGTGGTTCCTTTCATGTGTGATAAGTTACTGTGTGACTGCTGTGGTATTGCAACTGCTTTACACTCCTTCTAGATAAGTCTTGGCTGCTCAGCACAACTACCACTAGAGAGCCCTGGCTTCCTAGACACTGTCTCACTAACTAATAGGGGTTGTGCCTGCACCTGGTATAAGGTGTAAGCACCACAGGTGTGCACCACACACCAGGAGAACTTGTTCTTGTTTGAATAAAAAGACTAAACATTTGCTCATTGTATTATAAGAATCCAGCCTACACATGTGGTACACATGATCCATGACTCACTTCTTAGTTTAATAACAGCATTGCCATTGGTGCAGGGGAAGGAGTGTTTCTCAGTTCATGTTTAAACACTCTCTTTTTATTAATATATTACTATAGCACACTGTGGTAGTGCATTGTTATTTACAGACAGTACATTTCCCATTAAAATGGCCAGAATCGTTCCCACTACTTTGCAGCTTCACCGATAATACTACATAATGTATTAACAATACTCTGAAAAGTGGGTTTTAGAGAGCATATTTATCTTTTGCGCATCACCATGTAAACTATTCTAATTTAGTTTCATCCTATTACATTCACAACATCTGAAATATATTTAGAAACGTGTACAGTTGACCTATTAGCTATTTAAATGTTGTTTGTTAGGAAAAATCTGATGGACTAAAACCTTTTGTTTTACACTCTTTGTACAGCAGATCATACAGTTCACTTTTCAAAGTCCTAGAAGTCTGCTGTCAGAGAAGTAAACTGACTTCTGACCTCTATCTCTGAACACAGAGCAAATGTGACAAGATAAAAACAAGATTTAAAGGCATCTTTATTACTTCTTCATTTTCCCAGTGAACAGAACACCTGTCCTTTGTCAACTTTCCAGAAGGGAAGAGTAGATCCAAAGTATAGCTTGACCTGATAAAATCTGACTCGCCATAGCGAGTGGTGAGTAGGTTTCTTAAGGCCTGGCTGGGCTATGATGGGAACAACCATGGGCCCCATATCATTTGGTGTTAGAACACTCAATTTCAAGCCTTTTGCACCCCAGAGTTCCCTCCTCAGGCTCTTCATAAGATGTATTGTGCCTTTGGAGTAACCCTGACCTCATTTATGCCTTCTCACTTCTGCTGTTGTTTCTGCAAGTCCTGAAGATCAATAAGGACTAGGCCCAGCTCATCTTGATAGCCCCATACTAAGCTTGGAGGGTTCAATATCCCACCCTACGGGATCTGAGCCTCCCACGTTAGTTGTATCTTAGAACGGATCGGCTGTTCCAGCAGAATGGCAGAGTTCTGCGCTTGAGTAGCTCAGGCTACACCACCGTGCATGAAGAATGAGTGGAACCAGCAGAGTGACTGTGACCTCCTTCCAGAGGTGGATGGATGTGATCTGGAGAGCTTGACACCCATCCACAAAGCCCATCTAATTAGCTGCTAGTCTAAATTGATCACCTGGTGCGAGGGCAGGCAAGTCGATCCTCTTCAGGCCAAGCTGTCTGATTTTCTTCTTTTTTCTCTAGCCTGGCAAGCCTTCCCCGTGGGCATGGCACCTCTCTGCCGTTTCAGCCTTCTTCCTTTGCCTGGTTAAGCCTCTTTATTCAGACCTGTCTTGATGTATTTCTTAGAGCAACTTTCATAATATTTTAGCCTGCTCCTTTCGTTATGCCGCTGTTTATGATTTCCTCACCTTTTAGATGTACGCGCTGTTTGAGACTTTGTACAGCTGCCCCTGGAGAATTTTGATCCTTCAGGCCATCACCTCTGTACATTGCGTCAGTGAATTGCAGGCGTTATCGTCCCTGACGCCACATACTACCTCTTCTTTAAAAAGTTGGCGTTTTGGAGCCTGGCACCCATTCTTTTGAAGTTGGTGTTGCTGTTTCTTATGGAACAGTTCATCATGCTCTCAACATTCATTTCTCCACCACATACCTCTAAGAAGGAGGAGAAACTGTATCTCTTGGATCCTAAGCAGGCCCTTAGTTTCTGTGGTGACAGAGCTGGGAGCGCCGATTGGGTAATCAACTCTTTGACAGATTCATTGGTGTGATGAAAGGGTAGGCAGTCTAGAAATGAACAATATCAAACTGTATTGCCCTTTGCATAAAGATGTTCTATTCTGTGACCAAAAAGGAGCCTCTCTGGTGCCTTTGGGCCCATGGTACCAGGTGAAAGCAACAACTACTGCACTGGCTAGAGGGGTTCAGATGCAGAATATTTTTCAAACTGTTACATGGGTGTCTGGTTTCTCCATGAAGTTTTGTCTTGGTTTGCAGGTCTGCAGGGAGGGTAATTTTGTCTGTCCAGTGCTGCAAGACGTATTGATTTGAAGTCTGTTCCTCAAAACCACCACCTCTGAAATTGTACTGCTTTGGTATTGATTTAAAAAGTGACAAATTACCTTTGGTGCCGCTCTTTCTGGTGGATATTCTATCTGCAGACTTCACCGCCCGCCTGTCTCGTGAGCCTGTGAAGGGGACTTCTTGTAGGTTGCAAGGTTTCTTCATTGAGATCGCACACTGTCAGTATATTGATTTTGCAGCCGCTGCACAACTGAAATAATCATTTAATAAACTGACGTTAGCACGCAGAGGTGCACGTAAATGTCACATAGTGTAATCACTTCTGTGTGGGGGTGCAAAGCAGCCACGTGTTCTGAAGGCGCCGCCTGGTTTCGCCCAAAATTTATTGGGAAAAAATATTTCTAGATCTAGGCTGGTGCCGTAGAAAATCCAAATGGTGAGGATTCTGCAGTTGGATTATCCAACAGAAGATCTAAGCCTACAAAGAGTATGCCACTATGCAGGATGAGGTTATGGAGGCCTTACCAGTGGCAGAGGCTTCTCCATCCTCCTTTGGCAGCCCTCCCCATCATGTGTTTTGTGGCCCAACTTAGGACAACATCACAGTGACCTTCATCCTGGAGTGTCTGAAGTACGTGTCACGGTCCCCTCCATCACTAGTCCTAGTCCTGTTCCCTGCTGGCATCTTCAGCCCACCTCAGTACCTCCAACAGTGCGGTGTCTGTGATCACCACTGAAGTATGTAGCAAAGTTTCTATCCAGCCCTCCAGGTCTGTCTCCTCCAGTTCCTGCTCCCCCACCCTGTCCTCGACGCTCGTGATTGAATTGATGGAGCATTTAAAAAAAAAAAAAACAATAGTCACCTTTTAAGAGGCGGAAGATGCTTGTACGGCTGTTGATCGGTGCTCCAGTGCCGGGGTGGTCTTCTCTTTACCTGAGAGTCTTCTTGCTGTCTTCTCCACAGCTGCCATCACCTTCCTTTCTGTGCCCTCCCTTTTCTCCAAAGAGACCATCAACTCTCCGTCAGTGGGGGCTGGACCTCTTGGTGGGGTCGCGTCATCGAGCTGCTCCTTCTTCTCCAAGGATCTCATCTGGTGAAAGAAAGCGCCCATAGGCATCTCCACTCTTCTCCATGGAAGCTCCTCCTGTCAGAGGGAGCCCTGAACTGCGGTCCATACCGCCCTGTTTGTTTCCAAACTCGGGGCACAGTAGGAGACTTTATTACTAGAACAGAGATGGTGTAGTGCCTTCCATACTACTGTGGTAATTTCTAAGCACTCTGTACAGCAAGAAGCGCTCTTTCGGGCAGAGTTGGAGCTGTATTGGATTCCAGACCATCTTGTTGATGTCGAAGCGCTGCGAATATGAATTTTGCTCTAGGACCAAGTTGGCACTACTTTGAATTCCATACATCCATGTTTGTTTATAAGCAGTGTGCACAGTACGAGTCTTGCTGTAAGCCAGAGTTGGTGCTGTATTTTGTTCCCTGCTGCCATATTCACTTCTAAGCACTGTGCACCATAGAATTCTCCGCACAACACTGGGCCTTGGCGCTATTTTCTGCCTCCATTTAGCGTGCTTCTTCCTGTCTAGGATTGGTTAGGAGTCCTCCGGTTGTGGATGCTGGGTGTTTTGGGATCCTGCTAGGCCAGAATCATCTGCAAGAGGGAGGCTCATCCGGGATCTAGCTGCCTCCACTCCACTCCACCCTTCTCGCTCGGGAATGGACCCTATTTCTGGACACCAGTGTATCCCGCTTAGCGGTGGATACTAGTGCATGCACTCAGTATCCACCAGGTGCACACATAACCTGCCTGTGGGACCCACAAGAGACAGCTTCATTAAACATCAGAGGTTCCTACATGTCAGTGGTCCCGCTTGGTTGTTTAGGATATTGAGCCCATGATGTGTTTTTACAAAGTACCTGGGTCCTTACAACTTTTCATAGCCATGGATCCCTAACCCTTTCTATAATAAGAGCTACTCACATCCAATAAAAATCACTTTCAGCTACAAATTATCAGTGTACCATAGTGATAGTGACCACTTCAGACCAGGTGCAATTAGTGCCCATTGCATGGAGGAATGTCAACAGTGACCACCCCAGTGCATCAGGCAAGACCACCAGCAATAATGTAAAAAAAAAAAAAAAAAGCTTTATCATATTCAATTTAAAAAGCCTCTCTACGTCACAGTAGTGAAAACCCAAAGCTTCGTGGCATGTAAGAAAAAATATCACTAATAACTTGCCACAGTTCAGTATGATTTACCATTTAAATATCCGCTTAAAATATATTTTTTATTGAAATATAAGCTCTGAAAATAGACATTTTACTTTTAAATATATCCTTTTTAATTTTGGCAACGTATCTAATTCAACAAAACAAAATCTTTTCATTTACTAGTCCGGACTACAAATAGGGGAGCTACCCAAAGGTAGCTGGAGACCGACCAGTAGCTCCTGAGCTGCTCGCTGGAGAACCCTGTCAGAGTGGTCTCAAGCTTGGGTAATCGCCATCTCTGTCCTCACCGAAGTGGGACGGTCCACACTGGAGCCAGAGGGGTTACCAAAATGAGCTCTGAACCTTGGCTTGTCACCGGTCTTTGCTGCCAAAATTACTCCGATATGGGATGCTTGTTTGGAATAAAAACTCCTGTTTTGCAGCTCTCAGATGTACGGACTTGAAATTCAATATTCCATGTTTACATTGAGAGTGGATGCTGGCCGGATTAAAAAGCTTGGAGCCATATGGAGGAATGTATGGCTCTGAAGTCTTGCAGTGTTTACGCTGTTCCACAACACGATAATTGGGAGTGACACGGGCCCTGACTACTTCCATATGCAGAACCTCGCTTTGGAGCACTTATCGAAAGTCCTCAGGTATCCAAGGGAGGGAGCCGACAGTGGAAACAGTGTGTCCCCAAAGCCATATCAAGGACGTTCTAAGTGTTAGGTTGTGTCACCCACTTGTGATCTTGAGGGCCAGGGCTGGAGGGAGAGCCTAATGCAACCGCCATCGTGGGAGGGTAGGATGGGCCTGGCAAAGAGCAAACCTTGGTAATACTTCACTGTTAATTGGCTCCTAATGCCTACACTTTGGCCATTCCTGACCTTTCAGCCAACAGCATTTGGAGTGCTGGGTCTTATTGCCACATTCTGTGATTGATAAAAGTGAAACTACAAACTAGAGAGTGCAAAGTGAAGTTAGCCTAAAAATCACCAGTGTCTGGTGGTGCCGCATACAACATGGGGCCACTTGGCAGCCATGGTGACTTTGGGAGCAAGACACCCACTACAACCCTTCGCTATGCTCCGAAGTGCTGGGCCTAGCCTTTTGGTGCTGTCTGGATGTTCTTCGGCACCCGGTGCCTCGTTTTGCATTCACGTCAACATCTCCGTGTGTCACAGCCAAAGAATTGAATTAAACTTGGGCTCTGTATGTATAAGATACGGATGTCCACACTGCTCCCCGATACACAGGAAGTCCATTTCCTGCAGGTCTTTCATCTGCCAAGAAAGTTCATTGCCGCTGCAGATTAATCCTGAGTCGATCACTCCATAATTTACTCTAAGAGGCTCCTCCTGTGGTGTCGTGCCTCAGACCGATTCTACGTGCGATGCACCAAATGAACAGAAGCCTACTTACGAGTCTTACTTTGTGCCTGCCCATGTGGCTATCAAAAAATATGACTAGTATGAGGAAGAGGCTACCAGAGCATGCAGCCATCATGTAAGATTGGGATGGGTGGGAGACAATCTGAGGGTGTCGGAGTGAGAAGAACAAACACGGAAAGCTTACTGCTGGGGAAAAAGAGTGCTATGTTCGAACCCCCGGAGGATCAAAAGTAGAAACATCTGTTACCCAAGTGATGACCCAAAGATGTTGAATCACAACCTCTTCATCTGTAACAGACAGCTCTGTGGAATTGAAAATTGTGTAAGCAAGCCATGTAAATTGAATCTCAAGAGGTTGGAGGTATTGGTGATTCTCTCCGTCAGACCGTGGAGCTGATCAATAGACATTGCTACACTAAGGCGGAGCAGTAGGTCTGCCAAGCCAACCATGTCCGCCCTTCTATATCAGCTTATATTTTTCTGTCTGCAGCTCTGTCTCGCTTCAAAAATGGTGTCGCCTGGAGCTGACGAAAACGTAACCTGACAGCAGAGCTTATCTGACCATCATAGGATGCATGGAAATCTGGAAAAGAATTCCATGCTGAAGTAAGTGGGGTATGTAAGCCCCCCAAGGGAGGTAGCCCCCCAGGAGGGAGGCTGCAAAGTGCACTCTGTAGGTGATGCTACTGAATTAGAAACGTCTGTCTTCCAGGGCTGTCATTTTGTTGCAGGCATTGGTCGGCCAGGCAGGGAGGGGCGTGGTCTGCGGTGGGCGGAGAAGGAGATCCGGCATCTCGCCTCGGCAGGATCTGGGTGTCCTCGGGCTGGCTGTAAAGAGACCCCGAAGGAGCGGATGGTATCATCCCCAGCGAGAGAGGCGGACACTCTTTTTCCGTTGTTTTTCTTAGGCCTGAAACACACACCATGTCACCCCGCGGGCACAGCCCACATAGCATTAACCAGCCGCAGCTGCTCCCCGCTTCCACGCTCGTCCTATTTTTGTGGGAGTCTCGCTATTTTTAGGTCTAGCTGTAAAAAGGTTTGCGCTCCGAGGCGGTACAGGACTTTTGTTTATATAATTTTCCAAGGAGAGAGGTCTCAGTTTGCATCCCAGTTGCCTTTTCCCGTCAGTCAGATGTGTCAGTCTTTTGCATGTGTTTTGTTTCTGCACAAGTAGAGTGCATTGTACAACATGCAAGGTTTGAAAGAGAAACTAGCACAAAGTTCAGACTAGAGCTTCAACTTTCTTTGCTGCAAGTGCAGCTCCCTGTACATAGAAGGCACATCTACCCCAAGCCCCCTCTCTGCCTGTCAGACTATGCATATGTGACACGCAGTATTATATGAAGATACGCGGCCTGTATTACGCTACTTATCACTTTGGTGAGTGTGGGGAGGGACCATGATACACTAAGGTGGTTCGCGTGCTACACCCTCCCTCAGCGATGAAAATAATCAGCTTATCACCCTCTGCCGGTGCTTAATTTGTAAATAAAAATATGCCGGTGCCCAAAGCCCTCCTAAACACGCGGCTGCTGCAATTAAATGTGGGAACACGGAATACTGAGGCGGCGTAATCCTGAAACTAAATCAGGCCTCTTCAATCCTTATAAAGCCACTCCCTGCCCCTTCATCTCACTCTTGCAGCTTTCTACTTTATCCCTTTGTGACGCTTTTTCGTTTTTCTCTTCCTCTGTCTTTCCCATATGTGTCTTTTTGCTCGCAGCAAATGCTTGAGGCAGAAGAATAAGCCCCGGCCCTCAAAAATAAGTGTTGGTGCTCAGAACCGGAAACAATAAGCACAAATTAAACACTGCCCTCTGCTCACCTGCATGCATGACATATGCATATTTACGAGTGCACCAGTTATAAACAAAAGCATTGAACTACAAGACAAACACAAGGGGTAAATTCATCCCGTAAAATAAATCCCGGTGCTGTCAAGTAACCTATGAGAGATTCACAAGGGCTTTCTGAAGTCAGAGGGAATGTTTGCGCTGTAGTAATACATATGTAAATGGGTGTTTATCACTGCACTTGTTCCACATAAGTTTCATTCTCCCCAGCAGAGCTATCTCAATGTATGTTTCATACGCAGAGGCTCACTGTGTGGGGTGCAGTATTACCACTCTCGCGTGTGGGGAGCAGACGTGACTTTGAAGACTTGAAGTCCAGAATGGGTTATCAACCCCTTCACTCCCTCAAAAATGGTAAATAAATACCACACCACCACTCTCTGCCGTTCCATGTATAACTTAAGTTGCGGCATTTCTTCATATCTGTTGTAACAAAGGTATTTAAGCTGAGCAGGGCACAAGGTGTTAACTTCGTGTAGTGAGGTCAAATCATATTTGAGAGGCTATTGTAATATGCAGTTTGCGAGGAAATAAACAGGCTTTTCTCCTCATTTTTACAGTATTGTGGTGATTGCATAAAACTTGATCTTGGTACCATAGCAATACATGTGTGAATAAGTGGTCAGAATATATTTCTAGTGCCATAACTGTGTGTTATTGTATACATTCATATACTGTATTATAATATCTACACAATACATATTCACTGTAAAAACAAAGGTTAAAGTAATGTTCTAGTTATGTGAATTTGTCATTTGAGATGACATCAGTGATGTCATAAATGATGTCATAGAACATGTCATGAGCGATGTCATGTGAGGTCATAAGCAGTGCATGGCATGGGCGCAAGATGTAGTTATCGCTGCTAGCTATAACTAGTGAATTTCTGTGTTTTTTTTTAAATTCAAAACGTTAATGATGTCACTGACAAATTCACCTTACTATAAAGTTACTTAAACTTTTTTCTGTGAATTTCTAAGCTTTTTTTTCCCTAAAAAAGCAGTTCCTTTTAGTACACCTAAATATAATCTTACTTTAACCAAGGGTTTTCAGTGAATTGCTAGGGTTTGTTTTAATGTGAAGTAACACTTAATTACTGCATGTAAATGCAGCCCAAAGGGTGTGAATGAGGGGGTGGGTGTTTGGCTGCAGGGCCTGGCCCTGGGGACCATGCAGGCAAAGAAACGGATCTAAAGTCCGGCGAGAGATTTAAGAATGCTCCCTCCAAGCTAGAACAAACACAGGCTCTGATTGGCCGCCAGAAACCTGGGAAAAGATGCAGGAGCTTGATTCAAAGATGCTGTGCCTTTGTAGATATGAGTTATTGATATAGCAGGATCCCTGCTAAGAAAATGGTGGAGCTCTGGACCTGCAGGATGAGAGGGTGCAGGATATAGTTTCAAAGATCCTGTACCTTTGCATATTATACAGGATATTTATATATAGGGCCAATGGAATATTGCGACAGGAGAGGGCCAAGTTATGTGGCAGATTTGAGTAGATTATGTGGCAAGAAAAGACAAATTATGCGGCATGTGTGGCACTTAAAAATATATATTTATATGATCTTTATTATTTTTTCAGCATGTACCATAATGCAGGAGTACCTAACATTTCCCAATACCTTACACATGTTGATCAGAAAAAAATATGTGGCACATTTTTTATAGTATTACTTAATTATTTCATCATTTTTAAACTTTGTAACACTCTCTGGCATTGGTTGCAACTCACTAGCACTAGTTTAATATCCAAATATAGCAATAAGCAACAAAAAGGTGACCAGCAGAGCTTTCCAAACACCTTTGCTGCACGGCAACACTTGTTGCATTTATTGTAACTTTTGAACCGTTTTTGTTAAAATCTACAGATTGTGCAGCAGATGATGGATTATGTGGCAAATACGGCAAATTTTTAATTGTGTGAAAATCGCCGCACACTCGCATAATTCTAGTGGCCCTATTTATATAGCATGATTGTAGCTCATCATCGAAAACATTTTGGAATAGGCACACTGGGGTGGGATGGGTGTGCCATGATTTTAACCATCGTGGGTGATAAAACATCTGGACGGGCCACCTGCTCCAAAGATCTGTGCTTAAAATGATACTCGCCCGCTTCAAGTACAAGAATGTTCAAGACCTGGGCTCTGTTTACCTGGGGTGGATGAAATGAGTACCTCCGATCTGGGTTCTGTTCATCTGGGGTGGATGAAATGAGTACCACGGATCTGGGTTCTGTTTACCTAGGGTGGATGAAATGAGTACCACCGATCTGGGTTCTGTTTAACTGGGGTGGATGAAATGAGTACCACCGATCTGGGTTCTGTTTATCTGGGGTGGTCTATCTAGGGTGGATGAAATGAGTAGCACAGATCTGGGTTCTGTTTATCTGGGGTGGTTTATCTGGGGTGGATGAAATGAGTAGCACAGATCTGGGTTCTGGTTATTTGGGGTGGTTTATCTAGGGTGGATGAAATGAGTACCACCGATCTGGGTTCTGTTTATCTGGGGTGGATGAAATGAGTACCACGGATCTGGGTTCTGTTTATCTGGGGTGGTTTATCTGGGGTGGATGAAATGAGTAGCACAGATCTGGGTTCTGTTTATCTGGGGTGGTTTATCTAGGGTGGATGAAATGAGTACCACCAATCTGGGTTCTGTTTATCTGGGATGGTCTATCTAGGGTGGATGAAATGAGTAGCACAGATCTGGGTTCTGTTTATTTGGGGTGGTTTATCTAGGGTGGGTGAAATGAGTAGCACAGACCTGGGTTCTGTTTATTTGGGGTGGTTTATCTAGGGTGGGTGAAATGAGTAGCACAGACCTGGGTTCTGTTTATCTGCGGTGGATGAAAAGAGTAGCACAGATCTGGGTTCTGTTTATCTGGAGTGGATGAAATTAGTACCCCCGATCTGGGTTCTGTTGATCTGGGGTGGATAAAATGAGTACCACGGATCTGGGTTCTGTTTACCTAGGGTGGATGAAATGAGTACCACCGATCTGGATTCTGTTTAACTGGGGTGGATGAAATGAGTAGCACAGATCTGGGTTCTGTTTATCTGGGGTGGTTTATCTAGGGTGGATGAAATGAGTACCACCGATCTGGGTTCTGTTTATTTGGGGTGGTTTATCTAGGGTGGATGAAATGAGTAGCACAGATCTGGGTTCTGTTTATTTGGGGTGGTTTATCTAGGGTGGGTGAAATGAGTAGCACAGACCTGGGTTCTGTTTATCTGCGGTGGATGAAAAGAGTAGCACAGATCTGGGTTCTGTTTATCTGGAGTGGATGAAATTAGTACCCCCGATCTGGGTTCTGTTGATCTGGGGTGGATAAAATGAGTAGCACAGATCTGGGTTCTGTTTATTTGGGGTGGTTTATCTAGGGTGGATGAAATGAGTAGCACAGATCTGGGTTCTGTTTATCTGGGGTGGTTTATCTAGGGTGGGTGAAATGAGTAGCACAGACCTAGGTTCTGTTTATCTGGGGTGGATGAAAAGAGTAGCACAGATCTGGGTTCTGTTTATCTGGAGTGGATGAAATTAGTACCCCCGATCTGGGTTCTATTTATTTGGGGTGGTTTATCTAGGGTGGATGAAATGAGTAGCACAGATCTGGGTTCTGGTTATCTGGTGTGGATAAAATGAGTACCTCCGATCTGGGTTCTGTTTACCTGGGGTGGATGAAATGAGTACCACCGATCTGGGTTCTGTTTACCTGGGGTGGATGAAATGAGTAGCACAGATCTGGGTTATGTTTATCTGAGGTGGATGAAATGAGTAGCACAGATCTGGGTTCTGTTTATCTGGTGTGGTTTATTTAGGGTGGATGAAATGAGTAGCACAGACCTGGGTTCTGTTTATCTGGGGTGGATGAAATGAGTAGCACAGAGAAATGAGTGGCACAGATCTGGGTTCTGTTTATCTATGGTGGATGAAATTAGTCCCACCGATCTGGGTTCTGTTGACCTGGGGTGGATGAAATGAGTAGCACAGATCTGGGTTCTGTTTATCTGAGGTGGATGAAATGAGTAGCACAGATCTGGGTTCTGTTTATCTGGGGTGGTTTAAATGAGTACCACCGATCTGGGTTCTGTTGATCTGGGGTGGATGAAATGAGTAGCACAGATCTGGGTTCTGTTTATCTGGGGTGGTTTATCTAGGGTGGATGAAATGAGTACCACCGATCTGGGTTCTGTTTATCTGGGGTGGTCTATCTAGGATGGATGAAATGAGTAGCACAGATCTGGGTTCTGTTTATCAGGGGTGGTTTATCTAGGGTGGATGAAATGACTAGCATTTATTTGGGGTGGTTTATCTAGGGTGGATAAAATGAGTACCACCGATCTGGGTTCTGTTTACCTGGGGTGGATGAAATGAGTACCTCCGATCTGGGTTCTGTTTACCTGGGGTGGATGAAATGAGTACCACCGATCTGGGTTCTGTTTACCTGGGGTGGATGAAATGAGTAGCACAGATCTGGGTTCTATTTATCTGGGGTGGATGAAATGAGTAGCACAGAGAAATGAGTAGCACAGATCTGCCTTTGCCACCCTCGCCCCCGCCGTGGGTCCTGTTTAATGGAGTCACTGGACCCCTTTAGCAGCAACAACCCCGGTTCTGTCCCTCTGGTGCGGCCAGGACCCTGCGTTACTCTCCTGTGCGCCAGGTTCCCTTGGACCGCAGGACGCCATCTCCCTTCTGAAGCGGCCATGGGGGGGGCGGAATACCTGTGGTCAGAACCAAGATTGAAATCAGTAAATAACGTCAGCTCCGCTGGTCTGGAGCACGGCTGGCGTCATCGGGACCAGCTTCAAGTTTCCTCTGTTTATGCCCAGAATACCCTTATTTACTTTTGAAATACCTGCCCCTCATGCCAGTCCAGTGGTGGCATGTGCCCTGGCACGGGGTGCAACCGCCGGCGCTTCACCTGGAAGGCAGGTTAGCACCTCATGCCAGTGATGCTTCTGCAACGGGTCTCTGTGTTGTCGCCCAACCTCGTGGGAGCCTGCAGCCTCCTTCCCACGAAGGGGTGGGGGTGTGTGTGTGTGTGTGTGTGGTTGGGTGGGTGTGGGTGTGTGTGTGGTTGGGTGGGTGTGTGTGTGGGTGTGTGTGTGTGTGGTTGGGTGTGGGTGGTTGTGTGTGTGGTTGGGTGGGTGTGGTTGGGTGGGTGGGTGTGGTTGGGTGGGTGTGTGGGTGTGGGTGTGTGTGGGGGTGGGTGTGTGTGGGTGTGTGTGGGTGTGGTTGGGTGTGTGTGGGTGTGGTTGGGTGTGTGTGGGTGTGGTTGGGTGTGTGTGGGTGTGGTTGGGTGGGTGTGTGGGTGGTTGTGTGTGTGTGTGGTTGTGTGTGTGTGTGTGGTTGGGTGTGTGTGTGGTTGGGTGGGTGTGTGTGGGTGTGGTTGTGTGTGTGTGTGTGGGTGTGGGTGTGTGTGGGTGTGTGTGTGTGGGTGTGTGTGGGTGTGTGTGGGTGTGGGTGTGTGTGGGTGTGTGGTTGGGTGGCTGTGGGTGTGTGTGGGTGGGTGTTAAGTAGGCTTGCAGAGATACCTGGAGTGGTGGTTGAATCCCCTCTCCATTCGTCTCTCCCACAGGGTCTCTGTGGCATTAATAGTGCACGCGCTGGTGAATAAATGGTTTCTCCCAGCTGCGCACATGGCTCCGGCCAGCTGTGGGCACATTCATGGATGGTTTGTGCCGACTGGCCGTGCCCCCGCCTGTAACCTGCGCCTCGAAGATGCTTCGTCCAGCAGCTGTGGCTCCGGACGTGTGAGTTCGGGTTACCAGAGTCTCCGGGTGCAGACCGGGGACTCCAGGGCTCTTGGGGGGGGCGTATGGATACTGGATGTGAATTACAAGTGCCAATGTGGCTAATAGTTTGGAGCAGTGGTTCTCAGCCTTTTGACTTCTGCGGACCCCCACTTTATCATTATTGGATGCTAGGGACCCCTACTGAGTCGTTAGTAGAACCCGGCAACCCCCCCACTGAGTCCATTACTGGAAGCTGTTGATGATTCTAGCTGCAAAACAATACACAAAAAATACAGAAACAAGCATTCTTCAAACGCATACACAAATGCTAATACATTTTACTTAATTTTCAAACAAATATAAATAAATAAAAATGTTAATAGAAATGTTGGAGCTTTTGTAAATTCAATTGAAGCCACACATGGTCCATATTATCTTCTGTTTGATGTCCCTGCGCTGCTCCCACAAATCAACCTGAGGGTACTAATTTATTTTTTGGCCTCTAATTTCAGACTCCTTGGCACTTACAGTATATTTTAAGATGTTCAGTTGTACATTTAGCCACTTTATTTATATGCACTTTATAAATTTGTTCATATTATTTAGTTTTCTAAGCAGTCGCGGACCCCCTGAGGAGGCTTCGTGGGCCCCACAGGCATCCCCGTCCCACAGGTTGGGACCCACTGGTTTTGAGGCTTGTTGGAGTATACAGAGTAGTTGGTGCGCTCTAAACTTCAGGATCCAGTCTCGGAAACCAGAACTGGTGTGAAATGGCGGCCCGTCACACATGATATGATACTGTGTTCCCCTCACATAGAACACTGGGCAGCTGCTCCGTGTTATTGGACTGTTCCGCTGTGAGGTGCTGGCATCACTGTACTCCATGGAACAAAGACCAGTAGAAGGAATTGTTCTAATGTGGCATGTGGGTAGATGGCGCACAGCGGCCTCCTATCAAATCTCACGTAACTTCCTCCAATCAGATCTCTGCAGATGAAAAGAAGCTGCAAGCCAGGCTGTTGCCTTCTTAAAAGAGGTGATTCTGTATTTGGATCATAGTTTAGTGTTTGTTTAGAGTATATGCTTACATGTGTACCAGAGGGGTCCAGCATACTTCAAGAAGGGCAGATCCATGCCAGACTTTCAGGATAGCCGCAGGTGCAGAATTTACATGAAATGAGTTAAGATGGAACTTTCCATATTGGTTATCCTGAAAACCTGGGATGGATTCAGCTCTCCTGGACATGTGGTGGGCACCCCGGGTATAAACACGTTGTTCACAATGAATTGATATATTTATAACTGTATTATTGAATATGTTGCGAAGCGCTCTGAAGACACACCTCGTTAACGTGGTGCCCTGTGAGGAGTAACTAGAACCGAATGTTGACAAGCTTCCTGTGGTCGGCCTGTTCCTTACCTCGAAGAATGTACCCCTTTTTTCATTCGCAGAAATGGAGCAGCGTGAGCAACCCCCTCTTCCTGCCTCTGATCCCGCCCCCAACCCAGGGGTTCACTGCAGTCGTCCTGACCTACGACCGAGTGGAGAGCCTCTTCCGGGTCATTACTGAGATCTCCAAGGTGCCTAGCCTCTCCAAGCTGCTGGTGGTCTGGAACAACCAGAACAAAAACCCCCCAGAAGGTAAGGCCCAGTAGCCCCCACAAAGGGGTATTTGCCTGCACCCCCAGAGTTACCACGGGTGATGTCTCTTGATTAAGAAGAATACTGCCTTTCTCCAACCTATGTAGCATTATTCTCTTAAGAACTGTCAACGTTTCCCAGAAAAACGTGGTCACGTAGGACTGTCGTTTTAGAAAAGCGTCATATTTCGCCCAAATGTACTGTATTTTAGTCTAGATTAAAGTGCTTTGATCCCTGAAGGGCCTTTTGATTCCAGGCAAGTGTTTTGTTTAGTACAGACTAGTGTTTCTAGAGCACTAGTTCAGATATGTTGCACGTCACCAAATTGCATAAATGCAAAATCTTACTGTGCGATTCTAAATTTGTCAGTGTAATTGATCAGTTCACGGTCATGAATTATTGCCTTGTCATAATTGATATTCATGGATCAAACTACCGATCTGGCAGCCGACGTGTTTCGCCAACGGGACATGGAGTCTGCAGGGCTCCTACAAGGCTGAAAATAAATACACACATTAGAATTAATTTTACTTTTAGGACAATCTTATTTCAGTTATTCAGTCATTATTTATTGCATCTAAACGATTTACTCATTTACAGAGTTCAACAGTTGTCTGTATTTAGTTTAAAGTTCTAAATTAACTCTTAAGTGGTGAAACGTTCAAAGTGTTTATACATAAATCAAAATAGCTAATCATTCTATGTCTATTCTTAAAGACCTTGGCCTCCTTGGAACAATGAATGCACAGGTTACTGTAAAACTGATCCAGTTAACTTTTAAGTTACTCTAGAAAAGTATCCCTTTATTCCAGAACTGTCATTTTTGTGGGGTTGCCCTGGAGGGTTTAGTGCTCTGTCAGAAGCGCGCTGCATGTCCAATTCTTGGCTTTCATGAAACATATCCGTGCATTCCTGGACTTGTAGTCTTAGCATGTTCTTGTTCCATGAACTGTACAAATACGCCTGATAATGTTTGCATCCACTGGATTAAAACACCTAATAATGAATCTGAAAAGGAATGTTCTTAGCTCAGTACATGGTGTTGACTCGACGTGCAGCAAACCCTAGATTCTGTGCTCAAGAGCAGTATTGCCGAGTCCCACAATACTGTTTGCACGCCCGGATGTTGGTGTTTTGAGAGAGAGCCTTGGTCTAGGAGTCATGGAATAACCATTAAATGAAGTCCAACTGTTTTGAGTTCACAATATCTCTTTGACTTTGGGTAGCATTCATACCATACAAAGCCAAGAACCCCCCTTTAGGCCTGGCTGGCACTGCCATCAATTTGAGAAACATTTAGTTTCCATGGCGCCCCCTCTGGCTGACTCAGACGTGCCCTTTCTGGCGAGCCAAGCACCTGGCTGTTGGCAGACCCTTCTCCCAGGCCTTTGCCGAGTTCCCTCGCAGCTCAGCCTGTTCCCACCACTAATCCTGCCCTCTCCGAAGTGCCTGCTACTCGCAGACCATTAAATCCAGGAAGTTTGGAAGGATTAGGGGCAGGAATGAGTTTGAAGTCAGTAATGCGCCTCGCTGTCACTGATAAGGTCTCCTTGTCCTGCCCCCAGGCCAGTGTGTCTCTCTTTTTATTGGCACTTTCCTTTTAATTGGTGATCGTGAGGGTGTGGCCAGAGGCGGAGGGATGAGGTCAGAGAGAAGGCGATTGGATGGCCGCCGACCAAGGGGGGCGGTACCTTTCAAAACCACATTGGAGCCTGAAGCCACGTGCCTTGAGCTGGTGTGAAGAACACTGAACATGCCTGCTACAGAGGAGGTGCGGGAAAGAAACCGTCCTGCCTGGGGGTACATCTGAATATATAAATTCTGCTGGGAACAGAGAATGTGTTTATAAGGTACTTCAGGGGACTGGTTTATACGATGAGGCACTCTGTGCTGTGAAAAATTCCGATTTCTCGAGATCCTCTCGCTTTTCGAAGGCTGAGAGGGCCGAGGTTATCGAGGTAGCCTGGCGCCAGGCGTACCCTACACCAGCCACATGGCCTTGCAGATGCATCAGCCTGTCAGGGACTCTGTAGTCCTATTTTTTGTAGTCCAGCCTGCCTCTGCTTTAGAGTTGCCTCATGTACCTCATGGACACACGGACGACTATTCACTCAAACTAACTAAGTCTGTTTGCATGTAAACCTGTGAGGGAGCAAACGTGTGACCTTCTGCTAAAGCACTTACAATATTCAGTTCAAATATATATCAACTTTTGAGATTCAATAAGGAGGGCGCTTTTATGTTAGAAAGAACTATAATTGTGTTTGCTTATTGGATTATAGTAATGGATATTTTAGGGGGAAAATGTAAAATTGTCAAATGTGTTTTAGGCCAGAAGAAATCGATGCTCCCTAGTAGAGTTGCTGTAACCACATGGTTGAACCCCACATGGTCATCAACACCCAATGAACACTCCACCTACCTAAAGGTGGGTTGTTCCATTGTGGCGGTCAAAACTTCCGGGTTTTCGGGTTGACCACTTGTTGTCTCATAGGCCTTTTATGGGCCCTCCTGTTGGTTGATGCCTGTAAACACCTCTTCCAATTTTTTTCATCTTCAAATGTGCTTATGGTTAATGTGGCATAAACCCTAAAGGAGAAGGACATTTTACATGCGCATCAAAACTGCTTGGTCTTTACATCATGCACTCTTGAATTTCCATAAGAGAGAAGCATGAACCTGTGCAGAAAAGGTTGAAATTGAGGGTGGTGCACTGTGAAAAAAAGCCCTCACTTCATCTCCACCCTGAGTCGTCGGTCGCCATTGCAAAGCTTTTAGATCAGGTGCAAGGCCGAACACTACGGTCGAACTCCAGAGAAGTTGGCCTGCATTGGTGTAATGCCCTCAGCCCACCTCTGAGGAACACCCAGCAGCTTGCCAGCCTTCATGGAACACATGAAAGAAGGTTTAAACCACACAGTCATGTCTGGAGCAATCAGAACCCTTTTAATGAAGATGAGGGGCCCAGCTTTGTGGACCACCATTCAAAGACCTTACAACCCAAATAGTCCACAATGTTCACCTCTCGACTGGTTCTAGGTATCCAGCTTCCAACAAGAGGTCCCTCTGGATGTGCGCTGCCATCTCAACTACTCCGAAATGTACATAGAATGACGAGCAGGAGGTGTAGAAACCACTTAATACAACTGGGAGCCTCTCCGAATGCCTGGTGCGTCAACCCTACGGCCATGGTGCCTGATTAACAGATACACTTTGTTGACCTAAAGAACTGGGTCACCAAAGTGAAAGATCTTCCAACAATTCCCAGCCATTTCAAGAGAATTCAAGAAGGATTGGGTCAGTGGTGGAAACTCTTGAACTCACAATATATCTGCCTTGGGGAAGACAGCAGAATGTTGTTGCCTAGAAATATGATCAGAGCACTTCAAAGCAGCCTTCCTAGGAAGACATTGCTCTCGGTACGGCCCGATGTGTACCTGATTCTACAGCAGCCCTACCTGGCTTGCAGAGGTACTCGCCTTTCACAAAGTTATCAGCTCTGCTTTTTATCAGAGTCTAAATTCATGCTCTCCACGCTGCCATCTCATTGGGAGGACCTCTCCTACACCTTACATGAGCATTGATCAAGCAACAGGAGGGACCATTGGCGTGAAAGTACTTTTGGTGATGTTGGGCTCCTGTCATTGCTGATTCATTGACTGGTGACAGGTAGATAAGTCGCCTGTGGGTAAGTCCTGGAGGTAAGTCGCCTGAGGATGAATCGTGTGGTGACTCGGTTCATTGATCTGGCCACTTATTCTCCAAAACATTTAGACATCTACTTTCACTTCAGTCCCAGACAAGGCGAGCCCACTCATCTCAGACGCGTTCACAGAAGTTGCAGCAGTTTGAGGAGATTGACTGAGGCTTTGCCTAGAAAATCTGAAGTTCTCCCTCTTTCAAGGATAAGCAGAGGTGGCTTGGGATCTGTGGTGCAGGGATGTGCCATGTGCTTGCGATCTCGCCTCCAGGCACACACTCCGGTCTACATTGCTGGAGCTATCGTTCACTGTGAAGCGCTCTCTCCCGGCAAGGCTCCTCCATGTTTAGATCTGAATTCCTCCTGTTTCTTCCTGTGAAGTTTGAAAATACAACTTGAAATGAGTCAGCCTCCGCGCTTGCAGCCTCGGTGTCTCCCAGACGTGTTCCCATGCTTGATTCCAAGTATTTGTCAACCATGACTTCAGTTCTTGGCTCTTCACATGTGGCCACCATAAGTGAGCTCTTGGAAACGATCCCTCCGTGGAGTTCCCTGGCAGGGCGCGAGCGCCCGCAGACGGCCTTCAATGGTCCCCTCCCTATACAGTGCTTAATATGAACGTTTAGATTGCTTGAATGAACTCCCGGGTCTGGCAAATGGAGGAGAGAAGGCACAGGGCTGAAGGTGATTTGATGTGAATCACACAGTGTGAGCATCTGAGTTAAACCAGGATTAAAACCAGGCTCCGGGTACCACAATCCACAAATTTGACTGTCCCTCCTTCGCCCTCCTACATTATGTCTGGAGCATGGAACATTTTGGGAGAGAAAGCGAGACAAATTAGAGTCTAAAGTTTTGGAAGTCGCTGCCATGATTTAGAAGTCACGAAATATCTGTTTAAAATTTCTGGATCTGTCAATTTCATGACAAAAATGGAATACAGTAGTTCGGAGTTCCAGGTGGCATCATTTTGCAATTAGTTTTTCAATTCTAAGAGCAGACTGAAGGCAAAACTGCCCTAGGGAATTGTGGGCTCCTATCTAGACACAGAGGGTGGGGCGATGATTGGGGCAGTTTCCAAGCAGGAAGTGGTGTTTTAAAACTTAGATCTTTCACTTCGTGGCTCTACAGGTGAAGGTTTTTAGTTTTTAATTTCTGATTGTAAAAAGATGCCACTTTATCGTGTGAACATTAACTTGGTAGCCTAAGCATGTACTGCCCCAGGGCATCTCCCAGCACATCCCATGCTTGCTGTGCCCTCTAACTAATCCACACATGCACCTCTCCCCCTTTTCAGTCTTCTCAGCCCCGGACCACCTCAACGTCTAACTACCTCTTAATCTGGGCCGGAGTGGTCAGTAACCCTGGTGAATGTGATGTAATGAATCCTTTCTTTATTGGCAGAGGAGCCTCTTCAGTCTGATGGTCAAACGCTTTTTAGAGTCACTAGTGGCAAGGGCCGATCTGATTCTTTCTTAGAAGGCGCAGGGGCCAGTTGTGGTCAGAGGTGGTCTGAAAAGCAATTGGCAGTCCCTCTCTGTTCTTTAGCTCACCCATATTTTGTTGCCCTCTTGGAATGGGTACCAGTCCGTGGAGGTTTTTTCATCAGCGGACAGAATTCCCTTAGAGCTGATTGGAGGAGTTGTGTTGAATGTGGCCCTCTGAGTGGCTGAGATTAATTCAAGCATTCCATCCATCACCTTGTTGTTTTTGCATTTCCTGCCCTAGGTGCGCTGTTTGTCCCAGACGTGGATCCTGGGCTCGCTGTGCCTGGCCGAATAGCCCTAAGTAGGGCGAAACCGGTGCTAGGTTGCTTGTGTTCCAGTTCAGGGAGGACTTAGCCTTGCAATTGGAGCTGGACTGTTCCCTTGAGGAGCAGGGTCAAGACTGATTTACATATGGCATTTATTTAAATACATTTCATTTTGTTAAACTTCTTCAGCCCGATGTAATGGCCCCTTCGCAAATGCAGGCACCAAGAGAGTGACAATAACTGCTTTTGAGTGTTGTACTGATAGCAAATAAAAAAAAACCTAAGTGAAAAATTGTAGGTTGAGCTGGACCGGATGGATAACCGACGGCTCATTGTAGACTGTGCATAAACAAACACATCCATAACCCTTGAGAAAAGCCCCTTCTGGGCAAAACTGTTGACATGCCCCTCCATGGGGTTCATAATTGGCCACTTCCTGGGAGTTTAGCACTTGACGTGGGGAATTTGGCATTATGAGCAGGACTTACTTAACATTTCATCCTGCTAGGGCATCTCAAATAAGTTTCACAGATGGGGATAATATTAGGCATCATTGCTGCTTGCTCAGGCCACTTGCAGTGCTCAACCCTGTCTCTTGAGCCATCTTACTCTGCACTTGAAGGATGGACCAGTGGTGAAGTCAGTTAATAGCTGTTAATGCCTGCTAATAAACGCACTCAGCTTAGAATTTAGGCGCACAGTAATTAATATGCTAGGTATTGTGAATCGATAATATCTTATTTAATACTGTGAGACGTCGATAACCACATATTCAGCGCCGAGAGACCTTTCTCCTCAAGGTGGTGCTGTTTTATAAGTTTACTGTGCAAGCATTGTTAAAGCAAATAGGCTTGGCCTCGGTAAGTTGTTAGGATAGTTACATTTTTGTAAAACGTGTTACGGCAAACATATGCCACACATATAACAAACAGTAAATAAGAAAGCGTGTTCCTAAACGTGGCCGCCGCCTGCCTGCAAGAAATAAAAAATACGTTTTTTCCCACTTACTAAGCATTGAAAATAGTGTTAATGGTATGCTACTCTGGGGCTTTGAAGCAAGTAGTTGTATTTAGATCAGTTATAGGTTATGTTTAATGCACGTCATAGGAAACTGGCTTTCATTGGCACAAAGAAAATGTGCTTCTGGTTTTGAATTACTAGAACCTGAAGACCTGGTTTAAACACACAAGAATGGCCAATAAAAGTACAAATGTGGTAAAAAATGGACAGGAAAAATAAACATTTGCAAATTAATGACCCAAAAGCCGTGGTGCTAAAATGTACTTCTCTTTAAGAGAATGTACGTATTCTCAGTAAATGGACCACGTACACCATGTTGTTCTGGACGCTGGCTTTTCTGTGACCGCCCGATGCATTCTGGGTGTTATCATTTCAGGCTTTGCGACCATTCACCCGACAGACCAGTGTGCGAAAATGGCTGACCTACAACCCCTCGATGTATAGACCTATATAGATATATATGCATTTGTTATGTCTGCATATTTTTGATAAAATGAAGCGGCCACGGGACAGCTGAAGCAGTCACTAGGCCAGACTTTAAGGAGAGGTACTTCATTTAGGGGACACCATACACGTGGCCCTTGTCTGCTGGACGCCGTGGCCTGCACACGAATCACCAAGTCATTCAAAGCGCTAATGGTCCGAATGTGTGCGCTTTGCTGAATGTTGGCTTTGAAAGCCAGGTGTGGGCGAGAGCCGGCGGCGCGCTCCGTGCCCCCGTCGGGCCTCGATGTGTTTGCCTTGGCACCGGCCCTGGCCTGGCTTCCCGTGTCGACGGCATGCAAACATTTTAGAATTAACCGCAAGCTTTAGGTGGCGAGGGTGTGGGCGCTGCTGGGAGTTCAGTGCCGCAGTTCCATCCCTCTCCCCTAAAAGAGAGGGTCTGTGGACACAGTGCCGACGCGTTGATGGGGTGTTTATGGGGCGCTGCTGCGTGTGCACTGACCGCATCAGGTACCCACTAGTCTGGTAACCCTCTGTGCAGCTCACCGAGGCCCGGCTGCGCCTGGTGCGCGCTGTACCCAGCAGGCCCCCTGTGGGCACAGACCGGGGACCCTTAAGTGTTTAATTTACTGCCTTCCAAACATTGGCTTCAAGTGAGAAAAAGTGCACGAGAGACCCCCCTGGCTCAACCACTCACTAGCACTTTAATTCATGTTGCTGTTTCGGTTTTAGACGGCATTTAAGCTTAATACCGCATCTTAACACCACGGAAATATTTGTTTCGAGAGAATTGTGCCATTATTACCCCCTTAAGTCCCCCTTACGCTGAGCTAATGTAACATTAGGGCGATCAGGGATAGTCCCGGTTATTCATCTGCTGTCCTGGCAGGTCTCAGTGAATTTGGTTTGTGTCCTGGTTTTCAGAGAGGGCCAGCTCTGTGTATTCCAACGCAAAACTACTTAGCCACTGTTATCAGAAAGCAATTGAATGAGCAGGTAAGCTTAAAAAATGTATTTTATTTCCTTAACACCTCGTAGTCTGTGTTATTATGTGAGTGAGCGCTGCCAATGTGTGCCCCTGGGATGATGTGAAATTGTAGTCCTTCTATTTTTGTGATTTTTTTTTTTTTTTTGTTTAAACATCTAGTCACCATATGTAACATACTTATTCTAAACTTTCAGACGACCTAAGGTCCACCAAGCACTAGTCCACTCCCAAAATGCGTTTTCTCCATTCATTTCTTCATAGGGATTTGAACAGCAATTGCACCGAAACCCCTAGACAGAATTAAACAAAATTTAGCAGAAAGGTAACTCTTGGTCTCCAAACAGGCCTTTTTATTATTTGGTGTAAATCTATTTAGTAGTTTTAAAGAAATTAACGGAAATCAAAATTTGTACATCTAGGGATGCACAGGAATCATGACCCCTTCCGATCTCGTGATGAGAGCCCATTGGCTGACAACACGTTAGCAAGGAAGTGTTGGCGGCCATGTTGGGACTTGATTAAAACTGGAAATTCTGTATGGTGGCTGGCAGTGCCCTCCCCCAACCCCTCCGGCAGCCCTGGGGACCGCCTTCTCCCACCACCCCAAAAGCACCTCCCCAGCCCTGGGGCCCGCCACCTCCCTGGGGCAAACTGTAAGGAGCTATGCTAGTTGGAGGAGGGCCGCAAGGCCCCCCTTGGGGGCTGGCTCCTGCTATGTCCTGGTGTGCACACCCTCGGGCATAAGCTGTTTGCCCCCCTCCCCATGCAATTCTTTGTTTTTTTGCCCCAGGAAGGTGGCGGTCGTTGGGGCATGGAGAGGTCTGTAGGACACCCCACTACTTAAATGAAAGCATTTTGTCCTGCGGAGAAGGTACCTCCCTCCCCCAGGCAATGTAACAATCGCTCCAGGGAGGTGGCGGCGCCTGGGGCTTCAGTAAGCCCAGGAGGGGGGCCCGTTCGTCCCCATCCTTATTTTTAACATGCCCCCAGGACCTAGCTCACACTTGTGTTTTTTTTTTTTTTCATTTTTTTTTTTCACCAGATCCGCGGATCAGCCGCAACTCCTGGTGAAATTGCTGAGGGGTCAGGTGTCCCCACCCTGGTCCCTTTTTTTTTTTTTCTGGAACTCAGCTGGTGCTGAGTTCCATGATGGCTGCCAACACTTCCTGGTTGAATTGTTGATGGCCAAACCGATCTCAGCACAAGATCGGGAAGGTTTGCAGAGCCTTTGCGTCCCTATGTATACACATTTTTTTTTCTTTAATGTCTCTAAAGCTACTGACCAAATTTACACTAAATAACAAAAGGTCGCTTTCCCTTGGAAAAATGCATGGGGAAAAAAGCATTTTGGGGACCCCCCCTGTAGGAAGTTGGCACTGTATGTACTATTTCAAAGTAAGAAATAGCATGCACAGAGTCCAAGGGTTCCCCTTAGAGATAAGATAGTGGCAAAAAGAGATAATTCTAATGCTCTATTTTGTGGTAGTGTGGTCGAGCAGTAGGCTTATCAGAGGAGTAGTGTTAAGCATTTGTTGTACACACCCAGGCAATAAATGAGGAACACACACTCAGAGACAATTCCAGGCCAATAGGTTTTTGTATAGAAAAATATATTTTCTTAGTTTATTTTAAGAACCACAGGTTCAAGATTTACAAGTAATATTTCAAATGAAAGGTATTTCATGTAGGAACTTTAGGAACTTTGAATTAGCAAAATAGCATATACAGTTTTCACATAAATGACATATAGCTATTTTAAAACTAGACACTGGGCAATTTTCAACAATTCCTGGGGGAGGTAAGTCTTTGATAGTTTTTGCAGGTAAGTAAACCACCTACAAGGTTCAAGTTTGGGTCCAACGTAGCCCACCGTTGGGGGTTCAGAGTAACCCCAAAGTTACCACACCAGCAGCTCAGGGCCGGTCAGGTGCAGAGGTCAAAGTGGTGCCCAAAACACATAGGCTTCAATGGAGAAGGGGGTGCCCTGGTTCCAGTCTGCCAGCAGGTAAGTACCCGCGTCTTCGGAGGGCAGACCAGGGGGGTTTTGTAGGGCACCGGGGGGGACACAAGTCCACACAAAAAGTACACCCTCAGCAGCACGGGGGCGGCCGGGTGCAGTGTGTAAACATGCATCGGGTTTGCAATAGAAATCAATGGGAGACCAAGGGGTCTCTTCAGCGATGCAGGCAAGGGGGGGGCCCCTTGGGGTAGCAACCACCTGGGCAAGGGAGAGGGCCACCTGGGGGTCGCTCCTGCACTGGAGGTCGGATCCTTCAGGTCCTGGGGGCTGCGGGTGCAGTGTCTTTACCAGGCATTGGTCTTTGAAGCAGGCAGTCGCGGTCAGGGGGAGCCTCGGGATTCCCTCTGCAGGCGTCGCTGTGGGGGATCAGGGGGGTCAACTCTGGCTACTCACGGTCTCGTAGTCGCCAGGTAGTCCTCCCTGTGGGGTTTGTTCTCCACAAGTCGAGCCGGGGGCGTCGGGTGCAGAGTGCAAAGTCTCACGCTTCCGTCGGGAAATGTGTGTTGTTTCAAAGTTGCTTCTTTGTTGCAAAGTTGCAGTCTTTGGGGAACAGAGCCGCTGTCCTCGGGAGTTCTTGGTCCTTCTAGATGCAGGGTAGTCCTCTGAGGCTTCAGAGGTTGCTGGACCCTGTGGAACGCGTTGCTGGAGCATTGTCTTTAGAAGTGGGGAGACAGGCCGGTAGAGCTGGGGCCAAAGCAGTTGGTGTCTCCGTCTTCTGTGCAGGTTTTTCAGTTCAGCAGTCCTCTTCTTCTTAGGTTGCAGGAATCTGAGTTCCTTGGTTCTGGGGAGCCCCTAAATACTGAATTTAGGGGTGTGTTTAGGTCTGGGGGGTTAGTAGCCAATGGCTACTAGCCCTGATGGTGGCTACACCCTCTTTGTGCCTCCTCACTGAGGGGAGAGGGGCACATCCCTAATCCTATTGGGGGAATCCTCCATCTGCAAGATGGAGGATTTCTAAAAGTCAGAGTCACCTCAGCTCAGGACACCTTAGGGGCTGTTCTGACTGGCCAGTGACTCCTCCTTGTTTTTCTCATTATCTCCTCCGGCCTTGCCGCCAAAAGTGGGGTTGTGGCCGGAGGGGGCGGGCAACTCCACTAGCTGGAGTGCCCTGGGGTGCTGTAACAAAGGGGGTGAGCCTTTGAGGCTCACCGCCAGGTGTTACAGTCCCTGCAGGGGGAGGTGAGAAGCACCTCCACACAGTACAGGCTTTGTTACTAGCCACAGAGTGACAAAGGCACTCTCCCCATGTGGCCAGCAACATGTCTGGTGTGTGGCAGGCTGCTAAAACTAGTCAGCCTACACGGATAGTCGGTTAAGGTTTCAGGGGGCCCTCTGGGGTGTATGTTACAATAAAATGTACACTGGCATCAGTGTGCATTTATTGTGCTGAGAAGTGTGATACCAAACTTCCCAGTTTTCAGTGTAGCCACTATGGTGCTGTGGAGTTCGTGCATGACAGACTCCCAGACCATATACTCTTATGGCTACCCTGCACTTACAATGTCTAAGGTTTTGTTTACACTGTAGGGGCATAGTGCTCATGCACTTATGCCCTCACCTATGGTATAGTGCACCCTGCCTTAGGGCTGTAAGGCCTGCTAGAGGGGTGACATATATACCTGTAGGCAGTGTGAGGTTGGCATGGCACCCTGAGGGGAGTGCCATGTCGACTTAGTCGTTTTATCCCCACTAGCACACACAAGCTGGCAAGCAGTGTGTCTGTGCTGAGTGAGGGATCCCCAGGGTGGCAGAAGACATGCTGCAGCTCTTAGAGACCTTCCCTGGCATCAGGGCCCTTGGTACCAGAGGTACCAGTTACAAGGGACTTACCTGGATGCCAGGGTGTGCCAATTGTGGAAACAAAGGTACAGGTTAGGGAAAGAACACTGGTGCTGGGGCCTGGTTAGCAGGCCTCAGCACACTTTCAAATCATAACTTAGCATCAGCAAAGGCAAAAAGTCAGGGGGTAACCATGCCAAGGAGGCATTTCCTTACACAACCCCCCCCCCCCCCAAACGAAAGAGGATGAGACTAACCTTTCCCAAGAGAGTCTTCATTTTCTAAGTGGAAGAATCTGGAAAGGCCATCTGCATTGGCATGGGCAGTCCCAGGTCTGTGTTCCACTATAAAGTCCCTTCCCTGTAGGGGGATGGACCACCTCAACAGTTTTGGATTTTCACCTTTCATTTGCATTAGCCATCTGAGAGGTCTGTGGTCAGTTTGAACTACAAAGTGAGTACCAAAGAGGTATGGTCTCAGCTTCTTCAGGGACCAAACCACAGCAAAGGCCTCCCTCTCAATGGCACTCCAACGCTGCTCCCTGGGGAGTAACCTCCTGTTAATGAAAGCAACAGGCTGGTCAAGGCCATCATCATTTGTTTGGGACAAATCTGCCCCTATCCCATGTTCAGAGGCATCAGTCTGCACAATGAACTGCTTGGAGTAATCTGGAGCTTTGAGAACTGGTGCTGTGCACATTGCTTGTTTCAGGGTGTCAAAGGCCTGTTGGCATTCTACAGTCCAGTTTACCTTCTTGGGCATTTTCTTAGAGGTAAGTTCTGTGAGGGCTGTCACTATAGATCCATATCCCTTCACAAACCTCATGTAGTACCCAGTCAAGCCAAATAATGCACTGACTTGAGTCTGGGTTTTTGGAGCTGCCCAGTCCAGAATAGTCTGGATCTTAGGCTGGAGTGGCTGAACTTGGCCTCCACCTACAAGGTGTCCCAAGTAAACCACAGTTCCCTGCCCTATCTGGCATTTGGATGCCTTGATAGAGAGGCCTGCTGCTTGCAGAGCCTTCAAAACCTTCTTCAGGTGGACCAGGTGATCCTGCCAGCTGGAGCTAAAGACAGCAATATCGTCAAGATAAGCTGCACTAAAGGACTCCAAGCCCGCAAGGACTTGATTCACCAACCTTTGGAAGGTGGCAGGGGCATTCTTTAAACCAAAGGGCATAACAGTAAACTGATAATGCCCATCAGGTGTGGAGAAAGCTGTCTTTTCTTTTGCTCCTGGTGCCATTTTGATTTGCCAGTACCCTGCTGTCAAGTCAAAGGTACTTAAGTATTTGGCAGCACCTAGTTTGTCTATCAATTCATCTGCCCTTGGAATGGGATGGGCATCTGTCTTGGTGACAGAATTAAGTCCTCTGTAGTCCATACAAAACCTCATCTCTCTCTTTCCATCTTTGGTGTGAGATTTGGGGACTAAGACCACTGGGCTAGCCCAGGGGCTGTCAGAGTGCTCAATTACTCAGAATTCCAGCATCTTGTGGACTTCCACCTTGATGCTTTCCTTAACTTGGTCAGACTGTCTGAAAACTTTGTTTTTGACAGGCATGCTGTCTCCTGTGTCCACATCATGGATACACAGGTGTGTCTGACCAGGGGTTAGGGAAAATAACTCAGCAAACTGTTGCAGGACCTTCCTACAGTCAGATTGCTGTTGGCCAGAGAGGGTGTCTGAATAGATCACTCCATCTACTGAACCATCTTTAGGGTCTGTGGAGAGGAGATCAGGGAGAGGTTCACTCTCAGCTTCCTGGTCCTCATCTGTTACCATCAACAGATTCACATCTGCCCTGTCATGGAAGAGTTTGAGGCGGTTCACATGGATCACCCTCTTGGGGGTCCTGCTAGTGCCTAGGTCTACCAGGTAGGTGACCTGACTCTTCTTTTCTAGCATTGGGTAAGGGCCACTCCATCTGTCCTGAAGTGCCCTGGGAGCCACAGGCTCCAGAACCCAGACTTTCTGCCCTGGCTGAAGCTCAACCATAGCAGCCTTTTGGTCATACCAAAACTTCTAGAGTTGTTGGCTGGCCTCAAGGTTTTTGCTTGCCTTTTCCATATACTCTGCCATCCTTGAACGTAGGCCTAGTACATAGTCCACTATATCTTGTTTAGGCTCATGAAGAGGTCTCTCCCAGCCTTCTTTCACAAGAGCTAGTGGTCCCCTTACAGGATGGCCAAACAGAAGTTCAAAGGGGGAAAACCCTACTCCCTTCTGAGGCACCTCTGTAGGCGAAAAGCAGACATGGCAAGAGGACATCCCATCTCCTTTTGAGTTTTTCAGGGAGCCCCATGATCATGCCCTTAAATCTTTCAACAAGACCATTGGTTTGTAGATGGTATGGTGTGGTGAATTTTTAAGTCACCCCACACTCATTCCACATGTGTTTCAGGTATGCTGACATAAAGTTGGTACCTCTGTCAGACACCACCTCCTTAGGAAATCCCACTCTGGTAAAAATACCAATGAGTGCTTTGGCTACTGCAGGGGCAGTAGTCGACCTAAGTGGAATTGCTTCAGGGTATCTAGTAGCATGATCCACTACTACTAGTATGTATTGGTTCCCTGAGGCTGTGGGAGGTTCAAGTGGACCCACTATGTCCACACCCACTCTTTCAAAGGGGACCCCCACCACTGGAAGTGGAATGAGGGGGGCCTTTGGGTGCCCACCTGTCTTACCACTGGCTTGACAGGTGGCACAGGAGACACAAAACTCCTTGACCTTCTGGGACATGTTGGGCCAATAGAAGTGGTTGACTAATCTCTCCCACGTCTTGGTCTGTCCCAAATGCCCAGAAAGAGGAATGTCATGAGCTAAGGTCAGAATGAACTTCCTAAACTCCTGAGTCACTACCACTCTCCTAGTGGCACCAGGTTTGGGATCTCTTGCCTCAGTGTAAAGGAGTCCATCTTCCCAATAGACTCTGTGTTCCTGTTATTTTTCCATTGGACTCTTCAGCAGCTTGCTGCCTGAGGCCTTCAAGAGAGGGGCAGTTTTCTTGCCCCTTACACAACTGTTCCCTTGAGGGTCCCCCAGGGCCTAGGAGCTCAACCCGATAAGGTTCTAACTCCAGAGGCTCAGTTCCCTCAGAGGGCAGAACTTCTTCCTGGGAAGAGAGATTCTCTTTTTCTTGTTGTGTGGAAGCTGGTTCCCCAGTCTTCTTTCCTTTTCTCTTGGTGGGTTGGGCCCTTTTTCCAGGCTCCAACACCACTTTTTCACCCTGAGCCTTGCACTGTGCCCTTGTCTTGACACACACCAGTTCAGGGATACCCAGCATGGCTGCATGGGGTTTGAGTTCTACCTCAGCCCATGCTGAGGACTCCAGGTCATTTCCAAGCAAACAGTCTCCAGGGATATTTGAGGAGACCACCACCTGTTTCAGGCCATTGACCCCTCCCCATTCTAAAGTTACCATAGCCATGGGATGTACTTTAGTCTGATTGTCAGCGTTGGTGACTGGATAAGTTTGTCCAGCCAGGTATTGACCAGGGGAAACCAGTTTCTCTGTCACCATGGTGACACTGGCACCTGTATCCCTCAGGCCTTCTACACTTTGCCCATTAATTAAGAGTTGCTGCCTGTATTTTTGCATATTAGGGGGCCAGGCAGCCAGTGTGGCTAAATCCTCCCCACCCTCCGAGACTAATGTAGCTTCAGTGTGAACCCTGATTAGCTCTGGGCACACTGTTGATCCCACTTGGAGACTAGCCATTCCAGTGTTAGCTGGAGTAGAGTTGGAAGTGGAACCTCTCTTGGGACAGACCTTGTCTCCAGTTTGGTGTCCTGGCTGATTACAGCTATGACACCAGGCCTTTTTTGGATCAAAGTTCTTACCCTTGTACCCAAAATTGGATTGTGAAGAGGCTCTGGGCCCACCCTACTGAGCAGGTTTTTGGGGCCCTGTAGAAGACTATTTACTATTTTTCCCTTTGGATGTCTCATCACTCTTCCCCTGGGGAGTCTTTGTGACCCCTTTCTTTTGGTCACCCCCTGTGGAAGTCTTGGTCACCCTAGTCTTGACCCAATGGTCCGCCTTCTTTCCCAATTCTTGGGGAGAAATTTGTCCTAGGTCTACCAGATGCTGATGCAGTTTATCATTGAAACAATTACTTAACAGGAGTTCTTTCACAAATAAATTGTACAGCCCATCATAATCATTTACACCACTGCCTTGAATCCAACCATCCAGTGTTTTCACTGAGTAGTCAACAAAATCAACCCAGGTCTGGCTCGAGGATTTTTGAGCCCCCCTGAACCTAATTCTATACTCCTCAGTGGAGAATCCAAAGCCTTCATGAGGTCATAGGATTCCGCATCTTTTCCAGAGAGTGTGAGGAGTCTATCCCTACACTTTCCAGTGAACATTTCCCAAAGGAGAGCACCCCAGTGAGATCTGTTTACTTTTCTGGTTGCACAAGCCCTCTCAAAAGCTGTGAACCATTTGGTGATGTCATCACCATCTTCATATTTAGTTACAATCCCTTTAGGGATTTTCAACATGTCAGGAGAATCTCTGACCCTATTTATGTTGCTGCCACCATTGATGGGACCAAAACCCATCTCTTGTCTTTCCCTTTCTATGGGTAGGAGCTGTCTCTCTAAAGCCAATCTTTTGACCATCCTGGCTAACAGTAGGTCATCTTCACTGAGGCTGTGCTCAGTGATTCCAGAGGTACTGGACTCTCCTGTGAGAGAACCAGTATCTCTGACTATCACATTTGGAACCAGGGCTTGAGGAGCCCTGGTCTCCCTAACTAGGACTGGAGGGAGGTGGGACGTACTCCACATCACTAGTTTCCTCCTCTGTGAGGTCATCCTCAGAGGTGTTGTTCTTGGCAAACTCTGCCAAAAGCTCCTGGAGCTGTAATTTGGTAGGGTTTGAACCAGTTCTGATCTTTTTTATTTTGCAGAGAGACCTTAACTCTTTCATCCTAAGATTCAGGTAAGGGGTGATGTCGAGTTCCATCACATTCTCATCTGCATTAGACATTGTTTCTAAAAGTTGGAATACTTTTTAAGAATCTAAAACTATCTCTAGAACTTAATTCAAACTTTTACAAAACTTTTAAACTCTAAAAGAAATGCTAACAGGGACTAACACAAGGCCCTAGCAGGACTTTTAAAAATTTAGAAAAATAGCTCAAATTTCAAAAAATCAGTTTCTAATGACAATTTTTGGAATTTAGTCGTGTGATCAGGTATTGGCTGAGTAGTCCAGCAAATGCAAAGTCTTGTACCCCACCGCTGATCCACCAATGTAGGAAGTTGGCTCTGTATGTACTATTTCAAAGTAAGAAATAGCATGAACAGAGTCCAAGGGTTCCCCTTAGAGGTAAGATAGTGGCAAAAAGAGATAATTCTAATGCTCTATTTTGTGGTAGTGTGGTCGAGCAGTAGGCTTATCAGAGGAGTAGTGTTAAGCATTTGTTGTGCACACCCAGGCAATAAATGAGGAACACACACTCAGAGACAATTCCAGGCCAATAGGTTTTTGTATAGTAAAATATATTTTCTTAGTTTATTTTAAGAACCACAGGTTCAATATTTACAATAATACTTCAAATTAAAGGTATTTCATGTAGGAACTTTAGGAACTTTGAATTAGCAAAATAGCATATACAGTTTTCACATAAATGACATATAGGTATTTTAAAACTAGACACAGTGCAATTTTCAACAGTTCCTGGGGGAGGTAAGTGTTTGTTAGTTTTTGCAGGTAAGTAAACCACCTACAAGGTTCAAGTTTGGGTCCAACGTAGCCCACCGTTGGGGGTTCAGAGTAACCCCAAAGTTACCACACCAGCAGCTCAGGGCCGGTCAGGTGCAGAGGTCAAAGTGGTGCCCAAAACACATAGGCTTCAATGGAGAAGGGGGTGCCCCGGTTCCAGTCTGCCAGCAGGTAAGTACCCGCGTCTTCGGAGGGCAGGCCAGGGGGGTTTTGTAGGGCACCGGGGGGGACACAAGTCCACACAAAAAGTACACCCTCAGCAGCACGGGGGCGGCCGGGTGCAGTGTGTAAACAGGCGTCGGGTTCGCAATAAAAAACAATGGGAGACCAAGGGGTCTCTTCAGCGATGCAGGCAAGGGGGGGGGGGCTCCTTGGGGTAGCCACCACCTGGGCAAGGGAGAGGGCCACCTGGGGGTCGCTCCTGCACTGGAGGTCGGATCCTTCAGGTCCTGGGGGCTGCAGGTGCAGTGTCTTTACCAGGCGTCGGGTCTTTGAAGCAGGCAGTCGCGGTCAGGGGATGCCTCGGGATTCCCTCTGCAGGCGTCGCTGTGGAGGCTCAGGGGGGTCAACTCTGGCTACTCACGGTCTCGTAGTCGCCGGGGAGTCCTCCCTGTGGTGTTTGTTCTCCACAAGTCGAGCCAGGGGCGTCGGGTGCAGAGGGCAAAGCCTCACGCTTCCGGCGGGAAACGTGTGTTGTTTCAAAGTTGCTTCTTTGTTGCAAAGTTGCAGTCTTTGGGGAACAGAGCCACTGTCCTCTGGAGTTCTTGGTCCTTCTAGATGCAGGGTAGTCCTCTGAGGCTTCAGAGGTTGCTGGACCCTGGGAACGCGTCCCTGGAGCAGTGTCTTTAGAAGTGGGGAGACAGGCCGGTAGAGCTGGGGGCCAAAGCAGTTGGTGTCTCCGTCTTCTGTGCAGGTTTTTCAGTTCAGCAGTCCTCTTCTTCTTAGGTTGCAGGAATCTGAGTTCCTTGGTTCTGGGGAGCCCCTAAATACTGAATTTAGGGGTGTGTTTAGGTCTGGGGGGTTAGTAGCCAATGGCTACTAGCCCTGAGGGTGGCTACACCCTCTTTGTGCCTCCTCACTGAGGGGAGGGGGGGCACATCCCTAATCCTATTGGGGGAATCCTCCATCTGCAAGATGGAGGATTTCTAAAAGTCAGAGTCACCTCCGCTCAGGACACCTTAGGGGCTGTCCTGACTGGCCAGTGACTCCTCCTTGTTTTTCTCATTATCTCCTCCGGCCTTGCCGCCAAAAGTGGGGCCGTGGCCGGAGGGGGCGGGCAACTCCACTAGCTCGAGTGCCCTGGGGTGCTGTAACAAAGGGGGTGAGCCTTTGAGGCTCACCGCCAGGTGTTACAGTCCCTGCAGGGGGAGGTGAGAAGCACCTCCACCCAGTACAGGCTTTGTTACTAGCCGCAGAGTGACAAAGGCACTCTCCCCATGTGGCCAGCAACATGTCTGGTGTGTGGCAGGCTGCTAAAACTAGTCAGCCTACACAGATAGTCGGTTAAGGTTTCAGGGGGCACCTCTAAGGTGCCCTCTGGGGTGTATGTTATAATAAAATGTACACTGGCATCAGTGTGCATTTATTGTGCTGAGAAGTTTGATACCAAACTTCCCAGTTTTCAGTGTAGCCATTATGGTGCTGTGGAGTTCATGCACGACAGACTCCCAGACCATATACTCTTATGGCTACCCTGCACTTACAATGTCTAAGGTTTTGTTTAGACACTGTAGGGGCATAGTGCTAATGCACTTATGCCCTCACCTATGGTATAGTGCACCCTGCCTTAGGGCTGTAAGGCCTGCTAGAAGGGTGACTTATCTATACCTGTAGGCAGTGTGAGGTTGACATGGCACCCTGAGGGGAGTGCCATGTCGACTTAGTCGTTTTATCCCCACTAGCACACACAAGCTGGCAAGCAGTGTGTCTGTGCTGAGTGAGGGGTCCCCAGGGTGGCATAAGACATGCTGCAGCCCTTAGAGACCTTCCCTGGCATCAGGGCCCTTGGTACCAGAGGTACCAGTTACAAGGGACTTACCTGGATGCCAGGGTGTGCCAATTGTGGAAACAAAGGTACAGGTTAGGGAAAGAACACTGGTGCTGGGGCCTGGTTAGCAGGCCTCGGCACACTTTCAAATCATAACTTAGCATCACCAAAGGCAAAAAGTCAGGGGGTAACCATGCCAAGGAGGCATTTCCTTACACCCCCTTTTCTCGGCCCCCGCTTGATGGATCACCCCAAAACTCTCCAGACAGATGCTGAAGTGAGCCTCTTATTTTTTTTAACATTTCGTGAAGATTCATCAAACATGGCCGGAGTTATTAGCAAAACAAGAAATGCTTTTCTATAAAAACTAGGCCCTCTTACTACCTACTGACGACCGTCACTAGTGTGTGTGTGTGTGTGTATGTGTGTATATATCTATATATACACACACACATACACAGCCACACATCCTTACGCAGCTACTCATGCCCCACCTCGCACCCTCGCCATGCACTGCTAATTGCCCCACAATTACGGCACTTATGACATCTTTGATAATATCATTGTAATATTTACATTTTTGAAAAAAAAACTGTGCATGGTGGGGGCGCGAGTTATAGTTACCTAAGGGCACAAGTTATAGTTACCTAAGATAAGTATAACTATAATTGGTGAATTTCTATGGTTTGGTACGTTTAAAATGTGAGCTCACCAACTATAATTTTTTTCTTTTACCTACTGACGGTCGCCTTCTACCTATAACAAAAGGTTCCTTGGAGTCCAGAGTTTGCGTTGTTTTGCTTTTGTGACACTGTGAACGGAGCGCTGATGCTACAGAACTGAAATTGAAAGCAATCTGGTTTGTTAGGAGTCGACTGCTTTCAGTTTGATTGGTGATCAGAGGGCATAGAGTATCCCTCTCAACCCAGAAAGCCTACTAGACTCTGGTATGCATATAGCTGGGTCCAAACAGAGGTGGCATTGTGGGCAGAATAACATTCGATTGGGATGCTACCTGAGCAATTGCCAGTGGTTAGAAATTCCTCCCATCACCGGTTATTTCATTAGTATAATCTAGACAAGAGTGTGTAACTGAATTCACCAGCAGAAATCAGCGATTTGTGGGACTAAATGGAAAGAATTTCAGAAGGTGTTTTAGCAGAACACAACATGGGAAGAATACTGCATTAATTTGCATAGCCACATTCAGATCTTTATGAAGTAGAAAACCAAAACTGTTGACTTTCTAGGTGGGGGGGGGGCAGGGGCAAGGAGCTTCAGATTACCCAAGCAAAGCCCGAGGGACCAAGAATTATTTCTACCAAGGAGCAGGACTTGGGACTCAGATCCATTTAGTCTCAAGTAATTGTAAATCATCCAGTGCAATACTGTTGGTTGGCAACTTGAAAATGAGTTTTAGGATAAGTTGCCTATTATCATTATAAGATATTAATCCTATAGTTATATTCTCTGATAACATTAGCGAGAGGGCATATGTAGTTTCTAAAGAAAATCGGCAATAGAGTTAAAATTTGCAGAATGTCAAATAGAGAACAAAAATGCATTTGAATGACAAGACGGTAATACTATGGAAAGTTTACTGTTATGCAGAAAGTATAGCAATTTAAAGCTGTTCCAGGTATTTCATCCTCCTCGGATTTTAGAACGGAATGACCAACCATATCAAATGCGGCTGATAGATCAAGCAAAACGAGGCATCTGGGACTACCCTGATCTAGAGCCCATCTATAGTTGTTTACAAGACTCTAATGCATCATCTGTATCCATTTCAGCTTTAAAACCCACTAAAGCAGGGATCTTCAAACTGGGGGGCTTCAAGTGATCCCAGGGGATCTGGCCAAAAGAAGCATTATCATGACACCAGTGTTTTGCTTTAGTGAAGGGCAGTAAGCTGCTCTGGAATGGGCCATCATTAACCTCTTTTATCTTTTGTATCCTGGCTGGGAGAAGGTGCCAAAAGGGAAGGGACTTCAAATTTTCTTCAAACCCCTCACCCCCATTTCTAATAATCACACTGTGGATGCTTGTACACTTTAGTAAAGCCTTTGTGACCAGAATAATAGGTTTGGCAATCGTGTATTTGATTGCAATTGGTGTAGGAAAGTACCATCTTCCTTGGCATGTTACCCCCATTTATACCTGTATGTCAGTATGTTTTTGCCTGTCTCACTGGGATCCTGCTGGTCAGGACCCCAGTGCTCATAATTTATGGCCTAATGTGTATGCCTGTGTAGTGCCTAACTGTGTCACGGAGGCTCTGCTAATCCGAACCTCAGTGCTTATGCTCTCTCTCTGCTTTTAAATTTGTCACTGTAGGCCAGTGACTTAATTTACCAATTTCATTTGGCATACTGGACCCTCGTTATAAGTCCCTAGTATATGGTACCTAGGTACCCAGGGCATTTGGGTTAAAGGAGATCCCTATGGGCTGCAGCATTTCTTTTGCCACCCATAGGGAGCTCAGACAAACCCTTACATAGGACTGCCATTACAGCCTGCGTGAAATAACGCACACGTTATTTCACAGCCATTTTCACTGCACTTAAGTAACTTATTATTCACCTATATTTCTAACCTTGACTTGCTGAAGGTTAGGTGCAAAGTTACTAATTGTGAGGGCACCCTTGCTCTAGCAAAGGTGCCTCCACATAGTTCAGGGGCATTTCCCCAGACTTTGTGAGTGCGGAGACACCATTACACGCGTAATACATATAGGTCAATACCTATATGTAGCTTTACAATGGTAACTCCGAATATGGCCATGTAACATGTCTCAGATCATGGAATTGTCCCCCCATTCAAAATCTGGTATTGGGGAGCCAATTCCATGCATTGTGGGGGCTCCCCTAAGGAACCCCAGTACTGCCAAACCAGCCATCTGAGGCTTGCACAGCAGCTACAGCTGCTGCCACCTCACAGACAGAGTTCTGCCCTCCTGGGGTCTGAGCAGCCCAGGCAGGCAAAACAAAGCATTTCCTCTGAGAGCAGGGTGTTACACCCTCTCCCTTTTGAAATAGGTGTTACAGGCTGGGGAGGAATAGCCTCCCTCAGCTCTGGAAATGCTTTGAAGGGCACAGATGGTGCCCTCCTTGCATAAACCAGTCTACACCGGTTCAGAGACCCCTTCTCCCCTGCTCTGACGCAAAACTGGACAAAGGAAAGAGGAGTGACCACTCCCCTGTCCATCACGACCACAGGGGTGATGCCCAGAGCTCCTCCATTGTGTCCCAGACTTCAGCCATCTTGCTTTGCAGGGCGTGGGGGCAATCTAGAGGGCTCTGAGTGGCCAGTGCCAGCAGGTGACGTCAGAGACCCCTCCCGATAGGTCCTTAGCTGATAAGGTAGCCAATACCCCTGTCAGGGCTATTTAGGGTCTCTCCTGTGGGTTCTCTTCAGATTCTGCTTGGAAGTTTCCTTCAGGAATCCTCTGCAACAACTTCAGACTCTTCTGACCTTGGATCATCTGCAGCCTGCTCCAAGAAACGCTGTAACTGCAACAAAGTGTCTACAAGAGACACTTTTCTTCAGCAACCTCAGGTCCAAGTCAGCAACTGCAACAGTTTCCACGGTGTGCACGCTCTGGGGACTCCCTGTCTTCATCTTGCACCAGAAGGACCGAAGAAATCTCCAGTGGAGTGTAGGAGTCACTCCCCTGCTCCAAGCAGGCACCTTCCAAGACGATGACCGGTACCCTGGGACTCCTCTCACAGCGACGAGCGTGCTCCTACGGACACAGAGGGTGGACATCATTGACATGGACTGTCCTGAGGTCCTGCGGACGCAATTTGGTGGAGGTAAGACTTTGCCTTCCCCGAGAGCGACAGTACCCCTGTGTACTGCGTCCTCTTCGCCTCCTGAGGCCTCTGTGCACTCTTTGCAAAATTCCTTTGTGCATAGTCTGGCCCAGGTCCCCAGCACTCCATCCTGCGACGCTCAACTCACTGAGTTGTTCTCCGGCGGCTTGGGACCTTCTTTTGTTGTGCTGCATCAACCGCGTTTTGCACCTCCTTTGAACCCGGATCCTGCGACTCCCGGGGGTGCTGGCTGGCATCCTGAGGGCTCTCTAAAGTGCTGAGAGCCCCCTCTTCCTCCTCACACAGAGTTGAGCCCCCCGGGTCCCTCCTGGGTCCATCCAGCGCCATTTTGATGCAAAATGCACTTTTGTCGTAGCCAAGGCTTGTTGGCGACTTCCAACACGAAATCTCGTCTGTAACGATCTTCACGCCGTGGGACATCTTTTGCTTCATGCAGGAACCCGCTGGCGTCTTCCTAGGGTGCATTCCTGCAGTCTTTGACTAACCAAGGACTCTTCTTCTGCACCCTCTTCTGGGTTGGCAGGGGCTCCTGTCCTTCCTGGAACTTCTTTCAACTTCTGGACTTGGTCCCCTTCCTTTGCAGGTCTTCAGGTCCAATAATCCAGCAGTTGTTCTTTGCAGACTTGGTTGGCTGCTACAAAATCCCAAAAACGAAGTGTAGTGTGTCCTAAGGAAACTTGCAGTACTTTACTCCTGCTTTTCTGGGCTCTGGGGTGGGGTAATTTACTTACCTTTACTGTATTCTTACTCTCCCAGCGATTCTGCACACACTACACTTGTCTGGGGGGAATTCGTGATTCGCATTCCACTTTCTTAGTATATGGTTTGTGTTGCCCCTAGACCTATTTTCTCCCAGTGCATTCTATAGGATTTCCTACTGCTTGCATTGTTCTATGACTATTTACTTGTATAATTTTGGTGTCTAGTGTATATATTGTGTATAATACTTACCTCCAGAAGGAGTATTGTCTCTAAGATATTTTTGGTACTGTGTCACCCAAATAAATACCTTTATTTTTGGTAACGCTGAGTATTGTCTTTACTTGTGTACAGTGTAACTATAAGTGGTATTGCATGAGCTTTGCATGTCTCCTAGTTCAGCCTAAGCTGCTCTGCTATAGCTACCTCTATCAGCCTAAGCTGCTAGAACACTGACTACATTTCACTAATAAGGGATAACTGGACCTGGTATAAGGTGTTAGTCCCCAAGGTACCCACTACAAGCCAGGCCAGCCTCCTACAATCGGTAACAGAACTTAACTGCAGTGTTTAAGTAAGTCTAGACCTATTTAAACATTGCCAGTTAAATAAAATAATAGTGATAAAGTTTGAGGGGGGCCCCAATAATTTATTTTTCTTTCCAGGTGGGGCGCGGCATTAAATAGTTTGAAGACCACTGCACTAAAGTATCATCCATGACATGATGGTTTTCTGAAACCACTGGACCAAACGTTCTTTTCTCCCATCTTAGCCACAGCCTGTAATAGGGAGACTTCTATAGTTCACCACATCTTCTGAGCTAAAAAAAATTTTTTTTTTCTCGAGTGGCTTCACTAGTGATTATTTTCTTCCCTTTGGAACCTTACCACAACCAAATTAAGCATTCGGTTCAAAAAGATGGTAATTACAGGAACTGTGACTCAAGAGAACTTTGAGGATTTGAGTACAGTTCACAATGGGACAAACACCAACCCACTCTCACCGCCGGTGTTTGCTCCACAGTGATTGCTGTTCTCTTTTTTTACGGGGGGGTTGCCCTCGCAGCCCTCCCCATCCTACTTACCTGCTACTGCAGCTCTGTTTAATTAAGCATATCAGTGCAGGCAGAAAAATGTGCGTCGGCCTTGTAAACCCAGCAAAAAGTCCGGATACCAAATTTAAGCATCTTTGGACTACAAATACCTTCAAAAAAGCCTCCTTTCTCTCCCATTAAAATTCTCCCCACATTTAGTTCAACAACAGTGAGGAGGTTTTATACCAGGAACTTAACATCTATTGAAGTGGTTGATGATGAGGAAACCTCATTGGTAGAATTGGTAAGTTCAGTTTTAATGGGGTCACAGATACCCTGTATTTTCTTAGTAAAATGTGTGGTCAGCTTCTCACAAAATATTTGAGTATCATGGTCAGACATTCTGGTGTAATGAACAAACACCGCTTGAAAAAAGTTTATTATAGAAATTTGATGCAGCTCTGACAACGTTACAGAAGTGTGTGGATTTCACTCTTGTTAACCCTTGTTTATAAGTTGACAGTCGAAGTTTGAATGCCTCCTCTGCGTTCACAGGACGGTCTTAGTTTTCAATCTCATTGGCTTGTACAATAGTTTTGATTTCAGTTTTGGGTATTTGTCATAGAAAGAGTCACTTTGACTTTGTCAACCCAAAGCTCTCATAACTCGCACCTCAGCTCCACCTGCAGATCACCTGTTTCAGCCTTTGTCTTCAGAAGCACATGGGCAAAGAATCCAGGATTTGAAGGTTTCAGGTCTGGTAATCTTCCCACTGGGCTGTGGCATATAAGGGCGTTGGTGATTTTTCTCCTTATGTGGCATAAGCGGAACTTGGCTTGGAGTCCAAAGGAGACCGTTCAGATGCAGATCAGGTGAGCTGTGCACACATTTTCAAGGACAGGATCTTTAATTTACAGAAATGTGCTCAGGCAGTTCTGGTGGCTGAGAAGGCCTCGAAGACCAGATGATCTGCCCAAAAGTGGCCTTTATGGACAATTGTAGTCCGTGTAAGCAAAGGGTGTGTAGTTTATAACAACTAAATGAGTCTCAAGCATTGTCCATATCTCCAAGCACACACAGGGTTTCACTGCTCGAAGACACTCAATAGTTGTCATTGAAAAATCCTCATCCGCCCTCAGTTCAGACATCGAAACACCCATATTGAAGCCCACTCTCATGCACTTCAAGCGAGGCAGTGAAAGGAATTGCAAAGATTTCCGACGCCTGATATCTGAAAATTTAAAGGTACTGTGCTCAGCTTTCAGTTGTTAGCGGTAGTTTCCTCGATGTTTAACAGATGTTCTTACACATTCATTTCCATTCTGATTTTTCTCTTCTCCTTAAATGCTGATATTTCGTGGTTGAAGGATTAATAAACCTTTCTAGTTGTCATCCAGGCGCTACGCACAGCTCCTGAACCCTCTTCCCCGAAGGGTGATCTGTGCAGTGAATCTATAACTGGTGCTCTTTTCCTGTTGATTAATACCCTGCAAGGCTTTCAGTTTTATCCACTCGCCGACTCACTGAATTTTCCAGGCCTCTCACTGTAAGTCTTATCAATGGTGTTCATGGATCATACTTGAGCCTCCTTGAACGACTGCCGTTTTAAGACAATCTTCTGTTCTTAAAGTGCAGCTTTGCGCCTGTCTAAAGGCTCCAAAGTACTGAGCCTATCGGGGCAAGCGCTGTATTAAAACTTGTTCAAGACACCATGTTGGCACTTTCTCACCCTCTGCTGTTGTCGCCACCTTGCTTCTTGCAGAATCTGTCTGGCCGAAGATCAGGGTGCCCCTCAAGGTGGTGAAGACCGCAGAGAACAAGCTGAGCAACCGGTTCTTCCCCTACGACGAGATTGAGACAGAGTCAGTGCTGGCCATTGATGATGACATCATCATGCTGACGTCAGACGAGCTGCAGTTTGGCTATGAGGTAAGACACCACCTCTGCGTTACCCTGCCTCTCCTCCACCAATGTTAAGTCTGCATGATAGAACTGCATAGTTGTGTTTTTTTATATGTAGCTAGCACTGAAGGACCGGATGGCTTTGTGTAATAAAAGCATAGACCTTCCTTGAGTTTTATCTACAAGCACTTGTACAAAAGCAGCTTTGTAATTTTTCCTCAGATGTTGTGCTGGGCAAGAAGTGCCTGTTTGCCTTCTGGGGAAGTTGTTTTTCCGTCTCCAATCTTGTTAAGTTGTGCCTCTCTAAAGAGTAACATGGAAACCGATCTACACTGCATGCTAACAACACCACCTTCTCCCTATTAATTGCATGTTTGCCCAACTTCGTCATTAAGTTGTTGTCCAACCAGCACTCCTAGTGCGTGTTATTTTTGCACATTCCAAGTGATTGTGCAAGATCCCTTCTGTAGGGTTCCCTGTAAAGCGGACCACCTTTTAGACATCAGCAACAATTGCTACAGCTCCCACAAAGGTGTGTCCTTGCAAGGTGTCAAGGAGTCATTGACCTGCGTGGTCCTCTCAATGATCTGATCTTGTGTGTTGTGCTTCAGGGAGGACCTGACCTTGCAGTTATGGCTGGACTGTTCCTATTGGAGCAGGGTCAAGACTGATTTGTGTATGGCAGAGTCCGATCTGAGGTGGCATGGTGGCCAAAAGAACAGTGGGTTAGAATTCTACCTCGAGTGATTGCCAGTGGTTAGACTTCTTGCCAGCATTCCACCCATTGCTTTGTCTGATAGAACACTCCATCAGATATTGTTTCTTCTTCACCTTACACATGTCTGACTCCTTCATCACCTTCCCGAGGCCAGTCACATGGTCCGCACCTTCCTTTTGAGGAGGTCCAGGAGTTCCTTCTCTTAGTTCTCTGACTAAGGTGAGAAAGCCACGTGCAGGGTGACAAACAGAAGTACGAAGGGAGTGAGCCCTACACCTGACTGTGAAACTTCTCGCTTGTCGAACAAGAGACATGGCAGAATCCCACTTCCTCCCGAGCCCGTTTGTTGGAGTATCTTATATGCACTTAAGGTCCTTATTCAATTTTCCAGCAGCCCGTTAATTTTTGAGTGGTAGGCCATAGAGAAGCGGTAGGTCACACTAGCTTGCTTCCACATCTCTCCCATGTTTGAGGAGATGAAGTTTGTTCTCTGGTCAGAAATCACTGTTTTGAGAAATCGAACCCTAGGAAAGATCCCTTTGACTGCCACGGCTACCACCATCGCGTGTTTAGCTCCCCAGAGGAACTGCCCCTGGATGCCTTGTGACATGTTCCGCAACCAAGATGTACTTTTACATCGAGCGCAGGGGGATAACAATGGACCAATACTGTCAGTTCCTACCCATTCAGATGGAATGATGGCAGCTGGCAGTGGGACCACAGCATCAAGTAGTGCCCGTGGTATTACCTCCTGACTTATCACTCAGGTGGGGGGGTAGAAGCAAAGTGCTCTTGAGCGATTAAGTGCCAATGTCCCTGTGTAAGCATGCAGAAATCGTTGCATCTGTCTTATAGTTTTATTTACTCGAAGTTTGCAAACACCAAGATATCATCTGAAACCTTGGGTTATGCAGCATTCGTAGGTACAAGAACTTGCTGTGGTTTCCCTGCTGCCCCCGGGCGCGGTGTTTATGAAATGGAACACTTACTGCGTCTGCTTTATCACATGTGGACCACAAACCCATTGATAGCCTAGAGATGTTTGGTAGCCCCCACACTTAAATGGTTTCACCTTTCCTTCGAGATGGGCGCGAGAGTTTTTGAGAGGAATTTTTTCAAAGATTTTTTTTAAAACTGAGAACGTTGTGTTATGACCCCCCCAGACCTATTGAAAATGCCATGTATATCCTGTGTGAGCTCAGTCACTCAGGGGGATCAGCGTAGGGCCCCAATGTCCCCGGGGGGGAGGGGGCTCCGAGAGAGATGCCCTCTTTACAGGTTGATGGAGAGTCAGTGGGGAAGGATACCGCTTCCAACAAATCATTGCTTAATCCCCACAAAATTAGAAATGCACGGTTGTGCCTGGTTTCCCTAAGGTGTGATCTGCAGATGACAGGTCCACTCTACCCTGAAACACTTACGTACTTTACGTGTACGTACACATATTACATGAGTGTGCTGCAGACCACGTGCCATGAAAACAGAGCATGTCTGATATTAACACAGGATTAACTCCTCACTGTTAGCAAAACATTCCCCTTCTTTCAGTTGTGCAATAAATTACTGAGTCACTTTGTTAAAAAAAACATGAAAGACCACAATATGCCCTCAGCTGTCTTCAGTGTGCACACAGAGCCACGCTCGGTGTGCAGGGGGTTGTAGATAAAAGCCCTGCTAATAAGAAAAACAAATCAAGCCAATTGGGCTTCGTAAAGCATAGGAATGCACTTCATTATTACCATTACAATCTAGTTTGGATGCAGTTTGAGAAATCCTCTGCTGCGTGGCTAGAGGGAGCTCTTCACTGCACAGCAGGGCAGCCGCCTGCTGGAGGCTGCTGCAAACACAGCAGCACAGCCGCCTGCTGGAGGCTGCTGCAAACACAGCAGCACAGCCGCCTGCTGGAGGCTGCTGCAAACACAGCAGCACAGCCGCCTGCTGGAGGCTGCTGCACACACAGCAGCACAGCCGCCTGCTGGAGGCTGCTGCACACACACCAGCACAGCCGCCTGCTGGAGGCTGCTGCACACACACCAGCAGGGCAGCCGCCTGCTAGAGGCTGTTGCACACACAGCAGCACAGCCGCCTGCTAGAGGCTGCTGCACACACACCAGCAGGGCAGCCGCCTGCTAGAGGCTGCTGCACACACAGCAGCACAGCCGCCTGCTAGAGGCTGCTGCACACACAGCAGCACAGCCGCCTGCTAGAGGCTGCTGCACACACAACACAGCCACCTGCTAGAGGCTGCTGCACACACAACACAGCCACCTGCTAGAGGCTGCTGCACACACAACACAGCCACATGCTAGAGGCTGCTGCACACACAACACAGCCACCTGCTAGAGGCTGCTGCACACACAACACAGCCACCTGCTAGAGGCTGCTGCACACACAGCAGCACAGCCGCCTGCTAGAGGCGGCTGCAAACACAACACAACCACCTGCTAGAGGCGGCTGCAAACACAACACAACCACCTGCTAGAGGCGGCTGCAAACACAACACAACCACCTGCTAGAGGCTGCTGCACACACAACACAGCCACCTGCTAGAGGCTGCTGCAAACACAACACAACCACCTGCTAGAGGCAGCTGCACACACAGCAGCACAGCCACCTGCTGGAGGCTGGTGCACACAAAACACAGCCACCTGCTAGAGGCTGCTGCACACACACCAGCACAGCCGCCTGCTAGAGGCTGCTGCACACACAGCAGCACAGCCGCCTGCTGGAGGCTGCTGCACACACAACACAGCCACCTGCTAGAGGCTGCTGCACACACAACACAGCCACCTGCTAGAGGCTTCTGCACACACAACACAGCCACCTGCTAGAGGCTGCTGCAAACACAACACAACCACCTGCTAGAGGCGGCTGCACACACAGCAGCACAGCCGCCTGCTGGAGGCTGGTGCACACACAACACAGCCACCTGCTAGAGGCTGCTGCACACACAACACAGCCACCTGCTAGAGGCTGCTGCACTCACAGCAGCACAGCAGGACTACCGCCTGCCTCTGGCTGCTGCAACCACAATGCAACAGCAGCACAGCTGCCTGCCCGAGTCTGCTGCACACACAACGGCACAGCCGTCTGCTAGAGGCTGCTGCAAACATCACAGCAGCACAGTCACCTTCCAGAGGCTGCTGCAAACTCAACATCAGCAGCACAGCTGCCTGCCAGGGGATGCTGCAAAAACGACAGCAGAGCCGCTTACCAGAGGCTGCTGCAGATGCCTGCCAGAGGCTGTTTCAAACACAACAGAAGAGCAACACATCCGCCTCCCAGAGGCTGCTGCAAACACAACAGCAACACAGGTGCCTGCAAGAATCTGCTGCAAACACAACAGCACAGCAGGACAATTGCCTGACTGAGGCTGCTGTAAACACAACAGCAATACAGCCACCTGCCAGAGGTTTGTGTAAACACAACTGCAGCACAGTTGCCTGCCAGAGGCTGCTGCAAACACATTACAGCAGCACAGCTGCCTGCCAGAGGCTGCTGCAAACACAACACAACAGCAGCACAGCTGCCTGCCAAAGGCTGTTGCAAACACAACACAACAGCACAGCTGCTTGCCGGAGGCTTCTTCAAGCTCAACAGGACCGCCGCCTGCCAGAGGCTGTTGCAAGTACAACACCACAGCAACACTGCCTCTCGCCGGAGGCTGCCGCAAACCGAATATAGCAGTTGCACAGCCACCTGGCAGAGGCTTTTGCAACTACACCAGCACAGCTGTCTGCCAGAGGATTCTGCAAACACGAGCAGCACAGTTGCAAAACAGGACAGTAGCACAGCTGCTTTGCAGAAGGTGCTGCAAGCACCACAGCAGCACAGCCTGCTTCCAGTGGCTGCTGTGAACACACACCACAGCAGCACAGCTGCCACCCGGGGGATACTGCAAAAACAACATCAGCACACTCGCCTGCCGGAGGCTCCGGCAAACCCAACACAACACCAGCACAGTCACCTGCCAGAGGCTGCTGTAAACCCAACACTACGCCAGCACATCCACCTGCCAGAGGCTGTCGCAAACACATCACAGCAGCACAGCAGCCTGCCAGAGGCTGTCGCAAACACATCACAGCAGCACAGCAGCCTGCCAGAGGCTGTCGCAAACACATCACAGCAGCACAGCTGCCTGCCAGAGGCTACTGCAAACACACACCACAGCCGCCTGCTAGGGGATGCTGCAAACACCACAGCAGCACAGCCGCCTGCTGGAGGCTTCTGCAAACACAGCAACAGCAGAGCCGCCTGCCAGACGCTGCTGTTAACATAACACATCAGCAGCACAGTTGCCTGCCGGAGGCTGCTGCAAACACACACCACAGTCCCCTGCCAGGGGATGCTGCAAACACAACAGAAGAGCAGCACAGCTGCAAAAAAAAAAAAAACACTACAGAAGAGCAGCACAGCCATCTTCCAGAGGCTGCTGCAAACACAACAGCAGCACAGCTGCCTGCTGGTGGATGCTAAAAAATCACAGCAGCACAGCTGCCTGCTGGTGGATGCTAAAAACATCACAGCAGCACAGTCGAATGCCAGAGGCTGCTGCAAACTCAACATCATAGCAGCACAGCTGCCTGCCAGGGGATGCTGCAAACACAACAGAACAGCAGCACAGCCGCCTGCCAGAGGCTGCTGCAAACACAACAGAACAGCAGCACAGCCGCCTGCCAGAGGCTGCTGCAAACACAACAGAACAGCAGCACAGCTGCCTGCCAGAGGCTGCTGCAAACACAACACATCAGCAGCACAGCCGCCTGCCAGAGTCTGCTGCAAACACAACACAACACATCAGCAGCACAGCCGCCTGCCAGAGGCTTCGTACACACAAAACAGCAGCAACACAACCCCCTGCCGTAGGCTGCTGCAAACACAACACAGCAGCAGCACAGCTGCCTGCGAGAGGCTGCTGCAAACACAACACAGCAGCAGCACAGCCGCCTGCCAGAGGCTGCTGCAAACGCAGCAGCAGCACAAACGTCTTCCATGGGCTGCCGCAAACACAACACAGCAGCACATCCGCCTGCCAGAGACTGCTTAAAAGACAACACAGCAGCACCTCAGCCGGCTGCCAGTCTGCATGGGACCGTGCATGCGAGCTCGCACTCCTGACTCACCCCCGATGACAGATGGAATTCCTGCTGTCCTGGCTCCGGCTGCTGTGATGGAGTATGGAGGGGTCCCGAGGTTAAGTATGTGAAGGTTGATGCTTGTGGATGAAGAGAGCATCCTGCCTGGCGGAGCGAGGCTCCAGGAACCTGTCAACCCAGGCACGCAGAGCCAGGTACCAGCCGCAGGTACACCCATCCATCACCCCCCCCCAGGGTGCCTGCGGGCCCTGCCCAGGACGGGCGCTTCAAAGGCCCACTCTAAGCCGGGCTTCAGGAAAAGCCTTCCTTTCTTTTCTCTTTTTGGGTTATGTCTTTTTTGCTGTTTTTTCTAATCGTGTGAGTTTTCACTCTACTCCCTTTCTTTTAAATATTAGCACCCTTCTCCTATAGGTTTAAATTATCAACCCTGTGGCCTTTTAGTGAAGGTGAGGCGTTGAGGGCTGGCCTCTTTGTGGAGGGTAGGTGTGGAGGGCTGGCCTCTTTGTGAAGGTGAGGCGTGGAGGGCTGGCCTCTTTGTGAAGGGTAGGGGTGGAGGGCTGGCCTCTTTGTGAAGGGTAGGGGTGGAGGGCTGGTCTCTTTGTGAAGGGCAGGGGTGGAGGGCTGGCCTCTTTGTGAAGGGTAGGGGTGGAGGGCTGGCCTCTTTGTGAAGGGTAGGGGTGGAGGGCTGGCCTCTCTGTGAAGGGTAGGGGTGGAGGGCTGGCCTCTTTGTGAAGGGTAGGGGTGGAGGGCTGGCCTCTTTGTGAAGGGTAGGGGTGGAGGGCTGGCCTCTTTGTGAAGGGTAGGGGTGGAGGGCTGGCCTCTTTGTGAAGGTGAGGTGCGCAGGGCTGACCTTTTTGTGAAGGCGAGGCATGGAGGGTTGGCCTCTTTGTGAAGGCGAGGCGTACAGGGCTGACCTCTTTGTGAAGGCGAGGCATGGAGGGCTGGCCTCTTTGTGAAGGTGAGGTGTACAGGGCTGGCCTCTTTGTGAAGGGCAGGGGTGGAGGGCTGGCCTCTTTGTGGAGGGTAGGTGTTGAGGGCTGGCCTCTTTGTGGAGGGTAGGTGTTGAGGGCTGGCCTCTTTGTGGAGGGTAGGTGTGGAGGGCTGGCCTGTTTGTGAAGGGTAGGTGTGGAGGGCTGGCCTCGTTGTGAAGGGTAGGTGTGGAGGGCTGGCCTCTTTGTGAAGGGTAGGTGTGGAGGGCTGGCCTCTTTGTGAAGGGTAGGTGTGCAGGGCTGACCTCTTTGTGAAGGCGAGGCGTGGAGGACTGGCCTCTTTGTGGAGGGTAGGTGTGGAGGACTGGCCTCTTTGTGAAGGCGAGGTGTGCAGGGCTGACCTCTTTGTGAAGGCGAGGCGTGGACGGTTGGCCTCTTTGTGAAGGGTAGGTGTGGAGGGCTGGCCTCTTTGTAAAGGGTAGGGGTGGAGGGCTGGCCTCTTTGTGAAGGCGAGGCGTGGAGGGTTGGCCTCTTTGTGAAGGGTAGGGGTGGAGGACTGGCCTCTTTGTGAAGGGTAGGGTTGGAGGGCTGGCCTCTTTGTGAAGGTGAGGCGTGGAGGGCTGGCCTCTTTGTGAAGGCGAGACGTGGAGGGCTGGCCTCTTTGTGAATGCGAGACGTGGAGGGCTGGCCTCTTTGTGAAGGCGAGACGTGGAGGGCTGGCCTCTTTGTGAAGGCGAGACGTGGGGGGCTGGCCTCTTTGTGAAGGCGAGACGTGGAGGGCTGGCCTCTTTGTGAAGGCGAGACGTGGAGGGCTGGCCTCTTTGTGAAGGGTAGGGGTGGAGGGCTGGCCTCTTTGTGAAGGGTAGGGGTGGAGGGCTGGCCTCTTTGTGAAGGCGAGGCGTGGAGGGCTGGCCTCTTTGTGAAGGGTAGGTGTGCAGGGCTGGCCTCTTTGTGAAGGGTAGGTGTGCAGGGCTGGCCTCTTTGTGAAGGGTAGGTGTGCAGGGCTGGCCTCTTTGTGAAGGCGAGGTGTGCAGGGCTGACCTCTTTGGGAAGGCGAGGCATGGAGGGTTGGCCTCTTTGTGAAGGCAAGGCGTGGAGGGTTGGCCTCTTTGTGAAGGCAAGGCGTGGAGGGCTGGCCTCTTTGTGAAGGCAAGGCGTGGAGGGCTGGCCTCTTTGTGAAGGCAAGGCGTGGAGGGCTGGCCTCTTTGTGAAGGTGAGGTGTACAGGGCTGACCTCTTTGTGAAGGCGAGGCGTGGAGGGCTGGCCTCTTTGTGAAGGTGAGGTGTACAGGGCTGGCCTCTTTGTGAAGGGCAGGGGTGGAGGGCTGGCCTCTTTGTGGAGGGTAGGGGTGGAGGGCTGGCCTCTTTGTGGAGGGTAGGTGTGGAGGGCTGGCCTCTTTGTGAAGGGTAGGTGTGGAGGGCTGGCCTCTTTGTGAAGGGTAGGGGTGGAGGACTGGCCTCTTTGTGAAGGCGAGGCGTGGAGGGCTGTCCTCTTTGTGAAGGGTAGGTGTGCAGGGCTGGCCTCTTTGTGAAGGTGAGGTGTGCAGGGCTGACCTCTTTGTGAAGGTGAGGCGTGGAGGGCTGGCCTCTTTGTGAAGGTGAGGTGTGCAGTGCTGACCTCTTTGTGAAGGTGAGGCGTGGAGGGCTGGCCTCTTTGTGAAGGCGAGGCGTGGAGGACTGGCCTCTTTGTGAAGGCGTGGCGTGGAGGGTTGGCCTCTTTGTGAAAGTAGGTGTGGAGGGCTGGCCTCTTTGTGAAGGCGAGGCGTGGAGGGCTGGCCTCTTTGTGAACGGTAGGTGTGGAGGGCTGGCCTCTTTGTGAAGGCAAGGCGTGGAGGACTGGCCTCTTTGTGAACGGTAGGTGTGGAGGGCTGGCCTCTTTGTGAAGGCGAGGCGTGGAGGGCTGGCCTCTTTGTGAAGGCGAGACGTGGAGGGCTGGCCTCTTTGTGAAGGCGAGACGTGGAGGGCTGGCCTCTTTGTGAAGGCGAGACGTGGAGGGCTGGCCTCTTTGTGAAGGGTAGGGGTGGAGGGCTGGCCTCTTTGTGAAGGGTAGGGGTGGAGGGCTGGCCTCTTTGTGATGGCGAGGCGTGGAGGGCTGGCCTCTTTGTGAAGGCGAGGCGTGGAGGGCTGGCCTCTTTGTGAAGGCGAGGCGTGCAGGGCTGGCCTCTTTGTGAAGGGTAGGTGTGCAGGGCTGGCCTCTTTGTGAAGGGTAGGTGTGCAGGGCTGGCCTCTTTGTGAAGGGTAGGTGTGCAGGGCTGGCCTCTTTGTGAAGGCGAGGTGTGCAGGGCTGACCTCTTTGGGAAGGCGAGGCATGGAGGGTTGGCCTCTTTGTGAAGGCAAGGCGTGGAGGGCTATCTTCTTTGTGAAGGCAAGGCGTGGAGGGCTGGCTTCTTTGTGAAGGGTAGGGGTGGAGGGCTGGCCTCTTTGTGAAGGCGAGGCGCGGAGGGCTGGCCTCTTTGTGAAGGTGAGGTGTGCAGGGCTGACCTCTTTGTGAAGGCGAGGCGTGGAGGGCTGGCCTCTTTGTGAAGGTGAGGTGTACAGGGCTGGCCTCTTTGTGAAGGGCAGGGGTGGAGTGCTGGCCTCTTTGTGGAGGGTAGGGGTGGAGGGCTGGCCTCTTTGTGGAGGGTAGGTGTGGAGGGCTGGCCTCTTTGTGGAGGGTAGGTGTGGAGGGCTGGCCTCTTTGTGGAGGGTAGGTGTGGAGGGCTGGCCTCTTTGTGGAGGGTAGGTGTGGATGGCTGGCCTCTTTGTGAAGGTGAGACGTGGAGGGCTGGCCTCTTTGTGAAGGCGAGGCGTGGAGGGCTGGCCTCTTTGTGAAGGCGAGGCGTGGAGGGCTGGCCTCTTTGTGAAGGCGAGGCGTGGAGGGTTGGCCTCTTTGTGAAGGTGAGGTGTGCAGTGCTGACCTCTTTGTGAAGGTGAGGCGTGGAGGGTTGGCTTCTTTGTGAAGGCGAGGCGTGGAGGGCTGGTCTCTTTGTGAAGGCTAGGCGTGGAGGACTGGCCTCTTTGTGAAGGCGAGGTGTGCAGGGCTGACATCTTTGTGAAGGCGAGGCGTGGAGGGTTGGCCTCTTTGTGAAAGTAGGTGTGGAGGGCTGGCCTCTTTGTGAAGGCGAGGCGTGGAGGGCTGGCCTCTTTGTGAACGGTAGGTGTGGAGGGCTGGCCTCTTTGTGAAGGCAAGGCGTGGAGGGCTGGCCTCTTTGTGAACGGTAGGTGTGGAGGGCTGGCCTCTTTGTGAAGGCGAGGCGTGGAGGGCTGGCCTCTTTGTGAAGGCGAGGCGTGGAGGGCTGGCCTCTTTGTGAAGGCGAGACGTGGAGGGCTGGCCTCTTTGTGAAGGCGAGACGTGGAGGGCTGGCCTCTTTGTGAAGGCGAGACGTGGAGGGCTGGCCTCTTTGTGAAGGGTAGGGGTGGAGGGCTGGCCTCTTTGTGAAGGGTAGGGGTGGAGGGCTGGCCTCTTTGTGAAGGGTAGGGGTGGAGGGCTGGCCTCTTTGTGAAGGGTAGGGGTGGAGGGCTGGCCTCTTTGTGGAGGGCTGGCCTCTTTGTGGAGGGTAGGGGTGGAGGGCTGGCCTCTTTGTGGAGGGTAGGTGTGGAGGGCTGGCCTCTTTGTGGAGGGTAGGTGTGGAGGGCTGGCCTGTTTGTGAAGGGTAGGTGTGGAGGGCTGGCCTCTTTGTGAAGGTGAGACGTGGAGGGCTGGCCTCTTTGTGAAGGTGAGACGTGGAGGGCTGGCCTCTTTGTGGAGGGTAGGTGTGGGGGGCTGGCCTCTTTGTGAAGGCGAGGCGTGGAGGGCTGGCCTCTTTGTGAATGCGAGGCGTGGAGGGCTGGCCTCTTTGTGAAGGTGAGGTGTGCAGTGCTGACCTCTTTGTGAAGGTGAGGCATGGAGGGTTGGCTTCTTTGTGAAGGCGAGGCGTGGAGGGCTGGCCTCTTTGTGAAGGCGAGGCGTGGAGGACTGGCCTCTTTGTGAAGGCGAGGTGTGCAAGGCTGACATCTTTGTGAAGGCGAGGCGTGGAGGGTTGGCCTCTTTGTGAAAGTAGGTGTGGAGGGCTGGCCTCTTTGTGAAGGTTAGGTGTGCAGGGCTGGCCTCTTTGTGAAGGGTAGGTGTGCAGGGCTGGCCTCTTTGTGAAGGCGAGGTGTGCAGGGCTGACCTCTTTGGGAAGGCGAGGCATGGAGGGCTGGCCTCTTTGTGAAGGCAAGGCGTGGAGGGCTGGCCTCTTTGTGAAGGCAAGGCGTGGAGGGCTGGCCTCTTTGTGAAGGGTAGGGGTGGAGGGCTGGCCTCTTTGTGAAGGGTAGGTGTGGATGGCTGGCCTCTTTGTGAAGGTGAGACGTGGAGGGCTGGCCTCTTTGTGAAGGCGAGGCGTGGAGGGCTGGCCTCTTTGTGAAGGCGAGGCGTGGAGGGCTGGCCTCTTTGTGAAGGCGAGGCGTGGAGGGTTGGCCTCTTTGTGAAGGTGAGGTGTGCAGTGCTGACCTCTTTGTGAAGGTGAGGCGTGGAGGGTTGGCTTCTTTGTGAAGGCGAGGCGTGGAGGGCTGGTCTCTTTGTGAAGGCTAGGCGTGGAGGACTGGCCTCTTTGTGAAGGCGAGGTGTGCAGGGCTGACATCTTTGTGAAGGCGAGGCGTGGAGGGTTGGCCTCTTTGTGAAAGTAGGTGTGGAGGGCTGGCCTCTTTGTGAAGGCGAGGCGTGGAGGGCTGGCCTCTTTGTGAACGGTAGGTGTGGAGGGCTGGCCTCTTTGTGAAGGCAAGGCGTGGAGGGCTGGCCTCTTTGTGAACGGTAGGTGTGGAGGGCTGGCCTCTTTGTGAAGGCGAGGCGTGGAGGGCTGGCCTCTTTGTGAAGGCGAGGCGTGGAGGGCTGGCCTCTTTGTGAAGGCGAGACGTGGAGGGCTGGCCTCTTTGTGAAGGCGAGACGTGGAGGGCTGGCCTCTTTGTGAAGGCGAGACGTGGAGGGCTGGCCTCTTTGTGAAGGGTAGGGGTGGAGGGCTGGCCTCTTTGTGAAGGGTAGGGGTGGAGGGCTGGCCTCTTTGTGAAGGGTAGGGGTGGAGGGCTGGCCTCTTTGTGAAGGGTAGGGGTGGAGGGCTGGCCTCTTTGTGGAGGGCTGGCCTCTTTGTGGAGGGTAGGGGTGGAGGGCTGGCCTCTTTGTGGAGGGTAGGTGTGGAGGGCTGGCCTCTTTGTGGAGGGTAGGTGTGGAGGGCTGGCCTGTTTGTGAAGGGTAGGTGTGGAGGGCTGGCCTCTTTGTGAAGGTGAGACGTGGAGGGCTGGCCTCTTTGTGAAGGTGAGACGTGGAGGGCTGGCCTCTTTGTGGAGGGTAGGTGTGGGGGGCTGGCCTCTTTGTGAAGGCGAGGCGTGGAGGGCTGGCCTCTTTGTGAATGCGAGGCGTGGAGGGCTGGCCTCTTTGTGAAGGTGAGGTGTGCAGTGCTGACCTCTTTGTGAAGGTGAGGCATGGAGGGTTGGCTTCTTTGTGAAGGCGAGGCGTGGAGGGCTGGCCTCTTTGTGAAGGCGAGGCGTGGAGGACTGGCCTCTTTGTGAAGGCGAGGTGTGCAAGGCTGACATCTTTGTGAAGGCGAGGCGTGGAGGGTTGGCCTCTTTGTGAAAGTAGGTGTGGAGGGCTGGCCTCTTTGTGAAGGTTAGGTGTGCAGGGCTGGCCTCTTTGTGAAGGGTAGGTGTGCAGGGCTGGCCTCTTTGTGAAGGCGAGGTGTGCAGGGCTGACCTCTTTGGGAAGGCGAGGCATGGAGGGCTGGCCTCTTTGTGAAGGCAAGGCGTGGAGGGCTGGCCTCTTTGTGAAGGCAAGGCGTGGAGGGCTGGCCTCTTTGTGAAGGGTAGGGGTGGAGGGCTGGCCTCTTTGTGAAGGCGAGGCGCGGAGGGCTGGCCTCTTTGTGAAGGTGAGGTGTGCAGGGCTGACCTCTTTGTGAAGGCGAGGCATGGAGGGTTGGCCTCTTTGTGAAGGTGAGGTGTACAGGGCTGACCTCTTTGTGAAGGCGAGGCGTGGAGGGCTGGCCTCTTTGTGAAGGTGAGGTGTACAGGGCTGGCCTCTTTGTGAAGGGCAGGGGTGGAGGGCTGGCCTCTTTGTGGAGGGTAGGGGTGGAGGGCTGGCCTCTTTGTGGAGGGTAGGTGTGGAGGGCTGGCCTCTTTGTGAAGGGTAGGTGTGGAGGGCTGGCCTCTTTGTGAAGGTGAGACGTGGAGGGCTGGCCTCTTTGTGAAGGTGAAGTGTGCAGGGCTGGCCTCTCTGTGAAGGTGAGGCATGGTTCCTCAGTAATGTCAGTCTGAGCATTAGGCAGAGCGAGAAAACAGACTTTGACTTGGTAACTTCGCATCAAATTGATAGCTTTTCAGAAACATGGAGCACCTTTGACGTCAATCCAGAAATTTGTTATAAGAGCTGGAACCTGGCGTCGGCCCCTAACATTGTTCCTGGAACCTGACATCACACTTGGAAAATATTTCAGAAACCTGAAGTCACACTGTGACATCACTGTTGAAGCATGGCCTCGGACTTTGACACCAGTGTAAGACCTGTACATGAGACTTGTGCATCTCAACAGGGACTGGTCATCAGACATCACTTCCAAAACGTAAGGTCAGACTATAACTTCTCTCTAGGAACTGGACATTAGACTCTATCACTTCTGGAACTTGAGGTATACTGTCACATCACCTAGGAATTATGACATCAGACTACTTTACCACTCCTGAAACCTGAGGTAAAACTGTGACATCACTTGAGAAACATGACGTCAGACGATGGCATCTGTCCAGGACCGGACATCAGACGATGACATCAATTTAGCAACACGATTGTAAACTTTGACATAATTGTAGACGAGTCTGGTTATCCGACTTGGATATCTCATCAGGAAGTGGATATTCCCCTATGACATCGCTCCCGGAAAACTGAGTTCAGAAATTGGCACCAGTGTGGGGATCCAGAATAGGCCCTGATATAGCTGTAAAAGTGTCACCTCAGATGGTGAAATCACTCCAGAAACTCAACCAGGCTGTTACCTTGTCCTTCCAATTCACCTCAGTACATTTCAGAGAAAAGCATGTTATTGAGAAAGCATTGATTTAAATGCAAAATCGGTAAAATGCAAATTGGGGAAATACATATTATTGAAAGTATGATGTGAGTGATAGGATCAAGATCACAGTCGAGCTTGCAGATTTACTCACGGTATGGATCAAGGTTTGGTTCCTTTAAGATTGTAGTAAATATTAGAGTTGATCCCTGACTCTGAGTGCGTAGGAATTGAAGCGCTATGTATTGCATCTCATAATTAATGATCCTGCAGGGTTCGTTATTTTTTGGCTATGATACATAACACCTATCATGAGGTTCTGGGAAATAACATGGAGTTTGGTGCTTACCGCACCAAAATCTGCTTGGTACAGTAAGTACTGTCGGCAGGTTTGACCTGTTGAAATTTGACAAAGGGTGAGATATTTAATCAATCAATCAGGAATTTGAAAAGCGCACTACTCACCCGTGAGGGTCTCAAGGCGCTGTACTTAGTCATCACTGGGTGCATTAAGTACCACCCAGCTCGTAATTTCCGACCGGCTCGCAATCAGGAACATGGAGTATGGGTAACATTGGGGTGTGAGTCAGTCAGTCTAGTTTTAAGGTAAGTTGACAGCTCAAGGTTAGGTCAAAGGCAGTGCTTATTTTGTGCCGGTGGTGTCTGGTGAAGACCACCAACACTTATTTAGAGGACTTGGACACTTTGGGAGTTTATGCTGTACAGTGGAGGAGATCTCCACAGGGTAAAAGGGGGATTAGTAGAAACAGAACAATTAAGAGCATGAAAACTCAGACAAGACTATTAGGGACAGGATGAACTCATGGTAAAAAGAGGATACGTTTTATTCTATCAAAATAGAAGTTTAGGTGTCGCAAACACCTATTAACACACCCTAGCTCTTGTGGTACCCCCAGGCAGGGGTGGTGATACCACCAAAACAGACCGACCGTGGTACTGGCTGTTAAAGAAAAAAATTGGTGCAGAGGCACATATTCTAATCACTAGGCCTAGGTGAAGGTTTGCTTTTGGCCAAGGCTGGGAATAACACTTGGGGTTAGGATCTTGGTCCAGGTGGTGGTATTTCACAAAATGTATAGAGTAATATTAGAACATTGGGATGTTGAGCCCTCCATTGAAGACAGTGGAGCAGCTCTGTGATCTAAGGGCTGGCTAAATCCAGGAGCATCCGCATTCCAATGCTTGTTGTTCACAGTAGCAACTGTGAATAAAGGCCTCACAGAGGGGGATTTCAATACCCTCGGGCCCCCTGTGAGGCCTTTGTTTTACTAATTAGAACATTCTGCCTATTGTGCGGAATGTTCTTATAGCTTTATAGCCCGCCGTAGCGGGGCTGTATCAGCCATTAAAGGCCCTCTTCCTTGTTAAAGGCCCTTGCTTCCAGCTACAGCGCGCTATAAAGCTATAATATCAACCTACAGGCATACCGGCTCCTCAGTATTGATTACCTACATCTTGTCAAGGTAAGCATGTACAGGAAAGTATAGATTTGCTATTTTTAAACTCTTTGCTACTGATGTCGACTCTGTTATTAGTCAGAATAGCGAAGTCGATGTAAGTGCAGGTCGATAGTAAAAGAACATCTGGTTAAGGTGAAAATTAGGCTTTTTGTCAGGATAAGCGTCCGGTTTTCCATCAGAGTAGAGATTAGGTTAAGGGTTTGCATCAGAGTTGCATTTATGTAGGGCTTAGAATTCGGGTGAGCTTCCGAGGTTGGAAGGATTAGATTAGTAGTAGGGTCAGGGTCTGGTTTCGGAAGTCCTGAGTGAGGCTAAAGTTAAGTCTGTGAAAAGGTTTGGGCTAGCATCAAACGTTGAGGTGAGGGTTGGGTGTAAGGTTTTGATTTTCAAGTATTTCTTAAGGTGAAACGTCAGTTGAAACGTTACATTTTAAGCTAAACAAACACTGAAATTCACAAGTTTTAGTTGATTAAGCTAACTTGAGCCCCACCATGCCCACCAGTGGTGTCATCGGTTATGTCATTTGAAAAGTTTCAGTGATGCCAGTGAACTTGTCATGAGTGATGCAATCTGTGAGGTCATAAGCAGAGCACGATGGGGATACATCTCGCCGAGTCAGAGCAAACAGCTATGGCCTGGGGATACCCCGTCATATAGCAGGAACCGGCTTGCGAGAATGGCGGACCCCATGGCTATCTATGGCCCCTCGAGGGGGGCTGCGAGCCCCCACTCCAACTTAAACAGCCCCGCGGAGGTGGTCGTCCCTAGAGCCAGAGGTCTGAAACAGACCCCTTATCTTATTTAAGTTTAGCCTGGGGGAGGTGGCGTTCCCTGGGGCTGTTGAGAGCCTGCCCCCTCGCATCTCATTTCAAATTGTGCCCTGGGGAGTTCGTGGTCCCTGGGGAAACAGAGTTGCCAGGTGACCTCCTCTCTTCAATTAATCTCTCATTGTGCCCCGGAGAGGTGGCGGGTGGTCCTCTAGCGGGCCGGGTGGCCTTCCGCATTTCATCACAGATTGTGCCCCAAGGAGGAGCAGTCCCTGGGGCTGCGCCCCACATTCAGAATCTCAATGCTCACTGGTGGGCTTCACTTAAACTTTTTTATCTTTTTGCATTTCTGCTCAGGAGGGTTCTCTCAGCGTCCCCAGCACCCAAACTAAGGGGTCAGGGCTCCCATACCCTTGCCCCTTTTCTATTTTTTAAATATTTTTTTTCTCGGACTCCGCTGAAGCCGAGTACCAACATGGCTGCCAACACTTTCTCATAATGAGGCCCAAAGTCTTTAAGCCTAGGATTACCTAGAACCATCCATGCAGAGCTGAAAAATTACAGGCTGAAGGGGTATTATCTTGTCTCATGCTGGCTGCTCCCTTATGTCTGGACTACGCTATACCTATCTGATGAGCTGTAATTAGAGTGAAACACACGTGTCAGGGGTTGCTTTTATCAATTCCAGATTGGCCTGGATGGCATTTTACCAATCTAACTCTGTAACACTGTGCTTGGAGTGGTAAAAGGCTTTTGTCATTTTTCAGCTGGAAATTAAAATGTGGACACACTTTGAATTTGGGATTACCGGTGAGCCTGAATTTAAAATTAATCAGGACTTGGTGCCTTCTACCACAGAGATATTTTCTAAGCGCTTGAAGACCACATCCGTAGTGAGTAGCATCGGCTACTGAAATTTAGGCCCTGAGGAGTGTGTGATTTAGAAGGGAATACAGAGGCCAACAATGGGAGAAAAGAGTTGAAATTTAAAGAAAGTCATTTAATGTTTTATGCGACTCAAAAAATGTTTAATTATTAGAGAGCGCAAAGTGAATGCAACGGTGCTCAGAGCGGTTAGAAAATGAGCTTAGAAGTGTCACTGTTGTGCTGGATTTTTCGGTGAGCTCGCACTTTGTCCCGTAGCAGACCTCAGGCACAGATCACTATTTGAAAGACTCCTTGCACTGGGTCACACAGTGCGGAAGCTGGGATTGGAGCTCCAGCATCCTATTTTCATGACTGCTAGCTTCTCTACTTCAGCTCTCACGCCCTCCAGAATGGGGCAGAATTGCCTGACCATACTTACCACTCTTGTACGAGTTAGAAGTTGATGTAAGTAGGGGTTGTGTCTGTGTTAAGGGATGCAAGGCCAAATGGGGGATCCGATGCCTGCTTCTTGGGTCCTTGGTGTGTACTGCCGCCAGCCCCCTCTCAGGTTTGCCCGCCACTGCCTTCCAATAGCTGTACCATTCTTGATGGGACCAGCTCTCTATACAGACCTGTGTGATGTGTTGGGGAGCAGGGGGCTTCAGATAATTTTGTTTATTTGCTTTGTCAAGATGCATAGCAGAGAGTACCATATCTAAGGCCAGAGTTTCCCTGGGAGGCTGGAAGTATGGAGGGAGGTGCTGGTTTTGTTACTGGGAGGGGCCGGTTTTGTAGCAGTGCAGCAGTTTTAAGAGCACTGCAGAGTTCCTTGTATATCCAGCAGTTTTCAGGAAATAACACGTGTAACCCTGGTGATTAATATACCTGCTGGAGAGAGATCAGTGTGTCCTCAAGTGGCAGTTTTGACTCACCTCAGGTAGCGCAGAGAGTTAATGTGCCTGCTGCAAAGAACGTGTACTGTGCAGGTCACAGAACAGTATTTTATGTGCAGTGGTCAGTGTGATACTGCTTTTGCCACAGAGATGTTTTTGTTACTCTGCAGTTCATAAATTACAATCATAATCTCACACAATGAGTTATGAACAGTCATCAAAGAGCTGCATGTAAACCGCATGGCACAGGTTAGAAAGTTATGGTTTTTCCCAGTCTTTGATTATCCTAATTTTGCTTCAAAGGATTTGTTTGGGTTGAAATAAATTGTGAGGGCGGGACTATGGAGAGATGAGAGGTAGTGTTAGAGGGCGATGGTGAGGAAATCATTGAAGAGCTGCGGTAAAGATTGCTTTATCTGGTGCTCTGTGAGGTCATCATTTACTGTGCTTTAAAAACGAGCACAATTGAATAGATAATGAACAACGTGGAGTAGAATGCACTCTTCTTGCCACTTTTTTCCAAATGTTCTTGGGGGTGGAGAAACACCCCTCACCCCAAACCCCATTGCAGTGGTCGGGATCGCCGGCTATGCAGCCTATGGAGGTTGGTGTGATAAAATTGACTTTGGGTTTCCAGTCCAGCCCTGCCTGTAGCTGATGCTGCAGACGATTGTGTACAGTACCACTGTAGCCGGTGAGAGAATGGAGGTCAGCAGACTGGAGGTGCTGCAGTTGTGCAGTCCCCGAGTAACTTTACTCTTCATGTGCAAGTCTTGAACTTTAATCAGTCTTGTGTGTCAAAAAGGATCTCTAGATGCAACGATTTCCCAAATGCTCTGTTCTTCATCAGAGATGTTAGTGTAATAAATGTATATTTCATGTTTAGTGGGGGGGGGGAGGGTTGGGGGGGGGTTCCCCACTCATGAAAGGTTTCTCGCTGAACTGAATTTTGAGAGGTTTGGTCATCTTGATATTTTGGCATCGCAACAACAGAGCTGTGTATTGAGTGTACACTCTGGACTATATCTTGGCCTTTGACGAATGGGCGTCCATGGTAACAAAAAGAATGAAAGACTAAGTTGGCCATGCAGGTTTTCAAACTTATCATACGCAGTGCGCGCTCACCCTGTTGAACTAATATGTTATGTTATTTGTAGCGCGTGGCCCATCATGCGTGAGGGTATCCAGGCGCTATCTCACATGTATTGAAGTTGCATAGTTCTCTTATTGGACTTTTCTAGGGCAAAGATCATCTCTTGTCCACTCTAGAAAAGGGATTACCAGACAGTTGTCACAAGAGGGTGGTTCTTCCTCTAAGGAAGACTGGACATTACCTGAAGTCCCTCAGACCCACCGACTCTGTAGCTCAGAAGCGATCACCCGGAGGCTCAGAAAATGAGCTAATAAGGGTCAAGGGACTCCGAAGGGCTTTTGTTAAAGTTACCAGGCTGCACCGTATGTTGTAGCAGACCCAGCACAAAGCATCTCTCGGAGGATGCCGGGTCAGTACTGAAGATAATGCAGTACATACTGTTCAATAATAAGTGGATGGAAACTGGGCTTGGATAAATTCAGAGACACCAGAAAGAATCGCATGCAGCACCTGGCAGTCAACATAAGAGGAAATCAGTGAGAAAACGAAGAGGAAATTCAAAACTATTCGCACTTAGGCCCTCAGTCAAGTCTGGAATCACAATTGAATTTGGATTTCAGCTTATGGGTACATTTCACCCTTTTCTCCCGCACAGACACCGCCTGATAATACCTGGTGGAAATAGTCCGTATTCAGAGTGTTACACGTCGGAACGGTGGAAAACGTGATTTTACTGCATTGTTCCCCATTCCAAGATGCAAGACGGATTACGTCACCCAGTAAGTACCGCGTGCAGTGATATTGTTCTTAACCTACATGTTTTTCATACCTCACCAAATACTGCAGAACTCGTAACAAGCCCCTCAGTGGTGATCCTTGGGGCAGGAATGCCCCCTGCATGGAAGATGAATGTGGGTCTCTGCCCTACGTTACCCAACTGAGCGTGCGTCTGGTATTTTGATTTATTCTGCCCAGCGCACACAAAATCATAGTTTTTGCCCTAGTGGTGCTGTGTTTTTGGTGTGATGGATGTACTTCTCTTACCCTAAAACAAAAATAGTGGCCTGGAATGGAGGTTCATTCATTGCACCTGGTGTTTGATTGCTTCAGAAGAGATGCCGGTTCAATATGCTGTCCCACATACAAAGCCCTGCACAACAAAGGACCAACATACATCAACAACAAATTACCATTTCCACAAACCGACCAGCACCATGTGATCCACCTCCTTCTTCCTCGCAGGCACCCCGTGGATCTGCCAAGCCAGCAGCGGAGGGCACTCCTTCTCTCATCTGGCGGCCAAGGCCCAGTTTCCAAGGCCTGGAACCACCTTCCCCTGCACCCTAGGACTGCCTCATCCCTCCATGAATTCAGAAAAGGTCTCAAGACCTGGCTGCTCAAGTGAACAGAGCACTACAGAGCAGCCAACTATTGTAGCGCCTTGAGCTGCTCATGGGTGATTTGCAACTCTTTATAAGTGCTGATTGATTGAGTTTTGAATCTCTCACACCCTCCCCCTGAGGCACCTTGGACTGCTTGCCCTTGCTACCTTGAGAGTCAAGTGCAATAGGGATGTCCTTGGCGCAGTGTGCCGAGCCATGGGAGGACAGCCCCCAGAATCTCAAACGCCATGCGTGTCTCGGTAATCCGTGCGCTGCAGAGGGCAGGAATGAACAACATTCACAACATAGTCACTGCGTGCTCACTTTAGATGCACACACACACACTTTTGCCATTTCACGTGTCACCTTACGCATACTCGCACTTGCAGCTTTATATCATACATTCACAGCATATAACATAACATGTGTATTTGTAAAGCGCACGTTCACCCGCAGGCATCTTGGCGCTGAATAACAGATGTTTATTGTTACCCAACTCAATGGTACTCATTTTATCGACCTCAGAATTTTGGATGAAAGGCTGAGTGAACCTGCCGGGATTTGAACCTGTGACCATGAGGTCAAACACAGGCCCCTATAGTGGACGCATTAGTCCACTAAGCCACCAGACCCGGCTTTATACTCACCGCAGACCAACTCCACCTGCAGTCACTGCACACTCGGGCCTGAATTCATACAAACATAGGTGACTTATACTCACTGAACTCGGTCACGTGCCCTGGTCACACACAGTGCACACTCCCTTCATGCGCATGTGTGAGCACACTCACATTGCAATGCAAACACCTGTGCACACTCACTTCATGCAAGTGCACAACTCGTAGTCACCACATTGTCAAACATTCCCTGCATACAGCAACTGCAGAATCCCACTGTCATCCCCTGCACAGACATTCATCCACAGTACATCACTGAGAGTCACAATCCAGTCATCACAGTTATGACACACGCATAACAGTGCACTCACCCATCTGTGTGCACACACAATGTACAATCGCCACAGTCACCCCACAGACCGAATAAACACCCTCTTGCAGTATGGAACATTACCTCGAAGCACAAATGACCCTACAAACAAGGACACTGAACACATAATAACAATGGCCACAGAAGTGACCTGCAGTCCTTCAGTGGCCATTTTATGTGATTCACGTCCTTGTATACAGCGTCCTCCGCATAGTACACAGCCTTTTTGTCCCCCACAAATGAAAAAATGAAATGAAATATAGCGCTTAGGGTGTCTGCTTTCTTTCTAGCATCTGTCTTCTCACTGATGCAGAACAAATGTATCTAAACACCAGAGTGCTTGCAGCAGGTTTTCCAAGAGGTACAGTTGTAACTTCAGCATCTGTTCCGTCTTCTTCCTGTCCAGTGCTTAATTTGAGCCAGTGTTCACTTAATTGGCAACACCAGCATTTAAGTCAGTCTGCCATTCGTATAGCTTTGGGGGGCTGAAACAGTATGCAGTGTCACACTTGTAGGAATGTGATGGTTAGTAGGTGTGTTTGTAGGGTCATTGGCAGCGCGGTCACGAGAAATGGGTGGTGCGCGCTGCGGTGGCCTCCTGGCTAGGGCTCTGCCACTCTTTTATTTTATTTTTTCAAATTAAGCACTGTTGCTGTCCCACCTCTCAGTCTGGGAGACCCTCTTTTGACAATCTTCTGGGTCTGATCCGTAACCTCTTGTGAGTGGACCATGGGTGCTCAGTCATACAGAGGATCCCGAAACCTTCAGGGGGGCATTCAGGCGAAGGTCAATGAATGTCTGTGAGATATGGAAACACAGAAGCCCCTTATAGCATTCTAAGGGGCTGGCATCATTTTCAGGTATGCGCCGGGCCGCTGGGAGTGTGCGCCTGCGGCGAGTGTCGCATAATGCTAGATTTGCCGCATTGCTGCACAATCTGTCATCTCCCACATAGTCTGCAGATTTTAACAACAACAAAAATGTGTCTCTAGCTCAAACGTTACAAAAAGTGCAGCCACGTGTTGGCCTGCAATGGAAGGCCCTTTGCAAAGCTGGACTGGTCACCTTTCCGTTGGTATTGCTCTATTTGAGTGTTAAACTGGTACTAATGAGGTCCAGCCAATGCCCAGACAGTGTTACCAAGTTTAAACATGACGAAATAATGAAGTAATACCATTGCAAAACGTGCCGCATAATTTGGCTTTTCTTGCCGCATAATTTACTAACCCTGCCGCGTAATTTGGCCCTCTCCTGCCGCATAATTCTAGCGGCCCTTGTTATACGCCCCTGCAGTGGTTGTTGCCCACAGTCCCCGTAGCTGCTGTTGCCTCAGAGCTGTCCCTTCCCCACCCCCGGCACGCCTCGCTAGTCTACGAAAACACAAAGCTATCATCGTTAACACCAGCGAGCAGGTCTTATAAATGTAGCCATAATTCCTCTGCGCGGCCGAGGGTACCGCCGAGCCCTGGCCCCGATAAATCAGGCCCGTTTAATGTGGCCACTACGAGCCGCCAGGGCCCGGCGCGGGGATAATGAAGGCGGGCGCAGGCTGTTCCTGTTTGCCTGCCTTTTTGATCCCCTTGTCAGCCGCAGAATTATGGATGAAGTGACCGGGCGAGGGCCCGATTGGAAGCAGCTGCCGGGAACAAAGTCAGTGGCGGGGTGTCTGTCTGCAGGACGGATGCTTCCCGCGGGCCCCTGGGAGGTGAGAGGGGCCCTGGCGGCCGCCTCTCGGGTCACCTCAATGAGGTGAGAGGGGCCTGGCACCTGAGGGGCCCTGGCAGCAGCCTCTCAGGTCACCTCAATGAGGTGAGAGGGGCCTGGCACCTGAGGGGCCCTGGCAGCAGCCTCTCGGGTCACCTCAATGAGGTGAGAGGGGCCTGGCACCTGAGGGGCCCTGGCAGCAGCCTCTCGGGTCACCTCAATGAGGTGAGAGGGGCCTGGCACCTGAGGGGCCCTGGCAGCCGCCTCTTGGATCACCTCTGAGGTGAGAGGGGCCTGGCACCCGAGGGGCCCTGGCAGCCGCCTCTTGGATCACCTCTGAGGTGAGAGGGGCCTGGCACCCGAGGGGCCCTGGCAGCCGCCTCTCGGGTCACCTCTGACGTGAGAGGGGCCTGGCACCTGAAGGGCCCTGGCAGCCGCCTCTCGGATCACCTCTGAGGTGAGAGGGGCCTGGCACCTGGGGGCCCTGGCGGCCGCCTCTCGGGTCACCTCTGACGTGAGAGGGGCCTGGCACCTGAGGGGCCCTGGCGGCAACCTCTCGGGTCACCTCAATGAGGTGAGAGGGGCCTGGCACCTGAGGGGCCCTGGCAGCAGCCTCTCAGGTCAGCTCAATGAGGTGAGAGGGGCCTGGCACCTTTAGGGCCCTGGCAGCCGCCTCTCGGATCACCTCTGAGGTGAGAGGGGCCTGGCACCTGGGGGCCCTGGCAGCCGCCTATCGGGTCACCTCTGAGGTGAAAGGGGGGCTGGCACCTGAGGGGCCCTGGCAGCAGCCTCTCGGGTCACCTCTGAGGTGAGAGGGGTGCTGGCACCTGAGGGGCCCTGGCAGCAGCCTCTCGGGTCACCTCTGAGGTGAGAGGGGCCTGGCACCTGAGGGGCCCTGGCAGCAGCCTCTTGGATCACCTCTGAGGTGAGAGGGGCCTGGCACCTGAGGGGCCCTGGCAGCCGCCTCTCGGGTCACCTCTGACGTGAGAGGGGCCTGGCACCTGAAGGGCCCTGGCAGCCGCCTCTCGGATCACCTCTGAGGTGAGAGGGGCCTGGCACCTGGGGGCCCTGGCGGCCGCCTCTCGGGTCACCTCTGACGTGAGAGGGGCCTGGCACCTGAAGAGCCCTGGCAGCCGCCTCTCGGATCACCTCTGAGGTGAGAGGGGCCTGGCACCTGGGGGCCCTGGCAGCCGCCTATCGGGTCACCTCTGAGGTGAGAGGGGCCTGGCACCTGAAGGGCCCTGGCAGCCGCCTCTCGGATCACCTCTGAGGTGAGAGGGGCCTGGCACCTGAGGGGCCCTGGCGGCCGCCTCTCGGGTCACCTCAATGAGGTGAGAGGGGTGCTGGCACCTGGGGGGCCCTGGCAGCCGCCTCTCAGGTCACCTCAATGAGGTGAGAGGGGCCTGGCACCTGAGGGGGCCCTGGCAGCCGCCTCTCAGGTCACCTCAATGAGGTGAGAGGGGTGCTGGCACCTGAGGGGCCCTGGCAGCCGCCTCTCAGGTCACCTCAATGAGGTGAGAGGGGCCTGGCACCTGAGGGGGCCCTGGCAGCCGCCTCTCAGGTCACCTCAATGAGGTGAGCGGGGCCTGGCACCTGAGAGGGGCCCTGGCAGCCGCTTCTCGGGTCACCTCAATGATGTGAGGGGGGCTGGCACCTGAAGGACCCAGGCAGCCGCCTCCTGGGTTAGGGGGGTGACCTCTATTAGGTGAGAGGGGTGCCGGGGCCCTTCAGCCCCCTCATGGGGTGGGGTCACCTCTGAGGTGGGCTGGGGGGTGGCACCTGAAGGGCCCTGGCAGCCGCTTGTTGTTCCGGAGAGGTCACCTTTGTGAGCCCATGCTGCGCCTCTGAAGACGGGGGTTACCTCTGGGAGCTGAGGGGTGCCGGGCCTAGGGTCCCATGCTGCGCTTCACCAGACCGCGGCCACCTCTGGCAGGTGGGAGGGGCGGCTGGCACCTGAAGGGCCCTGGCAGCCCTCTCTCAGGGTAGGGTCCCCTCTGAGATGAGAGATGTCCCTTCAGACGTGGGTCCCGCAAGCCGCGTCTCAGGGTAGGGGATCACTGCTATGAGGTGAGGGGGTGCTGGCACCTGAAGGGCCCTGGCAGCCGCCTCTCGGGGCAGGGGGGTCACCTCTATGAGGTGAGAGGGGTGCTGGCACCTGAAGGGCCCTGGCAGACGCCTCTCGGGGCAGGGGGGTCACCTCTATGAGGTGAGAGGGGTGCCTGGGCCGAGGAACCCGGACAGCTGTCCATCAGGGTAGGGAGTTCACCTCTATAAAGTGAGAGGGGTGCCAGCACCTGAAGGGCCCTGGCAGCTGCTGCTTATGGCGGGGTGAGGGTGCTGGGGGGGGTAACCTTTGCGAGTGGAAAGAGGTGCTGGCACCTGAAGGACCCTGGCAGCCGCCTCTCGGGGCAGGGGGGTCACCTTTGTGAGGTGCCCACCGGCAGCCTTTCAGGGTAAGGGTCAGAGGGGTACCAGCTCTCAGGGTAGGGGTTACCCCACTTCTTTGTTGTGAGATATAAAATGATGGCTACGGGCGGACATCTCTCGGGGTATTTATATGCCATTGTATGTATGCAAACCAGGGCGCCAGAGCTCTTTACCTATTTTTCCTCAGTTCCCGGCAATGCAGAGAGTAAGTGACCGGAGACTAAACAAGTCCGAAGGATTCGCAACAGTGGTGCAAATCTTTCCAAAGTCGGAGGAGTCCAGTTCAACCTGAATATTCAGGCTGCAGCATGATCTCCGCGACAAATAGGGTCAGAGTTTGGTGACCCATATGCACCCCCAATTCTGGGACCCCACGATTGATGACCTGATACTAGCTGGAGGCGCCTCTTGAGTCAGCTCTTGAAGATGGAATAAGAGGGATTCGTTCCTAACTCCTGGCTAGACGGAGTTGCAGATTTTGAATGCATGCCTGGTGGCGTGGCTCAGTGCTGAAGATGTTTTTTTTCAAGCTGTGGTCCTGATGAAGTAGGTTATCCCTCTCTAGTTGGCGTGATCCAGCTGAGATCATGAGTTTTTGAACCAGTTAGTCCAGGGAGCCTCCATGCCATGCGTTGAGTATGATACAAGCCAGCTTGACTTGACTCGTGGCCTCACGGGCAGCCAGTTAAGGATGATGGGGGTCTTATCTTCTGAAACCGGATGCTAGCCGAGCAGCATTGAGGGGTACTCATAATGTGGCTTAAATGATTCTTGGTATGCCAGTCCAGATTCTGTTTCCGTAGTCAAGTCTTGAGAGGGTTAGTGATTGCACTAAAGGTTTGAGATCTTCGGCTGGGATGTGGGTCTTGATTTACCTAAGGAGTCTGATATCATGTTGAGTAGCCTTATAATAATTCATGCTAGAATCACTGCTTAGCTATCTGCCAGAATCTTATATATGGATGGCCTTTTGGTCAGCTGTGTTCTGCCACTGATCTGTCCGTTGTTCATTTGTGTAGATGACAACTGGAGAGTTTAAGTGGCAGTACAGAGCTGACACAAAGACCACCTATGCTTATTTAAACACATATATATATATATATATATATATATATATATATATATATATATATATGCACTTGTTTATGGCATAACTCGTCCGCACCTGACCACCGGTGGTGCCGCTGATGGACACGCGCCACCGCGTCTAAATGTATTCACTTTCCTTCGTCAATCTCCAAGGAAACAGCACTCCACAGACGACAAAGTTAATAAAACTATATATATATATATATATATATATATATATATATATGATGGCATGTGTAGCTGTAGATATATAGCCACAGCACAACAAATAATCCAGTCGGGTTTGGATACTGGGTTAATGGTCACTAAGAACTGTCCTGTTGCCAAAGAAATGTGTGTGTGTGTGTGTATATGTGTATGTATATATGTGTGTGTGTGTGTGTAAATATATATATATATATATATATATTTTTTTTTTCATTCAATGAAAAAACAAAAAAAAACAAAGATTAACGTGACATTATAGTTAGGTGTGATAATATCTATCTTCACATAAAAAAAAGTAGAAATTCACTGAAAAAGTCAAACGTTAAAATTACAGATTTAGGTGACAACGTCATTCTAAGCTCCAGATGTCATCTATCTGTCTATCTGTCTGTTAGACCTGTCAACTCTTAGCATGGTTTCCCCTGCCTTTTTTGCTTCTGACCTCCTGTTTTTGATCCTGTGCTGAATTTAGTTTTTGCTTGTTTTAGGAATCTGGGCACTTTACAATTGCTGATGAGTGCTAAAATGCAAGTGCTCTCTGTCTAAATGGTATTGGTGATTGGTTTATCCATGACTGCCATATTTGATATACTAGTAAGTCCCTAGTATAGTGCACAATGTGTGCCCAGAGCCTGTAAATCAAATACTACTAGTGGGCCTGCAGCACTGATTGTGCCCTCCACATGAGTACCCTGGAAAGCATGTCTCATACCTGCCCTTTCAATGTCTGTGTGTGCAGTTATAAACTGCCATTTTGACCTGGCAAGTGCCACAACTTGCCAGGCCCAAACCTTTCCTTTTACTACATGTAACCCAGTGTATTTTAAAGGTAGGACATGTACTGGTGTATTTTACATATCCTGAAACTAGTAAATTCAGTTTTCCCTATTGCACGGCCTATCTCTCCCATAGGGTAACATGGGGATTGCCTTGAACTATCTATTAAGTGTAATTTCCCACTGAGAGCAGATAGAGATATGGAGTTAGGAATCTCTGAACTCACAATTTAAAAATACACCTATTGGTGAAGTTAGTTTTTGAATTGTAAGTTTGAAAATGCCAGTTTTAGAAAGTGGGCATTTTCTATCATTCTGCACCTCAGCCTGGCTGTGGAATACACGTCTGGGACAGGATGACAGTTGGGCTGTTTATGAATTCACCCTAGACAGTCACACAAAGGGAGCTGAGGTGTGCCCTGCATATCCTGACGTGTCTTCCTGGGCTAGAGTGGTGGGAGGAGCTGACACTTGCACCTGAATAGGGCTGTGCCTGTCCTTACACACAGCAGTCTCCAACCCCCTAGAGTGTGTCTGGGGCCAGGGCAGGGAAAGGCAGGGTCTTATGCACTGCTGAGACTTTTCTTTGAAGTTTGCCTACTTCAAAGGCAAAACTGGGTATAAGTACTGGACCTCTGACCCAACAAAGTAAGAATCCTCCTGGACTGAGGACATTCTGCCAGGAAGAAGTGCTGAATGCTGTAGGAGGGACTTCCACTCTGCCTGTTGCTTTGCTGTGCTGGCCTGCTGCCTTTGTCTTGGGAATGAAAGGACTGGACTAGGCTTTCTACATCCTGCTTCCACATGTGCTCTAAGGGCTTGGACTGAGCTTGCCTCCTGTTAAGAAGTCTCTGGGTCATCAAAGACTTCACCTGCCAGCGCTTGGGCACTCTTGCTGAGAGTCCTGACTTGCCAGGTGGTACCAAATCCAGTTCCTGGACTCTTGGGAGTGAGTTCTGGTATGCCAAGGAAGAAACAAGTGCATTGGCCTCCAGAACGACTTCAGAACCGGCGCTGCTGTCTGACCCTGTGCCGTTGCCCGCACCGGAGCTGTGGTCCCAGCTGAGTGGAACATGCTTGATGCCACTGCAGCACCTCTTTAGTCTTGCCGCAGTGTTAGTCCAGAGCGCCGTGTCACATAAGTTTTTGGCACCCGGCTCCGCCGCAGCACCTGTGGCCCCGTGGTGTGATTAGGGCCTGGCCTGTGGCCAACTCCTCTGCATGCATCCAATCCAACGCTACACACGGCCTCTGGTCGGGCGCGATAGGGGTTTCCTGTGTGGATGGGTGTGGGTGTGTATATATATATATATATATATATATATATATATATATATATTTATATATGGTGACCAACAAGCCTTGACAGCAGCAACAGTAATCCACAGGTTCTTCGTTGGCTGGAGGTTGTCAAGAAAGGTGTAACTGTTCGAAACTTGGTGTGAACCTCACTGCAACTCTCAGGGTTCAGGTCACTGACTTTCTTTGGGGTCACGCAAGGGGGCCAGACGTGTTGCACTTCTTGTGACCCAGCATGACGAATCTTCTTTAGGTTGCAGGTGACTGGCTCCACCAGTCAGGGGAGTCTGCTTCAATTTCTGGCGTCCACTGGAGTCCCTCTTGCTGGGGGCAATGAGCTTTGCCAGGGGAGCCCCTTAATTCCTGGTTTAGGGGGTCATTAAGGGTGTGAGGGACAGTGTCGAATGGGCAATGGTGCCTGCTATTTGTCTGCCCCTGAGGTGACTACTTCCTGTAGGAGTACATCACTTTTTCACCCAGAACCCTCTATTTCAGGATGTGCTAAAATGGCAGAACCCTTCCTTGGCCGTACAGACCTCCTAGCCCATCCTAAAGGTTTGGCTAGCCTTTTGGGGGTGTACGCCTCCTGCATATCTAATTTTCCCACCTGTTGGGCCGGACAGGGCAGGACGGGCTTTGTCCTCTAGTGGGGGAGAAGAGATCACAGGCAGTGAAAGCCTATAAGGCTCACCGCCTTGATTACTTTAAACAATAGCCATCCTGGGAGGGCAGAGGTGTGACCTCCTCCCTGGCCGTGTCTTTTGTCTCCTTCCTGGGGGAAGTGCTAGCACAACCAGCAGGAGGGGCAGACTCTTGTCTTGGCGGCAAATGGCTCTGGGGAGCCTGCCAAGGCAAGACTTGGTGTGCATCATCTAAGAACACCACCAGAGTACATGCAAGGTAACCCTGGGCCTGGGAATCGTGCTCAGGGTTAAAAAGCATGGTGTTTGATACCAAACACGGGGTAAATCGGTCCGGCCATCATGGAGCTAGTCATCTGGGTTTGCCCGGGTGCCAGCCCATGTTATCCTATGTACCGCTGGTCAGTTGTGGTAGTATTACGTTTTAAATGCTATTGCAGGGTCATATATGCTTGTGCAAATATGTCCTCACCCATAACACAGTGCACCCTACCACCTGGGCTGTAGGAGGCCTGCCTTAGTGGTGACTGACCTGTACTATGGGCAGTGAAGGGTCTCTGCCTGCATCTGGTGTCCGTAGAGTCAAACTTGGGCAGACAAGCTGCTCGTGTAGGCTGACATGGCAGCTCTGCAGGCTTTGCTTTTAATCAAGTCAAGCAGGGTGGTACAATCAGTGCTGCAAGCCTGGTGACCCCTTTACCATATATGCCCTGGATACCACTGGTACCATTTACTAGGGCCTTACAGAACTGGTAAAGTCCTGGCCAATTGGGTTTACCAAGTCACAGTACAATTTAAGGGAAAGAGCACTGGCACTGAGGTTCAAAAACGACAGCATCGAAGTCTAAATCAGGGCAAAAAGTGGGGAGGCAACCATAAAGAGCCCACTTTCTTACAGATTGCGTTTTACTTACACAGTTCACTATTAGGAGATGGTGTTTGGTACTCGATATAATGTAAAGCAGTGTTGTCCAATAGAAGGAGCGAGAGTTGGCCAGCATGTGGCCCTCCACACTGTCTTCTGTGCATTGTGTGTGCCCTGAAGTGTAGAGCTATCGGCCTGCAGAGGGGCTTGCATTTTGGTTTCCAGATATTCAGCAGTTCCTTTGTAGGACACGTTGGGGAGCCTAAAACCTGCAGCCAGTCACATCAGGTCAAACAGAAGAAACACCCAAAGTACTTCAGAAATTGGTAAGAGCCAAAGTGAAACTTATAAGCTTTGTTTAACCTTTTCAACCATTATATAGATGTACTATAAGACGTGGGTCTTTGCATGCTGTATATCATCTCCATGAATGGCTTTTTCTATGTGTATGGCACCAAAATCCATTTATAGGGCGCACAGTACAAATTGTCAACACAGTGCAGTCTGGCACTTGATGCAAAGGGCCTCATTACTGCAGCCCCGGGTTACCCCGATGTGGGGGATCAACGAGGTTTCAGCTGATTTCTGCATGTGAAACACTGGGGAAAATTTTGCAGGAAGAGGACTAAAACAAAGATTACTGCCTGTAATTCTCCCAAAAATCCTCGGTATTTCCCCACTCCCAGAGTTACTGGGACTCCTCGTAATGGTAATTCTTGAGGAAGAGAGATGATGGGGATTATTTGGGCAATTTACAGCTCAGATTCTGCACACATTCAGATGTATGCCTTGGTTTATATACAGTTGTTTGCTCTGGGTGCCTCCGTTACTGAGCCATTTCACTTGGATTGTACCTTTCGGACTGTCGGTTACCCAAGGATCTCTTTAACAGAAGCATTTTCCCACTGAGGTGCTTTAATCAAAGTACAAATTCTTTCACCAGCATGAAACTGATAGATGTACCAAAATCTCATCCTCACGTGTCTTAACTCCTTAGGCTGTAATAATATGCACTTTTTTGAGCACTTAAGTAGGCCAGAACTGCTTTCACATTCTGATTTTTTTTTTCCGTCGTTGCCATCATCTTCGGGTGAAGAATTTGTTAAAAAAATAATAATTAAAAGGTGGGTAGTCATTGACTGTGGTGCTCATGACTAAGCCTTGGCGCAATTTCATCTGTGCCATAGTAATCAGATTAATTTCGATAATTCTTTGTTACTCTTTGACGGGGAATTACCGATAACTCGTAATTAAGGGTTATTTGGTGGAATTTATCCTACTATGAGAGCATATTTAGTGGCTGGTCAAACTCATTATTCGTGCTCTCCTGCATTTAGCACCACTTCTTAGCACAAAATGCTGCCTTGTGTCCATTTTGGGCGCAAGGTGTTCTTTGCACTAAGAAAATAGCGCTAGATACTGGGAGTAAATTGGGGGTGGAATCCTACCTCAAGTGCACATTTAGTGAGCGTGAACATCTGCTTGCTATTCCTATCTGGTTGCATTTTTTTTAGCACAAAATGCACCCTCGTGCCCATTTTGTATGCAAGGGGGCATTTTCGTGCCAAGAACGTAGCAATAAATGCTGAATTACTCTTCTTGTCTAATTCCACGTAATCTCTCTGCATTTTTGGACAGTTTCTGGTGATTATACAATATGAAATTATGCAAGTTATGCCCACCCCTACTAAAGACACGGCCCTTCACGAGACCACCCCAACTCAATTTGTGGGTCCGCGAAGTAAATATTTTTCATTTACAGCACTGCCCACACATACTCATGAATACATGTGAATAATGAACGAATGAATGAATATGCCACTTATAGAGCGCGCAGAATACAAACGAGATCCCGGCACTCCTGCGGATTTTGAAGATGATGGGGACTGGAAGAGCCAAAGAGCGTTCATCAGGAGAAGCCCTAAATTATCCACATTTGTGTGCTACATAACAAATTGTGCACGTCCACCACAACTTAGTGCTTTTTGTTCAGCACTGCAGAGTGTGGTACCAAGTTGTAGCTCCATGCAGTGGTTGACAGCTGTTTCCTGTAAAGTGTGAATGGCAGCTGCTGGATGGAAGAGGCTGAGCTGACCTCATTCCCAAAGGCTGCTCGGCGCATGTGGGGGGCCCAGGCTGGAGCCTCCTGGAGTTGAGGCCACAGATGAGGGCCAGGAACGTCTCTTGAAGACAGGAGCTCGAAAACAGCTTGGACGTGAGTTCATAATTTGACACTTCTCATTACACACATATTTTGGGACAGAAAAAGCATGTTTGTTGCAAACGACAAGCTGCTCTTCTGGGACAAATTAGTTTATTTGCATCTAATGATAGCTGCATTTCGCAACGGGTATTTCGAGAAAGTAAGTGCAGTTAATCAGTGGTTTTGTGGCAAAAACAGTGCAGATTACGGAAACGACAAGTAAATTTGCTGTTCTTACTCTCTGCTGTTTGATATTCTCAAAGCTTTGGTTCATGCCAGCATCGTAATGTGGGACTGATGCAAAGAGTTTTTAGGGTGCACTCGCCAATGATACTAAACACACTTGTTGGTTTTGGAAAAACAGGAGTTGGTAGACATGTGTTTGTTAGTGAAGCTCTTGTTTGTTACTACTTTCAGGACTTTCTTAATTAGCTGTCAATTCCTGCGATATGTATTCTGTAAAGGCCACGAGCCGTCACTTCCTGACATGACATCACTTCCTGCGTGACCTCAAACATACAGTGCCAGCCCCATGGTCGATAACACACCTGCCTCATGGTCCCCAACACCGAAAGGATGGACACCCCTGCTGTAAAGGAAGGCTATTTGTGTATCGAATCATATCTATTTAGGACGTTTTGTAAACTCTCACAATTTTGAAAGTTGTGGGAGCTAAGGACTATGTAAATAATGTAGTTGGTCAAGCTACCTGATCAACTACATCACTGGTCTCCTGACTCCGCAGCCTTCAGCTGAACGCACAGACTGCCTCTGCTCCCATCGAGTTGGCCATGTTAGAAAACATTGAGGTGGTCTAATGGTCGCCTTCCTCTTTCTGTCCCTGCACAGGTGTGGCGTGAGTTCCCAGACAGACTGGTGGGATATCCCGGCCGCCTCCATCTTTGGGATCACGAGATGGACAAGTGGAAGTACGAGTCGGAATGGACCAACGAGGTGTCGATGGTGCTCACCGGTGCCGCGTTCTACCACAAGGTAATGTGAGACACTCACCCAGCGAACTGACCTGGTCAGCCAAAGGTCTGGTCATGGGTAATCTTTGAGTTCTGCAACACGAGTAAAATTCCATCCATTGAGTGTTCAGCATCCCACTCCTGCAGACTGAAATGTGGTGGACCACGCTTGTCTACCTTTTGTCCCCCAGCTTCCAAGCCCACTCCAGCAGTTCTCTCTAAATCCCACTGGAATACTTGGCCATCCCATCTGCCTCAAAGGCTCTGCTGATTTTCAGTAAATTGGTAAAGCGTCGAAGCCTTTTAGTGCACAGGGTGGATTGTAATCGGCAAATTACTTCAGGAGGTCTGTGCTCCTACATAAAATTTACTCGAAAACCTTACCAAATAGCTGCTTCTTTAATTCTTTTCTTAAATGCAAATAGGATTCCATCTTCTCACACCTTCAGTGGTTACGTGACTTCACAGTGCTGGTAAGTTTGATAAAAAGGAACCACTTTTACACGCCTCGCCTCCGACTTTGGAGTTCATCAAAACCTTTTTTCCTATTGCCGTGAGGTTTCTTGTTGGATCGTACACATGAAATGTCTTAATGTGCTTTCTGTGTCATGTCTTGTCCATGAAAGACCTCGAAAGGTCCTTTCTAGAATCATATCCTCATCTGTAGTTGATTATCTAAAATCAGTTTCCCTGCACCTGTTTCCAGCTCCTATCATGAATGCAGTCAGTGCGGTTCTTTGGCCCATAAATGGCGTCCCCGCAAGGATGCCCTTGTCACTCATCTTGTGTTGCGGATAACACTTACAGTGCACTGTCAGTGATTTCCTCGGTCATTCATAGAAATAGCTTCTGGCTGTCACTTTATATTTCTAAGATTTGACTTTCCTTCCTCTTTTTTTTTTTTTGCAGTATTTCAACTATTTATACACCTACAAGATGCCAGGCGACATCAAGAACTGGGTGGACGCCCACATGAACTGCGAAGACATTGCCATGAACTTCTTGGTGGCCAATGTGACTGGCAAGGCCCCCATCAAGGTGAGTGCTCCGCTTAGAAACAGTTGAGCCCAGAGCATACGTCCTGGTTTGCAGTCTCAACCACAGCGAAAGTGCCCGTCTCCACCCAGTTTTGATTTTGCTTTTCCATGCGCAACATAAAGACCATGTTGCAATGCATACAACTAGTGCCTGCCTCTGAGGGTCTCAATTAAGTGCAAAGAATTGTTCAGTCCTCTGTCTCTCTCTCACTCTCCCTCTTCTACCCTGAACTTTGCGCAGTGGTGTGTTGGTATTGACAGTGATGGAGACCCATTGTTGTAGCAATGACCCCACTTGGACCAACCAATGCTGTCTGCAAGCTTTCCATATGTCAAGTTTTTTTTTTCTCCCTCTGCTGTTTTGGCCTCTGCGTGCATGGCATACTCAAACTTGGGTCTCAAGCTCACTATGTTCTAAAAACTCTACCTCCAGATCCATAATGAGGTCCAACAAGGCTGAAGCTGTCTGTGGTTGCTTGTGTTCTCTTTCAGAGGGGCGTGGCCGAGCAGTTTCAAATGGACTGTCTCATTTGAGATAAACCACGCCTGATTTGCCTATAAAAGTAGGTCCTTGTTGATAATGGCACAGATGAGCTAAAGCGCTCTGAGATTGAATGTGCCCAAAATAATTAATACTTAAATAATGTTTAAAACCAATTCAAGAATTTTGATCCATCACCTACGTGCAGGGAATGCCATAGGTCAGAAAGGGTGGTACATCTGCGGTTGATGAGCATCAGAACTTAAGTTTGATAACAGACCTGAGCAAACGTCTTTCTTTCTAGTACAAAGTGCCCACGTGGATAGATTAATGTGTTTGCAGGATTCTGTGTTAGCATCACTAGCGGATCGCCCTTGTAAGTGAGTGAATGAATGAATGAATGGGGTTATATAGTACTCTACTATGGCATTCTAGCCAAAAGAGGGTTATAGTTGTCTTGGTGGTCGAAGAGTGTGGGCTACTGAGTTATAAGATTAAAAAACTTTGGTAGAGGTTTTATGTATGTTTAGTTACTGCAGTAAACAAAACATCCTACAGGGAAGAATACAGCTGTATCAGCAGCGCTTTGTAGGGAATAAAGCGTTCGCTACTGAAACAGCAGAGGTTTGGTTGCTCAAAATAGAGGTCCGTTGGCAGAAAATGCATGTTTTTTTGTAGGCCTCAGTCCTGGAGCAGTCAGGGAGCTACTGAGATTGACATGCCTTCTCAGCAGTAGGGTGGTTTGCAGTTATCCCAACAAAGTATACAATATGCAATTGATGGTACATATATACTATATGTGACCTTATGACAAAACTTATAGGAACTTATGAGGAATTGTGAAAACACTGGATGGTAAACCTGGAGACAGAATCTCCATAAGAATACTCTCCCCTCATTAAGGTCCTCACCACCTGATGATTTGGCTGTATACTACACAGCGCATAAGAGCTGCAGACGTGAGGTGTCATGTTTCCTTCTAGGGTGTAAGGAGTTCTGTAAAACTCCAGGCACCTCAAGAGCTGCAAAACCAAGAGTGGGAAAGAAATACAGAGCTGTTCTTCAAAAGCTGAGATAGAAAGAAATCCTGTAGAGGCAGACACCTTGATTGTAGCCGCTGCAAGGAAGAGATCTAACAATTTCACTTTTAGGGCTCTCAACTCAGCAGAGTAGACACCATAAGAGTTTGGATGCAGTGGGCAAAAAGTTGAAAGAGCTGTAGAGGTCCACAGGGGGGGGGGGAGGTAGAGAAACCCTTGCAAAACATCCCAGAAAAATATATGAAGAGTAAAAAAGTATTGAGAGTGCAAGTTATTCATGATTTCAAAGCGGTCTCCCTCATTGAGGAATACACTCACAAATACTAGATAATGACACTCGCCTCCTCTTCTCTGTATGTCTCTGAAGGGTGTCTTCGGTGGTTTTCAAGAGTAGCAAGCAGTCACTATTTACAAATTGATGTTAAATATAATGCTGAAAAGTTTTGAGTTTTACTTCAAGAAAAATTCACAACCCGTTCTATCTAATTTAAACCCAAGCATTAACTAAATGTGCTAAAAAGGCAGCCAGCTGTATCTGATGGAGACTTCTAGTTGCAGATTCCTTACCTTAGAAGTTCCCTCAGGCATCACTCTGGATCCGGAGATTTTTCTTGAGCAGTACTCTTGTGCTCCATCAGATGGCGATGGTCGACTCTGCGTCTGTCGCCGTCGTCATGCGTGCCAGATATGACGTCGTGGGACCCATATAGGCGCCACCCTGGAGCACTGATGTCCGTTTCTTTTAACGACTTTCCACGCCAGAAGCGCATAGCCATGAAGAATACTCACCACTAGTGCGTCAAAACTAGGGCCCTTGATGGGAAACACCTGTCCCTAGAAATCAGTTCTCAGATTGGGGCAGATGGGTGGGTCGGTAAGGAATCTGCAACTAGAATATGTCTCTACCAGATAAATCGTCGCTGAAGGTAAGTAACTTGTTCATCTGATAGAGACTTCTAGTTGCAAATTCCTTACCTTAGAATAAATACCCAAGCAATATCATCCCCAAAGCCTCATTTCTCTGTCCTGTCTAGAGGCTCAAACAATCTCAAATTGGCTTGTGTTGAAGAATCTGTCCATTCAAACTCTAAGGAAAATCACAATGCTACTAAACATCTGTTCATATCTGAGGCTCCTCCAACCAGATCTGTTCACAACATTTCATGATGCAAAATGCCCAAAGTTCACCCCTAAAGTACAGTACCCGGACTTTGTGGGCAGCGTCCTTTTCATATATTGGTCAGGTAAATTTATTTCTGCCAATTACATTCATTCCCTGTATCCTGATAAAGCTCAGACATTTCACTGCAAAGATGATTTTCACTGTTCCCCAAATGGCCAAGGCATTCTCCTGTACCTAAGCCCACATAGGAGGCTTCTATTCAGATCAAGTTTATTGTCCAAGGCCAGCCGAACCATTCCAATGCGAACCCTTGAGGTTTTCTTGATTTCCTGTCATATCCTTAAACCTTCCACAGGCTTGTACGGACATTCCAAAGAAGCCAAGGGTTTGTTGGCAAGATCCAGTGGGAAAGACTTTACTTACGGTGCCAGCATCATAACTTTGATCCTATTTATTGTCATGAGGTCTTCATTCTGGAGTTTTGCTTCACTTGGCACAGTCAATAATGCAGTTTTCCTCAAGCAAGGTTCACTTTGCTGTAAATATAAGCTACAACAAAGTTTCAGAGATCTTTTTTCATGGTTACGGTTATTAAAGAGTTTTGAAAACTTTAAATAAAGTTTACTACTCTCTGGCAGCCTTATCCTTCATGGTAGTTAAACTTGTTTTTATTATTATGAATAGCTCTTCCTTTCAAGCCCATACATAAGGCTTCATTGCAGTACCTCTCATGGAAGGCAGCATTTCTTCTATCCATGACATCAGCTTGCAGAGCTAGTGAGGCTGAAAGTCTTGCAGCAATATAATTGTGCACAATGTAACCAGGTCGCTGTGAGGACTCGTCTTTCTTTCTTGCCAAACAGTTTCTGAATTTCATATTTACCAGTCTATTTCAATGCAGTTTTTAAATGTATCCCTCCATTTCTTGTGTCCAGAGAGGTTTGAGATTTTATTCTGAGAAGACATAGTTTACTCAAGCTCTGTTAATTATGGGCTCCTTGTTACCAGGTGAACCACATAAAAACATTTCCTGTTCAGGTGTATAGTGTTATGTGTCATGGTTTATCAGCTGCCCAACTAGCCGTTACCTGGGAGGCCGAATGCGCCTTGTACAGCAGCTGCTGTTTCATGGTTTAGGAGTGGACCTGTTCCGGATACATGTAAAGCAGCTACGCAGGAATCTATTCGTACTTTCACCAGACATCGGTTAGACTCAGATTCTAGAGCGGACACTGGTTGGTCAGGCTGCTCTCAAGAGCCTCTTCTTTAAATAACCTTTAAAGCAGATCTTCCGCTGATTCTCCATGTTTATCACTTTAGCAAGTGAGTCATTGTTGTTTTGGAGCGAGTCTAAGCTTCTCTCATGGAAGTTTTAATGAAGATCTGATGAGGCAGAAGAATAAGCGGATGGTAATCGTGATTCAGCATCGTTGGCCTCTTTATTAAGGTCATAAATGACCCACCATGTACTGGGCTGCTCATGCTTAAGTGGCTAAAACTTCACTTGAGCCTCTTGAAAAGAAGTGAGCTTTGAAGGCCTCTGCCAGTTCAAGGCATGGTGGGTGCACATACAAAAAGCTATCTCCTACAGTGACAGTGCATGTTGTCACAGCTGTATAGACGTTCCAATCAGACCTTATTTTTAAAATCTTTCCCTATTTATCATTCTGGTTCTTCCTAGTCAGCACTGTTAGGCTGCCGTGCTGCAAAGTTGCCTAATGTGTTACGTTTGAACTGATAGAAATCAGAGAACATATCCTGGTTAGGAGTAGAAAGGTTAGCTGCTTTAAGAAATATCAGATATCACCTCTTATAAGTTTTTTATATTTGTATGTACATTCAACCTTTGACTTCAGTGATCACACTGTTACAGACGATGCAGAACCAGGATTACAAGTTAGGATTCCAAGTAAGTATTACAAGTATCTTATTCCTTTCCTTTGATGAACTGGCCACTAGTACATTAGTTCATTGCCTGTCTCCGTGGCTCGCAATCTAGGGGTTCTTGATTTCCATCTCTGATTCCTACCCCCACTGATTGAAGCAGCAGTAAATGTACGGACAAATTGTTTCCGAGGGATACATCTAAATGCAGAATCCTCACATTTACAATATTCTTCAGGTGTGAGACTAGAGCCAGGCACTTTTTAGCAATGCTCCTGCATGCTGATCGCTGACGCTCTGTGGGTCTGCACCACCCAGACAGTGGTGCACATATAAGCTCCACCCTTGTGCACTGATGTCAGTTCTGTTTTTTCCACACCTTCCGGCATGCATCCAGAGCACTATTCCCAAGTTCATCGGTCTTGCAATTACTTTTGAAACAAGGCAATCCAAGGAGCTACGGAATGGTATCCCCCTCCTCAAGCTATTGGTTGCAAACCATTCTGAGACTGTAGGAAACAGATGTAAATTATGGACCCACATGAGGTGAGTTTCTATTGTTTAGGCTTGGGGCTTGACTCCGAGTCGTGTGGCAAGTGCTCCCTAATGAACCCGATGGTGATCCAGGACTGGGAAGGGAAGTAGTTTGTCACCATACACAAGTCACCAGCCTAATGTAAGTCTCTCTCCTGTTCTAAGTCGATGATGTGGACCCACTCCTACTCACGAGGTCGCTTCTACAAGAGGGCACTGTAGGAAAGTACCATCTTGCCTGGCATGTTACCCCTATATTTCACTGTATATATGTTGTTTTAGTTGTATGTGTCACTGGGACCCTGCCAGCCAGGGCCCCAGTGCTCATAAGTGTGCCCTGTATGTGTTACCTGTGTTATGACTAACTGTCTCACTGAGGCTCTGCTAATCAGAACCTCAGTGGTTATGCTCTCTCATTTCTTTCCAAATTGTCACTAACAGGCTAGTGACCAATTTTACCAATTTACATTGGCATACTGGAACACCCTTATAATTCCCTAGTATATGGTACTGAGGTACCCAGGATATTGGGGTTCCAGGAGATCCCTATGGGCTGCAGCATTTCTTTTGCCACCCATAGGGAGCTCTGAAAAGTCTTACACAGGCCTGCCACTGCAGCCTGAGTGAAATAACGTCCACGTTATTTCACAGCCATTTTACACTGCACTTAAGTAACTGATAAGTCACCTATATGTCTAACCTTTACCTGGTAAAGGTTGGGTGCTAAGTTACTTAGTGTGTGGGCACCCTGGCACTAGCCAAGGTGCCCCCACATTGTTCAGGGCCAATTCCCTGGACTTTGTGAGTGCGGGGACACCATTACATGCATGCACTATACATAGGTCACTACCTATGTATAGCTTCACAATGGTAACTCCGAATATGGCCATGTAACATGTCTAAGATCATGGAATTGCCCCACCAATGCCATCCTGGTATTGGGGAGACAATCCCATGATTCCCCGGGTCTCTAGCACAGACCCGGGTACTGCCAAACTGCCTTTCCCGGGGTTTCACTGCAGCTGCTGCTGCTGCCAACCCCTCAGACAGGTTTCTGCCCTCCTGGGGTCCAGCCAGGCTTGGCCCAGGAAGGCAGAACAAAGGACCTCCTCAGAGAGAGGGTGTTACACCCTCTCCCTTTGGAATAAGTTGTCAGGGCTGGGGAGGAGTAGCCTCCCCCAGCCTCTGGAACTGCTTTGATGGGCACAGATGGTGCCCATCTCTGCATAAGCCAGTCTGCACCGCTTCAGGGATCCCTCAGCCCTGCTCTGGCGCGAAACTGGACAAAGGAAAGGGGAGTGACCACTCCGCTGACCTGCACCTCCCCTGGGAGGTGCCCAGAGCTCCTCCAGTGTGCTGGAAGCCTGCAAAACTGCAACAAAGTAGCAAAGACGACTACTGCGACATTGTAACGCTGATCCTGCTGCCTTCTCGACTGTTTTCCTGGTGGTGCATACTGTGGGGGTAGTCTGCCTCCTCTCTGCATTAGAAGCTCCGAAGAAATCTCCCGTGGGACGACGGAATCTTCCCCCTGCAACGGCAGGCACCAAAGAACTGCATCACCGGTCCTCGGTCTCCTCTCAGCACGACGAGCGAGGTCCCTTGAACTCAGCAACTCTGTCCAAGTGACTCTCACAGTCCAGTGACTCTTCAGTCCAAGTTTGGTGGAGGTAAGTCCTTGCCTCCCCACACTGTATTGCTGGGAACCGCGTGTTTTGCAGCTACTCCGGCTCCTGTGCACTCACCTAGGTAATCCTTCGTACACAGCCAAGCCTGGGTCCCCGGCACTCTAACCTGCATTGCACGACCTCCTGAGTTGTCCTCCGGCGGCCTGGGACTCTCTTGTGCAACTTCGGGTGAGTACCGATTCACTCCACTTCGTAGTGCCTGTTCTGGCACTTCTGCGGGTGCTGCTTGCTTCTGAGTGGGCTCTTTGTCTTGCTGGACACCCCTCTGTCCCCTCACGCAATTGGTGACATCCTGGTCCCTCTGGGCCACAGCAACATCCAAAAACCCTAACCGCGACCCTTGCAGCTAGCAAGGCTTGTTTGCGGTCTTTCTGCAGGAAAACTCTTCTGCACAACTCTTCACGACGTGGGACATCCATCCTCCAAAGGGGAAGTTTCTAGCCCTTGTCGTTCGTGCAGAATCCTCAGCTTCTACCATCCGGTGGCAGCTTCTTTGCATCCACAGCTGGCATTTCCTGGGCATCTGCCCACTCCCGACTTGATAGTGACTTTTGGACTTGGTCCCCTTGTTCCACAAGTACTCTCGTCTGGAAATCCATTGTTGTTGCATTGCTGGTGTTGGTCTTTCCTGCAGAATTCCCCTATCACGACTTCTGTGCTCTTTGGGGAACTTAGGTGCACTTTGCACCCACTTTTCAGGGTCTTGGGGTGGGCTATTTTTCTAATCCTCACTGTTTTCTTACAGTCCCAGCGACCCTCTACAAGGTCACATAGGTTTGGGGTCCATTCGTGGTTCGCATTCCACTTCTAGAGTATATGGTTTGTGTTGCCCCTATCCCTATGTGCCCCCCACTGCATTCTATTGTGACTATACATTGTTTGCACTGTTTTCTATTGCTATTACTGCATATTTTGGTATTGTGTACATATATCTTGTGTATATTTGCTATCCTCATACTGAGGGTACTCACTGAAATACTTTTGGCATATTGTCATAAAAATAAAGTACCTTTATTTTTAGTATATCTGTGTATTGTGTTTTCTTATGATATTGTGCATATGACACTAGTGGTACTGTAGGAGCTTCACTTGTCTCCTAGTTCAGCCTAAGCTGCTCTGCTAAGCTACCTTTTCTATCAGCCTAAGCTGCTAGACACCCCTCTACACTAATAAGGGATACCTGGGCCTGGTGCAAGGTCTAAGTACCCCTTGGTGCTCACTACAAGCCAGTCCAGCCTCCTACAGGCACCTTCGCAGTGGAAATCCAAACCTAAACGCATGAAGGTAAAGTGGGACTCAGCATCATCCCTCTTTCTGTCCAAAGTAAAAGCATGAGGATGTCACAAGGTCAGTCCATTTCCCACTGGATTGCCAGTAGCATAGCAGATTCCTCAGGTGGTCCGGTTGTGCTCCAAATTCTTCAGGCAGTTGGCGATGATGTAGCAGATTGAAGCCTTTAAGGAAACCATTTTGCAGATACTTGGACTCTCCCGACTCCCTCTGGCATGCCTTCAGGACCCAAGGATACACAGTGGCTGTCAGTCAGGTTACCACCCGGGCGATCTGTTGTTTCCGCCACCTGCCTCACTTAAATCAGTGATGGGCTTCATCATGGTTCAGGTACCAACTTCTACCATGGCACAACCTGCGTCGGTTCCTCCCTCATCGATGCTGATACCAACATTTTTGGTGAAGAACCCAGTGCTGGCTCCGACGTCCGTTCCAAAATCAGTTTCAGCATGAACCTGACTGATGTTGCGCTACAAAATTACTAAAGTGCAATTGGTCATCATACAGCCTGATTCCAGTCGTATACCTCTATTAGAGTGGACATGCCCAATGAGGTTCCATTTTCTTTTCGGCTCAGATTGGGACAGAAGTTTGTCACCACCTAGACACAATGGTGATGGCGTGGTTGGGAATGTTTTACCCCCTCATTATGAGGATAATTTTTACAGGGACTTAGAACAGGCCGGTGGGCTTGATACATCTCCTGACTCACTGTTTGGTCCTCCGAATAGTGCTTTACTGCCAGTGGTAATTTGATGAGCAGCTAAAGTCTTGTACCAATAGTTATCCTTCATTGGGGTTAAGACAGATTATGTTCTTACGGCCTGAGCCTGACACATCTGAGCCCTTGGTCCAGTTCTACGAGGCACTTGGTCAAAGAGCTCTTCTTGCCCACCAATGAATAGATGGGCAGGTTGCAGGCTAAATGCAACAAACTGACACCTCACGACCCTGATTTCCTCAATAAACATCCAACTCCTTAAGGTCCTGTGGTTCAAGCTTCAACCAGCAAGGTGAACCCTAAATTATTTCCCATGACTTCCCAGGATATTGAGTCTCAGAAGATTGAGATGCTCTGAAAACGAATGTTCTCTTTGAATAGTCTTGCATTGAGGTTTGTCAGTGCAGTTGGGCTCTATGGAACATGGGCAGCAATATCTTGCCAGTGGTCCCAGAAGACCTTAGAGCATTGCAGGCTCAAACCATTTAGGATGGCCAAGATGTGGCAAATATATGATTTTGAGCTGGCCTTGATACTACTGATTGTCTGGGTCGGGTGGTTGCCACTTTTGTGGTGCTCTGCTGCCATGCATAGATGCGCTCCTCAGAAGTCTCTGGAGACAAACAGGCCTCTCTCATGGGTATACCTTTTGATGGTTCACGCACGGTAAGAGAAAAAGATGATTCTGCTTTGGAACATTTCAAGGAGAGTAGGGCCATGAATCTGAAGTTCAATTAACCCAGCATCAAGGAAATCTGTTTGATGTCATCCAGATTTTAAAGAGCACTGCTCACAATCTCCAGTGGTGGCTGTTTGAAATTGGTCCAGTGAAAAGACCCTCTCCCCTCCCCAACCCAACCACATCTGACAGTGGTGAGGGATTTGTCTCTCAAGCTGGGATATCATTTTGGGGAGGTGGAAATCAAAGGACCCAAATCGTGGTCAGAGATCTGGCTCCACATTGATCTGTTGGAGTTCTGGGCCATCCATTTGTCTCTGAAGGCCTTCCTGACATCAATCCGAGTGAGGCTGCCGCTGGTTATCACTGACAACACCGCAGATGAGAGACAAGCCGAAGTGCGGTCCTATGTCCTGTGCAAGGTGGCTCTAGATCACTGTGGTTGACTTATAAGGCAATGTGTAAAGTATTTGTGCAAACCCCTATGGTAATCACAATGAGAACATCACAAAATACTCCACACAGTATCAGGAAAATAGACACTCTTTATCTATCTCTAAGGTAAGGCAAAAGTGACAAAAATCCAAGTAAGGTATATCACTCTACAAAGTTAACAAAAGCAGTGCTTGTAGAAGGTTACGTGGTAAAAATGTGATGCAGTGCACTCTTCAATGTGAGTGTACTTTGTTTAAATATAGTACAGTAATATTCTGGTTGCTCCTCGCTGAGAGCAGCCTAACGTTATGTTCTTGCGTAAACCTCTCCACAGCGCGGTAGCACAGAAGCTGTCAAGACAGCTGGGAGCTGTTTGGGAGGGGGGTGGGGGCAGCGGCACCAGGGAAATCACTGCCGTGGCCACAGGTTGAGTTACAGAAGGAGTGCGGCGGTTGGTCGAACTGAAGCTGCTCTGTGGTCCTTGGCATTGCAAGCGGCAGGTTTGCAGGGAAGTCGCTCTGTGATCCTTAGTAAAGTGGGTGACAGCTGCAGGGAAGCCGCTCTGCGATCCTTGACATAGCAGGAGGAGAACTGCAGGGAGGCTGTTCTGAGATCTTTGATAAGGGCGGCAGGTTGCAGGGAGGCCACTCGGGTCTTTGATGTCCTAGAGGCCATTAGTAGAACCAGAGTCAGGTCAGCAAGTCCTTGGAGTCCCTCTGCAGTTAGCTGTTGATTCTTGTGCTGCAGGGCAGAGATCAGCAGGGCTACAGGGCAGCACATCGAGGCAGAGCAGCAGTTCCTGGGAACAATCAATCAGACTGCGGTGGACCAGATGGCGATCATGGTACACAGCAGTCTTTACTCCAGCAGGCTCCTTAAGTCTAGAAGTGTACTAATTTTGCAGGGTCAGAGACCCAGTACTTATACTAAAAAGTGCCTTTGATGTGGAGTATAACTTCAGAAGGTTTCTGTGAAGTGCACATGTCCCCCTGGCAGCCCAGCCCCGGCTCCAGACGATCAGTGGGAGGTAATCAGTCCCTTTGTGTGGGCTCTGGTCACTACCTTTTGAAATGTAAGTGGGAGCCCTTCCTAACCTCCTCCCCAGGAAGACACATTAGTATGCAGATGCAGGTGAGTATCCTTTGTTGTGGGTGTCTGAAGAGAATGCACATGTGTAGCTGTCACCTAGCTCAGACCAGATGTGTATTGGAGACACGTTGTAGGGACACAGGACTGTGGGGGCAGAGAAATGTCCACTTTCTAAAAGTGGCATTTCTAGAATACTAATAAATCCAGCTTCACCATTAAAGAGGGTTTATCATGACCATTCCAATGATACTAAACATGATGCAACTACTCCTCTGCCCAGGAATTACAGCCTAAAAGTATTTTAAGGAATTCCCAATGCTTGCCTGTGAGGGGAGCAGGCCTCACTGTAATAAAAAAACGACTTTGGGAGTTTTTCACTACTAGGACATGTAAAACTGAGAAGGATGTGCCCTGCCTTTTATTTACATGGCACCCTGCCCTATGGGCTACCCAGGTCCTTTCTTATGGTGATTTTGATATGCAATTAAAGGAGTCTAAGGCTTGGCAAGAGGTTTTGAATGCCAAGTTGAGGTGGCAGTGAGACTGCACGCACAGGCGCTGCAGTGGCAGGCCTGAGACATTCTTACATGGTTACTTAAGTAGGTGGCACAATCACTCCTACAGGCCCTCTAGTGGCATTTAATTGACCCGCCCTTAGTGTATGGTAAACCACTTTACAAGGGACATACATGTAAATTAAATATGCCAATTGTGAAACCAGCAATGTTACCAGGTTAAGGGGAGAAGCACATGCACTTCAGCACTGGTTAGCAGTGGTAAAGTGCTCAGAGTCCTAAGGCCAAGAAAAAGTTATAGCAAGAAAACAGGAGGTAAAGGCAAAAAGTCTGGGGTAAGACCACCCTAAGGATGCCAGGTCTAATCCACTACTTAAGAGATGCATTTTGGCTTGAATGGAACACAGGACTCTTCTATACTCCTTCCTGCCCCTGCCTCTCCTTGTCCCGGGTTTCTGAAAAAGAAATCAGTGACAGCCAGGCACAAGTCATCCTAGTGGCTCCAGATTGGGCCAGGAGTGTGTGGTACCCTGAATTTCTGGGAATGAGCATCTATCCTCTGATCAAACTAACACTTCACATCTTTTGTCGCAGCAGCAGGGCAGGGTCCTCTGCTCAGATCTGCACGATCTATACCTAAATCATGGAGTTTGAGCGGCGGCAACTGACTGTATTTGGTCTGCTGCCTGAAGTCCTGAATGTCTTCCTTGCCACCAGCCTCCTTCCATGTAATCTATTTACGCTGGGCGTTTGGGACAAATTTGTGACCTCGTGTAACACTCGTAATATTTATCCCTGTCAAGCAAAGTTGTCTTAGTCTGTTTTGTATGTTATATCTATGGCCCTGGAAGGCTTTGCAGTGAGTGCTATTAAAGAGTATTTGCTGGGCTTTTCTCCATTTAATGAACCGACTATCCTTGTTTGAATCATCTGTTGTGATGAGTTATTAAAGCTGTGACATACATGTTCCCCTCACAAGCTGTTTGAGATGCTCTTCAAGCCCATGCATATATTTTTTGCTGCACTTGCTGACTTTGAAGACTGTCTTCTTCATTGCGATTGCATCCGTCAGTTGCATGAGTGAAATACAGGCACTTTCAGCGCAACCGCCATACACCCCTTTTTTTTCTACAGACAAGTTGATGCTGAGGACTCTGGAGGCATTCTTCCCAAAGTTGTGACTTTCATGTTGGGTAATCCCTCACTGCCAGCATCCCCCCTACTCCTCAAAAGAGGAGGAGAGGCTCCATTGTCTGAACCTCCACGAGGGTTTAAGCTTTTATATTGATCGTATCAGGGATCATTTAGTCGATGATCAAATCTTTGTGGAATTCTCCAGAGTAAAGAAAGGGAAAGCTGTGCAAAAGAGGACCGTGTTGAGGTGGATAGTTCTCTGCATTAAGATCTGCCACACATTGGCCAAGAAGCAGCCTCCAGAAGTCCACTCCACCATAACTAAGGCTGCTACCACTTCAGTGGCACCACTTGGTCGTCCTTGACATCTACCAGGCTGCAGTGTGTGCGTCAGTGCATATCTTCCTGAAGCAGTACTGTCTTGACTGCTAGGTCCGGTGTGAAGGACTTGCTCAGTCCTGCAAGACTTTTTGTAACTCCATAGACCATCTCCTGGGAAGGTAATGCTTTAGTATCTATTCTAGGATGAGGAATTTCAAGTTAGAAGTATTCATCTAAAGGACAAGGTACTTATCTTTGGTAGCACTCTTTCTGATGGAAACTCTGTCTAGCCTCTGATTTCCTCGCCTCCTCCCACATCCCCGTTCTGTGGAGTGGCCTCTTTTTACCATCTAAAATTGTCCCAAGTTAGTTTGAGCATACTGGTACCAGCACTTGTTCACATGTCTGAATCGTGTGAAAGGGGTAGAATAAGAAAGAGGCGTCGGCGTGCAGGAGTTGCACTTATCACTCAGTCACTTTGTTGGGGGGGGGGTATGAAGCCAAAGCAGAGCCCTTGCTCCCATAGAGAGGTGCATGGGAGCACTGCTGCAGAAAAGCTTCTGGATCTAGTCTGTCACCTGGGGACTATTCTAGGCGATACACCAGAGAGAGTGTTATCAGTGGTAGGTAACTTGTTCTTTGTGTTTCTTGGACAAAGAACAACCAGCTCTCACCACTCTTGTCTTGAACTTTGAGAGACTGATCAGTCTGGAACTACTAAACCAAATGTCAGAAATTAGAGCCAGCTCCAGAGAGGGTCGCTGAAATCCATGGTACTGACTTGCTTTGTTAGAGATGAAACCAAGGGCACACTCAGCAAGGAATAAAATAGAAATCTGTGTTCATGGCATTTGCTCAGCCCCAACATGATCATCTGTACAGACTCAGAGAAGCTTAAGTAGCTTAAACTCCCTTAAATTCTACTTCACAACCTCATCACAAAAATTGAATAACCCCTACATAATTTATGTACTACTGCTACACAATCTTGGTATTCCTTGTGATTTAGGATAAAATAAACTATTTACTTGCCTGCAACAATAGTTTTGTATCTTATAACTCCTTTAGATTTACCTACTGCCATTCTACCGCCACAGTAAAGTTAGTGCACGAAAAACCCATAAACCCTTTGTACGTACACTTGATATGAGCAGGGGAGAAAGGAATCTGAATATGGATATGACCACAGAAGTCAGCGCTGTCACCGCGTCCTGTTCCCAGACTCTGAAGATGATGAGGAAGATCTTCAAGTGACTTCCAAGCAACACAAGAAAAACTGTCACTCACGCCGTAGTCGCCAGCAGGATGAAGTAGAGGAACATCCTCTATGCCGGGATCACCAAGCAGCTCCCTAAATGACTACAAAACCATCCAGAACTCGGCAGCCAGACTCATCCTCAACCTCCCACATACCCCTCTCAACACACTACCCCTCATGCAACCACGCTGGCCCCTGATACACAAGCGCTGTAAATTAAAACTCCTTGCACACATTCAAGGCGCTACACAACTTAGGCCCCACCTCCTTGAACAGCTGAATCTCATTCCACCAACTATCCAGACACGGCCGTCTGTAGGACACCTACTCGCACACATTCCACGCTTTCACAAAGCCAGGTTCGGAGGGCGAGTGTTCCTTACATCGCTATTAAGGCATGGAACAACCTACCACTCCACATCATGACCTCCTATCTTCTCGAATTTGACAAGGAGCTGAAGACCCGGCTTTTCAATTACCAACATACCACTGGCATGGCTAGGAAACACACCTGCTCAGAGACAGAATATCCTTGCGGGTGATAGTGCGCATTACAAATTTACATAGCAGATGGGGCTTTAAGCTTGACGTCATTTTGATTCTCACTAGCTCCTCCTACAGTCCAAATAGAATAATGTTTTAATTCAAAAGATAGTTCTGGACCTATCTACTAGATGGTGGAATAATAATAAAAGATATTAAGCTATAAGTTTTAATCCCCATAACTATTATAACAGGCAAGTAGTTTATTTCATGTGCCATGCCATCACTCCACTGTGTGTTTGTTCTTCATTCTGCCCCAGCATTCGATGGCGAGGATTTACCCAAGCTGCCCCACCGTGAGTGCATTGTGTATGCCCTATAGCTTCCTGTATGGCTGGAATAATATCTTCCTAGATGCCCTGCCATCGCTCCTCTGTGCTGTACTGTGGCCCCGATACTAGATGTCTAGGATCATCATTGCCCCAAGATGGCCTACTTTTGTTGCATCGTCCTATATGAAAGCTGTGCGCTGCCTTTTTGGCTAGTATAATCTCTTTCTAGATGCCAGTTCTCCTCTCTGCGTTCATCTCGCTGGCTGTACATCCCTTTTGGCTCCCCCATACATCACCATCCTCTTCTTTACAGTGACGCCTTTACGTATCCAGGAGTGCGGAATATGCTGGAGTTCTCTGATTTTCATTAATGGGAAGTGGTACTTATTCCGTTTAATTGCACTCATCTTTTATAGAAAATGTGCAAGCCATTAAAGGTCTTCAGTTTTGTCTTTCCAAAGTTAGTCCCATCCAGCTGTCCTTTTAAATAAGCTGCCATTTTCCACAGGTAGCAGCTGACACCCGGAATCTTAATTACAAATTCACTCTGGAGAATGATAATTGAGGGATCATTTTTTAATTAACTTTAGGAATCCCTTGACTGATGGAGACATGCTTTGGAATTCCCTCCTCTTTGAACGCGTTCCCACCGTGCATTCATTCCCAGGCACGTCACTCCCTGTTCCCTCTGATGCCACATGCCACTGCGGTGGTGGATGGAGGCTCCTTTTATCTGTGCTTTAGGGTTATCTGGGTAGAAGGGGTGACCACAGGCCTCCAGATGTCTCTTCTGCCATAGGTAGCCATTTTGTCTTGGGTGTTCTGGAGTTACACTGGTCTTGGGAAAAGTGATGCAGTCTACATTACCTAAAGCGGTTGTGGGTTTACTGGTGGGAGCTTGCATCGCAGCTTCATGTGCCCTATGTAGTTGTGTGAGAGACACCTGCTCTAGTCGTTTACGTGTTCTGAATGTTCTGTGTCTAAAGGAAGCTTGCACTGGTTGCTCTGCCGCACGGTGGTACAAGTCATTTGAATGTGGAGGGAATCCTGCCCGACTTCTGCCTTGGGCTGTGTCCTTTTTTTTTTATAAAGGCGTGTTCCACTGTTGTTGCTCAGTCTTTACTTGCTCTTCAAGTGTTGAAGAAGATAGCACTCCCCTGCGGGTGCTGTTAGTATTTTATGTGCCAAGGAAGCTTGTAGTGATGCTGACAGTACTGTCTTCGTGCGTGTTTGAAGCTTTTTCTTCTGCTATATGGTTGTGTTTCTGCTTTGTGTGCCCTACCTTGTGTGTGTGTGCGTGCAGGAAGCTTGAGATTCTCCTGTCTGATTGTATTTCTGCTTTGTATTCCCTACCTTGTGTGTGTGTGCAGGAAGCTTGTACCCTTCCTGCCTGGCTGTGTTTCTGCTTTGTGTGCCCTACCTTGTGTGTGTGCAGGAAGCTTGTACTGTTCTTGTCTTGTTGTGTTTCTGCTTTGTGCCCTACATTGTTTGTGTCTGCAGGAAACTTGTACTGCTCCTGTCTGGTTCTGTTTCTGTTGTGTGTGTCCTACCTTATGTGTGTGCAGGAAGCTTGTACTGTTCCTGTCTGCATGTGTTTCTGCTTTGTGTACCCTACCTTGTGTGTGCAGGAATCTTGTAGTGATCTTGTCTGGTTCTGTTTCTGCTGTGTGCGCCCTACTTTGTGTGTGCAGGAAGCTTGTACTGATCCTGTCTAGTTGTGTTTCTGCTTTTTGTGCCCTGCCTCATATGTGTGCAGGAAGCTTGTACTGCACCTGTCTGGTTGTGTTTCTGCTTTGTTTTCCCTATCTTGTGTGTTTGCAGGAAGCATGTACTATTCCTGTCTGAGTGTGTGTCTGCTTTGTGTTCCCTACCTTTTGTGTGTTCAGAAAGCTTGGTTGTCTTTCTGCTTTGTGTGCCCTACCTTGTGTGTGCAGGAAGCTTGTACTGTTCTTGTCTGGTTGTTTTTCCGCTTTTTGTGCCCTACCTTTTGTGTGGGTGCGTGTGTGTGTGCAGGAAGCTTGTACTTCTCCTGTCTGGTTGTGTTTCTGTTTTGTGTGCACTACCTTGTACGTGTGTGTGTGTGTGAGTGTGCAGGCACCTTGTACTGCTCCTCCTGTCTGGTTGTGTGTCTGCTTTGTGTGCCCTACCTTATGTGCATGTGTGTGTGCAGGAAGCTTCTACTGTTCCTGTTCTGTGGTGTTTCTGCTTTGTGTGCCCTACCTTTTTGTGTGTGTGTCTGTGGCTCCTGTCTGGTTGTGTTTCTGCTTTGTGCACCCTACCTTGTTCTGCTCCTGTCTGGCTGCGTTTTGCTTTGTGTGCACCCTTAGACTACTACGGCTGCTTCCTGTACTATACTGGTAAGGTGTGCGAGGGAGGCTTGCACGGCTGCTTCCTGTACTGTACTGGTAAGGCGTGCGAGGGAGGCTTGCACAGCTGCTTCCTGTACTGTACTGGTAAGGCGTGCGAGGGAGGCTTGCACGGCTGCTTCCTGTACTGAACTGGTAAAGTGTGTGAGGGAGACTTGCACGGCTGCTTCCTGTACTGTACTGGTAAGGCGTGCGAGGGAGGCTTGCACGGCTGCTGCCTGTACTGTACTGGTAAGGCGTGCGAGGGAGGCTTGCACGGCTGCTGCCTGTACTGTACTGGTAAGGCGTGCGAGGGAGGCTTGCACAGCTGCTGCCTGTACTGGTAAGGCGTGCGAGGGAGGCTTGCATGGCTGCTTCCTGTACTGGTAAGGTGTGCGAGGGAAGCTTGCACGGCTGCTTCCTGTACTGTACTGGTAAGGTGTGTGAGGGAGGCTTGCACGGCTGCTGCCTGTACTGTACTGGTAAGGTGTGCGAGAGAGGCTTGCATGGCTGCTTCCTGTACTGTACTGGTAAGGTGTGCGAGGGAGGCTTGCACAGCTTCTGCCTGTACTGGTAAGGCGTGCGAGGGAGGCTTGCACAGCTTCTGCCTGTACTGTACTGGTAAGGCGTGCGAGGGAGGCTTGCACGGCTGCTGCCTGTACTGTACTGGTAAGGTATGCGAGGAAGGCTTGCATGGCTGCTTCCTGTACTGGTAAGGTGTACGAGGGAAGCTTGCACGGCTGCTTCCTGTACTATACTGGTAAGGCGTGCGAGGGAGGCTTGCACGGCTGCTGCCTGTACTGGTAAGGTGTGCGAGGGAGGTTTGCATGGCTGCTTCCTGTACTGTACTGGTAAGGTGTGCGAGGGAGGCTTGCACGGCTGCTTCCTGTACTGGTAAGGTGTGCGAGGGAGGCTTGCACGGCTGCTTCCTGTACTGGTAAATCGTGCGAGGGAGGCTTGCACGGCTGCTTCCTGTACTGTACTGGTAAAGTGTGTGACGGAGACTTGCACAGCTGCTTCCTGTACTGTACTGGTAAGGCGTGCGAGGGAGGCTTGCACGGCTGCTGCCTGTACTGTTCTGGTAAGGCGTGCGAGGGATGCTTGCACGGCTGCTGCCTGTACTGTTCTGGTAAGGCGTGCGAGGGAGGCTTGCACGGCTGCTGCCTGTACTGTACTGGTAAGGTATGCGAGGAAGGCTTGCATGGCTGCTTCCTGTACTGGTAAGGTGTGCGAGGGAAGCTTGCACGGCTGCTTCCTGTACTGTACTGGTCAGGCGTGCGAGGGAGGCTTGCACGGCTGCTTCCTGTACTGTACTGGTAAGGTGTGCGAGGGAGACTTGCACAGCTGCTTCCTGTACTGAACTGGTAAGGCGTGCGAGGGAGGCTTGCACGGCTGCTGCCTGTACTGGTAAGGCGTGCGAGGGAGGCTTGCACGGCTGCTGCCTGTACTGTACTGGTAAGGCGTGCAAGGGAGGCTTGCACGGCTGCTGCCTGTACTGTACTGGTAAGGCGTGCGAGGGAGGCTTGCACGGTTGCTGCCTGTACTGGTAAGGTATGCGAGGAAGGCTTGCATGGCTGCTTCCTGTACTGGTAAGGTGTGCGAGGGAAGCTTGCACGGCTGCTTCCTGTACTGTACTGGTAAGGTGTGTGAGGGAGGCTTGCACGGCTGCTGCCTGTACTGTACTGGTAAGGTGTGCGAAGGAGGCTTGCACGGCTGCTTCCTGTGCTGTACTGGTAAGGTGTGCGAGGGAGGCTTGCACAGCTTCTGCCTGTACTGTACTGGTAAGGCGTGCGAGGGAGGCTTGCACGGCTGCTGCCTGTACTGTACTGGTAAGGTATGCGAGGAAGGCTTGCATGGCTGCTTCCTGTACTGGTAAGGTGTGCGAGGGAAGCTTGCACGGCTGCTTCCTGTACTATACTGGTAAGGCGTGCGGGGGAGGCTTGCACGGCTGCTGCCTGTACTGGTAAGGTGTGCGAGGGAGGCTTGCATGGCTGCTTCCTGTACTGTACTGGTAAGGTGTGCGAGGGAGGCTTGCACGGCTGCTTCCTGTACTGGTAAATCGTGCGAGGGAGGCTTGCACGGCTGCTTCCTGTACTGTACTGCTAAAGTGTGTGACGGAGGCTTGCACGGCTGCTGCCTGTACTGTTCTGGTAAGGCGTGCGAGGGAGGCTTGCACGGCTGCTGCCTGTACTGTACTGGTAAGGTATGCGAGGAAGGCTTGCATGGCTGCTTCCTGTACTGGTAAGGTGTGCGAGGGAAGCTTGCACGGCTGCTTCCTGTACTGTACTGGTAAGGTGTGCGAGGGAGGCTTGCACGGCTGCTTCCTGTACTGTACTGGTAAGGTGTGCGAGGGAGGCTTGCACGGCTGCTGCCTGTACTGTACTGGTAAGGTGTGCGAGGGAGGCTTGCACGGCTGCTTCCTATACTGTACTGGTAAGGTGTGCGAGGGAAGCTTGCACAGCTTCTGCCTGTACTGTACTGGTAAGGTGTGCAACGGAGGCTTGCACGGCTTCTGCCTGTCCTCGCACGGCTGCTGCCTGTACTGTACTGGTAAGATGTGCGAGGGAGGCTTGCACGGCTGCTGCCTGTACTGTACTGGTAAGTTGTGTGATGGAGGCTTCCATTGCTTCTGTGCCTCCTTTACCTGTGTGTTGGAAGCTTGCACAGCTGCTGCCTGTACTGTGATGGTTAAGTGAGTGAGGGAGGCTTGCATTGCTTTTCTGCCTGCTTTACTTGTATGTGTTGGATGCTTACATGGCTGCTACCTGTACTTGTGCCGGTTAGGTGTGTGAGGGAGGCTTGCATTGCTTTGTTCTTTACCTGCTTATGTGTGTTGGAAGCTTGGAAGGCTGCTGCTTGTACTGAGCTGGTACGTTGTGTGAGGGAGGCTTGCATTCCTTCCGTACCTGCTTTACCTGTGTGTGTGTGTTGGAAGCTTGCACAGCTGCTGCCTGTGCTGGTACGTTGTGTGAGGGAGGCTTACATTCCTTCCGTACCTGCTTTACCTGTGTGTGTGTGTTGGAAGCTTGGAAGGCTGCTGCTTGTACTGTGCTGGTAAGGTGTGTGAGGGAGGCTTACATTCCTTCCGTACCTGCTTTACCTGTGTGTGTGTGTGTGTGTGTGTTGGAAGCTTGCACAGCTGCTGCCTGTGCTGGTACGTTGTGTGAGGGAGGCTTGCATTGCTTCCGGACTTGCTTTACCTGTGTGTGTTGGAAGCTTGGAAGGCTGCTGCTTGTACTGTGCTGGTAAGGTGTGTGAGGGAGGCTTACATTCCTTCTGTACCTGCTTTACCTCTGTGTGTTGGAAGCTTGCACAGCTGCTGTCTGTTCTGGTGCGTTGTGTGAGGGAGGCTTGCATTGCTTCTGTGCCTGCTTTACCCCTTGGGTGTTGGAAGCTTGGAAGGCTGCTGCTTGTACTGTGCTGGTAAGGTGTGTGAGGGAGGCTTACATTCCTTCTGTACCTGCTTTACCGGTGTGTGTTGGAAGCTTGCACAGCTGCTGCCTGTGCTAGTACGTTGTGTGAGGAAGGCTTGCATTGCTTCCGTACTTGCTTTACCTGTGTGTGTTGGAAGCTTGGAAGGCTGCTGCTTGTACTGTGCTGGTAAGGTGTGTGAGGGAGGCTTGCATTGCTTCTGTGCCTGCTTTACCCCTTGGGTGTTGAAGCTTGCACGGCTGCTACCTGTACTGTACTTGTAAGGTGTATGAGGGATGCTTGCATTGCCTCTGTGCCTGCTTTAGCTGTGTATGTTGGAAGCTTGCACGGCTGCTTGTTTACAGACCAGCTCCACCCTCGCTCTGCCCCTGGACGTGGAGTGGTTGACAGACCTGCTCACACCCTTGCTCTGCTCCTGGACATGGGGTGGTTTACAGACCAGCTCCCGCCCTCGCTCTGCTCCTGGACATGGAGTGGTTTTACAGACCAGCTCCCGCTCTGCCCCTGGACATAGAGTGGTTTACAGACCAGCTCCAGCTCTGCTCCTGGACAGAGAGTGGTTTACAGACCAGCTCCCACCCTCTCTGCTCCTGGACATAGAGTGGTTTGCAGACCAGCTCCACCCTCGCTCTGCTCCTGGACATAGAGTGGTTTACAGACTAGCTCCCGCCCTCGCTCTGCTCCTGGACATAGGGTGGTTTACAGACCAGCTCCCGCTCTGCTCCTGAACATAGAGGGGTTTACAGACCAGCTCCCGCTCTGCTCCTGGACATAGAGGGGTTTACAGACCAGCTCCCGCTCTGTTCCTGGACATAAAGGGGTTTATAGACCAGCTCCCACCCTTGCTCTGCTCCTGGACATAGAGTGGTTTACAGACCAGCTCCCGCTCTGCTCCTGGACGTAGAGGGGTTTACAGACCAGCTCCCGCTCTGTTCCTGGACATTGAGGGGTTTACAGACCAGCTCCCACCCTTGCTCTGCTCCTGGACATAGAGTGGTTTACAGACCAGCTCCCGCTCTGCTCCTGGACGTAGAGGGGTTTACAGACCAGCTCCCGCTCTGCTCCTGGACGTAGAGGGGTTTACTGACCAGCACCCTCTCTGCCTCTGGACATAGGGGGGTTTACTGACCAGCTCCCCCTCTGGTCCTGGACATAGAGGGGTTTACAGACCAGCTCCACCATCGCTCTTCTCCTGGACATAGAGGGGTTTACAGACCAGCTCCCGCTCTGCTCCTGGACGTAGAGGGGTTTACAGACCAGCTCCACCATCGCTCTTCTCCTGGACATAGGGGGATTTACTGACCAGCTCCCCCTCTGGTCCTGGACATAGAGGGGTTTACAGACCAGCTCCCGCTCTGCTCCTGGACGTAGAGGGGTTTACAGACCAGCTCCCACCCTTGCTCTGCTCCTGGACATAGAGTGGTTTACAGACCAGCTCCCGCTCTGCTCCTGGACATAGAGGGGTTTACAGACCAGCTCCCGCTCTGCTCCTGGACGTAGAGGGGTTTACTGACCAGCACCCTCTCTGCCTCTGGACGTAGAGGGGTTTACAGACCAGCTCCCACCCTTGCTCTGCTCCTGGACATAGAGTGGTTTACAGACCAGCTCCCGCTCTGCTCCTGGACATAGAGGGGTTTACAGACCAGCTCCCGCTCTGCTCCTGGACGTAGAGGGGTTTACTGACCAGCACCCTCTCTGCCTCTGGACGTAGAGGGGTTTACAGACCAGCTCCACCATCGCTCTTCTCCTGGACATAGGGGGATTTACTGACCAGCACCCTCTCTGCCTCTGGACATAGAGGGGTTTACAGACCAGCTCCCGCTCTGCTCCTGGACGTAGAGGGGTTTACAGACAAGCTCCCGCTCTGTTCCTGGACATTGAGGGGTTTACAGACCAGCTCCCACCCTTGCTCTGCTCCTGGACGTAGAGGGGTTTACAGACCAGCTCCCGCTCTGCTCCTGGACGTAGAGGGATTTACAGACCAGCACCCTCTCTGCCTCTGGACATAGAGGGGCATCGGACATCGCCCTCAGTGCCCCGCCGGGTGTCGGAGGCCGGGTCAGCTCGGTTCAGGAGCCCGAGGGGTGGGAAGTTATATTTCGTCGCCCTCGGCCGCCAAGACGCATGTTGTTTACACAGGGAGCTCGGCTGTGAGAAAAGTCATTAAACAGGGATTAGATGCTGTCAGCGCCCTGCTTCCAGGGGCGGCCGGGGAGCGCGAGTCCAGACGGGCTTCGGCGGGATCGTCTCTGAGTGCCCTGCCTGCAGGATGCGTGAGGCATGAGCAGGCTGCCCGGGCGTCACGCATGTGGCGGCGGACTCCCGCCTGGTCACCGCCTGCCCCGCAAATTTCAACACATTTAGCACTTCCTAGTTTTCAGTGATTGTCGCCTGATCGCAGACGGGGGAAGGTTCTCATGCGCGGCAGCCGGGATATCTTAAGGATTTGGGGTCCCCTGTTCAGAGCAACTTTGAATTTATGATCCCATTTCAGGTATTTCATGCCCTCTTTGGCCGGGTCACTGACAGTGAACAAGCACACTCGTCCAAATTCTAAATGTGTTTATATGTAATATTTAGGGATCGTGTCGTGTGTTTTCATTATTGGAACACAGCAGCTCATTAATATTACCGCAAATAATTTCAGTGACATGCTTTTTTTCTCATATATGAGGTCCTGTTTTGCTGTAAAAGAAACTGTTTTTATGGATGCTGCATGAAGCATTAACACAACATTTCCTCTGCAAAATGTCAGTAATATACTGTCACACGTCACCCACATTGGGAAAAAAAAATGAAAGGAAATTTGTATTTAAAACAACGTGTTTAAGGCCAAGCCTCTCTGCAGAACAGAGCCCGCTCTGTCAGGGGGTCCCCTGAAAGTCTGGGGCGCTGGGCCATAGCCTACTTTGTCCATGCCCTAAAACGTCTCTGCCCTGCAGTTAATTGACGCAGTAGCTTTTGTGAGTAGATGTTAAGTTTAACTCTCCTTAGTTCATCACCGTCTTTGATTTCTGTGTTGATGAATGCTGTTACGTCACTCAGTGACCCTTGGTCGATGCAGATTGTAGTCCTACTTCTGTGTTTGCTGAATGTCTCCCCATGAGCAGGTGAGCCTGATGGGCCAGGAGAGGGATTCTCACTGCTTGGTGATTAGCTGCACCCGAGGTGACCCTACCAGGTGTGAGGTCTCGGGGTGGCCTTACGGTGGTGTGTGTGAGCCAAACAAGTGGTGGCCCATCAAGGTTTATCGGCCGTGACCCCTGGGGGGTCCGGGGTGTGCCAAAGGAGGGTTGACCATGTCCGGTCAGTCAGGAGGTGCTTCACCGTGTCCAGGCTGAGACAGGAGGGTTGTCCCAGCCATGAGAGGGGTGACCCTGCCACTTCTAAGCCGTGATGGGGAGTGAGAGGCACAAAAGCCTCCACCCTCTTTAGGGTTCAGAAACTTGAGCAGTATTCTCAGTCCTATCCATCTTTTTTCCTTTCGTTCTTATATTTTAGTAACGTTTGGTTGCATGTATTGCAAACAGCATTTGTTTCTTACTATGGATTTATGTTGGACTTGAATGTCATTGAATTTGCTGATATTTCCTTTTTTGGTACTTATACCAGTAACATAATTGATACACACAAAAAACAGAAACTTTAGCATATTGGCCGGGTCAGCCAGTCCCTAAATCATGAGAGGTGGTTGGCCAGGTCCAAGGTGAGATCATTCACGATCTTGGGATGAGCTAAGCAGTCAACATAACAGGTACTGAACTGTGAGATGGGGTCGCCTGGTCAGCAGGTTCTAAACAGCGAGAATGAGACCCAGCCAGCTAGTCAAAGTTTAAAGGAATGACCCAGCCCATGAGAGGTAGCTGGCCCTGTCCAAAGTGAGATCATCCGCAATCTTGGGATGAGCTAAGGCGTCAGGTGCCGAACTGTGAGATGGGGTCGCCTGGTCAGCAGGTTCTACACAGTGAGAATGAAACTCAGCCAGCTAGTCAAAGCTTAAAGGAATGACCCAGACTTAAGTATGTGACCCAAAGAGAGATGAGTGGTGGCCCAGTCAGACAACATCTGAGCCATGAGGCCAGCTCAAAAGTGAGATGAGAGGGGTGATAACGCCATAAGAGAGATGACTTTATTAGGGCAGATTTGTGTGTCTCATAAGTGCCTGCTCACATGGGGTCTGAACTTTGTGGTGTGATCCAGTTGGCCTGACTAGGCAAGATCTAGTCCATAGAAGTTAGGCTCTGACTAGAGTGTGGATGGTTAGGCTGGGGCAAGGAGGGGTTTGAGCCCTGACAGTCATGACTTAAAAAATCTGAACCATACAGTAGGAAAGAAGTGAATTAGTTTAGTGCATTCCAAGCGGAGGGCTGACCAGTCAATAAGAGGGAAACTTCGGCAAGCAACTTTTATACTGAGAATAGTGACCTTGTCAGGTAGGGTCTGAAGCATGAGGTGAAACTGTTCATTTTGGTCTGAGATATAGGGTTTGTTGATTTAAGACCTTTTGAAAGAATCTGCAAGACATCCACACTGCCAGAAGAGTGGATTACATGTTAGAATAGGAGCCTAGTGTTCTCCCTCGTTTGATTTTCTTGTAATTAACTATTTTGTCTTCTGATCCTCCTAGGTAACCCCACGAAAGAAATTCAAGTGCCCTGAATGCACGGCCATTGATGGGCTCTCACTGGACCAGACACACATGGTAGAAAGGTAAGGTCCACTTTGCAGTCCTGTGATTGGTCAGACCAGGACAGCAGGTCATGCAATGGCCCTCCTTGCGTGATGCTGGCTGATGTAGGCAGAATCAAACGCATTGCCTGCCCGCTGCACGTAAAGTCCTGGAGTCTCCCACTGATGGAGCAGGTCTTTGGTTGCTGGACTCTCCTCTCAAACGAAACAACAGCGGTTCGTCTTGGGACACACAGGTGGGGCGTTGCTTGACTATTTTTAGCAGCCGGGTGCAGCGCCATGGGACCTGCCTCTGGCCTTATTGGGCAATCCGTCTGTGCCCTGTTGGTGCGGCTTCCAATGCGGATGGTTCACCCCATCTAATTCTGGCATTTCCCCAAATGGGTTGGATTACATCAAAGCCTGACCTGAAATTGGTTTAACAAAAACATTCCACAATGTGTTTGGTGTCAGAAAGTATGTATGTGTTGAGACATTTAAATATTTTGCTGATTTATCAGATGGTTTCTTCCAGAAGAGAACCATGAAATATCTTTGTTTTTTTTATAAGAAATGTTTTTATTGGCTTTTGTAAAAAATAGCAAGAACAAGGCAAGAGCCTCCAGAAGGGTGAGCGAGGTGGGGGAAGGGAGTCGAGGTGCAGGCAAGACACACTAGTGGATCCATTTTGAGGATCACTCCAAAGGCACCACATCATAGAAAATGCCCCAATTAATGGGGCCCGAGGTCCCAACCCTGTTGATGGCCCCGGCATGCATGCTCGTTATCTCAGTTAATGGGACTAGTCCGTGATGTTAACCAAAACCCCATACGTTGGATGGGGAGACCTCACTCGGGCTGAAACGACAAAATGCATGTAATATGACCACAATCCCAAAAAGCGGACTGTTGATTCCCACAGGATGTTTGATACTGGTCATACCGTATGGTATGTCATAACTTTTGAATGCCAATAAAACAAAAGTGTTAAACAAAGATAAAAATGCCCCAATTTATGAGTCACCATGCAGTATCTTTTTGTTTGTCGTGGGCTGTAGTTTTCTAGAAAAATAAGCTCTTTAGAAGAGTCTGTAACAGGACATGCTTCTCCAGGCACCAGGCAGGTTTCTTCTACTGCTGCACTTCATTCGATCTCGGCCAATAAAAACTTACTATCAGAAAAATGTTGCTTAGAAGTTAATTTGGTAATGATTTTCAGTATTTGTTATTGCAGATCATTCCCCCGCTAAATTAGTTATCACTTGCAGTACAGACCATTGTGCCCACCCACAAAGAAATTGAGAAAGAAATTGAATTTTGGTTCTAATGTTCATTAGGAAATCACAATGTGCCACTCCTTAAAATATATATTGTATTTTAATTGCAATTATATAGCACTTACTACCACTGAGGATGCATGGCAGCAATTTATAATGGACAGAACGCTCCTCACCAAGGTAAATGGTGAGTCCAGTGATTATTGCTTATTGGGACTAATCTTGTGCTTTCAGGGGATCATCCTATGAATTTTCTGTCTGGGGGATTCAGTTAATAAGAATTAGCTGTGATCATCAGTGAGGGTAGGAGTTGTGTTTCCATGCAGATGGTTGATGGGATTAATAGAGGATATTAGGTGTCATTCGATTGCAGGTATGCCTTTCAAAGGAGGAGAGATCAGGATTTCTTTGACATTTTGGAACTAAATGAGGGCAGCTTGTAGAAATTGAATAATAAAGATGAAAGCAAATATGCAAGTGACAAGGTTGGCTGTGCTCAGAGAGAGGAGGCTTTAGGAGAATGGAAAGTGAGGAGAGGGTTGTTCCAAAAAAAGGGAGAGGGGAGGTTTTCACGCAGACATTTGGAAATTCAGAGGGGACTCTTTGAAATTCCTTGTAACTTGAGGATAGAGAAAGATGTTATTTGTGTGTGAGATAGGGCTTTATTGTGTACTTTGATAGACCCTAGACAAGGCAAATAGTCCATCCGCTGCTAGGCCAGCACTAGGCCCATGCGGAGAGAATATACCGGGTAAATAAGCAAACACCGTAAGGAGATTCTGCAAATCCACGAGCCAATGTTTGATTTTCGCCCTTAAAGCTTGACTGGCGGCATTAAATAGGAAGAGAGAAGAGAAAAGTGTGATCCGTATGGAGGACTCTCTTTTTGCATTGTACAAAGCGGGGTTGAGGCCAAGTTCCCCATGGAAGTCTATTGCCTGCATTTCTGTGGCTGGAGGGTGCAGACCCGGACACTGAAGTGAGGAGCTGGGAGGAAGGAGCTGATGATTGCCGCTTCCCGAGTGCCGCCATTTGGTGGATAGTAGAGGAGAGGATGGGACTGTAGTTTGTTGTCGAAGGCGAGGACGTTTCTAGCACTTTACTCCAATTGCTGCTTCACGAAGGTTGATAACCAGATGCAGAGGTCCCACACCTCATTGTTCCTGCGTTGTGGGTGCTTCTATTTGGAGACAACCTTCGCATTCCCTGCCGTGAGAAGCACCACTTCATCCAAAGGCTGTGTGGAGGCCAGTCAGAGGAGGACACTTGAAAGAGAAACTGTTTCTGCAAACATGGGGCAGGGGATGCGTAAGTCCACTTGTACGTGATATGAAGGTGGTATAACATGGTTTTATTTGTATCCATACTTTTTGCTGATTTCAGCAGAACATACATCTTAAAACATCAGCGTAAAGACCAATAGCGTGCATACCACATTAATTACATTTTAAAATATTTTAGTGCACGATTTATTAATGCCCACACTATATTTAAATAACTGATCCTTAATGGAAAGTATAAACTTACGTGGTCCTGTGGTGCCTAAAACTGACCCCTCAGGCTATGGGGGAGGTGGAAGACAAGTGTAGCAAAGGTCACACAGCACACTGGACAGGTACTTCTCTCAAAGGCAACCGAAATCAACAGCCTTCATCACCATTCAGCCTTCTTCATCGTTCACCAGTCAAGACTTGAGCCTGGTTTAGAGTTTACCCTTAGCTGAAAGCCATCCAGTTTGTGGAGGAAACATGAAAAAAGGAATATAACCTAATGGCTTGATTTCCTTCACCACACTATCCCTATGGAACCTAATAGGAACCCAATGCTAAAAAAGCGCTTCACAACCCTGCCTGTTTTATTAAGTGCAAATAAATGCTGCAATACAACAAAATAAGGTGCTTGTTATGGAAGAAGTTGCAAGGTGCCGACGAGGATAGGTGGTAAATACTAAAGACTCAGGACCTGGCTTAGATCTTGGGGAGGGGAATACTCCGTCACAAACGTGACAGATATCTCGTCCTCTGTATTAAGATTCCATTATAGCCTATAGAGATCGTAATATGTTGATGACTGATTGGTGGGTCGAGAAGCTGGTTTCAGAGAGTGGAGTGGCCTGGACTGTTACTTCAGTGCTCCGCTCCTCGCAAGATGTTGGAAAGAAGAAAGCACCACACAAGGGTAGAAGGAACACCAGTTTGTTCTTCAGTATTGATACAACACAGCACACATCCTCCAATCCCATCACTCAGCAAGAGCCAAACCAAACCCATTCCACACCACATGCACAGTCCACAGTCTATATTTTCTCTCTCAACTACATTCCCATGGTGTGCCTTCACGAGACTGGGACAGGTCTTATTTTGCCTACTGAACAAAGTTTCCTTAGGACTTTGTGTGGCGCTAATGCACCAGCAACAGAAAGAGTTCCAAGGCCTGGTCTGGCAACTGTTCTGTGACGTCGGACATGCTAGTCCGGCCAGCGCAGTGAAGCTCCAGACTGTAGAAGGCGCCTCTAGAAGGGTATCCAACATAGGTACAGGGGAGACTGAGTCCATGTCAGATTTTAAGGCTCGCCACTGATTATGTATATGAGTTCTATTGAGATTAATGGTATAAAAAGTTACTTTATGTGGTCATTTTGAAAACATGGCATAGATCTGGCCTACCTTGACCTGTGTTGGACATCCTTGCTCTGGTGGAAGACTAATGCTGGGTACAGCTTTGTGCATTGCCTGTCTGTGTTTGTTTCTTCCTAAGCAGGTCTTTCATCAACAGGCACAGCCAGAAGGCTAAGGATGAGCAGATCTCCATGGTCTCACCTCAGTCTGGTGGCAGTGCGATGGTGAGATCTGTGGACTTCTTTCCACTCAGGGTGCTGGTGAAGGCCAGGGAGGGCCCATCCCTCTGGTTCAATAAAGACATTTCAGCACAGTCTCCTCCTGGTTCCCAAAAATCCATCTCGGTGGAACTGAATCCACAGGTGACATTTAGCGGAATTTATTCCCTCAGACCAAAGCGTCCCTCATTCCGCCCATCAGTACCTAGGCAGAGAGCTTAAAGCAGGAATGATTTCAGCTACAAGGAGAAGCGGTCTCTGTTTTTTATCACACATATAGAGCTCCTGGCACTCGGGGCTCCAGTAGCAGACGAATAGGACATAACAGCAGATGGAGGTCTCTTCTTCTGCCTATATTTACAGCGTAGTAGTTAAGCAATCAGCTCTTTTACGTTCACCGTTTTTGCACAGTGCCTTGTACCATTAGAAAGATGCTGGTCTGCTTGGCCAATGGGGACGTCCTCCACATGTGTTCATCGATTGTTTGTGTGTGGTAGCTGTGTGCGGTTGTAATTTGTTAGTTAATGCCTGGTTTATTAATGTTCATGTTAGTGGTTGTGAGAGTAAAACGAGTTTGATCCAGATGAAGACTTGTAGCCTCTTCTATGACTGCATTGACAGGATGCTGGGGACTTTGCCATTGGTTGTCCATGGCGCGGCCTCTGTAGTTCTTTAGACTAGGGTTTCTGGCCAGGTATGTAGCCATGACACATGCATGTCGATCTGCGGTATGTTTAGGCTAGCGTTGGATTTGAGATGTTAGTTTGGTTTGCTGGGTTGTGCTGTGAAGTTGGCACTGTTTTCCCAACTGTATGGCTTTGGTGCTGTTGAGCACAGTAGGGTTTTATGGTTCAAGTCTTGTGTGTACCAAGTATAACTTTTCTGCTGTCTGAGCGTCCCTCATCTTCACCACAGAGAAGCATTAGCAACTTCTGAGAGCTACATCCATTGATCTTTCAAATTGCTAATTTGTCTTACCACTTTGGACAACTCCCTGTCCTTTCTTTGCCCTCCTCTTGCACCTCAGAGACGAGTCAGATGGGATTGAATTCCTCAGCTGCTGCTCTTGGAACCAGCAGTCTTCTCTGTTCTGCTTCAGAACAGCATCCGTGGCTCGATGGTTAGTCCTGCTGTAGGCCTCGGGCTCTTGGCATATGTATCTGACATTCAGGTTTGCTTCACCAGCCTTCTGACTATCACAAGACAATGTGTTCTTTTAACCCCACATTCTCTCTAGTTATTGGTGGCAACCTCCCTGCATGGTGCTCTGAGAAACCTCCCATGATAGGAAAGTTCTGTAAATGCCTCGAGTCCGTGAGATGATCATAGACTGCTGTGAAATCTGGAGAAGCTTGAATGCGAGCAGAGAGGTACAGGCAGCCTACCAAAATGACATTGTTTCACTGCTGCCTCAATATATAGGTCCTATTTACTTTTCCCAATATATTCAAATTATATGCTGGTTTGTGTGAGATGCTTCACTCTCTAATTACAGGGGGATTCTATTTGTGTTTTTCTGTGGAATTGTGTAAATGTAAACTCTTTGTAGGCAAGCAGATCAAGAGATAATTTCCCTCTAAAAATAACTTTAAGCTGACTGCACTTTGTAAATTATACTAGTTTTTCTGCCCTGAAGAAGTTCTATTATTTCAAGGAACGAAACGTGTTGGCTGTTTATGCTTGATTTATTGAATATTTGTCGAATATTTAAAACATAAAAGGAGGACTTTTAAATGGACAATTGACTTCCTACCTCCCCTTACCTCCGAGGTCAATACTCTCAGCTTCTGGTGAGAGCCACATCTCTCCATATCCAGCACACATAAAAATGGACAATGGCCTGCTTCACCTACAGATTTTTGACTAGTCATCCCGTGTCTTGTCATCGCACAACTAGATTCTGAAAACTCTATTCTGACAGATACCAACAAGTCATGCCCGATGAACTCTGCTGCAGACGTATGCCAGGCGCATAGAAACGTGGCCATTTAATTCCAGTCTGTTGTGAGCTAGACTGACCCCAGCTGAAGCAGAGTTAAATGTAAGCTTGCCTGTATCACGTACAAAGCCACTCACTTCCAAAAACAAGGTCACCTGTCATTGTGCTTAAAAATCTCCTGAGGAAGTAGGAACCTGGGGAGCAGAGAAGTTTCCAGGTGCAAATCAAGGAATTATAGATTGCACGGGGCTGCACAGGGCTGCTATGCGATCCTTCTTAGGGGCGGCCCTTCACCACTCACCGCCTCCTTCTTCTCCACCCTTCCTGTTCCGCCACCTTCTGCTCCACCTTTCCTGTTCTTCCACTGCCTCCTTCTCCTCCACCTTCCTGTTCTTCCACCGCCTCCTTCTGCTCCACCCTTCCTGTTCTTCCACCGCCTCCTTCTGCTCCACCCTTCCTGTTCTTTCACTGCCTCCTGCTCCACCCTTCCTGTTCTGCCACCGCCTCCTTCTGCTCCACCCTTTCTGTTCTGCCACCTTCTGCTCCACCCTTCCTGTTCTTCCACTGCCTCCTTCTGCTCCACCCTTCCTGTTCCGCCACCTTCTGCTCCACCCTTTGTTCTTCCACCGCCTCCTTCTGCTCCACCCTTCCTGTTCTTCCACCGCCTCTTTCTGCTCCACCCTTCCTGTTCTTCCACCGCCTCCTTCTGCTCCACCCTTCCTGTTCCACCACCGCCTCCTTCTGCTCCACCCTTTCTGTTGCACCACGCCTCCTTCTGCCCCACCCTTCCTGTTCTTCCACCGCCTCCTTCTTCCCCACCCTTCCTGTTCTTCCACCGCCTCCTTCTGCTCCACCCTAACTGTTCTTCCACCGCCTCCTTCTGCTCCACCCTTCCTGTTCTTCCACCGCCTCCTTCTGCTCCACCCTTTCTGTTGCGCCACGCCTCCTTCTGCTCCACCCTGCCTGTTCCGCCACCGCCTCCTTCTGCTCCACCCTTTGTTCATCCACCGCCTCCTTCTGCTCCACCCTTCCTGTTCCGCCCTACTTTTTCTTCCCCCGCTGCTCTGCTCCTAGTCCCTTCCACCTTCCTTTCGCTCAGATCTTGCTCCTCAGTCTGCCCACCCAGATTCCTTCCTCCCTGCTTATTCTTCCTTTCAACGAGTCACCGTGTTCCCACCGCTCTTTCTCCTGCTCTCTTTCCGTACTCTGCCTGTTATGATATTGTATGTAGTCTGCCCATGAGGATAATTCGCTTCCTGTAGTTCTTAGTTTCCAGTGTTTTCCTGTTCTCTGTAAGGAGGTGTTTTTTCTTCCCTTATATAAAGTGCTGGGTAGAGTTGCACTATATAACAAGCATTTGCAATGCAACGGGTCTCGCGTTTGCTCATGTTAGAGCTGATCGCGTTGTAAACTCCCAACCCGACATTTCATCTATCGGCAAAAGTGCTTTTATGTACGTAACCCGAAAAAAAAGTGAAATTAACTGTGTAAAGCGCTCGACTTCTGCCAAGCGAAATCGCGCTAGGAAAATAGAGAAAAAGTAGTCCACAATCCGACAGAAAACAGCGAGCCTCGCATGTTTTCTGTACTTGGCCGCTGTGCTCGAGGAGGGCTAGCCACCGGAAAAGGCATGACGTGTGCATGCCTTTGACTAATGAAAGCAAGCAGATTTTACTAGGCAACCAATGAAAAACACTGACATGACGTCTACAGGGCTCCGAGCCCTTTTCTAATACCTAATGCGTCTCGCTGCGATACGCATGGGCGAGCGCATGCAACACAGGCTCGACCCTAAAAATGTGAAACAAAGAAATCATGCCCTTGGCTTTTGCATGCACTTACTGATTTCATAAGAGTTGGCTACTGTTGTCGACAAGACCGCCTTGTTTCAAGACTTCCTTATTTTGAAATATTTTTATATCCAAGAAGGTCACAATGAAAATACTCGCGACATAGGAGCAGCCATACTGTTGCTACTGCTGCCCCCTTCTAAATTGCCCCTTTCCCCACCCTCCCACCCCACTGATAATACCACACACACAGTGTAGAGCATGGGTACTCGCAAACATTTTCCCAGGGGCCAAAAAGTTTGGTCTGTGACGTGCCTGGGGGCCGCATTGATGCCAGGGTGGTGGCAGTCGGGTGGGGTGACTAGGGGGATTGGTGGCAAGGTAGGTGTAGGGGAAGCAAAGGATATACATCTAGTGGGTGACTAAAACAATGGGAAACCAGAAAACCTGGAATTAATCCCGGCTTACTCACTTTTCCAAATGTTGTGATCCTAGGCAATTGTTGAGTGTCACTTTCCCTCCTTTTTCTGCATTATAACATTTAAGATGACCTCGAAATACATGATTCATGGTGTGCACTGCACAAAACCTGCTTCTATGTTTGATTTAATAAACTATAATGTTGTTTATGTATGATAGGAACCCAGGCCACCCATAAAGTGCAAATACCAAGTGACTTGTCTCTTTAATTTACTATTGGTGGTGTTCTCAGGGTAAGGGAAATAATTAATGTTTCCAAATTTATGTTTGAAAACTATCACTTTAAAATGAATACATCTCAATGCACAGATAAAATAAATTGTACTAAGGCGAAAAGGTTCTGCATGTTAACTAAATACACTTAATTAATTTTGAAGAGACTGTCTTAGTTTTACACTTATGCTGCAAGATGTCTTTAAAAATGAAGGAGTTTCTAAAGTTAAGTGCAGGAGTCCCTAGTTACTTCCTTTCTTTAACACCAGTTAGGTTTGAAATAAATGATTGTTTGTGTATTTAATATTTTTGTTAGTACGGAGTCGAGCAAACAGCTGCCCAGTACTCCTGTTGCCCCAGGGGCCGCATGAGGCCCGCGGGCCGTACATTGAGTATCCCTGGTGTAGAGTCGTCTCTGCTACTCAAGCACATACTACTCTGTACTGCTTTATGCGGACGACCATTTGTCTCCAGCACTCACAAGTGGCTCCAAGGTGTCACGATTGGCGCTGTGCTGTCGAATTAACAAATGAATGATTAATTAGCTAACAAGACCCTGTGTCTTTGATGCGTGTCGCGGGAGCCAGCTCTGATGTTTCTGATCTCTTGCCCCATCATCGCACTGGGCGATCTCCACCTGTTCAGCGCACTCCGTTGGTGACACCAGAGGGTCTGGTGCTCAGCTGCCCTCATCCCCCAGCTCACGCCTTTGTAGAACTATTCACAACTGAAATGCCATAGTTAATGAATGTCCAACTTGGCGCTAGATCGCGATCTGCTTTGAATAGCCTTATATGGTCTTGAAGGTACTTGGGGAGCCTTGAGCTGACATTACCCCGTTTATAGGCCGGTGCATTGCCTGAAAGATGGGTTTGATTCAGGGGATGGGAGGGCTGGGAAGGCATGTTTGTGGAAGCTTTAGGCCCTGCTGAGGCCCACACCACACGCATGTGCTGCATTGGCCGCACGCCTACAGCATGACCCAAGCAACCCTAGGATGATTGTCCACTCTAAGGCCCTTTTGTGGATTTTTTTTATTGTGTAACTGGAGTGACGTTGCTGTTATGAGAGTGATTTTCGTCTAGGTAAAGCTCAAAGTTAATGGTTGTTTTCTTCTCCCCCCCCCAGATCCGAATGCATCAACAAATTTGCGTCCGTCTTTGGCACCATGCCTCTGAAGGTTGTGGAACACCGGGCGGACCCCGTTCTCTACAAGGATGACTTCCCCGAAAAGCTCAAGAGTTTTCCAAACATCGGCAGCTTGTGAGGTCTCCAGTGGGGATCTAAAGTAGACATGTTTTTTGGAGTTTGCATATGACTTGGAAGAGGGGCCAAGGAGATCTTCCTAGACCCTTTCAGGCTGTTGGCTGATTTAAAGTGACCTCCTCTCTGCAATCTCTGCTTGCAAGACATGAACACGTTTTTTACTGTGGGATCCTGTAGGTGCTCTTGTTCGTTGCCCCATGAGAGTTTGTGACCTCTTTGCACTGTCTCTGCAAGACATGGATCCAATGGATTTCCTTCACCACGGATCCGGTCTGTGCTCTTGCACGGTGCCCACTAAGCGAGTGTGACATCTCTACAACACAGGGACCCAACGGGACCCTTCACCACTGGATCCTGTCTGTGCTTTTGCATGGTGCCCACTAAGAGTTTGTGACCGCTCTGCAAGACATGGACCCAATGGGTTCCTTCATCACAGATCCTGTCTGTGCTCTTGCATGGTGCCCACTAAGCGATTGTGACCTCTCTGCAAGACATGGACCCAACGGGCTCCTTCACCACGGGATCATGTCTGCGCTCTTGCACGGTGCCCTCTAAGCGATTGTGATCTCTCCACAATACATGGACCCAACATGCTCCTTCACCACGGGATCCTGTCTGCCACTATTTTACTTCCATACAGTACGACATTGTGACCGCTCCACAGTCTCTGCAGGATGGACCACAGGACCAAAAGCAAGGACGTCTGCCCAAAGCATGTGCCTCAAGTGCAAGCTTTGCAAACACAGCTCTTTCCGGCAGTGCTGGAGACCATATGTGAGATGCCTTGCAAGTCATCCCTGTGCTATTTGTGGTGTGAGCTTACCCAGTACTCATCTTCCGCCACTCTGACGGCACCTCTGAGATCCAGTGGGCACTGGAATACCACATCATGAACCTGCGACCCATGCTCTGGTTTTAGTTTTGGGATAATCACTGTTGGCCTGGCTCAAAATAGGTCCCCTGGCACACTGCCACTTTCGCTTTTAGATCATGAAGTCCCTTGCATTTCCCCAGTGTCCATATTGGGAGCAGAGTTGTAACCTGATGGTATGTGGTTGATGTAATCAGTGTGTGTGTGTATATATTCTCTGTTGGTCGGAAATGCATTTTTAGCAAATCATGTGAACTTTCTGCTCCTGATGTTAGGATTTTATTAAAATGTGCCATTATTAAATATATCTCGTGCTTACCCAAGGTGGGTGCCTCCTACACCATTAGCATAGAGGAAGTGAGACTCCCTCCTCCCTGATGGGAATACTGACCATAGAGCGTCTTCTGTCCACCGACCCCTTCCACAAGGCATCTATGTGATGGTATTGTGAAAGTGTGTGCTCCTGAGACGGTACCCTTCTGCAGCTCCGCTACACAGATACCTAGTGGAAGTGTGTGCCCCTGAGATGGATACACTCTCCACTACACAGATACCCCCCACACCAGTTCCACTACACAAATATTGAATGGAAGTGTGTGGTCCTGAGACAGGTACCAAGATGCAGCTCCGCAATACAGATACCTAGTGGAAGTGTGTGCTCCTCAGACGGGTACCCTGCTGCAGCTCCGCTACACAGATACCTAGTGGAAGTGTGTGCCCCTGAGACAGGTACCCTGCTGCAGCTCCGCTACACAGATACCTAGTGGAAGTGTGTGCTCCTGAGACAGGTACCCTGCTGCAGCTCCGCTACACAGATACCTAGTGGAAGTGTGTGCTCCTGAGACAGGTACCCTGCTGCAGCTCCGCTACACAGATACCTAGTGGAAGTGTGTGCTCCTGAGACGGTCCCCTTCTGCAGCTCCGCTACACAGATACCTAGTGGAAGTGTGTGCCCCTGAGACAGGTACCCTGCTGCAGCTCCACTACACAGATACCTAGTGGAAGTGTGTGCTCCTGAGACAGGGACCCTGCTGCAGCTCCGATACACAGATACCTAGGGGAAGTGTGTGCCCCTGAGATGGGTACCCTGCTGCAGCTCCGATACACAGATACCTAGGGGAAGTGTGTGCTCCTGAGACGGGTACCCTGCTGCAGCTCCGCTACACAGCTACCTAGGGGAAGTGTGTGCTCCTGAGACGGGTACCCTGCTGCAGCTCCGATACACAGATACCTAGTGGAAGTGTGTGCTCCTGAGACGGGTACCCTGCTGCAGCTCCGCTACACAGATACCTGGTGGAAGTGTGTGCTCCTGAGACAGGTACCCTGCTGCAGCTCCGCTACACAGATACCTAGTGGAAGTGTGTGCTCCTGAGACGGTCCCCTTCTGCAGCTCCGCTACACAGATACCTAGTGGAAGTGTGTGCCCCTGAGACAGGTACCCTGCTGCAGCTCCACTACACAGATACCTAGTGGAAGTGTGTGCTCCTGAGACAGGGACCCTGCTGCAGCTCCGATACACAGATACCTAGTGGAAGTGTGTGCCCCTGAGACAGGTACCATGCTGCAGCTCCGCTACACAGACACCTACTGCAAGTGTGTGCTCCTGAGACAGGTACCAAGATGCAGCTCCGATACACAGATACCTTCTGGGAGTGTGTGCTCCTGAGACGGTACCCTTCTGCAGCTCCGCTACACAGATACCTAGTGGAAGTGTGTGCCCCTGAGACAGGTACCCTGCTGCAGCTCCGATACACAGATACCTGGTGGAAGTGTGTGCCCCTGAGACAGGTACCCTGCTGCAGCTCCGATACACAGATACCTAGTGGAAGTGTGTGCTCCTGAGACGGTACCCTGCTGCAGCTCCGCTACACAGATACCTTCTGGGAGTGTGTGCTCCTGAGACAGGTACCAAGATGCAGCTCCGCTACACAGATACCTAGTGGAAGTGTGTGCTCCTGAGACGGGTACCCTGCTGCAGCTCGGATACACAGATACCTAGTGGAAGTGTGTGCCCCTGAGACAGGTACCCTTCTGCAGCTCCGATACACAGATACCTAGTGGAAGTGTGTGCTCCTGAGACGGTACCCTGCTGCAGCTCCGCTTCACAGATACCTTCTGGGAGTGTGTGCTCCTGAGACAGGTACCAAGATGCAGCTCCGCTACACAGATACCTAGTGGAAGTGTGTGCTCCTGAGACGGGTACCCTGCTGCAGCTCGGATACACAGATACCTACTGCAAGTGTGTGCTCCTCAGACAGATACCCTTCTGCAGCTCCGATACACAGATACCTAGCGGAAGTGTGTGCCCCTGAGACAGGTACCCTGCTGCAGCTCCAGCTCCGCTACACAGATACCTAGTGGAAGTGTGTGATCCTGAGACGGGTACCCTGCTGCAGCTCCGCTACACAGACACCTACTGCAAGTGTGTGCTCCTGAGACAGGTACCCTGCTGCAGCTCCGCTACACAGACACCTACTGCAAGTGTGTGCTCCTGAGACAGGTACCTGTCTGCAGCTCCGATACACAGATACCTAGTGGAAGTGTGTGCCCCTGAGACAGGTACCCTGCTGCAGCTCCAGCTCCGCTACACAGATACCTACTGGAAGTGTGTGGTCCTGAGACAGGTACCCTGCTGCAGCTCCGATACACAGATACCTAGGGGAAGTGTGTGCTCCTGAGACGGGTACCCTGCTGCAGCTCCGCTACACAGATACCTAGTGGAAGTGTGTGCTCCTGAGACGGGTACCCTGCTGCAGCTCTGCAATACAGATACCTAGTGGATGTGTGTGCTCCTGAGACAGGTACCCTTCTGCAGCTCCGATACACAGATACCTACTGGAAGTGTGTGCTCCTGAGACAGGTACCCTGCTGCAGCTCCGCAATACAGATACCTAGTGGAAGTGTGTGCTCCTGAGACGGGTACCCCAGCTCCGCTACACAGATACCTAGTGGAAGTGTGTGCTCCTGAGACGGGTACCCTGCTGCAGCTCCGCTACACAGATACCTAGTGGAAGTGTGTGCTCCTGAGACGGGTACCCTGCTGCAGCTCCGCTACACAGATACCTAATGAAAGTGTACGCTCCTGAGACGGGTACCCTGCTGCAGCTCCACTACACAGATACCTGGTGGAAGTGTGTGCTCCTGAGACAGGTACCCCAGCTCCGCTACACAGATACCTAGGAGAAGTGTGTGCTCCTGAGACGGGTACCCTGCTGCAGCTCCGCTACACAGATAGCTAGGGGAAGTGTGTGCTCCTGAGACTGGTACACTGCTGCAGCTCCGATACACAGCTACCTAGTGGAAGTGTGTGGTCCTGAGACGGGTACCCTGCTGCAGCTCCGCTACTCAGATACCTAGAGGAAGTGTGTGCCTCTGAGACGGGTACCCTGCTGCAGCTCCGATACACTGATACCTAGGGGAAGTGTGTGCCCCTGAGACGGGCACCCTGCTGCAGCTCCAATACACAGATACCTAGGGGAAGTGTGTGCCCCTGAGACGGGTACCCTGCTGCAGCTCCGATACACAGCTACCTAGGGGAAGTGTGTGCTCCTGAGACGGGTACCCAGCTGCAGCTCCGCTACACAGATACCTACTGCAAGTGTGTGGTCCTGAGACGGGTACCCTGCTGCAGCTCCGATACACAGATACCTAGTGGAAGTGTGTGCTCCTGAGACGGGTACCCTGCTGCAGCTCCGATACACAGGTACCTAGTGGAAGTGTGTGCCCCTGAGACAGGTACCCTGCTGCAGCTCCACTACACAGATACCTAGTGGAAATGTGTGCTCATGAGACAGGTACCCCACCTCCGCTACACAGATACCTAGGGGAAGTGTGTGGTCCTGAGACGGGTACCCTGCTGCAGCTCGATACACAGATACCTAGTGGAAGTGTGTGCTCCTGAGACAGGGACCCTGCTGCAGCTCCGCTACACAGATACCTAGGGGAAGTGTGTGCTCCTGAGACAGGTACCCTGCTTCAGCTCCGCTACACAGACACCTACTGCAAGTGTGAGCTCCTGAGACAGGTACCTTTCTGCAGCTCCGATACACAGATACCTAGTGGAAGTGTGTGCCCCTGAGACAGGTACCCTGCTGCAGCTCCAGCTCCGCTACACAGATACCTAGTGGAAGTGTGTGGTCCTGAGACAGGTACCCTGCTGCAGCTCCGATACACAGATACCTAGGGGAAGTGTGTGCTCCTGAGACGGGTACCATGCTGCAGCTCCGCTACACAGATACCTAGTGGAAGTGTGTGCTCCTGAGACGGGTACCCTGCTGCAGCTCCGCAATACAGATACCTAGTGGAAGTGTGTGCTCCTGAGACGGGTACCCTGCTGCAGCTCGGATACACAGATACTTAGTGGAAGTGTGTGCCTCTGAGACAGGTACCCTTCTGCAGCTCCGATACACAGATACCTAGTGGAAGTGTGTGATCCTGAGACGGGTACACTGCTGCAGCTCCGATACCCAGATACCTAGTGGAAGTGTGTGGTCCTGAGACGGGTACCCTGCTGCAGCTCGGATACACAGATACCTACTGCAAGTGTGTGCTCCTGAGCCAGGTACCCTTCTGCAGCTCCGAAACACAGATACCTAGTGGAAGTTTGTGCCCCTGAGACAGGTACCCTGCTGCAGCTCCAGCTCCGCTACACAGATACCTAGTGGAAGTGTGTGCCCCTGAGACAAGTACCCTGCTGCAGCTCCGCTACACAGATACCTAGTGGAAGTGTGTGGTCCTGAGACAGGTACCCTGCTGCAGCTCCGATACACAGATACCTAGGGGAAGTGTGTGCTCCTGAGACGGGTACCCTGCTGCAGCTCCGCTACACAGATACCTAGTGGAAGTGTGTGCTCCTGAGACGGGTACCCTGCTGCAGCTCCGCAATACAGATACCTAGTGGATGTGTGTGCTCCTGAGACAGGTACCCTTCTGCAGCTCCGATACACAGATACCTACTGGAAGTGTGTGCTCCTGAGACAGGTACCCTGCTGCAGCTCCGCTACACAGATACCTAATGAAAGTGTGTGCTCCTGAGACAGGTACCCTGCTGCAGCTCCGCTACACAGATACCTACTGCAAGTGTGTGGTCCTGAGACGGGTACCCTGCTGCAGCTCCGATACACAGATACCTGGTGGAAGTGTGTGCCCCTGAGACAGGTACCCTGCTGCAGCTTCGCTACACAGATACCTAGTGGAAGTGTGTGGTCCTGAGACGGGTACCCTGCTGCAGCTCTGCTACACAGATACCTAGTGGAAGTGTGTGGTCCTGAGACGGGTACCCCGCTGCAGCTCCGATACACAAATACCTAGTGGAAGTGAGTGCTCCTGAGACGGGTACCCTGCTGCAGCTCCGCTACACAGATACCTAGTGGAAGTGTGTGCTCCTGAGACGGGTACCCTGCTGCAGCTCCGCTACACAGATACCTAATGAAAGTGTGTGCTCCTGAGACGGGTACCCTGCTGCGGCTCCACTACACAGATACCTGGTGGAAGTGTGTGCTCCTGAGACAGGTATCCCAGCTCCGCTACACAGATACCTACTGCAAGTGTGTGGTCCTGAGACGGGTACCCTGCTGCAGCTCCACTACACAGATACCTAGGGGAAGTGTGTGCCCCTGAGACAGGTACCCTGCTGCAGCTCCGATACACAGATACCTAGGGGAAGTGTGTGCCCCTGAGACGGGTACCCTGCTGCAGCTCTGATACACAGATACCTAGGGGAAGTGTGTGCTCCTGAGACGGGTACCCTGCTGCAGCTCCGATACACAGCTACCTAGTGGAAGTGTGTGGTCCTGAGACGGGTACCCTGCTGCAGCTCCGCTACACAGATACCTAGGGGAAGTGTGTGCTGCTGAGACGGGTACCCAGCTGCAGCTCCGCTACACAGATACCTACTGCAAGTGTGTGGTCCTGAGACGGGTACCCTGCTGCTGTTCCGATACACAGATACCTAGTGGAAGTGTGTGCTCCTGAGACGGGTACCCTGCTGCAGCTCCGCTACACAGATACCTGGTGGAAGTGTGTGCTCCTGAGACAGGTACCCTGCTGCAGCTCCGCTACACAGATACCTAGTGGAAGTGTGTGCTCCTGAGACTGTCCCCTTCTGCAGCTCCGCTACACAGATACCTAGTGGAAGTGTGTGCCCCTGAGACAGGTACCCTGCTGCAGCTCCACTACACAGATACCTACTGCAAGTGTGTGCTCCTGAGACAGGTACCAAGATGCAGCTCCGATACACAGATACCTTCTGGGAGTGTGTGCTCCTGAGACGGTACCCTTCTGCAGCTCCGCTACACAGATACCTAGTGGAAGTGTGTGCCACTGAGACAGGTACCCTGCTGCAGCTCTGCGACACAGATACCTAGTGGAAGTGTGTGCTCCTGAGACGGGTACCCTGCTGCAGCTCCGCTACACAGATACCTTCTGGGTGTGTGTGCTCCTGAGACAGGTACTAAGATGCAGCTCCAATACACAGATACCTAGTGGAAGTGTGTGCCCCTGAGACAGGTACCCTGCTGCAGCTCCGATACACAGATACCTGGTGGAAGTGTTTGCCCCTGAGACAGGTACCCTGCTGCAGCTCCGATGCACAGATACCTAGTGGAAGTGTGTGCTCCTGAGACGGTACCCTGCTGCAGCTCCGCTACACAGATACCTTCTGGGAGTGTGTGCTCCTGAGACAGGTACCAAGATGCAGCTCCGCTACACAGATACCTAGTGGAAGTGTGTGCTCCTGAGACGGGTACCCTGCTGCAGCTCGGATACACAGATACCTAGTGGAAGTGTGTGCCCCTGAGACAGGTACCCTTCTGCAGCTCCGATACACAGATACCTAGTGAAAGTGTGTGCTCCTCAGACAGATACCCTTCTGCAGCTCCGATACACAGATACCTAGCGGAAGTGTGTGCCCCTGAGACAGGTACCCTGCTGCAGCTCCAGCTCCGCTACACAGATACCTAGTGGAAGTGTGTGATCCTGAGACGGGTACCCTGCTGCAGCTCCGATACACAGATACCTAGTGGAAGTGTGTGGTCCTGAGACGAGTACCCTGCTGCAGCTCGATACACAGATACCTAGTGGAAGTGTGTGCTCCTGAGACAGGTACCCTGCTGCAGCTCCGCTACACAGACACCTACTGCAAGTGTGTGCTCCTGAGACAGGTACCTTTCTGCAGCTCCGATACACAGATACCTACTGGAAGTGTGTGCCCCTGAGACAGGTACCCTGCTGCAGCTCCGCTACACAGATACCTACTGGAAGTGTGTGGTCCTGAGACAGGTACTCTGCTGCAGCTCCGATACACAGATACCTAGGGGAAGTGTGTGCTCCTGAGAAGGGTACCCTGCTGCAGCTCCGCTACACAGATACCTAGTGGAAGTGTGTGCTCCTGAGACGGGTACCCTGCTGCAGCTCTGCAATACAGATACCTAGTGGATGTGTGTGCTCCTGAGACAGGTACCCTTCTGCAGCTCCGATACACAGATACCTACTGGAAGTGTGTGCTCCTGAGACAGGTACCCTGCTGCAGCTCCGCAATACAGATACCTAGTGGAAGTGTGTGCTCCTGGGACGGGTACCCCAGCTCCGCTACACAGATACCTAGTGGAAGTGTGTGCTCCTGAGACGGGTACCCTGCTGCAGCTCCGCTACACAGATACCTAGTGGAAGTGTGTGCTCCTGAGACTGGTACCCTGCTGCAGCTCCGCTACACAGATACCTGGTGGAAGTGTGTGCTCCTGAGACGGGTACCCTGCTGCAGCTCCGCTACACAGATACCTGGTGGAAGTGTGTGCTCCTGAGACAGGTACCCCAGCTCCGCTACACAGATACCTAGGAGAAGTGTGTGCTCCTGAGACGGGTACCCTGCTGCAGCTCCACTACACAGATAGCTAGGGGAAGTGTGTGCTCCTGAGACTGGTACACTGCTGCAGCTCCGATACACAGCTACCTAGTGGAAGTGTGTGGTCCTGAGACGGGTACCCTGCTGCAGCTCCGATACACAGATACCTAGGGGAAGTGTGTGCCCCTGAGACGGGTACCCTGCTGCAGCTCCGATACACAGATACCTAGGGGAAGTGTGTGCTCCTGAGACGGGTACCCTGCTGCAGCTCCGCTACACAGCTACCTAGGGGAAGTGTGTGCTCCTGAGACGGGTACCCAGCTGCAGCTCCGCTACACAGATACCTACTGCAAGTGTGTGGTCCTGAGACGGGTACCCTGCTGCAGCTCCGATACACAGATACCTAGTGGAAATGTGTGCTCCTGAGACGGGTACCCTGCTGCAGCTCCGATACACAGGTACCTAGTGGAAGTGTGTGCCCCTGAGACAGGTACCCTGCTGCAGCTCCACTACACAGATACCTAGTGGATATGTGTGCTCCTGAGACAGGTACCCCACCTCCGCTACACAGATACCTAGGGGAAGTGTGTGGTCCTGAGACGGGTACCCTGCTGCAGCTCGGTACACAGATACCTAGTGGAAGTGTGTGCTCCTGAGACAGGGACCCTGCTGCAGCTCCGCTACACAGATTCCTAGGGGAAGTGTGTGCTCCTGAGACAGGTACCCTGCTTCAGCTCCGCTACACAGACACCTACTGCAAGTGTGTGCTCCTGAGACAGGTACCTTTCTGCAGCTCCGATACACAGATACCTAGTGGAAGTGTGTGCCCCTGAGACAGGTACCCTGCTGCAGCTCCAGCTCCGCTACACAGATACCTAGTGGATGTGTGTGGTCCTGAGACAGGTACCCTGCTGCAGCTCCGATACACAGATACCTAGGGGAAGTGTGTGCTCCTGAGACGGGTACCCTGCTGCAGCTCCGCTACACAGATACCTAGTGGAAGTGTGTGCTCCTGAGACGGGTACCCTGCTGCAGCTCCGCAATACAGATACCTAGTGGAAGTGTGTGTCCTGAGACGGGTACCCTGCTGCAGCTCGGATACACAGATACTTAGTGGAAGTGTGTGCCTCTGAGACAGGTACCCTTCTGCAGCTCCGATACACAGATACCTAGTGAAAGTGTGTGCTCCTGAGGCAGGTACCCTTCTGCAGCTCCGATACACAGATACCTAGTGGAAGTCTGTGATCCTGAGACGGGTACACTGCTGCAGCTCCGATACACAGATACCTAGTGGAAGTGTGTGGTCCTGAGACGGGTACCCTGCTGCAGCTCCGATACACAGATACCTAGTGGAAGTGTGTGGTCCTGAGACGGGTACCCTGCTGCAGCTCGGATACACAGATACCTACTGGAAGTGTGTGCCCCTGAGACAGGTCCCCTTCTGCAGCTCCGATACACAGATACCTAGTGAAAGTGTGTGCTCCTGAGCCAGGTACCCTTCTGCAGCTCCGATACACAGATACCTAGTGGAAGTTTGTGCCCCTGAGACAGGTACCCTGCTGCAGCTCCAGCTCCGCTACACAGATACCTAGTGGAAGTGTGTGATCCTGAGACGGGTACCCTGCTGCAGCTCGATACACAGATACCTAGTGGAAGTGTGTGCCCCTGAGACAGGTACCCTGCTGCAGCTCCAGCTCCGCTACACAGATACCTAGTGGAAGTGTGTGGTCCTGTGACAGGTACCCTGCTGCAGCTCCGATACGCAGATACCTAGGGGAAGTGTGTGCTCCTGAGACAGGTACCCTGCTGCAGCTCCGCTACACAGATACCTAGTGGAAGTGTGTGCTCCTGAGACGGGTCCCCTGCTGCAGCTCCGCAATATAGATACCTAGTGGATGTGTGTGCTCCTGAGACAGGTACCCTTCTGCAGCTCCGATACACAGATATCTACTGGAAGTGTGTGCTCCTGAGACAGGTACCCTGCTGCAGCTCCGCTACACAGATACCTAATGAAAGTGTGTGCTCCTGAGACAGGTACCCTGCTGCAGCTCCGCTACACAGATACCTACTGCAAGTGTGTGGTCCTGAGACGGGTACCCTGCTGCAGCTCCGATACACAGATACCTGGTGGAAGTGTGTGCCCCTGAGACAGGTACCCTGCTGCAGCTTCGCTACACAGATACCTAGTGGAAGTGTGTGGTCCTGAGACAGGTACCCTGCTGCAGCTCCGCAATACAGATACCTAGTGGAAGTGTGTGCTCCTGAGACGGGTACCCCAGCTCCGCTACACAGATACCTAGTGGAAGTGTGTGGTCCTGAGACGGGTACCCTGCTGCAGCTCTGCTACACAGATACCTAGTGGAAGTGTGTGGTCCTGAGACGGGTACCCCGCTGCAGCTCCGATACACAGATACCTAGTGGAAGTGTGTGCTCCTGAGACGGGTACCCTGCTGCAGCTCCGCTACACAGATACCTAGTGGAAGTGTGTGCTCCTGAGACGGGTACCCTGCTGCAGCTCCGCTACACAGATACCTAATGAAAGTGTGTGCTCCTGAGACGGGTACCCTGCTGCAGCTCCACTACACAGATACCTGGTGGAAGTGTGTGCTCCTGAGACAGGTATCCCAGCTCCGCTACACAGATACCTACTGCAAGTGTGTGGTCCTGAGACGGGTACCCTGCTGCAGCTCCACTACACAGATACCTAGGGGAAGTGTGTGCCCCTGAGACAGGTACCCTGCTGCAGCTCCGATACACAGATACCTAGGGGAAGTGTGTGCCCCTGAGACGGGTACCCTGCTGCAGCTCCGATACACAGATACCTAGGGGAAGTGTGTGCTCCTGAGACGGGTACCCTGCTGCAGCTCCGATACACAGATACCTAGTGGAAGTGTGTGCCCCCGAGACAGGTACCCTGCTGCAGCTCCACTACACAGATACCTAGTGGAAATGTGTGCTCCTGAGACAGGTACCCCACCTCCGCTACACAGATACCTAGGGGAAGTGTGTGCTCCTGAGACGGGTACCAGCTGCTGCTCCGCTACACAGATACCTACTGCAAGTGTGTGGTCCTGAGACGGGTACCCTGCTGCAGCTCCGATACACGGATACCTAGTGGAAGTGTGTGCTCCTGAGACGGGTACCCTGCTGCAGCTCCGATACACAGATACCTAGTGGAAGTGTGTACCCCTGAGACAGGTACCCTGCTGCATCTCCGCTACACAGGTATCTAGTGGAAGTGTGTGCCCCTGAGACAGGTACCCTGCTGCAGCTCCACTACACAGATACCTAGTGGAAATGTGTGCTCCTGAGACAGGTACCCCACCTCCGCTACACAGATACCTAGGGGAAGTGTGTGCTCCTGAGACGGGTACCCAGCTGCTGCTCCGCTACACAGATACCTACTGCAAGTGTGTGGTCCTGAGACTGGTACCCTGCTGCAGCTCCGATACACAGATACCTAGTGGAAGTGTGTGCTCCTGAGACGGTACCCTGCTGCAGCTCCGATACACAGATACCTAGTGGAAGTGTGTGCTCCTGAGACGGGTACCCTGCTGCTGCTCCGCTACACAGATACCTAGTGGAAGTGTGTACCCCTGAGACGGGTACCCTGCTGCAGCTCCGCTACACAGATACCTAGTGGAAGTGTGTGCTCCTGAGACGGGTACCCTGCTGCAGCTCCGCTACACAGATACCTAGTGGAAGTGTGTGCTCCTGAGACGGGTACCCTTCTGCAGCTCTGATACACAGATACCTAGTGGAAGTGTGTGCCCCTGAGACAGGTACCCTGCTGCAGCTCCGATGCACAGATACCTAGTGGAAGTGTGTGCCCCTGAGACGGGTACCCTGCTGCAGCTCCGATACACAGATACCTAGGGGAAGTGTGTGCTCCTGAGACGGGTACCCTGCTGCAGCTCCGCTACACAGATACCTAGTGGAAGTGTGTGCTCCTGAGTCGGGTACCCTGCTGCAGCTCCGCTACACAGATACCTAGGGGAAGTGTGTGCCCCTGAGACAGGTACCCTGCTGCAGCTCCGATACACAGATACCTAGTGGAAGTGTGTGCTCCTGAGACGGGTACACAGCCCCATGTCCGTGCTAATAAAACCACTCCTGGAAAGCTCATTTGTTTTAAAATGTCTCACATCTTACATTACCTATATGTCCTTGGTAGACAACAACCTCAGTGCTACACGTCTACAGCCACCAAGGAACCACCTGAGCGTGCTTGTGGTCTCAGTGCTGCACGTCTACAGCCACCAAGGACCACCTGAGCGTGCTTGTGGTCTCAGTGCTGCACATGTACAGTCACCAAGGAGCCACCTGAGCGTGCTTGTGGTCTCAGTGCTGCACGTCTACAGCCACCAAGGAGCCACCTGAGCGTGCTTGTGGTCTCAGTGCTGCACGTCTACAGCCACCAAGGAACCACCTGAGCGTGCTTGTGGTCTCAGTGCTGCACGTCTACAGCCACCAAGGAGCCACCTGAGCGTGCTTGTGGTCTCAGTGCTGCACGTCTACAGCCACCAAGGAGCCACCTGAGCGTGCTTGTGGTCTCAGTGCTGCACGTCTACAGCCACCAAGGAGCCACCTGAGCGTGCTTGTGGTCTCAGTGCTGCACATGTACAGCCACCAAGGAGCCACCTGAGCGTGCTTGTGGTCTCAGTGCTGCACGTCTACAGCCACCAAGGAGCCACCTGAGCGTGCTTGTGGTCTCAGTGCTGCACGTCTACAGCCACCAAGGAACCACCTGAGCGTGCTTGTGGTCTCAGTGCTGCACATGTACAGCCACCATGGAGCCACCTGAGCGTGCTTGTGGTCTCAGTGCTGCACATGTACAGCCACCAAGGAGCCACCTGAGCGTGCTTGTGGTCTCAGTGCTGCACGTCTACAGCCACCAAGGAACCACCTGAGCGGGCTTGTGGTCTCAGTGCTGCACGTCTACAGCCACCAAGGAACCACCTGAGTGTGCTTGTGGTCTCAGTGCTGCACGTCTACAGCCACCAAGGAACCACCTGAGCGGGCTTGTGGTCTCAGTGCTGCACGTCTACAGCCACCAAGGAACCACCTGAGCGTGCTTGTGGTCTCAGTGCTGCACATGTACAGCCACCAAGGAGCCACCTGAGCGTGCTTGTGGTCTCAGTGCTGCACATGTACAGCCACCAAGGAGCCACCTGAGCGTGCTTGTGGTCTCAGTGCTGCACGTCTACAGCCACCAAGGAACCACCTGAGCGTGCTTGTGGTCTCAGTGCTGCACATGTACAGCCACCAAGGAACCACCTGAGCGTGCTTGTGGTCTCAGTGCTGCACGTCTACAGCCACCAAGGAGCCACCTGAGCGTGCTTGTGGTCTCAGTGCTGCACGTCTACAGCCACCAAGGAACCACCTGAGCGTGCTTGTGGTCTCAGTGCTGCACGTCTACAGCCACCAAGGAACCACCTGAGCGGGCTTGTGGTCTCAGTGCTGCACGTCTACAGCCACCAAGGAACCACCTGAGTGTGCTTGTGGTCTCAGTGCTGCACGTCTACAGCCACCAAGGAACCCCCTGAGCGGGCTTGTGGTCTCAGTGCTGCACGTCTACAGCCACCAAGGAACCACCTGAGTGTGCTTATGGTCTCAGTGCTTTGCCTGCCTGTGTCTGCGTGAACATGTACTTTGACTTATTGCAGAATTGGCTCAGCTTTCCAGAGCCAGTCTTTCTGGGGTTTTTTGAGCCAGTCTTTGTTTTATTTAATGACTTCAGTTACTGATCAGCCATAGTGACTTGTTCATCTTGTCCCTAACCTGCTGCACTCATCGCATCCTTGCTTCACCAGTGACCTCCAGCCTGGTGCCCAGTATTAAGCAGGGGATAGTGTTTTTCTGGGTGGAAATGCACTGATGGTCGGTGCCAAACGAATGTCCGTCCACTGCCCTGGACGTAAACTAAAGTCCATTCACATTTCCGCTGGTATTGTGTGCACTGGCCCAGGTTGTATATGCAAATGTTTTAATTAAATTGATGTTCTCTTTTATACACTAGGGCTGGTTAAGTAGCTTTTAGGATTTATTATTCGTTGGGCGGTGCCTCACTATCCGAGACATTGTCCGACGTGTATCTGGGTTATTTTGTAAACTACTGATTAAGTGAGTGATGTAGCCCCTTGTAGAGCTCATTACAAAAGGTGCATTCTTCATCATCACCAGCCTATTCCGGACCTCTTGGGGGATTTCACCCCATAATCAAGGCACTAGCTGCGGCCATGTGCAGTTTACGCTTGGAAAGAAAGCCTGTTTTGTCTTCAGAATACATCATGATAAGTTAACAAACTTTGTGTAAAGTGCGCAGAATGGAAAGAATATCTTATTCTGCATCCCTCGGTTTTTTACGTTATTTGATAAATGAATTCATTGCGGTCAAAAAGACTTTAAAAATAAATGTACGACAATGTATGGTAAAAAATAACATGAAAGTAGAATGCTGAAATGCAATTGGAATACTTGCACGTTTGGGTTGTGGAAGTATCGCCCTCCTGATGTCCACTAAGCATCCTTACCTGTTAAAAGGACATGTTTCTGAAAGTCGCCGCTGCTCCTGTAACCTGCGGTTATACTGGGGGCATTTCCAAGGATGTTCTGAAGGTACAACTAAATAAAATTACATCCTCCGAGAATACATCTCCACGTGTTTCTTTGTAAATCAATGTTTTGAAAGGATTGGGTTGTTTGGTGTCTGATGGATCATATTTCAATATTTATATTCCTTTTAAAGAGGCATACTGTTGTAGAGTTTGTGTCATTTTGAAAGTTGCTGTATCAGCTGTTCTGTTTTTTTCTGGCATTAGCCAAGACCTTTTAATTTTTCTATATCTATATATATGTATATATATATATATATATAGCCTAGTTAGCTTTGGGGCGTTCAGTTAGCCCTCTTTGCCATTGGCCAGTTGTCATTCACACTTGTCTTTATCCCACTGCAGCTTACAGCATGGGGCGGTTGGATAGCAGACTCCAGGCGCTGGATCACTCCACATATAGTGACTGTGTAGCACATTCACTCACAAAATAGTTCCCTTCAGTGCCAGGTACTACTATGGCATGCATGCTTTCCGAGACCAAAAAATATGCTTTGCTTTTAATCACTGTTTTTTTCACATTGAACCCAGCAGTTTCCCCAACAACAAAGTTTTACAAAAAACATAATGACAAAACAAGTATTGACAAAGCTAAAAGGCTGGCAGCCAGCGGCAGAGTTATTAATCCTAACCATCTGTGTGGCTGTCCTATCCCATGCCCTTCATACATGTGCAATGCCATCAGCCTTTTACAAACTGAAAAACAACAGAAGGTGGGACAGCATATCAGCAACACCAATCCTGCCTCTCCCCTTAGATCCACCCTTTCTTCTTGCCTTCCGCAATAGTCATTTTTTAAAGCTGTATCTCTTGCAGATCTTTCTCACCTACTCCACTCCTTCAAAGCCACCTCCTATTAAAATGTCTTCATCCTTTGTCAAGGCGCTCTACAGAGAATCACCATTGTCAATGCCTCCCTCACTCAAGGTAGCTTCTCAGAAGCTCTTAAAACAGGCCAAATCCTTCCACTCCTGAAGAAACCCTCACTAGCCTCGAATGTCGTCAACCTAGAACAGCATCAAATTTCATCGATATGCCAATGATGCACGAGTACTTAAAGGTCTCGTATACGATGCACGAGTACTTAAAGGTCTCGTATACGTTAGACATCCAACACCTAAAACACTGCCCGCCATCTGTTTAAAATTTTATTGACCCCTAGATAATTTCACAGGGCTGGACCCTCATGTCATCTCCCCTCCAATGTCACTGGCCCTGGAATCCTCAAGGCTCCACTCCTCCCGGGTAACCGTCCTGGGACCCTTATATCCCCCCGTCCTGGGACCCTTATGCCCCCCCCCCGTCCTGGGACCCTTATGCCCCCCCCGTCCTATGTCCCCAGCCCTGGAATCCTCAAAATGTCACGCCTCCTAGGTACCTGGCTTAGGGTTCCCAAATCTCCTTCCTTTCTGTGTCCCTGGCCCTGGAATTTTCAAAGCTCACTCCACCTGAGGTGTCTAGGTCAGTGGCCCTCATGGCTTCTCCCTGACTCTGGAGTCTTCAGTGCTCCAGCCCTACTGAGTACCTGGCCTTAACCCTCATGTCTCCTCCCATTCTCCAGCCGACCAAGGCTCCTCAAACCTCCTCCTGTCCTCTATCCCTGGCATCCTCAAAGCTTACCCTTCCCGAGTACCCACATCTAGACTTCTGAAGCTCACCCCTCCTGAGGATCTTACCCAGGGTCTGCAAGTTTACCCGTTCTGTATCCCGGCCTTGGAATCCTCAAAGCTGAGCCCTCCTGTACACCGGGATGGGTTCATCAAGTGTCCTTTTGACCTCGCCTCTGAAATCCTCAGGGCGCCACTCCTCTAGAGTACCCGTCCTGAGACCCTCATGTCTCCTTCCCTCCTATAGCCCCAGCCCTGGAGTCCTCAAGCTCTCCTCTTCTTGGTATCCTACCGGGGTCTTCAAGTCTCCAGGATTTCCCTCTTCGGTATCCTTGGCAGAAGAATCATCAAAGCTCAGATCTTCTGTATACTGGGATGATGTCTTCAAGTCTCCTGCTGTCCTTGGTCCCTGCCCTGGAATCCTCAAGGCTCACCCCTCCAGAGTCTATGCCTCTAGAATCCTCAAAGCTCACCCCTCCAGAGTCTTTGCCTCTAGAGTCCTCAAAGCTCACCTCTCCTGAGTCTGCGCCCCTAGAATCTGCAAAGCTCACTCCTCCGGAGTATCTGCCCTAGAATTCTCAAAGCTCACCCCTACTGAGTCTCTAACCCTAGAATCCTCAAAACTCACCCCTCATAAGTCTGCTTCTAGAATCCTCAAAGCTCACCCCTCCGGAGTCTCTGCCTCTAGAATCTTCAAAGTTCACCCCTCTGGAATCTCTGCCCCTGGAATCCACTAAGTTTACCCCTCTGGAGTCACTGCCCCTAGAATCCTCAAAGCTCACTCCTCCATCTCTGGACCTAGAATCCTCAAAGCTCACACCTCGAGTGTCTCTGCACCTAGAATCCTCAAAGCTCATCCCTCTTGAGTCTTTGCCCCTACAATCCGCAAAGCTCACCCCTCCGGAGACCCTGTCCCTACAATCCTCTAAGCTCACCCCTACTGAGTCTCTAACCCTAGAATCCTCAAAGCTCACCCCTCCTGAGCCTTTGCTTCTTGAATCCTCGAAGTTCACCCCTCCTAAGTATCTGCTTCTAGAATCCTCAAAACTCATCCCTCTGAAGTCTCCGCCCCTTAAATCCTCAAAGCTCACCCCTCCAGAGTCTTTGCCTCTAGAATCCTCAAAGCTCACCCCTTCTGAGTCCCTGCCCTAGAATCCTCGAAACTCACTCCTTGTGAGTATGCACCTAGCATCCTCAAAGCTCACCCCTCCGTAGTCTATGCTCCTAGAATCCTCAAAACTCACCCCTCATGAGTCTCTGCCTAGAATCCTCAAAGCTCACCCCTCCGGAGTCTCTGCCCCTAGAATCCTCAAAGCTCACCCCTCCGTCTCTGCCCCTAGAATCCGCAAAGCTCACCCCTCCAGAGTCTCTGCGCCTAGAATCCTCAAAGTTCACCCCTCCAGAGTCTCTTCCCCTAGAATCCTCAAAGCTCACCCCTCCGTCTGCCCCTAGAATCCTCAAAGCTCACCTCTCGAGAGTCTCTGCCCCTAGAATCCTCAAAGCTCACCCCTCCAGAGTCTCTGCACCTAGAATCCTCAAAGCTCACCCCTCGAGAGTCTCTTCCCCTAGAATCCTCAAAGCTCACCCCTCCGTCTGCCCCTAGAATCCTCAAAGCTCACCTCTCAAGAGTCTCTGCCCCTAGAATCCTCAAAGCTCACCTCTCCACAGTCTCTGCACCTAGAATCCTCAAAGCTCACCCCTCGAGAGTCTCTGCACCTAGAATCCTCAAAGCTTACCCCTCTTGAGTCTTTGCCTCTACAATCCGCAAAGCTCAACCCCCCCGGAGACCCTGTCCCTACAATCCTCTAAACTCACCCCTCCTGAGTACCTTACCCGGGGTCCTCAAGTTTCCCCCCCTCTGTATCCTCAAATCTCAGCCCTACTGTATGCTGGGACCTGGTTTTCAAGTTTCTTGTCTTCTGTCCCTGGCTCTGGAATCCTCAAAGCTCATCCTTCACCCCTCCTGGGTGCCCTACCGGGGGTCCTCGGGTTTCCCCCCTCCTGTGTCCCGGCACACATGTTTCTAATCCAGCGCCCTCTTATCCATTCTCTGTTTTCTCAGCGGTTCAAAAGGACGGCCTCAGCCCTGTCCGTGCTGCCAGTTTCAATTAATGTGAGATTTCTGCCGGGCCTGTGCGCGCCTTTCATCCCGCGGCTGCAGGGCAGCGCAGCCCGGGTGGGTCCGGGGGGGCCCGGGGCGGCACGGAGGGTGGGAGCCAATAAAAGTTGTTTTTGATAGATGAGTTGGATAAGCAACGTCATGGAGCCGCTTGAGATGTCCGCCTCTTGTGACCTTGCAGTGAGACTGCGAGGTGTCCCTTGTGTGCTGCGAGTAACCCGGACAGAACTACAAGTACCAGAATTCAGAGTAAATGAAAAACAAGCATTGGCAAAGCCAAAAGGCCTCGACTGTACAAGAGCTTTGGCAATGTGTTTTCCTATGTTGTGCACCAGTGTAGCATGGCTAAAAGTTAGTGGAGTGAGGGTGTACGGTGTTGAGTGGATTTGTTGGAATGTCGTAGAGTGGAGTAGGAGGACGAGTAGAGTGTCGTAAACTTCAATAGAGGGGAGTCGAGTTCAGTGGCAGTGTGTGTCCTGGGGTGGAAAAGCATGGAGTGGATTGAGGTAGGGTGGTTTGGATTGGAGTAGAGTAGAGTAGAGTAGAGTGGGGTGGATTGGAGTGGGGTGGATTGGAGTGGGGAGGATTGAAATGGGGTGAAGTGGATGGGATTGGGGTGGATTTGAGTCAGGTGGATTAGACTGGATTGGAGTGATAGGACTGGGGTAGGGTGGATTTGATTGGAGTGGATGGAGTGTGGTGGATTAGATTAGATTGGACTGGAGTGGGGTGGTTTGGATTGGGGTGGGGTTGGATTGGGGTGGGGCGGGCTGGATGGATTGGAGTGAGGCAGGATGAACAGGGATGGGTTGGTGTGCATTGGATTGGATTGAGATAGAGTGGGTGGATTGGAGTAGAGTTGGGTGGATTGGGGTGGGGTAGATTGAAATATGGTGGGTTGGATTGGTTTGGGGTGTGGTGGGATGGATTGGATTGGCAGGGTGGTTTGGATTGGGATAGGGTGGGTTGGATTGGAGGGCAGTGGGGTGGATGGATCGGGGTTTGGTGGATTGTAATCTGGTGGATTGGCGTGGGTTAGGCCTGATGGATTGGATTGGAGTGTGGTCGTCTGACCTGGGGCGGGGTGAGGTGGATTGGGGTAGTGTAGTGTAGTGTAGTGTAGTGTGGATGGGGTGGGGTGGGGTGGGGTGGGGTGTGGTGGATTGAAATGGGGTGGGTGGATTAGCGTGGGTTGGACTGGAAGGTGTGGATTGGATTGAGGTGGGGTGGATTGGACAGGAGTGGGTGGGGTTGGTTTGGGATGGAGTGGATTGAACTGGGGTTGATTGCACTGAGGTGGATTGGATTGCATGGAGTAAATTGGACTGGACTGGACTGAAGTGGGGTGGTGTGAGAAAGTAGCCTCTTTCTAGCCTTGTTACCCCCACTTTTGGCCTGTTTGTGAGTATATGTCAGGGTGTTTTCACTGTCTCACTGGGATCCTGCTAGCCAGGGCCCAGTGCTCATAGTGAAAACCCTATGTTGTCAGTATGTTTGTTATGTGTCACTGGGACCCTGCTAGCCAGGACCCCAGTGCTCATAAGTTTGTGGCCTATATGTGTTCCCTGTGTGATGGCTAACTGTGTCACTGAGGCTCTGCTAACCAGAACCTCAGTGGTTATGCTCTCTCTGCTTTCCAAATTGTCACTAACAGGCTAGTGACCAATTTCACCAATTCACATTGGCATACTGGAACACCCTTATAATTAATTCCCTAGTATATGGTACTGAGGTACCCAGGGTATTGGGGTTCCAGAAGATCCCTATGGGCTGCAGCATTTCTTTTGCCACCCATAGGGAGCTCTGACAATTCTTACACAGGCCTGCCACTGCAGTCTGAGTGAAATAACGTCCACGTTATTTCACAGCCATTTACCACTGCACTTAAGTAACTTATAAGTCACCTATATGTCTTACCTTCACCTGGTGAAGGTTGGGTGCTAAGTTACTTAGTGTGTGGGCACCCTGGCACTAGCGAAGGTGCCCCCACATCATTCAGGGCAAATTCCCCGGACTTTGTGAGTGCGGGGACACCATTTCACGTGTGCACTATACATAGGTCACTACCTATGTATAGCGTCACAATGGTAACTCCGAACATGGCCATGTAACATGTCTAAGATCATGGAATTGTCATCCCAATGCCATTCTGGCATTGGGGAGACAATTCCATGATCCCCCGAGTCTCTAGCACAGACCTGGGTACTGCGAAACTGCCTTTCCCGGGGTTTCACTGCAGCTGCTGCTGCTGCCAACCCCTCAGACAGGTTTCTGTCCTCCTGGGGTCCAGCCAGGCCTGGCCCAGGAAGGCAGAACAAAGGACTTCCTCAGAGAGAGGGTGTTACACCCTCTCCCTTTGGAAAAAGGTGTCAGGGCTGGGGAGGAGAAGCCTCCCCCAGCCTCTGGAAATTCTTTGATGGGCACAGATGGTGCCCATCTCTGCATAAGCCAGTCTACACCGGTTCAGGGATCCCCCAGCCCTGCTCTGGCGCGAAACTGGACAAAGGAAAGGGGAGTGACCACTCCCCTGACCTGCACCTCCCAGGGGAGGTGCCCAGAGCTCCTCCAGCATGCCCCAGACCTCTGCCATCTTGGATTCAGAGGTGTGCTGGCACACTGGACTGCTCTGAGTGGCCAGGGCCAGCAGGTGACGTCAGAGACTCCTTCTGATAGGCTCTTACCTGTCTTACTAGTCTATCTTCCTTCCTAGGTAGCCAAACCTCCTTTTCTGGCTATTTAGGGTCTCTGCTTTGGGGAATTCTTCAGATACCGAATGCAAGAGCTCACCAGAGTTCCTCTGCATCTCTCTCTTCACCTTCAGCCAAAGGATCGACCGCTGACTGCTCAGGACGCCTGCAAAACCGCAACAAAGTAGCAAAGACGACTACTGCAACCTTGTATCGCTCATCCTGCCGCCTTCTCGACTGTTTCCTGGTGGTGCATGCTCTGGGGGTAGCCTGCCTCCTTTCTGCACCAGGAGCTCTGAAGAAATCTCCTGTGGGTCGACAGAATCTTCCCCCTGCAACAGCAGGCAACAAAAGACTGCATCACCGGTCCTCTGGGTCCCCTCTCAGCACGACGAGCGTGGTCCCTGGAACTCAGCAACTCTGTCCAAGTGACTCCCACAGTCCAGTGACTCTTCAGTCCAAGTTTGGTGGCGGTAAGTCCTTGCCTCCCCACGCTAGACTGCATTGCTGGGTACTGCGTGATTTGCAGCTGCTCCGGCTCCTGTGCACTCTTCCAGGATTTCCTTCGTGCACAGCCAAGCCTGGGTCCCCGACACTCTAACCTGCAGTGCACAACCTTCTGAGTTGTCCTCCGGCGTCGTGGGACTCCCTTTTGTGTCTTCGGGTGGACTCCGGTTCACGCCTCTTCCAAGTGCCTGTTCCGGTACTTCTGCGGGTGCTGCCTGCTTCTTTGAGGGCTCCCTGACTTGCTGGGCGCCCCCTCTGTCTCCTCATCCAAGTGGCGACATCCTGGTCCCTCATGGGCCACAGCAGCATCCAAAAACGCTAACCGCGACCCTTGCAGCTAGCAAGGCTTGTTTGCGGCCTTTCTGCGTGGGAATACCTCTGCAAGCTTCTTCACGATGTGGGACATCCATCCTCCGAAGGGGAAGTTCCTAGTCCTCTTCGTTCTTGCAGAAACCAAAGCTTCTTCCATCCGGTGGTAGCTTCTTTGCACCCTCAGCTGGCATTTCCTGGGCATCTGCCCACTCTCGACATTGTCGCGACTCTTGGACTTGGTCCCCTTGTTTCACAGGTACTCAGGTCCGGAAATCCACTGTTGTTGCTTTGTTGGTGTTGGTCTTCCTTGCAGAAACCCCCTATCACGACTTCTGTGCTCTCTGGGGGTTATAGGTGCACTTTACACCTACTTTTCAGGGTCTTGGGGTGGGCTATTTTTCTAACCCTCACTGTACAGTCCCAGCGACCCTCTACAAGCTCACATAGGTTTGGGGTCCATTTGTGGTTCGCATTCCACTTTTGGAGTATATGGTTTGTGTTGCCCCTATACCTATGTGCTCCTATTGCAATCTACTGTAATTCTACACTGCTTGCATTACTTCCTTTTGCTATTACTGCATATTTTTGGTATTGTGTACATATATCTTGTGTATATTTGGCATCCTCATACTGAGGGTACTCACTGAGATACTTTTGGCATATTTTCATAAAAATAAAGTACCTTTATTTTTAGTATATCTGTGTATTGTGTTTTATTATGATATTGTGCATATGACACCAGTGGTATAGTAGGAGCTTTGCATGTCTCCTAGTTCAGCCTAAGCTGCTCTGATATAGCTACCTTCTATCAGCCTAAGCTGCTAGAAACACCTCTTCTACACTAATAAGGGATAACTGGACCTGGTACAGAGTGTAAGTACCTCTGGTACCCACTACAAGCCAGGCCAGCCTCCTACAGGTGGACTGGAGTGCGGTGGGTCAGATTGGAGTGTATCAAATTGGGGTGGGATGGAGTTGAGTGGATTGGAGTGAGGTGAATTTGTTTGAGTGGGGTGGATTAGGGTGATGTGGTTTGGGGTGGATTGATAGGTGGATTTGGTTGGAGTGAAATGGAGTGAGTGAGGTGGAATGGAATGAAGTGGATTGTGGGGTGGATTTATGTGGAGTGGGGTGGATTGTATTGGAGTGAGGTGGATTATGTAACAGTGGACTTGATTGGATCGGGGTGGGATGGATTGGAGTGGGATGCATTGGATTGGGGTGGATCGAACTAGAGGGGTAGGTCGGAGTAGGGTGGATCAGACTACAGTGGGGTGGATCGGACTGGGGTGGGGTGGACTGGATTGGGGTGAGGGGAGTGGAGTAGATTGGGTGAATTGGATTGGGGTGAGGTGGACTAGATTGGAGTGGGACAGATTGTTTTGGATTGGAGTTGGGTTGTTTATTATTGGAGTGGGGCAGGTTGTTTTGAATTAAAATGGGGCAGATTGAAATGGCTTGGAGTGAGGCAGGTTGTTTTTGATTGGAGTGGGGCAGATTGTATTAGGGTGGATTGGAGTGCGTGCATTGGGTTGGTGTGGGGTGGATTGGAGTGCAGTGCATTGGGGTGGGGTGGATTGGAGTGCGGTGCATTGGGTTGGTGTGGGGTGGATTGGATGGGAGATGAGTGGATTGAAGGGGGGTGAATTGGATTGGGGTGAGGTGGACTGGATTGGAGTGGGGGGTATTGTTTTGGAGTTGGGTTGATTGGAGGGGAACAGATTATTTTGGATTGGAGTGGGGCAGATTGTATTAGGGTGGATTGGGGTGAGGTGGATTGGAGTGCGGTGCATTGGGTTGGTGTGGGGTGGATTGGATGGGAGATGGGTGGATGAAGGCGGTGAATTGGGATGGAGTGGGTGGATTGGATTGGATTGGAGTGGCGCGTATTGTTTTGGATTGGACTGGGGCTGACTGGAGTGGGACAGACTATTTTGGGATTGGAGTGGGGCAGATTGTATTAGGGTGGATTGGATTGGAGTGGGGTGGATTGGGTTGGAGTAGAGTGGGTTGGAGGGGGGTGAATTGGGATGGAGTGGGTGGATTGGATTGGGGTGAAGTGGATTAGAGTGGGGTGGATTGGAGTGCGGTTCTTTGGCTTGGTGTGGGGTGGATTGGATGGGAGATGGGTGGATTGGAGGGGGTGAATTGGGATGGAGTGGGTGGGTGGATTGGAGTGGGGCATATTGTTTTGGATTGTTGGAGTGGATTGGAGGGGGACAGATTCTTTTGGATTGGAGTGGGACAGATTGTTTCGGATTGAAGTGAGGCAGATTGTTTTAAATTAAAGTGGGCAGATTGGAGTGAGGTGGACTGGACTGGGGCAGATTGCTTTGGATTGCAGTGGGGCAGATTGCTTGAGGTTGTGGCAGATTTGAGTGGGGCAGATTGTTTTGGATTGGAGTGGGGCAGATTGTTGTGGATTGGAGTGGGGTGGATGGGAGTGGGGCATATTGCTTTGGATTGAAATGGGGCAGATTGTTTTGGATTGGAGTAGGGCAGAATGTCTTGGAGTGGTGCAGATTGTTTTGGATTGGAGCGGGGCAAATTGGAGTGGGGCAGATTAGATTGGATCTAGTTGGGAGGATTGGATTGGATTGAGGTGTGGATTGGTGTGAGGTAAAGTGGGGTGGATTGTAGTAGGGTGGATTGGGGTGTTCTGCATGATTATGTTTTAAAGCATAATTTAAGAAATTACACATAATAAAGAAACAACTTTGCTTTCAATATTTCATTATCATGTTTTGAGAACAGCGCCCACGAGTAAAAACAAAAGAAAACACGAGTGGAAAGTGAGAAAAGACGACTTGGCAAAATAAAGTTAGCTTCATGAAATAAAACTTTGTTATTTTGTTTGTCCTGCTGGGCACGTGTTTGCCCTCAGAAGCCTTCTGTTTGCAGGGCACTAGAAGTTTTAAAGAACAAAATAATACCTCAATCAGGCCGGGAGCAGCATACGCACTGATTAAGTTGATTAAATCAGTGCTTGGTCCCTGCTCCACACAGAGGAACAGAAACGATGCCAGACCTGTCTTGACGAATCACGAGGCTATAAAGAAGAGTGCCACGCAAACCATCCAATGGCGAGCGACAGGCGGGCTCCAAGCCCTGTACTATACACAAAGTCTCTCACAAGTGAGACACTAGTGCATGCGCTCTAAGGCTCAACCCTAAACACAGGCCGCTGTGATCTCCTCCCACCCTTCCTGGGCATTGAGGTCCGTCCCTGAGCACCTCAGTGTCACTTACGGGCCCAAATATGAGAGTAAAAAATGGTTCTTGAAAAGTATGGTCTGTGGATAATTATGGGGCAGATTGAATTTAAAAATGAAAAAATCTACCAGGTGACTTGATTTGCTAGTGGCCAGTTTGGAGGGTAGGCGGGGGGCTGTGCGCTGTGAACAAGGATTTGTCAAATGGGAATGCTAAAACCCCCCACAAAAAAGTGTGAACTATGGGGTTATTAATGGTGTGTAAAATGTATATAATTTGTTTTCGCGAAATTTCGTTGAAATAAAGTGAAATGCAAATCTGTCATGTTGCACTGTATTTTAGTGCAAACTTCATCCTCACGTTAATTTTTAACGAGAGGATGCATTTAACAAAGGCACCAAGAACAACCGCTAATCGTGTTCTGTTCGCATGTACATTTGTACAGCAAATGTAGTGTTTCAGACAGAAAATGTTTACGACAAGTAGTTCATAACTATGCAAAATAACCTAAAGGCGTTATTTCGGGAATTTAACGTAACAAGCGTAACACGAAATGTCACCAGCGTAATTTAAATTTCACCCAGCCCTAGTGGTTATTCACAAACATTCCTAATTGCACTTGTCACATAAATGTAGACACCCAAAAATTTTAGAAGAAGGGAGCATTTTATTTTTTGTCTGAACGTGTCTCGAGCACCTCCACACATCATTTTCAGGTGTTTTAGGGAACGACTTTATTTTCCATATAAAAATTCGGTAAACCGTGCAAATGCACGCTTGCGTAAATTTTAGTCCTGCTTGTAAACAATCCACTTGTCTGGCGTTATGGAAAACGTCCCCTTTTCGTAGATGTTAGCCACAGCCTTCGGCGTTTTTCTCACTCAGCAGATCTGGGAAATGTACAAAAATCCCAGACGAATTTGTTGTTCTGTACATGTTTGTCATCCGTTCTTTGTCCCTGCTTCCTGGTGCATTTTACAGACTTTGCTTAAAACCCATGGAAAGTGTTTTCCCACGTATTCTGGAATTGCGGATTCAAAGAGAAAAGTTTGTTTAAAATCTGAAATGCAAAGAAATGTACATAAAAAAAAAACATACATCACTTTTATCATTCAGCTGGTCTATTGGAGGGCCAGTGATAACATCTGGCGAAAATGTATATCTTGATAATTATTTTTCTTACATAGCACTTCAAACTACACTTATAAGAGCCATAAATACATTTTAATGGTACTCAATTAACAGCCCTTTTCGAGACTGGCCCTTGTGAGACTTCAGATGTTCCTGGCGGGTGCTAACTCATGGGCCACTGTGACACTTTTACAAACATGGCGGCCTGAGTGGAGACAATGGCATTTCTGGATATAATTTAGTTTGTTACACACACCAAATGATCGTACACATACAGACTTTTGAGTTATTGGTCAAAACAATTGCATAAAGCAAAACAAAATCTTTTGCCTACGTAGGGGTAAATCGCACTTGAATGTTTTTTAAAGCATATCTCCTAGGGACATCTACGAATAGGTTTTTCTTCTACTTGAAATTGATCTTACTTTTTAAATTGCTCCTGTAGTCCTTTTGAGTTTTTGAATGTTCTTTTTTGTTTTTTTCCAAGCCTACATACACTCATATAGATTCCTGAGGTCGCCCACAATGGGATGATTAAAAATGAATGAAGTTTAGGCATACATTCATTGCTTGGCCTATGGCCCATGACTCCTGGTATGGTTAACCTATCGGCAGTCTTCCACACTGTCTACTAATCCACCGCAGTCCACATTGTGGCGTCTCCTGTAGAATTCATTCTCGTTGTCCTTCACTGGTTGTCCTATCTATTCAACCTACAACGTTTGCGCCTTTAGGACTGTTGCCTGTGGAGTCACCCAGGGTTCCATCTTGGCCCCAGTCAATTTCTAAATGAAGCCTGTTAAGACTCTGCTCTTCGATAACAGCATCAACATTCACCAAGACACAACTCTTCCTGAAAGCCTCCTCAGCTGCAGGCATCCGAGGTCTGAAATATTGCCAGCACCTAATCCAGACCCAGATGGTAAACCACCTCCATGAAGCCCACCCGCACCAAAACAGAGTTCTTGTCACGTGTGAGTAACAGCAAGCAAGAGATAGTCTAAACCTAGCTCACGGCATGAACCTGGAAGGATTCATTCCAACCAATGCCAAGCCTTGGTACCCTCACGGGTGACAAGTAGTGCTCTACAAATCGATTGATTGATTGGTCGACTTGGATTCATCGCATACACCAACCTCCCTTTGAAGGAACATATCTCAAAGAAAACAAGAGACCCTGGTACCAATTCTTTCTATTGAAGAAAGGGAAATCCTTCCCCACAGAAAACAAATTCAGACTTGCTGCCCACACACTAGTTCTCTTTTGGATAGTAGCAATTCCCTGATCCACGGCCTCCTAGATTTCACCCTTGCCATCCCTTAATGGCACCCTACACGCTCTGTGCCTCATCAAGGGTCTGAAGAAATATGACCACATCACACCTACATTGCTGTACCTTTAGTGGCCCTCCTCATGGCCAGCTTCAGAACCAGCCGCCTCATCTACGAAGCTGTCACAGCCCGCCCCTGCCCTGTCAGCTCTCAGCACACCTGTAGCCAGGACACCACCCGACTGGCGACGTGGAGCAAAGAATATAAAAACAAGACAGCAGGCTGCCATCTATGCATCTGCGATCTGAAAGAGCATCTCTGTATCCACGGAGCCACACAACATCACTGCAATTTACAAAGAGCTCAAGACCCACGTCTCTTTAAATAACACTACGCCAGGACGCAGTCCACGTGCACTCTGAGCTTATCTTCATTCATTGGATTGACACTGGATTCAATTTGAAGTAAATTGTTGTTATGAAATGCACCAATGTAATTTGTTTTTACTTTTATTTTAAGTAGCAATATAAATGTTATACATATATCAGGGGTGTGGAATTTATTAAAATATCTACTTGTCCAGGGGACAGGTTGCTTCTCAAATCTACTTGTCCTGTAAAAGATCTACTTGTCCCTTTGGTGCCATGTAGTGTGGCGACAAATTATGGCAGCAATCTCATTATGTAAGAGCTCTGATAATAGCCTCTCTGATTATGCCAGGGCTACTACCATAGTAGGGCTTGAATACTTGCAGTTTCAATCCCTACTGTAGCACTTTCCTTATTTTGCCACCTTTCTGCAGATCTGCATACTGGGGCTGGAGGAAGCAGTAAGCAATAGTTCCAGGGCTGGAATGCCTTTGAGTCTGCAAACCTACTAACCTGCATGTTTTAAAGATTTTCACCAGCTTCTCTCTAATATTTTCCCATAATAAGAAAGGTTGGACATTTACTCCTGACAATGGCAGAATTAGAACTTCTTCCAGGGTTGGGAAGAAAGTGGCCGGAGGGAAAATGAACTTGCAAATGCTCAATAGATTTTCACATGAGCAAATCTACACATGCGTATTTACCCATGCTAAAATACAGTTCACAAATATTTATTAGGGGTACGACATATACCATGCGTGCACTTTTGTGACTTTCTTTAAGAATTTGGGGCCACATATGGGTAGGTTCAGATTTGCGACCCGCAAATTGCGAGTCAGAGCGACTCGCAATTTGCGAGTCGCAAATCCGAATGTAGGATGGTGTCCCTGACACCATTTGTGATTCGCAAGGGCTTCGCAAATGCCCACCTAGTGAATAATCATGAGGTGGGTCGCAATTTGCGACCCCCTTGCGAATAGCGGCCCTCACAGGGATGGTGGCCTGCTGGAGACAGCAGACCACCATGTCTGTGACTGCTTCCTTAAAGGAAAACAAGATGCATTACAAAAACGAAAAATGAAACGTTTTCGTTTCATTTTTTCAGAGCAGGCAGTGGTCCACAGGACCACTGCCTGCTCTGTAAAAATGTTTACAGTGACATTCACAATGGGGAAGGGATCCCATGGGGACCCCTTCCCTTTTGCGAAAGTGTTAGCACCCATTTGAAATGGGTGCAAACTGCGATTGGTTTGCACCCGCGGTCACAAAACAATCCTACATTGCACTGCGAGTCGCAATTAGGAAGGGAACACCCCTTCCTAATTGCGAGTCGCAAACCCGTTTTGCGATTCGGTAACCAAGTTACTGAATCGCAAAACTGGGTTTGTGCATCGCAATGTGCTTTTTGCACGTCGCAAACAGCGAAAGTCGCTGTTTGTGACATGCAAAAAGCTACCTACATGTGGGCCTTGGTCCCTAATTAGGTCTGGTGTTAACAAAGACATTTTGTTTTTACTAAACTTCTATTTCTCTCTCTTTCGGCTGGCTTTACTGTGAGTGATCGCATTCTGCTCTTCCACAAGGAGCATATTGGCACACAAAGTAGTTTTGTTCAGTGTCAGGAACTACAGTGGCAATCAGTGACGTAACGAAACTGGAGGGAGCCCCTTTGCAAAGAACATAGAGGAGCCCCCTCTCCAGACTCACTCAGGGCAGGTGCTGTGCTGAAGGGGCCCCCTGGAGGGCGGCAGCGGGGCCTTTGTTATGCCACTGGTGGCAACGTGTGCTTTTAGAGTTCAAAAACTTTTTGGGGGGTTTTTGCCAGTGTTTGTTACAATGTTGAGGGCCTGGTAGCTCCCACAACAATAAAGTGTTACAAAAGCCATGTCAAAACAAGACACGCATTGATGAAACTAAAAGACTTATAAAAAATATGTCGGACCAGTTGGCTTTGTCAGTGTTTGTTTATTTTCATGCTTCCCATATTCGTTTTTAAAATGGTTACACTGATTTTCCATTAGAAATATTTTTGGGAAATACTAGCATGCAGCAACACATTTTACTAAATGACACTTCATTTGCATCTAATCAGAGAGCATTCTGGGAGCCTTATACTTAGCCTCACAGCCTAAACATTTCAAACGTGTATACACGTTTTTTTGTTTGCACCGGAACCAACGTCAGTAGTGAAGTGTGACCTTAAAACATTTATTTACAGCACTCACCCTAATAATGAAGGCTTTCAAATAATGAACCATAAATACAAGTTCGAACAGCATTATCTTTTGGAAACACATTACCTCAACTGCAGAGAGTTCCACTCTCTGTAAACAGGCAGCCAAAAGGTTTGTGCTGCAGAGGGTTGGGCCTACTTGTCCCAAGGACAAAGTAAACATAAAAACTTGTTGCCCTTGACCCCAAACAAGATGTCCCGAATTCCACATATATATATATATCTTTGTATATAGAGATACTCCACACTTAGATATATTTTGTAACTTCAAACTATAAAAAAGTAACTTATGTATGAACTAAAAGACTGAAAAGTTAACTGTGGTGTAAAGAGTCCCAGTTTACGTGCTGCAAGTAATGGCTCCCGATGTAACACTTAAGAAGTAATGGTAAGACAGCTTGTGGCCTATAGCCACCTGAGGCCCTACTCCTCATTTCCTCATTCCGATACACCTGCACAGGTGTCACTAGTCCCCTGGCAAGGCTTTGTTTTGATTGTGTTGTTTCCAAGCAGAGTTCTACACTTTGCTCCACTGTAGTGCCCACCCAGTGGGTTGGTACCACCTGATCTGTGGTCATTGGGTGCAAGCCTTGATAACAGGCTTCCTACTGGATCTGCCTGGTAGAGTCCTTGTAGTTTGTTGTAACTGACTCTGCATGAGTGCGTGTGTGTGTACGCGTGCTGTAGAGAGGTAGTAATGGCCAGAAAGTCCTGTATCTCCTGAATGGTTCCTTTTACTGCCATTCTAAGCCATGCATCATGTATCTGCTAATGAGTTCACACACCCTCAATGCAATTTCCATGAATCAAGCCAGTTCCACCTGGTTATTCTGTAGTCTGAGGGTAAGGACACCTGAAACGAGCATTGTCAAAGCCAATAGGACCCGATAGAGGCCGCAGTAGCTCCCCGCTGCACTCAGTCCAACAGGATGCTGATGAGATGTGAAACATAAAAGCTTAGCAACAAAATGGAAAACATAATGTGCATTATGTACTGCTTACCATACTGGTGAATCTCATGCTTTTTTGATTGTGTGTTCATGGAACTATGACTGACCTTTGCGTGCGTTTTTGGCTATGAATATTTATGAAAATTGGAAAAAAAACTGGGTTAAAGTGAAGTTAGTTAGCTTTGGTTATAACTCCCTGATGTCTGTTACAAAAAAAGCCTCAGAAATTCACTTAAAAGCCACTTAAAGTACATTTAAGGTTGTTATTTAAAACTTAAAAAACACAAAAAATCCAATTTATTGTTAGTTCCGCAGCCCGTAACTCACACCCTGGGCATGCACATCATTGCAAGCACAACAAATGCAGTGCTGCTGATCTCACCCTTAATGTGACGGGTGCAATTACAAATGTAAATCTTACAACACACATTAAATCCCTCATTACCTTACAACTAAGAAAGAGACCACTATGAATGCAGTATTACATACTGTAATGCATGTCTTACTAAATTATGTTGTGCTTTACTTTATTGGTATAAATATTGTGAGGTCAGTGGACCTAACATTGGACGGCGGCCATAAAGCTCCCTTGTTGTATCAGACACTTTCCCCCCTTCTGACACTGTAGGACACTCCACTCTACACTGCTCCAGTCTATTACACCGTACATCACTCTGTGCAAATCCACTCTACACTGCTCCAGTCTATTACACTGTACATCACTCTGTGCAGATCCACTCTACACTGCTCCAGTCTATTACACTGTACATCACTCTGTGCAAATCCACTCTACACTGCTCCAGTCTATTACACTGTACATCACTCTGTACAAAACCACTCTACAGGACTCTTCTGCACTCTGTGCTGCTATACCACTCTGTACTTCACTCTGTGCCCCTACACTACACTCTACAACACTCTGCTCCCCTCTAACACTTTCCGACACTCTACAACATACCACTGTACTGTACAAGCCTCCACTACAATCTGTTTACTTGACTCTACGCAATGCCTTTCTACTCCACAAAACTTTACTGTACAACACACAGCTTCACTCTCACACTTTACTCCCCTGTATGCTATGCCACTTCCCTCATCTACTATATTACACTCAGACACTACGCCATAAGTACTTTCCTCCATTCTACTAAACGACACTCAGCCTAGCGACAATTTGCTGAACATCACTAGACTGAACAATTTAAACACGTTTTATAAAAAAAAAACGAATGTTAAACCATAGTTATAATCAAGAAAACTTTATTTATTCTTTCTAGACAAACCAAATTTTAATTACACAAATATGAGAAATTCTAAAGCTATATGGATACCATATTCTTATTATTTACACACCACCTTTGAATTACTAGAACTTTATTTATTCTTTAAAAAACAAAACAAACTTAAACTACATAACAATTAGAAGTTCTAAATGTATACTTATAACTTTAGTTTATAATTTATGCACCACTTTCAAATAACAACAACTTGCGCACCTCCATGCACACTGTACGGAATGCAGTAGCCACACTACAATAACTACAACTCCCCACTCTACCATGCCCTGTGTTCTCACAAATGATGTGATTTACGATGTTATAAGTGTTGTTGTAAATGCCTTAATTTTAGATGGTATAAGTGATATGAAATGGAGGGCAGTGCACGCAGAGTAGCGTATATTGGAGTGGCATACAGTGCAATACATATATATATATATATATTCACTTAATAAACCCACAGAAACCAAGAGATGCGATTGTGCAGCCACAAAGATTTTTGCATAGTCATAGTTTTGCTGCATTGGCCACATAATCCATCATCTGTTGCATTATCTGCAGATTTCAACAAAATAAATGGTTTCTAGCTCAAACAGTTCAACTGGGCACTTCGGCCAGCCCTGCACCAAATTCCACTTGGGTAACTAACCGCTGTGCAAGCCTTTGGGCATGCCTGCAGCTAGTCCCTGCACTCAACCTCCTGTCTGAAACCTCCCGATGCTCAGTCTGCTGCAGCTCGGCAACCCCAACTCTGCACGTTCGTCGCATTACCCAACTTTTGGTCAGTCCTCACACCGATTCTGCCACTAGAAGGCAACCTTTGTGTGTAGGATGTTTTGCCAGTGAAGCACAGGTTTGTCCACATGGCATGTACTGCAGCCAGGCCCTGCACCCACACACACACCCTTTTAACTTTGTGTCTCAGTGTTACTGTCCTCTTGTTTATTTTTTTATATGGAGTGATACCATCAGTGATGTTAGTGGTGATAAGTGATGTCACCAATGATGTCACTTGTAATGTCATCAGTCATGTCGTGGAGTGTTGTGCGTAGCACAAGGTGGATGCATGAGTTAAGGTTTACGCAACAAACCATATCTGGCAAATTTCAGTGGCTAGTTGTGTTTGAACCTGAACCATAACTCATTTTCCAATTGTTTTAGTCAATGAATTTAATGGTTTTTGTTGACAATCTTAACTTCCTGCTCTCACTGTGCATGGCTTCTGGCCAGTGCAGGACAGGGGTTGGCTGCGGTACTTGGCCTGGTGAGAGGCTGCGCTGAATTCATCATGGGCAGCCAGTGTTGCTGCACACAGCCTTTGGTGGTGTGCAGTGACGGTTCAGCACAAGGCCTAGCTTTTGCGTAGGTCCTGTGTTCATTCCACCATTTTCTTTAAAAGGTTTTAATAATGGTATTGTATGTTAAGCTTTTTTGCTGCTTCAGTCTTTCTGGATTCACATGCTGTGCATCTAATCCGCCATCTAGTGGTTTGATCCAGAATTGTCTCTATTCTCTAGGAGGGATGTCATAAGAGATCCCTCCTCTTATGACATCAGACCTAGGCCCCAGAAGCTCCCTTACATGTTCAACATCTTTAGATTCTTTTTTCTGCCAATGGGTCTGGATGCAGAGGAGCTAGCTCCATGACAGAATGGAGAAAATCAAGCCTTTTGTATGCAAAGGAACGATAAGCACCGAGAACACCTTGGACCGAAGAAGATCTACAGGAGTCTAAGAGAAAGTCTTGCGGCAGGGTAATCCCACAGGACGACGAGGCACTCTGCCATGTGGTGCAGGGAATGATCGGAGGGTATGAAGCATGCACCATTCAAGTTCTGCCCTAAATGCCACTCAAAACTAGCACGGAAAGATAGACACCAAATCTGCAATTTTATGATTGCACGGGGATCACGCTTCAGACGGTTGCAGCACTTTTGAGAAGTTCCACCCGAAGAACTTAAAAGCAAGGCAGAAGCAGAGTTGGACACACTATGCCATGGCACAGGCGCAGAAGCACACTCCCAGGTCAGAGAAGACCCGTAGTGACAACGTTGCAGAGATGATGTAGCTACAGGACTCCGACACCGAGATCATTGACATCAAGAGAAGGGAAAGCATTGAAGAAACCATCATTGAAAGTTGCCGAATGCCAAAAACAAAGTACATATGACCTCGGACGGAGCTGAAATGAAGAAGTCTACCTCGACCTGGAAGGTCACAGAGCCAAAACAACAGCTCAAAGAGCCATATGGATCCAAACCAAAGGATGCTGCTGGAGGTAAACCCTCGGAATCGGCCTCAGCTCCAAAAGCCAATCAAGATTACAGGAGGGAGAAGCCGACTCCGTAAGGGATATATCGGCACTGACAAGACAACCACTGCATGACACAGGTTCCAAAAAGGTAGCGCTTGACATTGGAAAAATAACGCTCTAAAGCTGAAATGATGGCTCTCTTCAAGAGGAAGGAGTTTGATGGCTCCTAGAAAGAATAAAGAAATCCTTGAAGGACGCATTGCTCAACATCAAGGCCGAATCCAAGGAACCAGAGTTGCAATCACCAGCAACACCTGAACCGGCGGAAGAGGAAGATTGTTTCTTTGATGAACCTGATGATGGCCAGTACCAAGAGGGCGTCTTCAAGGTAGTACCTTCAGATGACTGATTCAGATGCAGATTCACCAGAGGAGGGTGTCAATGCATACCCCTGGAAACCCTCACCACTGGATGACATCTCAGAATACAGTGCAGCAGATACCTACAGCATCAATCTGGAAGAAGAGCAAGAGAAATCAGATTTTCTTCTGGAAACCCTTCTACCTTCTCAACGAAGGAGCCAGTTCCTCCCGATGCTGCCTAATATTCTGAACCAAGGAGAGGAGGCCCCCAGAGAACCAGCAACTGCCCAGGTGGTTACTCCAATACAGGCACTCACAATGGACGAGAGTAGGGCTATCACTGGCGGTGGACTCCATTATTGCCGCCACATCTCAAGCGATCCAACTCACCAGCATTAGTGGGACCACCACCCAACAGCGAGAGCAGGCGGGTGAACATGGTGAGCAGGAAACTCTAATGCTCTTCAGGGGTGCAGTGAAGAATAGCTCATTTCAATGCCCTTCTTAATAGGTATGCCCACCAGCAGTGCCAGGAGATGGTGTGCCTTCTCCAGTACCAGCAAAGAGGGAGTACACTAGTCCAGGAGGGAAAGACCATAAGTAACACCCGTCTAAAGTCGGCCCTGAATGCTTAGGACATAACCAGCAGGCAGCTGTACACAGCAGCCACACTTAGGAAACATGCCTGGCTTGAGGGTGTCTACATTTAGCTAGGAGTGGCCAATAAGCCTTTCGCAGTGGAATCACTGTTTTTGAAAACAGCGGATGACTCCCTCCAGAGGATAAAAAGACAAGACAACAAAAGCAAAATCTATGGGTGTCTTACAATCCAGGAGCCAGTCCGAGGAGGGGCTAGCCCTCACAGGGGAAGGTCTTTGCGAGGGGGTTTGTGTTCCACAACATCCCAGGCTTTTTTCGCTGCACAGCCACAACACAACACGGTAGCAGTGCACAGGGCAACAGAGTCAGCCCTCTCGCTCCTGCAAACACGAAAGAAGAGTAGTACCAAGAGTAGCTGCTAATGCCACCAAGTGACTCTGTGGCACACCACCCTATCATACAACTTCCATAGAGAGGATGAATAAAAAGATTCCACAAAGAATGGGAAGACATCACTTCCAACAAGTGGATGCTCAACATCATCCGGTATGGATATTCTATAGAACTCATAAAGATGCCACCTAACATCAAACCACCAGAGAGACATCAAAACTGCAGAGATGTTCTGCATCTCAAAAGGAAGTGGCAGACTTACCCAATAAAAAGGTGATAGAAATGGTACCAGAAATGGTACTTCTATCAGGAAAGGAGCTGGGAGTCTACTCTGTGTACTTCCTGACTTGTCACTAAGATCCATCCTGGACCTCAGGGCCTTGACCTGGTACATAGACGCAAAAATTCCAAATGACGATGCTACAGGAGGTTGACCCACTCCACAGGAAAAGAGACTACATGGTACCAATAGACCCTACAGGTGCACGCCTTCGCACCCCAATGAACAAGAGACAAAGTTACTAAGATTCATAGTAGGCAAGAATCAATACCAATTCACGCTACTGCCTTTTGGGATAAATTCAGCCCCCCAGGTTTTCACAAAATGCCTGGCTGCTGTGGCAGCACATCTGCAAAGAAAGGGGATTCACGCCTACCCGTACCTGGACGACTGGCTCATAAAGTCCAGGGCATACCGCCTGTGCACAAGCTGGGATTCTCGGTCAGTCTTACAAAATTGTCTACAGCTCCTGAAAGATGAAAAACCCTCCTAGGGGCAGCCGTAGACTCACAACAGGGGAAAGCCTTTTCAGTACAAAAGAGGATGCAGGTACAAATATAACAAGTTCACCTTTCCTAGAAGGGATGCAGTGACAGAGAGGATGGTGGGGAAAATCATGGATACTGGCACTGAACGCCAGGCTCCACATGAGACCGATCCAAGAATGGTACAAATATATTTTTCATAGTACAACCAGTAGGGAGGACCTAGTGGTTGTAACAGAATGTGTACACAAAAATATAGTGGTGGAACAAGAAGATCATCACAAAAGGCAGAACTTTCAAACACCTAATTGCCACTGTGGCCATTACAACAAATACATCCAACACATGATTGGGGCACACATGAACAGTCTTAACTTCAGGGGTCATTGCAGCCAGAAAGATGCAGTGAAACACAAATATCGTGGAACTCAACACAGCGCGACTAGCCCTGAAAGCCTTCTAATCACAAATAAAAGGGAAGGTAGTGCAGACAAGCAGGGATAAGATCTCCACAAGCGATCCACACTAGCACAGGCGATATGGACGTGGGCATTACACAGTAGCATAACACTAGCGTCAATCCACGTGCCAGGGTGGGCAATACAGAAGCAGACAGATTAAGCAGGCAGAACAACATGTCCCACAAGTGGGAGCTAAACCTACAGTTTCTGCAAAGAATCTTCAACAGGTGGGGCACAACACAGGAGGACATGTTCACTACACAGGAGAATGCAAAATGGCAAAACTTCACCTCCAGGTTCCCAAGCTACAAATCCCTGGGGAATTCCCTATCAATGGAATGATCAGGAAAGTTGGCATATGACTTTCCATCAACTACTTTAATGTCCCTGGTAATAGAGAGGTGAGAACATGACCTTCATCTTCATAGCATCACAATAAGTTGGACAGCCATGGCTGAGCTGGCACACAGAAATGTGATATTGCGACCAACACGATGGAACATCCTAACACCCAGAACCAAGGACACCCAGCTTGGCAGCATGGCTCCTGAGGAAACAGAATTTGGTCACTTAACACTGCCCAAAAATACAATAGAAGTGCATAAGTAAGCTAGAAGATTGACAACACGAAAGTGTTATTCCAAGAAATGGAAGATGTTTAGGAAGTTATGCGGCAGGAACAAGGGGACGCTAACTACAATTGAGGGCACCACACTCCTGAGATATCTCACACAAGTGCTGGACGAGGGAGTCTCCTACGCCACACTGAAGGCACAACTAATTGCTATCGTATCATATACAGGGGCATAATAGGAAGGAGCTTCTTCCAAACAGTGGGCAAAAGATTTCTGGAAGGGGCAGAGGGAATAGCACAGCACACAGCAGCATCCACACCACATGGAACCTTAATGTAGTACTTACACAAGTGATGGTTACAGTTCTTCACTTGGAAAACTGCACTTCTAGTTGGATAACATCACTACGCAGAATGAGTGAGCTTACAGGCACTAACTGTGCAGGAATCATACATCCAAATTCACAAAGACAGAATAGTGATGAAAACTGACCTAAAATTCCTACCCAAGGTTGTATCACTATTTCATATTAACCAAACAATACAGCTACTAGGCTTCATCCAACACCCAGAATCATGGGCAGAATGTGCAGCTGGATGTCAGAAGAACAGTGATGTATTACATAAGGAAACCAAAGCAGTTATAAAGATCAATCAGTTCTTCATCTCTTTCTTCCCAGCAATCAATGGGTTACTAGTGACAAAGGGAACTATAGTAAGATGGCTAGTTCAAACAATACAAAGATGCCACGCGGCAGCAGGAGGGACGCTTGAGGAAAGGCCAAGAGTGCAGTCCATAAGGAAAAAAGCTGCAACTCACTTTCTTAGCCAATGTGTCAATCAGCGACATCTACGTGGCAGCTACATGGTCTTCCGTACACAGCTACACACAACATTACTGTGTAGATATCCAAGTAGACCAGGAAGCACAGGTGGGACAGAAAGTACTTCAACACCTGTTTGGAAACATAAACCTGTTCTCTATCCATCCTCCACAGGACAAGGGAACACCGCTACATAATGAATGCACGAATTCAGAAAGATTCACACTGCAAAACAAAATGGTTACTTACCTCTAGGAGTAGTTTTGCAGCTTGAAGACTCTGGATTCACCTGCAACCCTCCCACGTCCACCAGATATGTTTTTACTAGAAAACGAGTGTGGATTTTTGCAGTTAGGAAGACAGGGCCACGATTTTTCATGTAACAACCCAAAGAAAGCTACAAACGCAAGGACCCCGGAGAAAAGAATCTAAATATGGCAAACAAGCCAGGAAGATTCTGGGACATACGTCTGATGTCATAAGAGGAGGGACAGATCACCAAATGGTTGACAACAATACCTGCTCCAAAAAAAAGAACAAAAAAAAGAAAGAGAGAACAGAGGAAATTCTGGACCCAACCACTAGATTGTGGATTGGATACACAGCATGTGAATCGAGAAAGTCTTGAAGCTGCAAAACTACACCTATTGGTAAGTAACCATTTTGGTTTGGTTTGTTTTCCTAACTTTGTAGGCATTGTTTAAGACTGTTTTCTTAAAGATTTTTTTATTTTAGCTCTTAACTTTTGCCAACTTTGAAAAATGTCTTTGAGGTACATTTCCTAGTGCTGATTCAGTGCCTGCAAGTTTACATTCTTGATCTTTTCCCCTGAACCAGCAATCTTTATGCACTGATTCCAGTACTTGGAGAACATCTTGAGTGTGAGGTCATCTTCCTCTTGGAGAACTTCTGATGGAATCATTTCCTCCTCTGTTTCTCTCTTCTATTGTCACTGTTTCTGCATCTCCACTCAGGGGGACTCCTTTAGGCTGATGGCTCGCAGGTGTCTTATCCCGCCCTGTGTGCCGAAAAGTGTACATTCACTTTCAGATGTTCACTTTCTTCTCTTCCCTGGGGTGTGTAAAATAAAGAAAATCCACACTAGTGATTCTCGACCCTGATGTTCAGCCCCACCAGCCCTTAAGGTTGTTGGCACTTCCACAATATTACCACCTCGCTGTCTCTTAGCAGAGGGCTCCCTTTGGCTGGTTCCTTCTACTTCCTGGCTCATCTAGTCTGCTGTGATACCTCACTTGTCACAGCTAAAGCTTCCTTCTCTCTCAGAGGGCAAGTGAAAACGGTATCCTTCAAAAGATGGGGTCTTTTGTTCTACAGGCCGTGGACTTTTTTTTTTTTTGATAGCACACAGTGTTTAACCAATCAGAAGCTCCGTTCTTATTTGTTCCCCTCAGATTTGCGGATCGTCTGCAGCATCAGTACAAACAATGCTGTGGTGCCACAATTCTATTTCTGGGTTTGTGGTTCTCGTGAGATCAGATCTGCTCAACTTTCTGTTTTTTAGTGCCGTGCACCCAAAAATGGGTACCATGAATTCTGTAATTTTTTTATGATTTAGATCTGTTTATTCGTATAATAATAAGCAATACAACATACATCCAACGGCTGGTGGGTAAGACATATGTTGGACCAAGGGGAGAGAAACGAGGAGAGGACGGGAATATACATTGAACAACCTCACAAAGCAAAGCTTTAGCTGGGAGCAAGAGAGAGGCGGGGGGTCCTCCTTCCGCTCAGGGGCTGGTGTGAGGGGATCGAGTGAGACCCAATGTGCGTAAGTAAGTAGGGCGGGTAAGTTCTCTAAATTCGTCAGACAGGAAGCGCATACAGCTCCCCCAAGCCTTCTCAAACTGTGGCAATGTGTGGTTTCCACAAGCTGTTAACTGTTCCATACCCAGAAGGTCCCATAGTTTGTGGAGCCATTTCAAGTGTGTTGGAGTTTGATCTGTCCCCCAGCAGGCCAGTATGACTTGTTTAGCTGCACCCAGTGCCAATGTTATCGCTTGCCACTTTGGCGAATCAAGGGGGTATGTGAGTGGGTTCGATAGGCCCAGAAGAATGTACCTAGGGAATCTCGGCAGATCTGTGTTCCAAATTTTTTAAATGTCAGCCAACACTTGTCCCAGTAAGACCGTATTAGGGGGCAGAGCCGCAGCGCGTGCACCAGGGTGCCTGGCGGTCCGCAGTGTCTCCAGCATAACCCATCCCTGTTCTTCTGCCACTCTAGCCGGCGTGTAATACCACCATCACACTAGCTGCCGATTTGTGTGCTCTGCGCCAGATGTCCCTCCATTCCTTGTCTGTAAAGGTTCACTCACGCTTGCATTCCCAGAGCTTCTGCACAGGTGACTTATTCAATTCTAGGGGAGTGTTGAGGAATTTGTAGATATCTGAGAGAATGCGCTTCTCCTCTGAGCGAGTAATAAGCCACTTTTCGAAACTGGTCAGCGGGCGGCTCGCATGAAGGCAGATGTTTGGCTGTAGTAGCCAATGCCTCATGGCCAAGTATTGCCATCGAACAGTGGAGGGCAGGTCGTAACATGTTTGTAATTGTGAAAAGTCCATTATGCCCTCTGCATCTAAGACATCACCCAGCCTCTTGCAACCTGCTTTCTGCCAAGTGTCAAAGGAGGTGCCTCGTGTTGCAGGGGGAAACTCTGAGTTTCCTATAAAGGGAGTCAGGGGCGACATGCGGGAAGATAGGTTGTAGCATGTCTCGACTGTATCCCAAACTCCCAGAGTGGCTCGTAATACAGGTGAAATATAGATGCCAGGTGGCCTATGGGGCTTGACCGATGAAGCACCAAAGCTTCTCCGTACAGGTTCTGGCCCACTCCACCATATACCTCAGTTGGGCAGCCTGGTAGTATTGCTTTACGCATGGGATTCCCAACCCGCCTTCCTTGGGAGCCAGATACGCATACTTCCCGCAATCCGTGCCTTTTTGCCTTCCCAAATGAAATCATCGATAAACCGGTGTATTTTTAGCGAGGACTGAGGGTGGAGGCTACAGCGGAGGGTTTGCATCTTCAGAAACAGTGACATCTTAACTGCCGCTGATCTACCCAGCCATGATAATAGATGTTTCTTCCAGGATATTAAGTCTTTCCTCTGGCTCCCTGCAAGAGCCTCGTATAGTTGCTATCTATCGTTCACCCCAGCGATGGAAGTATCTGGAGGCCTAAGTCTGTAATTTTTTTTAAGTTGCGTTTGGTAAGATTAGCAATTTATTTTAACTGTGTGAGGTTAGCAGATTCCCAGGTGCACCTTTAAACTCACACCCCTAGCTTTACTTTTCAAAATTACCACAATTTAAGCCTTTTAGGATTAACAGCCCTGGGAATCGGTTCCACAGTTCCAGGGTGTGCCCCTCGAACTGTGGTGGATGTGCAAATCTCTTGTAATTATTAGATTTAATTGGTTCCTGAGAATGCACAGTTCTAAATTCAAATAGTCATTGAGGTTTTTGCACACATCAGTAGGCTCCTTGCCACAGGAGAGCTTTCCAGCAAAAGAAGTTATCACTTCTTTTTTGCTGGACTTTCTTTTTTGTAGTAAATCAAAGCTTTGTGCTTTAGAAATGGCTTCTGGACAGGAACGACAGGAGAGGTGAAACCCAGAAGAACATGTGTTGGAGAGCAATGAATACCGGGAAGAAATCCATTCTGAGGGTGAAGATCACCAGCTGTAATCGCATGGAAATTGTTTACTATCACTGCAGGTGAAAATAAAACTCTCCTCAAAGTATGTGACATGCGCATCGTGTCAGAAGAAACTGAGATGGAGGGAGACGAAGCAAGCAGTGGTCCATGACATCTTTACGCGCAAGCATCTTAATGCTTAGCATGGGCGCCCGCTCAATGAGCAGAAGAGGAAGGGACGATGAGAGGTGGCTACATCCTCCTCAGCATTGCATCATAACAACCATTGTGGTGAAAGATGACCATAAGATGTCCTTCAGCAGGAGCAAGATGGCATTGATCCCTGCTTTACTGCTGTTGGTGTGAACTGCTTGGTGAGAGGGATGGTTGTCTCCTGTGGAGTTCAAAGTGGCTCCACACTGACGCTGTTACGTTCCGGAAGTGACAAGCGGAGTTGCATAGAAGCACCACCTATGCACGCTGACGTCAGTTCCTTTCTTACCACGCTCTCAGGCATGGATCTGAAATCTCTCCTTGCTCTTCAAGATGACAGACTTTATCAACATTTATGTGTGCAAGGCAAAATGTCACCCCCTAAGATTACAGGGTTCAAACACTGTAGGGAACCTCACAAAGTGCGTCTTTGGTGCCTTGGGTCAGAGCGCAACTCCAGATCCTGCGATGGCTGCACCCATATGATCCTAAAGGTAATATGGGATGACATGCCAAACTTTATCGCTACTTCCTTGTCCCGAAGGAGGATAGAGGCATCCATATTATTTTAGATCTTTGCCCTAGGGACACGTATTTTCATATCCCCGTTCTGAAGGCCTACCTGTGGTTTACAGTGGGCCAGGAGTATTTTCTTTTAACTCTGTTTATTGAACCAGTAATCTTCATACAGCATTGATTGGTAAAAGGCAAACATTTGGTATAATTCAATTAGTCATTGATACATTGCGTTACAGAGCAGGTACGTTTCCTTGCGTTCAGAGCGGCGCTTTTATGGCCCAACAGAATGTATTGCGGTTACATTTCTCTCTCCAACCCTCCAGTTCCCCCTCACAGCAAGGAACACTTTTGGTTCTCAGTTTCCTTTGGCCGCACCAATGTCCCTCGAGTGGTCATGACAGAGTTGGTGTTTGTTACAGCACACTTTGGAGGTCAGTGGTACCAGTCTTTCTCTAACTAAATGACTGACTGCTGAAGGCGGGCTCGCCAAGGCAATCATCAACCACCTCCAAATGACGGTGAACCTCCTCATATTGGGGTTTGCTATAAATGTGCCAAAGAAACACCTGGCTCCTTCGCCGGTGCTCCCTTTCATTAAAGCTATTCTGGATACGGTACGGGTTCATGTGTTTCCTCCGGAGCGGAGAGTCCAGAACGTTCAGGTTATGATCCAGATGTTTCAGCTTCTGTCCCAGATTTCAGTGTGGATGACTGATGCTCCAGGATTGCTCAACTCCTGTATCCTCTCAGGCACATATACCAGGTGGCAGCAGAGGCTCTGCAGTGGGACCTCCAATCCAGTGGGCACAGCATCAGGGGAATCTGTCGCCTTGTGTCCAGATTTTAGAGAACAATGCAAAGAACTGCAATGGTGGCCACTGGACTGCGATTGGGTCAGAGGCAAACCCCTCTCCTAACTACACCTCAATCTGACGGTGGACACAGATCCATCATCACTGGGATTGAGGAGGCAATCTGGGAGAGGTGGTGATCAGAGGCTTCTGGTCTCTGGCAGGGATACAGCTTCATATCAATTTGATAGAGTAACGGGTGATTAACTTTGTGTTTAAAGCCAACCTCCCCATATTGAAAGGAAGGCTCTTTCAGGTGATCAGGGACAACACCACAGCCATGTGGTACTGCAGTAACCAGCGTTGAGTGGGGGGCCCTGTGTCAGAAGGCTCATTGCCTCAGGAAGTGGCTGGACCACCAAGGAATTTCTGTGGTGGTAAACCATCGTGCAGGATCTCTAAATGCCAGGGTAAACAAACTTAGTCACCTACTCATAGCACACATGAGTGTCTGTTGCACCCAGAGGTGGCACATGCCATCTTCCAGCCATGGGAAGAAACCTGGCTCAATCTTTTTGCTACTACTGAGAATGTGCAGTGTCAGCACTTTCCCAAGGCAGCTCACTCTCAAAGATGTCTTCCATCAAGATTGGAGCTCAGGACCTCTGCATGCCTTCCCACCACTACCTCTCCTGCCCAGACTTCCGAAGAAGATCAGGAATGACCAGGGGCATAACTTGGTCAGTAAGATTGGAGTGTTGGGGTGAGCTTCAAATTTTCTGACAATCAGGCTGGCATATAATGTTTAAATACATTAAACGACAAGCAGGGTGCATGAGTGGGGCCTAGTGGGCAGTGGAAAGGGAGTAGAATTCGGTTTGGTAGGAGTCCTAAAAGATTTTGAACACAATATTCTGTAAAATAATCAATATTTTTTAGCACTGTCACACAGTGTTGGGTGCGTTTTTTGTCTGTGCATATGTAAAAATACCTGCTGAAATCCGACTGATATCTCACAATACCCTACTGAAAGCAACTGTACCCAACTATTTACAAGAAAATACATTTATTAGGGGGTTTAACACCCCAAACACCCCTCCCCCCTTGAAGCTACGCCCCTGGGAAGGTCGGCGCCTAAGAAATTCTAGTGGCACCAGAATGGACCAGGAGAGTGTGGTACCTAGAACTACTTGGCATGAGCATCTGTCCTTCGATCAACCTGTCACTTCAGGAGGTCCTTCTGTCCTAGCGAATTGCTAAGATTTGCTATTAGGAAATCGCAAACCCAAACCTACGAACATCTGGCCCTAGGTTCTGGTATGAAACAAAAGTTGTTAAAGAGAGGTAGGTCGCTGGGTGTAGATTAAGGAGCTTGGTTTTTGTAAAATAATATTTGAGTGCTAGAACATGAAATGGGTTGTGAAAAGAGCATAAAAATGTGCAGTCTGATCTGTCCCAAGAGGAAAACTGATGTTAAAAGGCTAGATTCGGCATTTGTAGAAGTGGAAACATTCAGGCGATTGCTTTCAGGTATAGAATAAATTATCTTTGTGTTAGAATTGTTTTCACGCTGTGTATAATTTTGGTTAGGACACTTGTGTGAATAGAGAAATATGGGTTATGTCTTGGACTTGGTTTAGGATGCCTGTGTTGTGGGCATGTGTAGGAATGTAGAGTGAAGAAGGATATCAGGTGTGGTAGAAAGTGGAATGATTTGAGTTGACGGTAGCCTTTAACCCTCCTGCTGCCTTTCTGCAGGCCCTTTTTACTGGTTCTTCCTGATTTGCCTAGCTGACCTCGATGGGTTTGGTTGACCATGGTGAAGTCTGGTTGGATGTTCTTTACTTGTCCAGTTGGCCATGATATGTTTGGTTGGCTCTTCCTGATTTGCCTAGCTAGACTTGATGGGTTTGGTTGACCACGGTGGGTCCGGTTGGCTATCCTTTACTTGTCCAGTTGACCATGGTATGTTTGGTTGGCTCTTCCTGATTTGCCTAGCTAGACTTGATGGGTTTGGTTGGCTGTCCTTTACTTGTCCAGTTGGCCATGGTATGTTTGGTTGGCTCTTCCTGATTTGCCTAGCTGACCTCGATGGGTTTGGTTGACCATGGTGAAGTCTGGTTGGATGTTCTTTACTTGTCCAGTTGGCCATGATACGTTTGTTTGGCTCTTCCTGATTTGCCTAGCTGGACTTGATGGGTTTGGTTGACCACGGTGGGTCCGGTTGGCTGTCCTTTACTTCTCCACTTGACCATGGCATGTTTGATTGGCTCTTCCTGATTTGCCTAACTGACCTTGGTGGTTTTGGTTGACCATGGTGAGTTTGACAGTATTTAACATGATTGGCGATGCTGGATATGTTTTTTTTTTGTAGCATATTACTGTAGTGATGTTCTTGACTAGCAAAGACATTGCATGTTTCAGTTTGTTTTCTACTGGATGTAGTGAAAACAATTGGATGCAATTTGCTACATTAGTTTTCAAATTAATCGTTGAAGGGTTTCTAAATAATTCCAGATTTTTACAAAATTATTCAGCTGCATCTGTCTGTCTGTTGCCTATCTTTGCAGATATTTTTAACATAACCCATTTCCTCTTACTTGAACACCTGTCTCTTCCCTATTTCATGTGCTTGTGTTCCTACTTACATTTGTCGCTTTTTTACTTATTCATTGTAGAGATATTTGGATAACAACACTCTAATAAAAAAAACGAAAAGCACCATTGCTCAACACAAATTGTCACCACTGGATACAGAGGTTTGGTTCCAGCATCTTCATGGTGATGCCATTTAGGGGAACTGCTGCTTCCTTCATGGAACCCCAATTCCTGATGCAAGCACCCCTTCGGCATACGCCAACAAATAACCGCTTAAGTGTTAGGTCTCCTCCCACCGGATTTATAAAATACTCAACCACTTCAGCAAATGCAAGAAATGAATGGACTTGTGAGTAAAACAGTATTATCTCTTCTATGAGTGCATGCACGTGTTGATATTTGTAGAGTACAGAGCTAGCTCAAGAGTAAGGGACGGCTGCACAAGAGGTATGGCATACCTGGGAGCCCCCGATACCTCTGGCTTTGAGCGAGTGAACTCAGACAAATGTGGCGCGTCACAGGTAGGTACACTGTCTAGTAACTAAACTGATGACTTTAAAGCCTTTGGGACTGTGTTTCAATACCAGCTTCAGTATTTTGAATGAAAATCATGTAATTGAAATGTGTAAATCCCCACTTAAGGTACACAATCGTATATCCGTCGTCAACACCTCCTATTAATGTGCCGCGCTCCACTGACACTCAGCTAAGGTTGTATGTAAATAACAATTTATACACACATGGCACTGGGAAGGTGCCGAAATATGCATAAGAGAATTTGAGGATATCTGATAACTTTTAAGACCTGATTGTTCAGCCGTGCTCCAGTGCCCGTTCAAATTTTGCACATAGAAATTAATTGTTTATTAGCGCTTACTCATGATTTTGTTGTCTTGCATTCCAGTTGTTCACCACGTGTTTGAGCCACAATAACAAATTAACCCCATGTGAACACCACCTCCCCTCCACATACTTTAAAAACACAAGTACAACAAATACGAACTTCAAAAACCACAAAATTCAAGATTTCTTTATTATTATTGCTGCATCGACTTATTTTCAATACAATTCTGGATAGGCAAAAAACCTCAATTGAACTACATACAATATATCTATATATTTTTTAGGTTTTCTCTATTCCTGATGGTTTTAATATCCAGAAAGATGCTTGTTAAGCGAAAAATGTTGAGGAGTGAAGGGGGGCAGAAGGGTTCAAAACCTAGAGGATGTTGCTTCTTAAAGGCAGGGTTAAAAATATATATTTTATATATACTTTTTACAAATGAGAGTAATAAACATTCTCAGGGTTTCTTTAGATTTTCGTCTACACTCACTCATCCGCACTCTTGCACACCTACACTATTTCAAACAGAAATCCCAAACTGCTAACTATGAATGAATTTGCAATTGTGACTCTTGACTCAGTAGTATAATTAATACTGTAATAGCACTGAATATATGTGCATGTGTGTTTGATGAAGAGCATTTGTGTACTCCCCTAAGGAACACACATGTGATGTTTAACATGAGCTTTTCTCGTGTACCTTTGACTCACACAGCAGGTGGATTTGGGGGGATGTAGGAAATGCGATCTTGGTTCGGATTCAGGCCTGCTTCACTTGAACATCAACCTAAGTCAGAACTGTTACAGTGGTCAATTATGAGGGTTTCTTCATCTAATTGATGCACAATAGAAATCTTACATTATCTATACATTATCTTTGTGTAGGATACTTCATGGCATGTAAGACACAAATGCAAAACATTATTATCACCCGTTCACTGTTGCCCAGCTCAATTTAGCCAACGCAATAAAATTTATTAAACTGTAGGTTACAGCTTTGTTTGCAGTCCATCTTTCTGAAATTGTCTCAGTATTTTTACTGTAACTTGCCTATAGTGTTATTCTTTCTCTCTGGAGATGGTTGCTTCCAAAGGATACTGTTCATCTTTCATGCAGCACTGCATACATCCTCTGTGCACACAGTGGTAGTAGGCCAAACTTTATTGTCTAGCATTGACCTTTTTAAGTCTATTGCAGGGCAGCCTGAGTTTCATTTGGTGGAGTAATTAAGAATATTACAGTTTCTGGAGGAAATGGTATAATCAAGAGGAGCGTCCCTTGGTGGATTTTGTTCCACAATTCTTTCCCCGTGGGAGAAGAAATTCCACTGTTGGATTCTTCGTGTTTGTAGCTTTTGTTCCCAAATATGTTAGATTGTCAATTAGCTCTCGACTCAAAAAGTCCCCAGGCAAAACTATTTATGCGTGCATCCCAAACATTACTATAAATACATTGATCAGAAGAACAGCCAGGATTGCCGGAAAACAACAGTTTCTTCAAAAGGTCTATATTCCCATTAATATAAAAATATAGGCTGATTTACTGGTTTAACCCAATACTACGTTCCACCGATCACACCTGTTGTCATTATTAAATTGTGAAATAAAGTTGGGTGAAATGTTAGAGTGTTAGCATTTTAAGCAGGGGACAGGTAACATCCTTTTTGCCAAATTCTGACTTATAATAAAAAGTGGTGAACTCATAGTTTTGTTAACTTATTCATCAGCAAACAAGGCAGCAACATATAATTGGTGTCCCAGTTTATTGTACATGTTTCTCTGTTGAGAAACGTTTGAAGGCTCTAGAGTTCATAAGTGGCATGAAATCCTTCATCCCTGTTTTTGCAGAAGACTGGCATATGTACCACTTACTCTTGCTTTAACCTTACCCATCGTAACACTTATTTCCCTAACTAGTCTTTGCTCTTTACTAAGGGCCAGATGTAGCAAAGCTTTAGCGAGTCGCAAACGTCAAAAATCGCTGTTTGCGGGTCGCTAAAGCCACTTTGCTATGTAGAAATGCATTTTGCGAGTCGTAACCGACTCGCAAAATGCATTTCCGACTCACAAATAGGAAGGGGTGGTCCCTTCCTATTTGCGACTCGCAATGGTATGCATTTTCATTTGCGACCGCGATTGCGGTCGCAAATGAAAGCGCAGTTACCATCCACTTGAAGTGGATGGTAACCCAGGCGCAAACGGGAAAGGGTCCCCATGGGACCCCTTCCCCTTTGTGTCTGGCAAAAAAAATAATTTTTCAGGGCAGGCAGTGGTCCTATGGACCACTACCTGCCCTGAAAAATACCCAAACTAAAGGTTTCGGTTTTTTTTCAAAGTGCAGCTCGTTTTCCTTTAAGGAAAACGGGTTGCACTTTGAAAAAAAAAGACTGCTTTATTTAAAAGCAGTCACGGACATGGTGGTCTGCTGTTCCCAGCAGGCCACCATCCCCGTGAGTGCCCTGAATCGCTATGGGGTCGCAAATTGCGACCCACCTCATTAATATTAATGAGGTGGGTCTTTGCAACCCCATAGCGACTCGCAGAAGGTGTCTGAGACACCTTTCTGCATAGCAAATTGCAACTCGCAATTTGGAACCTTGCTACATCTGGCCCCTAGTTCCCAGCTACCCTGGCTATTGCATAATTTTGCATGTTATTTTTGGACTATAAAAGAAGACATTTATTTTCCTAACTTTGTATGACAGGTCATCTTGGAAACAATCCATTTCCCCGACGGGCATGAATTTGAGTTTAAAGCATATCTCCTTCCTTTCACGCCTCCAGAATTTACAACTAGCACTTCTTTCTTCTGGAGATGGGTCTATCTGAAGGGGATTATCTCCATTCTCCAACCTTCTAATATGCCGAATTGTCTGGTGTGACCAGGGAAGGGTCATGCCATATTTGCACCTGAGATAGGCCGACACTGTCATGTTCATACCACACTTTTGGAGCTAGTAGCTGAATGAGGAAATACATTTTCTTGCAGTGGAGAATGATGTTGTGCCAATGTTCCTTAGAAAATGAATTTCAAAGCCCATTTGTCTTATTTTATATATGCTTCTTGACAACTATTAATATTCTGTTGGAAGACCTCCAAGTTCCTTGAAGCTCAAGAATAAAAAAAAAAAACGAGAACACTTAAGCTGGAGGAAAGGAGAAAATGCTGCTTCTATGCTCAGGAGAGCACTTCCTAAATTGCCACAGTGATGTAGGGGCCAAAATATGTTTGTAGACTATTAAGGGGCGGTTTAGGGGGGTCGGATAAGGGCATGCATTCTGTTCAAACATGCAGGTTTGTCTTAGAATTCAGTAATTTTTATTTTATTATTTTTTGTTTGCTTTTTAAGCTTTCCTCTGTGCACCAGTTTTGGCACTGATTTGTTCTGTGTAAAACAATGATTTCACTGACTGGGGCCATGCATTTGTTAAAGAAATACCACGATTGAATTTCCAACTCCTTACGGTGGTAATGGAGGAGTATGATGAGATGTGACAATTTCTTGGCTGGAAAAATACATGTTAGTTTTAAGTATCACATTTCAGGTAAACTGACCTCAAAACACACTATAAATGTATCTTTCTCTTATTTTCTTTAAAGATGTGTTGTAGTTCTCAAAAACCGTTAGCTACTGTATAATAATGAGGAATTGCTGATCTCTTGTAAAATTATTAAGATGTTCTTGGTCCTGAGCGGGCTCTTTGAAGAGCGTGGGGGAGCAGAAACATCATAGAAGTCCACAAGAAGAATTAGATAGCATGAGCCTAATACTGCCAAGTTGTTATAACTAGGGCTCCCAGTTTTATGGTATTTTATTTTTAAAAATGTCCGTCTGTATTTATCCATGTTATTTTTTTGGACACCTTATTGGTATTTATCCGTATTTATTTTGTGTTTCTGAATAAATTAGATTCGGAATTTGAATATGTCCACATTTATATAATCTATAAATATGCACACATACTTTGATACCTGCCAGGTTTTAACAAATTAAATAGCCAAATATAATAAAACAATACACCTAGATGGAAATATTAGCATTATACAACAAATATATGTTGAGATTTGCACTGATTTAAGGAAGTCTCAACCAGTTTTTAACTCCTCCTGCTGTCCATCTGCTCAGCTGTTGTCTTGGAATTCATGAATGACAGCATGGAAAATCGCTCAAAAGAACTCAAATTTTCTGTATTTTTCCCCTTTTAAAAATAAATTCAGAAAGGGAACACACTATTTTCTGTCTGTATTTGACGGTAAAAATCAGTAAAAATGGAAAACTGGGAGCCCTAAGTTATAATCAATCAATTGGGGATTTGTAAAGCGCACCACTCACCCGTGAGGGTCTCAAGGCGCTGAGAGATAATGGAGATAATGTATCTCCATGGTCTTATTGCTGAGTCTGCAGTAGGAAGGCTTATAGGTTGTTAATAGACTCTAATTACACCTGTTGATATGAGTATAAAGGTTGCATAGTTACTTTTTTAATCAAGATTTTGAATTCATAATTTCTATTCTAATTTAATTTTTGTCGATTTATAAAATTAATATATTGCTCTCATTCTTATTGCTGTTTTAAAGGTCTCAAAAAATTGTAAAATAACGTTTTTGTGCTGATGATGACTTCATTCACTCAGTTTTGCTATGTAAGGTGATCGATAAATACGATTATACACTGCAGCGGTTCCCATTATATGAGGCCTGGTATCTAGCACTGCTACTCTAGTCTTAATATTTTCCATTTAAAATAGACCAGTTCTGATTTCCTTCGCTTTATTTGGATCGTAAGTTTCCTTTACCTTGGACTTCCTTTGTGTGCTGGGTCTCTTCTCTTGCACTTTTTTTGTATTTTCATTTAAAGGTTTCTGTGTACATCAACTTTCATATAAATATGATCACCTTATACATGACTGACTATCCGAGCTCTCCAAATCTCTAAGAGAACCTACCCCTGTTCCTACAGTCTATTTGTCTATAGCCCCTTTTTTACATATAAATGTCATAAAATGTAAAGGAATATATGTGAATAATTGAAGTGAAATGCAAAATTCCAAAATAAGTTTTAGAGAGTCTAAAACATAGATTTTTGTTTCTTTTAATAAAGCGCTTCTTACCACATTTCTGGCTTTTTTTAAGTGCTGCAAATAACAAGTTTTTTTTTATTATCCATTTGAATGGTGTTCATTTTACTGACCCGGAAAAGATTTGAGGACAGCTTGTGAACCAGAAGAATCAAATAACACCCTTGAGTTAGGCAACCATGATGACAAATAAAGCATCAGCTATGGCTCAGTGTGTTGTGTGTAGGCAATCTTTTTCAATTAAGATAATTTAAAATATTTTAATGACCCAGCTTCTCCTCTTGTTGCCTTTTCGAAGTTACAATGAGAGATGTGTGAGGTTTTCTGCTTTTTTTCCCTACAACCTTCTGAATATGATTTTCGAACCTGGGTATAAAAATCTGACTTTTGAGGCAACTTATGCCCCATAGATCCCTCTTTAGCAGTAACAAAATGCATAAGATATGCTTCACAGAAAAAGTTTAATATTCTCCTGTAACATTCTACTGGGTGCAGAACAGCTCTCAAATAGTAAAGTTGCCGCAGGGATTCTGTATACACAGTTGCAAAAGGTATGCTTCTAGGGAAAAATATGAATAGATTTTTCAGGTTTGGCTGGGTTCCATTATAGTGAAAAGAAAATTTGTGTTCACGAAGGGGAAGGTAAATCAGGAATGTTGGCGTCGAAATAAAACTACCAGCGGGTTACATTATTATAAATCACACAGAATTTCAATTGCTCTATAGGTTCATTCCATTTAAGGCAGCTTGCCTGAATTCATGGAGAATTGAAAATACAGTATTGATGAGTTTTGTGACAGTGTTTCAGTAATCCTGTAGATTTCACCCCGTTTTCAGCTTTATACGTCTTTTTGGAAATAGTGATAGAAGCAGCCTCGGGCACTACTAGTCCCATAAGCAAAGCCACTGGAATTATGTGATTGCGTGGCTGTGGCGTTTTTCGCATGATTATGGATTCGCCACATAATCCATAATCCATCATTTGATGCATAATCTGTAGATTTTAACAAAAAAAATTGTTTCTAGCTCAAACGGTTCAAAAGTTACTAAAACACAGTGACTTGTTGCCGTGCAGCAGAACAACCTTGCTAATTACTATATTTGGGTGTTAATTCAGTACTAATCAGGTGCAATCTATTCCCTCACAGTTTTAACAAGTGTATAAAACATAAAATAATGAAGTAATACTATCACAAAATATGCCACATTATACCGCATAATTTGCCTTTTCTTGCTGCATAATTTAGTAAAACCTGCCTTATGATTTGGCTCTCCCCTGCTGCATAATTCCAGTGGCTCTGCCCATATTTAGCCCAGAATGTCTAATTGACCAGATTCACACTCTGTGGTGGTATTTCAGCAGTGAGGTTCCTCTTGTGAGCCATCTATCAGTACTTGTCACCAAAAGCTGTATCTCTGCTTAGGTTCTGCTGCAGTTCCATGGGCAAGTGTTCCTCTGTAGCAGCAAAATTAACCCATTCTGTAGCATCCTCTTAGACAACATTTAGGCTTCCGTGCATCCCAGTCTGGTCAAACTGTGAGGTTTTTGATGGTGCTGATGAACTTAGCAGATGCTCAAGCTAATAACTTTATTATATGGCTGTTGTTACTCACATTTTGCTAGTTATAAGACCTCCTGCTTGGGCAGGTATGGAATTTAGGCACTCTTGCATTAAGAAATGTGCCTAGAAACTGGGATTAGAACTAAAGTCTACGGGTTCCATCACTGACAAAGAATCACATAATTACAAAATCTCAATTCTAAAATCCGATCCACTCTAGATCTAATGTACTCGCCCTGCTGGGACAGATAATTGGCTTCAGTGTTCAATAGCCCCTATCTGAACAGTCTAAATCAGTGCATAAAGGTGGTGACTACTGAGAGTCTGAGATCTGCTAATTTCTCTTTAGAATCAGTGAGCATGCTATATCCAGGGATGGGGGTCTCAGAGGCAGCTTATTGGAAATAATGGTTAGTGTGTTAAAGACACAAAGATAAGAAGTTAATATGTCTACTGTTATCTATTTCCAGCCTAGAGGCCATGGGTTTGAATCCTAAAGGGGGACATCAAGGTTTTTAAAATGTTGGTTTGTTTGGTAACAACGTTTCTTATTGCCCTGGATCAAAATCTAGAATATTTGATTCATCAGCAGGAATATTAAATAAAGTAACCCGTTAACAGCGAGCCTGGGTCAGAAGCGCATCAAAGCAATCAAATTCATTTAGATTGTCAGTTTTCTTGGATCTTGGTGCTTTTCTTGAAGTAAAATGAACAATATTGTTGGAAGCAATATATTCAAAATTATACCTTTAACATTACTTGATAATTTTGATTTTAAAGACTGTGTTTGTAAAGAAGGGTTTACAGAGATAGTCCTCCTTTCATTAACACCACCATAGAACTTTGACAGTCTATTCTAACTTCAAAATATCTGGGGCGCGGAACTTGTCACAGATCCCAGACATAGTACCGTACATCACATTACCTTCACACGCTCCCCAGAAAATGTTTTGAAAAGTTAACCCAGCTCTATTTGGGAGCCATTTTTATAATGCTTCCAACAAATTCATTTGTGGGCTAAAAGTCTGCATTACCTTTTGCTTGAAGCAATTCTTTTTCCATCAAATGTTTTAAAATCTAAAGACCTTATACACTTTGCTTCAGATGAATGTAGAACTAAGGATTTTTAGAATTTGTTCAATCTTCTCTTTAATAATGTGTCTATACAAAACCTATTTATGATATTGCTGTACAGACAGGAAGGGTTTGGAAGGAAGTTGTCCCACATTGGTGGTCCATGCCAGAGTTTCTGGATACCAACCAGCTATGCAAATTACTCCCAATGAAATGTATGGTTGTGGGCTATCCTGACAAACTTCCATGGAAACCCCACCACCATGGATCAATTTTGGACAGCCCTAGTGTGGAGAATCTAGAAGTTCCTCCAGCTAAAACGAATCATTGCTGATGCTTGAAGGTCAGACAAGGTGCATGGGCCCGGGTGAGAACTTTAAGGTTGTCTCTGAATAATTTAAGAGAGAACAATCTTGTTGACATGTGTTGCAGTGTTTCTTAGATGTGACAATGGGTCATGTGAAGTTCATGAGATCTATCATTTGGCCAGCGCGAGCTACTGTGGGTGTCACTTAGGAGCTCAAAACGTGTGTGATACCAAAGAGCTTGTACACAGAAATCATCCACGCCTTTTGAGCAGCAGTCACTGCCCCTACCCCCTTCAACCAAGGTCACCGACATGCAATGGCTTAGAACAGCAAAGCAACCTAAATCACATAATGGCCAATTCAGGCATCAACCATTTAAAGAGAAAATACAAGGCCACTGGCAAATGGAACAAAACATGACAACAAACTGATTCCAAATGAAAAAAAAAAAACAAAAAAACAAACTGAAGACTCCAAATGGACTCCAAGAGTTCTCGATGGTTTCTTGTTTTATCGTTGCAAGTCCACAACATGGTGTATAAGGGTCGTTAGCGGAGCGTACTGGCAAGCACTAAGTGCATGACACCGTTCACTTCCAGTGGCCTGCCATGGTTATGTTGTACCGTGTGCGGGATGCTGTTGCTTCCAGTGCCCAACTCTTGTTACGTCTTACTGCGTGCAGGACGCCGTCTACTTCCGCCACCCAGCTATGGTTACGTCTTACTGCGTGCAGGACACCGTCCACTTCCGCCACCCAGCTATGGTTATGTCTTAGTCATCTTGGAACTAATTTTTGCTAATAGTGCATCACACATGTTCTAAGGTTGCATTTGTAGGCGTCCACCTGTTTGTCAGTGTTTGCCCGCTGTGTGGCGAACCCTGTCATGTGGCCCAGGAGATGGCTGCGCTGTGCTCCTTGGCCTTCATCCGCAGGGCTGCAATGCTGGAGGACTTGCGGTCAGGCTCCACATTGAGGTCATAGCCGTTGAGGCCAGTGCTGAGCCCAGCAGCGCCAAAGAGGTTGCCCATATGCGACTGTCCCAAGTGGCTCCCTGAGCTGGGGACGCTCAGGAATTCAGAGACGCTGCCGCTTGCATGGGGGTGACTGTGAGGTGACATGCAGGAAGGGACGGTGTCACATGGGACGACACAAGCCGCTACTGGTGATCCGCCACCATTGTTTCCGATCCAAGATGGGTTCTGGATCTGTAAGAGGAAGAGACAAAAGGAGGCAAGAATTCAGAATGGATCACTTCTAGAGCTAGGAGTGCAGAGCCAAGTACAAATATGTTGTAGAATATTGCACATGCCAGAAATGAACTGACTTACAACAATACTTTGAGGAACCAATTTTGAGTCTTTAGTAGATTGCAGCTCCTTATATTGCTTGTGTATGGCGGATAGTGAATATTATTATACAATTATCATTCCATTAACACAAGCTTTATTCGATCAATGGATCATCAAAGCAAATACACAATAAATAATAGTTATCATTCAAATTTGCTAAGGTAGCTCAGTGGGCTGGGTGCCCACTGTAGAGAAATGTGTGCAACCCTTAGATCCCAGGTTTAGATCCTAACAGGATGAAATCATAATCTTGCACCTTTGAGCAAAACTGATGATCGGGCAAAACAAACACTCGGTGCTCTTATGGCAGGGGGTGCCAGATTACCCTTAAAAGCTTGCCCTTGAGCCTAATTATAAATTTGCATGGGGCGCCAGAACCCCTGCACAGACCATGCCTACGAAGTCAATAAAGGATGCATTGTTCACTGTGGTAGTTGCATGTCTAATTTGGCTAGATAAATCAAATTCATGTCAATCAATGATCAATGGAACACCAATTCTCAAATTAGGTAGTGTGTCTGTATGATGAACGTAAAAGACATGTCAGCCACAGGGATAAGATGTGCAGTGACTATGGGTAGAGAGAAATAACATGGCGAGTTCTGTTTTTGGGGCGAACCCCTCACAGCATGCAGACCTCTGTCCCTCCCAACCCTTCATTTTACTTTTCTGACTGATCTTGTGCTTCCCCCCCTCTAACCTTGAGATATTCATGCCCAATGGTGTAGGAAAGTACCATCTTGCCTGGCATGTTATCCCCATTTTTCACTGTATATATGTTGTTTTAGTTGTATGTGTCACTGGGACCCTGCCAGCCAGGGCCCCAGTGCTCATAAGTGTGCCTGAATGTGTTACCTGTGTTATGACTAACTGTCTCACTGAGGTTCTGCTAATCAGAACCTCAGTGGTTATGCTCTCTCATTTCTTTCAAATTGTCACTAACAGGCTAGTGACCAATTTTACCAATTTATATTGGCTTACTGGAACACCCTTATAATTCCCTAGTATATGGTACTGAGGTACCCAGGGTATTGGGGTTCCAGGAGATCCCTATGGGCTGCAGCATTTCTTTTGCCACCCATAGGGAGCTCTGACAATTCTTACACAGGCCTGCCACTGCAGCCTGAGTGAAATAACGTCCACGTTATTTCACAGCCATTTACCACTGCACTTAAGTAACTTATAAGTCACCTATATGTCTAACCTTTACCTGGTAAAGGTTGGGTGCTAAGTTACTTAGTGTGAGGGCACCCTGGCACTAGCCAAGGTGCCCCCACATTGTTCAGGGCCAATTCCCCGGACTTTGTGAGTGCGGGGACACCATTACACGCGTGCACTACATATAGGTCACTACCTATATGTAGCTTCACAATGGTAACTCCGAATATGGCCATGTAACATGTCTATGATCATGGAATTGCCCCCTCTATACCATCCTGGCATAGTTGGCACAATCCCATGATCCCAGTGGTCTGTAGCACAGACCCTGGTACTGCCAAACTGCCTTTCCCGGGGTTTCACTGCAGCTGCTGCTGCTGCCAACCCCTCAGACAGGCTTCTGCCCTCCTGGGGTCCAGCCAGGCCTGGCCCAGGATGGCAGAACAAAGGACTTCCTCTGAGAGAGGGTGTTACACCCTCTCCCTTTGGAAAATGGTGTGAAGGCAGGGGAGGAGTAGCCTCCCCCAGCCTCTGGAAATGCTTTCATGGGCACACATGGTGCCCATTTCTGCATAAGCCAGTCTACACCGGTTCAGGGACTCCTTAGCCCTGCTCTGGCGCGAAACAGGACAAAGGAAAGGGGAGTGACCACTCCCCTGACCTGTACCTCCCCTGGGAGGTGCCCAGAGCTCCTCCAGTGTGCTCCAGACCTCTGCCATCTTGGAAACAGAGGTGCTGCTGGCACACTGGACTGCTCTGAGTGGCCAGTGCCATCAGGTGACGTCAGAGACTCCTTCTGATAGGCTCCTTCAGGTGTTGCTAGCCTATCCTCTCTCCTAGGTAGCCAAACCCTCTTTTCTGGCTATTTAGGGTCTCTGTCTCCTGGGATTCCTTAGATAACGAATGCAAGAGCTCATCCGAGTTCCTCTGCATCTCTCTCTTCACCTTCTGCCAAGGAATCGACTGCTGACCGCGCTGGAAGCCTGCAAAACTGCAACAAAGTAGCAAAGACGACTACTGCAACTCTGTAACGCTGATCCTGCCGCCTTCTCGACTGTTTTCCTGGTGGTGCATGCTGTGGGGGTAGTCTGCCTCCTCTCTGCACTAGAAGCTCCGAAGAAATCTCCCGTGGGTCGACGGAATCGTCCCCCTGCAACCGCAGGCACCAAAGAACTGCATCACCGGTCCCCTGGGTCTCCTCTCAGCACGACGAGCGAGGTCCCTTGAATCCAGCAACTCTGTCCAAGTGACTCCCACAGTCCAGTGACTCTTCAGTCCAAGTTTGGTGGAGGTAAGTCCTTGCCTCCCCACGCCAGACTGCATTGCTGGGAACCATGACTTTTGCAGCTACTCCGGCCTCCGTGCACTTCCGGCGGAAATCCTTTGTGCACAGTCCAGCCTGGGTCCACGGCACTCTAACCTGCATTGCACGACCTCCTAAGTTGTCCTCCGGCAGCGTGGGACTCCTTTGTGCAACTTCGGGTGAGCACCGTTTCACGCATCTTTGTAGTGCCTGTTTCGGGCACTTCTGCGGGTGCTGCCTGCTGCTGAGAGGGCTTTTTGTCTTGCTCGATGCCCCCTCTGTCCCCAGACGCAATTGGCGACATCCTGGTCCCTCCTGGGCCACAGCAGCATCCAAAAACCCTTACCACACGATTTGCAGCTAGCAAGGCTTGTTGGCGGTCTTTCGGCGGGAAAATACTTCTGCACAACTCTCCACGGCGTGGGGGATCCATCCTCCAAAGGGAAAGTCTCTAGCCCTTGTCGTTCCTGCAGAAACCTCAGCTTCTACTGTCCAGTAGCAGCTTCTTTGCACCCACAGCTGGCATTTCCTGGGCATTTGCCCATCTCCGACTTGCTTGTGACTTTTGGACTTGGTCTCCTTGTTCCACAGGTACCCTCGACTGGAAATCCATCGTTGTTGCATTGTTGGTTTGTGTCTTTCCTGCAGAATTCCCCTATCACGACTTCTATGTCCTTTGGGGAACTTTAGTGCACTTTGCACTCACTTTTCAGGGTCTTGGGGTGGGCTATTTTTCTAACCCTTACTATTTTCTAATAGTCCCAGCGACCCTCTACAAGGTCACATAAGTTTGGGGTCCATTCGTGGTTAGCATTCCACTTTTGGAGTATATGGTTTGTGTTGCCCCTATCCCTATGTGTCTCCATTGCATCCTATTGTAACTATACATTGTTTGCACTGTTTTCTAATACTATTACTGCATATTTTGGTATTGTGTACATATATCTTGTGTATATTTGCTATCCTCATACTGAGGGTACTCACTGAGATACTTTTGGCATATTGTCATAAAATTAAAGTACCTTTATTTTTAGTATATCTGTGTATTGTGTTTTATTATGATATTGTGCATATGACACTAGTGGTACTGTAGGAGCTTCACTCGTCTCCTAGTTCAGCCTAAGCTGCTCTGCTAAGCTACCATTATCTATCAGCCTATGCTGCTAGACACCCTATACACTAATAAGGGATAACTGGGTCTGGTGCAAGGTGTAAGTACCCCTTGGTACTCACTACAAGCCAGTCCAGCCTCCTACATTGGTTGTGCAGCGGTGGGATAAGTGCTTTGAGACTACTTACCACTCTTGTCATTGTACTTTTCATAAGAGAGAAATATACAAAACAAGTTCAGTGTATGTACATCTAACCAAAAAGTTTTGCATTTCTTTTCTCACTTCTTTTCTAAAGTGCTGAAAAGTACTTCTAAACTTTCAAAAAGTTCTTAAAAGTTTTAAAAGTTTTTTTTCTGTCTTTCGAAAAATTCTGAAAACTTTTTTCTCTTTTTCTATCACTTAAACTCCCTTTCTAAAAATGCCTGGCACAGGCCAAAATGTTGATCTGTCCAAACTTGCATATGACCACCTTAGCTGGAAAGGAGCAAGGAGTCTCTGTTTAGAAAGAGGTTTGAGTGTAGGGAAGAATCCTTCCTTGGAATTATTGCTTAACATTCTTAGAGAACAAGATAAGGCCAAAAGGGTCCCATCTGTTGAAAAAGTAGCTAATGGTTCCCAATCTGATCCAGGGACTCCCCTAGGAAAAGATTCAGGAAAGAAACTTCATAGCCTGCCCATTACTAGACAGTCTAGCATAGTTGGTACTGAGGTTGAGTCACACCATACAGATAGTGTTGTCTCACATCATAGCAAGAGCATTCATTCTCACCACAGTAGAAGTGATGTTTCTGTTAACCAAGCTGTTAGGGTGCCTTCTGTAAGGGACAGGTCTCCTTCTGTCCATTCTCATCATACTTCTGTTTCTAGGCATGTCCCACCCACCCACCCTGATGACAGATTGTTAGAAAGGGAGCTCAATAGATTGAGAGTGGAACAAACCAGACTGAAGCTCAAGAAGCAACAGCTGGATTTGGATAGACAGACCTTAGAAGTAGAGAAGGAAAGACAGACGTTGGGTTTAGAAACCCATGGTGGCAGCAGCAGTATTCCCCATAGTCATCCTGCAAAAGAGCATGATTCCAGGAATCTGCATAAGATAGTTCCCCCTTATAAGGAGGGGGATGACATTAACAAGTGGTTTGCTGCACTTGAGAGGGCCTGTGCTGTACAGGATGTCCCTCAAAGGCAGTGGGCTGCTATCCTATGGCTATCATTTAGTGGAAAAGGTAGGGATAGGCTCCTTACTGTGAAAGAAAGTGAAGCCAATGATTACAAAGTTCTTAAGAATGCACTCCTGGATGGTTATGGCTTAACCACTGAACAATACAGGATAAAGTTCAGAGAGACCAAAAAGGAGTCTTCACAAGACTGGGTTGATTTCATTGACCATTCAGTGAAGGCCTTGGAGGGGTGGTTACATGGCATTAAAGTTACTGATTATGACAGCCTGTATAACTTGATCATGAGAGAGCATATTCTTAATAATTGTGTGTCTGATTTGTTGCACCAGTACCTGGTGGACTCTGATCTGACCTCTCCCCAAGAATTGGGAAAGAAGGCAGACAAATGGGTCAGAACAAGGGTGAACAGAAAAGTTCATACAGGGGGTGACAAAGATGGCAACAAGAAGAAGGAGGGTAAGTCTTCTGACAAGGGTGGGGACAAATCTAAAAATGAGTCTTCATCAGGCCCACAAAAACACTCTGGTGGGGGTGGTGGGCCCAAATCCTCTTCTAATCAAAACAAAGAAAAGAAACCATGGTGCTATTTATGTAAAATAAAAGGCCATTGGACAACAGATCCCAGTTGTCCAAAGAAAAGCACCAAGCCTCCTACCACTACAACCCCTACTGCTACACCTAGTGTCCCTACTAATAGCAGTGGTGGTGGGAGCAAACCTACTAATAGCCAATCCAAGGGAGTAGCTGTGCCCACTTTTGGTAACTTAGTTGGGGTTGGTCTGATTAGGGAGACCACAGAGGCTGTGTTAGTCTCTGAGGGGGCTATTGATTTAGCCACCTTGGTTGCTTGTCCCCTTAACATGGATAAGTACAAGCAACTACCCCTAATAAATGGTGTTGAGGTTCAGGCCTACAGGGACACAGGTGCCAGTGTCACAATGGTGATAGAGAAACTGGTCCACCCGGAACAACACCTACTTGGTCACCAGTACCAAGTAACCGATGCTCACAACAACACACTTAGCCACCCCATGGCTGTTGTAAATCTCAACTGGGGGGGGGGGTTACTGGTCCAAAGAAAGTTGTGGTAGCCACAGATTTACCTGTAGACTGTCTACTAGGAAATGATTTGGAGACATCAGCTTGGTCAGATGTGGAGTTGGAGGCCCATGCAGCAATGCTGGGCATCCCAGGGCATATTTTTGCTTTAACCAGGGCTCAGGCCAAAAAGCAAAAAGGACAGGGTGACTTGGATCCTGGAACAATGGACCAAGTGCTCCCTAAAGCTAGGGCTAGTAGAAGTAAAGCACTTTCTACTGTCCCTCCCTCTACAGTGGATTCTACTTCTGAGGAAGAAGAATTTCCACCCTGTGCAGAACCTACACCAGAGGAGCTGGAAGCAGACACTGCTGAGCTTTTGGGCGAAGGGGGGCCTGCCAGGGAGGAGCTGAGTGTGGCACAGCAAACCTGTCCCACACTAGAGGATCTAAGACAGCAAGCTGTCAAACAAGCTAATGGGGATGTCAGTGACTCTCACAGAGTTTACTGGGAGGACAACCTCTTGTACACTGAAGCAAGGGATCCTAAACCTGGAACTGCCAGGAGGTTAGTGATTCCTCAGGAGTACAGAAAGTTCCTCCTAACTCTAGCCCACGACATTCCCCTAGCTGGACATCTGGGACAAATGAAAACTTGGGACAGGCTTGTTCCCTTGTTTCATTGGCCTAGAATGTCAGAGGACACAAAGGAATTTTGTAAGTCCTGTGAAACCTGTCAAGCCAGTGGAAAGACAGGTGGCACTCCAAAGGCACCCCTTATCCCACTGCCTGTGGTTGGGGTTCCCTTTGAAAGGGTAGGGGTTGACATAGTTGGCCCCCTTGACCCTCCTACTGCTTCAGGCAATAGGTTTATCTTGGTGGTAGTGGACCATGCCACAAGATATCCTGAAGCAATTCCTTTAAGGACCACTACAGCACCTGCAGTGGCAAAGGCCATCCTGGGAATATTTTCTAGGGTGGGCTTCCCAAAGGAAGTAGTATCAGACAGAGGAAGCAATTTCATGTCTGCTTACTTAAAGGCCATGTGGAAGGAGTGTGGTGTGACTTACAAGTTCACTACACCCTATCATCCACAAACAAATGGACTGGTGGAGAGATTTAACAAAACTCTCAAAGGCATGATTATGGGTCTCCCTGAAAAACTCCGCAGGAGATGGGATATCCTGTTACCATGCCTCCTTTTTGCCTACAGGGAGGTACCCCAGAAAGGAGTGGGCTTCAGCCCCTTTGAACTCCTCTTTGGACACCCTGTTAGGGGTCCACTAACACTTGTCAAGGAGGGTTGGGAACAACCTTTAAAAGCTCCAAAGCAAGATATTGTGGATTATGTACTTGGCCTCAGATCAAGGATGGCGGAGTACATGAAAAAGGCCAGTAAAAACCTTCAGGCCAGCCAAGAGCTCCAAAAGCAATGGCATGACCAGAAGGCTGTTTTGGTTCAGTTCAAACCAGGGCAGAAAGTGTGGGTCTTGGAGCCTGTGGCCCCAAGAGCACTCCAAGATAAATGGAGTGGACCCCACACAATTGTTGAGAAAAAGGGTGAAGTCACCTACTTAGTTGACTTAGCACTGCCAGGAGTCCCCTTAGGGTGCTCCATGTCAATCGCCTTAAACCCTACTATGACAGGGCTGATCTCACCCTGCTCATGGCAACTGATGAGGGACAGGAAGAAGACAGTGATCCTCTACCTGATCTCTTCTCTTCCACAGAACAAGATGCTCTTGTGGAAGGTGTAGTTTTGGCTGATTGTCTTACTGCTGAGCAGAAAGACCATTGCATAAATCTCCTGGGTCAGTTTTCTGAACTCTTCTCTACTGTGCCAGGTACCACTTCTTGGTGTGAGCACACTATAGATACTGGAGACAGCTTGCCTGTCAAAAGTAAAATCTATAGGCAGCCTGACCATGTCAGAGACTGCATAAAGCAAGAGGTGCAGAAAATGTTAGAACTGGGAGTGGTTGAGCACTCTGAAAGTCCATGGGCTTCTCCTGTGGTACTTGTACCAAAACCTCATTCCAAGGATGGAAAGAAAGAAATGCGGTTTTGTGTTGATTACAGAGGTCTCAACCAGGTAACCAAAACTGATGCTCACCCTATATCCAGGGCAGATGAGCTCATAGATACACTGGCATCTGCCAAGTATCTAAGCACTTTTGATTTGACTGCAGGGTATTGGCAGATCAAATTATCAGAAGATGCTAAACCTAAAACTGCATTTTCAACCATTGGAGGCCATTACCAATTCACAGTAATGCCTTTTGGATTGAAAAATGCACCTGCCACTTTTCAGAGGTTGGTGAACACAGTCCTGCAAGGGCTGGAAGCTTTTAGTGCAGCATATCTGGACGATATAGCTGTCTTTAGCTCCAGTTGGGATGATCACCTGGTCCACCTGTGGAACGTTTTAGAGGCCCTGCAAAAGGCAGGCCTCACTATCAAGGCTTCAAAGTGCCAGATAGGGCAGGGGAAGGTGGTTTATCTGGGACACCTTGTTGGTGGGGAACAGATTGCACCACTTCAGGGGAAAATCCAAACTATTATAGATTGGGTTCCCCCTACTACTCAGACTCAGGTGAGAGCCTTCCTAGGCCTCACTGGGTATTACAGGAGGTTCATTAAGAACTATGGCTCCATTGCAGCCCCGCTTAATGACCTCACATCCAAAAAGATGCCTAAAAAGGTATTATGGACAGCAAACTGTCAGAAAGCTTTTGAGGAGCTGAAGCAGGCCATGTGCTCTGCACCTGTCCTGAAAAGCCCGTGTTACTCTAAAAAATTATATGTCCAAACTGATGCATCTGAATTAGGAGTAGGGGCAGTCCTATCACAACTTAATTCTGAGGGCCAGGATCAACCTGTTGCTTTTATTAGTAGGAGGTTGACCCCTAGAGAAAAGCGTTGGTCTGCCATTGAGAGGGAGGCCTTTGCTGTGGTCTGGGCACTGAAGAAGTTGAGGCCATACCTGTTTGGCACTCACTTCATTGTTCAGACAGACCACAAACCTCTACTTTGGCTAAAACAAATGAAAGGTGAAAATCCTAAATTGTTGAGGTGGTCCATATCCCTACAGGGAATGGACTATACAGTGGAACATGAACCTGGGATTAGCCACTCCAATGCAGATGGACTCTCCAGATATTTCCACTTAGACAATGAAGACTCATCAGGTCATGGCTATTCTTATTGTCCTTCGTTTGGGGGGGGGGGTTGTGTAGGAAGTACCATCTTGCCTGGCATGTTACCCCCATTTTTCACTGTATATATGTTGTTTTAGTTGTATGTGTCACTGGGACCCTGCCAGCCAGGGCCCCAGTGCTCATAAGTGTGCCTGAATGTGTTACCTGTGTTATGACTAACTGTCTCACTGAGGCTCTGCTAATCAGAACCTCAGTGGTTATGCTCTCTCATTTCTTTCAAATTGTCACTAACAGGCTAGTGACCAATTTTACCAATTTATATTGGCTTACTGGAACACCCTTATAATTCCCTAGTATATGGTACTGAGGTGCCCAGGGTATTGGGGTTCCAGGAGATCCCTATGGGCTGCAGCATTTCTTTTGCCACCCATAGGGAGATCTGACAATTCTTACACAGGCCTGCCACTGCAGCCTGAGTGAAATAACGTCCACGTTATTTCACAGCCATTTTACACTGCACTTAAGTAACTTATAAGTCACCTATATGTCTAACCTTTACCTGGTAAAGGTTGGGTGCTAAGTTACTTAGTGTGAGGGCACCCTGGCACTAGCCAAGGTGCCCCCACATTGTTCAGGGCCAATTCCCTGGACTTTGTGAGTGCGGGGACACCATTACACGCGTGCACTACATATAGGTCACTACCTATATGTAGCTTCACAATGGTAACTCCGAATATGGCCATGTAACATGTCTATGATCATGGAATTGCCCCCTCTATACCATCCTGGCATAGTTGGCACAATCCCATGATCCCAGTGGTCTGTAGCACAGACCCTGGTACTGCCAAACTGCCTTTCCCGGGGTTTCACTGCAGCTGCTGCTGCTGCCAACCCCTCAGACAGGCTTCTGCCCTCCTGGGGTCCAGCCAGGCCTGGCCCAGGATGGCAGAACAAAGGACTTCCTCTTAGAGAGGGTGTTACACCCTCTCCCTTTGGAAAATGGTGTGAAGGCAGGGGAGGAGTAGCCTCCCCCAGCCTCTGGAAATGCTTTCATGGGCACACATGGTGCCCATTTCTGCATAAGCCAGTCTACACCGGTTCAGGGACCCCTTAGCCCTGCTCTGGCGCGAAACTAGACAAAGGAAAGGGGAGTGACCACTCCCCTGACCTGTACCTCCCCTGGGAGGTGCCCAGAGCTCCTCCAGTGTGCTCCAGACCTCTGCCATCTTGGAAACAGAGGTGCTGCTGGCACACTGGACTGCTCTGAGTGGCCAGTGCCATCAGGTGACCTCAGAGACTCCTTCTGATAGGCTCCTTCAGGTGTTGCTAGCCTATCCTCTCTCCTAGGTAGCCAAACCCTCTTTTCTGGCTATCTAGGGTCTCTGTCTCTTGGGATTCCTTAGATAACAAATGCAAGAGCTCATCCGAGTTCCTCTGCATCTCTCTCTTCACCTTCTGCCAAGGAATCGACTGCTGACCGCGCTGGAAGCCTGCAAAACTGCAACAAAGTAGCAAAGATGACTACTGCAACTCTGTAACGCTGATCCTGCCGCCTTCTCGACTGTTTTCCTGGTGGTGCATGCTGTGGGGGTAGTCTGCCTCCTCTCTGCACTAGAAGCTCTGAAGAAATCTCCTGTGGGTCGACGGAATCGTCCCCCTGCAACCGCAGGCACCAAAGAACTGCATCACCGGTCCCCTGGGTCTCCTCTCAGCATGACGAGCGAGGTCCCTTGAATCCAGCAACTCTGTCCAAGTGACTCCCACAGTCCAGTGACTCTTCAGTCCAAGTTTGGTGGAGGTAAGTCCTTGCCTCCCCATGCCAGACTGCATTGCTGGGAACCGCGACTTTTGCAGCTACTCCGACCTCCGTGCACTTTCGGCGGAAATCCTTTGTGCACAGTCCAGCCTGGGTCCACGGCACTCTAACCTGCATTGCATGACCTCCTAAGTTGTCCTCCGGCGGCGTGGGACTCCTTTGTGCAACTTCGGGTGAGCACCGTTTCACGCATCTTTGTAGTGCCTGTTTCGGGCACTTCTGCGGGTGCTGCCTGCTGCTGAGAGGGCTCTTTGTCTTGCTCGACGCCCCCTCTGTTCCCAGACGCAATTGGCGACATCCTGGTCCCTCCTGGGCCACAACAGCATCCAAAAACCCTTACCGCACGATTTGCAGCTAGCAAAGCTTGTTGGTGGTCTTTTGGCGGGAAAATACTTCTACACGACTCTCCACGGCGTGGGGGATTCATCCTCCAAAGGAGAAGTCTCTAGCTCTTGTCGTTCCTGCAGAAACCTCAGCTTCTACTGTCCAGTAGCAGCTTCTTTGCACCCACAGCTGGCATTTCCTGGGCATTTGCCCATCTCCGACTTGCTTGTGACTTTTGGATTTGTCCCCTTGTTCCACAGGTACCCTCGACTGGAAATCCATCATTGTTGCATTGTTGGTTTGTGTCTTTCCTGCAGAATTCCCCTATCACGACTTCTATGTCCTTTGGGGAACTTTAGTGCACTTTGCACTCACTTTTCAGGGTCTTGGGGTGGGCTATTTTTCTAACCCTTACTATTTTCTAATAGTCCCAGCGACCCTCTACAAGGTCACATAAGTTTGGGGTCCATTCGTGGTTCGCATTCCACTTTTGGAGTATATGGTTTGTGTTGCCCCTATCCCTATGTGTCTCCGTTGCATCCTATTGTAACTATACATTGTTTGCACTGTTTTCTAATACTATTACTGCATATTTTGGTATTGTGTATATATATCTTGTGTATATTTGCTATCCTCTCACTGAGGGTACACTCTGAGATACTTTGGCATATTGTCATAAAAATAAAGTACCTTTATTTTTAGTATATCTGGGTATTGTGTTTTCTTATGATATTGTGCATATGACACTAAGTGGTACTGTAGTAGCTTCACACGTCTCCTAGTTCAGCCTAAGCTGCTCTGCTAAGCTACCATTATCTATCAGCCTAAGCTGCTAGACACCCTATACAGTAATAAGGGATAACTGGGTCTGGTGCAAGGTGTAAGTACCCCTTGGTACTCACTACAAGCCAGTCCAGCCTCCTACAAATGGATCTGCTCCCTGTTGGTTCAGTTGCCTCACAAGGTTCTGCTGGGAGAGATGTCCACAGACCTTCTTGTTAAAATCTCTACAGTTTACCACAGCTGGAGAAATGCATTTACATCTGTGTCAGTCCTGTGTGAATGTATTACTTGCCTTAGCATGCCATGCGCAGTAAGGATTTATCATATGTCATACCTATGGAGGCCACCCGGATGCATTTCATACCTCTGGAGGGCCTGCACTGTGTGGCTGTATCACGTCATAGCTAGCGAGGCCACGCGCTGTGTGAATGTATTATCTGTCAGCTAAGGAGGCCATGTGGTGTGAATATACATTACATATCACAGCTATGGCGCTATGGAATGCTGCTACATGGCTCCCTATGAACCTCCCAAGGCTCCAGTCTGCGAAAATAGGCCCTGGAAGATCTTCACTGGCTTCCAGTGCAGCAGCAAGTGCAATTTAAGGCCTTATGGATTTTTTTAGATCACTTTACGAAAGAGGTCTTCTTCTGCTAAGGTCGTTAGCTACCCCAAACATTCCTGGGCGGTCGTGGAGGTCCTCCTCTGCACCAGGTTCCTAAGATCAGTAGATCTCACTGGGGAGGCCGTTTATTGTCTCATCTGCCCCCGAAACTTTGGAACAGTCTCCCACTTGAATTACGTCAGTTGACCAATGAATTTTCTTTTTGTAAGACCCTGAAAACCTGGCTCTACAGTAACTAGTTTCTCTCTTGGTGGTGAGCCGGCTATTATGATGACTGTGCTAGCGCTGGGAGGCCTTTGGTAGCTATGCGCTTTACGAGAACCTCAGAATGTAATAGAATAGAATATGGAGGCCATGCGCTATGTGAATGTATTACATGTCATGGTTATGGAGGCCATGTGCTGTGTGAATATAGGTCATGTCATAGCTATGGAGGCCATGCGCTGTGTGAATGCATTACATGTCATGGTTATGGAGGCCATGTGCTGTGTGAATATATTACATGTCATAGCTATGGAGGCCGTGTGCTGTGTGAATATATTACATGTCATAGCTATGGAGGCAATGAGCTGTGTGAATGTTTACATGCCATAGCTATAGAGGCCATGTGCTAGGTGAATCTATTATATGTTAGCTACAAAGCAATATGCTTTGTGAATATATATTACATGTCATAGTTATGGAGGCCATGTGCTGTGTGAATGTATTACATGTCATGGTGTCCATGTGCTGTGTGAATAGATTGCGTGTAATGGTTATGGAGGCCATGTGCTGTGTGAATATAGGTCATGTCATAGCTATGGAGGCCATGCGCTGTGTGAATGTATTACATGTCATGGTTATGAAGGCCATGTGCTCTGTGAATATATTGCATGTTATGGTTATGGAGGCCATGTGCTGTGTGAATATAGGTCATGTCATAGCTATGGAGGCCATGCGCAATGTGAATGTATTACATGTCATGGTTATGGAGGCCATGTGCTGTGTGAATATATATTACATGTCATAGCTATAGAAGCCATGCGCTATGTGAATGTATTACATGTCATGGTTATGGAGGGCATGTGCTGTGTGAATATATATTACATGTTATAGCTATGGAAGCCGTGTGCTGAGTGGATGTATGCAATGTCATACAAACAGGGGCCATGAGCTGTGTGAAAGTACCATATGTCAGCTATGGAGGCCATGTGCTGGTTGAATATCTATCTTATCTGCCACAGCTACGGAAGCCATGTGTCATGCGGATGTATTACACTTAATACCTATGGAGGGTGTGAGCCATGTGGATGTATTACATGTCTTACCTAAGGAAGCCATATGCTGTGTGAATGTATTACGTCTTACATAAGGAAACAATGTGCTGTGTGGATGTCATACTTTTGGAGGCCATGCACTCTGTGGGTGGTGTCCTCTTTGAGGACACAATACATGTAGTACAAGAATGGTGTTTCCCTATATCATGGTTAAGGCCATTCCAGTTTTCCTGTTCTTGAAGCACTCTTTGGGATCTGTGCCTCAGAACCCGCATAGAAGTTGTGCCCTTGTCTGGGTCCTGGGCTGTAAGCTACATAGAACCTAGAGATCTTCCCAGCAACATCACTCGGATAAAATTTGTTTTATCTGTCTAATCTGCCCTGTGACAGCTTGACCTCGCTCTGGACGTTTCACCCAATCCAGTGACCACTTGGAACTTCCACCTCCATCCGGTGTTGGAAACCTCTGAAAATGCTTTCAAATGTGATCCCTGTCTCGGTTCACTGTGAGTAGAAATCTTAAGTTGGCATTTCCTGTGCTTAGGTCCTGGTTTCACGTCAGTAGCCCAAATTTCTTTTAAGTGCTGCGTGTGCGGAGGAAGCCATTTAAATTCAGCTCCTAGCGTAACAGCTGGGAGAGACAAACATGTTGCTCCTTCCATGCCTTTGCTTGGAAGATGAGAGTCTTGATTGCCTGGTGAGAAGAAGATCTGCACTGATGCAAGAAAGGCATGGCCAATGATCAGTGAGAGATCTGTTTGGAGAGCTTACCAGGACAGAACCTTCCCAGGAGCTCTGTAGATCACCTACCCACCTCATCTGAACCACAGCTAAAGCATGTCTGGATTGTCTGTGATCTAAAAATGGACCTCCATGAAGCTGCATTCAAAGAAAGGCCATACAGATCTCCTGCGACTCAAGGCCCCGTTTAAGTGCAGAACACGGCCCCTCCACCATCATGAAAATTCCTTACTGGAAAGCTTCCTACCCTTTCCTCAATTAAGGCAATATCTCAGTACTGCAGAGAATCCCTCAGACATGCTAAGAACATGGCAAATCCTGTCTGTCCCTAACAATGAACTCTGAACCCGGAAGACCTAGCCAACTGAAGACTAATCACCCACCTGCCCTCAGAAAAATAATTGAGAGGGCAGTCAGCATCCAATTACAGAAAGAGGCAGTGTCAGTCATGTGCAGAATGGTAATGCAGACTCACATCACTCATTGGCATCACAGAACCGTCAAAACTACATAATGACCAATGGTCTAATTGTTGCCAGCAACAATGACCGTGCTTCCTGATCCTGCTCAACCTCTCCAGGGCCTTCAGTACTGTTCTTCCTACAAGTTGTGTCCACAAGGACCTGTCTTTCAAGATGCACATCCCAGAGATAAACCCAAGAAACGTTGGATAAACCATGAGTTCAACCTCCTTCATCCAGGACAAATACTTTTTTTTAATTTTGTTTAATTTTCAACAACCGTACAAAACATCACAATATGGTAATTGCTGCTGAGATACATTGTAAACAGATTCTGGAGCTCTGTTAGCATGACACTGGTCAGGGTGAAGTCCGATGCGTAACTGTACATGTAAAGACTATAGCCTTCCAAACATGGGTGTCGCTACACTGATACCCACTGACTCAAGGAATCTGGCGGCCAAGCGCTTCACAGTTTTCACAGCGCGTCAGCACACGGGGGTAACTACGACAGCACTCAGGGCGGCCACACAGTGAACATCGTCCTCAGAGACATGCAATTGAGAGGGAGTGATCGCCAAGCTGGTGATACGGCCTACATCTCCACTTCACCCTCTCCTCCGGCTGCTGTTACACCATCACTTGGTCTGGCAAGGAACACTTGGTACGGCCCCCAAATATCCTCCGGATGGCCGCGGATCGGCATGAGATCCTGATACACGTCAGATTGAGTATTGAAGAATATGTCATATCTGCATGCCACTCCTGCAGTGTTGGATGCGGACCCTTCGCCCACTGCATCAAAATCCTGTGCTGTGTCACCAACAAACCCAGGGCTACAAGGGATCTATATAGATCTTGGGGACTTCTCTATCATAACCCAGCAGCGCCAGTAAGAGGGATGATGTGATGTTCTCGCCTGTGATCTCCTGAAGTCCATGGCCAAATAGTGCTGCACACTAGAGCAGAACCAAGCCACATGCGCAAAGCCTGAGTCATCTGGTCCACAGTGAGGGCAGCAAGAGGCGGGGTATAGCATACCTGATTAAGATACTTGAAGTGGATCAGCCGATGGCAGCTGTTCAGGGAAACAGCCCAGACAATGGAGCAGCAGATAGTCCACCGTTATCACTAATCACCAGGTCTAGGTCCTCCTGCCAGCCCATATGGGCCCTGCAAACACACGGGCGACACGCTTCTTGTCAGCATGCACAGAACTTGGATATCTTGTGATGGGGTGTCCACGCTTGCAGCAAGTACATCAAAGTGGCCAACTCTGGTGGTTCCACCAAGGCATCTCCTAGTAATTCTCGCGCCATGTGGCGCGCTCTATAGTAATGGAGCTGAGTGAGGACAGTAGGCGGAACAGTCTGTGCACTCACATGATCCCAACTAAGGAGGAGCCTATCTGCAAAGAAATCACCCATGCGATTTACACCCACCTCCCTTGGTGCCTTCACCTCTGTCCCTTCTTGCACTAGGGGACACCACATGCACCACTCCAGTGGTATCTGTGGGGAGTAAAGCAGGGTCCCAGCCTCTACTTCTACCAGTTTCTTCCACGAGTATTGAGTGGTGCCTACAAGGTCCCCAATGTCATAGAATTTTGTCGCCCTGTGAAACAATGTTCTGGGCAAAGTGAGTGGAAGAGCGGTGTTGCGTTCCAACCAGAGGTGGGGCACGTGCCTGGGCCTGTGGAGCTAGTAATTTAATTTGATTTGAAGATTTGTAAAGCGCAACAAATGTCCAAAGGCGTCTAGGCGCAATAGTCTCCAAGGTGAAGATTCATCAGCAGAGTCACGGCCCACAGTACCCTAAAGCATGAACAGCTGGTCGAACATGCTTTGTGTGGCTCTATAATAATCCGCCAGGTCCGGAGCATTCAGACCACCGATGGTGTAGGGGAGACTAAGGCCCACATTTATACTTTTTTAGTGCTGCATTTGCGTAATTTTTTTACGCAAAGTGGAGCAAACTTACTAAATACAATTGTATTTTGTACGTTTGCGCCGCTTTTGCATCAAAAAATGACGCAAATGCGGCACTGAAATAGTATAAATATGGGCCTAAGCGTGTTCCAGCTCACTCACGGCTAATTACCCGCCCAGGCCTGAAGCTCCATCAGAGTCCACAAGATCTGGAAAACCACACTAGGCAGGAGAATGGGAATATTAGCAAACACGAACGGAAAGCAGGGCAGCACTACCATCTTCAGGAGGGCGATACAACCGCAGCGAGTTACGGGTAAGCATATCACACGCTCGACTGCCTCCATGAGGCGCTGCCCTGCCCTACCATAACTGTCCATCATTACTACAGCTGGGTCCGCATGGTTTTGAACGCCCAGGTACTGCACCGAGTTTGTTGTCCTCTACAGTGGGTACTAAAGCTGTACTCGTGCCGTGGTGGGAGTGAGGGGGGAATACAAGGGATTTTTCCCAACTGACTCGCAGCCCTGAGGCCACAACAGAAATAACTACCTCCCTAAGAACTGGGGATAGGTTGCACTCTGGGTTCAATATATAAATCAGCATATCATCAGCGCAGATAGACACTGAGGTTGTAGTGTGGGAAGCGAATACCACAGTGTGCGTGATATTCACGTTGCACGCAAGCCAGACGGTCTGCTACCGGAGCATATAACAGCGGGGACAAGGGGCAACCCTGCCGAGTACCCTTCATGATTACTTATAGGACTCAAGGCCATACCACTGACGCAGACATGGACAGTCGGCTGAGCAATCCAAGAGAAAGACTTGAGGCCCTGCCATGTTCTCTCATCTGAATGGTGGTGCATTCACCAGAGATCCTGGAGCCTCTTGGAGTGGGACCATGGCTGATTTGCACATGGCTGGCCTCTGCCTAGAGTGGCATGGTGGACAAAAGCAAAGGAGTGGATAGCAGCCCTGAGTGATTATCAGTGGCTGGAATGATTCAAGGATTCCACCCATCAGTTCCTGGTTTACTTTATCCACCTGACACCAAGGAAGAGAGTTCTGCAAGCCACTTTCAGGCTCACCAAAGGGAGACAAGGCTCTTCACCTGCATCAGCCCAACTCATACCGCCCGGCCCCGCCCCCACTTCTAGTCCACTTCATCTTCGAGACTTGCTGCATCTCGTGTGAGCAGTCGCCCAGGTGAGACACATATGGGAGGCTCTTGGAGCCGGTTCTTGGAGGCCTCCTGGAGCTTAGATCGAGATTAATAATACGAGCATTTGATTCTGCAATTCAGCCGTGGGAACCAGACCAGGGCTAGCTATGGGGATAGGCCAGCTGGGCCCAGGCTCGGGTGCCAATATTCTGAGGGGTGCAGCAAGGAACTGGCTGACTCAATGTCATGTAAACAGTAGCTCCTCCAACCCACTTGGTCTCAATCGGAACTGTTAAAGACTTTGTAATCAGCCCTTAATGTACCTCAGCATAATTTTTAGCACCCCATGAACCCCCATGCCTTCCTCCCATCTTCCTCACACCTCCTGACGCCACACTGCAACGACCCCTCACCCCTACAACAAACACCAAATGTTCTTTCTATCCAGGGCGCTGTCCCAGTCACTCTGTTTTAGGTCCAGCCCTGACCATTCGCGCTTCTGTCCTTGTGCCCCCAGAGAAGTTTTATAGCTTGGGCAAGCGGGCTCTGTCCCAGGCCCCCAGTCTTTGAGGGGCTCCCCTGATAGAACCAGCTCTGTTCTGCCTTAATGACCTTGAATAGTTCTTAACCAGATTCCTTTTTCTTTCATTTTATTTTAATATTGGTGATATGTGAGAGTCTATTACAGACATTGCATGTATGACGGAACCACACATGCATTTACCATGCATGCCTTTCCAACGCGGTCACTACAACACCTGGTCATTACCACGCAATCATTTACAATTAAAGTTTTTAACACACATATGCATTTACCATTCATGCCTTTACAAAATTAATAAAATACTTACCTTTAAAACTTTTACTATGCATATGCCTTTACCATTCATACCTTTACAACGAAATTTGTGGTAAAGGCATGTGTGGTAAAGACATACGCATGGTAATTGTTCCGTGGTAACAGTCACACGTGGTAATGGCCACATCGTAATGGCTGTTTCCCCAGACATTTTGCAGAGAAATGTTGTGTTTATGTTACATGCAACATCCATAAAAAAGTTCTTTTACATCAAAACAAGACCTCACATATGAGAAATGGGAGGGGGTCACAGAGATTATCTGCAGTAACATTAGAGAGCTGCTGCTGTGTTACAATATTGAAAACACAGGTCACTATCCATGAATATTAGATGCAAACACATTTAGGATTTGGATCAGTGTGTCAGTGACAATGACCTGGCTAAAAAGGGCATGAAATACCTGAAATTGGATCATAAATTCAAAGCTGTTCCAAAAAGAGGTCCCCAACATACATTTGGCCCAGGGCCCCCAAAATCCTTAAGATGCCCCTGCCTGCCCCAGTTTGCTTATTCCCATGCTTGTGTGGGGGCAGCCTTCCTGGCACAGTGAAAGCGGGGCTGCTGGCCAGAGACCCCTCCCCAGGGAGAGGTGTGGAAGAAGTCTGGAGACAGAAGAATGCAGCGGCGGCCTCCAGATGTGCGCAGCGGGGGCAGCCTCTGAATTCCAGCCCCCAGCAGCAGCCCTCTCATCCTCAGCTCACCGACCCCAGCCCCCCGCAGACGGATTCCATCCTACACCTTGTCTGCCTCCCCCACGAGCCCCGGTGCCCCAACACACCCACTCCTCCTGTGTCTCTCGAAGCAAGGGGGGGTCGCACACGGTGACCTCTGACCTCTTGCGCTCCTCCAGCTTCTTTCTCTCGTCCCTGCCCCTCTCCAGGCCTTTCTTTATTCCTTCTTCTGTTTCACTGTTTTTTCTTCTCTACTCGCTCGTCATACGTGTACCCTCCTCCTTTCATGTAGTTTTTGCCCTCTCTTTCCCATCTGCCTTTTGTCACTTCTCTAATTCGTTCCCTCGTTTTCTCAACGTTTCGTTTTTGCTTTCCTTCGCTCTCTTGTTCATCATTAGTTGACTCTCTTTTTCTCCCCTGTATGTTCTCTTTTAATTCATCCTGTCTGCTGATTTCTTGATTTTTTAAACTTTTTTTCTGTATGTATTTCCTTTTTAGTTTCAGTGCTGTTTTACTTTGTTTACTATGTTCGGCTGCTCCTTTCCCTTTCCTTCCCTCTTTTTCATGTTCTACTTTCCTTCTTGTAGTCCATTCTTATTGCATCCACTTATTTTCTCCTTTTCTTTGTGTAGCCGTTACTGTTTCACGTCTTTCCCTTCTCCATCCCCCCTCGTTTCCTCTTTCTTTCCTTTCTCTATCCGTTACCTTCCTTTTCCCAACTCCCCGCCTGCTGCTCCAGATTCCCTTGGCCGGAGCCGTGTGATCTTGGACCATCTGTCTGCGCATGCGCGGGCCGCAGAGGGCCCCGCCCTTACCTGTGCATAGTTCTCCGGCCGGGTGAGGATGGGCAGCTCGTAGGCGCTGGTGAAGTGCGTCCGCACCTGCTGCATCTGCCCGAAGCGCTCCCGCTTCCGCCACTTGGCCCTCCGGTTCTGGAACCAAACCTGGGTGGGGATGGACAGAGATACTGTCAAAACAGCAGCAGCGCGTGTATTCAGGCTAGAGATTAAAAATATATACTAATAATAGTAGGCCTGCGCGGATTTTGCAGAGTGGCGCGCTGTGCGGAGTTCCGCAAGTGGTGGAGTGCATTAGGCCGCGCCGTTCTCCCTGATTTTTAGTGCCGGAAGTTCGTTTACAGCACAAACGGCATCACATGCAGCGCAAAAGGGCACTCGTTCTTTACTGCCGCGCTAGTTGATTTTCTACTCGAGCGACAGCTTCCTCAATGCGAATAGAAGGTTTCTCAACGCAAGCTGTAGCGACCATCCATGACCGCCCGTGTTGAGAAATCTTGCCGGGATGTGGTCTGAAGTAAGATTTTCCTCACTCCCAGTTGCCAACACGAACGAGGAGTGGAGTTTTTCGCAACTCCGTGCTTTAAGTGGAGCGCGGCGTGGGAAAAACTCTGCAAAGTCTGCAAGCATAGTTCACTGCCCACCCCTAAATAATAGTCAAAAGTTCTATTTAACGAGGCGCACTGAACAGTTCACTCAAGTCATCTCCGAGCCCTTGTATACCAGGCATCATGGGCATATGATCCGTAGTGGACAAGGTTGATTTACGTCCCCTATCCTCCCCATGTCTTCCCCTCCTGATTTTGAAGTTTAAATTGAACGTAAACACTGGCAGAGTAAACAGAATGGCTCTCTGAAGCCAGGATGCACATCACTTGAAGCCTGTGAAACGATGAACAAACTCTGGGGGGCTGCAAGACCTATTTGGTTTGTTAGTTGTTTAATTGGGGTCCTTGAGCCTTTCATAAAATCACGTTTAGCCAGCAGAGTAAGGTAAAGCAGGAGACGCTATTTTATGTTACTGTTGCAATGGGCGTGGCTGCCTAACAGAGGGTCAACACCTCAGTGACCACAATTAATTAATTAGCAAAGAACAAGGAGGTCTCAAGCCCCCACAAAGTAAGCTTCTTAAGTTACAGCTGTTCAAGGAGATGTTTGTGAAGTGCAGCATGATTTCAGACAGGCATGTTCTGTCGCTATGTTTGATCTTAGGCATGATTTTAGACAGGCATGTTCTGTCGCTATGTTTGATCTTAGGCATGATTTGAGACAGGGATGTTCTGTTGCTATATTTGATGTTAGGCGTGATTTCAAGCTATGTTTGATTTTAGGCATGATTTCAGACAGGCATGTTCTGTCGCTATGTTTGATCTTAGGCATGATTTCAAACAGGCATGTTCTGTCGCTATGTTTGATCTTAGGCATGATTTGAGACAGGGATGTTCTGTTGCTATATTTGATGTTAGGCGTGATTTCAAGCTATGTTTGATTTTAGGCATGATTTCAGGCAGGCCTGTTCTGTCGGTATCTTGATCTTAGGATTGATTTCAGATAGGCACGTTCTGTCACTGTGTTTGATGTTAGGGCATGTTCTGTCGCTGTGTTTTATCTTAGGGCATGTTCTGTCACTATGTTTGATCTTAGCGACAGAACAGGGCTGTCTGAAATCATGCCCAAGATCAAACATAGCGACAGAACAGGCCTGTCTGAAATCATGCCTCAGATCAAACATAGCTTGAAATCACACCTAAGATCAAACATAGCGACAGAACATGCCTGTCTGAAATCATGCCTAAGATCAAACATTGCGACAGAACAGGGCTGTCTGAAATAATGCCCCAGATTAAACATAGCGACAGAACATGCCTGTCTGAAATCATGCCTATGTTTAATCTTAGGCATGATTTCAGACAGGCATGTTCTGTCGCTATGTTTGATCTTAGGCATGATTTCAAACAGGCATGTTCTGTCGCTATGTTTGATCTTAGGCATGATTTGAGACAGGGATGTTCTGTTGCTATATTTGATGTTAGGCGTGATTTCAAGCTATGTTTGATTTTAGGCATGATTTCAGGCAGGCCTGTTCTGTCGGTATCTTGATCTTAGGATTGATTTCAGATAGGCACGTTCTGTCACTGTGTTTGATGTTAGGGCATGTTCTGTCGCTGTGTTTTATCTTAGGGCATGTTCTGTCACTATGTTTGATCTTAGCGAAAGAACAGGGCTGTCTGAAATCATGCCCAAGATCAAACATAGCGACAGAACAGGCCTGTCTGAAATCATGCCTCAGATCAAACATAGCTTGAAATCACACCTAAGATCAAACATAGCGACAGAACATGCCTGTCTGAAATCATGCCTAAGATCAAACATAGCGACAGAACAGGGCTGTCTGAAATAATGCCCCAGATTAAACATAGCGACAGAACATGCCTGTCTGAAATCATGCCTATGTTTAATCTTAGGCATGATTTCAGACAGGCATGTTCTGTGGCTATGTTTTATCTTGGGCATGATTTTAGACAGGCATGTTCCATTGCTGTGTTCGATCTTGAGTGTCAGTGGACACATTCCCAACAGAAAAGCAAAGCACACCTTTAAACCTTATGGCTGTGTACCTGTGTTTATAGTGTCGGATTGATTTAAGGTATGATAAATGTAGGTACCAACTGTGAATAATTATACAAATAACTGAGCACAACGCACTGATCCTTGGTGTTAAACAGAAGAGAGAGTGATGTAACACTAGTCTCTAAACTGCACAGTGTGCATTCTGGCCTCAAATCTTAGCTTCCCCACTAGACCAAACTGTGTGATCCGCCACTCCTCGCTGCACTTCGTTATGTATTATTTCCCTTAACCATCCAGTTTGACAGCACCATCCAGAACAGGAGCTGCGCTGTATTAAAACCTAACTTACATTTGTTTAATATGAAATAATCTTGCTTAATAGTTAAAAACAGTATAGGCTAAGTAAAGAGAGAAGTCGGCCACTGCCACATTTTGGGTAACTCACGGTTTGGGGGTATTCTTCAATGTTTCACGCTCAAAGCAATTACTTTCAATAAATGTCCATTCAGTGTCCTATTGTATGTTTAATTGAGACACTGAGGAATGTTGATTTTTCCATTTTAAAGTCTTTAACATATTGTACATGACACTTGTTGCCTGATTTCCATCCTTTCACGGCTTGTGTTTTGCGTCTTAGCGCCAAGCCAGGCCACTGGCTCTGCAACGCTTTCTGTCCCCGTCCCCAGACATTTAGGGATGAATTTATGAAAAGTGGGGTTGCATTCAATGCAGCGCCACTTTTCTTGCACCCCCCTGGCACACCCCTAACGCTACCATGTGTGCGCCATATTTAAGATACTGCGCACCATAGTTAGAACAGTAACGTTAAACCTTTTGACGCTATTGTGGTGCTTTTCTACACTAGTATCAAAAATGTTGACGCTACTGCAGCAAAGTTTAAGGAGGCCCATAGATTAAAAAGGGTGCGTAATTTTATTGCCTGCTCTGAGCAGGCATTAAAAAAGACAGAAAAATGGTGCAGTGAAATCTTAAAAAAAAAATTGCGCCAGTTCTTTCGGGCCTCCTAACGGGGGAACGCCCCCCCTTGCATACAATATACCTGGGGTTACAAAGTGGGGCAATGCATGCATTGCACCACTTTGTAAATATGGCGCATCGGAAATGGCTACCTAATGCCACATTAGTGTAAAAAGAACATGAAGCTAATTTGACACAAGGAGGCACAAGGGGCGTGTAAATATGCCCCTTAGTGTCTCCTATGCCCCTGCCAGGCATACCATACAAGTAGGAAACTCTGGGAATGGATAAAGCTTCCTGTAGCCAGACCTAAACACAAGAGTTGAATGAACGCAATTCATGCAGATGTTTACACTGATTTTTGCACATCCACAAGGCGCTTGGGTGCCCAAACAGTATAATTTACGATGGCAGACTGAAGTTTGTGCAGCCCTTGTAAATGGATTTTCTCATTCACAAAATGACATCAGTGGGGCATTAATTTTAGTGCATGTGCATGTCATAGGGGTGGTGTTGGGATATTTCTGCAGAGACATCTGCAGAGGAAGGTGTAAACTTCTCAAGTTTGTGTGTATCCTCAAACCTCTCACAGGGAGTTTCGCGTCCTTAAAACAGTTGGAGATTTACGCCTGTGAAGGGCAGGAGTAATCCATTTTCAGGACGGAAGGGAAAATAGGTTTTCAACAGAGAAATAGGAAAGGGGTTAGTTGGTGCAACTGCCCTGAGCACTACATTAGTGTTTTGTGGAATGTACCCCTGCTGCATTTCTGGATGGTTTCTGGATGGTTAAGGATCCCATTGAGGGTTTGCCAGAGTTGAAGCCCTGGTGTGCATCTGCAGGGCACTCTCTCCATGAAATTGTTGGGAGTCCTGACTAATTTAGAGGTATTTGAGCTGACAGGTTCCCAAAGGTGGGTCCCCACCTACGTCTGCTGTTGAAAACGTATGACTTTGCCACCCATCCGCCGAAGGGCCACTAGGTCAACGTATCAGAAAACCGGCCATATATTTATGGTCCTTTTTTTAGGACATAGCCCTCTGGTGCATATTTCTCCTGGGTAGGACTGCATGTGGGGAAGGTAGACATGAGCTTATGTAGGTAGCTTTACATAAACTTTAACACACGGGGTCTCATTTACGAGGCCCTAGCAGCACGCCGCGCCACTGGAGCGTCATTTTGTTTTCAACTCCTGTGGCGCAGTGTTCCAGCCCATATTTACAAAGCAACGCAAAGCCACCTAGCCTGGATTTTCATTGCCTCGTAAATATGGACCCCTTATATGCATACTGCGTGAAAGGGGCGTTATATGGGTGTTGCTTGGGGTGTTTTCACTCAGCAGCCATGGAGCCGAAAGGAATCTGACGCTTTCCCAAATTTACAAGTCTGAGAATGCGTCAGATTCCTTCGCCACCTCAAGGATGGTGTAAGAGTGACGCAACGGGGAGAAATATCTTTATTTCTCCCTATTTTTTCCTATATATATGTGTGCTGAATTCTGCAGCACACGTAGGGGGAATACACCTCTTGTGATTGTTTTTCTGCTGTAAGATGTCCCTTCCTGCACAAAAACAAGCATCCCCACATCACAGGCACCCTTGCACCGCGGTCCAAGGGTGCCGGCAGTGGCGCATGGCAGTAATTTGTGCACCAACGCAGGGGGAGAGGACAGAAATGCGTTGTATCTTGTAGATATGGCACATTTCAGCCCTTTCCCGGTGGCGCAGGGCAGGATAGCAAAGCACTTGCAGCGCCATCTTGCACCACTGCCTTATAAATGAGGCCCTCAGTTTACACACTTACATCAGTGTAAGTTAAAACTGGGTGAGTAAAACATTTGAAATAATGATCTATACACAGAATTGTGACATCATGAATATTCAGCAGAATTAAAATCTCATGCACCTCTCTGCTGGAAACAACAAGCGATTCACTAGGAAACCACTAGTGGTCTGACATTTAGGGGCTAATTCATGTAAGTGTTGAGTCGCTTTTGCACCACGCAACTGGGTGCAAAAGTTACGCAACTGTTAAAATGTGGTTTATCAAACCACGCTAGGCCACCTTGCATGGCCCCTGAATGGCTTGATAAATTCAGAGTAATGCAACGCAGCACAAATCACTGCACTACATTACCCTGCCCCAGGGAGGCATTCCATGGGTGTTTCATGTGTGTTCCTGTGCTACACCCATGGATTTTGAGGTATTCCAGTGCTTAATTTGAGCCGGTGGTTGCTGTTATTTTTGAGGGCAGGCACTTATTTTTCTGCCTTAAGCATATACTGTGAGCAAAAGACTCATATGGAAAAGACGGAGGAAGAGGAAAACGAAAAAGCTTCACAAAGGGGAAGGCTGCAAGACTGAGCTGAAGGGGCAGGGGGTGGCTGTAAATGGGTTAAAGAGGCCAGAGATGGCTTCAGGATTACGCTGCCTTAGTAGTCCTTGCTCGCACATTTAAGTGCAGCAGCCGCATGTTTCAGAGGAGAGCTTTGGGCACCGGCACGTTTTTATTTACAAATTAAGCACTCACCTATTCCCAGATTTACCATGAGTGGTAGACCTAGGAATGTACCAAAACTGCTAGGCCTCCCCAGGTGACGCATAGCAAGTAGAAATATCTTTATTTCTTCTCGTTTTTTCCTCTATGTGTGCTGGAAAGTGCCTCAAGGGTTTGTTTTTGTTCAAGAAGTGCCCATTCCTGCACAAAAACAACCCTCCTTACAATGCAGACATTGTTGAAACATAGCGCAAGGAAGGGTTTCTGCATTGGCCTAGGCAGCAAATCGTGCAGCAGCATTGAGAAAAGACATGAATGTGTCGTTTAATGATAGATACGGCGCATTCCTGCCCTTCCCCCTCACGCAGCGCTGCGTCAGCTCTTGATAAATGCGCCCCTTAGACTACTGTCCAATCGGAAACAAGCGTGCAAGTATCCTGTGTGTTTTCTATAAGACTGCTGCTTTCCCTTCAATAAATCATAGAGACATGAGGTCTGATCTGCTTATGACTTTGATCAGCCACATCCATTTAAACAATCAGTGATGACAGTAGGTGGTCAACCATGTGGCCTGTGGCTGTGAGCCCTGAGGTCCTTGCCTACCGTGGGGCTACTGAAGCTCTCGGGATAGTTTAACTAGCTGCAGCAACTAGTGACTGGAGACAGAAACCATCTCCTAGCCATCAGATGACGTCACTGTGGGTTTGACAGGTGCTGGTCCCAGGGTGCTGGGTGTCATGGAGGATGATGGAGGGCCTCGGCCCTACGCTCTCCCCCAGGACCGAGAAACAGGCAGGAGCGTGAGCCCCCCTCCTCGGCGAGGCTTGGGGCAATGAGAGCCAGCTGGCTGGGGGCCGGGGGGGGGGGGGGCAGCGCCGCCATCTTTGAAGTTCTGAGCCGGAGCCTGTCTGTGGGGACACATGAATGGCTGAGGTATTTCTGGGGCTCAGGGAGGCACGAGAGTTTGGTTTGTTCCATGGGGGTGGGGCGCAGGGGGGCTCTGCTTTGAATTTGACATGGTGGATTTGTACCGAATCATCGCTTAACGCTGGAAGAGCTTCTTGTCAAGGAGGGTGGTGCTGATGACAGACGCGTGCTTTATGGGGTCCTTGGGGGCACTCGCAGTAGAACCCCCGGCCCAGCGGTGTTGGTCAGGTGCCAAGCTTCAAGTGACACAGAGATCGGATAGTGCAATCATAGAAGAATCGCGATAACAGCTCACGACACGAGGTTCCTCTTATTGTAAACCACACAACACTGTACATATGTATGTAGAGCATACATGTTCTGTTCTCATCTTCCATCATCTCACGTATTACCTTATCTAAATGTGCCTCCCATCGCAACAATGGCTGTGCACGAGGGATGCTGTTGCTATGGACACCACGCTACCCCCTGTCCTCAGCACCAGCACACTGTTTCACAGTAAGGGACTCTGAGGTGGGCGGTGGAGGGCACTTACCAGAGGGGCTGCTTACCAGTCCTCAGACGTGAAAGCGGGGTAACATGCGCCTCGCTGCGCTGTCGTCGGATATGACAAAATTTAAGGGTGTTTATAAAGGGGTCTATAAAGGGAAGCAGTAATGTTGGGGCTCTTGCGATACCTTCCAATGCAGTGAATTCTCTTAGCAACAGTTTACGATGCGTGAGTCCTCTTGCCAATAGTTTACCATGCAATGAGTTCTGATACCAATAGTTTACAATTCACTGAATCCTCATGCCAATATCTTTTTACTATGCATTGAGTTCTCATCTCAACAGTTTACAAAGCACTGAGGCCCATACTTATACTTCTTTTGCTGCGAATTTGTGTCATTTTTTTAACGCAAATTCGGCACAAACTTAACTCCATATTTATATTTTGACGTTAGACACGTCTAGCGTAAAAATATAGGAGTGTGCACCATTTTTTGGACGCGTGCACCTACCTTGCATCAACGAGATGCAAGGCAGGCATTCCCATCCAAAAAATTGTGCTATTCCCATAGCCCCATATTTATGACCCCGTGCTAAAATGACACACGGGTGGGAGGAGGGGGTAAATAATGGTGCTAAGCTTGCTTGCTGGTCAGACCAGGCATTAGGGGACCTGTGGACCCATTTCTATGGTTAAATCAAATCATTAACATTTATAAAGCGCGCTACTCACCCGTGCGGGTCTCAAGGCGCTAGGGGAAAAAGGGGGGGTTATCGCTGCTCGAACAGCCAGGTCTTTAGGAGTCTCCGGAAGGCGGAGTGGTCCTGGGTGGTCTTGAGGCTGGTGGGGAGGGAGTTCCAGGTCTTGGCCGCCAGGAAGGAGAAAGATCTCCCACCCGCCGTGGAGCGGCGGATGCGAGGGACAGCAGCGAGTGCGAGGCCAGAGGAGCGGAGGAGGCGGGTGGGGACGTAGAAGCTGAGGCGTCTGTTGAGGTATTCCGGTCCCTTGTCGTAGAGGGCTTTGTGTGCGTGGGTGAGAAGTCGGAAGGTGATCCTTTTGCTGACTGGGAGCCAGTGCAGGTGTCTCAGGTGTGCGGAGATGTGGCTGCTGCGGGGTATGTCGAGGATGAGGCGGGCTGAATGGGTCCACAGGTGCCCTCCCCAAACCCCGGGAACATCCCCACCAGAGGGACACCAGAGGATGGGGGACCCCATCCCAGGTAAGTTCAGGTAAGTATTATTAATTTTTTTTGTTGCCATCGGTGGCCCTAACTTGGGCCCTCCTGCATGGCACAGGGTGCAATGGCCATGCCCAGGGGACACTTGTCCCCTGTGCTGGCCATTGGGGTGGTGGGCGTGACTCCTGTCTTTCCTAAGACAGGAGTCATGTTTTTGGTGGTTGCGCGCAGGAAATGGCGCTAGTCTGGTTAGAGGCATTTATTTTGCCTCTAACCAGGCTAGCATAATTTTTTGATGCACAACCCCGCCTTCCCTACCGCCACCCCCATCCGGCTAGCTTCTTTTTTTATAAGAAGCTAGCCCAAGTTTCGCGCTGGCTTGGCCATTCTATAAATACGGCACCCAGCTGGCGTTGTAAAATGACGCAAGCCGGTGCTTTACTTTTTGGTGCAAAACTGCGTTCCTGCAGTTTTGCACAAAAAAGTATCAATTTGGACCTGAGTCTTCTCGCCAATAGTTTACAATCCAGTGAGTCTTCAAGCCAATAGTTTACAATGTAGTGAGTCCTCATATCAACAGTTTGCAATGCGCTGAATCCTCATGCCAGTAGCTCTTCACTATGCAGTGAGTTATCATCTCAGCAGTTTACAATGCACTGAGTCCTCTTGCTAATAGTTTACAATCTAGTGAGTTCTGATACCAATAGTTTACAATGCAGTGAGTCCTCGTGCCAACAGTTTACAATGTGTGAGTCCTAATGCCAATAGCTTTTTACTGTGTAGTGAGTTATCATCTGAAAATGTGCTGAGTCCTCATGCCACTCGTTTACAAAGCAATGAGGCCTCATACCAACAGTTCACTATGTGCTGAATCCTCATGCCAATATCTTTTTACTTTGCAGTGAGTCAGCATCTCTACAGTTTACAATGCGCTGAGTCCTCATCCCAGTTATTTGCAATGCAGTGAGTTCTCATACCAAAAGTTTACAATGCAGTGAGTTCTTATACCAACAGTTTGCAATGCGCTGAATCCTCATACCAAGAGTTCCAGATGCATGAGTTCTCATGCCAATATCTTTTTACTTTGCAGTGAGTCAGCATCTCTACAGTTTACAATGCGCTGAGTCCTCATCCCAGTTATTTGCAATGCAGTGAGTTCTCATACCAAAAGTTTACAATGCAGTGAGTTCTTATACCAACAGTTTGCAATGTGCTGAATCCTCATACCAACAGTTCCAGATGCATGAGTTCTCATGCCAATATCTTTTTACTTTGCAGTGAGTCAGCATCTCTACAGTTTACAATGCAGTGAGTCCTCATGCCAAAAGTTCACAAGGCAGTGAGTCCTCATGCCAAAAGTTTACAATGCAGTCAGTTCTTATACCAACAGTTTGCAATGAGGCCAATATGTAGGAAGGTGCCTCTTTTGACATGGTCACCCCCTCACCCACACTTTTTCCCTGGTTTCTGATGCAGTTTCGACTGAACAGGTCCCCACTGCCTTTCCCTAAAACTGTACAGTTGTTTTTCCCAGTTGGCAAACTTTAGCTACCTCTGTAAGTCCCTGGTAAATGGTATTCCTGGTACCTAGGGCATGGAATACTAAAGGAAGGGCCTTGAGGGCTGCGGCACGAATTGTACCACCTTCAGGGACGCCCTCACTAAGTGCGCACAGTGCTGCTTTCGCAGGCTGCATGTCTTGGTGCAGACCTAAAATGAAAAAACGAAGTGGCACCCACTTTTGGTGGCAGGACTGGTGGGAAAATTAAGTAAATTAGGAGGTGTGCCCACTTCATTCCAGTCCCACCCATAGGGTGGACGACCTGAAGTGGACACAACTTTTTAAATTTCTCCATCTTGCATGGAAGGAATTAGACCAATAGGGTTAGGGCTATGCCACTTCCCAAAGGAACTGGTCACAGAAAGGATGTAGTCATCCTAAAGGTGAGTAGCCCATTGGCTACACCTGGCACTCCCTATAACACCCCTAAATTCAATATTTAGAGGACATCCCTGAACCCTAAAATTAGATTCCTGTTGACCTAAGAAGAGCCGGACAAGTCGCCCAGCAGAGAAGATTGAATACACCAACTGACTTGGCCCCAGCCACACCGGCCTGTCTGCAGCCTTCAAGAAACCTGCACCAAAAAGACGACTGTCCTGCAGCCCAGCAACCTCCAAAGCCTTGGGAGTACTGCCTGCCTTTGATAAGACAAAGAACTCCTGTGGACAGTGGATCTGTCCAGAAGGAACCACCTCCAAAGAAGAAGAAGCAGCCTGCCTGAGCAACTTTGAAACCCGACACCAGAAGTGACCACTGCACCCGAAAGCCCTGGCCCGAGTCCAAGTGGCCCACCAGTCTAGTGAAGGTTCCCCAGCGCTTCTGAGCAAGAGTCCACCATGGCCTGACCCCGCCGGACTCCAGAGGGATGCCTACAGCCTAAATTCTAGGGCTCCCCCCTGACCCCGACCTGTCTGGTAAGCTGATTCTGATGCCAAAAGATACCCCTGCACCCGGAGCCCCTGGGCCTTGTGGAGCTGGACAGTCGGTGTCCCTACAACACCTGGCATCTCAACTTTCATGAGCAGCTGTTGGTTGACCTCTCCCGGCCTCCTAGCCAGAGCCTACAGCCCATTGCTGAAGGTGAACTCCACTGAATAACATTGGGCGCATGACACTGTCTTGGCCCTCTGCACCCGGCTGCCCCTGTGCCGCTGAGGGTGTAAGTTTGGTGCTGCCTTGTGAGTCCTCATGCCAATAGCTTTTTACTATGCAGTGACTTATCATCCCAACAGTTTACAATGCGTGAATCCTCTCGGAAATCATTTACAATGCGTGAGTTCTCATGTCAATAGCTTTTTACTATGCAGTGAGTTATCATCCCAACAGTTTACAAGGCACTGAGTACTTTCACAAATAGTTTACGATCCAGTGAGTTCTGATACCAATAGTTTACAATGCAGTGAGTCCTCATGCCAATACCTTTTTACTATGTGGATCTCCGCTCCGAGTGCAGACATAAACATAGTACTCGCAAATGCCCTTTGTAAATTCCCTAAGTCGTAAACTTAGACGTTTGGTCTAAGTTTAGACCAAACGTCTAAGGTAATCTTTGTGAATCGGGCCCATTGTGTTGGCACCAATGGGTAAGGGCGACTATGGGGCGGAGACATGGGGTATGTGATGAGTGTGTGTGGGTGGACCTCATTGTGCATTACGCCATCCATCATATTAACTTCATAATACGCCATGTGTCGTTGGTGTTATCAGGTTCTATCAGGTAGCTGCGCTCCCTCGCCTTCTGGTGGGATATGTAGCGTCCTCTTGTGCTTGACATGCTTTTGACATGGCCCATGATGATGGAGCTTTGGCTTCCACCCCATTGGACATTTCCAAGGCTGAGGAATAATGTTTTGCCTGTAAAACATACCCCGTGGCTACTGCCACAGCTGAGAGATTCATATGTGTATTTTGCTTAAATATTAGGACTTCGCCACAGCTCTTAGCCCATAACCTCTCGCCAGCTGCCACACACAGGTTGTGTGTGCTGCATGTAAATAAACTGTCCCACACAGAGAAAAGTCTTTCATGCCATATAACAAATGTCATAGGTGAAACCCCAAACATTTCTGCACACAAGTTCAGATTGTAAAACCAGCAGTGCATGAGGTTTGCTTGGGTCATGTACAGAAACGCCAGTGCCCACGGTTCGCCCGGATCATGTACAGAATCACCAGTGCACAGGGTTTGCCTGGGTCATGTACAAAACCACCAGTGACCGCGGTTTGCTCAGGTCATGTACGGAACCACCCAAGCCCATGGCTTTCCTAGGTCATGTACAGAACCACCAGTGCCCACGGCTTGCCGGTTCATGTACTCGACCACCAGTGCTTACGGTTTGTCTGGATCATCTGCAGAACAACCACTGCACAAGGTTTTCTCGGGTTATGTACAGAACCACCAGTGACCACGGTTCGCCCGGGTCATGTACAGAACCACTAGTGCCCACAGTTTGCCATGGTCATGTACAGAACCACCAGTGCACATGGTTTGCTTGGGACATGTACAAGGACCACCAGTGCCCACGGCTTGCCCGGCTCGGGTACAGAACCACCAGTGCCCACAGTTTGCTCGTGTCATGTACAGAACCACTAGTGCCCACAGTTTGCCATGGTCATGTACAGAACCACCAGTGCCCATGGCATGCCAAGGTCATGTACAGAACCACCAGTGCCCACGATTTGCCTGGGTCATGTACAGAACCACTAGTGCCCACAGTTTGCCATGGTCATGTACAGAACCACCAGTGCACATGGTTTGCTTGGGACATGTACAAGGACCACCAGTGCCCACGGCTTGCCCGGCTCGGGTACAGAACCACCAGTGCCCACAGTTTGCTCGTGTCATGTACAGAACCATCAGTGCACAAGGAATTCCTGGGTTATGTACAGAAGCAGCAGTGCCCACTTCTTGCCTGGGTCATGTACAGAACCACCAGTGCCCAAAGTTTGCCTGGGTCAGGTACAGAAACACCAGTGCACACAGTTTGCCTAGGTCAGGTGCAGAAACACCAGTGCACACAGTTTGCCTAGGTCAGGTGCAGAAACACCAATGCACACAGTTTGCTTGAGTCATACACAAAACCACCAGTGCCCACGGGTTGTTTGTGTCAAGTACAGAACCACCAGTGCCCACAGTTTGCCAGGGTCATGTACAGAACCATGAGTGCGCATTGTTTGCTTGGGTCATGCACAGGACTACCAGTGCACACGGTTTACCTGTGTCATGTACAGAACCACAAATGCACATGGTTTACTTGGGTCATGTATAGAACCACCAGTGCACAAGGTTCCTTTCTGTCATGTAAAGGACTGCCAGTGCCCACGGTTTGCCTGGGCCATGTACAGAACCACCAGTGCCCACGGTTTGCCTGGGTCATGTACAGAACCACCAGTGCCCACAGTTTGCCAGGGTCATGTACAGAACCACCAGTGCCCACTGTTTGCCCGGGTCATGTACAGAACCACCAGTGCCCACAGTTTGCCAGGGTCATCTACAGAACCACCAGTGCCCACTGTTTGCCCGGGTCATGTACAGAATCACCAGTGCACAGGGTTTGCTAGGGTCATGTACAGAACCACCAGTGCCCACATTTTGCCAGGGTCATGTACAGAACCACCAGTGACCACGGTTTGCCCGGGTCATGTACAGAACCACCAGTGCCCACAGTTTGCCAGGGTCATGTACAGAACCATGAGTGCGCATTGTTTGCTTGGGTCATGCACAGGACCACCAGTGCACACGGTTTTACTGTGTCATGTACAGAACCACAAATGCACATGGTTTGCTTGGGTCATGTACAGAACCACCAATGCACAAGGTTCCTTTCTGTCATATAAAGGACTGCCAGTGCCCACGGTTTGCCTGGGTCATGTACAGAACCACCAGTGCCCACTGTTTGCCCGGGTCATGTACAGAACCACCAGTGCACAAGATTTGCTTGGATCATGTACAGAACCACCAGTGCACAAGATTTGCCCGGGTCATATACAGAGCCACCAGTGCACAAGATTTGCCTGCGTCATGTACAGAACCACCAGTGCACACGGTTTGCCTGCGTCATGTACAGAACCACCACTGCACAAGATTTGCTTGGATCATGTACAGAACCACCAGTGCACAAGATTTGCTTGGATCATGTATAGAACCACCAGTGCACAAGATTTGCTTGGATCATGTATAGAACCACCAGTGCACAAGATTTGCCCGGGTCCTGTACAGAACTATCAGTGGCACGGTTTGCCTGGGACATGTACAGAGCCAGCAGTTCACACGGTTTGCATGCATCATGTACAGAGCCACCAGTGCACACGGTTTGACTGCGTCATGTACAGAGCCACAAGTGCACACAGTTTGCCCGGGTCATGTACAGAGCCACCAGTGCACACGGTTTGCCCGGGTCCTGTGCAGAGCCAGCAGTGCACACGGTTTGCCTGCGTCATGTACAGAACCACCAGTGCACAGGGTTTGACTGGGTCATGTACAGATATTGCCCAGTGCAAGCTGTGCCAGCTGTCACTCCCCTGTAAGTGCGGCCAGAACTGGGAAGAATTGTAGGGTCAGTCTTGTGCCCTGTTGCAGTTACCACTCTGGTAGGTGCAGAGTACTGTAGAGAAACTGTCAGTACTCGTGGCTAGTTAGTAAATTGTATTTATTCTGAAGACATATAAGATACACCTGGCGTTGTCTGCCCCAGCTCAAGAATGCCCATCACATTCTATGGCCCTCATTATGAACACGGCAGTTTTCACTGCCGTGTTCATGCAGGCGGTCTTTCTAGTGACCGACAGCTCCCCTGGGACCCTGCCGGCTGTATTATAAACAGCCTGCTGGGCCGGGACATTGCCGGAAATGCCTCTGTGCGGCGGGTTTAGCTGCTCCCGTCGCGTAGATCCGGGCAGTGACCTGTGCGATGGGGCACTGCACAGGGGCCCCTGCACTGCCCATGCCAATTGTATGCCACTCCACCATGATCATAATGATGGCCTAGGTCTCTCGTGAGTAAACCGCATGGAACCTAATTCCATTCCACGCGCTTCATCAACCTTCTAATCCAATCCAACCCATCACTACACATCCCTTTCCATAACTAATAGGCCATCAAATCACCATTACAATTTCTGAATATAAATTTCCCCAACATAAATAAACTTAACATACATAATGAACCCATTACCACAAAAGGTAAAAACACTACATCTTATTCACACACAAACTTCCCAAAACCCTAGGTTTTCTCAAAATTCTGAAATTCTCCCAAATTCACCATTTCACTGCTCTTCTTACCTCCCCTTTCAATACTACTCTCTGTTTCATTCACTCACTCTGTCACTTCTCTGAACATTATCTCCTCTCACCTTTGGCCCCTTTCTTGACAGTTTTGACCTGAACCCATTGCCCCACTTTCACATGCACTTATTTGGTACCATATTTGTTGTCAAAATACTTTTTATTCTTTTCCTGTGACTCCTCCATACACTTCTTCACATCATCCATTTTCCATTTCACCTGTCTGCTTCTCCGCATCCATCCCGGGTTAATTCTTGAAAAAGGAATCCTGCCTCTCATTAAATCAAACGGGCTTTGTCCAATAGTTTCATGCGGTGTCACTCTATACGCCCACAACATCTCTTGAGTTCATTCTTCAAACTGCACACCATTATCCGTTAATACGGTAGCCGGAAATCCTTCTCTCAAAAATACTTCCTCCAAAAACTCTATCACAACCTTAGTAATGGCCTTTTGCACAATCGAAAACTGAATCCACTTTGAACACGTCCATCAACACGATTATATATTTACACATACCATCACTCCCTGTTATTGGACCCATGATATCCAATGCCACTTCAGCCCACAGCATTTCAGGACAACTCAATGAAGACATGGGTGGGTTTAACTTCTTTTGAGCTTTATCACTACTCACACAATCCGTACATTCTCGTACATACCTCTCGCGGCCAGTTAGTTAATTGTATTTATTTCGAAGACATATAAGAAGATACATCCGGCGTCGTCTGTCCCAGCCCACGAATGCCCATCACATTCTATGTCTCTCGTGAACCGCGTGGAACCTAATTCCGTTCCATGTGCTTCATCATCCTTCTAATCCAATCCAACCCATCACTACAAGTACCAACCTTGCATCGATGTCATCCTTGCTAAGAGGCCTCTTTTGTCGCCCATCTCTGTGACTCGAGGGGGGGCGTTGATCTCTGTAGTTGGTGCAGAACCTCCTCTGCACCCTGGACCTTGCAAAGGTTTCTCGAAGTTGATTAAGAACCTCGTCTCATTGCAGAAGACCTCTTCCCAAACATCTATCAAAGGCATCTCCTTCACATGTCCTCTACCCATGGAGAAGGTAAGTCATAAGAATTAGCTTCTGGTAAGTCACCTTCTGGGGACCCACCGCGCAGCTGCATACCTGGCATCTCTGTACCTGGCGTGGAAGGATTATTAAGACTTTGCACACATTGATTTGATAGTTTCGAAGTAATTTGTAAAAATAATTTAAATAATAACCTCCTTGATGGCGGTGGTGGAGTTGAAGGCAGTTTTTCAACAAGGCTGTGCCCAGGACTTGATCTAAAACTAGGGGCGCTAAGACAGAGGAGCGTCACCCCACTGGATTGCGGGGAAAGGAAAAATAAGATGATAATAATGCCATGTTATTATCATTTTATTTTTCCTGGGAGCAAGGGGCTGGGCTAGAGGATTGTGGCATTGATGAGGACTATAGGAGGGGTTTTGCAGCACAAAGTGCGCATATCTGTTTGGCCAGCCGTGTTGGGCTGGCCAAATAGACATGCGCACTTTGCATGTCCTCTAGCTGGCTGTATTGCACAGCAGAGTGGAGAACATGGCTCCCACTCCCAATCTGAGCGGCAAAGCAGGCTGCTCAGACCAATCATGACGCTGCTGTCATGCTGGTGACAGCAGCGTCGTGATTGGCTGGGAGCCTGTGTGCTGCTGGGAAAAGGACGAGGACCGTGGGGAGACAAACGCGTCTCCCCCCGAAGGTAAGTGGTTTTTTTCCTTTTTTTTTTCACACCCTCTCCCCCACCTCGTCCCGCCACCCCCGTTGAGTGGCAGCTGCCACTGTCTAAAGTATCTGCAGAGACAATAAATAGGTGTCCACAACAGGATGTTGAAGAACTAAGAAGTTAGCAAAAGAAGATACTTTTCATTTGTGTGAAGGTTCCTCGGCAGCATCATCCCACATGGACAGTGCGCTCTTGTTCTCTGGCCTGTGAGCTGGGCTAGTGACGTCTGAGTCCCCTGTAATAAAACAGAGGTAAAAAAGGGCAACAAAAACATTGAATATTAGTTGGTGCTGTCCTATATGGGACAGTTCTCCCTCTGTGCTTTAGGGTCCATGTCCACCACATGTGGACTGGCTTTTTATCTGAGATATTGACTATTTATTGACCTTAAAAAGAAGAAAACTGATCTGTGCCTTTTGACTAATTGGTTCCTATTTAAGTAGCATTATCTGTGCCATTGGAATAAATATTACTGCAACAGATGAAGCATTATCTGTACCATCGGACTATTTACTATCACACTAGAAGAAGCAATATCTATGCCATCGGACTATTTCTTCCCCCGTTAAAAGAAGTATTGCTTGTACAATCAGACCATTTATTACCGCAACAGAAGCATTATTTGTGCCATCGGACTATTTATTACCGCAATAGAAGGAGTATTATCTGTGCCATCGGACTATTTATTACCGCAATAGAAGGAGTATTATCTGTGCCATCGGACTATTTATTACCACTAGTAGAAGCAACATTTGTGCCACTGGGCTGTTCATTGCCCCCCAGAAGCAGGATTATCTGTGCCCTTGGGACTATATATTGCCGCAGAAGAAGGATTATTTGTGCCATTCGACTATTTATTTCCCCAAAAAGGAGGATTATCTGTGCCCTGGGACTATTTATTGCCCCCCAGAAGAAGGATTATCCGTGTCATTGGACTATTTATTGTCCCCAGAAGAAGGAGTCTCTGTGCCATTGGGCTGTTTATTGCCCCAGAACAAGGAATATCTGTGCCATTGGACTATTTATTTCCCCCAGGCAAAGGATTATCTGTGCCCTGGGACTATTTATTGCCCCCAGAAGGAGTCTCTGTGCCATTGGGCTATTTATTGCCCTCAGAAGAAGGATTATCCGTGCCATTGTACTATTTATTACCCCCAGAAGAAGGATTATCTGTGCCATTGGACTATGTATTTCCCCCAGAAGAAGGATTATCCGTGCCATTGGACTATGTATTGGCCCCCAGAAGGAGGATTATCTGTGCCATTGGACTCTGTATTGGCCCCCAGAAGGAGGATTATCTGTGCCATTGGACTATGTATTGGCCCCCAGAAGGAGGATTATCTGTGCCATTGCACTATGTATTGCCCCCCAGAAGAAGGATTATCCGTGCCATTGGACTATGTATTGGCCCCCAGAAGGAGGATTATCCGTGCCATTGTACTATTTATTACCCCCAGAAGAAGGATTATCTGTGCCATTGGACTATGTATTTCCCCCAGAAGAAGGATTATCCGTGCCATTGGACTATGTATTGGCCCCCAGAAGGAGGATTATCTGTGCCATTGGACTCTGTATTGGCCCCCAGAAGGAGGATTATCTGTGCCATTGGACTATGTATTGGCCCCCAGAAGGAGGATTATCTGTGCCATTGCACTATGTATTGCCCCCCAGAAGAAGGATTATCCGTGCATTGGACTCTGTATTGCCCTCAGAAGAAGGATTATCTGTGCCCTGGGACTATTTATTGCTTCAGAAGAAGGATTATCTGTGCCCTGGGACTATTTATTGCTTCAGAAGAAGGATTATCAGTGCCATTGGACTATTTATTGCCCCAGAAGAAGGATTATCTGTGCCACTGGACTATGTATTGCCCTCAGAAGAAGCATAGCTTTCTTTTTTGTTCTTACACTCATTAGTTATTGTCCCCTCTCTACAATTTATGCAACTCTTTCTGAAAATGTTAATGACGTCAGACCTATGTATGAGCACCGCACCTGCCTTTCTCTCTTGTGTTATTGAATGAATTATTAATACTGTTCACTCTGTTGCTGTTTTTGATTCATAGTTCATTGCTGTGGGAACAATCCTCAGCTTTAAAGGGTTTTTCTGAGTTAGCTGATATAAACACACCCACAGGGGTTTAGTATGAACTTAGAATGGAATCCAGCTGACCCTCTGTGTTTTGATAGTAAGGGAGGCTTTGGAAGCAGGTCCAGGGATCACCGAGTCCAGCACACTGCTTTTGAAACTGAGGAGGGAGGCATGTTGGAGAGGTGCAGGGAGGTTTGGGCAGAAGATGCTTCCCGTGTGAGGGCTGCTGTTGGGTTTGGTCATCCGCCTTATGAGTTGGGCGGCTGCAAACCGGCCAATCAGCTTTCTTCCTATTTCCAGATTAGCTACACATCTCACGTGAGTGAGGGCTCTTACATTCGTTTCATTCTTGGCATTGTGGTACTTGGAGTCTGTCCATTTCTCAGTCATTCATTCCAAATGCTGGCATATGTGTTTTGCTTTTAATTCCGTTCTTTAGAGGGCTGCTGAAGCTCGCTGTGCTTACCTGAGTACTCCTGTTACCTCTGCGAATGATACCACCATTGGTGCAGGCCAGCAAGGCCTCAGATGCCCTCTAATTGTGTTTAAGAAGGGAGGTGTGGCCACACCCAATCCAATAACTTGATTAAATCCTTAAAGGGTGCTTCCACCGACAACAAACTCCTTTCTGTTCATTTCCCTGGTAGCATTATGGTATTTGTAGTCTCTCATTTTTTAATTCAATAGTGTTCATCATTTCAACTCCTGACATATGTTTAGCTTTTTCAGCTCTTTGGAGAAATATAACAAGTCAGGGGCGGCCCCTCCACAATGACGGAGGGGCGTTGCCTCCCTGCTGAACGCAGGAAGCTCAAAACTAAATTGATAATCAAAGCATTTTTATTATCATTTTATTTTTCCGCTTACGTAGGGCGGGGTGGGGCCAGCATTCTCTGTGTCACTGGGGGAGTGGGGGAAAGGAGTGCTAAGTGCAGTCCAAGTGCACCTGTCGGTTTGGCTGGCTGGCCATCCGAGGCCGTCCAAACTGACATGCGCACTTAGAACTCTCCATGCAGCTGTGTTTCACAGCCGGGTAGAGACCAAGTGCAGGCTCCCACTCCCTCCCTGAGCGGCATTACAGCCCGCTCAGGCCTATCTTGGCACTTCTTTCATGCTGTGTATGAACATGAAAAAAGTGTCTGGATTGGGTGGGAAGAGGAGGAAGGCAGAAGCACTGAGGCGGCGGAGATGAGCTGGTGCGGTGTGGCTGGTAAGTGTTTTTTTTAATTTTATTATTTGCCCCCGCTATGCGCACTGTCCCACCAGCAGCCACCACTGAGTCAACTATATTGCCTCACACAGTTCAGTCATTTCAAATTGTAAGTACTAGAGTTTCTTAAACAAGGGGGGACTAGACCAGGCCCCAGGCATCCACCAAGTACATTTAAAAATGGCACTGCTTGTGCTTTCAAACAAAAAGGCATGGCTATAATTTTTAATAATATGTATTTACAGCGCATAGAGGAAACAACACTGTGGTCTGAAGCATTGCTTTAAAGCATGTTGTTATTACTATTTTTTCCACACAGGACTTTGAGAGCAACCCAATGCATGGGTAAACACAGAAGGAGCTCATGCAACCCTAGGTTCCATGATTGTCCTTAATAATAGCATTTATTGTATGCAGTTATGGGTCATATATAGGGTAACCTGAAAAAATGTGATTCCACAGTCACCACGGTTTCCACATAAATAGACATTTGCTGCACTTGCCACATAGTTCATCACGTGCTGCGTAATTTTCAGAATTATCGACAAAGATAGATTTCAATGTGGTGGGATGCGCACTAAACGTACATTCACATGTTGCATGTGCTCGTACTTCTTACACACGGTCCAGAAGTAACGAAAGGTGCCGTAGTCTTTGTTATACAGATTTCTTCCATCCTTATTTCAAATGCCAACGCAGGCCTGTATTTATACTTTTTTTGCGCCGCATTTGCGTCCTTTTTTGACGCAAAAACGGCGCAAACTTGCAAAATGCCATTGTATTTTGTAGGTTTGCGCCGTATTGCGTCAAAAAGCGGCGCAAATGCAGCGCTAAAAAAAGTATAAATACGGGCCGCAATCTCTCCAGCTAATACGTTTCGCTCCTCTCCACTTATCGACTTCTTCAGGGCAATTCAATCAATAACAAAACAATGTCTCTGTGGAGGCAGAATAATCCAGGAGAGACGTAAATATAGCTTCTTCTTCCGCAGGCCAATGAATGCACAAAATATGTGCTACGTATAGTGATGTAGATATCGATGGATCCATGTAGCGGGTGAGGAAGATGAGAGGCTTTTCCATAGGAATAGATCTTTAGATTCCTATCGGAGTGAATTGGCATAGGTTGGTAAGATAGGCCTGCCCTTCCAGTAGCCCCTCAGTAGCATAGCGAATACTTTTCAGGGGTTAAGGATGGGAGACGAAGTAAAACCTAGGATGTCTTCATGTGATCAAAGGATGAGAAATATGACATCTACTATCCATGGCATTCTGTGAAGCACCATCCCTGAGCAGTTCAGCGGGGAAGATTCACATGTGTTTTCATATTCACGTGGCCCTTGGGATGAACCTGGGTGTGTTGGCCAGATGACTTGTCTGGGTGCCAAAGAACACTTCATTTCCAGCCTGAGCCCATCTCTGCTCATAGAGACATGTGCGTGTTCAGCAACACGCGCTCTTATTGAAGGAGGCGGCCTACTGCTCGCGATATTAAATTTGTAGTCAATGGAAGAGCCCTATGGAGCCATAAGTGATTCTGGCGGGGTGCATGCGGGCCAGCTGCACGGCCATCCGGAGGAGATTGCCGCACAAGTGTGAAATCCCAATATAGTTGGGATCAAACGATGCTGTGGTTTACTATGTGGTGCACTTCGGGGGGGTGATCATGCTAGGAGGCCGCTTCAATCCCCAGAATGCTCCAGAAAGCTCAGTTATTGCCCTGTTCTTACAATTGACAAACAATGGTCCCTGCTGGTTAGCTCACCAGGATCTGCGCGTGCCTGTGCCTCCCCCCCCTTACCATGTCCAGCACAGTGTTTTAGGGTTCAGTTTTTGAAATTGCCAGGCACCTCCAAGGGCCACTGTACCAACTCACTGCCCAAGATGTCCCAACTTTTTGCCACACCTCCCAAAAACAGCAAGTATTTTTAAATCCTGTTTCAAAGAACCAGACCACTGGTTGTTGGTTGGGCACATTGTAGTAATCCAGTTGGGACAACATTCTAACCCAAAATGTCATCCTCCGCTTTCAAATCTGCACATAGACTGTTCCAACAAGCTTCTTAAACCCTGGCATGTAGAGCCATTCTTACCGAGTGTCAGTTTCAACACTCTATGCCAAGCTTCATTATGTACCACACTCCGAATTCACAATCTACAGTATTCTAACAGTCTAATTCACACTCCAGATTACTCCAATATTGTAATTCGTGCTCTCGTTTATTGCAATATTCTAGTTCACACTCTACAGTATTTCAGCAGTTTAATTTGCGATAGAGTATTCCAGCATTCTAGAGTATTCCAACAGTCTAATTCACACTCTAAATTTTGCAAATATTGTAATTCGTGCTGTCGTTTAATGTAATATTCTAGTTTGCACTCTTGAGTATTCAGTCTAATTTGCGATCTAGAACACTCCAGCATTCTAGAGTATCCCAACAGTGTAATTCACACTTTACATTATTTTTACATTCTAATTTGCACACTAGCTTATTCTAGAATTGTAATTCACACTCTATTTTATTGCCTCAAGTGAGCTCGCACTCTAGAGTATTTCATCAGTCTAATGTGCGATCTAGAGCAGTGGCTGCCAACCTGTGGTCCGGAGACCCCTGGGGGGCTGCGAAGCCTCCTCTGGTAGTCTGCGGCTGCTTAGAAAATTAAATTATATTAACAGATTAGGCCCCCATCTTTCAGTAATGACTCAGTGGGGGGTCTGGATTCCAAGAATGATTCAGTGGGAGTCACTGGGTTCCAGTAATGATAAAGTGGGGGTCCACAGAAGTCAAAAGGTTGGGAACCACTGATCTAGAGTATTCCAGCATTCTTGAGTATTCCAACAGGCTAATTTGCACTTTAGATTATTCTTACATTCTCATTTGCACCCTTGATTATTCCAACATTGTAATTCATACTCTAGTTTATTCCAGCGTTATAGTTCACACTCTACAATACTCCAGAGTTCAACGTCACTCTTTAGCAGTCTAACTCCTACACTGGAGTATCCAGTCATTCTAATCTCCACTCTCGATTATTCCCAGATTCTAATTATGCTCTAGAAGACCGCGGCGGTCATTCTGGGTTTCCCACTGGGCTGGCGGGCGACCGCCAAAAGGCCGCCCGCCAGCCCAGCGGGAAACACCCTTCCACGAGGAAGCCGGCTCCGAATGGAGCCGGCGGAGTGGAAGGGGTGCGACGGGTGCAGTAGCACCCGTCGCGAATTTCAGTGTCTGCTAAGCAGACACTAAAATTCTAAGTGGGGCCCTCTTACGGGGGCCCCTGCAGTGCCCATGCCATTGGCATGGGCATTGGCATGGGCACTGCAGGGGCCCCCAGGGGCCCCACGACACCCATACCGCCATCCTGTTCCTGGCGGCCGAAACCGCCAGGAACAGGATGGCGGTATGGGGGTCGGAATCCCCATGGCGGCGCAGCAAGCTGCGCCGCCATGGAGGATTCCCCTGGGCAGCGGAAAGCCGGCGGTACACCACCGACTTTCCGTTTCTGGCCGCGGCTGTACCGCCGCGGTCAGAATGCCCAAAGGAGCACCGCCAGCCTGTTGCCGGTGCTCCCGCGGACCACGGCCCTGGCGGTTTTTACCGCCAGGGTCGTAATCAGGCCCTTAGACTTGAATTCACAGTCTATAGCATTGCAACATTCTAGTTCACAATTTTCAACATTCTAATTCACAGTCTACAGCAGTCCAACATTCTAATTCACACTTCATAACATTCCAGTATTCTAATTCATAGAACCCACACACTCTAATTCAGTCTACAATATCCCAACATTCTACTTCACACTTTACAACATTCAAACATTCTAATTCACAGTCTGCAGTATTCCAACATTCTACTTCACACTTTACAACATTCCAACATACCCTATAGAACCAACAGACTAACTCACAGTCTACAGTATCCCAGCATTCAAATTCACACTTTACAACATTCCAGCATTCTAATTCACAGTCTACAGTATTCCAACATTTTAATTCACACACTTAGAACCGGCACACTCTAATTCACAGTCACCAACATTCCAACATTCTAATTCACACTATATAGACCCCACACACTCTAATTCACAGTCACCAACATTCCAACATTCTAATTCACACTATATAGACCCCACACACTCTAATTCACAGTCTACAGCATTCCAACATTCTAATTCACACTCTACAACATTTCAAAATTCAAATTCACAGTCTACAGTATTTCAACATTCTAATTCACACCCTACAGTATTCCAGCATTATAATTTACACCCTATAGAATCCAAACATTTTAATTCACATCCTACAGTATTCCAACATTCTAATTCACAACCTATTGAACCCACACACTCTAATTAACAGCCTAGTGTATTCGAACATTCTAATTGACACTCTACAGCATTCGAAAAGCTTAATTCACACTCGAGGGAATTCAAACACTTGAATGCACACTCTACAGTATTCCAACAGGGTAATTCACACTCAAGGGAATTCAAACACTTGAATTCATACTCTACAGAATTCCAACAGGGTAATTCACACTCAAGGGAATTCAAACACTTGAATGCACACTCTACAGTATTCCAACAGGGTAATTCACACTCAAGGGAATTCAAACACTCGAATTCATATTCTTCAGGATTCCAAAAGGGTAATTCACACTCAAGGGAATTCAAACACTCGAATTCATATTCTACAGGATTCCAACAGCTTAATTCACACACAAGGGAATTCAAACACTTGAATGCACACTCTACAGTATTCCAACAGGGTAATTCACACTCAAGGGAATTCAAACACTCGAATTCATATTCTACAGGATTCCAAAAGGGTAATTCACACTCAAGGGAATTCAAACACTCGAATTCATATTCTACAGGATTCCAACAGCTTAATTCACACACAAGGGAATTCAAACACTTGAATTCATACTCTACAGAATTCCAACAGGGTAATTCACACCCAAGGGAATTCAAACACTCGAACTCACACTCTACAGCATTCCAACAGTATGATTCACACTCTAGAGAATTCACACATTCAAATTCACACTCTATAGCATTGCAACAGTGTAATTCACACTCAATGGAATTCACACACTCAAATTCACACTCTACAGCAGTGGTTTTTAAACGTTTTTATGCCGCATCCCTCCAGTAAAGTGGGGGGGGGGGAATCATCGGGCCCCCCTCAGAATTGTTTACAGGTATTCTATTAAGTTGGCAATTTTTAAATATGTCTAGACTTATTTAAACATTGCAGTTAACTTCTGTTACCTTTTTAAACATGCAGTAAATGTTTTTCTGCTTTAAAAAAGCAGTGTTATCTGCAAAATATCTCTTTTAGCCAGAGTCTGGTGCCCCCCTGGGATCACTTGAGGCCCCCCTAGTTTGAAGACCCCTGCTCTACAGCATTTCAACAGTGTGATTCACACTCTAGGGAATTCAAACACTCGAATTCACACTCTACAGCATTCCGGCAGTGTAATTCACACTCTAGAGAATTCACTCAGTGTAATTCACACTCTAGGGAATTCAAACACTCGAATTCACACTCTACAGCATTCCAACTCTAGAGAATTCACTCAGTGTAATTCACACTCTACAGCATTCCAACAAAGTAATTCACACTCTAGGAAATCAAACACTCGAAATCACACTCTACAACATTCCAATAGTGTGATTCACACTCAAGGGAATTCGAACACTCGAATTCCCACTCTACAGCATTCCAACAGTGTAATTCACACTCTAGTGAAATCTAACACTCGAATTCACACTCTACAGCATTCCAATAGTGTGATTCACACTCAAGGGAAGTTAAACACGCAAATTCACACTCTACAGCTTTCCAACAGTGTGATTCACACTCAAGGGAGTTTAAACACTCAAATTCACATGCTACTCGACTACAACCGTCTAATCTTCAATCTAGTGCCCAGCATTCCAAGTTCCATTTTAGAGTGTCTCTACATTTAAATGAGCGATCGGCACACAATGCAAGCAAACTAAACATATACTAAGGTGTGCCACCATTAAAATCCACACTCTGATGTGTACCAGCAAACTATCTCACAAACCACATATTTTAAAACATATAAATTAATTCTCTGGATTATCTGCCAGGTGGAGTTACACTTCTCATCAGTGATACACAAACGACAAAGCTATTCAAGCATCTGCGTCACATCAATTGCTTCTGTGAACTTTAAAGAAGTTGTGAAGTCACAACAGGCAATGAGAGCCTGTGTTCTAAGCACTGGAGAAAGTCACCCCTGAGAAGAGAGCTGCAAATACCCTTTCATAGAACATTGCTTCCAAGTGGAGAAGTGTGGCACAATGGTTAGAGCGGCAGACCCTGAAGCAGAGATCTGGCCTAGGGACAGGGTTCAATTCCTGCCTCGGCGGGTCTTGGGCTCAGTTCCCTTGGACCAGATAATTCTCGCCTTGGTGCCTAATCTAATTAAGGGGTCCCACTCTGGGCAATAGCTTGCTTAATCTCCACAACGGGGACCTGACAGTGCTTGGATGCCTGGCTTCACCCAGGGGGTTGCTCAGGAGTGGGCGCCTCACAGGGAAAAGCCAGGAGGGGTTCCACAGCGGTATGTGTACAGTGCCTTGAGACCCTAACGGGTGAGTAGTGTGCTATACAAGTGCGACGTTTAGTAATCTACCAGAGGAGGGGACAAGGATAGGCATGCACCACAGACGGTACTTTCCTGCCCTTTTGTTTTGATGCATAGTGGCGCAGCCAGAAGGCTTGCGATGCTGCCCTGCACCAAAATGTTGTAAATGAGGCCCGGAGTCCGCACAAATAAGTGTAGAGTCGTACGCAGCACACCTGCAAACAGTGAGAACATTACAAGAATAGCCCATCACATTCCTGCAGCAGTGCGGGTGGACGTCAGACTCAAGAAACTAGAGCAAGTCTTACAAGCCATCACTCAGCCAGGGCAGCCAGCAATGAACACAGAGAGATAGCCTCTTAGTAGCACATCATTAATCATCTGCTGTGCACTTTGTGGATTTTTACAAACAAAATATATTTTTTATCTCAAAATTGTCTAAAACTAGTATTATATCTGCACAAGGAGTGTAGTGCAGAGCCAGACACTCTTCAAAAATTAACTTGTCATTTTGTGCAGTTGCGTGCTTTAATCAGCCATTTAAAGAGCTGGCAATTTTGGCCAGATGGTGTAAATATCCCTGTCTGATGGGCAGGGACAAGGGTTTTGGTTGGCAGCCAGAAACACAGAAAAACACTAAATGCTTCAATGTAATTCAAACCAGTTGGATAGAATGTATAATTTATCTGCTTTGACCATTAACACAAATTCTTGTTTTCACGCTGACACTGTTTTCTTAGTTTATTCACTCTTGTGTAATTTGGACCTCCATTGGCCATGACTGTAGCCCAGGAGGTTCGCTCACCTCTGGATAAAAACTTTAAAAAGTAGCTACTGCTGTTTCAACCTTTGACCACATGTCATGTACTACTTTGTCAACTCTGGTCTAGCTTCTCTTGCCAATAAAGTTAATTTCAATTTGAAACGTATGGTACTCCGAAGTGGGGGACTTTAATGCGTGCTGTAAAGTCTCTGACATTTTAATTCACACTTTATCCTACCCAGACATTCTGGTCTACGATCTGGTGTCCGACCTCTCCAGAGTGAAAAAAGCATGTATTGCAATAACTAGGATGATGAATTACGACAAGATGATTTAAATTGTGACAAGGAGAGTGAAACATAAAAATAAAGCTACCATATTGTCACTAAGATTGTTAAGAATAGTTCCTACCTAAGCTATGTTAGAGCACAGCATGTTAAGCTCTAGTTTGCCCTTCAGGTTCCCCTGGGAAGACATCATCCCTCATACGTCAGCAAGAGGCCTGTAGTTTACGTAAGCAGCTGCAGCGAAGCAATCAGCATACGGTGGTGGTCATCTGGCTGGAATCCTCCTCTAACTTACATGGGTCAAAGTAGTGTTTTTATAATAAAGCAGCTGATGTTCCAAGAAAGGATCCCCACGTAAGAGTGTGTATGTTTCTGTAAACATTGGAGACAAAGCGTACCACTTTTGCCGGCAACCTATCTGACTGCAGCCTTGAGAAAGCACAGAGTGAAAGAAATATCTTGTTTAAGAATGCAGTGCCGACCTAGGCGAGGAACAGCTAGATAGAGAAAATAAAACAAGACAGCAAATGTGGCTATTGTTAAAACAATATAACGAAGCTTGAATAAGACATATCTAGGTTGAAGTGCGCAGTGGCAGGTCTAGTTTGCTAAAATAACATGTATAAAACTATAGCTAAAATGGCTACACAACACATCTGGTTTATTGAAGATGTAGGGATGGACTGCAAATGGAGGGAGAATGCATGAGAGAAATAGACAAAAGGGTTGGTGGTAGTCCCATGATGATAACAATATTAAAGTGTGCAGCTGCCCAGTGGTGTCCCAACTCTAGAAATGTAAAGTGGTGGGGAACAAAGAATAAGCAGAAAATTAATTTGCACTAAGCCACGTTTTCAGCATCCTCAAGCATCTTTGGCCACGAGCCTCAAAGCTAGCGACAGGTCCTTCAACGCCTTGGTCACCAAAACAGTGAAAGAACATCTTCCTTTTTTTACTAATCTGATCCTGGGGTTTTTAAGAAGGTGAGCCAAGAAGGATCTCAAAAATCTTGAAGGATAATAACAAATGAGTCTTTTGTTCAGATTTTTAAACCCTACGTTGAAAAATTGTCTATGGGCCACCAGTAAAGTTTGAAAATTTATGAGTTTTTTTTATCCATAGCCAATGAAGTTGTCTAAGATGTGTAGCTATGGGCATTCTGCAAGGTAGGTTCATGATCGGGAGAGGTGTGGCATTCTGGACAATCTCTATTCAATTGATCGAATAATGAGGGAGTCCTAAGAGAGCTCATTAGCACAGTCGATCCTTGATGTAATCAAGGCGTGGATTATGGTTCTTCTGGTCTCATTAGTAAGAAGATCCAGTGTTTTCATTAACGACCAAAGAAGGGAGAAACAAGTGCCAGGCACCGAGATTATTAGGGGTTGAAAGCAGAGCTCACAGTCACATGTAACCCCTCAGATTTTTCCCCACAGGAGAAGGCTTAGGAAGGTCACCCATCCCCTCACACCACCAGTTGTTGTACCAATCTTCGTCATCTGGAATGAACAGCGGTTTCATTGGAATTGCACTTGAGTCTGCTGTTATTCGTCAAGTCAACCACCTGGACAAGGAAGTCCACCTGTTGGGTGGTAGTGACATTTTCCCCATAAAAGGGATAAGTTGAGTGTCATCTGCATACAAGATGACCTGAATGACCAATCACTGTATAACGAGAGCCAGATGAGTCATGGAGACATTGAATAATGTTGGATTTAGTAAGGACTCTTTAGGAACCCCATATTTAAGAACTTTACTGCCACCTTGGAAGGTGCCAAGTGACACCAATTGACCTCTGTTGCAGAAGAATGACTTAAGCCACTGTAATGCTGCCCCACAGATGCCAACTTCATCCAACCTCTGAAGAAATGTCAAGTGTGATTTCATATTGAACGTCGCTAGGAAATTTAACAAAATCAGGGTAGCTCTGACCTAGATCTATAAGGGATTTTATAACTGCTGACACATCAAGCAGTGCTGTTTCCGTACTGTGCGTCAGACGGAACCCAGACTGCGAAAGATGTGATCAAAGTAATCTAAGTATTCAGACAGCATAATAATCTATCTGAGCAGTTTTTATGGCTCAACGATAGGATATCAGTGCCATTTAATAAGACTCCTCGTCGTTAACATCATAGTCCTTCTCCATTTTCTTTCTAGGACTTTCGAGCTTTTTATTCTCCAGCTGAAAACCATGGGGCCGAGGACGCCAATCCTGGAGAGTCAGAGGCGAGTTGATTAGAAACTGAGGACAGCCACTAGTTGACTTCATCCACAGCCCATCCATGGTGCCAGTCAGGGATGACCTAGAATTGGCCAACATGTTGGAGAACTGTAAGTCCTCTACCTTATCCCATGACCGTGATTTTATTGCCATAGCCGTAGCCTCAGCGGGGTAGTTAGAATAGGAAAAACTAAAGGGAACAAGGAAGTGGTCCGATCAAACAAGTGGAATTGTCTGACTTACGAATAACCCAGGCAGGCTGGAAAAGATCTAGTCTAATGTAAGTCCTCCTGCCTGGGTGGCAGAAAATACTACTTGATTCAGATTTATTGCATGGAAGGTGCCCAATTATCCTTGGGCCAGAGAAGTATTGTTGTCATCGACTTCGAGGATAAAATCCCCTAAAACTGAGAAATTAAAATATTTCATATAATGAGAGGTAATGCAGCATCCATAGGTTACCATACCAGTTGACACCAAATAGTTAGAAAGCAGTGGCGGCCGCCACAAATGTCAAGGGGAGGTGGGGGGACAACGGGAATGGTGGGAACAAACATTTTTTCTTTTTAGAAAAAGAACCCATCCCAACGCCGCAGCCTCCAGCTGCCTCGCTCCTCTGCTCCTGGTGGTGTCCCAGCATTCACTGGAACACCAGCACAAGCTCCCCAGCAATCCTGGTGTTGCTTACATGCTAAACATAGCACGAGAGCAGCATCAGGATTGGTCTGAGAGGCTTGGACTGCCACTCAGACACTAGCCTGGGGTCTGTGCAGTTTCTCCAGCCCGGCTGTTCAACACGATTTGTTTGGAGAAACCTAAGTGCGCATGTGTGTTTGGCCGGCCAAACTGACATAAGTACTTAGTTCACACCATCCCACCTCCCGTGGCCCAGACCCACTCTTCCCTTCACATGCTGGCCGAGCCATCAGCAGAAAAATAAAATGATAATGAAGTATCATTTTATTTTTCTGCTGCTTTCTCTGAGCCAGGGGGGTGATGCTCCTCCATCATACGGAGGAGCTGCCCCTGCTAGAAAGGAGCGAAAACATATCTGGTTAGTACAGGGAACGCTCCCAGGGAAACATGGCTTTTTGCTGGAACCTCATTTTGTGAATTCCAAGGGCACACGATGAGTGTGGGCAATCCGGGATATTTGTAGGACAATGCAATATCTGGATGGATAAGTTACTGCCCCCTACCTGCCCCAGGGCAGTTTATGTCTGCCTGCCAATCACAGACTGACTTATCTAGAATATGCAAAGAAAGTCTGATAATCATGTGCCCCTGAGCTTTCAACAGGGCCAAGGAATAGTCAGTAACATGTTAGGCTCCTGATAGATGTGAAAATTCCATGTGATTGACTTTTTTCTAGTCCAACTAGCATTCAGAGGCACTAAACAGTGTGAGAACCTCCAGATTTTCTTCCAGAGCACTCTATCCCTTCCCCCCCGCCCCAGAGTTTTTACAACTTCCCTGTCTGGGAGGACAGAGCAGAGTGCAGACACTGTCCTATCAGTGGCTCTCTCTGAGCAGGGAATGTGAGATGAGGGGCTAAGTATCATCAGCTTGTCTTCATTTCATCTTTAATTTCCTGCAGACTCAGCCCCGGCTTTGTGCTCCTTCCAGCCGCCTCCCAGAGTGCAAGGGAGGGGGCGGGCGCACAGCCTGGCGCTCCCCACAGATGAAAACAGACTCTTGCTGAAGCCCCGCCCCTTTGGCAGCCATCTTCTCTTGCTTGGAGAGGATTACAAGGCAGCAACTTTATATATTTTGTTTTTGCCCCAGCAGGGTACAGACTGTGGCAGGGTGGTGGGAAAGAGGCGGCACACGGGGCCAAGCCTAGGTGGCGCGGTCTGGAGTATACGTGTGTTTGCCTTGGACTGCTCTGTTACTTAGCCAGAGGGCATCTTCCAGGCCTGGAACCAAACTTCTGTGATGGAAAGAGAAATACTACTCTTCACATCCAGGGTGGAGTCGTGTGTGGCCAGAATCTGCCTGCGATGGAGGGCGCAAGGCCTGGGAAGGATTTGGGGGCTGCTGCTTGTGCAAGGGGCAGACATAATGTCCGAGCCCTTAGATTAGCCAGCGAGATAGCCCTGTGGTTTTAGTTCTAGTTGCATGTGTGTTTGCCTGCAGGGCCTGGAGGCGGCTGGCTCGGCCTTTCATCCTCTCAAGGCTGATGCAATTCGCACCATCGAGAAGTAAATCAGAGAGAAGGAATATCCATGAAGAATGCTTTGAAAGGAATAGACCCTGTATTTTGACATTCTCGAGACATATAACCTGTGCTTTTGAGTAGGCGAATTTGGAGCGTAAGAGATGTCAGTTGACGTTTTTTTTATGCTTGCCACAGTTTTTAAAAGTTCCCAGCTTACATTTGCCTTCTACATGTAGACTGTTTTTTCTCTTAGCGAGGTCTTTTTTCATAGCATTGCAAGATCATTTTACTCTAATTAAAATGTTCCAAGCTGGAATTTGTGGGCAGAATTTTATCTGCAAGGTTACCTCTGTAAGAGCTTATCTATGCACAGTGGTAAATGCAATTTCTATGCGAGTTTACCCTTCACTGAGCTATGCTATGCACAGTGGCATGTGCTGGAGAGCAACACAGTTTCCCCAAAATATATCCAATGCAGAAACATTTTGCCAGCGTCAAACTATGCTTAGATGAAACGTTATTATATTTCTCTGCTGCATCTGAGCCTGTCTCACGCCTCCTTTTCCATCTACTGTCCTCTGACATCTTCCCCTTGAAATCTTGGGGTACACTTTAACCCCATTCAGCTCTGAAACTTTCATAACTAAACCTACTTCAAAAGCCTGAGAAAAGCTGGCAAAGATTCCCTCTCGCACAGGCAAGACCCAGATCTCTTCACTAGTCCATAGGAAATCCCACTATTATTGTAGGTACCCCTATATATTCTACCAGCTCATTGGACAAAGCACTCGGGCCCATATTTATCAAGGTTTTGTGTCGCCCTTGCACCGTGCAACAAGACACAAGTGCAATGCCAGGGCTTTAAGTGCAATGAAAAATCTGGAAGGTCTCTCGAAGGGGCGTGGCCGATGTAATTAAGGGTGTGGCTTAAAAACACATAAGCTGAAAATCTGTGCTTAGCAGTGTACCCCTGACTGATATTTTGCTGCTGCTTTCTGTCATTGCATCCAGATATATAATACACCAAGTATCATTACTGTAACAGCCCAGATCCATAATAAATCCAATCTAGGCGCATGGAAAAAGGTTTAATCAGCAGCGCAGCAAAACGTCCTGCAAGCAGGGCCATTCAACATCCACTGGCTTTGCCGCCTGCATTGCACGATCAACATTCTCATGGAATGCAGAGCAAAACCTTACATTGGCATGTGCACATGGCGTGCTGGAAATAGAATGCAACAATTACACCTACAACAAGCCAGGGCTATTGCCTTTGTCAATGACTGTTAGTTGCATAAGCTAAATAGGCAGGCAACACACTGGCCTCACTGTATAAAATATTGGGAATGCTTCAGCCTTGAAATGATGAGACTGTGAAAGAACTGTAACAAGTCTCTTTACTGCCGAGTTAAGATGATTTTGTCACCCTGAGGGCAAAAATGGAGAGCCCGAAAGGGACCCGTCTCAGCACCTGCTTGTTAGAAACGGCAGTGCTGTGCATGGGCATGACCCAGCCCACTTAAAGCCCTGGGTGACGCAAAACCTAAATGAGATTCCTTAAGCCATGCAAGGCCACCTTGGGTGGCTTGGTAAATCTAGAGTAACCTAAGGTAGCGCACATCGCTTCCATGCGTTACTCAACTCCAGGGCGTCATGCCTTGGCTGGAGCGTGGGTGTTCCGACGCATTCACCCATGCATTCTGACACACTCGCAGATTTACTAACACTGGTAGACCTGGGAATGCATCAGAATTGTACGCCTCCCCACCGGAGGTGCAACAAGGAAACATACCTTTATTTCTCCTTTATTTTTTCCTCTTTCTAAGTGTGTCTTTTCTGCACAAAACAATACTGTCTGCAAAGCAGGCAGCAGTTTGTGCACTAATGCAATCAGAGAGCATGTCACATACAGAGAATTCCTGCCCTCTCCTTTTCACACACTGCAGCAAAATGATTGCAGTGTTGTGTGAAATATTGATAAAATTGGGCCTAAATCTCATTGCAAGGACCCTTTAAGTCTTCCCAGACTTGCTCTGACATCTCAATTCCATCACCCACCTGGTGGCTGTCAGCAAACAAGAGAGCTCTTTACAAGAACTTGAATCCTGCTTATTAAATCCACAAGGACTCTTCCCCTTCTATGTCTGTAAAGTTCTGCGTAAATACATCAAAAACAAATTATAAATATGGGCCTTGGTGTTTTCAAAATCCATCATCTTTCTAACCAATCTCTGTATCCACCCACGTCACATGTACCGTGATACTGTCAGTACTTTCCGTGGAATCACTTTGCTACAGAGACACAAACAAATAATGACTACTCACATAAATAGAAAATGTTTGTGATGATTGAGAAAAACACTACTAGGAATATCTCATCTTCTGAAATCGTGCGATTACTCAACAGGCTTGCAATGTAGAGATGTTAGGAGGGCTGTGGCGGAGTCAGTTGCCGTACCAGGAATTGAAGAGACATCTGCCTATGAATCTGTCCCTTGCTAAGTAGGCCTGTCCCCTAGTAAATATGCCCTATTGAGACGTGTGTACTACGGGGTATATTTATGAAACGTCACTAGGAAGGGGCAGGAATGCTCCTTATTTAAGGCAATACAGCGTATTCCTGTCCTGTCCCTTGGACTGACGCATAATGGGCTGCCTAGCACCAACGCAGGCACCCTTGCACAAAGATGCAAGGGTGCCTGCATTGTGTGCAGGATTGTTTTTGTGCCGGATGGAGCACCTTCCTGCACCTTCCTGCACAAAAACAATCCCCTGAGGCCTTTCCTCTTTCTATGTGTGATGCAGAATGCAGCGCACATAGAAACAGGGACAAACAAAGAGAACTAAAGCTACTTCTCTCCGTTACGCCTCTCCTGGGGTGGTGTAACTTTTTGGCAGATTCCCAGGTTTACCCCGTTCTTGTAAATCTTGGAATGCATCAAAATCCTTGGATAACGCATGGGAACACCCTTGCAACACACATGGAAATGCCTCCTTGGTGCAGAGTAATGCAAAGCACTGATTTGTTCTGCATTACATCACTTGAGATTTATGGAACTGCCCAGGGCCATTCAAGGTGGCCTTGCGTGGCTTCATAAATCTCATTTTTCATTTGTGTCGCTCTTGCACCACATTGCGTGGTGCAAGTGTGACGCAACGGTGCTCATAAATATGCCCCTATATGGTGGGATTGTAGGCCGCTGTTTAGATAGGAATGACCTATTGTAAAGCATTTATGTACAAAACAAGATTCCTGTGAGATGATCCCCAGCACTAGCCAGGAGCTGACGGTTCATCTCCCACCCCTAGAGTCTGGTCCTAGGATGCTCAGATGGACCATCTCCTGAATCACCTGCAGACTCCCACAGAGGGCAGCAGTGGAGACCCCCTTCCAGAGGCCAGGCACAATGCAGGTAATGGAGCCACAAAGGGGTGCAGCATCAGGTGACCTCTAAAAGACGCACCTGCCCGCCCTGTGCTCCAGAATGCTTGGTCAGCAGCTCCCACCAGGATCCACAGAGCGCCCAAAGCTGTGAATAGACTTGGTTAAGCCAACTGCAATGTCTTATGTTATGTTGTTATTTATGTATTGTTATATCACTGACATTTGTGCATCGCACTGTCCGTCATTAGTAGCTCCATGCAGTAGACTGGAGCACAACTCTTAGCAGGAGTTTTGTTATTTTATAAGTATTTACTTTCTTGCAAAACTGGTGTGGGCATGCAACAACGTATTCCATCCAGGAAGGGAGTAAAGGCGTAGAACTCAGAGGTCTGGAGAGCTCAGGCTCTGGGGTCCGTGTAATGTGAGATTTCTAGATCCCCAGTTCAATCATAACAAAGTCCATCCAGATGGGTCACGACATTTCTTGATTCATCTGGATGAACTTTTTCATGACTGAATTGTCTTCTTGCTCTTAACATGGATATTTTCACAATGCCCTAGTGATTATTTAGGTAGCGCTCCCCATGTTCATTTTTTCTTGACCTCTCCAGACCCTGCAGTCTAACCTCTTGTTTTCCTTTTACCTGTGTCACTGGAGTGAGGCTTACCGGCCTCTCGCTTTTTAAAGGTTCCTCTGCTGTGTACGTGACTCTCCCTTGGCCTACATCAGATTGCTGTGGAGTGCTGCGCAGGGTCTATGCGTGCCTGGAGAGGGAGCCATTCAGGGATAGTGCAGTGCTGAGCAGTGCGTGCATGGTGTGGGCATGTGCTGGAGATGCCTGTGCCTATGAGTGGTGCAGTACCTGAAGGATGTAGGACTGTACTGCAGGATAAGTGCACATGCTGGTTGTATGTGTACCCATGGGTGGTACAAAACATGAAGGATGTAGGACTGTACTGCAGGATAAGTGCACATGCCGGTTGCATGTGTACCCATGGGTGGTACAAAACATGAAGGATGTAGGACTGTACTGCAGGATAAGTGCACATGCCGGTTGCATGTGTACCCATGGGTGGTACAAAACATGGAGGATGTAGGACTGTACTGCAGGATAAGTGCACATGCCGGTTGCATGTGTACCCATGGGTGGTACAATACATGAAGGATGTAGGACTGTACTGCAGGATAAGTGCACATGCCGGTTGCATGTGTACCCACGGGTGGTACAATACATGAAGGATGCAGGACGCAGGACTGTACTGCAGGATAAGTGCACATGCCGGTTGCATGTGTACCCATGGGTGGTACAATACATGAAGGATGCAGGACTGTACTGCAGGATAAGTGCACTTGCCGGTTGCATGTGTACCCACGGGTAGTACAATACATGAAGGATGCAGGGCGTGCATATTAGATGCACATCCTGGATGTACTGTGAATGGTGCAATACATGAAGAATGCACCGCATGCATGGTAAATGGATATGAGGAGTATGTTTCTGCTGTACAAATGGTGCTCTTTGATTCAGTGTGAGGTCACGGGGAAAGGATCTGGGCACCTCTCAGGAAGGAGATGGGGCTGATAAGAGATTCATAAAGAGTAGGGTTAGGAGCTCTGGGCTAACCTCTTAAGATACATATCACTGTGACTGACATCCAGGTGTGAACTCTAGTCGCTCCCACAGCCTGTGTTGTGATGATCAGCTTAGGAGACACCCCTGCTGTGACAGAAGGCATTTCAAGAGGAACAGAGATCAGAGGAACATGCACTTCAGAAGAAGCAGAACCCCAACATAAAACTTCAAAGACTCAGACCCAAAATCACAATTGGGCCCATATTTATACTTTTTTAGCACTGCATTTGCGCTGCTTTTGCGTCCAAAAGCACCACAAATGCGGCACTAAAAAAGTATAAAAATGGGCCTTGGTGTCTGGAAATGGCCAATAAGAAGAGGAGGTTGAGACAGCAAAAATGTTAATCTGCCAAACAGCTAGACGGGCTGTGTGAGGAGGGGAGCTCTGTAAGACTTCTGCCTAAAGACTGCCGTGGGGTAAGGGCTGAAGCCTAGTATGACAGCTGTACAGCAACCCATATGCAAGGACAGGCTGCTGAGAATACTTCTGCCCTGTGGAGCGGGTCGAAGCCCATAGACTGTGAGTGATAGTTACCCATAGGTCGCTGGGAGCAACTAGGACTGTGACTGGTCCAACCCATTTGATGGAGTGAGAAGCGGTCGGAGCATCCTCACCCTAGTTTGAGATCGAGGACCGGTGCGTTGGAATCACCTCCCCTTCCCCATTTGACACCGTGGAGACACTTACCCTGCAGGATGAGTGCAGGAAACCTGTGATCGCTGTCGGACGTGACCCTGAGGGGGGGACAGCCTGCCTGCCTAATGCAGCCACTGAGTCCGTGTAGAGCGACTCACCTAATAGGGACCTGAGCCACTGCGCGTGGCGACCGACGGGGTGTACTTCAGGACTCTGCACACTTCACTCGCAGGTAAAACATGTCTCGGGACGGTTGGCCCTGGGGGAACTTGCTGCTGAGAGCGCTGCTGCGAGAGAATACTTTTGGCTTGAATTTAAGAGTCAGAGGGGACACTTCAGACAAAAGCTGCTAGTAGGGCATTTCCTGGATGTTGCCAACAGTCAAAAGGGAATAACCACTTTTGCTAATGCGAGGAGGGAATGGGACAGGGAATAGTCATTGAAACACTTCACCCCCAACCTTAAGGGGAATTGTGTTATAGTTTGTAAATGTCATATATTTCCTTTGTGTGGTGAGTGGTAGAAATGAAACACTTCTTTTTTGTAAAAGTGGGTGTTTGGCTGGACATTGACTTAATGCTGCGCGCCTTTTGAGTTGGGAGCCAGTGGGAGCCTTGGAGTGCTCCAACACCCTTACTACTGAGAGTCAAGTGCAGAAGTGGAACTTGGCCCAGTTGCTCAGAATCCACAGTAGGCCGGGTCCTGAGAGAAGCCGTCTGGAGCAATTTTGATGGGATGGAGGCCTTTAGAGTCCAAGATCTTCCTCATTTGTGGTGTAGAGGTGTCTACACAGGTCAGGCTGTCTAGAGAGTGTGAAGAGAAATGCAAAGAGAGATTAAACTGCAGACAGTGTGGAAGGACAGAATTCAGGGAGATAAGATTCTGCGGACAGGGACAGAGTTTGAGCCACCAGAAGCATCTACAGTCTCACGGTGGGAGTGCTCGAAGTACCAGAGTCTGCATATTCCAGAGAGATTGGGCCCTGCGGTGGGACATGGGGAGAGTGCTCAACGTGGCAGAATCCGCAGCCGGTGTAATGGTACCATTATGATACCAGATTTAGCAGCAAGACTCATCCAGGGAAAGGAGGTAGCAGCTAGTGTGAAGTAAAGACTCTGCTAGAGTACATGGTCACTTACCTGCAGGGGCGTCCCTTCAGTGACCCCCCAGACTTATGCATGTCTGTGAAAGACCACACCCCACATTTTGTGTTGCGGGCCCATCATTTTGTTCTTATTTGAGAGATGCAGAAGCACGTGCCATTGATCTAGAGACTCCACCCCAGTCCTGAGGCCCAAACCCACACCAAGTGGTTCCCTAGCTGTGCGTGGGACTTACCTGCACGCGAGCTTCTGTAAGGTCTGTGCGCATGGCCAGCTGCTCCCGCGCGTACACGTCGGGGTAGTGCGTCTTCTGGAAGACCTTCTCCAGCTCCTCCAGCTGGTAGCTGGTGAAGGTGGTGCGGTTGCGCCTCTTCTTGCCCTTGTTGCTCTCCGACTCGCCCTTCTCCATGGGGCTGGGCAAGTCTCCGCTGGCCCTGTCCTGGGACCCCGTCCCCCCGGAGTCCTTCACCGTGAGGTAGCTACTGTCCATCCCTGAGAGGTCACTGCTCGGAGTCAGCTCGGAGTCCAAGGAGCTCTCTTTGGCTGCAGGTGAGAGAGAAAAGGGGGAGGTTTAGGAATAGTTTATGGCCTGAGAAAAGGTTCAGAGCTTCTGCCCAAAAGATGCCCGTGTAAATGTGCAAAACAAACCCTAATACCACTTTGTCACTTTTATCACCTACAGATTTCATGCTTTGAACAACAACTTCTCATCATGAAGAACTTACAGATATCTGTGCACAAGCTTCGATGGTATGTGCCTTATCCTAACTTAAAGTTGAAAGAAAAAAAACACATAGGCCCATATTTAAAGGAAAATGACGGCGCGCAACGCTGCGTCAAAATTGGCAGCACCGCTCTCCGTCATTTTCACAATGCAGGGATAAGCTATGTTTTAATGAATATGGCACAGCCCTGTGTTGTCCCCTGTGTTGGCGCTAAATTTGGCTGCCAACGCAGGCATCCTTGCACCATCGTGCAAGGATGTCCACGTTGAGGGGTTGGGTGTGATTGTTTATGTGCAGGAAGGCATCCCTTCCTGCACATAAACAGTCACTAATGGCGATTTGGCAGAATGCAGCACACACAGAAGTACCAAAGCGTAATTTTCAAATGATTGTTTATGTGCAAGAAGGGACACCTTCCCGCACATAAACAGTCATGTCTGGCATTTTGCTCTTTGTATACGTGCTGCAGAATGCAGCACACATAGAAAAAGCAAAAAACAAGGAGAAATAAAAGTATTCCTCCTGGTTGCGCCTTGCTATGCCACCCCTGGGGTGGCGTTAGATTTTGACGCTGCCTCAGGTTTACAAAAACTCAGAAATCATAAATCTGAGGCAGCGTCAAAATGCAATGGGTGTTGTTGTGCCACGACCACAGCAACACCTATTGGACGCCCCTTCCACGCAAAGGGCTGCGTGTGAAGGGATCATATTTACAAGGTGGCGCTAAGCCACAAAAAGTACCTTATCGCCACCTTGTAAATACGGCGCAGGGCAAAGCGCCACCGGAGCATCACGTAAAGTGACGCTTCAATGCGCTAGGGGCTCTTAAATATGCCCCTTAGGGTATCGAGAGGGGGGAAGAAGTAGAGTGAGTAGACTCCTCAACTATAATAATAATAATACTAACGCTACACTACTACTAATCATTATATAAATACTAATAATACTACTCTTCTACTAACAATACTAATAACAATGCTATACTAGTACTACTAGTAACACTACCCCCTACTAATAAAATTATACTAATACTTCTCTACAACTAATAATAATACTAATGATGCTACCCTACTACTACTACTACTAATACTTCACTATTAATACTACTAATTATAATGCTAATAATAAAACACTAGTAGTAATAATAATGCACTACTACTACAATTACTAATACTAATAATACTACACTCCCAGTAATACTAATTATAGTACACTACTACTAATAATGAAAGACCTCTATTACTATTTATACTACTAATACTACACTATTAATAATAATACTAATAATACAACTAATAGTAATAAGAATTATACTATAGAACTACTAATAATAAGAATAATACTCTACGCTACCACCAATAAAACAATATCTCTAATAATACTACACTACTAATAATACTAATACTAGACTAATACAACTAATATTAATAATAAGAATACTACACTACGTCTAATAATAATAATTCTACACTAGGACTACTCATAATAATACTAAACTACTACTAATAAGGATAATACTACACTACTACTAATAATAACAATGCTACACTACTGCTACTATTAATAATACTACACTACTAACAATAATAATGTTACACTAGTAATAATACTACACAACTAATAGCAATAATGCCACACTACTACTAATAATAAGGATAATACTACACTACTACTAATAATAATGCTACACTACTCTTACTATTAATACTACTATACTACTAATAATAATAACGCTACACTCCTGTTACTATTAATAATATTACACTACTAATAATAATATTGCTACACTACTACTAATAATAATAATACTACACTACTACTAATAATAAGGATAATACTGCACTGCTACTAATAATAATGCTACACTACTTCTAATAATAATGCTACACTACTGCTACTATTAATGATACTACACTACTAATAATAATGCTATAGTACTAATAATAATAGTACTACACCACTACTACTAAATAATACTCATAATACTACATTGCTAATAATAATAATGCTTCACTACTTCTACTTATAATACTCATAATACTACACTGCTAATAAAAAGGCTTCACTCCTACTACTGCTACTACTCATAATACTACACTGCTAATAAAAATGCTACATTACTACTACCGATAACAATGCTACACTACTAGTAATAATAATACTACACTAGTACTAACGAAAACGATAATAATTGGCAATAATAAAACTCTGCTCCTTACTTCGCCCCCACACCCCATTCTCTCCGTGTGTGGCCCCGGCATGAGGGGTCCCATCTAGGGCAGCTCACCCAGCCTTTAACGTGCACAGCCCGTCCTCTGTCATCGGGGGGGTGGGACACAGGGATACCAGAGCAGGAGAAGACTGAGCCTGTCTGCAGTCTGTGAAGATACGAGTACTAATCCTACCCATAATCCCACTGCACCGGCAGTGCCCCCATGATCAGGCAGGGCCTGGAACGTGTCATAGACTCAGAAACTCAGGTGGATTTGGGAGTGATAAGAGACTTCCTCTCACATTTGTCAAAACTCACCATTTGAAGACGTGGGCCTTCTTGGCGCTATGTCACAGTACCCATAGGAACTGAACACCTAATAGACATGGGCCTTCTTGGCGCTATGGAACAGTACATGTAGGACTGAAAACATAATAGACATGGGTCTTCTTGGTGCTGTTATGTCCCAATACACGTATGAACTGAAAACCTAATCCAGCTTTTAAATCAGTCAGCACATTTTTATAGACAATACATCAAATATTTTATCGTTTCCTTCTATTCAACTGACGACAAAAATTATTTTGAAGTCAGACACTTTCATGCAAAGTGATACAACTACTAACAGGAATTCGGAAAATTAAAAAGAAAAATTAAGGACAACTTAACTGACTCTGAATAAATAACATTACTATATAACAAGTCATGTCACATGTATTGGACTCTGGGAATTCCCGAGGCTCATGTACCAGAATGGTGGGAGAATCTTGGAATGTATTATGAGGTCAAATGTTTCCTTTTGCTTTTCCCTTTTTGGTGAAAATCCTAAGAACCATGTACCTCTATCATTAAAAGTATGAAATCCTTTGTCTAAAGTTCTATAAAAGGATGTGAGTTCTTTATGCTGGAGAGACGCCCTTTTTCCTTTCTTAGAGGAGAATCCACCCTGGATTGTCATTCCTGTAGGTGGTGACATTTGACTGACATGACACCACTGAACACTCCTGTGACTGAAGACAAGGGACTGACATGACATCACTGACACTCCTGTGACTGGTGACAAGAGACTGACATGACACCACTGACACTCCTGTGACTGGTGACAAGAGACTGACATGACACCACTGACACTCCTGTGACTGGTGACAAGCGACTGACATGACACCACTGACACTCCTGTGACTGAAGACAAGCGACTGACAAGGAACCGCTGAACACTTCTCTTACTGGGGACATTCACAGCCTTCTACTTGTATCTTATGTGATTTTATTGTGCGTGGTACACCCTTGCTAAGAAAACATAATCGAGATTCTGGGAAAATATAGGCCCATATTTATACTTTTTTAGCACCACATTTGCGGCATTGTGTGACGCAAAAGCTGCGCAGACTTACAAAATACAATTGGCTCATAGTTATACTTTTTGACGCAAACCAGCGCCGGCACTGGTTGGGGTAAAAAAAATTACCGCCGTCTAACGCCATTCCTATGCACCATGCGGGCGCCTTATTTAAGGATTGACGTTAGCCGGCGCTGCGGGCTGGTCAGAGTAAAAAAAAAATACTCAAACCAGGCAGCGCCGGCGTAGGGGAAAATGGGGGTTGTGCGTCAAAAAATGGTGCAAGTCAGGTTTGAGTCAAAAATCATGGCTCAAACCGTACTTGCGCCATTTTTTGACGCACAACCCCCATGGAAATGACTCCTGTCTTAGCAAAGACAGGAGTCATGCCCCCTAACCCAATGGCCATGCCCAGGGAACTTCTGTCCCCTGGGCATGGCCATTGGGCACAGTGGCATGTAGGGGGGCCCAAATTAGGCCCCCCATTCCACTTTAAAAAATTAAAAAATAATACTTACCTCAACTTACCTGTACTTACCTGGGATGGGTCCCCCCATCCATGGGTGTCCTCCTGGGGTGGGAGAGGCTGGCAGGGGGTGTCCCTGGGGGCAAGGAAGGGCACCTCTGGACTGCTTCCATGGTCTGAGATCATGGAAGTGAGCCCACAGGTCCCTTAACGCCTGTCCTCACCCAGGCGTTATAAAACGGCGCACATCAGGCTGTGCGCTGTTTTTTAAGGCCAGCCCCCTCCTGTGCGTCAAAATGACTCAGGATTATAAATAAGGCGCACAGGCCTTAAAGTCATTTTTTGGACGGGAACGCCTACCTTGCATGTCTTTAACGCAAGGCGGTTTCCCCCATCCAAAAAATGACGCACAAGGAGGTTTTTTGACGTCCGCGGGGTCGGGCGTCATAGTTTAAATATGGGGCAAGGTTTGCGCTGAATGTGCGTCAAACTTTTTGATTCACATTCGGCGCAAACAGAGTATAAATATGCCCCAATTGTGTTTTGTACGTTTGCGTCGATTTTGCGTCAAAAAACAATGCAAATGCGGCGCTAAAAAAGTATAAGTATGGGCCATAGTTTGCAGAATTTCACCAAAAACCTTCCTGTTAGTGACAGCGATCACGCTCACCGGCAGGTGCAGTGGCACCGGGACCCAGAGGCCAGAGGGGGGGCACTGACCCCTGATCAAGGCTGCATTTTACCACCTAAGCAACAGTTGGGGTGGGTTTGCATTTTCCTTGCTTGCACACAGCCCATGCCTTTCTCAATAATACTTCGGCTTGTTGAATGTGTGTAATTACGACGCCTTATTACGTCTGTTTGTTTTTAAATGTCCTTTCCCATCTGGTAGCCGAAGGACGCCTTCTCACCCTGACTGCTTTGCACATGTTGTGGCTCTTTGTGGGACAAGCGCCTCCCCCCTCATCTTTCTGCCAAGTACAGAACCAGGCGTGGACAGGCTCATGGGGGAGAAGATGGCCCAGTGGGAGGCAGCCAGACAGGCCAGAACCTTCCTGTCTCTTTATCTCGTGAATGCCAAGGCTGCCCAGTCTTTATTCCACCCATGTCTCCTTCTTCCACCACTGCACACTTCCTGTCTCTTCTTCTCGTGAATACCACGGCCGCCCAGTCTTTATTCCACCCATGCCTCCTTCTTCTACCACCCACACTTCCTGTCTCTTTATCTCGTGAATACCAAGGCTTCCCAGTCTTTATTCCACCCATGCCTCCTTCTTCCACCACCGCACACTTCCTGTCTCTTTATCTTGTGTATACCAAGGGTGCCCAGTCTTTATTCTACCCATGCCTCCTTCTTCCACCACCCCACACTTCCTGTCTCTTTATCTCGTGAATGCCAAGGCCGCCCAGTCTTTATTCCACCCATGCCTCCTTCTTCTACCACCCACACTTCCTGTCTCTTTATCTCGTGAATACCAAGGCCGCCCAGTCTTTATTCCACCCATCCCTCCTTCTTCTACAACCCCAGAATTCCTCTCTCTTTATCTGGTGAATACCAAACCTGCCCAGTCTTTATTCCACCCATGTCTCCTTCTTCCACCACTGCACACTTCCTGTCTCTTTATCCTGTGAATACCAAGGCCGCCCAGTCTTTATTTCACCCATGCCTCCTTCTACCACCCCACACTTCCTGGCTCTTTATCTCATGAATGTCAAGGCTGCCCTGTCTTTATTCCACCCATGTCTCCTTCTTCCACCACTGCACACTTCCTGTCTCTTCATCTCGTGAATACCACGGCCGCCCAGTCTTTATTGCACCCATGCCTCCTTCTTCTACCACCCGCACTTCCTGTCTCTTTATCTTGTGAATGCCAACGCCGCCCAGTCTTTATTCCACCCATTCCTCCTTCTTCTACCACCCACACTTCCTGTTTCTTTATCTAGTGAATACCAAGGCCGCCCAGTCTTTATTCCATCCATGCCTCCTTCTTCTACCACCCACACTTCCTGGCTCTTTATCTCATGAATGTCAATGCTGCCCTGTCTTTATTCCACCCATGTCTCCTTCTTCCACCTCTGCACACTTCCTGTCTCTTCATCTCGTGAATACCATGGCCGCCCAGTCTTTATTCCATCCATGTCTCCTTCTTCTACCACCCCACACTTTCTGTCTCTGTATCGCCTAAATGCCAAGGCTGCCCAGTCTTTATTCCACCCATGCCTCTTTCTTCTACCACCCCACACTTCCTGGCTCTTTATCTCATGAATGTCAAGGCTGCCCTGTCTTTATTCCACCCATGTCTCCTTCTACCACCTCACACTTTCTGTCTCTTTATCTCGTGAATGCCAAGGCCGCTCAGTCTTTATTCCACCCATGCCTCCTTCTTCTACCACCCACACTTCCTGTCTATCTCTTGAATGCCAAGGCTGCCCAGTCTTTATTCCACCCATGCCTCATTCTACCACAAACACTTCCTGTCTATTCCGTGAATGCCAAGGCTGCCCAGTCTTTATTCCACCCATACCTCCTTCTTCCACCACCCCACACTTCCTCTCTCTTTATCTTGTGAATGCCAAGGCTGCCCAGTCTTTATTCCACCCTTGCCTCCTTCTTCTACCACCCCACACTTCCTCTCTCTTTAGCTTCTGAATGCCAAGGCTGCCCAGGCTTTATTCCACCCGTACCTCCTTCTTCAGCCACCCACACTTCCTGTCTCTTTATCTCGTGAATGCCAAGGCTGTCCAGTCTTTATTCCACCCATGCCTCCTTCTTCCACCACCCCACACTTCCTGTCTCTTTATCTTGTGAATGCCAAGGCCACCCAGTCTTTATTCCACCCGTGCCTCCTTCATCCATCACCCCAGACTTCCTGTCTCTTTATCTCGTGAATGCCAAGGCTGCCCTGTCTTTATGCCACCTGTGCCTCCTTCTTCCACCACCCCACACTTCCTGTCTCTTTATCTTGTGAATGCCAAGGCCGCCCAGTCTTTTTTCCACCCGTGCCTCCTTCTTCCATCACCCCAGACTTCCTGTCTCTTTTCCTTGCCAGTGCCAGGCTACCTAGTCTTAATTCCACCTCATGCCTTTCTCTTCCACCACCCTACACTGCATTCTGCAGCACACATTGAAAGAAGAAAATGCCTCCAGGGGTTGTTTTTGTGCAGGAAGGTGCTCCTTCCTGCACAGAAGCAATCCTGTCTGCAACGCAGACATCCTTGCGCCATGGTGCAAGGGTCCCTGCATCGGCGCTAGGCAGCCCATTGTGCGCCAGCGCAGAGGGAGAGGACAGAAATACGCCGTGTCTTGCAGGTCACTTGCTGTGCTGCCCTACACCACGGGGCTTGTAAATAAGCCCACATATGCTTTGCCCCAGATTACAACATATAGATGTCTCTTTGCCTCAGATTTTCTGCACATGGACTACAGGGAATGATGAAAGTGGAAACTCTAGGAAGTGAAAATGGCTCTTAGAGCACAGTATACGTCTGGTTACTGCTGCTACCTTCATGGTCCCTGAGACCAGGAGCAGTAGGGCAGTGCCATGGGTACCAAAGAGCAAGCCAGTGATAGCCTACCTATCACTGAACCCATGGGCCTATGAGGAAATGACCTACAGGATAATCTGCCTCTTGCTTTATGATCAGTGCAGCAGGCCCTATATATGCTTCTCTGCCGGACCCTAATAACCGGTGCCAAACACACCTCTCTGGACTCTTCTACTCAAGGCTAAAGGATCCATATGCACCTCTGCAGCACCCATAACCTCCTACAGGGCCCTAATAATGGTGATAAAAATTCCAATACAACTCTTTGCAAGACCCATGTACTCAAGGCTAAAGTACCCATATACACCTCTTTGCAGGACCCTAATAATTGATGCCAAAACAAAACAATTCACCTTACTGCAGGACCCCCATACTCAAGGCTAAAGGACCCATACACACCTCTTTGCAGGATACATATACAAACCTCTGCAGGGCCCATATACCTAAGGTTGCAGACATCATATATGATTCTCTGTAGGACCCTTATAAGCAAGGCTTAAGGACCCATATGCAGTTCTCTACAGGTCCCATACACACCTCTCTGCAGGATCCATAAACCCAAGGCTGCAGGGTTGATATGCATCTCCCTTCAGGACCCTTATACACAAGGTTAAAGGGCACATATTCACCTCTCTTTAGGGCCCATGGGCACCTCTGTGCAGGACCAATATAAGCCTCTGTGGAGGACCCATAGATATTGATTTATCAAAAAAATAGTACATTTGCAACCATAGAAAGTACTCCTTGAATGGGTGCAAATTGACTGCTTTTTGAAATTCGCAAACATCAGCAGTGGTAGGCTTGGAAACCTGCACCAGTCTCAGGTTCCAGGTGCACGAATGGCCATCAGACACCCAAAAGGTGATGGGGTGAATGCCCACAAGTAGTCTAACCAGTGGCAGTCCAGCAGGGTGGCATTCTAAACTATCGATTTACAATCACCGTGCCACTCTAGACAGAGGCCCACCGAATGCGAATCAGTACTGACCCTACTCTTCATGGGAACCTTGGTCATCTCACTTGACATGACTTGACTTTAGTTCTGATGAAGCTGAAGGCCAAATTGAGAAAATTATTAATGTTGCACAGTGTAAGTGCATAACTGAAATCTTGGTGAATAACTGGAATATTATAAATTGTGTTATGTGTTTTTTTCTACCAGAAATGCACATCCATTCAAAGTTCTAGGGTCTGGTGAACGTATCTGGCCTCGCAGAAAGCATTGAAGCTCCGATATTCATTGCTTTTACCCCGCTGAAGTGTATGCCTTTTATCCACCCAAGAAGAATAAAAGGCAGAGCTGGACCTGCGGATAATATAAGTGAGCCGAAGGTTACATACACAATAGTTATATCCGTTATATCAGGCACTCAGCCTACTTTGCTAATTGCCTCTAAATTGTTCGAAGGTCTTATGAATTTACCCAATAATTTGCGAATTATGTGCCTGTCAATGAGTGGAGGAATTACAGAAATAGCACGAAACCGAAAAATCTGACCCCTGCTTCCTAAATACCCCCTGGGGGGATGTGAAGGAAATGAAAAAGGTTTTCTCTGGGACCAGCTGGGAACTCCGTGCAACTTCAAGTAAGAAAAATATTTATTTAAATTACTCAAAAATGGCCCCACTTTTAAAACCTTTCCCTGAAGAATCCCGAAAAACATTTCAGAACATGATTCCATTAACCCCCTTGCCCTGATTTAAAAGGACATATTTCAGCAGCGGGCCTTCTGGCGAAAACTAATAAATATAGCAGCTGTAATCTGGGGCAGCCGCGCTGAATGTGTCAGGTCTGTTTATCCTCAGTGCAGGCCCAATCTGAAGTGCTGGAGCTGCAGAAGTGCACTCTGCCTAGCGCCTCGATAGTCCCTACGCAGTGCAAGCCCGGCAAGAAGTGCTCGAGCTGCAAAAGTGCACCCTGCCTAGCGCCTCGATGGTCCCTCTGCAGTACAAGCCCGGCAAGAAGTGCTGGTGCTGCACAAGTGCAACCTGCCTAGCGCTTCGATGGTCCCCCCGCAGTGCAGGCCCAATAAGAAGTGCTGGAGCTGCAGAAGTGCACCCTGCCTAGCGCTTCGATGGTCCCCCCGCAGTGCAGGACCGGCAAGAGGTGCTCCAGCTTCAGAAGTGCACCCTGCCTAGCGCCTCGATGGTCCCCTCGCAGTGCAGGACCGGCAAGAAGTGCTCCAGCTGCAGAAGTACACCCTGCCTAGCGCCTCGATGGTCCCTCTGCAGTGCAAGCCCGGCAAGAAGTGCTCGAGCTGCAGAAGTGGACCCTGCCTAGCGCCTCGATGGTCCCTCTGCAGTGCAAGCCCGGCAAGAAGGGCTGGAGCTGCAAAAAGTGCACCCTGCCTAGCTCCTCGACGGACCCCTCTCAGTGCAGGCCCGGCAAGAAGTGCTCCAGCTGCAGAAGTGCATCCTGCCTAGCGCCTCGCTGATCTCCCCGCAGTGCAGGCCCGGAAGTGCACCCTGCCTAGCGCCTCGATGGTCCCCCCGCAGTGCAGGCTCAGCAAGAAGTGCTGGAGCTGCAGAAGTGCACCCTGCCTAGCGCCTCGATGGTTCCCCCGCAGTGCAGGTACAGGAAGAAGAGTTGGAGCTGAAGAAGTGCATCCTGCCCAGCGCCTCGATGACCCCCCCTGCAGTGCAGGCCCAATAAGAAGTGCTGGATCTGCAGAAGTGCACCCTCCCTAGCGCTTCGACGGTCCCATCGCAGGGCAGGCCCAGGAAGAAGTTCTCGAGAGCTGCAGAGGTGCACTCTGCCCGGCGCCTCGACGGTCCTCCCCCTCAGTGTAGGCCCGACAAGAAGTGCTGGAGCTGCAGAAGTGCACTCTGCATAGTAGCTCGACGCCCCTCCCCCCCCCCCCCCCCGGCAGTGCAGACCCGGCAAGAAGTGCTGGAGCTGCAAAAGTCCACAATACCTAGTACCTCGACGCTACCAGTGCAGGCCAGGCCAGAAGTCCTCGAGCTGCAGAAGGGCACCCTGCCTAGCTCCTCGATGGTCGCCCACCAAGAAGTGCTCGAGCTGCAGAATTGCACCCTGCCTAGCGCCTAGACGGCCTCCTCGCAGAACTGAATGCCCACTTTCTGGTATTGCCTTCAGAAGAAAGTATTAATATTGCTTATTTTTCACTGGTCATAAAGAGCGCCACAAACAGAGCCAACGCTAGAGACTTCAGGGAGCTTTGACTGAATGCTATTTTATGTTATCAATATTTGCACTATAGATGCACTGTAGAGGTCTTACCTCACATGTCTGGGATGCATTTATCTGGGCTGCATTACTGTGCTTACTGCACATGTCTGGGATGCACTTATCTGGGCTGCATTAGCGTGTATTACTGCACATATCTGGGATGCACTTATCTGGTCTGCATTACTGTGCATTACTGCACATATCTGGGATGCACTTATCTGGGCTGCATTAGTGTGTATTACTGCACATATCTGGGATGCACTTATCTGGGCTGAATTACTGTGCATTACTGCACATATCTGGGATGCACGTATCTCAGCTGCATTAGTGTGTATTACCTCACATATCTGGGATGCACTTATCTGGGTCGCATTACTGCACATATCTGGGCCGCATTAGTGTGTATTACCTCACACATATGAGATGCACTTATCTGGATTGCATTACTGTACATATCTGGGATGCACTTATCTGAGCTGTATTACTGTGCTTACTGCACATATCTGGGATGCACTTATCTGGGCTGCATTAGCGTGTATTACTGCACATATCTGGGATGCAATTATCTGGGCTGCATTACTGTGCATTACTGCACATATCTGGGATGCACTTATCTCGGCTGCATTAGTGTGTATTACCTCACATATCTGGGATGCACTTATCTCGGCTGCATTACTGTGCTTACTGCACATATCTGGGATGCACTTATCTGGGCTGCATTAGTGTGTATTACTGCACATATCTGGGATGCAATTATCTGGGCTGCATTACTGTGCATTACTGCACATATCTGGGATGCACTTATCTCGGTTGCATTAGTGTGTATTACCTCACACATCTGGGATGCACTTATCTGGGTCGCATAACTGCACATATCTGGGATGCACTTATCTGGGCCGCATTAGTGTGCATTACCGCACACATATGAGATTCACTTATCTGGCTTGCATTACTGTGCATTACTGCACATATCTGGGATGCACTTATCTGAGATGAATTAGAGTGTATTAGTGCACACATCTGGGATGCGCTTACATGAGCCTCATTATTGTGTATTACTGCACATACCTGGGATACACTTGTCTGGGGTGCATTAGCGTATTTTACTGCACATATCTGGAATATCTGGAATGCACTTATCTGAGCTGCATTAATGTTCATTACTGCACATTTCTGGGATTCACTTATCTGAACTGCATTACTGCACATATCTAGGATGCACTTATCTGGGCCGCATTAGTGTGTATTACTGCATATATATGAGATGCACTTCTTTGGCTTGTATTAGAGTGTATTACTGCACACATTTGGAATGCACTTATCTGGACTGCATTAATGTGTATTACTGCACACATCTGGAAGCCGCTTATCTGGTCTGCATTAGTGTGTATTACCGTACATTTCTGGAATGCACTTATTTGGTCTGCATTAGTGTGTATTACCACACACATATCAATTGCACTTATCTGGGCTGCATTAGTGTGTATTACTACACATATCTGGGAACACACTTATGTGGGCTGCCCTTGGTGTGTATTACCGCTCTTATCTGAGATGTACTTATCTGGGCACCATTAGTGTACATTTACACACATACCTGGGTTTCCTTAGGGTGCATTAACGCACATATCACAGCTACCTTTGTGTGAATTAAGACAAATATGTGGACTGCTTTCATGTGTGTTACCACCACACATATCTGGGCTGCTATAGGGTGGCCTGCTGCCTGGCCCATGGAGGCTTGTGAACAGGTCCTAGATTCCTTAGTGTGTATGTGTGTAAATGTGCAGGACTTGTACTTGTGTGCAACACAAAAGGATGATGGACGGAGTGCTGAACAATGCAAATACACACCCCCAGTCACAGATCTGGGTTTAACCCATCATTCTTTTGCTCACCATGCCAACCCAGTTTGGACCCAGCCATATGCAAATCAGTCTTGACCCTGCTCCCCATGGGAACAGTCCAGCCCGAACTGCCAGAAACAAGCATCCTGGGACCGGTTTCAGGGTATCACCCTTCATCAGCCAGGCTAGCTTGAATCCAGTGGCACAGTGAGCAAGGGACCCACGTCTGGGCATACCCTTCCTACTTGGGGCAACTTTAGCAAGACAAAAGCAACTTTAGCAAGACAAAAGGATGATGGACGGAGTGCTGAACAATGCAAACATTCACCCCCAGTCACAGATCTGGGTTTAATCCATCGTTCTTTTGCTCACCATGCCACCCCAGTTTGGACCCAGCCATATGCAAATCAGTCTTGACCCTGTTCCTCATGGGAACAGTCCAGCCCGAACTGCCAGACGAGGTCTTCCCTGAACCGGAAACAAGCATCCTGGGAACGGTTTCAGGGTATCACCCTTCATTTGCCAGGTTAGCTTGAATCCAGTGGCACAGTGAGCAAGGGACCCATGTCTGGGCATTCCCTTCCCACTTAGGGCAACTTTAGCAACACAGAAGGATGTTGGACGGAGTGATGAACAATGCAAACACTCACCCCCAGTCACAGATCTGGGTTTAATCCATCGTTCTTTTTGCTCACCATACCACCCCAGTCTTGACCCTGTTCCTCATGGGAACAGTCCAGCCCGAACTGCCAGACCAGGTCCTCCCTGAACCAGACACAAGCATCCTGGGACCAGTTTCAGGGCATCACTCTTCATCAGCCAGGCTAGCTTGAATCCAATGGCACACTGAGCAAGGGACCCACGTCTGGGCATACCCTTCCCACTTAGGGCAACTTTAGCAACACAGAAGGATGATGGACGGAGTGATGAACAATGCAAACACTCACCCCCAGTCACAGATCTGGGTTCAATCCATCGTTCTTTTGCTCACCATGCCACCCCAGTTTGGACCCAGCCATGTGCAAATCAGTCTTGGCCCTGTTCCTCATGGAAACAGTCCAGCCCGACCTGCGAAGCCTGGACTGGAAACAAGCATCCTGGGACTCCAGTAGCTTCACAAATACAGGTGGGTTTGAGTGTTGAGCTGAGACTGAGCAAGAATGCTCAGGGCTCAAGGCCAGGGGATATGGTCATGTGAGCATTGCTAATGGTCTGCACGTTGGACCTGTGGTGGTGGTTGTGTGTGTGCAGAAGGGTTTGGTGAAGATGAGCTGGGTTATGAACCACCTTCTAGGTCAGGCCCTACACAAGGCACAAAAGAATGTTCAAGTAACTCTCTTCTCATCAAATAATTTCAAATAAAAGGTTTAAAAACATTGTTGCGAGCTAAATCTGCAGTTCAAGAAGTGAAACATATTTGCTAAAAGTAAATTGTGTTTAGGAAATTTCCTCACAGCTCTAGATCAACGTCAGTAAACTTTTACTATCTGCCTTAAAAGTATGTTTTCTAATGTGTTCATTCTTCCTCCACCTCTCTAGACTGTGACCACTGGAGCAGTTGAGCTGGGGCACAGCTTCAAGGGGGTGTTTAGGGTGTGACACCCTCAAATAATTCCATTCTTGGCTTGGGAGTTGGGTCTGGGGGCCTGAGTGGTATCTGTTATCTCGGTGTTGATTTTACTAGCTGTCCTGATTTCACTAACTCGTTTTAACGTGCTCATTTTGTGGCCTGGAAGCTTTAATATTTACAGTGACCGGTTTACCAAAAAAGTAGTAAATCTTCACCCACAGAAATAGACTTTGAATGATGCAACTTTACTCCTTTTTTGCTATTCACAAACATTGGTGGTAGTAGGCTTGGAAAGCTGCACCAGTCTCATGTTTTCAGGCACACTCAGCAGTGGCCGCCACAAATGTCAAGGGGAGGTAAGATGGCGGGAACGACTGGGACGGGGGAAACAAGTAAAAAAAAAAAAACACGTTCCTGCTGCCGCCGGTGCCTCCTGCAGCCTCTCTCCTCTGCTCTTCTGGTGTCCCAGCGTTCACTGGGACACCAGCACAGGCTCCCTAGAAATCCTGGCTCTGCTCTCATGCTATACCTAGCATGACAGCAGCATCAGGATTGGTCTGAGCGGCTTGGTCTGCCACTCAGACAGTGCACTGGGGTCTGTGCAGTTTCTCCAGCCTGGCTGCCCAACACAGCCGGGATGAAGAAACCTAAGGGGCATATTTATACTCCATTTGCGCTGAATTTGCGTCATTTTTTTAATCGCAAATTCGGCACAAAACTAAGTACATACTTATATTTTGACGTTAGACACGTCTAAAGTAAAAATATTGGCGTTTGCACCATTTTTTTAGATGCGTGAACCTACCTTCCGTCAATGAGTTGCAAGGTAGGCGTTCCCATCAAAAAAATGGTGCTAACCCTATAGCCCCATATTTATCGCCCAGTGCTAGAATGACGCACGGGTGGGAGGAGGGGATAAATAATGTGCAAACTTGCTTTGCACCATTATTTAACACCTGGGTCAGACCAGGCGTTAGGGGACCTGTGGACCCATTTCCATGGTTAAACACCATGGGATGGGTTCACAGGTGCCCTCCCCAAGCCCCAGGAACACCCCCACCCACACCAGAGGGACACCAGAGGATGGGGGACCCCATCCTAGGTAAGTAGGGAAAGCAGAGGTAAGTATTTCTTTTTTATTAAATTAAAGTGCCATCTGGGCCCAACTTAGTGCCCCCTGCATGGCACAGGGTGCAATGGCCATGCCCAGGTGACAATGGTCCCCTGTGCTGGCCAATGGGGTGGTGGGCATGACTCCTGTCTTTTGTAAGACACAAATCATGTGGTATGGATGGTTTTGCGTCAGAAAATGACGCTAGGCTGTTAGAGGCATTTTTTTTGCCTCTAACCAGCCTAACATAATTTTGTGTTGCACCGGCTTGCACCATTCAATAAATATGCCACCCGGCTGGAGCTCAGGAATGGCGCAAGCCGGTGCTAAACTTTTTGATGCATATCTGCATTAGTGCAGTTTTGCATCAAAAAGTATAAATATGCCCCATAGTGCGCATGTGTGTTTAGACAGGTGGCCAAACACATATGAGCACTCGAGGGGCATATTTATACTCTGTGCTGAATTTGAGTATTTGTTTTTGCGCAAATTCAGCGCAAACTTAACTTCATATTTATATTTCGATGCTAGACCCATCTAGCATTAAAATATTAGAGTTAACGTAATTGTTTGGGTGTGTGAAACCATCTTGCGTCAATGAGATGCAAGGTTGGCGTTCCCATCCAAAAAATGACTCAAACCCCCTAGCACCTTATTTTTCCTCCTGTGCAAAAAAGGTGCACGGGTGGAAGGGGGACCTAAATAATGGCGCTAAGCCTGCTTAGCACAATTATTTAACGCCTGGGTCAGAGAAGGCGTTAGGGGACCTGTGGACCCATTTCTATGGTCACAAACCATGGAAAGGGCCCACAGGTGCCCACCACAAACCCTGGGAACACCCCCACCCACACCACAGGGAGACCAGAGGATGGGGGACACTATCCAAGGTAAGTAGGGTAAGTATTGGTAAGTATTTTGGTTTCAAATATTTAAGTGACATTGGGGGCCCTGAAATGGGCTCCCCTGCATGGCACTTGGTGCAATGGACATGCCCAGGGGACACTGAGCTCCTGTGCTGGCCACTGGGGTGGTGGGCATGAATCATGTCTTTTATTAGACAGGAGTCATGTGGTATGGATGGTTTTGCGTCAGGAAATGAAGCTAGACTGGTTAACGGCATTGTTTTGCCTGTAACCAGCCTAGCATCATTTTTTGAGGAGAAACCCTTTTCCCCAGTACCTCCACCCCCACCCGGCTAACGTCATTTTACCAGACTCTAGCCCACCATTAGTGCCGGCTTGCGGGATACGCTAAATTTGGCATCCGGCAGGTGTTCTGGAATGATGCAAGCCAGCGCTATACTTTTTGACGCAAAACTGCTTTTGCGCAGCTTTGCATCAAAGAGAATAAATATGGGCCTCAGTGCACTCCACTTCCCCTCCCCACTTCCCCTTCCCACTCCCAAGGCCCAGCCCTGCCCCTCCCTTCACATGCTAGCTGAGCCAGCGGCAGAAAAATAAAATGATAACGAAATATCGTATTATTTTTCTGCTGCTGGCGGTTAGTTGGGGAGGGGGGCGACGCTTCTGCGCCACTGCGGAGGAACCGCCCCTCGGCACACTACTGGCAAAAAAACTCCCAACAGATGAATGGATAAATGCTTGCAAATAGTCTCACCACAGGTATGCTCAGGTAGCATTGCAGCCTTTGTATCACCCACGCCACTTAATACATATCAGTATTGACCCTGCTCCTAATGAGAACGGTTCATCGATAACCTGGGTCATCCAACCCCTTCACCCCGCAGCCCAATGCTGTTCTAGTTGGGAAATTTGAGACTGACCCCTGAATCTCACTGACCAAGCTACACCCCTGCAGTTCCCACACTTCCTGCAGCAATGACGTCCTGATCTTTCATGGTCACTTATGCAAGCAAATATAGATCAGAAAGTGTAATAAAATATTTGTTAATGCAATCAAAGTTACACCTGAATGAGTGTTCACTGCCTTTGTATGGGATTTTCCTGAGCACTCTACAGACACACACCGAGAATGCTCACAAGTGAACACTAACAGAAGCTGCAGGAGTGTGTAAGTTAACACACTTATTTCACTGACCTTTGCAAGCTTGAAGATGTTTGTAAGTATTTTGTTGTTTACATAGGCACAGTTACTTTTATTTACTAGCCAAAGACTGTCCTAAGTTTGGAAATCTCTTTTATAAGTCAGCAAGTGGTGTTATGTGCCGGGTAACAGATGTCACAGGACTCCTTGAGCAGCCTCTCAAGGAGACGAAACACCAAAAACTTTTAGAAGTAACTCTTTTAAGTTTAAAGAAAATGTTTATTGATAATTAATACAATTATTCAAAAGATATAAATACATTTGATGACATGAATAAATAATACAGTAACAGTTCACTTATTTGCAAAACCCAAAAGATATCATAATGCTTTGAATTGCAAATATATGTGCATATATTTCAATATATAGGTGTAGGAAGTTATGAACAATATAATTGAATACGATAAAATGTAAAGGAAAAGAGTTCATGGCGGTTTAGAAACCTCTTCCTTTCTAGGAAAATTACTACATGAAGAGTAAGCCAAAGAGTTAAGGTAATTCGTAACAGGGATCCACAACATATCTTGTTTAATAGCGGATAAAGGAGAAACAGAAGCTCTATCCAATCTATGATTATAACATATACCACACCACCAAGCTGGAAAATAGAACTAACTCTTGTCTTTGGCAGAAGGGGGTTTCTCAAGTTAATATCTGCTCTATAAGCAGGGCCACTAGAAATATGCAACAGCAAATTATGCTGCAGGCTTGATTAACTTATGCAGAAAGAAAAGGCAAATTAGGCGATGTAATGCAGCACATTTTCCAATAGCATTAATTAATTTGTATTTTTTTTTACTTCTTCACACAGTCTGTGCATCGGTTTCATCTCCTCAGCACCAGTTTAACACTCAGATATAGCAATAAGTAACAGAAAGGAGACCGGGCATCCTTTGTGAAGGGCCTCCCACTGCACGACAACACGTGTTGCTGCGTTTTTAGTAACTTTTGATCCGTTTGAGCAAGAAACTAATTTTTAAACTAAAATATGTAGATTGTGAAGATGATGATGATTATGTGGTAAGTTCGGTAAATTCATAATCATGTGGAAAACACTGTGACTGCTAAATCGCATAATTCCTGTGGCAGTGTCTATAAATCGCCGATCCACTTCCTCTGACCCTGCTCTTCTAGGGCATGTCCCTGCACTGTGCATTGACACTCCTGCACACATGGCAGGCTGCAGGTACTCCCTCTTTACTCCAGGCATCAGCTGCACATTGGAATTAAGGGGAGGTCTGTGATGTAAGATGGGAAAAGAAAGTGCGTTTGACAAGCAGCAATAAAAAAGGCCATTGTCAGGCGCATCTGCGGAGTGTTAGGTTTCTAGGCTGTGTGCTGCAGACAGAGTAATGTGCTTGGTGTGGGTCTCTCTTCCTCTATAATCTGACAGTTTCCATTTCTGGCTCAATGTATGGGTTCTTCAGGAAAAAACAAGCATTGGTGAAGCCAACAGGTCTCGCCTTTGGGGCCTATTAACAGGCAATTCCTTTTTGCAGTGCTGTACAGCATCGGCAAAAAAGCATTTGCTGTGCAGCATGGCCAAAAAGAAAAAAGGCACGATGATGCAGCTGCAATTGGCCTGTACACATATACAAACTGACTCAGGCACCACGTTAATTTTTATTTACCCATGTGAGATGGGTCAGTAAATAAAATAAAAAAAATCAAAGCAATGTAGCACAAAAGTGCTTTTATTTTCTAAAGCAGAGGAGCAGTGGTAAGTTTCTGCCTGATGCTCCAAAACAAATAACATGTATGAATAAAACATAGGACTACAGGCATTACAGCAGTGGTTAATTGGATAAAAAAAGTTCCAGGGCTCTCGTCAGGAATCCACTGTAGCTTGCACCACACATTGCCCATCCTGCACTGCCAAAGACAATACTAACACAACTGACAACCATCACACTCCTGCAAGTGTGACAATTCAGAGGCTTCCAGGACACCCAACAATATGGCCAACTAGAACAATGACTTGGCAGTAGATATAATCATTTTAGTGTATATTGAATTAATAAACAGCTGTTGTTCTGCTAATCTAAAAATTAGTCAAACAGCGCCACCATGGGACATACTCTCAAAAGTGCAAGTGCTGACAATTAGGTACTGAGGCTGAGCACTAGAAACCACTGGCTCAAATTAAGTAATGCATTGCAGGAGGGGCAATGGAGGACAGGTTCATGGTAGAGGGTAGAGTAAAGTAAAAATAAAGGGTGCGGGAGGAATCAGTACATGATTGAGAGAGCAACACAGAGGGCAGAGGAGAAGCACAGGAGGGAGACAACAACAAATGAGCAAGGAAAAAGGACATAAGGGAGAGTGAAGCAAGAAACTCTGGAGCAGGGAGAAACACATTAGCGAGAGTGAGCAACTTGGAGTGCAGGAGGGAGGGGGAGAAGCACACAAGAGAAATGAAAAACGTGCACTCTTAAGGAGTGGTTAATCAAAAAGGGAGCAGGGGAAGGATGTAAGGACACGTGTCAGCTAATCAAGAGGCTGGTAAGGATACTGTTCTCTAAGAGATGGACAACACAGGAAGGAACAATATCATCAAGGAAGCTCATTGAGTGAAAAGCAAGGAAATGAGAGTGATAATAAAGTCAACCAATGGTAAGCAATGGGTGGGCTTTAAGCCCACTGTAAGCCCATAATAGGTTTTTTACAATAAGTGAGACTTAAAAACACAAGTTGCACTCCCCAAAAAGTAAGAACCAAGGTTCACTGCATGACCACATTGTGCAATCTTGGGCAAATCACTCCATATTCTTCTGCCCTATTCCATTTATGTGCCTAAATTATAAATGTTTGAAAGAGCCTTCAAACTAAAAGAAGTGCTCCAATATAAAATGCATCTTTATATGGCTCCTGGTCAGTCTGTCTTACATTGGCAGAGCATTGAGCAGTCCGTATTGTACTAACATGTACCTTTAAGCAGCATATTTTGTTTCCTGCTTTTCTTGAAGGGGTTGGGAAATGGCAGTTCTAGTAATAGTTCTTATTCTCATATTATGAATATTATGAATGTGACTGTATAGTTGTGCGGTACAGCTTAACTAAGTGACAGTACTTGGCTTCTTGGAGCTGGATGTTGACTTCAGTCTGCAGTTATGATTGGCCCAAGGTTGTCCTCATGGATGGGCAGATGAGTCAGTTGAGAGCACCGCTGTGTTCTTGCTCTCACTCATCACGTTTCCAAGGGACCAGTGTAAACCCACAAATAATGAACAACCAGGGGGTAGACTGGGCATTCTGATTAATATTGTTTCATAATGATATATTTTCATAAAGACACCAACAGCTTCAGGCTTTTTCTGTTTTTGTAAAATAGGAATGTAAGAGAAGATGCTTTCAATGTTCCTTGATGAGGCATTTTTGGCTTTTAGTACTTGGTCACTTGTCAACCGGCGGGCCTGAAGAAGACTCCAAATCTGTAAAGGCTGAAACGTGTCGACCTGCTGTTTTTTGGAGGAGCTAACAGAAGATGAACTTTCTAAAAACTTAATGCTGGGAAAGTTCAAAACCTGTCAGAAAGAGATTTTGTTTAAATCTTTCTCTTGCTACCCCCTGGAGGATTCTGGACTTTTGAAGTGAATTCATAAGCACCGCCTATTGTTTTCAAAACTGTGGTTGGGACAGGCAAGAGATGACCACAGAATATGTATATTCATTTGGAATTTATATGTTAATCTATCTGTGTAAATATGTGTCCTGTCTATTTATGTTTGACGTTATTTTGTTTACTAATTTGTATTACAACATACCCCTGAATGCATAATAGTAATGAATAAACACATGCAAGGCTGTGTACAAAGTTAAATGGTGATTTGTAATGATATTGACAAACTTAGCAGGGGTGTGGATTTTAATCAAATATCTACTTGTCCATGTGACAGGTTGCTTCTTAAATCTACCTGCCCTGTAAAAAAAATCTACTTGTCCCTTTGGTGCCATGTAGTTCAGCGACAAATTATGGCAGCAATCTCATTTTCTAAGAGCTCTGATAATAGGCTTTCTGATTATGCTAGGGCTATTACTATAGGAGGGCTTGAATACTTGCAATTTAAATCCCTACTATAGAAATGTCCTTATTTTGCCACCTTTCCGCAGGTCTATATAGTGGGGCTGGAGGAAGCAGTAAGCAATAGTTCCAGAGCTGGAATGCCTTTGAGTCTGCAAACCTACTAACTTGCATGTTTAAGGATTTTCACCAGCTCTTCTCTAATCTTTTCCGATACTGGGAAAGGTTGGAAGTTTACTCCTGACAATGGAAAAGTAGAAGTTCTGCCAGGGTTGGGAAAGAAAGTGGTTGGAGGGAAAGTGAACGTGTAAATGCTCAATAGATTTTCGCATGAGCAAATCTACACATACATATTTGCTTGTGTTAAAATACAGTTCACAAATATTTTCTAGGAGTACAATTTCCTGGTCTACTCCTCTAAGTTCTTGTGAATTCATGAAAGCCACAAATTCAAAGACATATACCATGGGTGCACTTTTAAGAATTGGGTCCCTAATTAGGTCTGGTGTTAATGAAGACATTTTGTTTTTATTAAACTTCTATTTCTCTTTCTATCTATCTATGGGTTGGCTTTACTGTGAGCGATCACAATCTACTCTTCCACAAGGGGAAGTAGTTTTATTCAGTGCCAGGAACTACTGTGGCAATCAGTGGCGAAACGAAACTGGAGGGGGACCTCTGCAAAGAACATGAAGCCCCCCCTCCAGACTCACTCAGGGCAGGTGCTGTGCTGAGTCCTTGTAACTTGCATTCTAGGACATAATAAGTCAGCAGAGCTTTCGCTTATCAGATAACCTGTACTGTGGAAAGAAGATTAAATCTGAGCTTTGCACTATAGTAACACGTTTGTGGAAGTGTAGGTTTTAGCACATTTGGGCCACATTTATTTTTACTGTGGCATAGCATAAGCATGCATTGGATATACAAATGCTTATGCCAATTAGTGTGTCTACTTATTTCTCTGTACTTCTGCCCTAACTGAACTCATATTAAGTAGGACACAAAGGCCATTAATGGAAATAAATGGCATTGGTATTTTAAATCCCCTACACAAACCCTTTATCGGTGCTATTTCTATGACCCCATGTTGTATTTTTAGTCACTTGTCCTATTGAGAGGTTCTGGTTTCTGGTGGATTCAGTGAAATTCCTTAAATCCTCAGAGCACAAATCCTATGTTGTAAAGCCCTAGTGGGGTGGTGGGGACTCATTCGATGGGACCTCTCTCTCCACAACATTTGTTTTAAAAAAATGACTGCATTTGAGGGAACCCTCTTTACAGATACATGTGAGATAATCCTCTGGGCATCGATTTAGCTCATTTCTCAAGGCTTTTTGGGTTCCCTCCACTATCCTCTGAGCCCCCTTTAAAAAGATGCTTACAGAGAATCAATCAATCGGGATTTATAGAGCGCGACTAATCACCTGTGAGGGTATCCAGAAAAGAACTCCTTCCCTAAGATCTACTCTGAGTTCAGGGTCCCTCTGAACAGTAGGGCAATGAATGACCTGGGCAGGAACATGTGGATTGTTAATATTACTTAAAAAATACAGAATAATTCCCCCAATAAAGCCTTCTGCTGAAGGGACATTATGGTTAAAAAAGACAGCGACATTAGTTAATTATGGTGATCATTGCAAACATAAATCCCCGATGCACTGCTCATGACCTCACATATGAATTCACAGATACCATAATCAATGGCATCAGACCCTTCTCTTTCCCCTCCCCCTTTATTTCCTGGATTTCCAGATGCTGAGAAGGTTTGATTACTTTGGCATGGTAAATGCCAAGTGCCTTCTTTACAGCCTTCTGCTGCTGTAACATCGTTGGTTGATTTACGACTTATGTGTTTTATCTACTTTAGTGAACTTTGAATTGTTTTTGTTAAATCAAAATAGAAATGTTTAAACCAAAAAGAAAACATACATAATGTTACTGTTGTTTTGTCCGGCTGCAGTACCACTGATCACAACTAGGTGTCCTCACTGTTTTAATAGAGGGAAGAAAGGCTAATTCACAATCACTGTTATAGTTAATATGTGATACAATCATTACAAGCAAGGGAAAAGAATGTAGTGTTATACAACACTAGCGATATAATTAAGATTACCAGTATTAGTGACAGTACTGGGTAGTTTTATGCGGGTTAAACGCTTCTCATTCTAGAATGTCTGTTTGGTGACTTGTTTGGTGATCTTGAGTGGTTTTGAGATCTATTGTGACATCATTCACTAGATGGCCCCTATAATGCAGCTTGTAGATTGGAGTTGACTTGCTGAACAGCTCCGTCACCATGCAGAGTCACGAAGCCAAAGGCACAGTATCTTTATGAGATCATAGGACTTTATCTGCCAACATCTGATAAACCATTAACAATAAAAGTGTTTGCGAAAATCTAAAATTTCATTGGAAGTTGCTCAATTAATTTTTTGGTCTGGCCAATATTCAGCCATAGGGGGCATTTAGGAAGAGATTCACTAAACTCATGTTGCAATAAGCAGTGGCAAAGCCAATAAGTCTCGCCCATGCCAGCGCTCTTGACCTTGCCAATGTGTTTTAGCCATGGTGTACACCAGTGTGGTTGCTGTTCAGCATGGCTAGAAGTTTGTGGCATTGAGGAGAGTGGCATTGAGGGAGGGTCATAGAGTGGAGAGGTGAAGAGTGGGTTAGAGTGGCAAAGAGTGAAGTACAGTGGCAAAGAGAAGAGTGGCAAAGAGTGGAGTATCAGAGTGTCGTGTCATGGAGGGATGTAGAGTGGAGGGACATAGAGTCGAATAACATGTAGTAGAGTAGAGTGTTGTGGAATGGCATAGAGTTGTAGAGTGAAGTGATGTGGCGTAGAGTGGAGTAGAGTTGTAGAGTGGAGTGATGTGGCGTAGAGTGGAGTAGAGTTGTAGAGTGGAGTGATGTGGTGTAGAGTGGAGTAGAGTTGTAGAGTGGAGTGATGTGGCGTAGAGTTGTAGAGTGGAGTGATGTGGCGTAGAGTGGAGTAGAGTTGTAGAGTGGAGTGATGTGGCGTAGAGTGGAGTAGAGTTGTAGAGTGGAGTGGCGTAGATTAGAGTAGAATAGCCAATGATAAACTGGTGTATAGTGAAGTGTATAGAGGCATAAAGTGTCATAAACCAGGATGTGATAGAGTGGAATAGAGTGTCGTAGAGTGGAGTACAGTGTAGAATGAAGCGGCACAGAGTGGCGTAGAGGGGAGTGGGGTAGAGTGTCTTAGAGTGGAGTAAAGTAGACTGTCAGAGTGGAGGGGGCGTAGAGTAGAGGGTCATAGAGTTCATTGGCGCAGAGTGGAGTAAAGTGCCGTAGAGTGGAGTGGGGTAGAGTGGAGTGTCATAGAAGGGAGTGGTGAAGGGTGGAGTAAAGTGGCAGGGTGTGTTATAGAGTGGAGTGCCACAAAGTGTTGTGGAGTGATGTAGAGGGGAGTAGAGTGGCCTAGTAGGGTGGCATAGAGTACAGAAGAGTGTGATAGATTACCGTGTCAGAGTAGAGTGGAGAAAGCATGGTCAATTAGTGCATTGCTGTTGCAGAGAACATATTTTTAATTGAAATGGCCATCACGTTTGCACACACCGTTGTACTGACTACAAAGCGCACCAATGACAATGCGTGGAAATGGCATCATCTAGTGTACTGAGTTGCTGTTATTGTATTTAAATATTTGTTTCCATCTCACTTCCGAATTACAAAAAATGTGCTCCATTTGTGGTTGCCTACTTATGAAATATTTGCACAGTTTATTTACAGACATTAAAATTTTGTTGTGTGCTAGAAAAAAATATTGTCTTTCCCAGAATGTGGAAGTTGGAGGAAGAAAACTAAACACCAAGCTCCCTCGAAAGACAGAGCCTGACATTTGGCCTTTGTCTTTGAAAGCACAGTCACCTTTAAAATTCCCCGCACCAATGCGAATTATGAAAACATTTGTGAACTTCAATGCGTGCCCGCATATGGTGCAAGGGGATAAAAATTCACCAGAAAATAATGACCAACAGCTGTTTACAAAACAAATCCTAGTCAGAAGCAACTGACAAACTGAGCAGAGAACCACTCTAGAGGCAAATAGTGATTTAGTGAATATGATCACTAGTGATTTGTCAATCAATGTCAGTCTCCAAATGGACTCTGAGGTGAAGGTGACTGGATGCCACGGGCCCATGCGTTGGCGTAACAAAGGCCCCCACAGCACTCGCGGTGTGGCAGGACCCCACCTCCAGGGAGCCTCCCCAGCACAGCACCCTGGCCTGAGAGCTTGTAAGTGACTCCGCACGGGGCCCCTCCATGTTCTTTGCAGGTGGCCCTCTCACGTTTCGTTACGCGACTGGACCCATGCCGGGTGACCAAGTGCATCATAATATAGGAAACAAGCATTTGCAATGCAATGGGTCTCACATTTGCTTGAGTTAGACCTGTTGGCCTTGTAAACTCCTAACTGGACTTTTTATGCCACATAAATGGTCAACCCTGCCTCGTAATTTTGTCTTTTCCTGCCACATAATTCGAGTGGCCCTGCTTGTAACTAAAGCACTTCCATTTACCTTCATCCTCTATCTGCAGCCAAAAATGAAAATGTTGCCATTTAGCATCCTAATTTAAATCTGCCACGCTAATTCCAATAGAATACCACTTTCACCGCCCCAGCATCAGAGGTGCTGGCTGGCTGACACAATTCCCAAAAAAACAGTCACAAGACAGCCACGAGGAGTAACAAGAGAAGTAAACTAGAAGGGCGACCCAAACATATTAGGAGCGCTCAAACAGTCAAAGTGTAATACGGATGTTAAATTGGCCTGAATCATGGTGAGAATTGCAATAAGGAGAGAATAATAAAACATATACAATTATCATGTAAGCCCAATAAAATCTATATCAGAAACAAACTTTTGGCATTAGACTGTAATGCTTAGAACAGCCCCTAGAGGACAACACAATGAAAATAGCGTTTGTAAGAAACATGGTCACTAACCATGCCCCTAGAGGACATAGCCACATGAAAAGAAAATATCAGAAAGCAAAAGCAATGCATTGTGGCTGTATAATGAGCCTCTAGAGGACATAAGGCATTACACATTTTTAGGACTAACAGACCTATTGCAATGAATTACAATCAAGGCCTTTAAAACATAAACTACTCCCAGCTATAAAAAATAAAGTTACAATCATGAGAGTGCTTAGAAAGAAACTGAATGGTGGGAGGGGTTATTATTTTGGGGTCCCCACTAACCTAGTGTAGGGACCCAGAGATGATATAGACAGAAAGAGAACGTTGTGGTGAATGGTTTGTAGGTGGTCCCATGGTCCTAGGACCACCACAGGCTTAGTTATGTGTGTGAGTGTGGCTTTTAGCATCATTCTGTGAACACTGTACGTACTCAGTGGGCATGGCCTGTGAACCCTGGGCACAGATGGTGATCTGGGGTCATATGGACACTGCAGTCCCAGAGAAGGACTTTACCTGTCTATATCAAATACAGACATCTAACTGACTGGCATGGCAATATGGTGACTGATGTCATAACGAGACTAACTTGCTTAAACGTGGAGGAACTAGCATCATAGAATGCGGAACTGACGTCATAGCAGATTGAAAGTGGCACAACAGAAGGGGATCACAGAGGAAGAAAGACATCTAGCAGGAGAAACCTTCCGGTGTTGAGAAACTGACCTCACAATGTGAATAAGTGACATCATAAAACACATGCAAACATCACAGGGGGATAATAAACTGACATCATACAAGGAAGTGACATCACAAAAGGAAGAAGTGGCATCACAGAAGGAGCACGTGCCATCACAATGCCGCAGTGGGAGCCATCTTTAAAGGACCCAGAGACGAGTAAACAGTGATAGTTGGACAAACTCCTACTGAACTCTCGCAGGCACCGTCCTGGTATGTTTCTCTTCCTGCCCCAGCCCTGCCTTCCTTTGAAGGACCTCGTTCTGACATGTGGACCAGCCCTTGCAAAAAAGCTCAAAGGAACCCTACACTGGAGGAGGCCGTAGCTGGAATGGGGCAGTGAACATGGCTGGGTCATGGCAGCCTCGAGCCCCAGCAGCCCATCGGGGAAATGCCAGGGTGGCAGAAAGGCCAGTCCGGTTTGCTCCCAACCACATCACCTCATGTGTGTCTGAGAGCCCTGGCGTGTTTGACTCTGTCCCAACCCTTCTGTCCTTTCAGTAGCGTTAACTAACATTCGACTCTGTCCCAACCCTTCTGGCCTTTCAGTAGCTTTAACTAACATTCGACTCTGTCCCAACCCTTCTGGCCTTTCAGTAGCTTTAACTAACATTCGACTCTGTCCCAACCCTTCTGGCCTTTCAGTAGCACTAACTAACATTCGACTCTGTCCCAAATCTTCTGTCCTTTCAGTGGCGTTAACTAACCTCTGACTCTGCCCCAACCCTTCTGGCCTTTCAGTGGCTTTAACTAACATTCGACTCTGTCCCAACCCTTCTGGCCTTTCAGTGGCTTTAACTAACCTTTGACTCTGCCCCAGCTCTTCTGGCCTTTCGGTGACCCGGGTCTGGTACGTGGCTAGCTCTGTCCAGGTAGCCGGTTTCTCAGGGAGGCACAGACCTCGCCCAACCCTCCTAGCATTTCAAAGGGCTCATCTAAAGCGAGTGACCCTGCCCCAGCCCCGCCGGCTTTGAGAGGCACAGCCTGCCGCGTTTCCCTATAGTCCGGCAGTCCTGTAGGACCCCCTCGCCCCCTCCCTGAAGCTTTGCTTGGCAGCAGAGGCCTGACACCGGTTCCGGCCCATTAGGAGCCCGCTGGAGAGGTCCATTAAAAGCTTCCCTTCCGACGCCTCCCGGTCCCATCCCTGGAAGCTGTTTTTCTAACCCGGAGAACATAAATCTGCGCCGGACAGAGGGTGTGGACGCGCCCTACCTTCGGACCTCCGATGCTGCCGGGGTCTGAGAACCACTCAGGCCCCCGAGGGGCGCTCAGGCGCCAGGACACCCAGACATGCGCCCTCGGCCCCTGGCAGCTCCTTCATGTGCAGAGGAGAAGAGGGCTTGCGAGGCCAGCGCCAAGCGCCGCGGAGGAGCCGAGACTTCTGAAAACCTGCAGGAAACAACGCCAAAAGGAGGGCAAACGAGTAAAAGTTTGGAACAGGCAGTCCAGACTTCTCAAATATCAGCGACGCCCGCCTTCCTCCCCGCTCCCCCTCTCCCAGATGTGGCTCTTCCTCAGCCTCACTCATCCTGGATCTTTGTCTGCGGTCTCTTTTTTTGCTTGTTATTTTTTTTCCTTTTTTTGCACACATTTGATTGAAGCGACGATCTCGGTGCTTCCTTCATTCTTCCTTTCCACACTTGCTTAAGTCCGTTCTCGCTTTCTTATCTATTTACCTCTCCTTCCTCGCTTCGCGCTCCCTCAATTTTTTATTTGCTCCTTTCCTGCTCATCTTTATTTCTTCATTATCTCCATTCTTCCCCTTTTCTTCCCTTCCATTTTTTCGTTTCTTTTAGCTCCCTAACTCCCCTCCTTCCTTTTAATTTTCCCTCCCTCATTTCTATCCTTTCCTTCTTCCCTTTGTTCTTCAGGTTGTATATTTGCATTCTCATTTCCATGTCTTTAATTATTCTATCATGTTGTTCTTCCTTGCTTCCATTTCATCTTACTCTCTCCCTCCCTTCTCATTCCTTTCTTTTTTCCTATCCTCCTTTTTCATGTATTCTTTCAGTCCATCATTTCCTCCTTCTTTCCTTTTTTTACCCTTTGTGCCTGCAATCAGTCCTTCTCCCATTCCTCCCCTTCCCTTCTTCCGACCATCCCTTTCTTTGCTTTCTCCCTTCTTCACTTTCCTCCTTCTTCACTTTCTTCCTTCTTCCCTTTGTTCCTTTTTTCACATTCTTCCTTCTTCACTTTCTTCCTTCTTTACTTTCTCACTTTCTTCATTTTTTTTCTTCTTCACTTTCTTTCTTCACTTTCTTCCTTCTTCACTTTCTTCCTTTCTTCACTTTCTTCTTTCTTTAGTTTCTTCCTTCTTCACTTTCTTCCTTCTTCACTTTCTTCCTTTCTTCACATTCTTCCTTCTTCACTTTGTTCCTTTCTTCACTTTCTTCTTTCTTTAGTTTCTTCCTTCTTCACTTTGTTCCTTCTTCCCTTTCTTCCTGTCTTCCTTCTTCACTTTCTTCCCTTTCTTTTTTCTTCACTTTCTTCCTTTCTTCTTCACTTTCTAGACTTTCTTCCTTTCTTCACTTTCTTCCTTTCTTCATTCTTCCTTCTTCACTTTCTTCTTTTCTTCACTTTCTTCCTTTCTTCACTTTTTCCTTCATCACTTTCTTCACTGTCTTCCTTTCTTCCCTTCTTCCCCTTTTCCTTGCTTCACTTTCTCCCTTTCTTCACGTCCTTCCTTCTTCACTTTCTTCCCATGTTCTTTTCTTCACTTTATTCCTCTCTTCACTTTCTTCCTTTCTTCACTTCCTCCCTTTCTTCTCGCCCCCTCTCTCGCCGTGCTGACACTTCTACACCTCACAGCACTCACTGCCTGACATTACAGATGTCCAAGCCCTGCCACAATGTAACAGGAGTCTTGGGGTCTCTGATAGGTGTCACTGAAGCACAACAGGATTTTTCTTCCCGGGCCTCTTTGAAGGGTCTTCTCTCTGAGCTGGTGACACTAGTGACCCTTTTCATTTTCTGGGATCTCCTTGGCATGGGTCTTAGGTGGCATCACTGACAGAAATGGCCCTGCTGTGTTTTGAAGCCAGTCTGTGCCCTTTGCCCATTGCATGCCAAACTCAGACAGTCACCCCTTGTGTGCAGGGCATGGCTACCCAACCAGTCACCATAATCAACCCCGCGCCCTGTATATAGATTTTATTTGCTTTTTATTTTTTTTATTTTTTCCCGTTTTGTAGATGACAGTGTGGTACAAGACAAGGATGCCCACTTTCCACTTTATTTATTTTTTTATGCCTTGAACCTTTCTTAGTTCGCATCAGAAACCATCTGCAAACGAGTGGGTTCGATTTTGAGAATATTATCAAACTGGCAGCTTGTGCTCCAGGTACCTGATATAGATGTGGGAACCTGAGGCCTTGCTCTCTCATGCCACGTCCTTGGCACAGTTCTGGTTAGTAAGTGAGTTCAGAGAAAGCTTAGGTCTTCCCTGTACCAACCTTTGCTTGGACCTTATGTTCAACCTTCGCTGGTGCCCGACAGAATTATTTGGCAGTTTGATTACTGATGCCAAGGACTGGCACTGAAAAGGTCCTTTGAGTGCCTGACTTGATTGCCCCATAGAAGGGCAGTAGGCACGGTGCCACCCTGCACAGAACAGTACATGTGAACAGTGTCAAGCGTCTCATAGGAAGTGCCCAGCTAGGAAGGAAAAAACAGAAAGGAGAAAAACACTCCCTGACAATATTACAGGTCTTGATTAAGGAAAAGGGTTAATATCGGAGTGATAGGCAGCCACAAAACGTCCCCACCATCAGAGAAGAGGAAACCCAGCAAATATATACCCAGGATTCGATCCAGAACATGCTCTGGATCGAATCCTGGGTATATATTTGCTGGGTTTCCTCATCCCGATGATGAGCTCATGCTTGATGCTCCATGTAGAAAATCCTTCAAGGTCACCATGAGCATGGAGATGTAAGAATGATATAGTTGGCTCAAACACTCAACCGTGAGCAGAGCGCAGCTTCTAGCAGCATGCCACCTGAGAGCGCAAGGAGCATCCCTGCTTCTCCTGGATACAAATACTCTCTGGTACTCTCTTCTTAGAGCCCTCAGCACTGGCACAGTTCCCAGCAGAGGTGTCATATCTGGGCGTGTGCCAAATTTGCGTAATTCACTTTCACATAATTGACGTTTAGTTGAAAATCCTTAAAAATATGCATAGTTACACAAAATGCACATCCGTCATTTAGTGCTATATTGCTTTTGGAAACTTCAAAAACAGGACATGATTAGGAGGTAGAAATCCTGATTTTAAAACCTCACCATTCTTCAGCTCTCTGCTAGCGGTGGCGCACTTGTGGTTGCCTAGCACCAACGCAATGGTCCCTGCATTACGAGTAGCATTGCATTTGTGCAGGAAGGAATGCCTTCCTGCACAAAAAAAATTCAAAGTGGCATTTTCATCTTTTTATGTATGCTGCAGAGTGCATCACATGTAGAAAAAATAGAAAAACGAAGTTTTTAGGATAAAATCAACACATTTCTCTTCCTTACGCCTCTCTGTGGTAAACAGACTGATTCCACGCAATTACAGCATTGCAAACCTTGGTAAATCTGGAATAGCGTGAAATCCATGGGTGGATGCATGGGAACGCCCATGCTCCACGCGTGAAAAGCCTCCCACTAAGAAATGCAACACAACTCAGTGCAAGCTGCAACGTTGCGTCACATTTTGCTACAAAGCTACGCAAGGCCACGCAACTCTGTCCTTGCATGGCTTTGAATGTCCCAAATAAGTCTTGGTGTTGCCCTGTGTCACCTTGCGCGACACTAAGGCTTAGTAGATCTGTGTCTAAATATTTACTTGAGTAGATGCCTGAGGGAATTCATTCACAAATGCTTGGTGTAATCAATGAGTGACTGATTAAATGAATGAGCTATTGATTAGGAGTGTAAGGAAGCCAGCGAGGAAGCTAGCGTCTTAGTGACTGGGTGAATGAGTTGTGTTGTGTGAGAGAGTCATTAAGTGAGTGAATCTGCTCTGTGACACAGCATACTTTTTAGACACTCAGCAGAAAAAAATCTTAAGGCTAGAACTTGGACCCTGTCCATGAGTGCAGCTCATGAGTAAGACACAAACCAATATTATGCACAGTTCACATAGGGTGATGACAACACATATGTTAATTGTGAAGTATTGGCTTAACCTTACAATAAACATCCACATTTTGGCACAGTGGTTAATACTGGTGTACTACTTTCCCTTGTAAGGTAACCCTGTATCCCCTGGGGAATCCAGGGCATCATAGCAGAACCACTCAGAAAGGTAATTGTTGCTGTATATTAAACGATTTTTACAAAACAATCTGATAGATTTCACTCAATGAAATCTATCTAAAAACAAAATAAAACAAGTTTCTCAGCTTGTGAAGTGAAGAGAATACATGTGGCGCACAGGTGCAAATATTATCTATTATTGTTGCTTAGGGCACTTGTTTTTATATACAGTGAATGTTGACGTTTCGGCCTCTTCTTCAAAAGATAAATCGAACCTTCATCAGGAGAAAAGATTTAGAGGAAACACCGAGAGACTAAACTAGCAAGCACGACCTATACTTACTTCTAGGCAAGTATGTGTGGCTGCCAACTAATGCAGGAACTACCAAGAGGTTAATTAAAACTTTAACAGTCTGCAGTAAATCTGAATGACATGGGCAAGCTATCTACCTGCTAATGCCATTCAGCACCTTCTCATGAGCATCAAATACTGCATAAATTCAAATGCAATGCCATACACCAAAAACTACCCTGCGACGTCTCTGCAGATAAGAAGTTGGTGGAACCTGCCTTTGATGCAAGACACAGGCACTGCGCCGTCATCAGCAGTATAATATTGTATAACTCACTGGCCTTTCCCGAGCTATTTTCAAGATGTCCATATTTTCTAAAGCGCTGTCTGTTTGCATCCTCTAGCCTGGTTGCACACTCTCTGTTCCTCCTGCCTTGTCTCTTTTATCCATCCCTGTCTGTCTCTGCAATTGCACTTCTGAATGTGGACCCCCAGAACTCCGTGATACGTGAATACTGGGGACAGAATACTGAAAGGTAAGTGCATACAGCAAGGTATAGATTTACGATTCCTAACTCCACATCTGCACACCTTGAAGATATACATACCACGTAGGTACATCTATGTTAGATATAGGAACTCAAGACCCTCTCATCATCTATTCCCATTATTCTGCCCTTGATATTGTGTTCCACTGATAAGGGATCGATAATCAGTCTGCAGACCCCTCTCAGTACCGTTGTCTTTCTGTATCCATCAGTCTCGCTGGAGGCTCTCTGTGCCTCCTGCCTCCAAGGCCTGGGGCTGCCTGGCATCTGCTACAGGTCTCTTCATCTTTGTGTCTGTCTGTCCCTCTGTCTGTCTCCACTAGACGCACACTCTCTGCTCTGCCAGTCTATCTCAGTATCTCTGCCACTGCCCCTCTGTCTCAGCCGGTCTCACTGCCCACTCTCTGTGCCTCCTGCACTCCTCGCCTGCAGCTGCTTTGTTCTACCCATCTCTTTATCTCAGTATCTGTCTGTCTGTCTTTACCCTCCAGTACCCTCCACACTCTGTGGCTCCTGCCTTCCGCCGCCTGCAGCTGCCTTGTTCTACCCATCTCTCTATATCTCAATATCTGTCTGTCTGTCTTTACCCTCTAGTACCCTCCACACTCCGTGCCTCCTGCCCTCCGCCGCCGGCGTCCTCCTTGCTTCGTCTCGTTCACACCCTTTCTTGTTTCAAGAACACGAGATTGAATTTATTTCGCAGAGGGGAGTCCATTTGATGTAGAGCTTCCTCTGGGGGGCATGCTGGGGGCGGTGAGGGAGGGGGGCATACCTGGGAGCCACATGTCAAAAGGCCCTCTTTGTATTCAGTTCCCGAAGCAGCCAGATGTTTAAAAGCCGAGATGTTTCTTTAAAGTTCTTGCACACGTGGGGACCAAATGGAAAAAAACAATAGTGTTGGATCAAGGCAGAAATCCCTCCCCTGCGCCTTCAGCCGCGATCAAATAACTGCCCAAAAGATCAGAGCGTGGACCAGAGGGTGCAGCCCAGTGTGCAGAGAGCAAGTGCCCAGACCAGGCAGCAATGCCAGGCGAGGGGCACAGACCAGCAATCACAGAAACCACCTGTAGCAGAGGCAACTACAGAGAGATCGAGAGAGGTCACCAGCAACGCCCCGTGCAAAACACAGCAGCAGCAACAAACACCAGACAAAACAAGCAGCCCCCTACACAATACCCTACCAACATTCAACATCAGCTAAAAAAAAGACCAGAAATGACGACCAACTACAAAGGGGACCAGCTACAGAGCTTCTGCAGCATCACCAGACTAGCGACAGGGGCCTCCTGTAACAGAGGCCAGCAAGAAGATGCCTGAGGCCAACAATAGCACAAATCTGCTACAGAGGTCAACAATGACAGGCCAACAACCGTGGAGACCAGCAACAAAGATTAGCAATAATAGAGACCAGCTACATCAAAGGTCAACTGCTGAGAGATCAACAGGGACCAGCAATGACCAGCCACCTACAAAACTTCCCTAGCAACAATAAACAGCAGCTAAGAAGACCAGAAATGAAGACCAACTATAAAAGGGACCAGCTGCAGAGACTGTACCAGATTAGCAACAGAGGGATCCTATAACAGAGGCCAGCAACTAGGTGCAAGAGGCCAAACACAACACAGACCTTCTGCAGAGGCCAGCAAAGACAGCGGAAGACCAGCAAAAGAGATGAGCAATGTTAGAGATGAGCTACAGCAAAGGCCAACTACAGAGAGATCAACAGGGACCAACAACAACCAGACACTTGCAAAATACACCAGCACCGATAAACACCAGCTAAAAAAAAAGAAATGAAGATCAACAACAAAAGGGACCAGCTACAGAGACTCTGCAGCAAAACCAGACTAGAAACAGATGCCTCCTATAACAGAGGCCTGCAACAAGATGCCAGATGCAAGAGGCAAACAATAACACATATCCACTACAGAGGGCAGAAACAACAGGGGAGACTAACAACAGAGATCAGCAATAATACAGATGAGCAACAACAAACGCCAACCACAGCAAGAATAATAGGGGGCAGCAATCACCACCCCCCTACAAAATACCCTGGCTTCATTAAACATCAGCAAAGGAGACCAGAAATGAAGACCAACTACAAAAGGGACCAGCTACAGAGACTCTGCAGCAATACAAGACCAGTAACAGGGGCCAGCAACAAGATGCCAGATGCAAGAGGCCAGCAATAGCACAGGCCTGCTACTGAGGCCAGCAACAAGAGAGTGCAGCAACAGGGGGGCCAGCTAAAGAGATCAGCAGAGGTCAAATATAAGAAATCCGCTGCAACAAAGACCATCATAGGTCACCTACAATAGACAGAGATACTGAAACCAGCAATATGAGACCAGATGTTCCAGATACAACTGGACTAATTACATAGACCAATCAACAACAACATACTAGCAACATAAAACCAATACAACAGGGACCAGAAGGAAGAGAGCAACTGCAGGAGGCCAACAACAGCAGGGATCACTACCAAATAGAGCAGCTACAGGCAACAGCAGAGCCTGCAGCAAGACACCCTGTGTAGCACTGACCGCCAGTTACACAGGCCGGCTGCAGCAGATGTCACCTGCAGAGGAAAGGTACAATAGCGGTCAGGATTAGCTGAGACCAGCTAAAGGCATTCACCGCAACACTCCCCAGCATTAACAGTAACCAACACAGGTTAGCTACAAAGATTAGAGATGAAGGCATCTACAATCAGGGCTGGAGTTTGCTAATATAACCCCATGTGTAGAGTGGCGTAGAGCACAGCGGTGCAGTGGCATAGAGTTCAGTGGCATGGTGTGGTGCAGAGCAGAGTATAGAGCCATAGAGTGCAGTTGCAAAGAGTGGAGTGATGCAGAGTAGAATAGCATAGGATGCAGTGGCATAGAGTGCAGTGGCATACAGTGTAGTGGCATGGTGTGGTGCAGAGCAGAGTATAGAGCCATAGAGTGCAGTTGCAAAGAGTGGAGTGATGCAGAGTAGAATAGCATAGGGTGCAGTGGCATAGAGTGCAGTGGCATAGAGTGTAGTGGCATAGAGTGTAGTGGCATGGTGTGGTGCAGAGCAGAGTATAGAGCCATAGAGTGCAGTTGCAAAGAGTGGAGTGATGCAGAGTAGAATAGCATAGAGTGCAGTGGCATAGAGTGCAGTGGCATAGTGTGGTGCAGAGCAGAGTATAGAGCCATAGAGTGCAGTTGCAAAGAGTGGAGTGATGCCGAGTTGAATAGCATAGAGTTCAGTGGCATAGAGTGCAGTAGCATAGAGTGTAGTGGCATGGTGTGGTGCAGAGCAGAGTATAGAGCCATAGAGTGCAGTTGCAAAGAGTGGAGTGATGCAGAGTAGAATAGCATAGGGTGCAGTGGCATAGAGTGCAGTGGCATAGAGTGTAGTGGCATAGAGTGTAGTGGCATGGTGTGGTGCAGAGCAGAGTATAGAGCCATAGAGTGCAGTTGCAAAGAGTGGAGTGATGCAGAGTAGAATAGCATAGAGTGCAGTGGCATAGAGTGCAGTGGCATAGTGTGGTGCAGAGCAGAGTATAGATCCATAGAGTGCAGTTGCAAAGAGTGGAGTGATGCAGAGTAGAATAGCATAGAGTGCAGTGGCATAGAGTGCAGTGGCATAGAGTGCACTGGCATAGATTGCACTGGCATGGTGTGGTGCAGAGCAGAGCAGTGCAGGGTATAGAGCCATAGAGTGCAGTGACATAGAGTGCAGTGGCATGGTGTGGTGCAGAGCAGAGTATAGAGCCATAGAGTGCAGTTGCAAAGAGTGAAGTGATGCAGAGTAGAATAGCATAGAGTGCAGTGGCATAGAGTGCAGTGCCATAGAGTGCAGTGGCATGGTGTGGGGTAATGCATAGGATGCAGTAGTGCTGAGTAGAGTGGCATAGAGTTCAGTGGTGTAGAGCGCAGAGTAAAGTGTTGTAGAGTGCAGTGGTGTAGAGTGCAGTGACAGTGTAGAATGGTGTTGAATAGAACAGTGTAGACTGCAGTGGTGCAGAGTAGAGTGAGTGCAGTGACGAAGGGTGTAGTGGCATTGAGTAGAGTGGAGTGGCGTCCTTGGCATGGAGTAGAGTAGAGTGGTGTAAAGTGCATTAGCATGGAGTACAGTGGTGCAAAGTAGAGAGGCATAGAGTTCAATGGTGTAGCGCGCAGTATTGCAGAGTAGAGTGTCATAGAGCGCAGTGGTGTAGAGTAGGTTGGCACAGAATGCAACGGCATAGAGTGAAGTGGCACAGAGTGGAGTAGAATGCTGTGGCATGGAGTGGTGTAAAGTGTAGTGTGGCCTCATAGATATGGAGTAAGGCAAGGCAGTGCAAAGCGCTATGTTGCCTTGCTCTACGTCAAAGAGGCATTTCATGGGTGTTGCAGTGGGTCTTCCCATGCAACACCCATGGGTTTTGACTCATTCACAGATTTACAAGGATCTGTAAACCTGGGAATGCGTCAAAACTGTACGCCTCACCAGGGGAGGCGTAACCAGGAGAAATAACTTTATTTCTCCTTGTTTTTAACTCTTTCTATGTGTGCTGCATTCTGCAGCACACCTAGAAACAGGAAATGCTTCCACTGTTTTTGGGCATGAAGGTGACCCTTTCTGCACAAAAACAATCAAGACAACACAGTGCCTAGCCCTGTGTTGGTGCCAGGCACTAATTTGTGTCCAGCGCAGGCAGAAAAGACAGGAATGTGTTCTACTTCTTTAATACAGCACATGCCTGCCCTTTGCTTTTGATGCACGGCAGCACAGCAAGGAGCCTTGTGGCGCTGCCCTGTGCCAAAAAGTTGTAAATAAGGCCCATAGTGTGTTAGCACACTTCGATTACAGACAACGGATTTTCAACTGAAACAACCATCACATTTCCACAGCTATACAGTTCTACAAATACAACCATACAGTTTACAAATACTTGCACAATTCATTTAAATGTGTGCTAGAATAAAAACCTTTCCTACTCCCAGTATTGAGATAGATTGTCACATAAATCATCTCACTTTGAAGTCAGCAAAAGAAAAGTAAACACCAAACTCCCTTCAATGACAGAGCCTGACATTTGATCTCTGTCTTTGAATGCACAGCAAATGTGACAAGATATGAACAAGATTGACAGGACTGTTTACAGAAAGGAGCATTCATGGAAGAATACAAGGAGAGGTAGTGTGAAAGGGCTTTGCTCCTTGGGAGGGACAAATGCACTCTTGGCAGCCTAAAACAAATACAGCCAGCAAATAGAAAGTGAGGAAATGTGAGGTACAAACCGCAAAGCCAATTATAAGCAATTGGTGCAATGCATTTTCAAAGATGCCATTCTGAATACTCCTAAGATGTCTTTAGCAAGCCAGACAGATGTGCTGTCTTGTAGTTTTCAACCTAAAAAGAGTACATTTAATTCTGAAGCAAGATGTGACTGCCAAGATTCATCCTCGGCCTCCACCGCTGTCACACAAAATAACCAAAGTCACAAAAGTAATGCAAAGATTCTGCTGTATCTGCCCTTTCCCTAAATACAATTGACCCACACACTTGACTCTAATAATCCCTTCCCCATCCCAAAATGTCCTGCCTGATAAACTTGATATTCTTCTAGGTTTTCCTCACACTCAAACTCTGTTCCCCTTCCTTGGCCCATCCCTATAAATCCTGGTGGGCAGTTCCTAAAAATATTTCTTTTCTTTCATTCTCTGGTAATTGGGGCTAGCACTTTGTAAATTATGTGCAACAACAGAACCACAGCATCACCCATCCTCTTCTCTAACTTGCCCCTGTTGTCATCACTTTTCTTTTAGAGTAATGTGCGGGGTGCTGCAGGACCCCCTAAGTACTCATGCTGGAGTTCAGAAGGTTGCGCTATGAAGATGACTTTAAGTTTTTTTTTTTATCTTGTCATATTTGTTGTGTGTTCAAAGACAGAGGCCAAACGTCAGGCTATGTCCTCTGACAAATTGCTGCTTGTACTTTTAACAACACTGTCTTAGATACCGGAGTGTCTTAGATAACAGAGTGTCTTAGATAACAGAGGGAAGGCGGATATGATCCTTTTGGATCTGTTGGCAGGCTTCAACACCGTTAAGCATGTGGTCCTGTTAGATCGCCTGGCAAAAACTGAAATAGGAGGCCCAGCACTGGAACTGTTCCGTTCCTTTCTCTCACACAGAGAACAATCGGTTGCCCTGGGAATTTGGGGCCAGATGTATCAAAGGGTTTTTATCCATTCTGTGTCTATAGGAAAATGTATTCGTACATATGGCCCTTGGTTTCTAAGAGCTTTCCACTGCCATGTGGGGTCCCTCAGGGCTCATCATTGAGCCCCATGCTGTTTAATATTTATGTGGCCCCCCCTTGACAAGACTAATTCAGGTTGTTCGCTTTGCCCCAGTAGCATATGCAGATGACACACAGATCGTTGTGTCTATCCTGGAGGATGTTGATGAAATGGTACATCGATTCAATGGATGCACAAGAGCGATGGAACAATGGATGAGCGTGAACAGTCTTTTGCTTAGCTCAGCTAAGACCGAGGTTCTTCTTTTTGGCAAAGTTTCGGAATACTGGGATCAATCTTGGTGGCCCAGACCCACTCCGGTATCTTCTATAAGGAAAGATTGTCTTTCAATGCACAGATTAACAAACTTACCTCTTCCTGTTTTTTTCTGTTGCGTATGATTCAGAAGATTCTTCCATTTATCTCTTTTGAACTCCAGAAGTCTGTGGTTACAGCCTTGGTGTTGTCACTGGTGAACTAGTGTAATGCCTTATATTTAGGAATGCACCAAGGCTCTTTGAAAAAACTTCCAGGTTTACGGAATGTGGCGGCACGGCTCCTGAAGAGAATTCCTAAGTTAGAGCCAGTGTCTGAGACATTACGTGAGCTTCACTGGATTCCTATGAAGAAAAGCCTGCCTGTCTGGTGCATAAAACCCTTCGTGGGGATGGCCCAGCATGCCTGAAAAAATCTTTTTTAGTACAGTCCTACTAGGGCTTTACGCTCGACCAATTCTAGGACAGTTAAGGTCGGTAAAATTAGAAGAAAGGATTGGGAAGTTAAGAGTTTTATTCACTCCACAGCACAACTCTGGAATAACCTACCTGAATACCTGAGTAGCAAATCTAATCTTTTTAGCTTTAGGAAACAGCTGAAAACGTTGTTATTCTCCTGCCCAAAGTAAACAGATGTAAGCATCAAGTTTCAGTTGGTGTTGTTCCCTATTTAGTGCAGTAGTTATCAGTGCCAAGACACCAATGGCATTCATATGCTATACAAAAAATATATATTTGAATTTAAATCACTTGTGTTTACTTTTCTTTCTCTGACTGCAAAGTTAGAAAATGTGTAAAAGTGACCTAGGTGACAATATTCCTTGAGTACGGGGAGAGTGAAAAGAAAGGCTGTAGGATGTAATTTCTTTCTAACACACAATACAATTTAAATAACTGTAAATGAGCTATGCGCATATTTCAGAATATATAAGTAGCTAGGAAAGCACAATTGAAACACATTGTTCGTGATTCTAAAGTGTTATGGAAATAATGATTTTAATATGATCAAAACAAATCAATACACCTGGTTAAGAGCCCCTGAAACCCAATTTCCACACAGTATTGTTTGTGTGCTGAATAGTTTTAGCAGTAACACTCTATGCCTGGGCACATTTAGTGGCCATTCCAATGGAAAGTGTTCTGTCTGTAAATGCCAGGGCTCTGCTACACCAAGCTTCAATAATATATTTGTGCCAGTGTTCTTCAAAATGCACCACCAGCTACATAAGGCAACTTTGCCCCTTATGACATCAGTGATATAACACTGAGGCAGTGCTCCCACTTTGGTGTCCCATCACTACCAGCCTGCTACTGTTCCTACTGTACCAATGCAACAATGTATTCTTCTGGAGCTAAACCATGGGACCTCGATCATATTGAAGCCACATTGAAACTCCTCGCCTATTCCAGTAGGTAAGCACGTGTGAGCCATTTTTGGGGGTCTTTTAGCACTATAAATGTGGAAGAAATTGGACTGAAAATATTTAAAGATGGGTCGGCCTCCATGCATGGGTATACCAGTTATACTGGAAGAGGCAATCTCACCCACACTTAGTGGCATACTTCATCATTGGCAAACTCACTTCAACCTGGTAAGATAATACCACCCCGGTGACTCGGTACGAGGTAGTTCTTTATAAGAAATATACTGGCTAGAAGAGGGATCGAGATGTAGTATAAATACCTTGAGGTAACCCCAAGAGAATACCTTTAATAATGAGTACCTGTGACATACTTGAAAACAAGAGAAGGCCGGGTGATAATTAGGTGCGATGACCTGTTCATCCAAGCCAGGCCAACAGGTTTCCCCTACTCTAGTGGCAAGTATGGTCAGTGGCTTTTGTCAGGGTCAAGGCGATCACTGCTCATTACTCTAGGTAAAAAGCACACGCACATGTGGGAAAAGGAAGTTCCTACCTCCAGGTTAGGTGTGAATGAATCACCCTACTTATGGGTTGTTGGTACTTCTCGGTCTGGTCAGATGGAGGTACCCCCTGTAGTCACACATTCGTCAAGGGGTGCACTGGTGACTCTGGGCACTGTACCTCTGTGCGGCCGGCTGCATTAATTGCATGCACAATTCTGGTGTCCTACCAATTGCTGCACTTACCATAATCCACATTTCAACATGTGTAATTGGCAAAACATAAAACAAAGTTTGGTTATGGGTAGTACCTGGTGGTTGTCGTTTCATTACACCTGGGGCAACAATTATTTTTAGTTTCCTGACCAAGGATGTCCTTGGAGGGACATCCAGTAGCAGGAAGTAGAACGCGGAAAGTGGTGCTGTGGCACCTTATTGTGTTCACGGCAGTACTACGAGGTGGATACTCCGCGGGATACACATGGGGGGGGGGGGTGGTTCAGTGGCCATGCTAGTCTTCCATTGACCAGTGCAGGCCTGGATGTGCCTGGGACTGAGCGCACCAGATGAGGCTGTCATTGGCTGGGTATTTACCCAGTTGGGTATTTTTGGGTGGAGAGACCTCAGGGCTACCAGTTTGGTCTGCAGTCCTTGGGCTTAGAACCAGGGGTGAGGTAGAGAGTTGCCAGATGGAATCAGTCTCATCCCTCTGTGTAGCAGCGTAAAATAGCTACAAATTCTCTCATCAATATCTCAACTGTCATGAATTATAATCGATGCGAAACCAAGGGCTTGGTGGCCATCATGTAAGGACACTCCTCCATGTCTCCTTAGATTCACCTTTAATCCCAGCTTGCACCTGTGTCTCTGCTGAACAGTCTCAATTGACAGAAACATTTTATTTTCCACTTGTGATGACTTTGCCACGTTGCTGCTTCCATTTTTAGGTCGTGCGTGCAAGCGCTTTGACCGGTTGTAATCTATCTGTGGGCTTTTAACCACGCCCCCCGCACGCTGATCATTATCACTCGTTCGTGGGCTTGCCTTTCAAAACCCGTTTCTTATCATTGGTAAATGCTTTACGTTTCTCCCTCCTTGGGGCATCGACACTGTTACATTAATAATTGCACGTTTGCCGATAGTTTGCCTGTGAGCGAACTTCTTTTTCCTTTTGTGTGTCTCCTTTGCACTCATGCTCATTGCGGCCGTGGCACTTTGAATGTACGTACTTATGTGAACAGTTTTACTTTTCATTTTCAATTTACGTGGCAACAAAAGTCCAGTTACGATTTTACAACGCTAACAGCTCTAACTCAAGCAAATGCGAGACCGATTGGATTGCAAATGCTTGTTTGGTTGTATGGCCTGGTGTATGGTCATTTTTTCTTGATTCTATTGCCCTCCCTTCCCTTTTCCCCTATTTTCCATGTGTCTGCTCCAATATCCCATCATACCTTTTGGTGATGCTCAGAGTTGACATCTTTTCAATTATTATCAGCTTCCCACCTACCTGGAGAATCTCCATTCATTTCATTTGAACCATTCATCTTTTTGAACCAGACATATTCCTGAATCATCTGTCAGATACTTCCTCACCAGAGCTCTACTTGCATCGTGAAGCCCTCTTTAGAGTAGGGCTGAATCCATGCCAAACTTACAGGATAACCACTATGTAACTGAGTTGCATTTATATTCATTGCATTTACATGTATCTTATGTGACTATCCTTAGAATCGCCAATGGGTCTGCCACCATCTCTCTCTCTTGGGCACACAGTGGGCACCCTGTGGACCTTTTGTGTACTTTGTTATCCCTTGCCTGGGTAGCCTCTAACGCCTCCCAGATACTTTCATTTTTTTCTTTGCCCCAGCCGAGAAGAGAACAGGCACATACGTTTTCTTCCCAGTCCTGCTCTTACCTTCCTTTCATGTCTTAAAAACACACTGCCCGCTTCTCACATTCTTTTAGACCCAGCAGAAAACATGACTACAGCTCCCAGAATGCATTGGGTTGTTAAACAGAAACTACCACTGTCTGTTTAGTGGCGGGATCATCTTGTAACCTTAATCCTATGCCATTCTTGCGAAGGCAGAGCTCATCATGAATCCGCACCATCTTGTGAATTAGTATTGAATACCTATCGGATGGTGCCCCCTATGTTATGTTATATTGATTTGTATAGTGCCCTAATCACCCGAGAGGGTTTCCAGGCACTTGGGCAGGTGTGTAGGTGTGAGGTGCCCAAGGTGCCTACTGAAAGAAGCACGACTTCAGCTTGTTGCGGAGCTCAAGGAGTGAGGAGGGGCTCTGATGTGTTGGGCGAGGGCGTTCCATGTCTCAGGTACGATGTAGGGGAATGAGCGACCTCTGTTTTTCCTTTTGCAGATGCGGGGAATGAGTGTGCGTGAGAGTGAGGTAGAGTGTAGGTGTCTGGTGGGTTGGTGAGTGTCTGCGGCTGTTCATCAAAAGTGTTTATGCTAATGACGCCAGGGTGCGCTGTATTGTAAATACGGGCAACCAGGGTGGCCTTAGGTGCTGTAGGAGGGGGGCGCAGAAAAACTGGCGTATCAGCCCTGATGTCAGAGCCGACTGAGGCTGATGTCAGAGCCGACTGAGGCTGATGTCAGAGCTGTCTGAGGCTGATGTCAGAGCCGACTGAGGCTGATGTCAGAGCTGTCTGAGAATGATGTCAGAGACAGTTAAGGCTGATGTCAGAGGTGTCTGAGAATGATGTCAGAGCGGTCTGAGGCTGATGTCAGAGCTGGCTGATACTGATGTCAGAGCCGTCTGAGAATGATGTCAGACCTGGCTGAGAATGATGTCAGAGCCGGCTGAGAATGATGTCAGACCTGGCTGAGTATGATGTCAGAGCCATCTGAGTTTGATGTCAGACACGACTGAGGCTAATGTCAGAGCCGCCTGAGGGTGATGTCAGAGCCGCCTGAGGCTGATGTCAGAGCCGACTGAGGCTGATGACTGAGAATGATGTCAGAGCTGTCTGAGAATGATGCCAGAGCTGTCTGAGAATGATGTCAGACACGACAGAGGCTAATGTCAGAGCTGGCTGATGTCAGAGCCGTCCGAGGCTGACGTCAGACACGACTGAAGCTGATGTCAGAGCCCTCAGAGGCTGATGTCAGAGCCGACTGAGGCTGATGTCAGAGATATCCGAGGTTGATGCCAGAGCCGTCTGAGGCTTATGTCAGAGCCGTCTGAGGCTGATGTCAGAGCCGTCTGAGGGTGATGTCAGAGCCGTCTGAGGCTGATGTCAGAGGTGTGATGTCAGAGCCGTCTGAGGTTGATGTCAGAGCTGCCGGAGGGTGATGTCAGTGCTGTGATGTCAGAGCCGGCTGAGGCTGATCAGTGCTGTGATGTCAGAGCCGTCTGAGGCTGATGTCAGACGTCTGGTGCTGATGTCAGAGCTGTGATGTCAGAGCCGTCTGAGGCTGATGTCAGAGCCGTCTGAGGGTGATGTCAGAGCCGTCTGAGGGTGATGTCAGAGCAGCCTGAGAATGATGCCAGAGCTTCCTGAAGCTGATGCCCGAGATGTCAGAGCCGTCTGAGGCTGATGTCAGAGCTGCCTGAGGGTGATGTCAGTGCTGTGATGTCAGATCCGTCTGAGGCTGATGTCAGAGGTGTGATGTCAGAGCCGTCTGAGGCTGATGTCAGAGCCGCCTGAGGCTGATGTCAGAGCCGTCTGAGGGTGATGTCAGAGCCGTCTGAGGGGGATGTCAGTGCTGTGATGTCAGAGCCGCCTGAGGGTGATGTCAGAGCCGCCTGAGAATGATGCCAGAGCTTCCTGAAGCTGATGCCAGAGATGTCAGAGCCGTCTGAGGCTGATGTCAGAGCTGCCTGAGGGTGATGTCAGTGCTGTGATGTCAGAGCCGCCTGAGGGTGATGTCAGAGCCGCCTGAGAATGATGCCAGAGCTTCCTGAAGCTGATGCCAGAGATGTCAGAGCCGTCTGAGGCTGATGTCAGAGCTGCCTGAGGGTGATGTCAGTGCTGTGATGTCAGATCCGTCTGAGGCTGATCAGTGCTGTGATGTCAGAGCCGGCTGAGGCTGATGTCAGACGTCTGGTGCTGATGTCAGAGCTGTGATGTCAGATCCGTCGAAGGCTGATGTCAGAGCCGGCTGAGGCTGATGTCAGACGTCTGGTGCTGATGTCAGAGCTGTGATGTCAGATCCGTCGAAGGCTGATGTCAGAGCCGTCTGAGGCTGATGTCAGAGCTGCCTGAGGGTGATGTCAGTGCTGTGATGTCAGAGCCGCCTGAGGGTGATGTCAGAGCCGCCTGAGAATGATGCCAGAGCTTCCTGAAGCTGATGCCAGAGATGTCAGAGCCGTCTGAGGCTGATGTCAGAGCTGCCTGAGGGTGATGTCAGTGCTGTGATGTCAGATCCGTCTGAGGCTGATGTCAGAGGTGTGATGTCAGAGCCGTCTGAGGCTGATGTCAGAGCTGCCTGAGGGTGATGTCAGTGCTGTGATGTCAGAGCCGCCTGAGGGTGATGTCAGAGCCGCCTGAGAATGATGCCAGAGCTTCCTGAAGCTGATGCCAGAGATGTCAGAGCCGTCTGAGGCTGATGTCAGAGCTGCCTGAGGGTGATGTCAGTGCTGTGATGTCAGATCCGTCTGAGGCTGATGTCAGAGGTGTGATGTCAGAGCCGTCTGAGGCTGATGTCAGAGCTGCCGGAGGGTGATGTCAGTGCTGTGATGTCAGAGCCGCCTGAGGCTGATCAGTGCTGTGATGTCAGAGCCGGCTGATGTCAGACGTCTGGTGCTGATGTCAGAGCTGTGATGTCAGATCCGTCGAAGGCTGATGTCAGAGCCGGCTGAGGCTGATGTCAGACGTCTGGTGCTGATGTCAGAGCTGTGATGTCAGATCCGTCGAAGGCTGATGTCAGAGCCGGCTGAGGCTGATGTCAGAATTGTCTGAGGCTGGAGTCAGAGTTGTGATGTCAGATCCGTCGGAGGCTGATGTCAGAGGTGTGATGTCAGAGCCGTCTGAGGGTGATGTCAGAGCCGTCTGAGGGTGATGTCAGTGCTGTGATGTCAGAGCCGCCTGAGGCTGATCAGTGCTGTGATGTCAGAGCCGTCTGAGGCTGATGTCAGATCCGTCGGAGGCTGATGTCAGGGACGACATCAGAGGCTCCCCCGTTGTGAGGCAAACATCTGTCATCTTTTTAATATGGATGTCCTGTTACTGTTAAGGGAGCCGTCTGAGGCTGATGTCAGACGTCTGAGGCTGATGTCAGAGGTGTGATGCCAGATCCGTCTGAGGCTGATGTCAGAGGTGTGATGTCAGAGCCGTGATGTCAGAGCCGTCTGAGGCTGATGTCAGAGGTGTGATGTCAGAGCCGTCTGAGGCTGACGTCAGAGGTGTGATGTCAGAGCCGTGATGTCAGAGCCGTCTGAGGCTGATGTCAGAGGTGTGATGTCAGAGCCGTCTGAAGCTGACGTCAGATCCGTCTGAGGCTGATGTCAGAGCCGCCTGAGGCTGATGTCAGAGGTGTGATGTCAGACCTGTCTGTTAAGAGACAGTGAATATTTTGTGTGATTATTGCGTCAGACTTTATCTGAGCTCCAAACCTACGGCCGCCTCGTGGATGAAGCCTTCCCTACTCAGCTCGGGTTCGCTTTGTTTTATTGTATAGGGCGCTTGATGCCAACGTGGCACTGACTGGAGGAGAGTGGGAGACGGGGCAGGGCTGCTGTACTCCTTCCCAACACTGCCCCAGTCCCAGAGGAAAGGCCTCGGACAGACGCATCGTGTCTTCCCATTCCTGGGGGTTGGGAGGGGAAAGGGGGGCTCGTGCTGGCCCCGAGCTGACCATAAAAAGCACAGGTTCCGGGCGCCCTCCAGCCTGTTTACTAATGTGTCACCCGCACGTGCCCCGTCACCGGGCAGTGATTTATCCCAAAATGATGCCGGGAAAGAAACATTTGTGTAACTCGCAGAAGCCCGGCCTCCCGTGTGTGCGCGGCTGTCATAATATTTACCCTCGGTGGGTTCATTATCGCAGAGTCCTCGGTGCCGCTGGAAGGCCCGCCAGGTGCGGAGGCACAGGGCGGCGGGCAGGAGGGGCGGCGATCCTGGCCTATACCTCACAGACAAACTTGGGGGCATATTGAAGAGCCCTTAGCCCCACTAAAGCATCATTTTTTGACTCCAAGGCAGCCTAAACTGGCTTTTTCTCCAGGCCATATTTGCGCATTGGCACAATGGATGCCTTGCGCCACTTTGTAAACCCTTGTGCCACATTATGCCTGCTCCAGACATAATGTATGCGGGGGGGGGGGGTGTTCCAGCGCTAGGAGTTCTGCAAAAATGGCGCAGTGAAATTTCGCATATTTCACTGCACCTTTTTATGTTGACGCTATTATGCTAATGACCACCATGGTCCACTGTATTGTAAATACGGGCAACCACGGTGTTGTTAGGTGCCGTGGGGAGTGTGTGTGCAGAAAATTTGGTGTATCAGCTCTGATGCGCCACTTTTTCCTAAATATGGGCCTTGGTGTTTCAGAGCGGGTGATACCGCCAACAGTAACTGGGAACTACCGCCAGACTAAGATACCATCCATTAAAGAAAAGGAAATTCGAATTACCAGCAAAATCCTCTTTGCTGAACTCCTGGTGGTGGTAACATTGAATTACTGCTTGTAAAAAATGCATTACCAACTTGCAATGAGGTCATTCTCCTTACAGAAAAAAAGGGTGTTCAAAATTACCCGTAAATTTCCCGCCCCAGATAACATGAGCTCTGAGCTGATTTTGAAATGTTACAAAGCATCGCCTTCTGCAGCGCAAGGTTTTGGTTGCGTGTGGTCACAAGCACACAGGAAATGACGCAAGAGGGTGTGTCCCTGCCATGGAATCAGAAATGCATTGGTGGCCTGAAGAGTGCGACCACCCTGCAGCAAAGTGCATCCCAGACAGTGGTTCCTTACACCGGAAATGCATGGAAGTAAGCATTTTGCTGGCGGTAGTTTTCCATCTGTGTTAATTACCTCCAGCAGTATTTACCCCTGAGTATTTCCACAATGCTTGCGATCGTTTTTTCTGCAGGGAGGCCCTGAGAGCCATTGAGGAATCGAGGCCAACCACACCGAGCTGTGAACTCCCAGCGCAACAAAAGAGACCACATTAGTGTGATCTGTGGAAATTATAAGGGCGGTATTTATCTGACACAGAACATACCGGTTACATAAATGACCGGATAAATTGAAGGCTGGTAGAGCACAATTGCACTGCACATACACGCCACAAGAAAGAGAAGGGCAGGAAACACAACACACCCTCAAAGATGCATCACAAATTGTGCATTCCCGACATCGTGCCACCATTCAAGCCACTTAGCATCCCCAGATGTATTTAGGGCCAGATGTACGAAGCATTTTTCTAGTCGCAAAGGGGCCGATTCGCCGAATCGCACGTTTGCGTATAGAAAAATGCTTTTTGGGATGTACAAAGCCCAAACTGCGATTCGGTAACTTGTTACTGAATTGCAGTTTGGGTTTTGCGATTCGGTATTAGGAAGGGATGTGTCAAGGGCGTACTTTCCTAATACCGAATCTAAATGATATGTATGATTGTTTTGTGACTGCGAATGCGGTCGCAAAACAATCGCAGTTAGCACCAATATCAAACTGGTGCTAACTTGTTCGCAATTTGTGAATTCATGCGAAAACATTTTTTCAGAGCAGGCAGTGTCCCGCGGACCACTGCCTGCTCTGAAAAAATGAAAAGAAAACTTTTCATTTTGTTTTTCGAAATGCATTCCATTTTCCTTTAAGGAAAACGGGCTGCATTAAAAAATATATATATATATACTGCATCATTTAAAAGCAATCACAGACATGGTGGTGTGCTGTCCCCAGCAGGCCACCATCCCTTTGAGTGCCGCCATTCCAATGGGGTCGCAAATTGCGACCTACCTCATGAACATTCAATGAGGTAGGTCATTTGCGACCCCATTGCGAATCGCAGACAGTGTCATTGACACTGTTGTAGCAAAACCGGATCTTCGTACATGTGGCCCTTAGTATTTAAAAGGCACGGAGACGGTCTTTTCCAGTTATTGTTGGCATTATTATTAAGAGCTGTAAATATCAGGTGTTGTGATAACCTAGTTCAATGGTACTTAAAGGCAACCATCAGACCGAACCCGGTGGTATGTTTTTTTGTGTCGCACACACGAAGGATCGAGTTAGCAACGACCAATATTGGAAGCGATAGATGGTACGATCGCTGTTTCTCATCAGAAACTAGTGATGAAGGATTCAAACACGCCCCAGCGGTGCAATCATGAAGACCAGCTGCTGGGAAACAGGGACATGGACATCATTTAGGGGTCGCCGCTGCGAACCCCGGCTTGCCCTTTGCGACCCCTGGCACTACCTTTGCGACTCCCAGCCTCAGAAGTGTATAAAAAATGTAGTGCCTGGATAACAGGAGGTTGGGGCTCCACTGGCTTTGCTTTCTGCCAATTTTGATTACACTAATAGTGAATAATAAAATATTATTCACTATTAGTGTGATAAATATGGATTACAATTAGCTGGAATATGACAGTAGCAGTTGAGGTAAGTAAAAAAGTGCTTTTACGTGTATGTTGTGAGCATGCTTGCAGGTGAGCATGTATTTATGCAAGAGAATGTATGTAAGTGTGAATTTATGTATATGTGTGAGTATGTGCGTATGAGTGAAAGTGGAGGTTAAAGGTCGTGTGATGTCACTTCTGCTACCCCTGGCATTTCGGTGAATTTATGTCCATGTACCAGGAGGGGGGGTATCTTTAGAGACAGGGAAACCTATTCACAAAGGTAACTTTTCACATGTAAATTTGCTTATTTACAAATTTATTCTTGTAACTAGGCGTAAATGTACACTTTTTTTTGGTATTCACTAGTCCCAAGTTTAGATTTACACCTGAAAGTAGACTTTTGTGTCCCCACTCTAAAACCAGGAGTGGAGAGTTTCAAGACTTAATTTACAAGTGTAAAGTTACTACTGGTTCTAGACAGGCAGGGATTTCTGCCACCAGGGTACAGATAATAATAATAACGTTTTCATTCTTTAAGAAAATATTTTAAATATTTTAATGTAAAAACATTGTAATTGAAATTTAAAAAATATATGATAACTTAGAACTAATAAAATAAAACAGCACACTAACTCATCAAATTAAATATTCTTAAAGCAATTCAATAATGAAATACATTAAACATATGTCTAAAATATTCCTTTCCCAGTAGCTTTTCAATATTTAATTAATATCTAGTACATTGAAGTAAATGTTATGGTTTTAATTAATTTAGAATCATTTTTCAAGAGTAAATTATTTTTTAAAGTTCTAAAATATTTTAATTTAAATGTAATACAGTTTTTAACACTAAAGACACACGTTTTTAAAGGCCAAATAATTGAATTACTTTATCATTATTTCCTATGGAGTATTCTTTTAAGTCTCTACCTCAATCATTTTTGAAGTGAGTGTGTTACAGCACCTCTGAGTGCCCGTTCGTTGCGCCGGACGTGCTCCACGCCTGAGCTGGAATACATCTGAATGTTTTTGTGGCATCTCTGGCTGCGGTAACTTTAGAAGTGTAGTTTGTGAATAGTAATGGGCTTCCTCTTTTGTGGGTGGATGTTTGTGTTTACACATCCCTCATTACCCCTCCCCAAGCCCCTCCTATTTAGTAGTAAGTGTTCCCCATTTCCAACAACTCCCCTTTGCCCCTCTCACATTTATCACAAAAACGTATATTTTGGGGTGCGGCGTCCTCACCACTTGGCCGCGATCTCCGCACAGGAGAGAGGTAGGCAGAGATCTCGGTCCGTAGATCAGCGAGTATTATGCGTAGTACTACAGCAGTATTACCCCAGGCGCTACAGAATACGCTTGTGAGTAGGCCCAGGGCGCAGGGGCAGAATGAAGGCATGTGCCAACTTCATCCTGGCTGTTGGGTACCACTGAAGGTACATACAGTGCCTAGTGTCGGGGCAAGGAGAACAGGGGCCGGGAGACACCTATTGCGAATTCTGGAGACGTCACAACATGACCTGAAGGGATGCTGTACGGGACACATTACTGACTCGGCTCCAGCCCTACCAACCCTCCTTTAGCCTGTCATGGATTTTCCCCTTTGACTTTGACTGGCTCTACCCCATCCCTGCCAATATTACCGCCTACTCTTGAATGTTCTCACTTTTCCCAAAGGCTTGACATGTCACTGACTCTGAGCCCTAGAGGCCCATGAGACACTCATCCCTGTCTCTAGTACACCATTCAGGCCCGTATTTATACTCCGTTTGCGCCGAATTAGCGTCGTTTTTTTCGACGCAAATTCAGCCCAAAACTAACGCCATATTTATACTTTGGCGTTAGACGCGTCTAGCGCCAAAGTATGGGCAAATAGCGTCATTTTTTTGCGTGAACGCCTTCCTTGCGTTAATGAGATGCAAGGAAGGCGTTCCCGTCTAAAAAAATGACGGCGACGCAAATGCGTCGTATTTATACTCCCGGGCAAAAATCACGCCCGGGAGTGGTCGGGTCAGAAAACCCCGCATTTGCGCCACTTTTTAACGCCTGGGTCAGGGAAGGCGTTAAGGGGCCTGTGGGCTCAAAATGAGCCCACAGGTGCCCTCCCATGCCCCCAGGGACCCCCCCTGCCACCCTTGCCCACCCCAGGAGGACACCCAAGGATGGAGGGACCCATCCCAGGGACATTCAGGTAAGTTCAGGTAAGTATAATTTTTTATTTTTTTAAAAAAAATGTGGTGGCATAGGGGGGCCTTATTTGTGCCCCCCTACATGCCACTATGCCCAATGACCATGCCCAGGGGACATAAGTCCCCTGGGCATGGCCATTGGGCAAGGGGGCAAGACTCCTGTCTTTACTAAGACAGGAGTCATTTAAATGGCGTCTGGGCGTCGGAAATAATGGCGCAAATCGGGTTGAGGTGATTTTTTTGCCTCAACCTGACTTGCCCCATTTTAAGACGCCCTAACGCCATTTTCCCCCTACGCCGGCGCTGCCTGGTGTACGTGGTTTTTTTCCACGCACACCAGGCAGCGCCGGTCTGCTAGCGCCGGCTAACGCCATTCCATAAATACGGCGCCCGCATGGCGCTTCAGAATGGCGTTAGACGGCGCTAAATTTTTTGACGCTAAACTGCGTTAGCGCAGTTTAGCGTCAAAAAGTATAAATATGGGCCTCAATGTGCCCCACAGACCCGTCTTCAGCACAGTGTCAATGTCTTAACGAAATACGAGATGCAATTAGCATAAGTTATATCAGCTGTAAAAATGCATTTTATATAATGTGCAAGAACATCAGTGCAAAAGGCTCTTTGATGCCAAAATTACACACAAGGGCAGCGGCTTCGCCACAAGTAAGCAGTTTCCGGCAGCGAACGGCAAGCTGTGGTTGGACCAAAATGCGCACAGGACAGACGGTCAGATACGTCCCACTGTGCCTGCTGACGTGGTCCCGACCTCAGGAAGTAAACTCTTCCTTTGTGGCTTTGCAGATTCCAGTGAGTTAAATTAAGCTTTGTTGATGCTTTTCCAGGGAAAAAATGACTGTGCAAATCGTGTTATGTTTGTCATTAAAGAAAGTTTTTTTATTTAACTGACTATGAATGTGTGAAGCAGGAGACCCAGCATCCTTAGAGCTGGCTGGGAAGGCCTGTGCAGACGGATGGCCCTCCCAGGCCTGTCTTCCATCAAACTCCAGAGCTACGAAGAATATGTCTTTATTTACTCCTGGCACACATGAAAGGAGTAAAGAGTGAGCAGCACTCCAGCTCTTCATGTACACGAGGGAAACTGACAGAAAAAGTTAAAAGTGACATCGGTGACTAGGAGACCGAGGTGGGATTTTCAATGACGTGTTTTTTATTCTGCTTTTGGGAAGATGACGTAATAATGGGTTCAGTTCACCAAAAAAGTGGCAAATCTACACCCATTGGGTCTGATTCACAAAGGTAACTACGCACGTTTATTTAGTCCTGTGCATATTTACTCCTGCACCTAGGAGTAACTCTGCACTTTTTTCTTATTCACTATTTTCAGTGTAGATTTACATCGAGGTGTGTCTTCACCCAGTCAAGTGAGTGAGAATTTAAAAGTAAAAAGTTACTTCTAGTAGTTTTCTCCTCTTCATCGAGATCTTTGCCACCTCAGTGATGCTCTCATTATGGGGAAATATCGGGAAATGTTATAAAGTTTATTATATTTTTTTAAAAAATCACAAAACAAAAATATTTTTAATGTTTAATATAAATGAATTCAAAATATGTATTAATATTTAACCTGAAAATAATAAAATATTTTTTTACAGCACATTTAGCTCATCAGATTAAATAGGTATAACATAATGACACAATTTAAATACATTCATTTCATTTACAAATACTTATTTTCAAACAATAATTAAAAAAAATACTCATCCTTACTAACATTTTTTGTTTTTATTCAATACTTAGTTAACTTGGTTCAAATTTATTTATTTAATTAGTTAAAAAAATGTTTATATTTTACGTGGCAGAGAACTTCACATAGACTGAATATTATCTGTACCCTGTGCAAAGCAGGTTTTTTTTTCTTTGAAGGGAAAACAATTTCTTCAGTGACAAACCTATTCCCTACAATCCAGAAGTTCTGGGTGTGATCCAATCCCTCTTCTGCCCTTGTAAAGGACTTACAGTACCTCTTGGCTAGAGTGAAAATCCGATTCTTTTCAGGGTGGAAAGGGGAATGTGAGAAGTTTGTAAATGCCCACACATGCCCATTTTTGTGGCTGTTTGGAGCACCCTAGAGTGGCTTTTCCCCACTACTTGAGTGGGATTTAACAGTGTGAAGAATTCTACACTCATGGTGGAGACCCAGGCAGCATGAATGGGTTCACACCTGCCAGGAATCACTGTGTGTTCCAGGCAGACCATAAAACAGGTACATTTGGTGATAAACTTACGTTTACCACTAAATATACCTTTGTGAACAGGGCCCACTATATTTTTTAGGGACAGATTTAAGAGGGCCTAGAACCTCCTTGAGCCGGATTTGCGTAATTTTTTTACGCTTATGTGGCCCAACAATTGCAAAATCGTCGCGCAAAATTTTCAAAGTGCCAAAATGCATGCATTGCGCACTTTGTAACCCTTTGTGCTACATTATGCCTGTGCCAGGCATAATATATACAAAGGGGGTGTTCCCCGATTAGGGGAGGGCGAAAAAATGGCTTAAAGAAGACTAAGGGATTTATTTGCACCATTTTTTTTTTGGCACTTTTAACGCCTGCTCAGAGCAGGTGTTAAAAGGAGGCACGCCATTGTTTACAATGGGCCTCAGTGGGCTCTGCAATATTCTGGCAAAGCTCCTAGCTAGCGTTTAAAATTTCGATTCTAGTTCCCTAACTACTGCCATGGTACACCGTATCTTAGATACGCCGCACACGTGGTGGTGTTAGGGGGGTGCTAAGGGGCGCAAGAAAAGTGGAGAAGCACTGGGCGCAGCCCCACTTTTTTTAAAATCAGGCCCTAAGTGTCTAAGACCCTGATTACGAGTACGGAGGTGCTAAGACTGCCGTGCCCGGGGTGGTGGTTGAACCACTGCAACGTTGGCGGTCCGACCGGCAGTTAATGATGCTGGTGGTCGGACCGCCACCACTGCCAGGATCGTGTATCCCGACGTGTTGGTGGTGGTGAAAGCCGTGCTCAAGCACGGTGATGCCGATATCTGCACCGTCGTGGTGATCACGACTTGCCTTTCCGCCGGCCTTTTTCATGGTGTGAACTCCACCATGAAGAGGCCGGCACAAATGCAGAGATGGGGCCCCTGCACTGCCCTTCCCATGCCGTAGGCAGTGCAGATGACCCCCTGTCAGCACAGTCAATCCTGCTGCTCTGACTGTCCCACCAGCCCCGCGGGAACCGCATAGTATGGTGGTCTTGGCGGTGGCCTCCAGATCTCTGTATTGGCTGTCCGACGGTCGGAACGCCAACTTGTAATCACGCCCTAAGATCTTTCTGGTTCCATATTTAGGTATTTATGAAATCAAAATATTTTTCAATACTAAAATGGTGTATTTCGGCCAGTGCGTACACTCCGGTCATTTCTGTTAATGCAAAAGATAAGTTTAACTTAAAGGCTCTCTTCAGGTCAGGCAGGGACAGTAGCACAGCGCCCCCTTGAGGGAGGCAGAAGGCGCTGCCACAGAGCAGATCACATCAGGGTCTGGCAGGTAGAAAAAAAGCAGGGCTCAGGTCCTTGCAAATTCTCAGTTCTGTGCTTGTGGGGAGCCCTGGTTGAGGGTGTAAGAAAGCCCCCTCCCCCCTCACGTGTACTAATGTCAACAGATACATGACTGAGAATTAAAACCGCGCAGGGAGGGAACAAAACTGTCCGCATCTCTTCAAGGAAAATTCCACTGGGAATAAAAAAAACAGAAAGCTAATAACGTTGAAAAGCCCTCCCCCACTTCACGCTGCGCGAGTTTATTGGTCTGAGTATTTGTGTTTGTTTTCCGAGGCCCCGGGGATGTTTAAAACCGCCTTTGAAAATGCTCTCTGACCGTGAGTCACTTTGAAAGAGCTTTGCTTCCGGTTCAGCCAGATGATGAGGCCGCATGACGTCACTTCCTGGAGCCCTGCGGGCTGTGATGAGAATATATTGTACAACAGCATCCCTCCTCGTGCAAACACACACACACACCTCACACACCACCACAACACTTAAAACACACACGAGGAAAACACAGATAAACACAAGCACACGGAGGACAGGCGGCCATGTGAACACACATATAAACACACATTCTCACACGCACAAAAACACAGACTCTGGGGCATATTTACTAAGATGTCATGCAATGCACTGCAGCAGGGGAAGTTACTAGCGGAACAAAATAAAATGCAAAGCAGTACAAACCGCGGCGCCGTCTTACATTGCTATACAAAGTCGTGCAAGGCGACGCAAATCTCTTTGTAAATTTCAGTTAAGGACTTGTGTTGCCTTGGGATGACTTGCGTCACGCGAGGACAATGCAAGTCCTTAGTAAATCTGGCCTGCAAGTCAGTGGCAAATGAAATGTGCTCGTGCACTCTGGCGCACGAACAGTGCCGCCCCCTCCCGCCGCCAGCAGCAACCGCTGAAAATCCTTTAACAATGTCTGCACACACATACACAGAACCTCAAGTACACACATGCACAAAAAGACACAATTTATCATTTACTGTGGCAGATGTGAGTCAATATCAGCGGAATGCAGAATGCGCTCACAAGCACGGGGTAGTGGTGTTTTGGCCACGCGTGGTAGCAGTGCAGTGACTGCAGCAGGGGTTCCGGTGCTCATTTTGGGGTACAGCAGTAGGCGTTTGCTTCCCACTAGGTAAGGAAGCTGGCGAGAAGAACATGGGATGGGGTGCTGGTGGTTTATAAAGTCTGTTGCGATGTAGCCTGCATGACTCCGGGGGGCGTGCCAAGCTCCCCCGTCCTATATTAGCCGGCTGGCAAAATTACTGAATGCCGCTGCAGAGTTTCATATTTCTTTTTTTTTTGCCCAGTGAACAGTCAGGCCTGGCCCCTGAAGGTCTCCCTGGAATAGGGAACTTTCTGTCTCTATTCCAACGTACAGTTCCTGGCCCCTCTAACTGGGGCAAATGCGTAACAAAGATTGAGCTGGCCAGTCTTAATGAATATATTTAAAATACAGAAACTGGCTCAAGCCAACCTTAGAGAAGGTTACTGGAAATATGCATAAACAGGCTCTGACTGGGGGAGCTCCCCAAAACTGGAATGTGGCACAAGCAGAGATTGGCCTGTCTGACAAATAAATACTCGTCAGACACTGCTTTGTGTGCCAAGAAATATCATGACTGCGGTAGGAATCACACACCACCGTGCCAGAGAAAATGACTGAACTCCCGGGGTGGAATCTTTGGTTGCCAGCTCCCCTTACCATATTGGGGAATGGATCCTGGGCTCTGAATCCTGTTGGAAGTGCTGCCTGGACCTGTCTTGAAGGAAGGAGCATCCCTTGTTGAGGAGAGGGGTACCGGAGGTGTCTAGAAGGGGAGCTGTACAGCCCAGTTGCTTGGTGACTAAGTATCTGTGCAGGAAGGACCACTGCTTAATTTGTAAAAAAATATAAGTGCCAGGGCCCTCGTCAGGAGGCCGCTGCAGCTTGCATCACACATTGCGCCTACCAGCGTTGCCAGTGAAACTACCAACATTCACAATCATACAAGTGTGACAAATGAGACTATTCCAGTCCCAAAAGCTAAAAGAATGGCTTGGACTGCAGATAATAGTCATTTTAATACATATTGAATTCATAAACAACTGTTGTTGTGCCCATTTCTAAATCAGATGTACAGCGCCACCATGTGGCAGACTGTCACAAGTGCCGGTGTTGATGATTACGTTCCGGTGCCGAGCAACGGAAGTCACTGGCTCAAATTAAGCACTGGGAAGGACAAAGAATCATCTAATATCAATGCTCCGTATGGCCCAAGATTGGATCAACTCTGCAAGGACTTTGTTGGAGGGATCTCTGTGGTCCTCTGCCCCGGACACCCCCTCCCCAGACTGCTCCTAGTGCAACAGGGCCGCTCCTCTTCTCCCAGTATCACTTCTGCCATCATATTAATGCCTGTGCAGGTGCAAGCAGCATCCCCTGCACTGTGCAGGGGTAAACCCCATGAACGCCCCCCACATGGGCTTTCTCTCTAGAGCATTAACCCATGACAAAGGCACAACCATCCCTGTGCTTCTGCCTGAACTTTAGGTTGCAAACCATAGAAAAATGACTGCAGGTGAGGGGTGAGAAGGTGAAAAATAGGTCTCCATATTCCTAAAAAATAATCTTACAGTATGGCCGAACACACTGTGTTACTTAACACAATTTTCTTAGTCTATATTAGAGTAATTCTTTATTTCATCATACTCTGTAGAAAGAAATCAGCTGCCTCGAGTTTCATCCTGATATTGTGATTTTTCAGGGTCTCGTGAATCCTTCTATCAACCATGAAAGTTAATCAGCATCTTACCACTGATTTTGAGAAGATGTCCCTGGACTAGATGAAGCAAAGAATGAATGTACATGGTACAGTGAGAAGACGGACGTTCGGTCTTGGATTTGCATCATGAATGAGGAATAAGAAGCCCAAATCCATGGATCTCAGTGACCAACAGCAGGACAATTTTTCTTCTAGGTACACCGCGACATTGGACTCGAAGTCAGGTTTTCAGCTTCTTGTAGAACTGAAGATTAGAGGAGGAGACTCATGCGTAGCATCGCTCCTAGAGCACGGTCGTTCCATGCTTTAGGAGCGATGTGGGAGAAGTTCTGGTTTTCCGCATGCGTGGGATGTGAGCAAGTACGAGTATGTTAGAAATGGGGTTTTTGGTTGGCAGATAGGTTGCTCTCTGTCCAAGCAAGAACCCTCACTCTAGTCAGGGTAAGTCACACACAATCCAAAATCAGCCTGTGCTCACCCTCCGGTAGCTTGGCACGAGCAGTCAGGCTTAACTTAGAAGGCAATGTGTAAAGCATTTGTGCAATAAATCATACAACACCATAGTATAACACCACAAAAATACACCACACAGTGTTTAGAAAAATATAGAATATTTATCTGGATAATTGTATGTCAAAACGATCAAAGTTGCAATACGAATTTGTAAAGATATCACTGAAAAGTGATATTAAGAGTCTTTAGGTCTTTAAAAAGCAATAAAGTGTCTTTCAAGCACAGAGTACCTGGTTTCTGGTGGGAAATCTCCTCAGAGGGCCACAGGAGAAGAGATGCGTGGAAAAAGGGGTGTGTGCGTCGTTTTCCGCTCAGCACACACAGACTTGCGTCGTTCTTTTCCACGCGGGGAAGTCGGGCGTCGTTTTCCGGCGCGCAGACAGTCTCTTTTTGTGGATCGCGGGGATTACCAGATGTCCCGGGTCTGTGCGTGGGTTCTCCTGCTTATTTTCCGGCTGCGCGTCGTTCTGCGGGGCTGCGCGTCGAAGTTTCGATCTCACGGTAGGCGTCGCGTCGATTTCTCCTTGGAAGTCGGGCGTCGTTTTCCTTGCGAGGCCGTGCGTCGAAATTTTGGTCTCACGGCAGGCGTTGCGTCGATTTCTCCTTGGAAGTCGGGCGGCGTTGTCCTTGCGAGGCCGTGCGTCAAAGTTTCGCACTCACGGTAGGCGTCGCGTCGATTTCTCCTTGGAAGTCGGGCGGCTTTGTCCTTGCGAGGTTGTGCGTCGAAGTCTCGATCGTCCCGAGGGCGTCGCGTTGATCAGCGTCGGTGTGCGGCGTTTTTCTCGCCGCGAAACAAGCTGTGTGTCGAAATTTTTCGGCGCACGGAGCGTCCACGTGAAAGGCAGAAGTCTTTTTGGTCCTGAGACTTCAAGGAACAGGAGGCAAGCTCTATCCAAGCCCTTGGAGAGCACTTTTACAGCCAGACAAGAGTTCAGCAAGGCAGCAGGCCAACAGCAAGGCAGCAGTCCTTTGTAGAAAAGCAGACAGGTGAGTCCTTTGAGCAGCCAGGCAGTTCAGCAAGGCAGCAGGCCAACAGCAAGGCAGCAGTCCTTTGTAGAAAAGCAGACAGGTGAGTCCTTTGAGCAGCCAGGCAGTTCTTCTTGGCAGGATGTAGTTTCTGGTTCAGGTTTCTTCTCCAGCAAGTGTCTGATGAGGTAGGGCAGAGGCCCTGTTTTATACTAAGTTGTGCCTTTGAAGTAGGGGTGATTTCAAAGAGTCTAAGAAATGCACCAAGTTCCCTTTCAGCTCAATCCTGTCTGCCAGAGTCCCAGTAGGGGGTGTGGCAGTCCTTTGTGTGAGGGCAGGCCCTCCACCCTCCCAGCCCAGGAAGACCCATTCAAAATGCAGATGTATGCAAGTGAGGCTGAGTACCCTGTGTTTGGGGTGTGTCTGAGTGAATGCACAAGGAGCTGTCAACTAAACCTAGCCAGACGTGGATTGAAGGGCACAACAAGTTTTTAGTGCAAAGAAATGCTCACTTTCTAAAAGTGGCATTTCTAGAATAGTAATATTAAATCCGACTTCACCAGTCAGCAGGATTTTATATTACCATTCTGGCCATACTAAATATGACCTTCCTGCTCCTTTCAGATCAGCAGCTGCCACTTCAACAGTGTATGAGGGCAGCCCCAATGTTAGCCTATGAAGGGAGCAGGCCTCACAGTAGTGCAAAAACGAATTTAGGAGTTTTACACTACCAGGACATATAACTACACAGGTACATGTCCTGCCTTTTACCTACACCGCACCCTGCTCTAGGGGTTACCTAGGGCACACATTAGGGATGACTTATATGTAGAAAAAGGGGAGTTCTAGGCTTGGCAAGTACTTTTAAATGCCAAGTCGAAGTGGCAGTGAAACTGCACACACAGGCCTTGCAATGGCAGGCCTGAGACAAGGTTAAGGGGCTACTGAGGTGGGTGGCACAACCAGTGCTGCAGGCCCACTAGTAGCATTTAATCTACATGCCCTAGGCACATGTAGTGCACTCTAATAGGGACTTACAGGTAAATTAAATAGTCAATCATGGATAAACCAATCAATAGTACAATTTACACAGAGAGCATATGCACTTTAGCACTGGTTAGCAGGGGTAAAGTGCTCAGAGGTCAAAAGCCAACAACAACAGGTCAGAAAAAATAGGAGGAAGGAGGCAAAAAGTTTGGGGATGTCCCCGTCAAAAAGCCAGGTCCAACATGACCCCCCACCAGCCTAAAGCCAGGGGAGAACAATCACTATCCTGATGTACTTCCCTGTTTGAGGCGACAGAACAAGGACCCAGGCCCACAACAGCAGGGGCATGCTCCAGTTCTTCGCCTTCCTGACCCCAATTGGATCCCTCTGTCCATACTCTCAGGGCCCACTAAGCCCATCCATGGGGAACCTTTCTCCTTTCCTGCGGATCCCATCTGTGCAGCACCTAACCTTACATTGCTCACAGATGTATCCCAGGAGCAGGATAGTACCCCCATGACTAACATAGTGGTGTTGCCCACTCTACCCCTGGGGTGTGACACTTGTCCCTTCCCCAGGGATAACTCTGTCCACCCGGACAGCAAGCCACAGTGATTACTGACAGCTGCCAGGGATGAGAGCCAGGCCCCAGGCCTCTCAAAGCTCTCCAACCACTGTGGCTGTGGAGAGTGGGGGGCGGTAGCCCCAGGTGCTGGGCACCCTTTAACCACTCTCCCTTCCACCAGGTCAGGGATGACAGCCTGAACCTGGTCCTCCCCTCTGGGGCTTTGTACCCTCCCTCCTGGAGCGGTACCCCCAGAGTCCAACATGGCCAGGGGGCTTACAGAAGTCGCCCTGTACCATTCCTCCACCAGTGCAGGGCTGTTAACCTGCCACTGGCCCTTCAACCTGGGGTCTGTACCTTCAGGTTGGACTAGGGCCCGGGGTGAGGCTTCCCTCTTCCTGCCCTCCCTTCTGGGGTCCATCACCCTCCAACTAGGAGTGGCCTCCTCAGAAGACAACATGGTAGGGGCACTGTTATCAGTAGCCCCCCCCTCCAGGTCCGGGGGGACACCCTGAACCTGGTCTTCCAGCCCAGGGTCTGTACCCTCAGACTGGATCACCGCCTGGCAAACCAGGACTTCCTGGGAGGCACACCTACCCCCCACCAGGTCAGAGTTTAACCTCTGCACCTGCCCATTCAACTCAGAGTCACCACCCTGAAGTTGAACAATTGCCTGGCACGCCAGGACTTCCTGGAGGGCACACTGACCCTCCGCCAGGTCAGAGGTTAACCTCTGCACCTGACCATTCAACTCAGAGTCATCACCCTGAAGTTGAACAGTTGCCTGGCGCACCAGGACTTTCTGGGAGGCACACCTACCTCCCACCAGGTCAGAGTTTAACCTCTGAGCCTGGTTCCCCAACCCAGGGTCACCACCCTGAGGTTGGGCAATTGCCTGGCACGCCAGGACTTTCTGGGGGGCACACCTACCCCCCACCAGGTCAGAGTTTAACCTCTGAACCTGGTCATCCAACCCAGAGTCAACACCCTGAGGTTGGACCATTGCCTGGCACAGCAGGGCTTCTTGGGAGGCACACCTACCTCCCACCAGGTCAGAGTTTAACCTCTGAACCTGGGTATCCAACCCAGAGTCAGCACTCTGAGGTTGAACAATTGCCTGGCACGCCAGGACTTTCTGGAGGGCACACTGACCCTCCACCAGGTCAGAGTTTAACCTCTGAACTGGGCCATTCAACTCAGAGTTACCACCCTGAAGTAGAACAATCGCCTGGCACGCCAGGACTTCCTGGAGGGCACACTGACCCTCCACCAGGTCAGAGTTTAACCTCTGAACCTGGTTCTCCAACCTAGGGTCACCACCCTGAGGTTGAACCATTGCCTGGCAGGCCAGGACTTTCAGGGAGGCACACCTACCTCCCACCAGGTCAGAGTTTAACCTCTGAGCCTGGTTCTCCAACCCAGGGTCACCACCCTGAGGTTGAACCATTGCCTGGTATACCAGGACTTTCTGGGGGGCACACCTACCCCCCACCCGGTCAGAGGTTGACCCCTGAACCGGGTTAGCCAACCCAGAGTCACCACCCTGAGGTTGGGCAATTGCCTGGCACCCCAGGACTTTCTGGGAGGCACACCTACCTCCCACCAGGTCAGAGTTTAACCTCTGAACCTGGCCATCCAACCCAGAGTCGACACCCTGAGGTTGGACAACTGCCTGGCACGCCAGGACTTTCTGGGGGGCACACCTACCCCCCACCAGGTCAGAGTTTGACCTCTTCACCTGGTAAGCCAACCCAGAGTCACCACCCTGAGGTTGAGCCATTGCCTGGCATCCCAGGACTTTCTGGGGGGCACATCTACCCCCCACCAGGTCAAAGTTTAACCTCTGAACCCGGTTATCCAACCCAGAGTCACCACCCTGAGGTTGAATCTTTGCCTGGCATGCCAGGACTTCCTGGGGGGCACTCTCACCCCCCACAAGGGACACGCCGTCCCCAAGGGCCACACAATAGTCTGGTTGGCGCAGGTCTCCCGACCTCTGCCCATCCGGCAGAGTCTGGGTTTCCCCCAAACCAGAAACGGTCTCACCTGGGTCATTCCTGGGGGGCTCTGCTCTCAGAGCTGACCCCTGACTTTCAAGATCCTCCACTGGGGTCTGCCACCCCCTCTCAACCCTATGTCTGGACTTCTGCACCCCCCCACTAGGAGTGGTACTGCCAGACACCAGAACTGTTGGGATGCTGTCTACAGTCATCCCCCCAAGTTCTTCTGACACTGCGGGGCTTCCCTCAAAAGGTGGCCCTACGGTACAGGTTAGGCTCTGAGACCTACCTGGGACACTACAATCCTCTCCCACCTCACTTGGTCGGGAATCACCTAGACCACTCCCTTCAGGAGCACCCCCAAATGCCTCTTCAGACTCTCTGGTACTCACCCAAAAGTCTGCCTCCACTGTAAGTTCCCTGGGGTCAGAGAACTCACACTCCACCTGGTGTTGGCGTAGCTCTGGAAAATAAGGACCAGACATATGCTCTCCAGCAATTACATCACTCTGCCCTTCACCTGTATTAACCACAGTACCCTTCACCCAACCATCTAGTAACTCAACCTTGGAAAAGCACTCTACTTCACCCTCCTGAGACTGGTGAGACAGTATCTGACTGTCCCTGACACTCAACCCAAACTCTTCTGGGATGTCTCTACACTCTATATCCAGGACGTCCACCAGGGGGGAACCCTTTTCTCTGTCACTCTCTGCTAGAGTCAGTAAAGTGTCCCTCCCCCCAGTAGGAATATGACTCCCTGTGCCAGTTCCCCAATCCTTCTCAGGGACCCTGTGCATAACGGGAACTACCTCATACCCTTGAACCGCCTGGGGTGTGTCAACTCTCTTCTTCAAGTTGGGTACCACATCTCTGGGCTTGTGCCCTTCTTCAGCAGTACTAGGTGCAAGATTTTTGCTGCCACCATCTGAACTGGACTCAGCCCTTCCGGCCTCCAGTTTCAGCTCTTTACAGCTCAGCTCTTGAGCTGCAATCTTATCTTCTTCCAGGGCTAAGAGACTTGCTGCCTCAGCCCTTTCAATAAACTCATCTAGCTCTTCCATCCACCGTGCTTGAGCCATGAGCCATTCTTTTTTCACTGGGTCTCTTTCCTCATCTGAGTCGTCCTCCTCCTCCTCTGAGGGGTACTTAGTCATTTGGTTTCTTGCTGCCTCTCTCTCTGCCCATCTGTCTTCCTCCCAGACTATGTAGGCACGTAGCATCTCTGCTTTAGTAGATCTCTTTGCTACAGGAAGGCCACATTCTCTGCAAAGCTTCCTTAGGTCAGCCTTAGTGAGGTGGTCAGTAGGCAAAAAGAATAAGTAGGTAAGCGATCCCATTCTGATAGGATCTTACCAGCAAAAACCAAAATCCAAAGTCCAAAATATCAATAGTATATCCAGGAGGACATCAGAGACCAAAAGTCAAAAAAGAGATAAAAAATCAAGTTGACCTTCAACTGTGGGTAGGTAGTGAAATACTTAGCTACTGTATGTCACTGCACAAACACAAGTCCTATCCTCACCGCTGATCACCAATGTTAGAAATGGGGTTTTTGGTTGGCAGATAGGTTGCTCTCTGTCCAAGCAAGAACCCTCACTCTAGTCAGGGTAAGTCACACACAATCCAAAATCAGCCTGTGCTCACCCTCCGGTAGCTTGGCACGAGCAGTCAGGCTTAACTTAGAAGGCAATGTGTAAAGCATTTGTGCAATAAATCATACAACACCATAGTATAACACCACAAAAATACACCACACAGTGTTTAGAAAAATATAGAATATTTATCTGGATAATTGTATGTCAAAACGATCAAAGTTGCAATACGAATTTGTAAAGATATCACTGAAAAGTGATATTAAGAGTCTTTAGGTCTTTAAAAAGCAATAAAGTGTCTTTCAAGCACAGAGTACCTGGTTTCTGGTGGGAAATCTCCTCAGAGGGCCACAGGAGAAGAGATGCGTGGAAAAAGGGGTGTGTGCGTCGTTTTCCGCTCAGCACACACAGACTTGCGTCGTTCTTTTCCACGCGGGGAAGTCGGGCGTCGTTTTCCGGCGCGCAGACAGTCTCTTTTTGTGGATCGCGGGGATTACCAGATGTCCCGGGTCTGTGCGTGGGTTCTCCTGCTTATTTTCCGGCTGCGCGTCGTTCTGCGGGGCTGCGCGTCGAAGTTTCGATCTCACGGTAGGCGTCGCGTCGATTTCTCCTTGGAAGTCGGGCGTCGTTTTCCTTGCGAGGCCGTGCGTCGAAATTTTGGTCTCACGGCAGGCGTCGCGTCGATTTCTCCTTGGAAGTCGGGCGGCGTTGTCCTTGCGAGGCCGTGCGTCAAAGTTTCGCACTCACGGTAGGCGTCGCGTCGATTTCTCCTTGGAAGTCGGGCGGCTTTGTCCTTGCGAGGTTGTGCGTCGAAGTCTCGATCGTCCCGAGGGCGTCGCGTTGATCAGCGTCGGTGTGCGGCGTTTTTCTCGCCGCGAAACAAGCTGTGCGTCGAAATTTTTCGGCGCACGGAGCGTCCACGTGAAAGGCAGAAGTCTTTTTGGTCCTGAGACTTCAAGGAACAGGAGGCAAGCTCTATCCAAGCCCTTGGAGAGCACTTTTACAGCCAGACAAGAGTTCAGCAAGGCAGCAGGCCAACAGCAAGGCAGCAGTCCTTTGTAGAAAAGCAGACAGGTGAGTCCTTTGAGCAGCCAGGCAGTTCAGCAAGGCAGCAGGCCAACAGCAAGGCAGCAGTCCTTTGTAGAAAAGCAGACAGGTGAGTCCTTTGAGCAGCCAGGCAGTTCTTCTTGGCAGGATGTAGTTTCTGGTTCAGGTTTCTTCTCCAGCAAGTGTCTGATGAGGTAGGGCAGAGGCCCTGTTTTATACTAAGTTGTGCCTTTGAAGTAGGGGTGATTTCAAAGAGTCTCTAAGAAATGCACCAAGTTCCCTTTCAGCTCAATCCTGTCTGCCAGAGTCCCAGTAGGGGGTGTGGCAGTCCTTTGTGTGAGGGCAGGCCCTCCACCCTCCCAGCCCAGGAAGACCCATTCAAAATGCAGATGTATGCAAGTGAGGCTGAGTACCCTGTGTTTGGGGTGTGTCTGAGTGAATGCACAAGGAGCTGTCAACTAAACCTAGCCAGACGTGGATTGAAGGGCACAACAAGTTTTTAGTGCAAAGAAATGCTCACTTTCTAAAAGTGGCATTTCTAGAATAGTAATATTAAATCCGACTTCACCAGTCAGCAGGATTTTATATTACCATTCTGGCCATACTAAATATGACCTTCCTGCTCCTTTCAGATCAGCAGCTGCCACTTCAACAGTGTATGAGGGCAGCCCCAATGTTAGCCTATGAAGGGAGCAGGCCTCACAGTAGTGCAAAAACGAATTTAGGAGTTTTACACTACCAGGACATATAACTACACAGGTACATGTCCTGCCTTTTACCTACACCGCACCCTGCTCTAGGGGTTACCTAGGGCACACATTAGGGATGACTTATATGTAGAAAAAGGGGAGTTCTAGGCTTGGCAAGTACTTTTAAATGCCAAGTCGAAGTGGCAGTGAAACTGCACACACAGGCCTTGCAATGGCAGGCCTGAGACAAGGTTAAGGGGCTACTGAGGTGGGTGGCACAACCAGTGCTGCAGGCCCACTAGTAGCATTTAATCTACATGCCCTAGGCACATGTAGTGCACTCTAATAGGGACTTACAGGTAAATTAAATAGTCAATCATGGATAAACCAATCAATAGTACAATTTACACAGAGAGCATATGCACTTTAGCACTGGTTAGCAGTGGTAAAGTGCTCAGAGGTCAAAAGCCAACAACAACAGGTCAGAAAAAATAGGAGGAAGGAGGCAAAAAGTTTGGGGATGTCCCCGTCAAAAAGCCAGGTCCAACAGAGTCCAGATGAGCTGAGGTGTCTGGGAGGTTCATTAAAGCAGATGCGATTGTTGAGGTTTGCTAGGCCAGTGTTATGTAGTGCCTTCAAGCTTTGGCTGAGGAGTTTGAATTGTGCTCGCTTTGTATTGGGGACCAGTGGAGCTTCTTCAGGTGTGTTATGATATGGGTGTGGCGTGGAAGTTGTGTGTGTCAGCCTTCTTGTCTGCCTCTCTGTCTCTGTCCATTTATTGCTCAGTCTTTCCTGGGTATCTGTCTCTGCTTATCTATTTGCCAGTGGGTCCACAAGGTTTTAGCACCTCGACCTTCCAGTCTTTTTAGGTCGAGCGTGCAAGCGCTCTGACGTGTTGTAATCTATCTGTGGGCTTTTAACCAAGCCCACTGCACGCCCATCACTATCACTTGTTCATGGGCTTTCCTTTCAAAAATCCTTTGTTATCATTGGTAAATGCTTTACGTTTGTCCCTCCTGGGGCAGTTTTGTTACCGCCTTGGCCATCGACCCTGTTTCATGGATAATTGCACGTTTGCTGATACATTTGACAGCGAGCGAACTTCTTTTTCCTTTTGTGTCTCTCCTTTGCGCTCATGCTCATGGCGGCTGTGCCGCTTTGAATCAGCTCACCTATGTCAACTGTTTTACTTTTCATTTTTAATTTATGTGGCAAGAAAAGTGGTTAGAAATTTAGAACGGTAATAACTCTAACTTGATCAAACGCGAGACCCATTGCATTGCAAATGCTTGTTTCCTTCTGTCTGCCCTGTTTGTTTTCCTGCCTTTCTCTTCGTCTCTGCTTTCCTCTCGATCTGCCCATCTCTCTGCTTTCCCATCTTATTTTCTCTCCCCCCTGTGTTGTTTCACTATTCACCGCATCCCTCCCCCAAGTTGTTTTGCCTTTCCTCCGTACCCCCATGTTGCTTCCACTCTTCCCACTCTCTCCAGCTGTCTTTCCCGTTCTCTCCCCACTTCTGTCTCACCCACACCCTGTCTCCCCTTCCTCCTCTGCTTCGTTACTATTCTGTTACTCCCTTACTCTTCTGCCCTCTGTTTCACGTCCTCTCCTCTTCTTACGTGCTCTCTTTTTCTCTGTCTCTTTTCACTTAGTCACTTCTTGCCTTTCAGCCTCGTGGCTTCTGATGTCACCAAAATCATTAAATGCATCATGTACATGTATGACCATTAATTCTACACAGGGATGTACGTGCTCCTTAGTATAGTCTGTGTGCGTGTGGCCCTCATATTATCTATGCAGTATGTGCACAGGGATTGTGTGTGTGTGTGTGTGTGTGTAATCCCCATGTTATTAACACACTGCAAATGCACGTGGCTGGATGTGATCTTTATTATAGACATTGTATGTTGGGTCAGTGCATGCCGTGCTATATTATGCAGAAATATATATTCCTATTGTGCATGTTTGATCGTGCTGCTGTACACACTGCATGCATAAAGATGTTTGTGCAATCCGTGTGTTTCTCATACAGTGGATATACACACATTATGCACGATGTATGCAGTCTGTTGAGTTGTCCTTAAGTGCACAATGAACGCTCAGTGTTTGTGTGCATGTGTGCTCCTCCTATAATGCACAATGCGCTTTTCCATGGATGCTTGTATGCACAATGCAGACTTTGTGAATGCGGGCTCAGTTTGTGTACTGAGTGGATGCGTAAGGAGTGTGTGTGCGTGTCTGAAATGATGCACAGAATGCAGGTATCCCTCACACTGCACAGGGTATTTGCACACAGGACGCATCTAGTTCTTTATCTAGGCACTAGTGTGTGCAGAGGTTGTCTCTGGTCCTCTTTTGTGCAAACTGCACCAAGGTTCTATGCTTTCCTTCGATTATGCGCATGGAACATATGCAGAGGCCTGTGTCTCCTAGCAGTGTGTGCAGTGTGTGTGCAGTGTGTGTGCATTGTGTATCTCGCATTATGTATCAAGTGTATAAATAGAGATTTGAATAATACACACTTGGGGCGGCTGTTATTGCAGCCCGCCGTGGATGCGCACAGGGATGTGTGTGATTCTCATTATTCATGATGTGTGGCCGGTGTGTGCATGTTGTCTTTATTTTATGCTCCCAGTTTTTGGGGGTGGGGAGTCGGTGGTGGCCACGGCGGTGTAAAAATCCTGTCGGGCCCAGACTGACACTATCCTTGTGAGGACTGGTGCGTTATGAGGGCCAGCCCCGATAGCGTGTTTAGGTAGTTTCGAGCGAGTGCATCAAAAAAACAACAGTGCAGTTATATTTCCCACGGTCCGCTGTATAACCTTCCCCGCTATCAAAGCGCGTGTGGAGCTAGAATAGTAAATACACACTTCATTACCGTCAGTTGCTGGGGGGGGGGGTCAGTCTGTCCCACCCCCAAGTATGCATATTGTCCTGTGTACACAAGACTAGCTGGCGAACATGACCCCAGGCGGACTGAAACTTCAAGTATCAACAACCTACATGCCAACCCGCTTGATTCAGGGGGAGACTACTGATGTCAAGGCTAGTCGCCGCCTCCTGACTCCTGCATGCAGAAACCAGGTTAGGAGTTTTGTAAAACCGTCAAAAATAAAATGCTGATGCCTGTCACGCACACTCCGGTCTGCCCCTCCAAGAATTACCTCTGACATCAGAGGTTAAGGCTTCCCCTTAATTCTTGGGACGGGATATTAGAGCATGTGCATTTGGCAGTCTTACACAGCGCAAACAGAAACAGAGTATAGAACTCTGTTAGTGTGCCCCATAGTTTAGAAGTATATGATTGTTTCTACTAAATTATTAAACTGCCAAAAATGAAATGCGGATTGTCTGTCATCATACATACCAATAGACCTGATTCAGGCAGATTGCCTCTGCCTCAATATAAGCAGGGCCAGTGGAATTATGCAATTGTGTGGCTACAGCAATTTTTGCATGGTTATTGATTTGCCACATAATTCATCATCTGGCACACAATCTGCAGATTTCTACAAAAAAAAGTGTTTCAGGCTCAAACGGATTCAAATGTTACTAAAAAAACTGTGTCACGTGCTGCCAGGCAGTGGAAGGCCCTTTGCAAAGCTGGACTGGTCACCTTTCTGTTGCATATTGCTGTACTTGTGCAACCAATGCTCATACAGCGTTACCAGTTTAAAAACTAACAAAATTATGAAGTATTAGTATCACAAAACGTGCCACGTTGTGCCGCATGATCTACCTTTTCGTGCCGCATAATTTACTCAACTGTGTCACATAATTTGAACTTCTACTGCCTCATAATTCCAGTGAGCCTGAATATGAGTCAGTGGGGGAAATACATTCTCCTGACTTTTTCTGAAAATCTTCGACTTGCCTGCTCTGAAATGTTGCCATGTACCTAACAATTAATTTAAAACAACGGTTTATTTATCGCGTGTCTTCTAAACAGGCAGCCACAAACTTTGTACTTTCATGCCCCTCCATATTTGTGTCCCTCGCCCTCCCTCAACCCCACCACTTAGTCAAGTTGAAGAGTTTCAGTGCTTTTGGGGCACATTAGTTGTTTTGTCAGCCCCATCAGCGGGATTGGATGTGTTTCATCCATTATGGGTCGAAGGGCAACATTCCTGTCGTGATTACCACCAGCGAGTTATTAGTTAAATACAATTTTAGGTCACGACACATTACAACGTTTCCACAAAGCTTTATTTACACGTCTAAATCAGTGTTTTAACGTCATATATATGTGTTTATTGAAAGAACGTCGAGTGTGCTTTTTCCTCGGATACAGCTGCGGTTTCACAACAGATGTGTCTCTAAAGAAATTTTCAAAAAGTGGAATTTACCACCAGGGGTTCCGAAGCAAGCAGGTATAAAGGAGGGAGCAGGGTAAATATACGTCTTGATAAAGGAATAAACTATAAACGCAACTGACGCGGCACGAAAACCAGCCTCAGATCACACATGGCAAAGCAGCACGCGGTGCACCCGGGACTGAAACACATTGGTTGCAGCTCGACATCACTTTTAAACACGAGATAAAATCCCAAAGCAGCCCGGAAGAGGCTGGTTGGCAGAGCCCCCCACGCGTGCACCTGTGAGGTGGAGGGCTCCCGAATAAATGCAAAAATTAAGTGTCCACACTTGATTTTTGCATTTATTCGGCAGCCATAAGTGCAGGGACCCATAAGTTTTCCAAGGAGCCCACGGCTGAGGTTGCTGAAAGCTTGGAGATGCGAATGCTGAACACCGAGGCCGCGGAGTCTAGATTCCACTTCAAGGCACTTTCTTCCACCATTCCGCCCTCTTAGCGCTTTATTTCACACTTGCAGTTTTTTATACCCTTTTTTTTCTCCCCCATGCCGGTCTTTTTTTATATTTTTCTTCCTTATCTTTTTTTCACCTTTCTGCTTTTCTCGCTCTTCCTTCAAATCTAAAATCTGACTGTGAAAGTAGTTTGCGAACCCTAAAATGAGCGCGGGTGTCAACCATCGGCACACACCGGCACAAATTAACCCTGCAGCGATGCCACGCCCACATCACAGAACATGAAAAAAGAGAAATAACGTGATGGCGTTTGTTATCTTCCAGAGTGAAAAGACTGAAAAGCAGAGTTTCCTAAATAAATCCACTCACTCGTCTATTGCCTCATCGCATCAAACAGAATAAAACAAAACGCAAATAAATGCTATTGGGGATTGTGAATCGACGGGGCAAAAATGAAAGAAAAACATTTTCCACAGATATGAAAAGAGGATATGTTTGAATTCGTCGTTGACCGTTAAACCGCGCCTGGTTCAGAAACAGGACCCACGAGTTTAAAATGTTTATGATCTTCACTTAAGAAAGCGCCTGTTTCCTAGCCTTACTTTAGAAGGCGCCTTTTTTATCCTTTACTTTAAAAAGCGCCTATTTACTCGCTTTACTTTAGAAAGCGCCTCTTTCCTAGCCTTACTTTACAAAGCGCCTCTTTCATCGCCTCACTTTAGAAAGCGCCTTTTCCCGCGCCTTACTTTAGAAAGCGCCTCTTTCATCGCCTCACTTTAGAAAGCGCCTCTTCCCTCGCCTTATTTTACAAAGCGCCTCTTTCTTGGCCTTACCTAAGAAAGAGCCTCTTCCCTCGTCTTACTTTAGAAAGCGCCTCTTTCCTAGCTCTACTTTATGAAGCGCCTCTTTCCTGGCCTTGCTTTGGAAAGCGCCTCTTTCATCGCCTCACTTTAGAAAGCGCCTCTTCCCTCGTCTTACTTTAGAAAGCGCCTCTTTCCTAGCTCTACTTTAGAAAGCGCATCTTTCCTGGCCTTACTTTAGAAAGCGCCTCTTCCCTCGCCACACTTAAGAAAGCGCCTCTTTCTTGTCCTTACTTTGGAAAGCGCCTCTTTCCTGGCCTTACTTTAGAAAGCGCCTCTTTCCTCGACAGACTTAAGAAAGCGCCTCTTTCTTGGCCTTACTTTGGAAAGCGCCTCTTTCTTGGCCTTACTTTGGAAAGCGCCTCTTTCCTGGCCTTACTTTAAAAAGCGCCTATTGCCTCGCTTTATTTTACAAAGCGCCTCTTGCCTCCGCGGTCTCGGAGAGACAACAGAGAAGACAAACTTTATTTATTTACGAACTGGAAGAAAGATTTCCGGCCGCCTTTTATTTATTTCCGATGTTCTTCACCTTCAAACCTGCGCCGCCCCCCCCCCCGTCCTTTCTTTATGTTTTTTGTTTACAAGGAAGGTTAGAGTCAGCAGCTGACCTGACCCCGGACCCTGCGTTTGCCACGGAGGACCCCAGACTGAGGCACTGTCCAGACTCAGAGGGAATATCCTGGCATTCCTGCATTCTGGCTTCAGATTGGAGATGGCTTGAAAACACGTCCTTTTATTGGCGTCTCTCTCTCTAATCCTGTGTCACTTTTACGTGATATTTCAGAATTATCGACCACTTCTGCTCAGGGCTTCTATGGTCTCAGTTCAGCACATATATAACATTCTACAATTTTGGAGGTCGAATTACTTTTCATTCTTGGCTTGAAGATATGCTTGGTGTAGCTAATTTTCAGAAAATGATTTGTAAATTTAATTATAATTCAGCTCATTTCAACCAGTTATGGGATCCTTTTATAAATATACACTAATTCTGATTTGGTTTTATTTAATATTCACGCGTTTACATTTTAAGTTTTGAATGTATACATTTCATTATTTTCTTTTCCTTTGTTGTGAATTTTTAAAAATCTTTTGTGGTAATATTTTTTTTTTGTCAGTGTTTGAACCAGTTATTATGGTATATCTTGTTCTTTCTTTTTCTTCTTCTTTTATTTTTCCTCTCTATCTTTTACTTTATTCTCTTATGTTTTTCCTATTCCTATTCCATATTCAACTCAGGACTTTTTTGTTTTTAATTAATATGTGATAATTATTCAATGCTCTTGGTACATTTTGAAAAACTTTAAAGAATTGCAAAGCAAAAAAATAAAAGGGAAAGTTTTGTGCCACTGGAGTTGTTCTACAGTTTTAATACATGTTTTTTGTTTTTAATCCCAAATGCACTTCTTACTATCATAAAAATGTCTAGAGTGGCACGGCTCTAAAAACGGGGATTTTCATTACACTGTTAGTTTAACAGCGAAGTGTAAATGATTGTTTAATTATAGATATAATAATCATATTAATAATTACAATGATAAAATAATGTTGAATAATTATTATACTCGTATTAAAAATAATACTAAACACAATAACGTTAATCATGATGGTAAAATACCACTGCTGATGGTCCAAACCTGGGCTCTAGGTTCCATCAGTAAAATATCTGCCAGCCGAGTTCCTTTAACTCTGCTAATGCTAAACGCTGTTATTTACAGCGCTTAGAAGTCACAGAAGTATAGTATATCGTTATCTCATGTAAGTATGACTTTTTATGACCATTCTCTTCAAGTACATAGAAACTGCATCCCTTTTGTGACGTCAGACGGATGAAAGGCCACGCTCATATTGCTTCCATTTAAACCCGTGATCTCAGATTGTACTCGGGCATCTGCGTCAAGCGCCTAACCCTCGGAACTACTTGTGGAGGTGTCCCAGCCGCAAAACCACACATGTCACACAGCCCGGCTGCTCGGGCGCTCACGAAACCCCCATCCCTCCTGTGTGAGCGTGAGCACAGCTCGCAGCCAAGCGCCTGGAAGCAGGCGCGTGCCCGCGTACTTGGCGCCATGGAATACTTCTTAAATAAAAAATGCAAGATGTGAATATATATATATTCAAGAACCAAAGATTGTGCCAGACAGAGTGTCTATGTTTAGAGATAGTAGAACTTACCCCTGGACTGAAGGAAAAGCAATGTCAGTGTTTGCACTCATTACCAGGGCACCCCAGGCTAAGATGTGGTGTTTACCTTGCCACTGTTGCATTCCTACCCTTTCATGTGATTATTCTACGTTATTCATTTACATGTTACTTAACTCTTTGTGCTGGTCTGGGTTACTGTATGTAATGTCATGCTATGTTGTTATATTACATGCACTTTCTGCAGCACTAAACTCTTTATGGCAGCTAAGCACTTTCAGACTCCACTTGCTGGGAACACGAGTTTTCTTTCTGTTTTTGCAGTTTTATACAGCAAGACCTCGGTCCGAAGGTAACGGAGCTCTTTACACGAGCACCAGTTACGTTACACAAGGTCAGGATCATTTCATTTTTTTGGGACGGGGAGATTAAGCGATTTGCCCAGAATCACAGGATGTTGAGGCGACGCCGAGACTCAAGTCAGTGGCTCTGACAATTATGTCACAAGCTCTCATTGGACTGAGTCTTTAGGTGGCTTCTGAAGGCCAGTAGGTAATTTTGGACAGCAGAGCACCAGATGTTGTCACAAGGCAGATGTTTTGGGGGGTTAGGTACCAGTACCATGGAGCTGTATGACAGCAGCCCGGTGTTGAGGGCCTTCTCACAGATGGTTTGTAGGATTAGAACAGAAAGCCCTGAGTTGTTTTCTGAAGTCTGGGTGGTTGGGTTAGACATAAAGGTCCTGCATTGTTGCCCGAAGACCACTTTGTTGAGATGTTGTGGGAAGGGGAGGAAAGTGAATATTTTTGTGAAAGCTGGTAGATTGGCAAATGAAAAACTAATGAGTCTTAAGTTCATTTTTTTGCTGACAGGTAGACTGGGTGTTGGGTTTGGAAGGTGAACCTTGACCTGTGATCCGAAGGACAGCAGCTTGTGGTGTTGGTTGGAAATGTGACACATATTTATTTTATGTCTGGAATATTGTGGGGTTGGTTTGGAAAGAAATCTCCTGAGTTGCCACCGGAAGGCCAGTATGTTGGGTGGACATGTGTCTTCAGTTATCTGAGGATCATTCAGGCAGGGTTTGGTTTTGGGTTTTACAGGTGAGCCTTGTCAGTTTTTGAAAGATGGTAGGTTTTTGTGTTGCGTTGGACGGGTAAGACTTTAGTGGTTGTCTCAACGTTAATATGCAATGTTTGGTTTGACGTGTAATTCATACGTTGTTTCATGGACAAGTGAGCCTTGGTTTGTCAGTGGTTAGAGTATTGTGTGGCCCATGGACATGTGAGTCTTGAGTTCTTATCTCAAGGCCGGTGTGGTGAGTGTTGGGTTGGACATGTACAAGTGAGCCTTGGTTTGTCAGTGGTTAGAGTATTGGGTGGTACATGGACAGAGTAGTCTTGAGTTCTTATCTCAAGGCTGGTGTGTTGAGTGTTTGGTTGCAGTTGGACAGGTGAATCTTGTATTGTTATATCAAGGCTGGTAAGTTTAGTGCTAAGTTGCACATGGAGAGGTGAGTCTTGAGTTCTTATCTCAAGGATGGTGTGTTGACTGTAGGGTTGCACATGGACAGGTGAGTCATATGTTGTTATATCAAGGCTGGTATGTTGAGTGTTAGGGTGGACATGGACATGTGAGTCTTGAGTTGCCGGTGTTTTGAGTGTTGTGTTGGTATATCAAGGCCGGTATGTTGAGTGTTGGGTTGGACATGGACAAGTAAGTCTTGCTTTGTCATTGATTGTTTTGAGTACTGGGTGGCACATGGACATGTGAGTCTGGAGTTCTTATCTCAAGGCTGGTGTGTTGAGTATTTGGATGCACTTGGACAGGTGAGTCATGTGTTGTTATATCAAGGCCGGTATGTTGAGTGTTAGGGTGAACATGGACATGTGAGTCTTGAGTTACTGGTGTTTTGAGTGTTGGGTGCACATAAAAAGGTGAGTCTTCAGTTGTTATCTCAAGGCCGGTGTGTTGAGTGTTGGGTTGCACGTGGACAGGTGAGTCTTGAGTTCTTATCTCAAGGCCGGTGTGTTGAGTGTTAGGTTGCATGTGGACAGGTGAGTCTTGAGTTGCTGGTGTTTTGAGTGTTGGGTGCACATAGAAAGGTGAGTCTTGAGTTGGTGTCTTAAGGCCGATGTGTTGAGCTTTGGGTTGCATTTGGACAGGTGAGTCTTCAGTTGTTATCTCAAGGCCGGTGTGTTGAGTGTTGGGTTGCACGTGGACAGGTGAGTCTTGAGTTGCCGGTGTTCTGAGTATTGGGTGGCACATAGAAAGGTGAGTCTTGAGTTGGTGTCTTAAGGACGATGTGTTGAGTTTTGGGTTGCATTTGGACAGGTGAGTCTTCAGTTGTTATCTCAAGGCCGGTGTGTTGAGTGTTGGGTTGCACGTGGACAGGTGAGTCTTGAGTTGCCGGTGTTCTGAGTGTTGGGTGGCACATAGAAAGGTGAGTCTTGAGTTGGTGTCTTAAGGACGATGTGTTGAGTATTGGGTTGCATTTGGACAGGTGAGTCTTCAGTTGTTATTTCAAGGCTGGTGTGTTGAGTGCTTGGATGCACTTGGACAGGTGAGTCATGTGTTGTTATATCAAGGCCGGTGTGTTGAGTGTTAGGGTGAACATGGACATGTGAGTCTTGAGTTACTGGTGTTTTGAGTGTTGGGTGCACATAGAAAGGTGAGTCTTGAGTTAGTATCTCAAGGACGGTGTGTTGACTGTTGGGTTGCACATGGACAAGTGAGTCATGTGTTGGTGTCTTAAGGACGATGTGTTGAGTATTGGGTTGCATTTGGACAGGTGAATCTTCAGTTGTTATTTCAAGGCTGGTGTGATGAGTGGTTGCATGCACTTGGACAGGTGAGTCATGTGTTGTTATATCAAGGCCGGTATGTTGAGTGTTAGGGTGAACATAGACATGTAAGTCTTGAGTTCTTATCTCAAGGCTGGTGTGTTGACTGTTGGGTTGCACATGGACAAGTGAGTCATGTGTTGTTATATCAAGGCCGGTGTGTTGAGTGTTGGGTTGCACATGGACAGGTGAGTCTTGAGTTGCCAGTGTTGGGTGGCACATAGAAAGATGAGTCTTGAGTTGGTGTCTTAAGGCCAGTGTGTTGAGTGCTGGGTTGCACGTAGACAGGTGAGTCTTCAGTTGTTATCTCAAGGCTGGTGTGTTGAGTGTTGGGTTGCACGTGGACAGGTGAGATTCAGCTGCTAAATGAAGGTCAGAAGGCTGGGGTGTTGTGTTGGTACGAAGCCTAGAGTTGTTGTCTGAAGGGTTAGACAGGTGAATATTGAGTAGCTTTTATTTGTCAGAGCTGCTAGGATTACGCAGCATGCAGGACCACATCATGCGTCAAGTTTATCTGAATTAGGAAGTAAACAAGGTGCTATTATGTGGCACATCTCTAGCAGAATTACTTTCATCCATTTGGGCAAGAAACGTTTTTTGTGAAATCTGCAGATTCTGTAAATTATCTGGTAAATATGGTAAACCATAATAACGTGGTAAATGCTGAAGTCAGAGAATCATATCACCATTGTTTGAGCAACAGTTAATGAACATTTTAATTCAATCAGTGCTCTTTATTAGATGCACTTTGAAGAAAACAGCTTCTTGAAACTAATTACGCCCAAAATAATAAGCACGTAATATACCTGTAATATAAAATAATAATAGGTTACAGGTGTAAAATGGTCTAATATTGCCATCTTGGGGTTCTGGTGACATTTACAAACAAGTTGACCTTTGGTCTGATGGTTTATAATGGTACCAGAACAGCTCAATGGTGACATTGGAGGGAAAAAAAAGAGGATATATATATATATATATATATATATATATATATATATATATATATATATTGTGTGTATTTATACACATGAACACACACATATGCACATATACACACGGATTGTTCTACAAATCTGTGTGCCTGTAGCTTCTATACATCTTTTAAAAACAGACACATTTATCTGAAGTTGTATGAGACTTCTTATGTGTATGAAAGGGTCTTTCTGTATGTGAATTGGACTATGATGGGTACAGTAGTTGATTGTGTACCTGAGGTTTTTGTGTGGGTCAGAGCGTAGGTTTGTGTGTAAGGGAGTAAGCAGCTGTGGTTTGTGTACGGGTGTTGTGTTTGTGTGTTGCAGTGGTGTTAGTTTTTGAGTGTATTGTAGTATACATGATGACATCATCGCATCTCTTCGCGGTCCTTTCACAATCACCTGTTAGTGCCTGGAAGCGTGCGGTAAGGTATCTACTTGCACAGACGCAGGTGTTTTTATGCAGAGTCGGCACTGGTCGATGGTGCGTTTACTGCGGGTCGCACCATTTATTTGCACTTATCACATAACCTCTTGTGTCTGTTAAGTTACTTTCACAGACCACTAAAACCAACAAATATCAAACAAGCCCCAAAACATAAAAGTGTTGATGCCGCAAGAATTGTGGAAAGACGCCAGGGCCACTGGAATTATGCAATTGTGCAGCTGCAGCGATTTTCTCGTATAATTATACTTTTGCAGCATTTGCCACATAATCCATCATGTGCCGCATAATCTGAAGATTTTGACAAAAAAATGTGGTTCTTGAACAAATGGTTCAAAAGTTACTAAAAATGCAGCAAAACGTGTTGCCACACAGTGAAAGCCCTTTTGCAAAGCTGGACTGGTTACTTTTCTGTTGATTATTGCTATATCTGGGTGTTAAACTGGTGCTGAGGAGGTGCAACCAATGCCCAGGCAGTCTTACCAAGTTAAACAAGCATTTGCAATGCAGTGAGTCTTGCGTTTGCTCGAGTTAAAGCTATTAATGTTGTAAACTCCTAACCGGACTTTTCTTGCCACATAAACTGAAAATGAACAGTAAAACAGTTTCACATAACTAACAGACTTTTCTTGCCATATTAAGTGAAAATGAAAAGTAAACAGTTTCACATAAGCAAGCTGACGGCCGTCATGAGTGCAAAGCAGACACACAAAAGGAAACAGAAGTTCGCTCGCTTGACGGCCCGTCATGAGTGCAAAGCAGACACACAAAAGGAAACAGAAGTTCGCTCGCAGTGAAACGTACGGGCAAAAGTGCAATTATCCATGTAACTGGCAAAAGTGCAAATATCCATGTAACAGGGTCGATGTCATGCAAAGCGGTTGAATACTGCCCAGCGAGATCGCGCTGCCTACGAAATAAAGAGAAAAAGTAGTACAGAATCCATACCGAAAACATGGAGCCTCGTATGTTCTCAGTAGTTGGCATGTGCAATCGAAGAGGGCTAAACAACGGAAGAGGCATGACATATGCATGCCTTTCACAAATGAAATAAAGCGATTTTTAAAAAGGCAAGCCCACGAACCAACCAAACGGATGGGCGTGGTTAATAGCCCGTAGAAAAGATTACACCAGGGACAGAGCGCTTTGCGCTCAACCCTACAAATGACAAAATAATGAAGTAATAGTATTAAACAATTTGATGCATAATTTGGCTTTTCTTGCAGCATAATTTACTCAACCCTGCCGCATAATTCCAGCGGCCCTGAAAGACCACATGGTTGACATACAGATCCTACTTTAGATGTGGGTGGGAATGGAAACTCCCAAGGCTCCTGCCTGAAGAGCTTAGTCTAAAGGAAAACCCAACCAACAGTGGGTTTATTAGGGAGATTCTGCCAGAGAATTCGATTCAAATTTAGGACTTACTGCAGAAATCGGTGGGTTTTCAATTTCATCTAACTCCATATCAGGTCAACACTCATCTTTTTTTAATAATATGGCAGCTATTATTTTTGACAGCACGGCCTATTAAATGGGGCATGTGCCTCGCACAAAATGTATTGACCCCCTAGGCGCTATTGGCTTAGGATATTTTTTATTTGAATTCCGCTGTATAAAGTTATTTATAAACAGGGCTTGTGATTCTATCCTACTGATTTTTGCCTGTTCTGCCTTCAATTAGCCATACGTACTTTACTCATTTTATTGGTATAACCACATTTATTTTTGGGTTAATGAAGAAACTATGCTACAAATAGAGCATTTCCACACTTATTTCAATGATAAATGCGCGCTCTCGCAGTGATGCCTGTGAGGGTGATGGGGGGGGGCAGATGCAATAATATATATTAGCATTGCAACCCCAGACAGGTCCACTTTCCACGCTGTGAATAGGCGCTGCGCGGAGACACGCTGTAGACAGTATCACCTGTTTGTATTAAAAATAACCACAGACTGGACAAGGCGTTCGTCCACCTGTACCTGTGTGTAAAACCCGTAAACACTGGAAACGGGAATCGCTGTCAGAGGCCAGAGAAATGACGTGTCGGAGGGACATCGGGAACGTGGAGCTTTTCAAACTGCAGGTCCAGAGTTAGTGATGTGTGGTGACCCGGAGTGGTGCCCACCCAGACACCTCCACCACCGGGGCCTGTTTAAGTAAAAAATGCACTTTACGCCATCCATTCTGCAGATGACTGGCCACGGAGGAGTAAACCCTCAGCAGAAGGGGTTAAATGTGTGCTGGGAAATACAATCTGACTGCAAAACTATTCCTGTATGCTGCTAAAATAGTGCCGGCTAAAATAGTGCCTGCAGAAACAGTGCCTGCTAAAATGGTGGCTTCTAAAATAATGCCTGCTGAAACAGTGCCTGCTAAAATGGTGGCTGCTAAAATAATGCCTGCTGAAACAGTGCCTGCTAAAATAGTGCCTGTTAAAATAATGCCTGCTGAAACAGTGTCTGCTAAAATAGTACCTGCTAAAATAATGCCTGCTGAAACATTGCCTGCTGAAATAGTGCCTGCTAAAATAATGCCTGCTGAAATAATGCCTGCTGAAAGAAATAGTGCCCTCTAAAATAATGCCTGCTGAAACAGTGCCTGCTAAAATAGTGCCTGCTAAAATAATGCCTGCTGAAATAATGCCTGCTGAAAGAAATAGTGCCCTCTAAAATAATGCCTGCTGAAACACTGCCTGCTGAAACATTGCCTGCTGAAATAGTGCCTGCTAAAATAATGCCTGCTGAAATAATGCCTGCTGAAAGAAATAGTGCCCTCTAAAATAATGCCTGCTGAAACACTGCCTGCTGAAATAGTGCCTGCTAAAATAACGCCTGCTGAAACCTTGCCAGCTCAAAGAAATAATGCCTGCTAAAATAATGCCTGCTGAAACATTGCCTGCTGAAATAGTGCCTGCTGAAAGGGTGCCTGCTAAAATAGTGCCCGCAAAAAATAGTGCCTGCTAAAAGTGTTTGCTAAAACAGTGCCTGCTAAGTAATGCCTGCTAAAACGGTACCTGCTAAAATAGTGCCCGCTAAAATAGTTCCTGCAAAAAGCAGTGCCTGCTAAAACAGTGCCTGCTAAAACAGCGTCTGCTAAAACGGTACCTGCCGAAAAGGCACCTGCGAAAATGATGCCTGTTAAACAGTGCCTGCCTGCGCAGGCACTGCTGTCCCATCAGAGGGACTATGCAGCTCCTCTGTGTTGATGCTAGCTCTAGTTTGCTATTGTAGTTCCCTTCTGGCTGCAGCGGTTCACTGTGCTGCAGATCCTGTAGTGAGTATCCACCCATCCCCAGAGTCTTGACGCCTCCACCATCCTGATGGGCCCAGGCTTCCTCCATTCACCTGTGCGTCCATGCTCGGGGCTGCAGCATCATCTGCACGAGGAGCTCTCAGGGCTCCAGAGAGTGCAGAACCTGCCCCTCCTCTCACTGCCCGCGGACCTTACACCCCTCCGAGGGCACATCTAGCAAAGACCCCACTGCTAGATCCTGTCAGTCACCCAGACAGCGCCGGGGCTGCACCCCTCCGAGGGCCCATCTAGCAAAGACCCCACTGCTAGATACTGTCAGTCACCCACACAGCGCCGAGGCTGCACCCCTCCTAGGGCCCATCTAGCAAAGACCCCGCTGCTAGATACTGTCAGTCACCCAGACAGCGCCGGGGCTGCACCCCTCCGAGGGCCCATCTAGCAAAGACCCCGCTGCTAGATACTGTCAGTCACCCACACAGCGCCGAGGCTGCACCCAGAAGGCCTTTGTAACCTCTTTGTAAGCCCATCAGCCGCCCAGACACCTACAGCTGGCTCCTGAAACCAGCTAGGTGTCTGCTCGGCAGGTGTTGGAAGAACTGGAGTCAGACTTCTCCACGTGCCGGGGTCATTACTTCCAGACACCCCGACTAACTTCAGACTTCACACCGTGGACTAGAGGGCAACTCCCTGTAGGTCCAGGTGCTACTGGAGATGCTGCTGGTACAGTCAGCGGATGATCACGTGACGCGCCACCAGCCTTCATCCTCCCGCCACACGGACCTATCAGGGCCCTCCCACCGCTGAGTCTGTCCGGTGAGTCACGTGCCCAAGAGCAGCCGGGGTCACGTGCCACTCAATGCAGCATTTCCATCTCTCTCTCTTCAGCAGCTCTTTAGCATCATGTATGCAGCATGTATGGAGCATGTATGCTCTCTCTCTCTCTCTCTTCACCAGCTCTTTACCATCATGTATGAAGCATGTATGCTCTCTCTCACCTCACCGGGTCTTTACTATCATGTATGGAGCATGTATGGAGCATGAATGGTATTTACCATCATGTATGGAGCATGTATGCTCTCTCTCTCTCTCTGTTCATCAGGTCTTTTCCATCATGGATGTGAGCATACAGGTACTCTTGCAGGGAGTTCAGAAAGCATGCCACCCAACTTTACCTGTATCCATCAGACTGTGGGGATCATCCCTGGATCTATCAGACTACTAGAAAAAAGTCCCTAGATCTGTCAGACTGCTAGATAAGAGTCCCTGGATCTGTCAGACTGCTATCAGACCTCTAGATAAGAGTCCCTGAATCTGTCAGACTGCTAGATAAGAGTCCATGGATCCATCAGACTGCCACGTAGGAGTCTCTGGATCTATCAGGCTGCCAGGTAAGCACCCTTGGATCTAGCAGGCTGCCAGGTAGACGCCCTTGGATCTAGCAGGTTGCCAGGTAAGCGTCCATTAACTTGTTCTATTTCACACAGGATCTGAAGGCAACACATCTCGCTAGAAAGGCACGGAACATCCCCACCTTTGGAGATTCCAGATGTGCCACTTGTGTGCCCAAGTGTGGCACGCACCCTGTAAAGCACTCTGAGGAGGTGACCAGCTGTGAACCTGTTGCCGTCACATGTTACTCAGGGTACGCCGGTGCATCTCAACGGGTGGCGAAAGCTTAGATTATTAATGGACCAGACCTGGGGTAATGTGTCCCTTATTCCCAAGCATTAAACAGCCCTAAACATGCAGGTGTCATGAGTGGGGGCTTCAGAGGTTAATGTTTGGTAACATACAGATCTGTTAGAGATAAAATACACCCTGGTACCTAGTATTATAAGGGTGCACAATGCAAGCACCGGGAGAGGAAATCTTAATTTTACTTCATCCCTTGGTCAAACCTGTCAGATTTGTGAGAGGGGATGAGGTTCCAGCAGGCCAGGGACCAAGAGGATGTGAAACCCCCTCCTCAGATGGAACAAGAGGGCTCCTTAAGGTCTTTTTCCGGCTAAAACCTTTGCCTTTATGGTTAAATGCACCGCACAAAGAGCATACTGACCCCTTACTAGTGCTTAATTTGTAATTTGTGTGACAATTCAGACTTTCCCATGCCTCTAAGGCTGTAAGAATGGCTTATGTGGCAGGTATTGGTCATTTTTAATGTATATTGAATTTACAAAGAACTATTGTTGTGCTCATCTTCAAATTAGACAAACAGTGCCACCATGTGGCAGACAGTCATAAGTGCGAGTATTGACAATTAAGTGCCGGTGCTGGGCACCATAAATCACTGGTGCAAATTAAGCAATGCCATGTCGGACCCAGGGGCTTGAGCTCAATGTCCAGCCATACGATCAACAACAGAATTCTAAGAGGATAAAACAAGGAAGCAGCTCCCTTGGTGCAGAAGGGTCGATAGACTGGCACCATCTTTACATTGACTTACATCTGAACCCCACTTCAAGCAGCTCAGAGAACCATTGAAAACTGAAGGATTTGGACTTGTTGTCAGCTGTGCTCAGTGCAGACCAGGGTGGTGCTGAAACAACATCACACATGGTTGTTAACTCCACCCACATTTCGCTGTGTTTCTTTTCCTGCTCTCAGGGCTCTATACTTACAGAAAGGTGACGTGCAGTGATTCCCATAATTCACTAACAAATAAGTACCTTTGAGGCAAGGAGTCAGCCTAAAGCAAGAGTTAATTTTATAGCAAATTAATATTAATATTTTGCTCACAAACTTTAGCAATGCACAGCAGCAAATCTAATGCTGACATGTTTATATTCTCAGTTGTTGGGATTTGTTTTTCATCATGTTCTGTTTGTCACGTTGTTCTTGATCGTCACGTGTTTGTGTGAACAGTAGCAGTGCAGACTGGTCTGTTGGGCACATTGGCACTGCCAGGTGGGCCACCTTGAAAGGGCCAATGTGTTGGCTGTTTTTTTTTTTGGTCCCTTGGCCCCATGACGAGATCAAAATCTGCCCCATTCACTAAAACGTTCAAGCTGGCCCATCTGGCAGTGCCCGTGTGCCCGCCATGCCAGTCAGCACTGTGCAACGGAAACAAGAATTGTGTATTGATGGTAAAGTTGGCCTTTTTACCATGGGCTGAGATAAGATGCAGACGCAGAGAAGAGAAGTCATTTTTCATCCTAACACCAGTAATAATGCAGTCTGAGGGCAGTACTTAATTTGTTAAAAAATAAATGCCAGGGCTATTGTCTGAAGACAACTGCAGCTGGCACCGCCCATTGCATCTGCCAGGGCTGCTAATGTATATGGAATTATTAAATAACTGTTTTGTGCATCACAAAATTGGACAAGCAGTGCCACCATGTGGCTGTCTGTCATAGGTCCTGTCCTGGTGTGGACAATTAGGTGCCAATGCCAAGCACCAGAAACCACCTGCCCAAATTAGGCACTGTCTGAGCGCCATCTTGTGTTTTTGTGACCGCTTCACATGGTCCTCCCTTTGGGCCTGCACCCACAGATTTCCATCTGATGGTGAACTACCCAAGAACACAAGTCTGCACCCAGCAGGGGCAGAATTTAATGACATCTGGCACCCTAGTGGGCACATTGTCAACACATTCACATATGTGAGGGCCTCTTCTCAACCTGTTCTGCGCGATGTGGGCCCATTTCTCAAAAATGCTCAGGCTGGAAAGTCAGACATTTATTCTTGTGCACTTATGCGGTAACTCGCAGACATTTAAAAGAAGTGTTCCTCGGAAGCTGTGATGAGTGCCACTGGAATTATGCAGCAGGGGAGGGCCAAATTATGCGGCACGGTTGAGTAATTGCGGCAAGTAAGGGCAAATTATGTGGCATATGCAGCACATTTAGTGATAGTATTACTTATTTTTTTATAATTTTTGCACTTAACACTGCCTGTACATCATTAGCAGCAGTTTAATACTCAAGTATAGCAATAAGCAACAGAAAAAGTGACGAGTCAACCTGCGCAAAAGGCTTTCCATAGTGCTGCTTTTTTGGTAACTTTGGTGCTTTACGAGTTGCTGCTTTTTTGGTAACTTTTGAATCGATTGTGCTAGAACCTTTTTTTGTTAAAATCTATAGATTACGCAGCAGAAAGTGAATTATGTGACAAATGACGCAAAAATATAATTAAATGAAAAACACCGCTGCCGCACAATCGCATGATTCCAGTGGCCCTGGCTCTCATCACACAAGGGCAGATACACTTGTGCGCAGAAGTGAATTTACAGTTTAAATCTTCTAGTAGGGCGCTGATCGAGGAATTTATTTCTTCCCAGAGGATCAAAACAACCCCTTCCCTTCAACCACCACTAAATAACAGGACTGAACACGGGACAGTATCCTGTGTGAGAATGTTCCCACCAAATCCGTGCTCAAGGTGTTCATCCACTCAGACAGACACATATCCCAGAAACATTGATACTCAATGTACGGACCGGGGGCCGCATGTGGCCCTCTTGACTTTACATGCGGTCCCCTTGTCAACAGCAGCACTAACAAAAAGATGTTAAAAAACATGGAAGCATTTATTTAAAAGGTTAATTGGTGTTAAAGAAGGGAAGTAACTAGGGAGACCTGGACTGTTAAACTTTAGGAACACTTGAATATGATGAAGTCTCTACAAAATTCAAAAAGTGTATTTAATTAACATGCAGAACATTTTCATCTTAGTACAGTGGTTCCCAACCTTTTGGCTTCTGTGGACCCCCATTTTATCAATACTGGAGCCCGGGGACCCCCACTGAATCATTATTGGAACACGGGGACCCCCACTGAGTCATTACTGATAACTGGGACCTAAAATTATTACATTTTTTAACATCGCGGACCCCCTGAGGAGGCTTTGCGGACCCCCAGGGGTCCCCGGCCCACAGGTTGGGAACCACTGTATCCGTCACGTTTGTGACAGAGGAACTCCCTCAGCCAAACTCGTAATGAGGCCCTGACTCTTCCCCTGCCCTGACAAAAGTGCCAGTAGAGGGAAGTCAATTGTTCTCTTTTGGTGGCCTCGGTTACTTTTATACATGAACAACTTTATAGTTTATTAAATCAAACACAAGAGAAGGTTTTGTACAATGCAGATCCTGAAGTCATGCATTACAAGGCCCTCTTATATGTGATAATGAAGAAAAAGGTGGGAAAATAAAATAAAACAATTGCCTAGGATCACACAATCTGGTAAATGGGGAAGCCGGGATTAATAGCAAGTCTTCTATTTTAGGATTGTGCACCTCAGCCATTATATGTATATGCTTTGCTTCCCCTACACCAATTTTACAGCCAGTCCTGCCCCACCGGACCATCCCCCCCTGGCATTAATGCAGCTCTTGGTCACATCACAGACCATACTTTTTGGACCCTGGAAAAATGCTTGTGAGCACCTGTGGCTTGAAGCATTCATACCCACCCCTGTGAAAAGAGGCTTCATACTCATGGGAGTCTTGTAGATATGGTAAATCCATTTCCGGGTGCAAATTTATGTTTTATGAGTCACCGATTTTTATTTACACTCAAATTATGATTTCTGCATAGCTGTCGCTTATTTGAGTAAAGCTTTACAAATTGTGCCCCTCAATGATAGATACATCAACAAATAACACTTTCCGCATCTGATTTGTGGGTTTCACATTTAGGAAAGTGGAGATCTTGCTAGTGCGTCACACTTGCCACCATAAATTTAGGGCCTCATTTACAACAAACTGACGCATCGTCATCAATGCATCAGATTTCTTGCGCCTACCACACATCCCCTAACGATGCCATGGATGCACTGTATTTACAATACAGAGCTCCATGGCACACATTTTGAAAGATGCGTCGGAAATTCTGAGGTATCTGTTAGGGCTAAAGTGACGCATTGCTGGAGTTGTGTCGCTAAACTGACGCAACTCCAGCAATGCGAGGAGAGTCCCATTATAAAAAGCCATACGTCAATTTTACACTTGGTCTGAGCAAGCGGTAAAATTTCGATGCAGTGAAGTCATAGAGTGAGGCAGTGAAAAGTTATACATTTCACCTCATCCGTTCTTTGTGGGTTTTTCCGTAGAAACGCCTACCCTACATACATTATACCTGGCGCAGGTATAAAGTGACGCATGGCTTTACAAACTGACGCATTGGACGCAATGCGTCAGTTTGTAAATATGGAGCATTGTAGTGCACTGCTAGCGCTGCCGCCGCATTAAAAGCACAATGACGCAGTGGTGCAAGGGGCATGTAAATGAGGCCCTTCGTGTTTGAAGTGGGAGATTGAGCTTTTCAACCAGGAGGTGGTGTGGACATACATCTCTCTCAAATAGTGTCCCGTCTAGCAATGCGCGCTGATTTACGCGTGTGAAAGGCAGGAGTAAGCCTCTTTGCAGAGTGAAAATAGGAAGGGGCCACGCCCATATTTAACAGGGAGAGATTTATCCACAGGGAAACATTTTCCATTGAGCGAAAGAAACGAGTTATTTATGCAAATACATAATTTCTTATGAATTAATCATTTCGGCAGAAAGAGAAAATGTGTGTGGCAGATTTTAGTGGATTCCAGAAGTCCTGGAAATGTAGGACTGTCGTAAATTTCATGGCGCTGCCGTTGAATTATTTGTGAGTCCCATAAGAGTCGTGAAAACTTTACTCCAAACTTAGGAGGAGAAGCCAGCTTGGCGCGGTTGACCTCCGACCTTTACTTGTAGGGCTTTGGGATGGGGCCAAAGACAGTCTGGGTCCGGAGCAGGCCTGGAGGGCAGTGGGAATAAAATGATTTTTACGTGGATGGAAGAAATCTGAACTCCAGAGGGGACGTGAACCAATCAAGCGCTCCAGAGGGTCCCCGCACTTATTACGCGCACAATGTTTCTGGTAGGAAATGAATATTTTTGAATGTACATGTTTGTACGGTGGGAGATTACACAGAGTGTTTCCCTGTGCCCTTGGGGGGTGGGGGTGGGGGGGGGGGGGGGGTTCAGGGATCTCACTGGCTGCTTATCCCAGAAAGGTCTTCAGGGCTGGTTCCGAGTCAGCCACAGAGCAGGCTCGCCAGGGGGGCTGCTAAAGGGTAGAAAATGGGCAAATCTGGGCAGACCCCAGATGAACTCTCAGAAATGCCGGTAGGGCTGGGTCTCTGCCAGACAGCAAGTCCATCATGTGAGTAAAGTTAGTTGTATAAATGTCAACATATTAACAGATCTAAGGGGAACCCAAGAATCTTAACTTAAAATCCAAAGTAACATTTAAAGAACCCCTCTGTTTCTTTATTTAATGCGCACTGCTGCCTTTTCTCTAATCGGTGCCCTGCTGCGCCTGGAATCAGAAGGAGGCTTTTGAGTCTAGCGCCTTGAAGGACTTGTGATGGGTCTGCCCCAGACCTCCAAGCGTTTAGGAGGTTAGAGCTGTCCTTTTAGAAAAGGTTCAGACATGGAGGCTAATTCTCTTATTTATGGGCTGATCGCCTACACCACTCTTTCCTCTGTTCTTAAAGATATTTGTACTGTACTTTGCTAATCGACTACCTTCTAGGCACTTGGCTGAGATTAAAGTATTGATTCAGTGCTCGTAAACCTGGTCACTTGACGGTCTTGGGGCCTAAAGTGCTCCTGAGCAGTTAAAGTTTCGCAGACTGTGTGAGAGTACAACACACACATCTACAATCAATTGATTGATTGATTGACTGTGTGAGAGTACAACACACACATCTACAGGCAAAAGGAATTGTGAAGTTATCAGTTGATGAGATTGTAAATGTTTAGATCGATGACACTACAAGTATTGTGTGATGAGGATGGTTTCCTATTGGACGAAGAGACATGAATCAATAGATCTGACACTGTAAGTCTGTACCTCAGTGAGTCTGAATGTCTATAGGTTATTAGTATTCTTAATCGATAGATCGAGTGAAATGATACTGTTAAACTATAAACTGACTCTAGGCGCACCTAGCAACGGGCATTGATTGGAGTTCGATTGCATATGATTTGTTTACCTTTCATTAATACATTGCTGCTAAAAAGTAGGGGATTCTGTGATGCTGTGGTTCCAGCATTTATAAAAAAAATACAGACCTAACAAAAAATGCTTCCAGCTTCAAATGCATCAATTTAGATAACAGGCCACATAATGCCAGCGACCCTGGCAGTGCGGATGCTCGGCAGATAGTTTGGGGTTTGCCATTATGATGGATGGACACCCTTAATCCACAGGAAGGGGTGACACACTTTCATCTTTCACGGGTCCTTGTGCAATGGGGAAAGGGATTATACCGGCTGTTTACAGTAGATCACTGGTCGGTAGGGAGGAGGCGCAGAAGGGGTGTGTGGTTGGGTATATATGTTGTGTTGATTTGTAGAGCACATTAACCACCCGGGAGGGGTATCTAGGCGCTTGAAAAAGTATCTATCTATCTATCTATCTATCTATCTAACTATCTATCTATCTATCTATCTATCTATCTATCTATCTATCTATCTATCTATCTATCTATCTATCTATCTATCTATCTATCTATCTCTCTGCCTGTCTGTCAGCCTGTCTGTCTGTCTGTCTGTCTCCTCAATCCATGTGGGTTGCCCGTGTGCACCTGACCACCAGTAGTGCACGACAAGTGGTCGCGTCCACGCCCTGTGCTCCCTTCCTTAAGAAAGTACCAGGCACTCCAGTGGCAGAGTAACGCAAAAGGTTTTTTAAGGAATAAAAAATTAATTTTCCTTCTGAGCTGTGGCATTTTTGTAATTGGGTAATTAATTAAACTGTATTTTTAAATTTTCAACCTTTCTGTATTTTTTATGTAATACACTTCCTTTTTAGCTTGAACTTCACAAACTTGAGACGAAGTAGCTTGTAAGTAAGGCTGTAATAACAGGCGAGAACCTTCTGGGCGGTCACTACTACTGTCTTATTACTAGGGTGTAAACCTGGGATGCACCCTGTTTTTTCCTGTATTTTTTTAACAATGCAAACCTGGCCTAATATGTTATTAGGCGCATGGAAATTAAGAGATTTCCCCAAAATCGCAGGGTGTTGATCTGAGGCCGGGATTTCAATTTGGTTCCCCGTGTTTCAAGACCAGCACCTCTATGCGCTAGAGCGCCTCTCGGTGCACGTGCTGAATATCTGCAAAAAAACAGGCGGGAAGGTGGCTGTGTTTTTGTACAAATCGATGTATGTAATATAAAGATAATCTAAGTATCAGGGTGTGTGTATATAAAAGCCTCCCCAATCCAGTGACCTTTCACCTGTCAGTCAGCAGCAGGATTTATTCTATAGATAAATCATTCGCAATAAAAAGACATCTTAATAATCCTGGTGAAATGGATCCATAAAACAATTATAAAGACCACCCCTTTCAACTATTAATAAGGATGTTTCTACTTAAGAGTACATGCAGGACGTATGAAGTAATGGATGCTACGGACATTTTAATTAATACTAATGGATGCTACGGACATATGAATTATTACTAATGGATGCTACGGAGATATGAATTAATTAATACTAATGGATACAGTAGACATATGAACTAAATAATTCTAATAGATACTATGAACATATGAATTAATGAATACTAACGGATGCCATGGACATATTAATTAATTAATACTAATGGATACCTTAGGCATATGAACTAAATAATACTAATAGACACTATGAACATATGAACAAATTAATACTAATGGATGCCATTGACATATGAATTAATACTAATGGATGCTACGGACATATGAATTAATTATTACTAATGGATGCCATGGACATATGAATTAATTAATACTAATGGATGCCATGGACATATGAATTAATTAATACTAATGGATACTATAGACATATGAACTAAATAATACTAATAGACACTATGAACATATGAATTAATTAATGCTAATGGATGCCGTGGACATATGAATTAATTAATACTAATGGATGCCATGGGCATATGAATTAATACTAATGGATGCAATGGACATATGAATTAATTAATACTAATGGATGCCATAGACATATGAATTAATACTAATGGAAGCAATGGACATATGAATTAATTAAAACTAATGGATGCCATGGACATGAATTAATACTAATGGATGCAATGGACATATGAATTAATTAATACCAATGGATACTATAGACATATGAACCAAATAATACTAATAGATACTATGACCATATGAATTAATTAATACTAATGAATGCCATTGGCACATGAATTAATACTAATGGATGGAATGGACATATTAATCAATTAATACTAATGGATGCCATGGACATATGAATTAATTAATACTAATGGATGCCATGGACATGTGCATTAAATATTACCAATGGATGCTATAGACATATGAACTAAATAATACTAATAGACACTATGAATATATGAATTAATTAATGCTAATGGATGCCATGGACATATGAATTAATTAATACTAATGGATGCCATGGGCATATGAATTAATACTAATGGATGCAATGGACATATGAATTAATTAATACTAATGGATGCCATAGACATATGAATTAATACTAATGGAAGCAATGGACATATGAATTAATTAATACTAATGGATGCTATGGACATATGAATTAATACTAATGGATGCAATGGACATATGAATTAATTAATACCAATGGATACTATAGACATATGAACTAAATAATACTAATAGATACTATGACCATATGAATTAATTAATACTAATGAATGCCATTGGCACATGAATTAATACTATTGGATGGAATGGACATATGAATTAATTCATACTAATGGATGCCATGGACATATGAATTAATACTAATGGATGGAATGGACATATGAATGAATTAATACTAATGGATGCCATGGACATATGAATTAATTAATACTAATGGATGCCATGGACATGTGCATTAAATATTACTAATGGATGCTATGGACATATTAATTAATTCATACTAATGGATGCCATGGACTTATGAATTAATACCAATGGATGCCATGGACATATGAATTAATACTAATGGATGGAATGGACATATGAATGAATTAATACTAATGGATGCCATGGACATATGAATTAATTATTACTAATGGATGCTACGGACATATGAATTAATGAATACTAATAATAACAATGTTAAAGTGAAAGATGTGGCTTCTCGGCTTCTCCTGTATCCAGCCCCTGCAGGAGCTCAGCAAACGTCATCCCTTCTCAACCAGTAACAGACGACATTCCACTCACCTTAAAAGGGGCATGACACCACCTATATGACTGGTAATTACAAATTACAAAGAATTACAAGGGCAGTGGCTTCTGAAACTGTCCCGTGTTACCTTTTAATAACATTTAATGAAGTAGCGCTTGGTAGCTGGATATATAAAAATGAAGTGTTTCATTGCTTCATCATATAAATTACATAAATAACACAGTTGAGAATTTAACCTGGAGCCCCACCAGGTCCCCCAAACTCGTCAGTTGTAGCACAGTCTGCCCCGCAGACCTTCATTCACAAGTTGTTTTGTGTTTTTCAAATCAAAATACTCCTGGAGCGATAAACACGAGAAGGTATTTTACGCCCTAGGACTATTTTTTACCCCTTAAGGACCATCGCAGGCCTTTTAGGAAATTTGGTGCAGATCGTAACAGGGGAGTAAAGTTATCGACTGAGTAACGCGGCTTCGGAGGCAGGATCTGTGTAGTGGCACTTAGACAACATGGCGGCCTCTGTGACGAGGATAGGTGCTCTGATAGTTGTTGGACAGACAGACTGAGTATTACAGCAGGTTTCCAAACCCTTCACTCACTAGTTCACAGAATGGGCCAATGATATTATCCAGGTGCCCATGGGTTGTTTGATGCTCCAATATATGTCTTCACCCTGCGTGCGTTTAAATGTTAAGGGGCCAGTTCTGAAGCATTTATAAGTACTACAATTGCTACTAAAAGAGTACTCTTTTACGTTTTCTTACTTGCATTTGTGCATAGCCACAAAACGTCCAACTCACTATTACTAAAACTGTAAACAGGGCATAGGACTTATTGTGTAGGAACTTTCCCTGAATATTCCCATTTCATTTGCGTTTTAGATGTTTCGGGGACAAATGACGTGGGCATAGAAGAGTACATAAGAGAGTACTACAGGAGTACTAGTTTGCATGCCTCCAAAACCTTTTGCGAATGAGTCCCTATGTATTCATGTCTCGTGCTTTTTCCTGTGATATGCTGCATGTGTGCATGTGTTGCACCTGTGTTACCCGGGTCACTGGTTGGTCTCCCTCACGGGTCAGTAACTCATACATGCCAACAGGGCTGCTTCAGGAGGGAGACTCCTGGTTTTTTAAGCCGAACTGCTTTATTGTAGCTGTCTACCACGTGGCGTTGCCTCTGCTTCAATAGAAGACAGTGGGGGAAATACATTCTCCTGATATTATTTTTAAATACCCACTTTCATGTTCTAAAATGTTGGCATGTAGGGTAACTGGTGCCTGCTAGTGGTGGGTTCATACTGTCAACCCAAGAGCGGAGGGGTCTGCAGAAAGTGATCGGACACAGTCAACCTCAGGTGCAAATTCGGCCTAAGGTGGATATCTGACCTTGGCACAGCCACCCTCTGGGTGCAGATTCGGCCTCTGGTGCATGTCTGACCTTGGCACAGCCACCCTCTCGGTGAAGATTCAGCCTTCGCTGCATGTCTGACCTTGGCACAGCCACCATCTGGGTGAAGATTCAGCCTTCGCTGCATGTCTGACCTTGGCACAGCCACCCTCTGGGTGCAGATTCAGCCTCTGGAGCATGTCTGACCTTGGCACAGCCACCCTCTGGGTGCAGATTCAGCCTCTGGTGCATGTCTGACCTTGGCACAGCCACCCTCTGGGTGAAGATTCACCCTCCACTGCATGTCTGACCTTGGCGCAGCCACCCTCTGGGTGAAGATTCAGCCTTCGCTGCATGTCTGACCTTGGCACAGCCACCCTCTGGGTGAAGATTCAGCCTTCGCTGCATGTCTGACCTTGGCACAGCCACCCTCTGGGTGAAGATTCAGCCTTCGCTGCATGTCTGACCTTGGCACAGCCACCCTCTGGGTGCAGATTCAGCCTCTGGAGCATGTCTGACCTTGGCACAGCCACCCTCTGGGTGCAGATTCAGCCTCTGGTGCATGTCTGACCTTGGCACAGCCACCCTCTGGGTGAAGATTCACCCTCCACTGCATGTCTGACCTTGGCGCAGCCACCCTCTGGGTGCAGATTCGGCCTCAGGTGCATGTCTGACCTTGGCGCAGCCACCTTCTGAGTGCAGATTCACCCTCTGCTGCATGTCTGACCTTGGCGCAGCCACCCTCTGGGTGCAGGTTCACCCTCCGCTGCATGTCTGACCTTGGCGCAGCCACCCTCTGGGTGCAGATTCGGCCTCTGGTGCATGTCTGACCTTGGCACAGCCACCCTCTGGGTGCAGATTCGGCCTCTGGTGCATGTCTGACCTTGGCACAGCCACCCTCTGGGTGAAGATTCACCCTCCGCTGCATGTCTGACCTTGGTGCACCACCCTCTTGGTGCAGATTCGGCCTCAGGTACATGTCTGACCTTGGCACAGCCACCCCCTGGGTGCAGGTTCGGCCTCTGGTGCATGTCTGACCTTGGCGCAGCCACCCTCTGGGTGCAGGTTCACCCTCCGCTGCATGTCTGACCTTGGCGCACCACCCTCTGGGTGCAGATTCACACTTGGAGTAAGCGGGATGGGATCCGTGTCACGTCTGAGACCGAGTGACCTGTCCGCCTTATTACAAGCGCCGTAGGATATAACGCACTGGTAGTAAGCGAGATGTGATCCGTGTCACGTCTGAGACCGAGTGACCTGTCTGCCTTATTACAAGCGCCGTAGGATATAATGCACTTGTAGTAAGCCGGATGGGATCCGTGTCACGTCTGAGTCAGAGTGACCTGTCCGCCTTATTACAAGCGCCGTAGGATATAATGCACTTGTAGTAAGCGGGATGGGATCCGTGTCACGTCTGAGTCAGAGTGACCTGTCCGCCTTATTACAAGCGCCGTAGGATATAATGCACTGGTAGTAAGCGGGATGTGATCCGTGTCACGTCTGAGTCAGAGTGACCTGTCCGCCCTATTACAACCGCCGTAGGATATAACGCACTGGTAGTAAGCGAGATGTGATCCGTGTCACGTCTGAGACCGAGTGACCTGTCCGCCTTACTACAAGCGCCGTAGGATATAATGCACTTGTAGTAAGCGGGATGGGATCCGTGTCACGTCTGAGTCAGAGTGACCTGTCCGCCTTATTACAAGCACCGTAGGATATAATGCACTGGTAGTAAGTGGGATGGGATCCGTGTCACGTCTGAGACCGAGTGACCTGTCCGCCTTATTATAAGCGCCGTAGGATATAATGCACTTGTAGTAAGCGGGATGTGATCCGTGTCACGTCTGAGTCAGAGTGACCTGTCCGCCCTATTACAAGCGCCGTAGGATATAATGCACTTGTAGTAAGCGGGATGGGATCCGTGTCACGTCTGAGACCGAGTGACCTGTCCGCCCTATTACAAGCGCCGTAGGATATAATGCACTTGTAGTAAACGGGATGTGATCCGTGTCACGTCTGAGTCAGAGTGACCTGTCCGCCCTATTACAAGCGCCGTAGGATTTAACGCACTTGTAGTAAGGTGGAGGGGATCGCTGTCATATATGAGACATGGTACCCGTTCGCCAAACTTTAGGCAGGTCCTATGTTTTATCTGCATATGAAGCCATCCATGAACTAACTGTAAAACATGCATGCATTGATCTTCAAATCTATGTGTTTATTTCGCTGTCAAGCAATGCATCAGTTTTTACATCTGTGCATTGAGCCTCCGAGTATTAATATATTATCCATGTGTGTACATGATACTGTGTATCTGTTTACCTATGTATCTGTGTGTGCAATAGCCTTGGAGCCATGCATCTATGTATGTGTTTATCAATGAATATTTGAATCTGCATATCTGTTTATCTATGTATCTGTGTGTGCACATAGCCATGCATCTGTGCATGTGTTCACCACTGAATATGTGCATCTGCACATCTGTTTATCTATGTATCTACTTTTCTAGGTATCTCTGAATCGACATGTCCATGTAATTTTAAAGTTGAAAGTATACCTTTATTATATTGAATAAGATACAACCAAAACAATGGTCTATAGTCTGAACGAAAAATACATTAAGATACCCATTAAGTACAATTGCATAAAAGGGGGTCCTGCCCTGCGCATGCTATTGTCATGGGCAGTGTAGGGGCCCCCTGTGGCCCCTAGCACTTCCTTTCTGCCAGCCTTTTGATGGCGGGCTCCCTGCCATGGACAGGCTGGCAGAAAGTGTGGTTGTAATCAGCCAGGCGGTGCTGGGTTTAACGCCACAATGGCTGATTGCAAGCCCTACCGCCGCCATGCCATCGGAAACCATCTTCCCAGCGGAGACCGAAGTCCTTTGGCGGTCCGACCGTCAAAGTTGTAATTTGGTGGTCGGACCACCAAAGCCACAGCGGTTCAACCGTCAGAGCGAGTTTGAAGGTCTCATGACCGCCAAATTCGTAATGAAGCCAATACGTAATTTGTCCAGAATCACGTGATGTTGAGCCGGCGCCGAGACTTGAACCTGATTCCCTCACCTCTGGAGTCGGCAGCTCAGGCCGTGCCACACCCTATGTGTTCTCGCTTCAAGTCCACCAGGGGGACCCCCGTTCCCTCTATTGGTCGCCCGCCTGACCCTCTTCCACTGGGCGTCTGGGGTAGGATCTGGTTGTCAGACCTCATCTGGGGTGGACAATTTTGTTTTCGGCTACGTTACCGATGTGTTGCATATGTGCCCCCCGTTGCTTATTCATTCATTCATACAGCGCAAAACTGTCCCTGAAACCCAGATCATGAGGCTGGCACACCAGACTGGAAATATTAGACAAAATAATCTCAGCAGAGCAGTGATGGCTATTTGTAGGAGTGCCTTTAATTCATTCCTTACACGTGTGTGTTAGTAATGCAATCTCTTAAAATACTTGCAACCCCTGCTCCCTTCCCTCGAGTCAGTGTTGGATGCTCGGTCTGTCCCTTCCAAACCCTGACTGCCTGACACCCACACTTGCAGTCTGTAAGGTGGAAGACAATCTGTACAATGGGTAGGGTGGCAGACAATCTGTAGGGTGGGGGACAGTCTGTAGGGTGGGAGACAGTCTGTAGGGTGGGAGACAATCTGTAGGGTGGGACACAGTCTGTAGGGTGGGAGACAATCTGTACAATGTGTATGGTGGGAGACAATCTGTAGGGTGGGAGACAATCTGTAGGGTCGGAGAAAATCTTTACAATCTGTAGGGTCGGAGACAATTTGTACAATGTGTAGGGTGGGAGTCAATCTGTAGGGTTGGAGACAATCTGTATAGTATGTAGGGTGGGAGACATCCTGTAGGGTGGGAGACAGTCTGTAGAGTCAGAGACACACTGTAGGGTGGGAGACAATCAGTACAGTCTGTAGGGTGGGAGACAGTCTGTAGGGTCGTAGACAGTCTGTACAATGTGTAGGGTCGTAGACAATCTATAGGGTGGGAGACAATCTGTAGGGTGGGAGACAATCTGTAGGGTGGGAGACAATCTGTACAATGTGTAGGGTGGGAGACAATCTGTAGGGTGGGAGATAATCTGTACAGTCTGTAGAGTGGGAGACAGTCTGTGGGGTCGGAGACAATCAGTACAGTCTGTAGGGTGGGAGACAGTGCTTCATTTGTAAAACACTGAGTGCCGGTGCCTGGAGTTCTGCCCGGAAGCCCAGGACTCGTACCTTTAAATTTTAAATGTCAGCGCCCTGAATACCAAGGCTGATGGTCAGACCTCTTTAATCCACCAGCCCTCCTTTACTCTAAACCCAATGAATATCTGTGACATATGGGAGATTTGGGGCCCCCTCATCACCGCCTGCGGGGGAGCCCCATCATTGTGCGTCATGCCACTGCCCCCATCGGCAACCACCGCCACAAATTAAGCACTGGTGTGAGACAAATTGTCGGGTGGGAAACAACATGTGCATTCTGTACGACTGGGAGACAATCTGTAGGATGGGGGCTCTCACGGACGGGGCGCGGGGTTCTCCATTGCCCCCCCTCAAGCGGTGAGAAGCGGCGGGTGACTTCGCAGCACTCGCGTGCACAAACTGTCTTGGCTCGAAGGCTCGGCTGCACGGCTGGGTTTTCAAAGATTGTAAAATTATTGGTGTTATTGTCTGTAAACGTCACGCTTCCTGCGTGGTGCAATAAATCAGGTCTTGGCTGTATCCATTAGAGAACAGTGGAAGGCGCTTCCGGGCTGGCCTGGAGGGCCGGACACCTGAGGTGGCCCTCTCGGTGAAGCCCCCCTGGCGCTGTCCCGGACAGTGAGACCCCGGTATCGTGATCGTGGGCAGGGAGCGCGCGTCCCTGCCCAAAGGAAGTAAAGTGGCCCTGGCCTGGGCGCTGCCCCTCTGACCCACCCCAAGCACCCAGCCGGGCCTGGCGAGCACTTTGGGGCGGGGGCACCCACCGCGGCCTCGCCCACCCCCGGAGCTCACGACCCACCTAGTTTCTGCAGGTGACTGCGGGTGGTGGCCACCAAAAAACATTTTTGGGATCAGGCTTTATTGTTCGTCAGGCTAAGCCCAGAGAGAGAGAGAGAGAGAGACGGCGTAACACGAAGAAGCGCAGAGAGAAATAATAAACAGTGACAGTGGGGGCCGGCAGGAGAGAGAGAGAACCTGCAAGAGAGGGGTAAAGAGACCGGAAGTGTAGAGTGATGAGACAGAGAGGTGTGAGGTGCGATCAAACTAGGTAACCTTGATGTTCATGAGATAAAGAGACAGAAAGTGTGGAGTGGTGGAAGAAAGGGGCTTGAGGTTGAATACAAACTGTGTAGTCCCGGTGTTAATGAAATAAAGAGACATAAAGTGTGGGGTAGTGGAAGAAAGAGGGTTTTAATGAGATAAAAAGGCAGAAAGTGTGGAGTGGTGGAAGAAAGAGAGTTGAGGTGGAATAAAAGCTGGGTAGTCCTCGTGTTAATGAGATAAAGAGACAGACAGTGTAGGGTGTTGAATGAAAGAGGCGTGGGGTGGAATCAACGTTACTTAGAAGAAAGTGGTTAATGCTAACGTTGCACATCTGAAACAAAACAGTCGACAGTCTTGGGATATCAGTAAGCAAGTAATAGATGGTGCAATCCTGGTAGAAAACCCAACCACCACGGGTTTTAGAGGTACACACGAACAAAGGTGGAACACATGGAACCATCTATGTTCTGTGCTGTAGATACAAAATGCACAGGAAAAAAGCACAACCAGGGCACTCCAAGGTCAATAATAAGTCCATCAAATTCAAGTTGCCGGAGAAGATTTATTCTTATGCAAGCCGAAGACCAAAAATGTTCATAAAGTATATAAGTCCATATAAGAAACAACAGAAAACAAGCAACACGTGTTTCGTCCTATCGGACTTTTTCAAGGCTCAAACACTATGGTAGAGGAAAAATGTTGACCAAATACTATATTTCTGTTCGATTGTCAAAAGCGTGTTGTCCTATGTCCAAATTGGAACCTCTGTACGTATTGTTAGCGTTACCATGCGCTTGACTAACCACGGATGCTAGGAGCTCCCGTTTTCCTTATTCAGGACGGGCGACTACTCAGGAGTTATTGAACCGCATTCTCTTCAATTCTGGGCAACTCGCCGTGTTTGACGACACTAAATACCCCCACACAGCTTTCTTTCCAATTTGGACATAGAACAACACGTTTTTGACAATCGAACAGCAATATAGTATTTGGTCAACATTTTTCCTCTACCATAGTGTTTGAGCCTGGGGTGGAATCAAGACAGGGTACCCTGGTATTCATGAGATAATGAGACAAAAAGTGTAGTGCGGTGGAAGAGAGAGGCGTGACGTGGAATCGAGATTAAAAGCATTGGTATTCACGAGATAAAAAGAGAGAAACTGGGCTGGTGTAAAAAAGAGGGGTGAGGTGAAATCAAGACTACACAGTCTTGGTGTTGATGAGATAAAGAAATTGAAAGTGTACATTGGTGAGAGAAAGAGGATTGAGGTGGAATAAAAGCTGGGTAGTCCTGGTGTTGATGAGATAAAGAGACAGAAAGTGTGGGTGGTGGAAGAAAGAGGCATGAGGTGGAATGTAGACAGCACAGTCTTGGTGTTCATGAGATAAAAAGACAGAAAGGATAGGGTGGTGGATGAAAGAGGAGTGAGGTGGAATCAAGACAGGACTGCATTGATATCCACGCGATAAAGAGACAGAAAGTGTAGGGTGGTGGAAGAAAGAGGCAGGGTGGAATCAAGACTACACAGTCTTGGTGTTCAAGAGATAGAAGATAAAGAGACAGAAAGTGTGGGGTAGTGTAAGAAAGAGATATGAGGTGAAATCAAAACTGGGCAGTCCTGGAATTCATGAGATAAAGCGACAGAAAGTGTGGGGTTGTGGAAGAAAGAGGCGTGAGGTGGAATCAAGACTACACAGCCTTGGTGGTCATGAGATAAAGCGACAGAAAGTGTGGGGTGGTGGAAGAAAGAGGCGGGAGGTGGAATCAAGACTACACAGCCTTGGTGTTCATGAGATAAAGTGACCGAAAGTGTAGGTGGTGGAAGAAATAGGCCTGAGGTGGAATCAAGACGGGGCAGAGCTGATACCCACGCGGTAGAGACAGAGAGTGGAGAGGGTTGGGGAAAGAGGCAGGGGTGGACTCAAGACTGCACTGCCTTGGTGTTCATGAGATAAAGTGACAGAAAGTGTAGGTGGTGGAAGAAAGAGGCGGGAGGTAGAATCAAGACGGGCAGAGCTGATTTCCACACAGTAGAGACAGAGAGTGGGGGGGTGGAACCCAGACTAGGCGGCCTTAGCATTTTCTAACCCGGTATTTACCGTTGGCACTGTGGGCCCCTAAGAGAATCACAGGCCCCTGCACTATTTTTAATTTTTTTTAGTTTTGACAAATTAAGCACTACATATCTCGTAGCCAGTATTGTACTACATTATTACAACCTAAATATAATCTAACAAAATTGTTGTGTCCTAAATTTAATTTACAAAAAATTTCGCCCCATTAGAGTTGAAATTAAAATCGACACCCAATGGAGCAAAATTTTTGTAAATGATATTTACACTCGGATATTTTTAATGTGTTGGTATTCTGACATGTAACCTCGGAGCCGCCCCTCGGGACAAGGAGACATGAGTGGGCTTCTTAGGCGTTGCGAAAAATTGGAAATTTTCGCTGAGTCGAAATCTGCGAAAAGCCTCCCAAGTACCCTGGCATGAATTAGGGAGGGTTTTTATCTTTTTAAAAACGGTGCATTCGTTGTAAACTCTTTGTAATGTGTGAAGATTACAAAAAGAAACAGAAGGAGTCGGACCAAAACCTCGTAAACGCGGGTCTGTGTGACAGGCCCCCGGGGGGCGGGGGGGCAGTTCAGAGGCGGCGACCTTACACAGAAAGACATTTTGTCGGCCGATAAACGGGCTGTTTTTTAATCATTCAGTTATATTCTTCGACAAGCAAAGATGGGCGACGTTGATTGACTTTGCACAAATTGCAAACCTTACAGGCGCGTTGCCCAACTCTTAATGCAGAATTAGTCGGGTAAGTTTGCAAACTTGGAACTGCACAGTGCAAGGAGCCTGGTCTGCGAGCAACCTCTGCGCCTCTGCACAATGTTGCAACACAACATCACAAGTGTGTTTTACCTGCCCCGCTGAAGCCCCAGCCCTGCGTGCAGATGTTTATAAAATGTATAGAAACCTATGGAAAGACTCGCGTATTAAATTCATGTTTCATGTGAACATTACATCACAAAGGAGCGCCTCGAAGCTCCCACAGAACAGGAGGAAGAAACAGAGAAATATATATCTGTCGTGTGTCTGTCTGTGCACATATATAGAGAGACAGACAGAGAGAGACACACACACAACGCCCCCCTTAAGACAGGCATTTACACAAATAGCAAATCTATACATGTTTGCGTATATATCTATGTGTGTGTTACTCACTCTCCCTCGTGCCATTGGATATATATATATATATATGTATTATATATATATATATATATATATAATATATATATATATATATATAAGAGCGAGGGAGAGGGCGCACGAACATGTACGGTTTGTCAGTATATGCGCCGGCCTAGGAGGCTATAAGTGTTTATTTACGTATCTCTCCATCCGTTATCCGCCCCTCCATCGTCCCGCCTCTCAGTCTACCTCTCCTGAACTCATTCAGTGAAGACCCCCCTCCCCCCCAGCAGACCCCTTCTGGACTCCCCAAAGCCAGGGGAGCACAGGTCCGGTTGGCTTGTAAAACACGAAATCGACTAATGTCTTTTAAATGATAGCTCCCAGAAGCGTGCCTGGTCTTTATTGGGAGCTGGGAGCCTATTTTAAGAAATCCCGCGGAGCTGTTAAAAAGGGAATGTTAGTTTGCCCTTAAGAAAAAAAACTGGAAAAACACATTTAGTGCAAAGTCCGAAAAGGCAGGGAAGGACGCGGACCCTAAGACAGATCTGTAAGCAGTCAGGGGATAGATTCAGGGTAGAAACCTGGCTGCAGGGAATATTCCCAAAGGTGGACTGGAATCACTCCTTCTACCGCCACTTTTAAAACTTGTTAAAGCGCCTAGAGGTTATTTATTTGGCTCTATAAACGATCACTTTTACTACCAAGTCACCACGTCCGCTTATTACCTGATTATAAAAATATCCTGGAAGCGTCTGGCGCTAAAAATGAAATATATTAAACAATACTTAAACCAGAAGCAGTTGTTAACCCTTTCCGCGCTCACTGGTTACGAGGTGATGGTGCCTGGTGTTAATCAACGGATCCGGTATTAAATGTTTGTAATGACGAAGGTCACCCTATTAATAATAATTATAATGTGACTAATACAGATTGTTGTAGTTTAAAGGGCAGTTTTTATTACTGGGATTTACAACGTGACTATACCCAGCGATGGTTATTAATAATCAAAGCTGGGATTGGTTTAAAAAGGAAGAAAATAGAATAAAAACGGACTCAGCATTTACAAAATAGGATTGTACCAAACTCAAGCACGTCTGCCTCGGAGTACTGTTGTGTCGAGTGATGGTGATCTACAGCGCTACAAAACGTCAAAACAGTGGCGGACGGCGCTATATAAAAATGGTGATAAATAAAAAAAAATGAGGCAACTGCATTTTACTGAGGGGAGGGGGTCGTATCTGTTTTAAAACGAGCATACATTCCTCCAAGATCAAGTGTATTTTACTTTCTTGATCCACGACATGTAACCGCCGGTTTTTGCCAATTCAGTAGAATTAATAGCGCCCAGAACCGCGGAGCCGCTGTTTGAAGCGCTATGTAGAAGCTAATTGGCGCTTGTATTGTTTGCGTTTCTGGTTGTTTTGGGCCTGATTTGTATTTGTTTATTTTTGTTTTGCGTGACAGGCCGTTCCCCATGATGTGAATGAACTTGACGTTAAAGACACTTAGATACATTTAGGGGCTCTGCCCCCCCGTCCAGCGGCGGCCCTGCTAGTTTACGGGGTACCAGAGGTCTCGTGAAGTTACTGCGGGGTGACCCGGGGTGGCGCCGAAGGCCCCCCGCCCGGTCTGCCCTTGAGAGGGGGGGATGGAGGGGGGGGGGGCAGAGTTTGCTGCAAGAAGCGGGGACTCTTTTATGGGTCATTGTGAAGATTGATGGTGATCAGCGCGCCCGAGCGCCTGACCTCAATAAACAACGATTAAGGGTCTCTCTCTGGGCGCCCGTCGGCGGAAGCTCTTTTATTTAAAATTTTTTACAAGCTCTTTTTAATGCGAGTGACTTTTGTTTATAAACGACATACGCATTTCTCTGTAGATGTGAGCGCGCACGTTTGTCCAGCCAAGCCCCGTACATATATCATTTTTCCACATTTTTATAAATGTGAATATCACATGGTTGTGATGAATGTACAATTTGCCCTGACAAGAGGGCCAGTTTAAGACAATCCCATAGGATGGAGGTTTCGAGCTAGTGTAACACGCGTAGAAAGCGCTTCGGGACCGTGCAGACGGTGGGAATGCGCTATAAAAATACACTTAACATACCCTAGAATGTGTTTTTCTTCGGCAGGAATTTGTGGTCTTTAATAATGTGTGATTTACTGGCGGTGGCGGGTCTTGACCTCTCGGGACTTTGAGACAGAAACTGTCCTCTACTTGTTTCTATAACGTCGCATAGGAAGGGCTGAGCTGCAGAGACGTCAAACGTGTCCGTCCGCCCGTTCATCCACCCTTCCACTCACTAAACCACCAACCAAGCGACCATACACCCACCCACCCCCAGTCCGTCCGCCCACCCATCCACCCAAACCCCATCCATCCATCCAACCAATCCATCCATTCACCCAACCCCCATCTATCCACCCAAACCCCATCCACCCAACTCCATCCATCCATTCACCCAACCCCCATCCATTCACCCAACCCCCACCAATCCACCCAAACCCCATCCATTCACTCAACCCCCATCCATCCATTCTCCCAACCCCCATCTATCCACCCAACCCCATTCATCCATCCCCATCCATTCATTCACCGACCCCCATCCATCCACCCAAACCCCATCCATCCATCCAACCCATCCATCCATTCACTCAACCCTCATCTATCCACCCAAGCCCCATCCTTCTAACCCCATCCATCCATCCATCCATCCACCCAAACCCCATCCATCCACCCAACTCCCATCCATCCTCTAAAACCCCATCTATCCATCCATCCATCCACTCAACCCCCATCTATCCACCCAAACCCCATCCATCCACCCACCCATCCATCCAACCCCATCCATCCATTCACCCAACCCCCATCCATCCACCCACACCCCATCCATCCATCCACCCATCCATCCATCCAACCCAATCCATCCATCCACTCAAACCCCATCCATCCACCAACACCCTATCCATCCAATCCCGTCGGTCCAACCCAATCCATCCACTCAAACCCCATCCATCCATCCATCCATCCATTCATTCACTCAACCCCCATCTATCCACTCAAACCTCAATCATCCACCCATCCATCCATCCAACCCCATCCATTCATCCACCAAACCCCCATCCGTCCGTCCATCTATCCATCTCTGCGCTCCTTACCCTTTTCACTGGTGCGTGCACTGAGTCCCATGTGTTATATTTTGCAAATATATGAACATATTGTATAGTGACCCTTTAATGCTATTGCTACTCTTTAATCCCCATGTATCTACTCTATTCATTTACGCACTCTGGCGAAACATTCCAGTCCATGTTCCACCTTTACGCTACGCGCTTTACTCCACATAGGGGCCACCCGCGGAGCTCTTCGTCCTCTCCACAACTTCTGTGAAAAACTTTCTCCGACTCTCTTTTCGGCCGACATTTCATCTATTTCGCCCCTTCGGGCCCGCGTGACTCTGAGTGTTCCGAACCCTGGACCGGTTAATGCAGCGCTATATTAAATACTTATCAATACAGAAAAAAATAATACTCTTGAGCGTCTATTCTAAATAATGATGTAGGCGCTACATTTAAATACAGCGCCTACTGTTACCCTAATCTCGCCTTTACACGTTTCATGTCTTTCTGTATCCTTCGGTCTGGGGTTTGGGGTGCATCTGTGTGTTGGGGAGGGGGGGGGGGGTCAGTGGGGAGAGTGGGGGTTACCTGCAGTCCCGAGCCCCCGACCTCAGATGGGCCCTTGCCTCACCCCAGCGCTTCTTACCGTAGCAGGGCTCCAGGCTGTGGCTGCTCTCGTGCAGTTTGCTGGGGTTCTCCGGGGGGGTCTTGCAGGGCCCCCCCTGCAGGTAGAGCTGGTGATGCTGCGCCTGCTGGTGGTACTTGCTGAACGAGGTCCTGTCCTCTCCGGGGCTGCCCTCCAGGCTCGGGCACTCCTGCGAGTAGGCGCCCCTGGGCTTGTCCCCGAAGCCTGTCCCTTTGCCGGCCAGGTAGGCCGGGCCGAACTTGTCCCCGGGCGCCTGGAAGGCCGTATATGGGGGCGCTGGGGGCTCCCTGCCCGGCTGCGCGGCTGCGCTGTAGTAGGGCTCCATGGCCCCTCTGCCGGCGCAGTAGGACACGCACGTATCCGCGTTCATCCCTGGGGGGGCGGAGAGGGGCAGGGCTCGGGTGGGTCTCTGTAGGTGGAGGGGGGCAGAAGTGGGAAGAGTCCAGGGGGAGGGGGCGCAGGTGCCCACGATGCCCTTCACTGGCTGCGCTGGACGGGAGCCGTGCCCACTGGTGTGCGCAGCAGATGCGCAATTCCAGCGCGGGGTCCGCGGGAGGGGGTGCTTGTAGGGTGGCAGTGCCAGGTGGGGGCTCTTCCCAAGGGGTGCTGCCCTGCAGTTATTGTTCTGTAGGTTGTCAATGCCCGGTGGATGGCGGCTCCTCCTAAGGGGTGCTGCCCTGAAGGGTGGCAGTGCCCAGCAGGTTGGCGGCTATTCCTAAGGGGTGCGGCCCTGCAGCGACCGATCAGTAGGATGGAAGTACCCGGTGTAGGTTCTTCCTCAGGGATGCTGCCCTGCAGTTATTGCTTTGTAGAGGGGCAGTGCCCGGCAGCTCTTCCCAAGATGTGCTGCTCAGAGGTGGCCCCTCTGCAGGCTGGCAGTGCCCAGTGGCGGCTCTTCCCAAGGGATGTTGTCCTGCAGGGTGGCAGTGCCCGGCTCTTCCTAAAGGGCGCTGCCCGGAAGTGTCCCCTCTGTAGGCTGGTAGTGTCCGGTGGCAGCTCTTCCCAAGGGGTGCTGCCCAGCTCTCTAGTTTGACAGTGTCCGGTGGCTCTTCCTAACCTGTCGTGCCCAGCAGCGGCTGCTTGCAGGGCAGCGTGTCCGGTCGTGGCAACAGTCGATGGGCACTGCCTGCAGCGGCTCCTCTGGAGGGTCCCAACCCTGCCTTCCTCACCCACAGCTGTGGCACCGCGACGCAGGCTGTATCCTCCTCTTCCAGGCGCACTCTGAGCCCCCCTCGCACAGCCCCCCTCACCGCTCTCAGCCACGGAGGCACCGGCCCTCCCTCCTTCCCACCAAGAGACGCAACTGGCTGCTTGCAGGGCCTGCCTTGTTTGTGCGCCCCCCACAGCAAGACCTCACCCCTTCCCAATTAATAAGGAGATGATGACAGCCCGAGGGCGCACGGAAGGGGCGGGGGGATGCGTTTTAATACAAGAAGGAAAACTTTTATGATAAAAATTACAGACACATGACAGTAATGCAATTAAAAGGACTGAGTGAAGGTTCTGTCTGGAGGGGGCGCTTCCGGAAGGGGGCGGGGGTGGGGTGATTTCACGCCTCCTTTGGTCACGGTCCGTCTTGCATGGAGATTTGGCTGGACGAGGGCAGAAACCGGGGGCATCTCCGACACCAGAGCCCCCTGTGCTCACCCCGACCAGGCAACATTCACGGCGACTTCCTTACAAGCCAGGCTGCCAGTGAAACATGAAATTAGGGTGCAACTTTAGTGGCACACCATGCACCCCCTTTTTGTGTCTCAGTCCTTACCTGCAAATATAGCACTTGGCAAGTTGTTCACGTGACCCCCCAAAACTCACTTTCTCTCTCCCTGGTCTTTGTCTCTCCTCCATCACTCTCCCTCCATCACCCCCTCCTCTCTATAGTCCTCCCTCATGGTGTTCACCCCCTTTCCCCCCCAAAGAAAAACCCCAAATAGCCATAAATTCCCAAATTCTCCAGACTAGATAACCGCTGTTTACCTAATACAGTATATAGCCTGAGACATTAAGAATAATTTGGTTTTGTAGAGGGAGGGGCCCTGTGTACCAGGAGGCGGAGCTTCTGATGGGGGGGGGGGGGGGGGGGTGGGACACGGACCGCTGTTGTCTAGGTGTGAGTTGTGAAGGTGATTCTCTGGAGCACACGGGGTTACCTGTGTGTGTGTGTCGGGAGAGAGCAAACCTCATTAGATCGGCCTTGTGATCGTGGGATCCCTTACGAACCTCTTTCCATTGGTTGTAAAATGGAATCCGGAAGATCGAAGCAGCCATGCTCAAGTTATTCAGTCCCTACTGTGGGGAGAACTGAGACATTCCTCAAAAACAGAATTGTTTTATACACGTTCCTTGAATCTGGTGCGCGCCCCAAGATTGTAGCACTCAGATAGACGCCCCCCCCAAAACATTAAGTAACCTTATATCAGTTCTCTGCCTAGTATTAACTCCCAGAATCTGCTTAGAATGGAGGGGGTACCCCCAGCTACCCCCCCTCTACCCCCAAGGCAGGGAATTTTATCCCCTGAGCTTGGCCATTGTATAAATTGAGGGGTCCCCATTTACGCCTTTTTACATTCTCTAATCCTGCAAGCGTATTCCGCGAATGCCTTAGCTCCCAGGCAGTGTTTGCCTTTTTTTATTTTTACTCCCCCCCCCGCCCCTCGCAGGCTTTGCCCTGGCCCTGCACATCTGTTTTCTATTTCGGTTTACCTTGAAGTTCCCCAGTAATAAAGATGTTACGCAAACTGCGTCCACATCTGAGCTGGAGGGCCCTGGGGTTAACCCTTGCAGCTAGGCAAGAGGGTACTAAGAGACTGGTCTGTTATTGGCCCCTAGAGGGGGTGGGGGTGGCAGTGAGGAGCTAGCCCAACCGGGGCCCCTCGACCTGTTGTGCAGACTTTATATCCAGGGATTCTGGGGCATGCCAAGGCCTTCATTTAATGTACAACTCTTGTTTCTGAGCATCGTGGATTCTCTCCCATGGGCCCGTATATAACGCGTGGCACCTATATCTGTGAGTTCCGTGGGCCTAGTGTTTATGTATGATGCTTATATCTATAGGTGATTGGATGTGGGCTCACCCAAACCCCTTATATGTGGGGATAATGGAGGCATCACCCACAGGCCAGTGTATAATCGATGGCGCCTATATCTGTGCACCGTAAGAACCTTCCCCAAAGGCCCACAACTATTGTATATCTCTGGAGTTTAAGACCTAATCTATGGTGCTTATATCTAAGGGCACTTTGGGGGTCTGGGATAGCTCACCCCTAGGATTGATTTTAATGTAGGGTTATTTCGGAAAACTGAGACCTTTGCTCATAAGCCTTTATCTAATGTATGGTACCCATAACTGAGGGCTCTGAGGCCTCATCACTACATATACATTTAATGTATGGAACCTATATCTGAGGATACTAAGACCTCATCAGTTGGTATGCATTTAATGTATGGTACCTATATCTTAAGGCTCTAGGGCCCCATCAGTAGGTATACCCAATGTATGGAAGCTATATATGAGGACTGTAAGGCCTCATCAGTAGGTATACATATAATGTATGGTACCTATATCTGAGGGCTCTGGGGCCTCATCCGTAGGTATACATATAGTGTACGGTACCTATATCTGAGGACTCTGGGGCCTCATCAGTAGGTATACATATAGTGTACGGTACCTATATCTGAGGGCTCTGGGGCCTCATCCGTAGGTATACATATAGTGTACGGTACCTGTATCTGAGGGCTCTGGGGCCTCATCCGTAGGTATACACATAGTGTACGGTACCTATATCTGAGGGCTCTGGGGCCTCATCCGTAGGTATACATATAGTGTACGGTACCTATATCTGAGGGCTCTGGGGCCTCATCAATAGGTATACACATATACCTATATCTGAGGTCTCTTAGGCCTCATCAGTAGGTATACATATAGTGTATGGTGCCTATACCTGAGGGCTCTGGGAGTGAGGGAGGATCATCCCATAGAGCGGGATTTAATGTAAATCATTGATACATTGGGGTCTCATCGCAAATGTCTTCCACAAAGCCATTGAGTCTCGGACCAGCAAAGGGAGCAGGGACCTTCCCCTGAGCCTCGATCCAATCAGTGTGTTATGACCCTAGTGCAAGGAAGGCAGTGCCCACAGCTGCTGCTTGAATGAAAAAATACAGTCATCTTCAGGGTTCAGTGGATCCCCCCGGGCTCTGGTGCCACTGCACCTGCTGCACCAACGCCAGCTACGCCCGTGTATCGAATGTATAGCCCTTCCGCCAGGGCCACTAAAAGTGGTCAGGAGTCCAACCCTTAGGGTTCTATCTAATGTGAAACACTTCTACCTGGGGGTCACTAAAGGTGGAGGGGTGGGGGGGAAAGGGCAATAGTCTCCCCCCCCGGTCTACGTTTAATCCAAAGTCCCATCATGGGGTGGGGCAGCAGGGTCATATGCCACAAGCCCCGGGACATAGCTGGCGTTGGTGCAGCAGGTGCAGTGGCACCGGAACCCAAGGTCCTAGGCCACACGCCCTCGATTTAAGCACCCAGTACCGCTGCATGTGCAAAGAAGGTAAACAGTGGTCTTTACCAAACCCCAAGCTGCTTCCAGAAGGAGTAAACAAACTGGAACACATGCACTGCCTGAATATAAGTCATTTGGAACATTCACTAGTAGACAGATGGGATGGTTAGGAGATAAACTAAACAATATTTGCTTATTTTCCAACTATAGTCATGATTAAGCATCAGTGTGCATATGCATCCATCCATCAAAACCTCATACACCCACCCACCCACCCACCCATCCATACAAACATCCATCAATCCATCCACCCATTCATCCATCCAAACATCCATCCAGCTACCCACCCACCCGCCCATCCATCCATCCACCCACCCATCCACCCACCCACCCATCCATCCATCCATCCATCCATCCATCCATCCATCCATCCATCCACCCACCCATCCAAACATCCATCCATCCACCCACCCACCCATCCATCCAAACATCGATCCAACCACCCACCCACCCATCCATCCATCTTTTTAGGATATAATATCTTCCCCTCACGCACACGCGTACAATACATAACTATTTTCTGACGCTATATACTGAAATTATTTTTATTTCATTCACTTAAGGAAAAATGTTTTCAGGCACGGCCCGAACATTTTTGCAGGCGTTCCAATCTGTTTTTTTTCTGTTTCATCGTCCAACAAAGCTTTCAACGGATATTCCATATTTGTTTTCTTTATTACCTGTCTAATTCTTTCCTGACTTCCCCTGTCTCTCCCCCGCCCTCCTCTCACTCTCTTCTCAGGCATTAATAAAATAAAAGCACCGGCGCCTGACGTCCGAGCCTGGCTGCAGCACTGGGGAGAAGCCTGGCTGCCCCCCGGAGCCCCCAGACTCTGGGCCTCGACCTGTCCTGCTGGGGGAGCTTTCTAGACCCGAATGGGCGCCTGCGTGAGTCTTGCTCCCTGCTCGGCGAGTATTAGGATACTGCTTGGTGAGTACTAGTCATTGCTGGCTGAGTATTCCGTGCTGCTGGGTGAGTAGTATAACTTGACGGGTGAGTGAGTATTCCTTGCTGCTGGTGAGTGTTTCTCCCTGCTGTGCGGGTATTCCGTGCTGCTGGTGAGTGTTTCTCTCTGCTATGCGAGTATTTCTTGCTGCTGGTGAGTGTTTCTCCCTGCTGTGCGAGTATTCCTCTCTGCTGTGCGAGTATTCCTTGCTGCTGGTGAGTGTTTCTCTCTGCTGTGCGAGTATTCCGTGCTGTTGGTGAGTGTTTCTCTCTGCTGTGCGAGTATTCCGTGCTGCTGGTGAGTGTTTCTCCCTGCTGTGCGAGTATTCCTTTCTGCTGGTTGAGAACTATTCCTTGTTGGGTGAGTATTCCATGCTGCTGGTGAATGTTTTTCCCTGCTGGACGAGTATTCCGTGCTGCAGGGTGAGTATTATTCCTCGTCGGGTGAGTATTATTCCTTGTCTGGTGAGTATTCTATGCTGCTGGGTGAGTCTTCCTCCTTGTCGGACGAGCATTACATATTGCTGGTTGGGTTTTATTCCTTGTTAAGTAAGTATTCTGTGCTACTGGGTGAGCATTCCATGCTGCTGAGTGAGTATTTTTCCTTGCTCAGTGAGTATTCCATGCTACCGGCTCAGTATTGCTTCCTGTTGGGTGAACATTCCAAGCTGCTGGGTGGTTGTTTCTCCCTCCTAGAGAGTTTGATGGCGAATATTCAGCCCTGTAGGGCTTCGGGTGAGCATTATTCTTTGTTGGGAAAAAAAAATCATGATGCTGGGTGAGTGTTTCTCCCTACTGGGCGAGCATTCCTATCCTGGGTGAGTATTAGTCCTTGTTGGGCGACCATTCCGTGTTGCTGGGTGAGTGTTCATTCCTTATTGGGTGAACATTCTATGCTGCTGGTTGAGTAATAATCCTTGCTGGGTGAGTATTTTGTGTTGCTGGATGAGTGCTCCTTACTGTTGAGTGAGCATTCATGCTGCTGAGTGATTGTCCCTCCCTGCTGGGGAGTTTACATGCTTGTGGGTGAATGTTCAGCTCCGTTGGGCGAGCATTCCGAGCTTCTGGGTATTACTTCTTGTTGGGGAGCATTTTGTGCTGCTACTTGAGAGTTCATCCTTCCTGGGCGAGTTTACTTTCCTATGGGTGGATATCTCTCCCTGTGGAGCGAGTGTCACATGTTCCTGGATGAGTATACTTGCATTGGTTGAGTACTTCATGCTGCTGGTTGAACAGTCCTCCCTGCTGGGTCAGCATGCACTGCTTCTAAGTGAAGATTGAATTCTGCTGGGTGACCATTCGCACTTCTTAGTGAGTTTCACCCCTGCTGGGTCAGTATTCCACATTGTTGAGTGAGAATGTCATGCTGCTAGGTGAGTATTCAATGCTGCTGCATGAGTACTTCTCCCTGGTGGGTCAGTATGTTGCACTGCTGAGGGAGTATTCCATACTGATGTGCCCATTATTCAAAGCTGCTGGGTTGAGAACTTCATTCCACAAAGTGAGTATTCCTCTTTGTTGGGACACTGTGGAGTGCCGCTGAGTGAGTATTTTTCCCTGATTGGCCACTAGAGTGAAATACTTCACTGAGTAATTATTTCATGCTGATGGGTGATTCATTAACGCTGCTTGGTGATTATTCAGCACTTCTGGGTGTTTATTCCATGCGACTGACTGAGCAATCCTCTTTGCTGGGACAGTATTTCATGCTGCTGACTAAGAATTCCGTGATTTTGGGTGATGATCACATGCTACTGGGTGAGTATTTCATGCTGCTGAGTGAGTATTCCTTTCTGCTGGGTCAGCATTTCATGCTTACGAGTGAGAATTCCACGCTGCTGGGCGACTATACCATGCTGCTGAGTGATTCTTACATGCTGCTGAACAAGTATTCTCCTCTGCTAGGCTAATATTCCATGCTGCTGAAGGAGGATTCCATGCTGCTGGGTAATTATTCAATGCTGTTTATTTACTGTTATATGCTACTGTGTGATAATTACTTGCTGCCTCATGAGTATTCCTCTATGCTGAGTCAGTATTACATGCTGCTGTGTGAGTATTTAATGCTGCTGGGTGTTTATTCAGTGCTGCCGGGAGCTTATTTCTTCCTGCTGATTGAGCATTACTCTCTGCCACATCAGTATTTCACACTTCTGAGTGAGAATTCCATGCTATGTGTGAGTACCCCATTCTGCTGGGTGATTACATGCTGCATGAGTATTTATTTCTGATAGGCTAATATGTTATGGTGGTGGGTGAGAATTGCATACTACCAGGCCAGTATCCCATGCTGTTGAGTGAGTATTTCATGCTGTTGAGTGAGTTTCCATGGTCTTCAGTGAGAATTTCCAACTGCTGAGAATTCCTCACTTTTTCTGGGTGAGTATTTCATGCTATTGAGTATTTCATGCTGCTTAGAATTCAGTGCTTCTTGGCGAGTATTTCATGCTTTTGGGTAATTAGTTCATGCTGCTAAGTGATTATTCGATACTTCTGAGTGAGTTTTCATCTCTGCTGGGCCAGTATTTCACACTATGCCTGCTGAGTGAGAATCTCATGCTGCTGAGGTGAGAATCCCATGCTGCTGGGTGATTCTTACATGCTGCAGACTGTGTGTTACTCTTTGGTGGGCCACTCTGCCAATGCTGAAGGGCCAAATTTTGCACTGCTGGGTGAGTATTCCTTGCTGCTGGGCAAGTATCCTATGCTGTTCGGTGAGTATTTCAGGCTGCTGAGCGAGTATTCCATGCAGTTCAGTGAGGATTCCTAACTACTGAGGATTCCTCCCTTCTTCCTGGGTGAGTATTCCATTCTGCTGGATGGAGTGTTTCTCCATGCTGGACCAATATTTCAAGCTTGTGAGTATTTCATGCTGCCCAGTGAGTATTTCATGCTGCTGGGCCAGTATTCCACACTCTTAACTGCTGAGAATTCCTCTCTTGATTCTGGCTGAGTATCCACCCTCCTCAGTAAATATTTCTCCTACCTGGGTGAACATTGAACACAACTGTGCAAGTACTTCACCCTGCTTGGCCACTATCAGAGACTAGTAACATTGGTGTGGTGGTTCATATCAGCTTCAATCTAACAACATTGGCGCTCATAGGTGCTCAGAGACAGTGGCAGTGCTATTACAAACAAACATTTGCAATGCAAACTGTCTCGCGTTTGCTTGAGCTCGAGCAATTAGCATTGTACACTCCTAACTGGACTTTCCTTGCCACATAAATTGAAAATTAAAATAAAATAGTTTCACATAACTAACTGGACTTTTCTTGCCATATAAACTGAAAAGTCAAAGTTTCACATAAGTGAGCTGCTGGCCGCCATCAGTGCAAAGCAGACACACAAACGGAAATAACAGTTCACTCATAGTGAAATCTATTGGCAAAAGTGCAATAATCAATGTAACCAGCAAAAGTGCAATTAACTATGCAACAGGGTCGATGTCTTGCAAAGCGCTCGACTTCTGCCAAGTGAGATCGCGCTGTGAAAAAAGAGAAAAAGTAGTCCACAAACCGGACGGAAAACAGCGAGCCTCGTATGTTTTCAGTACTTGGTCGCTGTGCTCGAGGAGGACTAACTACCGGAAAAGGCATGATGTATGCATGCCTTCGACTAATGAAAGCAAGCAGATTTTAAAAGGCAAGCCCACGGACCAGTGAAAGACACTGACGTGACATGGGAGTGGTTTGAAGCCCAAAGAGAGATAACAACACAGAACAGAGCGCTTTGCACTAAAACAGTTTCTCTTTGGTGCCCATTGCTGGTGCTGCTGAATACCAAGGCTGCCTAGTCTAGAATCCAGTTCACCTCTCTTTCATCAACTACTCTACAGTCCTTGTCTGAATACCGAGGCTTCCTAAAACTGGCTTCACCTCATGCCTCTTTCATTCACCATTCTAAACTTCATGTCTCTTTATTTCCTGAAAACAAAGAATTCCGAGTATTAATACCACCTTCAGCTTCTCTGTTCCATCACCTACACCTGTCATCTCTTCATCTGGTAATTGCTTGGGGGGCAGATTTATCAAACAGATGCGTCACGTGTGGGTCACGCAATGGGGTTCTAAAACGACACAACTCTTAAATTCGATTTATCAAGTCAAGCGAGGCCACCTTGCGTGGCCCCGAGCGGCTTGATAAATCTAGAGGAATGCACCGCAGTGCAAATCACAGTGTTGCTTTATTCTGCCCCAGAGAGGCATTTCCTCGTTGGTGCGTAGGGGTTTCCACGCAACACCCATGGATTTTTATGCATTTCCAAACTTACCATAAGTGGTAGACCTGGGAATGTGCCAAAACTGCTACGTCACCCGAGGTGAGGCATAGCGCTGAGGGAAGGTGTCCCTTCCTGCACAACAAAAAATTCTGCTTTCAATGCAAGCACCCTTGCAAGGGGGCCTGCTTAGCCGCTGGGCAGCACAGGGACAAGCCAGTGATGCACCGCACAGTGTTAAGTACTGTGCATTCTTGCGCATTCCTTATCTCGCAGCGCAGCACAGCAAGGTGACCTGATGTGCCGCACCGCTTGGCTTTTTCACAAATGTGCCCCATAGGCATCCAGACTTGATTCCATTTCTTGTGCTTTCTTTTCTCTACCTTATGCTTCCTCTTTGTCTCATGAGTATCAAGACCACCTAAATGTGATTCCAACTCATCCATCTTTCTTCCCACACTGTGTCACTACTCTCTCCTTGCAAACAGGGTGAAAAGTTACCCCTGGGTGAGTGTCCTTGGTCTCTGATGCAAATGTTCTTCTGGAGGCTTGTGGGTTCTCGAGTATAGAGTGGGCGTCCCTCAAGTATAGGCAGGAGTTCCTCAACGCTACATAGGGTTTTGTTGAGTATAGACTGGGTTTTACTAGAGTATAGCTTGAGTGTTCCTCAAGTATACTGTGGGTGTTCCTTGAATATAGAGTGGGTGTTCCTTGAGTATGGGGGGGTGCTCCTTGATATGGGGTGGATGTTCCTGGAGTATAGAGTGGTTGTTCCTTGAGTATACAGTGGGTTTTATTGAGTATAGCGTGGGTATTCGTTCAGTATAGAGTGGGTGTGCCGCGAGTATAGGGTGGGTGTTCCTTGAGTATACAGTGGGTTTTATTGAGTATAGAGTGGGTATTCGTTCAGTATAGAGTGGGTGTGCCACGAGTATAGGGTGGGTGTTCCCTGAGTATACAGTGGGTGTTCCCCGTGGTGCAAGGGTGCCTGCATTGTGGGAATTATTTTTTTTTTGCAGAGAGGGACACCTTCCTGCACAAAAACAATCAATGGAGTTGTTTTCCCCCTTCTATGTGTGCTGCATTATGCAGCACACATAGAAAGAGAAACAAACGAGGAGAAAGAAAGTTATTTCTCCTGGTTCCGCCTCACCTGCGGTGGCGTAGGCTTTTGATGCATTCCCAGGTTTACAAAACCTTGTAAATCTGGAAATACGCCAAAATCCATGAGTGTTGTGTGGGAAAACCCACTGCAACGCCCATGGAACGCCTCTTTGATGAAGAGTAAGGCAGCACAGTGACTTGGGCTGCGTTGCCTTACTCCATATCTTCAAGGCCATGAAAAGCCACCCAAAGTGACTTTGTGTGGCCCTGTAGATATGGGCCTGCAGCCTGTTCCACCGATGCGTCAAAAAAACTGACGCACCAGCAGCGCAGGGGGCTTACAAATAAGCCCCCGGGGTGTTAAGGATGCCCTTGGTTCACATTGAGGGTCACTGGGACCCCTGACCAGGGCAATATTAACATATGTTTGGTGCTTATAGGCAGGTCCGCTGGAATCATGAGATTCTGCAGCTGTGGCATTTTCCTCATAATTATAGGTTTGCCGCATTTGCCACATAATCCAGCATCTGCTGCATAATTTACAGATTTCAACAACAAAAAATGGTTCCTAGCTCAAACAGATAAAAAGTTACTAAACAGGTGGCGACTTCTTGCTGTGCAGTGGAAGCCCCTTCGCAAAGGATGAGTACTCACTTTTCAGTTGCTTATTGCTTTATTCTGGGATTACACTGATACTCATAAAATGAGATTGTTACACAGGCAATGTTAAAATGAGTGACAAGCATTGGCAAAGCCAATAAGTCTTGCCTATGCGAGAGCTGTTGGCTTTGTTAATGTTTTAGCCATGTTACAGTGTAGAGTTGCTGCAATGCAGCATGGCTGAACATAAATACAAAAAAACAATATGATTTAGTCAGCCCTGGTTGTGTCGTAGTGCTTTTGTTTTTAAACTTTCAGTCATGCTCACCGCAGTGGCACAGCAATACAACATTGCTAAAAAAAACATTGACAAAGTAGATAGCTCTCACGCAAGCAAGACCTATTGGCTTTGTCAGTGCTTTTTTTTCTGGTGGGAGGGGTGCTCGTGAGGCAAAGCAACAATGCCAGTCAGGGTGAGGGGGACAGAGCAAGCAATAATGTGGGAGGGTAGCAGGACAAGCAACAAATTGAAAACAACAAGGCAAGCAACAAACAAGAGGGAAGCAAAAAATACAATTGGGCAAGGAAAAAAAACATGGGACGGATTAGTGTGGGGGGTGATGGCCTGCAAACGCAAGCACTGGTGCAAATAAAAGAAAGAAAAGTACCTACAAAGTCCTACAAGCAGCAGAAAGGTACACACTCTGCAAGGAAGCAATACTTGGGCCATGCTCCTGGGGAGGAACAAACACAGGAAGAAGAGGTGAGGCTGGCATGCAGTGACCAAAGAGAAGTGAGGAAATGAGAGTGACGATGAAGCCAACCAATGGTAAGCAATGAGCAGACTCTAAGCCCCATGTAAGTAAACAATACGTCTTGCAAGCGACTGTGCATGCGCTCTCTCAGACGAGACATAAAAATATAAAAATAATGTAATAATATCACAAAATATGACTAATAATGTGCCTTTCCTAGTTGCATAACTTGGTCACCCTGCTACAAATTTTACCTCTCCCCTATCCCCCCTAATTCTAGTCACTCTGTCTATAAGGTCTCTGGGTGTTTTGTGCTGACAGACCAGAGTACAAGGATAGTTGAATGAATATCCTGTTAGGATGGGGCCTTGGCAGTGCTTAATTTGAGCCTGAGGTTTCCGGTGCGGGGCACCGGCACTTATTTTTGAGGGCCAACACTTATTTTTCTGCCTCAAGCATCTAAATCGAATCAAAATAAAATCAGGATTTTTAAAGCACAGCTTTTCACCCTTAAGGGTCTCAAGGCGCTAGGCTATAGAGAGCAAATGACACATATTGGAAAAACGGAAGAAGAGAAAAACGAAAAAAAAGCCACAAAGGGAGAAAGCAGAAAGCTGCAAGAGTGATTTGAAGGGGCAGGGAGAGGCTGTAAATGGATTGCAGAGGCCCTAGATGGCTTCAGGATTACGCAGCCTCAGTATTCTGTGCTCACACATTTAATTGTAGCAGCCCCGTGTTTCAGAGGAGAGCTTTTGGCAGTGGCATGTTTTTATTTACAAATTAAGCACTGGTGCCTTGGGCGTGATTTAACAACCCTCTGCCCCATTATGTCCAAAGTGAAACTTCAGCACTATTCACTTTACTCCATCATTCGTCCATTATAAACATTTGCATCGCGTTTAGCACCGGGGGCTACAATCTTACAGTTTACAACGGCGCGAACGTGAGTAAATCTCTTTGGCAACAAGGTCCTCGTTTGCTGAGCCGCGCTGCTAACACCGGGCGCTGAGATCTCATATTGTGAAAAGACGCTGCACGACGCAGGAGTTGTGCAAACTGTTTTGCCCGACTCTAGCTGCTTCTGTACTAGGCAACGGAGTAAACTCGTTTTACCTATACGGAAGTCTCACCTTTCACATTTGAAAGAGGAAGGGACATTTTTAGCATCGCAAAGAGTTTTTGTCTAATTCGGTGAAGTACATGATGCGGCCCGGAGGAAACCCCACCTGCTCAACCCTCTGTACGAACAGCAAACGCCAACCCTCTCTTTTTCACTTTTGTGCAAAATAATAATAGTGAACAATCTCGAAGGTAGATTGGGGGGGGGTAGACTGTGTTGTGAGGTTTCCACTCAGATTATGAAACCGAAGAGGTTCTCTGCACGCGCTCCCGGGCCACTAAAGCCAATTTGCAGATTCACTTTTTCCCTTTTTTTTAAATAAAAACTGATTTTCATAAGGATGACGCCAACCAGCGCGGGACTCCACTGCTGAACACCTCGTGAAGTCTTGTAAGAAGCTTAACGCGTTTTCTCAAAGCAACAATATATTTGTTTTTACATGCGGAAGAATTGATCCCCGCGACGAGTTTAGTGGGAAAAAAACAAGCACGTTACCCTTAATTACAGTTCAGCATTTAGTGAGAGAAGGAGTTTTCAATTTTATTCTACGGGAGAGACACTGTCATAACGGTAAAATAATTTATTTTCCGAACTTTGATATGTGTAAAAAACATGAACGCAGGGGTGTAACAAAGGCCCCCGCAGCCCTGCCTCTCCCGCACGGGTCTTCACGATAAAGATTTCCTCTGGAAACAACCGGTAGGTGCCCCGGGGCAGCTCAGATTTACCCTATCTGTTTTTTTAGTGGTCGCAAAAATTACCATCGAAAGCAAATTATTCAAACGTTAAGAATGTATAGCGAATTTTATATTTGTATATTTGTATTTTAATGGGGTAAACACTTCGTCTCCTTCAAAGAAGAGATTCTTGCTCAACAAGCAGCTGATTTAAAAATAAAAACAAGAGAAGAGGCCTCGCTGACGCCGAGTTTGTAAGACAGCTTTATTAAACGTGCGCTCTGTTAATCAAGAACTTAAAATAATTGTACCCACCTGGCAGCAATGGATTGGGCAAAGTAAAAACGTCACTCCCGCCCTAAAAAATATTAAGGAGCAAAGGCGAATCATTAAACAAAAGTTAGGAAGTAAAGCCGAACAAATTGTTTTCATCTTTTCTTTAAAGATCGTGTATACGAATGAAACTATAGTGACAATGTCTGATATGAGACTTTTAGTTTAAAAAAAATAGACATTTGATTTAAATAAGAGATGCCAAGGAGTACCTTCTCCAGACAACGTGTATTGTTGGAATTATAAATGTGATGTTGTGTCCACTCTGTGGGAGTGGCTGACACTGCCAAAAGAAAGATATATCTATCTATCTATCTGTCTTGGTGTAGCTGATCAGTGTCAAAAATGATATATATGCGGTAAAATAAATCTATCTACCCATCTATCTGTCGGAGTTGCTGATCAGTGTAATATATATATATATATATATATATATATATATATATATATATATATATATGCTAAATGCTATCTATCTATTTATCTATCTATTTAGCTATCTATCTATCTAGGAGTGGCTGATCAGTGTTAAAAATGATATATATATATATATATATATATGTATATATATATGCGGTAAAATCTATCTATCTGGGTGGGTGATCAGTATATATATATATATATATATATATATATATATATATATGCTAAATGCTATCTATCTATCTATCTATCTGCAGTGGCTGATCAGTGTAAAAAATGATATATATATATTTATGCTAAACGCTATCTATCTATCTATCTATCTATCTATCTATCTATCTATCTATCTATCTATCTATCTATCTATCTATCTATCCATCTATCTATCTATCTATCTCATTCCTTTTTGACTAACCACATAAGTTAGGCATCCAAATGGATGGGAAATCTTTTGATATTTCTGTACATGACCCCCCCACCCCCACGCGCCCAAAAGCCCGGCTGAGAACAGACGGTCACTGCAGACCCATCTCCACTCCCCGGACGTCGCCTTCCCCTTCTCAGGCTTTCTTCTAAGCGCTCCCGGGCTGTGGTAAACACGCGAGGGGTGTTTACAGAAACCCGCAAACCTTTAGTTCGAGGTGTAATATTCCGGCTCCAGGCCCGATGCTGTGGAGCTCAGGCCGGACCGAGCTGGACCCTTCTCAGGGGACCCGTGTCCTCAAGAATACTGTTTTCCAAACTAAATGTTTACCAGAAAACAGTTCAAAAGCCCTATTTTTGTAAACCTTCTCTGAGCAGCAGCAGAAGGGTGGGGTTTCAGCAGCCCCCCCTCCCGTTAAGAACAAGCAAAAAAAAAACATATGGTAAAGGCAGATAGAAAAATAAAACCATTTTGAAAAATACAACCACTGTGAAAGCTGTGAAATAAATGTTAAACACAACCGTTTCTCCGTAGGCACGGAAGCGCCCGGAAGCCGCAGCCTTTTCCTAGCGCCGTAACTTTCCCAAAACTTTTCATGTACGTCTCATAACGGGGTCGATTGAAAATAGAACGTGGGGTCTGTCTGTGTTTTTTCCACTTGTCCTTTTCGTGACAGGTTTTGTTCACTGGACGCGCGGGCGTGTTTCAAACAAATAAAAGGTGTCACACTTTTATTATTTTACGTCGAGTTCCAGCCGGACACGGCCACGGAGTTCGCGCTCGTGAAAGGTCAAAACGGAGATTTCTAATTCTGTTTTTCTTGCTTAAGGACTTGTTTTTCCCACGGCTGGAGCGGGGTTCAATTTCTGCGGCGCTGCCTGAGTTACTGACACCAATGAGAGAGCTCAGTCGGCAGTGAAAGAGGTACAAGTCACTGAGGGAGCTCAGTCGGCAGTGAAAGAGCTGCAAGTCACTGAGGTTGCTCAGTCGGCCGCGTGCCTGCAGCAAGCATCTATCTCTGCGTCGTAGCCAGGACGGGAGGTTGAATCTGGACGGGACTGACTCCGCCGCTCATCCACCCGAAGGCAATAAAACGAGTTCCATGGAGTGCGGTCATAGCAAACATGTCACTCAAGCGCCCAGACGCGATTCTGTTTGAAAAAGTGTTAAAAAGGAACTCAGTTGCTAAATATTTTCACACCTACTCCCCTTGCCTGGCTTTGAGCTGCAATTCTGCATACAAGTGAAAACTATGCCAATGTTTCCCTTGCATTACGGATATAATTATGTTTTAGCACTTGTATAGCGCTCCGAACTCAGTTATGGGGAGCCGAAGGGGATTTTCGGGTCGGTCACGTGCTACATGGTGGAGGTGGTGTGATTAATGTTGTGTTTGTTGTGATTCTCTGTGCCGTGTGTTTTGGTGTGCTGCTGGCAGTGCTTAATTTGTAAATAAAAACGTGCCGGTGCCAAAGCCCTCTCTTAAACTCCCGGCTGCTGCAATGAAATGTGCGAGCACTGAATTCTGAGGCAGCGTAACCCTGAAGCCATCTCGGGTCTCCTTAATCCATTTACAGCCACTCCCTGCCCCTTCAGCTCCCTCTTGAGTTTTCTGCTTTATCCCACTTTGACGCTTTTTCGTTTTTCTCTTCCTCCATCTTTCCTACACCTGTCTTTTGCTCAGTAAATGCCTGAGGCAGAAGAATAAGCGCTGGCCCTCAAAAATAAGTGCGGTGCTCAGCACCGGAAACCACAAGCACAAGTTAAGCACTAGCTGCAGGACTGACCGGAGAGGAGCTCTGATGGTGTCTCGGGTCACAGTGCCTAGCAGCGTGATGGAGGAGGGGGTGTAAGCTATAGACACACAAAAACAATTATAACTGTCATTTTTAACCAAGGCCACTGGAATTATCCCATTCCGCTGCAGCCTTTTTTGCATAATTATAAATTTACCGCATTTGCCACCTAATCCAACGCCTGCTGCATAATCTACAGATATTAACAAAAATTGGTTTCGAGCTTCAACGGATCAAAAGTTACTAACACCGCAGTGACGTGGGTTCGCACACAGCGGGAAGGCGCTTTGCAGAGGTTAGCAGCCATCTTTCTGTTCCCTTTTCCGGTACTTGGTTGTTTAACTGGTACCAATGAGGGGCAATCTTTGTTCAGGCAGCATTTCCATGTGCAAAAATTACAAGATAATAAAGTAATAGTATTAAAAAAGTGCTGTATTATGCTGCATAATTTGCTTTTTCTTGCCGCATAATGTAGTCAACTCTGCCGCATAACCTGGTACTCCCCTGCCGCATAATTCCAGGGGGCCCGGTTTGAACTTACTCTGCAGATTCCAGTTATCGTTCATGCGTTCTGTAATGCCAAGGCAGGGCGATTGTATTACATTGCCAGTTACACAGGGTGGGGAGGTTGTGCAGCAAACACAGAGGTGACCACAGAACCCGCAATCCATACAGCAAAGTGCACAAGGCAGAAGCAGCGCATCCCTGACGGGCAGGGACCCGCGTGGAAGATGGACTCGTGGCCGACTGAGCAAAGGCTACACAGGCCCGATTATAAGTTTATGACTTCCGGTATTCACAAAGGCAAGTTACAAGTAGTATCTGTATGTCAACACTCAGAGTGGAATTTCCACACTCATGGGGGATTCTCCGCACTCGGGGTGGAACCTCCAAGTGTGGACTCAAATATACTACTTGTAACTAACATTTGTGAAAAACAAAACGTAGTAAAGTTAGACCTTAGGTCTAACTTCACAGGCCAAGATTAAAGAGCAAATTAGTCCAAAATCTCTCTCTCTCTCTCTCGTTTCATAACCGAAATCCAGGATCTCCAGCCCACTGGGGACCTGCCTGTTAGAATAAAAGGCCTGACCAGCCCTCCTCATGTTCCCAGCGGTGGACGTGCACCATGCACATGCGAGGGTGAGAGATGAAGCGCTTGGTAGGTTTCTGTCCTGAAACCACAAGAATACATCATTACCCTGCTTCCCTTGTTTCGGCTAGGACAGCAGCATTGCCATGATCTGGTAGTTCTCACTGTCCCATCTTATTCCCTCGTTTCTTGTCCCTGTGAGCCTTGTTGTCTCATTGCCTCCTTTATGGTGTTTTTGGAAAGTTAATTGTTTTACTTCTTCTTGCAGTTTAATGAACACAGAGCTCTTTATTTAGAGTAGCCTAGACCTCCCCTGCTCGCTTCCTTTCCCCCCACTACCGCACCAGCACAGATGAACCGCTCTGGGGCCCTCCAGCTGGCCCGACGCGGTTCGAGCACAGCCGTAGCCACCTGCCGGCTTCTGCAAGCTCCTGACTCCCCGCTCAGTCCGTTCCTTTTTGGACTTTTCTATCTTTCCTGAGCACTTTCTTTTCCTTTTTAGGTCAAGCCTAGACAGTGCGCACACGCTGTCTGCAAGACCTGTTGGAATGAGTGTAGGACTTTGCTCCCGCCTGCCGCTGTCTGCAGCTTACCATAGGTTGAAGGCAGTGTCGCTCTTGTTTTGCTGCCTCCTAACTGGTTTGGCAGCCGATATGTCACTTCCTGTACTTCGCTGAGGAGCACCAGCCAAGTACAGTTTAATTACACCGGCCAAGTACAATTCAATTGCATTGTTTTTCTGTTGTTTGGACAGACTATTTTTATGTTTCCTGCCTCTTGTGTTTGTCAGTAAGCACTTGCGTTCATGCATGCGATTCGTTTTCCGCATTTGCCCTTCACCTGGTCTTTACTTTACATAATCAGTAAATAGATACAGTTGTGTCTTGTGTGTGTGTTTCGTCCATTTTTTGTGGCTTTATATAGCATGAAATCGACCCAGGTATTGAATCTTCAACAGCATCTCACCCCGCACAGCGGGGAGAGCCCACATTCACTGCACTCGGGGAAACTCACCCCATAATGCTTTGCAGGCATTCCTTTTACAACACATCTTTGGCCATAACTCAGCCTGTGCTGGTCCTAAGGCAATGGGACCACCACCAAAATATTCAGAACGATGTGCGCTTTCTGTCTAGGCCAGCTTGTGGGTCACACAGGTAATAGAAGGGAAACATCATAACCTCTTCCACCATTCAATGCATATTTAAACTCTCTCATAGCTGGAACTTTTGTTTTTACAGCTGAGAGGAGTTTGTGTTATAAGGGCCTTGTTTGTAATAATATTCTGACAGCCTTGCTCAGCCTGCAAATGTGTAATGCACTGTGCTTTCCAAGGACTAAAGGATCATAATTGCTCCAAGGCACTACTGACTCAGTAGGCTCCACAGGGACATCTAGCCACGACCAGTGGTACTGCACCATCTGCTATTGACTCTACAGGAACATCTAGCCACGACCAGTGTTATTGCAACTTCTGCTAATGTACAAACACACTTTATTTCTGACAATATTTCAGCCATTTCCCTGAGGACCTGGTACTTCTCCAGCTGTTTCTAGGTTTTGGGGACATACTGAGCTTCTGAAGTCAGAAGAAGTTCTGGCAGCGTTCTGGGACATTGTACTTTGAGTGCTTTCGGCTCCACAGGGACTTCTAGCCACGGCCAGTGGTACTGCACCTTCTGCTGTTGATTGTACAGGGCCATCTAACCACGACCAGTGGTACTGCACCTTCTGCTAGTGACTCTACAGGGACATCTAGTAACGACCTGTGGCACTGCACCCTTGTGCCACTGACTCCACAGTTAAATAATATTTAAAATACCTGCTAGGCATGAAAATGTGTAATACACTATGCCCTCAAGGGGCTGATTATATGGTTACACTGCAATGTTCTTTATCATTCTTTTTTATGTGATTATGCCCTCTAGGGGCTGAATCTACGGTTACAAGACTATGAGCCAGATGTATCATCCATTTTTGCATTCGCAAACGGTGCGAATGGCCGTTTGCGAATGCAAAAACGCCTTTCAGTATTTATGAAAGGCATTCGCAACCCAAATTTAAGGAATCGCTAAAATAGCGATTCCTTAAAACTGCAACCCCGTTTAGAGAATCACAAATTGCGATTCTCTAAATAAGAAATCGCAAATAAGGAATCCTTATTTGCAATTTTAAAACTACGTGTAACAAGCAATTACTTAATGCAAATTGGGCATTAAGGAATCGCTATTACCACCAAGTTGAACTTGGTGGTAACCATGTGCAAATTTAAAAAATGCATTTTTAAAATTGACATGTAACGCACATATGCCCCTTTGGCATGTGTGTGCCTTACATGTCCTTAAAAAAATTCTTGGGGTGCAGCAGAGGGGGCCTCAGGCCCCCACCACCCTGGGGTTTGCATTTCCCAAATTTGCGAATTCCAGTTAGGAATTAGCAAATTTGGAAATGCAAAAAATCGCAAATATGGGCCTGCAGGCCCATAGGTGCGAATGGGGCCGGTATTGCAATTTGCGATTCGTTAATAGCATTTGCGATTTTTAAGAAATCGCTATTACCAAATCCCAAATATGATACATAGCATTTTGCGAACCAGAAATAGTGATTTCTTAAAAATCGCTATTACCGAATCGCAAAAGGCTTTTTTGATACATCTGGCCCTATGTTTCTTCCAAATGCTATTTTTACTGTGGTGCTCTGTAGGGGCTGTTCGGACCATTACAGTCTAATGCCAAGTGTGTAAAGGAAGGCCAAACAGAGTTTATTTCTGATAAAGGTTTAATGTGCCACATGGCTAAATATTTATGTGGTCCCAAATGCGAGGTTGTCATTATCATTTACAACGCCAACAGCTTTAACTCTCGCTAATGCGAGGCCCATTGCATTGCAAATGCTTCTTTGTTCTTTGCTGTCCCTCCTTTGGACCTCTGTCTCCTCTTTACTATCCACCTCCTTTTCCCCTTTTACGCCGTCCTCTTCTTTCTGCCCTGCCCCCCCTCGCCGTGCAGCTGCCCACTGACCCTTCCCACTTGTTTCCCCCCTCTGCTAGGCCCATCCCTCCTCCCAGGGCTACTTTACTTAATGGAGGCCACTGCATGGAGCGGTGGCAGTGCGCTGACGGTGTGCTAAATGCAAGCCTGTCTGCGCCAGTCCGTGCCTGGACCGAGACCAGTGCCAGGACCCCATGTCCTTCCGACCTCCGCTGCTTCTCCTTCGATATGGTCCTCAGCCTGCAACCGAAGACTCTCCCCGACCAATGGTGCACCACTTCACCCCGCACCACTGAAGGACCCTTCTCCTGCCATCACTGCCACTTCTCCTGCACAATCACCCCCACCGCACACATCTCTCTACACCCCACCGACCACGGACCTCAACCGCAATGCATGCTACTCAATGTCTGATCCCTCGGAAAACACACCATGGGAATCTGGTGCATTATAACCACCTTCGCCCCCGACATCATGTTCATCACCAAAACTTGGCTCTCCCCCTCCTCCACCCTCCACATCGTCACCGCAACTCCCTCTGGATACAAGGTGATCCACTGCGACAGAACAGACAGAAAAGGCAGAGGCATCACCATATTCCACAAAGAATCCATCAACTGCACCACCTCGGACAACAAGACCTCCCCCATCATGGAAGACCTTAACTTCCTGATCAAACTAAACGGCAAAACCACCATCAGAGAAACCCTGACTTACACACCACCAGGCCCCCAACAGAAATTCTGCATCTCCAACCTGGATCTCATCACACCCCTCGCTATCAAGCCCAACCACTACATCCTACTGGGCAACCTAAACCTCCACCTAGAATACCTGAACGGTGCCAACTCTGGCTCACTCCTAGGAACCATGAGCATCATCAGCCTATCCCAACTCGTCACCAGTCCCACCCACCGCGCAGGTCACACACATGACCACATCTTCTCCACGACCAGTGGAGCATCCTTCTTCCACACCACCGAGCTGACCGGGACAGACCACCACATCGAACACTTCACCATCGATGTGAAACCAGATGCCCCGGAGACCATCCCTGCTCTCCCCGGACGCAGCTGGAGCAAGTTCACTGCATCCAACTGGACCACCACCCGAAGGACACCAGGAGGAAACCAGCTGACACTCTCGACCTCCGAGTCCAGTACTTCTCCAACTAGATCACCTCCACCACCGACACCATCACTCCCCTCAAAAACACCACCCCCAGCAACCACACCAAGACTGTAACCTGGTTCGCCCATGAACGTTTGACCATCAAATGACACTGCAAGAAACTCAAGAGTCACTGGCGCACTGACAAAACCCAGCCAAGGTTGAGGCCTTTAGAGCCGCCGTCCACAAGTACTACCAGGAACACAGAACTGCTAAAAAAGAAGCACTCACCAACCGCATCGAAGCAAGCGCCAACCATGCCCAAAAACTCTTCAGCATCGTCAGGGAGTTCTCCCGCCCCTAAGCCATGGAAAACTCAATCCATCCATCCCAGACACTATGCAAAAGCTGTCAGACACCTTCCACCTTAAGATCATCGACATCTAGAACAACTTCGGCCTACAGCCTACCATCCCAAAACACCTCCGTACCCTAGAACGCACACCCCTCTACATGCTCTCCGACTGGAAACCACTCTCCACTGAGGATACAATCTCCATCATGTCCTCCATACTGTCTGATCCCCCTCTAACCCCTGCCCCTCTACAACTTCAAAAGTGAGGTCATCTGAACCACCCTAACAGAAATCATCACCTCCACCTCCACTACCACCATCCCCTACTCCTGGAATCATGCCGAGGTCAAACCCCTTCTCAGCCAACTCCTACGAACTCAAAAATTACTGCCCCATCTCGCTCCTCCCCTTCCCCGTGAAGGTACTGGAAAAGGCCTTCAACCACCAGCTCACAGACGTCCTGGAACAGACCAACCTAACAGACGCCTCCCAATCTGGATTAAGACCCAATCACAGCACAAAGACCACCCTCATCGCAGCCAAGGATATTCCGCTGCCCTAATCCTCCTCGACCTCACCTCAGCCTTCGACACCATCTCTCATCCCACCCTCATCGCCAGACTACACCACATAGGAATCCAAGATAACGCACTCAAGTCGATACCCTACTTCCTATCTGGCTGAAAACAAAGAATCCTTCAATTGCCTTTCGTCTCTGAGCCCAAAGACATCATCTGCAGCATCCCCAGGCCTCCTCCCTCAGCCCCACCCTCTTCAACACCTACATGACACCCCTCACACACATCCCACACTCCCACGGACTCAACATCATCGACTACAGCGACGACACCCAGCTAGTCCTGTCCCTCTCAGATGACACCTTCACCACAATGACTAACTTCCACAACACCATGACCGACATCGCCACTTGGAAGAAGATCCACTGCCTCATGCTGAACTCAGAGAAAATGGAGGTACTCATCTTCAGGAACAGGCCCTCCCCCTGGAACAATTCATGTTGGCCATCTTCTCTCGGACCCCCTCTAACCACCTCCAACCACATACGCAACCTAGGAATCATCCTCGGCACCCAACTGACCATGAAGCAACAGATAAATACCATTACAGCACCTTGCTTCAAAATACTGCACATGCTCAGAAAGATTTTCCATTGGATGCTGCTATCAGCCAGAAAAACGATCACCCAAGTCCTCATCACCAGCCGACTCAACTATGTCAACTCTCTCTGTGCTGGAGTGACGAAACAACTCCTAAACCGCCTCTAGGCCATCCAGAATGCAGCCGCCAGACTTACCCTCAACCTTCCCCGAAGAGCTAGCATAACTCCACACCTCAGAATGCCCAATTGGCTGCCCATCCAGCAGAGATGCCTCTTCAAGTTCCTCACCGACACCTACAAGGCCCTCCACAACTCAGGTCCTGCATACCTCAACAACCGCTTTCACGTCCACCAACCAACGGGAGAACTCCGCTCCTCCTCCCATGCCCCAGCCCATGTCCCCACATCCAACGCAACTGTGCCAGAGACCAAACTTTCTCCTACATCGCACCCAAAGCCTGGTACAACCCACCCATCCACTTACTAACCTGCCCTCCTCTACAAGAGTTTAGGAAGCAGCTCAAGGCCTGGCTGTTCGAGCAACATCCGACGGCAGCTGCTGGCTCAGCCCCTACAGTGCCTGGAGACCCTCTGGGGTGACAAGCCGTGCTCCTCAAGACCTGATTGATTGATTGATAGGGAGGGTTTAGACAACTTTTAATGCCCTTCGCCTTGAGAGATGCATACTGCTCCGATGTGGTGTCTGCACAAATCTGGCACTGAGTGATGACTCCATGTGAGAGATACTGTCACCACATAAGTCTGAATCAATACTCTTCATATTACCAACAGCACCTCTGTCGAGCTAATCCAGCTGTTTATCATCCACCTACTTATTCATCAGTCTACCTATCTACAACCATGTGTTCATCCATTTCCCCAGCCTTGATCTGTGCATTCAACATCTATCCAAACCAATCATTGATTCATCCATCTGTCCACTATCCCTCTTTCTGTTTGTCAGTATAATTATACTTACCCATTCATCGGAACGTCTTTCCTCAAACGTATTTGCTCATCTGTCCATTCATCCATCTGCCCAGCCTTTGCCTGTCCATTTAACCACAGATCTAAGTTGATCAGTTTATCTATCAGTGATTCATGGATCTACCCCATGATCCGTTATGCATTTGTTTGCTTGTCAACATAATTATCCATTCATTGAAACACCTTCCCTCACAGATATCCATCCATCCAGCCATTGGAGGTCAATCCAATCATCTATTGATCAGTTGATCCATCTATTGACTCATGCATTTATCTGCCCCTCCACTGTCTATCTGTCTGTTAATGTAATGACCCATTCTTTCAAACATGAACCCTCACAACTATCTACCCTTCGGTCCATCCATCCATCTGATCATTTATCGCCTGTCCATCCAACCATCTATCGATCAGTTGACCATCGCTGATTCATTCACTAACCATCCGTTATGCATCTTTCTGTCAATGTAATTACCAATTCTTTCAACATCAACCCTCACAGCCGTGTGCCCATCTGTCCATCCATCCATCCATCCATCCATCCACCCATCCATACATCAACTTCTGCATCCATTCATCATCCATATGTCTCACACTCATCTTTCTTTTCTTTTTATTTATGATGTTTTATGTAGCACTGCAATATTCCAAACTGGTGACAGTAAAGATAAGTTTAGCAGGGAAAACACATAGAAAAACGGCGCATGTTGGAGCTCTGGCAACCGAAAAGTACTGTGAAGGGTGTTTGCATTGTCCTAAGATATTGATTCAAACAATTATGCATGAAACCAGAGACATATGTGTTGAGAATGATAGATGTCATGCTATTCCTGGATCGTGCATTGATTGTCTGTTTACAGTAGATCACGGGTAGATAGGGATGAGGCACAGAAGGGGCTGGGATAGCTGCTGGTGTGTGATTGGCTATATATGTTGTGTTGATCTGTAGAGCACACTAACCAACCACCGGAGAGGATATCCAGGTACTTGAAAAAAAATAATTAAAAGACGATCTATCTATCTATCTTTCTATCTATCTATCTATCTATCTATCTATCTATCTATCTATCTATCTATCTATCTATCTATCTATCTCTCTCTCTCTCTCTCTCTCTCTCTCTCTCTCTCTCTCTCTCTCTATATATATATATATATATATATATATATATATATATATCTATATATATATGCACATATATATTACCTAGTGGTGGTTGCCGCTACAAAGTTATAGTTAGGACTATGTTTCCATTGAAAAAGCGTTTTTTGACTTGCCTTTATCTTTGACACTGTTTGACGAATCTTCAAGAAATATTAAAAAAAAAAGTGTTTCTGAGAATCTTGTTGTACATGGCAAATTTCGGAGTGATCAGTCAATCGGGGCCGAGAACAAGGGGGGTGGGCAAAAAAAATGCTTTTCCCATTATAATTCCCATAGGGAGTTTGAACACGACTACAGCCTAAATAGCTGTACGGAATTACACCAAATTTGGCAGAAAGGTAGCTTTTGGCCCAAAAAGAAGCCCTTTCCTTGTTTGGTGTAAATCAGTTCAGTAGTTTGTGAGATATTGAAAGAAAAATAAATATAGATATCTAGAGGCGCAAAGCCTTTGTGAATAAGAACCAGCTTGATAGGCTGCCAATGCATCAACCAGGAAGTGTTGGCAGCAATCTTGGGACTTAGCCGAGTCCCTGAAAAAAAGATTTAAAAAAAAGAAAAGGGGCCAGGGTAGGAGCACCCTGACCACTTAGCTCTGGTGCTGGGGTCCCAGAACAACCCTGCCCGGGCAAAAAAGCACTTTAAAAAAGAATTGCAGCAAATTTGCATTTGCATTTTACATTTAAAAATAAAAACAAGTACAGGCTCCTGTTCTTGTTTTAGAAAAAGCTCCCGGGTAGGCCTGGTCCCAGGGGCATTATTTAGAAAACAGGGGGGGGGGGGGGACACAGGTCCCTCTCCTCAGGCTCTTGGAGCTCCAGGGACTACCACCTTCCTGGGGCTTTATTGAGTAAGCATGCGGGGAGCACTGGGTTCTGCGCCCTGGGGACCACCACCTCCCTGGAGCAAAAGAGTTCTTTTTAAGGGGGGAGGCCTGTATGGCCTCCTCACGCAGCCCTGAGAACTGCCACCTCCCAGGGCTGAATATGTAATTTATGCGGGGGACCCGCGCATCCCTCCCACTGTCCCGGGGACCGTCACCTCCATAGGGCTGGAATAAAATTCTGAAGTGGGTCCATTGTGGACCCCCAGCCCAGGGATCACCACCTCCCCGGAGCAATTTATTACAAATTAGGGGGGGCACCTGCCCCCTCCCCCGCAGCACCTGGGACCACCACCTCTCCAGGGCTGAACTAAATTAATTAAAGGGGTCCATTGCGGACCCCGTCCTTGGGAACCACCACCACCTCCCTGGGGCTGTTTAAGGATGAAGGGTTGCAGCGTGGCCCTCTCGTGGAGCCAATAATGACACTGGGGACCGCCACCCCCCAGGGCCGGCTCCTGCTCTGTCCTGGGGTGCTCACACAATACCGCTGTCAGAAAGCCAGAGCTACCAAACAGCACTTGCTTGCTGGAAGCAGAGGTTTCCTCTGTTTCCCTGCCCTGCATGTTTAGCAGCTCCCTGTCTGTGACAACAATGCTGGCTCCCGCAGGAGGCAATGGTCTGACTAGGACCCCTGGGGATTGAGGCTCCCCCAGGGCCCCCAAAGGTGGTGACTGGGTGCCCTGGGGGTACCCAGGCAACATGGCTGGGCCCTCGGGGATGGAGTCCCTGTGGATGAGATCGGCCCACGAAGGGGGATTGCACGCCCTCCCCAAAAATATATATTTTAAGACCGGGCCCTGGGGGATGGAGAATTGAGGGCTGAAATAGGCCTGGGAAGGAAATAAAAATAAATATATTATACTGCCGGGTTGTGGGAGACAGGTCCCTGGGGCCAAAATTGGCTGGGTGGGGGAGAGGGGCCACACGGCCCCCTCCTCCATTTAATGAAGGCTGGGACTCAGGGTATGGGGTCCCCGGGGCAGAGATTGGCCCGGGGGGGCTGTGTGGTCTCTCCTCCATTTAAAAGTGGTGGGCCCCGGGGGATGGCGTCCCCGGGGATGAAATAGGTCAGGGGATATGATGGGGGCGCGAGTTATAGTTACATGACGTGACATAAATACAAACATAAATGAGGGAACATAATAGAAAATTCGACTGCCTAAAATGCGGCAGCCATGTTTTAACATGCAAAATTAAATTATATAGTCATAGTAGTACATACTGGCAGCTCTGGAATGGGCACTCAGTTAAACAAAACCTTTCAATGTCAGAAGTGTAAATATGTACATCTCAATTACAGGTTACAATAGCGAACATAAACAAACATCAGGTAATCTCAGAAGAGGCCATGGCCTGGAAATCAGTGGCCATCTTGTCACGAAAACAATGCACAAGTGAACATCCCAAACAGCCTCAGAATCCCCACTAGTGCAAGTGAAAACCTTGTGACATCATGTGCATAAATTTACTGAGTCCCACACTAATGCATACAAAGTTTTTTCAGTTCACTAACAATATAGTCCCAGTGGGCTTTTCACTCCTATAATCCATTGACAAATTGGACACACATGGTACCTTTCAACCACATATGGCACTCTGTGGGTAGAACACAAACAGTTATTAATAACTCATGTGACTGACTTATGCCTCATTGATATAAAAATACACAGAAAAATATTGATTTAAACAAAACAAAACAAATGCGGGACCTACTCTTTCCATTGCTGGCAGCCAAATCAGTGCAGTCACTGTAGAATCTGAAAAAAAATAGAAGAAGAAAAACTTTTCAACCCCATGCATCAACGTTGACAGAGAAGTCACTAAATAAATACATGTAATTTAGCCTCCACATTTAAACCTATAGGTCCTAATACATCAAGGCCCTCATTCTGACCCTGGCGGTCGGTGATAAAGCGGCAGCCAACCCGCCAACAGGCCGGCGGTCCAAACAAACAGCGCGGCGGTCCCCGCCAACAGCCAGGCGGCAGACAATGTACCGCCCACCCTATCACGACCCACCAATCCGCCACCTTTTCCGGGGCGGGAGCACCGCCGATAAAAACACCGCGGAAACAGACTACGAACGGGAAAACGCTCACCTCCACATACTCCACGCGAGATTCCGGCAGTATGGAACCCGAGTTGCAGGTCATCCCCGCACTCCTATACCTGCTCCTGTACCAGGAGCACGCCCGGCGGCGCGGAAGACATCGGTGAGTACTGCACCTACGACACAGGGGAGGGAAAAGATTACCGGCACACACCCACCCACCCACACCCACTACAACACACACATCAATGCATTCCCACAGATCACTGTCACAACCCACAAACCCCCCCCTCCGAAATAATGCAAAGACCAAAAGAAGAGATCTTAAACGGGCAGATATATTGAAAAATGGACAGCAGTAATCCAAATAAATAAATGAACTATGTACAAAATATATACATCTACTAAATGTAGTCCAACCACTGTCCGTGGACCACAGGGGTCCTGAGCAAAGGGGCAAGGCCCAGTCCCACGACAAGAACTCCACGGAGAGAACACTGCAGGGGCATCAGAAAGAAAAAAGGACAGGCACCTCAGGGGGAAGGGAAGGGGGGGCACCTCAGCCACTTGAGTACACGACGCCAGATCCACAAGGGGACTCCATGACCACTGGGCCATCCTGGGGAGAGCAAAGCCACAGTCCATACAGTCCATACAGTGGGTGGCCTGCCCACTGGGCCATCCTGGGGAGAGCAAAGCCACAGTCCATACAGTCCATACAGTGGGTGGCCTGCCCACTGGGCCATCCTGGGGAGAGCAAAGCCACAGTCCAAACAGTCCATACAGTGGGTGGCCTGCCCACTGGGCCATCCTGGGGAGAGCAAAGCCACAGTCCATACAGTCCATACAGTGGGTGGCCTGCCCACTGGGCCATCCTGGGGAGAGCAAATCCACAGTCCATACAGTCCATACAGTGGGTGGCCTGCTCACTGGGCCATCCTGGGGAGAGCAAAGCCACAGTCCATACAGTCCATACAGTGGGTGGCCTGCCCACTGGGCCATCCTGGGGAGAGCAAAGCCACAGTCCAAACAGTCCATACAGTGGGTGGCCTGCCCACTGGGCCATCCTGGGGAGAGCAAAGCCACAGTCCATACAGTCCATACAGTGGGTGGCCTGCCCACTGGGCCATCCTGGGGAGAGCAAAGCCACAGTCCAAACAGTCCATACAGTGGGTGGCCTGCCCACTGGGCCATCCTGGGGAGAGCAAAGCCACAGTCCATACAGTCCATACAGTGGGTGGCCTGCCCACTGGGCCATCCTGGGGAGTGCAAAGCCACAGTCCAAACAGTCCATAACATACTCCACTGCCACTGGAGGAGGCATGTTGGCCAGAGGACATCCTGCAGCCCTGCCCGAGGCAGATCCTGCCCTGCCACGTCTGCCAAAGGGTCAGCGGTTCTTGCCTTGAAGGGCCCAGTTCAGCGGTTCTTGCCTTGAAGGGCCCAGTTCAGCGGTTCTTGAGACGGCGGTCCCCAGCGGAGCGGTACTGGAGACGGCGGGGCCCAGTTCAGCGGTTCTTGCCTTGAAGGGCCCAGTTCAGCGGTTCTTGCCTTGAAGGGCCCAGTTCAGCGGTTCTTGAGACGGCGGTCCCCAGCGGAGCGGTGCTGGAGACGGCGGGGCCCAGTTCAGCGGTTCTTGCCTTGAAGGGCCCAGTTCAGCGGTTCTTGCCTTGAAGGGCCCAGTTCAGCGGTTCTTGCCTTGAAGGGCCCAGTTCAGCGGTTCTTGAGACGGCGGTCCCCGCCGGAGCGGTGCTGGAGACGGCGGGGCCCAGTTCAGCGGTTCTTGCCTTGAAGGGCCCAGTTCAGCGGTTCTTGCCTTGAAGGGCCCAGTTCAGCGGTTCTTGCCTTGAAGGGCCCAGTTCAGCGGTTCTTGAGACGGCGGTCCCCAGCGGAGCGGTGCTGGAGACGGCGGCCATTCTATGGCCAACTGCTCATTGCCTGGTGGTGCCCTCCTGGGCAGCGGGGATGGTGCTCCTTCAATGCCCACCTGGGCTGTGGGTGGTGGGGCCCTCCTGGCCAGCTGGGCTGTGTCCTCCCTGGGCAGCGGCTATGGGGGTGGTGGGCTCTCCCTGGGCAGCTGTGCCGGTTCCTCCCTGCGCAGCGGCTATGGGGGTTGTGGGCTCCTCCTGGGCAGCTGTGACGGGTCCTCCATGGGCAGCAGGCCTGCTGCCTGACTTCTCCGCCTTACTGCCCTTGCCCTCCTTAGTCGGGAGTCTGTGGCCCTTTCCTCCCTTTGGAGCTGTGGCTGTTGACGGTGGCTGGCTAGTGTCCTGGGGGGATATAGAACCCGGGCTCCTGCGGCGGCCCTTCCGCCTTCTGCTCCTCTTCCCAGGGGGTGGGCTGCCTGTCCCCTTGCTGCTGGGCGAAGATCCAGACCTGCGGGCTGGTGGGCTCCAATACCCCTGCACCCTTGTCAAGGGGACTGCAGGGCTGGTGGTGGCTGAGGTGCTCTTCTTACCCCGACGAGAAGGAGGGGGGGGCTCAGGGTCAGGAAAGAAGGTAGCAGTAGAGAGATAGATTTTCTTGGGACAATGGAGAGTGGTAGGTACAGTGGGTATGGGAGTGGAGGGAGAGGATGTGGTTGTAGGCGAAACAAGTTTGCTGTCTTTGGGTGCAGGTGCAGGAGCGGGAGGCTGTCGTGAGGTGGATGGCTGTTGGGTGGGTGGGTGGCTGCGTTTGTGTGGTGTGGAAGAGGGGGTGACAGACACAGTGGGAGAGGACACAGGGGACGTGTAAATGGCAGTGGGGGTGGTGACTGCACGTGTGCGGACTGTACTGGAGGGTGTGCTGGTGATGGAAACACTGGCTGATGGTGAGGTGAATGAAGGTGTGAGTGTAGACGTCACAGGGAGGGAGGAGGGAGACGAGGAGGTGGGGGTCACAGAGGTGGTAGTGACTGTTGGCATGTCTGCATCGGAATGTTGCTTGTGTGAATGTCTGCGTGACCTGTGGTGCTTATGTTTGGATGAGCTGCTCTTGGGTGTTGAGGTGTGTGCAGGCTGGTCTGATGGTGTGGGTGGGAGAGGCAGAGGAACAGGAGACTGGGAGGAGGGAGTTAGTAGAGGGAGGCAGGAGACAGGGACAATGGCTGCCGTCAGTGCTGAGGCCAGAGCCTGGAACGATCGCTGATGGGCAGCCTGACCCGAATGAATGCCCTCCAGGTACGCATTGCTGCGATGAACCTCCCTCTCCACCCCCTGGATGGCATTCAAAAGGGTAGTCTGCCCAACAATGAGCGTTCGGAGGAGGTCAATGACCTCCTCACTGAGGGCAGCGGGGGTAACAGGGGCAGGGCCTGAGGTGCCTGGGGCGAAGGAGATGCGCGGCTTCCTGGCAGAGCGGGCACGGGGCGAACGCTGAGGGGCTGCTGGGAGGGCGGAGATGGTGCGCTGGGTGGCGGCTGTACCTGTAATGGCGGGGGGCACGGATGGTGCCACCCCCGCAAGGGAGCTCCCTTCCGAGGACGTGTCCGTGTCGCTGCAGGGTCCAGTCGTCCCCGTTGTGGAGCTACCCTCGCCCTCCGTCTCACTGGTCCAGTCAGACTCTGTGGCATGGCCCTCCTGGGCCATGTGAGATGCAGCTCCCTCCTGCCCCGATGCCACTTCTCCTCCGCCTGATGATGCTGATGCACACAAGCACAGAAAGACAAACAAAAAGGGGGGGGGGAGAGAGAAATAAAGAGATTTTGAGTACATGGATCACCGGTACAGTTAGCGGACATGACAGACACAGATGCCCCCTGCACTAAGTTGCGCACTTGGGGTCCCCTACGCATTCCGTGGAACATGCCCTACACGCCTAGAGTTGACAACTGCACCCATGGATGACACGGCCCAGGGATGGCTGTACTGGCACACTACTGAGGGTGGTGGCTGGGGACACAGGGGCTTACGGGGGTGCCCAGCCTACAGATATCGCCCTGGCCTAGGGGGACCCACAGCCCTCCTCCCCCACCCAGACACCTCCACTGCGCGACAACAGAGTAGATTATGCTTGTACTCACCCCCTTGTGTCTGCTGTGCTGCCCTCACGCGCCCATCCAAATCAGGGTAGGCCACCGCCAGGATCCGGAACATCAGGGGGGTCAGTTGACGGCAGGCACCCCGCCTACGTTGGGAGGCCATCCCCAGCAGAGACTCGGCGGTCTTCTTGGTCCCGCGGCGGATGTCCTCCCACCTCTTGCGGCAGTGGGTGCCCCGTCGATGGTGGACCCCCAGGGTCCGGACTTCCTTGGCGATGGCACGCCAAATCCCGATCTTCTCATGGGCGCGGACCTATGTGACACGTACAGGGAGGGAGAAATACCACATTCAAGTTTGTCTGCATTTTCGTTGCCAGTGGCCCAACGCCCCCATCCCCGCCAGGCCCCCCGCCAGGCCCCCCGCCAGGCCCAACATGCCCCCCATCCCCGCCAGGCCCCCCGCCATGCCCCCCGCCAGGCCCAACATGCCCCCCATCCCCGCCAGGCCCCCCGCCAGGCCCAACATGCCCCCCATCCCCGCCAGGCCCCCGACATGCCCCCCGCCAGGCCCAACATGCCCCCCATCCCCGCCAGGCCCCCCGCCAGGCCCAACATGCCCCCCATCCCCGCCAGGCCCCCCGCCATGCCCCCCGCCAGGCCCAACATGCCCCCCATCCCCGCCAGGCCCCCCGCCATACCCCCCGCCAGGCCCAACATGCCCCCCATCCCCGCCAGGCCCCCCGCCATGCCCCCCGCCAGGCCCAACATGCCCCCCATCCCCGCCAGGCCCCCCGCCATGCCCCCCGCCAGGCCCAACATGCCCCCCATCCCCGCCAGGCCCCCCGCCAGGCCCAACATGCCCCCCCATCCCCGCCAGGCCCCCCGCCAGGCCCCCCGCCAGGCCCCCAAGCCAGCCAGTGGCCCCAAATCCATATTGAATTAAACTCACTTGTTGGTCTGGAGGACCGTAGAGTAGTGCATACTGGGGGAGGACCCCATCCACAAGTTTCTCCAACTCTTCTCCAGTGAAGGCAGGGGCCCTTTCCCCAGGCGCAGCAGCCATTGTCCCTTCCAGACCGAGGTCACAGCAACACTTGCAGTATAGGTCCTCTCCTGTGAAAGTTCAAGTCGCAAGTGAATAAGTAGATAGAAAATGGCGGTCACGTCCGCGGCGGTGCGTACCGCGGCGGTGCGTACCGCCACCGCCGGCGCCCTTCGCCATTGGCTCCTGAAACCCATAGGCTTCAATGTTAACCAATGCGGCTTCGCGCCGCGGTCTTCGACCGCCGACCGCCGCGGTGTGCCACGCCAGCGCATTGACCTCACATCCCATTGTCACACTTCACAGGTCAGGCAGCCGCCATTTCGAGGGTCCACATGGCTCAATTTCAACTGCGTCACACAGGCCTAGGCCTTGCATAGCCACTCAGACACGCCATTCACTGCATAGAGAATCGTTTACTGTGCAAGCTGTGAGTACGTACCTGTGGGTTGCTTGACTGTGTGCTCCATGTTGTCCTTCCTAGGCACCGTCCGCTGGGTTTGGCGAGGAGACGGATGAATCCTCCCGTGTACAGGCCGCTGGTGCACCTGTCGACAATGGAAGCACGCCACATTATCCTGACCTACCGGCTTAACCGTGCCACTATACATGAACTGTGTGCCCAGCTGGAGCCCGACCTGATGTCCCCCATCCGCCAACCCACAGGGATTCCGCCTCTGGTGCAGGTCCTGTCAATACTCCACTTCTTGGCAAGTGGGTCATTTCAGACAACAGTGGGAATTGCTTCTGGGATGTCTCAGCCCATGTTTTCGAAGGTGTTATCCAGAGTGTTGTCTGCCCTGATGAAATACATGAGGAGCTACATCCTTTTCCCTGAGGTGGGCGAATTGGCTGCAGTGAAGGGTGATTTCTATGCCCTTGGACATATTCCCAACGTTATTGGTGCCATTGATGGGACCCATGTGGCTTTGGTTCCCCCAAGAGACAGGGAGCAGGTGTACAGGAACAGAAAAAGTTACCATTCCATGAACATCCAGGTGGTGTGTTTGGCTGACCAGTACATCTCGCATGTAAATGCCAAATACCCAGGGTCAGTGCATGACGCCTACATCCTAAGGAATAGCAGCATCCCTTACGTGATGGAACAGCTAGAGAGACACCGTGTCTGGCTATTGGGGGACTCTGGGTACCCCAACCTGTCGTGGCTACTGACCCCAGTAAGGAATCCCTGGACCAGGGCAGAGGAACGGTACAATGAGGCCCATGGGCGTACTAGGAGGGTGATCGAACGCACCTTCGGCCTCCTAAAGGCCAGGTTTCGGTGCCTGCATATGACAGGTGGATCCCTAATGTACTCACCTAAGAAGGTGTGTCACATCATCGTGGCCTGCTGCATGCTTCACAACCTGGCTTTGCGCCGCCAGGTGCCTTTCCTGCAGGAGGATGGTCCAGATGGTGGTGTTGTGGCAGCTGTGGAACCTGTGGAGAGTGAAGAGGAGGAAGACGACGGGGCTGAAACAGACAACAGGGACAGAATCATTGCACAGTACTTCCAATAGGACACAGGTAACAATTCAAACATAATTTAGTTAATGTAAACTACTCTCCAGCATCTCTGCTGCCTGTTTATTTGCCCCAGTGTATGATGACTGAGTTGTGGCTTTTCCCTCCCTATTTCAGATCTGGGGTCCCCACTACGAGTCCTGTGCTTCGTTTCCCCATGGACTACAGCTTTGTGGCAGCTGTTTGTTGACTTCACTAGGTACAAGGACATATTTGCACTGTCATGTCAATTACAATATTTTGAAATCACAGCAAGACTCCAGATAGTTTTGTGCAAAATAGGTGTTTATTTCAGTGCTCAAAATGGGATGGGTGGTTTCAAGTGGGTGGGGGCTATGGTGAAGGAATGTCCATGGCAGAGTCCAGAGTAACAGTCACACAGGTGCATTGTCCCTAGGCCTGTGGGGAGATGGAGCATGGGCAGTTCAAGGATGGACAGGGTGACAATGTGGGACAGTGGGATGACATCAGGTGGTATCCTTTGCTGGCGGGGGTCTTGACATCCTACTCTGTCTTCTTGCGAGATCTCAGGGCCCTCTTGCGGGGTGGTTCTTCTCCTGCAGGAGGTGGGGGTCTGGTGGGCTGCTGTTGTGCGGGGGCCTCCTGTCCACTAGCGCCGGCGGAGGTGGTTGGCTGTTCTTGGTCCAGGCTAGTGGCAGGGGCCCTTTGTTGTTGTTGAGTGTCCGTCCTGGTGTTGATGAGTTCCTGCAGCAGCCCTACCATGGTAACCAGGGTGGAGGTGAGGGCTCTGATGTCCTCCCTGTACCCCCGATAGTGTTCCTCCTGCAGTACCTGGATCTCCTGGAACCGGGCCAGTACCGTCGCCATCGTCTCCTGGGAGCGGTTGTATGCTCCCATGATGGTGGTGAGGGCCTCGTGGAGAGTGGGTTCCCTGGGCCCGTCCCCCCCCTGTCGCACAGCTGCCCTCCGAGTTGCCCTGTTTCCCTGGGCCTCTGCCCCCTGGCCGGTGTGCCCACTACCACTGCCCCCAGGTCCCTGTTGTTGTTGGGGTGGTGGGTTATCCTGGGTGCCCTGTAGTGGTAGACACACCGCAGATTGACGCGCCCTGGAGACAGAGGCATGGGCCCGCTGGGTGGGAGCTGTGCTGGTGTTCCCAGAAGGGTTTGGGTCTGTAGTGGCCTGTGCCTGTGTGAGGGGAACCGACTGTCCAGAGGTCCCCGATGGTCCGGGCTGGTCATCAGTGTCCAGGTCGACAGAGCTGCTGTCATCGCTGACGGCCTCTTGGGTGGGGGGTGTGGAGAATTCTGGGCCCTCCGTGGCGGTGTGTTGGCGGTCGGGTCCTGCAGGGGTATAGAGGTATGGTTATAGTTTCAATGTGTGGCATATGGGTGTATCTGTGGGTTCCCGTGTCCCCAAGTGCTGGCATTCATGTGTGGGGGCTTTGGTGAGGGTGGCTTGTGGGGGGGATGTGTATATGCATTGGGCATGCTTTGGTGATGGGTGTCCATGCTTAGTGGATGCATGCAGGCCTAGGTTTTGGGATGTGTGGGTTGTGATGGTGAGACATTGGCAGGGAATAGGTGTGCTGGGGGTGGGGGTGAGGATGGTGGTGGGGGTGAGGATGGTGGTGGGGGTGAGGGTGGGGGTGAGGGTGGGGTTCGAGGATGGGGGTGAGGGTTGGGGTATGATTTGGCATGCAGGTGGGGGGGAAGCAGTATTGAAGCTTCAACTTACCAGAATCCATTCCTCCGCCGACTCCTGCGAGGCCGTCAGGATGCAGGATGTTCAAGACTTCCTCCTCCCATGTTGTAAATTGTGGGGGTTGAGGTGGGGGTCCTCCGCCAGTCTTCTGCACGGCGATGTTGTGCCTGGATACCATGGAACGCACCTTCCCCCGTAGGTCGTTCCATCGCTTCCTGATGTCTTCCAGATTTCTGGGGTGCTGTCCCACAGCGTTGACCCTGTCGACAATCCTCTGCCATAGCTCCGTCCTCCGGGCAATGCTGGTGTATTGGATCTGTGTGCCGAAGAGCTGGGGCTCTACCCGAACGATTTCCTCCACCATGACCCTGAGTTCTTCGTCTGAGAAGCGGGGGTGTCTTTGGGGTGCCATGGCGTGGTGTGTATGATGGGTGGGGTGGAGTATGTGTAGTTAAGTGTGTTGAGTGTGGTGGTGTGTGTTGTTTTGTGTGTGGATATTGTGTGGGTGATGGTGTAGTGTGCCTCTGTGTGATGGTGTTCTGTGATCGCTGCTGTGTCTCTCAGTGCTTCTTTTTGGATTTTGGTCGAAGGGGTTTGTGGGTGATGTGGGTGTGTGTTTTATATTGTATTGTGTGTGTGGGAGTGGTGTGTGTATGTGTATCAGGTGTGTGGAATTCAAATCGTCCAATGTGGCTGAGTTTTGTTCGTTTGTGTGTATTCTGACCGCGGCGGTGTGTACCGCCAATGGAAAACCGCGTTTGAAAGACCGCCGCGTGGATTCGTGGGTCGTAATGGCATGGGCGTATTTCTGTTGGCGTGACGGTGGAGGTTTGGTCACCTCCACTTTTCCGCCGACCGCTGGTCTGGCGGTCTGTTGTGGCTGTCGGATTTTCGGAGGTTTGGCTGCTGCGGGTCAGAATGACCGTGGCGGGTTACCGCGACCGCGGCGGAATTATGGAGGATTTCTGACCGGCGGTAGACGCCTTTTACTGCCGAGGTCAGAATGACCACCCAAGTCTTAAAATATACCGGGCTTCGAACCTGTGCAGTTTTTTCTCATTGTTTCCTCCTCTAGGATTTGTATTTAATATTTTAGGGCATCCACATTACCCTGGTGTGACTGCCAGAAATGTCTGTTATCTTGATTTCTGATAGCCCTTATGTGTTCGAGAATCCTTTTGTGCGCCTGCAGGACGGTGCTGTCAATGTAAATTTTTTGGCATTCACATTGCAACAGTTATACAACATGATCACTCTTTCAGGTAAGGTATTCTGTTAGCTTAAGTTCTTGAGAAAATGGTGTGCCCACAGATGTGATATTGACTCCATGTTTACAGGCTTTACATCTATCACATTTTTGGATACCTGCCCTGGGTTTTAGCCAAGACCCTGCTCAGTTCTAATGTCACTGGTGACCAACCTTTCCTGGAACAATCTGGCCCTTCTGTAAATAATGAGCTGTCTGGGGGAAATGTTGCTAGAAGTTACCAGATTACTGCTCAACAAACACCAGTGTCTGGGCATTATTCTCCTCACTGCACAGTGGTCAGTACTGTCAGAGGTGATAAACCTCAATATATGTTTTTTATCCCCTGGAGATTTTTCCTGATGTTTCTTGATGAGTACCCCCTAACGTGTCGGGTTCTCCACCCTAGAAGGGTAGATTTGAATACTCTTACTGTACCCCCTCTGTCTGAATATTTCACTCATGTTGGTACTAGTGGCATTGAAGCCAGTATCAGTATTAGAAATGCGTCTCGCTCTTAAAAATTCCCTGTAGGGATATTTTTTTTCCAGACTCTTCGAGTGGCAGCTAGAGGCATGTAAGATGCTATTCCCTGCTGTAGGTCTCCTGTGCACATTGGTAATAATCTTGCCATTTTCTATGGTGACTACTACATCTAGAAACATAGAATGTGTCGCACTGATGTTGCTGGTAAAGGTCAAGTTAAGGTCATTATTGTCAAGTCAAAGAAACCTCTGACTTATCTCCTTTCCAGATCAAAAACAGGTTATGGATGAACCTTACCCACAGGATTACAGGTTCGGTCCATGTCTGTATTTTTTTAAGGCCCCCTGCTTTTAGTTCAAATCGCTAATGTTGTCACTGACAAATTCATCTAACTATAACATTACTCTATCCCTTTAACCTTTGGTTTTTCAGTGAATATATATTTATCTATAATAGATAGTTACAGAAGATCATCGATAGACAGTGGTCAGGCACTGAAGAGGCCAGAGATAGTTGCTGAGGTGTGATTGGCTAATTAGGGTAGATCACTGGTAGGCAGCGGTCAGGTACTGAGAGGCCAGAGATAGTTGCTGAGGTGTGATTGGCTATTTTGGGTAGATCACTGTAGGCAGCGGTCAAGTACTGAGAGGCCAAAGTTAGTTTATGGTGTGTGATTTGCTGGAGTGTGATTGGCTATGTACGGCAGATCACTGGTAGACATCAGTCAGGCACAGAAGGGACTGGCAAAGCTGATGACCTGCGATTGGCTACATATGGTAGACCACTGGTAAACTGTAAACTTTGCACTTGTATAGCACACTACTCACCCGTTAGGGTCTCAAGGCGCTGTACGCATACCGCTGTGGAACCTCTCCTGGCTTTTCCCTGTGAGGCGCCCACTCCTGGACAGCCCCAGGGTGAAGCCAGGCATCCAAGCGCTGTGAGGGTCGTTGTGGAGATTAAGCAAGCTTTTGCCCAGAGTTACAGAGTGGGACCCATTAATTAGATTAGGCACCGAGGTGAGAATTATCTGGTGCAAGGGAATTGAGCCCAAGACCCACCGAGGCGGGAATTAAACCCTGGTCCCGGGCCAGATCTCTGCATCAGGGTCTGCCACTCTAACCATTGGTAGACAATGGTTAGGCAAAGAAGGGACTGTTATAGCTGCTGGTCTGTGATTGGCTATGTAAGGTAGATCACTGGTAGAGTTCAGGCAAAGATGTGGCCGGGATAGCTGTTGGCATGAGATTGGCTACAGACAGTAGATCACTGGTAGACAATGGTCAGGCACAGAATGGGCAGAGATAGCTCCTGTTGTATGATTGGCTATGTACAGTAGATCACTGTTAGACAGAGTTCAGGCACAGAAGAGGCCGGGATAGGTGCTGGTGTGTGACCGATTACATACAGTAGATCACTGGTAGACAGCGGTCAGACACCTCATCCTCACCTCCTGCTTCCTCCTGGGTGTCAGTGTTCTTGTCCATACCGTGGAGCATGGACCAAGTACTGGTTACTGTGGCCAGTGTTCTTCCACTGGCCGCAAGCTCTGTCAGATACTCTTTTTTACTTTTCAGCACCCACCTGCCTTCTGTCGTTCTTTTTAACCAACTCCTCCCCCTCCTTTTTTTCCCACCCTCCTAATTCTTGTTGATTTTTTTTTTATGCAGGCTTATATTGCGGTATCTTGACCCAAAGATATTGGAGTGCTTTACCTGAGCACCAGTTACATTAAACAAGAACAGATTCATTTTTGTTTTTTAGGCACAGGAGATTAATTGATTTGACCAGACTCACAGGATGTTGAGCCAACACCAAGACTCAAATCTGTTTCCCCAGTCGGCACCTCTGGCTGTCACGTCATGATTTTCACTATTTTGTTGGGTGAAATCAGATAATTGTCTTCCTAATTCTCTCCCCTACCTCGCCCCCTCCTCTCATTTTTCTCTGTCTATTCCTGTCTGGCTAGACAATGTCCTCAGACTGTGTTAAGGAAGGAAAAGGGGGTGGGCGGAAGACAAAAGAAGGGCAGATGCAAGGAAATGGCTCCCTGTTGCAGTTACCCCCCACTTTTTGCCTGATACTGATGCTGACTTGACTGAGAGGTGTGCTGGGACCCTGCTAACCAGGCCCCAGCACCAGTGTTCTTTCACCTAAAATGTACCATTGTTTCCACAATTGGCACACCCCTGACACACAGATAAGTCCCTTGTAAAAGGTGCCAGTGATACCAAGGGCCCTGTGACCAGGGAAGGTCTCTAAGGGCTGCAGCATATGTTGTGCCACCCTAAGGGACCCCTCACCTAACACATGCACACTGCCATTGCAGATTGTGTGTGTTGGTGGGGAGAAAAAGGCAAAGTCGACATGGCATCCCCCTCAGGATGCCATGCACACAAAATACTGCCTGTGGCATAGGTAAGTCACCCCTCTAGCAGGCCTTACAGCCCTAAGGCAGGGTGCACTATACCACAGGTGAGGGCATAGCTGCATGAGCAATATGCCCCTACAGTGTCTAAGACTATTCTTAGACATTGTAAGTACAGTTGTGGCCATATTAAGTATATGGTCTGGGAGTTTGTCAAAAACGAACTCCACAGCTCCATAATGGCTACAATGAATACTGGGAAGTTTGGTATCAAACTTCTCAGAATGATAAACCCACACTGATGCCAGTGTTGGATTTATTAAAAAATGCACACAGAGGGCATCTTAGAGATGCCCCCTGTATTTTACCCAATTGTTCAGTGCAGGACTGACTGGTCTGTGCCAGCCTGCTGCTGAGAGACGAGTTTCTGACCCCATGTGGTGAGGGCCTTTGTGCTGTCTGAGGACAGAAACAAAAGCCTGCTCTAGGTGGAGGTGCTTCATACCTCCCCCCTGCAGGAACTGTAACACCTAGCAGTGAGCCTCAAAGGCTCAGGCTTCGTGTTACAATGCTCCAGGGCACTCCAGCTAGTGGAGATGCCCGCCCCCTGGACACAGCCCACACTTTTGGCGGCAAGTCCAGGGGAGATAATGAGAAAAACATCGGAGGAGTCACCCACCAGTCAGGACAGCCCCTAGGGTGTCCTGAGCTGAGGTGACCCCTGCCTTTAGAAATCCTCCATCTTGATTTTGGAGGATTCCACCAATAGGAATAGGGATGTGCCCTCCTCCCCTCAGGGAGGAGGCACAAAGAGGGTGTAGCCACCCTCAAGGACAGTAGCCATTGGCTACTGCCCTCCCAGACCTAAACACACCCCTAAATTGAGTATTTAGGGGCCCCCAGAACCTAGGAAAACAGATTCCTGCAACCTGAAGACGAAGAAGGACTGCTGACCTGAAGCCCTGCAGAGAAGACGGAGACACCAACTGCTTTGGCCCCAGCCCTACCGGCCTGTCTCCCCACTGCGAGAAAAACTGCAACAGCGACGCGTCCCCCAGGGTCCAGCGACCTCTGAAGCCTCAGAGGACTACCCTGCATCTAAAAGGACAAAGAACTCCAGAGGACAGTGGCCCTGTTCCACAAAGACTGCAACTTTGCAACAAGGAAGTAACTTTTAAAGACCACACGTTTCCTGCCGGAAGCGTGAGACTTTCCACTCTGCACCCGACGCCCCCGGCTCGACCTGCGGAGAACCAACACTACAGGGAGGACTCCCCGGCGACTGCGACCCTGTGAGTGTCCAGAGTTGACCCCCCTGAGCCCCCCAGCAACGCCTGCAGAGGGAATCCAGAGGCTCCCCCTGACCGCGACTGCCTGCTTCAAAGAACCCGACGCCTGGTAAAGACACTGCACCCGCAGCCCCCAGGACCTGAAGGATCCGACCTCCAGTGCAGAAGCGACCCCCAGGTGGCCCTCTCCCTTGCCCAGGTGGTGGCTACCCTGAGGAGCCCCCCCCCTTGGCTGCCTGCATCGCTGAAGAGACCCCTGGGTCTCCCATTGAAACCTATTGCGAACCCGACGCCTGCTTGCACACTGCACCCGGCCGCCCCCGTGCCGCTGAGGGTGTACTTTCTGTGCTGACTTGTGTCCCCCCCGGTGCCCTACAAAGCCCCCCGGTCTGCCCTCCGAAGTCGCGGGTACTTACCTGCTGGCAGACTGGAACCGGGTCACCCCCTTCGCCATTGAAGCCTATGCGTTTTGGGCACCACTTTGACCTCCGCACCTGACCGGCCCTGAGCTGCTGGTGTGGTAACTTTGGAGTTGCCCTGAACCCCCAACGGTGGGCTACCTTGGACCCAACTTTGAACCCTGTAGGTGTTTTACTTACCTGCAAAAACTTACCAAAACTTACCTCCCCCAGGAACTGTTGAAAATTGCAGTGTCTAGTTTAAAAATAGCTTATTGCCATTTTTGCTAAAACTGTACATGATATTGTGTTGATTCAAAGTTCCTAAGATACCTGAGTGAAATACCTTTCATTTGAAGTATTACTTGTAAATCTTGAACCTGTGGTTCTTAAAATAAACTAAGAAAATATATTTTTCTATATAAAAACCTATTGGCCTGGAATTGTCTTTGAGTGTGTGTTCCTCATTTATTGCCTGTGTGTGTACAACAAATGCTTAACACTACCCTCTGATAAGCCTACTGCTCGACCACACTACCACAAAATAAAGCATTAGAATTATCTCTTTTTGCCACTATCTTACCTCAAAGGGGAACCCTTGGACTCTGTGCATGCTATTTCTTACTCTGAAATAGCACATACAGAGCCAACTTCCTACAGCAGAGAGGTTGAAATAACAGTATAGTGAGAGTGGTGCAGTAGAGGGAGGTAGAGATGGAGGGATGTAGAGAAGGGAGGTAGAGATGGAGTAGAGATGGAGGGAGGTAGAGAAGGGAGGTAGAGATGGAGTAGAGATGGAGGGAGGTAGAGAAGGGAGGTAGAGACGGAGTAGAGATGGAGGGAGGTAGAGAAGGGAGGTAGAGATGGAGGGAGGTAGAGAAGGAAGGTAGAGATGGAGTAGAGATGGAGGGAGTTAGAGAAGGGAGGTAGAGATGGAGTAGAGATGGAGGGAGGTAGAGAAGGGAGGTAGAGATGCAGTAGAGATGGAGGGGGGTAGAGAAGGGAGGTAGAGATGGAGTAGAGATGGAGGGAGGTAGAGATGGAGTAGAGAGTGACACAAGTTCAAGACAGAGACGCGAGGTAGCCAGAAAAAAAGACACAGAAGGGCAAAAAGAGGAAGAGATAGGTAGAAAAAGAGTGGCCGGGAGAAAAGTAAGGTTTTAGAATGATGTGAAGTTTTAGAATGATGTAGAGAGAACTAAAGCCAGAGAGAAGGAAAGTAAAAAGATGGAGAGTGGTGAGGGAGAGAGATAAGGAAGAATGAGAGAGGCGTTAAGCAGTAATACTCAAAGTACGGTCCGGGGGCCGCATTCGGTCCTCCTGACATTTGTACGCGGCCCCCTCTTCAAAAATGGCAAGCATTTATTTAGGAGTTAAAGAAAGGAATTATTTAGGGTGCAATGCACAGCTTATTTTTAGATCTACCTCCATTTTTAAAGACATCTTGTAACAAACTTGTTCGAATATGAAAATTCCACTTCAAAAATTCAAAAAATGTATTCTATTAACATGCAGAACCGTTTCACCCTAGTAGTAGTACATCAGACTACATCAATGCAAGTATTTATTTTAAAGTGATAGTTTTCAAACATGAATTTAGAAACATTCATGCTCCCCCCTGACCCAGGCAATAATACCAATAGTGAACTAAGAGGTAAGCCAGATAGTATGGCAACTCTTTGGGTGGCTTCGTTGCTATTATACATGGACAACATCATAGTTTATTAAATCAAACACAGGAGAGGGTTTTGTTCAGCGCACATCCTGAAGCCATGCATTTCAAGGTTGTCTTATATCTGATAATGATGAAAAAGGAAGGAAAGTGAAATAAAACAGTTGCCTAGGATCACACAGTTTGACCAAGACGGGAAGTCGGATTGGTCCCAGGTTTTCTGATTTCACATTGTGCAGTTCAGCCACTAGATGTACATGCTTTGCTTCCCTTACACACGCCACACCCCCTCAACCTCTACCCTGCTGGCATCAAGGCAGCCCTCAGACACGCCACAGACAAACCTTATTGTCCCTTGGCAAAATGTTTGCGGGTATCCATGAGTTAGAGAGAGGCAGAGAGGGGTGCGTTAGGACAGGTAGAGAGGTGAGCTAGTGAGGGAAGTACAGAGAGATGTAATGGACAGAGAGTGGTGGGTGGACACACAAGGGCCCATAATTATACTTTTTTAGTGCCGCATTTGCATCATTTTGTAAGTTTGTGCCATTTTTGCGTCAAAAAAGTGGCACAAATGCGGCGCTAAAAAGTATAAATATGGGCCAAAATGAGAAGAGGTAAAGAAAGGCAGATCAGATAAGGAGAAGCTGAGCTGACATATAGAGAGAGGGGAGGTGGAAAAAGAGAAGTGAGCTTGATACAGAGCTAGAGAGAGACGGATGGTGCAGAGGAGGGGAGCTGAAACAGAGACGAAGATGCAAAGACAGAAGTTTGAGAAAACAAAGTAGGGAGAAAGGATAAGATGTTGAAAAGGTGAGACAGAAGAGCTGGGGTGGAGTACGGAGAGAGCAACAGAAACGTCATTGTGTAAGGTAGTTGTCCCTTCGTGGCATGAGGTTTAAAGCTGGGGGGTGGCTATGCACAGCTGTCAAATCAAAATGGAATCAGTATTCTTTATATACATTTATATCCAGGGGCGTAACTTGGTCAGTAAGTTTGGGTGGGAGGGTGTGAGCTTAAGATTTCCCAACAACCACACCTGCACATAATGTTAAAACACATTATAGGTCAAGCAGGGTGCATGGGAGGGGCTTTAGGTGATAGGGAAAAGAGGGAAGAATGCTGATTGGTGGGGTACAAAGTGATCACAAGCACATTATTTTTCAAAGAAACCAACATTTTTTAATTCTTTCCAAACAGAGAAAGGGAGAGTGAGTGTTTATTTTCATCTGTGTGTGTAAAAATTCCTGGTGAAATCCGACAGACCCTTCACCATACACGATTGAAGGCACCTGCACCCAACTATTTATCACAAAATACATGTATTAGGGTGTCTAACACCCCAAACACCCCCATGAAGCTACACCAGTTGTTATCTCTTTACCAAATGTCCCCCTGAATTATACAGTATGGGTCCCTGGGCAACTTCTCACCTCGCCCATGCCTTTATGGGGTTCTGGGTAGAGTGTTTAGGTGGCGGACTGGCGGCGACCACCAAACTGCCTAAAGAGTGTGGACATAAGTCCAGTTTAGCCACTGTCATTACTGACCCCGCTGAGCATGGGCAAACTCTTCCAGGCCACCAAGCAGAGGCCGGAAGATGCTATCCACATTGTGGAGCAGTGGGGCCTGGGAGAGGTGTGGGCCCTGAGACCCTGTGCCCTCTTTGTATCCTTCAGTGCCCAGTGGCAGGGGCATGAGGAGGTTTTGGATCTAATTAAGACTAGAGTATTATGCTGCGTCTAGCTCCTTGCTTTTGGTGGTCTGACGGGGTGGACTGATTTGGTGGAGAGTATCAATCTATTATCCTCTTTTGGCTTTTAACATTGGAATTTATGGTTCTTAAAGATTCATATCTTGCATAAATTTCCCATAGGCCGCCCAATGGGGGGATTTGACTCTCTTTTTGAGGTTCCTGGGGCTCTCTCCCATTTCTTTGAGAGTAACTTTTGTGTCAATGGGACAGGTGTGGGGCAAATGCCACTGGGGCTGTCCTTCAAGCGTGTTCCACAAAGTGAGTGGTGAGGGCTGTACGGCTCCATGAGGGCACACAGTCTTGTTGCTCCAATCTGCATTTGTGCATCTTGCCTGAGTAACCCTCTGCCTAAAGACATAACGCCTTGCTGCCCACATCACAGAAAAGAACATCTACTTTACCAGTCAGAAGTTACATATAGTCAACTAAAGTGCATTAAAAGTTAAAATAGAACTATTTAGAAAAATTCATAATATTATTTTAAGATTTGGGACCTCATCTATGACGCCCATGGCGCAGCAAGTGCCGTACTGTGCTGCCCTGCGCCACCGGGAAAGGGCATAAATGCGCCGTATTTACAAAAGGTGCATTTCTGTCTTCTTCCCTTGCACTGGCGCACAAATTGTTGCCATGCAGCAAAGCAGGCACCCTTGCAAGGGTGCCTGTTGGTAGGGATGATTATTTTTGTGCAGGAAGGCACACCTTCCTGCACAAAAACAATCACAAGAGATGCTTTCCTCTTTCTATAGAAAGAGATAACAAGCATTTGCAATGCAACAGGTCTCGCATTACGTTGAGTTAGAGCTATTAGGGTTGTAAACTCCTAACCAGACTTTTCTTGCGACATTAAATGAAAAAAACAAAAACGAGCACGATCGCGCTGTGTAAAACACAGTGCTATCGTGTTGCAAAATAAAGAGAAACAGTAGTCCAGAAACCATACGGAAAACATGGAGCCTCTTATGTTTAAGCTAAACACCAGAAAAGGCATGACATATGCATGCCTTTCACAAATTAAAAGAAGTGGATTTTAAAAGGCAAGCCCACAAACCAATGAAAGTGACTGACGTAACATGGGAGTAGATAAAATCCCCCTAAAGAGTGATTAGAAGACGGACGGAGCACTTTGCGTTCGTCTAAAAACGGGGATAAATAAAGATATTTCCCTCTGTTGCGTCACTCTTACGCCACCCCTGAGGTGGCGAAGGAATCTGACGCATTCCCAGACTTGTAATCAGGGAATGTGTCAGAATCCTTCGGATTCCACGGGAGTTGCATGGGATCACCCCGAGCAGCACCCATGGAACGCCCCTTACATGCAGTGTTATGCGTGAAAAGGGTCCATATTTACAAGGCCATGAAAAGCCACACCAGGTGCCTTTGCGTGGCCTTGTAAATAAGGGCCGGCACACTGCTACAGCCTAGTAAGTGATGCCATTAATATTCTACTTAAAAACCTTTTAAAATGTGGTACTTTAAAAAAATGTGTTTTTCACATAAAGTATATAAAAAATGTCATATTTACAACTTTGTGTTTTTGGTGTTTGTATTTTGGTTTGTATCATCTGTTCTGCCTGCACGCTCTCATCCCTGTGGGGTTTTACTGGGTCTTGAGTGCACCTTCTCTGATGATAACTGCATTACAAGTGACCTCCAGACCCGGGTGGAACTTTGCTGCTATGAAGCTCTGTAAAGTTAAATTAAAAATACTACGAAGCAAAACAAACAAACAAATACACAAACAAGCAAAGAAACAAAACACAAACGCATGAACGCACAAACTAGACCTAACTGTACTGAATCGAGTGTAAAGGTATTGCTGAGCGGGGACACAAATAGATGGTTGTGGGCTAATAAATCGTTCACCAGTAGATGGCGCCATATATCACATTTTTCCCACTCTTTAGTCTTTCAGGGGGAGATGCTAATTGCATGAGAGGGCTAAGCATGCCTAGACCGTGAAATGTCTGCGCCCGACCGAGCAGGGAAAAGAAAGCGCAGCTTATCGACGCATATGTTTATATGGATTTATTTAGATTATTGCAAACAGCAAAAAAAAAACAAAAAAAAACACGCCTTTCCAGGTTAATGACGAAGACATCTGAAAACCATAATTAACCTTAACATCACGTGCCGTCAATGCTGAAGGAGGCAGTTTAGCGATGCAGTATATTAAATAAAGAAATATGATTTAACTATGTTGGCTCATTTTCAGTGTGACTGTATGATTTATAGGTGTTCTCCACTACAATACTTTTTAAATCTTTTTTTGGTTAGACATTTTTTTTCTTTGTTTTTTTTTGTTGGTAAAATACTGCCAGCCTTTATTTGCCGGTGTCTAATGTCTGCTTCACACAATACTCTAACCAATACTAGAAGTGAATCGGAACTAGACATCGGTTGGTGTGTATGTGTTGATGGCCAGCTGAAGCCACCATATCAGGTGCAGGTTGGCCAGAAGATCTCCTACAGTGCCCCTTCGGAATGCCTCATACCACACCTTGATTGTACCAGTGCCACACCCATTCCATCCTTGGCCTCTCTGGAGGGACTTCATCGTGGCAGCTCGGGCACTGGTGTAAGGGAAGTTGACAGCTGCCATTCAAAGCTGTTATATTCAAACAAGCAATAAATCTCAGCAAAACAGACACCTCCATACAACCCTCCACTAACGTCCTCCTTTACAGACCACCACCAGCAATTCTACTAGACAGTTTCAAACCTTATAACACTATACTCCAACCTATGCATTCTTGGAGATCTAAACATTTGGTTGACAAACCCAATACGCCCCATCCAAAAGCTGTCATCACTGGCCCAGTCATATTGAACCTACATCAGATTGTACACAATCCCACACACATTGCGCAACACATCCTAAATGTTGTTTTTGCAAACTCAAAACTAGTTACCGTTCAAAGCATCACACCAGTCACATGGTCAGACCACCATTTGGTAACTTTCTAACGTAAAGCACCACAAATCAACACACCCAAGACCACTTTACATACATCCACCCATCGACCATGGAGCAGACTCAATTTTGAACACTTAGAAGCACAATCAACAGCCAACAGAGACCTAGAAACAATAAATTCTGTTAAAAACTTTACAAGTGGCTACAGAAAACCTTTGCTATCTTAATACCACTAAGAAAAACAAAACAGGACAAAAGAAAACAAGCACCTTGGAGAAATACAGAACAAAAAAAGATAAAACAACAAATCAGAAGGTTGCAACAAAACGAGCTCAACTCAAACAACATTCAAGGCAAACTTCAGCTATGCAAACCTAACAGAACATGCAAATCAAGATTCAAAAAAAGCTAAAAAAGGTACTACTCAAACATAATTCAAAATACTATATCTGCATATAAAGAATTTCATAAAATTCTCAATGAATTTCAAAAACCTAAATGCATGGAAGGAACTCTGGCCATTACTCAAGATTTCGCAGACAAACTGGCAAACTTTACACAACCCAGGGAGACACATTTCACTCCTATTTAAAACAACGGAAACCCCCCAGCACCAACCTGTTTGCAGTAATCCCTTCCAAGGGTAAGCCAACCCAGCCTCTGCACCAAACAAATATCACAAAGTGAAGTTATGGATCTGGTCAAAGCAAGCAGGCCTTCCAGATGCCCTCCTGATTCTTGTCCACCACACATCTTCAAGAATATTCTTCTATTTAACTCTGCTGCTACACCAGTAAGAAGAATCATCAATAATTCTTAAACTATGGGAATCTTTCCTGGGGATCTTAAAAAGGCACACATACCCATCATTAAAGAAAGCAAACCTGGACCAGCATGAGAAGAAGAAGTACAGACCAATTACAAATGGTCCTTTCCTGGGCAAACTGATAGAAAGAGCAACTTTCGGCCAGATGTCACAATTCATTGAAGATAACTCTATACTTTCAGAGTACCTAACTGGATTCTGCCCAGGAAGAGTCACTGAGTCTGCCCTCATCACCATCTGGGATGACCATAAAAACACAATAGACCGCAATGGAGCTGCTGCACTTCTCCTGGACCTCTCAGCTGCCTTTGACACAGTTGACCATGACACTCTAACTCAAATACTCTACGAAGCCGGCATAGAGGACACTGCTCTCGACTGGATCACATCCTACCTTCAAAACAGAACTAATGTCATCCGTACTCTCCCTTTCTCATCCAAACTGTACTTCACAAAAGCAGTTTCCCTCAAGACTCAATGTTTCAACATCTACATGATGTCATTTCTGACAATGATCCATGAATTTCAACTCACATGCCACAACTATGCAGATGACACACAAAAACTCCTTAAATTGGAATGCCCCATAGACACTGCAAACTCACAAATCGTCAGTTGCCTCAAAGCCATTAATCAGTGGATGACATGGAGCCATCTCAAACTGAATGCTTCCAAAACTGAAATACTCACATGTGGCAATTGGAAAAATTATGACTCACTCTGCGCCTGGTCTGACGATCTGGGGCCACCTCCTAAACTATCTAAGGAAGCAAGAAACCTTGGAATAACCATGAACTCCAAGTTAACAATGAATGCCCAAGTAGACAAATTAGCACGATCAAGCTTCATCACCTTGAAAACTCTGCAACACATCTTCCCACACCTCGGATTTCCAAACAAGGTGCAGGCTACTATCTCTCTTGTACTATCCAAACTGGACTATGCCAATGGCCTCTACTATGGATCATCTCTATCTACTAAGAAAAAACTACAACGTATTGAGAACTCGGCTGCCAGACTACTCCTACATGTAAGGCCACTAGCCCACATCTTCCCTGCAATGAGGGCCCTACATTGGTTACCATTTACAGAAGGTCCACCTTCAAGCTGCTTTGTATCACCCACAAAGCAATATATGGAACAGGACCACTTTTCATCATGAATAAAACCACCAGATACATTCAACAAAGAAACCTCCACTCAAGATTGGTACCCTGCCTCAAAACACCACCATACAAGAAAAAGACAAGAGGTGGTTCATCTGTCTCTGTTCCAGTGGCCAAACTATGGAATTCATTACCCCAAAGTATAAGATACACGGATAACTATCTTATCTTCAGAAGACTCCTCAAGAGTTGGCTCTTTCCTACATAGCCACCACACTCAAACAGCAATGGACTGCATATCCCTGGGTATGTAAACGTGATAATTTGGTTATGTGTATATATTATGTGCATTTCTTTGTACAAATACGTATAATAAGTATTTTATCTTAAAATATTTGTATACTCTTTAGCCCTGTTTAACAAATGTATATTTTACTTCAGTTAAATGCATATACGTATGTGTTTATATGTATGTGTGTATATATATATATATATATATATATATATATATATATATATATATAAACATATATATATATATATATATAAACATATATATATGCATAATGTATATGTGTATGTTTCTATATATATATATAGATAAATATAGATATATAAATATAAAAAATGTATATATATGTGTGTATGTATATATATATATATATTTATTATTCTACACTTGCCATCTTCATAGGTCATTGCATAGTTTCCATATAAATTGCTTGATTAGATGCTAATGAGTCTGTTTTTACTTTATCTACCACAACAGGTAAATATTATCTTACCTATTTATCTACAAGCATTTCACTATTGAAATATTGAGGAAAGATAAAATACAGTTATAAAAGTACACAAATTAATGAACTTCAAATACTCTACCTCCTAAAAGGCTGTGTTTATACAATGTAACCCTAAATCTCGATATACTATGAGCCAGATGTAGCAAAGGGTTTTACCCATTTTGTGTCTATGGGAAAATGTCTTCGTACATATGGCCCTATACTCCTTACACATTTATTCCCTTAATTATGTAATCATGTATCTACATATTTACTACTCTAATCCTACTCTACAAGAGGAATAAAATGTACTCTCCCGAAACGTCTGCTCTGTCTGACCATCACCCTAGACCTCTATCAAGCTCTCCTCTATCTTCACGCTCTGACTCTTCCGAAACCCATTCTACTACTATGAGCTCCAAAATACCCCTCCCCAGACTCCTCCCTCCTCCACCTCTCCCGGCTCACCCCAAACCTCAGCTTACTACTGTGATCTCCCAATTGACACTGCTGGATTCTTCCCTCCTCTATCCCTCCATTATTCTATTCAAACCAACTAACATGTCCTCTGCTCAAATTAACTCATACCTCCCTCTACTAATACTAATACTGTACTCATATTTCCCTATACTAATCATTTTGGGTTCCGGAGTAGTGTGCTACTCGCCGAAAAGCGCTTCGACGCCTTGGAGGAGAGGAGGAATCCTTAAGATGGACCCCCTGTTCACAGCAGAATCTAATGGAACCTTTAACAACCCACCCACATATTCTAAGTAACCAGTGGATACAAGTGTGAGAAAGTAGCCTCTTTCTAGCATGGTTACCCCCACTTTTAGCCTGTTTGTGTGTGTCAGTGTGTTTTTACTGTGTCAATGGGATCCTGCTAGGCAGGACCCCAGTGCTCATAGTTTGTGGCCTAATGTGTGTGTCTGTATAGTGTTTCACTGTGTCACTGAGGCTCTGCTAACCAGAACCTCAGTGCTTATGCTCTCTCTGCTTTTAAATTTGTCACTATAGGCTAGTGACTTCATTTACCAATTTCAATTAGCACACTGGACCCCCCCTTATAAGTCCCTAGTATATGGTACCTAGGTACCCAGGGCACTGGGGCTCCAGGAGATCCTTATGGGCTGCAGCATTTCTTTTGCCACCCATAAGGAGCTCAGACAAACCCTTCCACAGGCCTGCCATTGCAGCCTGCGTGAAATAGTGCACACATTATTTCACAGCCATTTTCACTGCACTTAAGTAAGTTATAAGTCACCTATATGTCTAACCTTCATTTAATGAAGGCTAGGTGCAAAGTTACTAAGTGTGAGGGCACCCTTGCACTAGCAAACGTGCCCCCACATACTTCAGGGCTAATTCCCGGGACTTTGTGAGTGCAGGGAAGCCATTACACACGTGCACTACATATAGGTCAATACCTCAATGTAGCTTCACAATGGTAACTCCGAATATGGCCATGTAAGGTGTCTAAGATCATGGAATTGTCCCCCCATTCCAAATGTGGTATTAAGGAGCCAATGCCATGCATCCTGGGGGCTCCACTATGGACCCCCAGTACTGCCAAACCAGCTCTCTGAGGCTTGCACTGCAGCTACAGCTGCTGCCACCTCACAGACGGGTTCTGCCCTCCTGGCGTCTGAGCAGCTCAGTCCCAGGAAGGCAGAACAAAGCATTTCCTTTGGGAGCAGGGTGTTACACCCTCTTATTTTGTAAATAGGTGTTACAGGCTGTGGGTTGGGTAGCCTCCCCCAGCCTCTGGAAATGCTTTGTAGGGCACAGATGGTGCCTTGCTTGCATAAGCCAGTCCACAACAGTTTAGGGACCCCCAGTCCCTGCTCTGGCATGAGAAACTGGACAAAGGAAAGGGGAGTGACCACTCCCCTGTCTATCACCACCCCAGGGGTGGTGCCCAGAGCTCCTCCAGTGTGTCCCAGACTTCAGCCATCTTGTTTTCCAAGGTATGGGGACACTCTGGAGGCCTCTGAGTGGCCACTGCCAGCAGGTGACGTCAGAGACCCCTCCTGATAAGGTAGCCAATCCCCCTCTCAGGGCTATTTAGGGTCTCTCCTGTGGGTTCTCTGCTGATTCTGCTTACAAGTTTCCATCAGGAATCCTCTGCAACTACTACTTCATCCTCTGACCTCGGATCGACTGCACACTGCTCCTGGAAACGCTGAAACAGCAACAAAGTATCCAGAAGGGCTACTTTTCCTCTGGAACTGCAGCTCCAGTCAGCAACTGCAACAGTTTCCATTGTGTGCACACTCTGGGAACTCCCTTTCTTCACCCTGCACCAGAAGGACCGGAGAAACCCCCTGTGGAGTGACGGAGTCACTCCCCTGCTCAAGCAGGCACCTTCTAAGTCGATGACCGGTTCTCTTTGACTCTTCTCCTGGTGATGAGCGTGCTCCATGGAACACAGAGGGTGGACCCCATCGACACAGAACGACGGTACCCCTGTGTACTGTGTCTACTTCACCTCCTGTGACCTCTGTGCACTCTTTGCAAAATTCCTTCGTGCACAGCCTCACCCATGTCCCCAGTACTCTATCCTGTGATCCTCAACTCGCTGAGTTGTTCTCCGGCGGCGTGGGACCTTCCTTTGTAGTGCTGCACCAACTGCATTTTGCACCTCCTTTGTACCCGTGTCCTGGGACTCCCGTGGGTGCTATCTGGTGTTCCGAGGGCTCTCTAAGCCCCCTGTTCCTCCTCACACAGAGATGAGGCCCCCAAAGTCCGTCCTGGGTCCGTATAGCGCCACTTTGTCGCAAAACGTGACTTTGCAAGAACCAATGCTTTTTGGAGGAATCCAGTGCCAAAACTTGCCTGCATCCAACTTCTCTCCGTGGGACATCCAGTGCATCATACAGGAACCCGCCGACTTCTTCCTTGGGTGCATTTCTGCAGTCTTCGGCCAACCTGCGACTCTTCTTTTGCACCCTCTTCTGGGTTGGCAGGGGCTCCTGCCCTTCCTGGAACTTCTTCCGACTTCTGAACTTGGTCTCCTTCCTTTGCAGGTCTTCAGGTCCAGGAATCCACCATTTGTTGTTTGCAGTCTTGCTTGGTTCTTGCAATAACTCGAATCACGACTTGTAGTGTTTACTAAGGAAACTTGTAGTACTTTACTCCTGCTTTTCTGGGCTCTGGGGTGGGGTATTTTACTTACCTTTGCTGTATTCTTACTCTCCCAGCGATTCTATACACACTACACTTGGCAATTTGTGATTCGCATTCCACTTTCTTAGTATATGGTATGTGTTGACCCTAGACCTATTTTCTCCCATTGCATTCTATAGCATTTCCTATTGTTTGCACCATCCTATGTCTAATTACTTGCCTTATTTTGGTGTCTAGTGTATATATTGGGTATAATATTTACCTCCAGAAGGAGTATTGTCTCTAAGATATTTTTGGTACTGTGTCACCCAAATAAATACCTTTATTTTTGGTGACACTGAGTATTGTCTTTATCTGTGCATTAGTACTGTGTAACTTTAAGTGGTATTGCATGAGCTTTGCATCTCTCCTAGTTCAGCCTAAGCTGCTGTGCTATAGCTACCTCTATCAGCCTAAGCTGCTAGAACACTACTACATTTCACTAATAAAGGATAACTGGACCTGGTGTAAGGTGTAAGTACCCAAATTACCCACTACAAACCAGACCAGTCTCCTACAACAAGGAATATAGCTCATCTCAACCCCGAATAGTTATTTTTTTACTAACATGATCAAGCAACCCTTGGTTAGGTGTACTATAGAAATATCATTTACTGTAACTGAGGGTATTTGTCACCATACATGTCAGTTAACAACAAGTATATCTGTACATTTGGGACTGGTGGACCATTAAAATGTATCTCGGGACCTTCCTGATTCATTAAACATCTCTTTCCTACACTGTCCATCTTACCACTTGTCTTCCGTATTTTCCTGCCATCAGAAAAACCATTGTCACTTACTTTTCCCCTCCACTTGGACAGTTTCCTCTAGGCTCACACATCTCATCCTTTGCAGTCTTAACAGCCTTTCCGTACACTTAAATTTTTTTTCGGGGTCAGAAAACTTTGATCCAACCTTCCTATTCTTACCATCCAATTTGATCCTCACCAGTTCCCTACTCAGGACCTCCCAAGCACCACTCTTAATTAAGACAGACCTATCCTGATGCTTCATTTCACTCACCCTCATTTTATACTCAACCACTTGCAATCACATATATTCACCCCACACATGCCCATTCAGAAAGGACTTAGGGCCAGAGTTATACTTTCTGCCACAAACTGTGCAAACGCAGTTTTGCGGCAAAAAGTATAGTGCCGGCTTGTGCCATTCCTGAGTGCCAGCCGGGCACCAAGTTAATGGAATCATGCAGGCCTGTGCACTGGTTGGGCTAGCATCAGATAAAATGAAGTTAGTGGGGTGGGGGTGGCGGTACGGGGAAGGGGGTTTTGCCTCAAAAAAGTATGCTAGGCTGGTTAGAGGCAACAAAAATGCCGTTAACTAGCCTAGTGTCATTTCCTGATGCAAAACCATTCATACCACATGACTCCTGTCTTATAAAAGACTGGAGTCATGCCCACCACCCCAATGGCCAGCATAGGGGACCAGGGTCGCCTGGGCATGGCCACTGCACCCTGTGCCATGTAGGGGGGCCCATTTCAGGACCCCCAATAGCATTTGAAAATAGTTTTCAAAATACTTACCTCTACTTACCCTACTTACCTGGGATGGGTTCCCTCATCCCTCGGTGTCCCTCTGGTGGGGGTGTTCCTGGGACTTGGAGAGGGCACCTGTGGACCCATTCCATGGTGTTTAACCATGTCAATGGGTCCACAGGTCCCCTAACGCCTGGTCTGACCCAGGCGTTAAATAGTGGTGCAAAGCAAGCTTTGCATATTATCTGGACCCCTCCTCCCACACGTGCGTCATTTTATAATGGGGGGATAAATATGGGCTATGGGGATTAGCATACTTTTTAGATGGGAACGCCTACCTTGCATCTCATTAACGCAAGGTAGGTTCACGCATCTCAAAAATGGTGCAAACTCCACGTCAAAATATAAATATGGAGTTAGGTTTGCGCCGAATTTGCATTAAAAAAAATCACGCAAATCCAGCACAAATGGAGTATAAATATGCACCTTAAATTGTAGAAAGGAATTCTTTCTCTAAACAAACAAAAAGTAGATTATTTAGATATAGTGGGGTTTAAGTGCACAACATTTCTCTATTCTCCCCTTTAAAGTTCAACCTATCTTGTAAAGCCAGTTGGATATTCTCATTCAGCACTTGTTTGAAACATTCAACCAACCCATAATTTCTTAGGTGATTTAAAATGTGTTTTGAAGTCCAATACAGAAATTGTCCAATAATCTCTCCATTTGCGCTGAAACAATTGCAGACCATTGTCTGTCACCACTATCACAGGACAGCCCTCTCTCACAAATACTTCTAGAAAAAATTCAGCCATGTCCTCACCGCCTTCATAAATTGAACATCAGATTTAATGAGGACTTGCATTGTCTTTGAGTGATGCAAGTCGTCACACGGCAACTCAAGTCCTTAACTGGGATGTACTAAGCCACACAAAGCCACTTTGTGAGTCTCTGCATCGTTTAGTAAATAAAAAGTAACGCAATGCTGTGCATAGAACTGCCTTATGTAACTTTGCACCGGGTATGTGTCCACCCATGTATTTGACTCAACCCCAGATTTACAAAGACTTGTAAACCTGGGTTTGAGCCAAAATGGTGCACCTCCCAGACAGAGGCAAAACTGGGAGAAATCTATTTATTTCTCCTCATTAATTCATTTTTTCATTCTACAGCAGACATAAAAAGAGGACTATGCCTTTAAGGATTGTTGTTTGTGGAGGAAGGTGCTCCCTCCCGCACAACAACAATCCTACCCCAACACAGACATGTTTGCACTATGGTATGAGGGTGCCTGCATTGGCGGTAGCCAGCACACAGTGCACCAGTGCAAGGAGACCGCAAGGAGGGAGCAGAAATGCTCCACATCTTTGTAAACATGGAGAATTTTTGCTTTCTCCCTTTCATTCAACGCAGCACAGCAAGTTGACTTACTGCGGTGTGTTGTGCCAAAGAATCGTAAATCTGCCCCACAATTTCTCAGGAACCTATCTACATTGATATGGATTCCTGGCGCCAGAAATCCATACTAGTCTTCCTTTTCACTGCAGATATACCTCCAAGCCCACCGAGTTGCAGTTCCAATAATCTCTCTTTCAGCCACATGGGCACTTTCAGTTTATCTGTCCTCCTTATGAAACTTCCCCAACAGACAATGTTGACCACACTAACTTGTAATTACCAGAGTGACTCAAATCCCTCTCTTTTCCATATCAACTGAGGGCGATACAGTCAAATACATTTATTGGCCCCTCACAACACGAGTCCACATTTGGTACAATCCAGAGATCCTCCTTGATTCTTTCACTTAATAGGCAACATAGATAAAAATCTGTATCAATATTCTTTAGTCTTCAGACATATTTAACCACAAGCCATACCCTTGCAGATGATAAATTCTACCAATCCACGGAGTACCCCTACTTCTTCCATAGAAAAACATTCTACCATTGGTTTGTGGTCTGTGTGGAGTTCAAAGCCACCTCCCCACAAGTAAGTCCAGAAATATAGCCCCACACACCAACATCCTAATGCCTATTTTTCAATGACCAAATAAATTCCCTCTGCTCCTTGAAACGTCTTTGACACAATTGTAAAAACGCTTCCCACTATATTTGGTCTACATCAGCACTGCCCCCAGACAGTGTTCACTTGCTTCCGCTTCAACAAGAATCTTCTCTTTAGAATTGTTCAGCTTTAATGCCATAGCACCAATAATTTCCTTCCTAAGCATTGAAAGCCATCTCACACTCTTGGGTCTACTCGAAATGCGCTGCCTTCTTCATCAATGCTTGCATTTCCTGTGTTCTTTCAGAAAAATGGTAGCAAAATTTGAATAATATTACACAAGACCTGAAGGGTATCTGAGATGAACATTAGGACTTTGCACATTTTCTGCTGCAGCCATCTTAAAGATTGGTTTCACACCCTCTGCAGATTTTATACGACCAAGAGATTCATCCTTGTCAACTGCAATTCTACCCTCTTGTATTCCCACAGCCCCAACCCTGCATCTCTTAGCTTATTCAGTAACACTTTCTACAACCTACAACCTTCTTCATCATCACTATTACCCTTTAAATTTGTTTTAATGGAAAACCCACCTACAGCATGTGAATGGCATGTTTTAAACACCTCTGAGGCTCCGGTTCAACTGAATGTCATGGACAAGAATTGATGTCTTCTGGTGTTACAAAGGAGATTGAGAGGCTCATTATGACTTTGGCAGGCGGCCTTCTGCGGCCCTATTACGAGTTTCCCTCCACTGGCCCAGTGGCAAATTCACCACAACATCAATTACGAGCCGTCGGCAATGTTGTGGAGCGTAATTCGGGCAGTGAAAAGAGCAACAGGGTTGTCCATGGGGCTCCTGCACTGCCCATGCAAAGTGCATGGGCAGTGGAGTGGCACCCATAGGGGCCCGACGCCCCCTTTTCTGCAGCCTTTGCATGGCGGTCCGATCGCCATCCAAAGGCTGGCGGAAAGGGGACTCTTAATCTGGAGGGCAGCGCTGCTCTGGCGGATTACGACTGCTGAGACGGCCAGGCTGTTGAATGACGACCACCTGGCGGTGCCGGCGGTCGGACAGTGGCGGCTCCGCCATGGTCGTAATGTGGCAGTCTTAAGACCGCCACACTCGTAATGAGTGCCTGAATGGTTAACTATGGAATGTAAAGTAATTTGTTGGTATGCGTTTGATCGTAAACACAGTAGCTCTTCCCAGTTCTGCATACATGCTGTTGATGTTCAGTAGCGGGTGACATTCTATCCTAAAGCACTCATTCACATTTCCCAAACCATTAGCATTAAACAGTTCAGGACATTCTCTGTTCTACTTTACACCATTATTGCCCTCTGAACCAAATCTAGTTCAGTGTGATTGGGGTCTTATGGGGTCTTGTCAATGTCTTTTGATCCTTCCAGCCAAACAACACCTTCCTTTATTGTTTTACAAATACACCCTATTGTGTGTCATGTGACCCTTACATTTCAACAAAATATCAAAGCAATTCAACACCAGATGCTTCAAACCAGTAAAACCTACTGGATCCACCACTGTGTTGTCCAATTCAGTAACTCCCAAGACCTTGAACCTCTGCGCATCAATCGAGTTATAGGGAGAATGTGACCCCACCCACACTTTATCATCACACCGTTCACCGTCACATCACATGAAGGTGGACTGAATTATTCTCCAAATCATTCACATTATACCCCACACTCTTTCTTCCGGTCATTACTAATACTTCAGCTTCATTGTCCTCCTCACTGCTCCCTTTGTGTACTTGAACCCTATTTACCCATTTAGTATCGTCGTTCTTACATATATGTGCAAAGCGTCTTACTTTGTATGACTTACAACAGTCTGCTTTCAAGGAAAAATACACATTCAGCAGCACTAGATGCCACAGACTACCACACTGATAGTCAATCAATCAATCAATCAAACATTTGTAAAGTGCGCTACTCACCTGCGCTACTCATCCGCTAGGGTCTCAAGGCGAGAGTACTCTAACTTGCTCCTACTGTGGTCACTCTTTCAGTCTAGAACAGGCCCTTCTTTCCTCTCATACTTTCATTGATTTTTGGCACTTCACATCACTAACCTGTCCTCCTTCCACTGTCCCTTGGATTCAATCCCTTTAAACTTTAACTTAGTGCTAGTAAGTTTGGAGTGTTGCAGGAATGTGAATCAGGCAACAGTTCATGACAGTGTCCCTGCAGGATTTCCGCAGAACACAGCTACATATCTAGATACACATATAAATAGATACATAGGGGCATATATAAGAGCCACTAGCACCACCTTAGCACTATGGCCCGTATTTATACTTTTTGACACTAAACTGCGCTAACGCAGTTTAGTGTCAAAAAATTTTGCGCCGGCTAACGCCATTCTGAAGCACCATGCGGGCGCCGTATTTATTGAATGGCGTTAGCCGGCGCAAGCAGACCGGCGCTGCCTGGTGTGCGTGGAAAAAAACCACGTACACCAGGCAGCGCCGGCGTAGGGAAAAATGGCGTTAGGGCGTCTTAAAAATGGCGCAAGTCAGGTTGACGCTAAAAAATCGTCTTAACCCGATTTGCGCCATTTTAAACGCCGCCCAGACGCCATTTACATGACTCCTGTCTTAGTAAAGACAGGAGTCATGCCCCCTTGCCCAATGGCCATGCCCAGGGTACTTCTGTCCCCTGGGCATGGTCATTGGGCATTGTGGCATGTAGGGGGGCACAAATCAGGCCCCCCTATGCCAAAAAAATATATAAATTTTTTTTTTTTATACTTACCTGAACTTACCTGAATGTCCCTGGGGTGGGTCCCTCCATCCTTGGGTGTCCTCCTGGGGTGGGCAAGGGTGGCAGGGGGGGTCCCTGGGGGCATGGGAGGGCAGCTGTGGGCTCATTTTGAGCCCACAGGTCCCTTAACGCCTGCCCTGACCCAGGCGTTAAAAAGTGGCGCAAATGCGGGGTTTTTTGACCCGACCACTCCCGGGCGTGATTTTTGCCCGGGAGTATAAATACGACGCATTTGCGTCGGCGTCATTTTTTTAGACGGGAACGCCTTCCTTGCATCTCATTAACGCAAGGAAGGCGTTCACGCAAAAAAATGACGCTATTTGCCCATACTTTGGCGCTAGACGCGTCTAACGCCAAAGTATAAATATGGCGTTAGTTTTGCGCCGAATTTGCGTCGAAAAAAACGACGCTAATTCGGCGCAAACGGAGTATAAATATGCCCCTATTTGTTTTACGCTAAGCAGCGCTAAAGTGGCTTTTCTGCCGCACCATATTTATAAAGTGGCGGAATTATTGCATTGCGCCACTATGTAACCCTCATGTGCCACATTGTGCCTGCGCCAGTCATAATGTATGCAAGGGGAGCATTCTGGAACTATGAGGCCCACAAAAATGGCGCAGTGAAATTTTAAAGATTTCACTGCGCCATTTTTGGCATCATTTTTAACGCCTGCTCAGAGCCGGCATTAAAGTGACGCTCCCATAGTAATCTATGGGCCTCGTTGCACTTTACTGCACTAGCGTCAACATTTTTTACGCTATTGTGCTAACTATCGCTGTGGTGTACTGTGTTATAAATACGGAGCAACCATGGTGTCGTTAGGTGCCAGTAAGGGGGAGGTGCAAGAAAAGGGGCGCTTCATAGCTGATGCCCCACTTTTTCTTAAATATGGGCCTTAGAATAGAGGATAACCTTTCCTGGACTGGGACAACAAAACAGTAACTAGACTCACAATCTGCTCAATAGGAATTGGACTCACGACTTTTGGTTGTAGCTTAGAGGATTTTTTCAAATATAATTGTTTTGTGAGTACCCATATATTACCCACTCTATGTATTTGGGTGCAAGACTTCTTTAATGATTATTATGATTAGTATATAACTTGTATGTGTCTTTAGCTTGCTCTACGAGTTCCTCTTTCCTCAACTGTAGGAGGATGGCCTGGTTTGTAGTTGGTAACACAGGTACTTACACCTTATACCAGGTCTAGTTCTCCCTTATTAGTGAAATGTAGGCAGTGTCTAGAAGCCAGGCTCTCTAGAGGTAACTGTAGGCAGAGCAACCAATGCTGAACTAGGAGACATGCAAAGCTCCTGCAACACCACTGTAATCACACAGTACTTACACACAAATAAAGACAATACTCAGTGTTACCAAAAAAAGGTACGTTATTTTAGTGATACAAGGCCAAAAATATCTTAGAGGCTTTACTCCCCTAGGAGTTAAGTATTATACGCAAAATATACACTAATACCCAAAATCAGGTAAGTAAACAGTCATAAAATAGTGAAAATAGTGAAAATCACAATAGGTTGCAATGGGCCTAGGGGGAACACAAACCATATACTAAAATAGTGAAATGTGAAAGTCGGTTTCCCACCTAGGCAAGTATAGTGTGTAGAGGAGCACTGGGAGTGTAAGAAAAACCAAAGGTAAGTACAATACTCCACCCCAGAGCCCAGGCAAGCAGGAGTAAAACACAGCAAGTTTACTAAAACACACCAGAAGTCGTGATAGAAGATAATGCAAGAACCAGAAGAGACGGCAAGACACCAATGATGGATTCCTGGACCTGAAGACCTGTGGAAGAAGGGGACCCAGTCCAAGAGGCACTGAAGAGTCCAGGGAGAACAGGAGCCCCTGCTAACCCGGATGAAGGTACAAAAGAGGAACCACTGGTGAGAAGAAAAAGTCAGTATTGCACCAAAGAAGACAGATACAGGTTCCTGGTTGGTGCAGATGTCCCACGCCGGATGGATGAATGCAGTCTGGTTTGCGTCACGGGATTCTGCCAACAAGCCTTGGTAACGCAAAACTCAAGTTTCGTGAAAAATGGTGCTGCCCAGGAAGGTCCAGGTCGACTCAAGCTAGGAGGGGGAGACAGAGGGGACTCTCAGAAACTCAGAGAGCCACCAGAAGACTAGGCAGCACACACAGAAGTCCCACAGTACGGGGACAAAGGAGTCACAAATTACGGTTTATTGCGGCACTACACAAAGGGATCCCACACTGACGGGGAACAACTCACGGAGCTAAGCGTCACAGGATAGAGTGCTGGGGACCGGGGCTATGCTGTGTACAAAGGATTTCTTGGAGAAGCACAGAGATGCCCTAGGAGCTGCAAAACATTGGTGCATAGGGGTACTGTCTGGCACGGGAAGGCAAGCTCTTACCTCCACCAAATTTGGACAGCTGGACCTTTGGACAGTCAGAGTCACATTAGTGTACCACCTGTGTTCCAAGATCCAGGCTCGTCGTCGGGAGAGGGGGCCCAGACTACTGGTTGTCACTGCAGAGAGGTGCCTGCTGAAGCAGGGAAGTGACTCCGTCACTCCACGGGAGATTCCTTTGGCTATTCTGGTGCAGGATGAAGACTGGCAGTCCCCGGAGCATGCACGACCTGGAAACTGTTGCAGTTGCTGGCAGGAGCTGAAGTTGCAGAGTTGCAGTAGGCATCTTGGATACTTTGTTGCAGTTGTAGAGTTCCTAGTGTAGTTCTGCTGTTGATCAGACGGTAGAAGATGAAGTAAAGGATGCAGAGAATCCCTGCTGGAGTCTTGCAATCTGAATCTGAGGAAACACCAACAGGAGAGGCCCTAAATAGCCTGCAGAGGGGAATTGGTCACCTAACCAGGTATGGACCTATCAGGAGGGGTCTCTGACGTCACTTGCTGGCACTGGCCACTCAGATGCTCCCAGAGTCCCCTGACCATCCTCAAAACAAGATGGCAGAACCCAGGTACATTCTGGAGGAGCTCTGGGCACCACCCCTGGGATGGTGATAAACAGGGGAGTGGTCACTCCCCTTTCCTTTGTCCAGTTTTGTGCCAGAGCAGGGACTCGGGGTCCCTGAACCGGTGTAGACTGGATTATGCAAGGAGGGCACCATCTGTGTCCTTCAAAGCACTTCCAGAGGCTCTGGAAGGAAAGCCCTCCCATGCCTGTAACACCTATTTCCAAAGGGAGAGGGTGTAACACCCCTGTCCCAAAGGAAATGCATTGTTCTGCCTTCCTGGGATTGAGCTGCTCAAACCCCAGGAGGGCAGAAGCCTGTCTGTGAGGTGATAGCAGCTGGGGCTGTAGTGAAAACCTCAGAAGGCTGGAATGACAGTAATGGGGGTCCATGGAGGAGCCCACATGGTGCATGGCATTGGCCCCACAACACCAGAATCAGATTGGGGGTTCAATTTCTCAATCAGAGCCACCTCACATGGCCATATTTGAAGTTACCATTGTGAAGCTATATATATGTATTGACCTATATGTAGTGCACAATTATAATGGCGCCCCTGCACTCACGAAGTCCGGGAAATTGGTCCTCAACAACATGGGGGCACCTCTGCCAGTGCAGGGGTGCCCTCACACACAGTAGCTTTGCACCTAGCCTTCAGGACCTGAAGGTTAAACATATGGGTGACTTCTAAGTTACCTGGTGCAGTGAAAATGGCTGTGAAATAGTGATTGCACCATTTCACACAGGCTGCAATGGCAGTCCTGAAGAAGTGTTTGTATGAGCTCCTTATGGGTGGCAAAAGAAATGCTGCAGCCCATAAGTATCCCCTGAAACCCCAATACCCTGGGTACCTAGGTACCATCTTGTAGGGACTTATGAGGCGGGTCCAGTATTCCAATTTGGAGTGGAATACTGGTTTACCGGTATGTAAGTGCAAATTTGGAATCCCAGAGAGCATAAGCACTGGAGTTCTGGTTAGCAGGACTCCAGTGACACAGCCAAGCATACTGACAAAACAGTAGAACATACTGATATGTAGGCCGCAAACTGAGCACTGGGGTCCTGGCTAGCAAGATCCCGGTGAGACAGTAAAAACACACTGACAAACAGGCCAAAAATGGGGGTAACCATACTAGAAAGAGGCTACTTTCTCACATAACTCATTTAAATGTTCTTGTACCAAAGGAACTGACTTAGATAAAGACAAATCTAATTGCACTATTCTGGAAAGAAAAAAAAAGAAAGATGACAAGCCAATAGCTGACAGTTTAGTATTACTGGCCCAGATTCTCAGAGGTTTAGCGTCCGGTCAGCATTACTTTTGTAAGGCTAAACCAACGCTACACTTTTTCTGCGATTCCCAAACCAACACAAATTGGTATTTGCGTTGATTTGTGTGGCAAAGTAACCCAAAGCACCGCGAAACGCTGCTTTGCATTACTTTGCTTCAAGGGGGCGTTACATGGGTGGTCCATGGGTGTACCCGTGCTACCACCCATGCTTTTTGGTGCTAAACTCTATTCTGAAACATCAGTAGATGTGTACAAAACCTATGCTAGACTTACACACACACACCCTAGCATTATGGCGCTAAGGTGTGTGCGTGGCGCTCGCAGCTAAAATCAGCGGCGGTGCTAGGGAGCGGGTAGGAGAGTGACATTTCTATGTGAGTATGGTGGCCTCCTGCGCTCTCTCCTTGTCACGCAACGCAGCATTCTTTGCTGCTGCGTTGGGTGACAGGTTTCAGAATCTGGGCCATGGTATGTTAATTCTACTGGCCGTCATTTCTTACTCGAGTCCTCTTCGTGTTGCAAGGCATCACATCTTAAACATTGTTCAGTAAATTGGTTCAGACTTTCAGTTTGTCTTTCTGTCTGTAGTAGTAACTAGCAGACAGTTGGATCTTCATACCTAGGGCCATATTTATACTCCGTTTGCGCCGAAATTGCGTCGTTTTTTTTGACGCAATTTCGACGCAAAACTAACGCCAACTAACGCCATATTTATACTATGGCGTTAGAGGCGAATAGCGCCAAAGTTCCCGGAATGTGCGTCATTTTTTAGCGTGAACCCCTTCCTTGCGTTAATGATATGCAAGGGAGGCGTTCCCGTCTAAAAAATGACTCCCAGGACTTTACGTGGTATTTATACTCCCGGGCAAAAGAGACGCCCGGGAGTTGGCGTGGCTAAAAACGGCGCATTTGCGCCACTTTTTAACGCCTGCTCAGGGCAGGCGTTAAGGGGCCTGTGGGCTCAAAATGAGCCCACAGGTGCCCTCCCATGCCCCCAGGGACCCCCCCTGCCACCCTTGCCCACCCCAGGAGGACCCCCAAGGATGGAGGGACCCACCCCAGGGACATTCAGGTAAGTTCAGGTAAGTTTTATTTTTTTATTTTTTATATTTTATTTTGGTGGCATAGGGGGGCCTTATTTGTGCCCCCCTACATGCCACTATGCCCAATGACCATGCCCAGGGGACAGAAGTCCCCTGGGCATGGCCATTGGGCAAGGGGGCATGACTCCTATCTTTCCAATGATAGGAGTCATGTTGATGGGGGATGGGCGTCGTTAAAAAATGGCGCAAGTCGGGTTAAGACGATTTTTTCGACGTAACCTGACTTGCCCCATTTTAAGACGCCCATGCGCCATTTTCCCCCTACGCCGGCAGCGCCGGTCTGATTGCGCCGTCTAACGCCATTCCATAAATACGGCGCCCGCATGGCGCTTCAGAATGGCGTTAGACGGCGCAAAACTTTTTGACGCTAAACTGCGTTAGCGCAGTTTAGCGTCAAAAAGTATAAATATGGGCCCTAATTCCTTACACAAAGCATACCAAAAACAAGAGGTAAATTAAGACAGTTGTTAGCATTTAAGACTTGTGTAATGTCATGTAGTTTAATGATGTGGTGTACAAAGATCTGTGCTGCCTTGAAGTGGGTAATTCTGGAAACAAGGTTAAAATGTCCCATTTTAGGTAGTTGGTCTACAAATACGAAAATGACAGTACAATGTTGTTTTTGGGGAACTGTACTATAAAATCCAACGGCACCGAATGAAATTATTTAGGTGGAACAGGTAATTTGTGCACAAATGGAACATGTCAGGAAATACTGCCTCACGTCAGCAAATAGGCTTGACTACCAAGAGCATATTCTAACTGCAGCCAACGTTTTTACTATTCCAGGAGGCCCAGCAGTTTTAGAATCATTCAAACAACACGTATCCTGCTGTCTTAGCTGAACTGATGACAAGTACAATGTCTCACCTTGATGGGGTAATCCATCCTTTTCACTGAGTATTGTCTTTATCTGTGCATTAGTACTGTGTGACTTTAAGTGGTATTGCATGAGCTTTGCATGTCTCCTAGTTCAGCCTAAGCTGCTGTGCTATAGCTACCTCTATCAGCCTAAGCTGCTAGAACACTGACTACATTTCACTAATAAGGGATAACTGGACCTGGTGTAAGGTGTAAGTACCCAAATTACCCACTACAAACCAGACCAGTCTCCTACAACAAGGAATATAGCTCATCTCAACCCTGAATAGTTATTTTTTTACTAACATGATCAAGCAACCCTTGGTTAGGTGTACTATAGAAATATCATTTACTGTAACTGAGGGTATTTGTCACCATACATGTCAGTTAACAACAAGTATATCTGTACATTTGGGACTGGTGGACCATTAAAATGTATCTCGGTACCTTCCTGATTCATTAAACATCTCTTTCCATCTTACCACTTGTCTTCCGTATTTTCCTGCCATCAGAAAAACCATTGTCACTTACTTTTCCCCTCCACTTGGACAGTTTCCTCTAGGCTCACACATCTCATCCTTTGCAGTCTTAACAGCCTTTCCGTACACTTAAACAATTTTTTCGGGGTCAGAAAACTTTGATCCAACCTTCCTATTCTTACCATCCAATTTGATCCTCACCAGTTCCCTACTCAGGACCTCCCAAGCACCACTCTTAATTAAGACAGACCTATCCTGATGCTTCATTTCACTCACCCTCATTTTATACTCAACCACTTGCAATCACATATATTCACCCCACACTTGCCCATTCAGAAAGGACTTAGAGCCAGAGTTATACTTTCTGCCGCAAACTGTGCAAACGCAGTTTTGCGGCAAAAAGTATAGTCCCGGCTTGTGCCATTCCTGAGTGCCAGCCGGGCACCAAGTTAATGGAATCATGCAGGCCGGTGCACTGCTTGGGCCAGCATCAGATAAAATGAAGTTAGTGGGGCTGGGGTGGCGGTACGGGGAAGGGGGTTTTGCCTCAAAAAAGTATACTAGGCTGATTAGAGGCAACAAAAATGCCGTTAACCAGCCTAGTGTCATTTCCTGATGCAAAACCATTCATACCACATGACTCCTGTCTTATAAAAGACTGGAGTCATGCCCACCACCCCAATGGCCAGCACAGGGGACCAGGGTCGCCTGGGCATGGCCACTGCACCCTGTGCCATGTAGGGGGGCCCATTTCAGGACCCCCAATAGCATTTGAAAATAGTTTTCAAAATACTTACCTCTACTTACCCTACTTACCTGGGATGGGTTCCCTCATCCCTCGGTGTCCCTCTGGTGGGGGTGTTCCTGGGACTTGGAGAGGGCACCTGTGGACCCATTCCATGGTGTTTAACCATGTCAATGGGTCCACAGGTCCCCTAACGCCTGGTCTGACCCAGGCGTTAAATCGTGGTGCAAAGCAAGCTTTGCACATTATCTGGACCCCTCCTCCCACCCGTGCGTCATTTTATAATGGGAGATAAATATGGGCTATGGGGATTAGCATACTTTTTAGATGGGAACGCCTACCTTGCATCTCATTAACGCAAGGTAGGTTCACGCATCTCAAAAAGGGTGCAAACTCCACGTCAAAATATAAATATGGAGTTAGGTTTGCGCCGAATTTGCATTAAAAAAATCATGCAAATCCAGCACAAATGGAGTATAAATATGCACCTTAAATTGTAGAAAGGCATTCTTTCTCTAAACAAACAAAAAGTAGATTATTTATATATAGTGGGGTTTAAGTGCACAACATTTCTCTATTCTCCCCTTTAAAGTTCAACCTATCTTGTAAAGCCAGTTGGATATTCTCATTCAGCACTTGTTTGAAACATTCAACCAACCCATAATTTCTTAGGTGATTTAAAATGTGTTTTGAAATCCAATACAGAAATCGTCCAATAATCTCTCCATTTGCGCTGAAACAATTGCAGACCATTGTCTGTCACCACTATCACAGGACAGCCCTCTCTCACAAATATTTCTAGAAAAAATTCAGCCATGTCCTCACCGCCTTCATAAATTGAACATCAGATTTAATGAGGACTTGCATTGTCTTTGAGTGATGCAAGTCGTCACACGGCAACTCAAGTCCTTAACTGGGATGTACTAAGCCACACAAAGCCACTTTGTGAGTCTCTGCATCGTTTAGTAAATAAAAAGTAACGCAATGCTGTGCATAGAACTGCCTTATGTAACTTTGCACCGGGTATGTGTCCACCCATGTATTTGACTCAACCCCAGATTTACAAAGACTTGTAAACCTGGGTTTGAGCCAAAATGGTGCACCTCCCAGACAGAGGCAAAACTGGGAGAAATCTATTTATTTCTCCTCATTAATTCATTTTTTCATTCTACAGCAGACATAAAAAGAGGACTATGCCTTTAAGGATTGTTGTTTGTGGAGGAAGGTGCTCCCTCCCGCACAAAAACAATCCTACCCCAACACAGACATGTTTGCACTATGGTATGAGGGTGCCTGCATTGGCGGTAGCCAGCACACAGTGCACCAGTGCAAGGAGACCGCAAGAAGGGAGCAGAAATGCTCCACATCTTTGTAAACATGGAGAATTTTTGCTTTCTCCCTTTCATTCAAATCAGCACAGCAAGTTGACTTACTGCTGTGTGTTGTGCCAAAGAATCGTAAATCTGCCCCACAATTTCTCAGGAACCTATCTACATTGATATGAATTCCTGGCGCCAGAAATCCACACTAGTCTTCCTTTTCACTGCAAACATACCTCCAAGCACACCGTGTTGCAGTTCCAATAATCTCTCTTTCAGCCACAAGGGCACTTTCAGTTTATCTGTCCTCCTTATGAAACTTCCACAACAGACAATGTTGACCACACTAACTTGTAATTACCAGAGTGACTCAAATACCTCACTTTTCCATATCAACTGAGGGCGATACAGTCATATACATTTATTGGCCCCTCACATCACGAGTCCACATTTGGTACCATCCAGAGATCCTCCTTGATTCTTTCACTTAATAGGCAACATAGATAAAAATCTGTATCAATATTCTTTAGTCCTCAGACATATTTAACCACAAGCCATACCCTTGCAGATGATAAATTCTACCAATCCACGGAGTACCCCTACTTCTTCCATAGAAAAACATTCTACCATTGGTTTGTTGTCTGTGTGGAGTTCAAAGCCACCTCCCCACAAGTAAGTCCAGAAATATAGCCCCAGCCCCCAACATCCTAATGCCTATTTTTCAATGACCAAATAAATTCCCTCTGCTCCTTGAAACGTCCTTGACACAATTGTAAAAACGCTTCCCACTATATTTGGTCTACATCAGCACTGCCCCAGACAGTGTTCACTTGCTTCCGCTACAACAAGAATCTTCTCTTTAGAATTGTTCAGCTTTAATGCCATAGCACCAATAATTTCCTTCCTAAGTATTGAAAGCCATCTCACATTCTTGGGTCTACTCGAAATGCGCTCCCTTCTTCATCGATGCTTGCATTTCCTGTGTTCTTTCAGAAAAATGGTAGCAAAATTGGAATAATATTACACAAGACCTGAAGGGTATCTGAGATGAACATTAGGACTTTGCACATTTTCTGCTGCAGCCATCTTAAAGATTGGTTTCACACCCTCTGCTGATTTTATATGACCAAGAGATTCAACCTTGTCAACTGCAATTCTACCCTCTTGAATTCCCACAGCCCCAACCCTGCATCTCTTAGCTTATTCAGTAACACTCTCTACAACCTATAACCTACAACCTTCTTCATCATCACTATTACCCTTTAAATTTGTTTTAATGGAAAACCCACCTACAGCATGTGAATGGCATGTTTTAAACACCTCTGAGGCTCCGGTTCAACTGAATGTCATGGACAAGAATTGATGTCTTCTGGTGTTACAAAGGAGATTGAGAGGCTCATTATGACTTTGGCAGGCGGCCTTCTGCGGCCCTATTACGAGTTTCCCTCCACTGGCCCAGTGGCAAATTCACCACAACATCAATTACGAGCCGTCGGCAATGTTGTGGAGCGTAATTCGGGCAGTGAAAAGAGCAACAGGGTTGTCCATGGGGCTCCTGCACTGCCCATGCAAAGTGCATGGGCAGTGGAGTGGCCCCCATAGGGGCCCGACGCCCCCTTTTCAGCAGCCTTTGCATGGCGGTCCGATCGCCATCCAAAGGCTGGCGGAAAGGGGACTCTTAATCTGGAGGGCAGCGCTGCTCTGGCGGATTACGACTGCTGAGACGGCCAGGCTGTTGAATGACGACCACCTGGCGGTGCCGGCGGTCGGACAGTGGCGGCTCCGCCATGGTCGTAATGTGGCGGTATTAAGACCGCCACACTCGTAATGAGTGCCTGAATGGTTAACTATGGAATGTAAAGTAATTTGTTGGTATGCGTTTGATCGTAAACACAGTAGCTCTTCCCAGTTCTGCATACATGCTGTTGATGTTCAGTAGCGGGTGACATTCTATCCTAAAGCACTCATTCACATTTCCCAAACCATTAGCATTTAACAGTTCAGGACATTCTCTGTTCTACTTTACACCATTTTTGCCCTCTGAACCAAATCAAGTTCAGTGTGATTGGGGTCTTATAGGGGTCTTGTCAATGTCCTTTGATCCTTCCAGCCAAACAACACCTTCCTTTAGAGTTTTACAAATACACCCTATTGTGTGTCATGTGACCCTTACATTTCAACAAAATATCAAAGCAATTCAACACCAGATACTTCAAACCAGTAAAACCTACTGGATCCACCACTGTGTTGTCCAATTCAGTAACTCCCAAGACCTAGAACCTCTGCGCATCAATCGAGTTATAGGGAGAATGTGACCCCACCCACACTTTACCATCACACCGTTCACCGTCACATCACATGAAGGTGGACTGAATTATTCTCCAAATCATTCACATTATACCCCACACTCTTTCTTCCGGTCATTACTAATACTTCAGCTTCATTGTCCTCCTCACTTCTCCCTTTGTGTACTTGAACCCTATTTACCCATTTAGTATCATCGTTCTTACATATATGTGCAAAGCGTCTTACTTTGTATGACTTACAACAGTCTGCTTTCAAGGAAAAATACACATTCAGCAGCACTAGATGCCACAGACTACCACACTGATAGTCAATCAATCAATCAATCAAACATTTGTAAAGTGCGCTACTCACCTGCGCTACTCATCCGCTAGGGTCTCAAGGCGCTAGTACTCTAACTTGCTCTTCCTGTGGTCACTCTTTCAGTCAAGAACAGGCCCTTCTTTCCTCTCATACTTTCATTGATTTTTAGCACTTCACATCACTAACTTGTCCTCCTTCCACTGTCCCTTGGATTCAATCCCTTTAAACTTTAACTTAGTGCTAGTAAGTTTGGAGTGTTGCAGGAATGTGAACCAGGAAACAGTACATGACAGTGTCTCTGCAGGATTTCCGCAGAACACAGCCACATATCTAGATACACATATAAATAGATACATAGGGGCATATATAAGAGCCCCTAGCACCACCTTAGCACTATTTGTTTTACGCTAAGCAGCTCTAAAGTGGCTTTTCTGCCGCACCATATTTATAAAGTGGCAGAATTATTGCATTGTGCCACTATGTAACCCTCATGTGCCACATTGTGCCGGCGCCAGTCATAATGTATGCAAGGGGAGCATTCTGGAACTATGAGGCCCACAACAATGGCGCAGTGAAATTTAAAAGATTTCACTGCGCCATTTTTGGCATCATTTTTAACGCCTTCTCAGAGCCGGTATTAAAGTGACGCTCCCATAGTAATCTATGGGCCTCGTTGCACTTTACTGCACTAGCGTCAACATTTTTTATGCTATTGTGCTAACTATCGCTGTGGTGTACTGTGTTATAAATACGGAGCAACCATGGTGTCGTTAGGTGCCAGTAAGGGGGAGGTGCAAGAAAAGGGGCGCTTCATAGCTGATGCCCCACTTTTTCTTAAATATGGGCCTTGGAATAGAGGATAACCTTTCCTGGACTGGGGCAACAAAACAGTAACTAGACTCACAATCTGCTCAATAGGAATTGGACTCACGACTTTTGGTTGTAGCTAAGAGGATTTTTTCAAATATAATTGTTTTGTGAGTACCCATATATTACCCACTCTATGTATTTGGGTGCAAGACTTCTTTAATGATTATTATGATTAGTATATAACTTGTATGTGTCTTTAGCTTGCTCTAAGAGTTCCTCTTTCCTCAACTGTAGGAGGATGGCCTGGTTTGTAGTTGGTAACACAGGTACTTACACCTTATACCAGGTCTAGTTCTCCCTTATTAGTGAAATGTAGGCAGTGTCTAGACGCCAGGCTGTCTAGAGGTAACTGTAGGCAGAGCAACCAATGCTGAACTAGGAGACATGCAAAGCTCTTGCAACACCACTGTAGTCACACAGTACTTACACACAAATAAAGACAATACTCAGTGTTACCAAAAAAAGGTACGTTATTTTAGTGATACAAGGCCAAAAATATCTTAGAGGCTTTACTCCCCTAGGAGTTAAGTATTATACGCAAAATATACACTAATACCCAAAATCAGGTAAGTAAACAGTCCTAAAATAGTGCAAATAGTGAAAATCACAATAGGTTGCAATGGGCCTAGGGGGAACACAAACCATATACTAAAATAGTGAAATGTGAAAGTCGGTTTCCCACCAAGGCAAGTATAGTGTGTAGAGGGGCACTGGGAGTGTAAGAAAAACCAAAGGTAAGTACAATACTCCACCCCAGAGCCCAGGCAAGCAGGAGTAAAACACAGCAAGTTTCCTAAAACATACTAGAAGTCGTGGTAGAAGACAGTGCAAGAACCAGAAGAGACTGCAAGACACCAACAGTGGATTCCTGGACCTGAAGAACTGTGGAAGAAGGGGACCAAGTCCAAGAAGCACTGAAGAGTCCAGGGAGAACAGAAGCCCCTGCTAACCCTGCATGAAGGTACAAAAGAGGAACCACTGGTGAGAAGACAAAGTCAGTATTGCACCAAAGAAGACAGATACAGGTTCCTGGTTGGTGCAGAAGATGTCCCACGCCGGATGGATGAATGCAGTCTGGTTTGCGTCACGGGATTCTGCCAACAAGCCTTGGTAACGCAAAACTCAAGTTTTGTGAAAAATGGTGCTGCCCAGGAAGGTCCAGGTCGACTCAAGCCAGGAGGGGGAGACAGAGGGGACTCTCAGAAACTCAGAGAGCCATCAGAAGACTAGGCAGCACACACAGAAGTCCCACAGCACGGGGACAAAGGAGTCACAAATTACGGTTTATTGCGGCACTACACAAAGGGATCCCACACTGCCGGGGAACAACTCACGGAGCTAAGCGTCACAGGATAGAGTGCTGGGGACCGGGGCTATGCTGTGTACAAAAGATTTCTTGGAGAAGCACAGAGATGCCCTAGGAGCTGCAAAACGTTGGTGCTTAGGGGTACTGTCTGGCACGGGAAGGCAAGCTCTTACCTCCACCAAATTTGGACAGCTGGACCTTTGGACAGTCAGAGTCACATTAGTGTACCACCTGTGTTCCAAGATCCAGGCTTGTCGTCAGGAGAGGGGACCCAGACTACTGGTTGTCACTGCAGAGAGGTGCCTGCTGAAGCAGGGAAGTGACTCCGTCACTTCACGGGAGATTCCTTTGGCTATTCTGGTGCAGGATGAAGACTGGCAGTCCCCGGAGCATGCACGACCTGGAAACTGTTGCAGTTGCTGGCAGGAGCTGAAGTTGCAGAGTTGCAGTAGGCATCTTGGATACTTTGTTGCAGTTGTAGAGTTCATAGTGTAGTTCTGCTGTTGATCAGACGGTAGAAGATGAAGTAAAGGATGCAGAGAATCCCTGCTGGAGTCTTGCAATCTGAATCTGAGGAAACACCAACAGGAGAGGCCCTAAATAGCCTGCAGAGGGGAATTGGTCACCTAACCAGGTATGGACCTATCAGGAGGGGTCTCTGACGTCACATGCTGGCACTGGCCACTCAGATGCTCCCAGAGTCCCCTGACCATCCTCAAAACAAGATGGCAGAACCCAGGTACATTCTGGAGGAGCTCTGGGCACCACCCCTGGGATGGTGACAAACAGGGGAGTGGTCACTCCCCTTTCCTTTGTCCAGTTTCGTGCCAGAGCAGGGACTCGGGGTCCCTGAACCAGTGTAGCCTGGATTATGCAAGGAGGGCACCATCTGTGTCCTTCAAAGCACTTCCAGAGGCTCTGGAAGGAAAGCCCTCCCATGCCTGTAACACCTATTTCCAAAGGAGAGTGTGTAACACCCCTCTCCTAAAGGAAATGCATTGTTCTGCCTTCCTGGGATTGAGCTGCTCAAACCCCAGGAGGGCAGAAGCCTGTCTGTGAGGTGATAGCAGCTGGGGCTGTAGTGAAAACCTCAGAAGGCTGGAATGACAGTAATGGGGGTCCATGGAGGAGCCCACATGGTGCATGGCATTGGCCCCACAACACCAGAATCAGATTGGGGGTTCAATTTCTCAATCAGAGCCACCTCACATGGCCATATTTGAAGTTACCATTGTGAAGCTATATATATGTATTGACCTCTATGTAGTGCACAATTATAATGGCGCCCCTGCACTCACAAAGTCCGGGAAATTGGTCCTGAACAACATGGGGGCACCTCTGCCAGTGCAGGGGTGCCCTCACACACAGTAGCTTTGCACCTAGTTTCAGGACCTGAAGGTTAAACATATGGGTGACTTCTAAGTTACCTGGTGCAGTGAAAATGGCTGTGAAATAGTGATTGCACCATTTCACACAGGCTGCAATGGCAGTCCTGAAGAAGTGTTTGTATGAGCTCCTTATGGGTGGCAAAAGAAATGCTGCAGCCCATAAGTATCCCCTGAAACCCCAATACCCTGGGTACCTAGGTACCATCTTGTAGGGACTTATGAGGCGGGTCCAGTATTCCAATTTGGAGTGGAATACTGGTTTACCGGTATGTAAGTGCAAATTTGGAATCCCAGAGAGCATAAGCACTGGAGTTCTGGTTAGCAGGACTCCAGTGACACAGCCAAGCATACTGACAAAACAGTAGAACATACTGATATGTAGGCCGCAAACTGAGCACTGGGGTCCTGGCTAGCAAGATCCCGGTGAGACAGTAAAAACACACTGACAAACAGGCCAAAAATGGGGGTAACCATACTAGAAAGAGGCTACTTTCTCACATAACTCATTTAAATGTTCTTGTACCAAAGGAACTGACTTAGATAAAGACAAATCTAATTGCACTATTCTGGAAAGAAAAAAAAAGAAAGATGACAAGCCAATAGCTGACAGTTTAGTATTACTGGCCCAGATTCTCAGAGGTTTAGCGTCCGGTCAGCATTACTTTTGTAAGGCTAAACCAACGCTACACTTTTTCTGCGATTCCCAAACCAACACAAATTGGTATTTGCGTTGATTTGTGTGGCAAAGTAACCCAAAGCACCGCGAAACGCTGCTTTGCATTACTTTGCTTCAAGGGGGCGTTACATGGGTGGTCCATGGGTGTACCCGTGCTACCACCCATGCTTTTTGGTGCTAAACTCTATTCTGAAACATCAGTAGATGTGTACAAAACCTATGCTAGACTTACACACACACACCCTAGCATTATGGCGCTAAGGTGTGTGCGTGGCGCTCGCAGCTAAAATCAGTGGCGGTGCTAGGGAGCGGGTAGGAGAGTGACATTTCTATGTGAGTATGGTGGCCTCCTGCGCTCTCTCCTTGTCACGCAACGCAGCATTCTTTGCTGCTGCGCTGTGTTGGGTGACAGGTTTCAGAATCTGGGCCATGGTATGTTAATTCTACTGGCCGTTATTTTTTTACTCCAGTCCTCTTCCTGTTGCAAGGCATCAGATCTTAAACATTGTTCAGCAAATTGGTTCAGACTTTCAGTTTGTCTTTCTGTCTGTAGTAGTAACTAGCAGACAGGTGGCTCTTCATAACTAATTCCTTACACCAAGCATACCAAAAACAAGAGGTAAATTAAGACAGTTGTTAGCATTTAAGACTTGTGTAATGTCATGTAGTTTAATGATGTGGTGTACAAAGATCTGTGCTGCCTTGAAGTGGGTAATTCTGGAAACAAGGTTAAAATGTCCCATTTTAGGTAGTTGGTCTACAAATACGAAAATGACAGTACAATGTTGTTTTTGGGGAACTGTACTATAAAATCCAATGGCACCGAATGAAATTATTTAGGTGGAACAGGTAATTTGTGCACAAATGGAACATGTCAGGAAATACTGCCTCACGTCAGCAAATAGGCTTGACTACCAAGAGCATATTCTAACTGCAGCCAACGTTTTAACTATTCCAGGAGGCCCAGCAGTTTTAGAATCATTCAAACAACACGTATCCTGCTGTCTTAGCTGAACTGATGACAAGTACAATGTCTCACCTTGATGGGGTAATCCATCCTTTTCATTTCTATCGTCATGTTCTTTAATCCAAGCTTCTTTATCAATAGACTGTGCTTCTATACATGGTTTTGTCAAGAATGATTCTACATTAATTAAAGCTATAGAATAACTGTCGAATTTATGATTGAGAAAGTAAATTGCACATCATTCACTGATTTAATCTTAATGTATGAGGCAATAGGGGTCTGCTTTACCATTATTATGACCTGCTATCTGATTAATTATAAAATCATAATAAAAAAATACCTAGGTCCATATAGCTTGTTTAGGCATCTCCAGTGTCTTTGACCCTCGACAAATAATGTCTCTAGGCATCAAGGGACTTCTTAATAGTGAAAAACTCTTGGTCAGAAGTAGCATGGCTTCATTCTGCTGAGTAAGCATTTGAGAAAACTAATCAACTAGATGAAGCTGCCCAGTTCCTGGATTTCTCTGCGACAAACCACCTCCCATAGCATAATAAGAAGCATCCTTGCAACAATAGATGGAAGTTCTGCTTTGGGATGTTGCAAAATAAGGGGATTAGAATAAGGTTATTTTAAAAACAGAATGAATAGTCAGCCTCTTCAATCCCCACAGAAACTGTTCCAGTCTGCATTGGGGACTGATGAGATGAGCCTTACTAAGGTAGAAAACAGAAGAATAACCATTCTGAAAAAAGATGGAACGCCAAAAAACGTTGCATGGCATTATCTGTAGTTGGTGTGGGCACCTGAACAATTTCTGTCACTTTCTTCTCATCCATACAAATACCTTAAGGTGTAATTATGCAACCCAAAAACTCTACAGCACTTGAATGGAAGGCACACATATCCATTGTAGCAAAAAGGCACTGATGTCTCAGCTGTTGTAAGACTGTCTTAACAGTCTGAATAAATCAAAATATAATCCAGATAAATTATTCAAAACAATCCAAGTAGCCTTTCAAAGCTTCATTAATAAAGTACTAAAAGGCTGCTGGAGCATTGCAGAGTCCGAAAAGCACAGCAGGATATTCAAAGAACCCACCCTTTGTGCAAAACACAGTCCTCCACTCATCACCCTTTCAGACTGACTAAATGGTATGCTCCTTTTGAGTCTAGTTCAGTGAAAATGATTGAATTTCTTATCTGATCTAACGAAACAGGCATCAGTGGCAGTGGGTATCAGTTTTTAACTGCAATTCTATTGCGTGCTCTATAGTCTCTACAACTTCTTAACTCACCGACTTTCATTGGAACATAAAATAATTGTGAAGAGCCTTGTGACTGTGACGGTCTAATGATCCCATTGGTCATATTTCATCTGAAAACTGCTAAAGAAGTTCTGGTTCTGTTTTAGTGAGTACATATATTTGATAACTTGTTATGGGTGTGTCAGGTCCTAAATCAATTTTACAGTCATAGCTTTGATGTGGAATTATTGTACATGATTTTTTCTTGCTGAACATAATAAAATGGTAGAAAATTAATATCATCAATAAATTAGATATTGATAGTTCTAATAAAGCTTAAATGACTCATATGATATCAAACAGCTGTTCAGTTGTACTATTTTTTTCTTTGTCAACTCTTGTAATGGAGCACTGACAGTAGCAAAGTCTTCTACGTATCCTGAACAGTAACTGGCCATGCCAAGAAAAGAACATACCAATGAAACATCTTGTAAGGGGGTGCAGCATTTGACAAAGCTTTTACTTTTGCAGGATCAGGCATCATACCGCCATCGGAAAAGATTTGGACAAAGAATTTCAGTTTTGACTTGTTGAAATCACACATGTCTGTATTCAAAGTCAAACCTGCATCACTGAGTAAACTACATCCCTGTGTGAGAGTTCTATTGTGCTCCTTCCGTGTAGCTCCAAAAACCATTATGTCATCACTATAATTAAATGCATTCTCAACAGACTTATGATGAGTTGAATTACATCTTGGAAAAGTTCTGCAGCCATTGACTCATTAAAACTAAGGGGCTTATTTGTGGTGAATAAGAGTAGGGCAGAGCCACAAGTCTTCTTGCTGTGCTGCCCCACGCAAATGTGAAAGGACAGGAATGCATCAGATTTATGAAATACAGTGCATTTTATTCCTTTCCCCCTGTGCTGGTGCATAATGGGCTGCCTAGCGCCAAAGCAGGTACCCTTGCACCATGGTGCAAGGGTGCTTGCGTTGCATGCAGGATTGTGTTTGTGCAGGAAGGGGCATCTTTCTGCACAAAAACAATCCTGAGAGAATAAAAATATTTCTTCTCGTTATGCCTGCTCTAGGGAGGCGTACGTTTTTGGAGCTTCACCAGGTTTACATGATTGAATAAATCGGGGCCAGCGCCAAAATCCATGGGTGTTGCATGGGAATATGCAACGTACATGGAACGCTTCCCTGGCACAGAGTGAGGCAATGCAGCAACATGATCTGCTTTGCATTTCTCCAGATCCATGAGGCCATTCAAAGCCATGAAAAGTGACTTTATGTGGCCCCATCAATATGGTTGAGAGGTTTGAGCCGTCGTAAATAAGACCCTAAGGCCCAGTTTTAAGATGGCCTAGCACCTCCTTACGCCATATTAGTGTAATTTTAAATACTAATGTGGCCCAACAAGGCCAAAATCTCTGCACCATATTTACAAAGTGGTGCAATACATGCATTGTGCCACTCTGTAACCCCTTGCGTCACATTATGCCTGCACCAGACATAGGGGGGCATTCCAACCCTGGCGGTCATCGACTGCCAGGGTGGATGACCACGGAAGCACCGCCAACAGGCTGGCGGTGCTTCCCTGCCCATTCTGACTGCGGCGGTAAAGCCGCGGTCAGAAAAGGGGATCCGGCGGGCCTGTCTGGGCTGAATCTCCATGGCGGCGCTGCAAGCAGCGCCGCCATGGAGATTCCGACCCCCTTCCCGCCACCCTGTTTCTGGCGGTTTTTACCGCCAGGAACAGGATGGCGGGAACGGGTGTCGAGGGGCCCCTGGGGGCCCCTGCACTGCCCATGCCACTGGCATGGGCAGTGCAGGGCCCCCCTAACAGGGCCCCAGCATGATTTTCACTGTCTGCTTAGCAGACAGTGAAAATCGCGACGGGTGCAACTGCATCCGTCGCACCCCTGCAACACCGCCGGCTCCATTCGGAGCCGGCCTCTGTGTTGCAGGGCCTTTCCCGCTGGGCCGGCGGGCGCTCCTTTGGCGGGCGCCCGCTGGCCCAGCGGGAAAGCCAGAATGGCCTCCGCGGTCTCGTGACCGCGGAGCGGCCAAATTGCAGTGACCGCATGGAGGGCGGCTACCGCCGCCCACCGCGGTCAGAATGACCGCCATAATGTGTGCCAGGGGGCGTTCCCCAGTTAGGGGCCTAAAATAATGGCGCAAAGTAATCAAAAAGATTTCTTTGCGCCATTTTTGCGGCATTTTTAACACCAGCACAGAGCAGGCGTGAAAAAGAGGCACACCATTTTTTATTAAAGGCCTCAATGTGCTTTGCAGGATGAGTGTCATAATTTTTTTTTGATGCTAATCCTACAAAGCACCCACAAATTTGATGCTAGTTCTCTAAATAATGCCATCTTAAATACGGAGCACACATGGTGGCGTTAGGGGGGTGCTAAGGGGCGCAAGAAAACTGGCGCTGCATTGGATGCAGCACCACTTTTCTAAAATCAGGCCCTAAGTCTTTTGTATCTTAACAAATCACCATGTGTAGAAAATGTTGTAATGTACCTACAGCTTTCTTTAAGTACTAACTGATGATAGCCTTTATTCATATCAAGTCAAGAGAAGGCCTAGGCACCATTCAATTGTGTTATCATGTCAGCAATGTGCGGACCTCAATGCCGATTTCTTTCAATTGCTTTTCTTGCCTGCTGCATGTCAACGCATATGCGCACAGCTCCTTGACTGTCCTTTTTGGGCACTACTTTTATGGGAGAAACCCATGGTGTTGGACCAGTGGAACACTCAATAATATCCTGCTTAAGTAGTGATTTGAATTCTCTTTCAAATGCTTCTTGTAAATGAAAAGCAACTCGTCTATGTGTCTGAGCAACAGGATAAACATCTTCATTAATATATAGCTTTACTTTCATAGTCTTTAACTTTCCTAAACCATTAAACAATGAAGAGTATTGACTTACTATTTCACGATGAGCATTCATGTTGTAATTCACTGAAATCAGTGCCATGTCAGCAGTCATGTTGAAACTGAGCAAACAGGTACTTCCCGCTCTACCTTAAAGCACAAGATTCAGTGCTTCTATCTCCGTTTTCATATGTTTCACTGTTGCAATAAATTAACCTTTACTCTTCATGGGCGTCAATGCAGCCCAAGTATACACTTTGGTCTTTGAAGGCATAAGCCGCAGTAATGGAGACAGCTCCTTATATTTCTCTTCCGGCATTATATTTATTGATGCACCACTGTTGATAATGAAAGGTATTAAACTTCCATTTATTTTCAATGTAATCTTTGGACAGTGTTTGTATGATTTTGTTGCTTTGGCATGTCTACTTTTCTTTGACTGACATTTGTCTTCACATGCGACCAGTCTGACATGTGCATGTTTTTCTGAGGTAAACATCGACATTGCACAATCACTTTCTTCACTTTAATTCATTATTGAGGTGGAAGAACTGTTTGACTATGATTTAGATGATGATCTATTTGCCTCAACTGGTGTTGGCGCTTGGTCTTGTGGGCATGCGTCAAATGTTGCTTCTGGAACATTCTGGCAGCCATTTTGTCTTTGCGCCATGACGCACGTACTTTTTCCTTTGTTTTACATATTGTCACAAAATGGTTCACTTTACCACAGCCTCTGCATACCTGTCCAATGGCGTTACATTTTCCTTCATGTGGAAATGATAATACACATCTGAAACACAACTTCTTTTTACGTGTAGACATTACTTTATGTCCTTCAGTCTTTTGCTTTGGCTTACTTTTCACACTCATGACTCACTCGCTCTGGGCACCTCCAGCCTTCATGTCAGCAGCTTGTCTCGCAGGACGTTCCTCAGCTCTGGCACCCATCAACATTCGCTCCAGACTAAGGGCCTCATTATGACCCTGGTGGTCACCAGGCCAGGGTCATGGTCGTGGTCGGACTGCCACCAAAACAACGGTCTGACTGCAACATTATGACTGTGTTGAAAGCGCAACGGTGGGACCACCGGCACTGCCACTTTTTGGCCTGCAGATGGCCCAGTGGTGCCGGAGGTCTCAGTCCGTCAGGGCAGGGCTGCAAGCAGCACTGCCCTGGGGATTATGACCCTTCTCTCCGCTGGCGTTTACATGGCGGTTTCACTTGGCATGGTCAGTGCGGAGGCCCCCCTGGCCAGCCCTGCCGCGCAAATCACTATCTGCTTTGCAGACAGTGATTTGTGTGACGGGTGCTGGTGCACCCTACACACAACAGCATTGCTGCTGGCTGTATTACGAGCCGGTGTCAATATTGTTGTGCGTTTCCCGCTGGGCCAGCGGGCAGAAACTGTGCTTCCAGCGGGAAACCCTTAATAGGGCGAGCGGGAAGGAGACCGCACTGGCGGTCTCCTGACCTGCTGGAGTTTGGCGGTCGGCCTTTTCCGCCCACCAAACTCCTATTGAGGGCCTAAGAGTTTCTCTCAGCATTCGTCGTTTGAATGAATTGGACAAGCATCCATCAATAACTCTAAGCCGCAAGGCTTCTTCATCATTAAATTCATTGAACTTACAGTGTCTGAAGAGTGTGCCGACTCTTTCCACAAATTCATCGATTTTTTCACCAACCCTTTCACATTATTGACTGAAAACATATCGTTTATAATCAGCGTTTGGTACTTGATTGAACTTGAGATTCATTGCATTCTTAATCTGACGGAATGTAGCTGCCTTGTCAGTTTTTGACATTTTCCTTATGACGTCTTTCACACCATCACAAGATTTTTGAGATATTTGATAATCTTTCTGTTATCAGTCTCTTCAAGTGCATCCATCAATGAAATATTCAAATGTCTCTATCCAGGCATTCCATCTATCGTCAATATTTTGCTTTTTGGCGGTATCGAAAGGTGTGGTAATTTCAGGAAGGCCGCAGCATTTTTAGACCAGTGTGGAACTTACTGATGTTGGGATTGGATCTCTCCTTGGCCCCCTAGCCAGAAACCAGGATCAGTTCCATTCATGTCCCTGCCCTGGTGCTGCAATGGTCAGGCCTCGGGGTCTTCCTTGATGGGCTCATCTGCAGTACGGCCTTCGACCTAGTTTCTGGCCTTTGTAAATATGGACTGCTCTGTAAACACAACCACGGGCACTTCTCAGGGGGCCACCGTCAACAGTGATGTATTGACTTTCCTCAACAGGCTCGATAGGTCATCTATTTCATCCATTTCGAACACCTGGTTGATCTCTGTCTTGTAGCTCTTCTGTTTGCAACATTATTCAATAAATGATAATTGTTTTTAACTGCGATTTGTAAACCTGGTTGAATCCACTTTCAGCATTAACTCTCCGTACAATGGATAACTTTATTTCGCGTGTCAGCGCAATATCTTTTTGTATGATCTTGGTCGTAGTTTCTTGACCAACGATGGCTAGACTTATTAGTGAAGCTTTCTTTCCATTCACCCGCTTCACACTGGCTGGCGTTGCGCTTTGACTGCATATACGCCAGTTGTCGACTCAGCACTTTGACAAAGGCACACGTGGCACACACAAGCAGTTTGCTTGGACCACTGCAAACTCTCTATTAGAGCACTATCTTCTTAGGGTTACTAATCCCCTATCTCATTGCCAGTTGTAGCATCTTCCCCCACCTGGGTACCTGCCAATGCTCCTCCTCCTGCTTCAACACCCTCTGCATGCTTCAGAAGATCTACAAATGGATCCCCACTGAAACCAGAAGAACAGTCACCAAAGCACTCGTGAGCTGCATACTGGACTACGGCAATGCCCTCTACGCAGGAACCACGGCCAACTTCCAGAAAAGACTGCAACGCATCCAGACCGCCTCCGTACACCTCATCCTGGACATCCCCTACCCCTGCCACATCACAGCCCACCTGAGAGACCTGCATCGGCTCCCCGGCAACAAGCGAATCACCTTCAAACTCCTCACCCACGCTCACAAGGCGTTGCACAACACCGGACCAGAATATCTCAACAGATGGCTCTCCTTCTACCTCCCGACCTGACAGCTTCGCTCTACCGACCTTGCCCTCGCCACCGTCTCACGCATCTGCTGAACAACCACCGGCGGCAGATCATTCTCGCACCTCGCCGCCAAGACATGGAACACTCTTCCCACCCACCTGCGTCAGACCAAGGACCTCCTTACCTTGAGGAGACATCTCAAGACATGGCTGTTCGAACAGTAGCAGCCGCCCCCCTCAGCGCCTTGATACCATCATGCGTGAGTAGTGCGCTTTACAAATTCCCTGATTGATTGATTGATTGAATAACGAGGCCACACACAGAGCTGTAAATCACACGTCTTTATTCCTCTGCGTGTACCTGTGAACTCCAACATTCGAAACCAAGCTTTCAGTAGATTCTATTCTGGCAATTACGTCACACTGATACGGAGTCCTTGGGGAGCCAGAAAGGTTCTGTTCTAAAGCATGTAAGAGACTACAACCAGTACCAGTCCTGTCAACTTCAAAATAACAATCACTGTGTGATAAGGGGACACTGCCTTAACGGGGGTGGGAACAGACGCAGAGGCAGCTGAGAGGGACTTTTATGCCTCACTCCCCCTCCCCCACTTCCACCTTCCCCCTTTGAACTCTTCTTCCACCAAAAAAAGCAGAAAAGAGAAAAAACAGAAGGTTGAGCAGGCTCCTGCTGCTATTTTCACACCTGTTAATGGACATCAGCAGCTAACAGCCTTGAAAGACAAGCTGATAATCCATTGAGGGTAGGGGTTCTCGCTCGCTTTACCTGCCAAAGTCATTTCTGTACTTCCTCAGGTGACCGTGTTAATGGATCCGCTATTATGTGACATACAGTGGCACCATGTGAGTTGGGTGGTCTGCAGTACCATGGCTATTCACAGCCCCTCCTCTCCTGCACCCAGGTAGGTCCACAGCGCTGTCAACTCTAAAGAAAGACCTCAACAGTTCCTGCCCTGATAACAATATAAAAAGGAGTAGAAATCTTAACGTCAAAGTGGGAGCCATCTCCATTTTCATGCTTCACTATTGTGCAATGGATTTAATACACTTCTAAGTTTTGGAAGCTAAAGAGTGAAAACGGTTGCTTTTTAAACAAATAAGCATTGACAAAGCCAATCAGTCTGGTCTCAGCTACCAACATTTTGACGTTATCAATGCTCGATATTTTGGCCTGGATTTTATAAAACATCATTCTTGAAAGTGTCAGGCCCTCACGAATATTAAAACACAAAAATTGAAAAAAGCAGAAATACTTTTTGGGTCTCAAAAAGCATACATCGCCATAATCTAAAGGTGACTATGTTGTGCACAGATGGGTTCTTTGGGAAGAGCAGCACACCCACATACAGCACCTTGAGACCCTATGGGTGATAAGCCTCGCTCTACAAATCCTTGATTGATTGACTGACTGATTTTCGATTGATTGAATTTGAGAAGGTGGACGGCTTCTAGACAGCCTTTCCGCAGTCTATCTCAAACTTTCTAGGATAATAGTGGAACTTCGTACTTGTTGGCCTCTACACCCCGAGATGGAATGTGTGCACACTCAAGATTGAGCCAAAATAGTGGCATCAGCCTCTGACCTAGTTGTCCATCAGCTAATCACATCACAGCACTAAGTTGCTCGTTACCTCCTCGTGTGATGGCTGCCGGTTGTCCCACAGGCACTGATCCGTTTCCGGGTGCATCAACAGCTGCACTTCCAGCCCGGTCCGCCGGCATGAGGAACACATCCAACAGATCCTCCTCCCTTGCATCCCTGCTCTTCTATTGTATTCCTGTGGTTTCTCTGAAGTCGGGAAATGGATGCAGAGGAGGCAGAGTATTTGGAGCACAAGCCCTAACTCTGTCACTAAGGTGGATAACTTGGTATTCCAACTTCTCCTGAGTATCTTTCAAACTCCAGACTTGTGATTCATATTTACCTTTGTGCATTTTCTGATGTTGTTATAGGAAGAGGCGCCACTTATCAGCATCCATCTTATTTTTAGGATCCTTTAGTTTTTTCTGTACTTTAGGGAATCTTTCACTTGCTTTAGCACTGTCCTGCCTTCTTCTTAACACCACATGTTAAAACAAAACACAACACGTCATGAAGCCCGAAATGTAACTTGTTTTTTTATGTAAAATAGCAGCAGCACAGCAAAATAATAAAAAACAATTGTCATTTCAACTGACTAGAATTTTTGTTAGAAAAGGGTCTGATGGAGCATCATGCTAGAAATGTAAAACTTAAAATAGGCTTCCTCTCAGTGCAAGTCTTTGGAGTCTAGTCACGTGTCAGAAACAGGTTACTTTTAGAGAAAAAATATCTAATGAGCAGGAGGCAGGATCTTCTCCCAGAGGAAGCGCAGGACATCATTGAGGAGGTGATATCATTCATGAATACAATACTAGGCTCATTATTCTCCCAAAATCTTGCTTCCAGTTGCAAGGACTAAAAGCGAGGTTGTGGTTTGGGAAATGTGCAAATGAACAACCTTGAATAATGTGGCTTCTGGGCCTGCTACAGCTTTGAATATAGGTGAGCATATTAGAAGTTAATAGGTTCTTCAAAGCAATATGGAAAGACACCCATGTCTCTTTAAAGAAATACAACAATGCACCCTTTGTCATACATATATAAAATGAGAATGATGTGTGTACAGGAATACATGATGATGTTTTGACATATGTTATGGCACTTCATTCTGGAAAATGGGGGCAACGATTACCCAAAAAATGTGAGTGAATGAAAGAGAGTGGGGCGGAGAGAATAAAAGTAAGGCGCAGCGAGGGGAAAGATAGAGGAGAAAGAGGGAAAAGGGTTGGGAAAGACGCAAAGGGGGAGGGGAAGAGGAATGGACATGAAAAGAGGGAGGCAGAGAGGAAGTGCGTAATAGTCAGGCAGAGGGAAAGAGAAGACATAAAGAGAAAAAAAGAGACATAGGAAGGCCAAGTCGGAAAGATAGGAAGAGAGTGGGGGTCAGAAATAGACAACGGCAGAAAAAGAGAGATAAGCAACAAAACAGAAAGAGAGTGTGTGTAGGTGAAGAGGAGGGAATGTTTTAGGATTTGAAAATAAAGCCGGAGAGGGTAGTACTGAAACATAACTAATAACAGTATTCAGCCATCCCGGAAAGAGTTCTTTATCTCAATATTCTTACTGGGGTCATTTGTCGGAATGTGGAGGTTCACTGGTGAGAGCCCAGTATGAACCCCCCCTTTCACTGTAGTATTATTGGGGCTTGTTGGCTGCTCAGAGATGATGCCTATAATATGGACCCCAGTTTATTTATAATTTAGGAAGGAAGGCTGGTCTTAAACCTAGAGAGAGGGAAAGGTTACTGTTAAATGAAAATCAGGTGTTACCACTCAGCGTGGTAATACATTGTGGCATTTTACAAACCAGTTTTACCACACATACTCTAAATACGTATTCTAATAACAATCTGTGTTTATAAACTATACCATGCTTGTCATTAAAATGCTATATTTTTACCACACAATTATTTTATTTCAAATATTTTAATCTATACAATAACTAAAATAAGTTACAAATTGATTTTCAATAATAAGGTGATGATTTCCAATAGTAAAAACAAAAACACGAACATCTGCGTCCAATATGGTGATGATTAGAACCAAGACATGAAGGTCAGAATATACTGTAAATTACCTTAAACTAAAAATATGGTTTTAGTCATATAGTTAAATATTATTTAACATAGTTGTTGGAAAACTTTTTTTTTAAAACAGATTGTTTTTAATAATATCTATAAATAAATAACAGCATTCACCATTTTGTGATCAATCATGTGACAGTCTCTGAGGTGACAACATGACATTCTCTATAGCATATCATTCACCTTCAGAGGTGCAAAAAAATATTGCTTTTAAAAATGGCAGAAAACAATAGGAAGTAAACATCCCTAAACAAAATGCTGAGATAATTATAAACTAAAATGATCTGTAACACAACTAATATTTGTTTATGTGAAAACAGGTATTAAAAAAACATCAACAGGACTAGGCACCTCATTACGAGTTAAAGTACTGCAATCTTGGTGGTCTGACCGCCAGATTACGATGCTGGCATTCAGATTGCCAGAAGACCACCACCAGGATCATGGATCCTGACGGGTTGGCTGTGCTACAAGTCGTGGTCAAGCACGACGGGGCCAAGGTTGGCACCACTGTGCTGATCGCAACTTGCCTTGCTGCCAGCCTTTTCATGGGGGGGTCCTTGCCATGAAAAGGCTGGCAGGAAGGCAGAGACCAAGCAACAGGGTGGGGCCCTGCACTGCAGATGGCCATGTCGTGGGCAGTGCAGGGGAGCTCCTGGCCAACACACTTGCAATCCACACTCTCTGCCATGGCAGACAGCAGGCATTCCGAGTGTGCTGCAGGCACTAACAGCACTGTGGTATTGGCCTCGGCTCTCCCGGAGAGCCGAAGCCAATGCCTCAGCACCATGGGTGCCAGCGGGCCCGGCGGGGATATCATAATATGATGGTCGAGAGGCCGCCGGCTTGGCGGCGGGCTCTTGACCGTCGTAGTGGCGGTCTGATGGTCAGTCTGCCACAGTCATAATCCGGTCCTAAGTAATTTTTAGTTTGAAACTAGCACCACTGGATAAAAATCTAAATCTAAATCACAGACAATTTTCTTTATTTTTCCAAAAACATAGAACATGCTGAAAAGAAGTTTTAGAAAAACCAAAGAAATACGTTCAAAAAGTAACAACAGTATATGGGAAGAAGTAAGCATAACATGAAGCTAGCAGTAAAGTCAAGTGCAGTCACAAAAGAGTATTACACAGCTTTACATTTTTTGCCATTAATACAAGTTAAAAACATGGACAAATGCAACCAGTACAATATGCCCTATCAAAAAGATGGAATAGGCTGCTTAAACAGGAAGGTGTCTTAATGGTAAAGAGAGGCAGAATGAAGCAAGGTCTCCCTGTAGATGTGATAACTCTCTTTTAACTTGTTGGAGAGGCAGAGCGGTTATTCTTGGAGATTTGTCTGAGGAAATAAGTGAACATAAGCACTCTACTTCTACTACAGAGTTGGGAGTAAAATAAAATGTTCAACAGATTAAAGCTTAAGGATCCAACTCCAGTGAGTCCTGTGGTTCATTGCTAAGGGAGATGGGTAAAAGTGCTGGAGATGCCCACCATCCCAAATTTAAAAATAATGATTAGCAGATGAAAGAGGTGAGTACTGTATGACCTACACAACCAAAAAACATATAGTAATATTAACATTCTTGCAAAACTATCTGAAACCTACAATCATGAACCATTCTTCTCTATGATATGTAAGACCATCAAAAGAGAATGCTAACATTCATAACGTTAAAGAACATTGTAAGATTGGAGAATGGAGAAATCTGGATGTTGGATGGGACACTAAAAACAACTCCTCATCCATTCACCTAGATTTACATTATTCCTAGTAAAATAGATAACAACACAAACATTTCTCTACATAAACCACAACGTTATCAATAATAAAAGAAAACCCTATGAAAAAAGACCTAGGCAAATAATTGACTTTGAATTATCAAAAACCAAAACAAACTTTATCCTGATTCAAAAATTCAAGGACGTTTTTCATGCTTCCTAGGCATATTGGAAAAAAATCCAAAAACATTATTAGTAGAGGAGTATTTGTTGACAGCAAACTACAATTTGAGTTGAAAACACTGCGTTATGTTTTCTATCCCCTAAACATGCAGATGACGTCTAATCAGCTATTATTCCATCACACTATTTTTTCCAAAAATGAAAGAAAATGTACGCTATTGCTAAGTTATTTTGAAGAAACTTGGATTTGCTATCTAATCAGGTCAATTCACAGAAGAAAACCATATTTCAAATTGAATGGTAGAGCTGATTCTTATAATGTTTAGAGGAAAGTGCAAAAAACAATTAATGCCATGGAAGGTTGGCATTATTCTGTCAGTAGTTCTGCAGGGAAATACTATTCTAACACTTATAATTTCGTGGAAGTTCTTAAAAAGAGCACAGCTCCATTAAATGAGACTGGTATATCTTTTACAGGTAGTTTGCAACCAAGACATATAAAAAAAACTAAAGAAAGGAATGAATAAGACATTACAAAAGTTCAACAATTTAGAATGTTTGGGAGGACAGACTACCTGAGAAATACTGCACACATACTATATTGCTAGCATTACTGGAATGTCTAACAAATTATAATCACTAATAACTTGAACTAACATTGCGATCCTGCCTTGACAAACAAAAAAAGAATCATTGACAAGCTTCTAATTGGCTATACTCTCAATAAAATATAAACTAACTAATTCAAATATTTTATATCGATACTTAATTGAAAACACTTTCATTAGAAAGTATTGCTTAAAATCCAACCATATCTTACTTGGAGTAGTTTTCTTTTGCCGAGATCCTGTGGCAATCAACGTAAATATCCATAATTCCAAATATGACTCCAAAAAAAAACAGACCATAAATACTAACAAGATTTACAAAAGATTTTCTTATGCTTCCCAAATTGATAATAAAAACTGATACCAATAGAAACCCTTAAAAACCTGAAAAATAAAATTTATGGTTAAAAAACACCATTCCATGTGGATAAAAAAGATATAGGTAAGAGATTATGCTGAGTAACAAACTCCTGCATAGAATGATGTCCAACAGGTCAAATCCAATAAAAATTCAATTCATGTGCTGAAAGAATCCCAAGAAACCTAAAAACAATCCCAAAAAACTAGAAACATGTCACTTTAAAGGTGTTTTTAAAACATACTTAGCAATACAAATGCATATACAAAAAATACTAGACTTGTACTATTGATATAGGCCCATATTTCTCCTTTTTGAGCAGGTTTGCGTCAAAAGGTTTAACGCTGGCTACCGCCATTCCAACGCGCCAGCTGGGAGTCATATTTAGCGAATCACTGTAGCGGCTGCTGCGGCCTGGTTAGTGTCAAAATAATTGATGTTGACTGGGCAGCGGAAGCTTAGGGAAGACTGGGGGCTGTGCGTCAAAGAATGGTGCAAGTCAGGTTAGAATCAAAAATATTGACTCTAACCTGACTAGGGTCATTTATTGACGCTCAACCCCCATGGAAATGACTCCTGTCTTAGCAAAGACAGGAGTCATGCCCCCCTGCCCAATGGCCATGCCCAGTGGACTTCTGTCAAGAATGTTAAGAAAAATGGCCAGGGTAAAAATTAAAACAGAAAAATTAATTCCATAGCAATCGATGAAAAGGGTGGAAAGTAATCATAATGTGTGTTTAAAAAATGTGTAGCAGTTTCAATTAACAATAAACCAATAAAACAAATATTGTATTAATAATTTAAACAACAATTGAAAAATAATAAAAAACATGTTATTAAATAAATAATAAATAGTTATTTAAAAACATGAATGGAAAATTATTTAAATATATTTGAATGTTCTGTTAAGTAAAAAAATGTGCATATGTATATATTATAAATAAATGTAGTTTGAAGCAATATGTTTAAAAATTATGAACTTGTTATTATAAATGTTCTTATAATTTTAATTGTATAATATATATGTAAATATTATCTAAAAAAAGTGAGCACGAATTCTCCAAAAATAAATACCCACACCACAAAAAATACTTACCCATAAATTATTCTACTTCCTATCCATAGCCACTAAAACGCTGGCAACTCACTGCTAAAAAGAATTAAGCAAGTAAGCAAGTTTTTTCCGAACAACTTGTTAAATAAATAGCCACACTTCAACAAAAAAATAATGCATACACACCCCCCAAAAGTGTTTTACCCATAAATTAAAAAAACATATGAATCCCCTAAAACGTTTGCATCCCTTTCGTAAAAGCAAAGATGCAAATTAAAAAAAACGTTTTTAACTAAACAACCAAACCATCCAAAAAATAAATACCCAATCCGAAAAATAATCACCCATAAATCACCATATAAACTAACATCTAAAACCTTTTTTTTACATATTTTTTGGGGGGGGAGTGCAACCCTCCCCCAATTCTCCTGTTACCTCACTCATTTGGGGGAAGAAGGAGGTTACCACCCCAACCCTCTTTTAAACCCACCAATTTTTCAACCCAATCCCCAAAATTAAGTATCCACATTAATTCTTAACTTCTAAGAAGGCAAACTCACCAAACCGCACATGACAATACATATTCAAATTCTTACCTATACCTACCTGAAGACATGGTAAGGAAATGAGTAATAAAGATGTGCGTGGTAAAGGCATGCCTGGAAAAGGTAAATATGTGGTATAGACTGTGTGGTAAAGGTACCACATGGTAAGGGCCATGTTGTAAATCTTACAAACCGTGTTGAAGACATGTAAGTCTGTGACTGACTGTGATTGCTTGCACTTCTGGCCTATCAAGGCCCCTGCCCGTCACAGCATATCTCTATCAAAATATGGTCCAGTTTGCCCTACGCACCCTACGGACTCAGCTCTTTCTTTGGCTCTCACAGCTAAGCTGGTCCTCTGGTTCAGTTTTGGCTCAACTCTTCCCTTAAATTCTCTGGCGTGACTGTTCCTACTGTTCCAGATTTCATATCCAGGCCAAGACTGTACCTCTTACTAACTCCAATTTCATTGGTGGGTGAAGTGTGAATATTCATCTTTTCTAAGTTTGTGAAGCCTTCCCTGCATACCTAACCTACTTTGAGGATTTCATAAAGTTGGCAATTTTTTTTTAAGGTGGGTAAAAATATCATATGAATTTGTTTTTCCTGGTAAGAAACTTCTGTGACATAATGTTCATGCAAACACTTTCTGTGATGGTATTCTCAACCCAAAATGTTTGTAACCGTAAACGTGACTTCATGGAAAAATTGGGCATTATACACACATTTTACCGCTTATGAAATACAAATGAGATGCTACTTTGTGTTACTTTGGGGCAACTTTACAGAACAAACCATGTTTTGTACTGGAAAGTATATCCCCAAATCAACATTTTGTGGAGAGTTTCCATCAATTTTCTGATGCAAACCCTCTGCAAAGATTTGATAAATTTGGGCCAAACTTTGTGGTGAGTGCAAGAATCCTATTCTAGCATCACAAGAATTAGGCTACAAGGAACAAAACCCAGCACTTGGAAGAGTTTGGTTTCTCTCTCTTCCTTTCCAGCCGGGTACCTGTCAGCATCCTGCAGTGCCCTGTGATGTCCGACTCTCACATTTACAGTTTACCCACCCTTCCACGCATTTAAAATATAAGTTAGCGTGTAGTGTTTTTCAGAGTTTTTCATGGGAGTTTTATTGTATAATTGTTTTGGAGTGATTTCCTGTTTGATTGTGTGCGGGTAATAGATGAAGTGTTCAGGGTCATACTGGGATTTGCATTGGTGATGGAAATATTGAAAATAAATAATAGGCAGATTTTTTTTCTTCCACCTATTGGCTGGTGTTTTTTGGCTGCAACCTTCTTTTACTGTAAGAGATTGATTCACAAATGTAGGAGTCCACAGCGGGATTCCTGGTCACCGCAAATGCAGTTAGGAATACAGATTTTTTTGCAATGAGTGGAGGGAAATCCATACTTGTGAATCCCACCAAGGAAGTGGGAGGTGAGCAATCCAAGGCATGACCTGCCTTGAAAGTTTGGGAAAAGCCCACAATTATATACATTTGTAGGAATTCCCAAACTGTGATCTGACCCCTTTTTATCCTGGAAATGTTGAAATATTTACTCCAGCAAAGACCACAAGAAACTCCCGTTCCAGGGTGGGAGGGGGAATGGATCCTACCAATATTTGGGATAAGATAGGGAAATGGGATTGTCCATGAAGAAAACATTTTCCTTGTGGAGGAAAAGGCAAAGCTTGAGTATGTACAGAGGGCTCCATTACTTCTGTGTGGACCTCTCCAATAAGAAGAATTCCATACAGGAAAAAGGGAGTCCTTTGGAATAACACATGATGTTTCCAGAAGTATGGCTGAAATTATGCTCTGGGCGCTGCTTTGCAGTCATAAATATGAGAATTCTTACGAATTACAAAACGTAGCAAACCTGTACTCGCACATAAGGGTAAATTAGCGGGTGCCTTTTTGCTTCTTTTTGTTTGAATGTTGCGCAGTGTGTGTGTTGGGGGGAGTCTCATCTTCGGCATGTAGAGTTTTTTATGGTTGCCCAGGAACATGCCCCAAATAGTTGCTTGAGGGTGGAGTGGTAACAGCGAATGTGCGAAATTTGCTTTTGTGTAATTATGCAAAATTTCTGGAAAATTATGCATAATTATGAGTTATTACACAAAATGACAATTCATGATTTAGGCGGTCATTATGAACATGGCGGTAAAGACCGCCGACCGCCGTGTCGGCGGTGAACAGAATCCCGCCGTTGGCGGTGAATGGAAACCCGCCATATAATGAACGAAAAACCCAACCCTGCCAAAAATTCCAGACCACCACTCCCCGCCATGATTCTGTCGGCGGGAATCCCGGCCCACCCCACCCCGCCACCGCCAAGCACACCCACATCCCACTCTCCAAATAATGATGCACAAATCACCTCGGTGGACAGTGGAGGCCAGACGACCATTGGCGGCTGCGACCATTGGTGGCAAGTGGACTCAACAGCAACAAGTGCACACATTGAATAGGCGTATCACACACCTGACACACATCCAGAACCCCATAAAACACCCCCAGACACACCCCACAATCCCTTGCAACAAAACCAGGACAAGAAGACGGAGAGCACCAAAGACAGACAGCGAACGGCAGCATACAGGAGACGCACATCGACCCACAGAGGAGCACCCTTACCCGTCCCCAGTCCCGATGCCATCCGCCACGCTCACCATGTCCCCCCCCAAAAATCCACGGTTCACCAAAAGGGAGCTAAGGACCATGGTGGACGAGATCCTAAAGGTGGAGCCACAAGTATTCGGGCCGAGATGCAGCACACACCCATTGCGTGGAAATTGGAGCTGTGGCAGACCATTGTCAACCGGGTGAATGCAGTGGGACACCATCCACGCACCAGGGACGACATCCGGAAGAGATGGAACGTTCTGAGGAGGAAGATCAGGGCCATGGCATCTAGGCACCACATCGCAGTGGGAGGGCCGCCACCAACACCACCCGACTACACCGACTGGGAGGAGAAGGTCCTCGCCATCCTGCACCCAGAGGGACTCACTGGACTCACTGGAGGAATGGACTCGGGTAAGTCATGTACAATTACCCCATATACAACACATCTGCAATGCATGCACCACCCCACCCACACCCAGCAGGACCTACACCCCACCCATACATTACCCACCACATCCACCACCCTGCAATACCTACAACCCACTAACAGGTCCACATCACTCCCGCTGTGCACAGCCACCCACCCCTGCATGTGCCCACAATGGAACAATACCCCCTACCACAATGCAACCCCACCACTGGCGCTATATGCTATGTCAACCTCACAAAGGCACCCTGGAAGGCCAATGAAATTAACACCAGCACAAAATAGCACAGTCCTGTACACCTCAAACCTACATGCATATGTAACAGACATGTGTATGTCCCCCAACAGGCACCATCACCCATGCAACCCTAACAGACGGGACAAGGAGTACCACTGCCCTCCAGGGAGACAGAGCCACCTCACAAGACCTTGGCAAAGGATCCCTGGAGACTGATGAGCAGGCAGGCCCCTCACACAGTCCTGGATTCTCAACATGCAGCAGCCCCACCCAGGAAACCACTGTCACCCCTACCACCCAGTCAAGACCAGCAGGCCAGGAGAGGCATACCCACACCAGTGTACCCAGGGCACAGACTGGTGGAACACAGCTACAGAGGCCACAGTCTCCCACTCCCAACATGCAGGAAGGAGAGGGCCCCAGTACAAGTGGCACGTCCAGACCTGTGCAGGGGACACCGGGGGCTAGGGCAAGTTCAAGTGCCCCAGTGGGCCAGGGGGGAGGCCACAGGATGGATGTAGCAGCCCAGGATGTTATTGCACAGGTATTGTGGGCCTACCAACATACCCAAGACAGGTTGGCACAGATTGTGTCCACCCTGGAGCAAAGTCAGAGGATGCAGCAGCAACAACACCAACAGGCCATGGAGCAGTGGAAGGAGCACAATCCCACAATGGCCACCATTGCTGGAGCACTGCTGCAGTTGGTAAAAAAACAGTCTGACACCCACACCGGACAAGAGGCCCCCACAACAGCCCTGGACAACCAGCATCTGATGAGCCAAGCACCAGAAACATCCCAGGAAATACCCTCCCAGGAAACCCAAGGGCCAACCATGCCACCCCAAGAAGCTCCACAGCAGGCGCACAGACGTACACTTAGGCCAAGATATGGCACTGGAAACCCAGCTAAGAACAAGACCCCCTCTAATAATTGACTCTGCTACTAATGCAAAGCAACCATCCCACCCATTCACCAACAGCCACCAAGTTTGTTTTGAGGACACCCAACCCTTACGATTCCCGTCGCAGTATATAGCACAATCACTAAATTCTACCAATAAAACACATTTCACACCTGTAACACTGTCCCCTGTCTTAAATTGTGAACAAAGTGGAGTACGGATGCAACTAGCAGAGAAAAACGTTATTGTCAATTTGTGCTTGATGGTGGTACTGTGCCCCCAAATGGTGGCAAGGAGGGAATGCATATATTTTCTGTCAGTACCATGCAGAAGTGGTCCATTTATCGCCTATCATGACCAATCCCCCCTATATGACAGAGCACACTAACAGTATTATTCACTAACCCCAATGACATGCTTAAGTCTCACACAGTTATTGGAAGTAGAGTTGTATCAGTTGGTTCCTGGAATGGACATCTTCCCCTTCCTCATCCTCACCATCACTCTCCTCACCTCTCTGAGGTAGCTGATCAGGACCTATAGCACCCTCCACCTCCAAGAGGGGGATAGAATATCTCACTGCTTCATTGTGCAGCATGCAGCAGGCCACCACTATTCTACACACCTTATCAGGCCCATAGACCAGGGAACCCCCAGATATATGTAGACACCGGAATCTAGACTTCAGGAGACCTATAGTACACTCTATTACCCTCCTAGTACGTCCATGGGCCTCATTGTATTTCCTCTCTGTATCCGTCCTGGGATTCCTCACTGGTGTCAGGAGCCAACGCAAGTTTGGATAGCCAGAATCACCTACAAAATGGTTCAATACAGACTCTTCATTGTAATGTCCCTTAGTCAGACAGGCTGTTTTTCTGCAATGTGTCAGCTAGTGACAGGTAAACTTACCTATGATCCACCCTCTGTCCTCTTGTAGTGTTCCATCTTCTGTGGCACACTACTGTTCCTCAACAGAAATGAATCATGGACTGAACCTGGAAACATGGCATTCACACGTGAAATGTACTGGTCTGCAGTACACACCAATTGGATGTTCATGGAGTGAAAGTTCTTCTTGTTTCTGTACACCTGTTCACTCACTCTAGGTGGGATGATGGGTATGTATGTGCCATTGATGGCACCTATGACATGGGGAATGTTTGCAAAGGCAGCAAAATCAGACTTGATGGCAGGGAGGTCAGCACTTTGGGGGAATCGCACATAGGATTGCAGATGTTATACATATACATTCAGAAATCTTGTCAGTACCTGGCTGAACGTTGGCTGTGAGAAACCAGCACCCATGCCCACTGTCACTTGAAATTAGCCTGTGGGCAGGAAATGGAGTGCGGAGAGCACCTGCACCTCAGTTGGAATGGCATGCTGATTACGATTTCCCAGAGTTAGTGCAGGATCCAATAATGCACAAAGGTCCTGAATAGTTGCACGTGTGAGTCTGTAAGTGATTATGATCTGACGCTCCACCATGGTCCCCATATCCACAAGTGGTCTATACACCGATGGTGCCTTCCTCGCCACAAGGGTCGGTACCTACGAGGGGTTACAAAAAGGAGTGATGAAGACACATACATAGGCACACTTCTCAACATTTCTGCACTGCATTGTTCATTGTCATGTCTCTACAATAACTGCTTCCTGACAGATATACATGTACATCACTAGGAGGGAACAGAGTAATTCATGTGTGCTACTATACGGAATGGATAGAGGCCTAGGTGCTTCATGTGGCTAGTAGGCCCTGCATTGTGAGAAGTAGGAAATTCAAGATGCGTAGGTGATGGCAAAATGTCTGCCCACAGTAGATCTGCCCCTTCATTGTGGAAGTGACCTCATACCGCTAGCAGTTGCGTCACAGCGTAAGGCGGTGTTGACTGCTGTTCGCACCCTCATTGGCTAACATGGATGCCAATGGGGAATCCTGGTGTATCATGATTGCCGCCGCCGGTGACGGTGCATACCGCCGCGGAACATAGGCGCTTTCGTCATCGTTTGATCACTTGACTCCCTGATCTCGTGCTGACAGGTACTCCACTCTGTGTACTGCTGTGGCCTGCCTCTGGCTATGGATGTGCCAAATGGTGCAGGTGAAAGGGCCCCGGCCTTCACCCAGGAAGAACTGGAGAAGCTAGTGGACGGGGTCCTGCCCCTGTACGGCAAACTCTACGGACGGCCAGAGGTACAGGTGAGTCTGGGTTTGGAGGGCACTGTGTGTGTAATGAATGGTGTGGATTGGACATATGTGTGCTCCTCTGAGCCTGCATGGGCCATGGTGCATGGAATGCTGCGTGCGACTGTCCTGTATGTCTGTGAGTACTGTCCATCCCATGTTGGACAATTTTCCAGCTGTTCCTATCGTGCAAGTGCCTGACCTCTGTGTTCATTTCTGTGTCGCCCTTCGAGGTCAGCGCCCACCAGAAGAGGGCACATTGGCATGTAATCGCAAAGGAGGTGCGGCCCCGGGGGGGTCTACAACCGGGTGGAGCACCCACTGTCGAAAGAGGTGGGCGGACCTGCGGCGCTGGGTGCGAAAGATCAATGAGGCCCAGCTGGGGATGTCCTCCCAATGTGGAAGGGGTGCCCATCAGACACTGACCCCCCTCATGCAATGGATCCTGGCAGTGGTGTACCCAGATCGGGATGGGCGCTTGAAGGCTGCACAGCAGTCACAAGGGGGTGAGTACTCATTGACAATACTGCAGTCTGGAAGGATAACTGGGTGTGCAATAGGGCTCATGCTGCTTAGAGCAGGGAATTTGACTGGTGTCCATCTACTGTATGTTCCCCAAAGGGTGTAGGGGTGTCCCTGTCAGGTTTCACCTACCTCAGCTCCAAAAGTAATTCTGGGGATGGGTGTAGAGCAGTATTCTGGTCAGTAGTCAGGGGCATGGCCATGGGCATAGTGTACGGTGCTGCCTGTTGGGTGTGTTTGCTGGTTGGGTGTATGTCTGGCCATTCTGTATCTGCATTCAGCTATTTACAGGTGTCTCTCCTGTTTTGTCTCCCCATCCCTGTTCTCTTGTGTTGGTTTGGTACAGCATCAACATCAGGCGAGGGAGCTGAGGCACCGGCAAGTGGGGAGGCAGCGGCCCACGGATCCTCTGTGGCAGAGACAATGGACGCCCAGGGGACCAGTGGGTGGGAGGGCGAGGGGACTTCCACGGGGGAGGCTACTACCACAGGAGGTAGTGACTCTGAGACCTCCTCCGATGGGGGTCCCCCGGCGGTGGCGGACCCTAGTGCACACACCCCTACCGTGAGATCTTCCGCCACCCCCATACCATCACCGCCCTCCCTTCTGCTCTCCACCCTGAAAGATGGGTGTCTCCTTCACCCCAGGCACCTCCTCCCCTGCCCCAGTCAGCCCTGCTGCCCTCACAGAGGAGGCTTTTGACCTCCTGAGAACCATCTCTGTAGGGCAGACAACCATCATCAATGCCATCCAGGGGCTAGCATCAGAGATGCAGCAGACCAATGCCTATCTGGATGGCATTCAGGATGCCGTGTCTGCCCTACAGAGATCTTTTCAGGCTCTGGCCTCCTCTCAGATGGCAGCCAGTTTCCCTGGCCATTCCGTCCCCCCTCCAACCTCCTCTAGCCCTTCCAGCACCCCACTCCCTTCACCTGTCCAAAGCACACAATCAGACCCGTTGACAGGCACATAAACACACAAGAAGCACACTTCAAAACACAAGCACCACACCTCCCACCACAAGCATTCACACAGCCAACAGACACCTGCACACACAACAACGTCCACTTCCCCCAGTGTGCCCACCTCTTCCGCCTCCCTGTCTGTCCCCACTACATCCCCACACTCATGCACTGCACCTTCACTCACTGTTACTGCTCCTCTTCCTGCACTCACCTCAATAGCAGACTGCCATACATGCACCCCATACACCACACCTGCACTCACCACCTCTACTGTAGTTGACACATGAAGCACACTCACCAGACTTTCAGACACCCACCCAACATACATCCACACTAGCTGTCTGCCTTCTCCCACTGTGCCCACCCCCCAACTCCCAAGACACACAAACGCACCAAGACACCCACCCATCAGACATCCACCACACGACAGCATACTGAACAGTTACCTGCACCCACTACACGCACCCCTACACCCCATACATCCACTCCCTCTGCCTCCACTCCCACGCCCTCATCCACACCCACCCCAATTGTTCCCAAGAAACTTTTCCTCTCCTGTGCTGACCTCTTCCAGCCCACTGGCCTACCCGTCTTGTCCCCAAACGTGCCCACCTCATTGCCCTTTCCGTTCCTTCCACATCACAGCCCACCCTGGTCCACCCTTCACATTCCCGTGCCCCTTTCCCAGAGAGAGAAGAAGGCCCGGTGAGAGCCTAGGCCATCCAGCTCCACCAGAGCCAAACAGCCCCCACCCCCTTCAAAGGAGAAGCCCACCCCCTCCACAAGAAAGTCAAAGGCCCACCCCCATCAAAAATCCCCACCCCCCACCACCCCTTGCCCCCCTTCCGTGAGGTGCCTGGATCCCAATATGGTGCCCCGTTCTGTGGAGTACCCAGCACTTGTGGGAGTCAGGTGGGGCCCGTTGTGGCCCATGACAATTGGGATTTTACGGACTGGCCATTGGCCCTGTTTGTACTGTTTGGCTCAGTGAGCTTCTTATTAAAGTTTCTGTGTGGCCTGTGTTTGGGCTGCATGCAGTTACACCCTGGTGTTTGTTTTGATTTTTTATGGGTGTGGGGCTTTTGAATATACTATGGTCAAGTTGCATTAGCCTTCGGTCGGGTACATACCTCTTGGTATGGGGTGTATGACTTGTCCTGCTGGGAAGGGTTGAGGGGGCGTTGCCTGATGGGTGGAGTGGGTGGGTATGTAACTGTGCCCTTTGCTCCCCTGTGTCGTAGGTTGTGGTACTTACCGTCGTCGTCTTTGTCGGCGGTCTCGGTCGTGTAGGTATATGGCAAGGAGCAGGGCCGGCATGATCTGCAGCTCTCTATCCATGGCTGCCGCTGCACGTTCTGTGGGACTCCGGTACGTGGTTCCTTATATTTGGTTAATTTCCGCCTGGCTTTGTGTGGCGGTGATTCCCGGCCTGGAACTGACGGCGGAATGGTGGTTCATAATTTGATGGGCGGGTTGGGCCTTTCCGACGGCCTGTGGGGGGACTCTGTCATCATCGGCAGGACTCCTCTCCTGGCGGTGGGTGGTTCGCGGGATGCGTGTTTCGTTTGGATCATTATTTGGCAGTCCGGACCGCTCCTCTGTTGGCAGTTTCTACCGCCGGCGTAGCGGAACGGATTGCCACGTTCGTAATGAGAGCCTTAGTGCTATTTTTTAGCATGAAACGCATTCTCGCATCAATTTTGTGCACGAGGATGCATTTCACTTTGAAATATTAGCACGGAAAATGCAAGTGGCTTGAGAAGGAGCCACTTTGGTTCTGGTCGTTTGCGTTATTCCTGCCTGCTCACATAGTTCAGTTTTACTGCGAACAGCGTGTAATTACAGGATGTTGCATAATAGCACAATTGTGCGTAACAAGCTGAATAAGCAATTCACAAAAGTACTGAATATCCTTGTTTTTTAGATTTTAGATTATATTTTCCTAACTGGCACCTTCTTAAGGAGAGACTTGACACCTATCACATGTAATCTCAAGTACAAGGTGGTACCATGGCTATTGGGAGCATTGACATATTAATGATTTGTGGGGCCTTGGACAAGACATATTTTAGAACAACTTCAAATGTATTACTCAATTTCAGCAGATTGAGCCCTGCTAATGCCAAACAATATTGGATTGTGTGTTAAATGAACAGAAATTGGGGTATGGAAAAAACATCTGAGAGCTCTGGCTGCCTATCAACCCCAACCAAAGAGTCAGAAATAGTTTGAGCAGGCCTTGATAAAGACATTTTTTAAGCTTGGACCTCAATGTTTTTGTCTTGCAACATCTTTTTTGTCTAACAAAGCACAAAAAGATCACCTTGAGTAACTGTTCTAGGATATTAAAGGTTCACTTAACCCTAACTGATCTGACTGTCAGATTTAGACATGTGAATGTGTTTGGTCATTCTTGAAAAAATTAAAGAAACTATCACACACCTTCCCAAGAGTCATGCGTCATTATAGGGTTGCCCACATCCATCCAACAGTTGTTGAGGAGTCGCAGATGGGCTCAACCGACCAAGTCGAGAATTCTTAGGTGGTGAATGTGAACTCACCTGGTGGTGAGGTACGTAGGGCATCACAGTGTGGCTAAAATCGCTGCAACTGTACCCAGATCAGTATATGTTATTCAGTGGGCGTGTCACTGTGAGATATTAAAACAGAAGGGAGCGATTTAAGGGAGTATTTGTGTTCCCAGATCTATGGGAGACTGTTACTTCGTTCAGCCTTGCCCCCCCCTTCCCGCTTAGTTTTTGTAAGAACTCTGGGCCAGATTTAGAGTTTGGCGGATGGAGTTACTCAGTCACAAACATGACGGATATCCCGTCTGCCGTATTACAATCCCATTATATCCTATGGAAATCATAATACTGCGGGTGGAATGACCGTCAAGTTTGTGACAGAGTAACCCGTCTGCCAAACTGTAAATCAGACTCTAAGGCCCATATTTATACTTTTTTAGCGCCGCATTTGCATAATTTATTTACACAAAAGCAGCGCAAACTTACAAAATACAATTGTATTTTGTAAGTTTGTGCCTATGGGTGAGTATGCTCCTATGTATCTAGCCAGCCTGCTTCTCCCATTTTAAGAAAGCCACTGGAATGGTGACTTCGTGGGTGTTTTATGGCGGAGTGCACAATGCGCGTGGAACTGTAGCCTATCAGTGATCACAAATAAACCCTGCTTCACAACTGGCATCCTTGCTGCAATAGTGAGAATCAAAGCACTGCTGCAAAGGTTTTCACCATTCCAAGGTGTGAGGTTTAAGAATATCCTTCTAAGTTCTCTTTCCCTGCCTCGCCCCTCCTCTCCTCTCTCTTTCTGTATTGTCTCTACATAGACTATGACCTTCGGTGAGAAAAATGGGGCGAAGCAAGAGAAGGACCAAGAGGTAGAGAGAAAACTATGGTGAGAGAGGAGAAGTAGAGGGGAGGAGGGTGGAAGGGAGGTAGAGATGAGGTAGAGAGAAATGCAAGGTAAGGAGTGGAAGGTAGCCAGAAAGATACAGAGAGGAAGAAAGAAGAACAGGAAGGCGGACAAAGAGGAAGGAACATAAGTAGGTGTTAGAGTGAGGTAGAGAGAGCTAGAGATAGGGACTCGGAAATGTAGAGAGAAGGCGAGAGTGGGGTACAATGAGGAGTGAGGTATAGCGGGAGGTAAAGTAGGAAGGAAGGTCAGACAGAGAAGGATACAGGCCGTGCAGTGTAGGGATAGACAGGTAGTGAGACAAGTGTAGATGTGCAAGGTAGCTAGAGAGTGGAAAAGTAGAGAAATCGGAAAATAAGAAGTGAGGTGTACACAGTAGCGGCTGGTGGCTGGAAGGGGTGGGGAGGTGGGGGGCTTTGCGCATAGCAGGGGGCACCGTGTGGAGCGGGGGGTGCAGATGGGCAATAAAAATAATAATAAACTTACCTGCCCCTCCGTGATCTGCTGCTCCTGCAGCCTCTCGTCTTCTTCAGCCCTCCCCAACCAATGCTGATGCTTCTCTAATGCTGTTACACATCATGAAAGAAGTGCCAAGATTGGCCTGAGCGAGCAGAAATGCTGCTCAGGGAGGGAGTGGGTTCTCCGCACTTGGCCTCCACCAGGCTGTGCAGCACTGAGTGCGCATGTCAGTTTGGCCGGCTTCACACGGCCGGCCAAACTGACATGCGCACTTAGAAGTGTGCACATACCACTCCTCCTCTTTAGTCACGTGAGGGTGGCTGGCCCCGTCCCGCCCTATGAAAGCTGAAAAATAAAGGGATAATAAAATAATTTTATTTTTCTGTTTTCACTAGCGGGGCGACGCTCCTCAGCCATTGCGGAGGGCCCGCCCCTGGGTACACATCAAGTAGATGGACTAGTGAGTCGGAGAGGAAGGTAGAGATAGAAAGGGATAGAAAATGATGAGGTAGAGAAAAGAGGTTAAGCAGAGAGACATAAGTGAGGTAGGAACAGAGAGGTGAGGGTGACATAGTGGTAGATTCAGGTGGAGAAAGAGGTGAGGTAGCCAGATGTATAAAGAGATGAGGTGTGGGGAGGATAGGGGGTGGAAGTAGAAAATGAGGTACAGAAAAAGATGAGAGAAAGAGGGGGTAATGATAGAGAAAGAAGGAGTTTGGAGAAATAAACTTAGCAAGAAAGGAGTACGCTAATGAGACAAGCAAGGGAAAGAGAACAGGTAGCAAGAGAAAAAGGGGTGTTGAGGTGATATATCCAACAAAAAGTGAGGTACAATGAAAGGTTAGGGGGTTAGTGAAATATGGGGGAACAGTTCTTTTATTCTTTCAGTGTTAGCACTTTCACCAGGGTCCTAATCCCCACTTTACACTGCTGATGCTGGGTGACGCATAGCTAGTACTTGGCTCCTCTCTCTAATGTGGCAGCTAATTTACTAGGAAATGTGTCCCCAAATCTCAAACCCCTGGCTCAGATCCCACTGTCTAGATTTAGTGATCTGTTAAATGTTGACATCTCCCAATCCTGCACTTGCTCAGCACACCCAACACCAGCACTTCTCCCCAACCAAAAAGAAATGGCCCTGCAGGCTCTGCCTGGGACAATGGAAGTAAAGCATCTCTGAATATATCACCTGCATCTTAATTAGTATGTATAATGCCCCCCGCTCCTCCTTTCAGCATATAATCTAGTAGTTTTATGCTACACGTGCACCATAGGAATGTATTCACAAGCCCTTATAAAGGAGTGAAAACATCAAACTCTCAGTGAAAAGCACCAGAGTGCCACAGTGGCCACTCGGCTCTGGGAAGGACCCCTACCCTGGCCTCAGTGGTGCACTACAGGTTGTGAGAAGCACCACAATGTCATGGAGGCCACGCTGCACCCAGTTATGTTCTGCTGAAAGTCTTGCCCTGATTACCTTAAATCATTCTTAAACAGATTGTTTTAAATGCTGTTTTCCTTTGATTTAGTTTAATGTGGGTGATATTTGAGTCTATTGCAGACATTTTGCAGAGAAATCTGTTTCATGCAACATTCATAAAAAAAGTTTCTTTTAGATCAAAAGAGGGCCTCACATATGGAAAATGTGGGGGTGCAACAGAGATTATTTGCAGCAATATTAGTCAGCTGCTGCTGTGTTACAATATTGATAAGACGCGTCACTATCCCTGAATATCAGATGTAAACTCGTTTAGAATTTGGAGGAATGTGCCTGGCACTGTCAGTGACCTGGATGAAGAGGGCCTGAAAGAACTGAAATTGGATAACAAATTCTAATCTGTTCCGAACAGGGGTGCCCAAAATACGTTTGGCCCAGGTCCCCCAAAATTCTTAGGATGTTCCTGAAGCAATCGACTCTCTGAGACCAAGGGCCTCTTTTAGATTTCAGTGGAGGGGTTACTCCATAACAATGAAAATCTAAGTCCCATTGTTTCCGATGGGATTGGGATTTCGGCGGAGGGGATATCAGTCACCGTTGGGATGGAGTAACCCCTCTGCCGAATATAAATCTGGCATGAAGTTGTGGAAGAAATGCATGGAGAAGGACCACGCTTATTTTAAAGAGATATTCCTTTGGCCAGTTTCACACAGTTAAAGCTACTGGGAATGTGAAGTCCATTCAGCCCAGAATTTGTGGACAGAGCGCTTCAGGGAGGCCAATGACCTTCGGATACCACTGGCTACCTCCTTACCCGTGTCCTCACAGGAATGGCTTGACTAAAGTTCAGACAATAAGAACCTGCACTGTTTACACCACAGAGGGCGGCATATAGAATTGTGGATGGACAGCAGTGAATAATAGGGATATTTTTCACAAGGTTCCTGAATGACATCAAATAACCTACACTTCCTGAGCCAAACTTGATGAAATTATCTCTGCGTTAAACGTCATCAGGTCGTTCTGTTGTTTTACGTGTTTTGAATGCAGCACTCAAGCTGCTTTGAATCGCCGTCTTCAGATTCCTGCCATGGCCCGGAAGTGAACTTTTAATTCAATAGGACGGCGTTCCAAGCTAGAGCCGCGTCTTCAGAGCATTGAGGGCGCCTGGGGCGGACCCCTTTCTTCAGGACACCTGCAAGCAATAGCTGCAGGGTCCGGGGACCCCCTTGAGTGGGGGCGCAGCTCAGAGAGGCTGCAGATGAATGCACCGCTGTCTGGTTGTCTCTGCGCCAGGACCCCTGGTTCTAAGGGGAGCACCCAGGGCAGAGGGGCACCAGGCTGCACTGGGCACCTCGGAGGGGCACTGCTGGTTGTGGAAGCATCTCAGAGTCATGGAGGCCAGGCTGCTCTGGGAAGGACCCCCTGACCTCGGATGTGCACAACAGGTTGTGAGAAGTATCACAGTGTCATGGAAGCCACGGTGCACTGGGAAGGACCTGTCCCCTTGACCTCAGTCTGGTGCACAACAGGTTGTCAGAAGCACCACAGTGTCAAAGAAGCCGCGGAGTTCTATGAAGGACCCCAGCCCTGGCCGCAGATGTGCACTGCTGGTTGTGAGAAGCGCCACAGGAGCCACACAGCACTGGGAAGGACCCTCCCCTGACCTCAGATGTGCACTGCTGGTTGTGAGAAGCGCCACAGCAGCCACACAGCACTGGGAAGGACCCTCCCCTGACCTCAGATGTGCACTGCTGGTTGTCAGAAGCGCCACAGGAGCCACACAGCACTGGGAAGGACCCTCCCCTGACCTCAGATGTGCACTGCTGGTTGTGAGAACCGCCACAGCAGCCACACAGCACTGGGAAGGACCCTTCCCTGACCGCAGATGTGCACTGCTGGTTGTGAGAAGCGCCACAGCAGCCACACAGCACTGGGAAGGACCCTTCCCTGACCGCAGATGTGCACTGCTGGTTGTGAGAAGCACCACAGCAGCCACACAGCACTGGGAAGGACCCTTCCCTGACCGCAGATGTGCACTGGTGGTTGTCAGAAGCATTACAGTGTCTTGGAAGTCAAGCTGCTCCGGGACGGACCCCCACCTTTGACCTCAGTGGGCACCACAGACTGTGAGAGGGGCGTCTCAAAACTGTATGGATCAAGATGCCTTGGGAAGGACCCTCTTGTGGACCTCAGTGGTGCACTACAGGGTGTGAGAGGCCTCACAGTGCCATGGAGGCCACACAGCTCTGGAAAGGAACCCAGTCCTTGACCTCATGGAGCCCCAACGGTTGTGAGAAGCATCACAGTGTCCCTTGCAAGATGAACCCCTGTAACCTAACAGTACGGCAGGGTGAAAGAGGGGTTTGGCAGTCCCCACGGGACCTCACTAACTTCCTTTGGCCTCAGAGCGACATCAGTGCCCCTGGACCACTGTGCCCCACAAAGATCCATCCTTTGACACCAGAGGAGCACCGGAGTCTGAAGGAGACACCCAGCAGTACCTTTTGGAGCCACGCTGCCCCGGAAGTTCTTCATAGGTAGAGGGTCACCGGGTTGTCACGGCTTCACGTCACTGTGATACCCACCCGTTGACTACAGAGGCACCCCACAGATTGTGAGGGATGCAGCAAGAGTCCTGTTGGAACTCTGCTTGCTCAGGGTGGACCCTGCTTCTACCTCAGACCCGGAAGCGCATGTTTTACAAGGGATGTGGCAGACTACCTAGGTTTCTCTGACTAGGCCGCAGGGGCCTCTGCTCCCCAAGTCTGCTGAAATCCCTGGACCACCTTAGAAACACCTCACTTCTCAAAGATATCCACTAACGTCCTCGAGAGCCCATCGTACCACTACTGTGTCTACACAAAGCTTTCGGCAACATGGTGGTCACAGGCTGGGCCTTTTTAGCCGTTGATGCTTGCCAGGTCAGTGAAACAAGTACCCACTGATTGCCCCACAGTGACGTAGCAAGACTGCGGCAGGAAGCCACAGGATTGTAACTTTTTGCAACACTCCGGTGGTGCTAATCACTGCTCCATATTTACAAGGAGATGTCACACTATTTTTGTGGCTTTTCGACTCCTTGTGATATATGGGCCCCTCCGACACAGTTTTCTTCGTCAGAGGGGTGTGCAGTGGGTGTTGCAGTGGTTGTTCCATCGCAACGCCCATTGCTTTTGACGCTGCCCCAGATTTACGAGAAATCGTAAACCTGAGGCAGCGCCAACAACTAACGCCACTCCAGGGGTGGAGTTAGCATGGCAAAACGAGGAGGAATATTTTTATTCCTCCTCGTTTTTTGCTTTTTTCTATGTGTGCTGCGTTCTGCAGCACACATAGAAGAAGGAAAAAGCCATTGTAGATTGTTTATGCACCTTCCTGCACATAAATAATCACTCTTCTCACTCCCCTCAACGCACACACCCTCGCACTATGGTCACTATGGTGCAAGGATGCCTGCTTTGGCACCGGGAGCTTAATTTAGTGCCGGCGCAGGGGGAAATGCAGGGCTGCGCCGTATTCTTGTGAACACGGTGCGGCCCTGCGTTTCAAAGCTGGCACAGTGTGGTGCTGATGATTTTGGCGCAGCACTGCGCTTGCCAGTTTCTTGTAAATCTCGCCCACAGTTGCTGGCATAAGTGGCCGGCCATCGACGTGCTGCACTTATGCATTTTCGGATGTGCTCACGCCTCCTAACTAAAATAAATAACGTGTGTGTGTATATATATATATATATATATATATATATATCATTACTGCCGCCCGCTAAGATGCACCAACAGCACCTTGCACTTTGTGACGGCAATGCGTTCATCTTTTGTTTTTTTTTACCTTGAGAGTTTTTGTACCACGGTTTTGATATCTTACTTTTTATTTGGGAAATATTGTGCATGTTGTTTCACGTAAGGATTTTAAGTAATTGAACATAAATGCATTCATTCATTCATGAACCATTGATGCTTCGGGAGTACTTGCACACTGTGCATGGTCTAAAGCTGTGTGTTCTCTCCCCTCTGCCGATGTCACACTAGTTTATCTGCACCCCCCCCATGATAAGGACCTGCTGGAGTTTTGTTTGCTTCAGTGAGATGCAGCCAGGGCTGCCCACAGTGTACAGGCCACTAGTTGCTTGCACGATGCACGGTTTCGTGTGCAGGGTATCGGCTCTTTTGCACGGTGTTTGGAAAGCGAGGGGGGCGGGGGGGTTAAAGACACCAGTAAACATGATTAAGAAACACAACCCCCACCCCTTTAGTGAATGCATCATTTGCTATAAACCGAAGCGCCCGTTTCACACCTGTGTATTCTGAAGTGATTATTCGCTTTTCTTTTTAAAGTCTCTTGGTTTGTCCTCAAGGGCGAGCCCTGTACGCAGGGCTCAGGTGCAGGGGCCCAGTGTTGTCTTAGGGGCCCCTGCCTGAGCTGCTGACAGCTGGAAGCTCAATGCCAGGGGTGCCTCAAGTCTCTTTCTTGTCTCACCCGACACTTCCGGTCTCTTTATCTCGACAATGCCAGGACGCCTGGTCTTGATTCCACATCACACACCTTTCATCCACCACCCTACACCTTCTGCCCCCTTACCTCACCAGCACTGGGGCTGCCAAGTGTTGATTCCACATCACACACCTTTCATCCACCACCCTACACCCTACACCTTCTGCCCCCTTACCTCACCAGCACTGGGGCTGCCAAGTGTTGATTCCACATCACACACCTTTCATCCACCACCCTACACCTTCTGCCCCCTTACCTCACCAGCACTGGGGCTGCCAAGTGTTGATTCCACATCACACACCTTTCATCCACCACCCTACACCCTACACCTTCTGCCCCCTTACCTCACCAGCACTGGGGCTGCCAAGTGTTGATTCCACATCACACACCTTTCATCCACCACCCTACACCCTACACCTTCTGCCCCCTTACCTCACCAGCACTGGGGCTGCCAAGTGTTGATTCCACATCACACACCTTTCATCTACCACCCGACGCTTGCCGTCTCCTTATCACCTTTCGCGACTCTTCCTGGCTCTGATTCACCCAGGGTTTCCTTTTCTCCTGTTCTGCCTTTCTCTGCCTTTTCCGAGGCAGTTTAACTTGAGAAGTATGTCCTAAACCCACAAAATGACTGCCGGTGCCCACCACCTGCAACCACCGGCACAAATTAAGCACTGGCTGTACATGCACACAGTGCCAGTAGGACTCGGAGCTGTCACTGCAGGGTGCTCACAGTGTATTACAGGCTGTGTTTACAGGCCCGCAGAACACTGTCCTAGATTACATACACCTTGCAGGGCAGCTTTACACCCACCTTTGTCTCCATTGGCTACTGCAAAAACAGTATCTGCGGAGGTCGATGGACGCACAGAGTGAGCCTCCCACGTGTGATGTAAGACCCCGTCTTGCAGTAGCCGGTTAGCACAAAAACTGAATGTGACCAGTGTAATTTAAAACCAGGTAGGCCGCTCGCACTGGACGCACAAACACCTGATGCGTCCTTATTGTTTCGTGCGCCATTCTGCAAATAAAAAAATATTTTCGCGGTGCTAAACATTAATATGAAGAAAAAGGGGCTTTGTCAAATGTTACAAAAATGCCCGAGCCTGTTGATTATTTTTTATTTAAAAAACTTCCTTTCAGATTAAATATATATATATAAAATATGAGTCAAATTATTTAAATAGTGTAAACAGTGTCCAATAATAGGCACACCAGAAGTACAAATGTTAACAGTAGATATACCTCTCTCTATGTATGTGTACATATATGTATTTATATATATACATACATATGTATATATCTGTACATATATATCTGTGTGTGTATATATGTATATAGATACATCTATACGTGTGTGTGTGTAGGTATGTATGTATATATATCTATACATATATATGTGTGTGTATGTGTATGTATATATATATACATAGGTGTGTATATATGTGTATATATATATATATATATATATATATATATATATATATATATATATATATATATATGGGTGTGTGTATATATATATGTTTATATCTCTATACCTATGTGTGTATGTATATATACATATGTGAGTATATATATATATACGTGTGTGTATATATATGTATGTATATATATCTAATATATATATACGTGTGTGTATATGTATATATATACATATTTGTGTGTATATATATGTGTGTATTTTGTGTACGTATGTATTGTATGTACTTACTTCCTATGTGTACCTGTTAAAGCTCAGCGACTCTTTATTGAGCCGTTTACGAGTTACTCACAGGGAACTCTTCATTCGAGGGTTTCAGTGCACAAAGTGCACTTTTTAAATCCACCTGCAATTCTGCAGCAAATTCCCTCTTATTCTTCCGAAAATGTGGACACTTTTTGGTAGGCGGCCCCTTTCCTCAGTTGTGTATGGATGGATCAACGCAGGGGGCCGAGGGGGTGAGTTATAAGCCATTAAAAATGGATTTGTCGAAGGGACTCGTCCTTAATATCACATACGTGGGTGCGCACATACAATTTACATACACCTACATGTGTGTGTATACGTCACTACTGCCTCTCTCTCTAGTTCAGGGGTCCCCCCGCTAGCAGTTCGCTTCTTCGGTCATAGCTACGCCCTCTGCTCCCGGACTCGGAGTTCCCGGTGACTGCAGTTTGGGAAGTTCAGATATTACTGGTACACAAAAATACATTTAATGGATTTAAATAGCATTCACCTAAAAAGCGTCATTTGTAAGTTGTTCGTTAGCGATAAGAGAATATTTTCGTATTTCAGCAGCGCCCCTGTAACTAAAGCCATGGTGCACGTTCCTCAGTGCATTGGAGCATCCATTTGCCTGCTGCATTAGAATTATTTGATTCGGGTCAGCTATATATTATATAGCTCCTAGAATATATCTGAATGTGCACACAAAACCTTCTGTGACCACTGGTAAAGGATTTCATAGATTTAAATGACATTTTGAATAGTTGTGTCGATACAGACGTATCCATAGCGCCGAAGGCACAAGCTGCTGGACACAGTTACACCGAAGGGAAGGCGCTACCCTGAGAGCGGGCTGTGAAATTAGGCAGTTTGGGCAGTGGTCTTCGAGATTAAACTTGTCAAACATCAGACAATTACATCGAAATCTGAGCGTGCTTAGAAGGCAAACACATATTCTGCGAGCACCAGGAAACGTGATGTGCACTGTACTCGGGGTGAATGAATGAATATTTACTGGTGTGTCCATTAAAATCATGTCACTCGACATACACATAAAAAATGACATGTTTAGAAAGACTCATACAAGGCTTTCGTTCTCACACTCTCCAGGCATAACCGCATGTGTTTCGGTTTACTTTCTGGGAAAACAATGAACAAATCTCTAATGAATATTCATTAGTTCCAGTGGATTCACATTTGTATTAACAAAGGTTACTGTCTTTATTTAAGTAAGTGAGCCCCATGCAATGTACTCATGTGCCAATGTTTCCATAGCCACAGCTACAAAGTACATTTCCAAAAACAAATGTGCTACTACCACAACAGATGTACATTTGGACCAACAAATATATGTTTTCAAGAACCAATTGTGCATTCGCACATTGTCCACAACACATCACATTCACGGGAGTCAATTGAACATTTAAAAAGTTACTCGACCATAAACATGCTTAGAAAAAATGTATTATTACGGATATACATGCACTGAACCAAACAACATGCAAAGGACACAATCCCAGAATGGGCAACTTCTTACAGGGCACTACACAACCCTTCTCCCTCCATCACTGCCACAACCATTTACCTAAAACACGGACTGTGTATGAGAAAAGTCTTAGTCAAAGAATGTACCTAAAATAAAGAACTGAAAACATTAGAGAAAATACAAGGTTGCAAAGGATGCATACAACACTTGAGAAAATACACAGCCCCGAGGTAGCAAAAATACAACATTTAAGGTGCTCTGAGGAGTGACATGACACCACCATAAAAATCTTAATTCACCCTAGATAATCACTAATACACTACATGACAAAGCCCATTATTGCGTGTGAAGAAATAACTTTTGCATAACACTGTGATTTTCTTGTTAGCATATATATATATATGCTAACAAGAAATGTATGTATGTATATATATATATATATATATATGTAGATATATATATATATATATATAAGCGTAGATAGATAGATAGATAGATAGATAGATAGATAGATAGATAGATAGATAGATAGATATGTAGAAGGAATTTGAATGTCTAGGTTTTAATTTTCATGAATAAATTGTCGATAAAGTAAAGGACAGTGGTGAATTCTAGTGGATTTGTGCAATTGTGTGGTTTTACCACAAATTGATACATTTAGTGCATTTGGCACCTAATTTGCTGCCTAATTTCACAAAAATATTATTTCTAGCAACAATGGATGAAGAGACGAGGGCCTGAGAATGTGTCACATGGTTTAATTTTTTGTGCACTATACAGTCCTCCACACCACATGATCTGGTAACTCTGACAACGACAAAGCCGTGTCATACGTGTGTGTGAGGCATGTGTGTATAGAAAGAGAGAGGAATTGCTTAACAGATATTTATGTAACACAGGCCTAAATTACCTTCTCAGGGTTTTAGTCGCACATTTACAAACAATGAGGCCAAAGGATGAGTAGTTTATTTATGTCACCTGGACGCAGAGATGCAATGTAGGACCACATGACACGTTTCTCTGTATGCATTTTCTGTATTACATGAATTACTATTTATTTATGGCATACCCTATGGAAAGATGTAGAACATTGGACCATCTATTTACTATGCACGGTTTGCCTGAGACCACAGGTATGTCTCTCGATGTTTTCGGAATTGTGTGATTTTGTTGGGGATAAGGTGCCAATATTTAAATTGTGTTTTATGCCAAAAGGTCTATTATTATAAATCAATTTTAACTGCACAGCACATTGTAAGGAAATTGAAAACATGCATTTTTAAAATGTGCTCCTCTGTTGTAGTATACTGACACTATAGAGTGGGTTTAACACAGGTCTTGTATAAAGAACAAAATAAAGAGCAAAGCGAGACAGGGCTGCTTTTTGCTGACACGATTCTGCATTTATGTTTATTTTCACACAAAGGGGGGGATTCATTGGTGGCTGCTTGCATCAAGGATGGGCCTGTAAGAGTGAGACTGCCAAGTGGGCTGATCCATGTCCTAAGAGCCGCAATCTAATTGTAAAATCCTTTTCAATAGCAAAAATACTGCGTTTAACGTGTTTATCCGTTTAGAAAAGCTAAATATCCTCAATGATTTTAGTTCTGAGTATTACAGATTAGAAACCACTTACAAATATTCCTTAAAATTAATGAAAAAGGCTTAGCCATTTAACACAGACACACTCATATATGTATGCATATGTATATATATATATATATATATATATATATATATATAGAGAGAGAGAGAGAGAGAGAGAGAGATATCTATATCTATATATATCTATATATATATATGTCTCTCTCTCTCTCTCTCTCTCTCTCTATATATATATATATATATATATATTGTGTGTCTGTTTATATACATCCAAACACACACACATTTATATTCAGAAAACAGCATTTTAAAAATGAGTTACCAGTGGCTAGTGAAAAACTACGGAACTGCATCAGTTAAATAAAAATGTGGAAAAGACCTGAAGCCGCAAAGAATCAACACACATAAACGGTTTCTTTGTGAGCCTTGAAGATTTGTTTGGTACGTGACTGAGGGAATACACAAAAAGTATATGGAAAGTAACATATTCTTCTGCTAGTGAAAGTGTATTAACGTTTCTGTGTCACTGGTGGTATTTTGTGTGTATGTTTGTGTGTCTCTGTCAATGATGCGTGACAGCCTCTGTGAAGTAATGGTTTAGTTAGTTAATCCCTCGGAAAATACTTTTTTAAAGACACATTACTTTGTCTCAGTGAGAAACTTACCTCTTTCCAAACAGTTGTACGAGTGCCTCTTTTCAAGCAGTTTAATTTCAGTGACGTTAGTGAAGGGGGGGCCTCGCGGGGTCTCGACAGTTTCATTTCCCACTGAGTCCTGCAGGAATGTCTGGTCTCAGTCACCACAAAAACACACTGGGCAGGAGTACACCACACTGGGTGTGCAGACAAGGGTTGGTCCAACCCTAGGTCCTTTGCTACGCCCATTTAGTCATGTTTGTACATTGAACTAAAGATGGCAAAATGTTTATATGTCTGGATTAATAAATTCACACACCTGAGATTGTGACTGAAAGACTGAGCCTAGTTTGCTGTGTTGCACCGGGTCCCGTCAGCCTTTCGCTGTCTGCGAGCCGGACTAAATCATGGCTCACAAAACAACCTGCACGTTTTTCATGACTCACAAAACAATCTGCACATTTTGTCTGTCTCACAAAACAACCTGCACATTTTTCATGATTCACAAAACAATCTGCACATTTTTCATGATTCACAAAACAATCTGCACATTTTTCATGATTCACAAAACAATCTGCACATTTTTCATGGCTCACAAAACAATCTTCACATTTTTCATGATTCACAAAACAATCTGCACATTTTTCATGGCTCACAAAACAATCTGCACATTTTTCTTGGCTCACCTCACAAAACAACCTGCACATTTTTCATGATTCACAAAACAACCTGCACATTTTTCATGACTCACAAAACAACCTGCACATTTCTCATGGCTCACAAAACAACCTGCACATTTTGTCTGTCTCACAAAACAATCTGCACTTTTGGCTTGCTTTTCTCTCCATACACACAGATACTCTCGGCTCTGGGGTAAATAGACCTTGCAGAACTATTTAAGCATCCTTAAATCAGACAGCAGTGTTTACAAAACGGTTTGAATTTTGAAAAACATCTACTGAGAAGCCCATTGACAGACGGATGGATGGATTGACTGATAGAGGCAAACGAGAAGAGATGTGCAGAGACTGATAGCTAGATAGACAGATCTATCTATCTATCCATCCATCCATCCATCCTCTATCTATCTATCTATCTATCTATCTATCTATCTATCTATCTATCTATCTATCTATCTATCGCTTTCTCTGGTTTGAGAAGAAACTGTCGTGGGCACTCAGACCGGAAGTGTGACGTAGCCAGACGCACTGCCACATCGAACGCGTTACTTGGGAAGTCTTTGGGGAGTACAAGGGGGGTCTCGGGTCACTTCTACACGACACACACACCTTTCTGCAGAGAACCGAACCACCCCGGCGTAATTCACACGATGTGCAGACGTCTCTCAAAATTACAACTAACATGCATGAAAAAATTACACTATTGTAATTGCAAAGACGCTCTACAAATCCCTCACGCCTCCAAACATGCATTTAAAACCGCAAAAGACTTTTCCAACTCAGGGCTGTCTTTCGATAACCCGTGCGTGTGTTTTTAAGGGGGTCTGGGTTTGCCCTGGTCAGAGTTACAACCCTCAGCATCAGGCACCCTGGACCTCTCGTCTCCATCCCAAGTCCTGCCTCACTGGCCTGGAACATTCCTCCCAAGCATTCGCCTTTAAATGATTTCTGTAAACAGGAGACGTGTTTGTTTACATTTCTGGGCTAAACATTTCAGGCCCCCGGGGTCCCCCAACCCCAAACTCAGCTGCAGAGCATCTCGCAGACCTCGGTGGCTGTTTTCTGATGTTTTTCATATTTCGCTGCCCTTAAACCCACTTTAATCAGTGAAAGCTGCCGCCTGGCACGTCCCGGGGAGGCTGGAGCCCTTAGTCCCGCCGCAGATTCGACCAAGTTGTGTTTTTTTCCAGCCGAAACTAAGCATTTTTCGACACCCACTTTCCCCAACCCCCTCATCATCTTTTCATCAGCCTTTTCCCACAGACGGATAACAGGCGAGCCTCCCAGAAGACACCGCGGCTCCGGCTCAGATACACCCCCTGGTATCTGCACTTGTTCTGATTCAATGGAACCAAAACTGTTGTTTCTCCAGGGTTTTTTCATGTTTATACAGAATAATGTGAATATCACGAAATATAAAATCAGAGAAAACTCCAAGAGGCGCGGTTGGAGGCACAGACAGATTACTTACATCTTTTCATGGACAAGACATATATTGACACCCCCCCTCCAGCTCTCCGCCTCTGTTGTGGACCTCTACGTCATCTATCCGTACAGCGCTCTGGTGCTCAGTAGTTTAGTTGGCGCTATACATATATGTGGGATAAGGTATCGTCAACTACACATTATAAATATGGCTCCCATTTTTATAGTATCTGTTTTTTAACATTTCTGTCTGTAATTATCGATGTTAATTTTTCGGTCATCTCACTAGTATTTATACTTAGTTTTGTTTTGAGAGTAATTAGAGTCATAAAATTGGATATTTCCATCTATTTAACTGATAAACAAGCACTCATACTTTGAGGCATGTGACGTTTTAGAAAATGTAACAGCCGCATATAACACTACACCCACATATGCAAACATATTTTATAATGTGCTTGTATTTAAGGACATTTCATCTATTTTTGAGGACCCTTGGTGTCCATCTGCTCAGCTGTTGGCCTGGAATCCGTGAAGGACGGCATAGAGAGTCACATCACAAGAACCGCAATTTCATGTATCTTCCCACTTTTAGAAATAAAGACAGGCAGGGAACACTGCCTTTTGTCTGCATTTATCTGTAAAAATAAAAAAAAAACGGAAAAGTGGGAGCCTTAATTTTAAAGAAATTGTAGGTCACTGAGAAGTTCTGCGGCCATAGAGAGGTTCGAGGTTGAAGGTCTGTTGCTTTTACAAGCTCTTGGAACCCTGAGATACTCGCGACACAGGTATACAATGTAAGGCCTGGCTCTCCGGCTTCCCCTTATGGAAGGGATACTGCAGACTCGGATCTATAGGGTAAGCAGTTTAACGCAAGTCACTTACAAAAGCGGCTGTAGGTCAGAATGTGTAATGGAAAACAGAGAACTTTCAGCACCCTGTCTGCTTCTTGCATGTGTTTAGGTGGTACTGTGGAGCTGCACTGTTTTCTTATTACAGATGTCAGAATGTGGCCATTTTAAGTAATAAAATACAGGAGTTTATACCTTTATAACACGCTCCCGTCTAATTTACTTACACATACGTAGATTCAGTACAGAATGCAATGATTACACAGAATTTCAAGTCACACCCATCAGATTATGTGAGTAGGAAAGTGGAGCTGATACGTAGAAACATTTTTACGTCAAGCCTGCCACTGCGCTTGTGCATGCGTCCTCGCTTGTGAGGCGTATTGTTTACAATACAGGGCTAGGACCCCGCCCATTGCCTACCATTTGTTGGCTCAAGTGTCACTCTCCTTTGCTGCCTCCTAAGTGGCTAATCTAGGTCTTTGCTTTCTGTTGAGCATGGATCAAGCACAGATTGATTCAACTTCATTAGTGCCCATCCGCTGTGACTAAGGTACTATTTTTTTTTCCCCTCCCACCCATCCTTTCTCTGTGTTGCAGCCTCATCAGGTGCTCCCCCCACCTCCATCATGTTGCTTTTCCCTTCTTCCACTGTTGCTGCTCCCATTCCTCCTTCTCTGCACCTTCCTCATGTTGCTTCCCCCGACTCCAGCTTTTTTAGAACATATTGCACAGCAACGTGGGCTGCCATGCAACATGGATTAAAAAAAAGTTGCTATCAAGCAGCGAACGCTGGCTGCGTCATAACACTTTTTTTCTTGACTTTAAACCATGTAAACAGCAGAACGCGCTGGTGTGCAGACTATGTAAAAAAATGGACATAGCCAACAGATCCAACCAACTTAGCCGAAACCTATTGGCTTTGCCAATGCTTGGTTTTGTAAATGGAAGGTTGCATCCCAGTGACTCATCCATCTTTCCATTGCCCTGCTTCCTTTCCAAACACAGACTGTCATCAGTATGTACTTTTCATAAACCCACCAAGGCCTGTACAAGCATTGAATGATGGCTGCCTGACATTTATTTCATGTATGAATGACAAGGGCGACCCTATATGCCCATGAGGACCAGAGGGAATATACTTTACTATAACAATTGTCCTATGGGACTCACTTGGTTAGATTGAAAATTCTCATGCTAAGAAGCATGCATAGAACCATTGAATGAATGTCACGTTTCTCTTGGGAGACGTCAGGCATTTTCTAAAACCCGCCCTTCCCCTAGTACAACTTAGTTTTCCTGATCCTTCATGGTGACCCTAGGTTGATTCCCAGTGCTCTGTAAGAATACTTAACATCAGCATGGTCTCCAGCTTTACCCCTTGCTTCTTAGTTCCGCAGCCTTATCTATGCTCTCATCTTTCCTAATCCCTTTACTATTTTTGAATAAATGAAATATGTACCAGCTATTAAAGGCCTGCTCCAGCGTTAAAGGCCCGAGCTGAAGGCGAGGGCCTTTAACAAAGGGGCGGGCCTTTAATGGCTGGTAGAGCCCGGTTCAGCGGGCTGTAAGGCTATTAGAACATTCTGCCACTAGAGGGCAGAATGTTCTCATAAATAAAACAAAGTCCTCACGGAGCCCGACGGGATTATAATCCCCTCGGGCTCTGTGAGGCCTTTGTTCACAGCTATTGCTGTGAACAAAGAGAACATTGGAATGTTGACGCTCCCGGCTTTTACCGGCCAGTAAAAGCCCGGAGCACTCCATTTTCTGCAAAGAAGATCCCAACATTGCAATGTTCTAATATAACTTAGTCCTCAATTGGAGACCAAGCTCTGCTGATGTTAAGTCCTTGGTGCCAGAGGGAAGCTGCGTCTATAGCACATGCTTCCTCATCTAGCGCATCATCTGCATTAATAAAGCTTTTTTTATCATATTATAATCAGTACAGCTGTGTAAGGTCACTCACTACCTGTAACATGGATAGGTCAGTACTCTAAAGGACCTCTAGCCCCTGAATGGATGACATGTTTCGGCTGTGGGTTAGTACACCTGTCTTCTTCAGGAGATGATGAGATCTGTCTAATTTGCACTTTTCCCACTCTGGATCCACCAAGCAGATTTCCAATATCGGGGATGGACAGGGTGGGAACATGAAAGGAGGTAGAAGTTCTACATAAGGATACATGTTGTGGGCATCTTGAAATATCATAGGAAGTCATAATAAATTGCATTTCTTGATTATTTCAATGGTCTGTAAACCTACGGCTTCTTAACTAAGTTTTAGGGAAATTATACTCAAGAATGCATTGTTTGCCTCCATTTTCAGTCGATTATTAGGGGGTGTAACAATATCGGCCCACCCCCCCGGGAGTATCCAAATGGTACATCGTTACACAGCCAGTGTTTTAAAATCGTGCCTCTAAATGCACTTTAGGTCAGCGTTTCCTAACTGTGGGATCCCCGATCCATCCTGGAGGATTCAGATGTGTTTGCTTGGCTCTCTCACCTCGCGCCACCGAAGTATTCTTCAGCCCTCCTCCCTCCCCAACACCTCTGGGGAAGTTCAGACCTGTTTCACTCCACTGACACCATTGTACATTTTCATACGTGCCCCGTCAGAAGTGCTTGTAATACATCTTGCTTTTAGGCAGTGTTGCTGGAAAATGTACAGAAAATACACATTTGGGTCCAAATGCTCCACAGAGTACAGAGGCCCTGGTGCAATGTAAACCTTGTTTTACAGGATTATTTTGGAATCCCATTCCAGCCCTGGCTTTAGTTAAATGGCAGAGTAGTGGTTTTCGATTGTAAGTAAGAGACCCACTCCCCGTTAGCAAGCATTTTGGTGCAGTACATTAGTGACCTTATTCATTCATTCGTTCGGTTGTTCGTCCGTCCGTTCGTTTGTCCTTTCATGCATTGATTCATTCATTCATCCATCCATACATTTATTCAGTTGTTTGTTCATTTGCTAGATCATTCGTTTGTTGGCTCTTTCATTCATTCATCCATACATTCATTTGTTTGTTCGTTCATTCGTTCGCTCGATCATTCATTCAGTCATTCATTCGGTTATTTGTCCGTTTGTTCGTTTGTCCATTTATTCATTGAGAGATTCATTCATTCATCCATCCATTCATTTGTTTGTTCTTTCATCCGTTTGTTCGCTCATTCATTCAGTCATTCATTCGTTTGTTCGCATATTCATTCATCCATACATTCATTCATTCGCTTGTTCATCCATTCATTCACCACTTGGTTACCCACCTCAGAAGTGTCTCTATCTACCCTGACTTCATGTATTTGGGGCGTGACCTCCTTCATTAACCGTGTAATTGCCTTCTCTGTACTGTCTGCAGCCACTCTCTCTTCTGCTGTGGCCGTGCTGTCAAATGAATTCTTGTTTTATTTTATTCATTTGTTCATCCACTAATAAGTTGGCCGCCATTAAACTGTCTACAGCCTGTTTGTATTTTTCTGGTGCGTGTGGGCTCATGATGAATTCATTGATTCATTCATCAGTTCATCCTGTGTCGGAGAAGCTATTTCTAAACTGTTTCTATGCTATTTGCGTCTTCTTGGGGTGTGGCCTCATGTGGAGTTCATTTATTAATTAATTCATTCATTCTTTCATCCACTGTTGGCTCGGCCATCTCTGAACTGTTTCTGACCTATCTGCGACCTCTTGGGGTGTGGCTTCATGTGGAGTTAATTCATTCATTCATTTGTTAATTTATCCTATCTATCCATTCATGCTCTCATTCACTCATTCATCCATTCATTCACTGGTGGCTCTGCCACCTCTGAACTATTTCCGACCTATCTGTGTCCTCTTGGGGTGTGGCTTCACGTGGAGTTCATTCATTCGTTCATTCATTCATTCATCCACCGTTGGCTTAGCCATCTCTGCACTGTTTCTGACCTATCTGCGTCCTCTTAGGGTGTGGCTTCATGTGGAGTTCGTTCATTCATTCATTTGTTGATTTATTCATTCATTCGTTCATTCATCCTACCTATCCATTCATTCACTCATTCATCCATTCATTCACTGGTGGCTCAGCCATCTCTGAACTGTTTCTGACCTATCTGCGTCCTCTTGGGGTGTGGCTTCATGTGGAGTTCGTTCATTCATTCATTCATTTGTTCATTCATTCGTTCATTCATCCTATCTATCCATTCATCCACTCATTCATCCGTTCATTCACTGTTGGCTCAGCCATCTCTGAACTGTTTCTGATCTATCTGCATCCTCTTGGGGTGTGGCTTCATGTGGAGCTCATTCATTCATTCATCCTATCTATCCACTCATTCACTCATTTGTCCATTCATTCATTCACTGTTGGCTCAGCCATTTCTGAACTGTTTCCGACCTATCTGCGTCCTCTGGGGATGTGGTTTCACGTGGAGTGCGTTCATTCATTCATTTAATGTATTCATTCACTCATTCATTCATCCACTGTTGGGGTAGCCATATCTGAACTGTTTCATCCTATCTGCATCTTCTCTTTCTCTTGCAGTCTCATGCGGACTTCTTTCATTCATTCATTCATTCATTCGTTCATCTACCATTGGTCGGCCATCTCTGGACTGTCTCCGGCTCGTCTGTATCCTCTTGGGGGCGTGGCCTGACGCAGAGCCACATCCCAGAGCCCCCTGTGGATTTCGTACTCTGTTGGTTCAACAGGAGGTATCAGCACCTACAACACGCCAGGGGCCCGAAAGAACGAAGTGATGTCAGGCCGCTTTCTGTGGCGAGGCTAACGAACCCCTCTAATCCCTTCCAGACGAATATCCGAATATTGCGTTACACGCTCCTATAGGGGCAGCAGACAGCTATAGGGTTCATGGGAAACAGATGAGCGGCGGCCATCAAAGCCGCAGTATTAGAACAGCCAGAAAAATAAACAGAGGCCGCCGCAGAGCTGTGGGATTGACGCCAGCCCGGCCCCTCACGCTTCTCAGCGCTGCCCGGGAAGGTGAAGAATGATATTTGTGAAAAGTGGCCCAGAGCAGGCCTTGCTGTCTATTCTGTGAAACAGGTACACAGCAGAGCGCTTCGGCGAGGAGGTGTGGGTCAAGAGACTTCTAGCCCTGAGGGGAGCCTCTAGGGAAATGTAGCCAGTGGGGTGATGAGAGGTCTCACCCCTTCCCTCCTGCCCATCCCTGCCCCCTCTGGCTCACCCCAAGCCTCCTGGCCTCAATGAACTCCCATGAAACACACCAAAGGTGATGGGATGCTGCTTGCAATTTGTCTTACCACTGTTACCACTGGCACTCACTCAGAGACCACATCCCAAACCATCATTCCTTTGCCCACCATGTCACCTTAGATTGGAACCAGCCATATGCAAATCAGCCTTGACCCTGGTCCTCACTGAAACAGTCCAGCCTGAACTACCAGGTCAGGTCCTCCCTGAACCAGAACACAAGCAACCCAGGACCGGTTGTGTCCTAGTTAGCACTGGCCTGCATAGTTTGGTTCCAGTGACACAGTGAGCATGGAACCCATACCTGGGCATACCCATGCCACTTAGGTTGGTACACGAAACACACCAAAGGTGATGGGAAGAATGCTTGCAGTTTATCTAACCACTGGCAGTCATTCAGGATAGCATCCTAACCCATCATTCTTCTACTCACCATGCCTTCTCAGTTTGGACCCAGTCATATGCAAATCAGTTTTGACCCTGCCCCCCATGGGAACAGTACGACACAAACTGTCAAGCATGGTCCTCCCTGAACCATAAACAAGCATCCTGGGACCAGATTTGGGTATAACCCCTCATCAGCCGGGCTAGTTTGAATTCAGTGGCATAGCAAGTAGGGGACATCTGGGCATTCGCTTTTCACTTAGAGGCACAAATGCAAAAAGAAGAGGTGATGGACGAAATGCAAAACAATACAATAATTCACCCCCAGTCACAGATCCTGCCCTAAATCAATTTTTTTTTTTGCTTGCACACCATTCCAGTTTGGAGCCAGCCATATGCAAATCGGTCTTGACCCTGCTCCCAGCCTGACCTGCTGGCCAGCTCCTCCCTGAACCGGAAAACAAGCAACCCAGGACCGGTTTTGTCCTAGTTGCGGCTCATCAGCTGGGTACAGTTTGGTTCCATTTTAATATTCTTCTTAAAGTCATTGTTTTGGCTGTAGAAATACATTCAACCATCATTTTTCTGAGACATGAAAATATGAGTTTTCCAAGTGGCACAGAACATACAATGGCAGCAAACATCACAAACAAAATAGAGTATGAGGTCTACAGCTTCTAGGTTAGCTAGAATCTGTCTTTTCATTAGTGCAAAACATTTATTTTCCAAAAACAAAGTTAACTGGGAGGAGGAATAACCCAGCTTGCCAGGACCTGGGAAGACACCAGTAACAAGATGACACCTGTGTCCCGCCGCAGAAGTGTAGACAGAGTCTGGTCGCACAGGATTATTTTTTTCTGCTTCCTTAAAAATGATTCCATCATTGCCAAGGGTGAAGACATAAGCTTTATGTTGATAAAGGTTAGAAAAAATGCAAAGTAGTGAGGTGCTAACCTTGGCAACTACGCACAGCTCTATTTTGAAAAATGTATTAAATTTGCCCATCACTTTTTCCACGTCAAAATGTTCAGTGTGTTACCTGCCCAAGCAACACACAAATCGACCCACTAGAATGGGACTCTAAAACATATATTCCATTTAACCCCCCCACCACCACAACACGCAGAGTTCCGGTTTCACTCCTGAACATAGGGGTGTAGTCTATATACACATGTGTGTCCTAAATATGGGCCTGATTACGATCTTGGTGGATGGAGTTAACTCCGTCACAAACATGACGAATATCCCGTCCGCCGTATTACGATTCCATTATATCCTAAGGAGATTGTAATACTGCAAACAGAATATCTGTCGCTTTTGTGACCGAGTAGTCCATCTGCCAAGATGGTAATCAAGCCCTAAGTCAACTTCCTCGTACAGTGATAGGTCACTATAACTGTTCATGTCAAATGGTATTTTTACAATCCTATTTTTTGCTTTGCAACATGCTGCCCTTCTCAGTGCGACGCCACAAAGGGATTCATGGTGGGTACACATAGATTTACTACTATGATTTTTTCCACCATAAGTGATTTAATCAGTGTGCAGAAATGTAACGCACTTTAATACCCGGATCCCTTACTAGGGATGTTCGCAGGCCCCTGATCTTTTTGACACTTGTGTCTCCACACTACAATGGGATTACTGCAAGGTACAGTATTGATGCTGTAGAAAATTGAAACATTAACAAATATTGTGGTGGGAAAATGAAGTTCTGAGATGTATGCTTCTTTTTCATTCAAACGGAAGTCCTTGGAACAATTAGAGTGCAGAACATCAAAATAATACATCCATTCATTTATTGCTTCCTTATTTCATTCATTCCCCCAACTATTTATTCACCCATGGGTTCAGTTGTTCATCAATTTGTTCAATAAATGAAGTATTCATTCATTTATTCATTCATTCATTTATTCACCCACACATTGGTTATGTTTTTCATTCAAACGTTTAATTGATTGAGTCAATACACTATTTACCCATTTATCAATTCATAACTAATTGAGTAATTGATGGATTTGGGTACCAATTGAAGTGCGTGTGGCATAGGAAATAAAAGCTACAAATGGCAAGAGGATCAACAAGGAGGACAGTGAAGAATTAAAAATAAAAGGACCACAATCACAGTGCAATCAGTGGAAGGACATCAATCAAGCTGAAGCAATCAGTACTTGGTCCATGCTCCAGCCAAAAGAACAAGAAGTGAATCCAGCACATGCTGGCCAATTAAAAGGCAGGAAACAAGAGGAACAACAAATGTTGAGCAATGTGCACACTGCGAGCCCCTTATTGTATACATATCTCTTGTAAGATAGAGCGCATGCAATGCATGCTCTGTCGCAGGTGAGACCTAATCACCCCTGTACAGCGCAATTACGAATAAGATCCAATAGAATTGCGAGATACCATGGGACCAATTTTTCCAGTTTTTTCACATGCAATCTCCTACTCCATGCAGTTTTAGAGCATATATTTACTGCCTAATCTGAACATGTGGTAAATGCCTGCATCGGCCTGTGGGCGGGTGAGGAGAATGGGGTACAAAGGGAAAGTTTTCCTGTAGCAAGGGGTACCATTGTGTGCTCTCTGGGTTAGAACACATAGCACAGAATGAGGCTTGACTGCTGCTGCTGGAAAAACCTACTGCAATTTTTCTGGCTGAAATTACTGGGCGGACAAAAAAACATATTTGATTTTCCCACATCCAGTAAAATCAGGTGAGAAAAAAAACAAACACCTCATAATTATGTGGAACAAAATAACATGTAAAAGCAAGCAGTAATTTTGTTCTGTATAACTTGTAATCAAGGCCCATAGTCTGTAAAGTCTGGGGACAAGATGATTTTAATTGACCTGGAGTCAGCAATTGAAAGGTAGATCTCATTCTTTGTCTGAGTGGCTCATCAAAGATTTTATCAGGCAAGTTTGTCAAATTGTTTGAACTGGTGTACAAAATACAAAATCAAAATATTATAGACATATAGAAATTTTAATGGAGAAAATTACCCTTTTTTGTTTCTGTCTTTGGAGGTTGATTTTATTTTCTGTAATGGCTACGGTAGTAATTAACTGTCAAGAAAGCGAGATACATATTATATATATATATATATACATAAACACTTTAGGGCGGCGTGCACTTCCTGCATCATATCGTAAGCGGTGCTCGTTGCATGATGAGCGCCACCGCGTCTCCAAATCCCCACTTGCCTCCACCAGTCCAGACGGTACGGCACTACGCAAGTGTGTTAATTCAGAATTTATTTACATACAGGAACGCGTTTTGGCATTGCCGCCTTTGTCAACAGACCACCAGCCTAGACTGCCAGCCTGGCGGTGACGGTCTTACCGCCACGGTCCGGTAGTAAAGACCGCCGCATTATGAGTTGTGGGGTTTGGCCGAAGCCAAACCACCACAACGCCACCTGGCCCACGTACCAGCGTACCGCCAGGCTTTTCGTGGCAGTACCCCCACCATGAAAAGCCTGGCAGTCATGCTCCTGGCGACAGGAATACCCATTCCTTTCATCGGCACATACACACACACATGTCCACACACCCTCATGCACCCCCCTACTTATCAGCATACATGCACACCTCCCCCTTCATATTCACACTCATGCACACACCTCCCCCTCCTTCCACACACATGCACATGCCCCCCACAACCCCTTATCCACACTCATCCACACACCCCCTTCATCCACACACATCGCCTTCATCCACACACATGCACACACACACGCTCTCCATGCACACAGACATGCACTCACGCACACCCATTCAGGCACACATACATGCACACACCACACACATGCATCCAACACCCCACTAACTCCCCCATCTCGGACGATCAACTTACCATGGTGTCTGGGATGGGATGGGTCCTGGCATTTTCCACCGCCAGCAAAGCAACGCCGTACAGGACTCTGCCACGCTGTATTACATATCGTAATCCGGCAGGCGGAGTCTTGTGGGCGTGGCAGTGCTGGTGGTGGAACCGCCTATTCAAATCCGTCAGCCAGGCCGGCGGAGTTCGATTTCCACCCGTAAACGGGGGGAAGTCCTTTCAGGACTTGTAATATGGCGGTCAGCAGACCACCAACATTGGCGGTATGCTGGCTGCAACGGCTTCGGCGGTCTTCAAAAAAGACAACAAAGTCGTAATGAGGGCCTAAGACTAATGGACTCCTAAATTTTAAGGAAGGCTACCTCGGTGCTGTGTCAGGCTCTAAACCCAGATTGAGAGGGGCGAAGCAAGTTGTTCTTGTCCAAGAAAGCGGTAAGCTGTTGGTTCACCAATCTTTTCAGGACCTTAGCTGCTGCTGGCAGTAAGGTGACAGGTCTAAAATTTGATAAAGCATGAGGATCTACATTTACTTTTTTGAGCAGAGGGTTGACATTAGCTCACCTCCATTCCTTCGGGAGTATCCCTTCCCGAACAAAGAAACCAAACAGCTGATGGTGGCCAGGCCGATAATGTCTGCTACTAGTTTCAACATGTGATGGGGAATGGGGTCAGAAGGCACTCCAGATTTACAACAAGAGAAGGCTGAAACCATCTCAGCAAAAGGGGTAACCAAAAATGTTGACAATTTCGGACCACAAAGATTAACATCAGTCCAGATCGAATTCAAAGCTCCAGCAAGATGTTGTGAGCTGAAGATATTAGCCTGACTTTTGAGGACCTTGTCACTGAGATGGGCACAAAGAGCCTGACTAGGTTCTAATAAGGGAGGGAACGCTTTCGGATCTGTAAACCTTGACACTATTTCAAAAATCTGCTTGCTATCATTATCAGCTTTCTCAATACACTGAGTATAAAATGTGCCCTGGGCTTTCTTAATGTTTTAATGCCCTTTTGTAATTGGCTTTATCAAGTTCTGAATACTGCCTGTGCCAAAGTCTTTCCAGCTTTCCAGCTTTTTGCAAGCCCCTTGTTCCCGGGCTGACTGCCGAAAACCAGCAGGCAGAGCGGGTCTTACAAGGTTTCTTTGTTCTTCTTCAAGGGGCTACTAGATCAGCAGCTTTCGCAAGCCACCTCTTAGTTGCCAAATTCTTCTCCACAGCCGACAAATCTGGTTTCAAATTTATTAGCACCTTCCTAAGGTCAGCCAGAGCTATCTTGCTCCAGACCCTGTCCTCACTCATAGGGAGAGATGGGCAAAGCTCCTTAGCTTGAACGCCCTTCCAAGAAAAAGGCAGTACGTGATGATCTGGCCATGGCATAATTCAGGGGAATATTTGATAACATCTCATCAATAGCAATGCGATCGTAATTCGGCAGATGGGATATCTGTCACTTTTGTGATGGAGTGACCCCCTCCGCCAGGAATAAACCAGGCCCCTAGTGTTTGCTCTCGCTTGGTGGGAGCTTTAAAATTGCTCTTACCAAGCAAGAGCAAATACAGGTTTCTCTGATTGCACCAGGGTAGGTGTGGGCAGGATTCTTTAAATCCCAGAGATGGGCACCCCAGGACATAGCTAGAGCCAGTCCTGTGGGATGGTGTCACCAGGGCCATTAATGGCTTTACCATTAACTGCATGGTGGGGGCACTGGGGATGTGGTCTCCGGGGCCAAAGTGACTCGTGCCCTCATCATGCACAGATTTTTCCTCAATAATTTAACTTCTAATGTTTCATTGGTGTTTTTATTGATGTTATAAAAGTTGTCATGACTTCTGTAATATCTGGGGTTATTAGCAGTGCATGGTGAGAGCGAGAGCTACAGTTACCTTAGGGCACAAGTTATAGTTACTTGAAATAACTCTAACTATAACTGCTGAATTTCTATGGTTTTGTTGAGTAAATTCAGAACCTAACTATAATGTCCCTGTAACCTCTGATTTTTTAAGTTCATTTCTAAGGTTTTTTAAAGTTCTATTTCCTAACTATAATGTCACTGTAACCTTTGTTTTTTTCAGTGAATTTTTATATTTTAATAAAGTAAAGTAATTTAAATTACTATACGTTAATCCAACCAGGCGCCTGAGGCCAACCCCCTATAACCACCCAACCCCACTCACGGCCTTCGTCCTTTCCAGAAGGGGAGCTTCAACTGGGACATCTGCTATGTTTATATTTGTAAGTACTTCCTGTTGAGGTTTAATTTCTGTCAAAATGAGCATGCAGGCCAGAACAGCTTAGCCTTTTAATATTTTTTTGACTGATTTTGGCCCCAGGGTCCCACCCCCCCGGGCCTGGCCTTTTATTATATATTTTTTATTTGGGGTAGGGGAGCTGCACAGCTCCCCTTCCCTGGCTAATTTTAGCCCTGGTGACCCCATCCCCCTGGGCCTGGCCATCAGTCCGGGGTCCCCCTCAGGGCACCCAGTGTGCATTGGGGACTGCGAGGGAAGCCTGAAGGCCAGCGCAGTCCAAGCCAGTTCTCCGCCTCCTGCGGGAGCCGGCATTGCTTTTGCACACAGAGAGCTGCTAAAGATGCAGCTTACTGTCTGCAAGAGAAATTGTTTCTTCTGTTTCGTTGCCTGCGAGCAGGGAAACAGAGGGCCGCTTGCTGCAAGTGAGAGCTGTTTGACAGCTCTCACTCGCTGGAACTGGAACATTTGCTCTGACTTAGGGGAAATTGTCAAAGCTGCCGCCAAGTCAGAGCAAACAGCTATGTCCTTGGGGGTGAGCACCCCAGGACATAGCAAGAGCCGGCCAGAGGTGGTGGCCCCCAGGTCCATTGCAGGCTCCACAAGGAGGGCTGCGTGGCCACACTTCAATCTGAAAATAGCCCCGGGGAGGTGGTGGTCCCCAGGGCCGGGGGTCCGTGACGGACCCTCTTCATACTTTAAATTCAGCCCTGGGGAGGTGGTGGTCCCCAGGGCTGGAGGGGGGCCGCTTGCCCCCCTGTAATTTAGGTAAATAGCCTCAGGGTGGTGGCAGTCCTGGGAGCTGCAAGGGGGCCACGCACTCCCTGCATGGAATTTCACATTGGCCCCGGGGAGGTGGTGTTCCACAGGGCTGCTGTGGGAGCACATGGCCTCCCACATACATGATTAGTTAAGACCCGGGGAGGTTATCCCCGGGGCTGTGGGAGGGCCCTGCAGTCCCCTTGCATACATAATTAGTTTAGTCCTGGGGAGGTGGTGGTCCCCAAGGCAGGAATAAGCATTGGAGGGCGGCCCCATGCACCCCCCTTCTTATTTTAAACATGCCTCCGGGACCTGGCCCACCCGGGGGCTTTAATCTAACAAGTGCAGGAGACTGCGCTTGTTTTTAGAAAAAATTTGTAGCGCGAATTTGCGGTGACACCACAAAATCTTTTTTTTAAAGTGTTGTTTTAGCTCTGGCAGGGTCCCTCTGGGACCCCAGCAGAGCTAAGGAGTCAGGGAGACTGTACCCTTGCCCTCTTTCCTTTTATTTCAGTTTTTTCTGGGACTCGTCGGAAGCCGAGTCCCAAAATAGCGGGCAACACTTCCTGGTTGAAAGACTGGCAGCCAATCAGAGCTATGCATTTCCTTGCACAAGCTCTTATTCTTCATGAAGTCATTGCAAAAAGTTTGTAACCTCAGATATACAAATGTATTTTCCCTCTAATATCTCATGAACTACTGAGCGGATTTACATCAAGTAAGTGAAAGTGTAATCTGCATTCAGAATGCTACCTTTCTACCAAATTTGGTGTAATTCTATCTAGCGGTTTGGGCTGTAGTCGTATTAAAAAATCCTATGAGCATTAATATAGGAAAAGCATGTTTTTACCCCGCTTTTTCTCAGCCCCCCCGCTTGATGGATCACCCCAAAACTTTCCATGTGCAATATGAATCACAGCACACTTTTTGGGGAATATTTTGTGAAGATTCATCGAACTGTGCAAAAGATATAGGCAAGTCAAAAAATGCTTTTTCTATGGAAACATTGTCCTAACTATAACTACCTCCTGGCGACTGCCACTAGGTAATATATATATATATATATATATATATATATATATATATAATTTATTCATTCACCCACCCACCCATCCATTCGTCCATTTGTGTAATCAGTTATGAACCAGTTAATTCACTCAATAATGCTCTCATTCAACAAACTGGTGCATTCATCCACTTATTTATTTACCTGTTCAATAACCCATGTAGGGTTGCTACAGCTTTCAACCCACGATGTTGGTGAAGGTATTGTGAAAATCTATTATGAAAAAAATGCCTCCACTCTCTCCTCTGACTGCCAGAGCACTAATAGATGGATGGCCACCAGCTTCCACTGGATATGTTTGCAATTATTTTATTATTTGATATTTGTTTAAATCTTTATTTTAGATTCTTGAGTAACAATCAACAAATGAAGCTCTGTTACAGAAAATTAAAAACAGATATTTCCGTATTCAGATAACATTCACAAACTTCAGCGTTCCTTAACTCAAAACTTTATTGAATTACTTGGGTATAAACATATGATGTAACAAAATTATAGGAAGGAATCAATGCAATAAAAAGCAGAATCTATACACAATAAAATATCATAAACAATAAACATCATATTATGAGCATAGCCTGCAATACATAAAAATAAATACAATATGAGTATAGGTGATAATAACAATTCGAAGAAAAATGTAAAATAATACATTGACTAATACAATACATAATCTTCAAATCTGTGAAGTAAATTACCTTCTCGGGTTCCATGCACCACTCTTTTCTCATGCAATGTTCTGTTTACCCTTTCTTGTAACTTTTTCCTTTATAGCTCTTCTCTGTTTTATACAATCCGGTAATCTCACAACTGTACTCTTAGTCCACACATTTAGACCACTGCCTGCTCTGAAAAAATGTTTACAGTGCCATTCACAACGGGGGAGGGGTCCCATGGGGACCCCTTCCCCTTTGCGAATGGGTTACCACCCATTTGAAATGGGTGCAAAATGCGATTGGTTTGCGACCGCGGTCACAAACCAATCCTACATTGCACAGCGACTCGCAATTAGGAAGGGAACACCCCTTCCTAATTGCGAGTCGCAAACCTGTTTTGCGATTCAGTAACCACGTTACCGAATCGCAAAACGGGGTTTGTGAATTGCGATGTGCTTTTTGCACGTTGCAAACAGCGAAATTCGCTGTTTGCGACGTGCAAAAAGCTTGCTACATGTGGCCCTAAGTCCCTTCAAAACCCTTACCCATTCTCCAACCTTATGAATTTCATTCTTTTTACGATTGTCTTGACTACTGTTGTCTTGGCTATCTCTCTGTATTATGACTTTCCTTTCTACTCCCTTAGACAAAAAACATTCTGGGATTTCGACCTCCCATCAGTTTAAATGGAGATTTTGTTTAGTCACACTGTGTGGAGTCGTATGAACCGCTTTACGTCAGTCCATCCCACTCGCAATGGCTAATTACAAGCCCTCTTTGAGTGTCCTGTTCCATCTCTCCACCAACCCATTACTTTGAGGATAATTCACAGAAGTACGCCCATGTTGAATATCAAATATTTCCAGAAGTCTCTTCATAGTATCCGATAAGAATTGCACACCATTGTCTGTGACTATGATCTCTGGCACACATTCTCCTTCCCAGAGATCATTGAAAAATTCTACCAGTACTTCTGCTGTGATACAATCTGTAAATTTAACTACGGGCCAACAAAAATAATAATCTACCAGCACTATAGCAAATTTAGGACGAGAGCCTAATGTATACAATGGTCCCATAAAATCTACAGCTAATTTCTTCCAAGGCTCATCAGATTTGTCACAAATTACTTGGAAATATTTCTCAAATTTTTGTGATTTATCACTCCAGGCACACAGTATACAATCTCTTATAAAATGTTCTACATCCTGGTCAAGACCTGGCCACCAATATTCCTCATGAATATGTTGCTTAGTGGCACTAATCCCAATATATCCTTGATGTGCCAAGCTTAAAATGTTCTTTTTGAGAACTGCTGGTTCCACCAACTGATTACCCCTGACTAAAACACCATATGGTAGAAACACTCCATATCATTGGAAATGTTTTGCCTTTCCTGGCCAACCCTCCACCGTGTACTTCATTACTTCACATAACACACCATCATTTTCCACACCTTTTCTCCATTCTTCACGTGAAAGGCTCCCCTCAGTAATCTTCATGATTACTGCAATCATGTCATCATCATCATCCTTCATCAACTTCCTCACCTATATCACTTGCAGGCAACCGTGATAAACAATCTGTCAAAGCATTTTTCTTTCCTGGCACATGTTCCAGCACGTAGATAAATTCCAACAATCTCATCACCCACCGAGCAATCCTTGGTGATATTTTCTCAGACCCCCCAGCCGAGAATAGCCCCAGTAAGGGTTTATGATCTGTTTGAATTCTAAATTCTGCTCCCCATTCAAACTTTCTGAAATAATTTACACCCCAAAAACAAGCTAACGCTTCCCTTTCAATAGTGGAATAATTATTTTCTGCTGTCCTTAAAGGTCTGGAAGCATATGCTATGATGACCTATTTTCCCTCACGCTTCTGTAACATTACAGCTCCCAAATCTACGTTGCTTGCATCTGTGTTGATACTGATGGTATCTTTTATGTCAAAGGGCTTGAGAGCTGGAGCTGTTGCCATGCATTTTTTTAAAAAGAGTGAATTCTCGTTCACACTCCTCACTCCACGCATACACTCTTCTTTTCAACATAAGCACTCTCAAATCTTTTGTTTTGCTGCAAAATTGGGGATAAATCTAGAATAATATTCAGCTAAGCCTAAGAAAGATCTCAACTGATCCTTATTTTCTGGTGAAGGGACCTTCTCAATTGCGTCGACTAACTTCATTTTTGGAGAGATACCTTTTTTGTCAGTTCAATGACCGAGATATTCCACATCACTCACTCGGATTTTGCACTTTTCTTTTCTTATGGTTAATCTGTTTTTTTAACACACACAACACATTACATAATGCTTCATCATGTTCCACAACATTATTACCAAAAACCAGAATATCATCCTGGAAGTATGTAAACTGTGCTATATACTTCAACAAATGGTGCGTAGCTCGTTGGAAAACAGTGGCTGTGGACGCTAGTCCAAAAGGCATACGTTTGTATCTATATGCCCCTTCTGGTGTAATGAAAGATGTCAAATGACATGACTCAGGGTGCAAAGATATCTGGTGATATGCAGAAGACAAATCTAATGTTGAAAATACCTATGCTCCTTTTATGGTGGCCAACATTTCATTTTTGTTAGGTAACAGGTGTCTGTCAACCCAAATGGCAGAATTCAGATCCCTTAAATCAACAAACAAGCGCATATCACCATTATTTGTTTTGCAATCACAACCGGAGCCAACCATTCTGATGCCTCAATCTCTTCTATAACTCCTTTTCTACACAAATCCTTTTTTTCCAATTATCGTTGCAGTGGTTCTCTCATGGTCAACGGAACCCTTCTGGGGTTATGTACTTTGGGACAAGCATTATTATTTAAAACCCTTTAATATACCTAAGTTATGAGAGAAAACGTCTGGAAATTCACCAAAAATGAAGTCTGGGAATGCTCCTCAGCTGAATTTACCACCGATTTAGCTCCTAATACTTGCTCAGGATGATTTGGGTCTAACCTAATGCCCAACTCTCTTTGTTGTGGCCATCTTAATAAACTTGAACCGTCCTTTGCAAAATACATTTTAGCTGACACCTTAACTCCCTGAAACTCCAACTAAGCATTTATGTAACCCACCAACTGTATGGGCTTGTTCCCATAAGCTGCCAGTTTAATATCAGGTGGATAAACAACATGACAGGGAAATCTGGACGTCTGTTCCTCTCCTATAAGCGTGTATCTTGCACCCGGATCTGCCATAACTTTGATGCTTTCATCATCTACTTTGATCACACAAGGACTGTCTTCGCACACATTTCCTACTTGTTCTATCTGCAACACTACTTCTGGTAAATCACCCTCATCATCAGGAATATTCTCTATTACATTTACTGACTTCATAACATTGCCCTTATTTGAATGTAATTTGCTCTTACACAGTCGAGCAAAATGCCTGTTTGTTTTGCATTTATGACACGTTTGTCTAAGTGCTGGACACATTTCACTTGTTGCTACATGTCCTTTCAATACACATTTATAACAAATCCAGCTAGCCTTACCTCTTCCTTTTGTATACATTGAGGTTTTAACCATCCCATCTCTCTTGGTCTTATGATTTCCTTGTTGTACTGATTCAATGTTCTCTTTTTCTCTCAAACCCAACTCCTTTAATCCTTCATCAGTGTTTTCTGCTCTTTTTACCATCTCCAGAGCTTTAGTAAAAGTCAGGTTCTCCGTGTTAAGTAGCTTTTCTTTTTATTGTTCCCATTCAGTGCGAGTTGATTTCTTAACATCTCATCGAAAAAAAATTATAATCACAAGTAGCAGCAAGAAACCTTAAACCTGCTACATAACTTTCTACAGAATCTCCTGGAAACTTTTTTCTTATAAAGAATTGAATCTTTCCACAACGACGTTTGTTTTTTTCCCCAAAATATTCTGATGGGATGGTTGTTTTATCTCTTTTTCGTATTCATTTTCTTCATCATCAGAATCTTCTGTATTCGGCACTTGTGGAAACTGTTTCAACATTCTCCTTCCTTCCGCACCTAAACAATGTTTTAGTAAAGCCAACTTCCTAGAGCTGGTGAATATGTCCCCAACAATAGTCAATATGTACGCTTCAAAACCTTCATACCAGTATCCCCACGATGTTGAGGGTTTACCAGGATTGTTCAAAAACATTAAAGGTGCTGAAATGCCTTCCATTGTTCCAAAATAAATTATGGTATAATATTTTCAGAGAAAAAATATATTATTTTTGATGATTCCTTATAATTAATATCAGTTGTCCATTAATATTTAACACTTATAAATTATTGTCATTTGTACAAAGGTTTTTCTATTTCTTTTTCTTTCTTTTTACAACTTGTTCCAAACCAGAGAAATTGCTATTTCCTTAATATATTTCCTGGATGGCTTCTGTGAGAATCAAGGAAGTTGATTGAGCGCTCTAGTCTTTTCTGCCAATGCAGTTGCTAGGATACGCGTGTTGGCCTGAGCTTGTGTGTGCTCTCTTCACGCTCCTTGCGCACACTTCCGCTCGCGCCTCAAACAAATACAATGATGGGTGCTCCCACAACCACAAAACACCTGTCTCACCGGGAACCTTGAAGTTGCCTTCCCGACAACGCGAAACACGACATAAAATGCTCATGAAGACCCTGCAGCACAAACTCCGAGGCAAGCTTCAGAGACAATGGTTTCTCTCACCCAGGCAGCGGTCGGCAGGGTTCGGTTACCCAGTTGTCACCAGTGAAACAAAATCGTAAGCCATGCACCCCGTCTCTGCCAGCATTTACATGGCGGTGCAATCGCCATGTAAACGCAGGTGGAGAGAGGGGTCGTAATCCCCAGGGCAGTGCTGCCCTGGTGGATTGGGACTGATGGCACCGCCAGACCAGCGGACAGCAGAAATGTGGTGGTGACGGCGGTCCGATCGTGGTGCGTTCGCCACTGTCGTGACCACCGCCGCAACCCTGGCAGTCTTCGTAATTAGGGCCTTAGTGTCCAATAATTGCTTGTCACCGGTTGCCGATAATTTAGTTCTGCGATTCTTTGAGAATACCAGCAATTTGTAAATCTAATCCCAATGTAGTAGGTAGAGAACTGCAGGAGCAGGTTGTTTCTGATTTAAGTGAAACCACAAGTTAATGGGTCACCTAACAACATGGAGTGAGCTGCTCACTTTGTGGCCCATATGTTGATCCTCAATAAGTCACTCCAGAAAGTTTAAATCTTGTACAACTGATGTTTTCAGAATTAGTTGAAAAAATACAAAGATAATGATGGTTCTCCTGGTATCTGTTGTGACCAAATAACCTTCCCGTTCTTCAGAGGGTATTAAATTGAGTGTCATTACCTTGAGTAACAACAACATCAGTTCTTTACAGAGCTATGAAAGGTTAAGTGTGTGGAGTAAAGTATGTTAAAAAACAAACATTCTCCTTATAAGTAGAGCTTCTGGGCAATATCTAGTTAATGAAGATACCCATTGATTGAGATATAAGTTAAAATTATTGCAGTTCTATAGGGTACACTTACTCAGTGAGTGAAGTGCAGTTCCTGGCATGCCAAAAAAACTAAGATTGCTTAGTCATGAAATGATATTCATATTTCAAGGCAAAGGTCGGATATCAGGTTCTTTTATCCTCCATTGCTAGGAAGAATTTTAAAAGAATGAACATTGTGAATACCTGGCAGGCTTCAAACTGTTGGAATTATTAAGCCTGTTCCAAAGAACTGCAGTTCCTCTGAAGACACACTAACTGCAAATGTAAATAAGCTTCTGCCTTCATCTTGTAAACAAAGAAACTGTCAAAGTAGGAAACTGTCTCTTAAATGGGTAGTAGTCATTACTTTGTATCAGTGCCATGGAGTTTGGGTTTTGTGGTTTTTGTGTATAATATGCTAATGAGGTACCCTTTGTCATGGTATGCTATAATATCCAGGACGTTTGTTACTGTTTAGAACAACTTTTAAGTCTGGATTGTGGTTATTCATGCACTCACAGAATGTTGCCAGTTGTTACGTCCTCCCCTCTGGAGGTAGGAAATATCATGAAATTAATGGCCCTAAGCTCACCTAAGGTCCATTTTGTTTCTCAAAGATCCCTATGTATAAGTTTGCAATTTATGAGGTGAAGATATAGCCCATGACTATACATCTTATATGTGGGTAAAAGTTAGCTTTAGCTGTGAGACACTTTGGCCCTCATTCTGACCTTGGCGGGCGGCGGAGGCCGCCCGCCAAAGTCCCGCCGTCAGGTTACCGTTCCGCGGTCGAAAGACCGCGGCGGTAATTCTGACTTTCCCGCTGGGCTGGCGGGCGGTCTCCTTCAGACCGCCAGCCAGCCCAGCGGGAAAGAGGCTTCCACGATGAAGCCGGCTCGGAATCGAGCCGGCGGAGTGGAAGCTGTGCGACGGGTGCAGTTGCACCCGTCGCGTATTTCACTGTCTGCGCAGCAGACAGTGAAATACATGTAGGGGCCCTCTTACGGGGGCCCCTGCAATGCCCATGCCAGTGGCATGGGCACTGCAGGGGCCCCCAGGGGCCCCGCGACCCCCCCTACCGCCATCCGGATCTCGGCGGTCCGACCGCCGGGATCTGGATGGCGGTAGGGGGGGTCAGAATCCCCGCGGCGGTGCAGCAAGCTGCGCCGCCGCGGAGGATTCAATGGGGCCGCGGTACACTGGCGGGACCCCGCCAGTGGTGCCGGTCCGACCGCGGCTTTACCGCCGCGGTCGGAATCCCCATTGGAGCACCGCCGGCTTGTCGGCGGTGCTCCCGCGGTCCTCCGCCCTGGCGGTCAAAGACCGCCAGGGTCAGAATGAGGGCCTTTCTCTTTTGGAGTATGACCAGACCCAAAATAAATATGCTAGGTATTTCACATAGTGCACTCTACCTAGACTTATAATTATTGAAAAAGTTGTGCAAGATGCCATGTTACAAATATGAGTAACACTGCTAATCACAAAAGAAAAGCTGCTCCAGACTGCTGGTAAATGAAGCAGAACAGCTGCTTTAGAGTGTTCTCCTTTGAATTTAATAACATACTTATGCACATTAAAAGAAGCTTCTTATCTTTAGTAAAGGTTTGATCCTCTGCGCATTAACATTATTTGACTCTAGTGTTCTACGGTGATGCTTGTGTTGAGTTCTAATGAAGACTAGAGTTCTAGCTCTCTGGTACTGATGACAAAAGTGAGTCAAATCTACACACCATCTTGATGGAACAAGAGTTGTGTAACTCAGAGCCCCTCCTATTTATCGGGCCACGACAAATGAGTGTAATTTAGGATTTTCTTGTACTGCAGATTGGAAACCTATGACATTTGAATGGAAGTCTGTGATTTGGATACTTCGGCATGCAATAGTTCAAACAGCTAAATATATGTAATGACAGAGTTCTCCACTTATGTTCAAAACCCCCTATCCATGTCTGTTTCACCTAATTATCCGTGCTCTGCAGTTTCATATTACAACGATTTTAAAATCAGAAAATAGGAATATTTTGGATTCTGAAAAATTGCGTTTGCATTTTATTTAATGCATTGGAATTATTAGTTTAGATTAATAGTTTAGACTTTGAGGTTCTTGCTCAATGGGCCATCAATTTCTTTAAAATAAATCACTGTTACATAATATATTATTGTTCATGTTCTTCAAAGTTTTTTTAGATACTGTCTACTGCACGTTTGCACGAAAATGAACTAGCCTCATAGCAACGTTTACACAGAATAAATACAAGTAATGAATATTAACACTTGTACATGTATTCCTATAAAAATATTTATTTATGTAAAATTTAGTTTAATACCATCAAAGCTAATTATAACATTGCTATAAAATATGTAATGGTTGAAACAATGTTATTTGATCATAAAGCAAAATAATTTCCTTCATATTTAGTTCATTGAACTTCAAACGTTTTTTGCCTCTTTTTGTAGCAAACTGAGCCTATTGCAGTTATCTTTGAAACACTTCACACTGTATACAAGTTCAGGCGCTGTAACTATTTTCTACTGTTTTTTACAGCACAAACAAGGCTGTTTTGCCTGTTTTGGGGGTTAAATATTTAGAATAGTTCTTGCCTGAAAGCATTGCCGGTGTATGGTTTTGACTTTAACCATGCCACCTTCCAAATTATCAAAGAGTTTAGATTGTGACAGAAAATACTGCTAATAAAACAAATGATAAATAATGAACTTTTTAAAACCACAAAATAATCTGTGTGTACTTATATGAGGTAAAAGTTAGGTTTTAAGCAAAACAGAATTAAATCTCTGATAAATTGCACATTTGAAAACAAATTTCACAAGCTGAAAAAAACCTAATACAGCGGTCAAAGAACAGACACTATGGGCCAGATGTAGGTAAGTAAAATTTTGCGAATTGCAAATTGCGAGTCATACCCACTCGCAATTTGCAACTCGCAAAAGTGCATGCAGAAAGGTGTCTCAGACACCTTCTGCGACTCGCTATGGGGTCGCAAAGACCCACCTCATGAATATTAATGAGGTGGGTCACAAATTGCGACCCCATAGCGAGTCAATGCACTCACAGGGATGGTGGCCTGCTGGAGACAGCAGACCTCCATGTCTGTGACTGCTTTTTTAATAAAGCAGTTTTTTTTTTCTTTTTGCAGCCCGTTTTCCTTAAAGGAAAACGAGCTGCAAAAAAAAAAAACTTCCGAAACCATTTGGTTTCGTTTTTTTCAGAGTAGGCAGTGGTCCATAGGACCACTGCTGGTCTCAATTTTTTTTTTTATCAGCATTCACAAAGGGGAAGGGGTCCCATGGGGAGCCTTCCCTTTTGCGAATGAGTTACCACCCACTTCAAGTGGGTGGTAACTGCAAGTTGGTTTGCGACCGCATTCGCGGTCACAAACCAACTCAGCATGGCGATGCTGTCGCAAATATTTCCTATTTGCGAGTCGCATCTTCAAATTGCGAGTCGGTACCGACTCGCAATTTGAGGTTGTGCATCGCGTTTGGCCTTTTGCATGCCGCAAACTGCGTTTTTAGCAGTTTGCGACATGCAAAAGGCTTCCTACATCTGGCCCTAACTTCCTTATTTACTGCTCAAAGAAAGGATGAGTCCTCACAGTAGCCACAATGCCACCCTGCACTTGATATATATGTAAAAGGTGCCAAATGTTTCCTAAAAATGGTCACAGGTAAAGGAAAGAAGCGAAAAGGCAATACAAACCTTCTTGGCAATCTTGATGCTTCCTGGTTAAAGGTGGTAATTAATGCAATGTTGATGAGGGAGGCACAAAACCCTTTGAAACCAGGGTGGAGAAAGAAGCTAAACATTTATGTACTGGGAAATATGAATCCAACGAGAACCTAGCTACATGTGAATCAAATAAAAATCAAGTACAAAAATTGTAGCAAGTGGGTGATTAATGTAATGCAAAATAAGAGAACAAATGGAACATTCATGGTTTTAATAGATGGGGAAAGGTAAGTGTCCTAGAGTCCTGAGTGATAGAGTTTAGTATTTTAATGGTCGCTCCCATTGTTGAAAGGTTTTCATAGATTTTCAGTAAGTGCCATTAATGAGACCGGAGGAGATTTGCTGGTGGAATAGTGACTTTTGTGAGCCATAATATGAAATGTAAATGCTTTACATTTGTTATTGCTGTGCCAAATGTATTAATTAATTAACTGTAAATTATAGAATTCCTATCTTGAATTGAGGTATGTTTTTTAAGCCGGCATTAATGTCTATCCTAACTCAAGCATAGAAGTGAAAACAACACATTGGCTTCATAATAACCTGTTGTGAAGTCATTGAGACATATTTCTAAATTTGAGGATATTTTTGGTAGGCGATTTAAATGCAAATTGTAAAGAATCCCTGTGATTTGACACAAGACACATTCAGGTTTTCAAATGATAAACTATTTTTTTTATTTGTTTTCAGATTTATTTTTAGTTCCAGTTATATGTCAGCATAAACTGACGACACCACTTGCCAAGGATGCTCAATAAATGGATAATTCTTCCAAAGAATTGTAAATTGAAGATGGCTTCAATAAACTTGAGAATCACAAATCTCTTGAGCCTCTTATGCTGGTTGTCCTTCTACCATGATTGGAGGTAGGAGGGATTTAGCATATGATAAGAATCAACTATAGGTGGTTCATTTATGAAGAATGAAAGACTGCGTGAATGCTCAGAGAGTGAGGCAAATTCAAACAAAAGGCTACTGGATTGATCTGATGGACAGTGATAAATGGATCAAAATATTGTTGCAAAATCTTGACTGGCAATGTACGGGAAGAGACATGATGAGCAAACTGACTCTAGGATCAAAAGGATCTTTGATCACGATTTGACTTAACCTTCTACAATCAATCCATGTTTTAAGGTCTTGATCCTTTTTTTGGAACAAAAATGATGCCCCAAGTGGAGAGGAAGTGTACAATCAATCCATTTTGCACGTTTGTTAAAGATGCCTTAGGCATCTCCTTTTCATTTTCTGACAGGGAATGGATTTGTCCAAACGGTACAATAGCATCATGTTTAATTGGTATGGAGATATCATATTCCTTGTGAGGAGTATGCAACAGCATAATTAGGGGAGGCTATGTTATTAAAAAAATACTTTTGTATGGTTTCCAAAAGAACTCTTCAATGGAAGGGAAGCCTCCCCTACTGACCCTGAAGATAAGATAACCATGAAGAGTTTGAATCATCTCTTTGCTCTTTTAGTAGTAGTATTTTGAAGAGCCTAAGCATGGTCCATAAACATCCACAATCACCACAATCATTAATAGTCTTTTTTCCTTCCATCTTCAAAACAAGAGATAAGTCAAATAATTGATTATCTAATTTATTCAAGAAAGAGTCAATATAAGACAGTCAAATTCACAACTTCTCGGTTCCCTTTTCGTTACACTTGAAGTTTATTCATCCTTTTGATAACTAGCAGGTCAGACATGAATCATGCATCCCGAATCATAACAATACAGACTCAGGACTTTTCTTATTTCATTACATATTTCCTGAAGGTTGTGTACTTCTACCAATGCTAAATCAATAAATTCTGCAAGTGAAGTATGTAGGAAGCTGGCTCTGCATATACTATATCAAAATGAGGTATGGTGTGTACAGAGTCCAGGGGTTCCCTAGAGGCTTAACAGAGACGAAAGTAGATAATACTAATGCTCTCTTTTGTGGTAGTGTGGTCGAGCAGTTAGGTTTATCAGAGGATAGTGCAAAGCAGTTGTTGTACACTCACAGCCAATAAATGAGGCACACACTCAATGATTAACTCCAGGCCAATTGTTTTTATATAGCGAAGATATGTTTTGTTACTTTACTACTAGAACCAAAGGATCTTTGTTGCAGGTAAGTACAGTTGTAAGTAAGTCTCAAGCATATGTATCAAATGTACTTTGGATTTTGCAGGTAAAACAGTTTACAAGTAAGTAACACTTTTCAATTTTAACAGTTGACCCAGTGCAATTTTTCATAGGAACCAATGCAGCCCTAGGGGAGGAAAAGGTAAGTACTCGACTTACAGTTCCAGTCTCCGGGGGTTAGGATGTCCATGGGTCGAAGTTCAAGTTGACCACAAACATGTACCACCAGCAACACAGGGCTGACTGGGTGCAGAGGTCGTTGGTGTCAGGTTTAGAATGGGATCATATGGAGACTGGGGGACTTAGTAGAAAAGAGATTGCAGGTAAGTACCAAGACCCAGGCCTGGGGGGATTTAGGTCTGCACCTGGGGGGGGAGGGAGGGGTCACAGGTCAGTGCCAAACACACACCCTCAGTGGCACGGGGTGGCCGGGTGCAAACACATCGTCGGGTGACCAATGCTTCTCAATGAGGGAAACCGGGCGTCACAAAGATGCTGCAGGCTGGGTCCAGGGGGTCGGTTCCTGAAAACCAAAGGCTGAACAGGAAAGAAAGGTGCCCACTGGACTTTGCTGGACCATCTGTCATATTCCTCAAGGCCAGGTGGTTGCGGATGCAGAGGTATCTTTAGGCATTGGGAATCTTCGTCAGATCTGGTTGTGGTCAGGGGGAGCCCCCGCTTTCAGGCTGCAGGTGTTGTCATGTTGGCCAGGAGGGGTCAACCCAGGATGGACTTGAGGTCGGAATTGCCTGGGGATCTTCTCTGGACCGGTGGGCAACCCGGACTTGCAATGTGGGCTTCAGGTGCAGAGTGGGCATGACTTGCGGATTCGGGGCGGTTCTGGAGTCCTTTTGGTGATTTCTACTGGACAGGGCCGCTGTCCTCAGGAGTTTTTGACCTCTGCTGGGCAGGCAGTACTCTGGGGGTTTGTAGAGGTCACTGGCCCTGCAGGATGTGTCGCCTTCTTGGAGCAGGGGTCTTTGAAGCTGCAGGCAAGCCAGTAGGGCTGGTGCCAAGCCAGTTGTCATCTGGAGTCTTCACTGCTTGGGTCGACTTAGCAGACCTTCTTCTTTCTTCTTTCTCCTGAGGTCACCAGGAATCTGGTGAGTAACGTTTAGGGGGAGCCCCTAAATAGTAGATTTAGCGACGTTACAGGGGTCAGAGGGCGGTAGCCAATGGCTACTGTCCCTGAGTGTGGCTACACCCTTCATCTGCCCACGCCCTTTGGGGAGGGAGGCACATTCCTAACCCTATTGATCACTGTCCTCCAAAACAAGATGGAGGATTCTGCAAGTGGGGTGGGGGGGGTCATTTCAGCTCAGGACACCTTAGGGGTGATCCCAGCTGAAGTGGTCACTATTCCTTGTTTTTCCTAATTTTCCCACCGGACCTGCTGACAAAAGTGGAGCTTGGTCCGGAGGGCGGACATCGCCATTAGCTGGAGTGCCCAGGGGCACTGTAACAGAAGGGCTGAGCCTTTGAGGCTCACTACCAAGTGTTACAGTTCCTGCAAGAGGGGAGGTGTAAAGCACCTCCACCCAGAGCAAACTTTGGCCCTCATTACGAACATGGCGGTCCGTTCCACTCCGCCGGCGGTAGAAACCGCCAACAGAGGAGCGGGCCGGACCGCCAAATAATGAAGCAAACGACACACACGCATCCAGCACACCACCCACCGCCAGGAAAGGAGTGCCGCTGACGACAGCAGAGTCTGCCCACAGGCCGTCGGAGAGGCCCAACCCGCTCATCAAATTATGAACCACCATTCCGCCGCCAGTTCCGGGGCAGGAACCACCGCCACACAAAGCCAGGCGGAAAAGAAACAAATAGAAGGAAACACTCACCAGAGTTCCACAAAACGTGCAGCGGCAGCCATAGAGCTGCAGATCATGCCAGCCTTGCTCCTTGCCATAAATCTACATGACCGAAACCGCTGATGAAGACGACGACTGTAAGTACCGCAACCTACGACACAGGGAGGGAAGGGCAAAGTTACATACCCACCCACTCCACCCACTCTGCAATGCCCCCCAACCCTTCCCAGCAGCACAAGTCAGACACCCCACACCAAGAGGGACGTACCCGACCGAAGGCCACTGCAACTTGCCCATTGTACATACAATAGCCCCACACCCATAAATAATTAAAACAAACGCCAGGGTGGAACTGCATGCAGCCCAAACAGAGGCCACACAGAAACTTTAATATGTCACTCACTGAGCAAAACAGTGTCAACAGGTCCAATGGCCAGTCCATAAAAAGTCATATGTCCTTGGCCACAACTGGCCACACCTGACTCCCAGAAGTGCTGGGTACTCCACTGAATGTGGCACCATATGGGAATCTAGGCACCTCACGGAAGGGGGATGGGGATTTCCGACGGGGGTGGGACTTAGATTTGCGTGAGTAGGTTGGAGGGGGGGTGGGCTTCTCCTTTGAAGGGTGTGGGGCTGTTTGGCTCTTGTGGAGCTGGATGCCTTAGGCTCTGAGCGGGCCTTCTTCTTCACCGGAGAAGGGGCACAGGAATGGGAAGGCTGGACCGGGGTGGGCTGTGATGTGGAAGGAGCGGAAAGGGCAAGGAGGTGGGCACGTTTCGAGACAAGACGGGGTGGTCCAGTGGGTTGGAACAGGTCTGCACGGGAGAGGAAAAGTTTTTGGGAAGCAATTGGGGTGGGTGTGGATGAGGGCGTGGGATTGGAGGCAGAGGGAGTTGATGTATGGGGTGTAGGTGTGAGTGTAGTGGGTGCAGGTGAGTGCTCAGTATGCTGTGGTGGATGTCTGATGGGTGGGTGTCTTGGTGCGTTTGAGTGTTTTGGGAGGTGGGGGGTGGACACAGTGGGAGAAGACAGACAGCTAGTGTGGATGTATGTTGGGTGGGTGTCTGCAAGTCTGGCAAGTGTGCTGCATGTGTCAACTACAGTGGAGGTGGTGAGTGCAGGTGTGGTGTATGGGGTGCATGTATGGCTGTCTGCTATTGTGGTGAGTGCAGGAAGAGGAGCAGTAACAGTAAGTGAAGTTGCAGTGCATGAGGGTGTGGATGTTGAGGGGACAGACAGGGAGGCGGAAGAGGCGGGAACACTGGGGGAAGTGGACGTTGTTGTGTGTGCAGGTGTCTGTTGGCTGTGTCAATGCTTGTGGTGGGAGGTGTGGTGCTTGTGTTTGGAAGTGTGCTTCTTGTGTGTTGATGTGCCTGTAAGCGGGTCTGAGTGTGTGCTTTGGACGGGTGAAGGGAGTGGGGTGCTGGAAGGGGTAGAGGAGGTTGGAGGGGGGACGGAATGGCCAGGGAAACTGGCTGCAAACCAAGAAGAGGCCAGAGCCTGAAAAGATCTCTGTAGGGCAGACACTGCACTGTGAATGCCATCCAGATAGGCATTGGTCTGCTGCACCTCAGAAGCCAGACCCTGGATGGCATTGACGATGGTTGTCTGCCCTACAGAGACGGGTCTCAGGATGTCACTAGCCTCCTCTGTGAGGGCAGCAGGGCTGATTGGGGCAGGGGAGGAGGTGCCTGAATCGAAGGAGATGCCCACCTTTCTGGGTGGGCGGGCACGGGCAACTCGGTGGGGAGCAGAAGGGAGGGCGCTGATGGTATGGGGGTGGCGGAAGATCTCACGGTAGTGGTTTGTCCACTAGGGTCCGCCACTGCCGGAGGACCCCCATCGGAGGAGGTCTCAGAGTCACTACTTCCTGTGGTAGTAGCCTCCCCCGTGGAAGTCCCCTCGCCCTCCCACCCACTGGTCCCCCGGGCGTCCGTTGTCTCTGCCTCGGAGGATCCGTGGGCCGCTCCTTCCCCACTTGCCGGTGCCCCAGCTCCCTCGCCTGAGGTTGATGCTGTACCAGACAAACACAAGAGAACAAGGATGGGGAGACAAAACAGGCGAGACACTTGTAAGTAGCTGAATGCTGATACACAATGGCCAGACATACACCTACCCAGCAGACACACCCAACAGGCAGCACTGGGCACTATGCCCATGGCCATGGCCCTGATTACTGAGCAGTATACTGACCTACACCCATCCCCTGAAATTGTATTGGAGCTGAGTTAGGTGAAACCTGACAGGGACACCCCTACACCCTTTGGGGAGCAGACAGTAGCTGGACACCAGTCAAATTCCCTGCTCTAAGCACTTTGAGCCCTATCGCACACACACACTCATCCTTCCAGGCAGAAGTATGGGCTGTGAGTAATCACCCCCTTGTGACTGCTGTGCAGCCTTCAAGCGCCCATCCAGGTCTAAGTACGCCACCGCCAGGATCCTTAGCATGAGCGGGGTCAGTCGGGGCACCCCTTCCACGTTGGGAGGACTTACCCAGCTGGGCCTCAGTGATCTTCCGCGCCCAGCGCCGCAGGTCCTCCCACCTCTTTCGACAGTGGGTGCTCCGCCGGTTGTAGACCCCCAGGGTCCATACCTCCTTGGCGATGGCATGCCAATGTGCCCTCTTCTGGTGGGCGCTGACCTAGTAGAGTGACACAGAAATGGAACACAGAGGTCAGGCACCTGCACGATGGCAACAGCTGGCAGATTGTCAGACATAGGACAGACAGTACTCCCAGACATGCAGGACAGTGGCACGCTGCATTCCATGCACCAAGGCCCATCCTGGCTCACAGGAGCACACATCTGTGCAATCCACTCCATCCATTACTCACACAGTGCCCCCCAAACCCGGACTCACCTGTACCTCTGGCCGGCCGTAGAGTCTGCTGTACAGGGGCAGGACCCCTTCCACAAGCTTCTCCAGTTCTTCCTGGGTGAAGGTCGGGGCCCTTTCCCCTGCACCACGTGGAACATCCATAGCCAGGGGCAGGCCACAGCAGTACAAAGAGTGGAGTACCTGTCCGCACAAGATCAGGGAGTCAAGTGATCAAACGATGACGAACGCGTGTACGTTCCGCGGCGGTATGCACCGTCACCGCCGGCGGTGATCATGATGTGCCAGGATTCCCCATTGGCATCCATGTTAGCCAATGAGGGTGCGAACAGCGGTCAACACCGCCGTATGCTGTGACGTCAGCCACTAGCGCTATTAGGTCACTTCCACAACGAAGGGGCAGAACTACAGTGGGCAGACATTTTGCCATCACCTACGCATCTTGAAATTCATAATACTCACAATGCTGGGCCTACTAGCCATATGAAGCACCTAGGCCTCTATCCATTGAGTATATAATCACACATGATTTACTCCGTTCCCTCCTAGTGATGTACATGTACATCTGTCAGGTTGCAGTTATTGTACAGACACAACTATGAAGAATGCACTGAATGTATGTAGCAAATCTGCCAGTGTATGTGTGCACATCACTCCTTTTTCTTACCCCTCATAGGTACCGACCCTTGTGGCGAGGAAGGGCACCATCGTTGTACAGACCACTTGTAGATTTGGGGACCATGGTGGAGCGTCAGATCATAATCACCTACAGACTCACACGTGCAGCTATTCAGGACCTATGTGCATTACTGGATCCTGCACTGACTCCTGGAAATCGTAATCAGCATGCCATTCCAACTGAGGTGCAGGTGCTCTCCGCACTCCATTTCCTGGCCACAGGCTCGTTTCAAGTGACAGTGGGCATGGGTGCTGGTTTCTCACAGCCAATGTTCAGCCAGGTTCTGACAAGATTTCTGAATGCATTTGTACAACATCTGCAATCCTTTGTGCGATTCCCCCAAAGTGTTGACCTCCCTGGCATCAAGTCTGACTTCTATGCCTTTGCAAACATTCCCCATGTCATAGGTGCCATCGATGGCACCCACATAGCTATCACCCGCCCCCCAAGAGTGAGTGAACAGGTGTACAGAAACAGGAAGAACTTTCACTCCATGAACATCCATTTGGCATGTACTGCAGACCAGTACATTTCCCATGTGAATGCCATGTTTCCGGTTCTGTCCATGATTCTTTTGTTTTGAGGAACAGTAGTGTGCCACAGAAGATGGAACAACTACAAGAGGACAGAGGGTGGATCATAGGCAAGTTTGCCTGTCACTAACTGACATATTGCAGAAAACCAGCCTGTCTGACTAAGGACATTACAATGACGACTCTGTATTGACCATTTCTCTAGGTGATTCTGGCTATCCAAACTTGCGTTGGCTCCTGACACCAGTGCAGAATCCCAGGACGAATGCAGAGAGGAAATACAATGAGTCCCATGGACGTACTAGGAGGGTGATAGAGCGTACTATAGGTCTCCTGAAGGCTAGATTCTGGTGCCTACATATCTCTGGGGGTTCCCTGGCCTATGGGCCTGATAAGGTGTGTAGAATAGTGATGGCCTGCTGCATGCTGCACAACGTGGCAGTGAGACATTCAATCCCCCTTTTGGAGGTGGAGGGTGCTACAGGTCCTGATCAGTTACCTCAGAGAGGTGAGGAGAGTGATGGTGAGGGTGAGGAAGGGGAAGATGTCAGTTCCAGGAACCAACTGATACAACTCTACTTCCAATAACTGTGTGGGACTTAGGCCTGTAATTGTGGTTAGTGACTGATACTGTAAGTGTGCCATGTAATATGGGGGGGATTGGTCATGATAGGCGAGACATGGACCTCTTCAGCATGGTACCGGAAGACAATATATGCATTACCTCCTTGCATGATTTGAAACACACATTACCACCACCAAGCACAAACTGACAATAAAGTTGTTCCCTGCCAGTTGCATCCATACTCCACTTTGTTCAACATTGAAGACAGGGGACAGTGTTACCAGTGAGAAATGTTGTTTATTGGTCGAATACAGTGAAATGTGCTATGTACAGTGATGGAAGTCGTAAGGGTTGGGTGTCCTCAAACCTGACTTGGTGGCAGCCCTGTTGGATGTCATAGGTGGCTCCTATTTGTAGTATAGTACTTTATTTAGCCCTCAGCTAAGTGTGGTTGGTGAATGTGTGTGATGGTTGCTTTGCATTAGTAGCAGTGTCAATTTTTGGAGTGGGGCTTGTTCTTAGCTGGGTTTCCAGTGCCATATCTTGGCCTAAGACTACGTTTGGGCGCCTGCTGTGGAGCTTCTTGAGGTGGCATGGTTGGCCCTTGTGATTCCTGGGAGGGTATTTCCTGTCCTGTTTCAGCTGCTTGGGTCATCTGTTGCTGGTTGTCCAGGGCTGTTGTGGGGGCCACTTGTCCGGTGTGGGTGTCTGACTGTTTGTTGACCAACTGCAGCAGTGCTCCAGCAATAGTGGCCATTGTGGCATTGTTTTCTTTCTACTGCTCCATGGCCTGTTGGTGTTGTTCCAGCTGCATCCTCTGACTTTGCTCCAAGGTGGATACAATCTGTGCCAACCTGTCTTGGGTATGTTGGTAGGCCCCCAATACCTCTGCAATGACGTCCTGAGCTGCTGCATCCATTTGGTGCCCTACCCCCCAACCCACTGGGGCACCTGAGCTTGGCCTGTCCCCCTGTGCCTGTGTCCCCTGCGCAGGTCTCAATGTGCCACTTGTACTGGGGCCCTCGTCTTCCTGCATGTTGGGGATGGGAGACTGTGGCCTCTGTAGCTGTGTTCCATCTGTTTGTGCCCTGGGTCCACTGGTGTGGGTACGCCTCCCCTGGCCTGCTGGTCTTGACTGGGTGTTAGGGGTGACAGTGTTTTCCTGGGTGGGGCTGTGCCCTGGGTCCACTGGTGTGGGTACGCCTCTTCTGGCCTGCTGGTCTTGACTGGGTGTTAGGGGTGACAGTGTTTTCCTGGGTGGGGCTGCTGCATGGTGAGCATCCAGGGCTGTGTGAGGGACCTGCCTGCTCATCAGTGTCCAGGGGTCCTTCGCCAAGGTCTTGTGATGTGCCTCTGTCTCCCTGGAGTGCTGTGGCACTCCTTGTCCCCTCCATTAGGGTTGCATGGGTGGTGGTGCCCGTTGGGGGACATAGACATGTCTGTTACATATGCATGAGGGTTTGAGGTATACTGAACTGTGCAATTTTGTGCTGGTGTGCCTTTCAGTGGCCTTCCAGGGTGCCTTTGTGATGTGGTCATTGCATTTAGTGGCAGTGGTGGGGTTACATTGTGGTGGGGGTTATTATTCCATTGTGGGTACGTGCAGGGGTGGGTGGCTGTGCACAGCGGGAGTGATGTGGGCCTGTAGTGAGTTGTGGGTGATGCAGGGTGGTAGATTTGGTAGGTAATGGTTGGGTGGGGTGTGGGTCTAGGTGGGTGTGGGTGGAGTGGGGTGGTGCATGCATTACATGTATGGGGTAATTGTAGATGACTTACCCGAGTCCATTCCTCCAGTGAGTCCAGTGAGTCCCTCTGGGTGCAGGATGGCAAGTACCTTCTCCTCCCAGTCGGTGTAGTCGGGTGGTGTTGGTGGCGGTCCTCCCCCAGTCTTCTGCACTGCGATGTGGTGCTTGGATGCCATGGCCCTGACCTTCCTCCGCAGGTTGTTCCATCTCTTGCGGATGCCGTCCCTGGTGCGTGGATGGTGTCCCACTGCATTCACCCTGTTGACAATGGTCTGCCACAGCTCCAATTTCCGCGCAATGGGTGTGTGCTGCACCTTGGACCCGAATATTTGTGGCTCCACCTTTAGGATCTCGTCCACCATGGTCCTTAGCTCCCTTTTGGTGAAGCGTGGATTTTTTTGGTGGGGGACATGGTGAGGGTGGTGGATGGAGTCGGGACTGGGGACGGGGTTTGGGTGCTCCTGTGTGGGTCGGTATGCGTGTCCTGTCTGCTGGCGTTCTTTGTCTGTCTCTGGTGCTCTCTGTCTTCTAGTCCTAGTTTAATTGAAAGGGGTTGTGGGGTGTGTCTGGGGGTGTTTTATGGTGTTTTGGATGTGTGTCAGGTGTGTGGGTGCTAGGCCTAGCCAATGTGTGCACTGGTTGCTGTTGGGCCCACTTGCCGCCCATGGCGGTCGCAGCCGCCAATGGTCGTCCGGCCTCCACTGTCCGCCGTGGTGATTTGTGCATCATTATTTGGAGGGTGGGATGTGGGTGTGCTTGGCGGTGGCGGGTGGGGTGGGCCGGGATTCCCGCCGACAGGGTCCTGGCGGGGAGTGGTGGTCTGGGAATTTTTGGCGGGGTTGGATTTTTCTATCATTATATGGTGGGTTTCCATTTGCCGCCGCCGCCGGGATTCTGTTCACCGCCGCCACAGCAGTCGGCGGTCTTTCCCGCCATGTTCATAATGACCGCCTTTGTTGCTGAGCCCAGAAAGCACAAGGGCTCTCACCTCATGGGGTCAGATACTTGTCTGTTAGTGGCAGGCTGGCACAGACTGGTCAGTCCTGCACTAAAGGGTTGAGTAAAATACAGGGGGCATCTCTAAAATGCCCTCTGTTTGCATTTTACAATAAATCCAACACTGGCATCAGTGTGGGTTTATTGTGCTGAGAGGTTCGATACCAAACTTCCCAGCCTTCAGTGAAGCCATCATGGAGCTGTGGAGTTCGTAATGACAACCTCCCAGCCCATGTATTAAATATGGCCACTCTGCACTTACCATGTCTAAGAATGGAGTTAGATACTGTAGGGACATATTGCTCATGCAGCTATGCCATCACCTGTGGTACAGTGCCCTTTTCCTTAGGACTGTAAGGCCTGCTAGAGGGGCGACTGAACTATGCCACAGGCAGTGTTTTGTGTGCCTGGCACCCTGAGAGGGATGTTGTGTCGACTTTACCTTTTTCTCCCCATCAGCACACACAAGCTGCATAGGCAGTGTGCATGTGTTTGGTGAAGGGCCCCTTAGGGTGGCACAATACATGCTGCAGTCCCTAGGGACCCTCCCTGGTCACAGAGCCCTTGGTACCACTGGTACCTTTTACATGACGCTTAGCTGTGTGCAAGGGGTGTGCCAATTGTGGAAACAATGGTACAGTTTAGGGAAAGAACACTGGTCCTGGGGGCTGGTTAGCAGGATCCTAGTACACACTCAGTCAAGTTAGCATCAGTATCAGGCAAAAAGTGGGGAGGTACTGCAAACTAGGGGCCTGTTAGATGCTGACAGTTAATGACCTAATAATAAATACATCTTTAATTGGTTTGCCTAACCACAACTACCTATGCCCAGTCGACTGACAACACAGCGAGTGATATCACATTTCTCTGCATTCCCTCTCTTCTCAGTCCTCTTTCCTCCTTTCATTTACATATCATGATGTGCGAATCCGTATTGGGTATTGTGAGAGATATGAGTTTACCACTCCTGTTGGATCCAAGTTACGAGGTTAGTGCTCTCGGATAATAAGATGAATTACAGAATCCACAATAAATCTGGTTGCAGAAAAATTGAGTAAGGCAATAATGGTAGCAAGTGGTGGCGATGGACGTGATAAAAAATAAGTGAACAACATGCCTTATCATTACCCTTTAATGTGTGATTTTAACAGGAAATGACAATACAGGAAAAAGAATAACTCCATCTTGCTTTGGAAACTTCAGGCAACAATCTGTGGCAAAGCCACCATCTTTAAAAGGACCAAACATAAGGCTAGACATGCCCAGCTCTTTAGATGTATAGTGTTGTTTCGGCATGAAGAGAACAATCTTAAGTCTGACATCCCCCTTTCTTATCGAGCTTCCAAGCTCCAACCGCCAGCCTTTAATATTGGGGTTCTGCATAGTCTGCAGGACACCCCTCTGCTAGACCACAACAGTGGAAATCCTGATCCGGTCTGGGCAGCATATAGGCCTACCCGTGCATTAAGCAGTGAGTCTGGAGATGCACTTCCTCACTACATAGCGGGAGCAAAACTCAGGGATGCACCGTTGTCTTCCAAGCACACTCCACCTTGAGTAAGTATTTGGCACAGATGTAACAATATCACTCAATGAAACTTTACATTAGTCGATTTTGGTTGAAAGACAATGAAAACAGAAACAAAACAATGCTGAATTACAAATATTGATTAGTGGTATGTCCAATAAATTTGCAAAATGTATATAACATTAAAAATCCCACATATTAAGCTAACAAAAATAGATAAGTATTGAAATATCACCTTCCACAAATGATTACTAAAAACAGTAACTCAATTTATTCTTGCACACTGACCCCTATTTTGAGATCTGCTTTAATGAATGTCTTTACACCGAAAGTAATGAAAAATTAATTCATCATTAAAATATTTAAAAACGCCAGTCTTCAGTTATGGCCAATTGACAAAAATATTGATCCTATAAAACTCTTCCTAGGAAGCTCACAAAACTTGAAAACAAATTGACAGTATGCAAGTCTGAGGGGACACAGCATCATAAAGACATGGCAGGCACTTTTTCTTAGTAATCTGTCTTTCAGGGAACTCAATAACCCTGTTAGCAATCCATATCCAAAACAAATTAGGACATTTCTTTTCAGTGGGTTTTACGCCCACTCCAAATATGGCTTGATAGCATTACCACTCAGGAAGTTAACATGTGACTATGCAGAGTGGTTTCCACATGAACTGTTCCTCAATCCAGCTGGCAACAGAAAAACATAGTTGCAATTCTCTTCTTGTGGCTGTGAAAATCTTCTGCATAGCCTACTTTCCCTATTAGTCCTTGCATGTTATATACCCAGAAAGTCACAATTATATTGTAGGTTCCAAGGATGATCTTGGAATCCTACTTGTGCTTTCTGCCGGGGGGATACACATAATCAATACCGAGAAAGTTAAAGTAGCATATCTTATTTTGTCCTTTAAGAAGTCTTTGTGGACAGACACAATTATGTGACTGAACCATGGAAAAAAAGATAATGCTTTTGAGGACTCCATTATGTGTAGAATTTGTAGCAGCAGAAATGCAGAGTTTCTTCTCCTTATTCATCCTCCTGTGCAGGAAAGTGAAGGATTCTAAAGATGTGTTATCCAGCAGCAGGTACCCGAGTGGTGACATATTTTTGAGGTAGTCCTTTATAAGAATGATTATCTGCTCAGACCGGTGTTACGGAAACAAGACTTAGGGCTTGATTTAGAGTACAGTAGATGGGTTACTCCATCTCAAATGTGACAGATAGCCTATCCGCCGTATTACAAGTGCGTTAGACCCAAGGGCACCTGTACTATGGCAGACGGGATATGGAACTCTAACTCAAGCCCTAAGCAGTATGTTGGTTGTGGCTGTATTGTTGCTTGTCTCTGACTCCTAAGAAAGATTTGGTGCTGTTGCAATCAGTCTAGAATACTTGATACCTTTGTTGAATTCTAAAGATCTGAAGCTGGTGAATGATATGATTGGTGACAGTCAGAAGTGTCAGGATACCCTCCCTATGTAACATAGTCTCCTTATCTTACAAGTAGAGTTTATCACCCACAGTGTATCCCGACTTTTTTTGGGGTAATGTGGATCATCGTTAAGTAATAAATGTAATTAAATTTTTTCATGTGGCTAGTAAAACACATGATGGGTTTGAGAGCTACTCCGCGTATTTACATTTTTCATTGGGGTTCTTGGGTGTAAAACCTTCTCTAGCAAACTTCACAATCCTTATCAGTGTGAACCACAAATGTCACTAAATTAATATGTGCTTAACCCTCTTGTAGCTTGGTACAAAAGCAGTCAGGCTTAATTTAGAGGCAAACAAACAGTAATAAAGTGAAAACAAAAAACTACCAACACCAATTTAGAAAATAGAGAAAATATTATTAAATAATTTGAAACAAAACATAATTAAATCCAATTAGTAGAATCGAAGTTCTGATTTTTAAAAAAGTTTTTTGTGAAAAATAGCACCTAAAAGATCAAAGCACCAACCGCGGGTGTCTGGTCGCGCTAGCCCTGGGTAAAGTCAAAAGCTAAGGCCAACCGCAAAAGAAGGTGGCTTCAATACATAAGGTGGATTAATTGGACTTGTTCTCGTCTCAGACTTAGAAGGATTTTTGAAAAAAGTCTAGGAGATTGTTGACTTTAGTGGGCAAGTCAGCAGGCTGTGCCCCAGTAGGAGTCGTTGTCTTCGGAGAAAGGTGGACGAGGTCTCGGCGAAGCAGTCCACGATGGTGGTAAAAAGCTATGACAGTGAGAAGCTGGATTCCCAGGCCTAGGAGGTCACTGATGGAAAGACTGTTACTGTTGAGCCCTGTGAAGATCTTATCTTCTGACTTAGGCAAGTTTTTGGAAGTCGAAAACCTTCAGCGGGAAGAAGCTGCAAATCAAATCATTAACATTTATAAAGCGCGCTATACACCCGTGCGGGTCTCAAGGCGCTAGGGGAAAGGGGGGGGGTTACTGCTGCTCGAAAAGCCAGGTTTTTAGGAGTCTCCGGAATGCGGAGCGGTCCTGGGTGGTCCTGAGGCTGGTGGGGAGGGAATTCCAGGTCTTGGCTGCCAAGAAGGAGAAAGACCTCCCACCCGCCGCGGAGCGGAGGATGCGAGGGACGGCAGCGAGCGCGAGGCCAGAGGAACGGAGGAGGCGGGTGGGGACGTAGAAGCTGAGGCGTCGGTTGAGGTATTCCGGTCCCTTGTTGTGGAGGGCTTTGTGTGCGTGGGTGAGAAGTCGAAAGGTGATCCTTTTGCTGACTGGGAGCCAATGCAGGTGTCTCAGGTGTGCGGAGATGTGGCTGTTGCGGGGTACGTCGAGGATGAGGCGGGCCGAGGCATTTTGAATGCGTTGCAGGCGATTTTGGAGTTTGGCGGTGGTCCCAGCGTAGAGGGTGTTGCCGTAGTCCAGGCGGCTCGTGACGAGGGCGTGGGTCACTGTTTTTCTAGTGTCGGCGGGGATCCAGCGGAAGATCTTGCGGAGCATGCGGAGGGTGAGGAAGCAGGCGGAGGACACGGCGTTGACTTGCTTGGTCATGGTGAGAAGGGGGGCCAAGATGAAGCCGAGGTTGCGGGCGTGGTCTGTGGGGGTCGGTGCGGTGCCGAGGGCCGTGGGCCACCAGGAGTCGTCCCAGGCGGACGGGGTGTTGCCGAGGATGAGGACTTCCGTTTTGTCAGAGTTCAGCTTTAGGCGGCTGAGCCTCATCCAATCTGCGACGTCCTTCATCCCCTCTTGTAGGTTGGTCTTGGCGCTGACGGGGTCCTTGGTGAGGGAGAGTATAAGTTGGGTGTCGTCGGCGTAGGAGATGATGATGATGTCGTGCTTGCGTACGATGTTGGCGAGGGGGCTCATGTAGACATTGAAGAGTGTTGGGCTGAGCGATGAGCCTTGAGGTACGCCGCAGATAATCTCGGTGGGGTCTGAGCGAAACGGTGGGAGGTAAACTCTTTGGGAACGGTTTGAGAGGAAGGAGGCGATCCAGTCCAGGGCCTGGCCTTGGATCCCGGTGGAGCGGAGGCGGGTGATTAGGGTGCGGTGACAGACGGTGTCGAAGGCAGCCGAGAGGTCGAGGAGGATGAGGGCGACTGTTTCACCGTTGTCCATCAGGGTTCTGATGTCGTCTGTGACTGAGATGAGGGCGGTTTCCGTGCTGTGGTTGGTTCGGAATCCGGTTTGTGAAGGGTCGAGCAGGTTGTTGTTTTCCAGGAAAGTGGTCAGCTGTTTGTTGACGGTCTTCTCTATTACCTTGGCTGGGAAAGGCAGGAGAGAGATGGGGCGGAAGTTTTTCAGGTCACTCGGGTCAGCCGTAGGTTTCTTTAGGAGGGCGTTGACTTCGGCGTGTTTCCAGCATTCGGGGAAGGTAGCAGAAGAAAAAGAAGAGTTGATGACGGCCTGGAGGTGCGGGGTGATGATGTCGTCGGCTTTATTAAAGATGAAGTGAGGGCAGGGGTCCGAAGGGGCGCCGGAGTGGATAGAGTTCATGATGGATTTGGTTTCTTCAGTGTTGATGTGGGTCCAGTTGTTGAGGGTGAAGGCCGGGGGTGCGGGCTCGGTGATGTTTGGTTGGGTCTGGTGTCCGAAGCTGTAGTGGAGGTCGCTGATCTTGCGATGGAAGAAGGTGGCGAGGGATTCGCACAAATCCTGTGAGGGCGTGACGGCGTTGGCGTTGGGGTTGGAGAACTCCTTGACGATGCTGAAAAGTTCTCTGCTGTTGTGGCTGTTTTTGTCCAGTCTATCGGTGAAAAAGTTCCTTTTGGCAGCGTGGATCAGGTGGTGGTGTTCGCGGGTAGCGTTCTTGAGGGCGGTCATGTTGTCAGCGGTGTGGTCCTTGCGCCAGGCCTTCTTGAGGGTGCGACAAGTTTTCTTTGATTCTTTGAGGGTGTCAGAGAACCAGAGAGGTTTTTTGGTGTTGGTCTGTCGATGCGTGCGTTTGAGGGGAGCAAGGTTGTCTGTGCAGTTGGAGATCCAGTTTGTGAGGCTGAGGGCTGCGTCGTTGGGGTCGGTGGTGAGGGTGGGTTGGTTGGCGGCGAGTGCGGAGAAGAGTTGCTCTTCGGGGATCTTGTTCCACTGTCGACGAGGGATGGGTTGAGTGCGGAGGTGGCGGGTCTCGCGTCGGAATGTGAAGTGGACACAGCTGTGGTCGGTCCAGTGTAGAGCGGAGGTGTGGCTGAAGAAGATGTGTTTGCTGGCGGAGAAGATAGGGTCGAGCGTGTGTCCGGCGATGTGGGTGGAGGTGTTCACCAGTTGCTTGAGGCCGAGGTTGGCGAGGTTGTCGAGCAAGGCGGTGGTGTTGGGGTCGTTGTTCTGTTCCAGATGGAAGTTGAGGTCGCCTAGGAGGATGTAGTCCGGCGAGGGCGTGCGGGGAGATGAAGTCGGCGATGGCGTCGCTGAAAGGGGCGCGTGGTCCGGGGGGACGGTAGACGAGGGATCGTCTGAGGGTGGTCCTGGGGTCGGTGCGAATTTGAAAATGCAGATGTTCAGCGGCGAGAGGGGTGTCTTCGGTGGAGGTGGTGACGCTGATGGAGTCTTTGAAGATGATGGCGATACCTCCTCCTACTTGGTTGGTGCGGTCTTTTCTGGAGATCTTGTAGCCTTCGGGGATGGCAGTGGCGATGTCTGGAGCTGATGAGGCGTTCATCCAGGTTTCCGTGATGAAGGCGACGTCCGGAGCTGTGGAGTCCAGGAGGTCCCAGAGTTCAACGGCGTGCTTGTGGACAGAGCGAGCGTTGACCAGGATGCACTTGCGGTGGTTGATGGCACGTGGGCTGGTGGTCGTGGTAGTTGCGTGGTGGAAGATGTGTTTGCAGGAGTTACAAGCGAAGGGTCTATGGCTGCGCTTGGGGTGGGCTTGGAAGCAGGTGTTGGAGCGCCCGGGGTTGAGGGCGTGGAGGGTGGTGGGGTCGTAGCGGGTCAGCGGGGTAGGGGAGGGCTGGGGACCAGGGGTCGTGGCGCTGGGTGCAGGCCAGGCGCGGACGTGCGCAGACGGGCTTGCCTCTGGCGCACCTCTGGCGCACCAGCGGCGCGCTCGCGCAGCGGCCACCATAAGAGGGAGGAGGGGGGTTAGGGGTCAGCTGGGGGCGAATGGGAGCTGGGGGGCGGGGGAGTGCAGGAGGTCGCGGCGGGAAAGCGCGAGGGGGGGGACAGGTAGAGGGAGAAGAGCTGGGGTAGGGGGGTCTAAGGGTGGAGGAGGGGTGAGTGTTAGAGTTTTAGGAGAATAGGGAGATAGATAGGAGTAGGGTTGAAAAGATAGGGGAGGGGGGTGATAGAGGTGGGTGAGGGTGAGAGGTAGAGAGAGGATAGGGAGATAGGTAACAGAGGGGGTGTTGGGACGGGGGGGAGAGATAGGGAAATAGATAGATGGAGAGATAGGTGGAGAGATAGAAAAATAGGTAGATAGGAGGAGGGGGTGAGTGAGGGAGTTAGGTGGAGAGATAGGTAGAGGAGTGAGGGAGGCAGGTAGCGAAAGGGTAGATGTGGGTGATAGTGAGAGATAGGTGGAGAGATAGAGGGGGGTGAGGCAGGAGCAGGAGGGCAGAGACAGGGGCGGGAAGAGACAGGAGTCGGACAGGACCGAAGAACAGAAGAAGCGAAGAACACAGAAGACCGGAAGAACACAGAAGAACAGAAGAGAAGAACACAGAAGACCGGAAGAACACAGAAGAACAGAAGAGAAGAACACAGAAGACCGGAAGAACACAGAAGAACAGAAGAGAAGAACACAGAAGACCGGAAGAACACAGAAGATCAGAGGAGAAGAACACAGAAGACCGGAAGAACACAGAAGAACAGAAGAGAAGAACACAGAAGAACCGAAGAACACAGAAGAACAGAAGAAAAGAACACAGAAGAACAGAAGAACACAGAGGAAGATGCAGGGGACGAAGAAGTAGAAGAGCAGACGAACAGAAGATCAACAAAGAAGATACAGAAGACGAAGAGCAGAAGGCAGAAGACCACAGAGCAAGATGAGGAAGAAGGGAGGCGACAGGAGAGGCTGAGGAGCACACAGAAGAAGAGAGAAGACGGGGAGAAGAAGAGTACAGAAGAAGATTGCAGAGGAGGAAAAGAAGCAGGAGCAGGAGAGAGGGTGAGTAGCGCGGGGCAGGGCGAGGGGCTGGGAGGTGGGGGGTACTTACTGTGAGGTGGGTCTCAGGAACTCAGGAACCTGGAGGAGCTGGAGGAGCTGCAGCGGCAGGGGGAGCGACCTACCCTTGGGTCAAGCTGAAGCTGAAGAGGGCTCCTTGAGGCCGGATAACGTCACTCAGAGGTCCCAGTATACAGGATCGCTGCTGTGGAGAAGAACGTAGTGGGAGGTACAGCAAAATCAAGCTGACGGATGATGCACCTTGTGCGGATGGACTGGGAACTTTTAGGGATAGGCAAGAGCAGCACCTCTAAGGCCACTTCCACCAGTCCATGACCTGGAGGGCACCACTTGGGGGGTTCACTCCAGCAAAGGCAGGGTGCAGGGTTCACGGTCTCTGGAGCTTGTTATATCCCTTGGCTCACACAGGAGGTCAGCCAACTATTCCTTTAAGTCACACTGGTAGTCCTGGAGTCAAGGAGATGGTTCTCTATCCTTCAAGCAACAAGGCAGGTGTCAAGAATCAGGGCAGTCACCTGAAGAACAAGGCAGGCCTCAAGCAGTAAGGGAGTCCTCTGGTAGCAGCAGGGTGGTTCTCTGAGGTAGAAGGCAGGCCTCAAGCAGCAGGGCAGGCCTCAGGAATACAAGGCGGTGCTTCAGACGTTGTTCTGAGGGCCCAATACTTATACCTGGTGCCAATCCTTGAAGTGGGTGAATCTTCTAGGCTACCCCCACATCTGGTTCTGGAAGGTTTTTACCTTCTCCTGCCAAGGCTCCAAGACGTCTAGGGGACAAAAGACTGATTTCAGGTTAATTTGTCTATGCTGGAGGCAAGCCCTTTGAAATGCAAATGGGGAAAGGAGCAGCTCCTCCCTCAGCTGCTCAGGAAGGATGGCCCATCCTACCTACACCCTGTCTCCTTTATCTCACAGTATGGAAAACACAAATCCTCACAACAGGCATATTCACAGTCATGTGGCCCAGGATATACGCAGAGGTACAAAAATGGTTAGGGTAGGAAAATGTCAACTTTCTAAAAGTAGCATTTTCAGAATTACGAATGAAAATCTGACGTTACCATTGATGAAGACTTTAAATTACAATTAATTTGAGTCTCAATATGATAATCCTACCTCCAACCACTCAAAAGTTAGCACTTATTAAACGTACTAATGTAATCCAATGTTATCCTATGGGAGGGGTAAGTTTTACAGTAGTGAAAAAACAATTTAGGAGTTTTTCACTATCTGGACATGTAAAACTTAAATACAAAGGTCCTTCTTTTTAAATATAGTTCACCCTGCCCTATGGGATTTTAGGGCCTACCTTAGGAATGATTTGTATGTCTTAAAAAGTAAGATTTATATCTAGCAAAAGGTTTATTTTGAAAGGTCAAAATTGCAGTTTAAAACTGCACTACAGTCTGCAGTGGCAGGCCAAAATACTTTTTAAAGTACTACACTAGTTGATGGCACAATGAGTGCTGCAGTTACTCTAGTAGCATTTAATTTACAGGCCCTGGGTACCATGTAGTACTATATACTATGGACTTAAATTAAATGTGCCAATCAGGTGTAAGCCAATTTTACCATGTTTTAGGGAGACAGTACAAGCACTTTAGCACTGGCTAGAAGTGTTAAAGTGCACAAGTCCTAATGCAAACAAAAACAGGAAGAATGAAGGCATAATGTTTAGGAGTGACCCTGCAGAGAGGGCCAAGTCCTGCAGCAAGGTATACATTTGACTCACTTCTGGCCTATGGGCTGTCACAGACTACCACAAAAAGTAAAATCTGTTGCAAAACTTTTAGAAGTAGCAGGGGCTGCGAGAAAGAGGATGATTAATGACTGGTCTACGTAGGATGCGGAAAGCAACTGAGACTTCCAACCATTATACTACTCCTGAGCTTGGTTGCATGCAGCCATCCATCCAGGGCCTTTACTCTGTCTAGGAGAGTGAGAAATGATTAGCAACAGGACATTATGCCGTTATAAGAATATTTAATAATTAAATTAAAATGATGTACTATTTTTATAAATTTTTAACATTATATGTACTACAAAATATAATTTGCGAATAGGCACCAGGATCTTCAAAGCAATTAGTTTAAGAAAGGAAAATGTTGCTGCAACTAGTGACAAAAAATGTTCTGCTATTTACATTTTGCTAAACTTGTCTGTATTCTCCAAAAGGATACAAACCTCTTTGGCAGTTGTATCAGCGCCTTTTATGAACTACATCCTCTGGTATTTGTAACTGAATTTGAAAGTCTGCATTACACCCTCATAGGACCTCCTCGTCCCAGTCGTTACAATAGGAGACAGTCCTCCCTCCCGACAGCCAGCCTGACACACTAATATTGTTTTAATTTTTAATAAATAAAGGCCCTTCCCATGCACCTCCATGCCTGCTTGTTTTCCTGTCTGAAGACAGGTAAGAGAATGCGCTGATTTGCCTTATTAATTGTTGCTAATTGTTGTATGTATTTTCTTACTAATTGTTGTATGTATTTCTTACTAATTGTTGTATGTATTTTCTTACTAATTGTTGTATGTATTTCTTACTAATTGTTGTATGTATTTTCTTACTAATTGTTGTATGTATTTCTTACTAATTGTTGTATGTATTTTCTTACTAATTGTTGTATGTATTTCTTACTAATTGTTGTATGTATTTTCTTACTAATTGTTGTATGTATTTCTTACTAATTGTTGTATGTATTTTTACCTTGTATGCTTACTGATATCATTTGTATCTCAGCACTGACCGCGGCCACACTCCCCATGCATCTATGTTTGGTGGGGGTGGGGATCATTGTCAGCGATCTGTGGGCGGGCAAACTGAGTGCTGGTTTGTTTCTAGCAGCATTTGAACCTCGCAGCTGAATCTTATGAGTGTGCAGCTGCAGAGGAGCCGGCAGCCTGTTTTGAGGTTGAGCGCGTAAACGCTCTGGCCTGTTGTGATCTATCTGTGGGCTTTTAACCACGCCCACCGCACGCCCATCACTTTCACTCGTTCATGGGCTTGCCTTTTCAAAAATCCTTTGTTAGCACTGTTAAATGCTTCACGTTTGTCCCCCCCTTGGGAAAGTTTTGTTACCGCCTTGGCCATCTACCCTATTACATGGATAATTGCTCGTTTGCAGATACATTTGACTGTGAGCGAACTTCTTTTTCCTTTTGCATCTCTCCTTCGCGCTCATGCTCATGGCGGCCATTGCGCTTTGAATCGGCTCGCTTATGTCAACTCTTTTACTTTTTATTTTCAATTTAAGTGGCAAGAAAAGTCCAGTTAGGAATTTACAACGCTAATAGCTCTAACTTGAGCAAACGCGAGACCCATTGCATTGCAAATGCCTGTTTAAGCTTGCAAGTCTCTTGTTGAATGAGACTGTGTTGCTTGGCAACAGGTATAAATAAGGAAGTAGTGCCTTTAGCACAACTCACTTCCTGCTTGGCTTGCTGCTGTTAGTGTTGTGAACATGAAGCCTGCTGATGAGTCTGCAATTGCACCTGGGAAAGCTGCTTCTAAGAGGAAGCCTGAACAGGAGTTGGAGGAGGGAGATTTACTGCAGATCTCAACATCTGCTTTGCAAAATCTTATTAATAATGCGGTCCAGATTGTTTTAAGTTAACCGCAAGCCAAAAAGCAGAAGGTGGATGCCCTTGAGGATAGGGACAACTCCCCCTAAGGGCAAATATGTGCAGGGGAAGGTTTTTTTCTAATATGTTGGTGCATATTCGTGGGATGCTGAGGTTTCAACCAAACTCCCTGTTGGATGATGGGCTTTACTCACATTATAAAATAAATCCTTGCTAAGGAATGGAAGGATGTCAATAAGCATGGTATTCCATGTTTTTTAGGAAAGCAATACCTCCTGGCTCAAGTTTGAAGATCAGTACCTACAGATTCCAAAGGTCACCTCGATTTTGGCTTCTATGGCATCTTCCTCATTGCTGTCATCTGAGGAGGCGACCCTTTTGGATCCTGTTGAAAAGAGAGGTTGAGGCAGCTTTGATGGGGGCTTATGCAGCCGCTAATTTTGGAGTAAGGGCTAGTATGTATTCAGCATATGCATCACAGGTTCCCACTAAAGGCTCTGAACAGTTGTTTGATTGCCTTCAGGACCAAGGGGATCCAATGCCTGTCTTGGCTCATATGGAGGTGATGGCTCAGTGAAGGAAAGTACCATCTTGCCTGGCATGTTACTCCCATTTTTACATGTATGTAAGTTTGTTTTTGCCTGTCTCACTGGGATCCTGCTAGTTAGGACCCCGGTGCTCATAGTTTGTGGCCTGAATGTGTGTACCTGTGTAGTGACTAACTGTGTCACTGAGGCTCTGCTAACCAGAACCTCAGTGCTTATGCTTTCTCTGCCTTTAAAATTGTCACTATAGGCTAGTGACCATTTTCATCAATTCTAATTGGCACACTGGAGCACCCTTATAATTCCCTAGCATATGGTACCTAGGTACCCAGGGTATTGGGGTACCAGGAGATTCCTATGGGCTGCAGCATTTATTTTGCCACCCATAGGGAGCTCAGACAAATCTCACACAGGACTGCCACTGCAGTCTGAGTGAAATAACATCCACGTTATTTCACAGCCATTTTACATTGCACTTAAGAAACTTATAAGTCACCTATATGTCTAACCCTTACTTACTGAAGGTTAGGTGCAAAGTTACTAAGTGTGATGGCACCCTTGCACTAGCAAAGGTGCCCCCACATAGTTCATGGCAATTTCCCCAGACTTTGTGAGTGCGGGGACACCATTACACGCGTGCACTACATATAGGTCAATACCTATATGTAGCTTCACCAAGGTAACTCTGAATATGGCCATGTACCAAGTCTAAGATCATGGAATTGTCCCCCCATGCCAAATCTGGTATTGGGGTGCCAATCCCATGCATCCCGAGGCTCCACTAGGGACCCCGGGTACTGCCAAACCAGCTCTCTGGGGTTTTCTCTGCAGCTACCGCTGCTGCCAACCCACAGACAGGGTTCTGCACTCCTGGGGTCTGGGCAGCCCAGTCCCAAGAAGGCAGAACAAAGAATTTCCTCTGCGAGAGGGTGTTACACCCTCTCCCTTTGGAAATAGGTGTTAAGGGCTGGGGAGGAGTAGCCTCCCCAGCCTCTGGAAATGCTTTGAATGGCACAGATGGTGCCCTCCTTGCATAAGCCAGTCTACACCGGTTCAGGGAACCCCCAGTCCCTGCTCTTGCCCGATATTGGACAAAGGAAAGGGGAGTGACCACTCCCCTGTCCATCACCACCCCTGGGGTGGTGCCCAGAGCTCCTCCAGTGTGTCCCAGACCTTTGCCATCTTGTATCCAGAAGTGTGAGGGCACAATGGAGGCCTCTGAATAGCCAGTGCCAGCAGGTGACGTCAGAGACCCCTCCTTGTAGGTGCTTACCGCACTAGGTGGCCAATCCTCCTCTGAGGGCTATTTAGGGTCTCTCCTGTGGGCTTTTCCTCAGATAACGACTTGCAAGAATTCACCAGAGTTCCTCTGCACCTCTCTCTTCGACTTCTGCCAAGGATCGACCGCTGACTGCTCCAGGACGCCTGCAAAACTGCAACAAAGTAGCAACAAAGTAGCAAGAAGACTACCAGCGACATTGTAGCACCTAATCCTGCCGGCTTTCTCGACTGTTTCCTGGTGGTGCATGCTTTGGGGGCTGCCTGCCTTCATCCTGCACTGGAAGCCACAAAGAAATCTCCTGTGGGTGACGGAATCTTCCCCCTGCTCCAACAGGCACCAAACATCAGCGTCACTTGAACTCTGGGACCCCTCTCATCCTGACGAGCCTGGCCCCTGGAACACAGGTGGTGGACCCAAGTGACCCAGACTGTGCGGAGGTAAGTCCTTGCCTCCCCTCTCCAGACAGCAATCCTTTTGCTCACAGTAAATGCTTGAGGCAGAAAAATAAGTGTCAGCCTTCAAAAATAAGTGCCGGTGCCCCACACCGGAAACAACAAGCACAAATTAAGCACTGACCAGTAGATGCTGTCAATCATCAGACACAGTTATCGTATTTCCTTTGTGGGATTTCCACCAGTTGGCCAGTTTTAGGCTACTCCATTATCAATAGATCCTCAAAAACGAGATGCTATGTTGTTCGGGTGGAGAAACTGCTCATTAAGATGGAAATCATCAGAGTGCCACCTGCAGAGGAGGGACTGGGGTTCTACTCCATTCCTTTCTTAGTCTGCAAGCCAGATGGTTCCTTCTGGCCAATCTTGGATTTAAAGAATCTAAGTTGGTGAAAGTAGACTCATTTCGAATGAACACTTTGCAGTCCATCTTTTCTGTTATCCAGAACCTGGATTTAAAAGACATTTATTTTTACATACTTATCCATTCAGAAAGCCAGAGGTTTCTGAGATTTGTGGTGAACAACGTTCATTTCCAGTTCCAGGTGCTACCATTCAGTCTGTTGACTGCTCCTTGAACCTTCACCAAGGTATTGGCTCCAGTTGCTGGTGTTTTGCAGCTTCATGGGCTCTCGGTGTTTCCATACCTTGACAAATGTTTAAACTGCGGTTCCTCTCTTGCTAAGGCTCTGATGTTTGTGGAGGCAACGAGTGCTGTACTTCAGCAGTTGGGATTCAGGTTGAACTCTGCAAAATCACCAGTGATCCCTGTTTAGCGATTGCAGTTCATCGGAGCAACATTTGACACTCAGACAGGGGCACGTTTTCTGCCTCTGCTCGGAGGGAAACCCTGTAAAGTCTCCTGGTGGTTCACTTGTCCCAGCAGTCTGCTCTAGCCAGGAGTTGGTTGAGAGTCCAGGGATTGATGGCGTCCACCACTTCAGTTGTACCTCGGGCTCGTCTACATCTAAAACTTCTCATCAATCATCTGTTGTCCCACTGGGATCCCTCAGTTGCAGATTCAGACTTCCCTGTTCCCCTTTCTCCTGCTCTGATTTAGGGCTTAGGTTGGTGGCTGCACACTCCAAACGTGAAGGAGGGTGTGAGATTTCAGCTCCCTCCTCCATTGTAACCCTTTACACAGGCATGCAGGTCTAACTGTTAGATCAGAATTGAGGTACCTCGGTGCTTGAAACCCTCCTGGTCGATATTAAGTCTGATATATTTAGTCATGTTCTCCAGCTAATCCACACCAGGAAGTACAGTATTCTTAAGCATCAATATTTCCACACAAATTTCCCCAGGAGGTGGATTGAACTTAGTTGTTGTGTGTTAACCTGTCACACCCAAGATCCTAAGTATTTACTATAAGCAAAAAACTTTAAAATTCATGCCCTACTTGGTAAAAAATCTAAATCCCTGCCCAGCTCCATGTAGCACTTTAGATCAAATTTGACTGAAATTATGTTTGACAGGTATCAAATCATGTCGTAAATGGATGGCAGGCTACCACCTGAGGCTGGTGCTGTTTATAGAGGTGCCGCGTTGGACTACTTGGGGCCTCATTACGGCAGTGGGACCAGCTGACCTCCAATGCCACGGGGAGGACACCACTGTCATACTGCTTGTGTCCCCCACCCTATTACAATGTTCCAGCACGGCTGACTGGCAGGAACCTTCGATTGAGCGTTCCAGCTGGTCAGTCCGGTAGGAGCAGTGCTACGGTATAGGATTCGGCTCCCCTATACCGTTGCAGTGGGGTGCCGACCAGCACCCTCAGAATGCGCACTGTCTGCAAAGCAAACAGTGCGCGCTCTGCCAATGCTGGGCAGGGGGATCCCTGTGGCCCTTGGCGCTGGCTTTCTGTCCCGCCATGAAAAGGCTGGTGGAAAGTTGGGTTGTAATCAGCCAGGCGGTGAAGTTCAGCGCTGCCCTGGTTACAACCCCGGCCACCGTCACCCTATCGGGAACAATATTCCTGTCAGGGACAGCGGTCCCCTGGTGGTCCGACCACCAGGGTCATAATCCGGCAGTCGGGTCACCACGATTGCGGCGATCTGACCACCACTGCGACTCTGGTGGTCCTAGGACTGCCAGACTCTTAATCATGCCCCTGGTCGTGACCGGTGTCAGATGGGGGTGTTTCTTTAAAAGTTTTGATTCTTCTTTGTGATCTACCGCCGGCTTAATGTAAACACCAGTTTCTAAGAGAAATATGTGTTCCCTTATAGAATTTACTTTAGTATTTGGTTCTAAGTATTATTTTCAAATTATATCCCGATTGAATAGGAGATTCGATAGTTACCAATAGCAGGGTTGTTGTTGACTAAGGGTTTCAATAGATAATGACAGCATTCCCTGTAGTTGCCAATGATTTTACTTGGAACTCGGGTATAGAAAACTCTTGAACGCACCTCATGCATAAATTTATCACCAAACCTATTGGCACCTCCTGAAATGGCAGTGCCAGTTTTTGGGGTAGTATCCCAACGCGCCACTTAATAGCACCCAGATTACCCTGGCTGTCACCATGATCGTCACAACATGGAGGGTACGACACCCATCTTGGGGCTCGATTCACGAGTGCGGAATGTCCACACTTGTGGTGGAATCTCCACACTGTGTACTCTTTGTGGTGTGCAGTGCAGAGATTCTGCCCTGAGTGTGCTGATTTCATCATGACTGCAGAGATTCTGCTACAAATTCAGACTACTTTCCTGAATCAGGCCCAAAATATCCTGGTCTTCTCTGTCATTGTACCCGGCACAGACCGAAGCCTGCTGGAACTGAGCCCATGAGCGTGCAACCAAGTGGAGAGGCACCAAGACCTTAGATACCCAAGCGAGTGACCAGTTGTTGATGCATGCAATGCATTGCTCCCCATCCCTGCAAAGGAAGGCAGATCCGTCAATGCAAGCCGTGGTGACAAGATGGTAGATCACAATGCCTTCTGGATGGTTCCTCCATTGATTATGAGGGAGGCAGAGTGCCAGGTCTTGTAGCCTAGGCTGGATTTATACGATAGAGACGCTGGAAGCCAAGACTCGCATCGACAGATAGTATTAAAAAAAGGAACAGCCAACATTGCTGAACTAGGAGGAAGCCTCAGGTGCTTCACCAGCGCGAGAGTATATTGGTGGAGCTGTTGTGGATCTTGAGGTAGCCAGGGTCCATATCAGCGTTGAGACAATCTGGCCGTCATGTCCCATGTTTATTAAGCACTATCGACTGGATGTGTTGCACCCTAAGACTAGGGTGATGGGTCCCTTGCTATGAGCATCATGATGCAATGGCAGTCAGCGGTCCAGCTTACGAGCACCCATGCACTAGGCCGCCTGGACCAGCGTGCTGAAGAAGAGGTGTTTGCTTGTGTGTTAGTAGGACTCCTGGAGGATATTGTTGTGTTGGAAGTTTTACTGGTGTTGTCATGGAGCACACAGAAGAGAAGCTCTGACTTCATCATGTCCAGAGCCCCATAGATTCATAACTTTATGTTTATATCTTTAACCCTTCCATTTAGAACCTGTTCCCTGTACTCACCCCTGTTACATAGTGGGGGTCCTTAGATCCCCCGCTGATTCATTCAATAACTACATTTACCTTACTCTAAGCCCTGCTGTCCAAAAAAGCCCTATATTTTCCAGGATTGATGAATAACTTGTTTTTAAAGTCTCATTTCCTAACCTCTGTTTTTAATGTCTCCATTCCATTCTCTTACCAATCTTTCCCTCTACCCTATTGTACTATATAGACAAAGAGCTCCTACCTATGGGTTAAACCAGGCACCGTCTTGGCTGCTTCCCTCTGACCCCTCCCCAGGTTCTGAGATGGGAGGGGCTGCTTCCCAGCCCTCCCAGCCTTTCACAGGTGTCACCTGTCAGGGCACTCTGCCATTCTATCTGTGGCACAGCCTGCACTGGTTACCGGCGGATCGGCCCACCTTGTGTAGTGCAGAGTTCAGACTCTGGAATGTCCACCCCCAGTCTCCAGGGTGGGCTGCACTCCCCATCCTCCAGTGGTACCAGTTCAGAACTGACTGATATTTCATCACCCTCATCAGGGGGTGCACAATGCTGGAGGGCTGAGAAGTGAAGAGCCGTACTTGAGGGGGGGGGGGGGGGTGTTGGCGATGACTCTCCTGCCGTTTTACCCACATGTTAAAAACATGCCTGGGGGCCATGTGAACCCCCCCATGACCTCTAAAATATGAACGACACGGTCAGCAATGAGAAACAGAAGACCTTCGAAGTCCATGGTGGCATGTGGCTGTGAAGGCAAGAGGCGATGGATGAAATACTTAAAGAGTTATCATTAAAACATTAATCCATTCATTCATCCATTGCTCGCTCCATCCATGCATCCCTTTATTCATACATCGCTCCATCCATGCATCGCTCCATCCATCCATCGCTCCATCCATGCATCCATCCAGCCATCCGTGCCGTGCCTCCGTCCATCCATCCATCCGTCCGTCCGCCCGTCCATCCGTCCATCCGTATATCATATTTGGTCTGCCGGTCTTGCTCTCTGTCTTCTCTATTAGTTAATTTCTAACATTCACCAAAAATCCTACAGTTAAAGGCATGTTATGAGCACTAAACGATGTAACCCCAGAGTCAATCACTAATAACACCTTGTGCTACAGAGAGTGTGACAGTGGTTGGATTTACATGCAACCGAGCCTTATCAATAAGTAATTAGAAATGAGGTCTTTGGTTGGCAGTCAGGTTACCCCCTGTCCAAGCAATGACCCTCACTCTAGTCAGGGTAAAGGAGAATCACACTCAGTTAACCCCCGCTCACCTCCTTGGTAGCTTGCCACAAGCAGGTAGGTTTAACTTCGAAGACCAGGTGTAAAGTATTTGTACCAACACACACAGTAATATAGTAAGAACACCACAAAATGACTCAACACAGGTTTAGAAAAATAGCCAATATTTATCTAAACAAAACAAGACCAAAAAGTCAAAAATCCGACATACAAAAGTCAAGTTATGAAGTTTTAAAGATTAAACTCAAAAATAGTGTTCAGAAACAGAAAATGCTTCGATGAGGTGATAACACGGCGTCGTGACGGAGTCATTCCCAACAATCCGATGGCAATAGCGCCGGGTTCGGAGTCACGCAGACCCCCAGGTACAGTACCTTAGTAAAATGTGAGAACAAGCCGGTGCGCGAAGTCGAGGATTGCTGCGTCGCTAGATGCGAGGCGGCGTCGGTTCCAGTGCTGCGGCACGAAGGAGCGGAGGTATCACGAAGAGGCGCCGGGTCCTTGCTGCAGTGCTGTGGAGGTGAGGCGGCGTCAGGGCAAAGCGTTGAATCTGCACACTTCGGGCGGAATTGGTCACATCGTGGTATGGCGACTTCCACGGAGTCATGGACTTTGGCGGGGCTGCACCGGTGTCGTGCCTGTGAGGGTCATGGCACTCCAGCGAGGACCACGAAGTTGGTTGAAGGCAGCGTCACGGGATTCAGCAGCGGCATCGGTCTGGAGTTGGTTTTCTTGGATTTTCACCAGCTTCTCTTTTCAAGGGCCCAGGGACTGGATAGGGCACCACTTGTCAGGGCAGGAGTCTCAGCAGAGAGTCCAGGTGCTGGTAGGGGAAGCTTTTGATGGCCCTGAGACTTCAGAACAGGGGGCAAGCTCAGTTCAAGCCCTTGGAGAACCATGGAAAGCAGGATGTAGAAAGCAAAGTCCAGTCCTTGCACTCCTAGGGCAGAAGCAGCATGCAGCAGGCCAGCACATCAAAGCAACAGGCAGAGCGACAGTCCCTCCTATGGCATCCAGCTCTTCTTCCTAGCACACTGTCCTCAGTCCAGATGTTTTCTAACTATGTGATGCCAGAGGTCCAGTACTTATAACCATTTCTTTTTTTGAAGTCGACAAACTTCAGATAGAAGTCTTTGTAGTGCTCAAGACCCTGCCTTTTCCTGCCCAGACCCCTGACACACTCCATGGGGTCGGAGACTGCTTTGTGTAAGGACAGTCACATCCCTATTCAGGTGCAAGTGTCAGCTCCTCCCACCACTCTACATCAGGAAGACCTATCAGCCTGGTGACGGGCCATCAGATGTGCAGAGCACACCTCAGCTCCCTTTGTGTGGCTCTCTAGAGTGAATGCACAAACAGCCTAACAAGATAAGGCTACAGTACAGGGCTTGCGGTGATTAACGTGTGGTTTCTCACAGTGTGTTTCAGGGACTCTGATTGTTCTCTGTTAGTATGACACATAGCAAGAAAACAAGGGGCATATTTACAAAATAATGACGCAGCCCGGTGCCACAAGCCATCTAGTAGCACCATTAGGAAAGTGCAGGGATGCGTCATATTTACAGCAGAATGACGCATCCCTGTACTTTCCTCAGTGCTGGTGCACAGTTAGTAGCCTAGCACCAATGCAGGCACCCTTGCACCATTGTGCAAGAGTGCTTGCCTTGCAGGGATGATGGTTTATGTGTAGAAACGGACACCTTCATGCACATAAACAATCATTAATGGTGCTTTTCTTCTTCTATGTATGCTGCAGAATGCAGCACAAATAGAGGAAAAAAACGAGAAGAAATAAAGATATTTGTCCTTGTTGCGCCACTTTTATGCCACCCCATTGGTGGCATAGTAATCTGACATTCCCAGCCTTGTAGATCAGGGAATGCATCAGATTTCATGGGTGCAGTGTGGGAACACCCACAGCAACACCCATAGAACGCCCCTTTCATGCAGAGTAATGCGTGAAAGGGGGCCATATATACAAGGCCATCAAAAGCCACGCAAGGTTGCTTTACGTGGCCTTGTAAATATAAGCTGGCACACTGCGCCACCGGAGCGTCAAAAAGAGTGATGCTATGGGGGCGCTAGGGTCCTGCAAATATGCCCCCAAGTTTTCATGCGTTTTTGCAGACGGGGGACAGGGAGTTTGGGTAACAAAACAATTTTGCCATATTCAATCTACAACTAAGTTTCTTTATGTAAGCCAACCACAGGAACCTCATCGCATTGTGCACCCTGATTCAATCTTTCAATATCAGCCAGGTGAAGGATGTTAGCCTTTTTGTCCCAATAGATGGCCACAATAGAATGGTATGGAGCTTAATATGACTGAATATTTAATCCATCCCCAATTCTAAGTGGCACAAAGAGGTAGATGTGCTCTAAGGGGCTGCCAGCAGTTTTCTCAAACACCCATTCTCAACTTTCTGGATGGCTTGTAGGCTTTGTAGTGCAGTATGCCCAAAGCCCCGCACCATAAGTGGCAAGTGAAAGACACTTGGGCTTGTAGACCACTATCATTTCTTTAAGGGTTTACTACCCAATTTTGAAGCAAAATTCAACAATGCCTCTATGATTCTCAGGAAAGGAGCCCCCTCGTACGTCAAAATGGGCTCCATCTACTAGCACCATCAAATAGGACCTCCAAGTATGGAGAAGTGGGAACAGAGCAAATCTTGGTATTATTAGCAACATAAAACCTGAAGATTGTTTCTGGGCCTTAAACCATTTTGTGGATCTTAGATTGATTTATTGTAAGGTTAAGGTCTGCCATGAAGAAAAAAAAGAATTTATCCAGGAGCCTCTGTAACCAAAGCAGGGTCCGGGTATGAGCACCACGCAATCAGTGTAATGAAGAGCGGATATTGGATGGGTACCAACACTTGGAATGTCAATGCCAAAACTGGTCAGGAAATTGTCAAGTGTGTTAATATATATTGTGAACAAAAAGGGGGCAAGCACACAACCCTGTTGAACGCCCCTTGAAATAAAAAAAAAGTTTAGTCATCTCACGATTTGGACCATATCTGCCAAGAGCTGTCACCTCATGGTGCAGTTGCATGAGCAATCTTATGTGAACCCCATTTGTAGAAAATACATTGCTTTGTATCCTATAAATCATGCTTTAAATGAACTTAGGGCCTGATTTAGCGTTTGACGGATGGGGTTATTCCATCACAAACGTGACGGATATCCCGCCCACCATATTATTATCCCATTATATCATATGGGAATCATAATATGGTGGATGGGATGTAAGTCACATTTGTGACTGAGTAGCCCATTCGCCAAACTCAAATCCGGCCCTTAGTCTCTGACGTCCACCTTTGACCTGACGTTTGCGCTATGCCACATGATCACCTCTTTACTATCATAAAGAATCTTTTACACACCACAGAGCCATGTGAAGACTTCACTAAATGTTCTGAAATAAAGGTGCTTTCCTCAAGACCCAGTTTAGCTTTTCCAGACTGAATAACCAACTATGTAGCAGTTGTGTCCTTTGTACCAGATGTCATGAGCACAGAAAACCCACGTAGTAGAATAGTGAGAACATCTTTAAATGTATTCTGTCTCAAATGTTTCTCAGTGCTTGATTTCCATTAGTCATGAGCCTGAGAACCATGTAGTAATGTACTCAATGAATGACATTTTTTTTTCTAAAATCCTATAACAGTGTGTGATTTTTTATATATGAGGAGGAGACCCTTTCTCCAGTCTCAGAAGATGAATCTTTGTCAGTTTTACATCTGAACTCTCCTGAGTGCATGGTTTTCTGAATTTGGGCTTAGCACAATGACTGTATTTCTAATTGATTAACTGCAAATCCACTCTTCTAGCTCCATGCACAAACACATCAGAGTACATTTGCGACCCATGTTCCCCAGGTTCCCATCATGCCCGAGAGTCCCGTTCAGCTCAAACAGGTCCAATGACGGTGCCTGAGGGAGGAGGAGGATTGTGTGCTTGGCGCAGTTCTGGAAGTGGATCTGAGAGATCCGGATATGGAAGGTGAAGTCAATGGACATCCTGTGTCTCTTCTGATTGACACCAGAGCCACTCCTTCAACAGTCAGGATGGTAAAGGTCCTGAACCTGCCCCTTGTGGGAAAGAAAGTCCAAGTTGTAGGTATAACAAATAAGCAACTTACCAACCAGTTTTCATGACCAGTCCCAGCGAAGATAGGCGCCATCTGAGACTATCACCGGTTTGTGCTTTGCGACTTGAGCCCATTGAACATGTTGGGAAAGGGACTTGCTTTATAAACTCAACTGTGTGATCTATTGCTCACCGGATGGCATTGAAATGGAGACCCAGGCAGCAGAGTCAGAATTCAAACTGAAATCACAAGAATCTGCAGTTACATTGTACCCTGTCCTTACAAAGGAGGCCTTACATACTGATCTCAAGGATTAGCTAGTGAGAACGTTTTGGACTTTGCAGACAGAGAGACAGGAATAATAAAAGATGCAAAGCCTCTAAAGGTTACCCTAGGAACTGATGCAGTTTTCCCCCACACATTGCCTTGCAGGTTAACTCCGGAGGCAAGAGCCAGTATTACCCCAGTCATTGAGGATATGACAGCATAGGGCATCTTGAAGGAGGTCATGGGGAGCCTATGTAACCTTCTATTTATGGCCTTGCAAAAAAGCCAATCAGAAGTGGAGAATAGTGCAGCCCCTCTGCAAAATAACCAAAACAGTTGTTCCAAACTATCCTGTGTTACCGAACTCGGCTATAATCCTGTTCAAAATTTCCTCAGAAGCTGAGTGGTCCTTGTCACAGTTATGGCTGGCATTCTTTCCATTCCCTTACACAAAGAGAGCCATTAACTCTTTGCATTCAGCAAAGAGGAGGCACTAAAAAATGGGGTGAAAAACAAGGAGAAGACAGGAGCAAGGGTGATGCAGTAGCACGGGAGAGCTGGGCCTGGGACCCACTCAATGTGATCGCGCTTAAGTAGGTCCTGGGAGGAGGGAGTGGTGCTGGGAGGCAGTGGCTGGGGCTAGGTGGGAGGTGGGAAACCACGGCGGTATGCGGGAGCAGCAATGAGGGAATAAGCAAGGAGCAAGCAGTGAAAACAAGGGAAAAGCAAGGAGAAAGCACTCAAAAAAACAGAAGTAAAAGCAAGGGAAAGCAGTGAGAATGAGGGAAAAGCAAGGAGAAGGCACACAAAAAATGTGGGAAAAAGCAGTGCTGAATTTGTGCTTGTGTTTCCGGTGAGAAGCACCCACACTTATTTTTAAGGACCAGCACTTATTTTTTTGCCTCAGCATTTACTGTGAGCAAAAGACACACATGGAAAAGATGGAGGAAGAAGAAAATGAAAAAGCGCCACAAAGGGAGAAAGCAGAAAGCTGCAAGAGAGCTGAAGGGGCAGGGAGTGGCTGTAATTGGATTGAAGAGACCCGAGATGGCTTCAGGATTACGCTGCCTCAGTATTCCGTGTTTGTACATTTAATTGCAGCAGCCCCATGTTTAAGAGGAGGGATTTGGGCACCAGCACGTTTTTAATTACAACTTAAGCACTGGGAAAAAGCAAGGAGAAAGCAGTGAGGGCGGAAAAAGCAAGGAGAAAGCAGTCAGAATGAAGGAAAAGCAAGGAGAAGGAACTCAAAAATGGGGGGAAAGGCAAGTAAAAAGCAGTGAGAATGTGGGAAAAGTAAGGAGAAGCCATCAAAAAACTTTGGAAAAAGCAAGGAGAAGAAAAGTAGGAGCGATGCAGCAGCACGGCGAGGGCTGGGTATGTCTATTTCTTCATTTTTTTTGTGCTACTGTTGTCTCTCCCACTGTTCTACGTGTTATAGCAAATCATCTTTTTTTATTGTTGGTAGGACAGGGAGCTCACTTGTTGCCTGTTCAGGAACATTTGGTATAATATTTTCAAGTATCGTTTCTGCTGATTCTTGTGAGCTAGAACTGGTCTCTTTGAGGTCTTGTAAAATATTTCTCACTTCTATTTCTGTTTTATTAGGGGGACGATTATGTTCCCAAACACTTTCTACTATTTCATTTTTAGTGTTAGCCCTGCCATAGAATGCATTTGTGCATTTTCAGTGTGTTTTTTTATTGGTGGTGGTCTCCTTACAGTACATATATCCTCTATATTTTAATAACAGATTTACTTTTTAGGATTCGATGCATTTTGCTGTTTCTGACATTTTATTTGTAGGTTTTAGAGTATACAAAAATATTATTATTTAAAAAATATAATATGTGTTATTATATTTTTGTTAACATGTTTACATTGGCGCTGTACATATCTACTTACATTTTGGATGTAATCTTTACTCTGTTTTGTTTGCAGATTTTTGTTTTGCTGCCCTGTAGTGCACTGTTTGGGCAAAGTTTCCATTTGTTGCAGTCTGCTGAGAGGAAGAGAGTGTTGATTTATTTTTAATTTCATTTGGAGTTTGTTAGTTGCAGTTTTTTTTGTACTTATGTTAGTGTTCCTCATTTGGTTGTAATACTTATTTTCAAAGCTGTTTTATTTTGTTTTTTTGGTTACTTTTGGCGTCCAGGCTAATATTTTCTACTCCTTTCAGCATTTCCTGTAGTGGCTGCACCTGTACGTTTGAGAAATAAAAATGTAGCATAAATCTTTTGTTATTTTAAAATAGTTTTAGCTTTTTATTATTTTTGTTACGTATTATTATTTGTTGTCAAACTTACTCTGTAGAATTTAGTGTTTTTTTAAATGTTGAAATCTTCTTGCAATCTAGCAGAGTGACACTGTCCTGCTGTAATATTTATTTAGAAAGCATCTTCTGCCTTTTTTGTTGTTTATATATGTGTGTTTGTGTGATTAATGTAATATTGTTTGTTTTATTTTGAAACTGTTTGTTTCATTGATTGCTGTAATGTTTCCTTAGTTGTAATGTGTTGACAAATTTTGGCATTTCTTAACTTTTGTTTTTGATATTGTTGTATTTTAGATTTTATACATTTTTAGGTGATATTATTGTCATCAATACATTTGTCTTTACTGTTAAAATATAGGGCAGCAATATTTTGATTGTGAATTTTTTTTGGTGATATTGTGCCATGCAGCTGTTTGAAATGTACACGTCTGTGTGTGCTGCTTTTATTCTTATGGTTTTCAAATGTATTTTCATTCTTTACCATTTTCCTCTCACTTAATTTGGAACACAGATTTTCAAACACTCACCAAGTTTTTGTTTATTTTTGTATATTGTAAAACCATTTTGATGTATTGTTATTATTATTTGAGGCACAGTGACTGACCTATGAGAGGCAGATTGTGGATGATGAATGGAGTGTGTGTAGATGGGTGGCTGAATGAATACATTTCTGCATTGGCCCAGAAGATGGATAGATAATGGATGGATGGATCCTGGTGGAATATTGTGTGGATGGGTCATTGGATGGAGGGAGGATAGATGGATGGATGTGTGCTTGGATGATGTGTGCTTCGATGGGTGGATTTGAATGGATGGATTTGAGTGGTTGGATGGATGGATGAGCTGGGTGGGTGAATGGATGAATAGATACATCAATGGATAAGTGGATAGATATGAACAAACTCTTTTTGCAATAAATTGTTCTACCATTTCTCTAAACAGAATCACAGCCTTGCTAGCTTCAGTTACAGTGGTGTAATTTCAGGAATTTCATGTTATGGTTCTTACACAAAATTCCTGAAATTACACCATTACTGTAAGTCACGTAATTGAGCTTGCAGAAAAATCATAGCGCAGAGACAAGAACAGAAGTGGCTGTTGTGCATGGGGCTTTTGATTATGGCACTATTTTTATTGCAAAATGTGTCCTCAAGTCCAAAATGGCTGGAAGGGCAAATTTCACACCATACTATAGCACTGAATGTCAGATATGTGAATTTCGTATGTCCCTGATCCTTGCATGGCCAAGTAGTATATCCCTTAACCTGAGTATTCACATAGACTAATCAGTGCTAACAGATGCACAGTGAGGACAATGGGGGAGTCAAATAGACATTTCTGTTTATTATCCCATAGTACGTCCTTACCCCTTATTGATGCTCCCTACATCAGTCAATTTATAATTCAGCAGTCAAAGTGCATGAATAAAGTATAGGAACTGTGATGCTGCATACAATGTGGGCGGGGTCATTGAGTGTGGGGGAGGGGTCAAAGGCGTGGCTAGAAAAATAAAATATTCTGTATGTTTTTTGGCCTTCAACTGGCAGGTAGCTACATATAAAATAACATGCAGCTTAAAAGAAAAATACATTTTCAAAAGTTGTTACTCATTGGGGAATGCACCATAGCATATTATGAAACCTCTATTAGTTAATGCGCTGCAGAGGTCTGTGTGTAACCAGAGAGCCACAGAATTAAGTTTTGGCTGGTGCATGTAGAGAAAAATGACTTGTATATTTTTAGTGCTACGAGGTCATAGCCTGTGACAGAAAAAACTGTGAATATGCAATTCATTATTTTAAACTTGCATAACACACAGTATAAGATAGACTGCTACAAAATACACAAAATGCATAAAAAAGGGTGCTTCCAAAATATAGATTTTAGTAATACCCAGAGTGTACGTGGTGCAATTCTTTTACATTACTGTCTCTTCAACATCGCCAGGTGTAGTAAGCGCGATATACATTCATTTACAACTAAAAGCACAAACTTCACAGTCCCGTTTTTACCTCTTTGCACTACCACTCAATAATAATACATCTTTGTTATCACAAAGCTTTAAGTGATTAGGTCACTTAAAGCCAGTCCTGGCTCCCAAGCATCCGTTACAATTACAGGTTAACTCGTAGTGCACATTTGAATTTCTTTCAGGCAAGCAGGCACCCTGGCTGGAAGGCTTGTTTAGCTGTCTGCCCGGCTCTGGTTTCACCGCACTGGAGACTCACTGAATATCACTTCAGCGGAGGCATTTAGACTATCGGAATTAACCGCCCAGGATGGTTGTCCTTTTACAAAAAGTAGGGGAACGGTGTTTCATAAATCATAAAAGTATGAGGACGTGGTGCCCCTCCATTCGTGCCCACTTTGACCACTGCCTTTGTAGGACTTGCAGCAATCGAACATTTTCTGGTGTTTCTGAAGGCAGCCCAGGGCCTGTCTACCAGGATCTCAAGTGTTGTGTACAGTGCTTAATTTGTAAAATTAAGAGAGTGCCAGGGTCCTTCTTATAATTCCACTGAAACCAATAACACTTCTTGCCTCTGCCATTGACAGTGCCAATGCAACTACTAACCATTGCGCTCCTACAAAGTGATAACTCAGACTATTCCAGGCCACCCAAAGCGTAGGAATGGTGTGGAATAGCTTGAGGAATGAATTAATAAACACTGCTGTTGTACTCTTCTCAAAATGAGACAGCGCCATCATGTGGTGGACGGTCATTGGTGCTGGTGTTGAGAATTAAGTGCCACTGCCGAGCATTGGTCGTCCATCAGTCTAGGCATCTTGCCCAGGTTTTTGGTTGGGGTAGCCGCATCATGCAATTTGTGTGCAGTTTTCCTCTTAGACACTATGATACTGATGTTTAGAAATGCTTTGTTATATCTATTCGCTTCAATATCCAGGAGACTGTTGACCAGGTCAGATTTGGGTATGAGCTCAAGAGATGGCCTTAACACTTTTGACTATGTGTGCGCTACTCTAAGCCAAAAGGCATAAATCGTGGGGCATCGCCATGTCTATGTAGTAAGACCCTTCTGCATCATCAAATCTTATGCATAGAAGGGAAGAGTTATGTTGGATGCTCAAGAGCCTCTTGACTGTCAATTACATTGGGTAGAGATACTTAAATTGGATCAGTCTGAATTAGGCTGAGATGTTTGTTTCCCTTGGAGATCCCTAAGGTATCTCATCATGACCATTCATCAAGTGGTTCAAGGTCCCCGCCCCAAGTCTCAAGCATTGTCAAAAAGGAATCAGGTCGGATTGCTATGGCCAATGTATTCTATGCTTTCCCATTTCACCCATCAGTAGCTTGTCTTCTAGTAGGATAAATTCTGGAACGGCATTTAGTCATTTCAGGAATTTGGAGGTTTCATGGCAATCCACACCAAAACATTTGATTTAGAGGTCAGTGGCGGGAGACTTGAGGGTTGGTCCTGTAAATTTGCTCAATATTGCATTGTATTCTACATACCAAAGATAATAAACCAATTTGGACTTTTTCTTGTGTCAGTCGTCTGTTTACTTGTATATTATTGCTTCACCTACTCAGCAAGATACCTATGTAGAAACAAGTAACAACACTCCCGTCTGCCTGCTTCCACACCCTACGCATGCTCCGTTTTAGGTGGCTCCCAACTGACACCAAAAGGATGGCCACTCAACCCCTTGACACCAGCAGGCTGCACTGTAGTAACACTCTTTACGTAGGAATCACTGCACGCCTCTTGAAGAGACCACAGACAATTCAAAACTGCAAGCCTCGTCCTGGTCCTCTCCAGATGGACTCACATCACCCCGCACTTCAAGAAGCTCCTCGGGCTCCCGAACCAGAAGAGATGCCAGTTCACAATGCTGATCAATGCACACAAAGCCCTGCACAACGAAGGACCAGCATCCAACAGATGAATGACCTTCTCCCGACTGACCAGACACCTATGCTCCGCCTCCTTCTTCCTCGCAGACACCCTCCCCAACTCCCCCAGATATGCCAATCCAACAGCAGAGGATGCTCCTCTTCTCACCTGGCGGAAGAACCTTCCCCTCTGCTCCTCAGAAATGCTGCTTCCTCCAGTAATTCTAGAAAGGACTCAAGACATGGTTATTCAAATGAGCAGAGCATTGCAAAGCAGCTAGCAACTTGAAACCCTCACAGGTGATTTGCAGCACCATATAAAACCTGACTGATTGACCTACTCAGATGTGCCTGTAAAATTGACCTTTTGTCCTGAATTCTGACCCCTTATCCTGAATTTGTAGTCACTGGCCTGAGTTTCCTCCATGGCAGGTGGTTACCCTAGTCCACACTAACATCTCAACGATTACAAATATTTGGGAGGAGTGGAGATATTGTGGCCCCGCCCCAGGCACAGCAGCCTATGAAAGCCGCAGCTGGGCCAGAGCTGATGCTTTCAGATCTGTTGTGGACCAGTGGTGGGGATCCTGAAAGGGACCAGGCAGCCTGGGGGTGGCGGGCTCCCCCCGAGCACGCTGCCTGCAAAGCCCTGTCCCTGCTGCCTGCACGGCTATCAACGCCAAGCAGCAGTCCTCAGCAGGGTCGTGTAATGGGAAATCACATTCATAATTATACAGTTAACATAAACGCAGAGGCTGAGCGGGGTTTTACTGTTGAAATGCAGCTAATGGTGAACATCTGTCGAGGTTTCGTGTGATTTGCATTTTGCGAGGGAGGCGAGCGCCGCTGGAAAGTATTTTCTGGCTGATGCGGGCAGGAGTTCTGTACCTCGGGGGGCGCGGGGGTGCATGGGACATGCAGATGCGGGGGCTCCTCGGCAGACTCGGTGCTGGGCCGGGGATGCTACCTCGTGCAAACAGCTCAGATAGCTGCAGAGTGACAGGAGGGAAGCTTGGAGTCTGCAGGGCCGGCTTTTGGGGGGTGCGACCGGTGCAGCTGCACCTGGCGCTGACTTGGATGGGGGCGCTGCGTTTAAAAATACCGCGTGGGTTTAAAAGCAGGTGAACTTCCTGCAGCAATTTTCATGAACGTTGAAAATGTCCAGATAGCTCTGGTGATTATGTGCAGTGCAAGTTCTGACTCGTCATTAAGTAGCACAGAGGGTTAATGTGCCTGCTGCACAGAACGTGTATCATACAGATCACAGAACTGGGCGTCAGTGAGCTATGAGTAGCACTATTAAAAAATGAACTATATGCCAGAGAGGGGATCCGGAGAGATGAGGGGCATTGTTGGAGAGTGGCACTGAGGTAATTCATGGGGGCGGAGGGGCTCCAAAAACAGACTGCGGCACCGGGCTAAAGGCAGCCCTGCCTGGAGGGAATGAGATGGGACAGAGAGAGGTGGAAGCAGAGGCAGCACGCCTGGAGGGCCTCCCAGCTGAGAGCAGGTAGGGGAGGGAACAAGTGGAGGCCTCCCAGCTGAGAGCAGGTAGGGGAGGGAACAAGTGGAGGCCTCCAGCTGAGAGCAGGTAGTGGAGGGAACAAGTGGAGGCCTCTCAGCTGAGAGCAGGTAGGGGACGGAACAAGTGGAGGCCTCCCAGCTGAGAGCAGGTATGGGAGGGAACAAGTAGAGGCCTCTCAGCTGAGAGCAGGTAGGGGACGGAACAAGTGGAGGCCTCCCAGCTGAGAGCAGGTAGGGGAGGGAACAAGTGGAGGCCTCTCAGCTGAGAGCAGGTAGGGGAGGGAACAAGTGGAGGCCTTCCAGCTGAGAGCAGGTAGGGGAGGGAACAAGTGGAGGCCTCCCAGCTGAGAGCAGGTAGGGGAGGGAACAAGTGGAGGCCTCTCAACTGAGAGCAGGTAGGGGAGGGAACAAGTGGAGGCCTCTCAACTGAGAGCAGGTAGGGGAGGGAACAAGTGGAGGCCTACAGCTGAGAGCAGGTAGGGGAGGGAACAAGTGGAGGCCTCCAGCTGAGAGCCGGGAGGGAACAAGTGGAGGCCTCTCAGCTGAGAGCAGGTAGGGGAGGGAACAAGTGGAGGCCTCCAGCTGAGAGCAGGTAGGGGAGGGAACAAGTGGAGGCCTCTCAGCTGAGAGCAGGTAGGGGAGGGAACAAGTGGAGGCCTCCAGCTGAGAGCCGGGAGGGAAGAAGTGGAGGCCTCTCAGCTGAGAGCAGGTAGGGGAGGGAACAAGTGGAGGCCTACAGCTGAGAGCAGGTAGGGGAGGGAACAAGTGGAGGCCTCTCAGCTGAGAGCAGGCTGAGAGCAGGTAGGGGAGGGAACAAGAACAAGTGGAGGCCTCTCAGCTGAGAGCAAGTAGGGGAGGGAACAAGTGGAGGCCTCCAGCTGAGAGCAAGTAGGGGAGGGAACAAGTGGAGGCCTCTCAGCTGAGAGCAGGTAGGGGAGAGAACAAGTGGAGGCCTCCCAGCTTAGAGCAGGTAGGGGAGGGAACAAGTGGAGGCCTCCCAGCTGAGAGCAGGTAGGGGAGGGAACAAGTGGAGGCCTCCAGCTGACAGCAGGTAGGGGAGGGAACAAGTGGAGGCCTCTCAGCTGAGAGCAGGTAGGGGAGGGAACAAGTGGAGGCCTCCAGCTGAGAGCAGGTAGGGGAGGGAACAAGTGGAGGCCTCCCAGCTGAGAGCAGGTAGGGGAGGGAACAAGTGGAGGCCTCCAGCTGAGAGCAGGTAGGGGAGGGAACAAGTGGAGGCCTCTCAGCTGGGAGCAGGTAGGGGAGGGAACAAGTGGAGGCCTCCAGCTGAGAGCAGGTAGGGGAGGGAACAAGTGGAGGCCTCTCAGCTGAGAGCAGGTAGGGGAGGGAACAAGTGGAGGCCTCCAGCTGAGAGCAGGTAGGGGAGGGAACAAGTGGATGCCTCCCAGCTGAGAGCAGGTAGGGGAGGGAACAAGTGGAAGCCTCCCAACTGAGAGCAGGTAGGGGAGGGAACAAGTGGAGGCCTCCAGCTGAGAGCAGGTAGGGGAGGGAACAAGTGGAGGCCTCCCAGCTGAGAGCAGGTAGAGGAGGGAACAAGTGGAGGCCTCTCAGCTGAAAGTCCAGGAGGGCAGGGATTGTTCAGAACTTTCAGCTGGTGCCATGGGGATCAAAGTGTGATGCAGGCTTCTCAGCTACTGGTGTAAGGGGAAAGGAAGTGATCCAGGCCTTCTAGCTGCATGCTAGGGGGTTAGTGACAAGTGCAGGCTTCTCAGCTGATGGGGCAAGGGAGTGATCCAGGCCTTCTAGCTGCATGCTAGTGGGTTTGTGACAAGTGAAGGCTTCTCAGCTGATGGGGCGAGGGAAGGATGCAGGCCTTTCAGCTGCAGAGGAGGACAGAAGGTGATGCAGCCCTCCTAGCTGCAGAGGTAGGGGTTCAGGAAGTGATTCAGGCATTCTAGCTGCATGCTAGTGGGTTAGTGACAAGTACAGGCTTCTCAGCTGATGGGGGCAAGGAAGTGATCCAGGCCTTTCAGCTGCAGAGATAGCAGGACAGAAGGTGATGTAGCTCTCCAAGCTGCAGATGTAGGGGTTCAGGAAGTGATCCAGGCCTTCTAGCTGCATGCTAGTGGGTTAGTGACAAGTGCAGGCTTCTCAGCTGATGGAGCAAGGGAAGGATGCAGGCCTTTCAGCTGCAGAGGAGGACAGAAGGTGATGTAGCCCTCCTAGCTGCAGATGTAGGGGTTCAGGAAGTGATCCAGGCCTTCTAGCTGCATGCTAGTGGGTTAGTGACAAGTGCAGGCTTCTCAGCTGATGGGGCAAGGGAGTGATGCAGGCCTTTGAGCTGCAGAGTTAAAGAGACAGATCAGGGGCGTGGCTTGGTCAGTATGATTGTGGGATGAGCTTCAGATTTCCCAACAATCATGCGGGGGCATTTTGTAAAACACATTGGCCCTCATTCTGACTTTGGCGGGCGGCGGAGGCCGCCCGCCAAAGTCCCGCCGTCAGGTTACCGTTCCGCGGTCGAAAGACCGCGGCGGTAATTCTGACATTCCCGCTGGGCTGGCGGGCGGCCGCCTTCAGGCCGCCCGCCAGCCCAGCGGGAAAGAGGCTTCCACGATGAAGCCGGCTCGGAATCGAGCCGGCGGAGTGGAAGCTGTGCGACGGGTGCAGTTGCACCCGTCGCGTATTTCACTGTCTGCCAAGCAGACAGTGAAATACTTGTAGGGGCCCTCTTATGGGGGCCCCTGCAGTGCCCATGCCAGTGGCATGGGCACTGCAGGGGCCCCCAGGGGCCCCGCGACCCCCCCTACCGCCATCCGGTTCCCGACGGTCGGACCGCCGGGATCTGGATGGCGGTAGGGGGGGTCGGAATCCCCTCGGCGGCGCAGCAAGCTGCGCCGCCTTGGAGGATTCAATGGGGCGGCGGTACACTGGCGGGAGACCGCCAGTGTTGCCGGTCCGACCGCGGCTTTACCGCCGCGGTCGGAATCCCCATTGGAGCACCGCCGGCCTGTCGGCGGTGCTCCCGCGGTCCTCCGCCCTGGCGGTCTTTGACCGCCAGGGTCAGAATGACCGCCATTGTATGAGAAGCAGAGGGGGCTTAAGTGGCAGTGGAAAGAGAGAGAGAGGAGTGCGGATTGTTAGGGGTACTTAAAACGCAATATTTTTCTATTTAATCTACATTTTTGAAGGCCTCCAGCGCATAGAGGAGAGAGAGTTTGTGTGTGTTTTTGTCTGTGTGTGCATGTAAAAATCCCATGTGAAATCTGTCAGACACTTCAGTTTACCGTACTGGAATCACTTGTACCCAATTACTTAGTACAGAACACAATTTTCAGGGGGATGTAACACCCCAAACTCCCCCTCTAGAGCTATGCCCCTGCAGCAGGCGATGCAGCCCTCTCAGAGGCAGAGGACAGGAAGTGATGCAGGCCTCACATATATTGGAGGACAGGAAGTGATGCATGCCTCACATATATAGGTGGACAGGAAGTGATGCATGCCTCACATATATAGGTGGACAGGAAGTGATGCAGGCCTTTCAGCTGAAGGCAGGTGAGATGCGTTGAAATGCAGGTTCCTCGGCTGATAGGGGCAAGGAAGTGATGCAGGGTTATCAGCTGCAGAAGTGGAGGGAGGAAGTGATGCACGTCTCTCAGCTGCCGAATTGGTGCAACAGGAAGTGATGTAGGCCTCACATACATAGGAGGACAGAAAGTTATGTATGTCTCACATATATAGGAGGCAGGCCTCACATATATAGGACAGGAAGTGATGCATGTCTCACATATATAGAAGGACAGGAAGTGATGCATGCCTCACATATATAAAAGGACAGGAAGTGATGCATGTCTCACATACATAGGAGGACAGGAAGTTATGCAGGCCTCACATATATAGGAGGACAGGAAGTGATGCATGGGTCGGGGACAACAGCAGGTTTCTTGGCAGAATGAGGGAGGGGGTGAGTGTTGCAGGCCCCTCAGCTGTAGATAGAGGAAGAACAGGGGCTGATGCCAGGCCTCAGAGCTGAAAAAAGAGAGGGGAGCAGTGAGTCTGAAAGTGATCCAGGCCTTACAACTGAAGCAGAGCTCTCAAGTACTGCCGGCTGGGATTTATAGTGTTGTTTTGCCAATTATATAAGTCTTAGAATTCAGAGAAAATTCCTGGACAGGCTGTGCTAATCAAGTGTGAAGCAGGAAAATTTGAGAGATCTGAGTACGATAGAGAGGGACATAAGTGATGCCGGTCTTACATCTTGAAGGTTGAGGACAGGAAGTGACTTCCATTCAATCTATTGGAATGGCAGAGGGCTACAGGGCCACTATGGTAATAGTAGGGGTTGTTTCAGTGGTGGCGCCCCCGCTATGGTGGAGGAGCATCGCCCCCCCCCCACCAGCAGCAGCTCCAAAACCTTAAATATAAAACAATATTAAACTTTTTATTATTGCTTTATTTAAAAATGGGCGGGGCCATGCGGATGACAGGGACAGAGGGGGAGTGGTATTCACTCCCCTAAGTACGTATGCATGTTTGGCCGGGTGTCTCCAACCCGAGCTGCGTTGCCGGGTTGGAGACAGCAGGCACAGGCTCCCAGTCTGTCTGGGAGCGCAAAGCCACGGCCCTAAGGCCAATCCTAACGCTGCTCCCAGCAGCATGCGAGCAGGGTCAAGGCTGGCCACGGGGCAGGCTGGCGGCCTGTGCCTGCCTGCAGTGCAGCGGAGACCTGAAGAGCGGTGGCAATGCGGCGGGGTCGAGGTAAATTTGTTTTCGTTATTATTTTTTTATTTTTTTTGTTCACCCCCACCTGCCACTTTGCCCCGCTGCCCGCCGTGACTGGATTGTTTGCCTCTGAAGTCCTTGCTATGTCCTACTAGGGCTCAGCAAACTAGGCCAAGTACAACACTTTCCTCACTTGGCTCTCAGTGAGCCGCCACAAACTTCTCGGGGAGATAGTTTGGGGGAAGGGGGCACGTGCTGATAAATCAATATTCAACCAACAGACACAATAACTTCAATGTCCAACCCAATGCTTATTTTTTTTAAATAAATAACGTGCTTTAATTGCAGAGAGTTACTTAATGCACCAATGGAGCTCCCCAGGATCTGTATTCACTGGTGTCTAAATGCTCTGATTGGCCACAGGTGCAGTTCACCCAGTCACCCCAAAAGCATATATGAGCTCAGTAATCCCGTTTGCTTTTTTCTTCTGGCAGTTATTGGTAAGCAGTCGTGGTTCACATGGCAGACTTTGGACTGTTGCTCAGTCTTTCCTTATCACACAGTTCTCAAGCCCTGCAGTTACCTGTATTTGAAAGGCACAGTCCGGCCAGTTGTGCGATTGATGTGGGGGGTTGGCTGTCATGCTAACCGTAGCCCTGGATCACAGCAGCTCCTTGAGTACTCTGCGAGCACTTCCTTTCTTAGTCAAGGCGAAGTTAGGACAAAGTAGGATGGTTTGGGTCCCCCTGTACAAAGACAACAAGGTGATGGACAGATTGCTTGAAATAATCTCAACCACTGGCAATTGCTTGGGGCCACATCCCAATCTGTTGTGTTTTTGCCCGCCATACCATCTCTGTTTGGACTCAGCCATATGCAAATCAGTCTTGACCATGCTCCGCATAAGAACAGTCCTGCCCAAACTGCCAGGCCAGGTCCTCCCCGAACCGGAATACAAGCAACCCAGAACCAATTTCATCCTTGTTATATATTATTTTTATATAATGAAAATGACTCATGTGCAGGGAGAATACTCCCAGGGGGTCATTATTACTTTTTTTTCAAAAACAAACTCCTGCTCACCACATTAGCCAGAACCGCCTCCATGTTCCCAAAAACTTCAGAAGAATGGCCAGTTGGTACAACCAAGAACTCAGAACAGTAAAACATGACAGCAAACAGAGGAAAAGCAGATGGGGCACCAGCAAGCTCTCCCCTAATAGGGCAGCCTTCTAGACCTCCCTCAACCTCTTCCACCGCCTGCTGAGGGCAACAAAGAAGACAACCCTAACCTCAATCATAGAAACCAGCACAAAAACAGCAAGAACTTTTCAACATTGTTAAAGAGTTCCCCAACCCAGCTGCCAGCAAAAGAACATCACACCCTCACAAGAGCTATATGACAACCTCACCAATTTCTTCTACGACAAAATCACAACCATATACAGAAACTTCGAACCCCAACCTACACCCACAGACTTCATCGACCAATACACCCTCGCCGCAACTAACACAAGCCATAGACTGACAACATGGCACCAGCTCTCCAACCAGGACTCAACATCCATCATGAAATCCATCCAGTTGTGAGCTCCCACAGACCCATGCCCGCACCACATCTTCAACCTGGGAAACCATAGGATTGGCCAGGGACTCACCACCCTGCTCAAAACCTTAATCTCCACCGCAACATTCTACAATGCCTGGAAACACGCTGAAGTCAGATGACTACTCAAAAACCCCTCCGCCGACCCCAGCAAACTCAAAAACTACCAACCAATTTCCCATTCCTAGTCAAAGTATTGGAACAAGCAACTCACAACACACCTGGAACAGAAGCAGCTTCTCGAAATCTCCCAATCTGACTTCCGCAGCAAATCAAAACACCTAGACAGCCCTGACTGCAGCCACCAATGACATCCGAACCCTCCTCGACTGAGAAGAAACAGTCGCACTGATCCTCCTTGAGCTCTCAGCAGCCTACGACACCATATCCCACCACATGCTAATTGAAAGAATCCCCCACATTGGCATCCAAGGGGATGCACTCAGGGGGATCATCTCCTTCCTCACCGGTAGAACAGAGAGGGTTCCCCTATCATCTTTTAATTCCGAACACAAGGATATGGTCTGCAGTGTCCCCCAAGGCTCATCCCTCAGCCCAACGCTTTTCAACACATACATGACCCCTCAGGCCAACATGATTAGATCTCACGGCCTCAACAAAACATCTTACGCAGATGACACCCAACTGATCCCCTCCCTCACTGATGACCCTACCACCATCAGGACCAACTTCCACAGATGCATGACAAGCATAGTCAACTGGATGAAGAATTACTATCTGAAGCCGAACACAGGCAAGATGGAAGTACTGATCTTCAGCAACAACAATACCACATGGAACAATTCCTGGTGGCCCTCAGACCTGGTACCCGCACCTATAGCCGCCGACCATGCCAGAAACCTCAGAATCATCATTGGTAACAAACTCACAATAAAATCACAGATCAACGCCATCTCCACCGCCTGCTTCCTCACCTAACGTATGCTACGGAAGATCTTCAAGTGGCTACCCCTCCAGACGAGAGACATCGTGACACAGGCCCTCATCACCAGCCGATTGAACTATGGCAACACCCTCTATGTAGGAATTGCTGTGGACCTGCTACAGATACTTAGAACGCCGCAGCCAGACTCATTCTTGACTTCTCCTGATGAACCCACATCACACCCCACCTGAGGCAACTCCACTGGCTCCCCATACAGAAGAGATGCCAATTCAAGCTGCTGACGCCACGCACACAAGACTCTACACAACCAAGAACCCACCTATATTAACCACTGCCTGAACTTCCACCAACCATTGAGAATACTATGTTCTGCCTCCCTCTCACTTGCCCAAACCCCCAGCATCCACCAAAGCAGAAGTGGAGGACGGTCCTTCCCCTACGTCGTGGCAAAGACCTGGAACGGCCTCCCCACTCAGCTCAGGACAATCACCTCATTTTCGGAATTACGAAGCACCCTCAAGACCTCGCTGTTCGAGGAAGGCTTCTGGTGACTGGCAAGCGCATGGATACCCTATCGGGTGATTAGCTGCTCTATATAAATCATGATTGATTGATTGATTGAAGGGCAAGAATTAATTTAGGTAAAAAATAAAAAATGGCCCAATCAAAACCAAAATCCAAAAAGTTGATGTTTGCTGTCAATTTAAATAGGGATTTTTAATTTTCACCTTAAATCACTGTATGGTACTGCAAACCACAAGTCATGGATCCCCTTGCTGAACACCAGTGTAAGACATCATTGATAAATATATGTGGGTGACTGCCAGCTTCAAGAAATAATCACAACTCTTGTCAGTGATAACCCATCAAGCCACTAAATTAACTTGAGCTAAATCCCCTGGTGGCTATGGCACAGAGCAAACAGGCTTAATTTACGGCAATGTGTAAGATGTTTATGCATTAGAAAAACAGTAATAAAGTTGAAATGCAAAACAATAAAAATCCAAAACTGAAAAAGAAAAATAGAGTAAATAGACATAATAACACCAACAAATGACAAAGATCCATCCAGGGGGACTGGAGATCTGAAATTTTGAAAGTGTTAAGTGGAAATGGTGCCAAAAGGCACAAAGTGCCAATGGTAATCAGTGGTCGCAGTAGACCAGAACCTAGGTGCATTTCGAGGCCCACCGCGATGGAGCATTGGAAGACTACACCAACCAGGTTCTTGGTCAAAGATTCTACATTCTGACTTAGGGCCTAATTTAATTCTTTGTGGTAAGCATACTCTGTTGCAGCAGCGACAGAGTATCCTTACCACTAAGAAAGTGGTCGGCCCACTAAAATGAGTTTGGACAGATCTTTCGCTTAAACATGCAGAGACTACTCCATCCCCGCCGTCCAACTGTCCGACAGAATAAGGACCATCGGAGGCAGACTTCTAATTCCGCCCACCTAATTTCAATGGGTGGAATTAGAGGACAGTTTTCACTGCCTGTCACCGCCAGGAAAACCCGCGCAGTAATGGACAGTTGGGCACTGAAAACAGCTAAATGTTCCCCTCACTGTGGGAGATAACTCACATGGTGAGAAAAGCATTTTCTTTTTTCTTTTTAAAAAACAATTGCACTTCCAGATTATCTTTTTGAAAATAACAAACAAAACAGTTTGATGCAGGGCTCCTACATGTTGATGGAGCCCTGCACTAAACTGTAAACAGCATTGACAGGAACCGATGTGACGGCAGTTCCTGCCAATGCTTTAGAAATTACCACCAGCTTGGCAGTCATTTCTAAATTACCGCCATTACCTAAATCAGGCCCTTGCTGTTCTAAGTCACAATCCATGACAGGAGTACATTTCAAACGCCCTCCAGGATATCAGGAGAGGTACCTAGCGATTCACAAGATGTCAGGTAGATGCCAACAACACAGGCCCAGTTGCCAATAGTCAGCTGGGTACTTCCAGGAAAAAGTATCTTGCAGCTTGTTGTCTCTCTGTGGCCACACATCAGGTCAGTCAGCTTTCCCTTGGAGCCTACTTCTTTGCTCTAATGGGGCAACGAATCAGCAGAATCTTGCTGAGTTTTTTCGAATTCCACAGAATTTCACAGAGTAAAACTCAGCGAGGTATGCCCAGACCTACTCTAAAGCCAGCAAAACAAGTATCACAGGTCCTACAGGTACCCAAAATGATGAAACATATTCAAGCTCCTGACCCACACCTAAAAGGCCCTACACGACGCCGGACCAGCCTACCTCAACCACAGACTCTCCTTATACACTCCCGCCAGACAACTCCGCTCCGCCGACCAGGCCCTCGCCAAGGTCCTTGCATTCGGAAAACCACAGCCGGAGGAAGATTCTTCTCCCACATCGCCGCCAAGACCTGGAACACCCTCCCCATCCACCTCAGGCAGTCCCCCACCCCGTCACAGTTCAGGAAGGACCTCAAAACCTGGCTCTTCGAATGATCGTCAGCTACCCACCACCCCCCTTCCCCTTCCTCCCCCAGTGCCTTGAGACCCTCACAGATGAATAGCCGCGCTCTACAAATCCCTGATTGATTGATTGATTTAATGACCTCAGGAGAAAGAAAGGGTGAGCAGACCTGCTTGGGTTAGAACCCTCCAGACATAGAATCCACCACAGAGCCCCACCGTGGGTGCATTAGCCCACTGAGCTGAGAGACCCAAGGCAGTGTCCTACCATCTCAGGCTCCTTCTGGGATCTTCTGCATTGTAGAGCTGCCTACAAGGATGATTCTGGTACCAACATCCCTCGTGCATGGTACATACACCACAATGTTATTTACGATGGCCTTCCAGCCAGAACATTGACAAACCTACAACATGCTGAGAAATAATCTATCTCAGTTTATCCTCATCTTAAAGCGAGTGCATATCATTAATCTATTTTTTTATTTATTTTGAAGTTATAAATGTTTTATAACCCCAGAAATGATGTGGAATGCTTTAGAAAAAGCAGGGCCAAGGAGATTTAAGGGACTGTGGTACCAAAGTGTTTGAACAAGGGGTGGGGGGTGTGATGGTTCAGGAAACACACGGAGAGGGGGAGGTGGTCATTTGCTTGACCCAAAGGACCACTTGCCTGAGATTTCCTCTACTCCTGGGTATCCTGGAACCCCTGGCACTGCGAAGGTCAGTTAAACTCTACAAAGGCTTGTCACTAAGCAACATATGAAGTTCAGAAGCTGTGGCGGTCGGTAGGTACAAATGAAAGGGGGTGGGGAGGCGCACACACACATGCGCACTCACCTATACCCGTGCATTCACATGCAGACATGCACACACTCATTCACAACTCTCACTCACAAATACACATACGTTCATACATACACGCACCGAACAGCCAATAAAAAGCAACACTTACCTGCCGCAGCTCTCGGGAAGAGAAGCCTTGGAGGTGCCAGCAGGGTTGGGACTGCTCTCTCCCCTCATTGGCTGACTGAGGAGGCAGCAGTCCTACTGCGTCACAGAGTAGGATAGGGTGAGTGAGACTGCTGACCCCACCCACTCCGTTACGGGATGTCAGTGATAGACACTCAGCCCTGGGCACTTCAGGGCTTAAACCTGAAGTGCCCAGGCAGGAGGCAATCAGTGATGCTCCCCCTCGTTAGGAGAGGAGGGCCTCGAGGACCTTTGCTCAGCCTGGCAGGCACTCTTTATGTCCAAAAGGTGCACAGGTGTGAACCCTTCACCCTTAAGGACGGACCGCTGGTGTTCAGAAGGCTCCCGAGCACCTCACTGTAAGGCGCTCTTCTCCATCACCAGAGCGACCCTGGTATGTCAGCAGAGATTCCGCGGTCCATGCGTGATGAGCTGATCCAGTCTAGGGTTTTCTTTGAATTCTGGGACTTATAGTTTTGTTTATTCTATGATAAACAGGACTACAAGTCCCAGAATTCAAAGAAAAAAACTGTGGACTGGAGCAGCACATCACGCATGGACCTGGGAAACTTGGCAGCTATGCTAATGATGATCACTTCAAAAAAAATGGCCATCCGCAGGTTGAAGTGCGTCATCATGGGGGACGATCGCTGCCCTTTCAAGGTTTCTCCCCCTTGCAGCATTTGCAGGCTCATCACTGCCCCAGCCTTAGTGGAGCTCAAAAACAGTAGTGAAGACCCATCACAGAAAAGTGAATGTGCTCAGATATGTTCCCACACCTTTGCCTTTCTGGAAACTACATGTCCCAGAATGCAATGGTTTTTTTTGGCCTAAACGGTTGTTCCAAGCTGTATCCTGGGCCTATTTTACCGCAGAAAATCACTCATTCTAGGGTTATGAATCTGAGACTGTCCCTCGATTCTTTACTTTTTCCTTTTATGATCCTGAATCCTTGAGGTGTGGGGTGGGATTAGGTGATGAGTGGGGGTCTCCTTTGGGAGGAGGGCCCGTACTTTGTCTGCGGATGCTCCCCTTGCAAGGACAGGCTGCTGTGGGGAGGGGCTGGGCGGGGTGACGGGCCCGGCAGCCGGACCACCTGTCCGCAAAGATTTATAGAGTGCCACCTTTTAATATAAAACACACAGCTCCACACTTCGGAGCAGTGCGGCGCCCATAAATCTCCCCCACAACACCCTCGCAACCTGTAACTCACGCCAAGCCGTGCACTTAGGGTTTGTTCGTGGCCTGGCTCCAGCCTGACGCAGGGACGCAAATACATTCCAGGCTGTGTATTTCCTCAACTTTTTATCCATCACGTTGCCTTATTCACTCGTGTTGTGCATTATCGTATTTATATCCTCTCCCCTTCTCCCTTTTTTTCAAAGAGATTTTATTCCCTGATCTTTTAAATCCATCATCTTCCCCCAAATCCCTTCTCTTTCTCTCGCTTCCTCTGTCTTTTTGTCTCTGTCCATCCTCCAAGTCCCCACCAGTCATTGGTATTGGAGAAAACAACTCCAGGAATCCATAAATTTGGGGAGCAGAGTCTTGCACAGGAAAGGGGGTGAAGTCACAAACGGCTGAGCTTGAAAAGCAGAATCTGAGTCAATTTATACAATTTATACATCTGTTTTAAAAGAAAATCTGCTGCAAAGAAATTGGCAACAAGGTTGTATATGACGATTAATCTGTTCTACCTACTTTAAATGGCCACAGAGGCTGCTTTTTAAAGTATTACACAGGGTTAAGACGCCTGCTGCAGAGAGGTTTGAGTGCCCGAAATTTTGATGGAATTATATTAGCAGTAAAGTAACAGTGGTTAATACAGTTCTGGGAGAGTTCTGTGTTTTGTCCTGTCACAGGCTTGACTCATAAAGTAGCAAAGATGGTTATGCGCCTGCAGCAAATCACATCATGTAACATACAGATATTGCATTTGTATTTAATGTAGATAGGTAAGTGGGCTGCTGCATTTAATACTATCACTTGGTTACTTCCTGTTCATAAATTGCAGTCCTTGTAATGTAGCACAATGATCTATTTACTGGTTTCAAGGAGCTTCATGCAAACTGCAATTCGTGTGTTTAGATCCTTATTGTAGTTTTTACAAATCTATTGTTAGTTTAAGTTTGCAGAGAAGGCTTCCTTTGGGAAGTAATACGGTCTTGTTAGTACAGACAAACTCAATCACTGCGTTACGTTTTATATCCTCACTTTGTGTTTTTCCTGACCATTCACTCTTAACATATAGGGGGTCATTCTGACCCTGGCGGCCGGTGACCGCCAGGGTCACCGACCACGGGAGCACCGCCAACAGGCTGGCGGTGCTCCCAAGGGCATTCTGACCGCGGCGGTTCAGCCGCGGTCAGAAAGGGTAAACCGGCGGTCTCCCGCCGGTTTACCGCTGCCCCATTGAATCCTCCATGGCGGCGGAGCGCGCTCCGCCGCCATGGGGATTCAGACACCCCCTACCGCCATCCTGTTCATGGCGGGAAACCCGCCATGAACAGGATGGCGGTAGGGGGTGCTGCGGGGCCCCTGGGGGCCCCTGCAGTGCCCATGCCAATGGCATGGGCACTGCAGGGGCCCCCGTAAGAGGGCCCCACAAAGTATTTCAGTGTCTGCGTTGCAGACACTGAAATACGCGACGGGTGCAACTGCACCCGTCGCACCCCTGCAACTACGCCGGCTCAATTCTGAGCCGGCGTCCATGTTGCAGGGGCATTTCCGCTGGGCCGGCGGGCACTCTTTTGGAGAGCGCCCGCCGGCCCATCGGAAATGTTTGAATGGTGCGGTCATTTGTCGGCGGTACCTTGGCGGACGGCCTCCGCCGTCCGCCAAGGTCTGAATGACCCCCATAATGTCTACAAGTAAGGACGATATCTGATTCCAACCTCTTATAACACACATTGTCATATATAACATTTCCTGTACATTAATCTACACAGTTGTATGATTTATTGTGCCTCTGTGATGTAAAGTGGACAGGGATGAGCAGAGTTAAATAAAAAAGTAGGTGCCATTTAAATCATTGTTTGTGTAATTACTCATTCAGACAAACACCTTGCATTCTATCAGTGTATGCACGACTCTTACTTAGCAAGTTGAACAAAGTAAAAAACTGCCTCTAAATCGTGGTTTCTCTAAAGTACTTGTGAATAGGGGTGGAATTGGTAGAATCTGGTGACTCAGCATTACTCTAGTAACGCAAAGTTTTGGCCAAGTTCCGCCAATCGCAACGTGGCAGAACTTATTTTCTACAAGGCTCCAGAAATGTGAGCTGGCGGTGAGTTCATGGCACCCCAAGCGCCATTTTCTAAAGCAAGCGGTTGCTGGCGGTCGCGAGCGGTCACGGTCAGAGGGCTGCTTCGCGAGTAGATCTGCGGCCCCTCGAGTAGACTTTCTACTCGAGGAGCAGCAAAATCAACTCGAATGGCCGCGCACACTCGCACAGCGCATGGTGCCGTTCGTGCTGATTGTTCAGTGCTACTCACGCTACCGGCGCTAAATGACAGCATGAGCTGCGTGACCTGCATATTTTCCGCCCGTTGGTGGGACTCTGCGGAATCTCCTGGAGTTTTAATGTAACTCCCCAAGTACCTCCCACCTCTGCTTGTGAAGTGATAAGCCGCGTTCCTTTCCTTCCTTCTATTGCATTGGCATCTAGGTAATAGGCTCCAGATAACTCTCAGCCAGGTTGATACTTAAATAAAAGTAGGGGTAATGGCCCTTTAAATCAGGCCTCTGTTTTTTGCCCAGCTGCAAGTGAGAAGAGGAAAACCCGCTGCTGCCTGCAGATTGCTGCTGAGTGGAATGCAGACAGTGTGCGGGCTCTGCTGCATTATATCCAAGTGTCAGAAGATGGCACATGAACAAATTTAGCATGTTTGCCTGGGACGGGCAGATCCCAGGTCCGGCCCAGAAATAGCTGTTGGGATCAGACGAGATTCAACTACTTTCAGCACTGAACCCCACTCTCTCTTCATGCCTCTCTTCCTTTGTTTGGGCAGTCTGGAGGTTCTTTGGCAGCGGTATGGGACAGTCCATTAGTGATTTGGTGGCAGCATCGGGCAATCTATTGTTTTTTTTGCAGCAGTGCAGAACAGTCTATTGGTTCTTTGGCAAGAGTGAGACAGTGTATTTGTTCTTTGGCAGCAGCACTAGACGGTCTATTGGTTCCTTGGCAGCAGCATTAGACGGTCTATTGGTTCCTTGGCAGCAGTGTTGGACAGTCTATTGGTTCTTTGGCAGCAGCGGGGACAGTCTATAGGTTCTTTGGCAGCAGAGTGGGACAGTCTATTGGTTCTTTGGCAGCAGAGTGGGACAGTCTATTGGTTCTTTGGCAGCAAAGTGGGACAGTCTATTGGTTCTTTGGCAGCAGAGTGGGACAGTCTATTGGTTCTTTGGCAGCAAAGTGGGACAGTCTATTGGTTCCTTGTCAGCAGAGTGGATCAGTCTATTGGTTCCTTGGCAACAGCATGGGACAGTCTATTGTTTCCTTGACAGCAGTATGAACAGTCAGTTGGTTCTTTGGCAGCAGTTGGAAGAGTCTATTGGTTCCCTGGCAGCAGAGTGGGACAGTCTATTGGTTCCTTGGCAGCAGCATGGGACAGTCTATTGGTTCCTTGGCAGAACTGTAGGACAGTCTATTGGCTCTTTGGCAGCAGAGTGGGACAGTCTATTGGTTCCTTGGCAGCAGCATGGGACAGACTATGGGTTCTTTGGCAGCAGAGTGGGACAGTCTATTGGTTCCTTGGCAGCAGCATAGGGCAGTGCATTGGTTCCTTGGCAGCAGCATGGGGCAGTGTATTGGTTCTTTTGCAGCAGCGGGGACAGTCTATTGGTTCCTTGGCAGAACTGTAGGACAGTCTATTGGCTCTTTGGCAGCAGAGTGGGACAGTCTATTGGTTCCTTGGCAGCAGCATGGGACAGACTATGGGTTCTTTGGCAGCAGAGTGGGACAGTCTATTGGTTCCTTGGCAGCAGCATAGGGCAGTGCATTGGTTCCTTGGCAGCAGCATGGGGCAGTGTATTGGTTCTTTTGCAGCAGCGGGGACAGTCTATTGGTTCCTTGGCAGCAGCGTGGGACAGTCTATTGGTTCCTTGGCAGCAGCATAGGGCAGTGCATTGGTTCCTTGGCAGCAGCATGGGGCAGTGTATTGGTTCTTTTGCAGCAGCGGGGACAGTCTACTGGTTCCTTGGCAGCAGCGTGGGACAGTCTATTGGTTCCTTGGCAGCAGCGTGGAACAGTCTATTGGTTCCTTGGCAGCAGCATGGGGCAGTCTATTGGTTCTTTGGCAGCAGCATGGACAGTCTATTGGTTCTTTGGCAGCAGAGTGGGACAGTCTATTGGTTCCTTGGCAGCAGCATAGGGCAGTGCATTGGTTCCTTGGCAGCAGCATGGGGCAGTGTATTGGTTCTTTTGCAGCAGCGGGGACAGTCTATTGGTTCCTTGGCAGCAGCGTGGGACGGTCTATTGGTTCCTTGGCAGCAGCGTGGGACAGTCTATTGGTTCTTTGGCAGCAGCATGGGACAGACTATGGGTTCTTTGGCAGCAGAATGGGACAGTCTATTGGTTCCTTGGCAGCAGCATGGGGCAGTCTATTTGTTCTTTGGCAGCAGCATGGACAGTCTATTGGTTCTTTGGCAGCAGAGTGGGACAGTCTATTGGTTCCTTGGCAGCAGCATAGGGCAGTGCATTGGTTCCTTGGCAGCAGCATGGGGCAGTGTATTGGTTCTTTTGCAGCAGCGGGGACAGTCTATTGGTTCCTTGGCAGCAGCGTGGGACAGTCTATTGGTTCCTTGTCAGCAGTGTGAAAAGTCTGTTGGTTCTTTGGCAGCAGTGTGGACAGTCTTTTGTTTCTTTGCACCTTGAGACCCCACGGGTGATATACAAGTATCTGCTTGACTGATTGATTGATTGATTTGGCAGCTGCTTAGGAAACTAAACTCGAATTAACACAAATGCATCTGCACCTAATTGTGACCAAATAGCAAGTTCAATTGCTCCAGGATCCGACTCTTGCTACCGAACCCTGGTGCAGTGAAACAATTTGTGCAGAACTTTTTATAATTCAGAAAGTTTTATACATGTGCGAGCAAAGCCTTTGAGTGCATCAGAGCGCCTCGCATTTATACATTTTAAAATACAGTACATACAAGTGATACATAAAAAACTGATGCTAAACATGATGACAGTACCGATGGTGAAGAATTAGCTTGCATTATTAATGCCAACCAAAATAAAAACCTAAAGCATATATATGAGGATACAAATAATAAAAAAATGCATCCTTCTACGAGCCAGTGCCTTGGTTTAGATAGATTAGCTTGAAAAACAGAGATCACACAGGTTAGACCATAAAGGAATATGAAGTATTGGGGTAAGTGATTTCAAGTTCATGAGAAACTTAAATAAATAAAAAAATTAAGGAATTGAGCAGCCTGATGGGCACTGGTAAGGAATCCCATGTCTTGGAGGGTGCCCAGTGAAGGAACAGGCAGTATAAAACCTTTTCTTAAAGCATTTGTTCTGATAGCAAAGGTTAATTTTGCTTCTGGCTATGTGGGACCCACAGATATGGTCATTTTCTGAGATAGTCACTTATAGGTATTCAGGTTGAATGCCTCGCTGAAAAAACAGGCAGTTTTGTAAATACATCTTGCCTCAATTTGGAGCCATTTAATCGAGGAAAGAACTGGTGAGTCATAGTCCACAGTTGTATCTATGAGTTTGGCACAAGCCTGGCCACCTTTAAAGGTGCACAGCTAATCATTGGTGGCCAGTGAAAAGAACATGTCCTTAGTGAAGGTGGGAATGGACAAGGACATGCCCAGCCATTTTTAAGTCATTTGGTGATTGGAAGGGTTTGCAGTTTCAGAAGACTCTGAGTTGGGAAAAAAAAACCTTTCTCTTGATTATTGATGTAGATTCCAAAGTTACTTTCCTGTATAAAAATATATATAAGTGTTGTAAAGTCCCCTTTTTGGATGGTCTCCACCCATTTTTTGCTTGCAGCTATTGCTTTTGACCTGAAGGTGTACTGAGGTATGCTAACCAGACCTCAGTACCAGTGCTCTTTCCTTAAATTGTACTGAGATGTTTGCAAACCCAATTGGCAAGGACTTTACAACCCTTGTAAGGCCATAGTAATTGGTACCAGTGGTACACAGGGCAGGGATGGTAAAAGGGTCACCAGGGCTACAGCACTGATTGTGCCATCCCGGGAGACTCGAGTAAAAGTGAGTCTGCAGAACTGTAACATCAGCCTGCATGAGCAGCCTGCTACTCAAATTCGACTCTGCCCACACCAAGTGAAGGCAGAGTTCCTTCACTGCCCATAGCACAGTTCAGCCCCCCCTAAGGCAGGCCTCCTACAGCCCAAGAGGCAGGGTGCACTGTATTGTGAGTGTTGACATGTATGCACAAGCATTTATGACCCTGTGGCTGAATTTAAAACTTAATGCTACCTCACGTGACCAGCGGTCCATAGGATAACATATGCTGGCACCCGAACAGTCCCCAGATGTCCAGCTCTATGATGGCTTGGCCAATCATGATTCTTGTCCAGCCCAGAGTTAGTCAGCATTTACGCTGGTGGCGTCCTTAGAGGATACCCACCAAGATATCAGCTTTTCCCTGCCTTGACGGGCTCTCTGCCGCCAAGACAAGAGACTTCCCTCCAGCTGGTAATGTTATCACTTCCCCCAGGATGGAGACAAAGGACCTGGGCAAGAAGGAGGTCACACTTCCGCCCTCCCAGGAAGGCTAGTCTTTACAGTAATCAAGGCGGTGAGCCTCAAAGGTTTACCACCCTAAATGTGTAATCTCTTGTCCCCCAATGGAGGACAAAGCCCTTCCCACCCTGACCAAGCTAATAAGCAGGAAAATTAGCTATGCAGGAGGCTTACACCCCCCAAAGGCTAGTCACACCTTCATGGTGGGCTAGGAGGTCTGCCATGTTGGCAAACCCTGGGAAAAGTGATGCACTCCCACAGGAAGTCGTCACTTCATGGGTGGGCTAGCCGCAGGGCCCAGTAGTCCAGTGGCCACTGTCCCCCACACTCCCTTAACGCCCCCGAAACCAGGATTTAAGGGGCTCAGTTCTGACTTTGAATCTGAGAAGGGGCACAAAGAATGCGGCGTCAACGACAACAGGACTTCAGACTCGCAGCACAAAGAGAGGACACTTAAGTGCCCTGAGGAGACCATATACTGGAACTGTGTGATCGAAGTGTGCTTGTGATGAAAACTCATTGCTCACAGCAAGAGGGACTCCAGTGGATGCTAGAAACTAAAGCAGACTTGCTTGACTGTTGGTACCAGACCCCTGCAGCCTGCAGAAGAATCATTGTGCCGCGTCCCCAGAAGTGCAATCCTTCTGACCCTTCGCGAGTGAGCCCAAAGAAAGTCAGTGACCTGTCCCTCAGGAATGGTAGTGAGGCTCTGTCCAAGTTTCGAGCTGCTACACCCTTCCGGATGACCTCCAGCCAACAAAGTAACCGTGGACTACTTTTACCGCTGCCAAGGTTTTGTCTGTCTCTAGCCCGGTAACTGAAGGCTTCTCGGGCATCACCAACTCCAGAGCAGTGCCCCACCATAGTGACCGACTTCGGCAACCACCCCACTCCTGAGAATCTGCATCCTGAAGGAGGCGACCTCGAGAGGAGCAGCAAATCATCTTAGGCACAACCAGTCCCTGTGATTGACAGCTGCAAGGCCACCTCTGCACCCTGAGCCGCCGGACGTGGTGGTGAAGTTCCATGTCCTGGGACTCCAAAGGCCTCTACTTTCCAAGGGTAGAGTGTGAGTCCACCCCAAAGTGTGCTTTTGTCAAGTGCTGCGTTTTGACAGTGCCTGCGGATCACGTCAGCGCTAAGGACAGCCAGAGCACCTCTGTACCCGGACTCCCTGGGAAAGGTAACTGGAACCTGAATGTTAAGGTTTGGTCTAGGGACCTGCAAGACCTTAACTCCTAGTGGGTTCTGCAGATCTTACCCTACAGGTGACCGATTGCACATTGAGATGTTCCCATTGACTTCAATGGGAGTTGGTTGACCATTAAAAGTACTCTATGTTTCAACGTTTTAAAAATTCACAACTCTAGTTGTCTGTAAGATGACAAGTTTATTTTGGTGTCTAAATTAAGATAAAAATCTGCTTTATTTTTCCAAATTGGTGTAAAATTTCTTTCGAGGTGTGTCATTCACTTATTGTCCATATGGGTGTTGTGAAGGGCTTTGCACATGTTCTTATTAGTAGCCTGACTGCTCTCTGCCACACTACCAGGACTGAGCTGAGGTTTACTAGTGTGAACCCGAGGTCCACTTCTGGGTAACGTGCTAGTATTACATGGTAAGATTCTCCAGTCATACCACATAATACTGCCAACTTGCTACACTAAGGATTTGGCTGAGTCAACAACGTGAGACAGAAAGCCCACAAATCATGTCACATTTATCCAATTATCATTTGGCTGGAAGTCAGGTTTTGAAAATACTAAGAGAAACAAATTTTTAAGTCATTTAGGTTAGGCACCGCAGACCTGGGTGTGCCAACTCATGAACAACACTATGTACATAGTGTATGAAGAGCATTTTTTTAATCTTAAACAACCTCCTGCTTTGGGAGTTTGTTTCAGTAACACACAAAAATGAATTCCGAGCAGGCGAAACAAGCATTGAGACTGCTCAACATTCGGCCTGCCTTCAGTGCATCCACCGCACCAAGGGATGCACTGAAAAGGTAGAACTTTCCATCAGGAAGGTGGTCATCGGCCAACGCAGCCATAGGGCAGTCTCTTCTGACCAGTGGGTTCACACTTTAAATGAGTCCCTAAGAGTGACAGAGAGCCTCACATTGCACAGAAATTGAATGAAGAGCTCCTGACATATTTGGCTCAATGATGATAGATGTGCATTTAGTTTGTGGGGCAGTGTCAGAACTCTTTGGTTAGATGGCCACCTGCCTGAAGAAGGAACTGAATCATTTAGAGGTATTTAAAGTCCACCTAACCACGGACGTGTCGGCAAGTGGCTTGAAGCATGACTGTTGCACTACTCCTGGTGTCTGAAAGTTCTAGCACAACCACACATTGGTTAGCACCATTATGCATGTAGACATTTGACGGATTATGTGACAAAGCACAGTAGGTCCTTGATAGCCTCGCTCCTTGAAGGTTGCCTTTGTTAGACTAGAAGATACAGCACCAGCATAGCAGCTCTCAGACTAACCATTACTACCCACAACTCTTGTTTTACACATGGTCTCATGCTATGATGATCTGCTTCCTTAAACATGCCACCACTAAAGCCTACATCTGCCTGCATGATGTGCCCACACTTTAGCTCATCATGTTCCACTTTCAATGCCTGGCCCAACAGTAGGAACAACCATGCCTTTCCCAATGACAAAGTGAGTTTTTAAATTATAAAAAAATAAATTTGATATTATACTTGACAATTCCTTGAACAATAACTTGCTGTGGTAGAGTGGCAACAGAGGACGTGAACGCTCCTAAATTGTTCCATAAATAGATCTCCACCCGTAAGGTGGAAATATTAATCTACACGTGAAAAGCCACTTGGAGCAACTTTCCATTTCTAAAATCTATCTTAGATCTGTCCACTCCCAGAACTGAGCCTTGTAGGTCTACAGTAAGTTGTAAAGCTACATGGTGAATAGCGAAAAAGTGCAGATTTACACATTAGTGTGAAAGTAAATTTACATGACAGCTAGTCTATAAATGTAAATTTGTCTTTGTGAACAGGGCCCATTATGTGTAATGTCTCATTTGAAATAACCCCCCCTCTATTAATGTTGTGAATTTGCCTTATGCACAATTTCAGGAATCTAAGGCAATTTGAGCTGGCTGCTTCACCAATGCATTTGTAAGCAGAGGAAGTATCACCATAGGAGTACTTTTTTGCATAATGTTTGAGAATCGGCTAAAACTGACATACTAACTGTTAGTAAAAGTACAAAGGCCACACAGGGCATTCTATTTGTGCTAAGTGTATATGAGTATCCCCTAAATGTTCCCATTTTATTCCCTTTTCAGAAGTTTTGGGACCAATTCCTAAAGGTGAGTAAGAATACATAAAAGAGTACTAAGGGAGTATAACATTACATACTCCAAAATGCCTTTGTGAATAGGTATTTTAATCCCCTCAAATGACAGGCAGTTTCCAGCCACCACACAGATGGGAAGACCTACGCCTTGTAGATGTATGAATACTTACTCACAACAGATTGTCTCATATTCACAAACGTGACAATTGTGTTGTGGGTCCCAGGCAGCAGTACAATCGATGCACTGGTCCCCCCTCCATGCTTACAAACGTGGGATGCACACCTGATGCATGGTTATGTCTCAGATGGGTGAGAGGAGGGGCATGGGCCTGCAGGGGTCAGTGCTAGATGGGGAAAGGGACTTAACAAAGACTCTTAAATGGCAACAGCAAGAAGAAGTAATGACCTTGTGTGCAGCGAGATCCATGTATGATCAGTCGTAGGAAACCAGCAGTCAGAGTTGATCAAATAATGTCCTCCACAATATCTAATCAGACCTGGGGCCTCATTATAAGTCTGGCGGTCACTAGACCGCCAGACTCGATGATTGCGGTTGGACCGCCGCCAATGCGGAGGTCCGAGCACCACATTAGAATCCTAGAAGTCGGACCGCCAGGGAACTGCCAGCTCTGCCAGAATCAAAGATCTTGGCGGTCTGGAGGTAGGTGGCGGTCATAGTCCACCAGGGCAGCACTGCAAGCAGCGCTGCCCTGGGGATTACAACCTTGTTCTCCGCCAATCTTTTCATGGCGGTAGCACTGCCATGAAAAGGCTGGTGGAGAACGGGTGCAGGGGCCCCTCCACTACCCATGCACTTAGCTTGGACAGTGCAGCAGCCCCTCTGGCCAGCACCATCGCAATGTTCACTGTCTGATGGTGCACCTGCAGGCTACAGCATTGCCGCAGGCTCGATTACGAGCTGGAGACAATGCTGTTGCCTGTTTCTCGCTAGGCCAGCGGGAGGAAACTCAGGCTTTCGCTCACTGGCCTAGCAGGATACTCTTAATAACTCCGGCAGGGAGGTCGCCGCATAGGCGGCAGACAACCTGTCAGGAGTTTGGCGGATGGACTTTTCCATCCGCCAAACTCAAAATTGGGCCCCTGGTCTGGTCATGGTGGATGTCTTTGCGAATCAGCAACACACATTAACTAATCACACACCTGACCCCATCCAAGTCCCTATTTGCACCTCTATTTTCATAAGCGTAAACATAAAGATATATGAAAAATCAGCCTGTTCTCCAACTTGTATGCACAATTTGCATTTTTTTTAAATCAACCTATTGCCAATCTGTCCCACAATGAAAAGGTGAGCAACAGGCTAACCCTCGAATACCACAAATTGGGGACTAAGTAGCCACTATTTTGCTCTGGGTGAACTTGGGGCAAATACTTTTTTGTAGCCCTTTGAGTAGTGTGAAGACAGAGGACAGGATCAGGTTCAATAGACGTTGCAGGTAGGGATGCCCCCCAGAATCCCAGATGAGACTTTTAACATATATTTACACACGTTATACAGAAGCAATAACAATTCTGTATTAGAAGTAGAATGAATTTATGAAAAAATGTTGATGCTAAGGGACCTTTCTAAAATATAAAAAAGACCGATAAAGGTGTTTGGCTGCATCAACCCCTCTTTTAAATGCCGTATTTGAAAGATTTCCTATAACAAATGATGGGAGGAGAGCCCTTTGAGTGTAAATGTTTAATATAGGGATCCAAATAATTTAGGAGATTATCATATCCTATCAATGCTGCCCCCTCATCACAATTGTTCTCTAAAATTCTTCTTGAATTGTAAAATTGCATTATGTTCTGCTCTCCATATTTGTAAGTGGGTATCCTGGTGCTGATCAGGTGTGCCTGATGGTAAGATGGGTAAGAAACCCAGGTCTTCAGCATATTTCAGAACTCAAGAGAGTGCATCCTGATCGGCTTCTGTGTATGCGTGGGATGTGTGTGAGTAGGAGCCCACAGTTGTTGAGTGGTCGGTGGCAGGAGATGCAAGTGTTCTGGTAGGTGGAGCCTGAGTTGTGCAGTGCATGAATGTGTGTGTGAGTTTAAATTGAGTGTGCTTGTGTATTGGGAGCCAGTGGAGCTCCCTGTGTTGTTGTGTGTGTTTTGAAGTCTGTGTGGGAGACTGAGGATGAGTCTGGCTGCAGAATCCTTTATGATTTGTAGTCTTCTAGTGAGTTGCTTGATCCCGACGTAGAGGCTGTTCCCAAAGTCCAACTTGCTGGTTACTAGGGAGTGACGGTTTTTCTTGTGTTGCTTGGGAGCCATTAGAAGATTTTCCCCAGCATCTTCCGGGGTGTGAAGCAGAATGCAGTGACAAGGTTGCCTTGTGAGGTCATGTCCAGTTTGCTGTTGATGATTAATCTGAGGTACCTGGTGTGGGTTCTGGGTGTGGGTTCTGGGTCCGCGTTTGGCTAGCCACCCATTGGGGTCCCAAGGTGGGGTGTCCTTGCCAAAGATCACTACTTCTCTCTTGTTGGTGGTGAGTTTGAGATAGTTGACTTTCATCCAGTTTGTGAATTTGGTCACGCAGGTACTGAACTTGTTTCTTGTGTTGGGAGTCTTGTCTGAGAGGGAGTGTATGAATTGCTTGCCATCAGCATAGGAGAGGATGTTGATATCATGTGCGCAGATGACATTGGCACAGGGCTAATGTATGCATCAACGAGAGTGGGACTAAGCAATGAACCTTGTGGCACTCTACATAATTTTTATGGGCTTCCAAGGAGTAAGGTGTCAGGCTGACACTTTGTGTTTTATTCGTTAACAAGGAGCAGATCCAGTGGAGACGGGGTCCTTGGATGCCAATCTCATGTAGACTACTGATGAGGGTGTGGTTGAGACGGTGTTAAATGCAGAGAGGTACAGGAAAATGAGAGCTGTTGTGTCTCCTCTGTCAAGGATCATACGGACGTAGTGTGTGGTGGTGATGAGTTCTGTTTCTGTACAGTGGTTAAGCTTGAACTCAGACTGTGTGGCATCAAGGAGTTGGTGGCTGCTGATGTGGTTGATGAGGCATTGCTTAGTTAGTTTCTTTAAGACCTTTGCAAGGTATGGTAGAAGGGAGATGGGACTGTAGTTAGAAGGTGTGGTTAGGTAACCAGATGGTTTCTTGAGCAGGGGCATGATGGTGACATGATTCCAGGTATCTAGGAATGTAGTTGATTTGATTTCGGCATTATAAAGATAGGTGTTAGTGCTTTGCTGATTGGTAGGAGTCCTTTAGTGAAGGTGTGATAGAGGCAAGGGTCAGAAGAAGCCCCCGAATAGTCATCATGGTAGCAGCGATTTCGACGGTGGTGGTGAAAGCCCACGAGGTTAGTGTTCGTTCATCAGCTGAGATGGGAAGTTGGGTTGTGATGGTGATGGGATCCAATTGAGGGTTGGAGTTGCTGTATATGGGGGTGATTTTTTACAGAGGGATTCTGAGAGCTTTTTGCAGGGGTCTTGTGAGGGGATGTTGCTACTGAAAGCAGTAGGAAGCGCAGTGAAATCTTTAATGATGGTGAAGATTTGCTTGCTGCTATTAGTGCTGGTGTTGATGCGATCTGCAAGAACTGTTTGCTTCATGTTCTGTGTCTGCAGGTGATAGCATCTTTGGGCTGATTGGAAGAAGTCTTTATCTGCAGTGTCTTGACTTGTTCTGTATTTGTGATCCAGCAGCTTGCAGTGGAGTTTTGTCAGCCTGAGTGTCTCTATGTACCAGATAGCTTGTGATCTCAAACTATCCATAGGGCATGTTGGCGCATGCTGTGATCTAGATGTTGATGTTCTTGATGGCTTTCAGCAAGTTGCTGGCATGCTCTGGTTGGTCCTCGAAGAGGGCAGGAGCCTACTCCTGTTTTGAAATATCTTTCCAGCTCACGGAAGGCAGTTCCAGTGGTGGTAGGTCAGTAATGGTGCGATATGGGTATTCTGAAATTTACAATGGTGTAGTCTTTCCAGGTCATATTAGCGGACTTGTCAATTGTGATGTTGCTGATTGAAGAGAAAACTGGAGGGGAAAATTGGGTCCAATAAGTGTCTGTAAGGTGTTGACAGTAATATTTACCACATTACTCAGCCAGGTTTCTGCAATGGGTCATCCACAGTGCATGTTGGAGAGGAAGTCTGCCTTTTTGCTCATCATTAGATGCAGGTGCTGTAATGCTCCACAGTGCTTTTATGTTCTTCAACAAATTGTACCACCTTGATAGTACTTTGCGGTGGATGAAACTTTCCTTACAGGAGTTTCAACAAAGCTTAATTCTCATCTTGAGTATGCATCTTTAGGACTGCTTTATCTACTGCACCTTCTGACCAAAGGCAGATTCTTAGACAGAATCAGAAAACGGTATTGTTTAACTTGTGCATGAGTCACTTAAATCCATTCTTCTTGGATCTATGTCCTTTTCATCTTGTCTCATTGGTCTTAAAGTCAGAGCTTGGTACTAAAGTGATGATTTGTTACTTTGCGAGTAGACTGCAGTCAGACTGCAAGGTATGGTAGTGAGGCATATGATTATGTAGAGCCAAAAGCGAGACTAGGATTTATCAAAGGAGTATCTTCTGAGAACTCTGATATATTGAAGGAAGCTCAACGGAAGATGTAATCTGCTACAAATATATGCATCTGCCTTTCATAGTGGACTGAATTGGGGTTGTTTTAGAGGCAACGGGGTACTGATTATGGAAGGTATTGAATGATGTGCATTGATTCAGTTCGAAATATGGCACCTATTTTTCATAGCCATGGAACATCTAGGGGTACTGCTCTGGTTACTTTGTAGGCACTAGCCAAAAGGTACAATAGAGAGACCAGAGGAGGTCATTAGGATCACAAATGGTGTGCCATTGGAGAATTTAATCTTAGATCATGCTACGGAGCCCTATTGGGCTGTTACACCAGTAATTACACTTGTGTGATATTTCAATTATTAGAGTTATTCCCCACACTCCACAATTTACATCCAGAGCTGGCACTGAGGGGGATCACTCAAAGAAAGATCAAGACTTTGTGGTAAATGGTCTGGTTCTTTACATTTACCTGTTGGTTTTCATGACCCAAATGCTGGTTGGTCTCTTTAAACAGAGGGTGGAGTAGGTAAGTAACAGCTGTTTCGTATGTCTGATCAAGGGTCAGTAAGCAATAACAAACTTTTCTTAAAGCCACCTTGAACATTATTTGGTTATTTCTCACAATAAATAGGAGGAAGTTTGAAATGTCCTTTGCTTGAGTTGGTGGGGGGTGGAAAGGTTTTCCCAGTGAAATTGACATTGTCGGTGATGAACACGACTATAGAATCCCTTAAGCATGTGTTAGTCTCCTTTAAACCCCATAAACAACATACAACCTACAATATTAGATCATTTTATAGAAGTTTACGGAAGTCCTTTTTTCTGTTCTGTCTACTTTCGAGCGTACTTTGAATCGAGCAACAAAACTGTACCTGATTTTTTGTTTAGATATTGTGATGCTAGTCCAGAATTTAAATTAATTATTGTGTATTCACATGTTTTTAAATAGAAATTAAACCAAAATCATAATGCATAAACACAGGTATAGAATCACATACTTTCTTTACAGGCAGCCAGGCTGGAGCATGTGCATTCATAACTGGAAATGGTAATTTAAGTGTCAAAAGGGTATAAAAGTTGCCAAGATACAAATCTACATAGTTGTGAGAGTTGGATATACAATTAGTCCTTGTCGTGTTCCGAACAATGTTATTAAGATTTATCTGTTTATGTTTTTATTTATGACGTTTATAAGGCACACTTGAAATCATGTACAAGTTAATACACGATTGTTCATCAGCCAGGGGTGCATCGAAGCTGCGAGAAGATTACAGAACTTGAGAATACTGGGTTCAAATCGAACAGATAATGAGAGGAAGCTCAAAAAATGGGCCCCCCACCACTTTGTAGGGCTGCCCTTCCCCTCTTTAAAATGTAGATTTCCTCACTAACAAGGCCAAATTACAAGAATCCCAAATGGAGAGAAGGAATCTACTTCCTGAATTTTTCGGACAAAAAATGTGGTTTTGATCCATAAAAATCCTTGTACATTGAATAGTCGGATTTAAATTGGGGATGTGTACTGACAAGAAGGTAGGGAGGCTGTGCACACTAAGGAGTCACATATTCACATTTTCTCATATTGCACACTAGCCTCACTGCAACATTCCTGTTTGGAGTTAACCCTGCTCACCACAGGACAATAGTCTGGAATCTGCCCCAGGAAGGCAGGTGTATTATCAACTGGCAGTTAACGGGGATTAGCAGTATGGGTGGTGGGGCAGGCCCAGCGGGCACAGCAAAGGGCAACCTTCACACTGCCTCTTTTGACTCAGATATGCCAAAGGGATCTGATAGGATCTGCCCCTGTCTATGTGCTTGGCTCTCCTAGACTTTCTGATCCGATCTATGTGGGGCGAAGGGAGTAGACCTCATCAAAGTAGGGGAGTGATTTGAACTTTTACAATAAAGTGTAGAGGAAGTGCTATATAAGGAGGTGGGCATGGGTCACGAATTTAGAAAGGATTTGATTGGACGAATTCTATGGTCACTGCTAATGCACTGGATATGACTGGACCTTCACACACTGACTGATGACTCCTCCTCCCCATCTTTCCGGGATGCTTTGATGGATCTGTATTTTGCTTTTTTTGTGCTTTTTTCCCAGGCACCTCTGTGAAAGAGCAATGCCAAATGATGTATCTTCATGTTTGTTTCTATAAGTTGTGGGCATGTTTAACTATTATTTACTTTCTGATCAATCAAATGTCTTTTTCATTTTTATTTTGCGGTCCCATGGGTACCGCAGAACCGCGGCACTTTCCACTGTGCCATGATAAAGGCCCTCTTTGCTCTTGTGGTCCATGGTAAAAAAAGTATGTTTATATATGAAGAGGTAATTTTGTTTTAAGATTAAGCCTAGAGGTTTCCTCAAAGGCACGAATGAACAAGATCTCTTATAGTTTTTAATAAATCTTCTCTGTTTTTTTGCCTTGTGGTACAACGGTGCCCGAAACTGGTAGGACCTGTGACTTACTGCAAAAGCACATCTGATTGGTTGAAATGACCGCATTGATGCATTTTGCGGAAGTTCCTGCCCTATACCTTCTATTAGGGAGTTGAACTTGTGTATATACACATCCTTCTACTCTCGTCACACTTTTTTACTTTTTTTTAATGCTTTGGAGTATTAATTTTAAAAAGTATTTAAAGTAGCCGCTGGAGAAGCCCAGGACGAACAGGAGAAGCCAAGCACCTCTCCTCAATCTATTGTATGGGTCTCTTTTCTGTCCAAGGGGTTACCTGCAGCCTGTGCCAGAAATAGTTCTCCTAGGGTAATAGGAAGAAGTACTTCTTTGGAACGTCGGTACATGACAAAATATCTTAATGTCTGGCACACTTCTCAGTTTAACGCAACAAAGAGAAGACGTAAAGTTGATGAGGGAGCCTTAATCTCTTCTGCTGTGGTGTAGTCTTCCTCCTGAAGTTGCTGACACTCAAACAATGAATTTCAACCATCTTTATGCAAATATTACCCTCTATTGTATAAAGTACAGGAAGATCATTTCTGTTGGTGACCATAGTGCAGGAGCGAGAGCCCAACAGTTGGATGAACCACAAAAGTCACTTAATTAACCTGTGCTTAACCCTGCAGTACCTTGGCACAAAAGCAGTCAGGCTTAGCTTAGAGGCAATGTGTAAAGTACTTATCCAGCAAACAAAGAGTGTGAAAGTGAAAGCACAACACAACTTCTGAAAATAAGTGCGTGCTGGATACAAGGAGCAGGTTAGCCCTGATGGAAAAGTTATCTTTTCAAAGTCCGGCGCTAAGAGCTCCGTTCATGGTGGAGGAGGCTGCGAGAAGCAGGGAAAGTGCTATGGATGGTCATCGCTGTAGCGTGAAGAGCAGGCCGGGTGGAACGAGCTGTCATCACTGTTGTGAGAAGAGCTAGTCGGTGTCATGGACCTGCTGGAGCTTCGTATTGACTGTCACCGCAGGCTGTTTTTGCTGTAGCACAGAGTGCACATCTTGCGTTGCCAATCATCACTGTAGTGCAAAGTCAGGCTCACTGGACTTTCACCTTGGCAGTCGCCACGGGCGGCAGAGTCTTGACATGAACGGGCCCGTTTGCCATTGCGAAGAACTCAAAACTTCAGCATTTCACCCTTCTTCTAAAGAGGAGCTCAACTGATGGGAGCCAAAGTTCCAGGACCAGGAGAGGCACCTCTTGGGAATCCGGAAGTCACTCCAGCAGAGGCCAACAGGGCTTAGATAGGTCCAGTTGCAAATCCAGTGCTGAAGGTCAGCTGGGCAGTTGCAGGGAGGCCTCTTGAGCTTGTTGTGTTCCTGTAGCTCAGACAGGAGGTCAGCCAACTGACCCTCCGAGTCACTCAGGTTGTCCTGGGATGAAGGTAGCAGGTCCAGTCTTCCTCCTCAGAAAGGAGGGCAGTCCTCAAGCAACAGGGCAGCCCTCTGGGGGTTAACGCAGTCCTCAAGCAGCAGGGCAGTCCTCGGATAAAATCAGGGCTGCCCTCTTTGGGTCACAACAGGCCTCAAGCAGCAAGGCAGCCCTTCTTCTGTAATGTCCACAGATCCAGGGGTGTACTGAAGAGTGACTCTGGTGGTCCAAATATCTATACTGGTGGCAGCCTTTGAAGTGGGGGATTCCCTATACTACCCCCCTTTTGGAAAGTTCTTCCCTTCCACTGTAGAGGCTCTAAAAAGTCTGGGGTGACAAACGACTAGTGTCAGAGTCCTTTGTATATGCTGGAGGCAAGTCCTTTTAGGTGTAAATGGGGCAAGGCACAGATCCTTTCCCAGCCATTCTGGCAGGATGGCTCAATCAGCCCACACCCAATCCACTTTTGTGTAACTGTCTGGAAGCACTAATCAAACCCCATCTGCAGAGCTATTCAGAGTCATGTGACCCAGGACACTGGCAGAAGGCACAAATAGTCAGGATCCGAAAATGCCAACTTTCTAAAAGTGCCATTTTCAGAGTTGTGCCTTAAAATCCAATGTTATTAATAAAGACGATTTTAAATTACAATTAATTTGAGTGCAACAGCATATTTCTATTGGCTTCCAACCCAATGGTATCACTTATTAAATGTAATCCAGTGTTAGTCAATAGGAGAGATAGGCCTTATAGCAGTGAAAAATGACTTTAGGAGTTTTCACTGCCAAGACATGTAAAACCTAAACTCACGTGTCCTACTTTTTAGGTCGTGGCCTACCAAACAGCACAGCTGCCTGGTTTACTAAAAACATCTTGGGGACTTTCAGAAAGTTGACCTAGGAATGCATTCCGCTCATTGATTACCATTAACTTTGTGATTTGTAACTCACACTTTCTGGCTTTCCATTTGCTGGTTTTATTTGCTTTAGGGTCTTGAGGTTCAGTTCATCCCTTCTGTTGAGCAAACCGTGTTTTCTATATTCTTCCACGAACCAGCTTTCTGTTAACAGATCTTTAAATCTTGTCCTTACCTTGTCACATTTGCTGTGCATTCAAAGACTGAGGTCAAATGTCAGGCACTGTCTTCCAAGGGCATTTGTTTACTTTTCTTTCTCTGACTTTAAAGTGAGATGATATATGTGACACTCTTGCTGGATACTGGAGGTAGGAAAGAGTTTTTTTCCCTAGTACATGACAACATTTAAATGAACTGTGAAAGTATTTCAGAATATATCAGAATTATGAACGCACAAATGAAGCACATTTTGTGTTATTTCTTAAGTGAGTTGGAAACAAATACTTTAATATGATCTAAATGATTAATGAAACCTGGTGGTGCAATGTCCACACATTTTCATCTGTGCACTGTATAGTTTTATTAGTAAAACTATGTATGTGCAAATATAATGGTAATTTCAATTGAAAATGTGTTGTCTGTAATAGCAGTGTATTACCACACCATGAATACTCCACTCTACGCCACTCCACTCTACTCTGCACCACTCCACACCACTGCACTCTACTTTGCACCACTCTACTTTACACCACTCCACATCACTGCACTCTGTACCACTCCACTCTATGCAATGCACTCCGTGCCACTTCACACTACAGCGCTCTACTCTACCTGGTACCAATCTACTCTATGTCAATGCACTCTTCAATCCTCTAGTCTACACTGCTCTCATAGCCACTGTACTCTACACCACTCTAGTCTAGGCCACACCAATCTACTCTACACAACTCTACTCTACGCCACTGTACTCTATGCCAACACATTGTATGCCAATGCATTTTACTCTGTAACACTCAAGTCTGTGCCCCTGAACTCTATGCTAATCCACCATACGCTACTCAAATCTACTCTGCACCACTGCATTCTATGCCACTCCACTCTACACCATTTTACTCTATGCCATTACACTCTATGTCACTGTATGCAACTGCACTCTATCCTGCACCACTCAACTCTATGCCACTGCACTCTATGCCACACTACTCCACTCTGTGCTAATCCACTCTATGCTACTGCACTATATATCCAACTCTACTATTAACCACTCCACTCTACGCCAATACACTCTACACAACTGCACTCTGTTTCACTGTACTCTACGCCAGTGCACTCTACTCTACATGACTGTACTCTATACCACTGCTCTCTAAGCCACTCTGCTCCACTCTACACCACTGAACTCTGACACTCTACTCTGCCACACTGCACTTTCTGCAACTGAACTCTCCGCCACTCTACTCTGCACTTCTCAATTCTACACCACTACACTCTGTGCCACTGCACTCTGTGGCACTATACTCTACTCTGCATTCTACACCCCTGAAATCTGTGCCACTTGACTCTACTCTGCGCCACTGCTCTCTGCATCACTCAACTCTACACCACTCCACTCTATGCCACTGCACTCTACTCCACTGCAGTCCACGCTGCTGCACTCTACTCTCTACCACTCTACTTTGTGCCACTCTACTCTGTGCCACTCTAATCTGTACCACTCCACTCTGTGCCACTCCACTCTGCACCACGCCACTCTGCACTATTGCACTCTAATATGCACCACTCTATCCCACTGAATTCTACAATGCTGCATTATACACTGCTGAATGTAATGCCACTGCACTCAATGCCACTGTACACTACGCCACTGTACTCTGCAACACTCTATGCCAATGCACTGTACACCAGTCCACTCTACTCTATGCCACTCTAGTGTATGCCACTCTATGCCACTCCACACTATGCCACTCCACTCTGCACTACTCCATTCTACACTATACTCTACATTCTATGCCCCTGAACTCTGTGCCACTTGACTCTACTCTGCGCCACTGCTCTCTGCATCACTCAACTCTACGCCGCTCCACTCTATGCCACTGCACAGTACTCCACTGCAGTCCACGCTGCTGCACTCTACTCTCTACCACTCTACTTTGTGCCACTCAAGTCTGTGCCACTCTAATCTGTACCACTCCACTCTGTGCCACTCCACTCCGTACCACGCTACTCTGCACTATTGCACTTTAATATGCACCACTCTATTCCACTAAAGTCTACAATGCTGCATTATACACTGCTGGATTTAATGCTGGTTAGCAGGGAAAAAGTGCACCGCCAACAAAAATTAGCTCAGCAACAGAAGGCAAAAATCTGGGGGAGACCCTGCAAAACTTACCAGGTCCTACATGCCCTTTTAAAAAAAACATTTCCTGAACAAGGTAACCAAGTCCACAGGTCCTATAATGGTGGCTGCAACATTTTGTTCACAGTAGCGGACAGCCAATCAAATCGATCAGTCTGCTGGACTGACACCGGTCCTGACATACCAGAATGGCACATGGGAGGAAAAGCTTGCGTGGACTATCTGAAGGCTCTATTGTTTAATTTTCAGTACTGTGGGACTCCTGTAGGAACAACTGTCCAGATATACCTAACCTTTTAAACCTCTTCATGTCCATCCTGAGCGCCTCTTTAAGCGCTGTTATTGAAAACAACTGAATGGGATTACATCAAATCACAAAAAATCATCATTCCTGAGTAAATATCAACCTTTCTGCAAATTGGGTGTAATTTTGTTCAGTTGATTTTTGTGTATTGAGGAGCAAAGTGTTCTATGAGAAATAACTTTGGAAATCAATGTTTTGGGAAACTGCATTTTTTTGGTTCTTTTTGACAGACTAGCGCAAAACTTTCACCGAAGGACCTGAAACAGATTAACTTCTTTTTTGGCAAGTTTACTCCGTATTTGTGAAACAGTTCCAAAGTTATTAGTGAAACAAAAAATGTGGTTCCTAAGGAAACCCTGACCGAGCTATAACTACAGAGTAGTTATAGTGGCGGTTGCCAATGGATAGTTATAGTTAGGTGGTTTGCTTGTAAACTTTGCGCTGTTTGACAAATCTTTGCATAATTCTCCAAAAACGTCTCATCCACCTCAGCTCCTTCCTGAAATGTTTCGACGTGATCCATCAAGTACAAACCGAGAAAAAGAGGGAGCCCCAAAAATTGCTTTCTCCATGCAATTTTTCATAGGAAAATTAGACATAGCTACAGCCAAAATAGCAGAATTACATCACGTTTAACAGAAAACGAGATGCTGGTCCAGAAAGCTTGCCTTTTGTGATTCGGTGTAAATCTGTTTAGTCGTTTTAGAGAAATTAACGTTCAAAATGTATGTATATTTCATGATGCAGAGGATCTGTGGAGCCGACAGGTTTAAAAATAAGTTCTGATTGGCTGTCAGCACATCAACAAAGGTGTTGCAGCAGCCATTTTAGGGGACTAAGTCCCCTGTGCTAGAACTTTTATTTTAAAAAAAACATATAGCGAGCATGTAGGGATAACCTGCCACCTAGGCCCAGAGGTACACCACTGGGGCCAAAAAAAAACATTTTTTAACAGTACTGTATATCTTTGGAGGGTCTATAAACCCACAGCACTGATTAAAAAATAAAAATGGCAGGCTCCCTCTTTTTTGGAAAATAAGTGCCCTGGTGTGGGACAGGGCCTAGGAGGTCAGGATGATGGATTTTTATGGGGAGTAAGGCATGCGGCCCCTATCTCTGAACCATGTTTAGGCTCTGGGAACCCCATCCCAGAGGAATGGTACAGTTATTTTTGGGATGGGGTGTGTGCTCCCCCACCAAACATTTGTAGGTTTCAAGGACCCCATCCCCCAGGACCAAAATTATACTTTTGGGAGGGGCGCCATGCATACCCCTCTATGAGCCTTAGAAAGATCCCAGGGACCCCTATCTTCTGGGGGCAGCATTTTTCGTTTGGGGAGAGGGGGATTAGGGTCACCTCTCCAAGCCGTGAACGAGCCCTGGGGACCCCATCTTGTGGCCCAATCAATGCAGTGTTTTGGTGAACCCATTTCCTTGTACACCGCTATGTTGCCTACCCAGGAGAGTGCAGGCAAGGAATGTAAATCGTATTCCCTGTCCACACTATCCAGGGCCTGGATCACACTTTTACTCCCGTCCGGGGAAGCAGAGAAAAAAACTACTCCTACTATGGACGCTGCCTGGGCAGCTAGCAAGCGCCACAGTAGTCTTGGTGCTTTCCCTGTCGCCCCAAACTCAATATAAACTTTGGGTGTCCTGAGTGGGATCGGGACACCCAAAAAAACACATTATTATTCACTGATCCATGAAAGGAGCACGCTATAATGCCCTGCAAGGGCTTTTAAGTTATGTTTTTGCTTCCAAAGGGCAGTGGCATGTGCACCACCAATAATTTATTAAATGTTGTGGAGGGCTGCAAGGAGAGCAGCAGCCCCCCCAAAACATGTGAAAAAACACTGCAAGTCTCTAGAGTTATTAAATCCATTACCCAAGGAGAGCTTACCATAATTTTTAGGGCACTCTGAGCTGGAGCTGTATGCTCTTCAGCTGGAGCGCAGAGACCCCTTGTCTATTGGTCTATGGCTGCACATTGTGGCCTGAAAAATGTAGAAAAAGACTCGAAGGCATGTTTATTTTTTTTTAAAATAATGTTTTATTGAAAATATTTTGTGACAATCACTATTATTAAACATAAGAATGTGTTAATTTGTTAATTATGAAATGAACATTTGATTATAGTTATTGGTGACTTTAAAAAAAACCAAAATGTTTGATAAAACTAATAGGCCCACTGCTTTTTATATTTTGGTATGTTGACTCTTTAAAAAGGCAGTAGGTCTCCCTCACCTAAAATGACCTCCTTATATTGTTACATGACGTAGTGAGCTGTAGGCACTTGTGGGGTGTTGGATAAAGGGCCTGGCCCAAGACCAGACTCTGCACCCAACCCCATCCCACACACACATAGCCCTATAGTAATGAGGTCCTAAGGTAACTTTGACTCGCACCCTCACGTGCATGGCTTGTACCTTCAAATATTACATCACTCATGACATGTTCAATGACTGCATTGATAACATCACTAGTGACATCTGAAATGACATAATTGATAACAACACTGCATGGCGAAGTGCAGAGTTATAGTTACTTTATGGTACAAGTTATACTTACTTGTGATAAGTATAACTGGTGAACTTCAGTAGTTTGGTTTTGTTAGTTTAAAACAACATTTTTAACTGACATTTTCACCTACTTACACCGTCTGTTTATCCTTTGTTTTTTGGGTGAATTTTTAAAGTGAGATGTTATTACAATTCCTAACTATAATGCCACTTTCATCTTTGGTTTTTGGTATGTATATTTGTAATAATTGTGCATCATTGTACTAATTTGGATGAAACTTTCTAAAACATGTTCATCCACTTTGGGCAAAAAACAAAAGGAGTGTCAAAAAAGTTACATTTTATTTTAAATCCTATTGGATTATTTTCTCTTTATTGCAGAATAAACAGCTAAGCAGCAGAACAGAATTACAACAAACAATGCAAATAAATTGAAGTTTACTCAAGCAAGTGGCTCAATTGGTTTGGTAAATCTGTCCAGCAGTTTACAAGAAATTAGAATTCAAGAGGTGGTCAAGTCTGGGCATGAAGATATTAAATTTTAGAGAAATTTGGATTGTTAATCCTCAAATCCTGTGAGGATTTGCAAATCCATGGAAGGTTTGCAAACCATTCACAAAATAAAGGCACACCATGAGATGCTTTTTCTCCATTGCAGATTTGCAAATCAGGCTGCAGATTTGTGAGTCTACCGTCCTGTGGTTGAGTTTACATTACATTAAACAATATATGTTCTGTTGTGGCCACTTTACCAAACACTGTGCTTTGAGTACAGTGTTACGAATATTAAAAAGAGAAAAGGGTACAAGAGGGCAGGGTGGGCCTATCTTGATCTCGAGGCCCTGTGGATGGAAGGGGGCAAAGGGGCCTTTCCGCATTAAAATGTATGAAAAAAAATGACAGCAGTGATTTGGACACAGGGGGCATATTTATGAGCCCCTTGTGTCACCCCAGCATCAATTTGTGTGAAGCAATGGCAGCGCAAACCTTCAAGTCATATTTAAAAGGCCCCACAAAGCCACTTTGCGTGGCTTTGAATGGCCTCATAGATAATAAGGCAAAGCAGAGCACGTTGCTGCATTGTATTACTCTGTGCAAGGGAGGTGTTCCATGGGCGTTGCGGTGGGTGTTCCCTCGCAACACCCATGGATTTTGATGCATTCCCAAATTGACAAAGCCTTGATGATCTGGGGATGTGCCAAAACCTTACACTTTCTCTGGGGGTGCAAAGGGGAGAAATATCGTTATTTCTCCTAATTTTTAACTCTTTCTGCAGAACACATAGAAAGAGGAAAAAGCCTCCCAGGATTGTTTTTGTGCAGGAAGGTACCCTTGCACGGGTGCGTGCATTTCCAGCAGGCTGCCGGAATGGCTCCGGCGCAGGGGAATAGGACAGGAATGTGCCATATGCCGTAGTTATAGGGCCAGGAGGGTCCGGCTGATTGACAGGTGCTGCAGCCAACCCAAGAGACACAAGGTTGAAGGCGACTGCGGCCTGCTTCTGCAGTGACTTCAAGTGGGAGGGTCCAGCAAGGGCCTGGCCTTTAAACACCAATGTATCCGGCCAAAAGCCATGGCCTGTGGGGTTTGGCCCTCGACGTTGGCTTGGGTGCTGGGCCGAAATGATGCATATATGTCCCGGGGAAGGGAGAGAGCCGTATGTAAACACTAGAGCACCAGACTGCATGAAGGGCCCATGCATGTCTGTATATAAATGTGTATCACACTACAGATTATATAGCAATTCCTATATATAAACATGTGTCATACAATGGGAAGGACATGCGCCTACCTCTGTATACACATCTGTACCAGGGCGAGGGTAAACCATGTGTGTATGTCTATATATACACGTGTACCTTTAATTTAACCATTCAGTGTCAAATATTTGTTTTATTTTGCTCGTATAAACATGTACCATACCAGAAGATGATCATGCATGTCTGTATATATGTGTCAGACCAAGGAAAGACATGTGTCTATTTATCTATGCCATTTTGTGTAATGTGAGCTAGGCCTATCCAGGCGTCACAGCGCTTTACAGACTAGTTGACACATTGCATGGACTTGTAGAGAGAAGAAAAAACAAGCAAAATGAAAACAGGTGGGACTGGGGGAGTTAAAACTGATGACGTGAATATAAAATCCATCGACCCATGTACACAGTGCGGAAGGACACAAGTCCCTGAGCGTCAGTGACAAACACACAAGCTGCTGGAAGGCACCGAGCAGGAAGGCACACTTTGTCGAGATATCAAAACAATTATTCCTGAAACTTAAAACAGTGCGTGTGCACATGTACGTGCATCATATCGGTGCAATAACATGGCTCTGGAGTTGTAAAAGAGCGTGTGCATGTGTGTATATAAACATCCATCACAACAGTCATCAAGAGAGGGTGTGTAACTGCAAAGTATGGGTGAGTCTGCGGGTGATACAGGAAATGGGACCCGACTGGAGGACACCCACGGCCCGAGGTCTCACCATCCATGTGTATGACCGATGTGTGACCATCTGTGTGACCGATGTGTGACCATCCATGTGTGTGGTCGATGTCTGACCATCCATGTGTATGACCGATGTGTGACCATCCATGTGTATGATGCATCTGTGACCATCCATGTGTGTGACCGATGTGTGACCATCCATGTGTGCGGCCGATGTGTGACCATCCATGTGTATGACCGATGTATGACCATCCATGTGTGTGGTCGATGTCTGACCATCCATGTGTATGACCGATGTGTCACCATCCATATGTATGACCGATGTGTGACCATCCATATGTATGACCGATGTGTGACCATCCATGTGTATGATGCATCTGTGACCATCCATATGTGTGACCGATGTGTGACCATCCATGTGTGCGGCCGATCTGTGACCATCCATGTGTGTGGCCGATGTCTGAACATCCATGTGTATGTATGAACGATGTGTGACCATCCATGTGTATGATGCATCTGTGACCGTCCATGTGTGTGATGCATCTGTGACCACGAATGTGTGCACTTCTGTGTTTATGTCATGGAGAATTGTTAGGGCACCAATGGGTTTTTTCTTAGGTGTGGCCGATGTGATGACTTTGCCTACATTTGTTTAACTCTTCCAGACCATTAAACATTGCAAACAGGCCTCGTTTCTGCGTCTCTTCCCATTTCCAGGCTCGTTTTGAAAAGCCAGACATGTTTATCCGCGGCAGCGTAAATGTCAGTGCTGAAAAAGCCAAACACAGCTGACGCCTCGGGGTGACTAGTCCTAGTGAGGTGGGGCTGAAGTAAGGGGGGGCGGTTGAGTGTGAGAACAAGCGCAGCCGGCCCGACCATACTATTCATCAACACTTACTGATGGACGGAAACTTTCATTCTCTTTTCTTTGAGTTTTATGTATACTAAATTTGCTGCTTCTTGCATGCTTTATTTTTTCTTTCGTTATTGTTTTCTTTTTTTATATCCACTCGTTTTTTTCTTTAATTCTCCCCCACCTCCTCCTTCGCCGTATTTCTCTTTAAAAACTTTCTGCCGTTTCCTTCAATCGTTTTTCTTTTTCTTTTGCTGTTTTGTTTTTCTCTCCTTTGTCTTTCATTCTTTCATCTCATTATTTCGTGCTTCCTGTCAGCATATTTTCTTGCTCGATTACTTTCGTTCACTTTTCTCACGTTTGCTTAGGATAACTCATTTTAAACCTCTACTTCTAAATTTGAAAATAAAAATATGAAGTGCATTTTAAGTTTCCTTTATTGTATTTTTTATTTTCTCTGTAATTATCTGTCAATGTTTTTTTCCTTTATATATGTTTTATTTTCTCTGTGATTATCTGTCAATGTTTTCACGAAATCGCGCCCCGTTTAAAGATTTTTTTCACTTTTCAATATCGAGGTAAAATACATAGCAATTAAGTAAGTTAATATGATGGAAGAGCAATACAGTGGGAAATAGGAAAAACGATTGTCCTTCTTCACTAATCTATCTATCTATCTATCTATCTATCTATCTATCTATCTATCTATCTATCTATCTATCCATCCATCCATCCATCCATCTATCTATCTATCTATCTATCTATCTATCTATCTATCTATCTATCTATCCATCCATCCATCTATCTATCTATCTATCTATCTATCTATCTATCTATCTGGCAGCTATCTTTCTATCTATCCATCCATCCCTCGCCTTTCTCGAGCCCTCTTTCTGTAAACAGGTTTATTTAATTTTGAATTTACCGTCACCATAATTAGATGGGCAAACTATTGAAATGAAAGCAACGCATAATATTCTCGAATGAATGGGAGATTTCGCCTGATGTTGTAGAGTTCTTTTAAAAGGCCAGCTTCCGAAACCTAAAAAACAGGATGGGTCGTCACGTTTTGCACACCTTGCCCAGCGCTGCTCCCAAGAGTTGCACGTGCGTTTTTTAAAGTCTTACGAATTTTAAATGCAAGATAATCCTGTGATGAAATGTGTGCATTTCTTTCGTTCATATGTACTGAAAAAGTCTAGCGCCTATTGCGAATAATTACTTTATATGTAGAATTGCTCTTAAATAGATTTTCTGCTTACACCTCCCTTATTAGAGCCACCAGACTTTCCTAACACCTTTTCTGGGGACCCCTGGGAGATAAATTCCCCAGCCCCCCTCGCCCGCACATCTTTCAAGGTAATCGACGGACTGAGGTTAAGATATTACGAGCCCCGCGTAGTAAACAGCTGTTTAATGCAGATTATGTCTGGTTGTAATTTATTTTACAATCACGTAAGATGCCGACATTTAAATTTAAATCAGTCAAGGTCCCCACGGGAAGGAAGACCGACTACAGCTCCCGGGAACCCGCACCTTGAATTAATTGTTAATTTCATCTCATAGTACCTACATATCACGGGACAAGGCTGCGCTTTTTACGAGCCCCGGAAGCCGCCGCTCCCGTCGTGTATCGTAATGTTCGAGAATTAGGAAACGAGTTTCAAATCAAAGCGCCAAGAAAACAGAGAGCGCTACAGCGAGTCACAGTACTCATACAAAAAAACACAATTACATTTGCAGACTGGCCAATATTTACATAAGGTGCTTAGTAGCGGACATTTGCATTTTAAGGTGAAGCCTTAAGTACACGTTGCACGGGGAACAAATCCGGAACTTTAGACAAATGTAACTGTTTTGGGAAAAGAAGTGTGTGTTTCAAGAGAAAAGATATATATACATATATATACAGTGCGACAAAAATGGTGTGAACATACCTGGAGATATATATATATATATATATATATATATATATATATATATATAATAGTGCAACATGATAAAAAGGTGTGAACATACCGGATGTGGTAGATGCTGAACTTAGGCCCATATTTATACTTTTTTTGTGCCGCATTTGCGCCGCTTTTTGACACAAAAGCGGCGCAAACTTACAAAATACAATGATATTTTGTAAGTTTGCGCCGCTTTTGCGTCAAAAAATGACGCAAATGGGGCGCTAAAAAGTATAGATATGGGCATAAGAATCTACATTGATGGTAACGGAATTAACGCCAGGAGGGGGTTTGAACCGGTAAAGGAGACGAGAGGAATCGAAAAGATGCGCGGGAAGAAGTACTGGGACCTGCGGCTACGAATGCACCGGAGACATCAAAGAAAGAAAACTCGGGGAGCAAGTAAGAATGGAAAACGGGTCAGGAAAGAAGCAAGGGGACCAAGAATGAGAAAAGGCAGTTTAAATACGTTTAAAAAGGAAAAGAACAAGAATACAGGGAACGGAAGAAGGAGAGGAGAACGCGACGGAGGAGAACGAAATGCAGGGAATCAAATAATTATCAAAACATAAACTACTAAAAGGGAGGAAGGGAGAGGAAAAAAAGGAGGAAAACGAAAGGGGAGGGAAAGAAAGAGAGAAAGAAAGACAAAGGAACCTAAAAGGGAAAAATGAAAGAAAGAAGGTAGGCATAAAAGAAGTCAAGAAAGAAAAAAACAAAAAATAGGAAAGAAAGAAGAAAAGAATAAAAGAAACAAAAAAGAAAGGAAGGAAAACTAAACAAAGAGAAATGGACCAAAAAGGGAAAAATGAAAGAAAGACAGTAGGCAGGAAATAGAAAAACAAAAAATTAGGAAAGAAAGAAAGAGAAACGATATGGATTAAAGAGACAGAGTAAAATAGATTAGAAGGAAAAGAGTCGAAGAGAGAAGAAAGACCCTGTGAGTAAATGAGCGAGAGAAGAAAATAAACGCATGTGACTAAGAAAGAAAGAAAGAGAAAGTGACCACAAAGGGAAAAATTAAAAAAAGAAAGAAAAAACAAAAAATTAAGAAAGAAAGAAAAAAATAAGAAGGAAAGAAAGAAAGAGAAATGGACCACAAAGGGGAGAAGGAAAGAAAGAAAGAGAGAAAGAAGGAAAGAGAGAAAGAAGAAAAGAAAGAAAGAAAGAAAGAAAGATAGATTATATGGATTAAAGAGACAGAGTAAAATAGATCAGAAGGAAAAGAGTCACAGAGAGAAGAAAGACCCTGTGAGTGAATTAGTGAGAGAAGAAAATAAATGCATGCGAGTAAGAAAGAAAGAGAGAGAAAGGCACTGCAAAGGGACAAATGAAAGAAAGAAAGAAAAAAAGAAAAAATTGAGAAAGAAAGAAAAAAATAAGAAGGAAAGAAAGAAAGAAAGAAAGAAAGAAAGAAAGAAAGAAAGAAAGAAAGAAAGGAAGGAAGAAAATAAGAAAGGAAGGAAAAAAGAAAGAATGAAAGAGAAACGATATAGATTAAAGAGACAGAGTAAAACAGAGCAGAAGGAAAAGAGTCGAAGAGAGTGAAAGAGCGAGAGAAGAAAATAAATGCATGTGACTAAGAAAGAAAGAAAGGGAAAGGGACTGCAAAGGGAAAAATGAAAGAAAGAAAAACAAAAAATTAAGAAAGAAAGAAAAAATAAGAAGGAAAGAAAGAAAGAGAGAGGGACCACAAAGAGGAGAAAGAAAGAAAGAAAGAAAAAAAGAAAGAAAGAAAGAAAAATTAATAAAGAAAGAAAGAAAATAACAAAGGAAAAAGAAAGGAAGAAAGAAAAAGAAAGAAAGAAAGAAAGAAAGAAAGAGAAACGATATATGGATTAAAGAGATCAGCGCATTTTAACAGAGTAAAACAGATTAGGAGGAAAAGAATCAAAGAGAGAAGAAAGACCATCTGAGTGAATGAGGTAGAGAAGAAAATATACACAGGTGACTAAGAAAGAAAGAGAAAGGGGCCGCAAACGGAAAAATGGAAGAAAGAAAGAAAAAACAAAAAATTAAGAGAGAAAGAAAAACTAAGAAGGAAAGAAAGAAAGAAAGAAAGAAAGAAAGAAAGAAAGAGAAAGGGACCGCAAAGGGGAGAAAGAAAGAAAGAAAGAAACAAACAAACAAACAAAAAAAATTAAGAAAGAAAGAAAGGAAGGAAGGAAGGAAGGAAATAAGAAAGGAAGGCAAAAGAAAGAGAAACGATATGGATTAAGGAGATCAGTGCATTTTAACAGAGTAAAATAGATTAGAAGGAAAAGAATCAAAGAGAGGAGGAAGACCCTGTGAGTGAATGAGTGAGAGAAGAAAATATACGCAGGTGATTAAGAAAGAAAGCAAAAGCAGACAGATTATACCATAGGGAGAAAGAAAGTCTAATGTAATAAGTAAAACATAGGAGAGAGGAAAAAACTGACTATTCTCCCCATAAAGGATCCAAAGTACTATTTTTGACAGTTCAAAGAAAATCCAGCTCTATACAGATGCATTGCAAAGGAGCGACGTGAAGGTCATCGAGAGCCTGGAAGCCGGTGCTGGTCTTCAGGGCGCTGGCGTCGCTCCGCGGCACAGCCATGGCCCGCTCTCTCCAGGACGGGCCGCCCTGTGCGCGCGGGGCCCATCGCTTGAACCCACAGATCCGCATCAGAAACAGCTTGGAACAATTCGCGTAAAACAGGCCCAAATGTTCACCCAGACCCCGGCGCGCTCGGGTTTCACGGCAGCTCAGAGCCTGATACTAACGGGGGGGAAAATACATCTTCTAAAGTTTCTCGACTCAAAGAAAACATTTCCCCGTTCTTTTCTGCTAATCTGTCTGCGGCGCTGGAGTCTTTGGAGGGGACCGGGAGATTAAACATCAGAAAGTGTGGCTCTGGTATAAAGATGTAGTCGGTCAGCCAGTCTTGGAGACAAAGTTTGTATATGACGGGCACAATCATTGCTGGGCCCCTGCAGCGTTGTGTTTCCCTTCAGAAAGTTTGGTGTTGATTGGGTTGGTGGGAACAAAGTTATGGGGTGCCAAAATTGTCTGGACGCGAGAACATGCATTACATGGCAGCTTTAATGCAACCTGAACTAAAGCGCCGGGCGCCTGCCCCTCTCATGACCTATGATGCGGGTCCGGGATGCTATCATTACAGCCCGCTGCCGAGGCCTATATCGGCTGTTAAAGGCCCTGAACTGGCAAACGAGGCAGAGGGCCTTTAACGACCGATATAGCCGGAGGCAGAGGAGCTGCTATACTATTAAACACCCACCCACTGAGGGTACAGCTAGGGTATACTAATAGAACCTGGTGACAGACAGAGCAGCGTTCAAATGCCCACGTAGGAGGCCTATATCACTCATTAATGGCCCTGAGCCCTCCTCTTTCTTCAGCGGAGCTCTGATCAGTGTAGTGTACTTACTGTTGATCAATTCCTTATAATGCATGCGATGGGTACATTCGTGTCCGCGGGTCTGTATATATAAATGGCTCCTATATTGATAGATGTGCACTGTACAGATGTACAGAAACAGTACCGGCGAAAGCGGATGAGTGATTACTGATGAGATGCCACGCGATTTTGATCAATTATAATTTTACCCCCCCAACCCCCCAATAGAATCCGTGGAGATGTTTTCCCCTGATAAGTTGCAAGTCTGGAGGTTTCTCTTTTAAAGTTGTGTGTGGAACTGTCTCGGACTGGAATCGAGCCTGGAATGTCACAGTCCACACTCAGAACCTGGTCAGAGTATTTCAGTCCGCGCTGCAGCTAAAAATATTCCCTCCGTTGGCGCGAAGCGAGAGCCGACGTCGAGGGAATGTGTTTTCTTGGTTTGGAGCAACACCAGAGCCGTAGATATTCAAGAACCCGAAAGAAAAACCTATAGATTTACGACGTTGAAATTCACGAACCAGTTCACCTACTGTAATTTAAATGAACTCGGAATCGGAACGGCTGGTTCTAGCTCAGTGCTTTAAATGGAAACTTCGAAGTGTAGGTACTTACTAGTGAGATAATTTGTTTGCTGCTGAGAAGTGCAGGTACTCACTAGTGAGAGTATTTGCTGCTTAGAAGTGCAGATACTCACTAGTTAGAGTGTTTGCTGCTGAGAAGAGAAGGTACTCACTAGTTAGAGTGTTTGCTGTTGAGAAGTGCAGGTACTCACTAGTTAGAGTATTTGTTTGCTGCTGAGAAGTGCAGGTACTCACAGGTGAGAGTATTTGCTGCTGAGAAGTGCAGGTACTCACTAGTTAGAGTATTTGCTGCTGAGAGGTGCAGGTACTCCCCCATTAAATGTATGGCAGCAGTGCTGCGAAGTGCGGGTACTCTCCCTTAGAAAGAAGTGCAGTTACTCACTAGTTAGAGTATTTGTTTGCTGCTGAGAAGTGCAGGTACTCACTATTTAGAGTATTTGCTGCTGAGAGGTGCAGGTACTCCCCCATTAAATGTATGGCAGCAGTGCTGCGAGGTGCAGGTACTCTCCCTTAGAAAGAAGTGCAGGTACTCAGTACCGGCCAGTACCTGCACATTTAAAGCACTGTTCCCGGGGCCATTGCCTGATTAGGAAAGCAAAAGAGAGGCTTCCTCGTGAAAAAAATAGAACTTGTGCCCTCCTGTAGGTGTAGGGGGAAGTTAAGATCTTCTCAGATGAGTAGAAAAACTCATATTTTAATCTTAAACATGTCAATTGTGTTACTTGAAATTTGTCACAACAGCTACTCAGATTTTAAAACATCCTTTTTTACTTATCGCAGGAAAATCTCACAGAGGTGGAAGAAATAGGGAAAAAATGCAAACCGGATGAGAAAATGATCCAGGAGGCCGTGGCCTGTGCCCAGTAGAGGCTGGGCAGTGCTGGGTGGTCCAGGAGGCCGTGGCCTGTGCCCAGTAGAGGCTGGGCAGTGCTGGGTGGTCCAGCAGGCCGTGGCCTGTGCCCAGTAGAGGCTGGGCAGTGCTGAGTGGTCCAGGAGGCCGTGGCCTGTGCCCAGTATAGACTGGTCAGTGCTGGGTGGTCCAGGAGGCCGTGGCCTGTGCCCAGTAGAGGCTGGGCAGTGCTGGGTGGTCCAGGAGGCCGTGGCCTGTGCCCAGTATAGACTGGTCAGTGCTGGGTGGTCCAGGAGGCCGTGGCCTGTGCCCAGTAGAGGCTGGGCAGTGCTGGGTGGTCCAGGAGGCCGTGGCCTGTGCCCAGTATAGACTGGGCAGTAGTGAGTGGTCCAGGAGGCCGTGGCCTGTGCCCAGTAGAGGCTGGGCAGTGCTGGGTGGTCCAGGAGGCCGTGGCCTGTGCCCAGTATAGACTGGGCAGTGCTGGGTGGTCCAGGAGGCCGTGGCCTGTGCCCAGCAGAGGCTGGGCAGTGCTGGGTGGTCCAGGAGGCCGTGGCCTGTGCCCAGTAGAGGCTGGGCAGTGCTGGGTGGTCCAGGAGGCCGTGGCCTGTGCCCAGCAGAGGCTGGGCAGTGCTGGGTGGTCCAGGAGGCCGTGGCCTGTGCCCAGCAGAGGCTGGGCAGTGCTGGGTGGTCCAGGAGGCCGTGGCCTGTGCCCAGTAGAGGCTGGGCAGTGCTGGGTGGTCCAGGAGGCCGTGGCCTGTGCCCAGTAGAGGCTGGGCAGTGCTGGGTGGTCCAGGAGGCCGTGGCCTGTGCCCAGTAGAGGCTGGGCAGTGCTGGGTGGTCCAGGAGGCCGTGGCCTGTGCCCAGCAGAGGCTGGGCAGTGCTGGGTGGTCCAGGAGGCCGTGGCCTGTGCCCAGCAGAGGCTGGGCAGTGCTGGGTGGTCCAGCAGGCCGTGGCCTGTGCCCAGTAGAGGCTGGGCAGTGCTGGGTGGTCCAGCAGGCCGTGGCCTGTGCCCAGTAGAGGCTGGGCAGTGCTGGGTGGTCCAGGAGGCCGTGGCCTGTGCCCAGTAGAGGCTGGGCAGTGCTGGGTGGTCCAGGAGGCCGTGGCCTGTGCCCAGCAGAGGCTGGGCAGTGCTGGGTGGTCCAGGAGGCCGTGGCCTGTGCCCAGTATAGGCTGGGCAGTGCTGGGTGGTCCAGGAGGCCGTGGCCTGTGCCCAGCAGAGGCTGGGCAGTGCTGGGTGGTCCAGGAGGCCGTGGCCTGTGCCCAGTATAGACTGGGCAGTGCTGGGTGGTCCAGGAGGCCGTGGCCTGTGCCCAGCAGAGGCTGGGCAGTGCTGGGTGGTCCAGGAGGCCGTGGCCTGTGCCCAGCAGAGGCTGGGCAGTGCTGGGTGGTCCAGGAGGCCGTGGCCTGTGCCCAGCAGAGGCTGGGCAGTGCTGGGTGGTCCAGGAGGCCGTGGCCTGTGCCCAGCAGAGGCTGGGCAGTGCTGGGTGGTCCAGGAGGCCGTGGCCTGTGCCCAGTAGAGGCTGGGCAGTGCTGAGTGGTCCAGGAGGCCGTGGCCTGTGCCCAGTAGAGGCTGGGCAGTGCTGAGTGGTCCAGGAGGCCGTGGCCTGTGCCCAGTAGAGGCTGGGCAGTGCTGGGTGGTCCAGGAGGCCGTGGCCTGTGCCCAGTAGAGGCTGGGCAGTGCTGGGTGGTCCAGGAGGCCGTGGCCTGTGCCCAGTAGAGGCTGGGCAGTGCTGGGTGGTCCAGCAGGCCGTGGCCTGTGCCCAGTAGAGGCTGGGCAGTGCTGGGTGGTCCAGGAGGCCGTGGCCTGTGCCCAGCAGAGGCTGGGCAGTGCTGGGTGGTCCAGGAGGCCGTGGCCTGTGCCCAGCAGAGGCTGGGCAGTGCTGGGTGGTCCAGGAGGCCGTGGCCTGTGCCCAGCAGAGGCTGGGCAGTGCTGGGTGGTCCAGGAGGCCGTGGCCTGTGCCCAGCAGAGGCTGGGCAGTGCTCGGTGGTCCAGGAGGCCGTGGCCTGTGCCCAGTAGAGGCTGGGCAGTGCTCGGTGGTCCAGGAGGCCGTGGCCTGTGCCCAGTAGAGGCTGGGCAGTGCTGGGTGGTCCAGGAGGCCGTGGCCTGTGCCCAGTAGAGGCTGGGCAGTGCTGGGTGGTCCAGGAGGCCGTGGCCTGTGCCCAGTAGAGGCTGGGCAGTATTGAGTGGTCCAGAAGGCCGTGGCCTGTTCCTAATGTAGGCTGGTCAGTACTGAGTGGTCCAGCAGGCCGTGGCCTGTGCCCAGTATAGGCTGGGCAGTGCTGGGTGGTCCAGGAGGCCGTGGCCTGTGCCCAGTAGAGGCTGGGCAGTGCTGGGTGGTCCAGTAGAGGCTGGTCAGTGCTGGGTGGTCCAGGAGGCCGTGGCCTGTGCCCAGTAGAGGCTGGGCAGTGCTGGGTGGTCCAGGAGGCCGTGGCCTGTGCCCAGTAGAGGCTGGGCAGTGCTGGGTGGTCCAGGAGGCCGTGGCCTGTGCCCAGTATAGACTGGTCAGTGCTGGGTGGTCCAGGAGGCCGTGGCCTGTGCCCAGTAGAGGCTGGTCAGTGCTGGGTGGTCCAGGAGGCCGTGGCCTGTGCCCAGTAGAGGCTGGGCAGTGCTGGGTGGTCCAGGAGGCCGTGGCCTGTGCCCAGTAGAGGCTGGGCAGTGCTGGGTGGTCCAGGAGGCCGTGGCCTGTGCCCAGCAGAGGCTGGGCAGTGCTGGGTGGTCCAGGAGGCCGTGGCCTGTGCCCAGCAGAGGCTGGGCAGTGCTGAGTGGTCCAGGAGGCCGTGGCCTGTGCCCAGTAGAGGCTGGGCAGTGCTGGGTGGTCCAGGAGGCCGTGGCCTGTGCCCAGTAGAGGCTGGGCAGTATTGAGTGGTCCAGGAGGCCGTGGCCTGTGCCCAGTAGAGGCTGGTCAGTGCTGGGTGGTCCAGGAGGCCGTGGCCTGTGCCCAGTAGAGGCTGGTCAGTGCTGGGTGGTCCAGGAGGCCGTGGCCTGTGCCCAGTAGAGGCTGGTCAGTGCTGGGTGGTCCAGGAGGCCGTGGCCTGTGCCCAGTATAGACTGGGCAGTATTGAGTGGTCCAGGAGGCCGTGGCCTGTACCCAGTAGAGGCTGGGCAGTGCTGGGTGGTCCAGGAGGCCGTGGCCTGTGCCCAGTATAGACTGGGCAGTATTGAGTGGTCCAGGAGGCCGTGGCCTGTACCCAGTAGAGGCTGGGCAGTGCTGGGTGGTCCAGGAGGCCGTGGCCTGTGCCCAGTATAGACTGGGCAGTATTGAGTGGTCCAGGAGGCCGTGGCCTGTACCCAGTAGAGGCTGGGCAGTGCTGGGTGGTCCAGGAGGCCGTGGCCTGTACCCAGTAGAGGCTGGGCAGTGCTGAGTGGTCCAGGAGGCCGTGGCCTGTGCCCAGTAGAGGCTGGTCAGTGCTGGGTGGTCCAGGAGGCCGTGGCCTGTGCCCAGTAGAGGCTGGGCAGTGCTGAGTGGTCCAGGAGGCCGTGGCCTGTGCCCAGTAGAGGCTGGGCAGTGCTGAGTGGTCCAGGAGGCCGTGGCCTGTGCCCAGTAGAGGCTGGGCAGTGCTGAGTGGTCCAGGAGGCCGTGGCCTGTGCCCAGTAGAGGCTGGGCAGTGCTGAGTGGTTCCAGGAGGCCGTGGCCTGTGCCCAGTAGAGGCTGGGCAGTGCTGAGTGGTCCAGCAGGCCGTGGCCTGTACCCAGTAGAGGCTGGGCAGTGCTGAGTGGTCCAGGAGGTCATGGCCTGTGCTCAGTATATGTTAGACAGTACTCAGAGGTCCAGGAGGTCGTGGCCTGTGCCCAGCATAGGATGGGCAGTGCTGGGTGGTCCAGGAGGCCGTGGTCTGTGCCCAGTATAGACTGGGCAGTACTGAGTGGTCCAGCAGGCCGTGGCCTGTTCCTAATGTAGGCTGGTAAGTGCTGGGTGGTCCAGGAGGCCGTGGCCTGTGCCCAGTATAGACTGGGCAGTATTGAGTGGTCCAGAAGGCCGTGGCCTGTTTCTAATGTAGGCTGGTCAGTGCTGGGTGGTCCAGGAGGCCTTGGTCTGTGCTCAGTACAGGCTAGGCAGTACTGAGACGTCCAGGAGGTCGTGGCCTGTGCCCAGTATAGGATGGGCAGTGCTGAGTGGTCCATGAGGCTGTAGCCTATGCCCAGTATAGACTGGGCAATACTGAGTGGTCCAGGAGGCCATGGCCTGTGTCCAGTATAGACTGGGCAGTAGTGAGTGGTCCAGGAGGCCGTGACCTGTGCCTAATATAGGCTGCTCAGTGCTGAGTGGTCCAGGAGGCCATGGCCTGTGTCCAGTATAGACTGGGCAGTACTGAGTGGTCCAGGAGGCCGTGACCTGTGCTCAGTATAGGCTGGGTAGTACTGAGTCGTCCTGGAGGTCATGCCCTGCACTCAGCAATGGCTGGGCACTACTGAGAGGGGCTGCAGGCATTGCTCAGCATATGTGGGGACTGCAGTACTCAACTCTAGCAATGCTGCCACCTCAGTATCCTTGAGGTGCAGGCTGTGGCCAAGGCTATGTAGTGTGCTCTGTTCCACCTGGGCATAGTGGTAGGCTGTGCCTGGCATGTTGCAATTTACCCTCAGTGCCTAGTATCTGCTCAGCAGAGCCATAATCCGCGCCCAGTGGTACTGAGACCAAGCATACTGGGCATTGGATGTGATCAAAAGGCATTCCCTGTTCTCCTTGGGCGTGGCTGCAGTCTTTACCCAGTTGGTGCTGTGTTTGCCTTGGACTGTAACCTGTGTCCAAAGGTCAGCAAGCACTGGGTAGTGTATTCAGGGTTCGCTGGGCACAGCTAAAGGGCACCTGTTCTGTCTTACTAGGGGTTAGATTTGAAAAGAGGATGTGGTCTTGTGCTGAATGCCTATTGGGCACTGTGGCTGGCACTAGGGGCTAGGGTACTGGGCACAGCGCATGACTAAAGAGTCAGTGGTTTCGGGTGACTAGGCAGAGCAAGTGACTCCCAAGTTGACATACTTGGCACACACTGAGGCTGAAGTCATATCTTGCGCGTAGGACCTACATGGCATGGCCACAGTCTGTACCAGGTGGTCAGTGGACACAGATTTCTTTGAGACAGAGTCTGGCCAAAGCAAGCTCCCAGAATGCACTAAGTTTGGCACTGCGTGTTCCCAATGGCAGCTAAGATGCCGAGCACCAGGCCTGGTCAAGGTCAGACCATAGCTTTCGAGCGGCTGGGCTTCAGTGAAGGTCGTGCTCAATGGAAATTAGGGCTAAGGATAAAAGGCGCAAAAGGTATGACCTGTGCAGTCACACTGACAGATCCACCATTAGTATGTCAAACAAGCATTCAAATGTTTTAAAGTTCAACAACACTCAGGAAAGTGTCCATTTCTTGTGGAAAAAATGTACATTTATAAATCACAATTCACTCCACAAAGTTCAATAAAGAGGCGACACTCACACAACAGCTTGCAATGAGTTTTTGTACAAAACACTTGGTTGATGTATTTCGGCTAAGAGAAACCTTTTTCATGGCAGAGTTCAATTTCGCTTTATACCAAACTTAAATTGAAACTAACATGTCAAGTGGCATCAATTTTAGCATAAACATTAATGATACATTCTCTCTGTTTTTTATGTTCCATAAAATATGTAAACTCCTACACATCATAACAATTCCTACATTTTGGTAATATTAATGTTTCTGTATATCCAATATCTAGCCCAAGTGGGCAACCAAATTAAATTAACCTAATGAATCTATTAAAAAATGAAAAGCTCAAGAGGACTACAGTCCACTCGTTGACGTTCTATGAAATGTTACTCAGACAAATCCTCTGCTGAAGCAGTTCGAAGCCTTAAAATATATGCAATATATAAAGATTAAGACATTACAATCTATATAAAAGAGGGTGGCCAAGCTTAATAATTAGTGATTCAAAAATGTGCTGACATTTCTTCATCCATATTAAGCCCACAAAGTTCCAAAGACTTCAATTGAGGAATGTGCCTTGACTGCAGATATCGCAAAGCCAGATCTCTATCACTACATCCTGGTGACTTAAATGTACACTCAATCACAAATTACTTTACCATCTGTTTATCCTCATTATGTAATTGATTGAAGTGCCTGTCCACAGCATAATTCACATTTATGTTACGTATCACTGTAAGATGTTCCAGTACTCTCTTGTATACTGTGAACATCATGCTACCACATAGTTTTGTACACAATGACAGGCAATCACATAGACGGCATGATCCGTTTTACAGGTCGTTCTATTTTTATTTTTAGGTTTAGATTAAAAAGGAGAAACATAACTTTTACAATTTATCCTATTTTACATGTTTATATTTAACATATCTCCTAAATTTACGATTGTGGTTTTGGTACCTGTAGTCATAAACCGCATGCAAGTGGCTGGAGGCCAAATCTTCTATGAGAGATTTTGCTTGTCTGTGTGTCATCTGAGGCCTCACATTTCCAATGACTGGGGCAATCTTCAAAGTATGCCAATGTCTCTGAAAGAGTCATTGTAGGAGGCTGGCCTGGCTTGTAGTGGGTACCAAGGGGTACTTACACTCTGTACCAGGTCCAGTTATCCCTTATTAGTGTAGAAGAGGTGTTTCTAGCAGCTTAGGCTGATAGAAGGTAGCTATAGCAGAGCAGCTTAGGCTGAACTAGGAGACATGCAAAGCTCTTACTATACCACTGGTGTCATATGCACAATATCATAAGAAAACACAATACACAGATATACTCAAAATAAAGGTACTTTATTTTTATGACAATATGCCAAAAGTATCTCAGTGAGTATCCTCAGTATGAGGATGCCAAATACACACAAGATATATGTACCCAATACCAAAAATATGCAGTAATAGCAAAAGGAAGTAATGCAAGCAATGTAAAGTTACAGTAGATTGCAATAGGAGCACATAGGTATAGGGGCAACACAAACCATATACTCCAAAAGTGGAATGCGAACCACGAATGGACCCCAAACCTATGTGAGCTTGTAGAGGGTCGCTGGGGCTGTAAGAAAACAGTGAGGGTTAGAAAAATAGCCCACCCCAAGACCCTGAAAAGTAGGTGTAAATTGCACCTATATTCCCCAGAGAGCACAGAAGTCGTGATAGGGGAATTCTGCAAGGAAGAACAACCCCAGCAATGCAACCAAAGTGGATTTCCGGACGAGAGTACCTGTGGAACAAGGGGACCAAGTCCAAGAGTCGCGACAAAGTCGAGATTGGGCAGATGCCCAGGAAATGCCAGCTGAGGGTTGCAAAGAAGCTGCCACCAGATGGTAGAAGCTGTGGATTCTGCAAGAACAAAGAGGGCTAGAAACTTCCCCTTTGGAGGATGGATGTCCCACGTCGTGAAGAAGCTTGCAGAGGTGAAACCACGCAGAATGACTGCAAACAAGCCTTGCTAGCTGCAAGGGTTGCGGTTAGGGTTTTTGGATGCTGCTGTGGCCCAGGAGGGACCAGAATGTCGCCACTTGGATGAGGAGACAGAGGGGGCGCCCAGCAAGTCAGGGAGCCCTCACAGAAGCAGGTAGCACCTGCAGAAGTACCAGAACAGGCACTTAGAAGAGGAGTGAACCAGAGCTCACCCGAAGACACCAAAGGGAGTCCCACAACGCCGGAGGACAACTCAGGAGGTTGTGCACTGCAGGTTAGAGTGTCAGGGACCCAGGCTTGGCTGTGCACGAAGGAAATCCTGCAAGAGTGCACAGGAGCCAGAGCAGCTGCAAATCACGCGGTACCCAGCAATGCAGTCTAGTGTGGGAAGGCAAGGACTTACCTCCACCAAACTTGGACTGAAGAGTCACTGGACTGTGGGAGTCACTTGGACAGAGTTGATGAGTTCCAGGGACCACGCTCGTTGTGCTGAGAGGGGACCCAGAGGACCGGTGATGCAGTCTTTTGTTGCCTGCAGTTGCAGGGGGAAGATTCCGTCGACCCATGTAGGAGGCTGGACTGGCTTGTAGTGAGTACCAAGGGGTACTTGCACCTTGCACCAGGCCCAGTTATCCCTTATTAGTGTATAGGGTGTCTAGCAGCTTAGGCTGATAGATAATGGTAGCTTAGCAGAGCAGCTTAGGCTGAACTAGGAGACGTGTGAAGCTACTACAGTACCACTTAGTGTCATATGCACAATATCATAAGAAAACACAATACACAGTTATACTAAAAATAAAGGTACTTTATTTTTATGACAATATGCCAAAGTATCTTAGAGTGTACCCTCAGTGAGAGGATAGCAAATATACACAAGATATATATACACAATAGCAAAAATATGCAGTATAGTCTTAGAAAACAGTGCAAACAATGTATAGTTACAATAGGATGCAATGGGGAAACATAGGGATAGGGGCAACACAAACCATATACTCCAAAAGTGGAATGCGAGCCACGAATGGACCCCAAACTTATGTGACCTTGTAGAGGGTCGCTGGGACTATTAGAAAATAGTGAGAGTTAGAAAAATAACCCTCCCCAAGACCCTGAAAAGTGAGTGCAAAGTGCACTAAAGTTCCCCTAAGGACAAAGAAGTCGTGTTAGAGGAATAATGCAGGAAAGACACAAACCAGCAATGCAACAACTGTGGATTTCCAATCTAGGGTACCTGTGGAACAAGGGGACCAAGTCCAAAAGTCACAAGCAAGTCGGAGATGGGCAGATGCCCAGGAAATGCCAGCTGCGGGTGCAAAGAAGCTTCTACTGGACAGAAGAAGCTGAGGTTTCTGCAAGAACGAAAAGGGCTAGAGACTTCCCCTTTGGTGGACAGATCCCACTCGCCGTGGAGAGTCGTGCAGAAGTATTTTCCCGCCGATAGAACACCAACAAGCCTTGCTAGCTGCAAATCGTGCGGTTAGCGTTTTTGGACGTTGCTGAGGCCCAGGAGGGACCAGGAGGTCGCAAATTGGACCAGCAGAGAGAGGGGATGTCGAGCCAGACAAGGAACCCTCTCTGAAGCAGGTAGCACCCAGAGAAGTGCCAGAAACAGGCACTACAAGGATGCGTGAAACGGTGCTTGCCGAAGTTGCACAAAGGAGTCCCACGTCGCCGGAGACCAACTTAGAAAGTCATGCAATGCAGGTTAGAGTGCCGTGGACCCAGGCTTGGCTGTGCACAAAGGATTTCCGCCGGAAGTGCACAGGGGCCGGAGTAGCTGCAAAGTCGCGGTTCCCAGCAATGCAGCCCAGCGAGGTGAGGCAAGGACTTACCTCCACCAAACTTGGACTGAAGAGTCACTGGACTGTGGGGGTCACTTGGACAGAGTCGCTGGATTCGAGGGACCTCGCTCGTCGTGCTGAGAGGAGACCCAAGGGACCGGTAATGCAGCTTTTTGGTGCCTGCGGTTGCAGGGGGAAGATTCCGTCGACCCACGGGAGATTTCTTCGGAGCTTCTGGTGCAGAGAGGAGGCAGACTACCCCCACAGCATGCACAAGCAGGAAAACAGTCGAGAAGGCGGCAGGATCAGCGTTACAGAGTTGCAGTAGTCGTCTTTGCTACTATGTTGCAGGTTTGCAGGCTTCCAGCGCGGTCAGCAGTCGATTCCTTATCAGAAGGTGAAGAGAGAGATGCAGAGGAACTCGGATGAGCTCTTGCATTCGTTATCTGAAGTTTCCCCAGAGACAGAGACCCTAAATAGCCAGAAAAGAGGGTTTGGCTACCTAGGAGAGAGGATAGGCTACTAACACCTGAAGGAGCCTATCAGCAGGAGTCTCTGACGTCACCTGGTGGCACTGGCCACTCAGAGCAGTCCAGTGTGCCAGCAGCACCTCTGTTTCCAAGATGGCAGAGGTCTGGAGCACACTGGAGGAGCTCTGGACACCTCCCAGGGGAGGTGCAGGTCAGGGGAGTGGTCACTCCCCTTTCCTTTGTCCAGTTTCGCGCCAGAGCAGGGCTAAGGGGTCCCCTGAACCGGTGTAGACTGGCTTATGCAGAATTGGGCACATCTGTGCCCAACAAAGCATTTCCAGAGGCTGGGGGAGGCTACTCCTCCCCTGCCTTCACACCATTTTCCAAAGGGAGAGGGTGTAACACCCTCTCTCAGAGGAAGTCCTTTGTTCTGCCATCCTGGGCCAGGCCTGGTTGGACCCCAGGAGGGCAGATGCCTGTCTGAGGGGTTGGCAGCAGCAGCAGCTGCAGTGAAACCCCAGGAAGGGCAGTTTGGCAGTACCAGGGTCTGTGCTACAGACCACTGGGATCATGGGATTGTGCCAACTATGCCAGGATGGCATAGAGGGGGCAATTCCATGATCCTAGACATGTTACATGGCCATATTCGGAGTTACCATTGTGAAGCTACATATAGGTAGTGACCTATATGTAGTGCACGCGTGTAATGGTGTCCCCGCACTCACAAAGTTCAGGGAATTGGCTCTGAACAATGTGGGGGCACCTTGGCTAGTGCCAGGGTGCCCTCACACTAAGTAACTTTGCACCTAACCTTTACCAGGTAAAGGTTAGACATATAGGTGACTTATAAGTTACTTAAGTGCAGTGTAAAATGGCTGTGAAATAACGTGGACGTTATTTCACTCAGGCTGCAGTGGCAGGCCTGTGTAAGAATTGTCAGAGCTCCCTACGGGTGGCAAAAGAAATGCTGCAGCCCATAGGGATCTCCTGGAACCCCAATACCCTGGGTACCTCAGTACCATATACTAGGGAATTATAAGGGTGTTCCAGTAAGCCAATGTAAATTGGTAAAAATGGTCACTAGCCTGTTAGTGACAATTTGGAAAGAAATGAGAGAGCATAACTACTGAGGTTCTGATTAGCAGAGCCTCAGTGAGACAGTTAGGCACCACACAGGGAACACATACATATAGACCACAAACTTATGAGCACTGGGGTCCTGACTAGCAGGGTCCCAGTGACACATAACAAACATACTGAAAACATAGGGTTTTCACTATGAGCACTGGGTCCTGGCTAGCAGGATCCCAGTGAGACAGTGAAAACACCCTGGCATACACTCACAAACAGGCCAAAAGTGGGGGTAACAAGGCTAGAAAGAGGCTACTTTCTCACACAACCCCCCCCCCCCCAAATGAAGGACAATAAGGCTAACCTTGGCCAGTTGAGACTTTATTGTCTAAGTGGTGATAAGTAGAGAGTAGCTCTGCAATAGACTGGTTACTCCCTTTATCATCCACTATATGGTTACTTCCCTGTGGGGATGTAAACCACCCTGTTTGAAGTTTTTTAGCTAACCAACAATGTGAAGATGTATTTTCAGAGTTTCTATCAGTAAGTTTTAGTTTAGAGCAGTGGGAATTATCCACTGAACCTATTTGTAATGATGGAAATGCCAGACAGGGATGCTGTCTCAGTAAAGCCATAGCTGGGCAAAAACTTTGTCCATATGGCTGGAAGAGAGAACAGGGATGCTGTTTCTCTTGAGTTGGAGCAGGGCAGGGATGCTGTCCTATGAGCTCCACACTAGGGCAGGGATGCTGTCCTAAGTGTTGTGAGGCAGTGCAGAGTTTCTGCACTAAAGTTTCTCTGGGAGGGTTGGAGGGATGCTCCATGTTAACTAAAATGGTGCTCTTTTTCTCACCAATGTTAGTTATCCCACAGAGAGGTACTTCTACCTCAGGGAGTCCAGCTTTGCCAGCTGATGCTTCCCTTGGAACAGGTGCCACCCCAGGAGAGGTTTCTCCCACCACAGGAATGGTATCCTGAATGGTAGGGTGGTTAGGGGATACTGTGATACCCTTTTTACCTGTTGATGGAGAGGGATCCTGAGTTTTCAGGCCTTCTCTCCTTTGCTTTTTCATTTCAGTAGAAATGAGAGGGAACAATTCCTCAGGGATGCCCAGCATGGCTGCATGGGCATAAAACTCTACATCAGCCCAACCTGAGGCCTCTAGGTCATTACCTAAGAGACAGTCTACAGGTAAGCTAGGTGATACCACCACCTGCTTAGGGCCAGTAACTCCACCCCAACTAAACTGAATTATAGCTAAGGGGAGAAACTTAGTGGAGTTATGTACATCAATAATCTTATACTGTTGTCCAATGATGTGTTGATCAGGATGCACTAGGTTTTCAGTCACCAAAGTGATGCTGGCACCTGTGTCCCTGTAGGCCAAGGCCTCAACACCATTTATTGAAACTGTCTGCCTGTACTTATCCATTGTAAGGGGACAAGCAGCCAGTGTGGCAAGGCCAATGCCACTAGGTGTGACAGAAACTGTCTTGGGACTGACTACCCCAGTTTCTACTATGGACCCAAAAGTGAACCCAACTACACCCTTAACTTGACTGTTGCCAGCAGTCCCACCACTAGTACCACTACTGCTAGGGACACTAGAGTTTGATGTATTAGTGGTGGTAGGCTCAGGGGGTTTACCTGGACAGGACTTATCCCCTGGCCTATGGCCTCTGTTTTTACACACAAAGCACCAAGGCTTTTTAATGTGTGCAGGTTGAGAAGAAGAGGAAGAATTAGTTTTATCCCCACCCTCTGAAGAGTGTTTAAGATTTGAAGTGGGATCTTTGGTTTTACCCTTATCCCCATGCTTATCTTGAGATTTTTCACCATCTTTCTTCTTATTGCCATCTTTGTCACCCCCTGTATGAACTTTTCTGTTCACCCTTGTTCTGACCCATTTGTCTGCCTTCTTTCCCAATTCTTGGGGAGAGGTCAGATCAGAGTCTACCAGGTACTGGTGCAACAAATCAGACACACAATTATTAAGTATATGCTCTCTCAGGATTGTGTTATGCAGGCTTTCATAATCAGTAACTTTACTGCCATGTAACCACCCCTCCAAGGCCTTCACTGAATGGTCAATGAAATCAACCCAGTCTTGTGAAGACTCCTTTTTGGTCTCTCTGAACTTTATCCTGTATTGTTCAGTGGTTAAGCCATAACCATCCAGGAGTGCATTCTTAAGAACTGTAAAATTATTGGCATCACTTTCTTTCACAGTAAGGAGCCTATCCCTACCTTTTCCACTAAATGATAGCCATAGGATAGCAGCCCACTGCCTTTGAGGGACATCCTGTACAACACAGGCCCTCTCAAGTGCAGCAAACCACTTGTTAATGTCATCCCCCTCCTTGTAAGGGGGAACTATCTTGTGCAGATTCCTGGAATCATGCTCTTTTACAGGATGACTATGGGGAATACTGCTGCTGCCACCATGGGTTTCTAAACCCAACTTCTGTCTTTCCTTCTCTAGTTCAAAAGACTGTCTATCCAAATCCAGCTGTTGCTTTTTAAGCTTCAGTCTGGTTTGTTCCACCCTCAACTTATTGAGTTCCCTCTCTAACATTCTGTCATCAGGGTTGGTGGGAGGGACATTCCTAGATACAGAGGTATGATGGGAATGAACAGAAGGAGACCTGTCCCTTACAGAAGCCACCCTAACAGCTTGGCTAACAGAAACATTACTACCAGTATGGTGAGAATAAATGCTTTTGCTATGATGTGAGACAACACTATTTGTATGGTGTGGCTCATCATCATTAACAACTATGCTAGACTGTCTAGTAATGGGCAGGCTAGGAAGTTTCTTTCCTGAATCTTTTCCTGGGGGAGTCCCTGAATCAGATTGGGAACTATTAGGTACTTTTTCAACAGATGAGGCACCTATGGCCTTATCCTGTTCTCTAAGCATGTTAAGTAACAGTTCCAAGGAAGGATTCTTCCCTACACTCAAACCTCTCTCTATACAGAGACTCCTTGCTCTTTTCCAGCTAAGGTTGTCATATGCAAGTTTGGACAGATCAACATTTTGGCCTGAGCCAGACATTTTTAGAGAGAGTTAAAGTGATAGTAAAAGATAAAAAGTTTGTCAGAGCTTTTAGAAAGACAGAGAAAAAAAACCTTTTAAACTTTTTAGAACTTTTTAGAAAGTTAGAAGTGCTTTTCAGCACTTAGAAAAGAGTGAAAAGAGGAAATGCAAAACTTTTTGGCTATGTGTATATACACTGACCTTGTTTTGTATATTTTTCTCTTATGAAAAGTACAATGACAAGAGTGGTAAGTAGTCTCAAAGCACTTATCCCACCACTGCACAACCAATGTAGGAGGCTGGACTGGCTTGTAGTGAGTACCAAGGGGTACTTGCACCTTGCACCAGGCCCAGTTATCCCTTATTAGTGTATAGGGTGTCTAGCAGCTTAGGCTGATAGATAATGGTAGCTTAGCAGAGCAGCTTAGGCTGAACTAGGAGACGTGTGAAGCTACTACAGTACCACTTAGTGTCATATGCACAATATCATAAGAAAACACAATACACAGTTATACTAAAAATAAAGGTACTTTATTTTTATGACAATATGCCAAAGTATCTTAGAGTGTACCCTCAGTGAGAGGATAGCAAATATACACAAGATATATATACACAATAGCAAAAATATGCAGTATAGTCTTAGAAAACAGTGCAAACAATGTATAGTTACAATAGGATGCAATGGGGAAACATAGGGATAGGGGCAACACAAACCATATACTCCAAAAGTGGAATGCGAACCACGAATGGACCCCAAACTTATGTGACCTTGTAGAGGGTCGCTGGGACTATTAGAAAATAGTGAGAGTTAGAAAAATAACCCTCCCCAAGACCCTGAAAAGTGAGTGCAAAGTGCACTAAAGTTCCCCTAAGGACAAAGAAGTCGTGTTAGAGGAATAATGCAGGAAAGACACAAACCAGCAATGCAACAACTGTGGATTTCCAATCTAGGGTACCTGTGGAACAAGGGGACCAAGTCCAAAAGTCACAAGCAAGTCGGAGATGGGCAGATGCCCAGGAAATGCCAGCTGCGGGTGCAAAGAAGCTTCTACTGGACAGAAGAAGCTGAGGTTTCTGCAAGAACGAAAAGGGCTAGAGACTTCCCCTTTGGTGGACAGATCCCTCTCGCCGTTGAGAGTCGTGCAGAAGTGTTTTCCCGCCGAAAGAACGCCAACAAGCCTTGCTAGCTGCAAATCGTGCGGTTAGCGTTTTTGGACGCTGCTGAGGCCCAGGAGGGACCAGGAGGTCGCAAATTGGACCAGCAGAGAGAGGGGATGTCGAGCCAGACAAGGAGCCCTCTCTGAAGCAGGTAGCACCCAGAGAAGTGCCAGAAACAGGCACTACAAGGATGCGTGAAACGGTGCTCGCCGAAGTTGCACAAAGGAGTCCCACGTCGCCGGAGACCAACTTAGAAAGTCGTACAATGCAGGTTAGAGTGCCGTGGACCCAGGCTTGGCTGTGCACAAAGGATTTCCGCCGGAAGTGCACAGGGGCCGGAGTAGCTGCAAAGTCGCGGTTCTCAGCAATGCAGCCCAGCGAGGTGAGGCAATGACTTACCTCCACCAAACTTGGACTGAAGAGTCACTGGACTGTGGGGGTCACTTGGACAGAGTCGCTGGATTCGAGGGACCTCGCTCGTCGTGCTGAGAGGAGACCCAAGGGACCGGTAATGCAGCTTTTTGGTGCCTGCGGTTGCAGGGGGAAGATTCCGTCGACCCACGGGAGATTTCTTCGGAGCTTCTGGTGCAGAGAGGAGGCAGACTACCCCCACAGCATGCACAAGCAGGAAAACAGTTGAGAAGGCGGCAGGATCAGCGTTACAGAGTTGCAGTAGTCGTCTTTGCTACTATGTTGCAGGTTTGCAGGCTTCCAGCGCGGTCAGCAGTCGATTCCTTATCAGAAGGTGAAGAGAGAGATGCAGAGGAACTCGGATGAGCTCTTGCATTCGTTATCTGAAGTTTCCCCAGAGACAGAGACCGTAAATAGCCAGAAAAGAGGGTTTGGCTACCTAGGAGAGAGGATAGGCTACTAACACCTGAAGGAGCCTATCAGCAGGAGTCTCTGACGTCACCTGGTGGCACTGGCCACTCAGAGCAGTCCAGTGTGCCAGCAGCACCTCTGTTTCCAAGATGGCAGAGGTCTGGAGCACACTGGAGGAGCTCTGGACACCTCCCAGGGGAGGTGCAGGTCAGGGGAGTGGTCACTCCCCTTTCCTTTGTCCAGTTTCGCGCCAGAGCAGGGCTAAGGGGTCCCCTGAACCGGTGTAGACTGGCTTATGCAGAATTGGGCACATCTGTGCCCAACAAAGCATTTCCAGAGGCTGGGGGAGGCTACTCCTCCCCTGCCTTCACACCATTTTCCAAAGGGAGAGGGTGTAACACCCTCTCTCAGAGGAAGTTCTTTGTTCTGCCATCCTGGGCCAGGCCTGGCTGGACCCCAGGAGGGCAGATGCCTGTCTGAGGGGTTGGCAGCAGCAGCAGCTGCAGTGAAACCCCAGGAAGGGCAGTTTGGCAGTACCAGGGTCTGTGCTACAGACCACTGGGATCATGGGATTGTGCCAACTATGCCAGGATGGCATAGAGGGGGCAATTCCATGATCCTAGACATGTTACATGGCCATATTCGGAGTTACCATTGTGAAGCTACATATAGGTAGTGACCTATATGTAGTGCACGCGTGTAATGGTGTCCCCGCACTCACAAAGTTCAGGGAATTGGCTCTGAACAATGTGGGGGCACCTTGGCTAGTGCCAGGGTGCCCTCACACTAAGTAACTTTGCACCTAACCTTTACCAGGTAAAGGTTAGACATATAGGTGACTTATAAGTTACTTAAGTGCAGTGTAAAATGGCTGTGAAATAACGTGGACGTTATTTCACTCAGGCTGCAGTGGCAGGCCTGTGTAAGAATTGTCAGAGCTCCCTATGGGTGGCAAAAGAAATGCTGCAGCCCATAGGGATCTCCTGGAACCCCAATACCCTGGGTACCTCAGTACCATATACTAGGGAATTATAAGGGTGTTCCAGTAAGCCAATGTAAATTGGTAAAAATGGTCACTAGCCTGTTAGTGACAATTTGGAAAGAAATGAGAGAGCATAACTACTGAGGTTCTGATTAGCAGAGCCTCAGTGAGACAGTTAGGCACCACACAGGGAACACATACATATAGGCCACAAACTTATGAGCACTGGGGTCCTGACTAGCAGGGTCCCAGTGACACATAACAAACATACTGAAAACATAGGGTTTTCACTATGAGCACTGGGTCCTGGCTAGCAGGATCCCAGTGAGACAGTGAAAACACCCTGGCATACACTCACAAACAGGCCAAAAGTGGGGGTAACAAGGCTAGAAAGAGGCTACTTTCTCACAACCCACAGGAGATTTTTTCAGAGCTCCTAGTGCAGAGAGGAGGCAGGCTACCCCCAGAGCATGCAACACCAGGAAAACAGTTGAGAAGGCGGCAGGATCAGCGATACAAGGTTGCAGTAGTCGTCTTTGCTACTTTGTTGCTGTTTTGCAGGCGTCCTGAGCAGTCAGCGGTCGATCCTTTGGCAGAAGGTGAGGAGAGAGATGCAGAGGAACTCTGATGAGCTCTTGCATTCGTTATCTAAAGAATTCCCCAAAGCAGAGACCCTAAATAGCCAGAAAAGGAGGTCTGGCTACCTAGTAAGGAGGAAAGGCTAGTAACACAGGTAAGAGCCTATCAGAAGGAGTCTCTGACGTCACCTGCTGGCACTGGCCACTCAGAGCAGTCCAGTGTGCCAGCAGCACCTCTGTTTCCAAGATGGCAGAGGTCTGGAGCACACTGGAGGAGCTATGGGCACCTCCCCTGGGAGGTGCAGGTCAGGGGAGTGGTCAATCCCCTTTCCTTTGTCCAGTTTCGCGCCAGAGCAGGGCTGGGGGATCCCTGAACCGGTGTAGACTGGCTTATGCAGAGATGGGCACCATCTGTGCCCATCAAAGCATTTCCAGAGGCTGGGGGAGGCTACTCCTCCCCAGCCCTGACACCTTTTTCCAAAGGGAGAGGGTGTAACACCCTCTCTCTGAGGAAGTCCTTTGTTCTGCCTTCCTGGGCCAGGCCTGGCTGGACCCCAGGAGAGCAGAAACCTGTCTGAGGGATTGGCAGCAGCAGCAGCTGCATTGAAACCCCGGGAAAGGCAGTCTTGGCAGTACCCGGGTCTGTGCTAGAGACTCGGGGGATCATGGAATTGTCTCCCCAATGCCAGAATGGCATTGGGGTGACAATTCCATGATCTTAGACATGTTACATGGCCATGTTCGGAGTTACCATTGTGACGCTATACATAGGTAGTGACCTATGTATAGTGCACGCGTGTAATGGTGTCCCGCACTCACAAAGTCCGGGGAATTTGCCCTGAACGATGTGGGGGCACTTTGGCTAGTGCCAGGGTGCCCACACACTAAGGCCCTGATTATGACCTTGGCGGACGGCGGAGGCTGTCCGCCAAGGTACCGCCGCCAAATGACCGCACCGCGGTCAGAAGACCGCGGCGGCCATTCAGACATTTCCTCTGGGCCGGCGGGCGATCTCCAAAAGAGCGCCCGCCGGCCCAGAGGAAATGCCCCTGCAACGAGGACGCCGGCTTAGAATTGAGCCAGCGTAGTTGCAGGGGTGCGACGGGTGCAGTTGCACCCGTCGCGTATTTCAGTGTCTGCAAAGCAGACACTGAAATACTTTGCGGGGCCCTCTTACGGGGGCCCCGCGGCACCCCCTACCGCCATCCTGTTCATGGCGGGTTTCCCGCCATGAACAGGATGGCGGTAGGGGGTGTCAGAATCCCCATGGCGGCGGAGCGCGCTCCGCCGCCATGGAGGATTCCCCCGAGCAGCAGAAAGTCGGCGGGAGACCGCCGACTTTCCGCTTCTGACCGCGGCTGAACCGCCGCGGTCAGAATGCTTGTGGGAGCACCGCCAGCCTGTTGGCGGTGCTCCCGTGGTCGGTGGCCCTGGCGGCCACCGGCCGCCAGGGTCAGAATGACCTCCTAAGTAACTTAGCACCCAACCTTCACCAGGTGAAGGTTAGACATATAGGTGACTTATAAGTTACTTAAGTGCAGTGGTAAATGGCTGTGAAATAACGTGGACGTTATTTCACTCAGACTGCAGTGGCAGGCCTGTGTAAGAATTGTCAGAGCTCCCTATGGGTGGAAAAAGAAATGCTGCAGCCCATAGGGATCTCCTGGAACCCCAATACCCTGGGTACCTCAGTACCATATACTAGGGAATTATAAGGGTGTTCCAGTAGGCCAATTTGAATTGGTGAAATTGGTCACTAGCCTGTTAGTGACAATTTAGAAAGCAGAGAGAGCATAACCACTGAGGTTCTGGTAGGCAGATCCTCAGTGAGACAGTTAGTCATCACACGGGGAACACATACAGGGCACACTTATGAGCACTGGGGTCCTGGCAGGGTCCCAGTGTCACATACACTAAAACAACATATATACAGTGAAATATGGGGGTAACATGCCAGGCAAGATGGTACTTTCCTACAGTCATTTAACAGGATTCACTACTGTAGGTCAAGATCAGCCTATGACATGCTTAGACTTCTTTTGTTGCACCCTGAACCACAAATTCTTCACTTTTTCAGATCTCGCTTTTCTCATTGCTGTGTTTAAAGGTCTCTCTGGACATCCACTGGCTCGAAATGTTATTAATACATTTTCCTCATCCTTTATAGATTTCTCTTGTTTTTGCCTATGGAATTTCTCAATATGATATACTCCAACTTACTGGAGTTGGGTGAAAGCTATGGGCATTTAACATACCTTTGGCAGTTATGAATTTTATAAACAGTGCTGGCTGAATCATGCCATCTTGCGCTATTATTCTGGACAACATCGGGATAGGCACAATGCACTCATCCTGAGCTGACGACTCAAGGTTGGGGGGGACAACTGAAGCACCGACTGAGTAAGGGACATTTCTAGGTTGCTTGGGAGGGATTACTGGGGCAGTTTGAGAAACTCATCCTTCTAGGACTTCCTGGTCACAGTTCATCCACTGAAAGTTGTCCTCACACTGTTCTTGCTTTTCTCCTGAGTTCACACCCCAAGCTTAAAGATTCGTTGGGATTGCTTTGCTGTCTCTATTTATTTCAGCTCCTGTGTATGGTGTGTCTTGGTGCCTCGCCTTCCAGGCCACATCTTTCTTCTGCCATTCCTTGGATTGTGGCTCCTGGTTTCATTGATGTAGCTGTCTAGGTGCACAGCACGTTTCTCACCAATAGTTGGTTAGGACTTACAGCTATATGTTATACGTTGAAAAATCAGTCATAATTACTGCAGAATACTTATACAGGTTTTCTTTGATATACTGAATAGTTACAATCTTCATCGGTGTGAATCTGCATGAACCACTCCTGAGATGTGTACTAAAGAGCAGCAGTGTGCTGTCTTCTCTTCTCCTTTCCAACATCCTCTCAACTTCACTATTGTATTTATGTGCATTGTTCTACAGTCAAACAAACTAGATGGAGAAGAATTGGGGTAAATTGTCTCCAGACCCAGCCAGCATATTAGATGCCTGATATTCCTGGCAATCTCCTGGGTCCTTCTGGCATGAGTTTTGAACATACTCCATTACATGCTAAGACTCAGGACATAGCTGGAATTCAGGAAGATCTGAAAATGGCTTGTAACGAAAAGGCTTATATTCTGGATAGGCTTAATCTTCTTCCTTTGAGTACAGAAACAGGAGTTGTTATCCCTATTAACAGTTCCCATTAATTCCCACTCTAGTACTCCATCAAAAGCAAAAGGAGGGCATCATGCTTCTCTGTTTCTGTCTCCTGAAAAGTTTTCAGGGCATCTCAAACATTTTCAAGCTTTTCTGGCATAGTGTTCCTTACATTTCCCATCTATTTCAGTGTAATTCCACACATGTTCCTCAAGGTAGCCATTATCTTATGGTACTTATCCAAGCATGCTTTAATGTGGATGACTCTGTTCATAGTTAACTGGAATCCCATGTTACAGAACTAAGATTAAGATTAGGACTTTGGGAGATAGCAAACTACCTTGGCACCCCACCATGCATTATTTACTTTAAAACAAGCTACCAGAGACATTATAGCATGCACCAGTCAGTTTACCCAATTGAGACCTCAAGCAGCCTGGACTGATAAGGCAGTAGGTGCTGTATTTTATCATGATCCATGAAAAGACTTGAAGTTAGCTTAGGTGAAGTTGGTTAATTATCCTCCTGCTACTAAGGAATTAACTTTGCAAGCTGACCACCAACAGAAGCAACAGGGGGCTGAAAATGCCTTGTCCTTGGTTTCTCACAACTTCTGGGGAAGTCACATCTCTGGTTGCAGAGGATAAATCCAGGCAAATTGTAAACATTAAGGGAATATATTAGACTGAAGAAAGGAGCGAAGATGGAAGAAAGTACTGGGCCTTTATTATAGAAAGTGCAGACACTTTGCTCAGGAGGGAAGCACCTTAGATGGCAGACCCAGGTTGAGCAATTACATTCATTACTGACTGAGGTAAGCTGGGCTTCATTTTTTTATATGATTAATCTTTTAACCCGTCCTGACCTTCTGTGTATAGTAATCTTAATAATTTCTGGAGCATTGGAGTGTGGAATGGATATAACTTTAGGTGCTAATCATTACATCCTCATTAGAAATAAGATACAAAGGGTTGTGTGTGGTACAATCTGGTTAGCATTTCATAAACCACAAAATGATTGATTAAATCTATCTAGTTTTACCTCTACAACACAAACTTTAATCTGTACTTCTACTACAGTAAATCTGTCAAATTCAAAAAGTGTGTCCAAGAAGTAACAGGAATTTCAAGATGTATTCTGTGAGAAGAGTGCAGGTCAAATAACCACTACATAGAGAGTATGCTTATGCTATACAGGTTGTACTGAATGCTAAAGATTCTCGTGGCAGAATTTGTCTGCTAATACTAAAGGAAGATGCAATTTTGAAAACAATATGTGGAAGAAAGTTTTTCTATGGGATTTTTTTTATCACTATATTTCTACAGCACAGGCTCCCATTTATTTTATACCAAAAGCTCAAGGGTGCCCTCTGTCCTTGTGTTGATTACAGAGTACTAAATGTCATCATGATTGTGAATCGGTACCTGTTGCCTCTCATATCAGTATTACTGGATCAAGTTCAAGTACCAAGGGTCTTTACTGAGTTAGATATTACGGAAGATTACAATCTTGAGTGGATCAGAGCTGACGATGAGGGGAACAGAGCATTTAATACAAGATGTGGTCACTACAAATAACTGCTAATGCTCTTAGATTTGCTCCATCAGCCTTCCAACCTCCAGTCAATGTTTTTAGATGTATTTTAGATATTTATTCCATCATCTACTCGGTTGTTAGCCTAATCATCAACAAGTCAAGGAATTGTGCAAAGAGTTTGTATACAAATTTGAAAATTGTATTTTTGATACCAGACAGTACCTTTCCTTGGATTCATCATTTCAGACAAGGAGATTAGTATGGATCCTCAGCAGGTATCAGCAGTCCTTAATTGGTCGGAATTCACTGCATAACAACATGTGAATCCCACTTTGCCCTGAGTTGTTGAGACAGACCATTTTTCTTTTGCTGCAGGAGCCGTCTTGTTATGAAGAGACCCGCTTACTAGTATGTTACATCCTGTGGCTTTCCATTCTCAAACTTTATCTAGTGCTGAAAGAAATTACACTTCTACCTATCAAATAAGCATTTGAACAATGGCAACACTACTTGGAAGGACCTGCTTTTCCAGTAACAGTTTGGTCTGATCACAAAAACCTGGGTTTCATTAAATCAATAAAATGTTGATATGTCACACTTGGAGGATGTTGCTCTTCCCATGATTCCATTATGCTACTATATATAGACCTGAGAAAATGTTGTGTAGGAGAATTACAGGAAATTTGTGAACTGTTTTAACTATGAATCTGATAAACGGACCTTTGTAATACCGTGCTAATGCGTGCCTGGTTCCTTCAATAACCAAACTGCTTTGTGTCCTGCTTGGTCTCTCAGCAGAGTTTGAAAGTAGCTAAGGTGCAGGAGTGAGCGCTATCTTGAAGGAACAGTTGGATTCATGGACTAGTTGTTTTTACACTGACTCTATTCAAATTTCCTCAACAGCAACTATAGCGTTTCCCAACCTTCTGTGGCAGGTCACCTGGATCTTCGCTGACTACTTCGTAGATCCCATTGTAGGCTGTGTGGTTTATGACTGTGAGGCAAAGTTTTGAATCTGTTTTGTGTTTGAGTGTGTAACGAAGATTTGATGCATTTCCAGTCTGCTGGCAGGAAGTGATGAACATATCTTTTGGTCCTTTTTGTTTTTTTTTCTCTGGAGCTGTTGTTATGGATTTACTGGAACAATATCCAAAGGTTACGGAACATTCTGATTTGGTGAACGTACCAGTGTCTAAATGAGTTCATGACTGTCTGCCAGTTTTATTTCAACTGCAATCCAAGTTTCTGATTCAGAATGTTGATTATTTGTGTGGATTATACATGGAACTGCTGCCTGTAACTGCATTTGAACTGTGTAAATTATGAACTGAACCTCTGTCAGAAACTATTGCTGACTAGTGGATTTGAAAAGAATAATTGTGCAGAGTGAGGTAGGTAAGAAATCCTGAAATGTATTCATTTTTACCTTTTTTCTTAAGGAATTTGTAACTTGAATATATTATACCTATAACAGTTCTTACCTTTTTTTAGTTTGAAAACAATTTCCCAAGAAAACAGAGCAAACAGTCAATGGATTTATGATAGTAATAAGAGTTAGTTGATAAACAATTGAGACCAAGTAATTATTGAAGGTTTGTTTTTTAATTAACATGCTGCTAATTACTTCCCATTGGTGTTGCTGTATCTCTTCACAGTGCCCTTATGTTATGTTATGGGTTTTATAAAGCGAATGGCTGCTCCAACTACGGGGCTTCCCAGCGCTAGCCTGAAGAGGAGATACGGAGAATTCACTACGGCTGCAAAAGTCAGAACAAAAAATAGTACCTCAACATTCTATAGGATAGAGACAGGTTTTCAAAATATTCCTAAAGTGCAGATGGTTTTCTATGTTCCTGATATAAAGGGGAAGTGAGTTCCAAGCAGCATAGGCCTTGGCTCTACAGGAACGTCAACCTGCTCTTGTTCGCCTAACCCGAGGAATCTCAGCTAGAACGAGATCTGTGGAACGCAGAGCATGGACTGAGTGATAAGGAAGCACCATTTCGACCGGATGAGAGGTCCTTGGGAGTACTGAATTTTTTGTACCAAGGATTTTAAAAGTATACATTTCTCCACAGGGAGCCAATGTAGCTTTGACAGAAGTCCAGAGACCGAGCAAAACGTAGGGAGCGAAAACAAAAGTCTAGTGGCAGGATTTTTAACTAGCTGGAATCACCGATTGGCTCCTAGTCACTGATCTATTGGCACCCAGTTATAGGACATTACTGTAATCCAGTACAATGCTCTAACGCATGTTGGGATTGAAACAACCTACAATGGGTTTAAGACCCCTTAAGGTCCTGAAGCAAGCGCCAGCCACAGTGTAAGCCCGAGTCTCAAAAGTCAAGGCATTGTCCACAGGACGCTCAGGTTTTTCACAGATCATTTAGGAAAAGGGGGGCCCCAAGGAGGGTCGGCCATCAATCATCTCCCCATAAATGGGTATCTTTGCCTAGCAAAAGAAATTCTGTTTAATTAGTATTTCGATGAAGACAGTTGGCATTCATCCATTCCGCTACTGCCGATAGTCCTTTTAGAAAATTAGCACGGTCGATTGAGGGGTTGTCTGTGAGGGAGAGTACTACCTGCCTGTCGTCAGCATAGGATATCAATGTCATCCCCGTGTGTTCAATGACCTGTCGAGTGATTGAACATAAATGTTGAATGAAGTAGGGCTAAGTGATGACCCTTGTGGGGGGCCATATTGTAAAAAGAGTGTGTTAGAATTGAAAGATGGAGAGGTGACCTGAAAAGATCATTCTGACAAGAAGGAGACGAGCCAACGCATGGCTGCCCACCAATGCCGATGCTCTGTAGGCATTGTAGCAAGATCGCAAGAAACACTGAATCAAAAGAAGCACTGATGTGCATCCTTCGTCTAAGGCCAAGCGAAGCTGCTCTGTAACTGCCAGTAGTGCTGTTTCAGTGCTGTGCCTTGGCCTAAAGCCATTCTGGGAAATATCTAAAATATGATTGTCATCCAGTTATATCACCAGTATGTTATTTACATGTTTCTCAATGACCTTTGCATGGAAAGACAGCAGGGAAATGGGGTTGAAACTCACAGGTTTAGAGGCGTCTAACAAGCTTTCTTCAGCAGAGGGATAACCTTAGCATGTTCCATTTACCAGGGTCTTGGCTGACGACAGAGATAGAATGATTACTTGTAAGCAGAGAGGCAGGAGAGGGTCTCTAAGCTTAAAAAACATATCTGGCTTTAATGGATCTTCTGGAGAGTCCAATTTGACTTGACAACAAATATCCAGCATCTTCTCGAGGTACAGGAGGGGCAAAGAATTAAGCACCAGTTTGGGGTTAGAAATCTTCAAAAATATTGGGTTAGCGGTAACAGGGTCCAAAGAAAATTGAGCGTAGATATCTTTTATTTTGTTTACAAAGTATTCTGCTAACTTCTCGCATGGAGCATAGAGTCGCTTTTAACAAGCCATTTAGTAGCTTTAAGATTTCTTTGGTGGGATTAGAACTCTTTTTGATTGTCTCAGTGAAAAACTTGGCTTTTGTTTTAGAAATCATTTTATGATAAGACTTGATAGCTGCCCTATATTGGACTTTCCGAAGAGGGTCGTAAACCCTCCTTCAGGAGCTCTCTAGGATTTAGAGTGCTTTTTTGCTGTTCTTGGTGCCTCTTTCCCTCAAATATCCCTGGAGGTTGGAGTCTCTTTATGAGGTGATGTGACATGTCACTGGTAGCCCCTGAGGTTGAGGTAGAAATGACAGATATTGTGACAGACTGGGAAGCCCACAGGTAGGGTTTGCCACCCCAAAATCCTAGGTAGAGCTGGGTGGGCATCCTAGACTGGGACAAAGAAGGCGTGAGCCTGAGTAACAAAGTTTACTAGAAAGTACCTGGGCCCCTGGCTCTTCAAGCTTCTCGTCCTCCTAGTTCTTACTGAGGGAGACCATAACCAATCACTAACAAGCAACCAGCAAACACATCTTACTGCAAACACCCTGTGATTTCATGCAGTCATCTCAGGGCACAGCTGACAAACTGAATTTTGCAGTAAAGTGGTACTGAAGTAATAATACTTACTGTAAAATGCTACTCACAACCCTGCAGGTGTAAATATCAATACAACCTCCCCAACTGTTTCTCTGGTGAGCTCCTCACTCATGTAGGTGTACTACTTAGTAGTAAATATGTGAGGGGTTTGGGGAGTGGGAAAGGGAAAACTTACTACTAAAAGGGGGGGAGTTAGGGAGGAGTAGGAAGGGCCTTAGAGAGGGCTAAGAAGGGGTCTACTGAGGGACAGAAACACGCCCACAAAAGAGTAAGCTCATTGTTACTCTCAAACCCTACTTCTAAAGTTGCCCATGACAAAAGAACCCAAAAGAGTAGCAAATGACTCCCATTTAGACCTCAATGAGAACAGCAGCAAACATGGACAAGCATGTGTGGTGCTTCACCCGCCAATAGAAAACAACAGAGACAGGGACTCACAACAAAACCCCATAGGAAATAATGTTAAAATAAATCAATTTGGTCCAGACCATCTGCTTCTCCCACCATCAAAAGATTGGCATAACTAGGTGGCAAGGAAAGTGCACATTGCTGTTGCAAGTCTTTGCTGTCCAAACAGTACCTCATTGAACAGGAAAACTTTATTGATTAAACAAACGGCCATCATTTCCAATATATTCTCAGTATATTTAAAAAGATTGAATGGTCTCTGTGGTAAAAAATGGCCACATGCATTCAGACCATCTTCATGTTTAATGCTGGTACACGAAGAGGATACCTCCAAGAGAATCATCCAATAACACATCTCCCATTTCATGTCAAAATGCTTTTTGAAAAAATCTTTTATATCACACAAATGGGATGGGAGGGTCTGTGCCAAGGAAAGCAAATACATTGTCATGCATTTAGATGTGTTTTCTAGCAAAGTTCACATACCCTGAAATTATAGGTGGGTCCTCCCTGTTTTGATGTATCTTAGGCAATAGATGCAGGGTTGGCATTTGTCTCTTCGTCGCTGCAGCAATCATCCTGTAACTCATAATATTCCATCTGTGTAGCATGGTAAACAGGCCGCTGTATGCATTGATAACATTCAAAGTCCATCAACTGATGTTACACTTCTTGTGTTGAATTTTTTATGTAGCAAATGGGTGCCTTTCTTATCTGATGGTTTAACAATCACCAGTGGATCATTTCTTAAAGAATGAATGACTTATTTTTCATTTTAATCTGGAATGTTTTCTCCATCCACCAGCAGTTTATTTTATAATGTAGGGTAGTGGTTTTCAAACTTTTTAATGCTGCGCCCCCCCAGTGGGTAAAAAATACTCATCAGGCCTCCTCAGAATGTTTTACAATTATTCTATTAAGTTGCCAGTGTTTGAATATGTCTAGACTTATTTAAACATTGTATTTAAGTTCTGTTACCTTTTTAAAAATGCAGTACATGTTTTTCTGCTTAAAACAAAGCCCTGTTATCTGCATAATGCTTGTTTTGGCCATAGCCTAGTGCCCCCATGGGATCACTTGAGGCCCCCCCAAGGGGAGCCCAACCCCCAGTTTGAGGACCCATGGTGTAGGACCAGATGCACGTACGTTTAGAACAGTGATTTCCAAAAAGTGTTTTTTTCCCCAAATCGTTATTTGGAAATCGCTATTCTTAATCTATGAACGTTTTATTTTTAAATTACAGATTCCCAGTGGGTCACAAATCAACCTGTGTCACAAATATTAATGAAGTAGGTCACAATTTTCAACCTATTAGGAATGACAGCCATCACAGTAATAGTGGCCTACTGGGGTCAGACCACTATGTCTATGATTCCTTTTAAATAAAGCAATTCTTTTTAAAATACAACTGGTTTCCTTAAAGGAAACAGGATGCGTTTTAAAAAAATTGAACCATTTAACTTTCATTTTTTAAGTGTAGGAAGTGGTCCATGGGCCAACTGCCTATTTTAAAAACTATATATTTTTTAACATTCTGAAAGGGGAATTTTACCCTTTGAGGAGATGTTAAAGTTTTGCTGTTTTGCAACCGAAGTTCAGTCACAAAACATTAACGCATATCATAAGGAATCACTATTTGGTAGGGACACCCTAAACACGCCCCTTCCAAATAGTAATACCTTATGATTTCCTAAACCCATTTGTGATTCTGTAATATGTTACCTAAATCACTAAATGGGTTTAATACATTTACACAAACCATTTAGCGTTCGCAAATCCTGTGATTCAGAGAACCGCATTGGTATGCGACAGCTTACTAGCTTTGTTCATCTCTCCCATAATCTCTTAAGGCCCGATTCAGAAAGGTAACAAACCTTTCAGTAATTTAGACTTTGAGTACGTTTGCTACTTTTTGCTCATTCACAAAACTCGAGTTTAAGGGCCTCGATATGAGCTTGGTGGAAAGGTCACCGCCTTCGAAAATCCATTGTTTTCCCTGACCACCAGATTTGTGGTCTACCTGCCCAATTATGAGTCAAGCGGGGACATAGACGAAAGACTGCCGCAGCACTGCCGTCACTGCCAGGAAATTCAGACCGCAACAGCGGCGGTAGAGGTTAATGCCTGTATCAGAAGGCGGAGCGCCAGTTCCATCGCCGGTCCAACCATATTGACCCTTACCGCTGATGTGAGAGTGGCGACCAAACCTCCAGACTTGAGCTAGTGGAAAGGGAGGGATAAAAGGCAGAAATCCACCTTTACACACCTGTGCACATCCTCTGTTGCCGTGGAGCCGATTGTACATGTCTTGTTGTTGCTGCTTGATGATGAGCAAAACGCACACCGTGGTGGATTCATGTGATGGTAACTCTTCATCCCACCCATTTCCATTGACTGTCCAGTTAACAGATGCACAGACAGGTGCAACATAAGGTTAATGGGGACCCTGGGCTAAACTTATTTTGTGGGTCTCTGTCCGGATGAAGTTGGATAATGTATGAACTCAAGTCACCTCTCTGATGCCCTCTTTGGCCAGGTCACTGGCACCGCACAGGCACACTCTTGTGAATTCCAATGTGTGCCCAAATAATTGTCAGGAATAGTGATGTGTGTCTAGAATACAGTAACACAACAGCAGGTCCTTACTAATATCATGGCAAACAATCACTGTGTCACCCTCCAACTTCTCTCATGCTAGGCCCAGTAGTGATAGATAGGAAACTTAAGTAGGGATGTTGCATGAAACAGAAACACTCCTCCTATGCCTCATTACTGCAATAGACTCTTACACACTAGCAACATCAACCAATTTCATTTGTAGCATGGTATTCTGAACAATCCACCTAAGAAGTAATGCAAGCCCATAATGTAAACGCCCTTAGCAGAGCAGGGTTGGCTCAATCAGGGGGCTCTCTGAAATTCTGTGACCCTGGGCCACAGTCCACTTTGCCTATGGCCGAAAACGTCTCTGTGCACCGCCTCCCTGGCTTCAAGTATATCATGGACAACCTATACCATCACCAAGTGCCATGCATATGTGTGCAATGTGTAAGTGCAAGATGTTAAAACAAACACATCAGTAACTGCATTCTACACAAAGAAAAAAGTAGGTGTAAGGAACACACAAAACAATGGACACATGCCACAAAGCAGACGTAAAAGAAAAATGACAACCAATCACCATCCAGGTGTGGATAATAAATATCTAACTTGGACAAAGTCAACACATATCCAACATACATCATAGGGAGAAGTACAAGTCAAATGAGGTTGAAAATGCACAAGAATAGCTGAACCCTTTACCATTTGAAAAACCACCCAAGCAATGTCTAGTCCAATTTGGATACATTCTACACATACATTCGTGCAACAGTCCCCTTGACCTATGCCCTGTACTGGTCCCAAACTCTAATTATACAGACCTGGTCACATTGATCACCATCAAGGGTGAAAGTAACACACCTGCAGCTCCACATCGCAATGTTACAAAGCACAGAAATGAGGTGGGGCAAGTGCTCAGCACCATGATGAATTCCAGCCCAGAAAAGCCCATCACCAACACATATCGTTACGATCTGTGCATGTCCATTACAAACTACACCATAAAAATATGTTGATAATAACCTGCTATGATGTGTAAGCACAATTACATTGTGTCACAATCTGACTGATGTAACATTGGTATTTTCCCAAAATTAGTTAGTGAAAAGTAAAATAAGGACTAATGTGTTCCAGAAAATAACATACTTTAATTTGTAAACAAGCAAAAAACTGCTCAAACAGCAAAGGCAAATGGTGGATCCAACCACAACTGTGGTTGTGCACAGTGCTGTGCCTCCAAATGTACCTCACCAAACACTGCCAGGGTAACCTCCTTACAAAGGAGCTTCCAATGGGCAGGGCAGGCACGTCAACGTTCTCATTTAGGAGGGGGTGTTTGGGAGGTGGACTTGGTATGGGAAATGGGGGTTTTGGAAGAGGAAGGGGTGGATCTACATTTAGGAGGGGAGGATCTGGGAAGTGGAAGGGGTACCTTGGAAGCTGGAAGGGGTGGATAGGTGGATAATAGGGGTGGGTTGGGAGGTGGGAGAGGTGGTCTTGGGTGTGGGCGGGGTAGAAAGCGTCTTGGGAGTGTTGGCTTGATGTTTGGAAGGGTTAATGGTCAGGGAAAAAGAAGGGTCCTCAATAGGGTACTTAGGAGTGGGAATAGGAAGGAGTTGGAGGGAGAGGGAGTGACTGGGTCTGATGTGCTTGGGTCTGTTGTGGGTGCAGATGCATGTGTGTCAGGTGAATCTGATGTAAATATGGGTGTGTCTACTAAATGTGATGCGTGTTGGGTGCTTGATTGTATGCGTCTGTTTCTTTGGTATGTATGAATTGAATGTTGTTTCTGTGGATGTTGCTGCTGTGGTAGTGCTAGGTGTGGGTGTTGTGGATGTTGATGTGATGGTGACAGCATGTATGGTTGTGTGTGATGTGTGAATGGATGTAATTGAGGGGGGTGAATGTGGGTGTGGTCTGTGCTGGCTATGGATGTGGTGGTGGAGGTAGCTTTTGTGCTTCTGTGTAATGGCATCTGTGGTGTGTATGGATGTGATGGGAAAGTCGTGTGAGTACGTGGATGTGGTGATGTCTGTGGTGGGTGTGGTTGTAGTGACAGAGTCTATGGTGGTGGTGGTGGGCGTAGTGTCTGTGTGTTTGGATGTGTGCCTGGTTTTCTTTTTGTGCCTATGTGTGGATGTGCTGCTTGGGTCTGTATAGGTGTGTGAGTGTAATTGTGTGGGTGTGCTTTGGACGTGGGAATAGGGTGTTGGTATGGGGAAGGGGCATGGGGAAGGACACTAGGTTGGGGGGGATGTAGGTCGGCACTGAAGGAGGAAGCCTGAGCCTGCAAAGATCTCTGTAGGCCAGACATTGCACTATGAATGCCTTCCAGGTAGGCCACCATCTGCTGCAGGTGGCTGCCTTACCGCTGGATGGCATTCAGATGGATGGCTGCCTGACCCACAGAGATGGTACTCAGGACGTCAATAGCCTCCTCACTCAGCACAGTATGGGGACAGGGGTAGGGGCTAAGGTGCCTGGAGCAAAGGAGATAGCCCCCCTCTTAGGAAAGCAGGCTCGGCCAACTGGGTGGGGAGCAACAGGGAGGGTGGAAATGGAACTGGTGGCGGCATACATGAACGAAGATGGTACTGATCCTGTGGGTTCTACCACCACTCTGCAGTGTCCACTGGAGGAGTACTTGGATGATGACGAGGTCGAGCTTGCGTTTCTCCCTGGCATTCCCCACACCCTCTCTGCCACTGGGTCCCTTAGGGCCTGATTTATACTTTTTTAGCTCTGCATTTGCATCACTTTTTTACGCAAAAGTGGTGCAAACTTACAAAATATAATTGAATTTTGTAAGTTTGCGCTGCTTTTTTGTGTCAAAAAATGACACAAATGCAGCGCTAAAAAAGTATAAATCAGGCCCTTGGTGTCTGGTGAATCGTAACCTGAATAACTGTGGCCAACTGCTTCCCCAATAGCGTTGGCACTGTCTCCTTCACTTGCCTTGGATGAATCTGAAATGACATATTAAAAATGGTGGATTGCATCTGTGTAAACACACCTGAGCATCAGATTCAAACATCGAACCCAAAAGAAGGGCACAGAATAATGCAACTGCATGACTCACTACATGGCCTTCAATATTAGCAGAAGCATGTGCATGCACACCAGATTAACATAAGATGACGCCATAATGATGACACCAGAGAAGGTGCATGAACCCAAGCTAAAATGCTCTGAATTAAAACAAGCTAAAATCTTATTAAAATATTATTAAAATCTAATTAAAACCTAGTTAAAAATAACTAAAACATATACAAAGAGATAAAATGTTGAACATGACAAGCAAAGCAGGCCAAAGGAAATGGTATTAAAAAGGCAATTTTGGCATATCTTGAAACTTTAGAATAAGCCAATCATCAAATTTATTTAACAGTAATCATGTCCTTGGCGAATGTTCCCAAGTCATCGAAAGGAAGGGCATCCGGGAATGAATCCACATCGTCAGATGTCAAACCGATGACAGGATTGGCAGGTGGATCCACGGAGCAGAAGTGCACAGCAGCCTCAAGCGCAGGATCACCCTCAAGGGCAGCACCATCCAAAGTGCCTGAAGGAGCCAGATAGTTCACCAAGGGTGGCTCCTAAGTGGCCTCCTGAATCAGCCTCAGTCTCATGGGGTATGACTTTGAATGAACCCTCATCAGGAACATTAGCAGCTCTTGGTCCATAGGAGGCACTGGAGGAAATGCAAGGCACACCGAAGGTAGATGCTCGAAGAGGCACCAGGTGGAATGAAAGATTGGTTGCACACACCACAAGACTGGTCGGAATGACGGTGACCGATCGTGCTCCAATTCTTCCAGCTTCCAGCAACGGAACACCAAAGAACTGCACCATGTGATCATGGCACAGCTGGGCTGGTGGTAGGAGCTCCATCACTCCACTTAGCTGGGAAGGCACAACCAATCAATATCAAAGTCACAGGAAAGCAGACAAACACACTCAAAATGAGTGAATGGATGGCTGAAGGAATGACTCCAAAGACAGTCTGGAAAATAGACACAAATCCAGACCCGACAGCCTTAAAGAAGTGTACAATCCTCGTAGTGCTTGAAGCCTTGAATATTCTGGATACCAGCTCTCCAAAGTGCTTGGGGAAGTTGGTATTTAATAGGGATTGTATCTCGGCTGATGATCTTGCTATCTGGAGAGCCACGTCTCTCTAGTCAATGACAACGCAACTTGTTTCTAGAACAGTAGCTCCTTGTCATACTATACATTAATAGTACCAATGTGAGGTCACATTTCTGCTACTGTTATCTCTTGTGTGGGGTGAATAAATCATGTCAGCAACACGTAACGACCTAAGAGACTGAAATTGCATAAGCAATTCCTGGTCACATACTGCAACAGCTCTGTTTGTTCAGGACCACATAACTTCCATTTGAAGGTATATGAAATGTTGGTTGAATCAAAGGGACGGGTCTACCCTTTAGAAAACAGGCCATGTTTGTGACCCCTGCATTGCAAAGGCCATGAAGGGACACTTGTTTGCAAATCACTGAATGACTAACAGTGGTCTCACATTCGCTTCCGCTGAGAAAGACCTCTGTTTCGCTGTTCAGACATTTGAACCTCAAAAGGCAACTCCTACTCTTCCTTAATATAGATATCTCCTAACTGCTCGTATCTGCCCACAGCAAAATGTTTCAAACATTTTGTGAAACAAAATGTGGCAGATTTGTATTGCCATGTATGAGCCATACTGTTGAAAGACTTTCTGCAGCTGTGAAAGGCAACTTTTCTAACTTTTCTGTATTAAGCATGGTGTAAGTTGCTTCCTTTTTAGCCATTATCTGTTGTTCCCTGGATAAATTAAAAGCAGCAAACAAGTCTCTACTGTTAATGTATTTCCATGGAACGTGGCCATTTTTCAGAATCTGTAGTGTCCAACCTAACTGCATGATGGAACGCAGTTGACTTTGTCCGTGCTGTAAAAGGGACATGTCATTCTGAATGATGTCAATCGCAGATGGCACTATGTTATTTAGGAAGTATATTCTGTTGGACAGAGTGCTCATGCCATTATCGACAACAGCTAAAGCCTTTTCCAAATTTTCTTTATCTATCTGCCTTAAACACGCAGCTGCTTCCATCTGAGAAAGCTTCCAGATCTCATTGTACATGGCATACAGGAATCGTTTAGAGCATGGCCTTCTTGGACCTAACAAGAAATCTTGTAAGTCTATTTCCTCAGACAGCATATTAAGATGTTCTTTAACTGCTGCTAAGGTTTTAGTCTGTAACCATTGTTGGCATAGTTTACCCACACTGTATGTGGTAACTATACCCGAGTGTTGACTCGAGACAAAGCTAGGGTCCGGACAGCTAAGCTTGAAACCCCAGAGGAAATACCAAGACATACCTGATACCCACTTATGTCTATTGGCCACAATAACCACCTGCCGGGATTGGAAAGTGAAGAATTATAGGTACCATCCCGAACCTTAGCATCTAATTCACCCTTGGTGACATTTAGGAAGGACTGCCAATCGGTAAATTTTGCCGGTGTGGGGATACTTGGCGCATTGAGTTCCTTTATTTTTTCTAACCCTAGGCAGGATGTCTGTTGAACTGTATCATTTAAAAAGATCATTTGGACAGGAATAAGGCATGCTCTAAATAAAGTTTCCCTACCCTGAATTTGCCAATATTGTGTTATAGTGTTCTTCCAGTATTTGTACCTTTCAACTGCAAGTCAGGAAACAAAGGAATCTGAATAGATCAATTTTGTGTCAGTTAGCAAAATCTTTCTATTTTTTGAAGGTGGTAATTTGAAATGATATGACTCTGCATTTGTAGTGTCATGCCCATTAAATTATGCACATTTGTCAGTGTACTTTTTGGGACTCCCCACTGGAGGTGTAGAACAGTGTTCCCACTGCGTGTAATTAAATACTGATCTGTGTCTAGTTGCTCGGTGCAGGTAATAATGTCCCCAATGAAGATAACAGAACATTTCCTCATAATTCGCTGTGTTAACATACACATAATCACTTTCAAATACAGTGTAGTCTTTCAGTTCAGCAAGCATTGAATCAACTGTCTGAACATCCCAGTCATCAGAAACAACACCAGGTGTAATTACATCAGTCACTGAAATTTTAAATACGGATGGAATTTGAATGACCTTAGTAGGCCCGTATATATCAAAGGAAACTTTATCCCAAACAATCTCATCTGGAATTGGTACCACTGAAATGTTCACAAGGGACAAGTCTCTTCGGATCTTATGTGAGGACAGATATGGAATTAGAACTTCATCCAGTGGCTCGACTGAAGAGCGTTCAGGAAGGTAATGACCCTTTATAAGGAGAAAGAAAACAGTCACAAAGCAAATCCATAATATAAAAGCTAACAATATCAAAGATATCCACAGATCATTCCATGGACAAACTAAATAGTTATTTTTAAGCTCTATGTACAGCTTACGTGTCTTTGAAACAGTTTCAGTTGTAGGTGTAAATTAAGTTAAAAAGTTATCATCAAGGTCGATGAAGTAACCAGAATCAGTCTCGACAAGCACAGGAGCCGGTGCATTACTGGTGGATGGATCCACTTCACATGGAGGCTCATAGTAGACCGTGTCATCAGTTTGAGTCAATTTGGAGTAGAAGAAAGCCATATCTTGGACAGTTCTTGTTGGTGAAGTTGTTACAGGAATTAGCAGAAGTTTCACCCTTCCCATGCTTGAGGAGGAATTTGTAGCAGTGTTGTCCATGCTGGTGTATTCAAAAGTGTTGTTGCTTCTTCTTTGGAAAGGTAGATCCTGTTGGGTAGTGAGAGGGAACCAGGGACTATCCAAGGGACCTCTGGGTCTACTGTGCAGGATCGGCCACATGGTGAAGTTTGATGTTGTTGATGGAGATAAATCTGTTTGCCTTAGAGCCTGGCAGTGGTGGTAAGACGACTGTTCTGGTGTCTTGTATTCCCAGGACTGTGACCGGTGCTCTGTAGGATGGGCCAAATTCCTTCTTCACAGCAATCTTCTCATGAACCAGATCCCCGACTTTAGGAATCCAGCCTGTAGAAGTTGTTGGCAAATCCCTTATTCCTAAAGTGGCAGCACTGTCGGATGAATTATCATCACAAAGTTGCTGAAGATCTTGTAAGACAGTGAGACATTCATTTATGTCAAAAGGTGTGTCTGCTGCCACCAAACCAGGGCCATCTAGATCTGGGACATACATAGGTATCCCAAAGAGGACCTCATAAGGAGTGCGTCCTCCCAAGGACTGTCTTCGCAGATTATTCAGTGCTCTCTGGACCCCATATAAGTGATGATGCCAATTGCGGCCTGAACCTAATATTCTAGCTGTTAAGGACTGCTTGAGATCTCTATTCCTCTTCTCCACTACCGAACTACCCTCGGAATGGTAGGGTAAAGAGTAATGGAGTTCAACACCCATCATCCTCATGGTATCCCTGAATGCCTTAGAGGCAAAAGCAGGGCCCTGGTCCGAATAGAATGCTGCAACCGCATATGTACCAATAAAGATCAACAAGTCTTTTATCACAGTTCGAGCATCAGCCGACCGCTGTGGCCATACCCACAGGGATCTTGAATAAGAATCTACAGCAACTAAGATGTATTTGTTTGCACCATCAGGTTGTAGAGGACCACAATAGTCCAGGTAAACACTTTGTAGTGGCCTGTTGGACACTAAGAAGGATGTCTGCGGAGGGTGGTTGATGTTGGAGCCCTTTATTTGCTGGCAAATGTGACAACAAAGGACATGTTGCTTGGTATGTTTGCATAGACCTGGCCACCAGAAGCGTTTCTGTAATATTGATATTGTGACTGCAACACCAGCATGAGCAGATGCGACACCCTCATGCGCTGCTTTGATGAGATCTAATCTATGGTCTTTGTTGGGGATCACTCGAACTCCCACTCCAGGAATTTTTGCAAAGGCAACATTCCGTGCACTGATATGGTATGAGTATTTTGTATGGTATGCTTTTGGGAGAGGCTTGCCTTCAGCCGAAGCTTTCACAGCAGCCAAAATGTAATTATCCAATCTCGTCTGGGAACAAGTCACTGCAGCAACAGAAGCAATAGCTACTGCGGATTTGGCTGCTTCATCAGCCATGGTGTTGCCAATAATTGTACTCCTACACGTTGGTGGCCCAATGTATGGACTACACAAGCATCTGGTAGCTTATCCTTAAGATCAGCTTCCTTCCCCCACAGAGTTCTGTGTTTGGTGTTCCCCTTGGAGTCTCGGAACCTGTTCAACTGTCAATGATTGAGATAATCATTGTAGGACTGGACACAATCGTACGAATCACACACTATCAATGTAAGGTGTCTTGGATCTGTATGTTTCAGTGCCAGGATGAGAGATTTGAGTTCAGCCAATTGTGCTGTGCAGTCCCCTAGGGTCATGGGTAGGCATCATGAGAGTGGAATACACCACCCTTCATCACTCCGCTCACAGCTGCGCAAGCGGCTGAATATTGATGTTTTGTACCCACAGCTGGTTGTGCTGAACTGTCAGTGTAAATTACAGTGTGGTAACTGTCAAGTGGCAAGATGTTAGGAGGTGTTGGGTACTCCTGTTCATATAGGAGAAATTCTTGTGTTTGAAGTTTTGGATCAAAGATGTAATCAACATTGGTGGCAGTCAGGGAGGTTGCCCATTGAATCCAGCATGGATGTAATACTTCTGCCCAAGTTGAAGAAACCAATTAAAGACTGCAGTTTCTGGATAGTATTTGGTGGCTGGAGTTGAGCACATTTTTCTAGAAAGGGCGAGGCTAGGCTCTTGCCCTCGTTTGATAGCTCATATCCTAGGAACAATACGGGTTTTAGTTGTCTTGAAACTGAATTTGTAGCCAAGGGCTGCGAATCCTAGAACGATCAGATCAACCCTGGCAAGATGAATGTTGAGGTCGCCATCTGTCAGATTTTTTTTTGATTTTTAAAGAAAATATTTTTATTGAATTTTCAAAACAGATCTCTGTACCATGATTTTATGATCACATTAACAGGATTTGGTTGATCTAGTGAAACATTTACATTCAAACAACAAAAACAAAATGTACACATTTAGGTCCAGTTATATCGTCCAGTATATTTGTCTGCTATTTCTGGCTGATGAGTCTTGTATTTTGGTGTAAGTTGGCCCCTCTACCCTCTTGGGGTCTGCTTGTTAGTAGTGGCCAGGGGTGCCGTTCTATTAGAGTATTAATGGCGTGTTTTGGGGATGTGTTTGTGTGTGAGTTCTGTGTAGTTGCCCTACACTTGTTGGCTAATGTGGGTGTGGGGCGTAGGGCGTGAGAGTGGATGTGTACACGTCTGGTGTGTTGTGTCACGGACGGTTGCCTGATAGTGTTGTAGGTAGGCGGTTGTTGTCTGGGTGTTTGTGTCATTCCGCAGTTCATGGTGGTTTCTCGTCGTTTTTAGCCTCTAGTTTGGCTACTAGCATTTCCCAGGCTTCACAACCTGTGTGTTGTTGACCCACCCGCGCTAGTTTCCTTAGTACCTGGTATTCTGTGCGGGACCAGTGCAGCGTGAGGGTGTGCCAAGCTTTCAGATCGGGCGCGTTGGGTGCTTTCCAGTTCATGGCTATCAATCTTTTGTACATCACATAGGCCAGGTCTGCAAACTTATGTAGGTGTTTATGTTTTTTTCCCTTGTCCTAAGTCCTAACAGGCAGGACTTGGGATCCACTGCCAGTGTGAGTCCCGTCATTTCTGTGATTTCTTTTACCACTCCAGTCCATTCCTTTTGTACCCAAGGAAAGTCCCAGACCATGTGGTAGAAGTGTGCCATTGGGGCGTTACATCTAGGGCAAGCCGGGTCTGACCCAGGGAACATTTGTTTAATCCTGGCTGCCGCTAAGTATGTTTGATGTGTGTAGTTGAACTGTGTGTAACGGAATCTGGGATTTCTCGACACCCAGCGGGTGTGGTATAGGGCTTTCGACGAGTCTTCTTGAGAAATCGGGTCCGGTAGGACAGTCTTCCACCTATCCCTTGCCCCTTCCAGATTGGGTTCAGGGGACTTACTCAGGAGTTTGTTTAGGTTTGACACTGTTTTTGTTTGGGTGTCGTAATTCAGCATATGATGTAGTGTGGGGGAGATCTCTGGCTCTTGATCTCCGGCCGCCCATGTTTTTTTAATTGAGTGGCATATGGCATGGTAAGCTAAAAACTGTCCCGGGTTTACTGCTGTGAGGGCTTGTATAGATTAGAATGTCATTAGTTTTCCTTCCTCAAAGCAGTCTCCTACTGAATGTATGCCCGCTTCCGACCAGACTGTGAGTGGGTGCGACCCAGCCTCAGCCCAGCCAGGGAGCCTTCCAGTGGGATGAGTGGCGAGTAGGGGAGCTCCTTGTATCCTTTTTGTACGTACCTCCCCCAGCATGAATGTGCCACTGCCATTAATGGGTTGTCAGACGCGCTTTTTGTTTTTTTGTTTGTTAGCCATGTGAGCAGAGGTGCCCCCTGAAGTCGGGCGGACAGCCAAGCGGACTCCGCCGACTCGGGCCTATGGATCCAATTCAGTATCCACTGTAGCTGTGCAGCAGCATAGTAAAATTCGAAGTTGGGGGCGCCCAGACCACCTGCGCCAATTGGGCTCTGCAACGTTGAGAGTGCAACGCGCGTCCTGCCCCCTCCCCATATAAGCTGCAGCAAGACTGCATTCAGATTGTGGAAAAAGCTCCTGGGGACACTGAGTGGCAGTGCCGCAAAGTAATATAGCAGCCTGGGCAGTATCAGCATATTCTCTACCGCCACCTTACCCAGTGGTGATAGTGGTAGTTTATTCCAGAAACACAGCGACCCCTTCATGGAAGCCAGTGCTCTCCCCAGATTACCATCTCTGAGATCCTCTGTTATATGATATATGTGGACCCCTAAGTATTTAAATGTTTCGAAACACCATTTCAGGCGTCCTACTGGGGCGTTTTCTTGTTTCGGCGGGCCGTGTAGTTAGTGGGTACACGCATGATTTTTCCCAGTTTACCACTAAGCCCGATATCCCTCCGTACTCAGACAGCAGTGATATTACTGAGGGAAGCACCTCACTTCCTTTCCGTACATATATTAAGGCGTCGTCTGCATATAATGATATAGCATGATATAGCCCATTTCTAATTATTCCCCACCTGTCTTTCATTGCGCGTATTCGTGTCGCTAATGGTTCCATTGCTATGGCGAACAACAGGGGGGAAAGGGGGCAACCCTGCCTTGTGCCCCTAGTGATCGGGAAGCTATCAGATATGACCCCTCCCGTCTTCACCCTAGCTTGTGGTTTGGTGTATAATGTCTGTACCCAGCGTATATAGTTAGGGCCGATTCCCAAGTGTGCCCAGGAATTCAGCTATCACGCTATTAGGGGCGTATATCCCAATTAGCGATAACTGTCTGCCGTCTAACCGACCTTCCACTACCACGTATCTGCCACCTTGGTCTATCCTGTGCGAAGTTTGTAGATATGGGATGCCTCCTGCTATCCATATCAAAACTCCTCTAGCGAAGGCCGAGTATGATGTGCCTATGACCTGTCCTCCCCACTTACCATGCATCTCCTGTAAACCAGGGTCCAGAAGGTGAGTCTCTTGTAAGATGGCGATGTGTGTGCCCTGGCGCCTGAGGCGTGCATATACCCGGGACCTTTTGCTCGGTGCCCCCAGACCCCTCACATTCCAAGTGACTATTTCATATTGATGTGTGGTGTGATTCGCATTTTGAGCCATGTGCTAGTATGCGGTGAAACTGCGTATGACACACTCCAATTTGCTGAACCCTTCCAGGCACCTCCCGGCCCTGCCGAATATATAGTTAAGTCTATCAGCCTCAGCAGTGTTTTCTGTGTTTTGGATAGACCTATAGTGTACAAGTTAACTGTTTCCCCCCCTCCCGCCCCAACTGGTTTCGTAACCCAACTATGAACTCAAGATAAACTACACAACCCGCAGATGTGTGAAAAAACCTGTGTCCATGTGGATATCTGTGGGGGAGCTATTTTACCAACCAGATGTGGCTCTTTTACGGGGCTCACATCATTCCGCAGACCTGGTCTGCAAATGCAATTGGGCGCTCCCGGAGTGCTTGCCCCCCCCCCTATTCACATATTCTGCAACATCAAGCAGTGTGCTTAGTGAAGAGAAGGACATTTGTTCAAAAGATACTCAACGGTAGAGGTAACATCCTCCATCGTTTAATTACGCACACAGGTGTCCTGTGCCGTCCTTCAAGTTTAACACTCGGTTCAGATGGAGGAGCATCTCAGCAGCTTACAGTCAGAGTGCATCCGCAGACCTGGGAGTGAATTTCGGTCCCTTTAGCACGTCTGTTAACATAGAATCTGAGCTAGCCGAGTCTGATTCTGAGCTGTCCACAGGGATCGGCCGGAGAGCCTCGAAGGAGTTCTGTGTTAGCAGGGGAGTTTCTTTAAGAACTTTTGCCCTTTCCTCTGCTGCCTGTTTTTCAGTGGGTTGTCCCTTAGTTTGTTTCTTGGTGCGCTTCCGCAAGGAGGAAATTAGCCATTCCTCACCCTCGTCCGTGCCCTCCTGCGATCGTGCAAGCCCCTTGGCGTGGAGCCACATCCAGGCATCCTCAGGGGAGGTGAACACATGGGTGCGATCATCTGATATCACTCTTAATTTAGCCGGAAACAGCAGGGCATACCTGATATTATGCTCACGTAGTCGTTGTTTAATTTTAGCGTAGGAATTACGTTGTCTCTGTACCTCTTGAGTGAAGTCTGGATAAGCGTTAACAACTGAGTCCTCATATCTGAATGGGCCTTTGCTGCGGAACTGCTGCAGTAGTGCATCGCGGTCTCTGTAATTTAGGAATCTGGCTATCAGCGGTCTTGGTGGTTGGCCCGGGTCCGGGGGTCTCCCTGGGACTCTGTGCGCCCTTTCCATGGAAAAGAACTTCGATGGGACCCCATTTAGTACTTCTTTGATTAGCCATTGTTCTAGAGATATTTCCGAGCTTTGCTCCAGTGATTTTTCGTGAAATCCTAGAAAGCGTACATTATTGCGGCGGGATCTGCCTTCTACCTCCTCCGCCTGTCTCCATAATATCTTCACCTCTGCATCCAGACGTTGAATTTGTTTTTGATTATCCGAAGCCGTGTGGGGTCAGCTCATTTAACACCTCTTCTGCTGATTTCACTCTCTCTGACAGTTTGCGGTGGTCTACTCTGAGTAGGTTCAAGTCTTGTGATAATGTGTCTATTCTGTTTTCCAATGAGGATTTAGGCGGTCATTCTGACCCTGGCGGTCAAAGACCGCCAGGGCGGAGGACCGCGGGAGCACCGCCGACAGGCCGGCGGTGCTCCGATGGGGATTCCGACCGCGGCGGTAAAGCCGCGGTCGGACCGGCAACACTGGCGGGCTCCCGCCAGTGTACCGCCGCCCCATTGAATCCTCCAAGGTGGCGCAGCTTGCTGCGCCGCCGAGGGGATTCCGACCCCCCCTACCGCCATCCAGATCCCGGCGGTCCGACCGCCGGGATCCGGATGGCGGTAGGGGGGGTCGCGGGGCCCCTGGGGGCCCCTGCAGTGCCCATGCCACTGGCATGGGCATTGCAGGGGCCCCCGTAAGAGGGCCCCTAAATGTATTTCACTGTCTGCTGCGCAGACAGTGAAATACGCGACGGGTGCAACTGCACCCGTCGCACAGCTTCCACTCCGCCGGCTCGATTCCGAGCCGGCTTCATCGTGGAAGCCTCTTTCCCGCTGGGCTGGCGGGCGGCCTGAAGGCGACCGCCCGCCAGCCCTGCAGGAAAGTCAGAATTACCGCCGCGGTCTTTCGACCGCGGAACGGTAACCTGACGGCGGGACTTTGGCGGGCGGCCTCCGCCGCCCGCCAAGGTCAGAATGAGGGCCTTAGTGTCCATGATCGCCTGTAGCACTTTTTCAAATTGTGAGGAGTGGGCTTGGAGTGTGCTTTCCAGTGACTGTAAGTTTGGTATTAACTGTTGGTCGCTAGGTGCTGGTCCATGTGTTTTTCGGTCTTGACTTTTTGCTGATTTGGATTTCCCAGCCATTTTGCTTTACTGTTGGGCACCTTCCGAGGTGCTGCGCGGCGTGATTAAATATTGCTCAAACTGCAGGTTACACTTTTGGTGCGCTCTCGCCCCACCATGTGTGGCTCTTCAACTTTGTGCACTCGAGTCCTCTTGCGTTCACTCCGGGCAAGCCAGGCAGTGGCGGCGAATGTCGCAGACAATTGACTGTAAGGCACACCCTCCAAATTGTGGATGTTCTGGGGCAGGAGCCTATTGCCACCAGCAGCCCCCCCATCCGACCCCAGTCAAGCAGGGCCCGGGGCGGCCTGGGGCATCCCCACTCATGTGGCCCCTGTGTAGCTTCTGTGTGCCGATGTGGCCCCCGGCAGGAGTGGGGGGGGTGGGCGGCAAAGACACCCAAGGAGCAGGGGCGAGGAAAGAGGGGGGGGAGGGCTGCTTCCTCACTCCCCCCACCAGCTCCCCCGCAGGTGCCGTGCCCCGTCACCGGCCCTGCCAGAAGGGGGAAAAGATCCGCAATTGGTGTTGGGCAAGGAGCTACGGCTCCGGTTCCTAGATATCACCGCAGTGCCCGGGTGCACAGTCACTGAAGCGGCGCCGCATGCCTTTGCCCGCTTTCGGGCCGAGTCAGCTCCTTTGTTGTCGGCCCTCAGTTGGTGGGCGTTGAATACAGTGCAGCGCGCAGACCCCAGGCCTCCGCAGGCAGGCCAGAAGCCCAGCAGCCGGAGTGCTGGAATCGCGGTGGCCGCCTTTACTCGGCCCAGGTAGGGGGGGGAGAGGGAGAAGAGAGCCCCAGCCAAGGCCTATCCCCCCCGGATGGGAGCCCCCCTCCGCGGTTGCTCACTCACCGCGTGCCGGCGCTTCACGGCCGGGGCCGCAGACCGCGCTCTGCTCCGCCACAGCCATCGCAATCTCCTTGAGTCCTCCGGCCTCCACGCGGCCGCCGCCCGATCTCTACAGCCGCATTACCGCTTGCGGTGCCAATCAGCTCCTCTGTTGTGGGCCGGCTCCCCGAGCCCGGCCACTGCTGCTGTCGCCGCCGAACGCTGCTCCGGGAGCGCCCTTTAGGATGTTGTCGGCGAGCCTGAGTCGGAGCTCATGGTTAGGCGTCCTTCTCGGCTGCCTTTTTGGCTCCTCCCGCCATCTGTCAGATAGATTTCATCCACATAGGACAATGCCTCAGGATCAATATCATGCAATATTGATGTTACACGTGCTGATAACAGCCCTGGACTGTTCTTATAGCCTTGGAGAAAACAACAAAAGCGTTTTTGTGAGCCGAAAAAGAATGCACTCAGGTACCGACTGTTATATGCTAAGTTTTAGGTACTGAAGGCTGGTAAAACACTTCCGGAACTGGACGCAATGGACATTTCCTAACTTCTCACACCATTAACAGCCATGCAACAACATGAACATGTTAACTGCATTCGACAGATTAACTTAGCAGATATAGTTAAATTCTGTACTCATAGTTTGATGGGTCGGTAGGACAAGCCAAAGGGTGCCTCATTAAGGCCCGAATTTAGGAAAAAGTGGCGCATCCAAGCTGATACGCCACTTTTTCTGTGCCCCTCCTACTAGCAGCTAACGACACCATGGTTGCACCGTATTTACACCATGGCAGTCATTAGCACGATGGTGTCAACATTTTTTACACTATTGTGGTGCTTTGCTACACTAGCGCCAAAAATTTTGACGCTAGTGTAGCAAAGTGCAAGGAGGCCCATAGGTTTCAATTGGAGGGTGTCATTTTAACACCCGCTTTGAGCAGGCGTTAAAAAATGTCACCAAAAATGGTGCAGTGAAACTCGTTAAATTTCACATTGCCATTTTTGTGGGCGTCCTAGCACCGGACCACTTCCCTTGCATACATTATGCCTGGCGCAAGCATAATCTGGTGCAAGGGATTACATTGCAACACTTTGTAAATATGGTGCAGCAGAAAAGCCACCTTAGCACCACCTTAGCGTTAAAAAATGGCGCTATGCCAGCTCTAAGGGGGCGCCAGGGGCTCTTAAATATGCCCCTACATTTTTTTGAAAAGCTAAGGTTGGAAACATAGTGGAAAGCACTCTTGAGAACTCCATTTTAGATGAAAGGTTGCACAGTGGGTGGCACCTAGTGACTCCTTTAGTGTTCCACACCCCAGGTTCCTTCACATAGGAGAGAAAGCATATGTCAGACAGGGCCATCTGAAGCATTGCAGCTTTCTTAGTTTATCCACTTCTCTTGTCTTTAGAATAATGAATTATAGGGTTTGGTTGACTATTATTTCTCTAACAGAGTGAAATAAAAGAATTACATTTCTCCTGCAGAATTACTAGCCTTGCTAGTGTTAGTGCAGCATGAGTGGAGCCAAAACCACTGGTCACTACGCCCTGCCCAAGAACAGGACAGAAAGGGAAGGGAGACCAACAGGCACTCCAGGTTAGGACAGTGCTGGGACAGCATGGATGGAGACAAGACCAACTCCCCAAGAACACTGGACAATACACCCTGTCCAAGGACAGGATAGGAAGGGAAAGAAGACCAACAGGCACTCCAGGTTAGGACAGTGCTGGGACAGCATGGATGGAGACAAGACCAACTCCCCAAGAACACTGGACAATACACCCTGTCCAAGGACAGGATAGGAAGGGAAAGAAGACCAACAGGCACTCCAGGTTAGGACAGTGCGGGGACAGCATGGATGGAGACAAGACCAACACCCCACGAACACTGGATACCACACCCTGTCCAAGAATAGGACAGGGAGGGAGACAAACAGGCAGTCCAGTTTAGGACAGTGCTGGGACAGATAGCTAGACACTAGACCAACTACCCAAGGACACCAGACAATACACCCTGTCTAAGGACAGGAAGGGAGACCAACAGGCACTCCAGTTTAGGACAGTATTGAGACAGATGGCTAGAGTCAAGACCAACACCCCAAGAACACTGGCTACCTCACCTGTCCAAGAGCAGGACAGGAAGGGAGACGAACAGGCACTCCAGTTTAGGACTGTGCTGGGACAGATAGCTAGACACTAGACCAACTACCGAAGGACACCGGACAATACACCCTGTCAAAGGACAGGAAGGGAGAGCAACAGGCATTCCAGTTTAGGACAGTGCTGGGCCAGATGGCCAGAGACAAGACCATCGCCCCAAGGACACTGGAAACCACACCCTGTCCAAGAACAGGACAGGAAGGGAGACAAGCAGGCACTCCAGTTTAGGACAGTGCTGGGACAGATGGCTAGAGAAAAGACCAACTTCACAAGGACGCTGGACAATACACCCTGTCCACGAACAGGACAGGAGGGGAAGGAAGACCAACAGGCAGTCCAGTTTAGGACAGTGCTGGGACAGCATGGATGGAGAGAAGACCAACTCCCCAACAACACTGGACACTGTTCAAGAATAGGACAGGAAGGGAAGAGAGGCCAACAGGTATTCCAGCTGAGGGTACTGCCGGAGGTGTATGGGTGGAGAGGAGTCCCCTCCCTCAAAGTGGAGCACCAATAATTACCAGACTTGACAAGGATGCCTCTTCCTCAGTGTTAAACCTGAGCACTGCCTGGCAGCAATGGGTGAACCTCAGCGATCAGAAGCCAAATGCTGGCAAACCTGAGCTGCTGCTGGGTAACAGCGGCAGCTCAGGGGGATAGCAGCTTTCATCTGGGACCAGGAATGGCTTTAGCGCCGGTGGCACCCGGTGCAACAATCTGTTTTGGTGCCCTCCCGCCCCAAGACCTCCTCCTCGGATCCCCTCACTACCACCCAACAAAAGTGCCCCTCATCTCTCCATATCCCCTCTCTCACATACATTTAATTTGTTTTAAAGCACCGATAAATGCTGATGTTATTAATCCACGCAGCTATCCACATAGAATACAGATCTGTTCTTTGCAGCAGGAACATTAACCCTCTGTGCTACTTTTTTGTGAGTCAGAACTGCCACGAGACAAAACATAATCTCTCTCTCTCTAGCAGGAGAGTTATATTGACATTTTTATTGATGCCTGAAAGCTGGACCCACAAGGAACTCTGCAGCAGGTGCTTTATAATCTAACATTTTTGCTCAATACAGCGTCCCCCACCCCCGTTCTCCCTGAAGTATACCTTGTCCACGCAGGCGAATGCAGTGACCTCGAGGTGCCCTTCAGCATGCTGTTGTCGGTCCTCCCTAGAGAGACCTATGCCAGGATGGTGGCCCCATGTGTCTCATCTAAGTGCAACAACTGTGACAGCTGTGGGCATCCGGGCTGATGCTCCAAAGTCTGAGAGCGGTAAGGTGGTCCTTGATCACGTGGGTGACAAGAGAGAGATGTGCCCAGCTCACATGCCTCTTTGTTGCTCATAAGATCTGCAACAGTGCTGCATTAAATACTGTGGAGTCACCCCTCGCAAATTATATCCTAATACCTTTTTAATTTTACCAACCAACAATTTTAACAAACCAATTTTATTCCACAAAACTAAACATTACACATAGGTAGTTTGCACTGATTTCTTTTTTTTTACAAGCTGACAAAATTAGCTTTTAAAAAGAGAAACTCTTAAGTGAATTTGATGTTTATGGTTAATGTACTTTAAGTTGTTATTGGGTACACCACATTAATACAATACTTTCTTTATAGAATCTTTAATGTGAAGTTTTCGTTTCTTTGAGTTGATTAGTTTTTTCTATTGTTTGGAAACAATTTAAGAAAGCTTGCTTGTAATTTTCTTTCAAGATCAAATCAATATTATTTCGATCGCGGGCCCCTAAAACAAGAGGGCCCCATAGGCCGGTGCCTACTTAGCCTGTTAGGTAATCCGGCACTGGTCTTCAATGTGACTGAGAAATCGGACCTTTCCATGCAGCTCCTAAGTATGTTCCATCCCTGCTCTGTTCTGTTACTCTATCGACCTCCATAGCCCCCTGGATAAACCCAGGAGTTAACGGGGGTACTCCTATGGTTAGCTCTCACTCTGAGACAATATCTGCGAGACGAAAAAGTGTCTTATATTTCGTGAGGCCCTCAAGACATTTCTGTTTCGCCAGCCTCCTCCGTGCGGTTTGCGCGTGGACTTGCGTATTTGTTCGTCTTCTAGCGCTAGGAAGGTATTTTAGGTAGCAGTGCAATATATCAGATAGACAGACAGACAGATAGATCGACAGATAGACAGACAAACAGGCAAACAGATGGATGGATGGTATTTGCCTATGCAGACCCAATCAGAGACTTTGGCAATTGGCTACGAAGGTAGGTGAGGGTGAACAGTTCAGCAGCCTGGTCTCCCTTCAAAACAATTCTGGGGTATCATGGACACGGCCAACCCTGCAGAGAAGAGAAAGAACACCTTTCGCCCATGGAGGTCATATAGGGGTCGCCAGGGCCGCAGTTGTGACCCCTGGCTTGCCTTTTGCTACCCCTGGCACTGCTTTTGCGACCCCTGGCCTCAGAGGCAGCTCGTCCTCATAGACACTAGTTGGGGTTCCACTCTCTCTGTTTTGTGTCAATGTTTTATTACACTGAGACTGAACAATGTTATCCACTATTAGTGTAATAAAAATGGGGTACATTTAGCTGGAAAATGACCATCTATAGCAGCTGCGGTAAGTAAAAAATGCTTTTAAATGTATGTTGCGTGCGTGCTTGTGGGTGAAGGTGTGTTTATATGAGAGTGTATCTCAGTGTGAATGTGTGTGTTTCCGTGTGTGAGTGAAAGTGGAGGTCAAACGACGTGTGATGTCACTTCCGGAAACCCTGGCATTTCGGTGAATTGACCTTCATGCTTTTACCTGGCCTGAAGAAACATTCCTAGTTACTGATGCCTGATTCAGAACCTCATAGAAAGGGAGATCCACATATGCCCTGCAGACAGAAACATTCAGGAACCCAGACCCACACTTCATCAGGAAGGCACTTTGGGCACAGTGGGTGAAGCTCCTGCTGCGGGCCATTGCTAATGCTGTAGCCCAGGCTTGTCAGAGACCCTTCCAGAGGCAAAGCAAAGGGTTTTTAAATAATCTTTTAGTAGTGAGGGTTCTGGGCCTGACATCCCAGGGAGATAAAAGGATACAATGTGTCACATACGGTTTTACAGTAACAAGAAACAAAAGCCCAGATTTATACTGTTTGACGCAAAACTGCACTAACGCAGTTTCACATCAAAACGTTTAGCACCAACTTGCACCTTTCCACAGCTCCAGCCGGGTGCCATATTTAAGGAATGCCGCAAGCCAGCGCTAAGCTTGGGCTAGCGTGAAAAAAAAAGATGCTAGCCGGGTGGGGGTGGCGGTATGGGAAAATTAGGTTGTGCAATAGAAAATGACGGTAGGCTGGCTAAAGGCAAAAATAATACCGGTAACCAGCCTAGCGCCATTTTCTGACACGCAACCACCCAAAAATGACCCCTGTCTTAGTGAAGACAGGAGTCATGCCCACCACCCCAGTGGCCAGCACAGGGGACCAGTGTCCCCTGGGCATGGCCATTACACCCAGTGCCAGGCAGGGGGCCCCATGTAAGGGCTTCCAATGGCACTTAAAATAAATATTTCAAAATACTTACCTTACTCAATTGGGATGGGGTCCCCCATCCTCTGGTGTCCCGCTGGTGTGGGTGTTCCTGGGACTTGGTGTGGGCACCTGTGGGCCTATTCCATGGTGTTTTGCCATGGAAATGGGTCCACAGGTACCTTAACTCCTGGTCTCACCCAGGCGTTAAATAACGACGTTAAGCAAGCTTAGCGTCATAATTTAGGTCCGCCTCCGGGGGGATAAATATAGCGCTGAGGGCTTAGAGTCATTTTTTGGATGGTAACGCCTACCTTGTATCTCATTGACGCAACGTGGGTTCACACATCCAAAAAAATGACGCTAACTCCAATATTTTGATGCTAGAAGGGTCTAGCGTTAAAATATAAATATGGAGTTAAGTTTGAAACATTTTAGCATAAAAAAATATGACGCTAAAATGGCACAAACAGAGTATATATGTGCCCCAAAGTTCCTCTCAATAAAGGGACATGTTTTACCCTCTAATCACAAACAAAGCGAATTTGTGATGATGGCGAATTAGAAAAGATCTTTACAAGCTAATGGTAGTAACTATAAACTATAAACACTGCCAGCCATCCATTTTAAGCCTACAAAAAAATAGGGGCAGATTTAGAAGCCCCTAGCGCCACCATAGCGTTACTTTTTGCGATGCTCCAGTGGCGCTAGCCACTACTCCATATTTACAAGCCACTTTTTGTGGCGTTATGCCTCCTTGCAAATATGGGCCCCTCCGATGCAGTTTTCTGCATCAGAGGGACGTGCAATGGGTGTTGCTGTGGCTGTTACAATGCAACACCCATTGCAATTTGATGCTGTCACAGATTTATGAGGATTCATACACCTGAGGCAGCGCCAAAAACTAACGCCACCCCAGGGGTGTCATTAGCATGGCAAAACGAGGAGAAATACTTTTATTTCTCCACGTTTTTGCTCTTTCAATGTGTGCTGCATTCTGCAGCAAACATAGAAAGAGCAAAACGCCATGAATGATTGTTTATGTGCAGGATGTGTCCCTTCCTGCACATCAACAACCATTAAATAATGGCGATTTGCTACTTCTATGTGTGCTGCACTCTGCAGCACACATAGCAGTAACAAATCGCCATTGTAGATTCTTTATGTGCAGGAAGGGTCACCCTCCTGCACATAAACAATCATTCCCTTCAATGCAGACACCCTTGCACCTGTGTGGCGCTGGCAGCTAAATTAAGCTCTAGCGATAGGGGAAACATAGGGGTGCCCATATTTTTGCAACCACTGTGCATCCCTGCGTTTCAGAACTGACGCGGCGCTGACAGTTGTGGGGCAGCGCTGCACCAGTTCCTTGTAAATGGGCCCATAGAATGTTGAAGAGATAACTTAGGCTCTCTATTGAACCTTCCAGCCCGACCTTGGTAAAAGCAATTCAACCTGCTAGTGCAGGTCACCCTCCTCGTCTCCTTCACACAACATCCTTTTTCTGGAGTAAACACAGCACTTGATGCTGTGGGTCCAATGATGGCTCCACAAGGTTGCATGGATGCTTTGTCATTTAATGAACGCTGAAAACAATAAAAAAAAAGCTGCCCCTCAAAAGCCAATGCTTGACTCATGGTGGCGAAGTGGGATACACAGGGTGAATTCTCTTACTCCCCTTCCTTTATGTGGTTTTTAGTGCACACCCTCTCTCCTGAGCAGGCTTCCATTGCCTTCCTTGGATACAGCTTGCAAGACGTTTGCAGGAACAGAAAAAGTTCTCACTGGGTCGATACTTGTGCACGTTGTGCCATCTGTGGATCAGGGCAAGCATTTCACCCAGGCTTCTGATGGAAGTCACAGTTGCCATAAGTAATTAGCAGTTGGGTTTTGCCGCGTGGCAGTGCCAAATATCTCCAGAGGAAACGCAGTTGGATGCTTGCAAGCATTCAGGAGCCTGTAGGCACAAACCGCCTGCTTCCTCCTGGGCTCAGCTAGGAACACCCAGAGGTCCCCAGGCTCCAGGTGCGTCTACTGCACTCTCTAGGGTTCTCAGTCCTACCAAATATCCAGGCTCTTGAGTCCGTCGCAGAGATTTCACAGATGGGACTTAGGGCGGCGCCGCAGCAGAGCACTGGTCTCAGGAGGGAGATGTGGTGGTGACTGAACTATTTCTACAGATTGAGTCTAAAAGGGGCCATGGTTCAGGGTTACAAACTTCCTTGTCTTCTCTTAGAAATCAGGAAATCATCTTCAGGGTGCAAGACTCCTACACTGCTAATGCACCCCTTCAACATGCTACAAAGCTGAAATAGGAAATTCTATTGACATATTTTCATGCCTTAATTTCACCAATTGCAAGAGTTCTTGAACTATCCTGGGCTCATTGTTTAAAACAAAGTGCTTCACCAAATGCTCGATTGTGCAGAGTTGATGGACAAGGCAGGTGGAAATACTTGCATACCACCCCAGCCTTCTGACGACAGAGGGTTCCTGAAACCTTTTGGTTGTTCTACGTACCAGAACATGTAAAGCTTAAAAGCACATCCCCTATTACTTAAATGCACTGCACCCTGCCGCCTGGGCTGTCCAGGGCCCAACATAGGGGTGACTCATATGTATTAAAAGGGAAGGTGTGAGCCAGGCAAAAGGTTTTTTTTTTTCCCAGGCAGAAATAGCAATTTAAAACTGCACACAGAGAGTTCAAAGGCAAGCCTGACATATGTTTAAAGTGTTACTTAAGTGGCTAGTACAATCAGTGCTGCAGGCACCATTGTAGTATTTCATTTACGGGCACTGGGTACATCTAGTACCACTTTATTAAGTACTTATAAGCAAATGTAATATGCCAATTGGTGATGATCCAGTTACCATGTTTTAAGGTGGGAGCACATGCACTTTAGCACTGGTCAGCAGTGGTAAACTGTGCAGAGTCCTAAGGCCAGCTAAAACTGCATCAGTAAAAATTGAGGAGGTGGGCAAAAGGTTTGGAGGAAGACCACCCTAAGGCTGACAGGTCTAACAGTAAGCAAACGTAGACAATAAAAGACTGTAAAATAGAATGCATTGGAAAATAATAAAAACAGAATAAGTACATGGTGGTCAGCTGGAAACATTATATAATTTAAGAATAGAATGCCAGTAGTGAATGACATTAAATTATGATAAGAGATGAAGAGATGCAACATCTCAAACATTTCGATATCTCTATGGTGGACCTCCAAGAACCATAAATAACAAAACTTTGTTCTTGCTCTGTTATGGTTCCTGGACAAAGGTCTCTGACTTTGCAGAGTGGTATTTGTAGAACTTTATACTCATTGGCTGAGATGAAGAGCACCGGCTCAAGATGCTGAGATGCAGCAACGAAGGGGGGGGGGAGAAGCCTCCAACCTATGCAATGTCCTCAATCAACCCCTCTTTCCCACTCCCTTTCTACAAGGGTGCCGGGGTCAGTCATGAAACATACCACTACACAGCATGGTCTGAGAATGACAGGTCCCTCCCCTACCGGTCTTGAAAGGGGATGTGACATGCCTACAGAGCTTGGATTATTTTTTGTGGGTCACACTAGTCTGAGTGCCTCATCCAGAGGCTGGAGATAAAAGATTGTCAGTACATACATTATTATGTGGGTGGAGCCTGCTGCATCCTTGGTGTTGGGCGAGGCGCCAATTTGCATACAAACCATGATTTGCACTTTGCATGCTCTCTAGCATGCTGAAGCACCTGGCACTGACAGCCATCAATCATGCTTCATGCAGCTTTAGATACTTTGACTTCAAGTGTGCTGTCTGTACTAGTGGTCTGCATGCGGTGCACCACAGAGATTCAAGTGCTTTTGTTTGTACTAGTGATCTGCATATAGTGCAGTGCGGACGCAGCTTGAAGTGATACTGCTTGCACTAGTGATGTGCATCCAGGGCAGCACAGTGGCTTCAAGTGCTGCACTTTGTACTAGTGATCTCCATACAGTGCAGTGGCTTCAAGTGGAGCTGTTTGTCCTAGTGATCTCCATACAGTAGATTCAAGTGGAGCTGCTTGTACTAGTGATTTCGATACAGTGCAGTGGCTTGAAGTGGAGCAGTTTGTACTAGTGATCTCCATACAGTGGCTTCAAGTGGAGCTGCTTGTACTAGTGATTTCCATACAGTGCAGTGCCTTGAAGCGGAGCTGTTTGTACTAGGGATCTCCATACAGTGCAGTGGCTTCAAGTGCTGCACTTTGTACTAGTGAGCTTCATACAGTGCAGTGGCTTCAAGTGCAACTGTTTGTACTAGTGATCTTCATACAGTGCAGTGGCTTCAAGTGGACCTTTTTGTCCTAGTGATCTCCATACAGTGCAGTGGCTTCAAGTGGAGCTGTTTGTACTAGTGATTTCCATACAGTGCAGTGTCTTGAAGTGGAGCTCTTTGTACTATTGATCTGCATACAGTGCAGTGGCTTCAAGTGCTACTGTTTGTACTAGTGATCTTCGTACAGTGCAGTGGCTTCAAGTGCAGCTGTTTGTACTGGTGATTTCCATACAGTGCAGTGTCTTGAAGTGGAGCTGTTTGTACTAGTGACCTTAATACAGTGCAGTGGCTTGAAGTGGAGCTGTTTGTACTAGTGATCTGCATACAGTGCAGTGGCTTGAAGTGGAGCTGTTTGTACTAGTGATCTGCATACAGTGCAGTGGCTTCAAATGCTGCTGTTTGTACTAGTGATCTTCATACAGTGCAGTGGCTTCAAGTGCAGCTGTTTGTACTAGTGATTTCCATACAGTGCAGTGTCTTGAAGTGCAGCTGTTTATACTAGTGATCTGCATACAGTGCAGTGGCTTGAAGTGGAGCTGTTTGTACTAATGGTCTGCATACAGTGCAGTGGCTTCAAATGCTGCTGTTTGTACTAGTGATCTTCATACAGTGCAGTGGCTTCAAGTGCAGCTGTTTGTACTAGTGATTTCCATACAGTGCAGTGTCTTGAAGTGCAGCTGTTTGTACTAGTGATCTTAATACAGTGCAGTGGCTTGAAGTGGAGCTGTTTGTACTAGTGATCTCCATACAGTGCAGTGGCTTCAAGTGGAGCTGTTTGTACTAGTGATCTTCATACAGTGCAGTGGCTTCAAGTGGAGCTGTTTGTACTAGTGATCTTCATACAGTGCAGTGGTTTGAAGTGCTGCTGTTTGTACTAGTGATCTTCACACAGTGTAGTGGCTTCAAGTGTGCTGTCTGAACTAGTGATCTTCATACAGTGCAGTGGCTTCAAGTGCTGTTGTTTGTACTAGTGATCTCCATACAGTGCAGTGGCTTGAAGTGGAGCTGTTTGTACTAGTGATCTCCATACAGTTCAGTTGCTTCAAGTGCTGCTGGTTGTACTAGTGATCTCCATACAGTTCAGTTGCTTCAAGTGCTGCTGTTTGCTGTTTGTACTAGTGATCTCCATACAGCACATGTAGGGCCTGATTTAAGAAAAGTGATGTTGCATCCACTGCAGCGCCACTTTTCTTGCGTGCCTTAGCACCCCCTAACGCCACCATGTGTGCAACATATTTAATATATGGCGCACCATAGCGGTAGTTAGGGAACTAGCGTGAACATTTTTTACGCCAGTTTGGCACTTTGCAGTATTAGCGTCAATAATTTTGACGCTACTACTGCAAAGCACACTGAGGCCCATTATAAATAATGGTGTGCCTCCTTTTAATGCCGGCTCTGAGCAGGAGTTAAAAATGGTGCAGTGAAATCTTTAAGATTTCTTTGCGCCAATGTTTTGCCTCCCCTAACAGGGAGACGCCCCCCTTGCATACATTATGCCTGGCGCAGGCATAATGTAGTGCAAAGGGTTATGAAGTGGCGCAATGCATGCATTGCACCACTCTGTAAATATGGTGCAGAGATTTTGGCCTCATTGGGCCACATTAGCATAAAGAAATGACACTAATGTAGCGCAAGAAGGCACTTGGCCCTTACAAAACTGGGCCATAGTGTGGTTCTGCGTTGTATGTGCCTGGCTACCATTTCTCCACTTTCAGTTCATCCAGCCCATTTATTCATGTATTCATTCAGATTGTATGTAAAGAGCAGAGATGGCCCTAGAGAGGCAGGCCGTTTTATAAATAACAGCAAAAACATACAAAAAAGAGAGAGGAGTCAAACAAAACATATAACAAGGATAACAAGCAAAGGGGGAGAGACAATGGTGGTCTGAAGCTCGATGAGTCACAGTTTATAATATGTCTGTAAAATGAGAGAATATAAGCACATGCCAGAGAATTCAACCATGTCCTGCAGCATTTATGCAACTGAAATGTTATTTAAAAGGTAGGTGGAAGCAGTGTTTGGCAATAATTTAATCAGGAGAAAGTCTTTCAGTAGTTTCTTGAAAGCTAGGTCTGAGCAAATGACCCGAATGTGAGTGGGAAGTGAGTTCCACATTGTTGACTCATGGCCCTTGGGAGGTTTGACTCATTTACTTGAATGTGGGGTATTCAAGAAGAGAGTCAATGCTCAGAGATTGACGAGGGCTGCCACAAAGCCTCAGTTTGTTGGCCAAGTAATGATTGGTCAGTGTGTATCATCTTGTGAACAATGCATGGAATGTTGTACCAGGATCTGGCTTAGGTAGGGAGCCAGCCTAGAGTGGACAGGACAGGAGAGACATGGTTGTAGCATCCAGATTCCATGGCCAGGTGAGCAGCAGCAGCCTTCAGTGAGATCAGGAGAGGAGAGGCTGTGAGACAGTCAAGAGGTCTGGGATGAGAAGATCAGAGGTGGTGTGACTGTGGGAGGTTGTGAGAGACACTCCCAGATCACTAGAGGGAGGCGGTGAGACAGTCTAGCCAGAAGATCAGAGGTGGTGTGACTGTGGGAGGTTGTGAGAGACACTTCCAGATCACTAGAGGGAGGCGGTGAGACAGTCTAGCCAGAAGATCAGAGGTGTTGTGACTGTGGGAGGTTGTGAGAGACACTCCCAGATCACTAGAGTGAGGCGGTGAGACAGTCTAGCCAGAAGATCAGAGGTGGTGTGACTGTGGAAGGTTGTGAGAGACACTTGGTGAGACAGTCTAGTCAGAACATCAGAGGTGGTGTGACTGTGGGAGGTTGTGAGAGACACTCCCAGATCACAAGAGTGAGGCGGTGAGAGTCTAGCCAGAAGATCAGAGGTGGTGTGACTGGAAGACACTCTCAGATCACTAGAAGGAGGCGGTGAGACAGTCTAGCCAGAAGGTCAGAGGTGGTGTGACTGTGGAAGGTTGTGAGAGACACTTCCAGATCACTAGAGGGAGGTGGTGAGACAGTCTAGCCAGAAGATCAGAGGTGGTGTGACTGTGGGAGGTTGTGAGAGACACTCCCAGATCACTAGAGGGAGGCGGTGAGACAGTCTAGCCAGAAGATCAGAGGTGGTGTGACTGTGGGAGGTTGTGAGAGACACTCCCAGATCACTAGAGTGAGGCGGTGAGTGTCTAGCCAGAAGATCGGAGGGTGTGTTTTAGGAGTGCTAGGAAGAATAGCATTATTGTAGTCAAGTCTGAAAGTACCGTGGCTTGGATCACTCCTTTAAGGTTTTCATCGGGAACGAAAGGTGAGATTCTGCGAATGAGTTTTAGTTGGTAGTTTGCATTTTTGGCAGCAAGACTGATGTGGTCAATGAAGTTCAAACTACTGTCCAGGGTGAAGCCAAGAGATCTGGAACTCCTAGCAATTGAGGGACAAGCAGTCAAGAGTATTAATCGAACACAGACATTCTTTGCTGGGCAAAGAAAGAGACTGTGCTAAAAAAGAAAACAGGAACTCTGTTTTATGTGGTTTAACTTGATATTATGTGAAGTTATCCAGGACTTAGGCCCTCATTCTGACCTTGGCGGGCGGCGGAGGCCGCCCGCCAAAGTCCCGCCGTCAGGTTACCGTTCCGCGGTCGAAAGACCGCGGCGGTAATTCTGACTTTCCCGCTGGGCTGGCGGGCGGTCTCCTTCAGACCGCCAGCCAGCCCAGCGGGAAAGAGGCTTCCACGATGAAGCCGGCTCGGAATCGAGCCGGCGGAGTGGAAGCTGTGCGACGGGTGCAGTTGCACCCGTCGCGTATTTCACTGTCTGCGCAGCAGACAGTGAAATACACTTAGGGGCCCTCTTACGGGGGCCCCTGCAATGCCCATGCCAGTGGCATGGGCACTGCAGGGGCCCCCAGGGGCCCCGCGACCCCCCCTACCGCCATCCGGATCTCGGCGGTCCGACCGCCGGGATCTGGATGGCGGTAGGGGGGGTCAGAATCCCCGCGGCGGTGCAGCAAGCTGCGCCGCCGCGGAGGATTCAATGGGGCCGCGGTACACTGGCGGGACCCCGCCAGTGGTGCCGGTCCGACCGCGGCTTTACCGCCGCGGTCGGAATCCCCATTGAAGCACCGCCGGCTTGTCGGCGGTGCTCCCGCGGTCCTCCGCCCTGGCGGTCAAAGACCGCCAGGGTCAGAATGAGGGCCTTAATCTTGTCAGGAGTTGTGGCCAAGTGAGATATGTCGGCAGTGGATTGATACTTTTAAGTAAAGCTAGGTGTCATCAGTGTATCGGTGTTAGAACAAGCCACAGTCCTTTAGGAGACTGCCTACTACTTCAAGGTACAGATTCAAGAGAGTGGAGATCCTTTTGGGACACTCTCGGGAACAACTACAGGGCGTGACACTGTATGCTCAACCTTCAACAGGTGTCAGCATTTCTCCAGACAATTTGTGAGCCAATTCAGTACTGCTCCTTCGGTCCATGCCATCTTATAGAGTGTGGATGAGGGTTTTGTGGTTGGCGGTGGTGGTCTGCTGAGAGATCAAAGAGAATACGAAGGCATGATCTACCATTGACCAAGATTCTGAGTGCATCATCGGTTAGTTGCAGAATGTCAGTTTCCATGTTCTGAATAGGCCCAAAACCAGCTTTGAACTTGTTCAGCAAATTGTTTTGTTTTATGAAGTGTACATTAACACAGCTTTTAAGTAGTTTGGATAGGAAGGAGGGTATGAGATAGAATGATACTTGTTTAGGTCATCAGTCTTGTCATTGGTTTTTTTAAGTAGTGGGGAAAGTTGAAACATTTTCAAGCGCTCAGGAGTATATCTCTTGTGTAGAGGCAGATTAATGAGGCTGAACCAATGGGGCATGAGAGCACTTTGCATGACTTTAGCCAGGAACGCAGGAAAGGAGTCAAGGAAGTGATTGGAAGGCTTGAGTTTGGAGATGTTATAAATCTCGGCTAGAAGATGTCCCTCAAAGTAGAGCCTAGTGTTTGGGTGATTTACTGATGAGGATACTGTAGCCATTGGTAGGATTCATGAGAATCAACGCTTTAATATTTTTTACCCTGATTTCAAAGAAGTGGCCAAATTCTTCACTCTTCTTGCCACTATCAGGAATTAGCAGACGACCACTGGACTTAGTTGCTGCATTATCAACTTCAAAAAACTTTTAGGGTCCATTTCTGATAAGATCAAAGTGGGTCCTAAAAGACTCATATTTGACTTCAGAGCCAGTGCGTCTAGAGATGCGGAGGACTCTGAGATTTGACCTTGAGGGTTTTTGCAACCAGGAGCACTCAAGAAGTCTAAAGCTCTATCTCTCTTCATTTAAGTTTGTTATATATAATGAATAGGCATTTTTGGTCCAGGCTCACTTCTTCTTTAAGGGGGCTACATCATCCATGATTGCAGTAAGTCTGTTGCTGAAGAGATCGGATGGGGAATTTGTGTCCTTGCATCCACAGAGACGAGGGAGTCTGCGAGTAAAGCAAGTCTCTAGAGTGCAAAGGTTGTTGTTATTAGTTTCTTTGAACGTGATTTTGGACCTTTAGTTTGAGAGTGGGTTTCAGAGAATGTGAGTCAACCTGCCTGTGAGGAACGTGGCCAGGGTTTGGAATGCCATGTCCCTGGGATCATCCCACTAGAAGTTAAACTCTGAGAAATATATAATGATGGATGGACAAGACAAGTTGTGAGGTGATGAAGTCAATGCAATGTTCAGCATCGTTTTGTTGACTCTGGGAGGGTGGTAGATGATGCTGAGTTTAGTAGGTTTGGCAGTGGAAGATGTAATGTCTGTACACACACTATGTTGGTGTATATTAGTGGAAAACTAGAGCTAAAAATCTAAAAACCAGAAAACCTCATACTCATAGTTTGAGTACTTGGGGCAGTGGACATGAATATACACCGTTTGCTAGACATTCCTGTCCCAATACAAGATCTTTGACTCTTTGGAGATACCAAAAGAAGTACTGCCACATGAGTGTAGATGCAAATGATATCAGGTGAATTAGCTTTTGACCATGATGAAATCATTGGAAATGGGTATTGAAATTAATCAAAAGATTAAAAGTGACATGGTGTGATGATATTAATCGTGTTTGACCAATGGCTTTGTGTTTCACCACTGCGCATATTAGTTGCTCAATGTTCACCAGTAGCACATTATATGTTTTGTTCAGTTTAGCCGCCTATTGGCTTTGACATGGCATTAGCCATTATTTTCTGTATTCAGTTTAGCCGCCTATTGGCTTTGACATTGCATTAGCCATTACATTCTGTATTCTGCCTATTGGCTTTGACATGCTGTATTCAGTTTAGCTGCCTATAGGCTTTGACATGATATTAGACATTACATTCTGTATTCAGCTTAGCTGCCTATTGGCTTTAACATGATATTAGACATTGCATTTTGTATTCAGCTCAGCTGCCTATTGGCTTTGACATGACATTAGACATGACATTTGATATTTAGGTTAGCTGCCTATTGCCTTTAACGTGGAGTTAGACATTGCAGTTGAGAATCCAAGCTGTATTTTTCCAAGCTATGTTTTTCCACCAAGCTGTTTTCTTCGCACAGCAGACTAGACATGATAAGAGAGAGTACATTTGGTGTTTTCCTTTCTGCTCAGGCTTGGGAAGAGGAGAAGTCTAGGAGATCTGGCCAGTCTCCCAAGGCTTGCGTAGTTTTCCCCGAGTCTGAGAGGAGGGGGCACGCTTTTGCAGGGATGACTCGGGCTACAGAGAATTAGATTCGAATCTGCTTGACTTCGGGCTGGAACTTGGTGCCAGTTGCCAGTCTCCCGTGTGGGTAGATAATCTCTTTCTCGCAGTTGACCGGAATTATCAACTTGCAGTCCCCAGAAAGATGAAGCTGTAAATAGTTTCTCACACGGTGAAGTATTTGTTTTGCTTTGCATTATATATATAACCTGCTGTGTATATGTGATGTATTTTGTACTCATTTGAACGTGTGCTTGAAATCTATTAATTCGTCTCTCACGAACTTGTGAGTGGGGAAGAATTAACAACAATAAAGGTCTTCTTTGAACTCAGAAGTGCATTCTTGATATGTTCTGTAAGCTCTGATACGAGATAAGAAGGAAAGCAGAGCACATGGGAGAGGACTACACTCAGATGTTATGGAGTGGGTTGGGGCCAAATAGAACGAAGCAAAGCGGAGGGTCCGCGTCCATCATGGTCAATGATTACCTGGAGCAGCCCTCAACCTTTTTGGATAACTTTGGTATTACAAATCAGGCCTTTAAATATTTTTTGTTTTTCACAATGCCATGAGGTAGAATGGTTACTTGTAGGATAATTATTGCACTGTTCTTTGCTCATAGGCTCTGCCATATTTTTCTTTCTGGAGCATTGTGAGCTTTCTGTTGAAATGTACTGAAGTGAACGACTAATTTTGAGGCTTATAATAAAGGAATTGCGATTAATTTAAGGTAATTTCATATATCCCACCATGCACATACTACCTTACCACAGCGTTATTTTATTTTCTCAAAATGCAGCCTCGTGTCTAAGATGGAGAAGAGCAATAATTGCAGCAGAACACGAATAGCGAACGTGAGCAGCCACTCACACTCACTAAAGGCACTTTTGCAGTAGGATTTTTCACTGCAAATTACTCTTAATTATACAAGGAGGAGCAGACGCGTAATTATCAGTAATTCTGCATCAAAGAGTAACATGGGATTGCCAAAATGATTGTGGTTACTCCAGTGCAATCTAAATTCTACCTAGGCCTACTTATAACGTTTAACTCTGCATGGCACCACGCTTCTTCTTCATGGTACTCCACTTTCCACATCACACCAACCACATCAAATCATACCACACCATACTCTTGTCTCACCCATTAACACACTGCCCATTGCACAGCATCAGACTAAAGTACATCATACCATTCAATGCATCAAACCTCACCAAAATATATACCATACAATATCATACTGCAGCACAAGGTATCCCCTCACAGCATCCTGCCCACATCCCCACCACACAGTCGTCAGCAGGACTATATAATTGACTACTCGTGTTCACCCTCTTTCTGAGAGCTGACCATGACATGTTTGTAACTATGACATTTAGTGAACTTGATGTAAACCTTATCATCACCACATCCCCAAACAAACACTGTAGCAATGTATATTGCATATATATGTGTCAATAATCATCAAGATGTCTTCAATTCCACACTGCCACATGCCTACACATGAGCCAGGGATTCTTCCTGATAAAGAAAATTAGTGTTAGTAATAGAAATCATGTGATCTCTTTCATGGACATGTCAGTAATGTGTATGTGCTTACCTGAGCTTCTTACCAACCAATTTATCATTCAAAAAAGTTGAAACTCCATCACCTTTTTCTTCTTTGGGTGCTTATCAAGTTGATGATGACGCCCGGTGTCTATATTTAAAGACTGCCTCAAAAAACCTATGTTCTTTTTGGACCTGCAGACTTCTTTAAAGTGCTTTCATTGCTGTTTTGATTGAGTCCTCCCCTTGGTGCTGGTCATCATTGCCCCCTTTTTCCTCCACTTTTCCAAAAACCACAGTCATTTCCAAGGAATTATGCCTTTGAGTTATGTGTAATGTCAGCTTCAGTCAGAGCATCTGGGCTACCATTGAAAGTCATGACTTGATTTGCACAAGAATGCATATGTTCGATTTCCTGGCTCTCCGATGTCCTTTTCAGTAGCATCTTCCAACACCACAGTTCAGAGGCATCTCTACTCTTCCTATCCTGTTGCTTCATTGTCCAGCTTTCACATCCATACCGTGTTATGGGAAAGGCCATTGCACGTACAACTCTGACCTACGTTCTTGTGAACACAACTCTTACAATGCAGCTCTTCCCAATGCTAAGATGTGAAGAATACAAGAAAGTGATGGATGAATACTTGAATTAATCTCAGCTGCATTGGCAGTGGCTGCAGCCCTGCCCATCATCTTCTTGCCCACCATTCGACCTCAGATAAAGCCAAAATAAGTGCGCATGGCAGAAAGCAAATGCTATTTACATAGTGGTTAAATAAAGAATACTTGGAAATGGTAGATGTTTACCAATGCTTATTCATTATATTATATTTATAAGTAATCTTTCCTGAAGTGTATATAAAGCATCTTCTTTGATAAGTTTCAAAAGACAGTGTGCAGACTCTCCGTGAGGCTGCTTCTCAAAGCAATATGTCATAAAGTAACCCCAGCATTCCATATGGAAGTGAAAATGTGTTTTTAGTTGGAATTCCTCGAGCACCAAAAAAGTAATATTTAAAAACACATGTGCCTCCCAAATGGTACAAATGTCTAGAAAGGAATTTGGTCTTTGCCCTCGCCCGTTACTGGTCAAAGTTAAAGAGGCTCAATTATTTTTATTAAATGTTTTTAGGCAGGAAAAGATAAACTATTACCCACTCCCCAGGACAATATTGCTATTACCCACTCCCCACGCCACATGCACTCCCCCATCAAAACTGTGGATGGCCCCAGGAGATGGGACACCCATGGCAGAAATCAGCCTGGGGGGCGGTGGGCCATGTGCCCCTTCCATATAAAAATTGCACGAGCCCCTGGCGATGGTGGCCCTGTGGCCAAAATCAGTTTGGGGGAGGGGGGCCGTGTGCTCCCCTCCCCCAAACTAGCTCACCTGGCCCCTGGGGATAAAGATAAAAGAGTGATCCTAAAGGGTGGGGTCCACACGGCCTAAAAAGACTTGGCTAGGGGACCAAACAGTCCTTCTCCCATTTATTAAAATAGGGAGCCCCCGGGAGCAGTGTCCCTAGAGTCTGATAACAGCTCTGGGAGGAGGGCTGCGTGTCTTCCCTTCCCCTTTAATAAAAACAAAGTCCCTTGGGGATGGGGTCTCCTATGGCCAACCCCCCCACCTACGCACAGTCAATGGCCATGTGCAGCGTTAGATTGACTGTACTGTATGGAGGGATATTAGAGGCAGGCCTAGCCGTGTGAGGTGCAGGGTTGCATTTACATATGTTTAATATTTATTAGTTAATGTTTTTAAAAAATCCCTAGGCATGCACTGAAAAAAACAGGTTAATGTAACATTATAGGTGTGATGAAAGGCTAAATTTTTTTTTAAGACTTTACAAATTCGAAAAAACAGTGCTAACTATAACTTGCACCCGCCATGCACTGCTTATGACCTCACATATTACATCACTCATGAGACGTTCTATGACATCACTGATAACATCTCAAATGACAACATTGATGACATCACTGATAACTATTACTGATGATTTTCTGTGGGTTTTTTTTAGTTTAAAATGTTACTGTTGAGAATGTCAAATTTCACCTTTGTTTTATAGATATTTATATATATACATATATATATATATATATATCTATATATATATATAGATATATATATATATAGATATATATATACATATATATACATATATATACATACATATATATATACACACCCACACACACACACACACACACATATTACACACACACACATGTTATACACACACACACACACATATTACCTAGTGGCGAGCACCACTAGGTAGTTACAGTTAGGACTTTTTTTTTCCATAGCTGGAACGTTTTTTGTTTTGCCAATAACTTTGGCGCCATTTGATGAATCTTCATGAAATTGACAAAACCTATGCTTTTGTCAGTTCAGCTGGTGTCTTGAAAGTTTCAGGGTGATCCATCAAGCGAGGGCTGAGAAAAAGGGGGGAGGTCCCAAAATACTTTTTCCCCATTCCACGTCACTGGGATTTTTCACATTTCTGCACACAACTACAGCCCAAACCTCTCATCGGAATCACACCAAATGAAGCAGAAAGCTGGATCTTGATCCAGAAAACACACTTTTTGTGATCTGGTGCAAATCTGTTCAGTAGTTTCTGAGATATTAGAGTTTCAAAAAATAGATATATAGGGATGCAGATCCTCGGTGGATCCGGAACCGTGAAACCGGGTCCGGATCCACTGATCAGGGGGAAAAGCAAGGCCCTGATTGGCTGGCCACAATCTGACAGAAAAGTTGTGACCGGCATTTTGTTTTTCGCATTGGCTCAGGGGTGGACAAAGAAGAACACATAAGAGGTCAGTCAGGATCCCTGTATCACGACCCCCATAGGACATATAGAGGGGTCCCAATTATTTTTTTTTGTTCAGCCTGCGGATCCACAGATCCACAGGTGGATCCACAGATCCTTGGACCAGCGGAACCACTGGTGGATCCGCGGATCCAGAGAAAAATAAAAAATAAAAACACTGATTGCATCCAACCAATTTGAAGGCCTTGTGCAGCTTGGGTTTGGGTGCATGCAGGAGGGTTGGCTGCCTGGCCTGGCCGAAGGTTGTGCACAGCGGTGTTTATATTTACATCTGTCTGTGCTAAAAAAAACATAGAAATTCTCTGAAAATAACCAAAGGTTACAGGAACGTTATAGTTAGGGTCTGAATTTCCTCGCACAAAACCATACAAAGTCAGCAATTATGGTTAAATTAAATAACTATACCCCGCACCCTAAGGTAACTACAATTTGCACATCCATCATGCACAACAAATTACTCCACATATTACATCACTAATGACACCTTCTGTGGCATCTTTGACATGATCACTGCAACATTTGCATTACAATTATTGATGAGTGGTGGCGCGATTTATAGTTACCATAGGGTGCGAGTTATAGGTGCTTGAGTTAACCATAACTATAACTGCTGAATATCTATGGTTTTGTGCGAAGAAATTCAGAACCTAACTATAAAGCCTCTGTAACCTTCATTTTTTTAGTGAATTAAATATATACATACTATACATACATACATATACACACACACACAGATATGTGTGTGTGAGAATACATAGATAGATAGATAGATAGATAGATAGATAGATAGATAGATAGATAGATAGATAGATAGATAGATTATATGACGATCAGTCAATATCACTAATATTGCATGGTAAAGCCCTGTCTGCTTTACAATGCCTTGTAAAAGTCAACACATTGTCATTTTGCAATAAACATTTTGTTGTTACCTTAAAAAAAAAAAAATATATATATATATATATATATATATATATATATATAATATTGCTGGAACCTACCCATATCCCCATTAAAAAAAAAGATACATTTTAAATATAAATATTTTTCCTTTCTCTGCTACCTTTTACATATACCCCCTACTACGCTGTACCCTTACCCATTCCTAAACTTTCAAAACTGCTTGTAATCTGTATTCTTACCCATCCCTGATCCCTTACTACCCCATACTACTGTGTACCCACTCCTAACCCCTAAAAAACCTTTACTAACCCAGGCTCTTACCCATTCCTGAATCCTAAAAACCCCTGTTTAACCGTTACTACCCTGTACCCTAACACATCTCTTAAAAACCCTTACTACCCCGTTTACTTACACATTCCTGAACCCTAAAAAAACTCTTACAACTCTTATTTCCCGGTACCGTTACCCAACCCTGAACGCTAAACACCCTTTACTTCTACATGCCATTACCCATCCTGAACCCTAAGAACCCATTTAAAACCCTTACTATCCTGAACCCTTATCCATCCCATTACTCTTGATTATTATTATTATTATGAAAATGGCACAACCATAATAATTATGTCATTGAAAACAAATCTTACCTCTGTGGTAAAGTACCAACAAAAGGCCTGTGTGATACTGATCTGCATGGTAAAAGTATGTGTCAGAACTCACCTTGTGCCAATAGAATCCACAGGAGCAGACGCTGACCCCAAGCCCCTCCACTGCCACTAGGAGCAGAATAACCACATTCTACTACTGGTACCAGCATGGGGAAGGGGGATGGGATGATAAAGAGACTGCCTCAGAATATAAATGCATATCATTCTACCTTTGTGCCTCTCCACTCTAATCTTTTCTCCCACTGGGAATTTTCTTTTAACACTCTTGTAGAGTTCGAGAGGACTGTCCGCACCTGCAGTTAATACAAACACATTCACATTTAGACACATTTAGATGTGAGCAATTACCCAAATATAACCACAATTAATCTTAAAATTGCTTAGAATTGCTTCACAATAGAACCTATTAACTTCTGAGGACCGGCCTCCTTCTTGATATTTTTCCAGTTAGCAGTTCCTATTTATATTGCGTGTGTTCTCAGAAAACTACTGAGGAATTAGAAGAGTCTGTCTCCATAAATTCAGCCTCTAAAAATATTGTGGATACAGTTGTATACAGCTCAAACACTACCTGTTAGTTGGTTCTTCAAACCTTGTACTCAAGGAGTTGTGCAAAGATGAGACGCTATCGAATCTCATCTGCTCCAAAGATGAAACGCTGCTCAAAAGTTCCTGTTTGCGATGACACTCCATGAAGAAACTGGCACGCTGAAGAGACGCTGCCTGTTCCTGTCAGGGTTAAGTTGAAGTGCGCCGTTCTTTCTAGAACATGCGCATTGCTACTTTCTTTGTTTGCACGACAACTATACCGCTGCTTCAATGTATTCTTCAAAGCTGACGTCATCTTAGATTTTGCATTGCTGCCAGATTTGCTGATAAACTTTAAAAAAAAGCCTCCGGAAGATATTTAGGTAAGGCTGCTCATATTTCCAATGAGGATACTTCTCATTCTGGCCATCTTGTGACTTTTTGGACTCTACATTTTTTGACCTGATTCCTGCAATTACATTACTGACAGTATGCGTGGTAACGTCCTGTGGGGTTAAGACTGTGAAGTAAAGACTCTACACCACCTTCCATGTGTGCCTTGATGTTAATATATGGTGGAGACTCAAATGGCTTGCAGTAGTGTTTGAATATCATAATTTATTGATGTGTCTACAATCAAAATTTTCATTGACTCAATTGACATCCAATTGCTTGATATTTATTGATTTTATTCACCTTTACCGTAGTCCTCATCTAGTCCTATTTTTATAAAATATAAGGGACATCAATTCACCAAAATACCAAGCGTAAATAAATCATGCACAGTTTAGCCCATGATGTCATCAGAGGATTGACCACCTATGAGACTCAGCTCATGAACAGCTTCCTATTTGCTGCCGAGAGGCTGAGGGAAGGGCAGGGAGCAGAAACTATGGGTAGTGCACACGCTCAGGAGCTGATTTATTTAGGGTTTTATATAGCGGTCCCTGTTGCTGCCTTCACGACATCCGAGACCAGGGATAGCAAGGGCAGTAATAGATGTACTGAAGGGGAAGCCAGGGTGGCAGTTGTCAGCTATGCTCCCGAAGTCTCCTAATTGATAGTCATGTAACATATGATTGCTTTAATCATGCTTAGGCCCTGGAGTTAAAGGGCCAGCTGAAAAACGTAGAATTAGAACAAGTCCTTGGAAGGTTTTGGTAGAAACCTAATGCTGCACATCTCAATGTATTCTTGTTGTGTGATCCTGGCAGTATGAATGTGCATTTTTATCTTGTATGATTGGTTCTCGAGTCTGTGTTTTAAATTAACTATAAATAAATACATGAAGATAAATAAATAAGCGAGACAAAAGTTGCCCAGTGCTTGTTTCCACAATGGTATGAGTGCAGTTGCTGCCTGGATGTAAGCCAGCTGCTTCAGGCTCAACTCAGACAAGACAGAGATCCTCGTACTCAGCTCCACATCTTCTGCCTGGGACGACTCCTGGTGGTCAGCCACCCTAGGAAACACCCCCACTAACGACACACGCAACTTGCCATTATCCAGGACTCCACGCTTTCCATTAACCGTCAAGTCAACGCCATCTTATCAGCCTGCTTCCACACCCCTCGTCTCCTTTGGAAGATCTTCAAGTGGATCCCCACCGAGACTAGAAGGACGGCCACGCACACTCTGGTCAGCAGCAAATTAAACTACGTGGGTGCCAGTAGCATTATAACATGCACGTGTGGCGTCATGACTCATTTGTTAGGGTCAAGCCTGCGAGTGCATGTGCTAGTACATGCGTCTCGCTGCAAGACTCTGTTGTGTACAGTAAAAGGCTTGGAGCCCGCCTGTCATTTACCATTTGTTGACTTACATTGCACTCTTCTTTACAGCCTTGTAATTCTTCACTGGAGGCCAAGCATAATTTCCTTTCCTCTGTGTGGAACTGGGACCAAGCACTGATCTGATTGATTCAACTTAAACAGTGACCATCTGCTGTACCCAACGTAATTGTGGTACTATTCGACCTCACTCCAATCCACACCACTCCAATCTGATCTACCCTAATTGGTCCACTGCAATCTGATCCACCTCAGTCTGATCCCCCCACTCCAGTCCACCCTTCTCTACTCTTATCTACCTGAGTCTATCCCAAATCCAATCCACCAACACCCCATCTCAGTTAAAGTCACCGCATTCCAATCCAATCTATCCAGCCTACCCTACTTCAATCCACCCCACTCCAGTCCACCCCACTCCAGTCCACCCCAATCCAATCCATCCTATGCAAATCAAATCAACTCCACTCCAGTTCACCCCACAACAATCCACACTTCCCCAATCAAATCCATACCACCACATCCCAATTTAGTCCACCCACCCCAATCCAGTCCACCCATCCCATTTCAATCCACCCCACTCCAATCCCACCTCATCCCAGTTCAGTCCACCCCATTCCAATCCACCCCACACCAATCCACTTTACCCCAGCCATATCACTCTAATACAAACCACCACCCCAATCCAATCTAATCCACCTGACTCGAATGCACCCAATCCAGTCCACCTCACTGCATTTCAATCCACCCAATCCAATCCACCCTACACCAATCTACCCCATTCCACCCGAATCTACCCTAGTCCAATCACCCCCACTCTACCCCAATCCAATCAACCCCACCATGCTCTGATCCATCCCACAACCTCAATCCACTCCAAACCACTCCACCCATTCCATCCCACTCCACTCTACGACACTCTCTGCCACTGAACCACTGAACTCTACTCCCCTTTACAACACTCTTCTCCCCCTACTCCACTCTGATACTCCATGCCACTAACTTTAAGCCATGCTGAACAGCAGCCACACTGATGTACAACACGGGAAAACACATTGCTAAAGCCAACAGCTCTTGTATAGGCGATACATACTGGCGTTGCCAGTGCTTGTTCTTTTTTTCTTGCCTGATGCTACACAGCGTCACCAATAACATTTTGCTTTTTACAGATGCTGCACGGCACCGAAAAAAAGTCATGGCAAAGGCGATAGGTCCAAAATTCGACAACTATTGGCAGTGCCTATGCTTGTTTTTAGCGCTGCATTGTAATCACTCCTTTGCAAGCGCTACAGTGAATTGTGGGATCTCTACTTGGCGCTTAGCACCTCGTGGCCGATTCTTGGCACACTTGAAGGCACCGAGAGGTTTGCACATACTCGGTCTCCCGGCTGCCGAGAGCCCTGTACTCCTGGCTGTGGTACTGAGCGCACGGACAGGCCTTCCATCAGAGGAACATTTCGCCCTTGGTATCGCCCGACGCTCCCGTGCTGGGGGGTGTCCAGCCTTGATCAGACCCCCACATGCCTGACTGTGCTCCCAGCCTGCTCGCCTCCCGCTCTTTTCTGCAACACGTCCTGATATGTGTTTTGCTTTAAGCATCTCCTGGTGACGTCTGGCCTCCTGCGCGCGCGCAAGGCTCTGGGCAGAGGCTGTTATTAAGGCCACTTCTCGGCCCTGTGCTATTGTTTGATGGAAGTCGAGCGTCCAGCTCGGGCAGCGCTTTCCTGGCTCCATCAGCGCACACCTCATTTTGTTTTTGGCGCACATGCACGACCTTTTAAGTTCCAGCTCCCTCTTCTTAAACTGCATGCATAAAAACACCTTTGCCTCACACGTAACATATCACAGTCCAGCATATGCATTGCGGGTACATTATCTCAGACAAAAGATCCATGGGAAACACGGAGGAAGAGAAAAATGAAAAAGCATCACAATGGGAGAAAGCAGAAAGCTGCAACAGTGAGCTGAAGGGGCAGGGAGTGGCTGTAAATGGATGGACTATTTCAGCAAAGCGCAGGGAGGCCCATAGGTTATTATGCGAGCGTCACTTTAACGCCTGCCCTGAGCAGGCGTTAAAAATGACAGAAAAAATGCTGCAGTGAAATCTTGTAAATTTCACTGCGCCATTTTTTTTGGGCCTCCCTGCATGTGAACGCCCCCCCCTTGCATACATTATAACTGCCGCAGGTATTATGTGGCGCAAGGGGTTACAAAGTGGTGCAATTCCTGCATTGTGTCTCTTTGTAGATATGACGCACGGTGGAGTGATTCCTAGCACCTCCTTAGCGTGAAAATAAATGATACTAGAGCAGCCAAAGGGGGCTCAAGGGGCTTGTAAATATAACCCTTTGTCCGTGTAAAGCCAGTCACCTGGGGAAAGGGGCCCTTTTCTAGTGGCCTCTATGGTAGTCGTGGCAACTGATACCAGCGTTTAAGGAAATGAGGAGAGCCAGTGGCCAGTTCAGCGAGGTCAGCGTCAGCCTGTTGGGGCTTCGAGGAGGGCGATACCAATGGAATCCGTACATTTTGCCAGCCTGGCTAGGGATCTTGGCGTATTATCCGGAAAACACAGGTCTGACGCCTCTCTGCACGGTCCAATGCCTTTGGTCCGGAACAGAGGAAGCAACAGTCGGCGACGATCGTCGGCGAGTGTAGGTCAGCAACACGGCAGGTGGAGTCATGATTCCTTGCGATTATTGCATAGCCTGCAGGTGGTGGTCTCAGCTGGTCGCGCCCAGGCAGGGTTAAAGTCCGAGACTGGCAAGGCAACAAGCCGCATGTAAAGGATTTTCTTTGGCAGAGAGAGAGTGTTGAAAATAGGGCTGGGCCTTCCTGGGGATGTAGGAAGGATCCAGTGTCTCGGTGTTGAAACTTGGCTGTAGCTCTCCTACGTCGTGGTCAAAAGAGGCTTGCATAGCCTGTCTGTTCACAACTTTTTTCCAGGCTGAGAACCGAATTTCTTGGGTGCACAGGTTAGCGACCACAATATTTAGTCAAACCATTGCCTGGGGTGCCCGCCCCTTCAAAGACGGTCTTAAGGTGGGCTTTGAGGAAGTTCTCAGAGGCCTGCAGGACCCTTATGCAATATTTTATTAAATTCCCCGACAAGCAAGATCCAGTCTCCTGTGGCCCAGCTCAAGTCTTTGCCTTGTTCTTCTGGCCTGCTGGGGAGCACACAACTCGTTGCAGTGATCTGGGAGTTATTGAGGAACTTGTCAAAGGCTCCAGGAAAAGCCAGGTGGTTGTAGTTGAGTGCAGGGATCAGTTTTGCTCTTAAGACTGTCAGTCTCGCCTCAGTAGCTGGGCTATGTAATCGATTGCTTAGATGTGTCAGGCTGTGAATGACGCTATGTACTTATGTCTGAGATGCCTTAGATGAGCTGCCGATGTGGCCCCTTCCGAAATCCAGAAGCCTAGTTAGTTATAGGTTGAATTTGTTGTGATTTGTAAGTCCTCTAATTGCCAGTGAGTTTGTTATGTAGATATTTGCTGAAAACTATGACTTTGGTTTTTCCCTGACTAACCTTAAATGTATTCTCTGGATTATAGCGGTGTAGCGCTGCAAGGGTTCTCTGTAGGCCAGTTCTAGAATGATCCATGATTACAATATCGTCTGCATACTGCAGAATTGAAAGGCGCATTGCGCCCAGCCTTGGTGTTATTAGACTGGCAGCCTCCAGTGCAGGACTCAGGTCGGTGGTATAGAGGTTAAAATGGAGAGGGGCCAGCACGCAACCTTGTTTTAGCCCATTGTTGGCAGGCACCTTGACTGTAGTAGTGGTGGGACTAGTTTATACCGAACCCAGGTCCCCTGATATAGGGATACTTTCACCTTAAGGAGCTGGGGGGGGATCCCCCATGCCATTAGTTTCCCTCAAAGCCTGCCCCAGTCCACCCTATCAAAGGTTGCGCAACAGTCAACGAAGCAGCAGAACAGGGGGTGTTGCTTGCTCCTTATGACTCGATGAGATAGATGCGCCAATGCTATGATGTTATCCATCGTGGATCAATCAGGCCTGAATCCCGATGAAAGTATGGGAGGATTCTTTTTTTCTGTGACCCAGGCCTCCAGGAGGATCAGGGCATAGGCTTTTGCTTCCAGATGAAGCAGGGCTATGAGCTGCTAATTAGCTGGATCAGAGCGGTCACCCTTTTTCCCGCCAGGAAGTCGGTGCTGTAGCAGTGACAAAGGCATAATTAAAAAGTGGTGTGAGTTTCCCGTCCCAAAACTCTTGTGCTTATTTGAACGCAGAGGCTTGAACCCCGTTGAGCCCAGGGGCCCCATCACTCCTCACTTTTTTGATGATGATCATTACTGCAGCGTCTGTGATTGGGGTAGCATACTGGGGGCTGGACTCTTGGGCGGAGTGAGGCGGGAGAGAAGTTTCATCTTTGTGTATAGCTGCTTTACATAAGTGATCCAGACCCTATTTGCCACACCGTTCTCTTTGATCTGGGCCAGGTTGCAGAGCAGGTTTATGTGACACCAGAGACAGGAACTGTTCTTTTCTTTTAGCAGGGAGAAAATCCTAAGGCACTGTGCCTCAATATGTTCCTTTTTTAGTTGCTATACAATCTGCTTATGGACTGCCCTGAGTGCGGCTAGTGTTTGGCCAGGTTGTATTTTGCAGCCTCTTCTTCTGGAAGCCAAAGCCCTACGAAGGGTGCGCTTAGTGGCGGTGAGCTCCTTTGTGCGGATTGGGGCAACTGTTAAGGTGGTTATGTTACTGCACAGGGGTATCCGTTGCCCATCCCCCAGTGCCTGTTGGACATCCTCTACAAGGTCCTCAGTGTTCCAGGGATGTTAATGTACTGAGTGGCTTGGTGGCTTAGGCCAGCCTCTTTTTTCCCTATCCAGGCTAAGAGTTTGCCCCCAAGATTCGACATCCATTTATTTCTAAGAAGGACCTTGTACGGTTCCTCCCCTGAGGATGCCCCGAGCAGTGATAGTGATGGGGAACCATGTGAGGCTAATTGCAAAATTGCGCACAGGGTCTGTGGTCACTTTCATCACTGTCGTCGACTTCAAAGCCTTGGAGTTTGGGTATCAGTGCTTCACTGACAAAGATGTAATCAATGGTGGATAAGTTCCTAAAAGTAGCATTGGCATGCCAGCGAGGATTACGAGATTCTTTTGGAAATTGAGCCGATATTTTTTTGTGATTGTGAAAAAGATCTCGTAAAGGAGCGATGTCGGCTGACGAACTCGGAGAGTTGGAAACCAAGCCCTGGGCCCTGATGTTAAAGTCCCCATCTATGATAGGCTGGTGAGAGTCATATTTATTTAGCAGCTCATCAATCATGTTTACGAGAAGACCCTACCCCTCTTTCTTCTGGGTCTGTGCCGGATTGAGGTAGCAGTTGATTAGCAACAGTCGGAGGGCTTGGGAACTGAGCTTTAGCCCTTTGATGAGCAGGGCTTGGAGAATTTACAAGTTGGTTGGCATCTCAGTGGCCTCAATTTTTCGGGCGTGCTTGATGAAGATGGAGAGTCCACCAGATGGATGGCCAAACATGTTGCTCTTTTATGTCAGTGACATGAAATTCATAATACCCTGCAAGTGGGGTTGTTGCAGTGGCCCATGTCTCCTGTAGGCATAACACATCACCTTTGGAGAGGTAGTCTCCGTGAGCATCTTGAGGCCTGACACATTCCAAGAAATGATTGAGAGTTGTTGGCAAGTTCCTTCCTTCCTAGTTTTCTTTCCTTGGGGTTAATGTTAGGAATGCCAATGAAGGGGACTTTGGCCTGTTGTAGTGTCTATCATATGGGCTGGAGGCGCACAGATCTTAGCTCATTTGTGCATGTAATCCTGAGGGCCATGGAGCTCCTTGACCATGTTTGGTGCATCCTGCCATGAACATTACTCCTTTGTGCCACGTAAAACAGAATGTTGGGTGGAGAAACATTAAAGATGTGAGAATATTTGTCTGATTGGGGGTGGTTTGATTTCTGTTCCCCATTCCGGCAGCAGTGGCGGGTCCCTGAATGCAGCGAATTGATATTGCAAGTAGCGAAACCCTAGGAGAGTTGACTCTCCGTGGGTGTCCCTCGTGAGATTCTGAAATATGATCCAGGATAGACCATCTGATTGGACAAGGGCCAGTGACAGTAGGTGTTTAAATGAGCGGAGTATGTTGTCCCTGTTTAAGATGTCGTATGGGCGTTTAGCGAATTATCTGACAGTACTACCTCCTGGGCGTGCAGCTCCTTACTGGCGTTTAGCACCGCCGCCTCCTGTCTGTGCACCTGAGTAGAGCTAAATGGGCCACTGCCCAGAGACTCTGCCATGCAAAGCCAATATTGGGTGGGGCTAAAAGTTCCCTGGGTGTTGGGCTGACTGTGAAGGGAAAGAGGCAAAATGGAGGGGGTCCATACGGTATGCTCACAGGAGAATGTGCTTGGCGCGTTCACGGGGGGAGGGCCCTGCATGCTGGCGTCCTCCATTTCATTGCTGTTCAGCTGAAAGGAGTCAGTGCTTGGCGTGACCACAGGGGTGGCTTGGATGGTGGTGTCCATCCTATCCTTGCTGTTCAATTGAGGGGAAGTGGACTCAGGCCGGGAGCTGGGCCTTCCTGAGTGATCCTAGGAGAAAGGGGAGACTTGGGCCCGTATTTATACTTTTTACAATTGGATTTTGAAAGTTTGCGCCGCTTTTGCGTTAAAAGCGGCGCAAATGCAGCACTAAAAAGGTATAAATATGGGCTTTGGAGTCAGATCTTGAGACCTCATTGGTTGTTTGATAATTTGAGCCCAGATTAAAAGTGAAAATTGGGTATAGTGGCACATGATCATTTGGAACCCACAAAGGCCGGTTCAAGGTTGTTGACAACAACACAGCAGTTTTAACTTTGATGACTTTCTTATGCTGCTTTCTTAGCCTGTATTTGGCCCTCCCAGAGAGAGGCTCTCCTAATAGTACAGGACTAGGCCCTGTGTTATCCTTGCCGATCGACGCAGGGCAGCACTGGGGCTAGACACCATGGGAGGGGGGTGAGTTAGCCTGTACGCAGGGGCAAGAACTACCCTGATTTGGCTGCGGGTGGTCAGTTAGATTTATAATTTAGCAAGAGAGTGGCCCTTTGGCATTAGATGACTGGAGAGTTTGCTGACGGGGGACAGGCGAGCTGGTTGATGCTGAGGTGCCAACTTTACCCCTAATTGTGGTGACAAGCTCACTTAAAACCTCTGGAAGAGTTGTCCATCTGTCAATAATGGCTGAGCAAGAGCAGGAGCATATCGTAGCATCCAGGTGGCATTCAATATTATGTCCTGTGAAGTCTAACTTTGCGCTGAAGTGCGCTAAGCGCTGGACAATCAACTGCAGGAGATATATTTGTAGTAGGCCTGGGCGGAGTGAATGGAGTCTGGCTTTGCAGAATCCTGCGGAGTTGAAAAAAAAACTCAGTGGAACTCCACAAAGCAGGAGATCTGTGCCCCGTGGAGTCCTCCTGAATGCACCCATCTTGGAAGCGGTAACCAGGGTCGACCTGGTCAGCCAGGCCCGACCCTACTAACCCCTCCTGAGATGGGTGCATTCAGTAGGGCTGTAGTGAAAACTGCCATTTCAGGCCTCTTGTGCACTAGCCTGTCTCGTGTGCAGTGCACACAGGACAGGCCGGTGCACAGAGGCCTGAAACTGCAGCTTTTTTTCAGTGCCCACGGCCCTGGCTGAATTCAGGCCAGATCCGTAGGCAGCAAAAGCTGCTGTTTCAATCCTTGTTTGTGCACCAGTGTGCACAAACAACGACAAAAGAAAGAAGGAGACGAGGACTTACCTGGGTCTTCCTGGGGGTCCACCTCTCCTCGTCGTCCGATGGCAGCAAGACCTCTCAGTGGCTGCCTCCCTCCTCTACTCCGGTGCACGCTGCAGCCCAGTTATGCTTGCGCTGTGCAGTCCATACCGAGTGAGCTCCGCTCCGCTGGCGGGGCTAGCAGAGTTTTTCGGATAACTCTGCACTTCAAGCGGAGCGCGGAGTTCCAAAAACTCTGTCAGCTCCACCAGTGGAGCAGAGCTCCCCGCACACCCATGAATTGCAGTTCCATTTTTGTAGACTGCCATATCACTGCTCCGGCACTCGGTGCTGCATTTATAGCTGTCGAGTGCAAGTCCTCCAACCTGTTGGAATCTTGAGTGTCCGTGTTTCTAAGAATGTTTCCGTTAGTTCTTTTGATGTTCTAAACAGCTTTGGGGAAGCTCCAGATTTCTTTCTGTTTTGAACTCAAGGTCGGAATTTTGAGCAGTTGCACGTCATGAGCGAGGTGGGTCTGGGGGACCCTGGGCGAGAGGACTGTATAGGGGTCTGAGGGGCAGGTGAAGAGAAGAGATGCATCTGAGAGGTGATAACTTGCGCATTTGCTACTTTCCCTGGACTCGGTGCCCACACTGGGGACGCCAAAGACTGGGAGTTGAAGGAAATATTAAAATGCTGCCAAGGGTTTGTTGTATTGTGCCCAGGTGTGCCCTGTAGCTGGGGCACGAATGTGACCTGCGCTTCACGCTTGGCACGGTGGAGTTATGGTAGACTGAGCACTTGCGTGAGCCAGCGGTAGGAGAGACCACTTCAGGGCCAACTGAGTCACCAGAGAGGGATGTGACTGATAGGGCCCTAGAGTGGGAGGGAAGTGAAAAGAAATGTGTGATTAGTCCTCCTTGTGGGGCCTTGGGAGATGGTTTCTCACATACCTGAATCTGTGTGGTGCTCTGGGAGTTCCTAGCAATTGCGGGGCCCAAAGTCACTTTCCCCCTGTGGCTGAGTTGAACGGGTGACTGGTTTTCTTCCGGGCACAATAGCAATGAATGCACACAGATGAGGGCAGATTGATACAAAACGCAGAGAGCTCTGGCACCCATTTGATAGAGGCACTGGGCGTCCAGCAAGTGGTCCTTGGGCATTGTTCCTAGTGGCCTGTTGGATTATGTTTGCCAGGGCAATTGATGCAGGGGTCGAGGAAGTCTCACCAGAACCCTGCAAGCCGCACATAGACCTAGCTGGGCCGCTTCTGCGGGGCACTGGGTTACACACTCGTCGGGGGCTGTCTACAGCACCACACTCACACACAATAGCTCTGATTCCACGGCAGTTGTTAGCACAATATCGCTTTGCTACACTAGCGTCCAAAAATGTTGATGCTAGTGCAGCAAAGTGCAAGGAAGCTCATAGATTACTATGGGAGTGTCATTTTAACGCCTGTTCTGAGCAGCCATTAAAAATGATGCCAAAAATGCAGCAGTGAAATCTGTTAAATTTCACTGCACCATTTTTGCGGGCCTCCCAGTGCCGGAACGCAGCCCTCGTATACATTATTCCTGGCGCGGGCATAATGTGGTGCAAGGGTTTACAACATGGCGTAATGCATGCACTGCGTCACTTTGTAAATATGACGCGGCAGAAAAGCCACTTTAGCGCTCTCTTAGTGTAAAAGAGATGACATTATGGCGGTCCTAAGGTGGCTCTTAAATGTGCCCACAATCTCCGAAACTGCTTGTTTCAGCAGGGGGCGTCTCTGTGTCCTAGACTTGGACCCAACAGTCTACAAAGCCCCAGTGCTGTCAAATGTCTCTCACAGCTGCTGCAGAAAGACTGGGGTTCAGGGGAGATGGCTCCAGGTAGCCAGCTGAATCCAGTGGAAGGTGGTACTGTCGTGAAGTTAGGGCAGGTCACAGGTAATAATGTCAGGTAATGTAGTATTTATTCTATCGTGGCACAGCTCTTTCTCACTGGAGGGGCAGCGCAGCACCGAGTGGTTAAAGGGGGTGTGGATTCGTACTCAGTGCACACATCCACCTGCCCCCCGCTTGAAATAACTCTAAGCTCAGCACAGGACGGAAGGCCTCAGATGAACACAGGGGAGTGTCCCTCCCCAGATAAAGGCCAGTAATCGCAGGAGAAGTAACTTTGTTTTTAATATTCTTTATTTAATTTTAACCATTTACACAGTGCACCTGGAACAAAATAGCATCAGGGCGCTTTACACTGAACTGTAATGATTGAAGAATGAATATACACTGCCCTAAACAGTCAGAAAAACATAATTATGACCTAAAATGGGCCAAGATTAGTGTCTGCTGGTAATGTTTAGGATTTTTTAACGAGATGGGCCTTGAAGTGTTTCCTAAAGGTGATGGGTGAGGTACGTTTTCTTAGTTTGGAGGAGGGGAGTTCTTGGACATGCACCTTTGCCTGAGGATTCCTCAGGTGCAATGGACAGGTTGTACTTCAAGATGTCCAAAAGCAGTGCAGCTACGCATCTGTGCTCCCTCATCTAGGAGCAGAGTGTCTGTTCATCTGACACTCTCTCATCCAGGAACAGCACATGTCTAAATCTGGGCTCATCTAGGAACAGCACCTTTCCACAGCTGGGCTGTCTCATCTAGGAGCAGAGTGTCTCTGCATCTGGGCTCGCTCATCCAGGAGCAGCATATGTGCTCTCTCATCCAGGAGCAGGATGTCTCTTCATCTGTGCTCTCTCATCCAGGAGCAGCATGTCCCTGCATCTGAGTTCTCTCATCCAGGAGCAGCATGTCCCTGCATCTGAGTTCTCTCATCCAGGAGCAGGATGTCTCTTCATATGTGCTCTCTCATCCAGAAGCAGGATGTCTCTACATCTGGGCTCTCTCATCCAAGAGCAGGATGCGTCTACATCTGGGCTCTCTCATCCAGGAGCAGGATGTCTCTACATCTGAACTCTCTCGTTCAGGTGCAGGATGTCTATGCATCTGGGCTCGCTCATCCAGGAGCAGGATGTCTCTGCATCTGAGTTTGATGACACAGAAAAAGAAGGACCAACATATATTCATATATCATGTAACAAAATTGTATAATGGAGTGTGATTTTAGTAAAGAAAATAATGTACGAGGGAAATTGTGCCCTCGGGGTAGTTCGCCATTATTATAAACAAGCTTATATTAATCATGGAGAATTGAAAAATGTAGTAATCCGTTATAATTGCAAATATGTGCTATGATTCTTGTTGAAACTGTTTTATGCTTAGCTTAAATTTAGTAGAGGCTTTGGCCTAGTCGCTTGGCCTCAAATTCAACTGCGTGGTTTTCACTTCCATTAAATAAAAGACAACATTTTACTTTAAGGTTGTATTTTTCCAGTAGAGATGACTAATACACTTATCTCCAAGGTTTCGTGCTAGGCCGGTTTTATCCCCTTTGATCCAAGGTTAAGCTCTGCAGGTGCGGACAATAAGGGTACTGATATCGAAATAATTGGCAAACTATGTTGCAACTTGTGTTCTAAGGCTCCAAGGACAATGTATGCATAAATGAGTACTAGGAGAAAGACATTTTCCATTGGTCAAATTGAAGCCACCCTATAAACCATCCGATGGAAGACCCTGAAGAAGTTGGAATGTTTCTTACTTAAACCCACTGGACAAAGAAAAGTCAGCCATTTTTCCTTGATGCCATCTTTTGAAGCCAAATGCCAGACGCCATCTTGGACGACATCTTGATGCCCTTTTCTCTATTCTAGAGAAAGAGACTTTGAAATTCTCACCCTAGAGACTTTAACTTTAAACCTGCCCCGTCTTGCCCATGCAGTAATTTTGCCCCATTCTCCTTGCTGCTGCAAGGAAACTTGCCCTTAATTCTGCCCCTTTGATATCTGCCCCAGGCTGATCGAACCGGTACCTGAAGTACGAAGACTTTCTTGAATGCTGATTATATTTGGTAATTATGAAAGGATAATTGTATTATGCATTGTGTTTTCCTTGCTAGGTACCAACTGCTATTTTGATAGGGCCCAAGCTAGAAGTTTTCCAAATTTGTGTTGACTAAATTCGTTTTGCATGAAGCCCCACATGCCAATGCCAATTAGAGGTTAGTTGCGGTATTCACTTGACGCACCATGTCGAATTGAAATCTTGTTATGCTGACCGATGTATGAAATTAGTCAAATTCAGTTGCTTATATTAGTGATTTGTATTGCTATAACTGAGTGCATTATAATTCAGATTTTGCGTGGATTGCGTTTCTTCCACCGCTATGGACAGCTAGTAATGTTTTATACATATATCATTTGGTTTTGAGACTTATATACATTGTGCTAGCTTTGTTAATATGGGGAAATAAATTCACTAACTTTTAATAAACTGGTGTGGTTATTCATGACTGAAAGGTCATGGTGCGTCGAAATACTAACTGTCATTGATTCCTAATGTGTTATTTTGGTCTATTAATTAAGTATTGACTATCGATTACAATAGTTATTGATTATTGATTTAAGTGACCCGACTATTTTAGGATGAGGAGAGCCCAACTCGGCTAAAAGGTTCACCGACCTCCAACGTGTCCAAGTACAAGTAATTTATAAGGGCTGGACGCGTTATCAAGTCTCTCATCCAGGAGCAGGATGTCTCTTCATCTGAGCTCTCTCACCCAGGAGCAGCATATGTGCACTCTCACCCAGGAGCAGGATGCCCCTGCATATGAGTTCTCTCATCCAGGAGCAGCATGTCCCTGCATCTGTGCTCTCTCATCCAGAAGCAGGATGTCCCTGCATCTGTGCTCTCTCATCCAGGGGCAGCGCGTACCTGCATCTGTGCTCTCTCATCCGGAAGCAGGATGTCCCTGCATCTGTGCTCTCTCATCCAGGGGCAGCGCGTACCTGCATCTGTGCTCTCTCATCCAGAAGCAGGATGTCTGTGCATCTGGGCTCTCTCATCCAGGAGCAGGATGTCTCTACATCCATGCTCTCTCATCCAGGAGCAAGATGTCTCTGCATCTGGGTTTTCTCATCCAGGAGCAGGATGTCTCTGCATCTGGGCTTTCTCATCCAGGAGCAGAATGTCTCTGCATCTGAGTTCTCTCATCCAGGAGCAGGATGTCTCTTCATCTGTGCTCTCTCATCCAGGAGCTGCATACCCCTGTATCTGAGTTGTCTCATCCAGGAGCAGCATGTCCCTGCATCTGTGCTCTCTCATCCAGGGGCAGCGCGTCCCTGCATCTGTGCTCTCTCATCCAGAAGCAGGATGTCTGTGCATCTGGGCTCTCTCATCCAGGAGCAGGATGTCTCTACATCCATGCTCTCTCATCCAGGAGCAAGATGTCTCTGCATCTGGGCTCGCTCATCCAGGAGCAGGATCTCTCTGCATCTGAGTTCTCTCATCCAGGAGCAGGATGTCTCTTCATCTGTGCTCTCTCATCCAGGAGCTGCATACCCCTGCATCTGAGTTCTCTCATCCAGGAGCAGCATGTCCCTGCATCTGTGCTCTCTCATCCAGGGGCAGCGCGTCCCTGCATCTGTGCTCTCTCATCCAGAAGCAGGATGTCTGTGCATCTGGGCTCTCTCATCCAGGAGCAGGATGTCTCTACATCACTGCTCTCTCATCCAGGAGCAGGATGTCTCTGCATCTGAGTTCTCTCATCCAGGAGCAGGATGTCTCTTCATCTGAGCTCTCTCACCCAGGAGTAGCATACGTGCTCTCTCATCCAGGAGCAGGATGTCTTTGCATCTGGGCTCTCTCGTCCAGGAGCAGGATGTCTCTGCATCTGAGCTCTCTCATCCAGAAGCAGGATGTCTCTACATCTGTGCTCTTTCATCCAGGGTCAGCGCATCTCTCCATCTGTGCTCTCTCATCCAAGAGAAGGATGTCTCTACATCTGTGCTCTCTCATCCAGGAGCAGCACATCTCTAAATCTGGGCTCTCTCGTCCAGAAGCAGGATGTCTCTACATCTGTGCTCTTTCATCCAGGGTCAGCGCATCTCTCCATCTGTGCTCTCTCATCCAAGAGAAGGATGTCTCTACATCTGTGCTCTCTCATCCAGGAGCAGCACATCTCTAAATCTGGGCTCTCTCGTCCAGAAGCAGGATGTCTCTACATCTGTGCTCTCTCGTCCAGGATGTCTCTGAATCTGGGCTCTCTCATCCAGGAGCAGGATGTCTCTACATCTGGGCTCTCTCATCCAGGAGCAGGATGTCTCTGCACCTGGGCTCTCTCATCCAGGAGCAGCGCATCTCTCCATCAGCTCTCTGTTGCTGGAAGGGAAGCTGGCATAATGCACAAACACTTTGGGGGTTATTAAAAAGACTTTCTAGAACAGTTGTCTGCTGACTTTTACCCTTTGTCGTCCTCGCCTGTTAGAGGAGGACAGTTTGAATACGCCAACTTTTTGGCCCGGCTAGCTTTTCACCTGGGAGGTGACTATATTCATTCAAGGCAAGCCCGCCTGCGCCCGTCCGCGCCCGTCCGCCCCCCGAGCGCCAGAACCACGACCCCCTTTCCCACCAGATGTTCTCAGGTCATTGATATGTACTAAGGACACACCCATAAGTCTTGATTGTTCAGGTAAGACCCCTCTAGGTGCCACTCTTGAGCCACAGGCTTTTACGGACACTTTAAAATGCACATTATCTGACCTTACACTCACAAATCATGCCCCTTGCTCAAACTGTCTAATTAGCAGGTGCGGGCGCGGCTCCTCCGCTAGGGCAGCAGCCGCAAAACTTTGACCAAAAAACGATAATAAACTAAATAAGCAAGCTTTGCACCATTATTTGGCCCCTCCTCCCACCCGTACATCATTTTAGCACGGGGGATAAATATGGGGCTATGGGTATAGCACCATTTTTTAGATAGGAATGCCTACCTTGCATCTCATTAACGCAAGGTAGGTTCACGCATCTAAAAAATGGTGAAAAGTCCAATATTTTGCCGTTAGACGTGTCTAACGTCAAAATTTAAATATCCCCTTATGTGCCCAGGACGTAATGGTTACGTCCTGAGGCACAGTGCTCGTGTGCCCAGGACGTAACCATTACGTCCTGGGCACAGAGCCCAGAGGGAGTGCTAGCACTCCCTCTGTGGGGTTCCCCCTCACCCCTCCAAGGCAGGGATGGAAGGGGAAGCCCTTCCTCTTCCACCCCCGTCCCCCCACCCCCCATGTGACGTCAGCGCGCGATCACGCGCTGATTGTCACAAGGCCTCCTCCCATGCGATCGGAAGAGAAATGCTTTGCAGAGGAGACTGGAGAGGCTTCAAAGGGAAGGAAATGAGTTTCCTTCCCTTTGAAGTCTCTCTCAGCGTTGTAAAGCAATCCGGCTGCTAAAACGCCCACTAGACACCAGGGATTGAATTTTGAAAGGAAACTGGCATAAGGGAGCGACCCCTTGGGCAAGGGTCACTCCCAGGGGGGGCATTTTTTTAAGGCCGATCTGCCCCCAGGGGGGGCAGAAACCTCTAGGCACCAGGGATAAAAACAAAATTTCTTTTGTTTTTGTTTTTTTTTGTTTTTTTAGAGGTGGGGAGCGACCCCTTAGGCAAGGGTCGCTCCCCTAGGGGGCAAATTATATTTAGGCCATTTCTGTCCCCCTTGGCGGCAGATTGGCCTATTTTTATGAGGCCAGTCTACCCCCAAGGGGGACAGAAACCACTAGACACCAGGGAGTTATTTTTTTTTCCGTGCATTTCACGCAAGGGGAGCGACCCCTTAGGCAAGGTCGTTCCCCAGGGGGTAAATTTATTTTAGGCCATTTCTGCCCCCCCTGGGGGCAGATCGGCCTATTGTTATTAGGCCGATCTGCCCTCAGGCGGGGGAAGAAACCTCTAGACACCAGGGCTAATTTTTTTTTGGTGTTTTTTTTGTTTGTTTGTTTGTTTTTTAGAGATGGGGAGCGACCCATTAGACAAGGGTCGCTCCCCTGGGGGGCAAATTGTATTTAGACCATTTCTGCCCCCCTTGGGGGCAGATCAGCCAATTTTAGGTCAATCTGCCCCCTAAGGGAGGCAGAAACAACTAGGCACCGGGGATCTTTTTTTTTTGCGCCAATGTCATGCAGGGGGAGTGACCCCGTAGGCAAGGGTCACTCCCCGGGAGGGTTTGGTGGGCAGGGGCAAATTTATTTTAGGCCATTTCTGCCCCCCCAGTGGCAGATCGGCCTAATGTTAGTAGGCCGATCTCTAGGCGCCAGGGCAAAAAAATGTTTTGTGGTTTTTTTTTTGTTTGTTTGTTTTTTTAGAGATGGGGAACGACCCATTAGGCAAGGGTCGTTCCCCTGGGGGGCAAATTGTATTTAGACCACTTCTGCCCCCTTAATGGGCAAATTGGCCGATTTTAGGTCAATCTGCCCCCAAGGGGGACAGAAACAACTAAGCACCGGGGATCTTTTTTTTGCGCCAATGTCACGCAGGGGGAGCGACCCTGTAGGCAAGGGTCGCTCCCCAGGGGGGTTGGGGGCAAATTTATTTTAGGCCATTTCTGCCCCCCCTGGTGCCGGCTGAGCTAGAGGCCAAAATCCACAGGTAGGCACTTTGCAAAAAACACCTCTGTTTTCTGTGAAAAAATGTGATGTGTCCACATTGTGTTTTGGGCTATTTCCTTTTGTGGGCGCTAGGCCTACCCACACAAGTGAGGTACCATTTTTATCAGGAGACTTGGGGGAACGCTGGGTGGAAGGAAATTTGTGGCTCCTCTCAGATTCCAGAACTTTCTGTCACCGAAATGAGAGGAAAAAGTGTTTTTTTGGCCAAATTTTGAGGTTGCAAAGGATTCTGGGTAACAGAACCTGATCAGAGCCCCACAAGTCACCCCATCTTGGATTCCCCCAGGTGTCTAGTTTTCAAAAATGCGCTGGCGTGCTAGGTTTCCCCAAGTGCCGGCTGAGCTAGAGGCCAAAATCCACAAGTAGGCACTTTGTAAAAAACACCTCTGTTTTCTGTGAAAAAATGTGATGTGTCCATGTTGTGTTTTGGGCCATTTCCTTTCGTGGGAGCTAGACCTACCCACACCACTGAGGTACCATTGTTATCGGGAGACTTGGGGGAACGCTGGGTGGAAGGAAATTTGTGGCTCCTCTCAGATTCCAGAACTTTCTGTCACCGAAATGAGAGGAAAAAGTGTTTTTTTGGTCAAATGTTGAGGTTTGCAAAGGATTCTGGGTAACAGAACCTGGTCAGAGCCCAACAAGTCACCCCATCTTGGACTCTCCTAGGTGTCTAGTTTTCAAAAATGCGCTGGTTTGCTAGGTTTCCCCAGGTGCCGTCTGAGCTAGAGGCCAAAATCCAGAGGTAGGCACTTTGCAAGAAACAACTCTGTTTTCTGTGAAAAAATGTGATGTGTCCACGTTGTGTTTTGAGCCATTTCCTTTTGTGGGCGCTAGGCCTACCCACACAAGTGAGGTACCATTTTTATTGGGAGGCTTGGGGGAACACAGAATAGCAAAACAAGTGTTATTGCCCCTTGTCTTTCTCTACATTTTTTCCTTCCAAATGTAAGGCAGTGTGTAAAAAAGACGTCTATTTGAGAAATGCCCTGTAATTCACATGCTAGTATGGGCACCACGGAATTCAGAGATGTGCAAATAACCACTGCTTCTCAACATCTTATCTTGTGCCCATTTTGGAAATACAAAGGTTTTCTTGATACCTATTTTTCACTTTTAATATTTCAGCAAATGAATTGCTGTATACCCGGTATAGATTAAAAACCTATTGCAAGGTGAAGCTCATTTATTGGCTCTGGGTACCTAGAGTTCTTGATGAACCTGCAAGCCCTATATATCCCCGCAACCAGAGGAGTCCAGCAGACGTAACGGTATATTGCTTTAAAAAATCTGACATCGCAGGAAAAAGTTACAGAGTAAAACGTGGAGAAAAATGGCTGTTTTTTCCACCTCAATTTCAATATTTTTTTATTTCAGCTGTTATTTTCTGTAGGAAACACTTGTAGGATCTACACAAATGACCCCTTGCTGAATTCAGAATTCTGTCTATGTTTCAGAAATGTTTAGCTTTCTGGGATCCAGCATTGGTTTCTTACCCATTTTGGTCACTAACTGGAAGGAGGCTGAAAGTACAAAAAATAGTAAAAATGCGGTATGTCCCAGTAAAATGTCAAAATTGTATTGAAAAATTGGGTTTTCCAATTCAAGTCTGCCTGTTCCTGAAAGCTGGGAAGATGGTGATCTTGCCAACGCAAACCCTTTGTTGATGCCATTTTCAAGTAAAAAACCACGAGCTGCCTTCTGCAGCCCTTTTTTCCCATTTAAAAAAAAATAATAATAATTCACTGTATTTTGGCTAATTTTTTGGTCTCTTTCAGGGGAACCCACAAAGTCTGGGTACCTCTAGAATCCCTAGGATGTTGGAAAAAAAGGAAGAAATTTGGCGTGGGTAGCTTATGTGAACAAAAAGTTATGAGGGCCTAAGCGCGAACTGCCCCAAATAGCCAAAAAAAGGCTCGGCACAGGAGGGGGAAAAGGCCTGGCAGCGAAGGGGATATGGAGTTAGGTTTGCGTAAGAAAAAATTACGTAAATACAGCGCAAATGGAGTATAAATATGTCGCTATGTTTATTATAGTTTTTTAGTAAAAGGGGGGTGGCCACAGACTGTGATGAGCACTGAGGGGGAGTGCACAGCACTCCCCCTCAGTGCACATGTGTGTTTGCCTGGCCGTCTCGGGCTGGCCAAACACACATGTGGTACTGTGTTGCCGGGCTGGAGAGAGCAGGCACATTCTCCCAGTCTGCCTGGGAGCGCCCTGGGTGGGCGCTCCCAGCCAATCCTGATGCTGCTCTGAGCAGCACCAGGATTGGCTGCAGGGCGGGCTGGGAGCCTGTGCCTGCAGCCTGTCTGCGCAGGAGAGGAGCAGCGCGGAGGTGACGGCGGCGACGATTCAGGAAAGTTAAAAAAAATATCTTGTTATTAATTCCCCCCGTGCCCCCACCCACTCTTGTGCCGCCCGCCGTTTAATTAGCACCGCGAGCCACTCCTGCTAATTAGGCCAGGCCCAACTAATCTAGCAACTTTCTTTGACACGTTTGTAGGCCCTCTGCTTCAGGCCAGATCACTAATAAAGCATAAAATAAAATGTACTGAGTTCATAGACGCCCCTGAGCCAGACATCGGGTTTGTAACAGAAACCTGGGCTGACCCAACTTCTGGCCCTGACATGGTTCTGGCTATTCCAGCAGGATTCTCCATCTTTACATCAGACAGAGTTGGTAAAAGGGGTGGTGGCCTGGCGATGATATATTACGGCAAACTCTCTGCATCCTTCTCAACAGCCCGCACTAACTCTGATTGGGAAGCACTCCTGTTCCGAATAGAATTAACAAAAAACTACACTTTTATAGGACAAGTGGTTTATTATCCACATGACCCCCGGTCTTCCTTTGTGCAGGCCCTCAGTCCACTGCTTGAGCCAAGTCCAGTTTACAGTTGTAGGAGACTTTAATTATCACTTAGAAAATATTGGGGCATATTTAAGAGCCACCTTAGTGCCGCCATGCGTCATTTGGTTTATGCTAAGGCGGCACTAAAGTGGCTTCTTCCTCACACCATATTTACAAATAGGTGCAATGCATTCATTGCGGCACTTTGTAAACCCTTGCGCCACATTATTTCCGGCGCTAGGAGGTCCGCAAAAATGGCGCAGTGAAATTTAACAGATTTCACTGCGCCATTTTTGGCATTATTTGTAACGCCTGCTCAGACAAGGCATTAAAATGATGCTCCTATACAAACCTATGGGCCTCCTTGCACTTTGCTACACTAGTGTCAAACTTTTTGACGCTAGTGAAGCAAAGCGCCACAATAGCGTCAATAATTTTGACGCTATTGTGCAAACGGCTGCCATAGTGCGCCGTATTATATGGTGTCGTTAGGTACCCGTAGGGGGGGCACAGAAAAAGTGGTGCATCGCCTCTGATGCACCACTTTTTCTTAAATATGGGCTTTTGTTGATAAAGATACAGAACTCCTAGTTGATACCATGGCCAGCCTAGGTCTTCTCCAGCTTGTGAATGTACCTACCCATGATGCAGGCCATACATTAGATGGCATTTTCTCTGACAATCCTTCCTTTCATTTCACTGCCTCACTACTATTAACATGGTCTGATCACAGAGCAGTTATGTCTGACATCAAGATGCCTTGCTCACAAAGGAGAGGTGAGACCAGCCCCACAGTCAGTAGGGATCTGGAACAAAATTGATACTTCAGAATTCAACATGTTGCTGTCTAGCTCCGAGCCCACCATTGTCAAGGATCTTGAATCTGCCATTTGACCTGCTCTTTATGGGTAGGTTCGGCGATAGACTCACTTGCACCTGAAAAAGACTACGCTAACCGGAGAATTACACCATCAGAACCTTGGTTTTAGGACAAGCTCATGAACAGCTCTGAAGGAGAGAGAGGAACACAAGTGGAGAAAAAAAATTATAATCCATCAGAAAGAGAAACTTACAAACAGCTGATTGCTGATTATAAACCACTGATCTTAAAGGAAAAAAAACAATACTTTACCAGTAAAATACAAAACAAACAACTGTTCCTAAGAGTTATTTGTCACAATAAAAAAACTTGCTAACTTGCTTAGAAAAGTAATAACAACTGTAGCCAAGCCTTCTGTAATACTCTGGCTGAGTTCTTTCAGGCTAAAGTGTTAAAGACTTTTGTGGCAAACAAACATCTAACCCCAGATTTTCAGGATGAGAAAGGTTTCCCCTCCAGCCCGGAAATCCTAAATACCTTTTCCCCGCTCAGCATTGAGCAAGTACTAGGCCTAATCAATGCCATTAAGTCGGACTCTCCTCCAGACCCGTGTCCACCAAAGATGATACATCTTGCTCCTGAGATTATATCATCTTGTCGGACTCTTCGATGAGATAATCAGCACGGGCTATTCTCTAGGATGGAAAAGAGCTTTCCTTCTTCCACTCTTAAAGGAACCTATGGTAGTAGGATCCAAGGTCCAGTGATTCCTTCTTGTTATGCAATGCCCTTCATGTAAGGGTTGGGCAGACCACTAGTAGACGTTTGGACCTACTTTCAAAGACTTGTAGACAATAACTGAGTCCACCCAAAGAAATTAATCAGTTAATTTTCCTTATAGTGGTTCATCCAATGAGTGTTTTTTATTGTCATCTGTTTCCTTAAGTCACTCTGTGTCGCTTTTTCCACAGATATACTTTTAAAAAATGGCAGCCGACACATGTTTCGCCCCCTAGGTGGCTTGATAGCCTGGGGCTTTCTCAGGGCTGCAAAGCAAATAACAAATTAAACCAATTATGGATAATGGCGGAAAATGGTTGGATCCATCACCATAAGTGAAAGGCGAAGTCCAAGTGAAGAAACAAACGTGATCTACTGAGTGGAGGTACTAGAGAGTGACATATAGCCAAGCGTGTCTAAGTTCACATTCATTAGTGCATAATGTATAGTGAGGGAGTTGTGTCCGATTCTTACATAGTCCAAGTCTGTGTCAGACACTTGGTCAGGAATGAACCAATAGAATCTAGTGCTGGCAAACTGCTAGTCCGTAGAAAGCCAGTGCCTTAAGCCCACATGCTCAAGTTCAAATAAGATTTTCTAAGTGTCCAAAAAATTATGGGGGTCATTCTAACGCTGGCGGTCCGAGACCGCCAGGGCTAAAATGACGGAAGCACCGCCAACAGGCTGGCGGTGCTTCCCTGCCCATTCTGACCGCGGCGGTAAAGCCGCGGTCAGAAAAACGGGTCCGGCGGTTTCCCGCCGGATTTTCCCCGGCTGGGCAAATCCGCCAGGGCAGCGCTGCAAGCAGCGCTGCCCAGGGGATTCTGACCCCCTTCCCGCCAGCCTGTTTCTGGCGGTTTACACCGCCAGGAAGAGGCTGGCGGGAACGGGTGTCCTGGGGCCCCCTAACAGGGCCCCAGCCTGCTTTTCACTCTCTGCCTAGCAGACAGTGAAAAGCGCGACGGGTGCAACTGCACCCATCGCACACCTGCAACACCGCCGGCTCCATTCGGAGCCGGCTTCAATGTTGCAGGCCCCCTTCCCGCTGGGCCAGCGGGCGCTAACATTGTTAGCGCCCGCTGGCCCAGCGGGAAGGTCGGAATGCCGCCAGTGGTCTTTTGACCGCATGGCGGCAGATTGGAGGTTCCCGCATGGCAGGCGGCAACCGCCGCCCGCCAATGTAGGAATGAGGGGCTATGTCTCTGTAATGATCACAGCATTACTCAGTGTGTATTTGACTCTGATACAATAATATATGGATCTGTGTGAAGGTTTTTCCAGTTTTTGACTGAGAGGTATTTCTCTAATGCTATTTCAGTATGCAATATCTGACTTACCTATCCTCTTTAGTGGACATGCCTCTGGAACCTTGTAGGTACAGCCTGTGTCCCTCCCTTTCCAAACTCACTCTCTAGTAACTCCACTCAGTAAATCATGTTTTTTCTCCACTTGGACTTCGCATTTCACTTATGTTAAAGGATCCAACTGTTTTCTGCCATTATCCATAATTGGTTCACTATCCAAACTAGATTACTGCAATGCTCTTGTCCTGAATGCACAGCACAGATGCCTCCGCAAACAACATATACTGCAGAACGCATCAGCTCGCCTCTTATAGGGGATCCCTAAAGACCCGATCTGCATCTCTGGCATTAGAGAAGCTTCACTGGCTACCTATAAAGAAGAAGATAGAATTCAAAGCACGTTGCACTGCCTTTAAAGCTCTACTCAACTCTGGCCCTGAATATCTGAGACACAAATTTGCCTGGTACACTCCTTCCAAAATGCTTTGCCCCTCCACAGCGAAAATTTATGTTTGTTCCCAAGTTTAAATGAGCCTCTTGGGGAGGGATACGCTTCATAACAAGCACTGCTAAACTGTAGAACTCCCTTCCCCTGGAGCTGAAGTAGAGCCCTACCCTCATCTCCTTCAGGAAACCCTTAAAAAACCTGCCTCTTCATTCACTAATCAAACAGTCTTTTCCTTCAGGCAGTGCCAAGACGCCTTTGGGCAATCGAGCGCTTTACAAATTTAAAATCAAATCAAATTGCATTCAAGAGCAGCACGTCTCTACAGCTGGGTTCTCTCATCCAGGAGCAGCACGAGGGCGCATCCAGGAGAAGCACGTTTCTGCATCTGGGCTCATCAAGGAGCAGCAATTCTCAACATCTGGGCTCTCTCATGCAAGAGCAGCATGTCTCTACATCTAGACTCTCTCATCCAGGAGCAGCATCTCTACATCTGAGCTCTCTCACCCAGGAGCAGCACATCTCTGGGCTCTCTCATGCAAGAGTAGCATGTCTCTACATCTAGACTCTCTCATCCAGGAGCAGCATCTCTACATCTGAGCTCTCTCATCCAGGAGCAGCATCTCTACAGTGGAGCTCTCTCATCCAGGAGCAGCACGTCTCTGGGCTCTCTCATCCAGGAGTAGAACAGCTCCGCATCTGGGCTTTCTCAAACCAGTGGAGACATCCAGTCTGCAACATAAGGTGGGCTTTGACTTCAAATGGCATTATGGATCATTCCGTAGATTTTCAATTGTTTTCTGGTCAAGATGGGGATCCAAGTAGGGTCAGTAAGTGTAAAGATGATGTGATCTTATTTTTGGGCAGAGTGAACAAGCCTGGCCGATGAACTTAGGACAGCTTTGAATGAAGCTATGGCTCTAAGGGTAATGCCTGCTCGTTTGGCATTCCTGAAATCCAGTCTGCACAGAAGGAGCAAATGTACACCCTACTAACGTGGCCAATAGGTGTGAGTGACACATCTATAGTAAACCCTAGGGATTAACAGAAGAGGAAGGTGAGATAGAGAAACCATCCAAGTTCTGTGAGTCTAAAAGTGGACAAGTTTTTTATTGAGAAAATTTGCTAACAGGCGGTATGCTACTTTCTGCGAGTTAAGGAGAAGATTTCCCCCACAACCCAGTATTGAATTTGAATAAGACAGTTTCCTAGGATGGAGATGCCTTTTATTGTCGTCTACATATTGTGAAGAGTGAAACCAGAATTTTCCAGTATTATCCATAGGGACTCTATGTGGAGATTGAAAAGTGTGGGAGCTAGGACTGAACTATGGGAGACCCTACATAGTAGTGTCTCTTTGGATGAGTTATAATCACCTGTTTTTACCAGCATGGATTTATAGATGAGGCGTTGGAATGGCGTTAGGCCCTCTTAAATCTGGGCCATAGTTGTGAAGAACAGTGCACCATAAAAGAAGATAAATGAGAGACAGAGAAACACAATAAAAGGAAGCAAACTTACTTGACTGGTATCTCACGGTTCCCAGAGGTGGATCCGAAGCAACAAGATGAGGAACTGGAGATCTAGGAGAAGGAGAAGTAAAAGAGGATAAGATCAAAAGCCATTTGTCTTCGTCTAAAGGGAAGAAGTGATACAGAAAGACTAAAGTCAAACAAAACACGGATAAGAAAAGGAAAATAAAACACCTCTCAAAATATTCCTTACCCAGTAATCTCGCTTTGTACCCGGCCCAACCCACAACATTGACCTGCTGTGACGTTTCCTTGTTCCTTTGTACTTCCACAAAGGGATTATTCCAGTCTGTTTCCAGCAGAGGAGCCTTGCAGAGACCCACTGGCCAAAAGACAGACTGGGGGACCTCTTCACATGACAGTAAAGTCAGATACATTGTAGATGAGCCTGGCTTGGCACTGACTGTCTCCTGCTTGAAGCATCAAGCCAAGGCTGAGATGAGGCTGACACTGCCTTGGTCCTACTGCCCTCTCAGAGGCTTCTTTGACTTGTGACCAACTCTCTTTAGAAGGCAAACTTGACAAATGAAAGACAATAAAACAAACAGAAGGCTAAGGCTATGAATACCGCACTTCACCACATTGTTGGTAGATATCTTCAACTGATCCAAGGAAAGCAATGCAAGAGTCTTGAAGACCAGCCCTCCTAGTCTTCAAAAAACCCGATAAAATCCATTTAGGACCCCGCACTCGCATAAACCTTATAACTTAATCAGAAAGTCCAATGAAGTTCAATTCCAAATATAGACGACACAGACTCCCAAGACTTTCTTTCTTAGTAAATTATTTTCCTTTTATTCATATATTTTCCAGCAAAACATCTTTCTCTTCAAATCATTGTAGCCAATGCGTTTCGTCCTCACGGACTTCTTCAGGGTAAACAATACAGTGCACATATCCTCCATATATGATAAAGGTATAGCCATTGCTCAATTTCACTCACTTTATGTATCATGTAATGTGCTTTCAACCTTTCATGTTCCTTGCATTCAAAGTCTCAAACGCTTTCACACTGACATCCGGCATCTCGTTATGAGGACTCTACCTCCATCTTGCTTGTGTTTCTGTCCTGCTGAACAACAAATTAATGGAAAAATGAAATGAGAGAAACGAGAAGAGCAGTAAAATATATTGAAATAAAAAAGAACTTTGAGTTGAAAGGATGGGGGACTGAAGGAAAGAAGAGATAAAAGAATTAATGAATGGAAGGAAGGAAGGAAGGAATACACAAAAAAAAGATGCAAAGAAGGTGTGAAGGGACAACAAGAGCATGATAAGAACAAAGGGATATGACGAAGGATGGAAAGCTAGAAAAAGGTCAGATTGAATGAGAGAAGAATAGACAGAAGGAAAGAAAGAATGTATAAAAACAAAGGAAACATGATGGAAAGAAGGAAGGAAAGAAGCCGAAAAGGAAAGAAAGATGGTTGAAAGGATGAATGAGAGAAAACTCCAATACTGGGAAATGTGTAGTTTTTACCCAAATTCCTTTAAAATCTTTCTATAAGATTCATAATTTTACAACAATTTCTGAAAATTTTCTCCAGGGGGGCAATTCTCATGGCATTTCAGAGGAAGAGTTGGGATCTCTCAATTTACTTGCACAATTATTATTACATACGGGTCAAAGTGGGGGTATTTTATTTTTCTTGCTATGGAATTTGCTTTTGCAAATGACGCAAAATTACACAGAATGTAATTTTGTCTGTTCACGCTACATTTTTGGGTGCAAAATGCATTCTTGAATCAGATTTTGGTGGAAGGATGCATTTAAACAAGCCATTACCAACACCAGTCACATGTATTCTGTTGTTCACGAGCATTCGCAGTAAAACATTTACCACAAATGGTGCGTAATTCTCCTAAGTGGCATAACTGCTTAGTTTCAGGAATTTCACGTATCAAGACTGAAATGAAATGACACTAATTACGCTGGTGAGATTGAAATTTCACCTTGGTCTACAGTAGTAGCCCGCCAGCATTTTAGAAGTGAGCTTGAGGTGACTGACTGTACCTCTCCTCAGATGGTCTTTCAGAGGGGAGCCTGGCATGGGCGATACCTCTCTACTGCTGGTTTTCCAGCAGCATCCCTGGCATGTGACTGACTGCACATTGCCGTATTGGTCTTTTAGGAGTGAGCCCAGCAAGTAACTGACTGCCACTCTGTCCTGCGGGTCTTTCATGTGACTGAGTGTACCTCTACCTACTGATCTTTCAGAGGTGAGTCTGATATGTGGCTGACGGTAAACTTTACCCACAGCTCTGTAAAGTATCTTAATTCATCATGAAGGGCCTGTAAATGGCTTTGTGCCTTCAGTTAGCCACTTGCCACAACATGGAGTCCCCCAACCCCCGAGCAAACAACTCCGAACAAACCACCCCAGCCAAGACTGCTTTACAGTATTGGTAATCCTGTGTTATTTCCTTTTTGTTTTTGGAAGTGTAACATAAAGCACAGACAAAGCCCCACAAGAGTGCATCATATTATACGTTTCGTATCACAAGTCATATACAAAAGTACACATGCACAATAAAACCACATATTGTTACAAAATCAGTATGTCGGACATATTGTGAGCTAGCAATGTCAGCTGCATGCTGAGATGCAAGACATTTAATCATAGCACAAAAGTAATCGCAGATACACAAGACTGGACCACGCCCAGTGCTTAAATTGAGCCGGCATTTTCCAGGGCTCGGCACCAGGACTTAATTGTCAACACCGGCACTTGTGACACTCTGCCACAAGGTGCCACTGTCTAGCTAATTTTGAGATGACCACAACAAGAGCTAATTATTAATTCAATGTACATTGAAAATGACTATTATCTGCTGCCCAAGCCTTTGGGGGCCTGGAATAGTTTGAATTCTCATGCTTGTGGAAGTGTGATGGCTAGTAGTTGTGTTAATATCATTGGCAGCGCTGTCAGGGGCAATGTGTGGTGCAAGCTGCCGTGCCCTCCTGGCAAGAGCCCAGCACTTATTAATTTATTTTACAAATTAAGCACGGGCCCAGCCTCCCATATAAACACCTTGAGAACAACTGTAGGAGGCTGGACTGGCTTGTAGTGAGTACCTAGGGGTACTTACACCTTGCACCAGGCCCAGTTATCCCTTATTAGTGTATAGGGTGTCTAGCAGCTTAGGCTGATAGATAATAGTAGCTTTGCAGAGCAGCTTAGGCTGAACTAGGAGACGAGTGAAGCTCCTACAGTACCACTAGTGTCACTTGCACAATATCATAAGAAAACACAATACACAGATATACTAAAAATAAAGGTACTTTATTTTTATGACAATATGCCAAAAGTATCTCAGTGAGTACCCTCAGTATGAGGATAGCAAATATACACAAGATATATGTACACAATACCAAAAATATGCAGTATAGTATTAGAAAACAGTGCAAACAATGTATAGTTACAATAGGATGCAATGGGGACACATAGGGATAGGGGCAACACAAACCATATACTCCAAAAGTGGAATGCGAACCATGAATGGACCCCAAACCTATGTGACCTTCTAGAGGGTCGCTGGGACTGTAAGAAAACAGTTAGGGTTAGAAAAATAACCCACCCCAAGATCCTGAAAAGTGAGTGCAAAGTGCACTAAAGTTCCCCAAAGGACATAGAAGTCGTGATAGGGGAATTCTGCAGGAAAGACACAAACCAGCAATGCAACAACAATGGATTTCCAGTCGAGGGTACCTGTGGAACAAGGGGACCAAGTCCAAAAGTCACAAGCAAGTCGGAGATGGGCAGATGCCCAGGAAATTCCAGCTGTGGATGCAAAGAAGCTGCTACTGGACAGTAGAAGCTGAAGGTTCTGCAGGAACGACAAGGGCTAGGAACTTCCCCGTTGGAGGACGGATCCCTCATGCCGTGGAGAGTCGTGCAGAAGTGTTTTCCTGAAGAAAGACCACAAAAAAGCCTTGCTATCTGCAAGTCGTGCGGTTAAGGTTTTTGGATGCTGCTGTGGCCCAGGAGGGACCAGGATGTCGCCAATTGCGTCTGGGGACAGAGGGGGCGTCGAGCAAGACAAGGAGCCCTCTCAGAAGCAGGCAGCACCCGCAGAAGTGCCAGAACAGGCACTACAAAGTGGAGTGAAACGGTGCTCACCTGAAGTTGCACAAAGGAGTCCCACGTCGCCGGAGGACAACTTAGAAGGTCGTGCAATGCAGGTTAGAGTTCCGTGGACCCAGGCTTGGCTGTGCACAAAGGATTTCCGCCGGAAGTGCACAGAGGCCGGAGTAGCTGCAAAAGTCGTGGTTCCCAGCAATGCAGTCTGGTGTGGGGAGGCAAGGACTTACCTCCACCAAACTTGGACTGAAGAGTCACTGGACTGTGGGAGTCACTTGGACAGAGTTGCTGGATTCAAGGGACCTCGCTTGTCGTGCTGAGAGGAGACCCAGGGTACCGGTGATGCAGTTCTTTGGTGCCTGCGGTTGCAGGGGGACGATTCCGTCGACCCACAGGAGATTTCTTCGGAGCTTCTAGTGCAGAGAGGAGGCAGACTACCCCCACAGCATGCACCACCAGGAAAGCAGTCGAGAAGGCGGCAGGATCAGCGTTACAGAGTTGCAGTAGTCGTCTTCGCTACTTTGTTGCAGTTTTGCAGGCTTCCAGCGCGGTCAGCAGTCGATTCCTTGGCAGAAGGTGAAGAGAGAGATGCAGAGGAACTCGGATGAGCTCTTGCATTCGCTATCTAAGGAAATCCCCAAAGCAGAGACCCTAAATAGCCAGAAAAGAGGGTTTGGCTACTTAGGAGAGAAGATAGGCTAGCAACACCTGAATGAGCCTATCAGAAGGAGTCTCTGACGTCACCTGCTGGCCCTAGCCACTCAGAGCAGTCCAGTGTGCCAGCAGCACCTCTGTTTCCAAGATGGCAGAGGTCTGGAGCACACTGGAGGAGCTCTGGGCACCTCCCAGGGGAGGTGCAGGTCAGGGGAGTGGTCACTCCCCTTTCCTTTGTCCAGTTTCGCGCCAGAGCAGGGCTGAGGGGTCCCTGAACCGGTGTAGACTGGCTTATGCAGAAATGGGCACCATGTGTGCCCATGAAAGCATTTCCAGAGGCTGGGGGAGGCTACTCCTCCCCTGCCTTCACACCATTTTCCAAAGGGAGAGGGTGTAACACCCTCTCTCAGAGGAAGTCCTTTGTTCTGCCATCCTGGGCCAAGCCTGGCTGGACCCCAGGAGGGCAGAAACCTGTCTGAGGGGTTGGCAGCAGCAGCAGCTGCAGTGAAACCCCGGGAAAGGCAGTTTGGCAGTGCCAGGGTCTGTGCTAGAGACCCGTGGGATCATGGGATTGCACCAACAATGCCAGGATGGCATAGAGGGGGCAATTCCATGATCTTAGACATGTTACATGGCCATATTCAGAGTTACTATTGTGAAGCTACACATAGGTAGTGACCTATATGTAGTGCACGCGTGTAATGGTGTCCCCGCACTCACAAAGTCCGGGGAATTGGCCCTGAACAATGTGGGGGTACCTTGGCTAGTGCCAGGGTGCCCACACACTAAGTAACTTAGCACCCAACCTTTACCAGGTAAAGGTTAGACATATAGGTGACTTATAAGTTACTTAAGTGCAGTGTAAAATGGCTGTGAAATAACGTGGACGTTATTTCACTCAGGCTGCAGTGGCAGGCCTGTGTAAGAATTGTCAGAGCTCCCTATGGGTGGCAAAAGAAATGCTGCAGCCCATAGGGATCTCCTGGAACCCCAATACCCTGGGTACCTCAGTACCATATACTAGGGAATTATAAGGTTGTTCCAGTATGCCAATGTAAATTAGTAAAATTGGTCACTAGCCTGTTAGTGACAATTTGAAAGAAATGAGAGAGCATAACCACTGAGGTTCTGGTTAGCAGAGCCTCAGTGAGACAGTTAGTCACTACACAGGTAACACATACATATAGGCCACAAACTTATGAGCACTGGGGTCCTGACTAGCAGGGTCCCAGTGACACATAACAAACATACTGAAAACATAGGGTTTTCACTATGAGCACTGGGCCCTGGCTGGCAGGATCCCAGTGAGACAGTGAAAACACTCTGACATACACTCACAAACAGGCCAAAAGTGGGGGTAACAAGGCTAGAAAGAGGCTACTTTCTCACAACAACTCAGAGTATAACTCCTCTGTTTGTAAATAAACACTGTAAATATCACACCCTATTGTAATAGATAGGCCTCAGCTGAGGAAGTTGCCATCAGCTCCCCATAGGCAGCTTCTGGTTATTTTTTATTTTTTTCTGGTCTCATTGCCAACAATCAAGAAGACCTGCTTGGAAATGGATTGGGCGCGAAGTAGTGCTCTATGATCAGGGCAGGGACACCGTGCACATCCCTACTTTTCGGAGTGTGATTACAGTGAGCTCACAGGGCGGTGGTGGATGGACTGCAAAGGCTACAATTGATTGTACATGCAAACAGGTATTTTTACCTGCACAGGTAGCGTTACCGTCAGGCCTGTAGTGTTTAAAATCATCCACCAGTCTCATACACCTCCCTCCAGTCGTATGGGGAATGAGTGTTGCATGTATATTTACACTGTGTGTGTGTAGGGGTGGAACAGGTGTGCTGTACACTAATATTTTCATCGAGGAATCCATTTAAGATCTCTTCTGTGTGAGTGGAACATAAGAAGGAGCTTGGAGGGAGAGCAGTGAGAAATGCAAGACTCCTCAAAGCATTCCTGATGTCTCTGAAATAGACTTGAATCAGAGGTGTTACCTCTAACAGGCGCAGAGGCACCTTAGTAAGGTAAAGCCCAGATGCATTGTGGTAAATGCAGTGCATCATAACACTCACTTCAGTTAAAAGTCTTTAGTATTCACCATTATTGGTCCATCTAGCACTGTGCATCTCTAGACACGTGTTTCAGGATTGTTAAATGCTTCAATATAGAGCGACAAGTGAAATTTGGGGGTGCCAGCAATGTTGCCCAAAGTCTTCTCAGGTATAGTCCCACTGTCGGAGCACCGGTGCATCCAAGAGCTCGTCAGCCCAATAACTCAGCAAGGATCCAATCACAAAAGAAGGAGGATCACACCACCTGACATGCAAACCCCACCTCTCTCACTACTGACACCGTAGAACATGGACTGGGACTTGACCAGACTGGAAAGGAATATGCAAAAATTCAGGAATTCCCTGAACCTGGTCCCACTCTGTAAACTGCAAAACAGTATTGGGCAGAAAGATCAGTTGATGTGCCAAAATTTCTAGTTGACCGGTACCAGCAGAAAGTAGAGGCCAAGTAAGACTTCTGACCTCAAGGGTGGATCACTGGCCTGGAAGTTTGGCATCCTGCTGATGAGGGCTGCATGGAAACCAACTTGAGGGAAGGAGTTGACTGACTGCTGAGGAGGGGTGCTGGAGGTACCCTTGATCAGAAATGGGGTTATTAATTTTGGAGGAGGATACCACTACCAACTCAATAAATCCACCCTTCTTAGACCAAAACACAAGTCTGCGATGAGCTCTGCTCAGCCCCTGGTTGCTATGGCACAAGCAACAGGCAACCCCCAGGGGTGTGTGTGTGTTAAGTTGTAGTACCTACAATTTTAAAGTAAAAAGCAAAACACAAAAAAATTCCCAAAATATGAAATGACCAAAATGGCATCAAAATCATTACATTTGGTTAAGGGGAAGAAAATATTTGATTTTTCGATGTTTTATTGCAAAAGAGCCTAGAAGAAGTAAACTTCCATTGTACAACAAGTTTGAGGTGGACCGGGACCTAGGCACCATTTCCAGCTGACAGTAATGAACTCCTGGTCAAAGAGTTTACCTTCAGATTTAGAGTCGTACTGCTGGGAGAGTCCCTTATGGTAAGTCCTACATTGTTAGTGTTAGGGTTTGTACACAGCAAAGAGCATGTCCCCTCTCACTGCACTAGTGGGTTCTGTAATAGCTCCCTTTTAAACTTACTATTCAAAGCCTTTCTTGTTATCTCACCTTCCCCCCCCTAGGCTTCTGTGTATGTTGTTTAATGTGCTGTTTTGTTTACACATTGGGCCTTGCTTTTACCAAGGCTTCTTTAAAACACTCCTCCCTAGGCCATGTGTTAATCCAACTCATTTGCATAATAACTGAAACTCTGCACACCTTTCAAGAACATGTGCAGCATGTGAGGACCACACCCAGCTCCTCGAACCACACCCAGCCCTGTCTATAAAAGGCATCCCCCGAGCCTCACCCAGTGCTTGTGCTCGTCTACCTCCCGCTTACCTGAGAACAGATCCCTCGGCGCTGGCACTCCTGCTCTTTACAGACTTTCTTTGACTTCAATTGGCGCAGCTGCTGGCTCTTCCTTCTTCCGGTTTCCGGTTCCTCCTTGCCTCAGCCTCTCTCCTACGAGTAACCTGCAAAAGAGAAAGAAGACAAGGTTAGACTGATCAGTATCTCTTGCCAGCAACAAGTAAGTGCAAAACTTTTTATTACCTGATGGAGCTTTGACGGCAATTTCTGGATTCGTGTATAGACAGTTTGAGGCGAAGTGCCTTCCACGAGCATTGTGATTAAGGCTCTTTGTTGCAGGATTATTTTGCAGGACTTTGTGAAGCGGACATTGTTTTTTTTCATGGAACTTTTGGGAATCGAACAGTGGAAACCATTGACAGCAAGGAAAACAGTAAATCAAGGACTTGCACAAATTACATGCTGTATTTTGATGTAAAAGTACAGTATTTGTTTTATAAAAGATTCTGGAAATATGCGAAAAGTGAGTCTGCTATTGGGAATTTAGGCTTTAGTTATATTATGATGAATGTTTGATATTGGTAATTCTGATAACAGTATTTGTTTAATTTTTTAGAAGCTTAACAGTAATAGAAAACACATCCCAGAGCAGTAACACATTCCAAACCTGGAAACTAGAGACCAGGATCCAAGAGGCACCAGTTTCTACAGAAGTCAGAAAGGGCCGCAGATTTGTGCAGCACTTCAACAGTGGAAACGCAAGAACGGTGTTGTCTCTCTTTTTTTTATTTTATCCACTTCCCCCCTTCCCTTGAGCTTCTTTTCTTAGTGCACTGTTTTAAAAACTAGTGTGCTGGAACAAGCAGTTTCAGGGTGGGGTCGGATTGTCTTCAACCTCCATCAGAACTGAACAAGAACTCAGGTGAGCTGGGCTTTGACAGAAGCACAAGCCTTAAAAAATAATTTCAGTTCTGGTGGACGATGAATACCGGGGAAGAAATAGAGGGCATTGACGTCACGGATATGGCGCAGGCCCTAAATGAGGACTTGGCTCATAATGAATCAGTGTCTGGCATCTTGCAACATATGCAAGAGGAAATAGAGAGATTAAAGATGGAGAATACCTCTTTAAAACAGGATTTAAGCAGGTATAAATTTAGGGGATCTCAGTGGAACACAGCTTCTACACCTTTGTTTAAAACCTCCTCAGAGACAGGGGCACCATCAAAACATACAACTTTGCCTTCCCCAGTTGAGGTTACTGTTAATGTTCCTAATGTTGTGCCCTTAGCAGCTCCTGAACGTTTTCATGGAGATAGTAACAAATTCCATGTTTTTATCAATCAATGTCAATTACACTTCATTTGTAAGCCACAACAGTTCCCTACTGATGATACGAAAGTGGCATTCGTCTTGTCTTATTTGGGTGGCACAGCAGCCAATTGGTCAATTCCTTTCGTGGATAGAGATGATCCCATCCTCCATAATTGGAATCAATTTAAACGTACCATGACCAGCCTTTTTGCAAAACACACTTTCATGCAGGCAAGTGATAATGAGCTTTTAAATCTTAAACAAGGTAACAAGGATTTATTGACCTATCTCACTAGTTTTAATCGTTTACTCACCGAGACACAGTGGCCAGAAGAAAAGCGTGTCTCCCTTTTTTATAAAGGTTTGAGAGACGAGTTAAAAGACGCGCTGGCTCATATCGTTGATTTGCCAAAAGACTATTCAGACTTTGTAGATTTAGTTGTGAAATTAGAACATAGACTAGGAGAAAGAAAGAGAGATAAATACAAACTGGAATCACGGTTAACTTTTATTAGACACGAGAAGAAAGACACAGATAATAAACTCCCTGAACCAGAGCCTATGCAAATAGGGACACTCAGAGGTCCACTCACATCAGAGGAAAAAGGAAGAAGGAGAACATTTCAATTATGTTTATATTGTGGCAGGGCAGGTCACTTTGCCAGAGAATGTCCAGTAAAGCCTAAAACTCCACGAAAGGGTGCTGTTTCCTCCACCTCCTCAACTGAATCGGGAAACGATTAAGCTCGACAAGGGGAGAGGTTACTTGTTCGAGAAAACATCTTAATCAAACCTCTAATGCTGCAGCCTTCAGGGTACCGCACATACCTAGACATTTCATAATTCAGGTCGTTTTAATTGTTACTACCCAAGTGAGGCATTCTCTCCCTGTCCTACTGGACTCAGGCGCGACAGGAAATTTTGTGGATAATAAGTTAGCTGAAATCTTAGGACTTCCTATGTGCCTAAAGCCTTGTCCAGAAGCAGTATGTGCAGTGGATGGGTCAGAATTGACCTCTGGATTAATCACAAAACAAACAAGTCCACTTGTTATGGTCTGTCAGAACGGGCACACAGAGGTGATTAGCTTTGATCTGATAGATACTCCTAATTTTGGTTTGATTCTCGGGGTACCCTGGTTAACAACTCATAACCCAAAAATTGATTGGGTGAATAGAACTGTTACTTTGGATTCCTCTTTCTGTAGAACCAATTGCTATCAAGAAGCAGGTACAGAACAGAGCACAGTATTACACTGTGCTAGTGTTACACAAGATGAACCAAGTCTCCCTCCTGAATATTCTGACTTTAAAGACGTCTTTGATCCAGTAAAGGCTAGTGTGCTGCCCCCACATCGGTCTTATGACTGCCGTATAGATCTTATCCCAGGGGCCCCTTTACCTAATAACAGAGTATATGCTTTGACTGACGAAGAAACCAAATACTTAAGAACCTACCTAGATGACCTACTACAGTCTGGGTTCATCCGTCATTCCACATCTCCAGTGTCATCTCCACTCTTTTTTATCCCGAAGCCGGATAAATCCCTGCGCGCGTGTATCGATTATAGAGGACTAAATAAGGCTACAATAAAGAATAAATATCCTCTTCCTCTAATACCTGTGTTGTTGGATCAATTAAGACATTCTACTGTATACACTAAACTAGATCTGCGGGGAGCTTACCACCTGGTCCGAGTAATAGAGGGGGATGAGTGGAAGACAGCTTTCAAGACAAAGTTTGGTTTATTTGAGTACACAGTAATGCCCTTTGGGTTATGTAATGCCCCTGCGGCCTTTCAGTTCTTTATAAATGAGGTCCTACACGAATTCCTGGACGTTTGTGTCATAGTATACATAGACGACATCCTCATTTACTCTAAGAACTCAGAAGAACATACCCAACATGTTCGTGCAGTATTATCAAAGTTAAAAGAAAATCATCTTTTTGCTAAGTTAGAAAAGTGTACTTTTAATGTCAACAAGGTGGACTTTTTAGGATACTGCCTGTCACCTCAAGGAATAACTATGGATGTAAAGAAAATCAGTGCTATTGCTGATTGGCCAGAACCATCCTCTGTAAAAGATATTCAGAAATTTCTGGGTTTCGCCAATTTTTATAGGAGGTTTATTGCACATTTTGCAGACATTGCAGCCCCAATAACTACCTTGTTGCGGAAAGGGCAACGATTTCTTTGGACTGATGAGGCGGCACACGCCTTTCAACTCCTAAAACAAAAGTTCACTTCAGCCCCAATTCTGAAACATCCTGATCCTGACTTGCCCTTTTTTGTTGAAGCGGATGCTTCACAAGTAGCTTTAGGAGGAGTTCTCTCTCAACTAGATGCAGTAGATGGCCAGTTACATCCTATAGCCTTCTATTCCAAAAAGTTATTACCAGCTGAACAAAATTACACTGTGGCTGAAAGGGAACTACTAGCTATCAAAGTAGCCTTTTCAGAATGGAGGCACCATTTAATGGGAGCCAAGTACCCAGTTACAATCTTTTCTGACCATAAGAACCTACAGTTTTTTGGATCACTTAAAGCACTAACACCACGTCAGATGCGCTGGTTAAATTTTTTTAGCACATTTGACTTTGTTATAACCTATAGACCAGGTGCACAACAAATTCAATCTGATGTGTTATCTAGATACGGACATACCTCAGACATGAAACAAGATAAAATAGGAGAACCCATTATTCCTCCCCAAAAGTTGTTGGCACCAGTACAACAGAAGGATTTCATCACAGATCTATATAATGCACACATGCAAATAGCACCTCAGGATTGGTTAAAGGATTCCCATAACACAATACAACGAGGTTTATTGTATCACGACAACATGCTGTTAGTGCCCACCTCTGAATTACAAACACAGGTGATAATTTGGCATCACGCCTCACCGTTGGCAGGTCATCCTGGTTGGGTAAAAACCCTGGAAAATGTGCAAAAACAAGTTTGGTGGGACACTATAAGAAAGGACATTAAGCAATTTGTCACTACCTGTCCAATTTGTGCAAGACATAAATCTTCTCATAAGGCTCCTGACGGCTTGTTAATACCAATGCCAACACCCAAACAACCTTGGCACACTGTGAGCGTAGACTTTATTGTAGGTTTACCACCTGTAAAATCCTTCACAACAGTGTTGGTTATAGTGGATTTTTTATCTAAAATGGCACATTTTGTACCATTACGGAAATTACCCATGGCGGCAGAATTTGCCGATATTTTTATAAGGGAAATTGTGCGTTTACATGGTTTGCCAAGCAAAGTGGTGTCAGACCGAGGGAGCCAGTTCAACTCCAGATTTTGGAAAAAATTATGTGAAAAACTGAAAATAGATGTGGCCTTATCCACTGCTTTCCACCCAGAGACAGATGGACAGACTGAACGACTGAACCAAACCTTACTTCAAACGCTACGTTGTTTATTGGCTGATTATTCTAGTGAATGGTTGGAAGCTCTTCCTGTAGCAGAGTTTGTTTATAATAATACTGAGCATTCAGCTCTACTTTGCTCACCATTCTATTTCTTGCAGGGGTATCATCCAAGAGCTATACCCATTTTGTTAGAAGATTCCCTGTTGCCTACAGTAACGGATAGACTAACGAGGTTAGGTGACATACAAGACAAAGCCAGGAAACATTTATTAAAGTACAAGGAAAGCATGAAAAGACAAGCAGACAAACACAGGTCTTAGGCCCCAATGTATAAAATTGGTGACAAGGTATGGCTCTCCACAAAAAACCTAAACATAGAGGGATCCCGAAAGCTGCAGCCACGTTTCATTGGACCCTTTAGTATAACTGCCATAGTAAACCCGGTAACAGTAAAATTAGATTTACCAAAAGAATATCCAGTACATACTACATTCCATGTGTCCTTCCTTAAGCCGTACAACTCAAAAACCCGACCTGAACCACCACCTCCACCCATACCAATTAAAGGAAATCTGGAATATGAAGTGAAAAGCATAAAAGACTCAAAAAGAATTAGTGGACGTCTGTTTTATTTAGTAGAATGGAAAGGATATGATGAATCTGAGAATTCATGGGAACCAGCATCATATGTACATGCCCCACAGCTGATTAGACGGTTTTATTTAAAAAATCCAGGAAAACCCCGTCCTGTAGGAGGGCCTTTGAGGGGGGCAACTGTTAGGGTTTGTACACAGCAAAGAGCATGTCCCCTCTCACTGCACTAGTGGGTTCTGTAATAGCTCCCTTTTAAACTTACTATTCAAAGCCTTTCTTGTTATCTCACCTTCCCCCCCCCCTAGGCTTCTGTGTATGTTGTTTAATGTGCTGTTTTGTTTACACATTGGGCCTTGCTTTTACCAAGGCTTCTTTAAAACACTCCTCCCTAGGCCATGTGTTAATCCAACTCATTTGCATAATAACTGAAACTCTGCACACCTTTCAAGAACATGTGCAGCATGTGAGGACCACACCCACCTCTTCGAACCACACCCAGCCCTGTCTATAAAAGGCATCCCCCGAGCCTCACCCAGTGCTTGTGCTCGTCTACCTCCCGCTTACCTGAGAACAGATCCCTCGGCGCTGGCACTCCTGCTCTTTACAGACTTTCTTTGACTTCAATTGGCGCAGCTGCTGGCTCTTCCTTCTTCCGGTTTCCGGTTCCTCCTTGCCTCAGCCTCTCTCCTACGAGTAACCTGCAAAAGAGAAAGAAGACAAGGTTAGACTGATCAGTATCTCTTGCCAGCAACAAGTAAGTGCAAAACTTTTTATTACCTGAGGGAGCTTTGACGGCAATTTCTGGATTCGTGTATAGACAGTTTGAGGCGAAGTGCCTTCCACGAGCATTGTGATTAAGGCTCTTTGTTGCAGGATTATTTTGCAGGACTTTGTGAAGCGGACATTGTTTTTTTTCATGGAACTTTTGGGAATCGAACAGTGGAAACCATTGACAGCAAGGAAAACAGTAAATCAAGGACTTGCACAAATTACATGCTGTATTTTGATGTAAAAGTACAGTATTTGTTTTATAAAAGATTCTGGAAATATGCGAAAAGTGAGTCTGCTATTGGGAATTTAGGCTTTAGTTATATTATGATGAATGTTTGATATTGGTAATTCTGATAACGGTATTTCTTTAATTTTTTAGAAGCTTAACAGTAATAGAAAACACATCCCAGAGCAGTAACACATTCCAAACCTGGAAACGAGAGACCAGGATCCAAGAGGCACCAGTTTCTACAGAAGTCAGAAAGGGCCGCAGATTTGTGCAGCACTTCAACAGTGGAAACGCAAGAACGGTGTTGTCTCTCTTTTTTTTATTTTATCCACTTCCCCCCTTCCCTTGAGCTTCTGTTCTTAGTGCACTGTTTTAAAAACTAGTGTGCTGGAACAAGCAGTTTCAGGGTGGGGTCGGATTGTCTTCAACCTCCATCAGAACTGAACAAGAACTCAGGTGAGCTGGGCTTTGACAGTTAGCTCCTCAGGGTAGGCTTTTAGGCAACATGCCTCTCTCCAGCCAGGGCTCCTGCAGGGTCAACTGGGCCCTCCTGGGATCAGGAGGGATTCTATTTTTTGTGTCCCCGAAGCAGGTAATCAGGAGACCAGCCACTTGTCCCCAGGAGGGCAGTTCAATTTTTTTCGGTGCCAGACAGGTTCCGGAGTCCTTGGGTCCATGCGTGAGTCTTCCAACAGGATTGAGGAGTTAGGAGTCTTCTTCCAGCAGGGCCTTCTTCTCCAGACGGATTCTTCGCAAGAACAGGAATACTCTGATGAGGTGGTGGCTGAGGTACCAGATTTATCCTGTGCACTAGCTGGTGATAGCAGAAATTTATCACGCAACCCTACCAATTTTCAAGCAGTCCCCGACTCCTTTCGCAGCACTTTGTTTTTGCATTTACTTTAAAATTATCAAGGAGGACAGGACTGGACAACACCTTCAGTCGCTGCTGCCACATTGCCAAGGTGCGTTGGGTGGGTACTACATGTGAGGTGGAGACCACTGCAGGCACATACTTGTCACAGTATTTTTTTAAAATCACATGCATATGTCTGGTGCACGATTGGGCAGTCATGGATGGGAACACACAACACGCATATCGCACATATACATTACTGTAATTGCGGTGTCATCATTCATTGCCAAATTAATGGTGGCACCACAATGACAGTACAAGCACACTTGTCAACCGTGTTCATTTTCAAGATTTTCAAATGAATCCCCATTGAAACCAGAAAGACGGTCATCCTAGCCATTGTCACCAGCAGACTAGACTACGGAAACGCCCTTTACGTTGCACTCCCCGGCCAGCTCCTCTACCACCTACACATCATCCATTACACAGCAGCAAGACTCGTCCTAGATCTCCCCCAGAAGGACCCACATCACCCCCCAGCTCAGAGGTCTTCACTGGCTAGCGGTGCACAAGAGAATCAAATTCCAGGTACTCATCATCGCTTACAAAGTCATCCACAACATCGGACCCAAGCTTATCAACCGCAGACTCTTCTTCCACCAACCAACCAGGTAGCTTCGTTCAACAACTCTTGCCATCACGCACCTCCTGGGAGTCCACTGCTTCTCCTAGCTTGCCACCCAGACCTGAATGACCTCCCTCCCACCACCTTCACACCTCGCACACCTTCCTCTACTTCAGGAGAAAGCTCAAGATATGGCTCTTTGAGGAGTAGCTACCAATACATAGGGACATCCCTGAGCGCCTGGATACCCTCCGGATGATAAGCCACACTTTAAAAATCCCATGATTGATTGATTAATTGATTGATTGTTCATGTGTGCACATTGCAAGGGGACCTGTACTGGTAAGGTTGTGCTACCTGTTGGGTATGTGAGTCAGTACGTGTACGTGTGTGTGTGACTGGATTGGGTGGTTGAGGTGGAGGGAGCTGGAGTGGGTGATGTAGTTGTGTCTGTATGTGTGTCACTTGCATGTGGGATCAATGTTGTTGTTTAAGTTGTGTTGCTGTGTGCAACATTCAGGTGAATGTTGTTGCAGTGTGTTGGATGTTGTTGTGATGTGTGTAGTTGTGCCTTGTGTGAGTGTGTTTGTGTAGCTGAGTGTGTAGTTGTGTTGGTTATTGTGGTTGTGTTGTTGTGGGTACAGTGTCAATAGTGTGTGTGTGTTGTATCATGGATGTATGGCAATGAGTGTGTCCGGTATGTACGGGCTGTGTGGTGTTGGAATGGCAATAGATGACGGTGTGTATATGGTGTGTTGAGTCGTGTGTTGTGCAGTGGGGCACATTTGGCTGAGGTAGAGTGCATGTGTGACATACCTGTATTCAATAGCTATTGCCATTGTCCATTGGGTCCAGCAAGGGTCACCCTCCGTCAGCAATCCGCCTGTATGACACCGCCTGCACAGCTGACACATCTAAATATGGTTGATGTGAGCCCGCCTGCTTGACGGCTAGGAAGGGCACTCCGTCGTGATGGTGTACGGCTCAGCCGCAATACATCTAAATACATCAGACAGAACACAGTTGACTTGACGGTGTTTTCGGGTATGCCGCCTACAAGGCTTGGCAGTAACACCATCAAAACCTAAATCAAGCCCTTAGCGTGCTGTAGTTCAGGGAAGAATCTGTGTCGCTTGACCTTGCAATGAGAACTTGTTGTTCTGCTTCCTCAGTTTACTTCCTGGTTCTGTGCTTGCACGTGGACAACTGGATTTCTCCTCTCATCTGCGGGGAACAGTGTAAAGGCAGGTGGAGAGGAGTCAAAAGACAGACCATACCACAAAGTGCCACAGACATCACAGCGCTAAGAAAAATCACAATAACAGCTGACAGTTTTCCTTAGAGAGCAAAGGGTCTTTGATGGCTTGGAGATACATTTGAAGGCTTCATGTCTACTTCTGTCAAGATAACTGCTGGTATCCAGGGGACTCTTCATGTTATTTGGGTGGTGGGTTTGAGTTTGGTCCCAAGGAAGGTCCACAAAAGATTTCCTCATCCCCACCGGACCGACCAGAAGGTGGTTGCTCCAGCTTACCTTTGTCTGCACCAACTAGTCTTCCTGGCTTCAGAAGCATGTTATATTTGCACAGCTGCTGGGACTGACAACATCGACGGAGCAGGCTGGGCTGGGGCAGAGTAAGCGCTGCCTTGTTCGCTGGTCTGTGTGTGCGGATCCATCACAACTCCAGCCTTCGGGCTGCCAGAAGCAGGCAACACTTGCATTGGACTTCTTAAAACTACAATGTGTACCTGAAACATTGGCAGGACTGCAACAGATACCTGGAGAATTGTGATCACCACTTCTGAATAGCCATACCTTTCTCCTGTTGGGGGTTAACCATAGTTCCCGAGAAGTGCCACAAGATTATAGCCTTACAGTCTCCTGGGGGGATCTATTTTTCTCTCTGATTGTGTCATCACAATATCTTTGGGCCTTTTAAAGATATTGGCAGAGGTGTTACTCCATTGCAACAGTGACGGATATCCCGCCCACCGACATCCAAATCCCATTGGATATAATGGGATTTAGATTTTGGGGGACAGGATAGCCCTCACCGTTGTGGTGGAGTAACCCCTCCGCCAATATCTAAATCAAGCCCTTCGCCTATAGGAGTCTTGAAGCAGCCTGAGACAGTATCAGCTGACTTCCGGAGTTAAGCCTTTGTGAAACCATGACTCAAACAAATCCACTAGATCCAAGAGCCTGTGGTTATTATGCCAGGATATAGCACCTTAGTGAGCCTTGCCTCACCCTGATCTCACCTTCAGTAGGTCCAGCAGCTGCTGGGAAGCTGTAAGAGCACTACTTGCTGTTTACACCTGTAAATACCAACCAGAACCCTCACCGGAGAACCTTGCACTCACAGGCACTTATAGGACGTCACATGAATTTCTACTCTCAAGTGTACTGTATCATATCCTTTGAAGAATGATGGAGCAATGTCAAATGATGCAGGGATCTCACCTGGTGCAGGGGTAAACTCATGTAAAGTGGTACATTTATTTTTTGTTTTCAAAGTGCACCTTGTCTTTAGATTGTTTTGGTAGAGGTTTCACCTTCACAGTTGTCACTGTGTGCTTGTGTTCAAAAGTTTTACCAGCAGGTTTGTGTTATGTGACAGCTCACCAAAGGTGCTGTGGCCCCAGTGCTCCTTTCTGATTGGCTGTAAAAGCTGCCAGTACTGATAAGGCATGTCACCTCTGCAAAGAGCTTAGTGAAGAGGAGATGTGTGTTTGTGTGTCTGTGCAATGACTACAATAAGGGTATCACAAACCAAACCCTAGAACTATTAACATTAGAATAAAGTTCATTATAGCTTTCTGCATAAGTGTGAACCATTATTGCACACGACACCCATCCATGACACTTGCATGCCTGAATACCATGATATCTTAGAACACCACTGATCCGAGGAGGAAACACAGTCTGGGTCAGGCTTCTCCAACGAGTAGCTCATGAGCTACTGGTATCTCTCCAGGTACCTGTAAGTAGCTCGCCTGTGTGCAGCCCATCCTACTAAATTAGACACTTTTGCTTGTTGAGTTAATATATATACACACCAAAATGTAGAGTGTATATTCGAGATGAAAATATGTTCATTTTCAGAACTCAAAAGCTGATATTTGGAGAAATATGGCAAAAATTCCAAAATATATTAAAAGTTGATATTTTAGTGATAAATCATGTGTAGTTGGGGAACAGTTTACAAATATGTTTGCCTTGCTGCAAGAGCACTGCAGCTATGGGGGTTACGTATTACCCATGTCGAGGCACTCCAGATTAACAACAAAGCCTTTTTTTACATTACTCCTGGCAACCCTGCCTGATGCACTGAGGTGTTCACTGGTAGTTATTTTGCATATGGTGGCACTAATGTAATATTGTCTGATGTGGTCACTATTACGCCACTAATAATATCAGTAGCTCTCAATAAGTTTCATTGAACATAAGTAGCTCTTATAACTGAAAAGGTTGGAGACTCCTGGTCTGAATAATGGTGCAAATGATGGAATACTAACTTGTTTAAGAACTGCAGCTTGACACTGAGTATGGAGTATTCACCACAGCTTGTAACAAACGTATGTAACTAAATGCTCGTTTTGTGGAGCCAACTCATTAAAACAAATCGACAACCCATTGTGTTAAATCGCTTTCAAATTGCTTAACTAATATGTGAAAGACTGTGTGATATGCATGGCTTCCTTGTCCATGACAACGCCGCTGATTTACTGTAATTTCCCATAAAATGTGAAATTGCTTCACAATGTATAACATCCATATTTATAGCAAATTACACAACAGTTTTGTTTGAGAAGCATTTGCAAACTGCGTGACAGTGGCATTAAAAAGCATCACAAGTGTAACCAATATAGGCACGAGAAGGCACTAAAGTTATGCATGACAAAATAGTGTAAAACACCCCATAAAATTGAAAATTACATGACAATTTATAACATCCATATAGGTATCTTTTGTACAACATGATTGCTTGAGGTGATGGTTGCACACCATGACAACGGCACAGAAAGCATGACAACTGGAATCTTTGGACAGTACATGTCGCTAAAGATTGTGAAATCCGACTGAGTTGCGTGACAGCGCCTCAGCAGGGGTAATAAAGCGCTATTTAAGTAAGCACACCATGGAGTAGCATGGACCGGGGGATGTCGGTGGCTAGCAGCTGTGTCTCTGTGATTGGTGGTGACTGTGGCTACTCGGAGTGGTTCACGAAGCCGTGGCCCACAGGGCTGGTCTGGCCCCAACACAAACCTATAGCTTCAGGAATCCTTACAGCTGATCAAATACATAGCAGTTAAAAAAAAACACTATTTCATGAGCACCAATTCACCAAAGGCCAAGGGAATCGGAAGTGACATCACACGCCATGCGACCTTTACGTTCGCTCACAAACACACGCGCTTAAACATACACACAATCACACAGACACACACTTTCTCGCATACACACTCTCAGCTGCACGCATGCACACAACACACATTTAAAAACATGTTTTACTTACCTCAGGTGCCAGGCAGGGTCATATTTGCAGCTAATTGTACCGTATTTCCATTACAATAATAGTGAATAGCATTTTATATATTCTTCATTACTACAGTAATATAAAATGACAAAAAAAACAAAGAAGTGGAGCCTCAACCGAGCTCCATAAGGACGAGCTGCCTGTGCGTTCCTGGCACTGATTTTGCCACCTCTGAGGCCAGGGGTCGCCAATGCAGTGCCAGGGGTGACGAGGCAAGCCAGGGGTTGCAGCTGCGACTCCCGGTGACCCCTGTGTGACGTCCATGCACTATACGTGACGTAGTCCATGGCCCTGCCTTGAAAGACTGCAGGGCTTTACGAGTCTCTGCCCTTGTGGCCATAATGGCTCCCGGCCTCTTCGGTCTTATGTTGATGCACATTGATAGGCACTGACGAAAGCTTGCCTCTAGCCCTCCAGGTACCACCACCAGGGGCGGCTCCTCCATTAGAGCGGAGGAGCGTCGCAGCCACCCCCCCTCCAGCGGCGGCAACTGCAAACCTTTTACAAAAAACTATAATAAACTATGTTTATTATTGTTTTTAGTCAAAGGGGCGGGGCCACGGGGTGACAAGCAGTGAGGGGGAATGCACAGCACTCCCCCTCAGAGCTCATATGTGTTTGTCCGGCTGTCTCCGGCCGACCAAACACACATGCGCACAGGGCTCTCTCAGGCCCAGAACACAGTTGCTGGGCTGGAGAGAGCCTGCACAGGCTCCCATTCTGCTTCGGAGCGCCCTGATTGGCCGCAGGGCAGGCTGGGAGCCTGTGCCTGCCTGCAGCCTGCAGAGGAGAGGAGCAGGGCGCGGCGCGGCAGCGGGAAGGTAGGGTTTTTTATTTTTTAAAATTAATTAAACTTTTATTTCGCTATCCCCCCCCAACATGGCGCCTCGCCCCTTCTGCGCGCCGCGAGCCGTCACTAACCACCACTGGATCATGTTACATGTCGTTACCTGTGCACATCCACAGAGTCATTAATTTAATACATGATAAATTGAATCACCATCCTGCTCCAGGTGTATCAAAACTTTAAAACTTTAATGGACGGCGTTGTAGGTTTATGTGCTAGAGATACTTACACCATAGGAGATGAAACGACTGACATAGATGAATAATTCCCAAAAATGAATAAAATAGCTTTGATCGCCCCTCCCATTTCACCCCTTATTTGTATTTCCTACAGTACAGTACAAAATGAGTGATCCACCACCAGGGGCCGTATTACATAAAGTCCCCAGGGGGCGGAAAGGGTGTTTGCCACCCACCTGCGTCAGACACAGGACCTACTTATCTTCAGGAGACATCTCAAGACATGGCTGTTCGAGCAGTAGCAGCACCTCTCCCCCCCCTTCAGTGCCTTGAGACCCTCACGGGTGAGTAGTGCGCTGTACAAATACTCTGATTGATTGATTGCGCCCACTTTGCATGCCCTGACGCACTTTAGTATTACAGAAAGGGGCGCAGACACTTTTGCGTCCCCTTCTGTAATACCGATAGTGCATCAGAGTGCATTCCCTCATTTGAAAGTCCCTAGTAAATATACCCAAGCCCTGTAAAGTAAATGCTACTAGTGGGCCTGCTGAACTCATTGTGCCACCCACAGAAGTAGCCTTTTAAAACATCTCAGGCGTTTCACTGCAACCTGGAGTGTAGGTTTAAGCTGCCATATTGACCTGGGAAAAGAAAACTTTTGTCAGGCCTAAACTTTAATTTTTAATACATGTAAGTCACCCTTAGGGTAGGCCCTAAACACTCATAAGCAGTCGCTGCTCGCTTTGTGTTAAAGGGGTGGGGCAGCGCGCAGGGAGCGGGAGGAGGGTAACAAAAACATTGAATAAAAAAAAATAAAAAACTTACCTGCACCTGCTCCTCTTTTTTGGTTGCCGCAGGCAGGCAGAGGCTCCCAGCTCAGACCAACGTTAGGATTGGCTGGAGCGCCCAGACAGGAGACTCCCAGGCAGACTTGGAGCCTGTGCCTGCTCTCTCGGTCCCGGCAACACAGTGCCGGGATGGAGAGAGAACAGTGCGCATGTATGTTTGGCCAGCCCGAGACGGCCGGCCACTCATGAGCACGCACTGAGGGGAGTGCACAGTGCACTCCCCTCGTCCCGTCATCCTCATTGGCCCGGCCTCATTAACAACAAAAGGATAATAAAAACAGTTTGTTATCCTTTCGTTGTTAAAGTTTTGCAGTTGCATCTGCTCTCAGGGGAGCAACATTCCTCCGCCATAGTGGAGGAGCCGCCGCTGCTCATAGGCCACGGTGCACTGCATTTAAAAAGTAGGACATTTGGGTTTAAGTTTTACAGGCTCTACCAGTGAAAAAACTCCTAAAGTCATTTTTCACTTGTGCAAGACCTATCTCTCCTATTGACTAACACTGGGTTACTTTATTGCATTTATTAAGGGATAACTTTTGATTGGGAGCAGGTGGAAATGTAAAATTTTAAATCCTCTTTAATCGCAGAACTGGGTTTCAAGTCACAATTCTGAAAATGCCACTTTTAGGAAGTTGGCATTTTCTCGTCCCAATCATTTGTGCTTTCATCTAGTGTCCTAGATCACATGACTGTGAATGACTCCGCTGTTGGGATTTGTGTATTCCTTTCAGACAGTGACACAAAGTGGATTATGTGTGAACAGAAATGGCCATCCTGCCAGGATGGTTGGGGGCAGAGCTGTATCCAGCCCGTCCAAAGGAATCTGACATTTTGTAAGCCCAGACTTCTTTGATCCTTGACAGGGGAATGGAAGAACTTCCCAGAGCAGATGTGGAGGTAGTATAGGGAATCCCACCACTTCAACAGCTGGCATCAGGTATAAATGGTGGACCTCCAGAACCACTTTTCAGTACACTCCTGGACCTGCGGACATTACCGTAGAAGGACTGCATTGTTCCTCACAGGGCTGCCCTGCTGCTTGTGGCCTGCCTTGTTCCCCGGAGGACTGGCATGCTGCCTGAATCCTGCCATGTTCCTCAGAGGATTGCCCTGTGCTCCGACCAGTTCAAGGTCCTTTCAGACACTCATCCTCTCTCCCTCTCCATCTGCTGTACTCTTACTCACTTTTTGACTCTTCTCATACTCTCATTGTCGCTTCTTGCCATTCTCTCTTGTGCTTCTTTTCACATTCACTTCACCTTGTTCTTGTGCCTGTTTTGTGCTTTGCCCCATCTTTTGTGCCTGTTTTGTGCCATGTCTAGGCCTTTGTGCCTGTTTTGTGCTCTGCCTCGACTTTTGTGCCCGTTTTGTGCCCTGCCTCATCTTTTGTGCTTGTTTTGTGCCCTGTCTTGTTTTTGTGCCCGTTTTGTGCTTTTACTTGTTTCTTTGCCAGTGGCTGTTTTTCTCCCCCGTTTCCCCCCTTGCTCAAGGCTCTCCTGTCTCCCACGCTTTCCCACATTTCTTCTCCCACCTCTCAATCAATCAATCAATCAATCATTCAGGAGTTATAAAGCATGGCTAATCACCCGATAGGGTATCCAGGCACTTGCAGGTCCCAGAGGCTTATTTGAACAGCCAGGTCTTGAGGGCCATTCGGAATTCCGAAAGTGAGGGGATGGTCTGGAACTGTGTGGGGAGGCTGTTCCAGGTTTTTGCTGCGACATGAGAGAAGGAGCGTCCTCCACTTCTGCTTCGGTGGATGCACGGAGTATGGGCAAGTGAAAGGGAGGAAGAGCATGGTCTTCTCGACGGTTGGTGGAAGTTCAGGCGATGGTTAATGTACGCGGGTCCTTGGCTGAGTAGAGATATGTGTGCGTGGGGCAGCATCTTGAATTGGCATCTCTTCTGTACAGGGAGCCAGTGAAGTTGCCTGAGGTGGGGTGCGATGTGGGCTTGTCGGGAAAGGCTGAGGATGAGTCTGGCTGTGGTGTTCTGTATGGACTGAAGTTTCTGTAGGAGGTGTGTGGCGATTCTTATGTATTGCAATAGTCCAGTCAGCTGATGACGAGGGCCTGTGTCACGGTGCATCTCATGTGTAGAGGTAGTCACTTGAAAATCTAATGTAGCATCTGAAAATTGAGGAAGCAGATGTAGGAGACAGTGTTGATCTGTGATTCCATGGTGAACTTGTTGTCAATGATGATTCCAAGGTTTCTGGCGTGGTCGGAGAGAGTAGGTGTGGGTCCTAGGTCTGATGGCCACCAGGAGTCATTCCATGTGTTGCTGCTGTTGCCAAAGATAAGTATTTCCATCTTGTCTGTGTTCAGCTGCAAGCAGTTGTTCTTCATCCAATCAGCGACACTTGTCATGCATCTGTGGAAGCTGGTTCTGGTGGGGGAGTCGTCGGTGAGTGAGAGGATGAGTTGGGTGTCGTCTGCATAGGAAATTTTATTGAGACTGTGGGATCTGACGATGTTGGCCAGCGGGGTCATATATGTGTTGAAGAGTGTGGGGTGGAGAGATGAACCATGGGGCTGGGAGACACTGCAGATGATCTCCTTGGGTTCAGACATGTGAGTTGGGAGGTAGATCTTTTGGGTTCTTCCAGTGAGGAAGGAGGTGAGCCATCTGAGCGTCTCCCCTTGGATGCCAATGTAGTGGAGTATTTTGATCAGCATGTGGTTGGATACGGTGTCGAAGGCTGCCGAGAGGTTGAGGAGGATCAAAGCTGCTGTTTGTCCTCGGTCGAGGAGGGTTCTGATGTTGTCGGTGACTGTGATCAGGGCAGTTTCGGTGCTGTGATTGCTGAGAAAGCCAGATTGGGAGGCATTGAGTAGTTGGTTCTGCACAGGTATGTCATGAATTGCTAGTTGATGATCTTTTCCAGTACCTTTGCTGGAATGGGAGCAGGGAGATTGGCTGGTATTTTTTGGGTTCGAAGGGGTCGGCGGAGGGTTTTTAGGTCGAGCATAGCAGTGCGCAAGCGCTGCTTTTCCGAAGAGTTGGTATGTAGCTGGGCTTTTAACCACGCACACTGCACACCCATCATTATCACTCGTTCATGGGCGTGCCTTTCAAAGTTCCTTTCTTTTTGTTGATAAATGCATTATGTTTGTCCCTCCTTAGGGTGGTTTTGTTACCGCCTTGGCTATCGCCCCTGCTACATGGCTAATTGAACTATTGCCAATATGTTTGGCTGCAAGCAAACTTCTTTTTCATTTTTGTGTCTCTTCAAGCTGATGCTCATGGCGGCCGTCAGCTCGCTTATGAGAAACTGTATTATTTTCATTTTATATTAGTTGTTTACTGATCATATCTTTGGTGTACGTTGTACTTATTTCTCTTTTATCCCCTTTCTTCCTCTCACAACAGCCTCAGTTTTAAGGGCACAGGCCGATCAGCCTGTGGTTTTGGAATATTTCATTCTGAGCAGCTCATGTTTTTGTTTTTCACTATGGGGGTACTACCAAACTGCTTAGAAACAGCGCACAAACCAAAACCCTCCACGGCTATCCGGAGCGAAGGGGTTGAGCCAGCCCCTGGTTTCAATCGCTTTCAGAAACACCTCTGAAGGGGAAAAGAGCTTTAACAAGAACAATCCCCATCTGTCCTTCCAGTGAAGTTTCCGCTGCTTGCCAGCCTTTCGTGTGAGCTTGTTACATTAGATACTAGTTCTGATCTGCCTAGTTCATGTTCCTTGCAGCAGGCACATTAACCTTCTGCGCTATCTTATAATTAGTCCAAGCATGCACTAGAGAAAAGTAAGTTCTCTCTCTCCATAAATAACATTAATCACCAGAGTTATTTTAACATTTGCATATTGAATGCAGTCTGTGATCTGCCTGCAGCACGTTCTTTGCAGCAGCCACATTAACCATCTGCACTGCCTTGTAATAATTCCAAGCTTCCTCTCTTGCTTACAAGGCTGTATTTAGTATGACCAAAAGAGACACTTGGGCAAGTCATAACAAAACGAAAATGAAAGCGCAACACAAACAATGGAAAATTTAGCCTGCTTTAGTATTCAGTACTTGTAAAAGTATATGCAGCATTTATTAGCGTGTGGTGTAAAGTGACAGCTGAGCCTAGAAAAAACATACTTTTTGTATATGCTAACAAGGCAATTATGGGTCTCGTAAGTTAAAAACATAAAGCTTATGGTTTTCCTAAAAAGGAAAAATAAAACAATGTTCTGGGTAGAGTAACAGCTGGACCTATAGAAGTCACACTTAGGTGGTCATTCCGACCTAGGCGGGCGGCGGTTGCCGCCCGCCCGTCGGAAGCCGCCTGAATACCGCCCCGCGGTCAATAGACCGCGAGGGGTATTCTGACTTTCCCGCCGGCCCAGCGGGAAAGCGCCTTCCACAAGGAAGCCGGCTCGGAATCGAGCCGGCGGAGTGGAAGGCGTGCGACGGGTGCAGCATCACCCGTCGCGCTTTTCAGTGTCTGCATCGCAGACACTGAAAAGCCTAGTTGGGCCCTGTTAGGGGGCCCCTGCAGTGCCCATGCCATGGGCATGGGCACTGCAGGGGCCCCCAGGGGCCCCAAGACGCCCGTTCCCGCCGGCCAGGTTCTGGCGGTAAGAACCGCCAGAGCCAGGCCGGCGGGAAGGGGGTCGGAATCCCCATGGCGGCGCAGCATGCTGCGCCGCCATGGAGGATTCCCCAGGGCAGCGGGAAACTGGCGGGAGACCGCCAGTTTTCCCTGTCTGACCGCGGCGTTAGCGCCGCGGTCAGAATGCCCTTAGGGGCACCGCCGGCCTGTCGGCGGTGCTCCCGCGCCCGTTGGCCCTGGCGGATTGTATCCGCCAGGGTCAGAATGAGGGCCTTATTATCTTCGCAGTGCTTAATTTGAGCAGGTGTGTTCCGGTGCAGGGCACAAAGAATTGTTGTTAAAGGGCCATCAGTTATTTTTCTGCCTCACTGATTTACTGTGGGCGAAATAAGCAATAATTTATTAGAAATGCAAACTCTAACATGTGAACATGCCATTCCGCTCCAAACTATAAACAAGTTGCCAGGGAGGAAGTTTAAACAGCAAGATGTTATCATGTTGTAGAAAACATTTTTGAACACAAGGACATGAATCACTCTGTACTCGTAAACATTGTGAAATACAGCAAATTAACGTAAAAGAGACTGCTGGGGAGACAAAAGTTTAACGTGAAAAACAAAAACACAGAGCAGAAACATTAGCATGTGTTTGTGAAAGGGCAGCATCACCCAGATGAAAGAGTGTCAACGACTGGCTGGCTTGCTCTGTAGACAGCAGCGATGTTATCAGATGCTATAAAACTTTGTGGAGTGAATCACACCTAAACAGCGTAAATTGCAGCCAAACACCATATGGGACCCACCAGTAAAACAACACGTAAACATAAATATTAAAATACACAGTTGTATTAATATGCAGGAATTAGCTTTTAAAACATATTTACTTTCCGTGTGGCCAATGTGTTCTGTGGTTCGACTATATTTTTAAATTGGAAATCGTGTATTTTGTAAGCACATATTTGCCTTCAGTAAACACAACGTTAGCGTGCTTTAATTAAGCTTTGCCCAATTAAAAGCTGATAAATAGCAAGATTGTCATTTTTTGCTGCAGATAGATGAAGAAGGTACATGGAAGTGCTTTAGTATTTTATGCAGGGCCACTGGAATTACATGCCAGGAAAAGATGAAATTATGAGGCAGGGTTGACCAATTTATGTGGCAAGAAAAGTCCGGTTATTAATTTACAGTGCCAGTAGTTCTAACTCAAGAAAATGCGAGACCAGTTGCAGTGCAAATGCTTGTTTGAGTAGTGGTCTGACTTTGCCGTGTTTCCAGGCATTGGGAAATGTTGCAGTGTTGATAGAGGTGTTGAACAGTGTAGTGAGTTCCTGGTCAATCCTTTGGTTTCCAAGGTTGAAGTAATGCAGCCATGGGTCTGTGGGAGCTTCCAAGTGGATGGATTTCGAGGAGGGTGATGTACTGGGTAGAGAGGATCTTCCAGGTGGTCAGTATGTGGTTTGTGTTGATTACAGTGGCGTATCTGCCGAGGAAGACCTTAGGTGTGGGTTTGAAGTTTCTGCATATGGTTTCAATCTTGTCGTGGAAGAAATGGGCAAGGTTGTCACACAGCTCCTGTAAGAGTGTGATGTTGTATTCGCTGGGTGCCAGGTTAGAGAATTAAAAGTTCCTTAGTGTTGTTGGCTCTCCTTATTTGGTTTTCCTACATCTTCCTTGTGTCTTCTCGTGCCTTCTGATTTCCATCCCTCCCTAACCCTGCCCCTGCACTCATCCTCCTACTAGGTCCTACTTAAAGGCAACAGATGCTCAACCATGCCACTGGCACATTGAAGGTGTATCAAAGGCAAGCCCGTCTGCACCTGTCCACGCTTGGAAAATGACCAGTGCCACAGACTCTGGTCTTTCTGACCACTGCCGCTACTCTTCCTCCAACTTGCAAGGACTCATCACTTTACACTGCCAGGACTGCTGCTCCTCACCTCTGGTCTGTTCTGGCCTGGAGGATTTGTAAAGCGCATGGATACCCGAAGGCCTACCAGCGCTGGTGCAGAGCTGCCCAACCGACAATGGACAGTAGGTGTTGAATGGCCACGTCTTTATGGCCTTGTGCAACAAAAGCTCATTAGTGACATGCCGTGTTTCAAGCGGAAGAGAATTCTAGTGTGGGGGCTCAGTACTGGAAGGACTGGCCTCCCCAGTGGGCCTTCCTTACCATTGAAATCTAAACCAACTCAGCGGAAAAGGATCTGAGCAGTCTGGTTGGAATATAAGGGGAAGCAAAATAACTTAGTAGGAGAGGAACTCTCCTGGAAAAGCTTTGTCCGGAATACACAAAGCTTTATATTGGATCCGCTGTTGGATCGGTAGCCCATGTAGGGCCTTAAGGGCGTTCTTCGTGGAATGTTGTCTTGGCAGACCCATCAGCAATCTGGAGGCTGCATTTTGCCACACCTGTAGCCTATTGATGACATAACCAGGTGAACCAGGATATAGGACGTTGCCGTAATCAAGCCACAAAAGAATAGGAGCCTGAATGATGATTATCCTTGCTGAGAAAGGACGTATAAAGAGGACCTCTCCCAAAAGTCTCAGTACTCCAAAGCATTGGGCAGCTAGCCTGTTAGCTTGTCACATCAGAGTGACGTTACAGTCCAGCTATATTCCAAGACTTTTTACCACTGTCTTCAGGCTCTGCAGACCTTGAAGACAGGCTTAAACAGTAGTCGAATCCCTTTACTAAGGAGATTACCTAAGACCATGATCTCAGTTTTATCCTCATTCAGCTTAAGCTTACTGGTAGTCATCCAGCTGGACACTGCTTGTAGACAGGCCGCCAGATTATGATGACTGGAATGAGAATCTGGCAAGATGGACATCACCATAAGAGACTGAAAACAGTCTGAATGAGTGCACAAGTCATGATAGGACCATTCTCATCGCTGCTTCTCATGCAGCATCACTCTTACACCAGCCGCCTTGTATGCCTCGCCCCATATTCCATGCATGCTCCTCAACACCAGATCTCTCTGAAAGCATGCCGCTGAGGTCTGGGACATCATCAGCACATACTTCCTGGACATCATTTTTCTCACTGAAACCAGGTTCAACCCATCATCCACCCTGGACACCGCCAAGGCCTTCCCTCCTGGCTACAAGATCTCCCACCAAGATAGACACCACAAACCTGGGGGAATTCTCGCTATCATCCACAGAGGTATCATCACATGCACCAGCCCTGCCAAGCACAAGGCATCAGGTGTTAGACTAACGCATTTCATTGTGGTGGTCTGCAACACTGCACTGAAATGCAGTCACATATAATAGCGCCTCCTCAGCTGTCAAGCCAGAGCGCTATTAGCACCAATGGCAGAAAGCTGTCTGGCTGCGGTCGGCAGTCCACACTGCTTGCGGCAGGCTTGGGGGCTAGCTCAGCTCGCGCAGTGATCTCATACTCCTTCCTCATTCACAAAATGCTCTGAAAGATTTTCAAAGGCTCCCCACACACACACGAGACGCACAGTCACCCAGGCCCTGATAACCAGCACACTTGACTACAGCAACGCGCTCTACATTGGCATCTCCAACCAGCTCACTCACAGACTCCAGACCATCCAAAGCACTGTTGCCAGATTCATGCTAGACATCCCCAGCAGCGCGCACATCACTCCCTACCGCACAGAAGTACACTGGCTACCCATCCAGAAACAATGCCACTGCAAGCTGGTCGTCCATGCCTCCAAGGACCTCGACAACACTGGACCTGAACACCTGAACGACCAACTTCAACTCTGCCATCCAGCGTCACAGCTATGTATTTTATTGTATTGTATTGTATTGTAATAGTATTTATATAGCGTTTACTACCCCTGATGAGGCGTTGAAGCACTTTTCGGCGAGTATCACGCTACTCCGGAACCCAAAAGGAATTAGTGCTGGATTAGTATAGGGGAATATGCGTACAGTTTCAGTATTATTATGAGTTAATTTGAACCGCGGATATGTGAGTTTGTTAGTTAGACTGACTGGAGTAATGGAGAGGTGGAGGAGGGAAGAATCCAGAAGTGCTAATTGGGAGTTTATGGTAATAGGATTTAGGCTTGGGATGAGTAAAGGGGGGGTGGAGGAGGGAAGAGTCTGTGGAAAGGGTTAGGGAGATCATAGTAGCAGGAGGGGTTTTGGATGAGTTAAAGGTGAGATAAATGAGGAAGAAATTAGTGGGGTTGTTTGGGAGATCATGGTAGTAAAGTGAGGTTTGGGTGAGTTAGATGTGGAAGAGGAGGGAAGAGTTTAGGCAGGGTTATTTAGAAGATGAAAGTAGTAGAATGGATTTGGGATGAGTCAGAGTGGGGATGGAGGATAGATTGATAGAGACATGACATATGGTGATGGGTAGACAAAGTGCGATATAAAATTAGAGCAGGGATTCATAAGTATCTAATATAACAACGTATGTAGGAGCTATGCAATGACTTATGAACATGTTAAGCATAGAATAACATACACATATATATATATACACACACAGACACATACATACAGACATGAATACACACACATACGCACACATATATGTACACACATATACATATTTAAACCATGAGTAAATATACATTAGTTAAACAGGTTTAAGAGTATGTGTGTAGTTTATTGTTATGACATAGTAGCAATACATATTTTCCAAAGAACTATATATAACTAGAATATACACATAATCAGATAAAAATATTTATCAACATAGACATATGCAGTGTATAGCTGTTTGAATATGGTGGTTATGAAGGAAACAGCCAACTCTTGAGTAGTTTTCTGAAGACAAGATAGTTTTCTGTGGCTCTTATAGTTGGGGGTAATGAGTTCCATAGTTTGGCTGCTTGAATGGAGAAGGGTGTACCACCTATAGTCTTTTTCTTGTATGGTGGTGTTCTAAGGCGGGGTGCCAATCTTGAGCGGAGGTTTCTATGTTGAATGTGTCTAACTCGCACTTGCATGTGTCCCATGAATTCACAAATGCCAGTAAGGACAGCGCCCCTTCTCCTACATCACCACCAAGACCTGGAATTAACTCCCTTATCACATCACAAGGCACCTTCGCTGCACAATTTCTGCAAGAAATTGAAGACCTGGTTGTTCAACTAGGAGCTCCACCTCACCTATGTTCTTGCTCCAGCACCAGGATACCCTCACTGGTGATAAGTCGTGCCATACAGTTCAACCTAAAATAATATAACATAACATATTTGACATGACCTTTCACCTTATGAAATCATCCAGACTCATGTATTCATCCATAATGCCCTATTGTGCATATCTCTAGATTCTGAGCTGTGTTTCCTTGTACAACTATTTCTTACTATAAGCTTTACTAGGAGAATCAGGCCCTTTATATTGTAATTGGGCTGGCACTCAGCTCACCTCTTCAATGTGTTCTCGCGTTACAAGCTCCAGGTTTTTTTTTTTTTTTTTAATTTGTATCTATACTTATCCATACTGTTTTTTTTGTTCATCTTATCACCTCTTTTTTACATTTAAAAAAACATTAACACAGACAATGAAAACAGGTTGTTTTCTGTAGATATGCATAAAAAGTAATTGCAATGGAAAACAGGGATCCTTACTGGGAATAACCCTCAGCATCCTTTTACTTTTTAAACAACTAATAGAACAAAATTAAAATAATATATTTTTCTTCTGGCCAATTACACTCTCGGCCTCATTTAGAGGTTGGTAGAGTGGAAAGAACTGCGGAACGTGGAGGTCCTCCTGTCCTTGCTAAAGTTACAGTAACACGTTGTGATCTCATTTTCTGTTTGTAATTTAAAGTGTGAAATCTATTTCATATCTTACTGAACCTTGACTATGTGACCAGATTCCATGTGTTGTGAAGATTCCAGTTTAGGCAGTTGCTGATGAACAGAGCTGTGCATTGGCTGGTGGTCCCTGTATTCCTGATCTCAAGAAATAAACTCATCTTACATTGCCTGGTTCCTTGAGCATTGAGTCTTTCCTTGAGAGTTGAGCCTTAACACAACTGCATTTAGAAGCAGGGAAACTGCTGAGTAACCGCAACAGAGCATCATCTGGCCCTGCTCACAGTAATCGTTGACCATGCATTTCATCTGCCGTGGACCACCTGATCATAGTGACAATTGCCCGATTGTACTTGGAGTCTTGAAGGCTCCTGATTTTCCCTCTCTGAGTACCCTGTGTGAGGAGTTGCAGAAACAGGAAGGGAAATTATAGAATGGCGCCAACAGTCAGGGAGAAAACACCCTGCATGTCAGAGCCATTTGTTTTCTCTGCACCAAAAGGTTTACTTAGTTTGTGCTTTAAACATGATGTCTGCTTGGAAAACCTGCAGGGGCGGCTCCTCCACTAGGGCGGTTGCCGGGTTGGAGAGACCAGGCAGAGGCTCCCAGTCTGCCTGGGAGCGCCTTGGCTGGGCACTCCAGCCAATCCTGAAGCTGCTCTGTCCAGCGTCAGGATTGGCTGCAGGGTAGGCTGGGAGCCTGTGCCTGCAATGACGGAGGAGAGCAGAGCAGATGGAGCAGTCATACCCCACCCTGCCCACCACACGCCACGCGCCGCACCAACCACCCTTTTTCCTCCTGCGAACCTGAAAAACCGGAAGTGCATTAAGTGGAGCTGTGGTGGTGACTGTTCTTTCCACAGCACAGAGATCCCTGTTGAGCTGATGGGGAGCTTGAAACAGGGCAGACGGTCGTCCTGCTCATTATCCAATTACTATCTTAGGCCCATATTAATACTTTTTTTGCACCGCATTCGCGTCATTTTTTGACGCAAAAGCATCTCAAACTTACAAAATATAATTGTATTTTGTAAGTTGCGCCACTTTTGCTTCAATAAATTACCCAAATGCGGCGCAAAAAAGTATAAATATGGGCCTTAGTCTCTTGTACTCCAAGCTGAAAAATGTAGCCCCTCTAACTGCTTCCAGAAAGCAATTTGCTGCGTCTTTTCCATAACTGCTCGTCTTCTATGCCGTTGATCTCCTTACTGCCCAACGTGCTTCTCTCCCTGTCTGTTGCATGATATATTGCTATCTTTCAGAGAGGTTAGAGCCCCCCCATTGCCTACCATTGGTTGTGTCATTGTCACTCTCATTTGCTTGCTTCTTATTCGTTAGCCGTGTGGGTGTTTCTTCTTCTTCTTGTGTTTGTCCCATGCCTGGAGCATGGATGCATTACTACGTCCACTGCTCACTTTTTCAGGTGCTGCTTTTTTTGTTTTCTGTTAAATGCTCTACGACAGTGCATGTTTTTCTTGCTGTCTCTCTTGTGTGCTTCTCTCCCCCACGCCGCTTTCCATGCTTCTTTCGCCCGCCTCTGTGCCTCTCCCCCACTCTAATCATGTTGGCTCCTCACACCCCTTGTGTGTTGCTTCATCCCTCCACCTGCACAAAGCATTGATGATGCAGTGCCACATCGCTGCAACCAAAGCCAACAGATTCAAAAGGCATGCCTTGTTGGCTTTACCAATGTTTAGTTAGATATACTGCCCACTTAGCTGCTGCTGTGATGTATTGTCACTTCAAGTTTTGCACTTACCATTCCCAATGTGTCCTTGAAGTACTACATTGCCTTTGTTCTCTCTAGTTAATAACACAGGCGTCTTCATTACAGGAGTCATATCATGAATATATTGTATCAGAGTGGGGGATATGTTTTAACTCTCGACTGAAATGTTTTGGATAGAAGGCCCAATGTAACTCAGAATAACCAAGCCAGCGTTGGTAAAATAATTCAGTGGATGAATTCCCCTGCTGCATACATTTGTGTATAACTTGCGGTCACATTTTCATGGCCTGAATAGGGCTGACTCAGTTCTTCATCCTTCTCAAGGCTATAAAATAAAATCACAAACAAGTCTATTGGACAACTGCATTTGAGTCCCAAACTTCAGAACAGTCTGCAGCTCTCAACATAATGGGACTCCGTGTGTTTTTTTTCCCTGATAATTATTACATTTGAATGTACTCACAGGCAGTTAATATGGGAGTGATTATTGTGGTCGCTTTTCTAAAAAGTTACTTTGAAAAAAATCTAGGTTTATTACAGAGTTCCCTCTCATGTTATACATGTTACAATAACCGTCTCGCTTACTTAAACACAGACGCTTAATGCAATGTTTTGGTCCCGCTTTTATTTCGCGCCAACCTATTTGAATTCGGGGTTTTTATCCCCAAACAAAAACATACCATCAGGGACTATTTTTACGTAGTACGTGAGCGGATGTCATTTTATAGATGTGACGAGCTGGAAAAGTCTTGTAAAAAGGTAGGATCCAGACAGCGCCCCCAGTACCCCACTTCTAAGGTGGGTCTGAGACAGACACGCGCGCCTGAGGCGTAAAAGCCCGACACACCTGCCCCTTCCGGGCCGCGAACCCCCTTCTCCCCACAGGCTGTGTCTGGGGCGGAGCGAGGCACAGAGGGGCCTGTGTGTCCTTCCGCCGCAGTCACATGCCCCATTGATAAGCCAGTAATTGGCGGCAGGCCGTTCATTTCCATCAGAGGAAGCATGGCTGGGCCCCATCATGGCTTCCATTCTTCTCGCCTCCCTCCCTCGCTAATTGACAATTACATGCGGTCCAAGCGTCCCTTCCGAGCCCACCCCTTCCTCATGGAAGACAGCTAAATAAACCTCCCCTCGGAGGGCCAGGGTCAAAGATACTGGCTGTGAGTGAAAGGCGGAACACCCACCCCGGGGGACCTGCATCGCCCAAGGCGGAAGGGCCACTCAAGGCCGCATGGGCCAGCTGGACCGGGAAGGCATGCCATTCTCCACGCTGGCAAAGGTCTTCATAAAGTAATGCCCCCGGGGCCGGTGGGCCCCCAGTGGGCGCCTTCACCTTTTGCCCTGGAAGACTCTCTCAGTTGATAGTACAAGGTTCAAGCGCATGTCACCGAGCCATGTTGTCAATAGGGCCCACTGTGGGCCTCCAACTTTCCAGACAGTGCAATGGTACTGGCCGTCCAGGGCAACAGTTATGCATGGTAGAGTTTTTGTTGTAGGACCACTATTCAGAACCAGAGGACCACACTGTCTCTTCCTGGCTGTTGGGACGGGAATGTCTCCTTCATGATGCACAGTAATGTTTCCTGCACGGAGCGCCCAAGTATCTGTTATCCTGTTTTTTTGTTTTTTTTTGGGGCCATAGCCCATGCTAATCTATTGTGTGTGAGAGGAGACCTGGTCCTGTCCCTCGATGTATGTGTGGTTCTCGACCTGGCCTGGATCCAGAAGGATACACCAAGTGTGCTCTCCTTAGTGGCAGTGGACAACCATCCCTGGCACAGGTTCTAGCATGTAGGGTGATGGGGGCAGCATACCATGTTTTAATGATCCTATAATTGTGACCAGACATTTTCATCCATGTCATTGAATTGCTGGCCTACCGGCCCAGCCGTGTGAAGTTCTACTGCTGCATCTTAACTCGGGTCCTGATACTGATATTCCATTACATGTGTGGCTGTATCTATGTATGTACTCTGTGCGATACATGGATAGTGCGCCTGAGTGCACCGGAGAGAAGGAAGACTGTGGGTTCCATTTTGGAAGCCTTTGGCCTGTTCATGTGCACAAGATGGAGGTGTGTTCACTTTCCCAGACAGTCAACGCTTACTGCTGCCAATCCTGAGACCGCAGGGAGGCGACCTAGACGATGAAGTGGGAGCCGAGGAAACAGTGCAGCCCTCTAGGTCCTTTTGCTGCCGAGAGTTGTTTGCTCGTCGTCCTCAGCACTACTATTTGGGAGTGTGGGACTGCAGTCTCTGTTGTCCAGAGTGTAACGGGTCCTTTCGAGGAGGCCAGCCTTTTCCCTGTCCTCCTGATCACTGCTTGTGTGGCTGTTGGTAGCCAGATGCAGAATGCTCATGAGCAGATCACTGATGAAACCTGCTTGCTGCTGGTCCATGGCGTTTGCCTGAAGTCTGCCCAAGCAGACCGCTGCTGTCGCAGCTCATGGAACTTACCCCAAGTGTCCTGAGCGGTCTGCACCACTGAAGAGTTAACTATTGCTTGACTGATGCCAAGCCTATAATATTTGCCCAAGTGTGCCCGAGTGGACTGCATCACCACCTCGACCCTGGGAAGGTCCGTCTAGCTGAAGCTAACCCACCTCCTCACAAACAGCACAACTAGGGGAAGGATCAGCCCAAGACCAGTGGTCTGCAACTTCCCCCTCACTCACTGTGTGCCCGGAAGATGGTCAATGCTCCTGCTGGCAGCTCCCTTCTGACTTTGTCACATGGCCCGGGATCTGCTCCAAGGATGGAAGTAAGGGTCGAGGCAGCGCATTTCCCCAAGTGGAGGCAGGACACAAATTGGTACATGCGGAGCCCTATCTGAGGCCTACCATGAGTACTCACTATTGGTGAGAAACCTGACTGGGAGTCTGAGGGCACAACTCTGCCTTAGGAAAAGGTGGGGGGCAGACACTATGCCTGAGACCCACATCAGATTTGCCTTATCATGGAGAGAAGGAGGGGAGATATAGGGTGAGCATTGGCGGTACCTCTCCCCGAGGTACGGTGTCCCAGAGAACAGTGCCAGAGACTCTGAGTACCTCCATATTGTAGAGTCCAGACTACGTTTTAAAGTCTATTAAAGCTCTTCGCTCCTATAAAGACAAGTACTGGGCCGATACAGTCCGTTGTTACTTTGTTGGGTGTTTGTTGAGTAATGAGCTTGTGGTTCCCTCACACTAACTCACTGAGAAGTCTGTGACTGCTCATCATCACTACCACTGAGAGTCAAGTGATGAAGGGGTTGTATTTGGCACAGTTGTCAGAGCCACAGTAAGACAGGCCCTTGCAAAGGAGTGTCACATTACTCCAACCCCAACACTTGTGGTCCAGTACCCCCCTGCAGCCACAAAAGGGGGGAGAAACTAGTGTTTTTGGCTAATGCACTCAAAATTAACTTGATTCTTATACATTGTATTGGAATTTTCCTGGAGCTTATTGGCTCCAGTCAATGGGAAATGATCTACCTAGGATGGGTAAACGTTTGATTCTTTACAATGATTTTCAAAGCTGAGACCTGTAGGCAGCACGCCCCTCGGGTATTGGATGTTTAGTCACTGAACTAACTTCCTGGCTCTAACAGGAAGCCATATTCTTCCATGAAAGAGATGGCTTTTGCACGTACCGCACATTCATTGATCACACCCATCTCTTGACTGAGTGCAAGCAAAAGTGAAAGGGCCTGTGTGTAACCAGTGCTTTAAAGGTGATTAAAGGCCCATTGCATTACATTGATATCATACAGGGCACCATTGGGGAGGGGTGGACCATCCAACAGGCAGCTGTGTACACTGCTGCCCCTCCAGGGTTCAATAGGCTGCTGAGACAGCAAGTCTTGCCCCCTGGGTACTAGGACTGCTGTGCCCGTGTATATCTTTGCTGCTACACCTCTGCTGTTGCTGGGCTTGGGTACACAGTACAGCACTCCAGCTGTAGGTCTTGTGTACAACCCCCATCTACTGGGGTTGTGTAGACAATGCAATACTTCTGTAGCTGAGCTTGTATGCTCAGTGCACCACTCCAGTCACTGGGTTTCTGTATGTGGTACACCACAACAGCTGCAGGGCGTATGTCCTTAGTACACAACAGCTTCAGGGATTGTGTATCTGTTCAGCTGCTTTGCACGTACACAAAGTACACTACTGCTGCTGTGGGGACTGTGTACGTAGCACACTACGAAAACTACAGGGCTTGCGTACAATGTGCACTGAACCAGCGGAGAGCTGGTGTACACAGTACGCCATTACAGCTGCTGGGCTTAGGGACACCCCAATAGCTGCAGGTCTTGTGTATGCCTCTGCTCCTGCTGGGCTTGTGAACACATTACACCACTGTAGTTGCTGGGCTTCTGTAGACTGCGCACCACAACAGCTGCATTGTGTGCACAGAAGACCACTCTAACTGCCGGGCTTGTGTACACCTCTCCAGTTGCTCCATTTTTGCACACAGTACACCACAACAGCTGCAGGGCTTTTGTACCCAGTACACTAAAGAGCTGCCGGGCTCTTGTGCACAGTACAACATTTGAACTGCCGGGCTGTGTACCACTCCAGCTCGCGGACTCCACAGTACACCACTTCTGCTGCAGGGCTTGTGTATAAAGCACACAAGAGCTGCAGGCCTTGTGTGCATAGTACACTATTACAGCTGCTGGGCTTGTGTGCATAGTACACCACAACAATTGCAGGGCTTTGTACACAGCACACTATGAGAGCTGCCGGGCTCTTTTGCACCTTACATCACTTGAGCTACTGGGTGTAGTGTCTTAGAACTGTACGTGTTAGGACCCCATGACTAGGGGTGGATTTATGAAGGACATTATGTAATCAATTTGGGGAGGTGGCAAGGTGCGGTCTTAACAGTTATTGGGATACTGAGAGTTCAGCTGAATATTGTTCGCAGATGAGTAAAGATGCTAACTACATGCTTCATGTGTGGTGTGTTCTTGTGCATGCTACCGGGCTGTAGACGCAACACTGGGCATTTGTAAACAGCACACCACTACAGCTGGTAGGCTTGTGTCCAGAGTACACTACCCCAGCTACAGGTATTGTGTACATAGTACACCACACCAGCTTGTTGGCTTGTGTCCACAGTGCACCACTTCAACTGCAAGGCTTGTGTATACATATGGGAATCACATCACTCAAGGTGTAAAGCAGTGGTCTTCAAACTTTGTTATGCTGAGGCACCCGAAGCACAACGTTTTGGAATCAGGCCCCCCCCAAACCTTCAGACGGGGCAAAAGGAGTTGAGGATAAGGATTACTAAACTGTTGGCAGATTGGTGTAGGAGGCTGGACTGGCTTGTAGTGAGTACCAAGGGGTACTTACACCTTGCACCAGGCCCAGGTATCCCTTATTAGTGTATAGGGTGTCTAGCAGCTTAGGCTGATAGATAATGGTAGCTTAGCAAAGCAGCTCAGGCTGAACTAGGAGACGTGTGAAGCTACTACAGTACCACTTAGTGTCATATGCACAATATCATAAGAAAACACAATACACAGTTATACTAAAAATAAAGGTACTTTATTTTTATGACAATATGCCAAAGTATCTTAGAGTGTACCCTCAGTGAGAGGATAGGAAATATACACAAGATATATATACACAATAGCAAAAATATGCAGTATAGTCTTAGAAAACAGTGCAAACAATGTATAGTTACAATAGGATGCAATGGGGAAACATAGGGATAGGGGCAACACAAACCATATACTCCAAAAGTGGAATGTGAACCACGAATGGACCCCAAACCTATGTGACCTTGTAGAGGGTCGCTGGGACTATTAGAAAATAGTGAGAGTTAGAAAAATAACCCTCCCCAAGACCCTGAAAAGTGAGTGCAAAGTGCACCAAAGTTCCCCTAAGGACAAAATAGTTGTGTTAGAGGGAAAATGCAAGGAAAACACAAATCAGCAATGCAACAACGATGGATTCCTGACTGAGGGTACCTGTGGAATAAGGGGACCAAGTCCAAAAGTCACAAGCAGCTCGGAGATGGGCAGATGCCCAAGAAATGCCAGCGGTTGGTGAAAAGAAGCTCTTACTAGGCTGAAGAACTGTGAATACTGCAGGAACGACAAGGGCTAGAGACTTCCCCTTTGGAGGATGGATCCCCCACGCCTTGGAAAGTTGTGCAGAAGTGTTTTCCCGCCGGATGGACGCCAACAAGCCTTGCTACACGCAAATCGTGCGTTTGGCGTTTTTGGACGCTGCTGGGGCCCAGGAGGGACCAGAAGGTCGCAAATTGGACCTGCAGAGAGAGGGGACGTCGAGCAAGACAAAGAGCCCTCACTGAAGCAGGTAGCACCCGGAGAAGTGCCAGAAACAGGCACTACAAAGATGCGTGAAACGGTGCTCGCCGAAGTTGCACAAAGGAGTCCCACGTCGCCGGAGACCAACTTAGAAAGTCGTGCAATGCAGGTTAGAGTGCCGTGGACCCAGACTTGGCTGTGCACGAAGGATTTCCGCCGGAAGTGCACAGGGGCCGGAGTAGCTTGCAAAGTCGCGGTTCCCAGCAATGCAGCCCAGCGAGGTGAGGCAAGGACTTACCTCCACCAAACTTGGGCTGAAGAGTCACTGGACTGTGGGGGTCACTTGGACGGTGTCGCTGGATTCGAGGGACCTCGCTCGTCGTGCTGAGAGGAGACCCAAGGGACCGGTAATGCAGCTTTTTGGTGCCTGCGGTTGCAGGGGGAAGATTCCGTCGACCCACGGGAGATTTCTTCGGAGCTTCTGGTGCAGAGAGGAGGCGGACTACCCCCACAGCATGCACAAGCAGGAAAACAGTCGAGAAGGCGGCAGGATCAGCGTTACAGAGTTGCAGTAGTCGTCTTTGCTACTATGTTGCAGGTTTGCAGGCTTCCAGCGCGGTCAGCGGTCGATTCCTTATCAGAAGGTGAAGAGGGAGATGCAGAGGAACTCGGCTGAGCTCATGCATTCGTTATCTAAAGTTTCCCCAGAGACAGAGACCCTAAATAGCCAGAAAAGAGGGTTTGGCTACCTAGGAGAGAGGAAAGGCTACTAACACCTGAAGGAGCCTATCAGCAGGAGTCTCTGACGTCACCTGGTGGCACTGGCCACTCAGAGCAGTCCAGTGTGCCAGCAGCACCTCTGTTTCCAAGATGGCAGAGGTCTGGAGCACACTGGAGGAGCTCTGGACACCTCCCAGGGGAGGTGCAGGTCAGGGGAGTGGTCACTCCCCTTTCCTTTGTCCAGTTTCGCGCCAGAGCAGGGGCTAAGGGGTCCCTGAACCGGTGTAGACTGGCTTATGCAGAATTGGGCACATCTGTGCCCAACAAAGCATTTCCAGAGGCTGGGGGAGGCTACTCCTCCCCTGCCTTCACACCATTTTCCAAAGGGAGAGGGTGTCACACCCTCTCTCAGAGGAAGTTCTTTGTTCTGCCATCCTGGGCCAGGCCTGGCTGGACCCCAGGAGGGCAGCTGCCTGTCTGAGGGGTTGGCAGCAGCAGCAGCTGCAGTGAAACCCCAGGAAGGGCAGTCTGGCAGTACCAGGGTCTGTGCTACAGACCACTGGGATCATGGAATTGTACCAACAATGCCAGGATGGCATAGAGGGGGCAATTCCATGATCATAGACATGTTACATGGCCATATTCGGAGTTACCATGGTGAAGCTACATATAGGTAGTGACCTATATGTAGTGCACGTGTGTAATGGTGTCCCCCGCACTCACAAAGTTCAGTGAATTGGCTCTGAACAATGTGGGGGCACCTTGGCTAGTGCCAGGGTGCCCTCACACTAAGTAACTTTGCACCTAACCTTTACTAGGTAAAGGTTAGACATATAGGTGACTTATAAGTTACTTAAGTGCAGTGTAAAATGGCTGTGAAATAACGTGGACGTTATTTCACTCAGGCTGCAGTGGCAGGCCTGTGTAAGAATTGTCAGAGCTCCCTATGGGTGGCAAAAGAAATGCTGCAGCCCATAGGGATCTCCTGGAACCCCAATACCCTGGGTACCTCAGTACCATATACTAGGGAATTATAAGGGTGTTCCAGTAAGCCAATGTAAATTGGTAAAATTGGTCACTAGCCTGTTAGTGACAATTTGAAAGTAATGAGAGAGCATAACCACTGAGGTTCTGGTTAGCAGAGCCTCAGTGAGACAGTTAGGCACCACACAGGGAACATATACATGCACACCTATGAGCACTGGGGCCCTGTGTGACAGGGTCCCAGTGACACATACATATAGGCCACAAACCTATGAGCACTGGGGTCCTGACCAGCAGGATCCCAGTGACACATAACAAACATACTGAAAACATAGTGTTTTCACTATGAGCACTGAGGCCTAGCTATCAGGATCCCAGTGAGACAGTGAAAACAGTGACAAACACCCTGACATACACTCACAAACAGGCCAAAAGTGGGGGTAACAAGGCTAGAAAGAGGCTACCTTCTCACAATTGGGAATTCCACTGGGGACCACATTCTGTTCTCCCTCATCAAAACCAATTCTGGACCTCCTTTGGCATGTGCCATCCTGGCCTTTCTCTACAAAGTCGCACCCTGAACACTCTGTAAATCCCCACCAAAACTCAGGCCCAGCTACACAAATATTTTGCATCTGGGTTGTGCTACATTTTGAATGTAGTCCGATACAAAATCCAGGTTGGTACTTACAAACCACAGCAAATGGAGATTTCCATTGTTTTGTAACCAAAAGTAAAGCCGTGCAATCCAATCCAGCACCCTCCCCCTCTAAGTCTTATGCTGGTGGTTCTCTTCAAGGCTATCTAGGACCCTAGTAAAACACCCAACATCCAAGGTTTCTATCTGGATAGTTTTGTACCAGTAGGATCAGTATTTTAATGTCCCTATTAAAGTGCTATTACGTTTACCCAGGGCCTGCAGCACTCATTGTGCTACCCACCTAAGTATTTTAATGTCCTGGTTGGGTCACAAATTAAGGAAATCACCAAAAGTTGGCCTTTTTTCCCTTGTCTTCACATGTTTTAAACAGTAAACATAATCAATCAATCAAGGATATATAAAGTGCGGCAAATCACCTGTAAGGGTATCAAGGTGCTGAAAAAACAAGAAGACAGCAGCAAGAGCGATGCAGCAGCGTGCGGAGAGCTGGGCCTGGGACCCGCTCAAGGGGGGTCACGCTTCGACCTCCAATAAGTAGGTCCCGGGAGGAGAGAGAGGTGCTGGGAGGCAGTGGGTGGGGCTCGGCGGGAGCCCGGAAACAACAGGTGGTATGCCGGAGTGTACTCGCATCGATTGGAGAGGCAATACGGAAGTGATTGACACAAATAGATAAACGGAGAAAAACTAAAAGACAAGCTATGGTGGCTAACTTAATATGAAGAGGAAGTTCATGACAGAACAACTATCGTAGATTGGAAACAAGTAATCTATTAATAAGCGAAGCCCTGATGAAGTCTAGTGGGAGATATCCCTAACGAAACACGTGTTGGCTTAGTGTGGATGCCGGAAAGGCTTATTTTGGACTTTGAGAAGCTGCAAGGCTCGGTGTGGATGCCGGAAAGGCTTATTTTGGATCTTGGCTCGGTGTGGATGCTATAAAGGCTTATTTTGGATCTTGGCTTGGTGTGGATGCCGGAAAGGCTTATTTTGGATCTTGGCTCGGTGTGGATGCCATTAAGGCTTATTTTGGATCTTGGCTTAGTGTGGATGCCGGAAAGGCTTATTTTGGACTTTGAGAAGCTGCAAGGCTCGGTGTGGATGCCGGAAAGGCTTATTTTGGATCTTGGCTCGGTGTGGATGCCATTAAGGCTTATTTTGGATCTTGGCTTGGTGTGGATGCCATAAAGGCTTATTTTGGATCTTGGCTTGGTGTGGATGCCGGAAAGGCTTATTTTGGATCTTGGCTTGGTGTGGATGCCATAAAGGCTTATTTTGGATGTTGGCTCGGTGTGGATGCCGGAAAGACTTATTTTGGATCTTGGCTTGGTGTGGATGCCGGAAAGGCTTATTTTGGATCTTGGCTCGGTGTGGATGCCGGAAAGGCTTATTTTGGATCTTGGCTTGGTGTGGATGCCGGAAAGGCTTATTTTGGATCTTGGCTTGGCGTGGATGCCGGAAAGGTTTATTTTGGACTTTGAGAAGCTGCAAGGCTCGGTGTGGATGCCGGAAAGGCTTATGTGTGGACTTTGAGAAGCTATACACAAATTATACCACAAGATTTGATTTGATGATGACCCCATAAGGCCTGACTTCAACACTGAGTAGTCACAACATGTATCATTTTAGAAGAGTTATTAGGAATGAATGAACATTATGTAATAAATACTGGTTACATATTGCAAGATATATACATTGTAAATTAATATTAGCTGGATGTGTGCCTGAGTATAACTAATTGGTATGCGGGAGTGGCAAGGAGAAAGCACACAAAAATGCAGGAAAGGCAGGGAGAAGGCACCAAAAAAATTGGGTGCAAAGCAAGGAGAAGGCACCAGGAAATCTCTTCTATTTCCTTGCGCCATTTTTTGGCCTCTCTAAGGGGGAAACGCCCTCTTTGCATACATTATGCCTGGTGCAGGCATAATGTAGCACAAAGGGTTACAAAGTGGCGTAATGCATGCATTGTGCCACTTTGTAAATATGGCGCAGCGGTTTTGGCCTTCTAACGCCACATTAGCATCAACAAAATGACACTAATGTGTTGTTGGAATGGTTCTAGGGGCTCTTAAATATGCCCCTAAATGTGATACGAAAAATATTTTTTGCAACATTCAGCAGTGCAGATTAGGGCTGTAGTCAGATGGCACACAGAAGTCAAGTTATTTTGTAATGATTCATAGTTTTGAAGAATATGCTCAAAATGCCAGGGGTTGCGGAAGTGACATCACTCGCCCTTTGACCCCACTTTCACTCACACACAAATTGACACCTACACACAGACTCTCTCACACAAACACTCTCACCTGCAAGCACACAACAAACATTTAAAAGCATTTTACTTACCTCGGCAGCCAGGGAAGGGTCATTGCCTGCTAATCGTACCGCATTTGTATTACACTATTAGTGAAAATGTTATTATTCACTATTAGTGTAATATAAAATTGACAAAATAAAGAGAGCGGAGCCCCAACTGAATCTTCCACTGTGTTCCTGCCAGTGAATCTGCCATCTCTGAGGACAGGGGGTCGCAAAGGGCAAGCCAGGGGTCACAGTTGCGACCCCTGACGACCCCTAAATGAGGTCCATCCATTATGTGGCTGTGGACGGTCTGCCCCCCCCCCCCCCCGCCCCGATCCGCCCCCCCCCCCCAGTAAAAAACAGTATTATGATTTGAATCCTGGTGCAGGCAGCTGTCCATCGCTGGGGCCATAGGTTCAAATCCATGCACATTTTCTGACTTTTTCCTCCATATGAAGCAAGACTAAAAAAGGAAGTATTCTGTTGGGCGTGGTGAACTCAGAAGCCTTATTACGAAGCTCCTTGAGGTACCTTGATGAAAGCAGCGCTATGTGAAGTCTTTAGTGCTCCAAGGACGGATTTTGTCCAGAGCTCCATTGAGCTGAGCAAAAAACTCCGAATTTCTCCAGAAGCCGGTCCTTCTGAAACGACCTCAGATCTGGTTCAGTGACCCAAAGAAACCCCATGTCCCGTCCTAAGGAGAGGATGGAATGTCCCGACATAGAGGCAATGCCCTCGTGGCCTCAAGATGAGCGTCAGATTAACTCCACCGTGAAAGAGTCTAGACTTGGGGTGCGTCAAGCGTCAGTTTGACGTCAGTAACCTAAGAACTTTGTCCAGTGTTTTTTGGAGAAAAAGGGGGCTTTTTCTCGGTTTGTTTGGTCATGAAAGTCATCTCTGCAATTGAGTTAGAGGAGGAATGGTGCTGCAGGCCACCGGCAGAATCTGATTATCCTGGATCACCAACAAGTCAAGTAGACAGAACCAGAGACGTTTTGAGGCATAGGCAAAGGGGGCTCTGGCCCAGGGCCCCAGACTTTCAGGTGCCCCCATGATAGAGCCAGCTCTCTTCTCCACGCAGTCCTGTCCCGAGGAGCTTGAATCAATTTTTAAGGGGAGATTGTTTTAAATGCCATTTTCATGTAATTTATGTTTGAAACGGGTAATGTTTCAGAATCTATTACTAACATTTTGCAGAGAAATGTTGTGTTTGTTTATTAACACCATGCAACATCCATAAAAAAGTTTCTTTTAGATCAAAACAGGACCTCAGGTATGAGAAATGTCATTGGGTAGCAGAAATTATTTGCAATAATATTACTGAGCTGCTGCTGTGTTACAATATTGAAAAACACACATCCCTATCCCTGGATATTAGATGGAAACACGTTTAGAATTTGGAGCAGAGTGTCTGTGCAGTGTTAGTGACCTGGCTAAAGAGGGCATGAAAATACTGAAATTGGATCGTAAATTCAAAAGTGTTCTGAGCAGGGTCCCCTGCAAAATATATTTGGCCCAGGGCCACCAAAACCCTTAAGATGTCCCTGGACAGAACACAGCTGAAAGATGTGGTCCTTTCAGGTTCAGTCTCCCCTTTCTTCTCTGTTTCCACCACCTCTTTCCCTGTGGGATGAGCCTGAGATGGGCACTGCTGCCCCCTGTTGTTCATAAGCTGCAGGTAGGCTTAAAGTGCCCAGAAGCCCGACTCCTGCCGACTCTCCCTGTGTGATCAAGGCAATATCTTTGGACCCAGAGGCCTGTGGTGGGTTCAATGTAAAGCTCCTTATGGCCAATGGATCTATGTTTTATACAGGGAGTGCAGAATTATTAGGCAAATGAGTATTTTGACCACATCATCCTCTTTATGCATGTTGTCTTACTCCAAGCTGTATAGGCTCGAAAGCCTACTACCAATTAAGCATATTAGGTGATGTGCATCTCTGTAATGAGAAGGGGTGTGGTCTAATGACATCAACACCCTATATCAGGTGTGCATAATTATTAGGCAACTTCCTTTCCTTTGGCAAAATGGGTCAAAAGAAGGACTTGACAGGCTCAGAAAAGTCAAAAATAGTGAGATATCTTGCAGAGGGATGCAGCACTCTTAAAATTGCAAAGCTTCTGAAGCGTGATCATCGAACAATCAAGCGTTTCATTCAAAATAGTCAACAGGGTCGCAAGAAGCGTGTGGAAAAACCAAGGCGCAAAATAACTGCCCATGAACTGAGAAAAGTCAAGCGTGCAGCTGCCACGATGCCACTTGCCACCAGTTTGGCCATATTTCAGAGCTGCAACATCACTGGAGTGCCCAAAAGCACAAGGTGTGCAATACTCAGAGACATGGCCAAGGTAAGAAAGGCTGAAAGACGACCACCACTGAACAAGACACACAAGCTGAAACGTCAAGACTGGGCCAAGAAATATCTCAAGACTGATTTTTCTAAGGTTTTATGGACTGATGAAATGAGAGTGAGTCTTGATGGGCCAGATGGATGGGCCCGTGGCTGGATTGGTAAAGGGCAGAGAGCTCCAGTCCGACTCAGACGCCAGCAAGGTGGAGGTGGAGTACTGGTTTGGGCTGGTATCATCAAAGATGAGCTTGTGGGGCCTTTTCGGGTTGAGGATGGAGTCAAGCTCAACTCCCAGTCCTACTGCCAGTTCCTGGAAGACACCTTCTTCAAGCAGTGGTACAGGAAGAAGTCTGCATCCTTCAAGAAAAACATGATTTTCATGGAGGACAATGCTCTATCACACGCGTCCAAGTACTCCACAGCGTGGCTGGCAAGAAAGGGTATAAAAGAAGGAAATCTAATGACATGGCCTCCTTGTTCACCTGATCTGAACCCCATTGAGAACCTGTGGTCCATCATCAAATGTGAGATTTACAAGGAGGGAAAACAGTACACCTCTCTGAACAGTGTCTGGGAGGCTGTGGTTGCTGCTGCACGCAATGTTGATGGTGAACAGATCAAAACACTGACAGAATCCATGGATGGCAGGCTTTTGAGTGTTCTTGCAAAGAAAGGTGGCTATATTGGTCACTGATTTGTTTTTGTTTTGTTTTTGAATGTCAGAAATGTATATTTGTGAATGTTGAGATGTTATATTGGTTTCACTGGTAATAATAAATAATTGAAATGGGTATATTTTTTTTTTTGTTAAGTTGCCTAATAATTATGCACAGTAATAGTCACCTGCACACACAGATATCCCCCTAACATAGCTAAAACTAAAAACAAACTACAAACTACTTCCAAAAATATTCAGCTTTGATATTAATGAGTTTTTTGGGTTCATTGAGAACATGGTTGTTGTTCAATAATAAAATTAATCCTCAAAAATACTACTTGCCTAATAATTCTGCACTCCCTGTACAGAAGACGGCCATCTTTGCGCCCGCTTAGATAAACGCAGGTAGCTCTAAAAACTAGAAAACTGCCCCTTTTTTTTCGGAACTTTAAAGATTTTGCAATCAATTCATCTGATTTGACACGGACTAGGCTGTCAAATCAGCTGAAAGTTGCAAAGTTTATCCTCTACAATCTTCAAGGTTTTTCTTCAAAACTTGACACCCTTCCAAACCTCTACACAGACTGTAATGTTGACATTTTTTGAAAAAAATAATGCAAAAGCAGTTTATGCTAAAAAAACAGAAGAGAGAGAACATTTTTTAGTGGCAACATTCAGTTGCAAAATACATTTTATGGAGACGTTCTTTCGTAAATTCATTTTTTGCAACAATTTTCACAGGTGGGCTAAGTTTCATAATGTTTAAAATATCTATGCAACCTTTTTGCAAATGTTTGTATAGTTTGTAAACGTTAGCGACAGAGTGTGCGTTTTGACAGCCCTGAGTACTGAAGTCAGAGAAGATAAAGCTGGCCCTGTAGTCACCCCCTTATGATTTCCAGCAGGTCTCTAAAGCAAGCAGGGAAATCCATGGTCGAAGGTGGCCAACTTTCCATCATCACTTCCCAGAACATTTTGCATGTGGACAGTTTGTGAGTGCAGAGTCATCAGAAGATGTCTGCTGGAAGGAAGAGGGGGTTGGACTCTGAGTAGCTTTTTGTGCTTTAAATACTTATTCTAAATCAGACCCATTTAAAAGATATAACTTGTCTGGATATTGCTGATCAAGTCTGATTACTGAGTCACACAGAGTATGAGTTCCAACCCCTTTACCACCTCCTGGAGTAATCCTCGGCTGTTTGCACTTGGCACTATTTAGAGAGACAAGTTTAAATCCCATCCATGATCCCAATGGAATTGTACAATCTTAAGGGTTGAAGCAGAAAATGCCAATCAGAAATCTGAAGCTTCATTGGGCAAGATCCCTCCTGTGCCGCACACCCTCTACCCCATCCACAGAAGGCACCTTTTTCATGCTCATATAGGGCTCAAATAGTGAAGGATGAACATCCAACTAGGCCTCTTAAGGTGACCTGCCAGGCACACAGCAAAATACAGGACATTTGATATTCAATAGCTACATGTGGAAAACAGGACAGACTATACAAGTACGGGAAAAACCTCAAAAAAAACTAGCTGACTGGCCATCCTATTTTGCCGTTTGTGCAGAATCAGGGACACGGTCCAGTGAACTAATTTTTAGGTTTTGACAGAGACAGCGCATGCGCTGTTGGCAAAATCTTTTGTTAACAAAAAAAAAGCATGAAAGGGGCCTAGAGCCTGCCCATTACTTACCATTGGTCTGCTTCAATGTCACTCTTATTCCCTTGTTTCTTATTGGTCACCGCCTCCTGCTCGCTTCCTACTTCCCCCTGGAGCTAAAGTGAGTGTCCTTGCCATGGACCAAGTACAGCTCCCTGTGTGCAGCCAGTGTCCTGCCACTGTCCGCAGGGTCCAGCAGGTACTTTTTCAAAGCTTTTTACATGCACTCGAAAGAGTGAATTTGTCTCCAGTCTCTCCCTCGTCCCACTGTCCGTACTCTTGCCCCGCCTCCCACCTTCCTCCCGCTCTCTGTTGTGTTGCTGCTCCCTCCCTCCTTGCACCTCCCTGATGTTGGTTGCCCCTCGCCCTCCTACCAATGTTCACTGTGTTGCTTGCAGCCCAGCTCATGGTTTTCTTGACCCCTCCATCCCGCCTGTCCTCCACAAAAAAACATGAAATAAAATCAAATAGCTCATGCAAATGACAGTGCTCTATGGCTTTGTTTACTTTTTCTAGATATATTGCACGGCGGCGCGGGCTGCTGCCCAACATGGCTTTAAGAATAAAAAAGCGCTATGTCTCAGTCAAAGCAGTTTGCATCATAGCACTTTCTTTTTACTTTAAATCATGTTGCACAGCAGCCTGTGCAGCTGTGCAACATGTCTAAAATATATTGACAAAGCCAATGAATCTCGCATAGGCAAAGCCTATCAGCTTTGCAACAGTGCCTAATTTGTAAATAAAAAGGTGTCGGTGCCCAAAGCCCTCCTCTTAAACACGCGGCTGCTGCAATTAAATGTGAGAACACGGAATACTGAGGAGGCGTAAACCTGAAGCCATCTCGGACCTCTTCAATCCACTTACAGCCACTCCCTGCCCCTTCAACTCACTTTTGCAGCTTTTTGCTTTATCCGTCTTTCCCATATGTGTCTTTTACTCGCAACAAATGCTTGAGGCAGAAGATTAAACGCTGGCCCTCAAAAATAAGTACTGGTGCTCAGCACCGGAAACCACAAGCACAAATTAAGCACGCTTTGCAAATACCTGGTGTTTTTAGGTGCTTGTAGGCTATTCAGAGGTGCAAGGGAGAGAAGAAGAGACTGACACCATCCTACTGAAAGTACAGTGCTGCTCCTTTTTAACTAATTAATGATTGCACGATTGGCCTTCTAAGCACACCGAGGTTTTGTAGATAGGGAAATTGAGGGTCAGACTCTTCCTCCAACTGTTGATCAGTCCAGGATCTCCCCACCTCTCCCTGCAGGGGATCGAGCATGGAGCCACACAATGGAAATCCCATCACCACTGCTCCAGCAGCTCTGGGGGCTAGTGCCACAAAGTGAGTGCTTGCCCACATTCGGCCCCTGTATAAAACCTCCAGATATAAAAAAACAACCAGAAGCCTCCATCTTTTCGAAGACAACTGTCTGTCAGTAAATCTTCTAGTTTCCTAATTGGTGGGTCTCACTGCTGCAGATCTTATGCAAACTATGTTACTCTCAAAATGACATTTTATGTAAAAGGCAGAATTTCAGGGCAAGGTTAGATTATAGTAAAATAAAACGAGTGGTGCATTGATTTCAGAAACCAGTCCTAAAATATGTCGGAATAATATCAGACCTATATTGTCCAGGACGTTTTGGGGGCGCCCATTGTGTAAATGTCTACAAAAGAATTGTGTGTAAAGCTGTTTCTCACACCGAATAGCTGAGGTGCATTTATTTATCTCTGAAAGCGCCCTCCACCCCGCCTCCACCTCAACCTCAGCCTCACTATGCATGTCATAAGTTTTTGTGGGGCCTGTGGACATAAACTGATCTGGAGCCCTTCACATGGAGGACCTGTTGAACGTTTAAAAATATGGGCCACATTTACAAGGCCTGAGGTACTGGGTTTTTCAGAACCGGTACTGATCCGGTAACCCAGCGGTGCCAGGGTACACCCAAAGACCTCGGGTACTTTCCTGATTCAGACTACAGAAACTCAGAGTCTTCTAGGTGAAGTCAAAGATCGAATTTATTGGCTGCAACCAATTGACAAGTGTCCTAGAAGTACAACAGCACGATTTGTATGTTCTCAGGAGACTGTGTTTCAATGCAAAGTCAGGTTTCCTTATATACAGTTTTTTAAGCTTCAGGCAAACATTCTTGACATTTTGGTTGGTCATTCACATGTTTTCACTACAAAGGAAAAAACAGTGTCATGATGAAACCTTATATTTCATTTCATCCAACCCATAATAAATTACCCGGCAAGGCCTAGTATTTTACATCAGATAAGTGTGGACCCCCAATAAAAACGGGCACCTCCCCCTCGTAAAGTAAGAAGAAGAAAAGAGCAGGTGCAGGTGTGAGCAAGATTAGGCAGGGTGTGTGAGCGATAATAAGGGTTTTATGGCATGGTGTGCCTTGATGCTATCTGATTCGGCCACTGGGAGAGGGACTGACCAAACAGGTTTGGCCTGAGGCAATGGTTCCAGCTTGCCCAGGCCAGAGAGAAGTCAATCAAGGTGTACGTGTCCTTGGAATCAAATCTGACTGTATTATAAGCCTATGTGAGGGCAACTTTTAAAATGGCTGTCGTGTATAAAATGGGAGCCACGAGTGCAGGACGAAAATGGCGATTTCGAGGTGAAAACGCTGCTGGAATTGAGCGAAAATGCTCATGCTTAGTGTACTAGTCATTATCGGTCTTTTGATACTAAAATCGTACTGCTGTGGCAAAGTAAATTACATGGGTCCAGAATTTTTAGAACCACAAACCCTCCTTTTGCCCTTACATAGGCAATAAACCTATTCTCATGCTAATCTGAGTCCAGGTCTATGTTTATAAGGCCATGGAGATGTTGCTGGAGCAAAATTCTAGTACTTGGTAACTCTCTCTGGACAGGTCTCCTCGAACATGAAGTAGCACAAAAGGCCACATATGGCAGGACAAAATAAGGAATACCTCTATCTGCAGTAGGTGGCATAAGATCACACACCCAACAATTAGTGATGTTCACTACTAACTAGTGTTGATGCAGAAGCTGTACAAAAGAATTGCTTACAAATTCTGATCTTCTGACCTGCTCATGTTCAGGAAAAGGGTGAAAAGAGTGCAAAGAAACAATAGTAGGAAAAGACATAGGTTGGGAAGTGGGTGCAGAAGTCAATTGAGTAGAGAAAAACAATCCCACCCATAAATGACAACGTCATGTTTAAAAGACACTAGAAAACACGTTATTAAGAACATATAGACAACGGGAGAAAGTAGTGACCACTATTTACAAATGAAATAATAATTTTTCACAACCCTAACCAAAAAGCAAATCCTAAAATTATCTAGTAACATTTTTAGGGCTCCTCTGCATTTCAGTAATTTTTGTATGTTCAGGTGGAACAGTGGTGACTCTCATCAATGCTCTAAGGTGAAAAGGGGGTACTCTTTTCACAGAAAATGGACTTTATTCTGCTTTTACTAAACAGAATAGTACTTTAAAACAATGCCAGCAAAACAATCAGTCTCCTAACACCTAGTCTATACAATCACACGGAAACCTCTTGTGAAACCAACTATGCCCAGAGTCCGTTCAAAAAGCCTCTCTGGCAGGCTTCTATTGTCCATCAAATTTTCTTTTGTTGTTTTCTTTCGCATGGGCCTCTCAATTCAGGCCTCTTCGTGAGAAAGTACTGGTTAGTTGGAGTGCCCTCCTGGCAAACACCCACAGCTCACTCGAAAGTCTCAATGTCTTAAAGCAATGCACCAGTGTCTCTCCTCTGTGGCAGACACTACAAACAATGTGCTCTTCATTGATCAAGGGCACAAATCATCTCGTGCAGACGCAAGCACCATTAATTGGGAAATAGCTCAAGCTCAGCAGCACTTTCAGACTCCAACACTCATTATTTAGTGTCAGAGGACGCTCAAGCTGCTCTTTCATGGGCACCACAATATAGTGCCTTTTTCCAAACTTGAAATCTCCGGTGCACTGCCCTTCTTCCGTTGGAGCAAAGAAAAGGGGGGGTGTGGCCAAAACTCAGGCCAAGGGGCTCAAGGGATTGCACACTGTCAGAGGTTACCAGCACATGACAGGTAGAGAAATGAAACCTCAAAACAGCTCTGCCATCAACAACAGGAATCCTTCTCTTTAGTTCTTTTACACTGAAACTTTGGTTTTGTGATGTCCAACGCCGTCTGATGGAGCAAGTACGATACCATGCGCTGGCGATCGCTGTCCAGCTTTGCTACTTTCTGGGTGCTGAGACTGTAGGGCCAAGACGTCCGTCTTTCATCTGTAGCTGTCACTGATGGGAATTAGGCTTAAATCAATGTCCTGCAGGTTATTATGACTTGATACCCGCAGAATCTAGTGACGTAGGAAATGTGCCACAGTTGTTAGTTTCCTTCAATTTAGTAAAAAAAACAGTTCATGGTTTTTAACAAGGGGACTGCAAGCAGGTGGTCTGCAATCTTCAAAGGAGTAGCCATACACCATGGGCATAAAATACAAAGACAAAGGCAGAAGGGCAAAACAGGGTCTCTAGCATCTTTAATTGGGTTCTCTCCATTATTCTCTGCCATCTATAGCTACATGAGAATTCTATCTGAATGGATTTCCTCACACAGTGGCATTGTCTAATGGGGTAAACACATATTTGCCTCAATGATTAAGTCTAGGTGTTCCTCCTTACCTTAGAACATCTCAATAGAGAAATCACATGATACCGATTATCAGGGACATGTAGAAACCTTCCTTTAAAAACTGTGCATCAGGTGCACTATGCAATACACAGGCTAATAGTCAAATGTGCAAACAAAAAGACAAGAACTAGAGGGTCCTGATATTTGCATGATTAGGACACATCTGATCCCACAAAAAATTAAAGTAGCAGGAACAGAAGGGAACCGAAAACCAAATTAAAATAGACATTGAAAATTTGTCATGTTCAAAAAGGTAAACATAAGATATCTCCTATTGAGATGGAAAACTTGTCTTACTATAATATTGAGTCAGTTAACCAGTCTATCGCTACCCTGACAGTCAGGCTGGAAAACATTGAAGCAGGCAAATTCTTGAAAACCAGTCTGGTCATACCAAAGGGAATTATACATAACATGGGGGTCCCTGGTACATCACTGCAGTCTGGAAATGTGAACCTGAACAATACATCAATAATAATAAAAGGGCTGACTGGTGAAAGGAATTCGAAAAAGAGAAATGGGACTAGGACATAGCTAAAATCTCAATAACTAAGCATGGTGCGACATTGGTCAGGGGAAGTAACCAAAGAAAAAATCTATAGAAAGAACAAAAAAAATTATTTGGGTGATAGTCAGGCATGTGACACAACACCAAGAGTACGGGTGATACACAAAGGCCAAAGTTACACAAATTTTAACTCTACCGTTGGCGACTACACCATATACGGTACTCCTAGCTAATGTTTCAGTTCCTTCTTCAGGAAAAAATGAAAACCTGGTTTTCTTTTAAGGAATGAAAGCCATATGCTACTTAGGAAACAGAACATCATTAACTAATGTAATATAGAAATTAGGCCACCTTGAGTCACAGATCTATAATTTCATCCTTAGGTCCAATCAAGGATACATAAATGTAGGGCTGCCTGTTCCTTTAAGGGAAGGGGCAGTAACGTGACTAACTGCAGGTGACACACTTTGATCCTGTATATCTCTTTTTATTTTCCTTCAATACCATTATAGCCAAATAGACATTCACTGGTGAAGTGTTGTCTTTTATGTTCACAGCATGAAATATTATTATCTGTGGAATTTAGTAACCAGAACAAGTTCAACCAACTGTTGCGTAGCGATGGGCATCGTCATGACCATCCCCTCACAACACAGGGGAGCTTGTAATAGTATCAAAAGCAGCAACAAACATGCAAAAAACAAATAAAAAAAATAAAAACGCACAAAACGTCAAGCCATCAGATATACTTGCTGTGTATCAAGCACAAAAAGCATAGACAAAACAATAGCATGTGTGAATAAGCGGTGACACACAACACCATGTCATGTACTTTATGCACTGTAAACCTGCAGCCCAAAACCCAATATTTGGGCCTGTTTAATTTGTCAGGTTTAAAATCCTTACCCTCCTTTTGACAGTAGATCACCAGGCAATGGACATCTGCTGTCAAATATAACTTTACTGTTTCTCTTCTAACATACAGGACCAGCAAGAACAATTCATGATAGGACCAAATACATGAAAATAAATTTCCATTACTTAACTGTTACCCTCTTGTCAGTTACTTCGCAACATCAAGCCACCTTAGTTTTACCTTTCTAAAAGTAAAAATTGTTACACTGACACTCCATATTAATTTGGCACCTACAATTTCCACTGTGAAAAATAAGTCTTAATTGGCAAATCGTTCTCATTAAGGCATGTAGCCTTCAAAATTAAAAACAAAAGGGCTGCATCCTATTTTCTGTCTAAGACTTAATGCAACACTTCGTTTTCTGTCAAATAAAAGCAACTAGCAGGCATCATTTTATTTTTTTAGAGCGGAGACACAAATGTATCAGTTCTGCAGAGCATTTAACATGATGTTGGGACATTCGAAGAAACCCCTTTTTTTTATATTTTCCCTTTGGAATTAAGTTCTTTAATTGTATTGATGTTCTTCTGGAGAAACCAGAAATCCCACTTTTAGAGGCCCGTAGGGTCATTCTGCATTTCACAGAGACAAGGCCCTAAGTTAAAAGGTCACAGGTGTCAACATGACAGCCTCCTCCATTGTTTATGGGAAAACTAAAGATAGCATCTCAGCAGCGTGACTTGAGCCAGCCTCTGTAGCTCTCCTAGCTTCTGCCACTCTGAATCTGTCAAAGACAGTAGGCCTTCCTATTTTCCTTCTAACCTGCAATAATTCACTCTATTTAAAAAAAAAAAAAAAAATCCTTTTTAGGCGCTAAAATTTTTTATCTCTATTTCCAGATTATTAAACTACATTTACTGTGAATAATTCACAAACCTTAATAACACACATACCAGTTGTTAGAATAAATGCTTGTTGCAATCCCATGCAATGGTACATATTTCATCAACCTCGAATGAATGAACGTCTCAGTAGGCCCAGCTGAAATTAGAACCTTCAACCTTGATATTAAAACAAGCCTTTGTACTGGCACATTGACTCATTGAATCATAAGAAGGCACAACCTGCAAATATATATCAAACCTAAATGTATGCATTTACTGAAGCCTGAGACACTTTAAAAAGTACTCTGAATGAAAGAAAATGCAGTTTAAACAGTGCTTTTGCCCAAAATCGACTTTGATATTTTAGGCATTAAAAAATCAATATCCTACAATTTTCTTGCATAATATGCATTACCAGAATGTCTATTACACAATCCATGAGTCAGCCATTGAAAATATTAACTTATACTTTATAGAAATGAGCTTGTTTGCTCCTGCGCCAAGGGAAAATTGCACATACAAATGTCATTTTAGCGGTGCAACATAACTTAAATTAAATTTTAATGTTAGGAGGTCATAGTATAGGTATTAAGCTTTATAAATATTAAAAAACGATTTTGAAAGGCACTTATTTTTTAAATAATTTTTCCATAATTAATAATTTTCTTTTTAAAAAAAAATAAGAACCCAATTATTCTTTTTTTTTTTGTGATAATTCCACATATAAAAGCAAGCTGCATCCCTTGCCTATTATTTGGGATACATTAACTCACAAGCCTAAGCGCATAAGCCTAACTTGAAATGCCTCACATTTTTGCGCCACTTTCATTTAAAAGGAAGGTTATGCAAAATTCCACCCATGTTTAACTGGGAAAGTGCTGGCTGAATTGAAAATAGATAATTTCGTTTTTTTTTGGGGGGGCCCTATTTATATCTATTGAATGTGTTTTCTAATTTATTAAGCATTTAACGGCAGTTTTGTATATGTGCACAATTGCTCATTCTATAAATTAAAGAGCAACATATAGCTATGTTAGCACATCACATGGTTCATTTCTGGATTTTTTTCTAAGTTTCTACTTAATATTAATTAACCAACATTTTACTTAACAAACTGAAAACATCAAGAAGACCCACAAACACACATTGAGCTCATTTCAGATATAAACAGAAAACACTCAGGACACACAATACAGCGCGCTTTAGCCATTTTTCATAAATAGCGCCGTCGCAATTTACTTACAGAACCGTTTGCAGATCCTAGTTGTAAGTCATATTTACAAGAAAAAAATTAAACTTTTCTCAATTATTTCCAAGAATAGCGGACCCATACTTTATTAAACGTGATGGGGCCCACTCCGTGCTTCACATATAGTTCAAAGGTTGGAGTTCCAATCGGAGGAACCGGACATGAGTCCTCCAACCGGGAGTCCCTTTTACAACCAAGACAAAACAAATTTCCAAGTCTGCTAAGACCAGGCATCTTCGCTCACTAGTCTAGCTTCAAACTTCAAAGGATTATCGTTTACGATAGTCTCGTGAATACACGAGTCCTTCGGCTTTGGTACTTGCAAGTTCCAAATCAAAGTGATCCCAAAGGGATACCAAACCAAATGTCCAATTAAGGACCAAACCAAGTGTCCAACTAAGGACCAAACCAAGTGTCCAACTAAGGACTGGGAGACGGTCCACTTATACTTAACTGAAAATATCAATGACGTCACCAGAAGACTCGTCTTATCGTTTCGCTCTACCAAAAATCAAGGGTCCAAATCAGGGCGATAGCCAGGGCAGCAGTCCTTCATAGCCGTCGGGAAGCGGGGAACCTCGCAACAAAGACTTTCGGACCACGTCGACATGCAGGGGTCGATGAAGTGGCGGCCTTCCTCCAGAATTTTCACACGAAGCTCCCCACGGACCTCAGGCTTGGACCGGTACCGCTGGTATCGCCCCAAGTTTGGGCGCCAACTGAGGTACTGGGTTTTTCAGAACCGGTACTGATCCGGTAACCCAGCGGTGCCAGGGTACACCCAAAGACCTCGGGTACTTTCCTGATTCAGACTACAGAAACTCAGAGTCTTCTAGGTGAAGTCAAAGATCGAATTTATTGGCTGCAACCAATTGACAAGTGTCCTAGAAGTACAACAGCACGATTTGTATGTTCTCAGGAGACTGTGTTTCAATGCAAAGTCAGGTTTCCTTATATACAGTTTTTTAAGCTTCAGGCAAACATTCTTGACATTTTGGTTGGTCATTCACATGTTTTCACTACAAAGGAAAAAACAGTGTCATGATGAAACCTTATATTTCATGTCATCCAACCCATAATAAATTACCCGGCAAGGCCTAGTATTTTACATCAGATAAGTGTGGACCCCCAATAAAAACGGGCACCTCCCCCTCGTAAAGTAAGAAGAAGAAAAGAGCAGGTGCAGGTGTGAGCAAGATTAGGCAGGGTGTGGGAGCGATAATAAGGGTTTTATGGCATGGTGTGCCTTGATGCTATCTGATTCGGCCACTGGGAGAGGGACTGACCAAACAGGTTTGGCCTGAGGCAATGGTTCCAGCTTGCCCAGGCCAGAGAGAAGTCAATCAAGGTGTACGTGTCCTTGGAATCAAATCTGACTGTATTATAAGCCTATGTGAGGGCAACTTTTAAAAATGGCTGCTGTGTATAAAATGGGAGCCACGAGTGCAGGACGAAAATGGCGATTTCGAGGTGAAAACGCTGCTGGAATTGAGCGAAAATGCTTATGCTTAGTGTACTAGTCATTATCGGTCTTTTGATACTAAAATCGTACTGCTGTGGCAAAGTAAATTACATGGGTCCAGAATTTTTAGAACCACAGGCCCTTGCGCCCCTCAGCGCCACATCTGAGGCAAAATTATTGCTGCAAATGTGACGGTACCGGGCCACTACAATAGCTCCTTATTTACAAGGTGGCACCTCGTAAGCCCTTTGCAAAGGGGGCGTTCCGTCTTTGGAGGGTCACTAAAAATGGTCAATGGAATCTACAAGATTCTATTGCACTATTTCTAGCGTCTTTTTTAACGCCTGCTTATAGCTGGTGTTAAAATGAATCTCCCATTGCTTTCAGTGGGTCTCTTAACACTATACTGGATTCGCGTAATTTGTTACAATAGCGTCATAAAAATGATGTTATTGCCCCTACCATGCACCATGGTGCGGCGTATTGGAAATGCGATACTATCATGGTGGCGTTAGGGGACGCAAGGGGGGGCCGCAAGAAAAGTGGCGCATCACTAGTGATGCGCCACTTTCTTGTAAATATGCCCTATGTTCTGCAAGGGAGAAGAAAACATGACCAGCAGGTTGGGTCATCCAGTGATGCTAGCTGAGGAAGCTGCAATAATAAATATTACGCTTCAGTTTAGAACCTATCAAAAAATGTGTGCTGCATGAGCGCGGGCCCTAAAAAGTGTGAGGTATAATGACCCCCCATGATGGGTCTGCTTGGCCTACTGGAGGTTTTTCCCTTAAATTTGTGGCGCCTCTTGCAAGTACCGTGTCATCAGCTGCGAACATGTTAAGCAAAATGCTACCAACCTGCTTGAGAAAGCAAAATTTCCAACCTCTTCGCTCACCCTACTTACTTATAAACGTCAATTCACTGAAATGCAAAGGGGAACGCAAGTGACATCATAAAGCTGACCTCCCATTTACTGCTGAGAGCACAGGGGAGGGGAAGGAGTAGAGACTGCAAAAAGAACACCGAAGCAGGAGCTTCCGGTTTACCTTCTGATCGTGACACTGGCTTCATGGCTAGTGAGAGCAGAGGTTGTAAAGCAGGGTCAGGTGTACCAAGGGCAAGCAGTGGCAGAAGATGCTATCTCTGGCTACTTCTGATTAGCATCCGTACACCTTCTACAAGTTGCATCATCAATATCTCAGGTGCTTCTGCCTCAGATCAGTGTCATATTCTGAGCCATGATTGTGATAATCCATGCCATGAATGTGATGATATGAGCTATAAATGTGATAATCTGTACCATGAATGTAATAATCTGAGCCGTGTGGTAATCCAAGACATGAATGTGATAATCCCAGCCCTGTGATAATTGGGGCAAGGAATGTGATAATCGGAGCCATGAATGTGATAATCCAAGCCATAAATGTGATAATTGGAGCCATGAATGTGATAATCTGTGCCATGAATGTGATAACATGAGCCGTGTGATAATCCAAGACATGAATGTGATAATCTCCGCCCTGTGCTAATCAGAGCCATGAATGTGATAAACGGAGCCATGAATGTGATAAAAAAAGCCATTACTGTGATAATCAGAACCATGAATGTGATAATCCGAGCCATGAATGTGATAATCCGAGCCCTGACTGTGATAATCAGAGCAGTGTGATAATCTGAGCCATGAATGTGATAATATGAGCCATGTGATAATCCAAGCCATAAATGTGATAATCCCAGTCCTGTGATAATCTGAACCATGAATGTGATTGTCCAAGGTGTGTGATAATCTGAGCCATGAATGTGAAAATCTGAGCCATGAATGTGGTTATCCGAGCAGTGTTATAATCTGAGCCATGAAATTGATAATCCCAGTCATGAATGTGTTTATCTGATCTGTGTGATAATCTGTGCGATGAATGTGATGATCTGAGCCACAAATGTGATAATCCAAGCCTACAATGTGATAATGCATGCCATTAATGTGACAATCCGAGAAGTGTGACAATCCAAGCCATAAATGTGATTATCGGAGCAGTGTGATAATATGAGCCATGAATGTGATAATCTGAGCCACGAATGTGATAATCTGAGCCATGTGATAATCCAAGAATGTGATAATCCGTGCCATTAATGTGATAATCCGATAATCCAAGCCATGAATGTGATAATCCAAGCCATAAATATGATTATCTGGGCCGTGTGATATTCTGAGCCATGAATGTGATAATCTGAGCCACAAATGTGATAATCTGAGCCGTGTGACAGTCCAAACCATGAATGTGATAATCCCAGACTTGTGATAATCTGAGCAATGAATGTGATCATCCAAACCAGGAATGTGATAATCTGAGCCATGTGATAATCCGAGCCATGGATGTGATAATCGGAGTCATGAATGTGATAATCCGAGCCGTATGATTAAAACATGAATGTAATAATACAAGCTGTATGATAGTCCATGCCATGAATGTATTAACCCAAGATGTGTAATAATCCAAGCCATTACTGTGATCATCCAAGTCGTGTGATTATCTAAACATGTAATAATCTGAGCCGTGTGATAATCTGAACTATGTGATAATCCGAGCCATGAAGGTGAGAATCTGAGCCATAGGATAATCGGAGCCATGTGATAATCCGAGCTGTGAATGTCAAAGGATTGACCACAAGTGTGTAGTTTCCACTTATCTAGGGCTATCACAAGGTTCCCTTTGCTGAGAGTGACGTGTTTTTTTAAGACTTTCCGCAACAGCGAGGTGGACAAACGGTCATCAACATCATCGATGCATCACAAAAACTCTTGCAATCAAAGTGCTCTAGTCAAGGACTTTTTCCAGGAACTTGAGGCTGATTGTGGACATATGAACTGAAATAGAAGAAAACATAGGGACAAATTTATAAAGAACTAAACCAACACAGTACACTTGGTGCGCTGCACGGAATGAACAGGACAGAGGCAAACAACTCCACATCAACTAAACTGCAACGCTGTTCTACTCTCTCTGTGCTGGCACACTTTGGTTGCCATTCACTAATGCACACACTTTTGCCCCATAGTGAAAGGGTGCCTGTGTTGCAGTAACTATGGTTTTGTACAGGCAGGGTTCCCTTCATGTACAAAAGCTATTCTCTAAAGGCATTTCCCTCTTCGAATGTATGCTGCAGATTGCAGAAGACATGCAAAGAGGGAAAAGAAGGAGAAATGAAATAACTTCTCCTCGTTATGACTGCCGCAGGAAGGTGCAGTATTTTGGGACAGATTCCTGTTTTCAATTCCTTTTAGATAGGGGTTAGGTCAAAACCCATGAATGATTTCATGAAAACACTCACGCACCACCCATGAAACACCTCTTTGATGCAAAATAGTGCAAGACAGCACAATGCACTGCATTGAGTGACTTTGGATTACAATCCAATGCAAATCTTGATTTACAATTTATTGTAAATACCCTGGTAGATTTTGCATCTGTTTGAGTTGAAAAGCATGACACAAACCTGATGCAAAGTCTTGGTAAATCTGGGCCTTTGCAATGAAGTATAGGAGGGAACATTTACTGAACTGCATTGCATGGAACATGTTTAAAATGGAGTGGGAGATCCTTAATTTCATACAAATAGAGTTTTATCAGTACCCGTACCCGTGGTTTAGCAGGAAACAGTTAAGTATGACATGATACAGTTAAGAAGTGGTCTGTCACGAAGTTCTCAGAGGATAAAGAAAATGAAGGCTATAATCTAAAGATAAAGAAAACAGAAAGGGGTGATGCTTAATTAAATCTTCAGCTAATTAGTTATAAATTTAAATTGCTTTGTACTACACATCACCATGTTCAGGTTCAGTTTGTGAAAATAATGGAAGTGCCTGCCTGCATCTAGCCTTAAAACCGTAAAACACAGACTTTCTGAGGAATCCGCTCACAATTTTTGCTCCTGGACCACACTGGACTTTACTGGGCATGCCTAGAGAACATTTTTCCATTAGAAATATGGACCACGGCTAGGGCCATTTCGTTATTTCGCTTATGGACCGTAGTTGATTACTGCAACTTGTATAAGGTTTGTGGTCAAACCTTCTGTAGAAGACTGGCCTGGTGTGGTGGACACCTATGGTGTTGGCACCTTATACAAGGCCCAGGCAACCCCTGGTAGTTTGTGAGACAGTGTCTAGGAAGCCAGGGCTCTCTAGAGGTAGTTGTGCTGAGCAGCCAAGACTTATCTAGAAGGAGTGTAAAGCACTTGCAATACCACAGCAGTCACACAGTAACTTATCACACATGAAAGGAACCACACAGTGTTGCAAAAATAAAGGTACTTTATTACAGTAACACTGAACTAGAATACTATAGGCAATCCTCCCACTCTGAAGGTAAGTCACACAAAATACACACAGGTAAGTACTAGGAATTTGCATAGAAACATTAGAAATAGCAAAAAATAACAAGGGCCCTATAGGGGGGCAAACCATATCATAAAATAGTGGAATGCAAGACTGGGCCCCCTACCAGAGGATATGGAGTAGTTAGCCAAGGGCTGGGAGAGTATGGAACCCCAAGAGGTGAGTATTTATAAGACACCCAGCGATCAGGAGAGCAAAGGTAAGTTATCTAGATGTCCCATAGGTTAACATGGGGTCTTGGAATTGGAACAATGCAAGAACAGGACCAGACCGGTGGAACCCAGCGGTGGATTCTAGATTACGAGGACCTTTAAAAGAAGGGGACAGAGTCAGTCCACGCAGCAGTGTCCAGGCATGGAAGGAGGCAATGCCCACCCTTCTGCGGGTGAAGATCCGGGTCGATGGTGGTGGATAACGTCCAGCTGTGGAGTCCAGGAGCTGCAGAGGAGTCCCTGAAGTCATCTAGGGGTTGTCCCTCAACGGTCGCCGGATTACAGTCTGGTCAGTGGTCAGGAGGACCACCAACAAGCACAAGAAAATGCAAATTGGATCTGAAGAAGATTTGCAGAGCTTAAGAGGACCTGCAGGATCCTGTGGACTTGACCCTTGGAGGGGAGTCCGAGCTGACTGTAAGAAGACAGGAGAGCCAGTAGAAGCAGTCAGAGCACTCAAGAGCAACCCACTGGCAGCAGGCCCAGTTAGTCGCAGTGAGGCCCAGGCAGCCACATCGCTGGAGCGGCAAAGAGGAGACTGTCCTTGCTGAGGCAGAGTGCTGGAGGCGGGGACTACTTGGAGCCTGAAGATCCCTCAGAACAAGAGTAAACAAGCCTTGGTTGCTGCAACAGTCATGGTGCACAGGCATTCTGTCCTGGAGGAAGAGGCAAGGGTTCACCAAGGGTTCACCGTCTCCCAAGTTGGATAGAATGCAGAGAGGACCCAGGGGGCCCCTCAGAATCACCACCTATGTTGGAGAATATACGCTGGTCCATAGGACAGCAGATCTCAGCAGCCGGACGTCGTTGCCTTAGGTGCCTGCGAATGCAGGGGAGTGACTCCTTCACTCCAAGGGAGATTCCTTCTTGCTTCTTTGGTGCAGCTGAAGTCTTGCCAACCCGAGAGGATGCACAGCCATGGAAATGTTGCAAAGTGCTGACAGGAGCCACTGAAACAATGTTGCAAGGAGAGGTTGTCTCAGTGTTGCAGTCTTGTTCAGTTCTTGTGGAGTCCAGGAAGAGGTCATTGCAGAGGTGTCCCGGTGGAGCCTTGCATGCCAAATCTGGGGACCCACCCACAAAGGAGTCCCTAAATAGCCCAAAAAGGGACTTGGTCACTTTGCAAGGTAACCACCTATCAGAGGGGGTCAATTACGTCATCTGCCTAACCTGACCCCTCTGATGCTCCCAGGGGCCTCTGCCCATTTTGGTTTCAAAATGGCAGAATCAAGCGGCTTCCTAGAGGATCTCTGGGCACCACCCCTGGGGTGGTGATGGACAGAGGAATGGTCATTCCCCTTTCCTAGTAGTTTTGTGCCAGAGCAGGGACCGGAGGTCCTTGGACTGGTGCAAACCAGATTATGAAATAAGGGCCCAAAATGTGCCCTTCAAAGCAAGGCGATGGCGTGGAGAGGCTACCCCTCCCCAGCCTTGTAACACCTATTTCCAAGGGAGAGGAGGTTGCATCCTTTCCCTACAGAAAATCCTTTGTCCTGCTTTCCCCTTCTTGAGCTGGTCAAGCAGCGGGAGGCAGAATCCTGTCTGAGGGGCTGAAGCAGTGTGAGCTGCTCGTAGACCCTGGAAGACTGGTAGGAGCAATACTGTGGGTCCTCTAAGGAGCCCCCAGAGTGCATGGAATCATGCAGCCAATACTGGCAACTATATTTGGGTATGATTCCAACATGTTCAGTAGCAAACACGACCAGGGTCGGAGTTACCATTATGTAGCTGGACATAGGTAGTGACCTATGGCCAGTACATAGCTAAAATGGCTTTCCCACTCTCACGAAGTCAAGGGAATTGGAATTGGAGTTTGTAGGGGGACCTCTGCTCTTGGAGGGGTGCCCATACACACAGGGACCTGCACCCTGCACCTAGGAAGGGCCTACCATAGGGGTGACTTACAGTGGCCTGTTGTAGTGACCAGCAGTAAAAGGGCGCATGCACCTTTTCATGCAGGCTGCAATGGCAAGCCTGCAAACACAGTTTGCATGGGCTCCTATGGGTGGCATATACCTGCTGCAGCCCATGGGGGACCCCTGGTGTACCAATGCCCTGGGTACCTAAGTACCGTATACTAGGGACTTACAGGGGTACACCTGTATGCCAATTGTGGGGTTTAAAGGGTACCAAGGCAACTAAATTTAGACGTGAGAACTTAATCACAGGGGTCCTTTTTAGCAGGATCCCAGTGAAAACAGTCTAAGCACACAGACAATAGGCAAAAAGTGGGGGTCACCATGGACTTTCCTGCACCTGCAGACTCTCAGTTGGTTACCATCACTTTCCGTCACAGTTGAAAATTTGCCTTGAGAAAGCGCCATGCCTGCTGGTTGGGAAGGGGCGAAACACTTGTCTGCTGTCTCTCACACCATGCAACTCACATTTTGGAATTTTACCTAACTACAAGGAATAAATATTACTCTGCACAGAAATAAGTACTTTTGACTTTTTGAACATATTGGAATTATGAAAAGAACATACATTTTAGCTTCTCAGCTTTGTCCCCTTCCTCTTCATTGCCTTAAAACATGTTAAAACACATTTTAAATGCTATAAGTATGTTTTCTTATTATTTTCACGAGCAACAGCACAAGAACAATTTATCATCGAACAACATTTTGATATTAATTTGTAAAAAAGCTATTTTTGGAAAAGTATTGTATTTTTTTTCTTTGTCAACATTTGAAAAATTCCAATTATTTTATTTAACAGAATTTGCCAGTTGACATAAAAATATTCAAAAAAAGCTGAAAGTCTGAAAATGGGTCAACCAGTCCTATTTTGATGTAGCAATGTTAACAACACCAGGGGGCAGATTTGCAAACGTTTATCGCCGGGTTTGTCTAACAAAAGTGACATACACCTGCGCGAAATGTTTTTTGTTGGATTTACTTTCCAGGTCAAAACAAGTGAACCTCTGTTTTGCATTATTCTGCGTCAAAGGGGCGTTCCATGATTGGGACGTGTGCATTGCCATGCAACCACCTTTGCCCTTTAGTGCAAAACCGTATCTGCCAACAACAGAAGACAGAGTTTTGTACCAGAAGAGAATGCCACTTTAAAACAAGTGTTGAAAAGGAGAAGTGCTGCACTGTACATGACACATCCAAAGTGGGAAAGGTTTAAAGTCAGTCTAAGAATAGTATTTTGTACTGGACTGGTACGTTTCTAGTACAGAACCCTACGCTAGACTCAGACAGCCTTGCACTATGGTACAAAGGAGTGCGTGTGGTGGTCTGCACCAAGCTTTTGCACCAGAGCAAGGATAGTGCCTTATCTCCGTATATATAGCGCTTTTCCGCTCCCCCCTGCCACGCAACGCAGCAGCTTTGGGTGCTACGCTGCGTGGTCTGACAGTTTGGTAATTCTGGGACAAGGGTTCTCTGGTCCAGTGCAGAATTGCTGGGCGCCAGTTACATGAAATAACACGAATATAACACACCATGGGGACATGGAGGACGGTATAGGAAATGAACTCTCAGATATCCAGCTTCAAGAGGTACATCAGGGCAAACTGACGTAGACGAGGAGGAACTGCAGCCTCGGTGGTGCTTGCATTCAGTGGCCCATTGGACCCAGGCAAGCTAAAGCTCCTGGAAGCCTTAGCGCCTAGAGCCGATCCAGCTGGGTTCGTTAAGCTTCCGGGAGGTAAAACCCAGTCCGGGTTTCAGAGTGAAATACAGATATGCCAGCAAACTCCAATGAATTAATCATAGTCACATTGTCCTCATACATATTCATTGTGTATATGATAATAGCCTGGCTGGATTCTACTACTCGATGACTCAGCGAGCGCAGCCCATATTATATGAGCACGAGGCTGTAGCGTGTTCTATTGGCCCCGTTTCAGGGTCTATAGAGCACGAACACAGCGCAGGAACATCACAATAAATACATTAAGCAGACATTTGTGGGATGAAGTTCAGCTTTTCAGAGTTTGGACAAAGTTCGCCAGTAATGACCCCTTCAACTTCATATCACATGTTCACAAACTTCTAGAAGTATTTTGCTTGCAGAAAAATGTTGTTTTGTGACAACGTTTTCACTCAAATGCGTCGTTGCGACTTCCGAAAATTATCAGTTTGGATGTTTTTTAAGTTTGATCACGAGACGGGTCCAAGTACATTAACGCTGTACACGAGCACCACATTATATTACACTCACATTTATTTATATTTCGTTTCCAGGCGCGTTGAGATTAAGTGCAATGATTGCTGAGCGTCACGCCTGGTTCGGGGGGGGGGGGGGGGGGGGGCGAGCCCTGAAGTAGCTGGTTGCTTTTCTCCATCAGAAATGTTTTTAAAGGAAGTTCGTTTTCTTCTGTGTTAATAATATATTTCTTCATATAGTATTTCTGTAGAATCTGCAAAGCAGCAAACTCTCCTTGTAACTTCAAGTGCAAAGCCAAGTACGAAGCTCGAACACTGCTCGGACCGAAAGCAAAGCAGACATCTTTGGGGTCACTCATCCCGTCCTGGGATCCACTCCATCCCATCTTCAGCCCCCAACCAGTTGCTGGTCGCTCACTTCACACACAGTTGTGTATTCTTTTTAATTTGTGTGTTATTGGGAGCTTTCTTGGAGGCGGAAAGGAGACCTTCAGTGGACACGTACTCCTTGCATTAGAACTTATCTCCCCATCGAGCAATAGCAGACACACTCAGCATCTCTCCTCACAGGATCTCTAGAGAAGTGCTGGTGTGAAAGTGTTTTGACCTTCTCGAGCTCTGCAGCCATGTACGTAAGCAGTGCTTAATTTGTGCTTGTTGTTTCTGATGCTGAGCACCGGCACTTATTTTTGAGGGCCGGCGCTTATACTTCTGCCTCAAGCATTTGCTGCGAACAAAAGACACACATGGGAAAGACGGAGGAAGAGAAAAACGAAAAAGCGTCACAATGGGAGAAAGTAGAAAGCTGCAAGAGTGAGCTGAAGGGGCAGGGAATGCCCTTAAGTGGTTTGAAGAGGCCCGAGATGACTTCGGAATTACACTGCCTCAGTATTCCGTGTTCCCACATTTAATAGCGGCAGCCGCAAGTTTCCGAGAAGGGCTTTGAGCACCGACACGTTTTTATTTACAAATTAAGCACTGACGATAAATAGGTCTATGTGCGTTCTCTGTGAACGCATGGCGTGTGAGTGTAATTTAACTAATTACGCCCATTAGATAGCACACAATACAGACTGCATCACTCTGTTTCAACCAATACGTTCCAATGGAACCGTTTTAGCAACATTAGAATAACAAAAGTTTGAGTTCAAATCTGCAAATGTCTAGAACTTAAGCCTTGAAAGTTGCATGTGGGTGGGCCACAACGCACTGAGCAATGTTTCTATAGTTGCAGTTTGTGACTCGAGCGTTACAAATGATCTCTGCAACAAGCATGTTAACCCTCTGTGCTGCACAGAATGCCAATGTGTGATCTACATGTTACATACAATGCTCTGCTACAGGCACATTAACTGTCTGTTTTTTGATGATACTGACATATGACCAGAGATTTTCCATCAAGTGCATTAACCGACCAGACTATCTAGCCGGACTTATACTGTGAGACGTGATGGGTATACATCCATCTCTGCAGCATGTGCTTTCAGACCTAAGTACTTTGAGGCAGAGTTTGTAAAGAAAACAGCATCGGGTGACTGCCAGGGACTACACTGGTGGTGCTCACATTATCACGAGGGACTGACACATTACTCGGGCCGTGAGTCAGTCCCTCATGACTTCGCCCATCCGCTCAGTTTGGGGGATCCAAAAGGGATTTTCTTCTGTTTTCAGCTTCCACAGCTAATAACCAAAATGATAAAATAAAAACGGGCATCTTTAAAATCCCTTCACTGCGGCAAGAAATCGATCTGGTGAAGGCCACAAGGGGCAGCGGGTGGCCTGGCTGTGGCTCGCAGCTGTGCCCTGCCAGAGCCCCCATGGCTCATCCCTCGCCCCCTCCAAGAGTGCTTCCTATAGTTCTGTAGGAGGCTGGACTGGCTTGTAGTGAGTACCAAGGGGCACTTACACCTTGCACCAGGCCCAGTTATCCCTTATTAGTGTATAGGGTGTCTAGCAGCTTAGGCTGATAGATAATGGTAGCTTAGCAGAGCAGCTTAGGCTGAACTAGGAGACGAGTGAAGCTCCTACAGTACCACTAGTGTCATATGCACAATATCATAAGAAAACACAATACACAGATATACTAAAAATAAAGGTACTTTATTTTTATGACAATATGCCAAAGTATCTCAGAGTGTACCCTCAGTATGAGGATAGCAAATATACACAAGATATATATACACAATAGCAAAAATATGCAGTATAGTCTTAGAAAACAGTGCAAACAATGTATAGTTACAATAGGATGCAATGGGGACACATAGGGATAGGGGCAACACAAACCATATACTCCAAAAGTGGAATGCGAACCACGAATGGACCCCAAACCTATGTGACCTTGTAGAGGGTCGCTGGGACTATTAGAAAATAGTGAGAGTTAGAAAAATAACCCTCCCCAAGACTCTGAAAAGTGAGTGCAAAGTGCACTAAAGTTCCCCTAAGGACAAAGAAGTCGTGTTAGAGGAATAATGCAGGAAAGACACAAACCAACAATGCAACAACAATGGATTTCCAATCTTGGGTACCTGTGGAACAAGGGGACCAAGTCCAAAAGTCACAAGCAAGTCGGAGATGGGCAGATGCCCAGGAAATGCCAGCTGTGGGTGCAAAGAAGCTTCTACTGGACAGAAGAAGCTGAGGTTTCTGCAGGAACGAAAAGGGCTAGAGACTTCCCCTTTGGTGGACGGATCCCTCTCGCAGTGGAGAGTCGTGCAAAAGTGTTTTCCCGCCGAAAGAACGCCAACAAGCCTTGCTAGCTGCAAATCATGCGGTTAGAGTTTTTGGACGCTGCTGTGGCCCAGGAGGGACCAGGAGGTCGCAAATTGGACCAGGAGGTAGAGGGGACGTCAAGCAAGACAAGGAGCTCTCTTACCAGCAGGTAGCACCTGGAGAAGTGCCAGAAACAGGCACTACGAGGATGCGTGAAATGGTGCTCACCCGAAGTTGCACAAAGAAGTCCCACGTCTCCGGAGAACAGCTTAGGAGATCGTGCAATGCAGGTTAGAGTGCTGTGGACCCAGGCTGGACTGTGCACAAAGGATTTCCGCCGGAAGTGCACGTAGGCCGGAGTAGCTGCAAAAGTCGTGGTTCCCAGCAATGCAGTCTAGCGAGGTGAGGCAAGGACTTACCTCCACCAAACTTGGACTGAAGAGTCACTGGACTGTGGGGCCACTTGGACAGAGTTGCTGGATTTGAGGGACCTCGCTCGTCGTGCTGAGAGGAGACCCAAGGGACCGGTAATGCAGCTTTTTGGTGCCTGCGGTTGCAGGGGGAAGATTCCGTCGACCCACGGGAGATTTCTTCGGAGCTTCTAGTGCAGAGAGGAGGCAGACTACCCCCACAGCATGCACCACCAGGAAAACAGTCGAGAAGGCGGCAGGATCAGCGTTACAGAGTTGCAGTAGTTGTCTTTGCTACTATGTTGCAGTTTTGCAGGCTTCCAGCGCGGTCAGCAGTCGATTCCTTGGCAGAAGGTGAAGAGAGAGATGCAGAGGAACTCGGATGAGCTCTTGCATTCGTTATCTAAAGTTTCCCCAGAGACAGAGACCCTACATAGCCAGAAAAGAGGGTTTGGCTACCTAGGAGAGAGGATAGGCTAGCAACACCTGAAGGAGCCTATCAGGAGGAGTCTCTGACGTCACCTGGTGGCACTGGCCACTCAGAGCAGTCCAGTGTGCCAGCAGCACCTCTGTTTCCAAGATGGCAGAGGTCTGGAGCACACTGGAGGAGCTCTGGACACCTCCCAGGGGAGGTGCAGGTCAGGGGAGTGGTCACTCCCCTTTCCTTTGACCAGTTTCGCACCAGAGCAGGGCTAAGGGGTCCCCTGAACCGGTGTAGACTGGCTTATGCAGAATTGGGCACATCTGTGCCCAAGAAAGCATTTCCAGAGGCTGGGAGAGGCTACTCCTCCCCTGCCTTCACACCATTTTCCAAAGGGAGAGGGTGTAACACCCTCTCTCAGAGGAAGTTCTTTGTTCTGCCATCCTGGGCCAGGCCTGGCTGGACCCCAGGAGGGCAGATGCCTGTCTGAGGGGTTGGCAGCAGCAGCAGCTGCAGTGAAACCTCAGGAAAGGCAGTTTGGCAGTACCAGGGTCTGTGCTACAGACCACTGGGATCATGGGATTGTGCCAACTATGCCAGGATGGTATAGAGGGGGCAATTCTATGATCATAGACATGTTACATGGCCATATTCGGAGTTACCATTGTGAAGCTACATATAGGTAGTGACCTATATGTAGTGCACGCGTGTAATGGTGTCCCCGCACTCACAAAGTCCGGGGAATTGGCCCTGAACAATGTGGGGGCACCTTGGCTAGTGCCAGGGTGCCCTCACACTAAGTAACTTTGCACCTAACCTTTACCAGGTAAAGGTTAGACATATAGGTGACTTATAAGTTACTTAAGTGCAGTGTAAAATGGCTGTGAAATAACGTGGACGTTATTTCACTCAGGCTGCAGTGGCAGGCCTGTGTAAGAATTGTCAGAGCTCCCTATGGGTGGCAAAAGAAATGCTGCAGCCCATAGGGATCTCCTGGAACCCCAATACCCTGGGTACCTCAGTACCATATACTAGGGAATTATAAGGGTGTTCCAGTAAGCCAATGTAAATTGGTAAAATTGGTCACTAGCCTGTTAGTGACAATTTGAAAGAAATGAGAGAGCATAACCACTGAGGTTCTGATTAGCAGAGCCTCAGTGAGACAGTTAGTCACTACACAGGTAACACATTCAGGCACACTTATGAGCACTGGGGCCCTGGTGAACAGGGTCCCAGTGACACATACAACTAAAACAACATATATACAGTGAAAAATGGGGGTAACATGCCAGGCAAGATGGTACTTTCCTACACAACCCCCCCCCCAAACGAGGGACAATAAGACTAGCCATGACCTGATGAGTCTTCATTGTTTAAGTGGAAATATCTGGAGAGTCCATCTGCATTGGAGTGGCTACTCCCAGGTCTATGTTCCACTGTATAGTCCATTCCCTGTAGGGATATGGACCACCTCAATAATTTAGGATTTTCACCTTTCATTTGTTTTAGCCAAAGTAGAGGTTTGTGGTCTGTCTGAACAATGAAGTGAGTGCCAAACAGGTATGGCCTCAACTTCTTCAGAGCCCAGACCACAGCAAAGGCCTTCCTCTCTATGGCAGACCAACGCTTTTCTCTAGGGGTCAACCTCCTACTAATAAAAGCAACAGGTTGATCCTGGCCCTCAGAATTAAGTTGTGATAGGACTGCCCCTACTCCTAATTCAGATGCATCAGTTTGGACATATAATTTTTTAGAGTAACAAGGGCTTTTCAGGACAGGTGCAGAGCACATGGCCTGCTTCAGCTCCTCAAAAGCTTTCTGACAGTTTGCTGTCCATAATACCTTTTTAGGCATTTTTTGGATGTGAGGTCATTAAGAGGGGCTGCAATGGAGCCATAGTTCTTAATGAAACTCCTGTAATACCCAGTGAGGCCTAGGAAGGCTCTCACCTGAGTCTGAGTGGTAGGGGGAACCCAATCAATAATTGTTTGGATTTTCCCCTGAAGTGGTGCAATTTGTTCCCCACCAACAAGGTGTCCCAGATAAACCACCTTACCCTGCCCTATCTGGCACGTTGAAGCCTTGATAGTGAGGCCTGCCTTTTGCAGGGCCTCCAAAACTTTCCATAGGTGGACCAGGTGATCATCCCAGCTGGAGCTAAAGACAGCTATATCGTCCAAATATGCTGCACTGAAAGCCTCCAGCCCTTGCAGGACTGTGTTCACCAACCTTTGAAAAGTGGCAGGTGCATTTTTCAAACCAAAAGGCATTACTGTAAATTGGTAATGGCCTCCAATGGTTGAAAATGCAGTTTTAGGTTTAGCATCTTCTGATAATTTGATCTGCCAATACCCTGCAGTCAAATCAAAAGTGCTTAGATACTTGGCAGATGCCAGTGTATCTATGAGCTCATCTGCCCTGGGTATAGGGTGAGCATCAGTTTTGGTTACCAAGTTGAGACCTCTATAGTCTACACAAAACCGCATTTCCTTCTTTCCATCTTTGGAATGGGGTTTTGGTACAAGTACCACAGGAGAAGCCCATGGACTTTCAGAGTGCTCAACCACTCCTAGTTCTAACATTTTCTGTACCTCTTGCTTTATGCAGTCCCTGACATGGTCAGGCTGCCTATAGATCTTACTTTTGACAGGTAAACTGTCTCCAGTATCTATAGTGTGCTCACACCAAGAAGTGGTACCTGGCACAGTAGAGAAGAGTTCAGAGAATTGATCTAGGAGATTTATGCAATGGTCTTTCTGCTCAGCAGTAAGACAATCAGCCAAAACTACACCTTCCACAAGAGCATCTTGTTCTGTGGAAGAGAAGAGATCAGGTAGAGGATCACTGTCTTCTTCCTGTCCCTCATCAGTTGCCATGAGCAGGGTGAGATCAGCCCTGTCATAGTAGGGTTTCAGGCGGTTTACATGGAGTACCCTAAGGGGACTCCTTGCAGTGCCTAAGTCAACTAAATAGGTGACTTCACCCTTTTTCTCAACAATTGTGTGGGGTTGTAGGAGGCTGGACTGGTTTGTAGTGAGTACCAAGGGGGTACTTGCACCTTGCACCAGGCCCAGTTATCCCTTATTAGTGTATAGGGTGTCTAGCAGCTTAGGCTGATAGATAATGGTAGCTTAGCAGAGCAGCTTAGGCTGAACTAGGAGACGTGTGAAGCTACTACAGTACCACTTAGTGTCATATGCACAATATCATAAGAAAACACAATACACAGTTATACTAAAAATAAAGGTACTTTATTTTTATGACAATATGCCAAAGTATCTTAGAGTGTACCCTCAGTGAGAGGATAGGAAATATACACAAGATATATATACACAATAGCAAAAATATGCAGTATAGTCTTAGAAAACAGTGCAAACAATGTATAGTTACAATAGGATGCAATGGGGAAACATAGGGATAGGGGCAACACAAACCATATACTCCAAAAGTGGAATGTGAACCACGAATGGACCCCAAACCTATGTGACCTTGTAGAGGGTCGCTGGGACTATTAGAAAATAGTGAGAGTTAGCAAAATAACCCTCCCCAAGACCCTGAAAAGTGAGTGCAAAGTGCACTAAAGTTCCCCTAAGGACAAAGTAGTCGTGTTAGAGGAATAATGCAGGAAAGACACAAACCAGCAATGCAACAACTGTGGATTTCCAATCTAAGTTACCTGTGGAACAAGGGGACCAAGTCCAAAAGTCACAAGCAAGTCGGAGATGGGCAGATGCCCAGGAAATGCCAGCTGCGGGTGCAAAGAAGCTTCTACTGGACAGAAGAAGCTGAGGTTTCTGCAGGAACGAAAAGAGCTAGAGACTTCCCCTTTGGTGGACGGATTCCGCTTGCGGTGTAGAGTCGTGCAGAAGTATTTTCCCACCAAAAGGACGCCAACAAACCTTGCTAGACGCAAATCGTGTGTTTGGCATTTTTGGACGCTGCTGGGGCCCAGGAGGGACCAGGAGATCGCAAATTGGACCTGAAGAGAGAGGGGACGTCGAGCAAGACAAAGAGCCCTCACTGAAGCAGGTAGCACCCGGAGAAGTGCCAGAAACAGGCACTATGAGGATGGGTGAAACGCTGCTCGCCGAAGTTGCACAAAGGAGTCCCACGTTGCCGGAGACCAACTTAGAAAGTCGTGCAATGCAGGTTAGAGTGCCGTGGACCCAGGCTTGGCTGTGCACAAAGGATTTCTGCCGGAAGGGCACAGGGGCCGGAGTAGCTGCAAAGTCGCGGTTCCCAGCAATGCAGCCCAGCGAGGTGAGGCAAGAACTTACCTCCACCAAACTTGGACTGAAGAGTCACTGGACTGTGGGGGTCACTTGGACAGAGTCGCTGGATTCGAGGGACCTCGCTCGTCGTGCTGAGAGGAGACCCAAGGGACCAGTAATGCAGCTTTTTGGTGCCTGCGGTTGCAGGGGGAAGATTCCGTCGACCCACGGGAGATTTCTTCGGAGCTTCTGGTGCAGAGAGGAGGCAGGCTACCCCCACAGCATGCACAAGCAGGAAAACAGTCGAGAAGGCGGCAGGATCAGCGTTACAGAGTTGCAGTAGTCGTCTTTGCTACTATGTTGCAGGTTTGCAGGCTTCCAGCGCGGTAAGCAGTCGTTTCCTTATCAGAAGGTGAAGAGAGAGATGCAGAGGAACTCGGATGAGCTCTTGCATTCGTTATCTAAAGTTTCCCCAGAGACAGAGACCCTAAATAGCCAGAAAAGAGGGTTTGGCTACTTAGGAGAGAGGATAGGCTACTAACACCTGAAGGAGCCTATCAGCAGGAGTCTCTGACGTCACCTGGTGGCACTGGCCACTCAGAGCAGTCCAGTGTGCCAGCAGCACCTCTGTTTCCAAGATGGTAGAGGTCTGGAGCACACTGGAGGAGCTCTGGACACCTCCCAGGGGAGGTGCAGGTCAGGGGAGTGGTCACTCCCCTTTCCTTTGTCCAGTTTCGCGCCAGAGCAGGGGCTAAGGGGTCCCTGAACCGGTGTAGACTGGCTTATGCAGAATTGGGCACATCTGTGCCCAAGAAAGCATTTCCAGAGGCTGGGGGAGGCTACTCCTCCCCTGCCTTCACACCATTTTCCAAAGGGAGAGGGTGTCACACCCTCTCTCAGAGGAAGTTCTTTGTTCTGCCATCCTGGGCCAGGCCTGGCTGGACCCCAGGAGGGCAGATGCCTGTCTGAGGGGTTGGCAGCAGCAGCAGCTGCAGTGAAACCCCAGGAAGGGCAGTTTGGCAGTACCAGGGTCTGTGCTACAGACCACTGGGATCATGGGATTGTGCCAACTATGCCAGGATGGTATAGAGGGGGCAATTCCATGATCATAGACATGTTACATGGCCATATTCGGAGTTACCATTGTGAAGCTACATATAGGTAGTGACCTATATGTAGTGCACGCGTGTAATGGTGTCCCCGCCCTCACAAAGTTCAGGGAATTGGCTCTGAACAATGTGGGGGCACCTTGGCTAGTGCCAAGGTGCCCTCACACTAAGTAACTTTGCACCTAACCTTTACCAGGTAAAGGTTAGACATATAGGTGACTTATAAGTTACTTAAGTGCAGTGAAAAAGGGCTGTGAAATAACGTGGACGTTATTTCACTCAGGCTGCAGTGGCAGGCCTGTGTAAGAATTGTCAGAGCTCCCTATGGGTGGCAAAAGAAATGCTGCAGCCCATAGGGATCTCCTGGAACACCAATACCCTGGGTACCTCAGTACCATATACTAGGGAATTATAAGGGTGTTCCAGTAAGCCAATGTAAATTGGTAAAAATGGTCACTAGCCTGTTAGTGACAATTTGGAAGTAATGAGAGAGCATAACCACTGAGGTTCTGGTTAGCAGAGCCTCAGTGAGACAGTTAGGCACCACACAGGGAACATATACATGCACACCTATGAGCACTGGGGCCCTGTGTGACAGGGTCCCAGTGACACATACATATAGGCCACAAACCTATGAGCACTGGGGTCCTGACCAGCAGGATCCCAGTGACACATAACAACCATACTGAAAACATAGTGTTTTCACTATGAGCACTGGGGCCTGGCTATCAGGATCCCAGTGAGACAGTGAAAACAGTGACAAACACCCTGACATACACTCACAAACAGGCCAAAAGTGGGGGTAACAAGGCTAGAAAGAGGCTACTTTCTCACACAACCCCCCCCCCCCCCCAAACGAAGGACAATAAGGCTAACCTTGGCCAGTTGAGACTTTATTGTCTAAGTGGTGATAAGTAGAGAGTAGCTCTGCAATAGACTGGTTACTCCCTTTATCATCCACTATATGGTTACTTCCCTGTGGGGATGTAAACCACCCTGTTTGAAGTTTTTTAGCTAGGCAACAATGTGAAGATGTATTTTCAGAGTTTCTATCAGTAAGTTTTAGTTTAGAGCAGTGGGAATTGTCCACTGAACCTATTTGTAGTGATGGAAATGCCAGACAGGGATGCTGTCTCAGTAAAGCCATAGCTGGGCAAAAACTTTGTCCATATGGCTGGAAGAGAGAACAGGGATGCTGTTTCTCTTGGGTTGGAGCAGGGCAGGGATGCTGTCCTATCAGCTCCTCACTAGGGCAGGGATGCTGTCCTAAGTGTTGTGAGGCAGTGCAGGGTTTCTGCACTAAAGTTTCTCTGGGAGGGTTGGAGGGATGCTCCATGTTAACTAAAATGGTGCTCTTTTTCTCACCAATGTTAGTTATCCCACAGAGAGGTACTTTCACCTCAGGGAGTACAGTTTGGCCAACTGATGATTCCCTTGGAACAGGTGCCACCCCAGGAGAGGTTTCTCCCACCACAGGAATGGTATCCTGAATGGTAGGGTGGTTAGGGGATACTGTGATACCCTTTTTACCTGTTGATGGAGAGGGATCCTGAGTTTTCAGGCCTTCTCTCCTTTGCTTTTTCATTTCAGTAGAAATGAGAGGGAACAATTCCTCTGGGATGCCCAGCATGGCTGCATGGGCATAAAACTCTACATCAGCCCAACCTGAGGCCTCTAGGTCATTACCTAAGAGACAGTCTACAGGTAAGCTAGGTGATACCACCACCTGCTTAGGGCCAGTAACTCCACCCCAACTAAACTGAATTATAGCTAAGGGAAGAAACTTAGTGGAGTTATGGACATCAATAATCTTATACTGTTGTCCAATGATGTGTTGTTCAGGAGCCACAAGGTTTTCAGTCACCAAAGTGAAACTGGCACCTGTGTCCCTGTAGGCCAAGGCCTCAACACCATTTATTGAAACTGTCTGCCTGTACTTATCCATTGTAAGGGGACAAGCAGCCAGTGTGGCAAGGCCAATGCCACTAGGTGTGACAGAAACTGTCTTGGGACTGATTACATCAGTTTCCACTATGGACCCAAAAGTGAACCCAACTACACCCTTTGCTTGACTGTTGCCAGCAGTCCCACCACTAGTACCACTACTGCTAGGGGCACTAGAGCTTGATGTATTAGTGGTGGTAGGCTCAGGGGGTTTACCTGGACAGGACTTATCCCCTGGCCTATGGCCTCTGTTTTTACACACAAAGCACCAAGGCTTTTTAATGTGTGCAGGTTGGGAAGAAGAGGAAGAATTTGTTTTATCCCCACCCTCTGAAGAGTGTTTAAGATTTGAAGTGGGATCTTTGGTTTTACCCTTATCCCCATGCTTATCTTGAGATTTTTCACCATCTTTCTTCTTATTGCCATCTTTGTCACCCCCTGTATGAACTTTTCTGTTCACCCTTGTTCTGACCCATTTGTCTGCCTTCTTTCCCAATTCTTGGGGAGAGGTCAGATCAGAGTCTACCAGGTACTGGTGCAACAAATCAGACACACAATTATTAAGTATATGCTCTCTCAGGATTGTGTTATACAGGCTTTCATAATCAGTAACTTTACTGCCATGTAACCACCCCTCCAAGGCCTTCACTGAATGGTCAATGAAATCAACCCAGTCTTGTGAAGACTCCTTTTTGGTCTCTCTGAACTTTATCCTGTACTGTTCAGTGGTTAAGCCATAACCATCCAGGAGTGCATTCTTAAGAACTTGGAAATTATTAGCATCATTTTCTTTCACAGTAAGGAGCCTATCCCTACCTTTTCCACTAAATGATAGCCATAGGATAGCAGCCCACTGCCTTTGAGGGACATCCTGTACAACACAGGCCCTCTCAAGTGCAGCAAACCACTTGTTAATGTCATCCCCCTCCTTATAAGGGGGAACTATCTTGTGCAGATTCCTGGAATCATGCTCTTTTGCAGGATGACTATGGGGAATACTGCTGCTGCCACCATGGGTATCTAAACCCAACTTCTGTCTTTCCTTGTCTAATTCAAAAGACTGTCTATCCAAATCCAGCTGTTGCTTTTTAAGCTTCAGTCTGGTTTGTTCCACCCTCAACTTATTGAGTTCCCTCTCTAACATTCTGTCATCAGGGTTGGTGGGAGGGACATTCCTAGAAACAGAGCTATGATGGGAATGAACAGAAGGAGACCTGTCCCTTACAGAAGCCACCCTAACAGCTTGGTTAACAGAAACATTACTACCAGTATGGTGAGAATATATGCTTTTGCTATGATGTGAGACAACACTATTTCTATGGTGTGGCTCATCATCATTACCATCTATGCTGGACTGTCTAGTAATGGGCAGGCTAGGAAGTTTCTTTCCTGAATCTTTTCCTGGGGGAGTCCCTGAATCAGATTGAGAACTATTAGGTACTTTTTCAACAGATGAGTCACCTATGGCCTTATCCTGTTCTTTAAGCATGTTAAGTAACAGTTCCAAGGAAGGATTCTTCCCTACACTCAAACCTCTCTCTATACAGAGACTCCTTGCTCTTTTCCAGCTAAGGTTGTCATATGCAAGTTTGGACAGATCAACATTTTGGCCTGTGCCAGACATTTTTAGAGAGAGTTAAAGTGATAGAAAAAGAGAAAAAAGTTTTCAGAACTTTTTGGAAAGACAGAAAAAAAACTTTTTAAACTTTTAAGAACTTTTTGAAAGTTTAGAAGTACTTTTCAGCACTTAGAAAAGAGTGAAAAGAGGAAATGCAAAACTTTTTGGCTATGTGTATATACACTGACCTTGTTTTGTATATTTTTCTCTTATGAAAAGTACAATGACACGAGTGGTAAGTAGTCTCAAGCACTTATCCCACCACTGCACAACCAATGTAGGAGGCTGGACTGGTTTGCAGTGAGTACCAAGGGGGTACTTGCACCTTGCACCAGGCCCAGTTATCCCTTATTAGTGTATAGGGTGTCTAGCAGCTTAGGCTGATAGATAATGGTAGCTTAGCAGAGCAGCTTAGGCTGAACTAGGAGACGTGTGAAGCTACTACAGTACCACTTAGTGTCATATGCACAATATCATAAGAAAACACAATACACAGTTATACTAAAAATAAAGGTACTTTATTTTTATGACAATATGCCAAAGTATCTTAGAGTGTACCCTCAGTGAGAGGATAGGAAATATACACAAGATATATATACAAAATAGCAAAAATATGCAGTATAGTCTTAGAAAACAGTGCAAACAATGTATAGTTACAATAGGATGCAATGGGGAAACATAGGGATAGGGGCAACACAAACCATATACTCCAAAAGTGGAATGTGAACCACAAATGGACCCCAAACCTATGTGACCTTGTAGAGGGTCGCTGGGACTATTAGAAAATAGTGAGAGTTAGCAAAATAACCCTCCCCAAGACCCTGAAAGGTGAGTGCAAAGTGCACTAAAGTTCCCCTAAGGACAAAGTAGTCGTGTTAGAGGAATAATGCAGGAAAGACACAAACCAGCAATGCAACAACTGTGGATTTCCAATCTAGGGTACCTGTGGAACAAGGGGACCAAGTCCAAAAGTCACAAGCAAGTCGGAGATGGGCAGATGCCCAGGAAATGCCAGCTGCGGGTGCAAAGAAGCTTCTACTGGACAGAAGAAGCTGAGGTTTCTGCAGGAACGAAAAGAGCTAGAGACTTCCCCTTTGGTGGACGGATCCCTCTTGCCGTGGAAAGTCGTGCAGAAGTGTTTTCCCTCCGAAAGGACGCCAACAAGCCTTGCTAGACGCAAATTGTGCGTTTGGCGTTTTTGGACGCTGCTGGGGCCCAGGAGGGACCAGGAGATCGCAAATTGGACCTGAAGAGAGAAGGGACGTCGAGCAAGACAAAAAGCCCTCACTGAAGCAGGTAGCACCCGGAGAAGTGCCAGAAACAGGCACTACAAGGATGCGTGAAACGGTGCTCGCCGAAGTTGCACAAAGGAGTCCCACGTCGCCGGAGACCAACTTAGAAAGTCGTGCAATGCAGGTTAGAGTGCCGTGGACCCAGGCTTGGCTGTGCACAAAGGATTTCCGCCGGAAGTGCACAGGGGCCGGAGTAGCTGCAAAGTCGCGGTTCCCAGCAATGCAGCCCAGCGAGGTGAGGCAAGGACTTACCTCCACCAAACTTGGACTGAAGAGTCACTGGACTGTGGGGGCCACTTGGACAGAGTTGCTGGATTCGAGGGACCTCGCTCGACGTGCTGAGAGGAGACCCAAGGGACTAGTAATGCAGCTTTTTGGTGCCTGCGGTTGCAGGGGGAAGATTCCGTCGACCCACGGGAGATTTCTTCAGAGCTTCTAGTGCAGAGAGGAGGCAGACTACCCCCACAGCATGCAGCACCAGGAAAACAGTCGAGAAGGCGGCAGGATCAGCGTTACAGAGTTGCAGTAGTCGTCTTTGCTACTATGTTGCAGTTTTGCAGGCTTCCAGCGCGGTCAGCAGTCGATTCCTTGGCAGAAGGTGAAGAGAGAGATGCAGAGGAACTCGGATGAGCTCTTGCATTCGTTATCTAAAGTTTCCCCAGAGACAGAGACCCTAAATAGCCAGAAAAGAGGGTTTGGCTACCTAGGAGAGAGGATAGGCTAGCAACACCTGAAGGAGCCTATCAGGAGGAGTCTCTGACGTCACCTGGTGGCACTGGCCACTCAGAGCAGTCCAGTGTGCCAGCAGCACCTCTGTTTCCAAGATGGCAGAGGTCTGGAGCACACTGGAGGAGCTCTGGACACCTCCCAGGGGAGGTGCAGGTCAGGGGAGTGGTCACTCCCCTTTCCTTTGTCCAGTTTTGCGCCAGAGCAGGACTAAGGGGTCCCCTGAACCGGTGTAGACCGGCTTATGCAGAATTGGGCATATCTGTGCCCAAGAAAGCATTTCCAGAGGCTGGGGGAGGCTACTCCTCCCCTGCCTTCACACCATTTTCCAAAGGGAGAGGGTGTAACACCCTCTCTCAGAGGAAGTTCTTTGTTCTGCCATCCTGGGCCAGGCCTGGCTGGACCCCAGGAGGGCAGATGCCTGTCTGAGGGGTTGGCAGCAGCAGCAGCTGCAGTGGAACCCCAGGAAAGGCAGTTTGGCAGTACCAGGGTCTGTGCTACAGACCACCGGGATCATGGGATTGTGCCAACTATGCCAGGATGGTATAGAGGGGGCAATTCTATGATCACAGACATGTTACATGGCCATATTCGGAGTTACCATTGTGAAGCTACATATAGGTAGTGACCTATATGTAGTGCACGCGTGTAATGGTGTCCCCGCACTCACAAAGTCCGGGGAATTGGCCCTGAACAATGTGGGGGCACCTTGGCTAGTGCCAGGGTGCCCTCACACTAAGTAACTTTGCACCTAACCTTTACCAGGTAAAGGTTAGACATATAGGTGACTTATAAGTTACTTAAGTGCAGTGTAAAATGGCTGTGAAATAACGTGGACGTTATTTCACTCAGGCTGCAGTGGCAGGCCTGTGTAAGAATTGTCAGAGCTCCCTATGGGTGGCAAAAGAAATGCTGCAGCCCATAGGGATCTCCTGGAACCCCAATACCCTGGGTACCTCAGTACCATATACTAGGGAATTATAAGAGTGTTCCAGTAAGCCAATGTAAATTGGTAAAATTGGTCACTAGCCTGTTAGTGACAATTTGAAAGAAATGAGAGAGCATAACCACTGAGGTTCTGATTAGCAGAGCCTCAGTGAGACAGTTAGTCACTACACAGGTAACACATTCAGGAACACTTATGAGCACTGGGGCCCTGGTGAACAGGGTCCCAGTGACACATACAACTAAAAAAACATATATACAGTGAAAAATGGGGGTAACATGCCAGGCAAGATGGTACTTTTCTACAGTTCCCTCTCACAATTACCCTTTATGGGCGGGACATCCTGTATCTCAGCTCAGGTGTGCAGACTGGGCGGGCCGGGGAAGGGGGGAGGGATGGGGTATTGCGGGGGAGGTGGGGAGAGGGGCCCAGGGAACTTTCTTCCACAAAACTGGGCAAGCACAAAAAACACGTAAGCAAAGTTCCTGAATTCAAAAGCATTTTGTGTGGAGTTCTGTCTGCCTGATAGCCTTTTCAAAGTGCCTGGGAGGAATAACAAGTCAAGGCCGTAGAATTAAGCGAGTGCAACTGGTTTATTGTTTTACATATACACTTAACATCTTTAATGCAAGACACCGTCGACCTGTATTAGTTTTTGACAAGCAGATGCCCAGCTATGAATGAAAGCAAAAAGAACAGATGATGGACAGACAGAATGTGGAACTGTTAGAAATGGGGTCTCTAGTTGGCAGTCGGTTTGCACCCTGTCCAAGTAGGGACCCTCACTCTAGTCAGGATAAGGGAGATACCCGCTCAGATAACCCCTGCTCACCCCCTTGGTAGCTTGGCACGAGCAGCCCGGCTTATCTCAGAAGCAATGTGAAAAGCATTTGCACATAACACACAGTAATAAGTGAAAACACTACAAAAGGACACCACACCAGTTTTAGAAAAATAGCTAATTTTTATCTATATAAAACAAGACCAAATACAATAAAAATCCAACATACAGTAATAAAAATATGAATTCTGCAAGATTTACTCAAAAATGCAGTTCCTTGAAGTCGATAGCTCCACCTGGGGCTATCACGGCGTCGTGATCAGCAAAATCAACAGTTCAGGCCGGCAGTGCCGTTGCGGGCTAGCTACGGTGTCGGGGGGACCCACAAACAGTACCTTAGATTTGCAGTGTCGTGATGATCGTGGTGAGCTCCGGAGAGCGGCGTCACTGACGTCGTGGTGTCGGTTCCGGAGTCGGTGCAGGAGTCGTCAGGCCCTTGAGGTCACACGCGTTGCAGATCGAACTCCAAGCTGATGAAGTCAGGTGCGCCGGCATGGATGGCGTCGGGACTGCGGTGCGAAGCGGGACGATCCGACGTGCGGTGCCCACAGGTCACGGTGCAGGCAGCAGCTCAGTGACGGTCGTCCAGCGGCGTCGGTGTGACCAGAGCTGCGGTGTGAAGCTGGGCGGTGCGACGTGCGGTGTCCACAGGTCACGGTGCAGTCAGCGGTGTCATCATTGCTGAAGTGCTATCGTCAGTAGGCCCAAGCCAGCGGGGCGGGACAGTGCTTCGTGACCCTCACAAGAGGTGTCCACAGGCCACAGTGCAGGTAGGATGCCTGGTGACGACACAGGAGTCGATGGTGCTGGCATCGGTGGACTGGGGCTGTGGTGCGGGACGGGACGGTGCTTTGTGTGCCTCACGAGCGGTGTCCACAGGCCACGGTGCAGATAGCAGCATCGTCGGGGATGCCCAGGCTGCAGTGTGAGCAGGCGATGCTGGAGTGCGGGGCCCACAGATCGCTGTGCGAGCAGCAGCTCAGTGAAGTCGTCCGATGATGGCGTCGGGGAGACCAGGGTCACGGTGTGAAGCGGGACAATGAGACTCCGTGTGGCCTAGGCAGGTCACGGTACAGGCCAGCGGCGTCGCGTTCGTTTCTCCTCTTTAACAGCACAAAACACACAGTTCCGAGTGCTGCAGGTCGAGGAAACTGAAGTCTTTGGTGTCCCTGAGACTTCAAACAGGAGGCAAGCTCTACTCCAAGCCCTTGGAGAATTTTCTCAAGCAGGACACACAGCAAAGTTCACCCTTTGCACTCTTTTCAGGCAGAAGCAGCAACTGCAGGCCAGTCCAGCAAAGCAGCACAGCAAAGGGACAGTACTCCTCCTTCAGGTCTTCAGCTCTTCTCCTTGGCAGAGGTTCCTATTGATTCCAGAAAGATTCTAAAAGTCTGGGGTTTTGGGTCTTCTTCTTATACTCTTTTCTGCTTTTGAAGTTGGCAAACTTCAAAGCAAAGTCTCAAGTGTTTGCAAGATCCTTCCTTGTCCAGGCCAGGCCCCAGACACATACAAGGGTGTTGGAGACTGCAGTGTGTGGGGGCAGGCACAGTACTTTCAGGTGTGAACGACCACTCCTCTCTCATCTCTAGCTCAGATGGCCCATCAGGATATGCAGGCTACACCCCACCCCCTTTTGTGTCACTGTCTAGAGATTTGCAAAACAGCCCAACAGTCAAACTGACCCAGACAGACAATCCACAAACAGGCAGAGTCACAGAATGGTATAAGCAAGAAAATGCCTAGTTTCTAAAAGCTGCATTTTCAAACAGACAATTTAAAAACCAACTTCACTAAAATATGTATTTTTAAATTGTGAGTTCAGAGACCCTAAACTCCACATTTGTATCTGTTCTCAAATGGAATCTGCGCTTTAAGGATATTTAAAGGCAGCCCCTATGTTAACCTATGAGAGAGATAGGCCTTACACAGTGAAAATCGAATTTGGCAGTATTTCACTGTTAGGACATATAAAACACACTAGTATATGTCCTACCTTAAACATACACTGCACCCTGCCCATGGGGCTACCTAGGGCTTACCCTAGGGGTGCTTTACATGTAGTAAAAGGGAAGGTTTAGGCCTGGCAAGTGGGTACACTTGCCAAGTCAAATTGGCAGTTTAAAACTGCACACATAGGCACTGCAGTGGCAGGTCTGAGCCATGTGCACAGGGCCACTAATTTGGGTGGCACAACCAGTGCTGCAGGCCCACTAGTAGCATTTGATTTACAGGCCCTGGGCACATCTAGTGCACCTTACTAGGGACTTACCAATAAATCAAATATGCCAATCATGGATAAACCAATCAACAGTACACTTACACTGAGAGCATATGCACTTTAGCACTGGTTAGCAGTAGTAAAGTGCCCAGAGTCCTAAAGCCAACAAAAACAGGTCAGAAAAAATAGGAGGAAGGAGGCAAAAAGACTGGGGATGACCCTGCAAAAAGGGCTATTTCCAACAGGAACAATGCAAAGATCTGGGTTTAATTTATCATATTCTTCCCCACCCCCTCACCTGAGTTTGCACCCAGCCATATGCAAATCAGTCTTGACCCTGGTACTCATGGGAGCAGTCCAGCCTGAACCCCCAAGCCAGGTCCTCACTGGACTGGAAGCAAGCATCCTAAGATCAATTTCGGGGTTTTACACCTTATCAGTCAAGTTTGCTTGAATTCATTAGCGCAGTGAGCACAGGACTCACGTCTGGGCATACCCTTCCCACTTAGGGTGACAAAAGCAAAAAGAACAGATGATGCATGGAATGCAGAACAATGCAAACATTCACCCCCTGTCACAAAGATCTGGGTTTAATCCTTTGTTTTTGTGCCCACCATGCCACCCCAGTTTGGACAGAGCCATATGCAAATCAGTCTTGACCCTGTTACTCATGGGAACAGTCCAGCCCGAACTGCCAGGCCAGGTCCTCCCTGGACCGGAAGCAAGCATCCTGGGACTGGTTTTGGGGTATCACCCCTCATCAGCCAGGCTAGTTCGAATCCAGTGGTACAGTGAACACAGAACCCACGTCTGGGCATACCCTTCCCACTTAGGGTGACAAAAGGAAAAAAAAGAGATGATGGACGGAATGCTGAACAATGAAGTATTATGCAAGCGCATCAGATTTATAGTTTTACCGATAACCTTAACATCATTAAGACAAGGCGCTGTCAACCTGTACCAGTCATTTCTAAGCAGATGCCTAACTATGAATGGGCAGCACACTGTTGAAGTTAGAACTACAGACTCAGCTTTTCAAGCAGCCCCTACCCCCGCACACAACAGGAATACATCTGTTAAACACTAATCAACCAGGGCTTTAAGTGGGCTGGGTCCCGCCGTAAAGCAGGTGCTGAGACGGGTCTCTGTCGGGCTCTTCATTATTGCCCTCCCCCTCAGGATGAAAAAATAAATCTTAATTCGGCAACAGTACCACCCTTCACTGCCTTTGATGCAACTTTAAAGAGACTTGTAATAGTTATTTTACAGTCTCATCATTTAAAAACTGAAGCATGTTGTAAGTCTTGTCGACAGTGGAGGGGCAGAAAAAATCAGGAGGCTGAGCTAATCCCATGGGTCTAAAACAGTGGTGGTGTGATGGAAAAAATGTGTTTGTCAAACATCTGTGCATCTCAGTGAAGATTAGACATGGAAAATGGAATCACGAAGAGACCAAGGTTTTTAAGAAAGCTACCCTCACCCGAAGAATGTTGGCTGGAGAGAATGTGGCCGAAAGTCCAGCGGGCAGGGGTCTTTTTAGGACACCCTCAGCCAGTCTCATCAACAGCTAAAGACTCTCTCTTTGCAAAGGCTTCTAAGGGGTATTCATAATTCTCACTTGAGAGTCCGCAAAGATTATTTTATTCCAAGAAGGTTTTGTGAAGTTCTAAATTTTTAGCCTTTGCAAAATTTGGGACATAACTGGGTTTGCTTTTGCACACATAGGGGCATATTTATACTCTGTTTGCGCCGGAATTGCGTCGTTTTTTTTTACGCAAATCCGACGCAAAGCTAACTCCATATTTATACTTTGGCGTTAGACCCGTCTCGTGCCAAAGATCTTGGAGTTAGCGTCATTTTTTAGCGTGGACACCTACCTTGCGTTAATGATATCCAAGGTAGGCGTTCCCGTCTAAAAAATGACTCCAAGGCATGTGCGCCTTATTTAAACTCCCGTGCAAAAATGGCGCACAGGAGTGGGCGGGTCAAAAAAAATGACGTCCAGATGCTTTTGTGTCATTTTTTAGCACCTGGTCAGGGCAGGCGTTAAGGGACCTGTGGGCTCGGAAGGAGCCCAGAGGTGCCCTCCCATGCCCCCAGGGACACCCCCTGCCACCCTTGCCCACCCCAGGAGGACGCCCAAGGATGGAGGGACCCATCCCAGGGAACTTAAGGTAAGTTCAGGTAAGTTATTTTTTGAAAACAAATTTGTGGCATGGGGGGCCTGATTTGTGCCCCCCTACATGCCACTATGCCCAATGACCATGCCCAGGGGACAGAAGTCCCCTGGGCATGGCCATTGGGCAAGGGGGCATGACTCCTGTCTTTGCTAAGACAGGAGTCATGTCAATGGAGGGTGGGAGTAAAAAAAAATGGCGCAACTCGGGTTGAGGCAGATTTTTTGCCTCAGACCGACTTGCCCCATTTTTTGATGCCCAAGCTCCATTTTCCCCTACGCCGGCGCTGCCTGGTGTGGGTCATTTTTTTTTACGCACACCAGTCAGCTCCGCCGGCTAACGTCATTCCATAAATAAGGCGCCCGCATGGCGCTTTGGAATGGCGTTAGCCGGCGTTAAAATTTTTGACGCACAACTGCGTTGGCGCAGTTGTGCGTCAAAAAGTATAAATATGGCCCATAGTGTGGTCACTTGAGCTCAACTAAGAAGAAAAATGTATGCAGTTACTTCCTCTGAAAGTTTGCCTTTTTCTGGGCTTTTCAAATGCACACTGGTATTGGTCTAGCATGGGACACTGTTTCCTATGAAGTATATCTCATGCAGAACCATTTGGTTGATCTTAAGTAAAGATGTAGGCGTCATAAATTATTGCAAATGTATTAGATTTAACTTGGATTTGGCAAACGGAAACACCCCCCCCCAAATGTGCAAAGCTGCAAAGATTTTTGTAGATAATTGCGGTGTGCTTAAAAAAATCCACACACCTCTATTTCACACACCCCTACACTCAGAGACGTGGATGTTCTCAGAACTGCAGTGACAGCTCAATCACCTTGGTCTGCAAAACCAGGTATGGACCCTCCTCAGGTGTAGAATAAGAGTCAAACGCAACAAGGCCTGGTTAAAAAGGACAATGCAGCAATTCTCGACTAGAGGCATATGGTCACTGGAAGAAACCACTTTACACATACATTGTTAGAAGTATCTGAAGGTCTTGGGAATCTTCACTTATCCATGTGTCCAAACCTGAGCCATCTGCTTGTTGATTACCTTAAATCAAAGACTATGAGGCTGGGTGTGTCCTTTCAAGATTGGTCTGGGACGTAGGGGTTCATCAAACAATTCTTTCGATTGCGATGTTTTGTTTCCTGGTGTTTGACCAAAGTACTCCAGATTTATTTTCCAACCCTCATGGGTCTTTCAGGAGAGAGGATACAACTGCTTTCTTCTTATCCTCAACTCCACTGAATCAGACTTTGCTTTCCTGTTCCCCCTGAAATCACAAGTCCTTCACTTCGAAGACAGCTTGATGTCACTGGTGTGTGGACAGACATGTCTACTGCATCTCTGTGGACGTTAACTCTGTTCTAAAATACTTTGGTTCTTCCATCGCATTGTCAATGGCTGACACAGTGGCACATTCAGATAGGGGAAAATCCTGCACGCCCCTCTCCGCCTCACCTCACAGGAAATAACACAGGTGGATTCCTTCTCCTCTCCTGGTTCCCTGGGTGAAGTGGGTGATGCCACCTTTTCCATGGAGCTCAAGCAGCCTGAGGTTTCAGCTCCTAGAGCAGCGGCTCTTAACATTTTGACTTCTCAGGACCCCCACTGAATCTTTATTGGAATTCAAGGTCCCCCCTGAGTTATTATTGCTAGCTGTGGACCCCCCAGCCTAAGAAATTACTACATTTAGAACCCCAAAACAGTACAAAAAATATAGAAACAAGTATACACCAATTGAATCATCTACTAATTCAATATTTTGTTTAAATCACAATCAAATACAGAAAAAGGTTTTCATATTTTTATTTTTGCTTCTTTACTTATATATATTTATATATACATATACCTAATTAGTTTTTGATTTATTACATTTAATGTTATTTAATTTTGTAAAACAGTCATGGACCACCTGAGTAGGCCCTGCTGAGTCCATGGACCAAAGGTTATGATAATCCAAGCCATAAATGTGATAATCCCAGTCCTGTGATAATCTGAACCATGAATGTGATTGTCCAAGGTGTGTGATAATCTGAGCCATGAATGTGAAAATCTGAGCCATGAATGTGGTTATCCGAGCAGTGTTATAATCTGAGCCATGAAATTGATAATCCCAGTCATGAATGTGTTTATCTGAGCTGTGTGATAATCTGTGCGATGAATGTGATGATCTGAGCCACAAATGTGATAATCCAAGCCTACAATGTGATAATGCATGCCATTAATGTGACAATCCGAGAAGTGTGACAATCCAAGCCATAAATGTGATTATCGGAGCAGTGTGATAATATGAGCCATGAATGTGATAATCTGAGCCACGAATGTGATAATCTGAGCCATGTGATAATCCAAGAATGTGATAATCCGTGCCATTAATGTGATAATCCGATAATCCAAACCATGAATGTGATAATCCAAGCCATAAATATGATTATCTGGGCCGTGTGATATTCTGAGCCATGAATGTGATAATCTGAGCCACAAATGTGATAATCTGAGCCGTGTGACAGTCCAAACCATGAATGTGATAATCCCAGATTTGTGATAATCTGAGCAATGAATGTGATCATCCAAGCCAGGTATGTGATAATCTGAGCCATGTGATAATCCGAGCCATGGATGTGATAATCGGAGTCATGAATGTGATAATCCGAGCCGTATGATTAAAACATGAATGTAATAATACAAACTGTATGATAGTCCATGCCATGAATGTATTAACCCAAGATGTGTAATAATCCAAGCCATTACTGTGATCATCCAAGTCGTGTGATTATCTAAGCATGTAATAATCTGAGCCGTGTGATAATCTGAACTATGTGATAATCCGAGCCATGAAGGTGAGAATCTGAGCCATAGGATAATCGGAGCCATGTGATAATCCGAGCTGTGAATGTCAAAGGATTGACCACAAGTGTGTAGTTTCCACTTATCTAGGGCTATCACAAGGTTCCCTTTGCTGAGAGTGACATGTTTTTTTAAGACTTTCCGCAACAGCGAGGTGGACAAACGGTCATCAACATCATCGCTGCATCACAAAAACTCTTGCAATCAAAGTGCTCTAGTCAAGGACTTTTTCCAGGAACTTGAGGCTGATTGTGGACATATTAACTGAAATAGAAGAAAACATAGGGACAAATTTATAAAGAACTAAACCAACACAGTACACTTGGTGCGCTGCACGGAATGAACAGGACAGAGGCAAACAACTCCACATCAACTAAACTGCAACGCTGTTCTACTCTCTCTGTGCTGGCACACTTTGGTTGCCATTCACTAATGCACACACTTTTGCCCCATAGTGAAAGGGTGCCTGTGTTGCAGTAACTATGGTTTTGTACAGGCAGGGTTCCCTTCATGTACAAAAGCTATTCTCTAAAGGCATTTCCCTCTTCGAATGTATGCTGCAGATTGCAGAAGACATGCAAAGAGGGAAAAGAAGGAGAAATGAAATAACTTCTCCTCGTTATGACTGCCGCAGGAAGGTGCAGTATTTTGGGACAGATTCCTGTTTTCAATTCCTTTTAGACAGGGGTTAGGTCAAAACCCATGGATGATTTCATGAAAACACTCACGCACCACCCATGAAACACCTCTTTGATGCAAAATAGTGCAAACAGCACAATGCACTGCATTGAGTGACTTTGGATTACAATCCAATGCAAATCTTGATTTACAATTTATTGTAAATACCCTGGTAGATTTTGCATCTGTTTGAGTTGAAAAGCATGACACAAACCTGATGCAAAGTCTTGGTAAATCTGGGCCTTTGCAATGAAGTATAGGAGGGAACATTTACTGAACTGCATTGCATGGAACATGTTTAAAATGGAGTGGGAGATCCTTAATTTCAAACAAATAGAGTTTTATCAGTACCCGTACCCGTGGTTTAGCAGGAAACAGTTAATTATGACATAATACAGTTAAGAAGTGGTCTGTCACGAAGTTCTCAGAGGATAAAGAAAATGAAGGCTATAATCTAAAGATAAAGAAAACAGAAAGGGGTGATGCTTAATTAAATCTTCAGCTAATTAGTTATAAATTTAAATTGCTTTGTACTACACATCACCATGTTCAGGTTCAGTTTGTGAAAATAATGGAAGTGCCTGCCTGCATCTAGCCTTAAAACCGTAAAACACAGACTTTCTGAGGAATCCGCTCACAATTTGTGCTCCTGGACCACACTGGACTTTACTGGGCATGCCTAGAGAACATTTTTCCATTAGAAATATGGACCACGGCTAGGGCCATTTCGTTATTTCGCTTATGGACCGTAGTTGATTACTGCAACTTGTATAAGGTTTGTGGTCAAACCTTCTGTAGAAGACTGGCCTGGTGTGGTGGACACCTATGGTGTTGGCACCTTATACAAGGCCCAGGCAACCCCTGGTAGTTTGTGAGACAGTGTCTAGGAAGCCAGGGCTCTCTAGAGGTAGTTGTGCTGAGCAGCCAAGACTTATCTAGAAGGAGTGTAAAGCACTTGCAATACCACAGCAGTCACACAGTAACTTATCACACATGAAAGGAACCACACAGTGTTGCAAAAATAAAGGTACTTTATTACAGTAACACTGAACTAGAATACTATAGGCAATCCTCCCACTCTGAAGGTAAGTCACACAAAATACACACAGGTAAGTACTAGGAATTTGCATAGAAACATTAGAAATAGCAAACAATAACAAGGGCCCTATAGGGGGGCAAACCACATCCTAAAATAGTGGAATGCAAGACTGGGCCCCCTACCAGAGGATATGGAGTAGTTAGCCAAGGGCTGGGAGAGTATGGAACCCCAAGAGGTGAGTATTTATAAGACACCCAGCGATCAGGAGAGCAAAGGAAAGTTATCTAGATGTCCCATAGGTTAACATGGGGTCTTGGAATTGGAACAATGCAAGAACAGGACCAGAACGGTGGAACCCAGCGGTGGATTCTAGATTACGAGGACCTTTAAAAGAAGGGGACAGAGTCAGTCCACGCAGCAGTGTCCAGGCATGGCAGGAGGCAATGCCCACCCTTCTGCGGGTGAAGATCCGGGTCGATGGTGGTGGATAACGTCCAGCTGTGGAGTCCAGGAGCTGTAGAGGAGTCCCTGAAGTCATCTAGGAGTTGTCCCTCAACGGTCGCCGGATTACAGTCTGGTCAGTGGTCAGGAGGACCACCAACAAGCACAAGAAAATGCAAATTGGATCTGAAGAAGATTTGCAGAGCTTAAGAGGACCTGCAGGATCCTGTGGACTTGACCCTTGGAGGGAAGTCCGAGCTGACTGTAAGAAGACAGGAGAGCCAGTAGAAGCAGTCAGAGCACTCAAGAGCAACCCACTGGCAGCAGGCCCAGTTAGTCGCAGTGAGGCCCAGGCAGCCACATCGCTGGAGCGGCAAAGAGGAGACTGTCCTTGCTGAGGCAGAGTGCTGGAGGCGGGGACTACTTGGAGCCTGAAGATCCCTCAGAACAAGAGTAAACAAGCCTTGGTTGCTGCAACAGTCATGGTGCACAGGCATTCTGTCCTGGAGGAAGAGGCAAGGGTTCACCAAGGGTTCACCGTCTTCCAAGTTGGATAGAATGCAGAGAGGACCCAGGGGGCCCCTCAGAATCACCACCTATGTTGGAGAATATTCGCTGGTCCATAGGACAGCAGATCTCAGCAGCCGGACGTCGTTGCCTTAGGTGCCTGCGAATGCAGGGGAGTGACTCCTTCACTCCAAGGGAGATTCCTTCTTGCTTTTTTGGTGCAGCTGAAGTCTTGCCAACCCGAGAGGATGCACAGCCATGGAAATGTTGCAAAGTGCTGACAGGAGCCACTGAAACAATGTTGCAAGGAGAGGTTGTCTCAGTGTTGCAGTCTTGTTCAGTTCTTGTGGAGTCCAGGAAGAGGTCATTGCAGAGGTGTCCCGGTGGAGCCTTGCATGCCAAATCTGGGGACCCACCCACAAAGGAGTCCCTAAATAGCCCAAAAAGGGACTTGGTCACTTTGCAAGGTAACCACCTATCAGAGGGGGTCAATTACGTCATCTGCCTAACCTGACCCCTCTGATGCTCCCAGGGGCCTCTGCCCATTTTGGTTTCAAGATGGCAGAATCAAGCGGCTACCTAGAGGATCTCTGGGCACCACCCCTGGGGTGGTGATGGACAGAGGAATGGTCATTCCCCTTTCCTAGTAGTTTTGTGCCAGAGCAGGGACCGGAGGTCCTTGGACTGGTGCAAACCAGATTATGGAATAAGGGCCCAAAATGTGCCCTTCAAAGCAAGGCGATGGCGTGGAGAGGCTACCCCTCCCCAGCCTTGTAACACCTATTTCCAAGGGAGAGGAGGTTGCATCCTTTCCCTACAGAAAATCCTTTGTCCTGCTTTCCCCTTCTTGAGCTGGTCAAGCAGCGGGAGGCAGAATCCTGTCTGAGGGGCTGAAGCAGTGTGAGCTGCTCGTAGACCCTGGAAGACTGGTAGGAGCAATACTGTGGGTCCTCTAAGGAGCCCCCAGAGTGCATGGAATCATGCAGCCAATACTGGCAACAATATTCGGGTATGATTCCAACATGTTCAGTAGCAAACACGACCAGGGTCGGAGTTACCATTATGTAGCTGGACATAGGTAGTGACCTATGGCCAGTACATAGCTAAAATGGCTTTCCCACTCTCACGAAGTCAAGGGAATTGGAACTGGAGTTTGTAGGGGGACCTCTGCTCTTGGAGGGGTGCCCATACACACAGGGACCTGCACCCTGCACCTAGGAAGGGCCTACCATAGGGGTGACTTACAGTGGCCTGTTGTAGTGACCAGCAGTAAAAGGGCGCATGCACCTTTTCATGCAGGCTGCAATGGCAAGCCTGCAAACACAGTTTGCATGGGCTCCTATGGGTGGCATATACCTGCTGCAGCCCATGGGGGACCCCTGGTGTACCAATGCCCTGGGTACCTAAGTACCGTATACTAGGGACTTACAGGGGTACACCTGTATGCCAATTGTGGGGTTTAAAGGGTACCAAGGCAACTAAATTTAGACGTGAGAACTTAATCACAGGGGTCCTTTTTAGCAGGATCCCAGTGAAAACAGTCTAAGCACACAGACAATAGGCAAAAAGAGGGGGTCACCATGGACTTTCCTGCACCTGCAGACTCTCAGTTGGTTACCATCACTTTCCGTCACAGTTGAAAATTTGCCTTGAGAAAGCGCCATGCCTGCTGGTTGGGAAGGGGCGAAACACTTGTCTGCTGTCTCTCACACCATGCAACTCACATTTTGGAATTTTACCTAACTACAAGGAATAAATATTACTCTGCACAGAAATAAGTACTTTTGACTTTTTGAACATATTGGAATTATGAAAAGAACATACATTTTAGCTTCTCAGCTTTGTCCCCTTCCTCTTCATTGCCTTAAAACATGTTAAAACACATTTTAAATGCTATAAGTATGTTTTCTTATTATTTTCACGAGCAACAGCACAAGAATAATTTATCATCGAACAACATTTTGATATTAATTTGTAAAAAAGCTATTTTTGGAAAAGTATTGTATTTTATTTCTTTGTCAACATTTGAAAAATTCCAATTATTTTATTTAACAGAATTTGCCAGTTGACATAAAAATATTCAAAAAAAGCTGAAAGTCTGAAAATGGGTCAACCAGTCCTATTTTGATGTAGCAATGTTAACAACACCAGGGGGCAGATTTGCAAATGTTTATCGCCGGGTTTGTCTAACAAAAGTGACACACATGCGCAAAATGTTTTTTGTTGGATTTACTTTCCAGCTCAAAACAAGTGAACCTCTGTTTTGCATTATTCTGCGTCAAAGGGGCGTTCCATGATTGGGACGTGTGCATTGCCATGCAACCACCTTTGCCCTTTAGTGCAAAACCCTATCTGCCAACAACAGAAGACAGGGTTTTGTACCAGAAGAGAATGCCACTTTAAAACAAGTGTTGAAAAGGAGAAGTGCTGCACTGTACATGACACATCCAAAGTGGGAAAGGTTTAAAGTCAGTCTAAGAATAGTATTTTGTACTGGACTGGTACGTTTCTAGTACAGAACCCTACGCTAGACTCAGACAGCCTTGCACTATGGTACAAAGGAGTGCGTGTGGTGGTCTGCACCAAGCTTTTGCACCAGAGCTAGGATAGTGCCTTATCTCCGTATATATAGCGCTTTCCCGCTCCCCCCTGCCACGCAACGCAGCAGCTTTGGGTGCTACGCTGCGTGGTCTGACAGTTTGGTAATTCTGGGACAAGGGTTCTCTGGTCTAGTGCAGAATTGCTGGGCGCCAGTTACATGAAATAACACGAATATAACACACCATGGGGACATGGAGGACGGTATAGGAAATGAACTCTCAGATATCCAGCTTCAAGAGGTACATCAGGGCAAACTGACGTAGACGAGGAGGAACTGCAGCCTCGGTGGTGCTTGCATTCAGTGACCCATTGGACCCAGGCAAGCTAAAGCTCCTGGAAGCCTTAGCGCCTAGAGCCGATCCAGCTGGGTTCGTTAAGCTTCCGGGAGGTAAAACCCAGTCCGGGTTTCAGAGTGAAATACAGATATGCCAGCAAACTCCAATGAATTAATCATAGTCACATTGTCCTCATACATATTCATTGTGTATATGATAATAGCCTGGCTGGATTCTACTACTCGATGACTCAGCGAGCGCAGCCCATATTATATGAGCACGAGGCTGTAGCGTGTTCTATTGGCCCCGTTTCAGGGTCTATAGAGCACGAACACAGCGCAGGAACATCACAATAAATACATTAAGCAGACATTTGTGGGATGAAGTTCAGCTTTTCAGAGTTTGGACAAAGTTCGCCAGTAATGACCCCTTCAACTTCATATCACATGTTCACAAACTTCTAGAAGTATTTTGCTTGCAGAAAAATGTTGTTTTGTGACAACGTTTTCACTCAAATGCGTCGTTGCGACTTCCGAAAATTATCAGTTTGGATGTTTTTTAAGTTTGATCACGAGACGGGTCCAAGTACATTAACGCTGTACACGAGCACCACATTATATTACACTCACATTTATTTATATTTCGTTTCCAGGCGCGTTGAGATTAAGTGCAATGATTGCTGAGCGTCACGCCTGGTTCGGGGGGGGGGGGGGGGGGGGCGAGCCCTGAAGTAGCTGGTTGCTTTTCTCCATCAGAAATGTTTTTAAAGGAAGTTCGTTTTCTTCTGTGTTAATAATATATTTCTTCATATAGTATTTCTGTAGAATCTGCAAAGCAGCAAACTCTCCTTGTAACTTCAAGTGCAAAGCCAAGTACGAAGCTCGAACACTGCTCGGACCGAAAGCAAAGCAGACATCTTTGGGGTCACTCATCCCGTCCTGGGATCCACTCCATCCCATCTTCAGCCCCCAACCAGTTGCTGGTCGCTCACTTCACACACAGTTGTGTATTCTTTTTAATTTGTGTGTTATTGGGAGCTTTCTTGGAGGCGGAAAGGAGACCTTCAGTGGACACGTACTCCTTGCATTAGAACTTATCTCCCCATCGAGCAATAGCAGACACACTCAGCATCTCTCCTCACAGGATCTCTAGAGAAGTGCTGGTGTGAAAGTGTTTTGACCTTCTCGAGCTCTGCAGCCATGTACGTAAGCAGTGCTTAATTTGTGCTTGTTGTTTCTGATGCTGAGCACCGGCACTTATTTTTGAGGGCCGGCGCTTATACTTCTGCCTCAAGCATTTGCTGCGAACAAAAGACACACATGGGAAAGACGGAGGAAGAGAAAAACGAAAAAGCGTCACAATGGGAGAAAGTAGAAAGCTGCAAGAGTGAGCTGAAGGGGCAGGGAATGCCCTTAAGTGGTTTGAAGAGGCCCGAGATGACTTCGGAATTACACTGCCTCAGTATTCCGTGTTCCCACATTTAATAGCGGCAGCCGCAAGTTTCCGAGAAGGGCTTTGAGCACCGGCACGTTTTTATTTACAAATTAAGCACTGACGATAAATAGGTCTATGTGCGTTCTCTGTGAACGCATTGCGTGTGAGTGTAATTTAACTAATTACACCCATTAGATAGCACACAATACAGACTGCATCACTCTGTTTCAACCAATACGTTCCAATGGAACCGTTTTAGCAACATTAGAATAACAAAAGTTTGAGTTCAAATCTGCAAATGTCTAGAACTTAAGCCTTGAAAGTTGCATGTGGGTGGGCCACAACGCACTGAGCAATGTTTCTATAGTTGCAGTTTGTGACTCGAGCGTTACAAATGATCTCTGCAACAAGCATGTTAACCCTCTGTGCTGCACAGAATGCCAATGTGTGATCTACATGTTACATACAATCCTCTGCTACAGGCACATTAACTGTCTGTTTTTTGATGATACTGACATATGACCAGAGATTTTCCATCAAGTGCATTAACCGACCAGACTATCTAGCCGGACTTATACTGTGAGACGTGATGGGTATACATCCATCTCTGCAGCATGTGCTTTCAGACCTAAGTACTTTGAGGCAGAGTTTGTAAAGAAAACAGCATCGGGTGACTGCCAGGGACTACACTGGTGGTGCTCACATTATCACGAGGGACTGACACATTACTCGGGCCGTGAGTCAGTCCCTCATGACTTCGCCCATCCGCTCAGTTTGGGGGATCCAAAAGGGATTTTCTTCTGTTTTCAGCTTCCACAGCTAATAACCAAAATGATAAAATAAAAACGGGCATCTTTAAAATCCCTTCACTGCGCAAGAAATCGATCTGGTGAAGGCCACAAGGGGCAGCGGGTGGCCTGGCTGTGGCTCGCAGCTGTGCCCTGCCAGAGCCCCCATGGCTCATCCCTCGCCCCCTCCAAGAGTGCTTCCTATAGTTCTGTAGGAGGCTGGACTGGCTTGTAGTGAGTACCAAGGGGTACTTGCACCTTGCACCAGGCCCAGTTATCCCTTATTAGTGTATAGGGTGTCTAGCAGCTTAGGCTGATAGATAATGGTAGCTTAGCAGAGCAGCTTAGGCTGAACTAGGAGACGTGTGAAGCTACTACAGTACCACTTAGTGTCATATGCACAATATCATAAGAAAACACAATACACAGTTATACTAAAAATAAAGGTACTTTATTTTTATGACAATATGCCAAAGTATCTTAGAGTGTACCCTCAGTGAGAGGATAGGAAATATACACAAGATATATATACACAATACCAAAAATATGCAGTATAGTCTTAGAAAACAGTGCAAACAATGTATAGTTACAATAGGATGCAATGGGGACACATAGGGATAGGGGCAACACAAACCATATACTCCAAAAGTGGAATGCGAACCACGAATGGACCCCAAACCTATGTGACCTTGTAGAGGGTCGCTGGGACTATTAGAAAATAGTGAGAGTTAGAAAAATAGCCCACCCCAAGACCCTGAAAAGTGAGTGCAAAGTGCACTAAAGTTCCACTAAGGACAAAGAAGTCGTGTTAGAGGAATAATGCAGGAAAGACACAAACCAACAATGCAACAACAATGGATTTCCAATCTTGGGTACCTGTGGAACAAGGGGACCAAGTCCAAAAGTCACAAGCAAGTCGGAGATGGGCAGATGCCCAGGAAATGCCAGCTGTGGGTGCAAAGAAGCTTCTACTGGACAGAAGAAGCTGAGGTTTCTGCAGGAACGAAAAGGGCTAGAGACTTCCCCTTTGGTGGACGGATCCCTCTCGCAGTGGAGAGTCGTGCAAAAGTGTTTTCCCGCCGAAAGAACGCCAACAAGCCTTGCTAGCTGCAAATCATGCGGTTAGAGTTTTTGGACGCTGCTGTGGCCCAGGAGGGACCAGGAGGTCGCAAATTGGACCAGGAGGTAGAGGGGACGTCAAGCAAGACAAGGAGCTCTCTTACCAGCAGGTAGCACCTGGAGAAGTGCCAGAAACAGGCACTACGAGGATGCGTGAAATGGTGCTCACCCGAAGTTGCACAAAGAAGTCCCACGTCTCCGGAGAACAGCTTAGGAGATCGTGCAATGCAGGTTAGAGTGCTGTGGACCCAGGCTGGACTGTGCACAAAGGATTTCCGCCGGAAGTGCACGTAGGCCGGAGTAGCTGCAAAAGTCGTGGTTCCCAGCAATGCAGTCTAGCGAGGTGAGGCAAGGACTTACCTCCACCAAACTTGGACTGAAGAGTCACTGGACTGTGGGGGCCACTTGGACAGAGTTGCTGGATTTGAGGGACCTCGCTCGTCGTGCTGAGAGGAGACCCAAGGGACCGGTAATGCAGCTTTTTGGTGCCTGCGGTTGCAGGGGGAAGATTCCGTCGACCCACGGGAGATTTCTTCGGAGCTTCTAGTGCAGAGAGGAGGCAGACTACCCCCACAGCATGCACCACCAGGAAAACAGTCGAGAAGGCGGCAGGATCAGCGTTACAGAGTTGCAGTAGTTGTCTTTGCTACTATGTTGCAGTTTTGCAGGCTTCCAGTGCGGTCAGCAGTCGATTCCTTGGCAGAAGGTGAAGAGAGAGATGCAGAGGAACTCGGATGAGCTCTTGCATTCGTTATCTAAAGTTTCCCCAGAGACAGAGACCCTACATAGCCAGAAAAGAGGGTTTGGCTACCTAGGAGAGAGGATAGGCTAGCAACACCTGAAGGAGCCTATCAGGAGGAGTCTCTGACGTCACCTGGTGGCACTGGCCACTCAGAGCAGTCCAGTGTGCCAGCAGCACCTCTGTTTCCAAGATGGCAGAGGTCTGGAGCACACTGGAGGAGCTCTGGACACCTCCCAGGGGAGGTGCAGGTCAGGGGAGTGGTCACTCCCCTTTCCTTTGACCAGTTTCGCACCAGAGCAGGGCTAAGGGGTCCCCTGAACCGGTGTAGACTGGCTTATGCAGAATTGGGCACATCTGTGCCCAAGAAAGCATTTCCAGAGGCTGGGAGAGGCTACTCCTCCCCTGCCTTCACACCATTTTCCAAAGGGAGAGGGTGTAACACCCTCTCTCAGAGGAAGTTCTTTGTTCTGCCATCCTGGGCCAGGCCTGGCTGGACCCCAGGAGGGCAGATGCCTGTCTGAGGGGTTGGCAGCAGCAGCAGCTGCAGTGAAACCTCAGGAAAGGCAGTTTGGCAGTACCAGGGTCTGTGCTACAGACCACTGGGATCATGGGATTGTGCCAACTATGCCAGGATGGTATAGAGGGGGCAATTCTATGATCATAGACATGTTACATGGCCATATTCGGAGTTACCATTGTGAAGCTACATATAGATAGTGACCTATATGTAGTGCACGCGTGTAATGGTGTCCCCGCACTCACAAAGTCCGGGGAATTGGCCCTGAACAATGTGGGGGCACCTTGGCTAGTGCCAGGGTGCCCTCACACTAAGTAACTTTGCACCTAACCTTTACCAGGTAAAGGTTAGACATATAGGTGACTTATAAGTTACTTAAGTGCAGTGTAAAATGGCTGTGAAATAACGTGGACGTTATTTCACTCAGGCTGCAGTGGCAGGCCTGTGTAAGAATTGTCAGAGCTCCCTATGGGTGGCAAAAGAAATGCTGCAGCCCATAGGGATCTCCTGGAACCCCAATACCCTGGGTACCTCAGTACCATATACTAGGGAATTATAAGGGTGTTCCAGTAAGCCAATGTAAATTGGTAAAATTGGTCACTAGCCTGTTAGTGACAATTTGAAAGAAATGAGAGAGCATAACCACTGAGGTTCTGATTAGCAGAGCCTCAGTGAGACAGTTAGTCACTACACAGGTAACACATTCAGGCACACTTATGAGCACTGGGGCCCTGGTGAACAGGGTCCCAGTGACACATACAACTAAAACAACATATATACAGTGAAAAATGGGGGTAACATGCCAGGCAAGATGGTACTTTCCTACACAACCCCCCCCCAAACGAGGGACAATAAGACTAGCCATGACCTGATGAGTCTTCATTGTTTAAGTGGAAATATCTGGAGAGTCCATCTGCATTGGAGTGGCTACTCCCAGGTCTATGTTCCACTGTATAGTCCATTCCCTGTAGGGATATGGACCACCTCAATAATTTAGGATTTTCACCTTTCATTTGTTTTAGCCAAAGTAGAGGTTTGTGGTCTGTCTGAACAATGAAGTGAGTGCCAAACAGGTATGGCCTCAACTTCTTCAGAGCCCAGACCACAGCAAAGGCCTTCCTCTCTATGGCAGACCAACGCTTTTCTCTAGGGGTCAACCTCCTACTAATAAAAGCAACAGGTTGATCCTGGCCCTCAGAATTAAGTTGTGATAGGACTGCCCCTACTCCTAATTCAGATGCATCAGTTTGGACATATAATTTTTTAGAGTAACAAGGGCTTTTCAGGACAGGTGCAGAGCACATGGCCTGCTTCAGCTCCTCAAAAGCTTTCTGACAGTTTGCTGTCCATAATACCTTTTTAGGCATTTTTTTGGATGTGAGGTCATTAAGAGGGGCTGCAATGGAGCCATAGTTCTTAATGAAACTCCTGTAATACCCAGTGAGGCCTAGGAAGGCTCTCACCTGAGTCTGAGTGGTAGGGGGAACCCAATCAATAATTGTTTGGATTTTCCCCTGAAGTGGTGCAATTTGTTCCCCACCAACAAGGTGTCCCAGATAAACCACCTTACCCTGCCCTATCTGGCACTTTGAAGCCTTGATAGTGAGGCCTGCCTTTTGCAGGGCCTCCAAAACTTTCCATAGGTGGACCAGGTGATCATCCCAGCTGGAGCTAAAGACAGCTATATCGTCCAAATATGCTGCACTGAAAGCCTCCAGCCCTTGCAGGACTGTGTTCACCAACCTTTGAAAAGTGGCAGGTGCATTTTTCAAACCAAAAGGCATTACTGTAAATTGGTAATGGCCTCCAATGGTTGAAAATGCAGTTTTAGGTTTAGCATCTTCTGATAATTTGATCTGCCAATACCCTGCAGTCAAATCAAAAGTGCTTAGATATTTGGCAGATGCCAGTGTATCTATGAGCTCATCTGCCCTGGGTATAGGGTGAGCATCAGTTTTGGTTACCAAGTTGAGACCTCTATAGTCTACACAAAACCGCATTTCCTTCTTTCCATCTTTGGAATGGGGTTTTGGTACAAGTACCACAGGAGAAGCCCATGGACTTTCAGAGTGCTCAACCACTCCTAGTTCTAACATTTTCTGTACCTCTTGCTTTATGCAGTCCCTGACATGGTCAGGCTGCCTATAGATCTTACTTTTGACAGGTAAACTGTCTCCAGTATCTATAGTGTGCTCACACCAAGAAGTGGTACCTGGCACAGTAGAGAAGAGTTCAGAGAATTGATCTAGGAGATTTATGCAATGGTCTTTCTGCTCAGCAGTAAGACAATCAGCCAAAACTACACCTTCCACAAGAGCATCTTGTTCTGTGGAGGAGAAGAGATCAGGTAGAGGATCACTGTCTTCTTCCTGTCCCTCATCAGTTGCCATGAGCAGGGTGAGATCAGCCCTGTCATAGTAGGGTTTCAGGCGGTTTACATGGAGTACCCTAAGGGGACTCCTTGCAGTGCCTAAGTCAACTAAATAGGTGACTTCACCCTTTTTCTCAACAATTGTGTGGGGTTGTAGGAGGCTGGACTGGTTTGTAGTGAGTACCAAGGGGGTACTTGCACCTTGCACCAGGCCCAGTTATCCCTTATTAGTGTATAGGGTGTCTAGCAGCTTAGGCTGATAGATAATGGTAGCTTAGCAGAGCAGCTTAGGCTGAACTAGGAGACGTGTGAAGCTACTACAGTACCACTTAGTGTCATATGCACAATATCATAAGAAAACACAATACACAGTTATACTAAAAATAAAGGTACCTTATTTTTATGACAATATGCCAAAGTATCTTAGAGTGTACCCTCAGTGAGAGGATAGGAAATATACACAAGATATATATACACAATAGCAAAAATATGCAGTATAGTCTTAGAAAACAGTGCAAACAATGTATAGTTACAATAGGATACAATGGGGAAACATAGGGATAGGGGCAACACAAACCATATACTCCAAAAGTGGAATGTGAACCACGAATGGACCCCAAACCTATGTGACCTTGTAGAGGGTCGCTGGGACTATTAGAAAATAGTGAGAGTTAGCAAAATAACCCTCCCCAAGACCCTGAAAAGTGAGTGCAAAGTGCACTAAAGTTCCCCTAAGGACAAAGTAGTCGTGTTAGAGGAATAATGCAGGAAAGACACAAACCAGCAATGCAACAACTGTGGATTTCCAATCTAGGGTACCTGTGGAACAAGGGGACCAAGTCCAAAAGTCACAAGCAAGTCGGAGATGGGCAGATGCCCAGGAAATGCCAGCTGCGGGTGCAAAGAAGCTTCTACTGGACAGAAGAAGCTGAGGTTTCTGCAGGAACGAAAAGAGCTAGAGACTTCCCCTTTGGTGGACGGATTCCTCTTGCCGTGTAGAGTCGTGCAAAAGTATTTTCCCACCAAAAGGACGCCAACAAACCTTGCTAGACGCAAATTGTGTGTTTGGAGTTTTTGGACACTGCTGGGGCCCAGGAGGGACCAGGAGATTGCAAATTGGACCTGAAGAGAGAGGGGACATCGAGCAAGACAAAGAGCCCTCACTGAAGCAGGTAGCACCCGGAGAAGTGCCAGAAACAGGCACTATGAGGATGGGTGAAACGCTGCTCGCCGAAGTTGCACAAAGGAGTCCCACGTTGCCGGAGACCAACTTAGAAAGTCGTGCAATGCAGGTTAGAGTGCCGTGGACCCAGGCTTGGCTGTGCACAAAGGATTTCTGCCGGAAGGGCACAGGGGCCGGAGTAGCTGCAAAGTCGCGGTTCCCAGCAATGCAGCCCAGCGAGGTGAGGTAAGAACTTACCTCCACCAAACTTGGACTGAAGAGTCACTGGACTGTGGGGGTCACTTGGACAGAGTCGCTGGATTCGAGGGACCTCGCTCGTCGTGCTGAGAGGAGACCCAAGGGACCAGTAATGCAGCTTTTTGGTGCCTGCGGTTGCAGGGGGAAGATTCCGTCGACCCACGGGAGATTTCTTCGGAGCTTCTGGTGCAGAGAGGAGGCAGGCTACCCCCACAGCATGCACAAGCAGGAAAACAGTCGAGAAGGCGGCAGGATCAGCGTTACAGAGTTGCAGTAGTCGTCTTTGCTACTATGTTGCAGGTTTGCAGGCTTCCAGCGCGGTAAGCAGTCGTTTCCTTATCAGAAGGTGAAGAGAGAGATGCAGAGGAACTCGGATGAGCTCTTGCATTCGTTATCTAAAGTTTCCCCAGAGACAGAGACCCTAAATAGCCAGAAAAGAGGGTTTGGCTACTTAGGAGAGAGGATAGGCTACTAACACCTGAAGGAGCCTATCAGCAGGAGTCTCTGACGTCACCTGGTGGCACTGGCCACTCAGAGCAGTCCAGTGTGCCAGCAGCACCTCTGTTTCCAAGATGGTAGAGGTCTGGAGCACACTGGAGGAGCTCTGGACACCTCCCAGGGGAGGTGCAGGTCAGGGGAGTGGTCACTCCCCTTTCCTTTGTCCAGTTTCGCGCCAGAGCAGGGGCTAAGGGGTCCCTGAACCGGTGTAGACTGGCTTATGCAGAATTGGGCACATCTGTGCCCAAGAAAGCATTTCCAGAGGCTGGGGGAGGCTACTCCTCCCCTGCCTTCACACCATTTTCCAAAGGGAGAGGGTGTCACACCCTCTCTCAGAGGAAGTTCTTTGTTCTGCCATCCTGGGCCAGGCCTGGCTGGACCCCAGGAGGGCAGATGCCTGTCTGAGGGGTTGGCAGCAGCAGCAGCTGCAGTGAAACCCCAGGAAGGGCAGTTTGGCAGTACCAGGGTCTGTGCTACAGACCACTGGGATCATGGGATTGTGCCAACTATGCCAGGATGGTATAGAGGGGGCAATTCCATGATCATAGACATGTTACATGGCCATATTCGGAGTTACCATTGTGAAGCTACATATAGGTAGTGACCTATATGTAGTGCACGCGTGTAATGGTGTCCCCGCCCTCACAAAGTTCAGGGAATTGGCTCTGAACAATGTGGGGGCACCTTGGCTAGTGCCAAGGTGCCCTCACACTAAGTAACTTAGCACCTAACCTTTACCAGGTAAAGGTTAGACATATAGGTGAGTTATAAGTTACTTAAGTGCAGTGAAAAAGGGCTATGAAATAACGTGGACGTTATTTCACTCAGGCTGCAGTGGCAGGCCTGTGTAAGAATTGTCAGAGCTCCCTATGGGTGGCAAAAGAAATGCTGCAGCCCATAGGGATCTCCTGGAACACCAATACCCTGGGTACCTCAGTACCATATACTAGGGAATTATAAGGGTGTTCCAGTAAGCCAATGTAAATTGGTAAAAATGGTCACTAGCCTGTTAGTGACAATTTGGAAGTAATGAGAGAGCATAACCACTGAGGTTCTGGTTAGCAGAGCCTCAGTGAGACAGTTAGGCACCACACAGGGAACATATACATGCACACCTATGAGCACTGGGGCCCTGTGTGACAGGGTCCCAGTGACACATACATATAGGCCACAAACCTATGAGCACTGGGGTCCTGACCAGCAGGATCCCAGTGACATATAACAACCATACTGAAAACATAGTGTTTTCACTATGAGCACTGGGGCCTGGCTATCAGGATCCCAGTGAGACAGTGAAAACAGTGACAAACACCCTGACATACACTCACAAACAGGCCAAAAGTGGGGGTAACAAGGCTAGAAAGAGGCTACTTTCTCACACAACCCCCCCCCCCCCCAAACGAAGGACAATAAGGCTAACCTTGGCCAGTTGAGACTTTATTGTCTAAGTGGTGATAAGTAGAGAGTAGCTCTGCAATAGACTGGTTACTCCCTTTATCATCCACTATATGGTTACTTCCCTGTGGGGATGTAAACCACCCTGTTTGAAGTTTTTTAGCTAGGCAACAATGTGAAGATGTATTTTCAGAGTTTCTATCAGTAAGTTTTAGTTTAGAGCAGTGGGAATTGTCCACTGAACCTATTTGTAGTGATGGAAATGCCAGACAGGGATGCTGTCTCAGTAAAGCCATAGCTGGGCAAAAACTTTGTCCATATGGCTGGAAGAGAGAACAGGGATGCTGTTTCTCTTGGGTTGGAGCAGGGCAGGGATGCTGTCCTATCAGCTCCTCACTAGGGCAGGGATGCTGTCCTAAGTGTTGTGAGGCAGTGCAGGGTTTCTGCACTAAAGTTTCTCTGGGAGGGTTGGAGGGATGCTCCATGTTAACTAAAATGGTGCTCTTTTTCTCACCAATGTTAGTTATCCCACAGAGAGGTACTTCCACCTCAGGGAGTACAGTTTTGCCAACTGATGATTCCCTTGGAACAGGTGCCACCCCAGGAGAGGTTTCTCCCACCACAGGAATGGTATCCTGAATGGTAGGGTGGTTAGGGGATACTGTGATACCCTTTTTACCTGTTGATGGAGAGGGATCCTGAGTTTTCAGGCCTTCTCTCCTTTGCTTTTTCATTTCAGTAGAAATGAGAGGGAACAATTCCTCTGGGATGCCCAGCATGGCTGCATGGGCATAAAACTCTACATCAGCCCAACCTGAGGCCTCTAGGTCATTACCTAAGAGACAGTCTACAGGTAAGCTAGGTGATACCACCACCTGCTTAGGGCCAGTAACTCCACCCCAACTAAACTGAATTATAGCTAAGGGAAGAAACTTAGTGGAGTTATGGACATCAATAATCTTATACTGTTGTCCAATGATGTGTTGTTCAGGAGCCACAAGGTTTTCAGTCACCAAAGTGAAACTGGCACCTGTGTCCCTGTAGGCCAAGGCCTCAACACCATTTATTGAAACTGTCTGCCTGTACTTATCCATTGTAAGGGGACAAGCAGCCAGTGTGGCAAGGCCAATGCCACTAGGTGTGACAGAAACTGTCTTGGGACTGATTACATCAGTTTCCACTATGGACCCAAAAGTGAACCCAACTACACCCTTTGCTTGACTGTTGCCAGCAGTCCCACCACTAGTACCACTACTGCTAGGGGCACTAGAGCTTGATGTATTAGTGGTGGTAGGCTCAGGGGGTTTACCTGGACAGGACTTATCCCCTGGCCTATGGCCTCTGTTTTTACACACAAAGCACCAAGGCTTTTTAATGTGTGCAGGTTGGGAAGAAGAGGAAGAATTTGTTTTATCCCCACCCTCTGAAGAGTGTTTAAGATTTGAAGTGGGATCTTTGGTTTTACCCTTATCCCCATGCTTATCTTGAGATTTTTCACCATCTTTCTTCTTATTGCCATCTTTGTCACCCCCTGTATGAACTTTTCTGTTCACCCTTGTTCTGACCCATTTGTCTGCCTTCTTTCCCAATTCTTGGGGAGAGGTCAGATCAGAGTCTACCAGGTACTGGTGCAACAAATCAGACACACAATTATTAAGTATATGCTCTCTCAGGATTGTGTTATACAGGCTTTCATAATCAGTAACTTTACTGCCATGTAACCACCCCTCCAAGGCCTTCACTGAATGGTCAATGAAATCAACCCAGTCTTGTGAAGACTCCTTTTTGGTCTCTCTGAACTTTATCCTGTACTGTTCAGTGGTTAAGCCATAACCATCCAGGAGTGCATTCTTAAGAACTTGGAAATTATTAGCATCATTTTCTTTCACAGTAAGGAGCCTATCCCTACCTTTTCCACTAAATGATAGCCATAGGATAGCAGCCCACTGCCTTTGAGGGACATCCTGTACAACACAGGCCCTCTCAAGTGCAGCAAACCACTTGTTAATGTCATCCCCCTCCTTATAAGGGGGAACTATCTTGTGCAGATTCCTGGAATCATGCTCTTTTGCAGGATGACTATGGGGAATACTGCTGCTGCCACCATGGGTATCTAAACCCAACTTCTGTCTTTCCTTGTCTAATTCAAAAGACTGTCTATCCAAATCCAGCTGTTGCTTTTTAAGCTTCAGTCTGGTTTGTTCCACCCTCAACTTATTGAGTTCCCTCTCTAACATTCTGTCATCAGGGTTGGTGGGAGGGACATTCCTAGAAACAGAGCTATGATGGGAATGAACAGAAGGAGACCTGTCCCTTACAGAAGCCACCCTAACAGCTTGGTTAACAGAAACATTACTACCAGTATGGTGAGAATATATGCTTTTGCTATGATGTGAGACAACACTATTTCTATGGTGTGGCTCATCATCATTACCATCTATGCTAGACTGTCTAGTAATGGGCAGGCTAGGAAGTTTCTTTCCTGAATCTTTTCCTGGGGGAGTCCCTGAATCAGATTGAGAACTATTAGGTACTTTTTCAACAGATGAGTCACCTATGGCCTTATCCTGTTCTTTAAGCATGTTAAGTAACAGTTCCAAGGAAGGATTCTTCCCTACACTCAAACCTCTCTCTATACAGAGACTCCTTGCTCTTTTCCAGCTAAGGTTGTCATATGCAAGTTTGGACAGATCAACATTTTGGCCTGTGCCAGACATTTTTAGAGAGAGTTAAAGTGATAGAAAAAGAGAAAAAAGTTTTCAGAACTTTTTGGAAAGACAGAAAAAAAACTTTTTAAACTTTTAAGAACTTTTTGAAAGTTTAGAAGTACTTTTCAGCACTTAGAAAAGAGTGAAAAGAGGAAATGCAAAACTTTTTGGCTATGTGTATATACACTGACCTTGTTTTGTATATTTTTCTCTTATGAAAAGTACAATGACAAGAGTGGTAAGTAGTCTCAAGCACTTATCCCACCACTGCACAACCAATGTAGGAGGCTGGACTGGTTTGTAGTGAGTACCAAGGGGGTACTTGCACCTTGCACCAGGCCCAGTTATCCCTTATTAGTGTATAGGGTGTCTAGCAGCTTAGGCTGATAGATAATGGTAGCTTAGCAGAGCAGCTTAGGCTGAACTAGGAGACGTGTGAAGCTACTACAGTACCACTTAGTGTCATATGCACAATATCATAAGAAAACACAATACACAGTTATACTAAAAATAAAGGTACTTTATTTTTATGACAATATGCCAAAGTATCTTAGAGTGTACCCTCAGTGAGAGGATAGGAAATATACACAAGATATATATACAAAATAGCAAAAATATGCAGTATAGTCTTAGAAAACAGTGCAAACAATGTATAGTTACAATAGGATGCAATGGGGAAACATAGGGATAGGGGCAACACAAACCATATACTCCAAAAGTGGAATGTGAACCACAAATGGACCCCAAACCTATGTGACCTTGTAGAGGGTCGCTGGGACTATTAGAAAATAGTGAGAGTTAGCAAAATAACCCTCCCCAAGACCCTGAAAGGTGAGTGCAAAGTGCACTAAAGTTCCCCTAAGGACAAAGTAGTCGTGTTAGAGGAATAATGCAGGAAAGACACAAACCAGCAATGCAACAACTGTGGATTTCCAATCTAGGGTACCTGTGGAACAAGGGGACCAAGTCCAAAAGTCACAAGCAAGTCGGAGATGGGCAGATGCCCAGGAAATGCCAGCTGCGGGAGCAAAGAAGCTTCTACTGGACAGAAGAAGCTGAGGTTTCTGCAGGAACGAAAAGAGCTAGAGACTTCCCCTTTGGTGGACGGATCCCTCTTGCCGTGGAAAGTCGTGCAGAAGTGTTTTCCCTCCGAAAGGACGCCAACAAGCCTTGCTAGACGCAAATTGTGCGTTTGGCGTTTTTGGACGCTGCTGGGGCCCAGGAGGGACCAGGAGATCGCAAATTGGACCTGAAGAGAGAAGGGACATCGAGCAAGACAAAAAGCCCTCACTGAAGCAGGTAGCACCCGGAGAAGTGCCAGAAACAGGCACTAAAAGGATGCGTGAAATGGTGCTCGCCGAAGTTGCACAAAGGAGTCCCACGTCGCCGGAGACCAACTTAGAAAGTCGTGCAATGCAGGTCAGAGTGCCGTGGACCCAGGCTTGGCTGTGCACAAAGGATTTCCGCCGGAAGTGCACAGGGGCCGGAGTAGCTGCAAAGTCGCGGTTCCCAGCAATGCAGCCCAGCGAGGTGAGGCAAGGACTTACCTCCACCAAACTTGGACTGAAGAGTCACTGGACTGTGGGGGCCACTTGGACAGAGTTGCTGGATTCGAGGGACCTTGCTCGACGTGCTGAGAGGAGACCCAAGGGACTAGTAATGCAGCTTTTTGGTGCCTGCGGTTGCATGGGGAAAATTCCGTCGACCCACGGGAGATTTCTTCAGAGCTTCTAGTGCAGAGAGGAGGCAGACTACCCCCACAGCATGCAGCACCAGGAAAACAGTCGAGAAGGCGGCAGGATCAGCGTTACAGAGTTGCAGTAGTCGTCTTTGCTACTATGTTGCAGTTTTGCAGGCTTCCAGCGCGGTCAGCAGTCGATTCCTTGGCAGAAGGTGAAGAGAGAGATGCAGAGGAACTCGGATGAGCTCTTGCATTCGTTATCTAAAGTTTCCCCAGAGACAGAGACCCTAAATAGCCAGAAAAGAGGGTTTGGCTACCTAGGAGAGAGGATAGGCTAGCAACACCTGAAGGAGCCTATCAGGAGGAGTCTCTGACGTCACCTGGTGGCACTGGCCACTCAGAGCAGTCCAGTGTGCCAGCAGCACCTCTGTTTCCAAGATGGCAGAGGTCTGGAGCACACTGGAGGAGCTCTGGACACCTCCCAGGGGAGGTGCAGGTCAGGGGAGTGGTCACTCCCCTTTCCTTTGTCCAGTTTTGCGCCAGAGCAGGGCTAAGGGGTCCCCTGAACCGGTGTAGACCGGCTTATGCAGAATTGGGCATATCTGTGCCCAAGAAAGCATTTCCAGAGGCTGGGGGAGGCTACTCCTCCCCTGCCTTCACACCATTTTCCAAAGGGAGAGGGTGTAACACCCTCTCTCAGAGGAAGTTCTTTGTTCTGCCATCCTGGGCCAGGCCTGGCTGGACCCCAGGAGGGCAGATGCCTGTCTGAGGGGTTGGCAGCAGCAGCAGCTGCAGTGAAACCCCAGGAAAGGCAGTTTGGCAGTACCAGGGTCTGTGCTACAGACCACCGGGATCATGGGATTGTGCCAACTATGCCAGGATGGTATAGAGGGGGCAATTCTATGATCACAGACATGTTACATGGCCATATTCGGAGTTACCATTGTGAAGCTACATATAGGTAGTGACCTATATGTAGTGCACGCGTGTAATGGTGTCCCCGCACTCACAAAGTCCGGGGAATTGGCCCTGAACAATGTGGGGGCACCTTGGCTAGTGCCAGGGTGCCCTCACACTAAGTAACTTTGCACCTAACCTTTACCAGGTAAAGGTTAGACATATAGGTGACTTATAAGTTACTTAAGTGCAGTGTAAAATGGCTGTGAAATAACGTGGACGTTATTTCACTCAGGCTGCAGTGGCAGGCCTGTGTAAGAATTGTCAGAGCTCCCTATGGGTGGCAAAAGAAATGCTGCAGCCCATAGGGATCTCCTGGAACCCCAATACCCTGGGTACCTCAGTACCATATACTAGGGAATTATAAGAGTGTTCCAGTAAGCCAATGTAAATTGGTAAAATTGGTCACTAGCCTGTTAGTGACAATTTGAAAGAAATGAGAGAGCATAACCACTGAGGTTCTGATTAGCAGAGCCTCAGTGAGACAGTTAGTCACTACACAGGTAACACATTCAGGAACACTTATGAGCACTGGGGCCCTGGTGAACAGGGTCCCAGTGACACATACAACTAAAAAAACATATATACAGTGAAAAATGGGGGTAACATGCCAGGCAAGATGGTACTTTTCTACAGTTCCCTCTCACAATTACCCTTTATGGGCGGGACATCCTGTATCTCAGCTCAGGTGTGCAGACTGGGCGGGCCGGGGAAGGGGGGAGGGATGGGGTATTGCGGGGGAGGTGGGGAGAGGGGCCCAGGAAACTTTCTTCCACAAAACTGGGCAAGCACAAAAAACACGTAAGCAAAGTTCCTGAATTCAAAAGCATTTTGTGTGGAGTTCTGTCTGCCTGATAGCCTTTTCAAAGTGCCTGGGAGGAATAACAAGTCAAGGCCGTAGAATTAAGCGAGTGCAACTGGTTTATTGTTTTACATATACACTTAACATCTTTAATGCAAGACACCGTCGACCTGTATTAGTTTTTGACAAGCAGATGCCCAGCTATGAATGAAAGCAAAAAGAACAGATGATGGACAGACAGAATGTGGAACTGTTAGAAATGGGGTCTCTAGTTGGCAGTCGGTTTGCACCCTGTCCAAGTAGGGACCCTCACTCTAGTCAGGATAAGGGAGATACCCGCTCAGATAACCCCTGCTCACCCCCTTGGTAGCTTGGCACGAGCAGCCCGGCTTATCTCAGAAGCAATGTGAAAAGCATTTGCACATAACACACAGTAATAAGTGAAAACACTACAAAAGGACACCACACCAGTTTTAGAAAAATAGCTAATATTTATCTATATAAAACAAGACCAAATACAATAAAAATCCAACATACAGTAATAAAAATATGAATTCTGCAAGATTTACTCAAAAATGCAGTTCCTTGAAGTCGATAGCTCCACCTGGGGCTATCACGGCGTCGTGATCAGCAAAATCAACAGTTCAGGCCGGCAGTGCCGTTGCGGGCTAGCTACGGTGTCGGGAGGACCCACAAACAGTACCTTAGATTTGCAGTGTCGTGATGATCGTGGTGAGCTCCGGAGAGCGGCGTCACTGACGTTGTGGTGTCGGTTCCGGAGTCGGTGCAGGAGTCGTCAGGCCCTTGAGGTCACACGCGTTGCAGATCGAACTCCAAGCTGATGAAGTCAGGTGCGCCGGCATGGATGGCGTCGGGACTGCGGTGCGAAGCGGGACGATCCGACGTGCGGTGCCCACAGGTCACGGTGCAGGCAGCAGCTCAGTGACGGTCGTCCAGCGGCGTCGGTGTGACCAGAGCTGCGGTGTGAAGCTGGGCGGTGCGACGTGCGGTGTCCACAGGTCACGGTGCAGTCAGCGGTGTCATCATTGCTGAAGTGCTATCGTCAGTAGGCCCAAGCCAGCGGGGCGGGACAGTGCTTCGTGACCCTCACAAGAGGTGTCCACAGGCCACAGTGCAGGTAGGATGCCTGGTGACGACACAGGAGTCGATGGTGCTGGCATCGGTGGACTGGGGCTGTGGTGCGGGACGGGACGGTGCTTTGTGTGCCTCACGAGCGGTGTCCACAGGCCACGGTGCAGATAGCAGCATCGTCGGGGATGCCCAGGCTGCAGTGTGAGCAGGCGATGCTGGAGTGCGGGGCCCACAGATCGCTGTGCGAGCAGCAGCTCAGTGAAGTCGTCCGATGATGGCGTCGGGGAGACCAGGGTCACGGTGTGAAGCGGGACAATGAGACTCCGTGTGGCCTAGGCAGGTCACGGTACAGGCCAGCGGCGTCGCGTTCGTTTCTCCTCTTTAACAGCACAAAACACACAGTTCCGAGTGCTGCAGGTCGAGGAAACTGAAGTCTTTGGTGTCCCTGAGACTTCAAACAGGAGGCAAGCTCTACTCCAAGCCCTTGGAGAATTTTCTCAAGCAGGACACACAGCAAAGTTCACCCTTTGCACTCTTTTCAGGCAGAAGCAGCAACTGCAGGCCAGTCCAGCAAAGCAGCACAGCAAAGGGACAGTACTCCTCCTTCAGGTCTTCAGCTCTTCTCCTTGGCAGAGGTTCCTATTGATTCCAGAAAGATTCTAAAAGTCTGGGGTTTTGGGTCTTCTTCTTATACTCTTTTCTGCCTTTGAAGTTGGCAAACTTCAAAGCAAAGTCTCAAGTGTTTGCAGGATCCTTCCTTGTCCAGGCCAGGCCCCAGACACATACAAGGGTGTTGGAGACTGCAGTGTGTGGGGGCAGGCACAGTACTTTCAGGTGTGAACGACCACTCCTCTCTCATCTCTAGCTCAGATGGCCCATCAGGATATGCAGGCTACACCCCACCCCCTTTTGTGTCACTGTCTAGAGATTTGCAAAACAGCCCAACAGTCAAACTGACCCAGACAGACAATCCACAAACAGGCAGAGTCACAGAATGGTATAAGCAAGAAAATGCCTAGTTTCTAAAAGCTGCATTTTCAAACAGACAATTTAAAAACCAACTTCACTAAAAGATGTATTTTTAAATTGTGAGTTCAGAGACCCTAAACTCCACATTTGTATCTGTTCTCAAATGGAATCTGCGCTTTAAGGATATTTAAAGGCAGCCCCTATGTTAACCTATGAGAGAGATAGGCCTTACACAGTGAAAATCGAATTTGGCAGTATTTCACTGTTAGGACATATAAAACACACTAGTATATGTCCTACCTTAAACATACACTGCACCCTGCCCATGGGGCTACCTAGGGCTTACCCTAGGGGTGCTTTACATGTAGTAAAAGGGAAGGTTTAGGCCTGGCAAGTGGGTACACTTGCCAAGTCAAATTGGCAGTTTAAAACTGCACACATAGGCACTGCAGTGGCAGGTCTGAGCCATGTGCACAGGGCCACTAATTTGGGTGGCACAACCAGTGCTGCAGGCCCACTAGTAGCATTTGATTTACAGGCCCTGGGCACATCTAGTGCACCTTACTAGGGACTTACCAATAAATCAAATATGCCAATCATGGATAAACCAATCAACAGTACACTTACACTGAGAGCATATGCACTTTAGCACTGGTTAGCAGTAGTAAAGTGCCCAGAGTCCTAAAGCCAACAAAAACAGGTCAGAAAAAATAGGAGGAAGGAGGCAAAAAGACTGGGGATGACCCTGCAAAAAGGGCTATTTCCAACAGGAACAATGCAAAGATCTGGGTTTAATTTATCATATTCTTCCCCACCCCCTCACCTGAGTTTGCACCCAGCCATATGCAAATCAGTCTTGACCCTGGTACTCATGGGAGCAGTCCAGCCTGAACCCCCAAGCCAGGTCCTCACTGGACTGGAAGCAAGCATCCTAAGATCAATTTCGGGGTTTTACACCTTATCAGTCAAGTTTGCTTGAATTCATTAGCGCAGTGAGCACAGGACTCACGTCTGGGCATACCCTTCCCACTTAGGGTGACAAAAGCAAAAAGAACAGATGATGCATGGAATGCAGAACAATGCAAACATTCACCCCCTGTCACAAAGATCTGGGTTTAATCCTTTGTTTTTGTGCCCACCATGCCACCCCAGTTTGGACAGAGCCATATGCAAATCAGTCTTGACCCTGTTACTCATGGGAACAGTCCAGCCCAAACTGCCAGGCCAGGTCCTCCCTGGACCGGAAGCAAGCATCCTGGGACTGGTTTTGGGGTATCACCCCTCATCAGCCAGGCTAGTTCGAATCCAGTGGTACAGTGAACACAGAACCCACGTCTGGGCATACCCTTCCCACTTAGGGTGACAAAAGGAAAAAAAAGAGATGATGGACGGAATGCTGAACAATGAAGTATTATGCAAGCGCATCAGATTTATAGTTTTACCGATAACCTTAACATCATTAAGACAAGGCGCTGTCAACCTGTACCAGTCATTTCTAAGCAGATGCCTAACTATGAATGGGCAGCACACTGTTGAAGTTAGAACTACAGACTCAGCTTTTCAAGCAGCCCCTACCCCCGCACACAACAGGAATACATCTGTTAAACACTAATCAACCAGGGCTTTAAGTGGGCTGGGTCCCGCCGTAAAGCAGGTGCTGAGACGGGTCTCTGTCGGGCTCTTCATTATTGCCCTCCCCCTCAGGATGAAAAAATAAATCTTAATTCGGCAACAGTACCACCCTTCACTGCCTTTGATGCAACTTTAAAGAGACTTGTAATAGTTATTTTACAGTCTCATCATTTAAAAACTGAAGCATGTTGTAAGTCTTGTCGACAGTGGAGGGGCAGAAAAAATCAGGAGGCTGAGCTAATCCCATGGGTCTAAAACAGTGGTGGTGTGATGGAAAAAATGTGTTTGTCAAACATCTGTGCATCTCAGTGAAGATTAGACATGGAAAATGGAATCACGAAGAGACCAAGGTTTTTAAGAAAGCTACCCTCACCCGAAGAATGTTGGCTGGAGAGAATGTGGCCGAAAGTCCAGCGGGCAGGGGTCTTTTTAGGACACCCTCAGCCAGTCTCATCAACAGCTAAAGACTCTCTCTTTGCAAAGGCTTCTAGGGGGTATTCATAATTCTCACTTGAGAGTCCGCAAAGATTATTTTATTCCAAGAAGGTTTTGTGAAGTTCTAAATTTTTAGCCTTTGCAAAATTTGGGACATAACTGGGTTTGCTTTTGCACACATAGGGGCATATTTATACTCTGTTTGCGCCGGAATTGCGTCGTTTTTTTTACGCAAATCCGACGCAAAGCTAACTCCATATTTATACTTTGGCGTTAGACCCGTCTCGCGCCAAAGATCTTGGAGTTAGCGTCATTTTTTAGCGTGGACACCTACCTTGCGTTAATGATATCCAAGGTAGGCGTTCCCGTCTAAAAAATGACTCCAAGGCATGTGCGCCTTATTTAAACTCCCGTGCAAAAATGGCGCACAGGAGTGGGCGGGTCAAAAAAAATGACGTCCAGCCGCTTTTGTGTCATTTTTTAGCACCTGGTCAGGGCAGGCGTTAAGGGACCTGTGGGCTCGGAAGGAGCCCAGAGGTGCCCTCCCATGCCCCCAGGGACACCCCCTGCCACCCTTGCCCACCCCAGGAGGACGCCCAAGGATGGAGGGACCCATCCCAGGGAACTTAAGGTAAGTTCAGGTAAGTTATTTTTTGAAAAAAAAATTGTGGCATAGGGGGGCCTGATTTGTGCCCCCCTACATGCCGCTATGCCCAATGACCATGCCCAGGGGACAAAAGTCCCCTGGGCATGGCCATTGGGCAAGGGGGCATGACTCCTGTCTTTGCTAAGACAGGAGTCATGTCAATGGAGGGTGGGAGTAAAAAAAAATGGCGCAACTCGGGTTGAGGCAGATTTTTTGCCTCAGACCGACTTGCCCCATTTTTTGACGCCCAAGCTCCATTTTCCCCTACGCCGGCGCTGCCTGGTGTGGGTCATTTTTTTTGACGCACACCAGTCAGCTCCGCCGGCTAACGTCATTCCATAAATAAGGCGCCCGCATGGCGCTTTGGAATGGCGTTAGCCGGCGTTAACATTTTTGACGCACAACTGCGTTGGCGCAGTTGTGCGTCAAAAAGTATAAATATGGCCCATAGTGTGGTCACTTGAGCTCAACTAAGAAGAAAAATGTATGCAGTTACTTCCTCTGAAAGTTTGCCTTTTTCTGGGCTTTTCAAATGCACACTGGTATTGGTCTAGCATGGGACACTGTTTCCTATGAAGTATATCTCATGCAGAACCATTTGGTTGATCTTAAGTAAAGATGTAGGCGTCATAAATTATTGCAAATGTATTAGATTTAACTTGGATTTGGCAAACGGAAACACCCCCCCCCAAATGTGCAAAGCTGCAAAGATTTTTGTAGATAATTGCGGTGTGCTTAAAAAAATCCACACACCTCTATTTCACACACCCCTACACTCAGAGACGTGGATGTTCTCAGAACTGCAGTGACAGCTCAATCACCTTGGTCTGCAAAACCAGGTATGGACCCTCCTCAGGTGTAGAATAAGAGTCAAACGCAACAAGGCCTGGTTAAAAAGGACAATGCAGCAATTCTCGACTAGAGGCATATGGTCACTGGAAGAAACCACTTTACACATACATTGTTAGAAGTATCTGAAGGTCTTGGGAATCTTCACTTATCCATGTGTCCAAACCTGAGCCATCTGCTTGTTGATTACCTTAAATCAAAGACTATGAGGCTGGGTGTGTCCTTTCAAGATTGGTCTGGGACGTAGGGGTTCATCAAACAATTCTTTCGATTGCGATGTTTTGTTTCCTGGTGTTTGACCAAAGTACTCCAGATTTATTTTCCAACCCTCATGGGTCTTTCAGGAGAGAGGATACAACTGCTTTCTTCTTATCCTCAACTCCACTGAATCAGACTTTGCTTTCCTGTTCCCCCTGAAATCACAAGTCCTTCACTTCGAAGACAGCTTGATGTCACTGGTGTGTGGACAGACATGTCTACTGCATCTCTGTGGACGTTAACTCTGTTCTAAAATACTTTGGTTCTTCCATCGCATTGTCAATGGCTGACACAGTGGCACATTCAGATAGGGGAAAATCCTGCACGCCCCTCTCCGCCTCACCTCACAGGAAATAACACAGGTGGATTCCTTCTCCTCTCCTGGTTCCCTGGGTGAAGTGGGTGATGCCACCTTTTCCATGGAGCTCAAGCAGCCTGAGGTTTCAGCTCCTAGAGCAGCGGCTCTTAACATTTTGACTTCTCAGGACCCCCACTGAATCTTTATTGGAATTCAAGGTCCCCCCTGAGTTATTATTGCTAGCTGTGGACCCCCCAGCCTAAGAAATTACTACATTTAGAACCCCAAAACAGTACAAAAAATATAGAAACAAGTATACACCAATTGAATCATCTACTAATTCAATATTTTGTTTAAATCACAATCAAATACAGAAAAAGGTTTTCACATTTTTATTTTTGCTTCTTTACTTATATATATTTATATATACATATACCTAATTAGTTTTTGATTTATTACATTTAATGTTATTTAATTTTGTAAAACAGTCATGGACCACCTGAGTAGGCCCTGCTGAGTCCATGGACCAAAGGTTATGAACCACTGTTCTAGAGCAGTGGTTCCCAACCTTTTGATTTCTGTGGACCCCCACTTTAACATTAATGGAACCCAGGGACCCCCACTGAATCATCATGGGAATCCGGGGACCCCGCCTGAGTCATTACTGGAAGCTGGGGACCTAATTTGTCAATATTTTGTCATTTTCCAGGCTCTCGCGGACCCCCTGAGAAGGCTTCGCGGACCCCCAGGGGTCCCCGGACCACAGGTTGGGAACCACTGTTCTAGAGCATTCTAGGTTTGCACAATATAAGCTGATTGGTCAAGAATTCTACCCACCCTACTTTATACTGTTCACCTGTGATATATGCTTTAATGCACCGGTACTCAAAGTACGGCCCGCGGGCCGCCAGCGGCCCCACGGACCTAACTTGGCGGCCCGCGACCGCGAGACGCACACCAAACGCAATAAACAATGGCCGCCGTATGTAAACATAGAGGAGGGCCGCGGGAGCATGCTCCCGCGGCCCTCCTCTATGTTTACATACGGCGGCCATTGTTTATTGCGTTGCCCTGACGATCTGTGGAAGCCAAAGCCCCATAAAAGTCAGCGCTTGCAGCTAACTTTTACGGGGCTTTGGTCGTCTGCCTGCTGTCACCGGCTCCACGTCTGCTGCCCGCCTGCCTGCCTGCTGTTCCAGATTTGTGGCATCTTTACAGTGCTTTGAGTCAGGTAAGGATCTTTGGTTATTTATTTATTTGTTTTTAATGTAGTGTGTGTTACTGGGGTAGGCGTGTGAGCAGATTGCGCTGTGTGTGTGCGCTGTGTGTGTGTTTTACTGGGGTGGGGTGAGAGCAGATGGCGCTGTATGTGTGCGCGCTGTGTGTGTTACTGGGGTAGGGGTGAGAGCAGATGGCGCTGTGTGTGTGCGCGCTGTGTGTGTTACTGGGGTAGGGGTGAGAGCAGATGGCGCTGTGTGTGTGCGCTGTGTGTGTGTGTTACTGGGGTAGGGGTGAGAGCAGATGGCGCTGTATGTGTGCGCGCTGTGTGTGTTACTGGGGTAGGGGTGAGAGCAGATGGCGCTGTGTGTGTGCGCGCTGTGTGTGTTACTGGGGTAGGGGTGAGAGCAGATGGCGCTGTGTGTGTGCGCTGTGTGTGTGTGTTACTGGGGTAGGGGTGAGAGCAGATGGCGCTGTATGTGTGCGCGCTGTGTGTGTTACTGGGGTAGGGGCATTGTTTTGAAAAAGGGGGTGGGGTGGTTGTTCCCCCTCTAAGCCCCGCCCCCTCTAAGCCCCGCCCCCCGCTGTCACTTCAGTGCGGCCCTCGGCCGCAAACCATACTGCAATTTTGGCCCCCGAGAAAAAGTTTGTGAGTACCCATGCTTTAATGGGACTTGTCAGTATGCTTTAAGTGGGTGCAAGAGGTGTATCCGGTACAACGTTCCAAAGTCAGAAGCTCTATCCACTAGGCCACATCTTCACCTGACACTGCTTTCTACATTTCCTGTTATTGACAAACGTAGACAAGAAAAGAGGACTTCCTAGCTGCACGTGATCTCCCTGATGCCATTAGATGGTTCTGATTGGTTGTCTTCTATTTCATCACTTTGTGACTCCGACTTCTCTCAACCAACTGTGTTCGCTGTAACTTTGCTGCTATTCAAATAAGGCAAAGTCAGAATGCATGGTCACCACCTTCGTACCTTTAATAAAGTCAGCACCTTCAGACTCTAGAACTTTTAGAAGATCTTCATGTTTAGGGAGCCGGGCATTACTCGTCAATGGAATCAGCCTCAGCTGTAACTTCAGAGACCACTCCTCCAGCTCGTGGATATTAACCCTGAGACTACAATGTGCATCATTTGCAAATTTCTATTTGTGAGTTTGACATTTAATACCAGAAGTTAACAAGCATTTGCAATACAATAGGTCTCGCATTTGCTCGAGTTAGAGCTATTAGCGTTGTAAATTCCTAACTGGACTTTTCTTTCCACATAAATTGAAAATGAAAAGTAAAATAGTTGACATAAGCAAGTAAATTCAAAGCACCATGGCTGCCATGAGCGTGAGCGCGAAGGAGAGACACAAAAGGAAAAAGAAGTTAGCTCACAGTCAAACGTATCTGCAAAAGTGCAATTATCCAAGTTACAGGGTCGATGGCCAAGGCGGTAACAAAACCACCCCAAGGACAAACAAACGTAAAGCATTCACTAATGTTAACTAAGGATTTTTGAAAGTCAAGCCCACGAACGAGTGATAGTGATGGGCGTGTGGTGGGCGTGGTTAAAAGCCCACAGATAGATTACAACAGGCCAGAGCGCTTGTGCGCTCGACCTAGAAATCATTAATAACGCTCAGTTTTTATCTACATTCCTGTACAGAAACTCACTCCCACAAACCACATTATAAAGATTTTGCTTTCATTATTTGTTTAGCCATTTATCTATTAATTTTGAGACATTATCAGCCTTTTTTGTACGTTCTCTGCCCTCATTGAGTCGAATAGCTCACTCCCAAATGGCAGAACAACCAACATTGTCTCACAAACCATATGTAAAATGTTAAAAAGAAAGACAAAACAAATTCATCATCTAGTCAAAAACTGATCTGCTCTTTATTTTCTCTGGATAAATATAAGCCGTGTAGGACATTGCAATCAAACCTGCAATACAAGGTGGGTTTGGAAGGAGGGGGCGAGGCTGACACCTCAAAAATAAAGCCAGAGGAACATCTTCTATGAATGTAAAATATAAACATTGTCAGCAGGAGAGCCTAAATGCTGCGGGTTGCGGCGCGCACATTTGGACAACATCTTTGGGACATTTTGTTTAAAGCTTTGCTGACTATGTAAACTTTGCAGTGCTTATGCTATTTAAATAAACAAGCATCGGCAAACACAATGTGCCCCACGTTATATTAGGTACAATATTTGCTAATAGTTTGGTGAGCGTTTGTGTGTACATTCCAGGTTTTGCAGAAATAATTATGAAATGAAGCAATATCGTGGGCTCCCACAATCAGAGTTATACTGTACCTTCATAGAAGAGTCAAATAAAAAGAAGTCAGAAGATGGAGTTTTATTGTAAGTGGCGAACTTAAAGGCATGCACAGAAGAATATTACATACTAGAGATCGGTAACATCCAGTGTTGTTGTTGCATCTTTAAGAAAATGTTTTTATGTATGCATATCTTTACTTTGTGAACAAAAATACATTAATTAATCAACATTTTATTACCATAAAACAAATGAAAGTAAAATAACACTGTATCTTTATGACAGGCTAAGGCATACAAACAGCACACTCTTTCTAAATGAAAAAGCCCTAAAGTAGCAAATATAATGTGATCATGTCAGCAAAGTAAATGCAAAAAAGAATGCATTCGCAATTACAAGCAACATGTCACTTGCATCAGCAGAATAACAAAAGAGGTGGCACATTTACAAGAAAGGGGCGCATCATAGATGATGCACCACTTTTTTGCGCCCCCCCTAATGGCACTTAACGACACCATGGTTGCGCCGTATTTACAATATGGCGCACCATGGCAGTCGTTAGCACAATAGTGTCAAAATATTTTACGCTATTGTGGCGCTTTGCCATACTAGCGGCAAACATTTTGACCCTAGTGCAGCAAAGCACAAGGAGGCCCACTGATTAAAATGGGTGCATCATTTTAACACCTGCTCTGAGCAGGCTTTAAAAATGACAGAAAAAAACTTTGCTCAACCTTTTATCTGCCTGACAGACACTCTTCTTTTTGGGCAGAAGGTGAGAGGGCATGGCTCCTCAGCCCGTTAGGATGGGCCGCAGCTGGCATCATCAGAACAAGGGGTCATCTTATTGCATTAACCTTCTGCCCCTCTACAAATCCCCTCCCATCTTACCTTTTGAGCACCCACTTTGCAAACTTTTTCGGAGGTCCCAGGTCTATAAGGGGTTACCAGACTTAGTTCGAGTGAATCAGAGCTATTTGCCACTAGTGGCGTAAGCTTAAATTCACCTCTAGACCCAAAACTGACCACCAAGTACACACTTTGGTCTCTTGACTGTAGCAAAGTTGAGCGGCCCAAGGCTTTCCAAGTGTGTGGGTGTGGGGTTAGAGACTCAACAGACATTTGTTACCAACCAATAAAACGCTGAACAGTCAGTACTTTGGTTAAAAAATTATCTATTAATAACACACACAATGAAAATCCTCCATGTAAGTAAGAGAAGAAATGTATCCTTGCCACTAACTGGAAACAATACCCATAGTAATTAAAGGGACAGTCTGGTGAGGTAAAAGTTGCTTTGCCTTTTGATGGGAATCTCATGTTGACTAGCAGGGTAGCTCTTGTGGCTCACCTCCTTCTCCAGCTAGAGGGCCTCATTTGAAAGAATCTGACGCATCGGCTCCGATGGGTCAGATTTCTTGCGCTGCCCTATGACCCCCTAACAACGCCATGGATGCACTGTATTTGCAATACAGAGCTCCATGGCACACGTTTTCACAGATGCATCAGGAATTCTGATGCAAGGGGTGCTAAACTCACACATTGCTGGACTAGTGTCAAAAAAATGATGCTTGTTCAGCAATGCGAGGAGGCTTCCAGAGATAAAAGCCCTGCATTAGTGTTACACCTGCTCTGAGCAGCTGTTAAAATTTTGACGCAGTTAGGTTGCAGAATGACGTAGTTAAATGTTGTAAATTTCACTGCATCAGTTCTGCGTAGCTTTTCCCATGGTAACGCCTACCTTGCATACATTACACCTGGCACAGGTATAATGTGAGGTAAGGCTTTACAAACTGACGCATTGGGCCTAATGCGTCAGTTTGTAAATGTGGAGCAGCGTAAAGCACTGCTTGTGCTGCTGTTGCATAAAAAAAATGGAGCAACAGTGGTGCAAAGGCCTTGTAAATGAGGCGCAGAGTTTCAGTCCCCTGTAAGTTGTGCGCTTTCTCCCTTCGGGTATCAACTTCCAAAAACCTTTCAAACATTCCACCACGTGCAGCTCCTCTGTTATGGTGGAGGAGCGTAACCCTTCCAGCCCCGGCCAGCAGCAGCAGCTGCAAACCTTTAACAATAAAACAATAATAAACTATGTTTATTATCATTTTATTGTTAAAGGGGCGGGGTCATGGGGCATAACAGGAAAGGAGAGGGATTGCACAGCACTCCCCTTAATGCGCATGTGTGTTTGGCCGGCCATTTCAGGCAGGCCAAACACCTATGCGCACTGGACTCTCTCCAGCCCGGCACTGTGTTGCCGGGTTGGAGAGAGCAGGCAGAGGCTCCCAGTCTGCCTCGAAGCACCAAGCCAGGGCTTGCCGGCCAATCCGGATGCTGCTTTCATGCTGCCAGCAGCATGAGAGCAGCATTCGGATTGGCCGCAGGGCAGGCTGGGAGCCTGTGCCTGAAGTGGAGCCTGAAGAGCGGTGCGGCATTTGCATTGGCGGAGAATCAGCTAAGTGCTTTTTTTATTTTTCTCTCTTTTCCTCCAATCCCCCTGCCACGCGCCGCCCTGCCCCTTTTCCGTGCTGCGATCTGCTCCTGCACCCCACTCACTCCAGCAGCTGCCCAGTCTGACTCGTAATTTCTTTTGTGTAAATGCAGGTGGCGTTATGAGTCCTCTAGGCTTTGGACACCACTTGGTGATAGATGATGTCGCAAAACTTAAGTCCTGTGGTGTACTGTGACATCCGCAGCCTCAGGTGTGGATGGTTCCTCCACTGGTGAGACGCATCCATACATCTGAATCTCACTCGTAGAACAGCGTGTAGGACTTACCCTGGGCCAAAGTAACAGTGTCAATTCACCTCACCTAGGCTCTTTCACAGGCCTCTCTTAATTCAAAGCAGCATCCTCTTCATGCAATGCCCCAGCCACTTCTCTCCTAAGTAGGGTACAGGCAGGTCCTCCTAGCAGTCAAGTCACGTCTTCCTCAGGTTACTGGTCTTGATCTTTGACTCTAGGTTGAGAGTAAGCACCCCCTTCCTGAAGATCAAAGGAATCTCCCGGTCACCACTGGCTTCTGGTCAGAAGATCTTGGCACACAACTAGAAGTTTGTTTTTCATCTTTTAACCCACAGCATCCTTTGTGTATTCTAGCAGCTCATTTCTGCGACTGGTTCTGGGCAGTTCTGCTCTTCTGCTATTTCCATGAAGGCTGGTCCAGCCATGCTCTTTGCTACCAGTGCGGGCAGGAAGGCAGGAGGGGGCAGGAAGTCTCCACTCAGGAACAAAAGCAAGGGGGTTAACCCACTTAATTACCTATTCATCTGTGTGTGTGGGGGGCTCTCCCAGAGAACTATCTGCAAGGAGAGGGTAGGGGGGAACTCTTTAGCATTATAGGGACCCTCTGTCTCCCACTTACTCTTCACTCTGACCCCCCTAAAAAGGTCTCTGGAATGTCCTGGGGAAACCCCGAAATTCACATCTGCTCTCTGGGCTGTCCCACTAACGCCACATGGAAGGTACGTGTGTGAAATTCACATAATTTGCCTTTGCATATTGATGTTAAATTTTGGGAAAATTATGCAAAATTACATATAAATCAGCATAATGGAAAACCAGCACTTGGCGCTGTATATTTTAGCACAAGATGCATCTTTGCATCCATTTTGGGCACGAAGATGCATTTCGCAGCTGATAGAATGCGCTAAGAAACACAAGCGCTGCAAACAGCAGCTAAACGCGCTCTGGTCATTCGCTTATCCCTGGGCACTTGCACTTTGGCGCGAATGGTGCCTCATTACTCCATGTGGCATAATAGTCTAATTTTGGGAATTTCTTGTGACAAGTGTAATGCAAAGCTACCAAAATCACACAAGATTGTATGTCGGCGTAGCAGAAATTTTGCCTGGGACTAAATTTAGGAACCACTAAAACACAGCTAATACAAAACTGAACCCAGTGTGAACACTTGTCATATACTCTCATCATGCGTGCTTGGCACACTCAAGCAGGGCACATGCGTGCAACACCAATGATGACCAACATAGATGGGCGAAGGACCCGGCTTCAGTGGACTTACAGAACAATCTTAAAAACATAGAGGAGGCCGATAGGCTCCTGCATGAAGCAGAAAATAGGGCAAAGATCGACCCTGCTATCATGAACATTTCTCAGGCACCACTGTCTGCCCTCTATGACCTTGTGAGGGACCACTCAGGGCCACACTCTGGGTGTCACTCCATATCACAGAAAGACCTTAGCACAAGCATGATCGTCGCGGGTGCTGAGGTGGGGGCCAAGCACACTGCAGCTTGGGGGCATGCAGGGAACCTCTCTACATCCTGACACCCACAGTCTAGGGGGGACCACCATGATTACATGAAGACATCAAGTGTGAAAAAAGAACAGACCAAAACACAAGTCTTGTGAAGTGACCCAGCAAGGCTACAACCTCACTACACACCTCCAAAGTGCCCGGAGCAGATCCTTGGCAATGGGCATGATTATTGGCAGAGACGTTTTAAGGCACGGGCAAAGTGGGCGATAGCCCGGGGCCCCCACCTTCCAAAGGGCCCCTGGAAAAGTGGTCTCTCTCTCTCTCTCTTCGTCTACTTCTGTGTGTCTTTCCCCACTCTGCCTACCTCTGCTTTGGTCTCGCTTTGCCCAATGGCACCTGAAGGACTTTAAGGTCCCTGGCAATGCAAAGTTCAAATGTTTATTTACCCCACCCCCCACACTTCTAAAAGTTTTTTTTCGCAATATACAGGCTTGAATCCCACGAAGAAAGGGAATTGAATTCAAAGTAGTCCTGAAAAGGATCCTCCAAAATCTCAAGCCCAGAACCCCAAAATCTTTAAAACAATGCTAATTATTGGTCTCTTTGTGACACCCTGACCTGCTTCCCTACATATTCAGCCTCTTCCACTACTATGGACATCTGACCATCAGTTGCAGTTATTCATTCGCTGTTGAAGTCCCAACACAGTCATACTTCATACAAACATCAGTACCCCAGAGTGGTGAAATATTTGCAGTGTGTGAGGACTGATCAAGGCTTCACTAAGTGTGTGGCTCTTGTGCGGGTGACTTGCCCATTCACTCAGAGGCCTCGCCGGACAGGCGCTGCACAAACATTCCCTGTCTACAACACAATTGTTTTCCTTTGGTTTCTGTATCAGAATCTACCCTTTGTGCTGCTTTTACAGAGGAAACCAAGCAGCTCACGTTCCTTGCTCCAGGCTACAATTTTCCAGGGTTTTAACTTTCAAAATAACCAGCACAGCCCAGCAGTGATCCTGAGACAATGCCCTTGAACATCAGATAGCCTGCACCCCCCGCGGGGCCAGAAAACTCCCCCTATCCCACAGGCCTGGCGCCTACCCAGAGGACATGGGACACCATCATGTTCCCCCCTGGAGATCTGCAGTCTTTCAGTTTTTCTTACACCCCCACGACTGTGGCGTAACATAGGCCCCCGCAGCCCCTGTGGTGCTGGTGTTGGGGGTTCGGGGAAGCTCCAGACGGTCCATGAGCACAGTATCCTGGCCTGAGAGCTCCTGACTGAGTCCGTTCACGGGGGAGCATCCATGTAGTTTGCAGGGGGGCCCCTAAAGTGCTGTTACGTAACTGCACGCGACCACACCCACCCACAGGGTCCAGTGGCCGGCCCCACCTCCTCACAAACCACCTTCACTTAAGATTCCACCGTTCCTCGACCCCTTCCGCCTGGAGATCATCCGTCCACAGGGCCAGTAAAATAAAATATTAAGGGCCCCATTTAAAAGAAACTGGCGCAGAGCTGCACCAAAATCAGCAGAGATGCATCAGTTTTGAAACGCAGGACTGCACCGTATTTGCAAGAATACGCGCGCCCCTGTGTTTCCCCCTGTGCCAGCGCTAAATTAAGTTGCTTGCGCCAACGCAGGCATCCTTGCACCATAGTGAAATGGAGTCTGCGTGGAGGGGATTGATTGTGTAATCCCCCCAACACAGAATGCAGCACACATTGCAGTACCAAAGCGTCATTTTTGAATGATTGTTTATGTGCAAGAACAGACACCTTCCTGCACATAAACAATCACCCATGGCATTTTGCTTCTTCTATGTGTGCTGCAGAATACAGCACACATGGAAAAAGCAAAAAACAAGGAGGAATAAAAGCGTTCCTCCCCATTTTGCCATGCTAATGCCACCCCTGGGGTGGTGTTAGTTTTTGGCGCTACCTCAGGTTTACAAAATCTCATAAATATGGGGCAGCGTCATAAGCAATGGGTGTTGCAGTGGAACACCCCTCTGCTTCAGAAAATTGCGCTGGGAAGCCATATTTACACGGAGGCGTAACGCCACAAAAAGGGACTTAGCACCGCTTGAAAATATGGAGAATTGGTTGGCACCACTGAAGCGTCGCAAAAATTAACGCTCAAGTGGCGATAGGGCCTTTTAAATCTGGCCAAATTACATTACATCATTGACATTTTGGGTTGAAACGTCATGCGCATGCTGTCAATAAAAGGGCCTGGTTTATATTTAGGTGGTAATGGAGTGAAATGATCCACAGTTGCAGGATTTGCTTCTGGAGGAAATCCACCAGTAGAATTTCTTTTGCCACTTTCCAAAAGCGGACCTTTCATTGGAGGAAAATCCACCAATCATAGGCCTGATTCACATAGGTAAAGTTACACTTTTGTGTAAGTTTACAGTTGTTTGCTATTCACAAAAGGATTCACGAATAGTATCTTCACAAGTGTGGAGATTCCGCACTTAAAACATAGGTCTTTTTATGTGTGGGTGGAAAAGATAGGATATTTTATGTGTGGAGATTCCGCCCTCATGAAGATACTACCCGTAAATCCCTTTGTGAATATCAAACAATCGTAAATTTACACAAACAGTGTGAGCTTCTCTTGTGACTCAGGCCCTCAGAGTTTAGCACCCGCTGTACATAAATGGAGGGTGTTCCTTTACCACCAAACTCTAAACTATGCACTAACTGCTTCACATGTAAAATGATTTTCTAATATTCTAACCAATCTTATTCTCACTGAAGAAGGATGACACAACCTCAGGTTGAGCGGAATTCTCGGTTGTTTGATGATGGCTGGACTTCATGCACCACTATTGCTCAGTTAACTCCAGTGAATCCTTGGCATCAGCTCGGCTACACGACTGCACGGACATGTGAAGTGTAACCTCTTTGTCGTCACACATGGCACCAAAACACTTCCCATGAAGGCCACACTCATACCCTACCTCCTTAGCAAAAGTTAAATGAAGATCGCTAGCATGGGGAGAACCCGTCAAATGAAGACAGTCCCCACTCCATGCAGGAAAAACTGAGGGTACAAAGATATCTCGCTAGCTAACTGAGGGTGATAAACTGGATCAGATACTCCAAGTCATTGAAGTATCCAAAACATCAGCTGAGTCAAAAGTGGATGCAATAACTGTGGTCCTCAAACTACTGTGTGATGACCATAAAAACTGACAGACATGGTATCCAATGTGGAGAAGTCAATTCATGAGTTACAGCCCAAGGAGTTAGGGCCCGATTAGGAATTACAAACCCTCACTGAATGAGTCTTTTTCCTTGACAGTAGAGAGGAAGATGCTGAGAGGTGCTCTAGACATTATGGGGGTCATTCTGACCCTGGCGGCCGGTGACTGCCAGGGTCACCGACCACGGGAGCACCGCCAACAGGCTGGCGGTGCTCCCGAGGGCATTCTGACCGCGGCGGTTCAGCCGCGGTCTGAAAGGGTAAACCGGCGGTCTCCCGCCGGTTTAGCGCTGCCCCAGTGAATCCTCCATGGCGGCGGAGCGCGCTCCGCCGCCATGAGGATTCAGACACCCCCTACCGCCATCCTGTTCATGGCGGGAAACCCGCCATGAACAGGATGGCGGTAGGGGGTGCCGCGGGGCCCCTGGGGGCCCCTGCAGTGCCCATGCCAATGGCATGGGCACTGCAGGGGCCCCCGTAAGAGGGCCCCAAAAAGTATTTCAGTGTCTGCTTTGCAGACACTGAAATACGCGACGGGTGCAACTGCACCCGTCGCACCCCTGCAACTACGCCGGCTCAATTCTGAGCCGGCGTCCTCGTTGCAGGGGCATTTCCTCTGGGCCGGCGGGCGCTCTTTTGGAGAGCGCCCGCCGGCCCAGAGGAAATGTTTGAATGGCCGCCGCGGTCTTTTGACCGCGGTGCGGTCATTTGGCGGCGGTACCTTGGCGGACAAGGTTAAAATCACCCCCTATAACTTCTGCATGGTTAGCATGCCAGTGGTTAGCGGAGGAATCTGATGCAACAGAGTAAAATGAATCCTGAATAAAGGACTTTGGACCAGATGTAGGAAAGTCCCAAATTGCGACTTGCAATTTGCGAGTCCCTGCGACTCGCAAATTGCAAGTCGCAATTTGGGATGCAGAAAGGTGTCTCAGACACCTTCTGCGAGTCGCTATGGGGTCGCAAAGACCCACCTCATTAATATTAATGAGGTGGGTCGCAATTTACGACCCCATAGCGACTCAGGGCACTCGCGGGGATGGAGGCCTGCTGGGAACAGCAGACCTCCATGTCCGTGACTGCTTTTAAATAAAGCAGTTTTTTTTTTCAAAGTGCAACCCGTTTTCCTTAAAGGAAAACGAGCTGCACTTTGAAAAATAAACCGAAACCTTTTGTTTCGGTATTTTTCAGGGCAGGTAGTGGTCCATTGGACCACTGCCTCCTCTGAAAAATTATTTTTTGGTCCAGTCACAAAGGGGAAGGGGTCCCATGGGGACCCCTTCCCGTTTGCGAGTGGGTTACCATCCACTTCAAGTAGATGGTAACTGCGAGTCCATTTGCGACCGCTTTCGCGGTCGCAAATGGAATTGCATACCATTGCGACTCGCAAATAGGAAGGGAACACCCCTTCCTATTTGCGACTCGGAAATGCATTTTGTGAGTCGGTTCCGACTCGCAAAATGCATTTCTACATAGCAAAGACGCATTTGTGACTCGCAAACGGCGATTTTCGCCGTTTGCGAGTCGCAAAGTCTTTGCTACATCTGGCCCTTTATTCCAGCACATTGCTTATTAAGCACTAAACCAAACCCTCTTAAAAAGGCAGATAAAGCTAATACAAAGCAAACAGAAAGGCAAGTGTGGCCACAAAACTAAAAATACATTAAAGGAAGAACAGGAACAGAAATCAAAAACCAAATAAACAATCCCAGTAGTCTACTCCAAAACGAAAAAAGCAAACACCATGGAACGGACTCACGTGTCCCTGCCAGGCTCTGCTTCCTGGAGTCACGCCACATCCCATGGTCACCACGGTTCTTCATTTTAAGGAGGGAGACGCCATCCCTTAGTTTGCCCCACAGTCAGGGCATATCGAAAGAGAACCACCGGATCAAGCTGTTGGCTGGACATTAGCTGCCTCAGAATGGGCGCCCATTAGACCTACAGAAGGTGGATTGGTGTTACACCTTTATCACATTCCAGACCATCAACTATTATTATACCTCGTCTAACGTAATACACCTCATTGCCTGGACTATTAGAGGCATAGAGTTCACACTCTCATAAAGCGTAGTGGAGTACAAATGGTTTTCATCAAGAGTTCCATACAACGTCTAATGAGGCAATGAGATTATAGAGAACGTGGAGACATCAGGTCTTTGGTACAAATTACCCCACCTATACTAGAGGTACTCCGGAGAGGATTAGGGCGGGACCTTCTTTGTAGTACAGCATTATCTGATTGGTCAAGAGAGGAGATTTGTCCTACTAGATGGAGAACCTTTAGAGATGGGAAGTATTTACGCCCCTCATGTTGACCAACAAGCCTTCCTAGATCATTTATCCATTCACTTGGCAGGTTGGGCTCATATCCCTTGGCTTCCGGATAGCAATGTTAGTAGTGTGCTAGATGTGGATCTAGATAGGTCCCACCCTCACTCCCTTGTGCAGAACCTGTACTAAACACCAAGATACCTTTCCAATGGCTTCACCGTTGGATACCGACTGATATGAGGCAGATTCACAATGGCACTGCTCAATTTTATTCCTTCTACTTCCTGGTACACAATCTCTTTCTGAGGTGGGACAGAATGATTTGTACAACAACACTATGCCCCAGGTCCTGGTCTTGAGTTATCTTGTGTAGGGGCATACCAGACCATAGCCCATTGCTACTAAGCCTTGACTGAGGAGAATCCCTCCCTCCCATACCCACATGGCGACTACATGTCTCTATGGTTGAAGATAAAGCACTTATAAACATCCTTGAGTCCCAACTCAGAGAATGTTTTGATAACAATGATGTCTCCGCCTCTTCAAGAGAGATCGAGTGGGAAGTGCTGAAAATGCTTACTCACAGATATTGTATCCATAACTATGTAGGGGGGGCCGGAAGTCCCTTGAAAAATATCTGGCACGGGTAGAACAATCCTACCTGGAGACTGAAAGATGGACAGAGACACCCTTTTTCTGGTTGCTCTTGCTGAGCATCATAAGGAAGAAGCTGCGCTGACCGATAGGTTATGTTGTCTTGTTTGGTCCTCTTATACAGCCCCCCCCCCCTTTTGGAGGCTGACAAGAAGAGCCCCCTTCTAACTGGATTTATTGACATCAGATATTAAGCACTTCCCTATTACCGTGCTTGTCGATGAGGTGAGATCCTCTGTACATACCCTTTATGCACTGGTTCAGGTAGTCTTCCGACTTTATAGTCACCTTTACAAACCAAATTCCTCCCTTTCACCCAAAGGAATGAGGTACTTCCTTGACTTTCTGGAACTCCAGAAGATAATGCCAGATTTTTGTGATGACATTGGTGGCCCCATCACTTCTCAGGAGGTGAAGATGGCTAACAAGGACTCTACTAGTCCACTCTGACCAGACCCGCTTTATTCAGAGGTTGGACCACTTCTAACAATATCCGAAGATTCTTCACGATCTTAAAGGCAGCCCCAGTGCAGTGGCCAGAGGTGGTGGCATTAATCCTAGATTTAGAGAAGGCGTTTGGTACGCTGTATTAGGACTAAATATTAGAAGGCTATGCAAATCTGAGTTCAGTCCTCGCCTCCTTGGTATGATACATTTTCTTTAAGTTAATACTGTAGCCAAAAATCAACTGGGTACTTTTATATCCACCCGATTATGATTGGAAGGGTCTTTAGGCAGGGATGTCCACTCTCCACCCCCCCCCCTCTTCACCCTAACAATGGAACTATTAGCAATTCGATTCCAAGTGGAGGGCCTTGCCTGGGGCATCTCTCCTTCAAGTGGTGTGCATGTTTTATTTTACTTGGATGATGTTCAGCTTTATTTTCAGTATCCCCGCCATCACTCGGGCATTAGACGATTTCCAGGCAGCCTCTGGCTTACTGGTCAATAAGGGTAAGGTCTGTCTATTCCCTCTAGCTCCGGGAGATGCCCCTCTTAGGGCCATATTTATATTTTTTGACGCAAAACTGCGCCGCCGCAGTTTTGCATCAAAAAATTTACCGCCGGCTAACGCCATTTCGGAGCGCCGTGTGGGCGTCAAATTTATACTTTGACGCATGGCGGCGCAATCAACAGGTGGGAGTCATTATTTTTGACGCACATCACAGCGTCAAGTCGTAAAGGAAAACGACGTTAACGCGGCGTAAATGACTGTGGGTCGATTTACGACACCGCAACCCAGATATGCGCAGTTTTTTTTTTACGCAATAGCGTCAAAAATACCCGTGAACACTGTCATTTCAGCAGAGGAGAGCCAAAATGGATCCCAGATGCCATTACAGACCCCAGGAAAATGACAGCAGACCAGGAACCAGCCAGGACGATCCATACAAGAACCAGGACATTTATAGAAAGAAAAGAAAGTGTCGCTTCAGTGCAGAGGAGCAGGAAATCCTGGTTAAAGAGGTGACGGAATACCAGCACCAACTGTTTATCACCTCTAAGTTGCCAATCAGCAGGAGAGAGGCCATATGGCAACAAATTGTTGACAAGATTAACAGTGTGGCTGAAGTACGCAGGACAGTCACCGAGTGTAAGAAACACTGGCATTACTGCAAACGCAGGACCAAGGTAAAAATGGCCAGGAACAGGAAGGCAGCACTGCAGACTGGAGGTGGGAGTCCAGCACACCAGGAGGCCCTGGACCACATGGAGGAGATGGTCGCAGCCGTCCTCCCTGAGGAGATCGTCACAGGGATTCAAGGACAGGACAGCGCAGACTACCAGGAGACAACGCACATGCAGGGTAAGTTGCATGGGGAATTAAAATACAATAATGTTGACTGTAAGCAGGGGTGGAAATACCTACTACACATTGCATGTAAGTCATCTTATACATGGAGTGGCATGGATAAAGGACAACGGCAGGAGGGCATGGCCTGCACAGACAGAAGCTGGGGCACAACATTACACTACACCAACAACAGTCCTTTGGGGGCATGCTGTCATGCCAACAATGGAGCAAAGGGAAAGCCTCGATAGGAGGGAAGGCCACTACGTCAAACTTACATCCTGGCACTCGTCAGCCAACATATCTCCTACATTAACTAGGGCCCTATCAGCAATCCTCTAGCCAAAACGACACAATGTAACTGCCACAACAGTTGACACTACCACCTCTGATCTGTGTGCAGCTCAAGTAGCCAATGGCAGTAACCTCCCCATGGAACATACATACCTAAATTAGGGGGTGAGGATGACAGCTGCAACAATCTCCTGAAACAAGACAAAGCCCCCAGTACACTCAAATGTCAATGCCCATATTTGCCGCAAACATCAGCCAATGTAAACAACAATAGGAGCGACACAGCACTAAGGACACACCCATGCTGCATATGTCAGGGTCCATCCTGTGCCTGGCAAACAAGGCAACATCACAAAAGTCATACTGCTCAGACAACAGCATTGAGGAGGGGACACATGGAACTGGTCACTGAAATACACCTGCACAGTCAGAGGGGGAAATAGGACACTGATACGATAATCAGGGCAATCCAATGTAAAACACATTACCCAACATCAGCAGGACACATTAACAATATCAACATCCATATCACATCATAACATTGCCATGCATAGGATATGCTACATGTCAATTACATTTAAGTCAATGTGAACAATCAGGGATTGGAGCAGGTCCTGAGAGGCAATTGTGCTGCGAGGACCATCAGAACACCCACAGCCAGTGAAAGGTCTCACCATGAGAATGGATATACACGGAGGGTCCAGTAGGACAAAAAGGTGGCTATTCTCTATTTGGTATAAAGCAACACCTAGAGGCGATTAGGCAGACAAGTCTGATAACTCAATATCATACATGTGACACACAGGTGGGCCATAGGCCTTTAACAATGCCCATCTGAAGGACAGCAGATACCAATACCAAACAAGATCACAAAGTGAATTCATCAAAAGTCAGGCACGTTACGTCAAAATTGTCACAACACAGACACACTAATTGTACCCTGTTTCATTGCAGAGGAAGATGGATCTCCTGTCGATATGCCTGTCCCAGATTTCCCTGATGACATGGATGACGAGCCCATAAACATTCCCCAGGAGACCATCCAAAAGGTCCTAGAAACCCTCCAGACCCCACCTTCAGTCACAAGGAGGAGCACAGAATAAGCAGCCATCACAGAAGAACCACCCACCACCCCAATTGCAAGACCTGCCAGCTCCTATACAGCTGAGGACTCTGACGACACTGGCACCAGCTTTAAAAGAACTGTAGTTGGAGTACAGCGGGAGCTGGCCAAGGAGGTGCGGGTGGGGATGCAAACTATGGCAGCCAGCCTTGAGGGGGTGCGCTCGTGCATGATGTCATCTGCAGATCAGGCAGCAGCTATGCAAGCCCTAACATCCATACTGCAAGGACTACAAGAAACTGTCAAGGAATTCACCACTGCAGTAAGGGAGTTGCCACAACACCTCGCACCCCAAACTTTCCACTGCATGCGCGAATGCAATCATGACTCCATCAGGGCCGACCGGGCTGCCTACCATCGTGATGTGGCTGCTATGCTCAAAAACCAGCAGACCCTCCTTGCTGCATTACTGCCCTTAAGACCTTCACAGGGAGCAGCGACCGGGATGTCTGACTCCACGTCTTCTAACACTGAGGTGTGTGTTGCCCCTTCACAACCAACAACAACAAGGACGAAGCAGGCAACACACACATCAGAAGAAGACATGGAACAGATCACATTCACAAGGAAGAGTACCCGGAAGCACTAGTCCCTGCACCATGGCCAACTTTGACCAAGGTCCTACGTTTTGTCAAATGCCAGTCTCACTACAACTATACTCAATGACTGTTCTGCTAACCACTGTATAACTTGTCAGCATTGCAGGTGAATGTCTCTCTCCTACTAATCGGCAAATCCTGTCCCTCTGCACTGTCTGTGACATCACCCCAGCATGTCAGGAGCAAGATCCACACCCCTTCTGTAGGATCACCATGTAAGAATGCACCAGAACGGACTCAGCAAACATGGACAATGTACATATTGCACTACAGCACCTATCAATAAATAGCACTTACACACCAAATATGTCTCTGTGTAATTTGACACATCAACTGTGCAGTAGATAACACAAAAGTGCCTGTGTGACAACCATGTAGCTTGTCAATACAACTGTCCTGACATCATGTAGTCCGATCCATCTGTACAGTGGCCAGGATTGCATCATAGCCTGCCCAACCTGAGGAGAATAACTGATGAAGTGAGAAACCACACACGATCATGCTGTGTTGGACAGAATAATGCTTCATCAAGAGAAATCAAAGTCAACTAATGGTGGCTGATAAATGTTGTCACCATGCAATACTAACCCATTGAATTATGCAGTCTAATCTAAGCAAACACAACTAAACACAGCATCAATCAACCTTTCTGAGTAAACATCCAAAAAGGTAATCATGCTGAATTATTGCACAAATGATCTATGTCAGTCATGAAGACAAGAAGACAAGAGTGTTAACAAGACCTTATCTTCAAAGATGTCCCTGAACATCACACTGCAGTCCGACCTAAAAATTTCCCCACAATACCAAGTCTTGAATCACACTTTGTGACGTTGAAAACATACTCATTGACACAAATCCTTTGTGATCCATGTAAACTCCAATTGGTGGTTCTATCAAATGGTGGATACTTACCAAGTTAGCACAGGGGTAGCTGCCATTTTAAAGCTCAGTTTTTTTTGGTTTGTAGCATAGGACACAAATGTCATAGAACAACAATCACCTACACTGATGGCAAGGCCATGATCAAGTAGCAGTTAACACATAATGCAAAGGGTTAACTATATATTTATTCATAAGTAATCACACCAGAGGCAACTAAGGGAAAAGTCATACCTACACTAATCTAACCTGACTACTCCTAACCCACAACTGTCCCTAACTAACCTAAGCTAAACTTACTCTACACATATAACGAATCGATCTAAAAATCAACCCCCCACCCACCATTATGAGACAGGACACATGCAGGACAACACATACTAACCTACACACATACTATACTATCCTAAACAATCATATATTTTTTTGTACGTTTTTTACATTTTTTTATATTTTTTTTATTTTTTATTTTCTTTATTTTTTAAACACACAGTGACCCCAACATTGACCCCCACCCACCCACACACTTAATAATGAAAAGTAGAAAGAATCAGGACCCCCCACCCTCCTCCCTAACACTAACTAAGCTAACAACCTATACTAGCCTAACACTAATCCCCCAAGCCCACTAATCATGATAACAAGGAAAGAGGAGGGAGGGGAGGGAATTATGTACATTGACCATATCAGTCCTAGAGGTTGGCCCTCCGGAGGGTCCGCCTGATAGACCTGACCCGCTTCTTGATGTAGGCCACATCCTGCCTCAGCTTGTCCACCTTCCTCATAAATTTGTCCATTTTGCGTTCCAAAGCCAGGAATGCCGCAGGGTCGATTGGTGGTGCTGCTGCTGATTGGGTCCCGGCAGAGGTGCTCTGTGGGCGTGTGGAGCCTAGCCCACTGGACTGTCCTGCAGCTGTCACACTGCTGGGGCCTGGGTGTGCTGCAGAGGCAGGGACAACTGTCCCCGCTGTGGCTGGGGCCACCTGGGGAGAACCGGTGGTTGTGGTGGTGGTGGCTGTAGTGGGCAACGTTGGGCCACCCTGTGGTGAAGCCCACCATGCTCCGGAGGCCCGATCCGACTGGTATTTATGGGCCATCCTTCGGAACCCCGACTGCACCTGCAGGATGTGTCGGTACCTCATGGCCCGCCTCTCAAATGCATGCTTCTGGGCGGGTGTCATGTTTGCAGCTGTGAAGACAAAGGGCAACTATTTACCATAGGAACTGCATTGTGTAGAATAGCACAAGTGGTCAATCTGACAATACATCTACTGTACTTGTAACAGCTCATATCACCATACAGATCATTGAAAGTCTCAGAGGAAGTACATGGAAAGCCTGCATACAAAGGTCATCTCACACATAGCATATACAATAATCTACATGATGGGTAACAACTGGCAATAACTTGTCATCAAAGTACCGACAGTTGCAGCTAACAATCATGCTGTACCTCCTCCGCCTATTGCCTGGACTACATATGTCAGTGTATGTGATAACAATCACAAACTTCAAGGTCTGCAATTTGTAATGGGATTTGCTAGTATAGAACTCATGTGCCATAACTGAGTGTGTACACTAGGTTCAAAACCATATTTCATATAATCACAAGTATGTGTAACATACTGGAGCTTCAGTCCTAGGTACCCTATTCACAAACACATGCATGTCTTTGAAGGGGGGGTGGGAAGAACAACCAACAATCCCAAAATAGATGCACACCCAGGAGTGGATAGAAACCTCAACATGTTTTTGCCTCCACGCACACACCACCAGTAAGGGCTAACAACAAATTGGAGTCAGCTAAACCTTGTCCTATCCAAGATCCACACATGTCAAAATGGACTGACCTAGGCCAACATCACATACTTACAGTGAGGAATATTTTTCTACAGACACAGAGGAGCAAGAACACCCATGATCATGAATAGCATGCACACCTAGGCCGTTGCACTCTAGTCCCACACACGTCTAGTACAACTTGTGGAAGTACTGTAGGAGGCTGGCCTGGCTTGTAGTGAGTACCAAGGGGTACTTACACCTTGCACCAGGCCCAGTTATCCCTTATTAGTGTATAGGGTGTCTAGCAGCTTAGGCTGATAGATATTGGTAGATTAGCAGAGCAGCTTAGGCTGAACTAGGAGACGAGTGAAGCTCCTACAGTACCACTAGTGTCATATGCACAATATCATAAGAAAACACAATACACAGATATACTAAAAATAAAGGTACTTTATTTTTATGACAATATGCCAAAAGTATCTCAGTGAGTACCCTCAGTATGAGGATAGCAAATATACACAAGATAAATGTACACAATACCAAAATATGCAGTAATAGTATTAGAAAACAGTGCAATGTATAGTTACAATAGGATGCAATGGGGACACATAGGGATAGGGGCAACACAAACCATATACTCCAAAAGTGGAATGCGAACCACAAATGGACCCCAAACCTATGTGACCTTGTAGAGGGTCGCTGGGACTGTAAGAAAACAGTTAGGGTTAGAAAAATAGCCCACCCCAAGACCCTGAAAAGTGAGAGCAAAGTGCACTAAAGTTCCCCAAAGGACTTAGAAGTCGTGATAGGGGAATTCTGCAGGAAAGACACAAATCAGCAATGCAACAACGATGGATTTCCAAATGAGGGTACCTGTGGAACAAGGGGACCAAGTCCAAAAGTCACAAGCAAGTCGGAGATGGGCAGATGCCCAGGAAATGCCAGCTGTGGGTGCAAAGAAGCTGCTACTGGACAGTAGAAGCTGAAGATTCTGCAGGAATGACAAGGGCTAGGAACTTCCCCTTTGGAGGACGGATTCCCCACGCCGTGCAGAGTCGTGCAGAAGTGTTTTCCTGAAGAAAGACTGCCAACAAGCCTTGCTAGGTGCAAATTGTGCAGTTTGGGTTTTTGGATGCTGCTGTGGCCCAGGAGGGACCAGGATGTCGCCAATTGCGTCTGGGGACAGAGGGGGCATCGAGCAAGACAAGGAGCCCTCTCAGAAGCAGGCAGCACCCGCAGAAGTGCCAGAACAGGCACTACGAAGTGGAGTGAAACAGTGCTCACCCAAAGTCGCACAAAGGAGTCCCACGCCGCCGGAGGACAACGTAGGAGATCGTGCAATGCAGGTTAGAGTGCCGTGGACCCAGGCTGGACTGTGCACAAAGGATTTCTGCCGGAAGTGCACGGAGGCCGGAGTAGCTGCAAAAGTCGCGGTTCCCAGCAATGCAGTCTGGCGTGGGGAGGCAAGGACTTACCTCCACCAAACTTGGACTGAAGAGTCACTGGACTGTGGGAGTCACTTGGACAGAGTTGCTGGATTCAAGGGACCTCGCTCGTCGTGCTGAGAGGAGACCCAGGGTACCGGTGATGCAGTTCTTTGGTGCCTGTGGTTGCAGGGGGACGATTCCGTCGACCCACGGGAGATTTCTTCGGAACTTCTAGTGCAGAGAGGAGGCAGACTACCCCCACCACCAGGAAAGCCCCCACCACCAGGAAAGCAGTCGAGAAGGCGGCAGGATCAGCGTTACAGAGTTGCAGTAGTCGTCTTTGCTACTTTGTTGCAGTTTTGTAGGCTTCCAGCGCGGTCAGCAGTCGATTCCTTGGCAGAAGGTGAAGAGAGAGATGCAGAGGAACTCGGATGAGCTCTTGCATTCGTTATCTAAGGAATTCCCCAAAGCAGAGACCCTAAATAGCCAGAAAAGAGGGTTTGGCTACCTAGGAGAGAAGATAGGCTAGCAACACCTGAAGGAGCCTATCAGAAGGAGTCTCTGACGTCACCTGCTGGCCCTGGCCACTCAGAGCAGTCCAGTTTGCCAGCAGCACCTCTGTTTCCAATATGGCAGAGGTCTGGAGCACACTGGAGGAGCTCTGGGCACCTCCCAGGGGAGGTGCAGGTCAGGGGAGTGATCACTCCCCTTTCCTTTGTCCAGTATCGCGCCAGAGCAGGGCTGAGGGGTCCCTGAACTGGTGTAGACTGGCTTATGCAGAAATGGGCACCATGTGTGCCCGTGAAAGCATTTCCAGAGGCTGGGGGAGGCTACTCCTCCCCTGCCTTCACACCATTTTCCAAAGGGAGAGGGTGTAACACCCTCTCTCTGAGGACGTCCTTTGTTCTGCCTTCCTGGGCCAAGCCTGGCTGGACCCCAGGAGGGCAGAAACCTGTCTGAGGGGTTGGCAGCAGCAGCAGCAGTGAAACCCCTGAAAAGGCAGTTTGGCAGTACCCGGGTCTGTGCTACAGACCCGTGGGATCATGGGATTGTGCCAACTATGCCAGGATGGTATAGAGGGGGCAATTCCATGATCATAGACATGTTACATGGCCATATTCGGAGTTACCATTGTGAAGCTACATATAGGTAGTGACCTATATGTAGTGCACGCGTGTAATGGTGTCCCCGCACTCACAAAGTCCGGGGAATTGGCCCTGAACAATGTGGGGGCACCTTGGCTAGTGCCAGGGTGCCCACACACTAAGTAACTTAGCACCCAACCTTTACCAGGTAAAGGTTAGACATACAGTATAGGTGACTTATAAGATACTTAAGTGCAGTGAAAAATGGCTGTGAAATAACGTGGACGTTATTTCACTCAGGCTGCAGTGGCAGGCCTGTGTAAGAATTGTCAGAGCTCCCTATGGGTGGCAAAAGAAATGCTGCAGCCCATAGGGATCTCCTGGAACCCCAATACTGTGGGTACCTCAGTACCATATACTAGGGAATTATAAGGGTGTTCCAGTATGCCAATGTAAATTGGTAAAATTGGTCACTAGCCTGTTAGTGACAATTTGAAAGAAATGAGAGAGCATAACCACTGAGGTTCTGATTAGCAGAGCCTCAGTGAGACAGTTAGTCATAACACAGGTAACACATTCAGGCACACTTATGAGCACTGGGGCCCTGGCTGGCAGGGTCCCAGTGACACATACAACTAAAACAACATATATACAGTGAAAAATGGGGGTAACATGCCAGGCAAGATGGTACTTTCCTACACAACCCCCCCCCCAAACAAAGGACAATAAGACTAGCCATGACCTGATGAATCTTCATTGTCTAAGTGGAAATATCTGGAGAGTCCATCTGCATTGGAGTGGCTACTCCCAGGTCTATATTCCAATGTATAGTCCATTCCCTGTAGGGATATGGACCACCTCAACAATTTAGGATTTTCACCTTTCATTTGTCTTAGCCAAAGTAGAGGTTTGTGGTCTGTCTGAACAATGACGTGAGTGCCAAACAGGTATGGCCTCAACTTCTTCAGTGCCAAGACCACAGCAAAGGCCTCCCTCTCTATGGCAGACCAACGCTTTTCTCTAGGGGTCAACCTCCTACTAATAAAAGCAACAGGTTGATCCTGGCCCTCAGAATTAAGTTGTGATAGGACTGCCCCTACTCCTAATTCAGATGCTTCAGTTTGGACATAGAATTTTTTAGAGTAACAAGGGCTTTTCAGGACAGGTGCAGAGCACATGGCCTGCTTCAGCTCCTCAAAAGCTTTCTGACAGCTAGCTGTCCACAATACCTTCTTAGGCATTTTCTTGGATGTGAGGTCATTAAGAGGGGCTGCAATGGAGCCATAGTTCTTAATGAACGTCCTGTAATACCCAGTGAGGCCTAAAAAGGCTCTCACCTGGGTCTGAGTGGTAGGGGGAACCCAATCTATAATAGCTTGGATTTTCCCCTGAAGTGGTGCAATCTGGTCTCCACCAACCAGGTGTCCCAGATAAACCACCTTCCCCTGCCCTATCTGGCACTTTGAAGCCTTGATAGTGAGGCCTGCCTTTTGCAGGGCCTCCAAAACTTTCCATAGGTGGACCAGGTGATCATCCCAACTGGAGCTAAAGACAGCTATATCGTCCAAATATGCTGCACTAAAAGCTTCCAGCCCTTGCAGTACTGTATTCACCAACCTCTGAAAAGTGGCAGATGCATTTTTCAATCCAAAAGGCATTACTGTGAATTGGTAATGGCCTCCAATGGTTGAAAATGCAGTTTTTGCTTTTGCATCTTCTGATAATTTGATCTGCCAATACCCTGCAGTCAAGTCAAAAGTGCTTAGATACTTGGCAGATGCCAGTGTATCTATGAGTCCATCTGCCCTGGGTATAGGGTGAGCATCAGTTTTGGTTACCTGGTTGAGACCTCTGTAGTCAACACAAAACCGCATTTCCTTCTTTCCATCTTTGGAATGAGGTTTTGGTACAAGTACCACAGGAGAAGCCCATGGACTTTCAGAGAGCTCAACCACTCCCAGTTCTAACATTTTCTGCACCTCTTGCTTTATGCAGTCTCTGACATGGTCAGGCTGCCTATAGATTTTACTTTTGACAGGCAAGCTGTCTCCAGTATCTATAGTGTGTGACACCAAGAAGTGGTACCTGGCACAGTAGAGAAGAGTTCAGAAAACTGACCCAGGAGATTTATGCAATGGTCTCTCTGCTCAGCAGTGAGACAATCAGCCAAAACTACACCTTCCACTAAAGCATCTTGCTCTATGGAAGAGAAGAGATCAGGGAGGGGGTCACTCTCTTCTTCCTGTCCCTCATCAGTTGCCATGAGCAGGGTGAGATCAGCCCTGTCATAGTAGGGTTTCAGGCGATTGACATGGAGCACCCTAAGGGGACCCCTGGCAGTGCCTAAGTCAACTAAGTAGGTGACTTCACCCTTTTTCTCAACAATTGTGTGGGGTCCACTCCATTTATCTTGGAGTGCTCTTGGGGCCACAGGCTCCAAGACCCACACTTTCTGCCCTGGTTGGTACTGAACCAAAACAGCCTTCTGGTCATGCCATTGCATCTGGAGCTCTTGGCTGGCCTGAAGGTTTTTACTGGCCTTTTTCATGTATTCAGCCATCCTAGATCTGAGGCCAAGTACATAATCCACTATATCTTGCTTTGGAGCTTTTAAAGGTTGTTCCCAACCCTCCTTGACAAGTGTTAGTGGACCCCTCACAGGGTGTCCAAAGAGGAGTTCAAAGGGGCTGAAGCCCACTCCTTTCTGGGGTACCTCCCTGTAGGCAAAAAGGAGGCATGGTAAAAGGATATCCCATCTCCTGCGGAGTTTTTCAGGGAGTCCCATAATCATGCCTTTGAGAGTTTTGTTAAATCTCTCCACCAGTCTATTTGTTTGTGGATGATAGGGTGTAGTGAACTTGTAAGTCACACCACACTCCTTCCACATGGCCTTTAAGTAAGCAGACATGAAATTGCTTCCCCTGTCTGATACCACCTCTTTTGGGAAGCCCACCCTGGAAAATATTCCCAGGAGGGCCTTTGCCACTGCAGGCGCTGTAGTGGTCCTTAGAGGAATAGCTTCAGGATATCTTGTGGCATGGTCCACTACCACCAAGATAAACCTATTGCCTAAAGCAGTAGGAGGGTCAAGGGGGCCAACTATGTCAACCCCTACCCTTTCAAAGGGAACCCCAACCACAGGCAGTGGAATAAGGGGTGCCTTTGGAGTGCCACCTGTCTTGCCACTGGCTTGACAGGTTTCACAGGACTTGCAAAATTCTTTTGTGTCCTCTGACATTCTAGGCCAATGAAACAAGGGAACAAGTCTGTCCCAAGTTTTCATTTGTCCTAAATGTCCAGCTAGGGGAATGTCGTGGGCTAGAGTTAGGAGGAACTTTCTGTACTCCTGAGGAATCACTAACCTCCTAGCAGTTCCAGGTTTAGGATCCCTTGCTTCAGTGTACAAGAGGTTGTCCTCCCAGTAAACTCTGTGAGAGTCACTGACATCCCCATTAGCTTGTTTGACAGCTTGCTGTCTTAGACCCTCTAGTGTGGGACAGGTTTGCTGTGCCACCCTCAGCTCCTCCCTGGCAGGCCCCCCTTCACATAAAAGCTCACCAGTGTCTGCTTCCAGCTCCTCTGGTGTAGGTTCTGCACAGGGTGGAAATTCTTCTTCCTCAGAAGAAGAATCCACTGTAGAGGGAGGGATAGTAGGTAGTGCTTTATTTCTACTAGCCCTAGCTTTAGGGAGCACTTGGTCCATTGTTCCAGGATCCAAGTTACCCTGTCCTTTTTGCTTTTTGGCCTGAGCCCTGGTTAAAGCAAAAATATGCCCTGGGATGCCCAGCATTGCTGCATGGGCCTCCAACTCCACATCTGACCAAGCTGATGTCTCCAAATCATTTCCTAGTAGACAGTCTACAGGTAAATCTGAGGCTACCACAACTTTCTTTGGACCAGTAACCCCCCCCAGTTGAGATTTACAACAGCCATGGGGTGGTTAAGTGTGTTGTTGTGAGCATCGGTTACTTGGTACTGGTGACCAAGTAGGTGTTGTTCAGGGTGGACCAGTTTCTCTATTACCATAGTAACACTGGCACCAGTGTCCCTGTAGGCCTGAACCTCAACACCATTTATGAGGGGTAGCTGCTTGTACTTATCCATGTTAAGGGGACAAGCAACTAAGGTGGCTAAATCAATAGCCCCCTCAGAGACTAACACAGCCTCTGTGGTCTCCCTAACAAGACCAACCCCAACTAAGTTACCAAAAGTGAGCCCAGCTACTCCCTTGGATTGGCTATTAGTAGGTTTGCTCCCACCACCACTGCTATTAGTAGGGACACTAGGTGTAGCAGTAGGGGTTGTAGTGGTAGGAGTCTTGGTGCTTTTCTTTGGACAACTGGGATCTGTTGTCCAATGGCCTTTTATTTTACATATATAGCACCATGGTTTCTTTTCTTTGTTTTGATTAGAAGAGGATTTGGGCCCACCACCCCCACCAGAGTGTTTTTGTGGGCCTGATGAAGACTCATTTTTAGATTTGTCCCCACCCTTGTCAGAAGACTTACCATTTTTCTTCTTGTTGCCATCTTTGTCACCCCCTGTATGAACTTTTCTGTTCACCCTTGTTCTGACCCATTTGTGTGCCTTCTTTCCCAATTCTTGGGGAGAGGTCAGATCAGAGTCCACCAGGTACTGGTGCAACAAATCAGACACACAGTTATTAAGTATATGCTCTCTCAGGATCAAGTTATACAGGCTTTCATAATCAGTAACTTTACTGCCATGTAACCACCCCTCCAAGGCCTTCACTGAATGGTCAACAAAATCAACCCAGTCTTGTGAAGACTCCTTTTTGGTCTCTCTGAACTTCATCCTGTACTGTTCAGTGGTTAAGCCATAACCATCCAGGAGTGCATTCTTAAGAACTGCAAAATTATTGGCATCACTTTCTTTTACAGTAAGGAGCCTATCCCTACCCTTTCCACTAAATGATAGCCATAGGATAGCAGCCCACTGCCTTTGAGGGACATCCTGTACAACACAGGCCCTCTCAAGTGCAGCAAACCACTTGTTAATGTCATCCCCCTCCTTATAAGGGGGAACTATCTTGTGCAGATTCCTAGAATCATGCTCTTTTGCAGGATGACTATTGGGAATACTGCTGCTGCCACCATGGGTTTCTAAACCCAATTTCTGTCTTTCTTTTTCTAGTTCAAAGGACTGTCTATCCAAATCCAGCTGTTGCTTCTTGAGCTTCAGTCTGGTTTGTTCCACTCTCAATTTATTGAGCTCCCTTTCTAACAATCTGTCATCAGGGTGGGTGGGAGGGACATGTCTAGAAACAGAAGTATGATGAGAAAGGACAGAAGGAGACCTGTCCGTAACAGAAGGCACCCTAACAGCTTGGCTCACAGAAACAGCACTTCTACTATGATGAGAAGGAATACTCTTACTGGGATGTGAGACCACACTATCTGTATAATGTGACTCAACATCAGTTCCAACTATGCTAGGTTGTCTGCTAGGGGGCAGGCTTGGAAGTTTCCCTCCCAATTCTTTAGCTAGGGGAGCCCCAGAGTCAGAGTGGGAACCATCAGCTAACTTTTCAACAGGAGTGCCAGCTGTGGCCTTATCCGGTTCAATAAGCATATTCACTAACAGTTCTCTAGAAGGATTCTTCCTTACACTTAAACCTCTATCTATGCAGAGACTCCTTGCTTCTTTCCAGCTAAGGTTATCATAAGCAAGTTTGGACAGATCAACAGTTTGGCCTGTGCCAGACATTTTAGACAGTGTTTAAGTGACAGAAAAAGTGAAGAAAAAGTTTTTCAGTACTTTTAGAAAGACAGAAAAAAAACTTTTAAAACTTTTTAAGAACTTTTTAGAAAGTTAGAGGTACTTTTCAGCACTTTAGAAAAGAAGTGAGAAAAGAAATGCAAAACTTTTTGGTTAGGTGTACATACACTGAACTTGTTTTGTATATTTTTCTCTTATGAAAAGTACAATGACAAAAGTGGTAAGTAGTTACAGAGCACTTATCCCACCACTGCACAAGCAATGTAGGAGGCTGGACTGGCTTGTAGTGAGTACCTAGGGGTACTTACACCTTGCACCAGGCCCAGTTATCCCTTATTAGTGTATAGGGTGTCTAGCAGCTTACGCTGATAGATAATGGTAGCTTAGCAGAGCAGCTTAGGCTGAACTAGGAGACGAGTGAAGCTCCTACAGTACCACTAGTGTCATATGCACAATATCATAAGAAAACACAATACACAGATATACTAAAAATAAAGGTACTTTATTTTTATGACAATATGCCAAAAGTATCTCAGTGAGTACCCTCAGTATGAGGATAGCAAATATACACAAGATATATGTACACAATACCAAAATATGCAGTAATAGTATTAGAAAACAGTGCAAACAATGTATAGTTACAATAGGATGCAATAGGGACACATAGGGATAGGGGCAACACAAACCATATACTCCAAAAGTGGAATGCGAACCACGAATGGACCCCAAACCTATGTGACCTTGTAGAGGGTCGCTGGGACTGTAAGAAAACAGTTAGGGTTAGAAAAATAGCCCACCCCAAGACCCTGAAAAGTGAGTGCAAAGTGCACTAAAGTTCCCCAAAGGACTTAGAAGTCGTGATAAGGGAATTCTGCAGGAAAGACACAAATCAGCAATGCAACAACGATGGATTTCCAAACGAGGGTACCTGTGGAACAAGGGGACCAAGTCCAAAAGTCACAAGCAAGTCGGAGATGGGCAGATGCCCAGGAAATGCCAGCTGTGGGTGCAAAGAAGCTGCTACTGGACAGTAGAAGCTGAAGATTCTGCAGGAACGACAAGGGCTAGGAACTTTCCCTTTGGAGGAAGGATCCCCCACGCCGCGGAGAGTCGTGCAGAAGTGTTTTCCTGAAGAAAGACCACCAACAAGCCTTGCTAGGTGCAAATCATGCAGTTAGGGTTTTTGGATGCTGCTGTGGCCCAGGAGGGACCAGGATGTTTTCAATTACGGCTGGGGACAGAGAGGGCATCAAGCAAGACAAGGAGCCCTCTCAGAAGCAGGCAGCACCCGCAGAAGTGCCGGAACAGGCACTACAAAGTGGAGTGAAACAGTGCTCACCCAAAGTCGCACAAAGGAGTCCCACGTCTCCGGAGGACAACTTAGGAGGTCGTGCAATGCAGGTTAGAGTGCCGTGGACCCAGGCTGGACAGTGCACAAAGGATTTCTGCCGGAAGTGCACGGAGGCCGGAGTAGCTGCAAAAGTCGCGGTTCCCAGCAATGCAGTCTGGCGTGGGGTGGCAAGGACTTACCTCCACCAAACTTGGACTGAAGAGTCACTGGACTGTGGGAGTCACTTGGATAGAGTTGCTGGATTCAAGGGACCTCGCTCGTCATGCTGAGAGGAGACCCAGGGTACCGGTGATGCAGTTCTTTGGTGCCTGCGGTTGCAGGGGGACGATTCCGTCGACCCATGGGAGATTTCTTCGGAGCTTCTAGTGCAGAGAGGGGCAGACTACCCCCACAGCATGCACCACCAGGAAAGCAGTCGAGAAGGCGGCAGGATCAGTGTTACAGATTTGCAGTAGTCGTCTTTGCTACTTTGTTGCAGTTTTGTAGGCTTCCAGCGCGGTCAGCAGTCGATTCCTTGGCAGAAGGTGAAGAGAGAGATGCAGAGGAACTCGGATGAGCTCTTGCATTCGTTATCTAAGGAATTCCCCAAAGCAGAGACCCTAAATAGCCAGAAAAGAGGGTTTGGCTACCCAGGAGAGAAGATAGGCTAGCAACACCTGAAGGAGCCTATCAGAAGGAGTCTCTGACGTCACCTGCTGGCCCTGGCCACTCAGAGCAGTCCAGTGTGCCAGCAGCACCTCTGTTTCCAAGATGGCAGAGGTCTGGAGCACACTGGAGGAGCTCTTGGGCCCCTCCCAGGGGAGGTGCAGGTCAGGGGAGTGGTCACTCCCCTTTCCTTTGTCCAGTTTCGCGCCAGAGCAGGGCTGAGGGGTCCCTGAACCGGTGTAGATTGGCTTATGCAGAAATGGGCACCATGTGTGCCCATGAAAGCATTTCCAGAGGCTGGGGGAGGCTACTACTCCCCTGCCTTCACACCATTTTCCAAAGGGAGAGGGTGTAACACCCTCTCTCTGAGGAAGTCCTTTGTTCTGCCTTCCTGGGCCAAGCCTGGCTGGACCCCAGGAGGGCAGAAACCTGTCTGAGGGGTTGGCAGCAGCAGCAGCAGTGAAACCCCCGAAAAGGCAGTTTGGCAGGACTGTGCTACAGACCCGTGGGATCATGGGATTGTGCCAACTATGCCAGGATGGTATAGAGGGGGCAATTCCATGATCATAGACATGTTACATGGCTATATTCGGAGTTACCATTGTGAAGCTACATATAGGTAGTGACCTATATGTAGTGCACGCGTGTAATGGTGTCCCCGCACTCACAAAGTCCGGGGAATTGGCCCTGAACAATGTGGGTGCACCTTGGCTAGTGCCAGGGTGCCCACACACTAAGTAACTTAGCACCCAACCTTTACCAGGTAAAGGTTAGACATATAGGTGACTTATAAGTTACTTAATTGCAGTGAAAAATGGCTGTGAAATAACGTGGACGTTATTTCACTCAGGCTGCAGTGGCAGGCCTGTGTAAGAATTGTCAGAGCTCCCTATGGGTGGCAAAAGAAATGCTGCAGCCCATAGGGATCTCCTGGAACCCCAATACCCTGGGTACCTCAGTACCATATACTAGGGAATTATAAGGGTGTTCCAGTATGCCAATGTAAATTGGTAAAATTGGTCACTAGCCTGTTAGTGACAATTTGAAAGAAATGAGAGAGCATAACCACTGAGGTTCTGATTAGCAGAGCCTCAGTGAGACAGTTAGTCATAACACAGGTAACACATTCAGGCACACTTATGAGCACTGGGGCCCTGGCTGGCAGGGTCCCAGTGACACATACAACTAAAACAACATATATACAGTGAAAAATGGGGGTAACATGCCAGGCAAGATGGTACTTTCCTACAAGTACATGCACCCGGAAGATCCAACCTACAGTGTACTCAGTACATCGGTTACTAGGGAAGCAGCAGATTTCAGACAAGCCATTTGCAGAAGCTATCTGGGAGAATGTCAGTCTGACATGCAGACTCAGTCCGAGACGAGTCCCAGTGCAACTCTTACATTAACTAGTGTATTCCATATGACTCACCCCATTTCCCATAACGGGCCCTACAGGAATGGCCTACAGACCCAAAATCAGACAAATGGATAAGCATAGGTCAACTCAAAATGAAGTGATAACTGAAATCCCACTAATGGAACAAGACTAATGATTGGGCAGCGCATCAAACCTTCCAATGTGTTCAACACACAGTAGTCCATCACACATCACCAGCAAACACAAAACATACCACACATGCAACACTCACTGTAGGTGTCGGGGTCCTCAAAATGAGCCACCTCTCCCACTGTGTACGGTGCAGGTCCACCTGTAAAGCATGGAAGGAAGAATATACTCAGAATCCATGCACTGACAAACAATTTCATATACAAACACAATGTGATAATATGACATGAGTAATGAAACACTTTCACACATGCTCATACTGCATGGAATTATTCATGTGCAACATTTACATAGGATGGGTCTCCTGCTACAGTTACACACACTTCTACACACATGCAGTGGCCCGGACTGTCATGTGGTGGCAAAGATGCACCTCCATTAGTATGCAGCAACAATATAGGTGTGCATTCATCTCATCATGTGCATCCAAGAGAGACATCCAAAAGCTGGTTACTTGAGGACTGCATGACCTGTCAAACAGCCTATGTAGTCATGACACTTTTGTGACAGATAGGTACATGGTACAGAGGGCCAGGTACTTTGGCAATACCTCATGTTGTTACAGTTTCATAAATTGATGTGTCCAAACAATGGTGATTGGCACCAAACATAGATGTTTGTACCCTAATCCATACCTTTGGACTGCGATCCCTATTCTGATTTTGGCACAAGTGACAATAAATACCTGTCTAATATGTTAGCTGTGGGGACCTGAGTCCTTTACACATACGGTTCATGCTCAGATCTGGCTTGTAACAATAAAATGTGAAGGAGCACATTTATCACGACAAGGCATGGCACTTCCGTGAACATTTTCCCTACACACTAACCAGACACACATGTGACATTTGTGTGGGCCACATTGCTAACTTCAATTGACGTGAAGGCAGCACTCATTTTCAGCATCATGTAGGGTTTCAAATGTCAGTCTAGCTATAGCGTCAACATATGTAGGTATGATGTTACTACATCCATACTTCACTGGCTATTGTGACCTGTAGAGTCCTGATTGCGTCATTAATGTGTCGCTTGTCTGACACAAAGGCGGCACTACATTACATTCTGCTACAAGCAACTGTCGTAGTTTGGACTCTTGCTCTGAGCAAGACTGCTGGTCTCAGGATGACAGTACTTTTGTTTGTAGGTGACTAAGTCTATTCCTACAACTAGTTGTAACTGTTGTCCAAACCTTACTGGCTTACTAGCAGTACCTCACCAGAAACACAATAGTAAAAGGTGATTTGTAGCAGTCGCTTACGCATGGACTCAAAGTAAGATCTCTCAGGGTTGTCGTGGTTAAACGGAAATTACCCTTTTCTCACAGATTTATTATGTCTCATACAAACAAAGGCAATAACACAGATGCAGTGAAGTTATAATAGTTTTTATTCAACATAACTGCAATTTGTGATAAGTTGCATGAACTGCAATGATTAGGATAATGAATATACCAAGCAACAGTATTGTGAAGAAGAGAGTCATTGTTATAAAAACCCCCACCATTGTGCAATATATAAAAGAAATATCTGTATATGTATAAGTATAAGATGGAATATGCCCTAATACCCTAAGGAGAATAGGTCTAACCTCCTACCTAAAAGGAGAGCTGGGTTTGTTAAACCTAATCTGCCAAAGTCGTGTCCATGAGAGGAGCCCCCAACCCTCGTTACCTTGGAATGAGGTCTCTATCTCAGACTCCGCAGGGACACGAGACTGGGTCAGCGTCAAGATGACTGCAGCATCGGTATCAGCGATGGTGGCGATGCCCTCTGGTCGGAATCCCTCTGATTATCTGTCTAAAAGTGTGTTGTATTTATATAGATCTACAAGGTCCCCTGACATAAGTGTTATTCATAACAATAGATAACAGGCATGCTTGGGACGGCAATTAATATCAACAATCCCTCGAAAGTATAGAGAGGGAAAATCCCTAAGTGTGAATACCTACTGTATGTTTGTCTTTCGTGCTTGATCTTGACGCCTTGGCGCAGTGACACTGATAATAGAATCCATAACAAGTGGCCTAACTATAAACAAGGCCGCCATCTTAAAGGAAATAAATAATTAAATGGACTAAGACAGAGCAAGCTAAGTAGGTTAAAAGTCACTGGGTGACGGGGGCACGAGTTTACAAGCCTACGGCTAAGTTAACTCCTGTTATCCCGTTAAAACAAACTAGGATTCACTACACAACCTGTATGTGTGGAAAACATGAGCTGCCTGACTGCTAGCATTTGTCATCCTTCACATAGTGCATCAATTACCCTGTATGTTTCCCTAGCATTACAGACAGTCAGCTACTTATCTGGCAGATTGGGTAACAATCATCACATGTCACAATACAGCTTTAAATTGTGCACATTTACATGATCTGTACTCACCAACATGGCCACCAATCCTGATTCCCAGGTGGTCCAGAAGATCTTGCTCCCTGGAGATCAGGTCAGCCCAGCGGTGCTTCAATTGATGGTCATTCCGTTGGCTCCCATATAGACGCACCAAGTGATGGCGCACCTTCCCCCACCGGACGTTTCGGGCCTCTGTGTGATACCCCTGTATCACCCTACCCCCAGCCTCCAGCATAAGTGGGAGGAAATGGCAAACAAGCCATATAAACCCCCCCAATTCCTCCTCACCCATCCTGGAAAGCCGTGGCCTACCAGACATTTAAACACTGAAAATGTTGAAAAAGTAGTAGAAAAAAAAGAAAATGGGGAAGGTTAGAGTGGGGAAATACAAAGAAAACTTAACAAATAGAAGAGCCCAACTATCCCCTATATCACAGTACCCACAACAGACTCCCACAGACAATATATACAACACTGGACTTGACAAATTTTTATAACACAGACTCAGACAGTATTCTACAACAAGATAATGATGACAAAACAAGTGAGATGGCACAGTGGACACAAAAGCACTAATACACAGGACAACACTTTGCACACAGCCACACAGTCTAGACTAATCAGAGACTGCAAAGTGAAAGAGAAAGTACACCCACTGTACAGATTCTGTAAACAGGATATCCAATTACATCACATCCTGCATAAAATGGCCGCCGTTTTTTCCCATTATGCGTCATATTTTCACGCATACAGGTTGTGCGTCATATTTTTTGACGCACAGGAGTGCAGATAATGCAGAGTCAAAATATTTTTCATATTTGGTAAATACTATTTGTTTGCGGCATAATTTACAGTTCTAGAGGTGAAAATTAAGCCGCAGCCAAATATGATATCTCTTTATGACATTTTTTTTTGACTCTGCATTATTTGCACTCCTGTGCATCAAAAATATTGACGCACAAGCTGTATGCGTGAAATTATGACGCATTATGAAAAATATGTATTTCCTTTGTCCAATTGAGTAATGTAATTTTGCATGACCAAATGGTGCTAAGTGATAAACTTTGGGGTTAGCTATAGCAAATGTCCCTTATAGGATGTATAGAAGGTATTCACAGTGCAATAGTAATGATTGGCCAGAATGGATATTATTCATAATTGTGCACATATGTAGGTAATTGCTGATTATAAATTTCTAAATATGAAAGAGATACCTGGATGTATTCCTTAGCAAAATTTTGAGCACATGTATCAAGCTATTCCAAATTGCATTAAGGCCAATTAGGTAATGCAATTGTCGCCTAAACCTTTTTTGGGGGTAACCATGTCCTAATTACGAGTTGATGTATCTAAAATGTGTTTCACTATTGACATGTAGGGCACACATGCACCTTATGCATGTGTGTGCTTCACATGTGCATAAATTTTTTATATTTGTGGTGCAGCAGAGGGGGACTTAGGCCCCCAGCACCCTGGGCTTTGCTGTTCCTGACTTGCAACTTTATCCAGGCTTTTCCCAAATTCAGTAATGCTAAACCATTGGCAGCAGGCCCATGGAAGCAAATTGAGTATCTTTAGGGTGACCCACGGCCAGGTGCCAGTCAGGCTGACAGGATGCTGGGTCAATCAGGAGCCAGCTCTTTCACAAATTACATGATCAGTGGTCTGACTAGGACTGGTCAGAGGGAGGAGTAGACTGTTGACATGTCACACTGTGTATGTCCTGTGTTGTCTTGAAGGTGACATATGAACCCTGATAAAGTGTTACACAGCAACATTAGTAGCAATGCGTAATGTCAACATCTATGCTGTAGGAGGCATCAGCAGGGACGGGGCATGTAAATTTGGGTGAGGTGCATGGAGGGGATCACTGGTGTGGCCTCCATCAGTGTCTCACAAGCCCTGTCGGATGAGATTAGCTTAAAATGGCCTACAGTACCTTTCACACGAGAATCTATCTACAGGTGAAACCAGGCCTTCAAAACTCCAAGCCAGTGTATTATATGAGCTGAGTTCCATACAGTGAGATGGAACTATGACAATGGTAGGCATAGGAAAGGGTATGGCACACTGGATGACTCTTGTGAGTGTGTGTATGTAGATGAGGGAATCTCAGGGTACACATATTTGTATTCCAGGGACCTCTTCAGACAGGTGGGGTGTGACCAGCCGCATGGGTGTGTAAGGTTTTTAGAAAAGGGCTGACATGTAGATGGGATGTGATGTGCTGGATGCTTGTCATATGTGTGGCACTTGTGGTGTGTATGTTCTGCTTATGTGTAACTCTAGTGACAGATAGTCATTGCAAAGATTGTAAGTAGTTGGAATTACTGCTGCCAAGAGTCTGGTAATACATTCCTGTTCCTGAAGCATAAGCATGTCAACTGCCTGATGTATGAGGCCTGTTTTCCCATAGTTGAGTGATGGTGTTTTAGTTGTGTGCCATCTGCTGCGATGAACCATGTTTCCTACATGTATGTGTGTAATATGTGTGGTCCTTAGCTATTGCCCTTCAAAGGTGAACTGTACAGGATGTCAGTCATTTACATTGTGTGTGTATGTGACCGTTGTATGATAGGCATTACATTTGTTGTGTGTTTTTCTGTGTCCTGATTGTTATATCATTATTGCTCCATGAGACGACATTCTTCTTCTGATATTTAAAGCTAAAGTTGTGCAGAAATGAATAGGCCAGACCATGATGTGGTGTTTGTTATCAGTGTTTATTTACAATAGTTCATTAAGTGGTGATGGCGATAATTATGAAAATAAATTGTTCACAATGTGTTGGGCCTACGCACTCCAGCAGCCGTGTTTGGTTGTTCCCCTCCTGTTGCAGGCCAGCATCCTCCTCTTCCTCGTCTTTAGGCATGTATGGGTCTGGTTCGAGGAGGGGAATGTTCCTTTTGATACAAATGTTGTGCAATATTGCACATGTTAGTATGATTCTACAGACCATCTCAGGGGAATATAGTAGGCTACCACCAGTGATGTTGAGGCAGCGGCACCTTGACTTGAGGATGCCGAAGGTCCTCTCGACAATGCTGCGTGTCCTCTTATGGGCGTCGTTGTATGCCCGCTCTGCAGCAGTACTCGGGTTGCCAAATGGTGTCATTAGCCATGGCTGGATGCCATACCCCTGATCAGCTGAAAGAAAATAAGAATGGGATCATGTTGATGTAGCTTGCACTATTGAAAAGACCTTCTATAGCAGTAGTTGTCTTGTGTTGTCTGTGACTATTTAGTGTACTAATGTGACATCCTATACTTGTAGGCTATACCATCTGCATTGTGTTTTTACCTTGGCTGAGCACGTGTTTGTCTGCTAACAGTTTGTCATCAGTATGTTTTGTGATTTTCATTGCAGTGTGCCCTCCCTAACATTGTGACTTGTGATACAAGTGTCCTTGTGTCTTCACTTGGGGTGAGTAGATAGTTCAATGTAGAGTTTAATTTATAAGTGTTGCTAGCATGTTCATATGAAAGTACCCTGGACATCCCATACCTTTAGACTTAGGCAGTGTATTAATGTAAAGGTCATTGTAACACTTACAATTTGCAAGGTGACATTTCGGCTACCACACCCATTAATGTCTTCACATCAGGCTGTACAGTAAATTCCGATGTGTGACAGGTTCAATGGTGACTTAAGAAACATGGCTAGTGATGTCAGAACCTCAGTGTGTTCCTGTCTAGATGTTGCTGTTGTGGTGTATGTGTTGTGTGTCCTAGAGGTTTGCTGTGCAGTGTGTAAATAAGTAGGTTTTTGTACTTACCAACAAGTAGTCCATTGCCATACCGTCCATCCTGGAAGTGTTGGTTGATGGTAGAGTGACGGAAGATGAATGAGTCATGGACACTCCCAGGATATTTAGCCACGATGTTGGTGATCAATCCCTGGTGATCGACAATGGCCTGCACGTTGATTGAATGTGTGTGCTTCCTGTTGCCGTAGAGGTGTTCAGTTGCAGCAGGTGGCACAAGGCGTACATGTGTGAAGTCGATTGCACCAAGGACGTGTGGGAAGCCACTGATGGCGTAGAACCCCTGTTTAGTTTCCTGCTGCTTCTGCAGTGTGTTAGGGAAGCAGATGTGGCGGGGTGTCAGGCGAATGATGGTATCCAGTACTTTGGGCAGAAATGCGGAGAATGATGGTTGTAATATTCCGCCAACCAGGGCAACAGTTGTTTGAAATGAGCCACTTGCCAACATGTGAAGTACGGCAAGCAGCTTTGTTTCTGTTGGTATGGTGTGGGGTGTCACCAAAGTGGGGGCCAACTGCTGTTCAATGTTTCGCAGCAGCTGCTGAATGGCCTGCCAGTTCAACCGGTACCTCTGTATGATGTTGTGTTCCCTGAGGCCCTGAAGGGTTGTTCTTGGGCAGAATATCCTCTCCTGCCTTCTGCGCTGCCTTTGGGGTCCCTGCTGGTGTTGTGGTAGCTGCTGTTGTTGCTGCTGGGCTCTACGTCTGCGTGCACGCTGGATAAGAATCACTTCCATGTCTCCCTTTTGCTGCTCTGCTGCTCTGCTGTTTGTTCTGTGTGTTCTGATTAAATACAGGTGTGTTTGCCCCATTTTAACGCCTGCCCTGACCCAGGCGTTAAATTTTGACGCAAATCGGGCTGTGCCTCATTTTCTGGCTCCGCCTCCCGGCCGTGCGTCATTTTTGCCCGAAAGCATAAATACGACGCACGGCTGTGTGCGTCATTTTTTGGACGGGAACGCCTACCCTGCATATCATTAACGCAGGGCGGGTTGCCGCATCCAAGAAATGACGCACACGGAGGAATTTTGTAGTCCGCGGGCTCGGGCGGCAGAGTTTAAATACAGGGCAAGATTTGCGCTGATTGTGCGTCAAATTTTTTGACGCACAATCGGCGCAAACGGAGTATAAATATGCCCCTTAATATTTCTCTGGGTTGCCCAATAAGGTGGGAGAGTACCACATTTCATTATCTGCAAATCTGCCTGTATCATGTTGCGGGAGGATACTTTAGCGTGAGCAGGGAATTCCTTATGGGGCCAGGTGACCTTTTTGGTTGCTGCCCCTCTCAGTCATCAGGCTTGCTGCCATCTCTAAGATGGTTATGTTGCCAAGACTGCTTTGTTATTTTGCAAATGTCTCTCTCTTTCTTACTTAATGTTTCTTTTGCAATCTGGATACACTCTTGGGAGACTTGGGGCCTTATTATGAGTTCAGCGGACAGTTTAGGCCGTCTGCCGAACTTACAACGGTTACTACGATTGCCGCCATAGTGGCTACATACCCGCCGGGCACATTAAGAGTTTTCCCGCTAGGTCAGTGGATGCAAACCTGAGTTTTTGCCCGCTGACCTAGCGGGAAACACCCTACAGCATTGTCTCCGGCCCATAATTGAACCAGCGACAATGCTGTAGGATGCAGGGTGCACCTACATGTTTTGGGACCTACATTTTTCTTTGCAGCCCAATAACGAATCACTGCAAAACTTTGCGTCATCTGCCAGTGTAGGAAAAGGAATAGATCTGCAAAGTATCAGAGAGATTTATCAAATTGTAACAAGGGGCCTGATTTAGAGTTTGGCGGATGGGTTACTCAGTCATAAACTTGACGGATATCAGGTCTAGCGTATTACGATCTCCATAGGCTATTATGGTATCATAATACAGAAGGCAGGATATCGGTCACATTTGTGACTGAGTATCCCCCACCCCAAGCCCTAAAAAACAAAGGTTACAGGGACGTTATGGTTAGGTTCGGAAATTACTCGGACAAAACCATAGACATTCAGCAGTTATAGTTAGAGTTATTTCAAGTAACTACAACTCGTGCCCTAAGGTAACTATAACTTGCGCCCTTGCCATGCACAGTTTTCTTATCAATCATTTTTTTGCAAATGTTGCAGTGATAATATCAAAGTAGCCATACAAGATCTCATAAATGACATAATATGTGGAGTAATTAGCTGTGTATGGTGAAGGCGCGAGTTATAGTTACCTTGGGGCGCGAGTTATAGTTACTTGAAAGAACTCTAACTGTAACTGCTGAACTGCTATGGTTTTGTGTGAGTAAGTTCAGAACCTAACTATAATGTCCCTGTAACCTTTTGTTTTTTCTGTGAATTTCCATGTTTTTTTATCGTAAAGTAATTTAAATTACTATACGTTATTCCAACCCCCGCCATGCACGGCCTTCAGGCATGCATGGCTGGGGTTGGTCGCAAGGCCTGGCCTTGCAGCCAGGCCTTGCTGCCAAGCCTTATATTCACCCAACCCCGCGCCACACATGGCCTTTGGCTGTGCGCAGTGCAAGTTGGCCACAGGGCCTGTCTCTGTCAGTGGATGTGTGAGTGGGTGCATGAGTGTCTGAGTGGGTCTGAAAGTGGGTGTGTGAGTCTATAAGTGGGTCTGAGTGGGTGCATGAGAGTCTGAGTGGGTGTGTGAGTGGGCGCATGAGCCTCTGAGTGCATGCATGAGTATATGAATGAGTCTGTGGTTTTTCTTTCAAAATTTTCGATAATCACAAATATTTTCCAAATAAATCTAGGAAATTCACTAAATTCGTGGATTTTCATGAATATCACGCACCGTGATCCAAAATTATATTAAACCTGTAATTTGCCCCTAAAACACACCTATATAACAACCTGGGGTCAGGTTACCTTCACCTTGACCCATTATACTACTTTCAATTTAAATTTTCACTCCTGGGGACCATGTCCCGTGAAATAAAAGGGCAGTTGCAACTTTCTAGTCAGGATGCGGTCAGCCAATTGCAATGCTTCTTTTCGCACGCGTGTTCGTGAAAATTCACAAATTTCGCTATTAATCGCGACCAGAGATATACAAATTTATTTACCCTTAAATATTGTCTGAAACTACTGAACAGATTTAGACCAAATAATAAAAAGCACAACCTGCGTTCCGGCAGCTAGCTTTCTGTCAGATTTGGTGTAATTCCGTCCAGTGGTTCGGGCTGTAGACATGTTGATAGGTCCTATGGGAATTAACATGGGAAAGGCAAGGTGTTTTTAGCCCTCTTTTTCTCGCTCCTTGCTTGGCGGATCACCCGAAATTTCCCGTGTGCAACAAGAATCATCAGGCCACTTTCTTCAGAAAACTTTGTGAAGAATCGTCAAACGGTGCTAAAGATATAGGCAAGTCAAAAAATGCTTTTTCTATGGAAACATGGCCCAAACTATAACTACCTACTAGCGACTGACAGTAGGTAATATATGTACATATATATGTACAAATATATATATATCTATAAATAATATTTATATAGATAGATAAAATATATATCAGTTCTTTGTTTGAACATATATAAATATATATGTTCAAACAAAGAACTGCTTGTTTGTTGCACTCCAGGAGAGTATATTGTTTTATTTCAACACATAACAACACCGCCATAGGACCGCTTTGTGCTACGACATATATATATATATATATATATATATATATATATATATATATATAAGCTTCACTGCATAGTTGTGTTATGTTGGTCCATCAGTAGTGACCCCCATTATAAAGGATGCATTGACATTATTAGTAGCGTTGGTCTAAGCTGCGTCGTAGTGACCCACAACCTATTCTGGCTGCCTGATTCCACACACTTTCCAATTTGGTGATGTGTATTAGGGAGGTCCCTGCAGACTATGCTTCAATAGACCAAATGAGCCAGGACCAGGCACTTGTGAGCTCAATATGGTGGTCAACTGGGAGGAGAAAAAGTTGAAGGTTGGTTAGCTTGTGTTTTTTTCACAATTACAAGTTTACATTCAGATTTTAGGCAGACTTAAAAGGACATTAATACCATCAGGATCTGCTTCCACACTCACTTGACACAGAGCTGGCTCTGCAGCCAATCCTTTCCTGCTGTCACAAACACTAGCCTGGAGGAATCCACCTTTACTCCACGCGCAAGGGACAGGCTTTGTGTACCTGCCTCTCAGAGGCACTGTCCTTCTTCCCTGTGGGTTAGCTCACCCGTAACACCCTGGACATGACCTACTCTGCCCCAGCCACACCAGATTTTCTGTGGCATCAAGCTGTTTGGGGTAGTTTGCGCTTAGTGTTTCTTAACTTTTTCCCACATAAGTTATCCACTCCAAATTTGCATCCTTTTGTCCAACATCCTACCCAAGTGTCCCAGGTGTGTGGATTCCCCAGGAGGGGACTGAGAAAATGTCCAAAATATAGATACATTTTGAGTTATTTGGGCAAAACAGGAAAAAAGTGCTCTGCAAAAAAGTGTTCTTTTTCTCCTAAAAATGGCAGCAACAAAAGGTTTGCTGTATTAAAGTCACTGTCTTCCCAGCTTTCATGAACATGCAGAGATGAATAAAAAAACCTGGGGCAGATTTAAGAGCCTCTAGCGCCTCCTCACGCAACATTAGCGTCATTTTTTAGACTAATGTGGCCTAACCAAGCCAAAATCGACGCACCAGATACAAAGTGGTACAGTGCATTCATTACACCACTTTCTAACCCTTTGCGTTACATTATGCCTGCACCTGGCATTATGTATACAAAGGGGGCGGTCCTCCCTTAGGAGGGGCGAAAAAATGGTGCAAAGAAATCTAGGGAGGCTCACCATGGGTCACAATGAGCCTCAATGGGCTTTGCAAGATTAGCGTCAACATTTTTTATGCTAATCCTGCAAAGCGCCGAACTAGTATAAATAATTTTGGCGCTAGTTCCCTAATTGCCGCCATGGTGCGCACTGCGTGTAGTGCCACTTTTCTTAAATCAAGCCCCCAGTTTTTTATCACAGTTTTGGTATTTTTCAAAGACGTAGCCAATTTTCCTTTTATTGTGCTTTTAACCTACTTTCAGTTTGTGATGGAAACCATGGGTGATGCAGAAAAGCTATAGATTTCTGCCAAGGAGACACAATTCTGAACATAGAATGGGGTCATATGAGTAGATCCCTTAAGGTTTTCCCAAAGAAATTACCTGTTGAAATGAAGAAATATTGAAAATGAGTAGGAAAAAAGGCCATTTGTAACAATGTTTTAATCTGTAACTTATTGTCACAATGGCTGATTTACAAAATCAATATATCATGATGTCCACTAGACCCTTCTGATTGTGTGGATATTTAGAGTTTGTAGGTTGGCAAGAACCCAAGGTACCCAAAGCCAATCGCAGCTGGCGATGGTGCAAAGTGGCAGGGCGGGGGCAACAAAACAAAAATTACATTTAAAAAACTTACCTTGAACGCACCCCCCTCTCTGTTACACTGCAGGCTCTCAGCCTGCCGTGTGGCCAATCCTGACGCTGCCTAGAACAGCGATTCGATTGGCTGGAGCCCCCTTGCTGGGCACTCTGCGGCAGAGTGGAAGTCTCTGCCTGCTGGGTTGGAGAGAGCTTAGTGCGCATGTGTGTTTGGCTGGTCCGAGACGGCGGGCCAAACATACATGTGCACTGAGGGGAGTGCATTCCCCTCCATGGCTGTCATCCCCCATGACAATAATAAACATTGTTTATTATCATTTTATTTTTAAAGGTTTGCTGCTGCTGCTGCTGCTGCTGCTGCTCCTGGTGGGGGTTCGGGGGCAACGCATTTCTGCCATAGCTCGGCCATTTTCTATGCACGGCCCAAAGCCAGAGATGGCACCTGCTGCAAGCATAACTCAGCTGAGCTTTCCTCAATGGCTAAGGGGTGGGGGGATGATAAATGACTATAACCTGCCCCCCGCCTTGCCAATCCCAAGGGCCCTAAAAAGCAACCAGTGCTGCGGCTAGGATGCCCTGGTTCCCGGTTCAAGCAAGGAAAATGGCTGCTTTGGCTGTTATTGAGGTAGCACAATACATCAATTGTCAGGGTTCAATGGGTCCCTCGGAGCTCTGTTTCCCGGTGCCACTGCACCTGCTGCACCAATAAAAGCAACCTTTTTTTCCCCAGCGAGGCTCCCATGGAACAGAGAGTAATTTGCTCTTGACTTTCACATGTCCCGCCAGCCTCCGTCTAACATGCGAACAAACAATGGCCGCTTTGTAGCTCCTCGGGGGCCTTAATTGGCTGAAAGAAGGGCCTGATAGTGCTCCGAGGCGGTTTATAATTGAATAGGTGAAATGTCAGAGGAAAGCCCTGCTGCCCCTCTTCTTCTTTGTCAGGCCCGCATGAAAGGACGTCTATCCTTTGTTTACAGTGTTTGATTCATTTGTTTATTAAAGGAAGCCTTTTCCCCTCTATCTGTGGTGTACAACGAGCGCGAGGAGAAGCGGCTGGGAAGAACCAGCGGTTTAAGAGGGGAGAAGCCTCTGGAGGGTCCCCAGAGAAGCGCCCGGGGGAGGGGCCAGAACCAGATACTTATGGCAAGAGGTCTGAGGCTTGACTTCCAGGAGGATAGTAATTCTTCCATCAAGAAGTTGGCACCCCCAAAAGCAACAAAAACACCCCATCCCATGAGAACAGTAAAGTGTGTCTCTGTTAACCTTTAGGCCCTCATTTTGTGGAGCTGCTCTACACCAAAGTGAAAGGGCAGGAATGAAAGATATTTATGTAATACAGTATACTTCTGTCCTTTCCCCCTGTCCTAGTGCCGTTTCGGCAACTTAGCGCCAACATCCGTAGCCTAGCGCCTACACAGGCACCTTTGCACCCTGCTGCAAGGGTGCCTGTGTTGTCGGCAGTATTGCTTTTGTGCAGGAAGTGTCACCCTCTTAGCACAAAAACAATACTGAGAGGCGTTTTCCTCTTTCTATATGTGCTCATGGAAAGAGGAGAAAACGATGGGCCTCGGGAGGCATAAGGTTTTGGTGCATCCCCAGGTGTACATGGTTTTGTAAATCTGGGGAAGCAATAAAATGTATAGATGTTGCGTGGGAATACCCACTGCAATGTCCATGGAGCGCCTCCCAGTGGAGAGTAAGACAACGCAGTAGTTTGCGCTGCCTCGCCTTACTCCATATCCATGAGGGTATTCAAAGCCACGCAAAGCTGCTTTGCGTGGCCTCATACATATGGTTTTGTAGTTTACGCCGGCAGGGCGCCACAAAAAGTGACTCTCTGGCACCGCAAGGGGCTCATAAATATGCCCCTTAGTGTATACCTCCGGCCAGAGGGCGAAGCCTGTTTGTGCACTCTTCACTAATCGTTTCGTGTTTAAAAGGACATTGGCTGATACAGTCGCTTTGTAAATGTCTTGATACGGGATATAACGTTCAGTGGAAATCATGAGCCTGTCAAGTGGCCGCCGTAGAAGGCGTTGTGTGTGGTGAGTCCTTCCTAATTTTTCATAAGACGTGCAAACTCAACCCAAAGGCACTGTAGCGCTTTTCATGAGCACAAGTTAAATTACACCAGGCCACATAATTTTTTGAGACACAGGTTTAAGTGATTTGCTCAGAATCACAGGATATTGAGCTGATGCTGAGACTCAAACTTTGTTCCCTAATTCCAGAGTCAGCAGCTCTGGCCTTAATGCCACATCCTCTCCATCGATGTCTGTGGTGAGGGAAGGTAAGATGAGGACACAGATCTGAAGACATTCACTGCGTTCAGAGTGCCACACGGGCACATAAATGTTTAAGCTCTGTTATTTTATTTTATGTTATGTATATTTGTATGGCACACATATCGCCTGGTAGGGTAACCTGGTGCTGGCGATGGGTGGAGTGGTCCAGAGTGGAGTGGTACAGCCTATTGCAAGAGACAGGTTTTCAGCTTCTTGTGGAAAAGTGCAACTCTCAGCTCAGAAGATGTGGGGGACATGGGCGAGGGATGGTTCAATGAGCGGAGGAGCGTGGTCGGTGTGGGGAACTAGATGTAGCTGTTGAAGTATTCATACCTTGCTTGTGTAGTGCCTTGTAGCTGTGCGTAAGGAGCTTCTTTATGGATTAGGAACCAACAGGGATCCTCGAGGGATTTGAATATGCAACAGCAGAGTTTGGGAGTAAGTCTGGCTGCCGTGTTCTGTATGTTTTGTACTCTTTTGGTGAGCTGATAGGTGATGCTGATGTGGAGGGCATCGTGAAATCCAGTCTCTGGTGATCAGGGCTTGTGTGGCGGATCTGAAGTGGCCAACGATACTCATCTGAACAATTGTTTGAGGAGTTTAATCATGTGGAAGCAGGTGTAGGTGACCAAGTGGATCTGTTTGATCACCTAATTTACATATGCAGTACTCAGTAACGTGAAATAAGTTTTTTTTTGTTTAGCCTCTAATAGTTATCTGTAGGAGAGATGGCTCTGTCTGCTCAGCTAACACAGCCAGATATATAGCCACCTCAGCTGGCTAGGTCAGTGTAGGAGGCTGGACTGGCTTGTAGTGAGTACCAAGGGGTACTTACACCTTGCACCAGGCCCAGGTATCCCTTATTAGTGTATAGGGTATTTATGACAATATGCCAAAAGTATCTCAGTGAGTACCCTCAGTATGAGGATAGCAAATATACACAAGATATATGTACACAATACCAAAATATGCAGTAATAGTATTAGAAAACAGTGCAAACAATGTATAGTTACAATAGGATGCAATGGGGACAGATAGGGATAGGGGCAACACAAACCATATACTCCAAAAGTGGAATGCGAACCACGAATGGACCCCAAGCCTATGTGACCTTATAGAGGGTCGCTGGGACTGTAAGAAAACAGTGAGGGTTATTAAAATAGCCCACCCCAAGACCCTGAAAAGTGAGTGCAAAGTGCACTAAAGTTCCCCAAAGGACATAGAAGTCGCGATAGGGGAATTCTGCAGGAAAGACACAAACCAGCAATGCAACAACGATGGATTTCCAGTCAAGGGTGCCTGTGGAACAAGGGGACCAAGTCCAAAAGTCACAAGCAAGTCGGAGATGGGCAGATGCACAGGAAATGCCAAGTGTGGATGCAAAGAAGCTGCTACTGGACAGTAGAAGCTGAAGGTTCTGCAGGAACGACAAGGGCTAGGAACTTCCCCTTTGGAGGACGGATCTCTCACGCTGCGGAGAGTTGTGCAGAAGTGTTTTCCTGAAGAAAGACCGCAAACAAGCCTTGCTAGCTGAAAGTCATGCGGTTAGGGTTTTTGGATGCTGCTGTGGCCCAGGAAGGACCAGGATGTCGCCAATTGCGTCTGGAGACAGAGGGGGCATCGAGCAAGACAAAGAGCCCTCTCAGAAGCAGGCAGCACCCGCAGAAGTGCCAGAACAGGCACTACAAAGTGGAGTGAAACAGTGCTCACCCAAAGTTGTACAAAGGTGTCCCACGCCGCCGGAGGACAACGTAGGAGGTCGTGCAATGCAGGTTAGAGTGCCGTGGACCCAGGCTGGACTGTGCACAAAGGATTTCTTCCGGAAGTGCACGGAGGCCGGAGTAGCTGCAAAAGTCACGGTTCCCAGCAATGCAGTCTGGCGTGGGGAGGCAAGGACTTACCTCCACCAAACTTGGACTGAAGAGTCACTGGACTGTGGGAGTCACTTGGACAGAGTTGCTGGATTCAAGGGACCTCGCTCGTTGTGCTGAGAGGAGACCCAGGGTTCCGGTGATGCAGTTTTTTGGTGCCTGCGGTTGCAGGGGGACGATTCCGTCGACCCACGGGAGATTTCTTCGGAGCTTCTAGTGCAGAGAGGAGGCAGACTACCCCCACAGCATGCACCACCAGGAAAGCAGTCGAGAAGGCGGCAGGATCAGCGTTACAGTGTTGCAGTAGTCGTCTTTGCTACTTTGTTGCAGTTTTGCAGGCTTCCAGCGCGGTCAGCAGTCGATTCCTTGGCAGAAGGTGAAGAGAGAGATGCAGAGGAACTCGGATGAGCTCTTGCATTCGTTATCTAAGGAAATCCCCAAAGCAGAGACCCTAAATAGCCAGAAAAGAGGGTTTGGCTACTTAGGAGAGAAGATAGGCTAGCAACACCTGAAGGAGCCTATCAGAAGGAGTCTCTGACGTCACCTGCTGGCCCTGGCCACTGAGAGCAGTCCAGTGTGCCAGCAGCACCTCTGTTTCCAAGATGGCAGAGGTCTGGAGCACACTGGAGGAGCTCTGGGCACCTCCCAGGGGAGGTGCAGGTCAGGGGAGTGGTCACTCCCCTTTCCTTTGTCCAGTTTCGCGCCAGAGCAGGGTTGAGGGGTCCCTGAACCGCTGTAGACTGGCTTATGCAGAAATGGGCACCAAAGCATTTCCAGAGGCTGGGGGAGGCTACTCCTCCCCAGCCCTAACACCATTTTCTCTGAGGAAGTCCTTTGTCCTTTGTTCTGCCTTCCTGGGCTAAGCCTGGCTGGACCCCAGGAGGGCAGAAACCTGTCTGATGGGTTGGCAGCAGCAGCTGCAGTGAAACCCCGGGAAAGGCAGTTTGGCAGTACCCAGGTCTGAGCTACAGACCTGTGGGATCATGGGATTGTGCCAACTATGCCAGGATGGCATAGAGGGGGCAATTCCATGATCATAGACATGTTACATGGCCATATTCGGAGTTACCATTGTGAAGCTACATATAGGTAGTGACCTATATGTAGTGCACACGTGTAATGGTGTCCCCGCACTCACAAAGTCCGGGGAATTGGCCCTGAACAATGTGGGGGCACCTTGGCTAGTGCCAGGGTGCCCACACACTAAGTAACTTAGCACCCAACCTTTACCAGGTAAAGGTTAGACATATAGGTGACTTATAAGTTACTTAAGTGCAGTGTAAAATGGCTGTGAAATAACATGGACGTTATTTCACTCAGGCTGCAGTGGCAGGCCTGTGTAAGAATTGTCAGAGCTCCCTATGGGTGGCAAAAGAAATGCTGCAGCCCATAGGGATCTCCTGGAACCCCAATACCCTGGGTACCTCAGTACCATATACTAGGGGATTATAAGGGTGTTCCAGTATGCCAATGTAAATTGGTAAAATTGGTCACTAGCCTGTTAGTGACAATTTGAAAGAAATGAGAGAGCATAACCACTGAGGTTCTGATTAGCAGAGCCTCAGTGAGACAGTTAGTCATAACACAGGTAACACATACAGGGCACACTTATGAGCACTGGGGCCCTGGCTGGCAGGGTCCCAGTGACACATACAACTAAAACAACATATATACAGTGAAAAATGGGGGTAACATGCCAGGCAAGATTGTACTTTCCTACACTCAGTGGTCAAGATTCTTTATGGTACGAGGTACCATCCAGAACCCTTTCTAAAGGCTGCAGCACTCTTGTAGGCATTGTTTCTAAAGTACAGTGTTGACTACTCAAAACTATGGCCCAGAACTCAAACATACCACTGCTTGACTTTAAACCCAGAGCAAGGATGGACCTGAGCATCTTCATTCATAAACCAGGGGTAAGAAGGTATCATGATGGTGTTTGGAAGTAGCCCTAACTTTTCAATGGGTACAGGCAGCAGTGGAATTAGACAAATTTACTCTGGGAATCCACAAATTGGAGGTTAATGTGTGGCAGCAAAAGGGGGTGGAGTCATAAGGGGCAGAGTCATGAAAGGCGGAGTCTGAAATCGAAGTCAGGCCTTTATGTTTTCAAAACTCTGCCATAAAGAGATTGGCCACAAGGAGAAACATGACTGTAAATTTGTTCTGGCTTACTTCGTTGGTCGCAATGAAGCTGCATTTTTCAAAACGTTATTGGGTTAAGGTACCCGCCTTGTGTGGCCAGCAACTTTCATGAGATAGTAATAGTGGTAAGATAACTGTGTTAGTTAATGCACTGGCTGGACAAATCTGTGTTTTGTGTAGTCAGAGTTTTTACTCATGAAGTAGCATAAATGGTTAATGTGTCTGCTGCAAAGCACGCTGTCACAGGCGGGTCGGAGATGTGCATTTTATGTAGAAGAGGTAAGTGGGCGACTGCTTTGACACATACGCTTTAGTGACTTGCAGTTCATCAGTTACAACCCTTCTAATACAGCACAGTGAGCCATTACCCGGCATCAAGCAGCTGCATGTGAACTGCAAGGCCTGGGTTTGGAACCTTATTGTTTTTTTCTTAATCTGGAGTTATTCTGAAGTTGCCAAAATTGTTTCTGGGGGTGATACTATGGGGCAGATTTAAGGTAAGGGGCGCTGAACCCAGTGCAGTGCCACTTTCCTTGCGCCCCTTAGCGCCCCCTACAGCCACCATGTGTGCGCCGTATTTAAAATACAGGGTAGGGGGCAATAGCATCATTTTTTATGCTGTTGATGTACTCTGCAGAAGTAGCACCAAATGTTGGCACAACTCCTGCAGAGTACGTAGGGGCCCATTATAAATAATGGAAGCCCCCTTTCATCGCCTGCTCTGAGCAGGCATTAGACGTGCCGAAAGAAATGGCGCAAGGAAATCTCTTAGATTTCCTTGCGCCATTTTCATGCCCCTTCTAAAGGGGGAATGTCCCCCCTTGCATATATTATACCTGGCACAGGTATAATGTGGTGCAAGGGTTTACAAAGGGGTGCAATGCATGCATTGTGCCACTTTGTAAATATGGTGTGTGTAAAAAGCCACTTTAGGGCCGCCTTAGTGTAAAAAAAATGACACTATGGCGGCGCTAAGGTGGAGCTAGGGGCTCTTAAATCTGCCCCTAAGTGTCATTAGAACAGTAAACCTGAGTCACTGTTTAACATTCTAAATCCTGACTTTGGAGGTCATTACAACATTGGCGGTAAAAGCCGCTTACCGCCGTGCAGAAGACCGCCAACACACCACGCGGCCGCGGAATTCCACCACGGTCATTATGACCCACAGCTCGGAATCCGCCAAAATCCAGGCACCCACACAAGTCCACCACACCAAAGGTCAGTGATAAACTGGCGATAACAAAACCTCCACCGTCACACCAACAGGAATACGCCCACACTATCACGACCCACGAATCCACACGGCGGTCTTTCAACCGCGGCATTCCATTGGCAGTACACACCACTGCGCTCAAATACACATACATTTAAAAAACACATCTACATTGGACAATTCGAAATACACACACCTGATACACATACACACCACTCCCACACATCCAATACAACAATTGCGATAAAAGGCCAGAGAGAAACACCACCAGAAAGAACAATAGCATCCACAGCCACCCTACACCATCACGCACACAACATCCAAGCACCTCACACAACACACCTCTAAATATCACACCACACATCACAACACACACCACCCCACACATCACCCACACCACTCCATGGCCCTGCAAAGACACCCCAGGTTCTCTGAGGAGGATCTCAGGGTCATGGTGGAGGAAATCATCCGGGTAGAGCCACAGCTATTCGGATCACAGGTGCAGCACACCACCATAGCTAGGAAGATGGAGCTATGGCGAAGAATCGTGGACAGGGTCAATGCAGTCGGATAGCACCCAAGAACACAGGATGACATCAGGAAGAGGTTCAGAAGACTGGCGGCGGACCCCCACCTCCTCCCCCAGAACTCCTTTCACATGGGAGGAGCAGGTCTTGGCTATACTGCATCCTGAGGGCCTTGCAGGAGTAGCTGGAGGAATGGACCCTGGTAAGGCAAATCTTTCACTACTTCATCCCCCACCCTACCTGCATGCTATCACATACCCCCACCCTCGCCCTCACCTCCATCACTCCAACTCCTCACTTATGCCCCAATGTCACAAACCACACATCCCAAACCCAAGCCCTGCATGTAACACCAAAGCATGGACACCCATCACCAAAGCATGTCCACTGCACATACCCATACACCCCCTAAACCATTATCACACAAGGTCCTACACAGGAATGCAAGCACTGGGGTACAGGGTCACCCACCCATTGCACACCATGGCACACACAGATGCAATAATCATGCCTTTACATCCCTGCAGGACCCCTACCCAATGTCACCGGACAGGAGGGTCCAGACATGTCCACTCCACCCACAGAAGAGGCCCAAAGTGATGACAGCAGCTCTGTCCAACTGGACCTAGATGACCAGCCCGGCCCATCTGGGACCTCAGGACAGTCGGTTCCCCTCACACTGGCACAGGCCACTACAGAGCTTTCCCCCTCTAGAAACACCAGCACAGCACCCACCCAGCAGGCCCATCTCTCTGTCCCCAGGACACGTCAATCAGCAGTGTGTCCACCACTACAAGGAACCCAGGCTAACCCACCACCCCAACAACACCAGGGACCTGGGGGCAGTGGCAGTGGGCACACGGTTCAGGGGACAGAGGTCCAGGAACACAGGGGAACTAGGAGGGCTGCTGTGCAACAGGGGCAGGACAGGCCCAGGGACCCCACTCTCCACGAGGCCCTCTCCAACATCATGGGAGCCTACCACCACTCCCAGGAGACGATGACAACGGTACTGGCCAAGTTTCAGGAGACCCAGCGGCTGCAGGAGGAACAGTATCTGGGCTTCAGGGAGGATCTAAAATCCATCATTTCCACCCTGGGCACCATTTTAGGGGTGCTGAAGGAACTCGTCAACACCAGGAGGGACACTGTGGCACAACAAGGGGCCCCTCACACTAGCCTGGACGATGAACTGCCCACCACCTCGGCCGGCGCTAGTGGGCAGGAGGCCACCACCACAGGACCACAACACCAGCACCCCACCCCCTCCAGATGGAGAACCACCCCGCAAGCGGTCCCTGAGATCCAGGACAAAGACAGAGAACAATGCCAAGACCCCCGCCAAGAAATGGGACCACCCTCAATGTCATCCTTCTGTCCCACTTTGTCACCCTGTCCATCCTTAAACTGCCCCAGCTCCACTTCTTATGCCCCTTTGGACAATGCACCTGTGAGACTAATAGACTGGACTCTGCCATGGACATTCCTCCACCATCACCCCTGACCATTTTACAACCCCCTCCACTATTTAGCACTTAAATAAACCCCCTTAAATCACAAAACAATCTGGAGTCAGTCTGTGTTTTCACAATTGTGTATTTGCTATAGCTGAGGGAAATAGCAATGTCCATTGTATTGTCAACATACTTATGTCACACAGCTCTAGTCCATGTGGAAATAAAGCAGATGTCACACAGTGGGACCCACATCTGTGAAATCGTAAGGGAAAGTGACAACTCAGTGACCATACACTGGGTGAAAATGACAGACAGATGAGAGGTAGCAGAATTAAATCAGATGTAGCAGGCAGTGTTGTCTTCTTACCTGTGTCTCACTGGAAGTATTGGTGGATCACCGTGTTCCTGTTGTCTATGTCCTCTTCTTCTGCTTCCTCGTCTTCACTGTCCACAGACTCCACAGCTGCCACAACACCTCCATCTGGACCATCCTCCTGCAGAAAAGGCACCTGTCATCGCAAAGCCAAGTTGTGAAGCATACAGCAGGCCACGATGATCTGGCATACCTTCTTTGGTGAGTAGAATAGGGAACCACCTGTCATATGGAGGCACCAGAACCTGGCCTTCAGGAGGCCGAAGGTCCTTTCTATAATCCTCCTAGCTCGCCCATGGGCCTCATTGTAGCGTTCCTCTGCCCTTGTCCTGGGATTCCTCACAGGGGTCAGTAGCCACGACAGGTTGGGGTAACCAGAGTCACCTGCAAATGGTGAGGGACAACTGTTAGACACACACTAACTCATAGGGACATCCCCAGACCCAGACACCTATTCACACTGTATAGGGTCCATATCCTCACCTAATAGCCCCACACGGTGCTTCTGGAGTTGCCCCATCACATAAGGGATGCTGCTATTCCTCAGGATGTAAGCGTCATGCACTGAGCCGGGAAATTTGGCATTCACATGGGAGATGTACTGGTTGGCCAAACACACCATCTGCACATTCATCGAATGGTAACTCTTCCGGTTTCTGTACACCTGTCACTCCTGCGTGGGGGGACCAAGGCCACATGTGTCCCATCAATGGCACCTATAATGTTGGGGATATGTCCCAGGGCATAGAAGTCACCTTTCACTGTAGGCAAATCCTCCACCGGAGGGAAAACGATGTAGCTCTGCATGTGTTTCAGCAGGGCAGAGAACACTCTGGACAACACGTTGGAAAACATAGGCTGGGACATCCCTGATGCTATGGCCACTGTTGTTTGAAAAGACCCACTTGCTAGGAAATTAGTACTGACAGCACCTGCACTAGAGGGGGGATTCCTGAGGGATGGCGGATAGCTGACATCAGGTCTGGCTCCAACTGGGCACACAGTTCCAGGATTGTGGTACGATCAAGTCTGTAGGTGATGATCACATGTCGCTCCTCCATTGTCAACAGGTCCACCAGCGGTCTGTACTCCGGAGGATGCCGCCATCGCCTCACCTGCTCCAGCGGACGTTGCCTATGGAGGAGAACAGCGAGCAGAGAGTCAACCAACCCTGAGGTACGTAAACACAACTTAATCGGAAAATGTTTGCAAATCGACATATGGCTGTATTAGTGTTTAAGCAAGGCCTAGATATGTGTGACGCAGTCCAAAATAATACCATGTGGTCCCCTGAAATGGCGGCTGCCTGACCTGTAAAGTGGGACAAGGGGATATGAGGTAACTGCGCTGGCGTTGTACACCGTTGCGGTAGGTGGTGGAAGACCGCGGCGCAATCCTGCATTGGTTAACATTGGACCCTATGGGTCCCAGGAGCCAATGACGATGTACGCCGGTGGTGACGGTACGCCCCGCCGCGGACGTGACCGCCATTTTCTCTCTGTTCAATCACTTAATAGCTGATCTCGACAGGGGATGACCTACACTGCAAGTGCTGCTGTGACCTCAGTCTGGAAGAGACAATGGCTTGTGTGTCTGGGGAAAGGGCCCTTGCCTTCAGCATGGAGGAGTTGGAGAAACTAGTGGATGGGGTCCTCCCCCAGTACACGCTACTCTACGGTCCTCCAGACAAACAGGTAAGTACACTGTGAGCATGCTGTATGGGCAATGGATGTTTGGAGTGGTGTGGATGAAAGAAATGGGGGGGAGAATGAGGCATGCATGAAACGACGGTGAGTGCATGTGCGTCATGGCAAGGGTAGGGATGCGGGCCAATGACTGTGACGGTGCGGACGGTTATATCTTCTCCTTTTCCCCTGTACTATTCCTGTAGGTCAGCGCCCACCAGAAGAAGGATATTTGGCGTGCCATCGCCAAGGAAGTCCAGACTCTTGGGGTCTACCACAGACGGAGCACCCACTGCCGGAAAAGATGGGAGGACAATCGCCGCTGGAGCAAGAAGACGGCAGAGGGACAGCTGGGGATGGCCTCCCAACGTGGGAGGGGTGCCCGTCGCACCATGACCCCCCTGATGTTCTGGATCCTGGCGGTGGCGTGCCCGGAGTTGGATGGGTGCTTGAGGGCATCGCAGCAGCCACAAGGGGGTGGGTACACTCTCATTCAGCTGATCCAGCACGCATTGTTGGTGTCTGGGTGGGGGAGGTGGGCTGTGGGTTCCCATAGGCCAGGGCGAGTTTAGTAGGAAAGGTCCCTTCTGAAGGCAGGCCCTGTGGCACCGGACCCCACCTGTGTACAGAGCCAACTACACCTAGTCATGTGTGCAGCAATCGGGCATAGCCTTGTAACCCATGTCCCTGTGATTGATTAGGGAACTCCAAGTGCGCGGCGTAGTGCAGGGAGCTTCTGTGTCTGTCATGTCCGCCAACGGTAGTGGTGTTGCATGCACTCAACATGTCTTTCTTCTGTCTTCCTCCCCTTTTTGTGGTCTCCCTGTTCTTGTGTGCATTAGCATCATCAGGCGTAGGAGCAGTGGCACCGGAGCAGGAGGGAGCTGCATCCCACATGGCCCTGGAGGGCGACACAACGGAGTCGGAATTCACCAGTGGGACGGAGGGCGAGGGGAGCTCCATGGCGGGGACAGGAGCTGAGACCAGCGATACGGACTCCTCCTCTGATGGGAGCTTCCTTGCGGTGGCGGGCCCATCTGTGGCCCCCGCATCTACAGGTACAGTTGCCACCCCCCCACCAGCACCGCCCTCCCAGCAGCCCCTCATCGTTCCCTCAGGCCCTGCCCCTGTCACCCCTGCTGCCCTCAGTGAGGAGGCCATTGACCTCCTCAGGTCCCTCACTGTTGGGCAGTCTACCATTTTGAATGCCATCCAGGGTGTAGAGAGGCAGTTGCAACAAACCAATGCATACCTTGAGGGCATTCATCCTGGTCAGGCAGCACAACAGCAAGCTTTTCAGACTCTGGCCTCAGCACTGATGGCAGCCATTGTCCCTGTCTCTAGCCTCCCCCCTCCAACTTCCTCCACCCAGACCCAAACCCCTGTAACTCAGGCTATCCCAAGCACACCATCAGACCCACATGCACACATGTCAACACACAAGGGAAGCTCAGGCAAACATAAGCACCACACACCCCACAGGCACTCACGCAAGCATCTTACACATGCAGACATACCAACATCCACTGCCTCCACTGTGTCCCCCTCCTCCTCGTCTCCCTCCTCCCTCCCTGTCTCATCGCCACTCACACCTGCATGCACTACATCATCAGCCACTACCTCCATCACCAGCACACCCACCACCACACCCCGCTCACATGCACTCACCACCCCCACTACCATTCACACATCCCCTGTGTCCTCTCCCAGTGTGTCTGTGAGCCCACCTCCCAAGGTACACAAACGCAGCCGCACACCCACCCAACAGCCATCCACCTCACGACAGCCTCCAGCCCATGCACCTTCACCCAAAGTCAGCAAACATACACCTCCTACAACCACTACCTCTTCCTCCACTTCCAAACCCCCTCCATCTACCCATCCCAGTGTGCTCAAAAAACGTTTCCTGTCCAACCTTGACCTCTTTCCCTCACCTCCCCCACCCCTTCAGTCTGACTCTCCAGGTCCCAACCCAGCGCCTCAGCCACAACATCTGCGGGAACATTGGTGCCAGTAGTAACCGGCTTCTGGAGTGCGCCAGGCAGCAGGGCAGCCAGTGTGGCAAGGAGCCAGAGCATGGACAGTCCCTCACCTCAAAAGCATAAAAAGTTGGCCAGTGCCCGGCGGGAGAGAGGAAAAAAATCTGCCACCAAAGCCGCTCCCAGGGGTACAGTTGGGAGTGTGGAGACAGCTGCGCCACCATCCAAGGTGGGGAAGGGGCACAGTAAAAACGGCAAGTCTGGAAAACCCTGCACGGCGGACAAGACCGCAACAAGCACCGCTGCCAAGGACACCGCTGCCACCAGCACCGCTGCCAAGGACACCGCCGCCACCAGCACCGCTGCCAAGGACACCGCTGGCCACCAGCACCTCTGAACAGGACACCGCCGCCATCAGCACCGCTGAACAGGACACCGCCACCACCAGCACCGCTGCCAAGGACACCGCCGCCACAAGCACCGCTGCCAAGGACACCACTGCCACCAGCACCGCTGAACAGGACACCGCCGCCACCAGCACCGCTGCCAAGGACACTGCCGCCACCAGCACCACTGCCAAGGACACCGCCGCCACCAGCACCGCTGAACAGGACACCGCCACCACCAGCACCGCTACCAAGGACACCGCCGCCACCAGCACCGCTGAACAGGACACCGCCGCAACAAGCACTGCAGGCCAGTGAGCGCCAAAGATTCCGACGCTACTGAGGCCGCCATGAGCAGGATGAAGCACTCTGGGCCAAAGCCCCCTCCAGAACCAGTGGAGAATGACATCCACTACCTCAGTCCTTGGCAGGATGAAGCACTCTGGACAAAAAGCCCCCTCCAGAACCAGTGGAGAATGGCATCCACTACCTCACTCCTTGGCAGGATGAAGCACTCTGGGCACAAAGCCCCCTCCAGAACCAGTGGAGAGATCCATCCACTACTTCTGTCCTTGGCAGGATGAAGCACTCTGGGCACAAAGCCCCCTCCAGAACCAGTGGAGAGATCCATCCACTACCTCTGTCCTTGGCAGGATGAAGCACTCTGGACACAAAGCCCCCTCCAGAACCAGTGGAGATTGACATCCACTACCTCAGTCCTTGTCAGGATGAAGCACTCTGGGCACAAAGCCCCCTCCAGAACCAGTGGAGAGATCCATCCACTACCTCAGTCCTTGGCAGGATGAAGCATTCTGGGCACAAAGCCCCCTCCAGAACCAGTGGAGAATGACATCCACTACCTCAGTCCTTGGCAGGATGAAGCACCCTGGGCACAAAGCGCCCTCCAGAACCAGTGGAACGATCCATCCACTACCTCAGTCCTTGGCAGGATGAAGCATTCTGGGCACAAAGCCCCCTCCAGAACCAGTGGAGAATGACATCCATTACCTCAGTCCTTGGCAGGATGAAGCACTCTGGGCACTAGGCCCCCTCCAGAACCAGTGGAGACTGTTATCCACTTGAGAGACTGTGGCTTTGCACTCCCCAGGATAAAGCAGTGGGCAACCCACCCACTGTAGAGACTTGAGAGACTGTGGCTTCGCACTCCCCTGGATAAAGCAGTGGGCAACCCACCCACTGTAGAGACTTGAGAGACTGTGGCTTTGCACTCCCCTGGATAAAGCAGTGGGCAAACCACCCACTGGAGAGACTTGAGAGACTGTGGCTTTGCACTCCCCAGGATGCAGCAGTGGGCAAACCACCCACTGGAGAGACTTGAGTGACTGTGGCTTTGCACTCCCCTGGATAAAGCAGTGGGCAAACCACCCACTGGAGAGACTTGAGAGACTGTGGCTTTGCACTCCCCAGGATAAAGCAGTGGGCATGGATCCCCCTCGTGGATCTGGCGTCGTGCACTCATCCGACTGAGGTGCCCCCCCCATTCCCTTCCCCCTGAGGTGCCTTTTGTATTTCCAAATGATGCCCCAGCAGTGTTCTCTCCATCTTGTTCGGGTATTGAGTGTGAGCCTCGCCCATGCATTTTGGGCCCAGTGGTCCACGGACTATGATGGTGGAATACCTTGGACTTGTATTCTTGGTGTATATATTTGTTTATAGTGTGAATATCTTTATATATGTATATATTTTTGATTACTCTAGTTGAATATATTACAATAATTCAACTCATTTCCTTTTGTCTTTGCATTCTTCCGGAGGGGGTTGGGGGTATAACTGTAATGTATCATGATGTATTAGTGTGTGTGTTGTCATCGGTGATGGTGGGGGTGTTGCGTATTGCCTGTGTGTGTCCCTGTGTTTTCCCTAACCCCTCCCCTGTGTTGTAGGTGTAGTACTCACCGTGGTCTTCGCCGCCGGCATTCCTGCTCCTGGTAGAGGAGCAGGACGATAAAGGCTGGAAGAATCTGAAGTTCCGGTTCCATGGCGTCCGGATTCCTCGTGGGGTGTGTAGAGGTGAGCGTTTTCCCTTTGAAGTCCTGTTTCCGCCGTGTTTTTGTTCGCGGGGAATCCGCCCCGGAAAAGGTGGCGGATTGGTAGGTTGTGATACTGTGGGCGGTACATTGTCCTCCACCTGTCTGTTGGCGGTGACCGCTGCGCTGTTTGTTTGTATCGCCTTGGCGGTCGGAGTGTTAAAGTGGCTGTCTATGTTGGCGGTTTCCGCCACGGTTGTGATTCCAATTTTTTTTCCGCCGGCCTGTTGGCTGTTTTACCGCCGCTTTAACACCGACTGCAAGGATTGTAATGACCACCTTTGTGTTTCTCCTGACCATGTATTCTTTACATATAATGCCTACCGGTATGAATATATGAATCACATCACTTGTAATCATCATCATTGTTTTATATAATATTTCCTGTTCACTGAGTTACACACTTCTATGATATATTGTCTCTCTATAATGTGTGCTTGTGATGTATACATTGGGGTGGGTAACGCTATAAATATTAAATATAACATATCATGTGTAATTACTCATACAGACATGCATCTGATATTGTTACAATGCATGCATATCTCTTAAATACAGGGGCTGAACATAGTCAAAAGTCTGCCTCCCAAACATAGTTTCTCTTGAGTACTTGTAAAGTGATAACAAGCAGTGTGCCTTTATTTCCATCTATTGGATAGGCATCTAGGCGTTTGGCTCCAGATAAATCCCCAGCAGCGTGGTACTAAAACAAAAGAGGGCTTCATCAGGGCTTTGTTTTGGGCCCAGCTTGAGTCTAACATATGAAAGCCCCCTTCCACCTGCACGTTGCTGCTTGCAACAGAACGCATGCAATGTGCAAGCTCTGCTGAATGTGTCCTAGTGACAGTAACTGACACCGGGATAAATTCAGCATATTTCATTGAAACCTGACGGATCCCTGATCTGGGTCCATACTGTCTGCTGGTTCCGGGATCCAGCTGGATCGGCTTCATTTTATTCACTGGGTACGGGCACTTTTGGCTTAGTGATTACCACTAGAGGCGTGTACCACCAAAGGCAGTTACAACCAAAGTTAGTGCCATATTGGGCAACCCCCTCATAACTCCACTGGCTGGTCCACCTTTGACCCGGGCATTGTGTTATATCCTGGCCAATCCAGTTGGGTGGAATCTGGAATGCAAGATGACCTCAGGTGTCAGATTCCAAACACTGACAGTTGTCCCAGGCTCCTTGACCAAAGAAGTTTATTTGTTATGGATTAATAAAGCTTATTTACAAAATCCCAGGGCTTGGGAATTGTGTGTCTACGAGGGCACTCTACATTTATCTACAGTCTTAGGGGGTCATTCTGACTCCCACCGGCGGCGGTAACCGCACGCCTGGCGGGAGCCGCCGAATGACCGCACCGCAGTCAAATGACCGCGGCGGTCATTCTGAGTTTCCCGCTGGGCTGGCGGGCTACCGCCAGAAGGCCACCCGCCCGCCCAGCGGGAAACCCCCTTACACGAGGATGCCGGCTCCGAATGGAGCCGGCGGAGTGGAAAGGGTGCGACGGGTGCAGTTGCACCCGTCGCGATTTTCAGTGTCTGCTATGCAGACACTGAAAATCTTTGTGGGGCCCTGTTAGGGGGCCCCTGCAGTGCCCATGCCATTGGCATGGGCACTGCAGGGGCCCCAGGGGCCCCACGACACCCGTTCCCGCCAGCAAGGTTCTGGCGGTCAAAACCGCCAGAACCAGGCTGGCGGGAAGGGGGTCGGAATCCCCATGGCGGCGCTGCCTGCAGCGCCGCCATGGAGGATTCCTCAGGCCAGGGGAAAACCGGCGGGAAACCGCCGGTTTCCCTTTTCTGACCGCGGCTTTACCGCCGCGGTCAGAATTGGCCTGGATGCACCGCCAGCCTGTTGGCGGTGCATCCGCGGTCCCCGGCCCTGGCGGTCTATGACCGCCAGGGTCGGAATGACCCCCTTAGTGTGCTAACTAACCTCTTATTGCACAGTTCTGCTGGACAACGAGCCTCTCACAGACAGCGTAGGAATTCATAAAAATGTAGGTGTGTGCTGGGGCAGCTCCTCTGCAATGGCGAAGGAGCGTGGACCCCCTGGCCAAGAGATAGGAGATGAAAAATAGACCGATAGTTGCTCTATTGTTTTATTTTTCATCTGCTGGCTGAGCCAGCGTTACAAGGAGGGGTGGTGCAGGGCCACGGGTGGTGGGAGAAAGAGAGAGTGCACCAAAGTGTGCATGTGTGTTTGGCCAGCCGTCTCAGGCCATCCAAGCACACATGCGCACTTAGGTTTCTCCAGCCTGGCTGTGTTTAACAACCGGGCTGGAGAAACTGCACAGACCCCATGGTGGTGTCTGAGCTGCAGTGATTGCCGCTCAGACCAATTCTGATGCCAACGTTTCGACCCTCTTTACGGTCTTGGGCCAAACTCAAAAGCTCCTCCACGGGTCTTCTTCAGGACAAACCGATAGGGACCCCACACGTTACAATTAAATCTGTATCATCCAATTTTTCTCCAAACAAACTTTGCAAATCGTATCAATACGATTTAAATGCTGATGGATACCGCAGGAGAGAGATATGAATGGCCATAAGGTAATAAGGACCATTCAAGGAATGATATGGGAGATACACCCTTGGTAATTGATTTACAACAAGTGAGAAGATTGATTTCGATTTGCAAAGTTTGTTTGGAGAGAAATGATTTTGATGCTCCAGCCGGTTGGAGTTTGGTGTATGAATGGAGGACTAAAATGGCAATTTAATGCCTTGTGGATTTAAGGATTGGTTGAGTGCAGTAAAAAATCAACCAACAGGCTGCATATAGGTTTTAGTATTTGTTATATTAGATGGTGATGAGATTCATTACATTTGTTTTCTTTTTCTGAACACGAGCACTTGATCTTTGCACCTTTTCTGTCCTTCTATTTTTGGGCGATGTGCTAGGGACTCCTTTTGACCTGTACGAAAGTGGTTTTATTCTGTATATATATTAATAAAAATAAGTTTTCTACTGTATTTATACCCATTCTGTCTTTTTAATACCCTTGTGTTAACAATGTGGTCTCCTGTGGGAACATTGTAGTTTATGTAATGTACATTATGCATGGAGCATGCATAATGTGGCGCAAAGGGTCGCAAAGTGGCACAATGCATGCATTGCGCACTTTGTAGATATGGTGGAGCATTTTTGGCAATCTAACTCCACAATAGCATCAGAAAAATGACTCTAATGTGGCGTTAGATGGCGCAAGGACATCCTTAAATTTGGGCCTTAGACTTTTGCTCTAAGTTTACCTTTATGAATCGGGCCCTCGAACTACAGCAAAAACCATCCATAGCCTATGAAACAGCCCATGAAAGATCATGAAATGCACCATAGTCTCATGACGATTAGCTTGAGCTTCCTGCAGGACTTGCGGCTGTTCGTGTGACAAAAAGTTTGAACTCACATCTATCCATCCATCCACATATCCATCCACCCATCCGTCCGTCCACCAATCCATCCACCCATGCACCCATCCATTGATCCGTCCGTCTGTCTATCTATTCATTAATCTATTTATCTGTGGATTGTATCACGCAGAAATGATCCAAGGGGCGTCACAGCACGTTACATAAGTTGCAAGATCAGTTTCAGAAGGAAACAAGAGATGTTCTAGTCCTAGGAATCTTTGCTTTGACGTACATATATAATCTAATAAAGCCGGATGTTGCCTCTTTGAAGGCAACACCCAATCGCAGTAGTATTTGTCTCGTACACTGGTGCTTTCCCATCAGTAATATTTGGATGATGTCAATATGTCCTCACTCTCTCCCAAGCAGTCTGTTTTGGGTGTGCATTAGTCAACTGCCCGGTCTAGTTCCGTGAGTCCCTCCAGGGCCAGTTCACGCACTGCTGCCATCTCTAAAAGCCATGGTTTAGCCACAATGATACATGTTTCAAAGAGACATGTCCATGCTTTAGTAATCTCGAAGTGTTCTTGGTCCCTCAAACACAAAGTCCCACAGAAACTTATTTTCTGCCACCTGGGTCTTCCCAATTACTTGAAGGAAGACATCTCTTTAATTACTTTAAAAGATCACATAGTAAAATGACACAGTCGATCAAAATGAGTCTTAATCCCATTTAAGGTTTGAAGGATATTCCAAAATATTTAGGAGCCAAGAGTAGAAAGCTGGCAATATGTGTGCCACTGTGAACGAATGGTATTGTTTGTAGGAACCCTGTGGTCAGTTCTTAGCAATACCTCGTGCCTCCATCCAAGGCACTGCAACATGGTCCTGAACCCCCAAACTACTACCTTTTGTAGAGCCTTCTGGCTCACATTTCTGTTAGAGGACCTAGCAAGTCCTAGAGCACAGCATGAACAGGGGAAAAAAATCAGGACCACTTTTAAATCTCTTGGTGGCTAGAAGTGCCCTCCAACCGATAGACGGGAGAGGCGTCCACTCAGATTGTACTCTAAAAGCAGGCAGGGGACCTCCAAACTTATGCTGACTCTTCTGCAGAGTGGCATCTGATCTGACTTTCAGCAGGCAGGCTAAATGTTCAACAAGACTGTAGGTACCAGCCAAAAGCAAGCATCCATCCATCCATGAGGTAGGGTCGTTACCGGCACCTGGGGTCTCAGAGCAGGTGACTGTGCTGCTCAATGGATGAGAGTAATTCAAGCATTCCACCCATCACTTGTTTGGGATGCCCAGGCGTGGGTCCCGTGATCACTGTGCCACTGGAACCAGGCTGTTCCCTACTGACGAGCCCCCCAAAAGGGCCGAAACCGGTCCAGGATTGCTTGGGGTATTCGAGGTGATCCATAGCCCAGACAGAGCCCCCGATCCCTGACCAATTATCAGAGCGTCTGCGCTTTGCGTCATGGGATGTGCACATTGCAATATTTCCTTACAATATGGCTGAGCTCATCATGCCATAAATTTACAAATAAAATATTAGGGCCAATTCTGCGCTGTACAAATAGGCAATGCGTAAGATAACTCGGTCTGTCTTCCTCTGCCCTCTGACATGTCACTCAATCTTCTCATCAGATATGCTGAATTTGTCAAGGATGCCCTTAATTCGATAAACTGAGGGACCTTTCAAGAACAAAATTACATAATTGAATCTTCCGCATTTTATTTTCCTTTAAAGGCAAAAATTGAACTCACATGTCCTTAGCGATGTACAGCAAGCCCCTGATTAAATGTGAGCAGATTCCAGGGAAGCAATAATCTGGCGATGTTGTGACACACAGTGACCTTTTATTAACAGAAGCAGTCCCATCCAAAACATGTTTTCACCGAGGAGAGCCATCCTGATACACAATATAGCGCCGAAGCACCTTCACCTCTAAGTGTGAGACACTAAACTGGGATCAGGAAAACCCTTCTGCTCTTCAAGGCCACGACAAAAAAGTTAAAGATTGTAAATTATGGCTGTCAGAAGTTGCAAAGGTGTTCCTACTTCATGTTATTGGTTTTTAAGTGTCACTAACTGCACAAAGTGTGAATCTGGCCAAGTTTTTTTTAAAGAAGGAATATTCCAGCTGCTGGCACTCTGGGCCTATCACGATGGGCTCACTTAGAAATTTGTGAGTTTTCTCTAAAATTGTGGTGTTTTAGCATTCTCCATTTGAAAGAGTCCTCGACTGCAATGCAAGGTAATGGAAAAAACTAATTCCCCCATTTTGGTCTAGAAATCTCTCCATTTGCTGTTCCTAAATGGCTACGTGTATATGAGTGGCATACAGTGTCTGGATCTTCTGCACTTATTTGATTTGGGCTCAGCATCTGTTGGTCTAATTCAAAAAGCATTGACCCAAATAACTATTAATAGGGCACAGTCCTACTTGCCATGTGGCCACATTCGCACGTGACACCTTCAGCTAGTCCTGATGTGCTTTTTAGACTCGAGTGCTTTGCAGGCCAGAACTCTGGGCCATTCATGAAAGGCCGTGGCTGGGTGCTCAGCTGACATGGTCCTAGGGGCCATCTTATGGCCAAGCGATGCAATGCAGCAAGACGTGTTGCTATGCTGCGTCACAGTGCAAGGACAGGAATGTGACGCATTCAAAGGAATATGGCGTATTCCTACCTTTGTCCCTGTTGTGGTGCTGTTTTGGCAGCCTAGCACCAATGCCTGCACAAAAGCAATCTCCTGAGGCATATTCCTCTTTCTATGTGTGCCGCAGAAAGATGAAAAGATCCTCGTTGTGCCTCAACTGGGGAGATGTACATTTGTGGCACATTCCCACATCTACCACTTCTGGTAAATTTGAGAATGCGTCAATGTCGTGTGGGAACTCCATGTGTTGCACCTGGCCTTTTTTGCAGGGTCATCCCCAATCTTTTTGTCTCCTTCCTCTGAATTTTCTGACTGGTTTTTGTTGGCTTTAGGACTCTGGGCACTTTACCACTGCTAAACAGTGCTAAAGTGCATATACTCTCTGTGTAAAGTGTACTGTTGATTGGTTTATCCATGATTGGCATATATGATTTACTGTTAAGTCCCTGGTAAAGTGCACCAGAGGTGCCAAGGGCCTGTAAATCAAATGCTACGAGTGGGCCCGCAGCACGGTTTGTGCCACCCACATGAGTAGCCCTGTAAACCTAGCTCAGACCTGCCACTGCAGTGTCTGTGTGTGTAGTTTTAACTGTAAATTCGACTTGGCAAGTGTACCCACTTTCCAGGCATAAACCTTCCCTTTTGCTACATGCCAGGCACTCCTAAGGTTGGCCCCAGGTAGCCCCCGGGGCAGGGTCCAGTGTATGTTTAAGGTAGGACATATACTATTGGGTTTTATATGTCCTAATAGTGAAATACTGCAAAATTCGTTTTTCACTGTGTAAGGCCTATCTCTCTCATAGGTTAACATGGGGGCTGCCTTTAAATATCCTTAAAGCACAGATTCCCCTTGAAAGAAGATAAAAATGTGGAGTTTAGGGTCTCTGAACTCACAATTTAAAAATACATCTTTTATTGAAGTTGTTTTTTAAATTGTGTGTTTGAAAATGCCACTTTTAGAAAGTGAGCATTTTCTTGCTTACACCATTCCGTGACTCTGCCTGTTTGTGGATTGTCTGTCTGGGTCAGTTTGACAGTTGCGCTGTTTTGCACCTCTCTAGACAGTGACACAAAGGGGGTGGGGGTGTAGCCTGCATATCCCGATGAGCCATCTGAGCTAGAGGGGGAGGGTGGAGTGGTCGCTCACACCTGAAAGGACTGTGCCTGCCCCCACACAATGCAGTCTCCAACCCCCTGGAGTGTGTCTGGGACCTGGCCTGGACAAGGAAGGATCTTGCAAACACTTGAGACTTTGCTTTGAAGTTTGCCAACTTAAAAGGCAGAAAGGGGTATAAGAGGAAGACCCAAAACCCCAGACTTTTAGAATCTTTCTGGAATCAAGAGCAACCTCTGCCCTGGAGAAGAGCTGAAGATCTGAAGGAGGAGTACTGTCCCTTTGCTGGATTGCTCTGTTGGACTGGCCTGCAGTCGCTGCTTCTGCCTGAAAAGATCACAAAGAGTGAACTTTACTGTGTGTCCTGCTTGAGAAAGTTCTCCAAGGGCTTGGAGTAGAGCTTGCCTGTTGGAAGTCTCAGGGACACCAAAGACTTCAGTTTCCTCGACCTGCAGCACTGGGAACTGTGTGTTCTGTACAAGAAGAAAAACGACTGCGCCGCCGCCAACGAAGCCGTTGGCCAGCATTGTGACCTGCCGATGCTGCACAGAGTCGCATTGCCCCGCTTTGCACCCCAACCCTGGTCTCACCGTTGCTGTCATCAGACGACTTCACTGAGGCACTGCTCGCACCGACTACGTCACTCCTGCTGACACCAGTGCCGCTGCCGGCACCGTGGCCTGTGGACACCGTTCGTGAGGAGCACGAAGCACCATCCCGTTGAGCACTGCAGCTCCTGTCCACCGACGCCAGCACCATCGACTCCAGTGTCATCACCAGGCATCCCCGCCTGCACTGTGGCCTGTGGTCACTGCTCATGAGGGTCACAAAGCACTGTCCCGTCCCGCACCACTGGCTTGGGCATACCGATGACAGCGCTTCCACAACAATGATGCCACTGCCTGCACCATGACCTGTGGACACCACATGTTGCACCTCCCCGCTTCACACTGCAGCCCTGGTCTCACAAACACTGCTGAATGCCTTCACTGAGGGGCTGCCTGCACCGTGACCTGTGGGCACCGCACTTCGCATCGTCACGCTTCGCACCGCAGCCCCGACGCCATCCACGCCCGCGCTCCTGACTTCATCAGCCCAGAGTTCGATCTGCAATGCATGTGACTTCAAGGGCCCAATGACTCCTGAACCGACTCTGGAACTGATACTGCGACGCCGCTCTACGGGACTCACAGCAAGGATCACAACGCCCTTCAAATCCAAGGTACTCTTTGTGGGTCTTCCCGACACCGTAGCCGGCCCGCGATGCCACGGCAGTCCTGAACTTTTGGTTTTGTTGATCACGATGCCGTGATAGCCCCAGGTGGAGCTATTGACTTCAAGGAACTGTATTTTTGAGTAAATCTTGCAGAATTCATATTTTTATTACTGTATCTTGGATTTTTATCGTATTTGGTCTTGTTTTCAATAGATAAATATTGGCTATTTTTCGAAAACTGGTGTGGTGTCCTTTTGTAGTGTTTTCACTGTGTTGCTGTGTGTTATATGCAAATGCTTTACACATTGCTTCTGAGATAAGCCTGACTGCTCGTGCCAAGCTACCAAGGGGGTGAGCAGGGTTTATCTGCGCGGGTATCTCCCTTAGCCTGACTAGGGTGAGGGTCCCTACTTGGACAGGGTGCAAACCGACTGCCAACCAGAGACCCCATTTCTAACACCATGCAACACCCACTGAATGCCTCCCTGGGGCAAAGTAATGCAGCACAACAATTTGCGCTGGGTTGCTTTACTCCAGATTTTTGAAGCCACTCAGGGTCATGCAAGGTGGCCATGCGTGGCTTCATGAATCTCATTTTTGAGTTGCATCACAACAGGTGACACGAGGGGGCTCATAAATATGCCCCTAGGGTCTTTGCAGGCTCTCGTCTGCAGACTTCCTTTACACAAGGGGGTATGTCAGTTTGTCTTTGGGTGCTGTATTATTCCATGCTGCTAAAATCTTATCTGTCAGCTAGTTTATAAAATGGGCCAGAATAGATGTTCCTGTGCAGTGGACATGGCAGTGTTTTGGGGCGTAAGAGAACCAGATTGAGATGTGTGTCTCTCTTATGAGTATCTGCCTCTTTTAGTTCAAGCACTAGTTTATTTCTTGTCAATGGACAGAGGGGTAATGTTGCATAAAGTCGCCGCACTTGAATGAGCAAGCATTTAGTCTTCATAGACAGACTAACACATTACAAATATGAAATCTACTACCTTGAAGTGCAGTTATTAGTTGGGAAAGAGTAAGGGCCTGATTAGGAGTGGGGCGGTTGAACCGCTACAGCCCCAATACGGCAGTGGTGAGGTGGCCGTCAAGCCGGTGGCCTCAGCATTGCCGTATTACGATGTTTCCACCTGGCAGACCAGTGGAAACGTCATATTGCAATGTTTCCGCCTGTCAGCCCAGTGCAAACAGTGCAGCAGCATTGTCCTCGGCTCCATTAGGGAGCAGAGGCCAATGCCGTCGCACACGTCACCTTCGAAATGTGCGCTGTCCGCAATAGCAGACAGTGCGCATTGTAGAGGTGCTGACAGGGGGGCCCTGCAATGTGGCCTCTAGCACTGCCTTTCCAACAGCCATTTAATGGCGGGATCTCGTCACGAAAAGGCTTGCGAAAGCAAATTCGTGATCAGCACTGCGGTGCTGAACTCGGGAGTGCCGTGGCTGACCACGACCCGGTGGAAGCGGTGGTCTCCTGGCAAGGCAGCAAACTTGGGTTTGAACATAACAGAGTCCAAGCTCATCCTTGGTAGTAATATACTGGCCTGGTGCAGTTACTGCGATTGTCGTCAGGCGCTCTGAAATGCGTGACATAGGGGGTCATTCTGACCCTGGCGTTCATGGACCGCCAGGGCCAACGACCGCGGGAGCACCGCCAACAGGCTGGCGGTGCTCCCATGGGCATTCTGACCGCGGCGGTACAGCCGCGGTCAGAAACGGGAAACCGGCGGTGTCCCGCCGGTTTCCCGCTGCCCAAGGGAATCCTCCATGGCGGCGCTGCAGGACCGCCAGAACCTGGCTGGCGGTAACGGGTGTCGTGGGGCCCCTGGGGGCCCCTGCAGTGCCCATGCCAATGACAGGGGCCCCCAGGGGCCCACCAAGATTTTCAGTGTCTGCCAAGCAGACACTGAAAATCGCGACGGGTGCAACTGCACCCGTCGCACCCCTTCCACTCCGGAGCCGGCATCCTCATGGAAGGGGGTTTCCTGCTGGGCTGGCGGGCGGCCTTCTGGCGGTCGCCCGCCAGCCCAGCGGGAAACTCAGAATGACCGCTGCGGTCTTTCGACCGCGGTACGGTCTTCTGGCGGTTCCCGCCAGGCGGGCGGCTTCCGCCGCCCGCGGAGGTCAGAATGACCCCCATAGTATGGAAATGGGTTACTCTAACGCTCAATGAGTGATACTTGGTAGGGTTGCCGGTAATGGCAAGGCTGACTGCACTCCAGGCACACACAGTGCACGTGCACACTCACAGATTTGTTTTGTGAACGTGCTCACACACAATATGCAATGTCACCCACTGGCGGAAAGGCAGGAGTTGGGGAAGTCTGGTTGAGAGACAGAGATGGTGAGAAAAACACAGAGAAATAAAGGTTAATGGGTGTGTGTTCTGGGAGTGTGCATGTCTGTGTGTGGCTTCAAATATTTTCTACACGGAGAAAAAAAGAAAACGCTGTTGGATGAATGCAAACATGCTTCCCCATGTACAATTGTTCATTGTTTTCAAAATTAATAAGATCGGAGGACCTTTGAATGCTATAGGTAAACCCCAAAACTCAGCACGGAGTCCTCCTTAATAAGAAAGTAGTTCTTCCAAAGCGCAACTGGTTTCTTCCTCTGAAAGACTATGGCCCTCATTACGACCTTGGCGGGCGGATCAAGCTGCCTGCCAAGATCGGACCGCCGGGTGGCCGCCAATGCGGCCGCACCCCTGCCGCGGCCATTTGGAGATCCCCGCTTGGCCGGTGGGGATCTCGGCCGCAACACAGGAGCCGGCTCCAAATGGAGCCGGCGGTGTTGCAGCCATGCGACGGGTGCAGGTGCACCCGTCGCGCTTTTCACTGTCTGCATAGCACCGCCAGGGTTGTAATGACCCCCTAATGCAGAGATATTCCTAATCTTCTCATGGCACTAAAGCTCATAGATTTTGGACCCTACGCCTGCCTGGTTACTGAAGCAACATGCATCGCTGTTTATTCCTACAGTAACATAGCCATAACCAATCCATCAGAGACCCTCATGGGCCCAGACTGATGAAAGAAAGTCTGGTAACTCCAGTAATGAAGATAGAATATCTTTCCTTTCCACAAACGACCAATTTGTGACCAATTACCCTCCTTCTAGCTCAAATACTACATCTATCAGTAGCTTAACAGCTACAATTTTAGAGTGCTTAATTTGTAAAACAACGAGTGCCGGTGCCCACAGCTCTGCTCAGAAACCTGCAGCTGGTGCTATTAAATGTTTGCTTGCCCAGTACAGAGGCTGGGTATTCCTCTTTAATCCACCACCAGACACTCAATGACCCTTTATCCCACTCTTGAAGGTTCCTGTTCTCTCCTTTTCTGTTTTCTATATCTCCTTCTTTTTCCTTTGGGTGTTTTTCCCTCTCTTGGTCTCCGTAAATGTCTTATGAGGTCAAATATGTGCCAGTCCTCAAAAATGAATGATGGTGGAGCCCCACCAGCATTCACCGGCTCAAATTAAGTACTAGCTACAAGCCACCTACACTGACATCACACAGTATCTGCTCTACAGACCCCGCTAGGGCAGACAGAGCCTGTATACCTTCTGGGACCACACCTTGATTTTCTTCCATGAGAGGAGCGTCATATGGTCTGGTGATCTTGGGCCTTTCTTACGCTTTTGACACCATCAACCATACATTCTAGTATAGTTAGTGGCCATCGTGGTAAAGGTCACAACTAAGAGGGGAGGTTCCCTCCTTCTCTGCTAGTTAGCACCACCAGGTTAACATCAGCAGGCCATACTAGAGGTCCCACGCTTGCCACTTCTTACATCCCTGGAAGATTTCATAGATCCTCTTCTGCCCATCTGTTGCATGTTCCAATAGTAAGACAATCCCAGTGGTGGTGCGAGGGGGCTCCTTTTCCCATCTAGCCTCTAAACTGTGGAACACTCCTCCTCTCGAGCTATGCCTTGTACCTTCCGAACTCCCCTTCCATAGGACTTCGAAAACCTGGCTCTACTCAAATTAGCCCTTATCTGTTAGTTTACACCTTGGAACTGTTCTAGCGCTGGGAAGCCTCTCGGTAGCTACTCGCTATGTAAACTCTCCGATAGAATAGAATATCAGGTTAATCAAACCTGGCCCTTTTACCTCTGCAGTCAGCATCTTGGGTTTTGGAATGACACATGTGGACAAAGGTGGCTGAGCAGCCATGATTCTACTTGACCTCTCGGTGGCCTTCGACACACTGTCACCTTCACTTCTCATTAATAGCTTCCTGTCTGACAGACTGCCCACAAGCCGAGATACTCACCTCGTTGCGCTCCACGTTCAGAAAGGTTGGTCATGGGGTTCCACAGGAGTCATCACTCAGGCCCATATTATTTATCGTGTACGTGGCCCCTCTTGCACTTTGGTCTGGTCCTTTGGGGTTTATTTATGAATTGCAGATGACACACAAGGTTCTCTACATTGACGCAAGCTGGATCAGTTACGCACCACAAAATGTGACTTGTCGCGCTGCCCTGCACCAAAAACTCATAAATCTGCCCTGCATCAAAAAGAAAGGGCAGAAAGGATCACGAAAATGCCAGGGGTAGCGGAAGTGACGTCACGCAACCATATTGACCTTCGTTTCCGATCACACACACACATGCGTACACATACACACATTCCACCTAAACACACACGCTCATCTAGACACACGCACCCTCAGGCATGCACACAGCATAAATTTAAAAGCATTTTTTTGTTCACCTCAACTGTGAGGGAGGATCTAATCTAGCTAATTCTACTGCATTTTTTTATTACACTGATAGTGAATTATTACATATTATCCACTATCAGTGTAATAAAAAAAAAAGTAGAGAAAACAAAGAGAAAGGAGCTCCAACCACCTTTTGTGTAACAGACCACTCTATATATCCTCACTCATTCATTTGTTCATTCATAAAACCAGTTAAACAAATTCTATCTCTGGTCTCAGTGGAAAGCGAGCTGTACTTGTCACAGCTTTGGTAAGCAATGGGCTAGTCTTCTGCAATGACGTAGGCGCTGGACTACCACCGTCAGTCATCATAAGCTGCAGAGGACACGACATACGCTGCAAGAGCCATTTTACTGCTGAAGAAGGGCGACCGAGGGCCATTTCATGTGAAGGGCCAGATTTACAATGCCCTTGTGCCCCTTAAATGCCATATTTTTTGCCGCAAATGTGAAGCTAATAGGTCACTACCATAGCGCCATATTTACAAGGTGGCGCAAACTTGGTTTGCGCCACCTTGTAAACCCTTTGTGCCACATCATGCATAATATATGCATGATGTATGCGAATGGGGCGTTCCCTCAATAGAGGGCCACTAAAAATGGCCCACTAGAATCTACAAGATTCCATGGCACCATTTGTAGCCTCATTTCTAACGCCTCCTTAAAGCGGGCGTTAAAATGAGGCTCCCATTGATTTCAATGGGTCTCTTAACACTATACTGGATAAGCGTCATTTTTTTTACACTAATCAAGTATAGCGTGAGAGTATAGTAAAAAAAATGACGATATTGCCCCTACCATGCCATGCGCCATGGTGCGCCGTATTGTAAATGTGGTGCTATCATGGTGGCGTTAGGGGACGCAAGAAGGGCTGCAAGAAAAGTGGCGCATCACTGGTGATGCGCCACTTTCTTGTAAATATGGCCCGAAGTGAGCACTGCAAGCGCTAATTTAAGACATGCTCTACCATAGTTGTGGCCTGACTGGGGTTTTAACATGCTGTAGAGCTGGACCAGCGCTACTTTACCACCTTAGGCAGGAGTAATCCGTTGTGTGTCATGGAAGCTTTAAATGCACCTTCGACGTTTTACTCGACAAGCAGCTGCAGGTGTTGACATAGGCTAAACAACATAAGACAACAGACACAAAGCAACATAACAATAGAATTAACACAAAACACAGTCCCACACAATAAAGCAGTGAAAACAGAAAGCAACGCAACAACCACGGTACAACACACCGCATTACAATACTGCAGCAGAAACACACAGCTGCACAAAAATCGACAGAGCACATCACCAACAGGACCAAATGGCACACAACAAATACGCACACACGTTCTTGGCACACATCACCTCCTCCAGGAACCTGCTTTCATAATATAGTGCTAAGAGGCGTTTGCACCAAGCATTACCTTGTCTGACTGCCAAAGACATGAAGCAGCGCCAGTGAAAAATGTTTTGTGATTTGCTGACATATTTGCCTTTGGCTTGTAGAGCTCTACGCAACGCTTGGGGCCACCGCCGCACCAGAAGCCGCACAGATACAGCAAAAAGTAAACGTGGCACAGTATGGGGGCCTTGTGGACACAGGACTAGTTCCCGATGACGGACGCAGTCCTAAAACTGTGACTTATAGGGGCATATTTACAAGCCCCTTGCGCCCCCTAGCGCAGCCGTAGTGTCATTTTTGTTTACGCTACGGGGGAGCTAAAACAGGCCCTCAGCCTGTGTCATATTTACACAGTGGCGCAATGCTAGCATTGTGCCATTTTGTAAACCCTTGTGCCACATTATACCTGCGCCAGGTATAATGTCTGCAGGGGGGGCATCCCCCCACTGGGAGGCAAAAAAAAATGGCGCAGTAAAATTTACAAGATTTCACTGCACCATTCTAGCATCCCTGCGCATGTGTTAAAGTGACGCTAGAGCTATATTTTATGGGCCTCCCCGAGCTTTACTGTACTAGCGTCAACATTTTTGGCGCTAGGCCAGCAGAGACCCACAATAGCATCAAAAATGTTGACACTATTGTGCTAACGTGCGCGATGGTGCGCTGTATTGTAAATACAGCTCTACCATGGTGTTGTTAGGGGGGCGCAGAGTGGCGCAAGGAAACTGGCGCATCAGAACTGATGCCCCAGTTCCTTGTAAATATGTCCCACAGTACTTTACCAAAAACGTTACATCAGTTGTTCCCAACCTGTGGTCCGGGGACCCCTAGGGGTCCACAAAGCCTCCTCAGGGGGTCCGCGACTGCTTAGAAAATTAAATAATATTAACAGATTAGGTCCCCAGCTTTCAGTAATGACTCAGTGGGGGGTCCCCGGATTCCAATACTGATTCAGTGGGGGTCTCCGGGATCCAGTAATGAAAAAGTGGGGGTCCACAGAAGTAAAAAGGTTGGGAACCACTGCATTACATCACCCACTTGTAACTGCTTCTCGCTGTATCGCACTAAGCAGTGAAAGCATCTGCACAGGACCCATCACCGCGACCGGCACTGAACCGACTGAGCTGCCTCGCTGCCGTGGTACCTGGGACGGTGCCACGGTGGTTCTACACGGATTAGGGCACCCTATCCTCTGCAAGTCCACGTGCTCCCGCCACGTTTTAAAGACACACACCTGACACCAGGCGGAGGCCTCCAAATCCCACAATAGGATATTACTTCCTTTCACCCATTATTCCGCTGAATTGCCTGGGCAGTAAAACATTATTATCCGGAGGGAAGAGGAAATGAGCCCCTCCCATCCCTGGTGGGGGGAGGGGGGGGGGGGGGTCAGCACTCCAGCAGCTCGAGCTCCGATTGGACCATGTTTGCTGGTGCGATTTACTCCACGTTACTGGCTTTCAATTCCTTAAATATTGTGAATGTATGAAAACTAGAGCTAACTGTGAATACCAGAACTGAAAGCAGACACTGATGGTACACGGTTGTGAATGTGTTCTCACCGGTGTGCACCCTGCCAGGGGTTGTGACACAGGACAAGATCCAAAGCATCCTTCGACTTGCACGCGTAACATTTTAAGATTATCTCATTTTTTGAGATACCCAAAAATGCATACAATATGGTCAAACATTCAAGAAATTGGCAGATTACAGGATGCAGGCCTCTGCCCCCCCCCCCCCCCCCAGCAGCTGTCTGGGGGGTGTCCACAGGCGGACAATGGCCCTGTTTACTGTTAGAGGAAATATGTATTTCAACTTATTTTTCACAATTTTTTTTATTCACGTGTGGCGATAGCCCATCCTTTCGGCCCGGAAAACAATGTGTGATTTGGCCGCTTACATCCCCTGGTACCCAGGAACCCTAACCTATTGTGAGAGGCTCGTTTAGGTTGGATAACCCTATTGGCAATGTTAGTGAATGCCAACAACGTGCCCATCTTGTTGTTAATGCCACCTTTCCCACCTGCCAAGCTTCTGCCCAGCCCCTCCATCACATCTCCCCAACACCTGGTTTAGTACTTCTTTACTAAACATGTGGCAAGGGTACATCTGCAGTCAGAACATTTTACAAACACGGATCCTGTGGGTGTTAGACCTCTCATCCTTAGGGTGGTCTTTCCCTGGACTTTTTGCCTCTTCTCTATTTTGCAGGACATATTTTTGTTGACCTTAGGACACTGAACAATTTATGTAGGAAATGACCCTCTTTGTGGCATGTTACCCCCAATTTCAGCCTGATGTCAGTGTGTTTGACTGTGTCACTGGGATCCTGCTACCAGGACCCTAGCGCTTATGCTCTCTATCCCCTCAAATTTGTCACTACATACTGGTAACTCAGTATTTCATCCCAAATTGGCATACTGGTGCCCCTTTATAAGTCCCTAGTATATGGTACCTAGGTACCCAGGGCATTGGGGTTCCAGGGGATACCTATGGGCTGCAGCATTACTTTTGCCACCCATGGGAGCCCATGCAAAGGCTTCTGCAGGACTGCCATTTTCACTGCACCAGGTCACTTATAAGTCACCTATATATCAGGCCTTACAACCCTGAAGGCTGGGTGCAAAGTACCTGTGTGTGAGGGCACCCCTGCACTAGCAGAGGTGCCCCCACATTGTCCAGGGCCATTTTCCTGGACTTCGTGAGTGCGGGGATGCCATTTTACGCGTGCACTGGACATAGGTCAATACCTATGTCCAGCTTCACAATGGTATCTCCGAATATGGCCATGTAAGGTGTCTAACACCTGGGAATTGTACCCCAGTAGTGATTTCAGTATTGGTTTTACAATTCCATACACTCTGGGGGCTCCACAGTGGATGCCCAGTAATGCCATACCAGCCTTCTGAGGTTTTCCAGGCAGCCCCAGCTGCTGCCACCTCACAGACAGGTTTCTGCCCTCCTGTTGCTCAATCGCAGGAAGGCAGAACAAAGCATTTCCTTTAGGAGAAGGGTGTTACACCCTCTTCCTTTGGAAACAGGAGTTACAGGCATGGGAGGGGTAGCCTTCCAGAGCCTCTGGAAATGCTTTGAAAGGCACAGATGGTGCCCTCCTTGCATAATCCAGTCTACACCAGTTCAGGGACCCCCATTCCCTACTCTGGCACGAAAATGGTCAAAGGAAAGGGGAGTGACTACTCCCCTGTCCATCACCACCCCAGAGGTGGTGCCCAGAGGTCCTCCAGAGTGTCCCTGGATTTGGCCATCTTGGATTCCAAGGAGGCGGGGCACTCTGGGAGCATCTGAGTGGTCAGTGCCAGCAGGTGATGCAGAGCCCTCCCCTGACAGGTGCTTACCTGTGTAGCTAGCCAACCCCCCTTTCAGGGCTATTCAGGGTCTCTCCTCTGGGTGTTTCCTCAGATTCGGATTGCAAGACTCCAGCAGGAATCCTCTGCATCCTTTACTTCATCTTCTACCGACGGAACTGCATCTGGACCCTCCAGGAACTCTACAAACTGCAACAAAGAAGCAAAGATGACTTCTGCATCATTGTATCTTAGCTCCTGCCAGCAACTCCAACTGTTTCCAGGTCATGCGTCCTCTGAGGACAGCCTGTCTTCAGCCTGCACAAGAAGAACAAAGGAATCTCCTGTGGAGTGAAGGAGTCACTTCCTTGCTTCAGCAGGCACCCCTCTGCAGCGATGACCGGTGGCGTGGTTCCCCTCTCCTGACGACAAGTGGGGATCCAGAAACACAGGTTGTGGACTAAAGTGACCCCGACAGTCCCAAGGTTCAGCTGTCCAATTTTGGTGGAGGTAAGAGTTTTCCTCCCCACGCAAGACAGTACCTCCATGCACCACGTGACTTGCAGTTGCCAAGGCTTGGGTGTGACATTTCACAAAGTTCTTCATGCACAGCACAGCATAGGCCCTCAGCACTCCATCCTGCGATGCACAGCTTCCTGAGTGGTTCTCCGGTGGCGTGGGATCCCTTTGTGTCATGCTGCGTTGGCCTCCATTTGCACCTTCTTTGTCCCCGTGCTGTGGAACTCCTGTGGACGCTGCCTGGTGTTCTGAGGGCTCTCTGAGTTGCTGAGAGCCCCCTCTGCCTCCCACTCCTGAGAAGAGGCCACCAGGTCCCTCCTGGTCCCGGGCAGTGGCATTTTCCACTAACCTCGAGCTTTGTGTATGCCAAGGCTTATTGGCAGACTCTAGCGACGCAAACCAGACTGCAATCATCCATCCGTCATAGTTCATCTTCTGCACCAACCAGGAACCTGCATCCGTCTTCTTGGGTGCAGTACTGACTTTGTCTTCTCACCGGTGGTTCCACTTTCGCATTTAAACCGGGTGAGCAGGGGCTCCTGTTCTCCCTGGACTCTTCAGTGCTTCTTGCTCCTGGTCCCCTTCTTCCACAGGTCTTTACGTCCAGGAATCCATCGTTGGTGCCTTGCAGTCTCTTCTGGTTCTTGCATAATCTTCTATCACAACTTCTTGTGTGTTCTAGGAAACTTACTGTGATTTACTCCTGTTTTCCTGGGCTCTGGGGTGGGTTCTATTACTTACCTTTGGTGTTTCCTTACACTCCCAGCGCCCCTCTACACACTACACTTGCCTAGGTGGGAAACCAACTTTCGCATTCCACTATTTTAGTATAGGTCCATTGCAACCTATTGTGATTTTCACTATTTGCACTGTTTAGGAACTGTTTTTACAGCTATTTCTGTATTCTAGTGTATATATTGTGTATATTACTTACATCCTAAAGGAGTATAGTCTCTAAGGTATTTTTGGCATTTGTGTCACCAAAATAAAGTACCTTTATTTTTATACCACTGAGTATTTTCTTTCATGTATGTATGACTATAGTGATACTCATCCTTAGTGGCTGCTCATCCACACTACCCCTAGAGAGCCTGGCTTCTAGACACTGACTACATTTCATTAATAAGGGATAACTGGACATAGTATAGTGTGTAAGTACCTTTGGTACCCACTACAAACGAAGTCAGCCTCCTACACCTTAGCACTGCTAAAATGCACGTGCTCACTTCTTAAAACCTGGTGATATTGAGTTATCCACAATTGGCATATTTAATTACTTACAAGTCCTGAGTAAAGTGCACTACAAGTGCCTAGAACTTGTAAATTAAGTGCTGCCAGTGGGATTGTAGCACTGATTGGGCCACTAAGGTATGTAGCCCTTTAAATATGTTTCAGGCCTGCAATTGCAGAACCTGTGTGTGCAGTTTAAATTGCAATTTCGACCTGGCAAAATAAAACTTTTCCAAGCTCGAACCTTCCTCTTACTACCCCTGGGGTAGGCCGTAAGTCACCCCTGGGGTAGGCCGTGGGCAACCCAGAGGGCAGGGTGCAATGTATTCAAAGAGTAGAGCGTACTTTTAGTTTTACATCTCCTGGTAGTGAAAAACTCTCAAATTCATGTTTCACTACTGCAAGGCCTATCTCTCCCATGGGATAACATTGGAGTTGCCTTATCACACCTTATAAGTGTGTCTTCCAATTGGGAAGATATGATGACCTCTTCAGGTTTGGTGTCTTTGGAATCACAATTTAAATTCCAAACTTATGATAAAGTCATATTTTAAACTGCAATTTTGAAAATGCCACTTTTAGAAAGTTTACATTTTCCTACCTTAGCCATTTAGTCCCTGATTTATACTTTTTTGAGCCGCATTACTGTCATTTTTTTACGCAAAAGTGGCGCAAACTTACAAAATATATTTTGTACGTTTGCGCCACTTTTGCGTCAAAAAATGACAGTAATGTGGCGCAAAAAAAATATAAATCAGGGCCTTAGTGTCTGCAGCCTGTCTCTAATCACACGATTGAGTGTGGTAGGCAGATGGGCTTTGTGTATTCCTCCTAGACAGCCACACACAATGTGAGCTTAGGTGTGACTTAATGAGTCATCCTTGGCAGGTTGGGAGGGAGAAGCTGGGCACAGCCTTACTTACATATGAATATACTGTGTCCTGTCCACACACACACAGGGCTTAGCAATCCTGTATTGTCACTCCAGCCAGCTTGGAGACAGTGTAAGGGAGGAAGAGAAATTCTTGCTCTTCGAAGCCACTGGCTAGAAGTTTCTCCCACCTTCCAGAACCAGGGCACCAAACTACAAATAATACTACTCAGTACACTTCTGGACCTATGGATACTCTGCGAGCAAGAAGGATTGCTGTGCTGCTGAAGGCCTGCCACTCTGCTGGACTGCTCTCTTGCTGAATTGTTGCCATGCTGTGCTGACCTGTGTCTCCTGCCCTCTTGCCTGGGAGTGAGAAAGACTAGACCTGCATCTCTACACCCCAGAACCCAGAGTGAGTCCAAGGGCTAGTTGGCTGGCCTCTTGATCTGAAGTTTCAGGGATACAAAAGTCTACGAGCCATCCTGCTTCTGCATCTAGACTCTGCCATTTGTGAGTATGCCCTGGCAAGTGGTGCCACCCCAGTCCTGGACCATTGGAAGTGGACCTGAGCTGTTTGTTCCAGCAGAACTGACTCATCCTCTTCTGTGGGGGCAGAACTGACTCATCACCGCTGTTGTATGAATCAGAACCGCAGCATCTGCTCCTACGTGGGTCTGAACCAATGCAACAAATTAGAAATCGCTGCATCTTGAGACAAGTACATCGCACTCGAAACCACCACTGAATGATGCTTTCCTCGACGCAAGTTCCTTGCATCCCTTGCCAACGGTGGTCTTGACAATGATGTCCAACCTCTGCATCACCGCCACTGCGTGTATCAGAAAAAAACGAATTGCTTTAACTGCTGCATCAGTCTTTGTATCGCAAGCCCTGTTGACAGGATCCTCGATGTCGTGCACCAGCATCTCAAACTGCAGCCTCGCCGCATCTCAAAACTGACGCATCGCCCCAGCTGCTCAACACATTTGTGATTCGAACAATCGCAACACTCTACCACCAGGATTTAAGGTACTGTGGGACAGATTTACAAGGCCCTAGCGCCTCCTTGCGGCACATTAGGCAAAAATCACTGCACCATATTTACAAAGTTGCACAATGCATGCATTGCGCCATTTTGCGACCCCTTGTGCCTCATTGTGCCTGCGTCAGGCATTATGAATGCAAAAATGTTGATGCTGTTAGTCTAACGTGCACCATGGTGGACTGTATTGTAAATATGTCGCACACATGGTGTTGTAGGGTGGCGTGGGGGGGCGCAAGAAATCTGGCGCATCAGTACTGATAGGCCAGATTCCTGTAAATCTGGGCCTATGGTTCAGCAGGTCTAACTGGCTCTCCGTAGCTGGCCCACACTCCATCGTGGTCAGCCTAAACTTTTGACTTTGTCCTGGTGCAGTGCGAAAAGATATGCCCGATTGACACTTCTTGCTTCTAAGTGCTGTTCTACAGTCTATTCTTTAAAAATTTATAACTCAAGGTCTACTCATTGGATTTTTTTCATTTTTTACTTGTTTTTATTTATTAAATCAAATGCTATTTTTTCTAGTTTTCTAACTTGGTGTGGGGTCCTTTTTGTGTGGTGTATTTACTGTTTTACTGTTTGAAGTGTTGCATAAATACTTTATACATTGCCTCCAAGTTAAGTCTGACTGCTCTGTGCCAAGCTGCCATAGGGTTGAACACAGGTTAATTTGGGGTTTGCTTGTGCCTTACCCTGGCAAGGATTGTGGTTGCTGCTTCATCAGGGCTCACACCCCAGTCAACCAGTAACCCACTTTCTAACAGGGGGTAAAGATTTTGGAATGTCGATTTCAAAATCCACATATTCACACTACGAATGACACTTGCATTGAAAAAAGGTATGTGAATTCAAGACCCCCCACTGTTTTTTCCATTTTGATAAATAAGGGGCTTGACTGCACTCATGGTATTCCCCAACCAGGGGACACCACTAATTCACAGCACAGTCCTACTGAACATCTCCAAGACACAGTAAGGCGCGCCGAGATACACCTGGTGCAGGGGACTGCACAAACCACACAGAAGTCAGATGGGAGCCCCATGAGAGCTGCTGCACCACCTCTTTAGTGAGAGGTAGAAGAATTACTCATCATCACCTTTTGAAGGCTTGGTGTGAGCTGTGCTTTCAAGTGGCTTGGAATCAGGGGTGACAGCAGCAAACAAAGCAATCATCATTATCGCCATCGGAAAGCTTGCCCTGAGGTGTTCCTTCACTTGGAGCGCCATACGGAATTATATCAACAATAATAGCAATCATCATCAATATCATCATGAATATCATCATCATCGCCGTTAGTAAGCTTGGTGTGAGGTCTACCTTTACTTAGAGCGGCATTTGGAATGATCTTAACAATAATAGCAATCTTCGTTATCATCATCATTATCGCCGTTAGCAAACTTGGTCTGAGGTGTGCCTTCACTTGGATTTTCATTTTGAATGATATCAGCAATAATAGCCTTCATCATCATCACCGTCAGTAAGCTTGGTCTGAGGTGAGCCTTTACTTAGAGTGGCACTTGGAATCATATCAACAACAATAGCAATCATCATCATCATCATCATCATCACCGTTAATACATCTGGTCTGAGGTGTGCCTTTTCTTAGAGTGGCATTTGGAATGATTTTAACAATAATAGCAATCATCATCCTTATTATCATCATTAGCGCCGTTAGCAAGCTTGGTCTGAGGTGTGCCTTCACTTGGATTTTCATTTTGAATGATAGCAACAATATTAGCAATCATCATCATCACCGTCAGTAAGCTTGGTCTGAGGTGAGCCTTTACTTAGAGTGGCATTTGGAATGATATCAACAATAATAACAATCATCATCAATATCATCATCGTCGCCGCCGTTAGTAAGCTTGTCTGAGATGAGCCTTTACTTAGAGTGGCATTTGGAATCATATCAACAGTAATAGCAGTCATCATCATCATCATCGCCCGTTAGTAAGCTTGGAATGTGGGTGTCTTTACTTAGTTCGGCATAGAGATGACATTAACAATAATGTCATCAATTATCATCATCATAACTTTTTGCAAAGGACCCTCTCTCAGCCATCTGGCCTTGGAGCTCTGTAGACAAATATCAGGTGTTGTGATACCCAGCCCGCAGGTACCCAGTGAGTACTCTGACCCTAGCACTTAGGGATACCCTTGCCAAGACTGACCCTGGCTTTTCCCAATAATAAGATTCGCCATTGGCCTTGCTGGATCCTAACAGGAATATTAACTCTTGGGATTTCCTTTTAAAGTTTGATTTTACGAATTCGCCTGGCGCTGCTTCCCTCAAGGTCATTTGAAGAACTTCTGTGTTAAAAAAGTTGAATTCTGGCATTCCATGTGGAAAGCTTTGAGATCCTGTTTGTAAATTTGATTCTGACATTTCTTATAGGAAGATTAACCGTATGACACTCAAATACCCTGGGCTCAGACCTCACATCTACCTCTGCTTTTCATCCCCAGGCCCCTCCCTCCTCACTCAGTGACTCAGGTAGAGGATGTTTGGTTCTCACGGTGCGTACTCCGTCCTTGGATTCAGCGCCCCACAGAGGGGGCAGTAAATGCTATGTAAATACTGCAATACAACACAATGTCCTTTTGAATGAAAAGTTTGGGCTCAGATCCAAGCTCTGAAAAATCTTAATTTTAAAGGGATTAGGGTTAAGTGCTTGTAAACCACGCTCAATAAGAAGCCGCTTAATATAAGGCGGGCTCGAGCAGGCCTCGGTGGCCGGATTAAGTCAAATAATTTCCTGCAGTTAATGGGATCCCTGGTCTTGTAGAAGGCACACCTACCCCCTGTTGTACACACATGGGATGCTGTCCAGGACCTGCCTGTTCGATCAGTGATGCCGCGGTCATTGACATCAGGTGAATTTGGATCCACCCCACAGACCAGTGCTGGGGGGAGGAAGATGACTTGTACTGGAGACACAAGTTCCACCAGAAATCACAACAGTGCCGCTATTTACCAGGAAACTAATTAATGCATAAGTTGAAAGGGGCAATTTGTCTTTTGCCACACAGTCTGGATTCGGATGATTGGTCAGTATTTTAAAGAACAATTGGAGCTCTCTAGTCAGACATTTATTTTTTCATTTATTCACTTTGTGAAGCACACTAAACTGGGAGGCTTCTTGGCGCTACCTTCCCCATAAGAGTACCCTTATAAAAAGAACGGACCTGATACTGGAACGATGGATGATTAGATGGTTTCGGAGGGTGTCAGGATGGAATTCCATAGGGTGAAACCTGGAATGCAAATCGCTGACTCTTCTGCTCCCCTCACCATATAGATTTTCTTAAATGTACACACCACGAGGAGACCTTCAGTGGATGAATGCAATGACAGATAGAAGGAAATACTTAGTGAACCCTCAGTGGAAAGGGGCGGCTGATGCCTTCAGCGAAGAGTAAGAAAAAAAATGACAAATCTACACCCATTAATTCAGACATAAGCTTGGAGTAGCTTTTCACTTTTTTTAGGATTTGTAAAAAATGTCAAGTGTACTCCTGGGAAAAATGCATTAGCTGCAGCTTTCCAGAACTGTCATGCAGATATATTTCAGTATGAGTAAACGTACACGATGCACATTCACGCAAAGAGATTGTTTTAGCAAAGGAGCATTTGCAGATGATAACTTTTTTCCCTCTATGTGAAGCTATTTGACCTCCCAGAGAAAATGTGTCTATGTAGGAACAAAAAAAACGGAATATTTACGAACAGCATCACGTTGAAGTGCACTAAACATATTACGACACATCAATGGTTGTTGTGCATTATTTTAAAATGATACATGGGAGCCCACTCCCAGTGTAAAAACCTGTCTTTAATTTCCTTATTACTGTCAACCTGTGACGCATCTAATCACCTGTAATGAAGAAATGACGTAGCTGCTGAACTGCATTAACTTATTACAGTTGAGTTCTGACCTCACAGTGCCAGCTATGAGAGCAGGCAGCCATTGGGGGAGGGCATGGATCATAATTAATACTGCTGTTTAAAAAAACGAAAAGGAAAACCTGGAAATCCTTTTTCTGCTCTGTTTTTCTTCATGAGCAGTGATAAGCAGAAAGGAGGTAATTTATGGCAGCTTGTTTATTTTTTGTGTACACTTTGGGAAAGGCAGAATTTCTACACATTCTGAGCTGCAGAGTTCTTTGAAATCTCAGAGTTCCATGACCGAGGCACCGAGTTGCTATGTTCATTAAACTTCAAGCTCACTTTAGAAAAATATAAAAACAAAACTTTTCCAAGAGATATCTTATTTGGACTTACCAATGCTACATTTAACATACTTGCACTACTGATGACCTTTATTGAGGATGTGAGGATGCTCCTATTTTGTCACCTGTCTTGGATGAAACTGAAGGCTGGAAGGTCAAAAGGGAATTAGTATATTTTGTATTCTACTTCTACTGTGTATTCTGTTTTTGTCACTTTCTTAAAATTACTATGAAAAATAGAAACACTTTAATCAGCATAAATTTCCATTTACCTTGGTGATTTGTGGGAAAGGATCTCTTACCAAGTATGCAACTGAGCTCCAGATCTGGTTTTCAATAAGTGTTTCTTACTTCCATCCACTGTGTAATGTGTAAGCCCCTCTCAAGTAGTCCTCAACAGACAAATGTATATTTGTCATAGTCTCTGTGGGTCTGGAGTCTATGTGACATAAATATTGGTGCATGTGCTTGTTCGGTGGCATGCCACGGGGTACATGCACATAGGTCTTGGTAATTTATGCGTGGTTTCGTAAGAGTGTGGGACATACTTACAAGAAAGTGGTGCACCATAGATGACGCGCCACTTTTCTTGCGGCCCCCTGCCGGCACCTAACTACACCATGGTAGTGCAGTACTTATGATACGGTGCACCATGGCGGTCATTAGGGCAATAGCATCAGAATTATTGACGCTATTGTGGCGCTTTGCTGCACTAGTGTCAAAAATGTTGACGCTAGTGCAGCAAAGTGCAAGGAGGCCAATAGGTTACTATGGGTGTGTCATTTTAACATCTGCTTTGAGCAATATTTAAGAAAAGGTGGCGCATCAGTGCTCATGCGCCACTTTTTCTGCGTCCCCCTACCGGCACCGAGCGACACCATGGTTGCACCATATTTATAATATGGCGCACCATGGTCGTTAGGACAATACTGTCACATTTTTTTACATTGCCATTTCAGGGAATGGAAATTACCAATATACCATGGTACGGAAGGTTTATGCCTATGGGAGTGGCGAGGATGGCAGTGGCGAGGTTTATGGAGGCTAGTAGCGTCTAAGGAGGTGGTACTGAAGAGTTCCGCAGAGACTAAAGGGACATCCTTGGCGACCAGTGATACTATCTAATGCTTTTGCAAGCAAGCTAGCCATAAAGGGCACCCTCTAAGAGATTATTTAATGCCCGGGAAGGCGGGGGAGACACATATTCAAACAGCAAACATTTCTTCCCCCATGACCCATCTACATTAATACGTGAAATATATCCAACCAAGTCTCTGACCTGAATGTATAGCAAATCAATTTTTTTAGTATAATTCACATTTAGCTTTCATCATGTTTTTAAAAACTTATCTCACTTAATTTATACATCAATTATATTTCTATTTTTCATAAACCACAGTCAGCATTGAATTATTTACACAAACAAGGACTGCAACACAAAATTCAGATAGCTGTGATACATCCATATATATATATATATATATATATATATATATATATATACAACTCACCACTCCACTTAAATCATCATCACTCATTCTCAACTACATTCATCCACACTCATAACGCACACTCTCTCTCAGAAACCCAGAGGACAATTTATATTATGCAATTTTGCTCAACATAAAGACCATTTTTAATTTAGTCTACTGATGATCTATGGTTTCCATGTAATGTTGTAAACGTATGTTTCGGTGGCTTACACATTTTCTTTACCGCCTTCACCAGGACCTACTGAACAATAAGTTGTCTCCCTGTGACCAGGAAACCAAGCAGGATGGATTCTAACTTGGGGGTGCTGGATGTGTATTACCCCAACAACAACATCTGGAGTCCACATTTCTTCCTCCCATAAATATTTAAAGATGCCCCTTTCTCTTAGTCAATTCATAGATACAGTTCCTCAGACTTCTTTATGCATTTGGAATCAAATCACTTCTTTCATCCACAGGATCCTTTCCTTGTTTCATCAGTATCCCCTCAGGCTACTGCGTGCTTCTTAAGAAACATGTTGCGTCCTCACCATCAGTCCTCAATTGCAAACTGCGTCCAGGGTAATGGAGCCTTCAGATGTGAGGTCTTCAAGGAGGACTTTTAAGGGTCCTAGGATCAAGAAAAGTGGATACCTCAGAATGAGGGGTGTCAATGAGTCTAGTAGGTTGTAGATGCAGATGACCTTGGGGACCGGGGTGGCATATCGGGGCACCAGACAGAGAGACAATGTGTAAGCAATCTGTTGAGAGAAGATCATTCTCTCTGAATGGGGTTGATAGAAAGAGGAGCTAATGGTACATTCACACTGTGGCAAGGCCACAGCCTAGTTTACTGGGACGATCGCAGTGCGCTACAGAAGAGGCCTCAGGGATGGCCTTAACAATACCATGGTGGAGGAATCCCTGAGCCAAGTTTCTGGGCAGAAAAGAGCATCAAATTTGGGACGATTATTAAACTCCCAGAGGTTAAACCTGTTCTAAGGTTGGGACCTCACATTGATTGGATGGAAGCTGAAGGATGGAGGGGTGCTATAAGAGGCATGAGCTTTGTTAGAATTGGACAGAGTATGGCATTTAAGTGTCTATGGCACAGCTAGTAGGATATGGAGTCTGCAACTGAAGTAGGCCCCAGAGTATGGAGTCATAGTTCATTACCCGCCAGCTTGAGACTGATTGAGTAAGGAGGCAGCGAAGTATGTGAGGCGGTAGACAGGTTCATGTACACGCGGAGCAGGGGTTCTGGGCGCTAGCTGCGGCCGCCATCTTTAAAGAGCAAGGAAGCAGGTAAGTCATACCTCAGGGGGGCGAGCGGAAAAGCAAGCCCTGACTTCAGGTCCCACTCACAAAACCAGCAAGACGTCAGGCAACAGAAAATGGTCCAAGCAAAACTTACTGGCAACATCAGTACTTAAAACCACAAATGAAGCAAAAGGTAAACGAAGCCAGGCAACCTCTCACAGGGCTACAGGTACTAAAAATACAAATAAAAAAGAGGACAATTAAAATAACAGCGGGGTCCACGAGGGCCAAGCATCCCTTGGCCAGAGGGCTGATACTACAAGGAAATCAAAGGTGCTGACGGTAAGGGTGCGTGGATGAATGAACAATAGACAGCCTGGCAGTCAATCAGCCCCTCTTCAGCTCTTCTGCAGCGGCCATTTTAAGGAGCAAGGAGGCGTGTGAGGTACTACCTCGGTGGGGGGGGGAGGGAGTTACTTTTCTCTAAAGTGCTAATGTACAGTATAGTACTGTATAATAAGTATACCTCTTGCACTTGCACAAAGGTAGAAACATATTTTTATGCTAAATAATATTGTAAATTAATTTCATATGCATGTAAATGTAAAACAAAAGAAAACAATATTATTGCACTGTTAACTTAATTTTGAATAACTTATTTATTTTAAATATATTAATTTAAATTGAAATTATTTTTCTGAACTTTAAATTACAAAATGCATTTTCGCTTAAAGTAAAAAGCATTTTTTAATTATGAATTAAAACATATTAAAAGTGGTGTGTAGAATCAATGTAATTATATTTTATTCAAATGTAATCTTACATGAAATAGTAAAAGTGTTTGATTTTGGGATTTAAAAAAAACATTTTATTATATTTATTTATATTTTTAAGTATTTCAAAAAATTTAATTTCATTTAACAATATTTCCTATGGGTTCTATTTTAAGTCCATACTCCTTTATTTTCTATGCGAGGGTGTTGCCGTATCAGTGGTTGCCATCTGTGGTTGTGGACTTACTACTGTTTCTTTTTGGCAGAGGACCTTACACTTGTAAATTTGGCTTCTCCCCCGTTTTCATGGGGTAGAGAGAAGTAATCTACACTTTTGAGTGACTTTATACTCAGATTTTCTGAACAACCAAAAGTAGTAACATTACTCAAAAGTGTAAGAGTAAACTTACATGTGTATACTACAAGTGGAAGTTACCTTTGTCAATAGCCCCAATTGTACCTAACTGCAGACCCCCAGTTTTCTTTATAGCAGTTGATACTGTGTTACACTTTCTAAGAATTCTCATTCTTCACAAATTAGTCATCCTAGTCCCAGTGAGATATATCCAGGATCAAATGGTTTGGGCACGTGAGGAAGCTAGGAGTAGCACTCAGCATTTCATATTTCCACAACTAACTATTCAGTGTGAAGTTACTGCAGTAGCAACAGCTCGTGGTTTGGAGTCAGTACAGAGAAGGAGCTCCCACAAACATCTCCCTAGCCAGAAGAACTTCTGCATGAAGTAATTTCAGTGACAGCAGCTCATAGTAAGATGTCACTATAACAAGGCCACTGCCAGTGTGCTCTCAGTGCAGTGAGCCCATGTGATGTGACTCCAGCAAGGGTACTTGCAGTGTGACGTTGCTGCAGTGAGTATAGCGTTCACTCTGTAAAGGCAGTGCTTAGAGTGCTTGCACTGTAGAACTCAGTGAGCCATATTTATGGCCTGGATTGCGTTGTTTTTGCACCATGCAACAAGCCTTAATTGGGGTTTATGAAGCCACGCAAGGCCACTTTGCGTGGCCCTTAGTGGCTTCATAAATCTCGAGTAATGTAACTCAGTGCAAGGCACTGCATTCTATTACTCCGCACCAGGGAGACCTTTCCATAGGTGTTGTGTGGGTGGTCCCACGCAACATCCATGGATTTTGATGTGTTCCCAGATTTACACAAAATTGTAAACCTGGAATGCGCCCAAAAGACACTCCTCCGCAGCAGAGACGTAACAAGCAGAAATGTGTTTATTTCTCCTTGTTTTCTATGTGTGCTGCATTTTGAGGCACACATAGAAAGAGGAAAAAACCTTTCAGGGTTGTTTTTGTGCAGGAAGGTGCCCCTTCCTGCACAAAAGCAATCCTGCATGCAATGCAGGCACCCTTGCACCCAGGTGCAAGGGTGCCTGCATTGGCAGTAGGTTGCCAAAAGGGCGCCAGCTCCGGGGTAAAGGACACGAATGCACCATATTGGATAAATACAGTGCATTCCCGCCCTTTCCCTGTCATGCAGGGCAGCACAGTGAGGTGACCTGCTGCCCTGCACCACAAAGCCCATAAATATGGGCCCTAGTGTGCTGTCACGTCTGTAAAGGAGCTCTCAGTGTGCTTTCACTCTACTGTTCCTAGTGTGCTTTCACCACTGTAAAGGAGCTCCTAGTGTGCTGTCACTGTTGTAAGACAGCTCTCAGTGTCCTTGCACTGTAGAACTCCTCGTGTGCTGTCACTACTGTAAAGGAGCTCTCAGTGTGCTTTCACTCTACTGTTCCTAGTGTGCTTTCACCACTGTAAAGGAGCTCTCAGTGTGCTTTCACTGTACAGCTCATCATGTGCTTTCACTGCTGAAGCGGAGCTCTCAGTGTGCTTTTACTGCACAGCTCCTAGTGTGCTGTCACTGTTGTAAGACAGCTCTCAGTGTCCTTGCACTGTAGAACTCCTCGTGTGCTGTCACTACTGTAAAGGCAGCTCTCAGTGTGCTTTCACTGAACAGCTCCTAGTGTGCTTTCACTGCTGTGAAGGCATCTCTCAGTGTGCTTTCACTGTACTGTTCCTAGTGTGCTTTCACTGCTGGAAAGGAGCTTTCAGTGTGCTTTCACTGTACTGTTCCTATTGTGCTGTCACTGCTGTAAAGGAGCTCTCAGTGTGCTTTTACTGTACAGCTCTTAATGTGCTTTCACTGCTGTAAAGGAGCTTTCAGTGTGCTTTCACTGTACTGTTCCTAGTGTGCTGTCACTGCTGTAAAGGAGCTCTCAGTGTGCTTTTACTGTACAGCTCTTAATGTGCTTTCACTGCTGTAAAGGAGCTTTCAGTGTGCTTTCACTGTACTGTTCCTAGTGTGCTGTCACTGCTGTAAAGGAGCTCTCAGTGTCCTTGCACTGTAGAACTCCTCGTGTGCTGTCACTACTGTAAAGGAGCTCTCAGTGTGCTTTCACTCTACTGTTCCTAGTGTGCTTTCACCACTGTAAAGGAGCTCTCAGTGTGCTTTCACTGTACAGCTCATCATGTGCTTTCACTGCTGAAGCGGAGCTCTCAGTGTGCTTTTACTGCACAGCTCCTAGTGTGCTGTCACTGTTGTAAGACAGCTCTCAGTGTCCTTGCACTGTAGAACTCCTCGTGTGCTGTCACTACTGTAAAGGCAGCTCTCAGTGTGCTTTCACTGAACAGCTCCTAGTGTGCTTTCACTGCTGTGAAGGCATCTCTCAGTGTGCTTTCACTGTACTGTTCCTAGTGTGCTTTCACTGCTGGAAAGGAGCTTTCAGTGTGCTTTCACTGTACTGTTCCTATTGTGCTTTCACGGCTGTAAAGGCAGCTCTCAGTGTGCTTTTACTGTACAGCTCTTAATGTGCTTTCACTGCTGTAAAGGAGCTTTCAGTGTGCTTTTACTGTACTGTTCCTAGTGTGCTTTCACTGCTGCGAAGGTAGCTCTCAGTGTGCTTTCACTGTACAGCTCATAGTGTGCCGTCACTGCTCAAGGTGGTGTGACTGCAGTGAGTATAAGTGCAGAGTGATATGCCTGCAATAAGTGCATCTCCGGGTGCTGCAATGGAAGCCAACATATGTGCTGATAGAGCATGAAGGCAGCTCCCAGTGTGTTGCGACTTGCAGTGTGGGATTGCTGCAATAAGTACATGTCCTGGTGGGCAAACATTGCTGTAAAGGCAGCTCTCTGTCTTCTGACAGTGTCTTCACTAGTGTAAGGCTAGCTCCAGATGTGATGATGGCACAGTAAGGGACGCGCTCAGTGTGCTGACAGTGACGTCACTGGTGTAAGGGTAGCTCCAGATGTGATGATGGTACAGTAAGGGACGCGCTCAGTGTGCTGACAGTATCTTCACTAGTGTAAGGCTAGCTCCAGATGTGATGATGGCACAGTAAGGGACGCGCTCAGTGTGCTGACAGTGACGTCACTGGTGTAAGGCTAGCTCCAGATGTGATGATGGTACAGTAAGGGACGCGCTCAGTGTGCTGACAGTATCTTCACTGGTGTAAGGCTAGCTCCAGATGTGATGATGGTACAGTAAGGGATGCGCTCAGTGTGCTGACAGTGACGTCACTGGTGTAAGGGTAGCTCGAGATGTGATGATGGTACAGTCAGGGACGCTTTCAGTGTGCTGACAGTGACTTCACTGGTGTAAGGGTAGCTCCAGATGTGATGATGGCACAGTAAGGGACGCGCTCAGTGTGCTGACAGTGACGTCACTGGTGTAAGGGTAGCTCCAGATGTGATGATGGTACAGTAAGGGATGCGCTCAGTGTGCTGACAGTGACGTCACTGGTGTAAGGGTAGCTCGAGATGTGATGATGGTACAGTCAGGGACGCTTTCAGTGTGCTGACAGTGACTTCACTGGTGTAAGTGTAGCTCCAGATGTGATGATGGTATAGCTCCAGATGTGATGATGGTACAGTAATGGTAGCTCTCAGTCTGCTGACAGTGACTTCACTGGTGTAACTGTAGCTCCAGATGTGATGATGGTACAGTAAGCGCAGCTACCAGTCTGCTGACAGTGACGTCACTGGTATAAGGGTAGCTCCAGGTGTGATGATGGTACAGTAAGGGACGCGCTCAGTGTGCTGACAGTGACGTCACTGGTGTAAGTGTAGCTCCAGATGTGATGATGGCACAATAAGGGATGCGCTCAGTGTGCTGACAGTATCTTCACTGGTGTAAGGGTAGCTCCAGATGTGATGATGGTACAGTAAGGTACGTGCTCAGTGTGCTGACAGTGACGTCACTGGTGTAAGGGTAGCTCCAGATGTGATGATGGTACAGTAAGGGCCGTGCTCAGTGTGCTGACAGGGACGTCACTGGTGTAAGGGTAGCTCCAGATGTGATGATGGTACAGTAAGGGCCGTGCTCAGTGTGCTGACAGTATCTTCACTGGTGTAGGGGTAGCTCCAGATGTGATGATGGTACAGTAAGATACATGCTCAGTGTGCTGACAGTGACGTCACTGGTGTAAGGGTAGCTCCAGATGTGATAATGGTACAGTAAGGGACGCGCAATGACGTCACTGGTGTAAGGGTAGCTCCAGATGTGGTAATGGTACAGTAAGGGACGCGCTCAGTGTGCTGACAGTGATGTCACTGGTGTAAGGGTAGCTCCAGATGTGATGATGGTACAGTAAGGGACGCGCTCAGTGTGCTGACAGTATCTTCACTGGTGTAAGGGTAGCTCCAGATGTGATGATGGTACAGTAAGGGACGCGCTCAGTGTGCTGACAGTGACGTCACTGGTGTAAGGGTAGCTCCAGATGTGATGATGGTACAGTAAGGGACGCGCTCAGTCTGCTGACAGTGACGTCACTGGTTTAAGGGTAGCTCCAGATGTGATGATGGTACAGTAAGATACATGCTCAGTGTGCTGACAGTGACGTCACTGGTGTAAGGGTAGCTCCAGATGTGATGATGGCACAGTAAGAGACGCGCTCAGTGTGCTGACAGTGACGTCACTGGTGTAAGGGTAGCTCCAGATGTGATGATGGCACAGTAAGGGACGCGCTCAGTGTGCTGACAGTATCTTCACTGGTGTAAGGGTAGCTCCAGATGTGATGATGGCACAGTAAGGGACGCGCTCAGTGTGCTGACAGTGACGTCACTGGTGTAAGGGTAGCGCCAGATGTGATGATGGCACAGTAAGGGACCCGCTCAGTGTGCTGACAGTGACGTCACTGGTGTTAGGGTAGCTCCAGATGTGTGGATGATACAGTAAGGGTAGCTCTCGGTCTGCTGACAGTGATGTCACTGGTTCAAGTTAGCTCCAGATGTGATGATGGCACAGTAAGGGACGCGCTCAGTGTGCTGACAGTGACGTCACTGGTGTAAGGGTAGCGCCAGATGTGATGATGGCACAGTAAGGGACGCGCTCAGTGTGCTGACAGTGTCGTCACTGGTGTAAGGGTAGCTCCAGATGTAATGATGGCACAGTAAGGGACGCGTTCAGTGTGCTGACAGTGACGTCACTGGTGTAAGGGTAGCTCCAGATGTGTGCATGATACAGTAAGGGCCGTGCTCAGTGTGCTGACAGTGACGTCACTGGTGTAAGGGTAGCTCCAGATGTGATGATGGTACAGTAAGATACATGCTCAGTGTGCTGACAGTGACGTCACTGGTGTAAGGGTAGCTCCAGATGTGATGATGGTACAGTAAGGGACGCGCTCAGTGTGCTGACAGTATCTTCACTGGTGTAAGGGTAGCTCCAGATGTGATGATGGTACAGTAAGATACATGCTCAGTGTGCTGACAGTGACGTCACTGGTGTAAGGGTAGCTCCAGATGTGATAATGGTACAGTAAGGAACGCGCAATGACGTCACTGGTGTAAGGGTAGCTCCAGATGTGATAATGGTACAGTAAGGGACGCGCTCAGTGTGCTGACAGTGACGTCACTGGTGTAAGGGTAGCTCCAGATGTGATGATGGTACAGTAAGGGACGCGCTCAGTGTGCTGACAGTATCTTCACTGGTGTAAGGGTAGCTCCAGATGTGATGATGGTACAGTAAGGGACGCGCTCAGTGTGCTGACAGTGACGTCACTGGTTTAAGGGTAGCTCCAGATGTGATGATGGTACAGTAAGATACATGCTCAGTGTGCTGACAGTGACGTCACTGGTGTAAGGGTAGCTCCAGATGTGATGATGGCACAGTAAGGGACGCGCTCAGTGTGCTGACAGTATCTTCACTGGTGTAAGGGTAGCTCCAGATGTGATGATGGCACAGAAAGGGACGCGCTCAGTGTGCTGACAGTGACGTCACTGGTGTAAGGGTAGCGCCAGATGTGATGATGGCACAGTAAGGGTAGATCTCGGTCTGCTGACAGTGATGTCACTGGTTCAGGTTAGCTCCAGATGTAATGATGGCACAGTAAGGGACGCGCTCAGTGTGCTGACAGTGACGTCACTGGTGTAAGGGTAGCTCCAGATGTGTGCATGATACAGTAAGGGCCGTGCTCAGTGTGCTGACAGTGACGTCACTGGTGTAAGGGTAGCTCCAGATGTGATGATGGTACAGTAAGATACATGCTCAGTGTGCTGACAGTGACGTCACTGGTGCAAGTGTAGCTCCAGATGTGTGCATGATACAGTAAGGGCAGCTCTCAGTGAACCTGCACTCCAGTGAGGACAGAGCCTGCTATGATGTCACCATAGTAAGGGGATCTCTCAGTGTTCTTTCCATGTAATGAGGAACATTGGGGATGGCCACTGAGTACATGTGAGTGTGTGTGGGCACATCTGGGTATTATGAGTGTGCATATTAGTGCACATGTAACATGAACCTATTACAAAAAAGAACACACATACTTGCAGCAAGCGGGGACTTACTGGCGGTCCCCACGCTTTCTGCTGATATGGGCAGCATGTCTGAACACCACAGGTTTGCAAGTTCAGCAGCGCCTACACTTTCTGTGCTGCATTACATGTGAGGTGGGGCTAACCAACTGACACGTGGTCTGGGTGACGCCTCACGCACGCGCTTCTTGTGCTGCACGTGCGGCCAATGTGGTGCAGCTCGAGGCACATCCTTGCCACCAGGGTCTGCGCCGCAAGAGGCCCATCACGGCCGCGGCCGCTTCACCCCCCGCTTCCATGCCAAAGCGAATCTCTCTGCGTTCTGCGGGTGATGAAATGAGGCTGTTGCGCCCCCACAAATCCACGGCAATTACGTTCCGTAAATGTTGTGACTGTTTTCAAATGTTGGAATTGAAAGTTCTCACTCCATCTTCCAGGGACAGCTTCTCTGAAAAGATGCTCAGCTCGTATTTCTAAAGTTTTCAACCCTCCAGTGAGCAATAGGCCTAAATGAAAACCTTTCTGGTGCTTCAGATCTTGTGGGTGGTTTATGATAATGGCTGTGTGTGAAACGAGAGGACATATTCAAGGAACAGGGCCTGGCCTTCAGCCAAACCCTGCACTGAGTGCCCAACCTCAGCAGCAGCTTTATTGAATTGGGTTTTACATTTATTTTGAAAAAAGATTATTTTCTCTTGTGAGTAAACACATTAACTTCCCTTCAACAATGTTATTTCAGTGACTAGTTTAGGATTTTTAACCTTAGTGCCTGGACAAAGGCAGAAACCACTGCGCATGGGCTGTAGGCGTGGGCTGCAGCCTCTGGTATGAGGATGTGGCCTTTGGTTGTGCTGGTTGTGCAGCCACTGTCTGCCAAAGCCCTGCATACACAGGCATATATTTACCCGAAAGTGGAGCAGTGCATTGCTGCAAGTCACTTTGCTGCACTGCGTAACTTTGGAAGGGCAGGAACATGCAGTGTTTAAGGACCACGGCGCATTCTTGTCCTTTCTTCTGCACTGGCGCACAATGGGCTGCCTTGCGCCAACGCAAGCACCCTACCAGCATGGTGCCTGTGTTGCTCGCAGGATTGTTGCATGCAGGATTGTTTTTGTGCAGGAAGGGGTAAGTTCCTGCACAAAAATAACCCTGGGAGGCGTTTTCCTCATTCTATGTGTGCTGCAGAATGCAGCAGACATAGAAACAGGAAGAAACGAGGAGAAATAGATGTATTTTTCCTCGTTACGCCTATCCTGGTGAAATATTTTGGCGCATCCCCAGGTTTAACAAGTTCTTTTACATCTGTGATGCATCAAAATCCATGGGAGTTGTGTGGGAACATCCATGCAATGCCCCTGAAGCCCCCTTCCGAGGGCAAAGTAAGACAATGCAGAGATTTGCTCTGCATTGACTTGCTCCAGATGTTTGAAGTCATTCAAAGCCACGCAACGCAGTTTTGCGTGGCTTAAAAAATCTGACTTAGAGGTCTGCATCACACATGTACTACGTTGAGTGATGCAAGCATGATGCAAAGCTCTAATAAATATGCCCAACAGTCTTCTGCCATGTGTTAGAAGCTGTTGATGCAGGGAGAGCTTCCATGCATGCCCTGGGCTGGTGCCTTATTTGTAAAAGAAAAAAGAAAATAAGTGTAGGTGACCAACATTTTTCTTTAGGGGCCACTGCCCCATTCCTCAACTTGTGCCACCCACTTGCACCATGGGTACTGCCGACAGCTTGCATGGCCACCGCACTAGGCTGTTTTACAGGGAGTGAAGCGAGAGAGTCCAGATTCACCACAAGGGGCAAAGGCGGGAATCTACACTTCAAAAAAGTTGTGTCAAATGGTGAAGTTTACAGCACGATTTTCACAGGGGCAGTTCCTTCACAATGGCGAAGGAGCATTGCCCAACTGACTGAGCCAGCAGCTGAAAAATAAAACAATATTTTACTTTCATTTTATTTTTCAGCCGCTGGCTCAGTCAGCATGTGCAGGGAGGGGTGAGGCTGGGAGGGTGCGGGGGGAAGAGAAGTGGAGTGCACTGAGGCCCATATTTATACTTTTTTAGCTCCGCATTTGCGTCATTTTTTGATGCAAAAGCGGCGCAAACTTACAAAATACTATTGTATTTTGTAAGTTTGCGGCGCTTTTGCGTCAAGAAGCGGCGCAAATGCGTGGATAAAAAAGTATAAATATGGGCCTAAGTGTGCATGTCAGTTTGGCCGGCAGTCTTAGGCCTGCCAAACTGGCATGTACACTTAGGTTTCTCCAACCCAGGGAAAGTTGTTATTGACAGACAGTTTTGCTGATGCTGGCGTTTACTTCTTAGCCTCCTGAGAAGATTGTCATCCAAAAAACAGGCAGACCTCTGCTGTTGCATTCAGGGATGGGATCAAGGCAAATCTCTTTGATTGGGCCAAGCAGAGAGTTACAACAATTATGCTCTCAGGTCTAGGCATAGGGTTTTTGTAGGAATCTCTAGACTAGAAACTCACAAACATGGTGGGGTTGTTTATCTCCTTCACTTTGACTGTAATGTTGGTTACCTTGCTCTGTTTCATCTTCCTAATTATTGCAGGACATGCTTTTTATACCAGAATGCGATTGCTTCAATAAACGCATTGAAATCTATTTCACATCTTGTGTCTCGCCTTAGCATGCGTGAGTATTTGAGCGACTGGGTACGATCAGTTTCCATGACTTCCCTGAGGAGTCAGAGTGTCATGTCGAGGTTGCTGTAATCACCTTTTACCCCGACAGGTTTGGCAGTTTGGGTGGGGCACTGTGAGCTAGCCAGGAGTTAGGCCGACTGCTACCAAGTGGCATGGGTTGTACTCAGTCCCCCACGCTCGGTGGCGCTGGCGTCTGAAACACACAGTCCTTTTACGAAAGTGGGAAGCACATAACAATGTATCAAGGACCGGTACTAATTTAACAAATCTCCTGAGTAGTTCTCTCTCGCATGCCAAGGCTGCCCTACTTACCGTGGAGTTTGAGAAAATGCTCCTCAGCTATATGGGTAGCACCTATTAGTCTGTAGGTTGTTCAAGCTTGAACCTTAAAAGGATACCCCATTTGGTGTTTCTTCTCTGAATTCAAACTCAGAATGGCACAACCAGTAGTAATCCCAGTAAATTGTAGAGTTGCTGTCACACAACATTTACTTGCTAATGGGCTACCTAATGGAGGTGGAGATACTAGGTTTGTGGTTGAAACAGAGACATTCTATTCTTGGGTCAATTTTCCTGCAGTAGATGCTAATACAACTACATTTAATACAAACACAGTAGTAAACACTCCACAACAATACAGAGTATACAGTTATTAAGAACCTTCATCTTATCAAGAACACCAACATTGGTTTCAAGGCACCTTTCCACACGTAGTTGCACATGTTAGTGAGTAGTGAAGGACCAACATGGCCAGTATTGGCTACATACACCATATCCAGATGTACAATATCTACAAGAAGTGGATTTATGCCCTTTATATAATAATTTAGTGAGAGTGTACCGACGCTTAACGCAATTTGTAATGTGAATATTAAATACAGCGCCAGCGAGGGCTGCTACAGCTGTCCAACAATTGGCTACACTGGGGATAAACCCGGTAACTATTTGTTAGAAATGGGATCTTTGGTTGGCAATCAGGTCATCCTCTGTCCAAGCCAGGACCCTAACTCCAGTCAGGTTAAAGGAGAATCACCTTCAGCTAACCCCCGCTCACCCCCTTGGTAGCTTGGCCCAAGCAAGCAGGCTTAACTTCAGAAGCAATGTGTAAAGTATTTGTATCAACACACACAATAAGTCAGTGAAAACCCACAAAATGACACAACACAGGTTTAGAAAAATAGCCAATATTTATCTAAACAAAACCAGACCAAAACGACAAAAATCCAGCATACACAAGTCAAGTTATGAATTTTTAAAGAATAAGAGTCTTAAATCCTTGAGAAAACAATGCTAACACTGTTAGCATGAAATGTACCTGGGTAGCGTCAAAATAACACCGCACGGGCGAGTGTGCGTCGGAAAAGGCCAGCGATGCGTTGATTTCTCACTCGCAAGCGAGACCGCATGTCATTCTTTCCCCCGGTCAGGTCGGCTTGCGTAGTTTCTTCTCTCTCACAGGAGAGCGATGCGTTGATCGGGTCAGGGCAGGATTTACGTCATTTTTCCGTGCCCAGTGATGTTGCGTCGAAAATCCAGCCGCATGGTATCAGAAAACAGCGCTGTGTGGGTTGCAACGTTATCAGCCTACGTCTACGGGTGTTGTGCATCGTTTCTCCAGCCGCATGGGTCAATCTTCGAGCCGCGATGCAGGTGGAGCGTAGATTTCAGCCACGAAGCCAGCGGCGCCTCGTTTCTCAGCCACGTCTCGGAAGGCGCGCCAAATATTTTCCCACATGGCGTTCTGTGCATGGATTTTCAGTCTTGGTCTGCCAGCTTCACCTTTCAGGGACCCAGGAACTGGATAGGGCACCATCTGCCAGGGCAGGAGTCTCAGCACAGAGTCCAGGCACTGGCAGGGGAAGTCTTTGATGGCCCTGAGACTTCAACAACAGGAGGCAAGCTCAGGACAAGCCCTTGGAGATTTCTTCAGAAGCAGGAATGCACAACAAAGTCCAGTCTTTGTCCTCTTGCACATGCAGAAGCAGCAACTGCAGGCTAGCTCCACAAAGCACAGTCACAGGCAGGGCAGCACTTCTCCTCAGCTCTTTAGCTCTTGTCCAGGCAGAGGTTCCTCTTGATTTCCAGAAGTGATCTAATTTTCCAGGGGTTTGGGTGCTCTTTTTATACCCATTTCTGCCTTTGAAGTAGGCCTACTTCAAGGGGGAGTCTGTCTTGTTTGTGAAATTCTTTCTTGTCCAGGCCAGGCCCCTGTAATACACCAGGAGGTCGGAGACTGCATTGTGAGAGGGCAGGCACAGCCCAGCTAGGTGTGAATGCCCACTCTTCTCTTCCCCTCTAGCACAGATGGCTCATCAGGATATGCAGGGTACACCCCAGCCCCCTTTGTGTCACTGTGTAGAGAGAGGTGCAAACAGCCCATCTGTCAAACTAACCCAGACAGGGAATCCACAAACAGGCAGAGTCACAGAATGGTTTAAGCAAGAAAATGCTTACTTTCTAAAAGTGCCATTTTCAAAAACACAATCTCAAACCCAACTTCACTAAAAGATGTATTTTTACACATGTCTATCTGCTCCCAAAGGGAATCTACGCTTTAATCATATTTAAAGGCAGCCCCCATGTTAACCTATGAGAGCGATAGGCCTTGTAAGAGTGAAAACCGAATTTGGCAGTGTCTCACTGTCAGGACATATAAAACACATTAGTATATGTCCTCCCTTAAACATACACTGCACCCTGCCCATGGGGCTACCTGCGGCCTAACTTAGGGTGTCTTACATGTAAGAAAAGGGAAGGTTTAGGCTTAGCAAGTGGGTAAACTTGCCAAGTCCAATTAGCAGTTTAAAACTGCACACACAGACACTGCAGTGGCAGGTCTGAGACATGATTACAGGGCTACTAATGTGGGTGGCACAACCAGTGCTGCAGGTCCACTAGTAGCATTTGATTTACAGGCCCTGGGCACCTCTAGTGCACTTTACTAGGGACTTACCAGTAAATCAAATATGCCAATCATGAATAAACCAATCAACAATACAATTTACACGGAGAGCAAATGCACTTTAGCACTGGTTAGCAGTGGTAAAGTGCTCAGAGTTCAAAAGCCAAAAAAACAGGTCAGAAAAAATAGGAGGCAGGAGGCAAAAAGATTGGAGATGACCCTGCAAAAGGAAAAAAGTCCAACACTATTAATTCAATTATGGGTAAAATTCCCGCCAGATGTGAAGAAATGCCGTTGTGTATTGCACAAAAACAAATCAGCTGGAAGCAGTTTTACTGCAGTAAATACCGTAACACATGGTACACCATCTCTTTTGGTTCTCTTGGAGGAGTCGTAGGACTCTTGTCATTGGGACAAGCACCACCACTTGTGTGTGACTGAGTCAATCCCACACCATTTGGTAGCTGTCGGCCTAACCCTTTTGGCTAGCTAGCTGCACCTCTCCCAAACTAAGAAAGTAAAGGTGATTTGTGGCAGCCTGATGCATGACACTATATAACTCCTCAGGGAAGTCATGGTTGGTAGATTTTACTCCTTTCTCACGTACACATAGGCAGACAAAGAAATGCAAGACAGTTTACAATGCATTTATTGAGAAGATTGCAATCTATGATAAAATATATGGAATGTGATTATTAGGAAGATGTGACATAGCACAATCAGGATTGTTACCATAAGTGAAAAGAAAATAAACAACCCCAGCATATTGGAATAAACATGTTTCTAAAGAATCCCAACCACATGTCCAGCTTGTAAGCTAGAGCTTAGCGGTGATAGCCCTAATTTGCCCGTACGTAGGAGCATATTTACAAGAAAGTGGCACATTGGTCCCCATGCGCCACTTTTCTTCCCTTGCCCCTGCCACACCGAACGATACCATGGTTGCACCATATTTACAATACGTCGCACCATGGCGGTCGTTAGGACAATAGCGTCAACATTTTTTACACTATTGTGGCACTTGCTGCACTAGCGTCAAAAATGTTGATGCTAGAGCAGCAAAGCATAGGGAGGCCCCTTGATTAAAATGGGTGCGTCATTTTAACGTCTGCTCTGAGCAGGCGTTAAAAATGATGCCACAAATGGTGCAGTGAAATGTTGTAAATTTGACTGTGCAATTTTTTCGGGCCTCCCACTTTGTAAATATGGTGTGGGAGAAAGGCCTCCTTACCGTAAAAAATATGATGCTAGGGCGGCGCAAGGTGGTGCTAGGGTCTTGTAAATATACCCCTTAGTCCATCCATGGAAGGGACACACACCACGTTACCTGAAACAGGGGTCTGCCCACCATCTCCTCTGTTGGCTGTAGAAACAGAGCTGAGATCAGAAAAGTAGCAGTGAGATGGCATACAGCATGGATGGATCACCTGGCTGGAATGACCTCTCTAACCTTCTTTGGCCTGTGTGAGCTTTTTATAATACAACACGATGGCGCTCTGAGAGACAGGCCTGATGCATTCATGTGTCTAAGTTTCGGGCTGTCTGCACACTCTTGTGGTAGCAATACTAGATAGATTATCATGTATTTCCCTGATTAGCCTTGGGCAGAGGTACACAGTGAAATGTTATGCATTGAAAGTAATAACAATGCTTTCACAGAATAACAGCTGATTAGAGAAAATAAAACATCTCCACTAAAAGCAGGCTGTGCTAAAATGAATTAAAATGAATAAATGGAAATAGAACATGTAACTAGGTAAAAGGGCACAGGCTGCAGGCCTAAGCTCATATACGTGTGCCCAAGCTAGGTCCTAAAATGAACCAATGACAGAGGTATTAAAACAAATTCAAAGTGAGCACCGTGCGGGCCCCTGCTCTGGATTTGGGACTAAAACTAATGGGTAATTTTGCCACGGTATCCTCAATAATTTTAAGAAATATTAAAGGGGAAGCAGCAGCAGTACACAAACAGTTTACACAAGTTCCTCAAATAGATCAGGAGGGAGCTACCAAAATAATCTCAGAGACTTGTACAATACTAGTATAGGTCGGGATAATTTGGTGGCCATACCAAACAAACCACAAGTTAAAGGTAATTCTGAAAAGGATAATAGCAAGAAAGCAGAAGAGTCTTCTAAAAAACGCTGGAAACAATGAGGAGAATCTCTACATTCAGAGGCCTCGAGAAACGCTATAATTTAAGAAATCGTGATAATTTGAAAGAACCTGACAGGTATCAATATACTGATACACTCCCTTCTCGTTCCTTTCAGAACTCATCTGACAAATGGACCGAGAGAGGTCGGTGGTCAGAACGTAGAAAAGAGGAGTAGGTGAAATCAAAGAAGGACTCAGAATGCTCATCTGGCATAATAATGAAAAAGGGAAACTTCCACATCAAAAAACACAGTTCAAAAAGAAGGTGGTTGTGGGGATTTTGGCTAAGTATGCCACACATATTGAGGACATAACTGAAGAACAGGATGTGGGCTAGACCGCGCGGCAGAGGCCACAATAGTTCACCAGAATCTTCAAGAGTTTCTGGATGTGAGAGCAACTAACAACTACATTGAAGTCGAAACCCCAGACAGGCCCCTCCAAATTGTGTTTATAAGCTGAATATTCAAATTGAGGGTGACATAATGCACACTATTAAAGTCGTTTTCTGGGAAAGATTAATGTTCAGCTATGACATTCTCCAAGCAGAAAAGGATTGGCTGCCAGAGTTTGTCATAACACTCCCACAAGGGGAAGATGTAATTTTGCCATCTTTTCCAGTCCTAGTTCCAGATCTAGAAAAAGACGCCTATATTGCATATTGGGTATGGCACGGGCTACCGTACTGTACCACAACCATGTGGGCTGGGATAGGAACTCCCCCTACCACGTTGTACCTGTATGGCTGAGCCCACAAGTACAACCACAGTACCCTATAAAACATGATGCAAAAAACCCTGCAAAGGAAATTGTCTCACAACTTGAATAGCAGGGAGTGAGTGAACCACATGTCTCCCCAATGAACAACCATTTGTTTCCCGTAGCTAAGCTGGACCATTCATATCAAATAGTCTTTGATTACAGACATTTAAACAGCCACACACGCTCATTTGCAATACAAAACTCACATAGCACTGCCTTAGTGAACAACGTTGTCCAAAAAAAAATTACAAAACAACCTTGGATATTTCCAATGTTTTCTTTTCTGTCAAAATATAGCGCCTACAAGCAGGGATCTAACCGCTTAGTCCACGCTCAGCTATCAACACTGATTTTAGCGACTCCCCTAAGAGTATAAGAACAGTTCAGGATTGTTCTCAGTTTGTGTAAAATCAATATTACACGGTATTGATCCTGAGATGCTGTCCTATGAAGATGACATTTATCTGAAGGATGACGACCTCAATACACATTTGTCCAGGGTGGATCACACTGTATTGTGATTTGTCGAACAAGACTACAAAATTAATCACAAGAAAACAAAAATTGCATTTCTTAGTGTCCTGTTCTTGGGATAAGAGCTTTCAAATGAGGGGAAAAGTCTTTCACCATACTTCATACAGACGTGTGCAGAATTACAACCACCAAATACCATCAAACATTCTTGTTAGGGTTCTTTGGCAGAAAATGCACACCAGATTATGCACAACACACAAAACCAATTTATAAACTAATACCTCCAGACTTTTCAAGCAAGCATTGGACACCACAACATACACAAATGTTGAGATCATTACAAACATGCTTGAAGCAAAACACTTACATAAATGTGAAAACAAAACAAATTTGGTCACCTGGATAAATCTGGGTGCCACTGGATTTACTTATGTCACGTTCAATGAAGTTGACACAGTACCAGTTGCATACAAATCACACAAATCTCACTTATACTCAAATGCAGAAATGCATTTTTCCTTCACCTCGAAAATACTGACTGCAGTACAGATGGCTGTCATTGAGGAGAGGCCATTACCCCAGTCCCAGCTATTGAGGCTGTTACCAAAGCCAGCGTTCCAAACAGAAAAGCACTGCATCCATAATAGATACAATGGGCCACCTCCTAGACCGCCACTAATAAAACATAAATTGCTCTGGGGTAAGGTGGCTTAGCTCAAAGACAGACTGCTATGGATGGGCTCATGTAATACATACATTGGGCCATCAACCTGTTGGAATACATGTTGTAGGGAATTCATTGGCTGATGAAGCGGCCAAGTCTGCAGTTGTTAGAGCAAATGTTGCTGCTATAACTCATTCCCATACGAGGGTGGATGATGACATTTTGGCTGCTGAAAAACACTCTGGCTCATGGCATGCCCCTGCCAAAAGCATACCCAAGAAAATAATCCTACCACTTGAGTGCCCAAAACATTCCTTATATTACAAAACCATGGTTGGGTGATTGTGTGATCCCCAACCAAGATTGTAGGCTAGAACTCATTAAGGCAGCACATGAGGGTGTTGCCTCTGCCCACGCTGGTGTGGCAGCTACCATTTCACTTTAAAAAAAACCCACTATTGATAGCATGATCTTTACAAGCAGACTAAACAGAATGTCCTTAGTGGTGACATCTGCCAACAAATAAAAGGTTCCACAATCAAGCGCCCACTGCAGACACCACTCTTAGTGGCCAACAAGCCTATGCAGTGTGTGTACCTGGACCACTGTGGTCCTTTAAATTTGGATGGTTCATACAAAGACATTCTACTTGCAGTAGATTCTTGCTTCAGATTCCTTTGGGTGTGGCCATAACGATCAGCTGACGCTCACACTTTTAATAAAGATTTGCAAGTCTTCATTGGGACATTGGCAGTTGCTGCATTCCATTTGGACCAGTACCCTGCCTTTGCCTCTAGGAATTACAGAGACAACATGGGAACGTTGGGTGTAGCAGTGCATTATTCTTTTCCATATCATCCCAAGGGAAATTCAATAGTGGAAAGGAAAAACCGAGACTTAAGGAAATTCTTAAAAGCTAAAGTATTAGGTTCAGGCCATAGTTGGATCCATCACCAATATGGGGTCTAGAGAGCATTAAATCATCGGCCTAGAAGATGTTTGGGAGGACGTGCCCCATATGAAGTTCTGTTTGGGATCCCTATGTATAACCCAGGTCTTGACGGCCCTGGCGCAGTAGCGGCAGAAACCTCCTTTGACATAAATGAATGTGTCACAGTCCTACAGAAATTACAACAGTTCCGAGATGAACGTTCCACTACGCATGCCGCCACTTTGGGAATGAGGGATTCAACAACTTCCACCGGCTGGATTCCACAATTTAGGGATCTGGTTTGCGAGAATATTCCTTTGAAGTAGGAGTTTGGCCCATCTTACAGAGCACAGGTCCCTGTTATAGGGATATGGGGCAGCAGACCAGTGATCCTACCACTGCTGCCTGACTCTAAAGACAAAATGGCATCATGTGGCCGATCCTGCGCAGTAGACCAGGAGGATTCATGAGTAGTTCCCTTAACCCTCTCACTACCTTACATACCTCATCAAGCATTAAACAATGCTGAAATTGTTTCCTCTAGGTTGGGGAGGGCGGAGAATTAACTTTTGTTGATTCCAGTGACCGCTACAAGTAAAAGAATTATCCAAAATGTTAATGTGAAATTCACTAATGCAACGCAAAACAACGTGATTGTTTATGATGAACCACCTTTGGATACATCTACCAGTTCTCTTTTGCCTGCACCAGCTCCAGTTTCTGCACAGACTGCTTCTGGTTATTTTGCCAACATAGACGACTTAAACACACTTATTTGATTTGTCCATGGTATTGCCTGTGGATTATATTGGCATTGCTTGCTTTTTTCCTAAGGATTTGATTTGTGATTGTTTTCTTTTTTCTTATACATGGCCATTATCTTCCTGAATGCTCTGCAGTTGAACTGGTGGATGAGGGTCTAAAGCTTTACCTGCCTTTCCACAAAGTGTGAAGAGACTGCTGTTCCAGTCCTGATGGGATTGTTTGGGATGAAGTTCCATATGCTATATTTTGTCCTACTGAACGTGAACATATATATACATGAAGTCTTCAAATTATGGCAAAATGATCTGTTACCATCATTATGAACACCATTACCTGCACAGAGCTAGTAACCCATGTATAGTTTTTAATTAGACACAATGGGAACATTGTCTATCTCCACCAGTGGGGAGTTCTAAAACGTATGTAGACAAATTCACACATTTTTCTGGGCATGATACTACCAACCCTGAGTCATATTGTTTCAAATTACCAACAGTAAAAACAAGAAAAAATCTGCTTAGAGACACTAAAAATAATTATTCAAATTTATTTGCTTCCCAGTTGGCCATACAAGGCTATGAATATTAGAAAAAATCAACTGATCTGAAAACAGTTTGGGGAACGAAAGCTTGGCAAGTACAAGTCATGGATACCTTATTCAAAGCATGTTTTATTTAATTCAAATTATTTTCCTGAACAAAACTATTCAGCAAACAACTTGCCTTTGCTTATCAAAAGTTAAAGGAATGAAGGTGTCTAGCATTTCCTCAATAGCAAAATTTCAGATTTGGCAAAATGTTGTGAATTTTGTAGATGACCAGCTCAATGGTAAGGTTAAAAAAGGTACATTCAATTCAACACTTTCAGGTCCCAACAGGTGATATTGTGGCTAGTGGACACAAGTGGTTTTCATGCACATTTTATTAACTCTCCATAGGGTTTTAAAGTAAGCAGACAGGACCCTTGTTACATCACCACACAACACACAGGTATAGTCACCACATATAGCATGGGGAAATTATGTCAGCAATTGTTGCAACACTCCACATTGACAGCTGTTAAAGAACATCTCTCTCTACTCTCTGAGGACACAGATTCGCATGATCTCTTGCTAGGTACTAGAAAACCACGCTCTAAAAGATTTTTGCATGCAATATACAACAAAATGTAGAAGCTTTCACACATGGAAGCTGCTGCTTGTTTAAGGCAAGTAAATGAGAACAATCTAGAGAAAGCAAAAGAAAAACCTATAGAAAGCATTGACCGATGTCGATAATGGTATGAACACACTGTCAACTCGCATTCACACAACATCGTGACATATGCAACTAACATTATTCAGAATATGTCATTATTAAAACATTGACAAAGTCAGCTTAGGTCCATTATGCAGTTGAGATGGACGTTACAGGTTCTGAAGACGAATAGCGTGCCTTGCAAGCATGTAAAATTGAAAGAGTTATTTGCTCATTTCAACTTTACACAAAAACAACAGAAAATGGCAAAAAGGAAGCTAGTTATACCATTGCGATAGAGTGCCGAGATCAGAGCCGCAGTGGAAGTACTCTGGGGGCACTTCGCAGATCACGGACGCTGTGACAGAGAAGGCGAACCCGCAGTGGAGCAGAAGCCACCAGGAAAACGCAGAAATGGCGGGGGTTATAAGCCCAGTGAGTCGTGGAAAGAGGAGGCCGGCAGGAGAAGAAAAGAACTGAGGGACGACGGCGTCTGGAGATGAAGAAACGCTAGACAAAGACGGAAACGTGGAGGCTCGCGGAGAAGAAAGACTGGAGGAGGAGGACGGCGGCACAGAGGATTCCTTTGACTAAGAAGGGAGAAGACGCGCAGAGGCCGGCCACGTTTTGGGAAGAACGTGGCCAGTTCAGGTACGGATGTCTCCGTCAACGGCCAATGGGGAGAAGGGCTGTAGAGAAAAAAGGGGGCCGGAGGGGGAAAGAGAAGCACGAATGGGTATAATGTTAACACTAGGGCACATTAAAATAGAAGGCACACTCGGGGAACACAGAAACTAAGAAAAGCATGGGGAGGGAGGGAGAAAGACGGGACCATAGTCTTCATTGCCAATAAAAAAAAACAACAGACAACAAGGCAGAAACAAAAACAGACAGCAGAGAAAGAAGGGTCTAGATCAAAACATATAATGCAGAGCAGGCCAGAAAGAAGAGTAGGAAAACAGAAGTCTAAAACCTACCAGGAAAGACACAGGAGACAGAAGAAAGAGAGAGTTACAGGAAAGGAAAAGAGGGCAGGTAAAAATTAAAGGAAAAAGAAGATAAACGTACCTTCTAAACAGCTTTTTCTTTTCTTCTCCCATATAAACTCTGCTGCTGAACTCTGAGATGACCACCTAAAATGAGGGAAAGAAGAAGAAAAAGATCAAGAACCAGAAAAGGACCCGGAAAAACTCCAGACAATAGCTCACAGAATAACAAAATAAACAAGAAAGAAAACCAAAGTGTGGAAATAAATAAATAAAATAAATCTTTACAAACCCACCACTACGCCTGCAAGCCTCAATTATTACTTAACCTGTCACAACCATGCTTAACATAGATAAATTAGAAAAATTGCCTTTCACAGTGGCTGAAACACCATCCGTGTGGCTAATACATTGGATGATATCTCTGCCAGTATCGACATTCCAGTTCACTTCATGTCTAAGACATTTTCCGACTGGCAGATTTGAACATCTACGAGAGAGCTATATTTATGAGGTTTGGGAACTGCCTTTAGGTTTCAAGTGTATGAGTGGGGAAAAAGAGTTTTTTTCTTAGCAAAAGCGAGTGTGAAACGTCTGTAAGCCAATCAATGATTTGTAAACCGGTGGCATTGCACGGGTCATGCCGCGTGTTGGTGCCTAACTTAGCCTGCTACTTGAAGGGTATTCCTGTCTCTTTGATTTGCAAGGGTTTCAGTTACTCTCGAATGGGCATTACTTGAAGCTGAGTGGTCAATGCTGTTGTGGGAAGGGAGCAGGTGTCCCATAGGTGATTTCTGCTTCTCAAATAGTGACCTGCTGCAGAAATGTACTTTTCCCACCCATGCATTAGATAAAAGTAGCAAAATTGTGGCCTAACACTGTTACTTTCAATGTCAATTTCGACAAGCTGAACAGACTGAAGGCACTATTGTTTCAAAAACACGTGGTGCTGACATCTGCCTGTGAGACCTGTAACCTACAAGTAGCAAATAGCAGAGATCCAGTTCCTCTTAAATACTAATTTCCCAAGACACTTTGATGAATTGGTGAGTCACTTTTTTAATGCATCCTTCACTGCAGGCTTAGCAAACTTTTTTAAGGCGGTAGTGTCTGGATTTGTGAGCACATTCCAGACTGTTTTTGGAGTCATACTATCAGCTATATGCTAACTTTTTCTGAGTGTTTTGAGGGCTTCCCACTGGTATTAAAATTAATTGGTGGCATTCTGCTGTTGCTATTTTTGATATGCAATGTGCCCCATCTCACACAAAAAGAGTGATGGGGCTCCCACCAGCCCACCTGTGCCATGAACGTATGATGCAGTACTTAGGAGTATCACTTTTGGAGGAAAAGACCAGTGTTCTGCTGTGTGCAGCCTGTTTTCTGTTGCTTATGGTGCCTCTTCGAGAATTCAATGGAGGTGTGTCTTGTACAGCAACAGGAGCTTTCTACCTTTCTACGGACATGAATCTGATAATGTTTCCGTTGAGGGTTCATTCCTAGATTGTCCTATGAGATTGTGGTTGCTTCTTGATGCTCACTATGAGCCATCTTTCTTGGACTAGGTTGCTCCGGTTCCCAGTGCCCCATCTGGCATGGCACGGAATGCTGCCTCCTCAACCGTAGCTAAGGCTATGGATCAGGTGTGCTCCTTTGGCATTTTGTATGCGGCTTAGGTGGTAATATCGTCTGCTGAAGTAGGATCCATGTTGGATTCCATCTCCACTGTTGTTTTTGATGACCTCATACAGGATTCTGGTGACTTTTAATTCGGACCCCCTTTTTTTTTACCAAATAAACAATGCTTTTTAATTTAGCCATTTTCTTTAGACTGTTCTGCTTGTTGACATGGACATTTTTATTGTTAGTTGTATTTTTTAGAATGTTTTTATCTTTTATTACTTTAATGATATAAGAATCTGCACTCCAAAACTTGCAAGGGAGGTGTTGTGTGGCCCCTTTTAGTACCCGGGTTGGGCACCCCTGTCTGAGTGTAGTTTCATGCCTCGTGCCTTAGTTTACTTATATACACATTTTTAATTCATATTTTAGTGAGCTTGTTTTTTTAGCATTTGCTTTTATATATTTTATCAGCAGCTTCTTCTGGGAAGTTAAGGTGTATGCTGCACATTTAACAAGCCTTTGTACAATGTATAATCTGTACTCCTTATCCAAGGCTGTTACATACAGTAAATGATATGCTAATTCATGTTGCCAGCCCAGCAGCAAACTTCAATTTCTGAGGCACAGCATTGCATCAGAACTATTGTCCAAAAAATGTACGGGTCATTATGTAATCTACACTTAGGCCCAAGGAGGGTAGAGGGCATTCCGGTCATGATCATCCTGAGACACTTGGGGCCATATTTATACTTTTTGACGCAAACCAGCGCCAGCTGGGCATGGCCATTGGGCACAGTGGCATGTAGGAGGGCCCAAGTTAGGCCCCCCATGCCATTTTAAAAAAAATTAAAAAATACTTACCTCTACTTACCTGGGATGGGTCCCCTCATCCATGGGTGTCCTCCAGGGGTGGGCGAGGGAGGCAGGGGGTGTCCCTGGGGGCTGGGAAGGGTACCTGTGGACTGCTTCCATGGTCAGAGACCATGGAAATGAGCCCACAGGTCCCTTAACGCCTGCCCTCATCCAGGCATTAAAAAACGGAGCAAATCAGGCTGGGTGCCATTTTTTAAGGCTCGCCCACTCTTGTGCGTCAAAATGACGCGGGAGTATAAATAAGGCCTTAAAGTCATTTTTTGGACGGGAACGCCTACCTTGCATGTCATTAACGCGAGGCGGTTTCACGCATCCAGAAAATGACGCACACTGCTGAATTTTGATGTTCGCAGGGTCGGGCATCAAAGTATAAATATGGTGTTAGGTTTGCGCCAAATTTGCATCAAAAAGTTTGACGCAAATCGGCGCAAACAGAGTATAAATATGTCCCCTAGTACACAATAGACTACTTTGCTGATGCTAGTGTTGATACCTCAGCCTCCTGAGAGGACTGCCATACACAACAGGCAGACCTCTGCTATTCTATTCACGCATGGGGCTGGGGTTAATCTCTTAGATTGGGCCAGGCATAGGGTTACAAACACTATGGCCCTAATTACAACCCTGGCGGTTGGTGTTAAAGCGGCAGCAATACCACCAACAGGCCGGCGGTAACAAAAATGGGATCACGGCCACGGCGGAAACAGCCAACATAAACAGCCACTTTAACATACTGACCGCCATGGCAGTAGCAACAAACACCGCGGCTGTCACCGCCAACAGACAGGCGGAAGACAATGTACCGCCCACACTATCACAACCCGCCAATCCGCCAGCTTTTCCGGGGCGGTACCAACGCCATCAAAAGCACGGCAGAAACAGGACTTGGAAGGGAAACCACTCACCTCTTGACAATCCACAAAGAACCAGGACACCGTGGAGCCCGAGCTGCAGGTCCTGCCAATGCTGGTCTACCTCCTCATACACGATGGATATCAAAGGCGGCGGCGACGACCACGGTGAGTACTGCACCTAGCACACAGGGGATGGAGGGAGGAAAATTAGAGTGACACACACACGCAACAGCCCCACGCCCACCATCACCCACAACACCATACATACAAAAACATGCATCAACAGTACATTTACACCCCGTTACCCCCTGGAAGAACGCATGCACAAAAGCAATTGAGTTCAAACAGTGATATTTTGAAGTATACAGATATAGTTAACAATTAGAAAAACAGTATATACAAATATATACAATATGTACAGAAGGCTGTACACTGTCCTTTGCAAATGTCCGTGGCCCACTTGGCCAAATACCATGGGCGAAGCCCACACTTGACTCCTGCCTCAAAACGGAGAGTACACTGCAGGGGCATCAGGTCATGAACACACAGGCACCTCAGGGGGAAAGGGAAGGGGGGAGCTCCTCAGCCGGAAGATGGTACTACGCCACTGCTCCTGGAGGGGGCTACATTCCACAGCGATGTCCTGGGGAGTGCAAAGCCACAGTCTCACAAGTCTGTCAAGTGGGCGGTTTGCCCACTGCTTGGTCCTGGGGAGTGCAAAGCCACAGTCTCACAAATCTCTCAAGTGGGTGGTTTGCCCACTGCTTGGTCCTGGGGAGTGCAAGGCCACAGTTTCTCAAGTGGGTGGGTTGCCCACTGCCTGGTCCTGGGGAGTGCAAGGCCACAGTCTCGCAAGTGGATGGCTGCTACACTGGTTCTGGAGGGGGCCTTGTGCCCAGTCTGCTTCATCCTGCCAAGGATAGGGTGAGTGGATGCATATCTCCACTGGTTCTGGAGGGGGCCTTGTGCCCAGTCAGCTTCATCCTGCCAAGGATAGGGTGAGTGGATGCATATCTCCACTGGTTCTGGAGGGGGCATTGTGCCCAGTGATGCTGCACTTGGACTGTGGCAGTTCACATTCTCCTACCTGGATGTCGGAGGCATGATATTTGCAGGGAACAGGTAGCATGATACTCCATGGAGGCAGGGCCAGACTCCATCCTGCAGTGACTAAGGCTGCAAACTGGTGGTAGTGCCGGTGCTGGTGGGGGTGCTTCAAGTGGTGGTGGGAGGCTCCAGGCCATCTCCTGCAGCCTCGGACGGCTGCCCACTGGGGATGCTGCTGCTGACAGTAGTTGTGGCACCGGCTGGGCATGTGGCGGTGCAGATGGTGCAGGTGGCAGTGCTTGCGGCGGTGCCTGCGGCGGGGATGCACGCGGTGCTGGCCGTGGTGCAGGTGCTGGTAGTGGTGGAGGGAGACACCAGGTCGTCTCCTGCAACCTCGGACGGCTGCCCACTGGGGATGCTGCTGCTGACTGTAGTTGTGGCACCGGCTGGGCATGTGGTGGTGCAGATGGCGGTGCAGGTGGTGGTGCAGGTGACAGTGTAGATGGCGGTACAGGTGGCGGTGCCTGCGGCGGGGATGCTACCAGTGCTGCGCGTGGTGCAGGTGCTGGTAGTGGTGGAAGGAGACACCAGGCCGTCTCCTGCAGCCTCGAACGGCTGCCCACTGGGGATGCTGCTGCTGACAGTTGTTGTGGCAGTGCCGGTGCAGTTGGCGGTGCAGGTGGCGATGCCTGCGGCGGTGCTTGCCGCGGTACAGGTTGCGGGGCTGTCGGTACTGATGGTGGGTACCAGTCCCTCAGAGGCCTGAAGTGCCTTGCCTTGGGTTTTCTTCCCCTTCCCCACCTTAGCAGATGCTGCTGGGACCTTGTCACTGGCAGCTTGAGTTTTGGAGGAGGCCTTGCTGGGTGGGTCGTGCCCCTTGGCCGTGCTGCATGCTTGCTCCTTCTTCACCTTGGCAGGTGGCGGAATGGGTTGGTCCTTTGCAGGTGTCGGTGGCACACTGGCTGCCCTGACGGGTGCCCCCTTTGATCCTCTGGGACTTGCAGGTACCACAGCGTCCGGCGACTTGGTGGCTGAGGTGCTGGCCTGGGATCTGGACACCCTGGCCCAAGGGGAAGGACAGGGGGGAGGCATAGGGAAGAGGTCAATGTTTGCCAGGAAAAGTTTTTTAGACACACTGGGACGGCTGTTGGGTGGGTGTGTGCTTGCGTTCGTGTACTTTGGGAGGAGGGGTCACAGATAAAGTGGGAGAGGACACACAGGATGTGTGCATTGTTGTGGGGGTGGTGACTGCTTGCGAGGGCTGTGTTGTGATGGGGGTGCTGGTGATGGAGGTAGTGGATGAAGATCTAGTGCATGCAGATGTAGTGCATGCAGGTGTAAGTGTAGATGCTACTAGGAGGGAGGTGGATGAGGAGGAGGAGGGGGACACAGTGGAGGCAGTGGATGTTGGGGTGTTTGCATGGGCATGGTGCTTGTGTGAGTGCCTGTGAGATGATGGTGCTTATGTTTGCCTGAGCCACTTTTGTGTGGTGATTTGGGTGCATGCTGGTCTGAAGTGTGCTTGGGATAGGCTGAGGTAGAGGGGATTGGATCTGGGTAGTGGAATTTGGAGGAGGAGGAGGCTGGACACAGGGACAATGGCTGCCATCAATGCTGAGGCCAGAGCCTGAAATGGTCTCTGTTGGGCCACCACGCCAGAGTGAATGCCCTCCAGGTATGCATTTGTTTGTTGCAAATGCCTTTCGACACCCTGGATGGCATTCAGAATGGTTGACTGCCCAACAGTGAGGGATCTCAGGAGGTCAATATCCTCCTCACTGAGGGCAGCAGGACTGACAGCGGCAGGGCCTGAGGTGCCTGGGATGAAGGAGATGCCCACCCTCCTGGGTGTGCGGGCACGGGAAACACGCTGAGGGGCTGCTGGGAGGGCGGTGCTGGTACGGGGTTGGCGGCTGTAACTGTTGTTGGGGTGGCCACAGAGGTGTACGCCACCGCCAGGAAGCTTCCATCGGAGGAGGAGTCGCTGTCAGTGGTGTCCCCTCCTGTCCCCGTCGTGAAGCTACCCTCACCCTCTGTCCCACTAGTGCTTTCACACTCGGTGAATTCGGCCTCCAGGCCCATGTGGGATGCAGCTCCTTCAGTCGCCGGTGCCTCTGCACCTCCGCCAGATGATGCTAATGCACACAAGGACAGGGCGACAAAACAAAAAAGGGGGGGAAGAGACAGAGGAGACACTTGGTCAATGCTATCAACACCACTACCGTTGGCGTACACAACACACAGGGAGCCGCCCTGTGCACTAGGCCATGCCAAACCATTTACTGAGACAGTCACCAGCCCATGGGGTACAATGCCTAACTCCAGCATCTGCACACCTGAAACCCACAGGACCCTGCACTGCACAGTAGTAGATGCCCACTTACACCATTGGGGTTGGAGTGCGCCAGAGCCTTCACAACAAGGGACCTACCCTGCCATGATCGCCCTGGCCTAGGGGCACCCACAGCCCACATCCCCCACCCCGCTACCTCCTAAAGTGCGCAAAGTCAACTTTCAGATTCTGTACTCACCCCCTTGTGGCTGCTGTGATGCCCTCAAGCGCCCATCCAACACCGGATAGGCCACCGCCAGGATGCGGAACATCAGGGGGGTCATGGTGCGTTGGGCACCCCTTCCACATTGGGAGGCCAGCCCCAGCTGGGCCTCTGCTGTTTTATTGGTTCAGCGGCGCAGGTCCTCCCATCTCTTGCGGCAGTTGGTGCTCTGCCTGTGATAGTCCCCCAGGGTCCGCACCTCCTTGGCGATGGCACGCCAAATACCCATTTTCTGGTGGGCGCTGACCTGGAGGGAAAAGACAGCAGCAAAGGATATTACTCACCCATCCGGACCGTCATACTCATTGCCCACCAGTTCCCAACCATGCCCTGATGCACATATACTGACCACCTCTCATGCAGCACTCAGGGCAGGACGCCTCAGCACCCCCCAACATGTGGCTTACATCCACACCACTCCAAACATGCATTTCCCACACATCATTCTCACAGTGTACCCACCTGTTTGTCTGGAGGACCGTAGAGTAATGTGTACAGGGCAGACATGACATCACAGCAGCTGTACCAGGCCCTACACCACTATCCAGGCACTCAGCATGTTTTCACACTACGATTTGCAGAGGCAATCACAAGACCTTCCAACACCAGCGTCAAACAAACACCAGCCAGAGGGGGAAGTATTGACACTCAGCAATCAAACAGAAATCAATCAATCAATCAGGCTTTGTAAAGCGCTGCTAATCATCCAACAGCATATCCAGTCGCTTGCAGGTCCCGGAGGCTCATTCAAACAGCCAGGTCTTGGGGGCCCTTTGGAATTCTGGAAGTGAGGTGATGAGAAAAAGGAAGGAAAAGGCAGACACAAAACAGGGGAAAAGCAAGGAGAAAGTGAGAAGAGGGGAAAGCAGGATAAGGCACACAAAATGGGGGAAAGAGCAAGAAGACGACAGGAGCAAGAGCGATTCAACAGCAGGGGAGAGCTGGGAATGGAACCCTGGTGCCCACCAACCCAACGCGATACCTCACTCCAGGAAGGAACATTTGGCCACAGCAGAAGGTAACAAAGGAAACATAACAAAGAGCACTTCAGATTACGATGGCGATAGGAATTGCATGAATGTGGGACTATGACTCCACACATCAGTAGCGCTACAAAGTGCTACCGGAGGCAGGTGGGCGCTTTTCAGACACCAACAAGATAACCTCAAGAACCATGCTGTGAAGAGCGATTCTTAAGACCATTTGCTGGGACACAGCATGAAATGTCCATTTCACCACCTGCTGCTGGCAGTGTTCTCAGCAGCCCACAAGTTACACACAAGTAATCCCAGGGTGCAACATTTTCACTTGAGGCACAGGGAAGACATCATGCATATCATACTGTCCTAAACATAAACAAGATTCCTTTAAACTCAAAGCAGTAACTGAGATGCTATCCTTCCTCCTTGTAAAGTTCATGTTAGCTGTGTGCAGAGAAGCTCAACCCCCGGGTTTGTGTTATTGCAGGCCCTGCCCTGGAGATGGCGATGCGTTGTGTGTACCGTCCAGTGTAGAGGATGCTGTGTAACCGGAAGACAAGGAGAGACTCAAACCATAAGTTAACACAGGGTTTGGGGTGGGGGGAAGTTTCCTCTCTGTCCCCCATGTTTGCTAGGCATGGGAGGGAGACTCATCTGCAACAAGGGTCTCTGGTGTGGCCATACATAACGCAGGACCAGCCTACCGGAACCACTGCGTCTCCTTCCACACCCCTATCAGATCCCTCCGCTCCGCCCAGCTGACCCTGGCCACCATCCCTCACATTCGTAAAACCGTCAGTGGATGATCCATCACCTACATCGAAGCAAAGAGCTGGAACAACCTCCCCCTGCACCTGAGACAAAGCCCATCGCTCACCATCTTCTGGAAGAAACTCAAGACGTGGCTCTTTGGATGAGGCCCCTTCCCCCTACCCCACTCCCCCGCCAGTGCCTTGAGAGCCTCACAGGTGAGTAACCGCGCTTTACAAAAACTGATTGATTGGTGTCCAGAGGGGTACAGGAATAAGGGTGCCAGGAGCCTTCACCGGTCTCTCTACACCTCTAGTTTCCCGGTGCTCCTCAGATGGACCCTGGGCGTCCTGCTGGTGACGTCCAGCTGGTCACTACTCTGTACTCCTTGAACTGTACCTATTACGGCCACACAAGCTGTCCTCTGAGTTAAGAGTTAATGTTTTCCCTCCTTCTACCTCTGCCCCAGCTGAGCTACTAGTGGCGAACCCAAGATGATGGGGCCCCCTAGCAGAATGTGATGAAGGATCACAGCGTCTCACAGATCGGACAGATTTTCATTGGTCTTGGGCTCAGTGAGGGCCTCCAGTTTGGTTGTCCCCCTGCTCTGGAAAGTAGAATGGCTTTCTCAAGGTTTTAACTATTTCTTATTCCAATGCATTGTACACATTTTGCAAGGCATGCAATGGCATGGATTAGAGGGTGGGGGGCCCCCCAAACAAGGAACCTTGGGGGCCTCCCAGACCATGAGGGCCGTGGGGGCCTCCGTTACGCCCGTTAGCCACCCAAACCCATGTACAGGGTGAAGGCGAGCGACAGGTGGGCCACGCAAAGAGAAGCTGCAAGGCCAGGGTGGGCCTCAGGGGCAGGCAGCATGCCCTGGACCAAGAGACTTTTTATATGGGTCTATGGACTAAGGTCTGCCGGAGACATGGAAATAGTATCTTATACATGGTGGTGGGGGCAACCCACACCAGCGGCTGAAAGTCACCACTGTCTGGGCTCACCCTTAATGCTCTTGGTGATCATTTCCTATTTATTTTAAATCTATGGTTCTTAAGTGGGCCCCAGAGGTCAAAGATGGAAGCCACCGTGGATTATTGGATTAAGGCTCCATTTGACCCATGTGTTTCAAGTTTAGATTCAAAGATCATTATTTTTTTTCCTTTTTGAAGGCAGAATTTTTCCTTGTGTGATCTCCACGCAGGTTCCCTTGGATCCATGGATCTGTTGCAAAAAGTACAACTCAGTGCTCTGTAAACTCATAACATTCTCCCTAGGGTCAAATAATGCTCGTGTTGCCCCCTTAGGCTCATATATCTTTTTGTGACGTGTCTCTGCCAACCCACAGATCCCTCACCTCATGTAATGGCAACAACAGTAAAAACTTCATGGACTCCTAGGCTGATCACACAGATCCACTAACCTGTGAATATCAACGTGGCAAAAACAAGAAACAAGCATTGGCAAAGCCAGTAGCTCTCGCTTTTGGGACCTATTGGCTTTACTGATGGTTTTATTGTTGCTGCACAGCATTCCTAATGTGATGCTGTGCAGCATGGCTAAAGAGGAATACAAAAAATGCTTATGACGTGACCGGACACTTCATTTTGTAGCTGCATTCACCACTCATGTTCACACCTACAAAATGGCACCGATCAGTGTTGGATCGGTAAATAAAAGTTTTAAAAAAAAACTGGAAAATACTTTTCTTTTAAAGCTGGTTGTTAGGAAACAATACGGGGATGAGAGGGGAAGCAATACAGGGGTGGGGGTAAGAAACACTGATGGCCTAGGAGGGGGGGAAGCAAACAATACGGAGAGACAACAACACGGAGTACTGGGGAAGGGGGAGAAAAGCAATTGGCTAAGAAAGGCAGAGCATAGTGAAACTGGGAGGGAGAAGTACATGGGGGAGAAAGTAATGCTGAGGAGAGGTGGATGCAGGAGCAGCACATGGCCAAGCAACAGCAAAACGGAACAAGAAGGAAGTGAAGTACATTAGGGAGACAGCTGGAAAACACACGCACTCTCATGGAGTGATTAACCAAAAAGAAAAATGTGGTGGCTGAAAAGTGCGCAGTGGAAGTAGTAATAAAGCCATGTTCCACAGGATGGACAAACACTAGAAGAAGAAAGAAAGCCCACACAAGCTAACGAGGAAAAAAAGCCAGCACACGCTAGCGAATAAGAAGCAGCAAATGAAAGCGACAATAAAGCCAACCAATGGTGAGCAAAGGGCTGGCTTTAAGCCCTCTGTAAGATGACAATAAGGCCCAGATTCTCAAAGGTTTAGCATCAGATTAGCATTGCTTTTTTAACGCTAAACCAACACAAAACTTTGTTTGGCATTCACAAACCAACGCAAATAGGTATTTGCAATGGTTTGTGTGGTAAAGTAATGCAAAACAGCACAAAACGCAGCTTTGCATTACATTGCGTCAAAGAGGCATTAAATGGGTGGTACATGGGCATACCCGTGCTACACCCATGCTTTTTTAACGCAAAACCCTATTCTGAAACATCAGAAGAAAGGGTTTAGTACCACAAATTAATGCCTTTGAAAACCTGGTGCAGACGGAGTAATGTTTTCATTTCTCCCTGCTTTTCCGACCCTGCCTGTATGCTGCACTGTACAGCACACATACACTGTGGGGAAAGCATTTGCACTTGCCTAGGCATAGTATTTTGTACAGGAAGTGTACCCTTCCTGTACAAAACCTATGCTAGACTCACGCACACACCCTAGCACACGGCAGCTGAAATCAGCGCCGGTGCTAGGCAGTGCCAATCTATGACAATATGGCGCTCTCCTGCTCTCTCCTTGTCACGCAACACATTTTTGGCTGCTGTGCTGCGTTGGGTAACACGTATCAGAATCTGGGCCTAGGTCTTTTCGCAAACAGACAGCTTGGACTGTCTGGTAAGCGAGACCTAAAAATGCAGAGTTCGTGTCACGTAAAGAGGAAAATGGTGGCCTCGGTATCCAACAGGAGGCAGCATGCTGCCAGAGCTGTGTGAGGTAAGAAGACCGGACTCAGATGAATGAAGAGAGTCAACATTAGAGCATAAAAGGGTTGGATTGGCAGAGAAAAAAAGCCCAGGCACCAAAAAAAACGTGGCACTAGTTATAGAATCAGATAGCAAAAAAATGCCTCGCATTTACAAATCAGGGCATATTTAAAGCAATGCGGCATAAGTGTTTTGCAAGATGTGGGAGACTTAAAGCAGTTCTGCTTGCTGCAGGCAATGTCTGCGATAAAGCAGTTGGGGGCTGGACTGTTCCCATTGGGAGCAGGGTCAAGACTGATTTGCTTAAGTCTGAGTCCAAACTTGAATGGTGAGCAAAAAAACTCATGGATTAAACCCAGATCTGTGACTGGGGGTGAATGTTTGATTCCTTCCACATTCCGTCCATAATCTAATCTTTTTGCTGAAGGCACTTGTGGCCACAATCATTATACACACGTAAATACATATATATGCACATTAATATTTACATTTGAAAAAATACATAGATATATACTAGAGAAATATTATTTAATTAAACAAATATAAAGATGTGCACATATGCTATATGTATTTATATGTGATATATCTATTTATATAGAATAATAATATATGCAAACAATTATTTATATACACAAATAATTATTATATATGTGTATTATAAATAACATTCATATTTATGTGTAAAATAAGTTATATATATAATAATATATATTGTGAATATCCACATGTATTATATATACAATATATTTATATACATTATTAAAAAAAGATATATTTATATAATGTATATTTTTTTTAAATAGATTTCTATATATAATATACATCACAGTAAACTTACTTGTGATGTAATTCTGCCTGAAAAGTATAATATTAAACCGAATTTTGCAAAATTAGCCCCGCCACTTCAACTCTGAGCGGGTCCTGCAGGGCTTGCTGCTGGTCTAGGATGTCGGCCCAGCAGTGTGACACTTGCTGCTGGCTGCGTGAGACCCCAGTATGGCGGTGCGTGCATATAGCCACATTCCCTCTTACTGCAGCTGTTGCTCCGCCGGGCATGCTGCTAGCATGGAAGGGAGGCGGCGCAGCCTAAAAAAAATTGCCATCATCACCTCTGCCTCAGCAAATGTGTTGGGCCGTCACTGCTTCTCACCACCGTCACCCACAGGGAATAAGGGACCCCAGCAGCAGCTCTGCCTGTTATGGTGTAACTGGGTCGGGTACAAAAAAACCAGGGAACAAAATGTAAAATAAACACGCAGGGAGAGTGGGAAGTTAATAAAAAGTGAAAATAAAATGTAAAAAACCTAGAAGTAGAGCAGAGTAGGGTGACTGGGTTAGACAGGGAGTAGGGAGAAGAAAATATGAGGGGTGGCTAGGGAGGAGCAGGCTGGAGTAAGCAAAATGGGTGTGCACTTATGGACTTCAAAGTGTCATTCACGCTCTTTTTGAACATGAAAAGGCTCATCAGCACCACTTTTCTGATGCAAGGTGTGCAACAAGCATCTAGCATGGTTCCTGTAATTACATGTAATTTTCTGTTATGCTACATGGAATTACGCAAGTTACGCCCACTCCTAGGTGTTACGCTGCCAGACAATCACATTTCTGCATTCACTTGTGCATTATCTCTTTGTGTTCCAGCCAGCGGCAGTTTCTCAGGTGCTGCTTCATTTTGGGTGCCTCTCCCGCTGCACTCCTAAACCCATCGCCAGGCCAGGTCATGAAGTGGAACACAAACAACCCAGGACCGGTTTCAGGGAGGGACCTGGCCTGCAGTACGGGCTGGAATGTTCCATTTGGAGCATGGTCAAAGACTGATTTGCATATGGCTGGGTCCAAACTGAGGTGGCTTGGTGGGCAAAAACAATGGATTGGAATGTGGCCCTGGTGATTGCTAGTGGCTGAGGTTAAAGTTCAGGTTGTTTTAGATGACTTTGGAACTGAGGAACCATGTTTGAGTCACAGCTTTAGCTCAACATCCTCTTATTCTGGGGAAATAATTTAATCTCAAGGTGCCTGAAAAAGACAGAATATGTCATTAAAATGCTGCTCATGTAGAGTGCTCCAATACCTTTGAGTTGAGATTGCACTATATACAAAAACTGCAAAGCAGGGCATTTCACTTTAATGGACCAGAGACAGACGTGAAACCAGCGCAGTTTGTTCACACAGATCAGAGACACGCAGTAGGGAACCTGTATGTCTCATTATCTCAGAGTAGACAAACAGTAGGAGCCATAGTGGCTCATTCTCACAAGGCAGAGAGGCATCCCAGGTAGTGCCTTCTGCAAGAGCAGAGACACATAGGCCCTCATTACAACCCTGGCGTTAAAGGCCGCTGACCGCCGTGCTGGTGGCCGCCAACATACCATGGCCGCGGCACAAATCCGCTACAGATGTTATAACCCACATCTAGAAATCCGCCACAATACAGACACCCACACAAGTCCGCCACACCAAAGGTCAGTGATAAACTGGCGATAGCAAAACCCACACCGTTACGCCAACAGGAATAGGCCCACAGTATCACGACCCATGAATCAACGCGGCGGTCTTTCAACTGCGGTAATCCATTGGCAGTACACACCGCCACGCTCAAAATACACACACATTTACAAAACACAACCACATTGGACAATTCAAAATACACACACCTGACACACATACACACACCACACCCACACACCCACACCACTATAAAACACACACCTACATTACCCACAACACCTTACAATGACATTTTTGGAAGAAGCAGAGAGAGAATAGCAAAGACAACACCAGCATCCAGAGGCACACAACACCATCACTCATACACCATCCACGCACCTCAAAGAACACACCCCAACACATCACCTCACATATCACCCACACCACATCATGGTACCTCAAAGACACCCCAGGTTTTCTGAGGACGAGCTCAGGGTCATGGTGGAGGAAATCATCCTGGTGGAGCCACAGCTTTTCGGATCACAGGTGCAGCAGACATCCATTGCAAGGAAGATGGAGCTATGGCGGAGAATTGTCAACAGGGTCAACGCAGTGGGGCCGCACCCAAGAACATGGGATGACATCAGAAAGAGGTGGAACGACCTACGGGGGAAGGTGCGTTCCGTGGTATCCAGACACCAGGTAGCCGTACAGAGGACTGGCGGTGGACCCCCACCTCCTCCCCCACAACTAACAACATGGGAGGAGCAAGTCTTGGCGATCTTGTATCCTGAGGGCCTCACAGGAGTAGCAGGAGGACTGGACTCTGGTAAGTCAAATCTTTACTAATATATCCTTCACCCTACCTGCATGCCATCACAAACACCTACCCCTACCCTCACACCCATCACCCCAATACCTCACAGATACCCCATTATCACAACCCACACATACCAATACCAAGCCCTGCATGTGACAACAATGCATAGACACCCATCACAGACCCGCATGGACACCCATCACCAAAGCATGTCCAGTAGAGAGACTCAGCCAGGGCACACAATCACCACTCAGACAAGGGCTAAGGCAATAATGCAAGCACAGAAGTAGAGGGAAACTCACCCATTGCACAAGATGGCACACACAGATACAATAACTATGCATTTACACCCCAACAGGACCACTACCCAACGTCACCGGACAGGAGTTGCCAGCCACATCCAGTCCCCCCACAGAAGAGGCCCACAGTGACAACAGCAGCTCTGCACGCCTGGATCAAGATGACCAGGCCGGCCCATCAGGGACCTCTGGACAGTCGGTTCCCCTGCCACAGTCCCAAACCACCACTGAACCTCCCCCCTCAGGAAACACCAGCACAGCACCCACCCAGCGGGCCCATGCCACTGTCCCCAGGACACGTCAATCAGCAGAGTGTCCACCACTACAGGGACCCCAGGCAACCCCACTAACCCAGGACGATCAGGGACTTGGGGTCAGTGGCATTGGGCACACGGTTCAGTGGACAGAGGCACAGGACAACAGGGAAGCTGGGAGGACTGCTGTGCGACAGGGCGAGGACAGGCCCAGGGAACCCACTCTCCACGAGGCACTCTCCAACATCATGGGAGCATACCACCATTCCCAGGAGACCATGGGCACGGTACTGACCAAGTTTCAGGAGACCCAGCGGCTGCAAGAGGAACAGTACCTGGGGATCAGGGAGGACTCGAAGTCCATTAACATCACCCTGGTCACCATTGCAGGGGTGCTGGCAGACCTGGCAAACACCATGAGGGACACAGTGGCACACAAATGGGCTCCTGACACTAGCCTGAACGATGAACAGCCCTCCACCTCCGCCGGCGCTAATGGACAGGAGGTCACGCCACAGGAACAACAGGCCACCAGCACCCCATCCCCTGCAAAGGAGAATCACCCCGCAACCGGTCCCTGTGATCCAGGCACAATACGGAGAACATTGCCAAGACCCCCGCCAGGAAATAAGACTCTCCTGATTGTCACCCTTCTGTCTCACTATGTCACTCTGACCACCTTGAACTGCCATTGCTCCACTTCCTCTGCCCTGCTGGACAATGCACCTGTGATACAAAGAGACTGGACTCTACCATGGATATTCCTCCACCATCTCCCAGCCCATTGCACATCCCCCTCCACTTATTAGCACTGAAATAAACACCCTTGAATCACAAAACAATCTGGAGTCAGTCTGTGCTTTCACAAATGTGCTATTACAACCTCTCTGACAAATATCAATGTTAATGTTCATTTGCACATACCAAAGTGTGACATTTGTTGGGCAGCAGTGAACATGGCAGAAGGCCGCATGAGCTACCCAGATCTGTGAAAAGAAAGGCAAAATGAACTGTCAGGGTCCATACACAGAGGTAAAAAGGCAGACTTATACAATGTCCTACAGTAGTCTGATATGAGAGGAGCAGTTCCAGTCTCTTACCGTGTCTCACTGGAAGTAATGCATAATGATGTTGTTTCGGTTGTCAATATCTTCTTCTTCTGCCTCCCTTTCTTCACTGTCCACAGGCTCCACAGCTGCCACAAGACCAACATCAGGCCCATCCTCCTGCAGAAAAGGCACCTGCCGTCGCAAAGCCAGGTTGTGCAACATACAGCATGCCACAATTATCTGGCACACCTTCTTCGGTGAGTAGTACAGGGAGCCACCTGTTAGATGTAGGCACTGGAATCTGGCCTTCAGGAGGCCAAAAGTCCGCTCTATAATCCTCCTAGTTCGCCCATGTGCCTCATTGTAGCGTTCCTCTGCCCTTGTCCTGGGATTCCTCACTGGGGTCAGTAGCCATGACAGGTTGGAGTAACCAGAGTCACCTGCAAATATCGAGGGATATCTGTTAGACATACACCAACCCTTAGGGACTATCCCATACCCAGACACCTATTCAAACTGTGTGGGGACCTTGGGCTCATGTATTAGCCACACACAGTGCCTCAGGAGTTGGCCCATCACATAAGGGATGCTGCTATTCCTCAAAATGTACGCGTCATGCACAGAGCCAGGATACTTTGCATTCACATGAGAGAATGTACTGGTCTGCCAAACACACCATCTGCACATTCAGTGAATGGTAGCTTTTATGATTTCTGTAGACCTGCTCATTCCTGCGGGGGGGGGGGACAAATGCCACATGTGTACCATCAATGGCACCAATGATGTTGGGGATATGTCCAGGGCATAGAAGTCAGCTTTCACTGTGGGCAAATCCTCCACCTGGGGGAAAACGATGTAGCTGTGCATGTGTTTCAGCAGGGCAGACAACACTCTGGTCAACACGTTCGAGAACATTGGCTGTGACATCCCTGATGCCATGGCCACTGATGTTTGAAAGGAACCACTGGCCAGGAAATGGAGCACTGACAGGACCTGCACTAGAGGGGGGATACCTATGGGATGGCGGATAGCTGACATCGGGTCAGGCTCCAATTGGGTACACAGTTCTTGGATTGTGGCACGATCAAGTCTGTAGGTGATAATGATGTGTCTGTCTTCCATTGTCGACAGGTCCACCAGGGGTCTGTACACCAGAGGATGATGCCATCTCATCATCTGCCCCAGCGGATGTGCCCTATGGAGGAGAATGGTGAGCAGAGGGTCATATACCACATAGATTGCACAAGGGTGTTTTGTACTAATGTGATTTAATCTGTGTGTGCCGCTGTCTGTCCGTATTTCTGCTCAAATGTGCTGTGATGCAGTTTGGTGCCCTGCCATGTGCCCCCCTGAAATGGCAGCTGCCTGACCTGTAAGGAGGGACAAGGGGAAATGAGGTAACTGCGCTGGCGTTGTGCACCGTTGCAGTCAAAGACCGTCGCGCCATTCAGCATTGGTTATAATTGGGCCCTATGGGTTCCAGGAGCCAATGACGATGTACGTTGGCGGTGACGGTCCGCACGGCCGCGGACGTGACCGCCATTTTTTATCTGTTCACTTCCTTGATACCTGACCTTCAACAGGAGAGGGCCTACACTGGAAATGATGCTGTGACCTGAGTCTGGAAGCGACAATGGCTACAATGTCTGGGGAAAGGGCCCCTGCCTTCAGCGCGGAGGAGTTGGACAAACTGCTGGATGCAGTCCTCCCCCAGTACACGCTACTCTATGGTCCTCCAGACAAACAGGTGAGTACACTGTGAGCATGATGGATGGGACATGAATGTATGGAGTGGTCTGGATGGAAGATACATGTTGTGGGGGGGCTGTGACCTGCATGTGAGGATGGTCAGTGTATGTGTTTCATGGCATGGGTGGGAACTGGTGGCCAATGAGTAAGAAGAACCGGACGGGAGAGTAAGTTCCATTCTTACTTTACCTTTCCTCTAGGTCAGCGCCCACCAGAAGAAGGGTATTTGGCATGCCATCGCCAAGGAAGTGTGGACCCTGGGGATCTACCATAGACGGAGCACCCACTGCCGCAAGAGATGGGAGGATCTGCACCGCTGGAGCAAGAAGACGGCGGAGGCCCAACTGGGGATGGCCTCCCAACGTGGAAGGGGTGCCCGTCGCACCATGACTTCCCTGATGTTATGGATCCTGGCGGTGGCATGTCCGAAGTTGGATGGGTGCTTGAGGGCATCACAGCAGCCACAAGGGGGTGAGTACAGTTGCATTCAGCTGACTCTGCACGCTTTACGAGGTGTCTGGGTGGGGGATGTGGGCTGTGGGTTCCCGTAGGTCAGGGCGAACTTGCTAGGGTAGGCCCCTTGTTAGACAGGCTCTGTGCCACTCCAACCCCAATAGTGATAGTGGCCATCTACAACTAGTCAGGCTCCTGTGGGTTTCAGGTGTGCAGCAAATGGGGTTAGGCATAGTCCCCCATGGGCAGCTGATTTTCCTAAGAACTATTAGTGCATGGGCTAGCGCATAGGGCTGCTCCCTGTGTGTTGTGTCTGTCAACGGTAGTGGTGTTGCTGGCATTGACCATGTGTCTCCTCTGTCTTTGCCCCCCTTTTTGTTTTCTCACCCTGTCCTTGTGTGCATTAGCATCATCTGGCGGAGGAGCAGTGGCACCGGAGCAGGAGGGAGCTGCAAACCACATGGCCCAGGAGAGTGAATGTACGGATTCTGAAGGCACCAGTGGGATGGAGGGCGAGGGGAGCTCCACGACGGGGACAGGAGAGGACACCAGCGACAGCCACTCCTCCTCTGATGGGAGCTCCCTTGCGGTGGCGGGCACATCTGTGCCCCTCGCATCAACAGGTACAGCCGCTACCCCCCTACCAGCACCCCCCTCTCAGCAGCCCCTCAGCGTGTTTCCCGTGCCCACTCACCCAGGAGGGTGGGCATCTCCTTCGCCCCAGGCACCTCAGGCCCTGCCCCAGTCAGCCCTGCTGCCCTTAGTGAGGAGGCTATTGACCTCCTGAGATCCCTCACTGTTACGCAGTCAACCATTTTGAATGCCATCCAGGGTGTTGAGAGGCATTTGCAGCAAACAAATGCATACCTGGAGGGCATTCATTCTGATGTGGCGGCCCAACAGAGAGCATTTCAGGCTCTGGCCTCAGCACTGATGGCAGCCGTTGTCCCTGTGTCCAGCCTCCTCCTCCAGCCTCCACTACCCAGACCCAATCCCCTCTACCTCAGCCTATCCCAAGCACACCATCAGACTAGCATGCACACACATCAACACACACAAGTGGCTCAGGCAAACATAAGCACCACACATCCCACAGGCACTCACACAAGCACCATACCCATTCAGACACACCAACATCCACTGCCTCCACTGTGTCCCCCTCCTCCACGTCCTCCACCTCCCTCTCAGTCTCGTCTCCACTCACACCTGCATGCACTACATCATCAGCCACTGCCTCCATTACCAGCACGCCTATCACTACACACCGCTCACGTGCAATCACCACTGCCACTACCATTCACACGTCCCCTGTGTCCTCTGCCAGTGTGTCTGTGAGCCCTCCTCCCAAAGTACACAAATGCTGGCACACACCTACTCAACACCCATCCACCTCACAAAAGCCTCCAACCTGTGCACCCTCACACAAACTCAGCAGACGTACACCTCCTACAACCACTACCTCTTCCTCCACTCCCAAACCCCCCCCATCTTCCCGTCCCAGTGTGTCTAAGTAACTTTTCCTGGCTAGCATTGACCACTTCCCTACACCTCCCCCCCATCCTTCCCCTAGGGCCAGGTTGTCTCGAGCCCTGACCAGCACCTCAGCCACCAAATCCTCGTCCAGTGTGGTCCCTGCAACTCCGGGAACTTTGAAAGGGGCACCCATCAGGGCTGCCAGTGTGCCACCTAGTGAAGCCAAGGAGCACCCTATTCCACCACCTGCCAAGGTAAAGAATGGGCCAGCATGCAGAAGAGAAAAGCTGCACCAACCACTCAGCAAGGCCTCTTCCAGAACCAAAGAGGACAGAGCCAAGGTCCCAGCAGCGTCTTCCAAGGAGGGGAATGGACACAAGAGCAAAGGGAAGTCAGCTCAGGGCACAGAGCCTCCGGGTGAGGGACTGGTCTCACCCCTTTCGCAAGGCAGCCCAGCAACCTGTACCGCAGTGGGTACCGCTGAAACGACCGCCACCTGCACCGTCACTTGCACGGCCATCTGCACCACCACCTGCATGGCCATCTGCACCGCCACCTGCACGGCCATCTGCACCGCCACCTGCACGGCTGCTGCCTCTACTACAGTCACCAGCATCATCCCCAATGGGCAGCCTTCCGAGGCTGCAGGAGACGGCTTGGTGTCTCCCTCCACAAGTGCAGACACCGTCACCACCGGCAGCATCTCCGCTGCAGACTTCGCCGCAGCCACCGCCACCTGCCCCGCGACGTGCCCAGCCAGTGCCACTACAGCGGACATCTGCATCATCCCCAGTGGGCAGGCGTCCGAGGCTGCAGGAGACGTCCTGGACCCTGCACACACTACATGAGGCACCAGCACTGGCACTACCAGCAGTTTGCAGCCTTAGTCGTCGCAAGGAGGAATGTGGCTCTGCCTCCATGGAGTATCATGCTACCTATTATCGGTAAATCTCGTGGCTCAGACTCCCATGTGAGCGAATGGGAACTGCCACACTGCTGGTGCAGCATCACTGGGCACCATGCCCCCTCCAGAACCAGTGGAGAACAGCTTCCACTACCCCAGTCCTTGGCAGGATGAAGCACTCTGGGCACCAGGCCCCCTCCAGAACCAGTGGAGAACAGCATCCGCTAGAGAGCCTGTGGCTTTGTACTCCCCAGGACCAAGCAGTGGGCAGTGCACCCACTTGAGAGACTGTGGCTTTGCACTCCCAGGACCAAGTGGTGGGCATGGAGCCCCCTCGAGGAGCAGTGGCGTCGTCCCATCATCCGACTGAGGTGCCCCCCCCTCCCTTCCCCCTGAGGTGCCTGTGTTTTTTTCGACCTGATGCCCCTGCAGTGTTCTCTCCGTTCTGAGGCAGGTGTCATGTGTGAGTTTCACCCATGCTTTTTGGGACTATGGTCCATGGATATTTAATGGGACTGTATACGGACTTGTGTACTTGCTGTAAATATTTGTATATACTGATGATTTAAAGTTATCTTGGGCTACCTGATTGTTTGATTATTACACTTGTTAAACTCATTTAATTTGGTCCTTGCATTCTTCCAGGGGGTGACGGGGTGTATCTGTGATGTTATTGGATGTGTGTGTGTGTGTATGTTGTTGTGGTTGGGGGTTAGGGGTGTTGCGTGTGTGTGTCACTCTCTTTTTCCTCCCCCCCCACCCCTGTGTACTAGGTACAGTACTCACCGTCGTCTTCGGCACCGTCTTTGATGTTCCTGGTAGATGAGGAGGTAAACCAACATGGGCAGGACCTGTAACTCGGGCTCCATGGCGTCCTGGTTCCTCGTTGGGTTTCGAGAGGTGAGTGGTTTCCCTTCTATGTATTGGTACCGCCCCGGAAAAGCTGGCGGGTTGGTGCCTTGTAATAGTGTGGGTGGTACATTGTCTTGCGCCTGTCTGGTGGCGGTGACCGCCGCAGTGTTTGTTTCTACCGCCGTGGCGGTCGGAGTGTCAAAGTGGCTGTCTGTGTTGGCGGTTTCCGCCATGGTCGTGATTAATTTTTTTTTACCGCCGGTCTGTTGGCGGTATTACTGCCGCTTTATCACCGACTGCCAGGGTTGTAAGGAGGGCCATAGTGACTACAATGCCTAATTAAGTCCAGGGTGTCTCATTCTCAGAGAGTAGAGACACAAAGGGGGCAGGGTGTCGCATTCTCTCAGAGAGTAGAGGTACAAATGGGGCAGGGTGTCTCATTCTCAGAGAGTAGAGACACAAAGGGGGCAGGGTGTCGCATTCTCAGAGGGTAGAGATACAAAGGGGGCAGGGTGTCTCATTCTCAGAGAGTAGAGACACAAAGGGGGCAGGGTGTCGCATTCTCAGAGAGTAGAGATACAAAGGGGGCAGGGTGTCTCATTCTCAGAGAGCATGGATACAAAGGGGGCAGGGTGTCTCATTCTCAGAGAGCAGATATACAAAGGAAGCAGGTTGTCTCATGCTCAAAGAGCAGAGATTCAAATGGAGCAGCAGTGTCTCGTTCTCAGAGGAGAGATAAAAAGGAAGCAGGGGTGTCTCGTCCTCAGACAGGAGAGATAGAGAGTGAGAAGGGATGTCTCTTTTTCAGAGAGTAGAAATGCAAAGGGAGCAGGAGTGTCTTGTTCTAAAAACAGAGGTACAAAGGGGGCAGGGTGTCTAATGCTCAAAGAGCAAAGATTCAAATGGAGCAGCGGTGTCTCATTCTCAGAAAAGAGATACAAATGGAGTAGGGGTGTCTCATTCTCAGAAAAGAGATACAAAGGGAGCAGGGGTGTCTCATTTTCAGAGGAGAGACACAAAGGGAACAACAAAGGGGGCAGGGTGTCTCATTCTCAGAGAGCAGAGATACAAAGGGAGCAGGGTGTCTCATTCTCAGAGAGTAGAGATACAAAGGGGCAGGGTGTCTCATTCCCAGAGCAGAGATAGAAATATAGCTTTGGTGCCTCATTCTCAGGGAGCAGAGACACTAAGGCAGCAGGGGTTTCTCATTCTCAGAGAGCAGATATACAAACGAAGCAGGTTGTCTCATGCTCAAAGAGCAGAGATTCAAGTGGAGCAGCAGTGACTCATTCTCAGAAAAGAGATACAAAGGGAGCAGGGGCGTCTCATTTTCAGAAGGGAGACACAAAGGGAGCAACAAAGGGGGCAGGGTGTCTCATTCTCAGAGAGCAGAGATACAAAGGGAGCAGGTTGTCTCATGCTCAGAGAGCAGAGATTCAAGTGGAGCAGCGGTGTCTCATTCTCAGAAAAGAGATACAAATGGAGCAGGGGTGTCTCATTCTCAGAAAAGAGATACAAATGGAGCAGGGGTGTCTCGCTTTTAGAGGGCAGAGAGTCAAAGGGAGTAGGGGTGTCTCATTCTCAGAGACCATGGGCACAAAGTTAGCTGGGGTGTCTCATTCTCACAGCAGAGGCACAAAGGAAGCAGGGGTGTCTCATTCTCAGAGAGCAGAGAAACAAAAAGAGCCAGGGTGTCTCATGCTCATAATGGAGAGGCACAAAGTGAGCTGTAGTGTCTCATTCTCAGAGGAGATACAAAGGAAGCAGGGGTGTCTCATTCTCAAAGAGGAGAGGCGCCAAAGGAAGAGGGGTGTCTCTTTTGGAGAGAGGAGAGACACAAAGGAAGCAGGGGTGTCTCATTCTCAGAGGAGAGACACAGAGGGAGCAGGGGTGTCTCATTCTCATAATGGGGAGGCGCCAAGGGAGAAGGGGTGTCTCTTTTGGAGAGAGGAGAGACACAAAGGAAGCAGGGGTGTCTCATTCTCACAGAGATACAAAGGGAGCAGGGGTGTCTCATTCTCACAGAGATACAAAGGGAGCAGGGGTGTCTCATTCTCACAGAGATACAAAGGGAGCAGGGGTGTCATCCTCAGAGAGGAGAGACACAAGGGAAGCAGGGTGCCTCATCCTCAGAGAAGAGACACAAAGGAAGCAGGGCGCCTCATCCTCAGAGAAGAGACACAAAGGAAGCAGGGTGCCTCATCCTCAGAGAAGAGACACAAAGGCAGCAGGGTGTCTCATCCTCAGAGAGGAGAGACACAAGGAAAGCAGGGTGCCTCATCCTCAGAGAGGAGAGACACAAAGGAAGCAGGGGTGTCTCATCCTCAGAGAGATACAAAGGGAGCAGGGGTGTCTCATCCTCAGAGAGGAGAGACACAAAGGAAGCATGGGTGTCTCATCCTCAGAGAGATACAAAGGGAGCAGGGGTGTCTCATCCTCAGAGAGGAGAGACACAATAGAAGCAGGGTTTCTCATCCTCAGAGAGGAGAGACACAAAGGAAGCAGGGTTGTCTCATCCAAGCAGGGTGCCTCATCCTCAGAGAGAAGAGACACAAAGGCAGCAGGGTGTCTCATCCTCAGAGAGTAGACGCACAGCCGCGGTGGGCAGGGCAGTCAGGTCTCACAGACACACGCACTGCCAGCTCGAACCAGCAGCCACACACCGATTCTGAGGCATTTAATCCCTCATATGACGGCTCCTTGGTATAAAGAGACTTCCCAACAAGCGACCGCATGAAAGGACAGCAGAAAATGTTTTCATAACTCCTAAAACCATAAAGAAATGTGGTCTCCGTCAGAGACTCATTAACGTCGAAGAAAGTTGTCTCAGAACGTAGGAAAGCCGTCCAATGGAGGTCATAACTGTATATTTAATTAAAGGAAAATGGGCCTCAGCAGAATTCAGTGTTTGTGGCGGGGATGAAAGCATTAGAGGGAGAGCCAGCGGGCAGTGTCTCTGCCCCACAGACCCCTCTGTTCTCGGACGACGTGTTGTCTCTGCCAGGCCCCTTCCCCGTGCCTTGGGACAGGCAGAGCGACCACTGGGCGAGGCAGGTCTCTGTTCTGCATTGATGCTATCCCAGGGCCTTAGAGAGGGCACCGCACAGTGGACGCCAGGTGGTCCTGTCAGAGTATTTACAGCTCTGTAGAACAGGTAAGGTTAGGGCCTCATTTACGATGCCCCTGATGTAGGGTGGCGCAGCAAATGATTTGCTGCGTAGCAAGCAGTGCTTAATTTGTGCTTGTTGTTGCCGGTGCTTAGCACCGGCACTTATTTGTGAGAACCGGGGCTTATTCTTCTGCCTCAAGAGCAAAAGACACGTACGGAAGAAGGAAAAACGAAAAAGCGTCATAAAGGGAGAAAAGGGAAAGTTGCAGGATGAGCTGAAGGGACGGGGGTGACTGCAAATGGATTGAAGAGGACCGAGATGGCTTCAGGATTACGCGACCTCAGTATTCAGTGCTGGCAGATGTAATTACAGCAGCCTCGTGTTTAAGAGAAGGGCTTTGAGCACCGGCACCTCCTAATTTACAAATTAAGCACTGGCAGCAAGTGATTTGCTGTGCAGAACTGCACTATCGGGAAGGGCACAAATGGTCCGTATATTGGAGAAATAGCTCATTTCTGCCCTTTCCCAGTAGCGCAGGGCAGGTCAACAAAGCACTTGGGGCAAGATTTATACTTTTTGTTCCAAAACTGCGCAAACCCACTTTTGCGGCAAAAAGTATAGCAGCGGCTTCTACCATTCCACAGCGCCGGCGGGGCACCATATTAAAGGAATGGTGCAAGCCGGCACTAAAGTTGGTCTAGCGTCTTTAAAAAAGACGCTATCCGGGTGGGGGTGGCGGGAGGGAAGGAGGGGGTTGTGCGTCAAAAAAATGCCTCTAACCAGACTAGCGCCATTTCCTGGCGCACAACCACCAAAAACATGACTCCTGTCTTAGGAAAGACAGGAGTCATGCCCACCACCCCAATGGCCAGCACAGGGGACATGGCCATTGCACCCTGTGCCACGCAGGCAGCCCCAAGTTAGGTCCCCCAATGCCACGTAAAAAAACAACCGTACTTACCAATTCTTACCCTACTTACCTGGGATGGGGTCCCTCTGGGATGGGTGTGGGTGTTCCTGGGGTTTGGGGAGGGCACATGTGGACCCATTCCATGGTGTTTAACCATGGAAATGGGTCCACAGGTCCCCTAACGCCTTGTCTGACCCAGTTGTTAAATAATGGTGCAAAGCTTTGCACCATTATTTAGTCCCTCCTCCCACCTGTGCGTCATTTTAGCACGGGGATAAATATGGGGCTATGGGAATAGCACCATTTTTTAGATCGTATGCCTACCTTGCATCTCATTGACGCAGGGTAGGGACACGCATCCAAAAAATGGTGCAAACTCATATATTTTGACATTCGATGTGTCTAGCATCAAAATATAAATATGGAGTTAGGTTTGTGCCGTATTTGCGTCAAAAAATGATGCAAATTCTGTGCAATTGAAGTATAAATATGGGCCATGCTGTCCTCTCCCCCTGCGCTGGCGCACAAATTGCTGCCATGCACCAATGCAGGAACCTTTGAACCATGGTGCACGGGTGCCTGTGTTGTGTGGATGATTCTTTTTGTGCAGGAAGGTGGTGTTTTCCTCTTTCTATGGGCCTCATTTACAAAAATCTGACACATTAGCACAGATGTGTGAGATTTCTTGTGCTGCCCTACGACCCCTTAATGATGCCATGGATGCACTGTTTTTACAATACAGAGCTCCATTGCGCACATTTTCACAGATGCGTCAGAATTTCTGACGCATTTGTGGCTCTAAATTCATGCATGCTGGACTAGTGTAAAAAAAAAAATTATGCTAATCCAGCAATGTCCCCCTTTTGAGAAAAGCCCAGTGCAGCACACATGCATAGTCATAAATGCAAGGAGAAATGGAAACATTTCATTTAATGCCAGCTTCAAAAGGAGTTAAGTTTTGGTGCAAAACCCTGTCTACTAATGTTGGTAGATAGGGTTTTTCATCAAAAGTCATGGGTGGTTACATGGGAACACCCATGTACCACCTATGTAAAGCCTCCTTGAGGCAAAGTATTGCAAAACAGAGTTTTGCACTGCATTGCGTTACTTTTCCATACAAACCAACACAAATACAAATTTGCATTGGTTTGTTTAACCCCAAAAAAGTAACGCAAATCCCACATAAAACCTTTGTGAATCTTGGGCGAAGTGTTGAATGTAGGTTTATAAGAAATAGTTCACAGATTATCCCATTGCTTCGACCTTGATGGGACATTGTGGTTTATACTACACAGTTGTCCCAGATCCATAGATGGGTAGATGGCTTTTTTTGTCCTAAATCAGTATGGTGAATGATGTCACAATACATCTGAAAACCCTGCTAACATCATCAAATAAAGAAACATCCTAGAATGCCCAATGTTGGTGATGCTAAGAGATCCAGAACTTGTTAAAGAGAACTGTTTGTGCACAAGATGACCCTTGAAATTCTACTTAAAACAATATTAGACCCACAGTGTACCCATGTCCACTGATCATGGCCATTGCATGCCTTCAACAGTGCAATCTCCTGGGTTAAACCCCGGGATCATGCAATATATAACAAGTACCAAACAGAAATAGAAATACATTTGTGAAGAATAATATTATACCCTTTTCAGTAAATTCTAAAGAACCAGTGCTGGATCCAAAGATGTAAATTGCCCTCTCAAAGTTGACCATTAAATGTGGTAAATTAGTGAGTCTTGGAATTTAAAACAAAAGGAAAAAAAGGTTTTAAACGTTTAAGCTCTTAAACATTCCATGAAATGAGAAGTTTCATGACTCCCATGCTAAATACATTTAATAAGTCGGTATGTTACAAAAGCAGCAAAAAGATATTTACAATGATCAATTATTGATGTCCTTGTGGGCAGGACATTTCTTCTCTGGGTACCGGACATTTCTTCACTGGTTACCAAGGTGGAAGAAAAGATGAAGGAGCAGACACAAGAACCCTAGGTGGTCAGTTAGTGACCACCCAGGACACGCACTGGGAGGATAGTTTACATAGCCATAACTGAGAATAATGGGTCATAGCTTGTCTCGGCCTCCATATAGCAGCAGCATTCTCAACTACCTGAAGTCTCATTATGAAATAGTTAGGCACCCCCAGATATTAAACATTTAGGGGGAGATTTATGAAAAGTGGTGCTGCACCTTTTCTTGCGCCCCTTAGTGACCCCCTAACACCACCATGTGTGCGCCATATTTAATATACCGCGCACCATGGAGGTAGTTAGGGAACTAGTGTCAGAATTTTTGATGCTAGTTCGGCGATTTGCAGGATTTGCATAAAAAATGTTGACGCTAATCCTGCAAAGCACCTAGAGGCCCATTGAAACCAATGGGATACTCCTTTTAATGCCTGGTCTGAGCAGGCATTAAAAACGCCAGAAAAATGGCGCAAAGAAATCTCTTAAATTTACTTGCACCATTTTTTCAGCCTCCCCCCAATGGGGGAACGCCCCCCTTACATACATTATGCCTGGCGCAGTTATAATGTGGCACAACGGTTGCAAAGTGGCGCAAAGTGCAAAGTGGTCATCTAACGCCGCATTAGCGTAAAAAAATGACGTTACTGTGTTGTTAGATGGCGCTAGGCCCTTTTAAATATGGGTCTTAGTTAATCAAACCTAGTCGTAATAGGGGCATGGACCACCGACTTTCTCAATGTTAATGGTAGAAGGAAAATACATTTCTTCAGGGCATTTAAGATGACATATCAAGTTCCCACGACCACAGATACCTGTTGTAGAAAGGACAAGATTATTAAACCTCACCCCAAAGATTTTTTACAACCGCTGATGGAGATGATGGAATCAGAGCCTGATCCGGCCAACAATTGAGCCACCAGTCCCCCTCAAAAGACCCACATGGAAGAATCTCAGTTTTCTCTGGATCCCATATAAAATAACTGGTTTGAAACCTGCAGAGAGACAGGTCTTCAGGGGACAATAATCAATCACAGCATCTTTTAAAAAAGAGAAAATAAGCTGGGTGTCATCTGCATATGACGCAACCAGAAAGCCAAAAGATTCTACTAAGACCGCTATAGGGGCTTTAAAGTGATTAAAGAGGGCTGAGGAAGGAACCCCGAGGTACTGCGTTAGAGTGGGGTTTTGGTTCAGAAGAAAAAGGGGCCATCCAAACTGACTGGCCATGATTTTCAAAAAAAGCCTCTATCCAATCTAAGTCCAGTCCACCAGTTCAGTAAGAGAAGCACATGCAGTAGAGTATCAAACGCCACCGAAAAATCTAATAAAATCAACACCGCCTTACCACCCCGATGAAGGGTTATCTTAATGCTTTGCAATACTTCCAGCAGTGCTGTCTCCATGCTGTAATTAGGACAAGTATGAAGTAAATTATAGGTCTCCAGGCAGTCTGATAACTTTATTTGTCAGCTTCTCCACCAGAAGGAGAGAAATGAGTCTACAATTTAAAAGGGCATCAGGATCTGCTAAAGGCTTGTTCAAAAGTGGAAAACATTCAGCTTGATTCCAACTAAGAGGCACTGTGACAGTCAAAATAGAGGAGTTCAAAAGATTGTTCACAATTGGATTAATCACTGTTATTGCCACAAAATGACATTATATTATCCCAAGATAGACTTAAGAAAGACAAAAATTCGACAGGGAATGTTGATAGGAATGACGCTCACAACTGTCCCACCCCAAATTTTAGAAAGAATCAAAAATGTCTGCACGGTGCTCCTGGAAGGAGGACCCACCCCACTCCTCCACAAAATCTCATGGAAGAAAAAATGATACAAAATCCAAGGCGCTCGTGTCAAATAAATATGATCATTGTCCATATCTCTGTGTTCAGCAGAACAATTGTTGTTTATTTGATGTGTTCTTCAATTCCAACCAATCCAGCCAAGTATTCTTCGGGGGCTCGTCCGGGATTAAACTAACTAAACAAAGCACAACTTAAAGTGCAAACATTTGTCAATAAAAGGGCTGTTAGAGTTGGAATAGAGTATATGAACCTTGCCATTGCTGTGAAGGCCCTTTGAGGTAGAGATTCAATTTTTTGTGTAATTGTCTGTAGCCTGAGGACTAAATGGTGAAGTTGGATATGAAGAATGACTATCTAACATTTCTGATTAACTAGGGAACACCCCTTCTGTGGTTCTCCTTCAGAGATAAGGAGAATCTTCACATCCTATTCAGTCTGCTTTTTCCTCTTTTCTTTGGGTCTTCAAAAAGCACCTCTCACCAATCCTGGCTTCACTGACTGTTTCATAAGGGCGGATGATCATTCACCCAGGGGCGGCTCCCGTCGGGGTAAAGCGTCGAAGGCGGGGGCACAAAACAAAGACAACAACATTACAAATAAAAAAATGTATATATAGAAAAAATCATATCTGACCCCCTGCACCCCCGCTGCGCCACATTTCTGGCTCCACTCACTGCAGGCACATGCTCCCAGCCTGCCCTGCAGCCAATCCTTTTTTTTTTTGTTCTGTAATTCTTTATTAGAGATTTATAAAGCCAGACAAAGCAAGAACAGGAAAACAACGCAGTGCTTCATCCACACCAAAAATACAAAAAATGATATAGCTCTGTCCCGTACTCGGACCCCGTTCCTTCCCCAACCCAAGTCGAGGGAGTGAAAGGCTAAGATCACCCAAATGTTCATCAGATTCATATGCAAATGAACAACAGATACATCAACAACCCAAGCCACCACCCCATGATGTAGTGTTGCTAGTTATTGCGGGCACTGCTAAACCACATTGTTAAATCCCTCCCCATACAGTGAAAAAGCATCTCCCACCTCCCCACACCACTATGACCAGCCTCCTGGGCGACATGAATGGGAGTCATGTGAAGTAGAGTCATTGCTGGGGAGCCCTGAAGAAGAGGGTGTACGGCTCATGCACATCCCGAGTCCCCCAAGACAGACTTATGTGACAGGGGAGAGGGAAGGAAGTCAAAGGAAGGACTAGTCGGGTCAGTAGGTCCGGGGAGGCAGGCCATGGAACATGCAATGAGGGTCTTAGAGAGGGGATTATGCGATGAGATTGCCCAATTTATTACGCTGTTACTCACTCCCCGATGAGTAATGAGGTGTCCAAGACACCCCCACTGAAATCTTGGGGTGCAAAACAATAAAGTACGTATCGGGGAGCGTGAGAGCAGTTATCATGAGATATAGTACCATTAGGATAGCAAATGTCGGTCATGTTGCTCTTCAGCTCGATGGTGAAACTTGGATGATGAAGCGAAGAAACCAGAGCTAAGAGGTAGGACAGTGCTATGGACACTGTATTCATGAAAAGAAAGCAAGAGACAGAGAGATAAAGCATAATTATGGAACTATGAAAAGAACATAGAGTGGCAAACCAGGCTGAGACCGAAACAAGAACTAGAATAAGAACAAGCGCAAGTGAAGAGGCAAGAGCGAAAGTAAAGAAGCAAATAAATGAATAAGTATGTATGTGTGTATGTGTGAATCGGCCGGGTGGAGAGTTGGGGGAGGATACGTAGATGCATCAGGGGGGAGAGCAGGGATGGGAAAATGATCTATAGCGAGTCCTGAGGGAACATATGTGGAGCAATGACTCAGGGCTGGTAGAAGCTGGAGAGGCTGGGAACCCTGAGATACATGGCAAAAAATCACATTTCATCTCCTCCACATCAGACCACGGGAATCTCACACGTAATCAGAAGAGATGGGGTCGACATCTCCTAATGGGAGGACACAGTGACAGCTCTGTGTGTGGGCATTTAACTTACTATGTACTCAGCTCCTGAAAAAAGGATGCCCATGTCTGGAGGAAAACCTCCAGTTGGTCTTCGAGACTATAGATTAGTTCCTCTTGCGAGGCTGCCTGGTACATAGCAGTAATCCATTCCGCATGGAGAGGGACCTGAGTCGTATGCCAGTGCCTCAGTATACACACCTTAGCAAAGACAAGCGCAGTATGTAGTAGGCGTTGTTGTGGTCGTGTGAGACAACTTAAGTCACTAGTGTCATGTAACAATAAGAGCGAGGGGGTCAGGGAGGCCGGTAGTGGAAGTATCTCCCTGAGGGTATGCCCCACCTTCCGCCAAAAAGTCTGTATAGCAGGACAATAATGCAGAATATGGAGAAGATCACATTGATCGTGATGGCATCTCCAGCAAGAGGCGTGGGATAATAAACCCGCCGAGCGCAACCTCAGAGGCGTCCAGTACCAATCATGCAGGGATGACAAGCCTCTCTAGCCCCCAGCCCCCGGCCGCTATTAGCTTAGCCCAATCCTCCAATTCGTATTCAGTCTGAAGACGTGTCTGCCACTTTGCCTTAGTGGAGAGTAAAAGTGGAAGAGAGATGAGATGACGGTTTAGTTGGGTGTGGAGCCCGGATATAGCACCCAGGAAAGATCCCCAAGTCTCCAAGTAATGAAGTATCGGAGACTGAGGAAGATCCCATGGGGGTCTACCGAATCGCCCCTCCAAACAGTGGCGAAGCTGAGCGAAGCGCCATATATTGTACCTAGGTAGATCAAATTCCTCTCTCAGTTCTGCGAAGGATTTCAAGGTGCCCTCATGCAAGAGTTGATCTAATCAACATAGGCCTTTCGAGCGCCAAGTTTCCCAGACAAAAGTTTTTTTTCCTATAAGTAGTCCTCCATTACCCCAAAATGGTGTTCTATCATGGATCCGAGGGTCGATTTTGAGTAATTGGTAGGCATGAATCCAAGTATTGCGCATGGCTTTGACCATGGGAGTGGTCGAGAGCGAGGAAGGAGGGATTGCATCATAAAGTATCTGCAATCCCGATAAGGGACGAAAGAGAGCTCTCTCCATCTCCACCCTGGGGGGCGGATCGCGTACCTTCAGCAACATGTACACTAATTGAAGAGGTGTAGCGCAAGCGCATAGTGTTCCACGGAGGGAAGGCCCAGCCCCCCACACTCCAGTCTAGCTAGCAATGCCACTTTGGGTAATCTTGGGCGCATTGACCCCCATACGAAGGTCCGAATGCGGCAATCTATCTCCCGGAGTGTCGACAGGGGGGATCTGTAGAGGTATCATGCCTAGGACATATAGGAAACGTGGCAGGGTCACCATCTGTACCGCCTGGGCTCGGCCCCACATGGATAAACCAATATGCGTCCATTTATCAAAGTCACGTTTAATATTGGCTAAGAGCGGGTCTAGATTATCTGGAATCATGTTCTCCAGACCACTATTAATATATATGCAAAGGTATTGCAAACGTGATCTTTTCCATTGGACCAAAAGACCTCGGAGAGATGAGCTCACTGTTACCTGGGATAGCGGCAAGGCTTCACTCTTATCCCAGTTAATCCTATACCCCGACAGAAGCTCAAACTCAGAGAGGATGGTGCGCAGTGCCGGCAAGGTAGATCGGTAAGGGTGAGTAGGATATCGTCTGCGTATAGATAAATCGTAGCATTTCCACCCGGGACATGTATCCCAGAAATGTCGCCCGAGCCACGAATCGTGGCCACCAAGGGTTCCACCGCCAGAAGGAACAGCAGGGGTGATAGAGGGCAGCCCTGCCGGGTTCCCCTGCACACAGGGAACGTGTCAGATAAGAACCCCCCCCGGAGTTGACCTGTGCGGATGGAGAATCGTAAAGCAGACACACCATATTGATAAAGCCGTCCCCGAGGCCAAAATGCTTCAGTGTTTCAAAGAGGTACCATCACACTATGCGATCAAATGCTTTCTCAGTATCCAAAGAGAGGGCTAGTGCTTCCTCGCGTGAATCCCATGACGCCCAAATGGCATGCAATAATGTGCGGAGGTGGTTTCTGGAAGATCGGCCCGGTGCAAAGCCAACCTGCGTTTGATGAACCAGGGAGGGTATGACTTTATTAAGACGTGTCGCGAGTATCCCAGCCAGGATCTTAACATCTCCATTGAGGAGGGAGATAGGGCGATAGCTGCCACACCAAAGGGGGTCCTTGCCCGGTTTGGGTAGTACTACAATAGAGGCCCTGATCGATAATGGATGTAAGGAGCCAGTTTGTGAGGCCCCTCAGAAGGCCTCATAGAGGGTGTCCACCAGTTCCTCCCCCTCCCATTCATAAAATCCCGCCGGGTATCCATCTTCACCAGGTGCTTTATGGTATGGCAGACTAGCAATTGCCTGCCGGATTTCATCTTTACTGATATTACCGGTTAGTAGAGTCCGTCCTTCCTCCAAAAGTCGCGGCAAGTTTGCCTTCTCCAAAAAGGCAGATAGTTTGCTCTGAACCACCACCACCTCTGGAGCATAAAGGGTCCCATAAAAGTGACCAAACTCATTGGCGATTTCTTGGGGGTGCGTAACGAGTGAGTCATGTGTGTTGTATATAGCCAGAATGGCCAGAGTTGCCTCGCTTTGCCGGAGTTGGGCGGCCAATAGACGGCCTGCCTTCTCCCCATGCACATAATGGCGGCCCATAAGTCGTCAGAGTGCATACTCCTCGCGGGAGTTGTAGAGAGAGTTAAGTTCCATTTTAGCATGCTCCAGTCGTCGTCGGAGGGGTGTGGAGGGGGAACGGGTAAAGTTGCGCGCAGTTTGCAGAATACAGTCCTCCAGAACCTTCTGCTGGTCACGTTTCTGAGCGTTTCTGGGCGTTGGCAATGGCGGTGTCTCTCATGAGTTGCCCCCTAATCGTCGCCTTAGCCGCCGTCCAAAGCAGTTGAGGGGAAGCCACCGAGCCTTTCTGAGATGTGGGAACTAAGCTTCTCTTTCCCCTCAGGGGTATGGTAGCGTGAGATATTAAGGCACCAAGGCTTACGACTGGGTGAGACTTGCCCGAGTCGTAGGGACAGAAAAAACTGAGAGTGGTCCGACAGGGCTGCTGGAAGGATTTCAGACTCATGGACAGCTTGTAAAAGCCAGCACGAAACTAAGAAGTAGTCTAGTCTGGATTGAGTTCCGTGTACTGAGGACAGGAAAGTGTATTCAAGATCGGTAGGGTGCGAAAGGCACGAGCAATCCTGCAGGCCATGGTCGGAAATGATGACCCCCATGAGGGATCTCTCTGCATTATTACCCACGTCATTGCCAGTTGATCTATCTAGAATGGCATCAGGTGCAAGGTTCCAATCCCCTCCTAGGAGGTATTGAGAGGCACCAATCTCGGTCAGTATTCTATTGAGAGATAGGAAGAAGGAGCGTTTAGAGCCTGTTGGGGCATAGATAGATCCTACACAAATCGTAGAGGAGCCCAGTGCTAACTTGGCAAGGACATAGCGTCCGTCCGAGTCGCTCCACGTCCTGAGGAGTCTAAACCGCAATGAGCGACAAATGAGAATCGCCACACCGCACTTACGGCCCGTGCCCTGTATGCCCTCTCGTGCCGATGGCGCTCCACTGTGAAGCACCCGACCTACCCAGTCCCTACGCAGTTTATCTGATTCCGAGGAGGATAAATGAGTTTCTTGCAAAAGAGCGATATCAGCATGTTTGGATCTGAGATAGGACAGTATCTTCTGTCGTTTAATATAATGGGTCACCCCGTGAACATTCCAGGAAAGAATCTTTAATGGTGTAGTAGAGCTCATTGGTAGGTATTAAGGACGCAGCTGTGTGAATATATGCAGAATCGCTGGGTGGGAAATATACTCACTGAGGAGACTAGAGGGAGGGCAATCTAAGACACCAGAGATGAGTGTAACGACAAGGATCTATCAAAGGGGGAGAGGAAAGATATACGGGGGAGATCCCCCCGGCCGGGGGAAAGGAGGAATACTATCCAATAGAGAAAAAAGGACAAAGGAGAGCAAGGAGAACAATAAAAGAAGCTAGCAGATGGCAGAAAGAAAGAAAGAGGAAAAAAAATGAATTATATAGAATAAGAGAGAGAAAGAGGAGGCACAGATCTCAGGGCTATACTTGTGAAAGATATGAAAAGGTTCCTTGCCTCCGGAAGTACTGTTAAACCGCGGGTCGGCTCCGACATGGTCCGCACGTCGAGCTAGCACAGAGGGGCGGGGGGGCTAGTAAAAGTGTATGATTCAATGATACAATGATATGGGCCGACCGAGAACCCCCTTGGGGGGGGGGTGGGAACACCGGGCACACAGTTCATTGACAGTACAGGGAACCTAATGGGATAAATGGGAGGGAGAGGGCGGAGCGGGCGCCCCCCCTCACACGGTATGAGTCAAGGGGTGAAAAGATGATGCGGTCATGCATTGAGTAGCAAATTAAAGGGGGGAGAACCCAGCTGAGCCAAGACCGCGGGGTAGAAGAGTGCAAAGGATCTATCGGATCGGGGCAATGGAAGGTGTGTACCTATCTCTGAACTAGGAAACATGTTAGGGCAAAGGAACCACCCTCATTATGTGTCCCCCTGGGTCTACGAGTAGATGACCTGAAGATAAACCCAGCAACCCCAGAGGTAACACTAAAACATTAAAACATCCCCAGCACACCGAAACATTAATACCATAACATGTAAAACCCCCTCCACCCGTCCTCCCCCATTAGTTAAAGAAACACAGAAGAGGTCCATAGCCAGTTCACTTAGCTGTCCGTCGCAGTCGGTGGTCTCGCCTGAAGACCCCAGTTCTAATAGAACTACAAAAGTGGCGTGAGAACATCAGGTGTGGTCAACGGTTACCGGTATTAGAGGGGATCGGGATTTGTCTCTGCCCTGGTCTTGTGTGTGTGCAATCACTGCTTGCAGTGCATGGTCCCGCCCCTCCTGCACTTTAGGTGGTCGATCGTATACCCGTCCTCTCTTCAGCAAGATAGCAGGAGGATGTGCGAAAGTAGTGGGGGCCAGAGAAGTGTCTCCCCCGTCGGGGCGTCCGGGCCCGTGGGTGCAGGAGTACAGTCCATGGAGGGCTGTGCGATGTCGTCCAAGAATGAGCGAAGACTCGCAGGCTCCAGAAAATCCCTCGACTTGCCGTGGTATGTGATCCACATTCTTGCTGGCTCGAATAGCCCGCATTTAATGTCCAGCTTACTAAATTGTGGCAGGAGAGCCAAGAATGCCTTGCGCTTTTCATTGGTGACCTTGGAGAAATCCGCTGCCACTCTGATCTCTTGCTCCTCCAACAGGAATGGACCCTGGGATCGCGCCTTCAAGAGGACCTGTCGAGCCTGCTCATGCCGAAGGAAGCACGCAATGATCGGGCGGGGCCGTCCCGAGGATATGGAGCGAGGAGGGCCGACTCTATGTACTCTTTGAAATTCGAGTGGTGGCGAGAAGGTCAGACCGGTGAGCTCAGGCAGCAGACTCTTAAGGAATAGGTTAATATCGATGCCTTCCTTTTTTTCTGGTATACCAAAAAAGCGGACATTGTCTCTTCGACTCCGGTCCTCTAAGTCAGTGATCTTGCCCCTTAGAGAAAGTAGCTCAGCATCGTGCCCTGGCAGCATCCCTATGTGGTCCTCTACAGTAGAAAGGCGTTGATCCAGATCTGCCACCTTCTCACTGAAGCAGGCTATATCCATCCTGATGGAAGCGGAGGTCGCGGATAACTCAGTAATCTTCAAGTCCATCGCTTCCAGGCGCTGTCCGACCGCTGTGATCTCCTGCAAAATACGGTCAGAGGCGTCTAATGGTCAAGAGTCCACAGAGACGGGCGCTGGGTTGGAGGAGGACTGCTGGGCAGCCATGATCTTCGACTGGGCTATGGCCTCGGAGAAGAGCAATTGACGGGAGTGCTTGCTAGAGGATTTTCCACTGGACAATGCTGTCAATGATGAGGAATCCTAGGGAGATCAGGCCAAAGTCTGTTGATTGTGAAGTTATGCCTGCTACCTGTGCACCAAGATGCCCACTCTGTCACCATCAATGACAATCCGGGGGGCGTGAAAGAGAACAGCGGAAAGGCCCATCCGCACACCCCCTAAGAGGACGACAGTCGCCCCGGACCGGGAGGCAGTCTGTACCGGTGTCACTCAGGCCTATGTTGCCTTGTCGCCTGGGGTTATACGAGTTGGCTGGCGCTCCTCCACAGCACAGCCTGCTCAGCTATGTTTCCTGCATATGGGACTTGCAGTCTGATGGAAAGAGGGAAGATGTCACTCACTGGGTGTAGGAAAGTACCATCTTGCCTGGCATGTTACCCCCATTTTTCACTGTATATATGTTGTTTTAGTTGTATGTGTCACTGGGACCCTGGTAACCCAGGGCCCCAGTGCTCATAAGTGTGCCTGAATGTGTTACCTGTGTAGTGACTAACTGTCTCACTGAGGCTCTGCTAATCAGAACCTCAGTGGTTATGCTCTCTCATTTCTTTCCAAATTGTCACTAACAGGCTAGTGACCATTTTTACCAATTTACATTGGCTTACTGGAACACCCTTATAATTCCCTAGTATATGGTACTGAGGTACCCAGGGTATTGGGGTTCCAGGAGATCCCTATGGGCTGCAGCATTTCTTTTGCCACCCATAGGGAGCTCTGACAATTCTTACACAGGCCTGCCACTGCAGCCTGAGTGAAATAACGTCCACGTTATTTCACAGCCATTTTACACTGCACTTAAGTAACTTATAAGTCACCTATATGTCTAACCTTTACCTGGTAAAGGTTAGGTGCAAAGTTACTTAGTGTGAGGGCACCCTGGCACTAGCCAAGGTGCCCCCACATTGTTCAGAGCCAATTCCCTGAACTTTGTGAGTGCGGGGACACAATTACACGCGTGCACTACATATAGGTCACTACCTATGTGTAGCTTCACCATGGTAACTCGGAATATGGCCATGTAACATGTCTATGATCATGGAATTGCCCCCTCTATACCATCCTGGCATAGTTGGCACAATCCCATGATCCCAGGGGTCTGTAGCACAGACCCTGGTACTGCCAAACTGCCCTTCCTGGGGTTTCACTGCAGTTGCTGCTGCTGCCAACCCCTCAGACAGGCAGCTGCCCTCCTGGGGTCCAGCCAGGCCTGGCCCAGGATGGCAGAACAAAGAACTTCCTCTGAGAGAGGGTGTGACACCCTCTCCCTTTGGAAAATGGTGTGAAGGCAGGGGAGGAGTAGCCTCCCCCAGCCTCTGGAAATGCTTTGTTGGGCACAGAGGTGCCCAATTCTGCATAAGCCAGTCTACACCGGTTCAGGGGACCCCTTAGCCCTGCTCTGGCGCGAAACTGGACAAAGGAAAGGGGAGTGACCACTCCCCTGACCTGCACCTCCCCTGGGAGGTGTCCAGAGCTCCTCCAGTGTGCTCCAGACCTCTGCCATCTTGGAAACAGAGGTGCTGCTGGCACACTGGACTGCTCTGAGTGGCAGGTGACGTCAGAGACTCCTGCTGATAGGCTCCTTCAGGTGTTAGTAGCCTATCCTCTCTCCTAGGTAGCCAAACCCTCTTTTCTGGCTATTTAGGGTCTCTGTCTCTGGGGAAACTTTAGATAACGAATGCAAGAGCTCATCCGAGTTCCTCTGCATCTCCCTCTTCACCTTCTGATAAGGAATCGACTGCTGACCGCGCTGGAAGCCTGCAAACCTGCAACATAGTAGCAAAGACGACTACTGCAACTCTGTAACGCTGATCCTGCCGCCTTCTCGACTGTTTTCCTGCTTGTGCATGCTGTGGGGGTAGCCTGCCTCCTCTCTGCACCAGAAGCTCCGAAGAAATCTCCCGTGGGTTGACGGAATCTTCCCCCTGCAACCGCAGGCACCAAAAAGCTGCATTACCGGTCCCTTGGGTCTCCTCTCAGCACGACGAGCGAGGTCCCTCGAATCCAGCGACTCTGTCCAAGTGACCCCCACAATCCAGTGACTCTTCAGTCCAAGTTTGGTGGAGGTAAGTCCTTGCCTCACCTCGCTGGGCTGCATTGCTGGGAACCGCAACTTTGCAGCTACTCCGGCCCCTGTGCACTTCCGGCGGAAATCCTTTGTGCACAGCCAAGCCTGGGTCCACGGCACTCTAACCTGCATTGCACGACTTTCTAAGTTGGTCTCCGGCGACGTGGGACTCCTTTGTGCAACTTCGGTGAGCACCGTTTCACGCATCCTCGTAGTGCCTGTTTCTGGCACTTCTCCGGGTGCTACCTGCTTCAGTGAGGGCTCTTTGTCTTGCTCGACGTCCCCTCTCTCTTCAGGTCCAATTTGCGACCTCCTGGTCCCTCCTGGGCCCCAGCAGAGTCCAAAAACGTCAAATGCACGATTTGCAGTTAGCAAGGCTTGTTGGCGATCTTTCAGCGGGAAAACACTTCTGCACGACTCTCCACGGCGAGAGGGATCCGTCCACCAAAGGGGAAGTCTCTAGCCCTTTTTGTTCCTGCAGAAACCTCTGCTTCTTCTGTCCAGTCGAAGCTTCTTTGCACCCGCAGCTGGCATTTCCTGGGCATCTGCCCATCTCCGACTTGCTTGTGACTTTTGGACTTGGTCCCCTTGTTCCACAGGTACCCTAGATTGGAAATCCACAGTTGTTGCATTGCTGGTTTGTGTCTTTCCTGCATTATTCCTCTAACACGACTTCTTTGTCCTTAGGGGAACTTTAGTGCACTTTGCACTCACTTTTCAGGGTCTTGGGGAGGGTTATTTTTCTAACTCTCACTATTTTCTAATAGTCCCAGCGACCCTCTACAAGGTCACATAGGTTTGGGGTCCATTCGTGGTTCGCATTCCACTTTTGGAGTATATGGTTTGTGTTGCCCCTATCCCTATGTTTCCCCATTGCATCCTATTGTAACTATACATTGTTTGCACTGTTTTCTAAGACTATACTGCATATTTTTGCTATTGTGTATATATATCTTGTGTATATTTCCTATCCTCTCACTGAGGGTACACTCTAAGATACTTTGGCATATTGTCATAAAAATAAAGTACCTTTATTTTTAGTATAACTGTGTATTGTGTTTTCTTATGATATTGTGCATATGACACTAAGTGGTACTGTAGTAGCTTCACACGTCTCCTAGTTCAGCCTAAGCTGCTCTGCTAAGCTACCATTATCTATCAGCCTAAGCTGCTAGACACCCTATACACTAATAAGGGATAACTGGGCCTGGTGCAAGGTGCAAGTACCCCTTGGTACTCACTACAAGCCAGTCCAGCCTCCTACATTGGTTGTGCAGTGGTGGGATAAGTGCTTGAGACTACTTACCACTCTTGTCATTGTACTTTTCATAAGAGAAAAATATACAAAACAAGGTCAGTGTATATACACATAGCCAAAAAGTTTTGCATTTCCTCTTTTCACTCTTTTCTAAGTGCTGAAAAGTACTTCTAAACTTTCAAAAAGTTCTTAAAAGTTTAAAAAGTTTTTTCTGTCTTTCCAAAAAGTTCTGAAAACTTTTTTCTCTTCTTCTATCACTTTAACTCTCTCTAAAAATGTCTGGCACAGGCCAAAGTGTTGATCTGTCCAAACTTGCATATGACAACCTTAGCTGGAAAAGAGCAAGGAGTCTCTGTATAGAGAGAGGTTTGAGTGTAGGGAAGAATCCTTCCTTGGAACTGTTACTTAACATGCTTAGAGAACAGGATAAGGCCATAGGTGCCCCATCTGTTGAAAAAGTACCTAATAGTTCCCAATCTGATTCAGGGACTCCCCCAGGAAAAGATTCAGGAAAGAAACTTCCTAGCCTGCCCATTACCAGACAATCTAGCATAGATGGTAATGATGATGAGCCACATCAAATAAATAGTGTTGTCTCACATCATAGCAAAAGCATTTATTCTCACCATACTGGTAGTAATGTTTCTGTAAACCAAGCTGTTAGGGTGCCTTCTGTAAGGGACAGGTCTCCTTCTGTTCATTCCCATCATAGCTCTGTTTCTAGAAATGTCCCTCCCACCAACCCTGATGACAGAATGTTAGAGAGGGAACTCAATAAGTTGAGGGTGGAACAAACCAGACTGAAGCTTAAAAAGCAACAGCTGGATTTGGATAGACAGTCTTTTGAATTAGAGAAGGAAAGACAGAAGTTGGGTTTAGATACCCATGGTGGCAGCAGCAGTATTCCCCATAGTCATCCTGCAAAAGAGCATGATTCCAGGAATCTGCACAAGATAGTTCCCCCTTATAAGGAGGGGGATGACATTAACAAGTGGTTTGCTGCACTTGAGAGGGCCTGTGTTGTACAGGATGTCCCTCAAAGGCAGTGGGCTGCTATCCTATGGCTATCATTTAGTGGAAAAGGTAGGGATAGGCTCCTTACTGTGAAAGAAAATGATGCTAATAATTTCCAAGTTCTTAAGAATGCACTCCTGGATGGTTATGGCTTAACCACTGAACAGTACAGGATAAAGTTCAGAGAGACCAAAAAGGAGTCTTCACAAGACTGGGTTGATTTAATTGACCAGGCAGTGAAGGCCTTGGAGGGGTGGTTACATGGCAGTAAAGTTACTGATTATGACAGCCTGTAAACTTAATCCTGAGAGAGCATATTCTTAATAATTGTGTGTCTGATTTGTTGCACCAGTACTTGGTGGACTCTGATCTGACCTCTCCCCAAGAATTGGGAAAGAAGGCAGACAAATGGGTCAGAACAAGAGTGAACAGAAAAGTTCATACAGGGGTGACAAAGATGGCAACAAAAAGAAGGATGGTAAGTCTTCTGACAAGGGTGGGGACAAATCTAAAAATGAGTCTTCATCAGGCCCACAAAAACACTCTGGTGGGGGTGGTGGGTCCAAATCCTCCTTTAATCAGAACAAGGAAAAGAAACCATGGTGCTATTTATGTAAAATAAAAGGCCATTGGACAACAGATCCCAGTTGTCCAAAGAAAGGCACCACTGCTCCTACCACTACAACCCCTACTGCTACACCTAGTGTCCCTACTAATAGCAGTGGTGGTGGGAGCAAACCTACTAATAGCCAATCCAAGGGAGTAGCTGGGCTCACTTTTGGTAATTTAGTTGGGGTTGGTCTGATTAGGGAGACCACAGAGGCTACTTTAGTCTCTGAAGGGGCTATTGATTTAGCCACTTTGGTTGCTTGCCCCCATAACTTGGAGAAGTACAAGCAACTAACCCTAATAAATGGTGTTGAGGTCCAGGCCTACAGGGACACAGGTGACAGTGTCACAATGGTGATTGAGAAACTGGTGCACCATGAACAACACATACTTGGACACCAGTACCAAGTAACCGATGCTCACAACATAACACAAAGCCACCCCATGGCTGTTGTAAATCTCAACTGGGGGGGGGTAACTGGTCCAAAGAAAGTTGTGGTAGCTTCAGATTTACCTGTAGACTGTCTATTAGGGAATGATTTGGAGACATCAGCTTGTTCAGATGTGGAGTTGGAGGCCCATGCAGCAATGCTGGGCATTCCAGGGCATATTTTTGCTTTGACAAGGGCTCAGGCCAAAAAGCAAAAAGGACAGGGAAGCTTGGATCCTGGAACAATGGACCAAGTGCTCCCTAAAGCTAGGGCTAGTAGAAGCAAACCACTTCCTACTATCCCTCCCTCTACAGTGGATTCAACTTCTGAGGAAGAAGAATTCCCTCCCTGTGCAGAACCTACACCAGAGGAGCTGGAAGCAGACACTGCTGAGCTTTTGGGTGAAGGGGGGCCTGCCAGAGAGGAGCTGAGTGTGGCACAGCAAACCTGTCCCACATTAGAGGGTCTCAGACAGCAAGCTGTCAAACAGGCTAATGGGGATGTCAGTGACTCTCACAGAGTTTACTGGGAGGACAACCTCTTGTACACTGAGCATAGGGATCCTAAACCTGGAGCTGCCAGGAGATTAGTGATTCCTCAGGAGTACAGAAAGTTCCTCCTAACACTGGCACATGACATTCCCCTAGCTGGGCACCTGGGTCAAATGAAAACTTGGGACAGATTGGTTCCATTGTTTCATTGGCCTAGGATGTCTGAGGACACAAAGGAATTTTGTAAGTCCTGTGAAACCTGCCAAGCCAGTGGCAAGACAGGTGGTACACCAAAGGCACCCCTTATCCCACTGCCTGTGGTTGGGGTTCCCTTTGAGAGGGTAGGGGTTGACTTAGTTGGCCCCCTTGACCCTCCTACTGCTTCAGGCAATAGGTTTATCTTGGTGGTAGTGGACCATGCCACAAGATATCCTGAAGCAATTCCTTTAAGGACCACTACAGCTCCTGCAGTGGCAAAGGCCCTCCTGGGAATATTTTCCAGGGTGGGCTTCCCAAAGGAAGTAGTATCAGACAGAGGAAGCAATTTCATGTCTGCATACTTAAAGGCCATGTGGAAGGAGTGTGGTGTAACGTACAAGTTCACAACACCCTATCATCCACAAACAAATGGACTGGTGGAGAGATTTAATAAATCTCTCAAAGGCATGATTATGGGTCTCCCTGAAAAACTCCGCAGGAGATGGGATATCCTTCTACCATGCCTCCTTTTTGCCTACAGGGAGGTACCCCAGAAAGGAGTGGGCTTCAGCCCCTTTGAACTTCTTTTTGGACACCCTGTTAGGGGTCCACTCACACTTGTAAAGGAGGGTTGGGAACAACCTATAAAAGCTCCTAAGCAGGATATTGTGGATTATGTACTTGGCCTCAGATCAAGGATGGCGGAGTACATGAAAAAGGCCAGTAAAAACCTTCAGGCCAGCCAAGAGATCCAGAAGCAATGGCATGATCAGAAGGCTGTTTTGGTTCAGTACCAACCAGGGCAGAAAGTGTGGGTCTTGGAGCCTGTGGCCCCAAGAGCACTCCAAGATAAATGGAGTGGTCCCCACACAATTGTTGAAAAGAAGGGTGAAGTCACCTACTTAGTTGACTTAGGCACTGCCAGGAGTCCCCTTAGGGTGCTCCATGTCAACCGCCTGAAACCCTACTATGACAGGGCTGATCTCACCCTGCTCATGGCAACTGATGAGGGACAGGAAGAAGACAGTGATCCTCTACCTGATCTCTTCTCTTCCACAGAACAAGATGCTCTTGTGGAAGGTGTAGTTTTGGCAGATTGTCTTACTGCTGAGCAGAAAGACCATTGCATAAATCTCCTAGGACAATTTTCAGAACTCTTCTCTACTGTGCCAGGCACCACTTCTTGGTGTGAGCACACTATAGATACTGGAGACAGTTTACCTGTCAAAAGTAAGATCTATAGGCAGCCTGACCATGTCAGGGACTGCATAAAGCAAGAAGTTCAGAAAATGTTGGAACTAGGAGTGGTTGAGCACTCTGACAGTCCATGGGCTTCCCCTGTGGTACTGGTACCAAAACCCAATTCTAAAGATGGAAAGAAGGAAATGCGGTTTTGTGTAGACTATAGAGGTCTCAACTTGGTAACCAAAACTGATGCTCACCCTATACCCAGGGCAGATGAGCTTATAGATACACTGGCATCTGCCAAGTATCTAAGCACTTTTGATTTGACTGCAGGGTATTGGCAGATCAAATTATCAGAAGATGCTAAATCTAAGACTGCATTTTCTACCATTGGAGGACATTACCAGTTTACTGTAATGCCTTTTGGTTTGAAAAATGCACCTGCCACTTTTCAGAGGTTGGTGAACACAGTCCTGCAAGGGCTGGAAGCTTTCAGTGCAGCATATTTGGACGATATAGCTGTCTTTAGCTCCAGCTGGGATGATCACCTGGTCCACCTATGAAAAGTTTTGGAGGCCCTGCAAAAGGCAGGCCTCACTATCAAGGCTTCAAAGTGCCAGATAGGGCAGGGTAAGGTGGTTTATCTGGGACACCTTGTTGGTGGGGAACAGATTGCACCACTTCAGGGGAAAATCCAAACAATTATTGATTGGGTTCCCCCTACGACTCAGTCTCAGGTGAGAGCCTTCCTAGGCCTCACTGGGTACTACAGGAGGTTCATTAAGAACTATGGCTCCATTGCAGCCCCTCTTAATGACCTCACATCCAAGAAAATGCCTAAAAAGGTATTATGGACAGCAAACTGTCAGAAAGCTTTTGAGGAGCTGAAGCAGGCCATGTGCTCTGCACCTGTCCTGAAAAGCCCTTGTTACTCTAAAAAATTCTATGTCCAAACTGATGCATCTGAATTAGGAGTAGGGGCAGTCCTATCACAACTTAATTCTGAGGGCCAGGATCAACCTGTTGCTTTTATTAGTAGGAGGTTGACCCCTAGAGAAAAGCGTTGGTCTGCCATTGAGAGGGAGGCCTTTGCTGTGGTCTGGGCTCTGAAGAAGTTGAGGCCATACCTGTTTGGCACTCACTTCATTGTTCAGACAGACCACAAACCTCTACTTTGGCTAAAACAAATGAAAGGGGAAAATCCTAAATTGTTGAGGTGGTCCATATCCCTACAGGGAATGGACTATACAGTGGAACATAGACCTGGGAGTAGCCACTCCAATGCAGATGGACTCTCCAGATATTTCCACTTAGACAATGAAGACTCATCAGGTCATGGCTAGTCTTATTGTCCTTCGTTTGGGGGGGGGTTGTGTAGGAAAGTACCATCTTGCCTGGCATGTTACCCCCATTTTTCACTGTATATATGTTGTTTTAGTTGTATGTGTCACTGGGACCCTGGTAACCCAGGGCCCCAGTGCTCATAAGTGTGCCTGAATGTGTTACCTGTGTAGTGACTAACTGTCTCACTGAGGCTCTGCTAATCAGAACCTCAGTGGTTATGCTCTCTCATTTCTTTCCAAATTGTCACTAACAGGCTAGTGACCATTTTTACCAATTTACATTGGCTTACTGGAACACCCTTATAATTCCCTAGTATATGGTACTGAGGTACCCAGGGTATTGGGGTTCCAGGAGATCCCTATGGGCTGCAGCATTTCTTTTGCCACCCATAGGGAGCTCTGACAATTCTTACACAGGCCTGCCACTGCAGCCTGAGTGAAATAACGTCCACGTTATTTCACAGCCATTTTACACTGCACTTAAGTAACTTATAAGTCACCTATCTGTCTAACCTTTACCTGGTAAAGGTTAGGTGCAAAGTTACTTAGTGTGAGGGCACCCTGGCACTAGCCAAGGTGCCCCCACATTGTTCAGAGCCAATTCCCTGAACTTTGTGAGTGCGGGGACACCATTACACGCGTGCACTACATATAGGTCACTACCTATGTGTAGCTTCACCATGGTAACTCCGAATATGGCCATGTAACATGTCTATGATCATGGAATTGCCCCCTCTATACCATCCTGGCATAGTTGGCACAATCCCATGATCCCAGGGGTCTGTAGCACAGACCCTGGTACTGCCAAACTGCCCTTCCTGGGGTTTCACTGCAGCTGCTGCCAACCCCTCAGACAGGCAGCTGCCCTCCTGGGGTCCAGCCAGGCCTGGCCCAGGATGGCAGAACAAAGAACTTCCTCTGAGAGAGGGTGTGACACCCTCTCCCTTTGGAAAATGGTGTGAAGGCAGGGGAGGAGTAGCCTCCCCCAGCCTCTGGAAATGCTTTGTTGGGCACAGAGGTGCCCAATTCTGTATAAGCCAGTCTACACCGGTTCAGGGGACCCCTTAGCCCTGCTCTGGCGCGAAACTGGACAAAGGAAAGGGGAGTGACCACTCCCCTGACCTGCACCTCCCCTGGGAGGTGTCCAGAGCTCCTCCAGTGTGCTCCAGACCTCTGCCATCTTGGAAACAGAGGTGCTGCTGGCACACTGGACTGCTCTGAGTGGCCAGTGCCACCAGGTAACGTCAGAGACTCCTGCTGATAGGCTCCTTCAGGTGTTAGTACCCTATCCTCTCTCCTAGGTAGCCAAACCCTCTTTTCTGGCTATTTAGGGTCTCTGTCTCTGGGGAAACTTTAGATAACGAATGCAAGAGCTCATCCGAGTTCCTCTGCATCTCCCTCTTCACCTTCTGATAAGGAATCGACTGCTGACCGCGCTGGAAGCCTGCAAACCTGCAACATAGTAGCAAAGACGACTACTGCAACTCTGTAACGCTGATCCTGCCGCCTTCTCGACTGTTTTCCTGCTTGTGCATGCTGTGGGGGTAGCCTGCCTCCTCTCTGCACCAGAAGCTCCGAAGAAATCTCCCGTGGGTCGATGGAATCTTCCCCCTGCAACCGCAGGCACCAAAAAGCTGCATTACCGGTCCCTTGGGTCTCCTCTCAGCACGACGAGCGAGGTCCCTCAAATCCAGCGACTCTGTCCAAGTGACCCCCACAATCCAGTGACTCTTCAGTCCAAGTTTGGTGGAGGTAAGTCCTTGCCTCACCTCGCTGGGCTGCATTGCTGGGAACCACGACTTTGCAGCTACTCCGGCCCCTGTGCACTTCTGGCAGAAATCCTTTGTGCACAGCCAAGCCTGGGTCCACGGCACTCTAACCTGCATTGCACGACTTTCTAAGTTGGTCTCCGGCGACGTGGGACTCCTTTGTGCAACTTCGGCGAGCACCGTTTCACGCACTCTCGTAGTGCCTGTTTCTGGCACTTCTCTGGATGCTACCTGCTTCAATGAGGGCTCTTTGTCTTTCTCGATGTCCCCTCTCTCTTCAGGTCCAATTTGCGACCTCCTGGTCCCTCCTGGTCCCCAGCAGCGTCCAAAAACGCCAAACGCACAATTTGCAGCTAGCAAGGCTTGTTGGCGTTCTTTCAGCGGGAAAACACTTCTGCACGACTTTCCACGGCGAGAGGGACCCGTCCACCAAAGAGGAAGTCTCTAGCCCTTTTTGTTCCTGCAGAAACCTCAGCTTCTTCTGTCCAGTCAAAGCTTCTTTGCACCCGCAGCTGGCATTTCCTGGGCATCTGCCCATCTCCGACTTGCTTGTGACTTTTGGACTTGGTCCCCTTGTTCCACAGGTACCCTAGATTGGAAATCCACAGTTGTTGCATTGCTGGTTTGTGTCTTTCCTGCATTATTCCTCTAACACAACTTCTTTGTCCTTAGGGGAACTTTAGTGCACTTTGCACTCACTTTTCAGGGTCTTGGGGAGGGTTATTTTTCTAACTCTCACTATTTTCTAATAGTCCCAGCGACCCTCTACAAGGTCACATAGGTTTGGGGTCCATTCGTGGTTCGCATTCCACTTTTGGAGTATATGGTTTGTGTTGCCCCTATCCCTATGTTTCCCCATTGCATCCTATTGTAACTATACATTGTTTGCACTGTTTTCTAAGACTATATTGCATATTTTTGCTATTGTGTATATATATCTTGTGTATATTTCCTATCCTCTCACTGAGGGTACACTCTAAGATACTTTGGCATATTGTCATAAAAATAAAGTACCTTTATTTTTAGTATAACTGTGTATTGTGTTTTCTTATGATATTGTGCATATGACACTAAGTGGTACTGTAGTAGCTTCACACGTCTCCTAGTTCAGCCTAAGCTGCTCTGCTAAGCTACCATTATCTATCAGCCTAAGCTGCTAGACACCCTATACACTAATAAGGGATAACTGGGCCTGGTGCAAGGTGCAAGTACCCCTTGGTACTCACTACAAGCCAGTCCAGCCTCCTACATTGGTTGTGCAGTGGTGGGATAAGTGCTTGAGACTACTTACCACTCTTGTCATTGTACTATTCATAAGAGAAAAATATACAAAACAAGGTCAGTGTATATACACATAGCCAAAAAGTTTTGCATTTCCTCTTTTCACTCTTTTCTAAGTGCTGAAAAGTACTTCTAAACTTTCAAAAAGTTCTTAAAAGTTTAAAAAGTTTTTTCTGTCTTTCCAAAAAGTTCTGAAAACTTTTTTCTCTTCTTCTATCACTTTAACTCTCTCTAAAAATGTCTGGCACAGGCCAAAGTGTTGATCTGTCCAAACTTGCATATGACAACCTTAGCTGGAAAAGAGCAAGGAGTCTCTGAATAGAGAGAGGTTTGAGTGTAGGGAAGAATCCTTCCTTGGAACTGTTACTTAACATGCTTAGAGAACAGGATAAGGCCATAGGTGCCCCATCTGTTGAAAAAGTACCTAATAGTTCCCAATCTGATTCAGGGACTCCCCCAGGAAAAGATTCAGGAAAGAAACTTCCTAGCCTGCCCATTACTAGACAATCTAGCATAGATGGTAATGATGATGAGCCACACCAAATAAATAGTGTTGTCTCACATCATAGCAAAAGCATTTATTCTCACCATACTGGTAGTAATGTTTCTGTAAACCAAGCTGTTAGGGTGCCTTCTGTAAGGGACAGGTCTCCTTCTGTTCATTCCTGTAGGAGGCTGGACTGGCTTGTAGTGAGTACCAAGGGGTACTTGCACCTTGCACCAGGCCCAGTTATCCCTTATTAGTGTATAGGGTGTCTAGCAGCTTAGGCTGATAGATAATGGTAGCTTAGCAGAGCAGCTTAGGCTGAACTAGGAGACGTGTGAAGCTACTACAGTACCACTTAGTGTCATATGCACAATATCATAAGAAAACACAATACACAGTTATACTAAAAATAAAGGTACTTTATTTTTATGACAATATGCCAAAGTATCTTAGAGTGTACCCTCAGTGAGAGGATAGGAAATATACACAAGATATATATACACAATAGCAAAAATATGCAGTATAGTCTTAGAAAACAGTGCAAACAATGTATAGTTACAATAGGATGCAATGGGGAAACATAGGGATAGGGGCAACACAAACCATATACTCCAAAAGTGGAATGCGAACCACGAATGGACCCCAAACCTATGTGACCTTGTAGAGGGTCGCTGGGACTATTAGAAAATAGTGAGAGTTAGAAAAATAACCCTCCCCAAGACCCTGAAAAGTGAGTGCAAAGTGCACTAAAGTTCCCCTAAGGACAAAAGAGTCGTGTTAGAGGAATAATGCGGGAAAGACACAAACCAGCAATGCAACAACTGTGGATTTCCAATCTAGGGTACCTGTGGAACAAGGGGACCAAGTCCAAAAGTCACAAGCAAGTCGGAGATGGGCAGATGCCCAGGAAATGCCAGCTGCGGGTGCAAGGAAGCTTCGACTGGACAGAAGAAGCTGAGGTTTCTGCAGGAACGAAAAGGGCTAGAGACTTCCCCTTTGGTGGACGGATCCCTCTTGCCGTGGAAAGTCGTGCAGAAGTGCTTTCCCGCCGAAAGAACGCCAACAAGCCTTGCTAGCTGCAAATCGTGCGTTTGGCGTTTTTGGACGCTGCTGGGGCCCAGGAGGGACCAGGAGGTCGCAAATTGGACCTGAAGAGAGAGGCAACGTTGAGCAAAACAAAGAGCCCTCACTGAAGCAGGTAGCACCCGGAGAAGTGCCAGAAACAGGCACTACGAGGATGCGTGAAACGGTGCTCGCCGAAGTTGCACAAAGGAGTCCCACGTCGCCGGAGACCAACTTAGAAAGTCGTGCAATGCAGGTTAGAGTGCCGTGGACCCAGGCTTGGCTGTGCACAAAGGATTTCCGCAGGAAGTGCACAGGGGCCGGAGTAGCTGCAAAGTCGCGGTTCCCAGCAATGCAGCCCAGCGAGGTGAGGCAAGGACTTACCTCCACCAAACTTGGGCTGAAGAGTCACTGGACTGTGCGGGTCACTTGGACAGCGTCGCTGGATTCGAGGGACCTCGCTCGTCGTGCTGAGAGGAGACCCAAGGGACCGGTAATGCAGCTTTTTGGTGCCTGCGGTTGCAGGGGGAAGATTCCGTCGACCCACGGGAGATTTCTTCAGAGCTTCTGGTGCAGAGAGGAGGCAGGCTACCCCCACAGCATGCACAAGCAGGAAAACAGTCGAGAAGGCAGCAGGATCAGCGTTACAGAGTTGCAGTAGTCGTCTTTGCTACTATGTTGCAGGTTTGCAGGCTTCCAGCGCGGTCAGCGGTCGATTCCTTATCAGAAGGTGAAGAGAGAGATGCAGAGGAACTCGGCTGAGCTCATGCATTCGTTATCTACAGTTTCCCCAGAGACAGAGACCCTAAATAGCCAGAAAAGAGGGTTTGGCTACTTAGGAGAGAGGATAGGCTACTAACACCTGAAGGAGCCTATCAGCAGGAGTCTCTGACGTCACCTGGTGGCACTGGCCACTCAGAGCAGTCCAGTGTGCCAGCAGCACCTCTGTTTCCAAGATGGTAGAGGTCTGGAGCACACTGGAGGAGCTCTGGACACCTCCCAGGGGAGGTGCAGGTCAGGGGAGTGGTCACTCCCCTTTCCTTTGTACAGTTTCGCGCAAGAGCAGGGGCTAAGGGGTCCCTGAACCGGTGTAGACTGGCTTATGCAGAATTGGGCACCTCTGTGCCCAACAAAGCATTTCCAGAGGCTGGGGGAGGCTACTCCTCCCCTGCCTTCACACCATTTTCCAAAGGGAGAGGGTGTCACACCCTCTCTCAGAGGAAGTTCTTTGTTCTGCCATCCTGGGCCAGGCCTGGCTGGACCCCAGGAGGGCAGCTGCCTGTCTGAGGGGTTGGCAGCAGCAGCAGCTGCAGTGAAACCCCAGGAAGGGCAGGTTGGCAGTACCAGGGTCTGTGCTACAGACCACTGGGATCATGGGATTGTGCCAACTATGCCAGGATGGCATAGAGGGGGCAATTCCATGATCATAGACATGTTACATGGCCATATTCGGAGTTACCATGGTGAAGCTACATATAGGTAGTGACCTATATGTAGTGCACGCATGTAATGGTGTCCCCGCACTCACACAGTTCAGGGAATTGGCTCTGAACAATGTGGGGGCACCTTGGCTAGTGCCAGGGTGCCCTCACACTAAGTAACTTTGCACCCAACCTTTACCAGGTAAAGGTTAGACATATAGGTGACTTATAAGTTACTTAAGTGCAGTGTAAAATGGCTGTGAAATAACGTGGACGTTATTTCACTCAGGCTGCAGTGGCAGGCCTGTGTAAGAATTGTCAGAGCTCCCTATGGGTGGCAAAAGAAATGCTGCAGCCCATAGGGATCTCCTGGAACCCCAATACCCTGGGTACCTCAGTACCATATACTAGGGAATTATAAGGGTGGTCCAGTAAGCCAATGTAAATTGGTAAAATTGGTCACTAGCTTGTTAGTGACAATTTGAAAGTAATGAGAGAGCATAACCACTGAGGTTCTGGTTAGCAGAGCCTCAGTGAGACAGTTAGGCACCACACAGGGAACATATACATGCACACCTATGAGCACTGGGGCCCTGTGTGACAGGGTCCCAGTCACACATACATATAGGCCACAAACCTATGAGCACTGGGGTCCTGACCAGCAGGATCCCAGTGACCCATAACAAACATACTGAAGACATAGGCCCTCATTCTGACCCTGGCGGTTCTCTACCGCCAGGGCCAACGGGGGCGGGAGCACCGCCGACAGGCCGGCGGTGCTCCCTTGGTCATTCTGACCGCGGCGCTTTGGCCGCGGTCAGAACGGGAAAACCGGCGGTCTCCCGCCGGTTTTCCACTGACCTTAGAATCCTCCAAGGCGGCGCAGCTCGCTGCGCCGCCGAGGGGATTCTGACCCCCCCTACCGCCATCCTGTTCATGGCGGGAAAGCCGCCATGAACAGGATGGCGGTAGGGGGGGTCGCGGGGCCCCTGGGGGCCCCTGCCGTGCCCATGCCAATGGCATGGGCACGGCAGGGGCCCCCGTAAGAGGGCCCCGCAAAGTATTTCAGTGTCTGCCTTGCAGACACTGAAATACGCGACGGGTGCCACTGCACCCGTCGCACCTTCCCACTCCGCCGGCTCGATTACGAGCCGGCATCCTCGTGGGAAGGGAGTTTTTCCCTGGGCTGGCGGGCGGTCTTTTGGAGACCGCCCGCCAGCCCAGGGAAAAACTCATAATACCCTCCGCGGTCTTCTGACCGCGGAGCGGTATTATGGGGGCGGAATTCTGGCGGGCGGCCTCCGCCGTCCGCCAGAATTAGAATCACCCCCATAGTGTTTTCACTATGAGCACTGAGGCCTGGCTATCAGGATCCCAGTGAGACAGTGAAAACAGTGACAAACACCCTGACATACACTCACAAACAGGCCAAAAGTGGGGGTAACAAGGCTAGAAAGAGGCTACTTTCTCACACAACCCCCCCCCAAACGAAGGACAATAAGGCTAACCTTGGCCAGTTGAGACTTTATTGTCTAAGTGGTGATAAGTAGAGAGTAGCTCTGCAATAGACTGGTTACTCCCTTTATCATCCACTATATGGTTACTTCCCTGTGGGGATGTAAACCACCCTGTTTGAAGTTTTTTAGCTAAGCAACAATGTGAAGATGTATTTTCAGAGTTTCTATCAGTAAGTTTTAGTTTAGAGCAGTGGGAATTGTCCACTGAACCTATTTGTAGTGATGGAAATGCCAGACAGGGATGCTGTCTCAGAAAAGCCATAGCTGGGCAAAAACTTTGTCCATCTGACTGGAAGAGAGAACAGGGATGCTGTTTCTCTTGAGTTGGAGCAGGGCAGGGATGCTGTCCTATGAGCTCCACACTAGGGCAGGGATGCTGTCCTAAGTGTTGTGAGGTAGTGCAGGGTTTCTGCACTAAAGTTTCTCTGGGAGGGTTGGAGGGATGCTCCATGTTAACTAAAATGGTGCTGTTTTTCTCACCAATGTTAGTTATCCCACAGAGAGGTACTTCCACCTCAGGGAGTCCAGCTTTTCCAGCTGATGATTCCCTTGGAACAGGTGCCACCCCAGGAGAGGTTTCTCCCACCATAGGAATAGTATCCTGAATGGTAGGGTGGTTAGGGGATACTGTGATACCCTTTTTACCTGTTGATGGAGAGGGATCCTGAGTTTTCAGGCCTTCTCTCCTTTGCTTTTTCATTTCACTTGAAATGAGAGGGAACAATTCCTCAGGGATGCCCAGCATGGCTGCATGGGCATAAAACTCTACATCAGCCCAACCTGAGGCCTCTAGGTCATTACCTAAGAGACAGTCTACAGGTAAGCTAGGTGATACCACCACCTGCTTGGGGCCAGTAACTCCACCCCAACTAAACTGAATTATAGCTAAGGGAAGAAACTTAGTGGAGTTATGGACATCAATAATCTTATACTGTTGTCCAATGATGTGTTGTTCAGGAGGCACTAGGTTTTCAGTCACCAAAGTGAAACTGGCACCTGTGTCCCTGTAGGCCAAGGCCTCAACACCATTTATTGAAACTGTCTGCCTGTACTTATCCATTGTAAGGGGACAAGCAGCCAGTGTGGCAAGGCCAGTGCCACTAGGTGTGACAGAAACTGTCTTGGGACTGATTACATCAGTTTCCACTATGGACCCATAAGTGAACCCAACTACACCCTTTGCTTGACTGTTGCCAGCAGTCCCACCACTAGTACCACTACTGCTAGGGGCACTAGAGCTTGATGTATTAGTGGTGGTAGGCTCAGGGGGTTTACCTGGACAGGACTTATCCCCTGGCCTATGGCCTCTGTTTTTACACACAAAGCACCAAGGCTTTTTAATGTGTGCAGGTTGTGAAGAAGAGGAAGAATTAGTTTTATCCCCACCCTCTGAAGAGTGTTTAAGATTTGAAGTGGGATCTTTGGTTTTACCCTTATCCCCATGCTTATCTTGAGATTTTTCACCATCTTTCTTCTTATTGCCATCTTTGTCACCCCCTGTATGAACTTTTCTGTTCACCCTTGTTCTGACCCATTTGTCTGCCTTCTTTCCCAATTCTTGGGGAGAGGTCAGATCAGAGTCTACCAGGTACTGGTGCAACAAATCAGACACACAATTATTAAGTATATGCTCTCTCAGGATTGTGTTATACAGGCTTTCATAATCAGTAACTTTACTGCCATGTAACCACCCCTCCAAGGCCTTCACTGAATGGTCAATGAAATCAACCCAGTCTTGTGAAGACTCCTTTTTGGTCTCTCTGAACTTTATCCTGTACTGTTCAGTGGTTAAGCCATAACCATCCAGGAGTGCATTCTTAAGAACTTGGAAATTATTAGCATCATTTTCTTTCACAGTAAGGAGCCTATCCCTACCTTTTCCACTAAATGATAGCCATAGGATAGCAGCCCACTGCCTTTGAGGGACATCCTGTACAACACAGGCCCTCTCAAGTGCAGCAAACCACTTGTTAATGTCATCCCCCTCCTTATAAGGGGGAACTATCTTGTGCAGATTCCTGGAATCATGCTCTTTTGCAGGATGACTATGGGGAATACTGCTGCTGCCACCATGGGTATCTAAACCCAACTTCTGTCTTTCCTTCTCTAATTCAAAAGACTGTCTATCCAAATCCAGCTGTTGCTTTTTAAGCTTCAGTCTGGTTTGTTCCACCCTCAACTTATTGAGTTCCCTCTCTAACATTCTGTCATCAGGGTTGGTGGGAGGGACATTTCTAGAAACAGAGCTATGATGGGAATGAACAGAAGGAGACCTGTCCCTTACAGAAGGCACCCTAACAGCTTGATTTACAGAAACATTACTACCAGTATGGTGAGAATAAATGCTTTTGCTATGATGTGAGACAACACTATTTATTTGGTGTGGCTCATCATCATTACCATCTATGCTAGATTGTCTAGTAATGGGCAGGCTAGGAAGTTTCTTTCCTGAATCTTTTCCTGGGGGAGTCCCTGAATCAGATTGGGAACTATTAGGTACTTTTTCAACAGATGGGGAACCTATGGCCTTATCCTGTTCTCTAAGCATGTTAAGTAACAGTTCCAAGGAAGGATTCTTCCCTACACTCAAACGTCTCTCTATACAGAGACTCCTTGCTCTTTTCCAGCTAAGGTTGTCATATGCAAGTTTGAACAGATCAACACTTTGGCCTGTGCCAGACATTTTTTACAGAGAGTTAAAGTGATAGAAAAAGAGAAAAAAAGTTTTCAGAACTTTTTTGGAAAGACAGAAAAAAACTTTTTAAACTTTTAAGAACTTTTTGAAAGTTTAGGAGTACTTTTCAGCACTTAGAAAAGAGTGAAAAGAGAAAATGCAAAACTTTTTGGCTATGTGTATATACACTGACCTTGTTTTGTATATTTTTCTCTTATGAAAAGTACAATGACAAGAGTGGTAAGCAGTCTCAAGCACTTATCCCACCACTGCACAACCAATGTAGGAGGCTGGACTGGCTTGTAGTGAATACCAAGGGGTACTTGCACCTTGCACCAGGCCCAGTTATCCCTTATTAGTGTATAGGGTGTCTAGCAGCTTAGGCTGATAGATAATGGTAGCTTAGCAGAGCAGCTTAGGCTGAACTAGGAGACGTGTGAAGCTACTACAGTACCACTTAGTGTCATATGCACAATATCATAAGAAAACACAATACACAGTTATACTAAAAATAAAGGTACTTTATTTTTATGACAATATGCCAAAGTATCTTAGAGTGTACCCTCAGTGAGAGGATAGGAAATATACACAAGATATATATACAAAATAGCAAAAATATGCAGTATAGTCTTAGAAAACAGTGCAAACAATGTATAGTTACAATAGGATGCAATGGGGAAACATAGGGATAGGGGCAACACAAACCATATACTCCAAAAGTGGAATGCGAACCACGAATGGACCCCAAACCTATGTGACCTTGTAGAGGGTCGCTGGGACTATTAGAAAATAGTGAGAGTTAGAAAAATAACCCTCCCCAAGACCCTGAAAAGTGAGTGCAAAGTGCACTAAAGTTCCCCTAAGGACAAAAGAGTCGTGTTAGAGGAATAATGCGGGAAAGACACAAACCAGCAATGCAACAACTGTGGATTTCCAATCTAGGGTACCTGTGGAACAAGGGGACCAAGTCCAAAAGTCACAAGCAAGTCGGAGATGGGCAGATGCCCAGGAAATGCCAGCTGCGGGTGCAAGGAAGCTTCGACTGGACAGAAGAAGCTGAGGTTTCTGCAGGAACGAAAAGGGCTAGAGACTTCCCCTTTGGTGGACGGATCCCTCTTGCCGTGGAGAGTCGTGCAGAAGTGTCTTCCCGCCGAAAGAATGCCAACAAGCCTTGCTAGCTGCAAATTGTGCGTTTGGCGTTTTTGGACGCTGCTGGGGCTCAGGAGGGACCAGGAGGTCGCAAATTGGACCTGAAGAGAGAGGGGACGTCGATAAAAACAAGGAGTCCTCACTGAAGCAGGTAGCACCCACAGAAGTGCCAGAAACAGGCACTACGAGGATGCGTGAAACGGTGCTCGCCGAAGTTGCACAAAGGAGTCCCACGTCGCCGGAGACCAACTTAGAAAGTCGTGCAATGCAGGTTAGAGTGCCGTGGACCCAGGCTTGGCTGTGCACAAAGGATTTCCGCCGGAAGTGCACAGGGGCCGGAGTAGCTGCAAGGTCGCGGTTCCCAGCAATGCAGCCCAGCGAGGTGAGGCAAGTACTTACCTCCACCAAACTTGGGCTGAAGAGTCACTGGACTATGGGGGTCACTTGGACAGCGTCGCTGGATTCGAGGGACCTCGCTCGTCGTGCTGAGAGGAGACCCAAGGGACCGGTAATGCAGCTTTTTGGTGCCTGCGGTTGCAGGGGGAAGATTCCGTCGACCCACGGGAGATTTCTTCGGAGCTTCTGGTGCAGAGAGGAGGCAGGCTACCCCCACAGCATGCACAAGCAGGAAAACAGTCGAGAAGGCGGCAGGATCAACGTTACAGAGTTGCAGTAGTCGTCTTTGCTACTATGTTGCAGGTTTGCAGGCTTCCAGCGCGGTCAGCGGTCGATTCCTTATCAGAAGGTGAAGAGAGAGATGCAGAGGAACTCGGCTGAGCTCATGCATTCGTTATCTACAGTTTCCCCAGAGACAGAGACCCTAAATAGCCAGAAAAGAGGGTTTGGCTACTTAGGAGAGAGGATAGGCTACTAACACCTGAAGGAGCCTATCAGCAGGAGTCTCTGACGTCACCTGGTGGCACTGGCCACTCAGAGCAGTCCAGTGTGCCAGCAGCACCTCTGTTTCCAAGATGGTAGAGGTCTGGAGCACACTGGAGGAGCTCTGGACACCTCCCAGGGGAGGTGCAGGTCAGGGGAGTGGTCACTCCCCTTTCCTGTGTCCAGTTTCGCGCCAGAGCAGGGGCTAAGGGGTCCCTGAACCGGTGTAGACTGGCTTATGCAGAAATGGGCACCTCTGTGCCCAACAAAGCATTTCCAGAGGCTGGGGGAGGCTACTCCTCCCCTGCCTTCACACCATTTTCCAAAGGGAGAGGGTGTCACACCCTCTCTCAGAGGAAGTTCTTTGTTCTGCCATCCTGGGTCAGGCCTGGCTGGACCCCAGGAGGGCAGCTGCCTGTCTGAGGGGTTGGCAGCAGCAGCAGCTGCAGTGAAAACCCCAGGAAGGGCAGGTTGGCAGTACCAGGGTCTGTGCTACAGACCACTGGGATCATGGGATTGTGCCAACTATGCCAGGATGGCATAGAGGGGGCAATTCCATGATCATAGACATGTTACATGGCCATATTCGGAGTTACCATGGTGAAGCTACATATAGGTAGTGACCTATATGTAGTGCACGCGTGTAATGGTGTCCCCGCACTCACAAAGTTCAGGGAATTGGCTCTGAACAATGTGGGGGCACCTTGGCTAGTGCCAGGGTGCCCTCACACTAAGTAACTTTGCACCCAACCTTTACCAGGTAAAGGTTAGACATATAGGTGACTTATAAGTTACTTAAGTGCAGTGTAAAATGGCTGTGAAATAACGTGGACGTTATTTCACTCAGGCTGCAGTGGCAGGCCTGTGTAAGAATTGTCAGAGCTCCCTATGGGTGGCAAAAGAAATGCTGCAGCCCATGGGGATCTCCTGGAACCCCAATACCCTGGGTACCTCAGTACCATATACTAGGGAATTATAAGGGTGGTCCAGTAAGCCAATGTAAATTGGTAAAATTGGTCACTAGCTTGTTAGTGACAATTTGAAAGTAATGAGAGAGCATAACCACTGAGGTTCTGGTTAGCAGAGCCTCAGTGAGACAGTTAGGCACCACACAGGGAACATATACATGCACACCTATGAGCACTGGGGCCCTGTGTGACAGGGTCCCAGTGACACATACATATAGGCCACAAACCTATGAGCACTGGGGTCCTGACCAGCAGGATCCCAGTGACCCATAACAAACATACTGAAGACATAGTGTTTTCACTATGAGCACTGAGGCCTGGCTATCAGGATCCCAGTGAGACAGTGAAAACAGTGACAAACACCTTGACATACACTCACAAACAGGCCAAAAGTGGGGGTAACAAGGCTAGAAAGAGGCTACTTTCTCACAATTCCCATCATAGCTCTGTTTCTAGAAATGTCCCTCCCACCAACCCTGATCACAGAATGTTAGAGAGGGAACTCAATAAGTTGAGGGTGGAACAAACCAGACTGAAGCTTAAAAAGCAACAGCTGGATTTGGATAGACAGTCTTTTGAATTAGAGAAGGAAAGACAGAAGTTGGGTTTAGATACCCATGGTGGCAGCAGCAGTATTCCCCATAGTCATCCTGCAAAAGAGCATGATTCCAGGAATCTGCACAAGATAGTTCCCCCTTATAAGGAGGGGGATGACATTAACAAGTGGTTTGCTGCACTTGAGAGGGCCTGTGTTGTACAGGATGTCCCTCAAAGGCAGTGGGCTGCTATCCTATGGCTATCATTTAGTGGAAAAGGTAGGGATAGGCTCCTTACTGTGAAAGAAAATGATGCTAATAATTTCCAAGTTCTTAAGAATGCACTCCTGGATGGTTATGGCTTAACCACTGAACAGTACAGGATAAAGTTCAGAGAGACCAAAAAGGAGTCTTCACAAGACTGGGTTGATTTCATTGACCAGGCAGTGAAGGCCTTGGAGGGGTGGTTACATGGCAGTAAAGTTACTGATTATGACAGCCTGTATAACTTAATCCTGAGAGAGCATATTCTTAATAATTGTGTGTCTGATTTGTTGCACCAGTACTTGGTGGACTCTGATCTGACCTCTCCCCAAGAATTGGGAGAGAAGGCAGACAAATGGGTCAGAACAAGAGTGAACAGAAAAGTTCATACAGGGGTGACAAAGATGGCAACAAAAAGAAGGATGGTAAGTCTTCTGACAAGGGTGGGGACAAATCTAAAAATGAGTCTTCATCAGGCCCACAAAAACACTCTGGTGGGGGTGGTGGGTCCAAATCCTCCTTTAATCAGAACAAGGAAAAGAAACCATGGTGCTATTTATGTAAAATAAAAGGCCATTGGACAACAGATCCCAGTTGTCCAAAGAAAGGCACCACTGCTCCTACCACTACAACCCCTACTGCTACACCTAGTGTCCCTACTAATAGCAGTGGTGGTGGGAGCAAACCTACTAATAGCCAATCCAAGGGAGTAGCTGGGCTCACTTTTGGTAATTTAGTTGGGGTTGGTCTGATTAGGGAGACCACAGAGGCTACTTTAGTCTCTGAAGGGGCTATTGATTTAGCCACTTTGGTTGCTTGCCCCCATAACTTGGAGAAGTACAAGCAACTAACCCTAATAAATGGTGTTGAGGTCCAGGCCTACAGGGACACAGGTGCCAGTGTCACAATGGTGATTGAGAAACTGGTGCACCCTGAACAACACATACTTGGACACCAGTACCAAGTAACCGATGCTCACAACATAACACAAAGCCACCCCATGGCTGTTGTAAATCTCAACTGGGTGGGGGTAACTGGTCCAAAGAAAGTTGTGGTAGCTTCAGATTTACCTGTAGACTGTCTATTAGGGAATTATTTGGAGACATCAGCTTGGTCAGATGTGGAGTTGGAGGCCCATGCAGCAATGCTGGGCATTCCAGGGCATATTTTTGCTTTGACAAGGGCTCAGGCCAAAAAGCAAAAAGGACAGGGAAGCTTGGATCCTGGAACAATGGACCAAGTGCTCCCTAAAGCTAGGGCTAGTAGAAGCAAACCACTTCCTACTATCCCTCCCTCTACAGTGGATTCAACTTCTGAGGAAGAAGAATTCCCTCCCTGTGCAGAACCTACACCAGAGGAGCTGGAAGCAGACACTGCTGAGCTTTTGGGTGAAGGGGGGCCTGCCAGAGAGGAGCTGAGTGTGGCACAGCAAACCTGTCCCACATTAGAGGGTCTCAGACAGCAAGCTGTCAAACAGGCTAATGGGGATGTCAGTGACTCTCACAGAGTTTACTGGGAGGACAACCTCTTGTACACTGAGCATAGGGATCCTAAACCTGGAGCTGCCAGGAGATTAGTGATTCCTCAGGAGTACAGAAAGTTCCTCCTAACACTGGCACATGACATTCCCCTAGCTGGGCACCTGGGTCAAATGAAAACTTGGGACAGATTGGTTCCATTGTTTCATTGGCCTAGGATGTCTGAGGACACAAAGGAATTTTGTAAGTCCTGTGAAACCTGCCAAGCCAGTGGCAAGACAGGTGGTACACCAAAGGCACCCCTTATCCCACTGCCTGTGGTTGGGGTTCCCTTTGAGAGGGTAGGGGTTGACATAGTTGGCCCCCTTGACCCTCCTACTGCTTCAGGCAATAGGTTTATCTTGGTGGTAGTGGACCATGCCACAAGATATCCTGAAGCAATTCCTTTAAGGACCACTACAGCTCCTGCAGTGGCAAAGGCTCTCCTGGGAATATTTTCCAGGGTGGGCTTCCCAAAGGAAGTAGTATCAGACAGAGGAAGCAATTTCATGTCTGCATACTTAAAGGCCATGTGGAAGGAGTGTGGTGTAACGTACAAGTTCACAACACCCTATCATCCACAAACAAATGGACTGGTGGAGAGATTTAATAAAACTCTCAAAGGCATGATTATGGGTCTCCCTGAAAAACTCCGCAGGAGATGGGATATCCTTCTACCATGCCTCCTTTTTGCCTACAGGGAGGTACCCCAGAAAGGAGTGGGCTTCAGCCCCTTTGAACTTCTTTTTGGACACCCTGTTAGGGGTCCACTCACACTTGTAAAGGAGGGTTGGGAACAACCTTTAAAAGCTCCTAAGCAGGATATTGTGGATTATGTACTTGGCCTCAGATCAAGGATGGCGGAGTACATGAAAAAGGCCAGTAAAAACCTTCAGGCCAGCCAAGAGATCCAGAAGCAATGGCATGATCAGAAGGCTGTTTTGGTTCAGTACCAACCAGGGCAGAAAGTGTGGGTCTTGGAGCCTGTGGCCCCAAGAGCACTCCAAGATAAATGGAGTGGTCCCCACACAATTGTTGAAAAGAAGGGTGAAGTCACCTACTTAGTTGACTTAGGCACTGCCAGGAGTCCCCTTAGGGTGCTCCATGTCAACCGCCTGAAACCCTACTATGACAGGGCTGATCTCACCCTGCTCATGGCAACTGATGAGGGACAGGAAGAAGACAGTGATCCTCTACCTGATCTCTTCTCTTCCACAGAACAAGATGCTCTTGTGGAAGGTGTAGTTTTGGCAGATTGTCTTACTGCTGAGCAGAAAGACCATTGCATAAATCTCCTAGGACAATTTTCAGAACTCTTCTCTACTGTGCCAGGCACCACTTCTTGGTGTGAGCACACTATAGATACTGGAGACAGTTTACCTGTCAAAAGTAAGATCTATAGGCAGCCTGACCATGTCAGGGACTGCATAAAGCAAGAAGTTCAGAAAATGTTGGAACTAGGAGTGGTTGAGCACTCTGACAGTCCATGGGCTTCCCCTGTGGTACTGGTACCAAAACCCAATTCTAAAGATGGAAAGAAGGAAATGCGGTTTTGTGTAGACTATAGAGGTCTCAACTTGGTAACCAAAACTGATGCTCACCCTATACCCAGGGCAGATGAGCTTATAGATACACTGGCATCTGCCAAGTATCTAAGCACTTTTGATTTGACTGCAGGGTATTGGCAGATCAAATTATCAGAAGATGCTAAATCTAAGACTGCAATTTCTACCATTGGAGGACATTACCAGTTTACTGTAATGCCTTTTGGTTTGAAAAATGCACCTGCCACTTTTCAGAGGTTGGTGAACACAGTCCTGCAAGGGCTGGAAGCTTTCAGTGCAGCATATTTGGACGATATAGCTGTCTTTAGCTCCAGCTGGGATGATCACCTGGTCCACCTATGGAAAGTTTTGGAGGCCCTGCAAAAGGCAGGCCTCACTATCAAGGCTTCAAAGTGCCAGATAGGGCAGGGTAAGGTGGTTTATCTGGGACACCTTGTTGGTGGGGAACAGATTGCACCACTTCAGGGGAAAATCCAAACAATTATTGATTGGGTTCCCCCTACGACTCAGACTCAGGTGAGAGCCTTCCTAGGCCTCACTGGGTACTACAGGAGGTTCATTAAGAACTATGGCTCCATTGCAGCCCCTCTTAATGACCTCACATCCAAGAAAATGCCTAAAAAGGTATTATGGACAGCAAACTGTCAGAAAGCTTTTGAGGAGCTGAAGCAGGCCATGTGCTCTGCACCTGTCCTGAAAAGCCCTAGTTACTCTAAAAAATTCTATGTCCAAACTGATGCATCTGAATTAGGAGTAGGGGTAGTCCTATCACAACTTAATTCTGAGGGCCAGGATCAACCTGTTGCTTTTATTAGTAGGAGGTTGACCCCTAGAGAAAAGCGTTGGTCTGCCATTGAGAGGGAGGCCTTTGCTGTGGTCTGGGCTCTGAAGAAGTTGAGGCCATACCTGTTTGGCACTCACTTCATTGTTCAGACAGACCACAAACCTCTACTTTGGCTAAAACAAATGAAAGGGGAAAATCCTAAATTGTTGAGGTGGTCCATATCCCTACAGGGAATGGACTATACAGTGGAACATAGACCTGGGAGTAGCCACTCCAATGCAGATGGACTCTCCAGATATTTCCACTTAGACAATGAAGACTCATCAGGTCATGGCTAGTCTTATTGTCCTTCGTTTGGGGGGGGGGGGTTGTGTAGGAAAGTACCATCTTGCCTGGCATGTTACCCCCATTTTTCACTGTATATATGTTGTTTTAGTTGTATGTGTCACTGGGACCCTGGTAACCCAGGGCCCCAGTGCTCATAAGTGTGCCTGAATGTGTTACCTGTGTAGTGACTAACTGTCTCACTGAGGCTCTGCTAATCAGAACCTCAGTGGTTATGCTCTCTCATTTCTTTCCAAATTGTCACTAACAGGCTAGTGACCATTTTTACCAATTTACATTGGCTTACTGGAACACCCTTATAATTCCCTAGTATATGGTACTGAGGTACCCAGGGTATTGGGGTTCCAGGAGATCCCTATGGGCTGCAGCATTTCTTTTGCCACCCATAGGGAGCTCTGACAATTCTTACACAGGCCTGCCACTGCAGCCTGAGTGAAATAACGTCCACGTTATTTCACAGCCATTTTACACTGCACTTAAGTAACTTATAAGTCACCTATATGTCTAACCTTTACCTGGTAAAGGTTAGGTGCAAAGTTACTTAGTGTGAGGGCACCCTGGCACTAGCCAAGGTGCCCCCACATTGTTCAGAGCCAATTCCCTGAACTTTGTGAGTGCGGGGACACCATTACACGCGTGCACTACATATAGGTCACTACCTATGTGTAGCTTCACCATGGTAACTCGGAATATGGCCATGTAACATGTCTATGATCATGGAATTGCCCCCTCTATACCATCCTGGCATAGTTGGCACAATCCCATGATCCCAGGGGTCTGTAGCACAGACGCTGGTACTGCCAAACTGCCCTTCCTGGGGTTTCACTGCAGCTGCTGCTGCTGCCAACCCCTCAGACAGGCAGCTGCCCTCCTGGGGTCCAGCCAGGCCTGGCCCAGGATGGCAGAACAAAGAACTTCCTCTGAGAGAGGGTGTGACACCCTCTCCCTTTGGAAAATGGTGTGAAGGCAGGGGAGGAGTAGCCTCCCCCAGCCTCTGGAAATGCTTTGTTGGGCACAGAGGTGCCCAATTCTGCATAACCCAGTCTACACCGGTTCAGGGGACCCCTTAGCCCTGCTCTGGCGCGAAACTGGACAAAGGAAAGGGGAGTGACCACTCCCCTGACCTGCACCTCCCCTGGGAGGTGTCCAGAGCTCCTCCAGTGTGCTCCAGACCTCTGCCATCTTGGAAACAGAGGTGCTGCTGGCACACTGGACTGCTCTGAGTGGCCAGTGCCACCAGGTGACGTCAGAGACTCCTGCTGATAGGCTCCTTCAGGTGTTAGTAGCCTATCCTCTCTCCTAGGTAGCCAAACCCTCTTTTCTGGCTATTTAGGGTCTCTGTCTCTGGGGAAACTTTAGATAACGAATGCAAGAGCTCATCCGAGTTCCTCTGCATCTCCCTCTTCACCTTCTGATAAGGAATCGACTGCTGACCACGCTGGAAGCCTGCAAACCTGCAACATAGTAGCAAAGACGACTACTGCAACTCTGTAACGCTGATCCTGCCGCCTTCTCGACTGTTTTCCTGCTTGTGCATGCTGTGGGGGTAGCCTGCCTCCTCTCTGCACCAGAAGCTCCGAAGAAATCTCCCGTGGGTCGACGGAATCTTCCCCCTGCAACCGCAGGCACCAAAAAGCTGCATTACCGGTCCCTTGGGTCTCCTCTCAGCACGACGAGTGAGGTCCCTCGAATCCAGCGACTCTGTCCAAGTGACCCCCACAATCCAGTGACTCTTCAGTCCAAGTTTGGTGGAGGTAAGTCCTTGCCTCACCTCGCTGGGCTGCATTGCTGGGAACCGCGACTTTGCAGCTACTCCGGCCCCTGTGCACTTCCGGTGGAAATCCTTTGTGCACAGCCAAGCCTGGGTCCACGGCACTCTAACCTGCATTGCACGACTTTCTAAGTTGGTCTCCGGTGACGTGGGACTCCTTTGTGCAACTTCGGCGAGCACCGTTTCACGCATCCTCATAGTGCCTGTTTCTGGCACTTCTCCGGGTGCTACCTGCTTCAGTGAGGGCTCTTTGTCTTGCTCGACGTCTCCTCTCTCTTCAGGTCCAATTTTCGACCTCCTGGTCGCTCCTGGGCCCCAGCAGCGTCCAAAAACGCCAAACGCACGATTTGCAGCTAGCAAGGCTTGTTGGTGTTCTTTCAGCGGGAAAACACTTCTGCACGACTCTCCACGGCAAGTGGGATCCGTCCACCAAAGGGGAAGTCTCTAGCCCTTTTCGTTCCTGCAGAAACCTCAGCTTCTTCTGTCCAGTAGAAGCTTCTTTGCACCCGCAGCTGGCATTTCCTGGGCATCTGCCCATCTCCGACTTGCTTGTGACTTTTGGACTTGGTCCCCTTGTTCCACAGGTACCCTAGATTGGAAATCCACAGTTGTTGCATTGCTGGTTTGTGTCTTTCCTGCATTATTCCTCTAACACGACTTCTTTGTCCTTAGGGGAACTTTAGTGCACTTTGCACTCACTTTTCAGGGTCTTGGGGAGGGTTATTTTTCTAACTCTCACTATTTTCTAATAGTCCCAGCGACCCTCTACAAGGTCACACAGGTTTGGGGTCCATTCGTGGTTCGCATTCCACTTTTGGAGTATATGGTTTGTGTTGCCCCTATCCCTATGTTTCCCCATTGCATCCTATTGTAACTATACATTGTTTGCACTGTTTTCTAAGACTATACTGCATATTTTTGCTATTGTGTATATATATCTTGTGTATATTTCCTATCCTCTCACTGAGGGTACACTCTAAGATACTTTGGCATATTGTCATAAAAATAAAGTACCTTTATTTTTAGTATAACTGTGTATTGTGTTTTCTTATGATATTGTGCATATGACACTAAGTGGTACTGTAGTAGCTTCACACGTCTCCTAGTTCAGCCTAAGCTGCTCTGCTAAGCTACCATTATCTATCAGCCTAAGCTGCTAGACACCCTATACACTAATAAGGGATAACTGGGCCTGGTGCAAGGTGCAAGTACCCCTTGGTACTCACTACAAGCCAGTCCAGCCTCCTACACTGGGTTCACACTCTTACATGCCGTCTGTAGTATAGGGTGGGGGCATAATGCCAGTGTCGGGTCGGGTGTACCGGTCCCAGCATCGATATCAGGGTCCCAAGTGACGGTGTAGGGGCCTGGGTCGGGGGGCCTCCCCACCCAGCAGTTCCTCATGGGCCTTTCTGGACTCGTCTCCTCTCTCCGGGCCCCCCAGGGCAGCAAGAGTCCTCTCCGCACTAATCGGGCGGTCATGGAAGGAAGGGGCCCCTACTTCTCCTGGGCGGGACTCTGATCACTCCCTCCCGACGACTGGGCAGGCCTCCCCGCCGCTCACCACGCCCCAGTGCTCCCACCTGGTCTCCACGCACCTCTCCGCGCCACTCGAGTGCTGTAGGGGTCCAAGTCGCTCCCTCCGTGTTGCTGTGGGGGGAAGTGGTCCCTATTCCCCCCAGGTGGAACACCAGTCGTCCTCCTCTACCGGTGGGGTAAGCCCCCCACAGGATGCCGCACCTCAGCATGCCCTCCAGAGTGCCTCTCCCGCTCCGGGCCCCTCTGGATCTGCAGGGACCCTCACCTCATCCTCTGCGCAGCCATGGGAGGGGAGGGGAGGGGTCCACAATTTTCTCAAGCGGGGTGTCAGGGATGCACTCCCGTCGTCGGGGAGAGCCGCTGTCTTGTGCGACGTGCCCCAGTGCTTCCCTCCGGCGCTGCAATCAAAATTGAGGCCGCCGCCTTGGAAGCCGGGACAGGCCGCTCCCCCTGCGCGGTCCCATCGGCTCTACTGCGCGGTCACAGAGCCCCTTGCAGCCTGGTGTCCAGTACAGGATAGCAAAGGAGCTCCCGCCACGGCTCCCTCACTGCCAGAGTTCGCCCCCGCAGCCCTCGCTTCACTGCGGCGCGCAGAGCTCCTATCTTAGGCAGCCATGTTTGATGGCAGCCAAGCCACGCTCCCCTGCAGCCAATCCTAACATTGCTTTCATGTTGCTGGCAGCATGCAAGCAGTGTTACGATTGGCCTGAGTGCCCTGGCTTTCCACTCCCAGGCAGACTGGTAGCCTCTGCCTGCTCTCTCCAACCCGGCAACACGGTGCCGGGCTAGAGAGAGCTCAGTGCACATGTGTATTTGGCCATCCTGAGATGGGTGACCAAACATACTTCTCCACTGAGGAGAGTGCACACCACTCCCCCTCCGTCCCTGTCATCCCCCATGGCCCCACCCCTTGAAAAATAAAAGCAATAATAAACATTGTTTATTAGTGTTTCTATTTTTCAGTTTGCAGCTGATTCTGCTGGGGGGGGGACACTCCTCCGCCACTGTGGAGGAGCTGCCGCCGCATTCACCTTCATGCGACGGTGATCCTGTTGCAGAGCAGCGCTGGGTAATCAGTGCTTCTGAAACTCATAATTACCCAGAAGGACACTCTTAGGATGAGCAACACAAGAGGCAACAACCCTGTTGAGAGAAACATTTCCGTCCTATCCTATTTGTAACCTCTCGTTAGCTGATGTGGTCATTCTGCAACATAGAGCACTACTGTACTTTTCATTTGAAACAGCATAACTATATATAACTTGTGATGAAGCAGAAAAAGAAAGACTAACAACATTTATATATCATGTAACAAAATCGTATAAGACAACGTGATTTTAGGAAAGGAAAATTGTGTAGAAAAATGTGCCCACGAAGTAGGTCACCATTAGTTTAAACAAGCTTAATTAAGCATGAAAATCGACAAATGTATTAATATGTCATAATTGCAGCCATATTCTATGATTTTCTCGTTAAAATTGTTATATGTTTAGCTTAAATTTAGCAGAGGCTTTGGCCTAGTTGCCTGGTCTCAATTTTAACTGCGTAGTTTTCACTTGTATTAACAAAGACGTGTTTTAAACCTTCAAAAGCTGTATTTTTCCAGTAGAATGACTAATACACTTATCTCAAAGTTGCGTGCTAGGCAACTTTCATCCCCTTTGAAGCTCAAGGTCAGTTTCTGCAGGTGCACACAATGAAGACACTGATGCAGAATTAATTGGCAACATTGTTGCTAGTTATGTTCCAAAACTCCAAGGATACCTTACACGTAGATGAGTATTAAGAGAAAAGACACTATTCATTGGTCAAAGAGAAATCACCCCATGGACCCTCCAATGGAAGAACCTGAGGAATTTGGAACTTTTCTTACTTAATCCCACCGGACGAAGAGAAGACAAGCCACATTTTGAGACGCCATTTTGAAGCCATATTTTGAGAAGCCATTTTGATGCCATTTTATGCCATTGCCACTTTTACTTTGATGTCACTTTGATGCTTTTCTCTATCCCAGAGAGAGACTTTAAAGAATTCTCACCCTAGAGACTTTAACTTTAAACTTTACCCTTTCTTGCCCATACGATAACTTTTGCCCCCCCTTTTCCTTGCCGCAGCAAGGAACACTTGACTTTAACTTTGCCCCTTTGGAGAAACCCCATGCTGATCAAACTGGTACCTGCAGGACGAAGACTTATCTTGAATGCTGATTGTATTTGGTAATTATGAAAGGATAAATGTATTATTCGTTGTATTTTCCTTCTTAGGTACCAACTGCTTATTTTGACAGAGCCCAAGCTAGAAGTTTTCTAAATTTATGTATTCCAATGCTAATCAGAGGTTAGTTGAGGTATTCATTTAATGCACTGTGCTGAATTGAAATCTTGTTATGCTGATCAATGTATGCAATTAGTCAATCTCGGTTGCTTTTATTAGTGATTTGCACTGCTATATCTGAGTGTATTATAATCCAAGTTTTGCGTAGGTTGCGTTTCTTCCGCCGTTATGGACAGCCAGTAATGTTCGTATATGTGTATCATTTGATTTTGAGACTTACTTACATCATATTAGCTTTGTCAATATAGGGAAATAAACTCATTAACTTTAAATAAACAGGTGTGGTTATTCATGACTGAAAGGTCATGGTGTGTCAAATTACTGTTTTCTATTGATCTAATTTGTTGTTTGATTACTAATTGAGTATTGGTTATTGGTTATAAATGATTATTGATTACTGATTTGAGGGATCTGACGATTTCTTCGGATGAGGAGAACTCAACCCGGTCAAAAGGTTCACCGACCTCCGGCGTGTCCAAGTATAAGTAATCTACAAGGACTGGACGCGCTATCAGTAGATGGTAGCAGAGCTTGATGGTTTGGGCCTGTGGGACCCCATCTGAACAATAGACGGATTCAAGTTAAAATTTACTTTAATAAAACAAGTTGGAGAGATGATGATGCCCTAAATCCCCAATGACTTTCCTGGAATCTCGGAGCTTGCGAATGGAGGAAATGGAGGTGTGAGAATGTTTTTGGCGTTTTTAGTGATGGTATGAGTGAAGTTAGGGTTTTGCGCTTGCATAGCTTATGCCGCAGATGAATTGTGAAGTTTGTGAGGATTTTAGGGGGTTACGAACTCCAATTAAAATTTTAGAGGAGTGGTACTCCAAAGTGTGAAAGTAGGGAAGTCGTCGAACTTCATAGGTGTGTAGCGCTTTGTGCAGGAAAAATTGTCCACGTGGTTGTTGATGTTGAAACGGGCCCTGCGAGGTCAAGAGACTCCAGAGTATGTTGAAAAGTGTATGACACTTGATTGATGTTGTAATTTGTTCGGTTTAATAGGTTGATCGGGCGTGGTCAACGAGTCAGTACGAATATTGAGGAATAAAAGAAAAATTTCGACTTTGAGATTTGACTAATTCTAAGGTGCACTAGAATAGTTCATTGATCAGTTGAGAGTAAAGTGTGCAGGTCAAATTTTGCTTGCGAAAGTGGGAAACCGAGAAAGATGGAATAACTGCCGAGGCTAGTGAAAAATCCCTAAGGTTTCTGAAGCGATTGTATTACCTTTTTCCTGTAGTAAACCGACAGATTTGTTTTCTTCTTTTAATTAGTGCTCGCAATATATTGCAGAGAAAATAGTTTTGAGTGAAGCTGAATGAAGGAGGACAAGCCGCAATACTTTGTCAGCCGCAGTGTGTGAGTGTGACGTCACTGGAGCCGCGCTGAGATAGGTTGGTTGGTGAGAAGGGTCGCGCACGGATTGGACGCAGTCTGTGAAGCGCAATTGGTGGGGAAAGGCGAGCGAAGATTATTCTGGGAATTAAAGTCACTTATTGATTACATTTTGAGAAAATAAAAGATGGAAAGATCAAATTTTTCAAAGCATTTAAGAGTGCCTTGAGGGGAGATGTATATATTAAAGCAAATGTAGGAGAAGAAACACCGCCTGAGGGTACACCAGCTTACATCGTAATTGAAGAAAAGGATGTTGCACCATGTCTTTGGTTAAAACAATGGTGTAAATTAACAGAGGAGCATGGAAGTGTAGCGTTTCCTATCCATGGGACGTTTAATTTGAGAGTTTTGGAGAATTTAAGATTTGCGCTATAGGACATGAAAATACCTCCAAGACCAGAACAGTTTGAAGCATTAGCAATTTGGGAACAAATAGCTAGAAAGCAACTACAAAAGACATTTGAGACAAGAGTGAGAAGAGTAGAAAAGACACTAGCGGATGCTAGATGGGATAGTACTCAAAAGGTTTGGAGATCAGATATATTGCAGGGAGTCAAATTGTTTCCAGCAATTACTGACGAAGCAGAGATGGAAGGGAAAAAAGCTACCCATAAAACAAACAGGAGACAGTCCAAAGATAGAGAAAATAAGAGAAACTCGAAAAGGGCAGACGAATCAGACGATGAGGAGTTCATTCTGCAATTGTTAAATGACCGTCCACCACCATATGTGGAAAACGAAAATGGCCCAAGCACTAGCACTGCCCCTCCAGAACCGATACAGGGTATTGTAACACCGAAATTGAGAAAATTGCAGAGGCAAAGTAGTCCTGATATGCCTTTTACACAAGAAATACCACAAGTTCAGAGAATATATCCTGACATGACTAAACTGGAACCTGTTAGTGATTATCAGCCACAGGTCCAAAGACGCTATTATGATGAACATAATTTGGGAATAACTTCTAATTTAATGGTACAGAGAGGACAGAATTACCAAAGACTAACATTGATCCAAACCGAACCAACACAAATTTTGATGCCTCAAAAGCAGATACAAGAAATGCCAAAGTACATTCAAACAGCAGAAACACAGTTAGACATGTCAGCAATGATGAACCATAATATGGGAATTAACATGCCACAGAATTTGGGTAACAGACAGAATCCGGATGCAATATCTTTGCCTATCACTGTAGGTCCGCCAGTACCATTATATATAAAAAGCAAAGCCAGGTGTATGCGATCAAGGTGTAATGACACAGAAGGAGACAGGAAAGAGATACATAGAAAATACTCAAGAAATGACTCCCGTAGGAACACTGTCAAACAGATCTGGGTCTTTGTTGGAATTTAGTCCAATTCCAATTTGTGTTCCAGCAACTTTGGTAAAGTCAAATGTACCACTGATAGTACCGCAAATTTCAAAAACAGAAACATTACAGAAACCATCAGTAACAGTGGATGTAGATGCTACATTAATGGGACTGAATGCACAACAGTTAACACAATGGTTGAACAGTCTGAATACCCCACAGAGTACACCCAAGGGGAAAGGAGAAGAATATTTGAATCAGCTAAGATTGGGCATGGAAGCAGGTGAACTCGTAGATGGAACGATGGATCTGAACAGGTTAGAATCATACACAGAAGAAGAGCTGAGATACATTTGCCCCAGAATTACAAGAGAAGTAAGCAGCATACATAAGAGGTTACAAGAAATTGCAGACAGACACAAAATAGACATAAACAAAACCAAGCACTTGAGCAGAAGTTACAGGTTAGACTTTGAGGCAAAAGATTTTGAACACATGAGGTCTGCAGGAATGAAAACACACCTTAAAGAAATGTTGCAAAGCGCGCAGGTTTGGAGATGTTTAGACAAATGGGAGAGTAGGTGGGTTAAGAAAAAGGATAAGAAGAAAGAAAGTACCCCAGATCAAAATTTTAAAATACAACAGAATGATAACCATATAACCATGTTACCAATGAGAGAAACAGCAGGAGGAAAATGTGTCCATATGCCATGGCACAGGTGTGACATTCAATCTTTTACGGATGATTACCCTAAATTAAGTGAGAAGCCGATCGAATGGTATCAACAAACAGATAGATTCGTGAAACTCACAAAGTGTCTTTGGGAAGACCTGAATACTTTGTTCGAAATTGTAGTTCGAGCAGATTTGTGGGAAGATTGTAAAAGGGCTGTAGATTGGCCAACAAGTGAACCGGAAAGAGATAAGGACACAAGTGCACCATCGCCTAGGGTAATGAGCATATACCCTAAAGTGATTGAGTATTTGAAAACAAAAGTTGCATCAAAAAATTTAGATGGGCAGAAAATTGACAGAAGAGCACAGGAAGTTAAAGAGTCGATACATGCATACTACGAGAGGTTGTTGAAAGCATTTAAACATTACAGTGGCACGGAAACGATTGAGGCAAAGGACATGCTCCATTTTGTATTCAGATTTGTGGAAGGATTGAGACCAGAAATTAGCCAGATGATTAAAATGCATTTGATTTGTTGGCAGTCAAAGTCGATCGATGAAGTGTTGAACTATGCAAAATACTGCAGTGATGAGATTGAGACAAAGCAGAAAAGGTTGAAAGAAAAAGTGAAGGTGATGCAGATTAGAGCGGCTCAGACAGGTTTGCAAGGTTTCCAACAACAGCTGCCGCAGCAGCAACAGCAGGGAAATGCTATGTTTCAGCCACAGATGAGAGGCAGAGGCCGAGGAGGTTTTGTGAATAATGGTCCTGATTTGAATACTGTTGTGATTCCTAATGGTATACAAGCAATGAAGAAAGTGATGCCATGTCACAGGTGCGGAATCGTCGGAGATTGGAAACGGGAGTGCCCAATGTTGGTGCAGGAAGGTTTAGGTCAGCAAAACAATGATGTCAATACATTTCAGAATATGAGAGGACCAAAATTGAGAGGTCCAAACCCAAATTTCCCAAATAATGTAAATCAGATACAGGGTCTACAACCTATACAACAACAGCAGGTGCAAATGCCTTGTGTACAAATGGCACAATCACAGCCAATGCAACATCAGTTTCCTATGGTACCTAATCAGCAAATGCAAGTGCCCTTAGCACCAATGAATCAGCAACAAGTAATGCTTCCTCAACAGGTCACAGGTCAAGGAATGAATCAAAGTAACACAGTACACCAATTCCCGTTACACAGTGAAAATGGAATAAACAATGAATGGTAGAGTGAAAGTTCAGATGAGGAGGGAAATTGTATGCTTGCAGCATCTTTGGAAGTTGATCAAAAGGGACCATATGTGGAAGGAAGAGTTATGGGTCACAGCGTTTCATTTTTGGTTGACACAGGAGCTACACGCTCTACAGTTAGAAGTATTGAAGTACCAAATTTGCCACTTTCAGGGAGAACAGTTCAAGTAGTGGGAGTAGCAAATCGGTATCTGACAAACCCAATTACAAATCCAGTGCAAGTCAAAATTGGTAACTTTCAAGGGTTACATAAATTTGTGGTATGTGACTCAAGTCCAATATCCTTGTTAGGAAGAGATCTATTATGCAAACTAGGATGCTCGATTATGTGCTCACATAATGGAATTAAAATTCAGACAAACAGTGATGAGGAAGAAGAGGACAGTACAGAAGAAGAAGAAATGGAAACTGTTGATGAAGAGTATCCCCTGATTACTCTTTATCCTATGCTCACTGAAGCAGATATTCCAGCTGATTTACAAGAAACTGTTGGAAAAGAAGTGTGGGATATGACAGGGAAAGAAGTAGGATTGATAAAAGGAGCAGAAGCAGTGAAAGTGACTGTAAAACCTAATGTAAACTTTCCTCAGACTCCACAATACCATATGCCACAAGATACTCTCATGAAAGTCGCCCAACTCATTGACGAATTTGTGAAACAGGGAGTACTGAAAGAAGTACTAAGTAGTCCATGTAATTCACCAATCATGGGACTAATAAAGCCAAGTGGAAAGGTCCGAATTGTTCAAGATTTGAGAAAAATAAATGACGTAATAATCAAATGTTGTCCTGTAGTACCAAATCCAGCTGTAATAATGCTTCAAATCCCATGTGATGCAGAGTGGTTCACAGTCATTGATTTGTCACAAGCATTCTTTTCTGTGCCTCTTCAAGAGGACAGCCAATTTCTCTTTTGTTTCAGATTTTTAGAGAGAGAGTCTACAGTTGGTGTCAAATTCCTCAAGGGTTTTCGGAGTCACCATCTATTTTCAATCAGATTCTGAAGAAAAATTTGGAATCATTGGAATTACCTTTTGAATCAACTTTAGTACAGTATATTGACGATTTATTGATTGCATCCAAAACAGAAAATGACTGTACAGTTGACACTATTGCCCTACTGAATCATTTGGGAAGGAATGGACACAAAGTGTCTCCTTCGAAATTGCAATACTGCCAAAAGAAAGTGAAATATTTGGGTCCCGAAATAGAAAAAGGGTCGAGAAAAATCATGAAAGAAAGAATAACAAGTGTACTTCAAATGAGTCCACCCAAAACAAGAAAAGAGATGAGAAGGTTTTTGGGAATGGTGGGCTACTGTTGCCAATGAATTCCCAATTTCTCAACTCTAGCCAAACCTTTACTGAAACTGACCCAGAAAGATGCGCAGGGTGAAATAATGTTGAAAAGAGATGAAATGGATGCCTTTATTGAATTAAAGGAATGCATGTGCAGAGCTCCAGCTTTAGGTATGCCTGATTACACAAAGCCTTTTACATTGTTTTGCCATGAACGTGATGCATGTTCCTCGTCTGTCTTGACTCAAGCCCATGGTGGTGTAAACAGACCAGTAGCATATTTTTCAGCTACTTTGGATCCAGTCGCAGCAGCCTTACCAGGATGCTTGCGTGCTGTAGGAGCAGTTGGTATAAGTCTTAATCAAAGTTAAGGAATAGTGATGGGACATCCTGTATCAGTCATGGTCCCTCACTCAGTTGAAATCCTTCTGACACGTTCCGGAACACAGCACATGACTGGTGCTAGGCTTACGAGATATGAGACAGTAATTTTGGGATCGCCTAACGTGCAATTAAAAAGGTGCACTACAATAAATCCAGCAACTTTGTTTCCCAGTGAAAATGTTGAAATTGAAAATGCAGAGGACATCGAACATGACTGTCTTCAGGTGACTGAATTTTGTACTAAACCAAGACCTGATATCAAAGATACTCGATTGGAAGAAAATGATCAGATTATCTTTGTTGATGGTTCATGTTTAAGAGATGCAGCAGGAATATTGAAAGCAGGATATGCTGTATGTACAATAACTGGTGTTCTAGAAGCATCTTGGCTTCAGGGAATCTATTCTGCACAAGTAGCAGAACTAGTAGCTCTTACTAGAGCTTGCCAACTTTCCGCATTAATGAAAGTCACCATTTACACTGACAGTCAGTACGGATTCGGAATAGTGCATGACTTTGGACAACTGTGGTCACAGAGAGACTTTATGACCTCTTCTGGATCACCAGTGAAAAATGGTGAAAGAATCAAAGATTTGTTACATGCTATTCAGTTACCAGGAGAAGTAGCAGTGGTAAAATGCAGTGCACATTTGAAATCACAAGACTTTGTTTCTTTGGGAAATGGATATGCAGATCAAGTCGCAAGGTTTTGCGCATTGAACTGTATATTGCTCAGAGACTAATGGAATTTGATAAATGAGCCAGAACGTGAACCAAATGAAGCCTTTGCTTTAAAAGTTGTAGACACACTAGAAGAATTGAAATTTCCACAAAATAATGTTAGTAGAGACGAAAAACTCTCATGGAATAAATTACAATGCGTAAAAAAATCAGATGATTTGTGGGTTTCAAATGAAGGGAGATTGGTTTTGCCAGACAGGCTTTTGACGCAAATAGCTAGGCTATATCACGGACAAGCACACATTGGAAGAGATGCCATGATTAGATTATTCAAAATTGACTGGTTCAATCCTAAATTTCGCCAAGTTGGTGAAGCAGTTTGCCATCGTTGCCTCATTTGCCAACAAATGAACGCAGGGAAGGGAACCGTGGTAAATTTGAGCCACATTGGAAGAGCAGGTGGTCCGTTCAGCAGAATGCAACTGGATTTCATTGAGATGCCTATGCATGCAGGCTTGAAATATGTGTTGGTGATTGTGTGTATTTTTAGCCACTGGATCGAAGCTTACCCTACACGTAGAAATGACAGTCTCACAGTTGCAAAACTACTATTGAGAGAACTAATTCCATGTTTCGGATTTCCGATCTCTTTAGAATCAGATAGGGGAAGTCACTTCAATAACGAAGTAATCAAATTACTATGTGCAGCATTGAACAATGAACAAAAATTGCATTGTAGCTACCGCCCTGAAGCATCAGGACTAGTGGAGCAAATGAATGGCACGCTGAAATCAAGAATGGTGAAAATATGCGCATCCACAAACTTGAAATGGCCTGACGCGTTGCCTTTGTTGTTAATGTCAATGAGAAACACACCTGATAGAAAGACCGGACTATCACCACATGAAATTCTCATGGGCAGAGCCATGAGACTTCCAGCAGTTCCTGTGAATGCCCTTGTAAATATTACAGATGATATGGTATTGGACTACTGCAAAGGTCTGGCTGATGTGGTCCGCTCTTTTTCTCACCAGGTAGAGGCAACCACCTTGCCACAGATCCAAGGTCCAGAACACGCCCTTAAAGCAGGTGACTGGGTTGTGGTAAAGAAGCACGTGAGGAAGTCGTGTTTGGAACCCCGTTGGAAAGGACCTTTTCAAGTGATTCTGACGACTACCACCGCTGTGAAGTGTGCGGGAGTTCCCAATTGGATTCACGCCAGTCACACGAAAAGGGTGACTTGTCCCACAGAAGAGGAAATTGAAGCACTGAAATTACCAACAGCTAACAGAAAAGTACCAGGCACTGAGACAGAACGAAGAGAGCCTGAAAGCGAACAAGAAGAAATTGAGACAGAAGAAATATTCTCTGAGGGAGACGCAGTCGATCCTTTTGAGGACAACAGAGAAGAAGCCTCAGGAGGTGACAAATATCCTCTCTCAGGTGAAGAAGCAGGAGAGCCTATTAAGAGGAGGGCTTTCCTAGAAGCAGATCATACAGGAAAAGAAGGAGAAAACCTGACTGACCTCCCAGGTGAAGGAGGCAAGACAGAGCAAAGTGAAATTGTTCCAATTCTTCCAGAACAGGTTGCAGGTCCATCAGGTGAAAACAACGTGAAACGGAGACAAAGCATATCATCAGTGAAATCAAGGACTAAAGAAACATTAAACGAAAACAAATGGCCAAAATTGAAGGAGAACAGAAAAGAAGTGTCTATCATAACCACATCGAATGAAGAAAAAGACACAGCCAAAGAACAAGACATAAACGAAAGGGAACTGAAAGGAGATGCAAAATTGAAAAGGAAAAGAATAGCGAGCAGAAGATATTCTGGTCCAGAATGGGCATACACAGCCACTAACGATTGGTCAGATGAATTTCTATCTCTTAGTCTTGAGAATGAAGAAGCAGAACGACACTTTGGCACTTGAAAATTGAATTTCATGAACATTACTGGATAAGACATTGATAACCTGATTGACTTTGAAACCAATTTTGAGGCAAAGCTGCTAAACCGATAAGAGACTAAGCTGCTAAAGAAAACCGTGTGAACTTTGACCTCGTTGATCCTTTATATATATATCTGCAAATTTTGATTTGATAAACTATCTTCAACTTTCTGATTCTCTATAGATCATGACTGACAATACTACACAAGGACATAGGATGAAATGTTGTAAATACATGTGTATAGGTTTGATAATTGCATGTGTACTAATAATTATGGCAATGATTCTTGGAATGCATGGAGGGAATGAAAGAGATGCGAATAATGCTTCTACTTTTAAAACCACCACTGAATTACCTTTTTTGACGAAACTCGAACAAGACGAAAAATATTTACATGATTATACTAACGACAAGAAAGAACTCTCATCTAATGTCTTCTATCGCTTGCTGAATGAGTATGTTGAGACAATGGACGCAAAAGATTGTTATATATGTACACAAATCCCTACCTCGGTAATAGAAGGGGTGACATATCATAGCATGCCCCTTACGTATGGAATAACATGTAGTTTGTTACCAACCAGATTTTATGGGCAGGAGTATATTCAATACTTCTATTCCAATCATGATGTCGTATTTTCATATATCCCTATAATTGAGTACTTGAGTAAAGTAGCAAGAGATTATTATATAAAATTAGTTAGGGGTTTCTTTGAACCATTATCACCTTTTTCCACAGTTCACGCTCATAAAGAAAACCTTACATGCTCACTTTCACCCGTAGAGAAAAGCTTTTTAGATCACACTGAAGATAGAAGGAAAATGATAAAGGAAAAATTAGAAAAAGAATTACATAAAAGGACATCTGTAGATAACTATGCTTTTGCCACAATAAAGACACAAGGGAAACTAGCTTTAGATGCATTACACATAGGGAAACTTTGTATATATAGACCTAAATCATACTATGACACAATCTTTGTGGGAACGAGTGAATGTAAACACGTGTTTTTATTCCAGAGTAAATGGATGTTCATGTTAAATGGACTAGATCCAGCTACTCCAGGGGTATACTATATTTGTGGACTTAATGCCTATTATCGTCTTCCAAAGGGATGGTATGGGAGATGTTATTTGGGAATAGTATTTCCAAAGATTTATCAACTAGATGAGTTAAAGACATTTCTGAAGCTGTCTGAATTACATCGTATTCAGAAAAGGGAGACAGCTTCTGGTGTGGTAGGAGACATATTTGGAGCAATAATTCCTTCAGTAGGAGTTATACTAAATTCAATTAAAATACGAAAGTTGTCTACTATTGTGGATAACATGCTGACAAATTTCTCAGGAGCAATGATCCTGATGGATACTGAACTTGCTGCAGAAAGAGCTATGACTCTTCAAAATCGGCTTGCTTTAGACATTCTTTTAGCAAAGAATGGCGGCGTTTGCAAAATGCTTAGTGCACGTCACTGTTGCTCATATATACCCGACAACAGTAAACAAAATAGAAATATGCTTACAAATTTAACTAACAATAGTACAGATCTGAAAGAATTGAAAGAACCAGGAGTATGGGAAAAAGTTGGAAAAGGTTTTGCTTCCGTGGGAAATTGGCTCAGCAACATTTGGAACGGAATACGAATGAAAATAGTAAAAGGAATATTAATAATATTAATTTGTTTATTAGGTATTTGGGGAATATGGAAAATTATTACAATATTGAGATTAAGAAACAAGAGAAGAACTGAAAAGAAAGAACAAAAAGAAATGGTAAAATTATACAGAGAAAATTTAAAGGGAGAAAAAAGAAAAAGAGAATTGATTGAAATGAAAGAATATTGAAACAGAATTTTGAATAAAAGAAAATTTGTGAATGAAGATTTAGTATGATGATATGATTAGTCATCAGAGGAGGGATTGATGAAGCAGAAAAAGAAAGACTAACAACATTTATATATCATGTAACAAAATCGTATAAGACAACGTGATTTTAGCAAAGGAAAATTGTGTAGAAAAATGTGCCCACGAAGTAGGTCACCATTAGTTTAAACAAGCTTAATTAAGCATGAAAATCGACAAATGTATTAATATGTCATAATTGCAGCCATATTCTATGATTTTCTCGTTAAAATTTTTATATGTTTAGCTTAAATTTAGCAGAGGCTTTGGTCTAGTTGCCTGGTCTCAATTTTAACTGCGTAGTTTTCACTTGTATTAACAAAGACATGTTTTAAACCTTTAAAAGCTGTATTTTTCCAGTAGAATGACTAATACACTTATCTCAAAGTTGCGTACTAGGCAACTTTCATCCCCTTTGAAGCTCAAGGTCAGCTTCTGCAGGTGCAAACAATGAATACACTGATGCAGAATTAATTGGGAACATTGTTGCTAGTTATGTTACAAAACTCCAAGGACACCTTACACGTAGATGAGTATTAAGAGAAAAGACACTATTCATTGGTCAAAGAGAAATCACCCCATGGACCCTCCAATGGAAGAACCTGGAGAATTTGGAACTTTTCTTACTTAATCCCACCGGACGAAGAGAAGACAAGCCACATTTTGAGACGCCGTTTTGAAGCCATATTTTGAGAAGCCATTTTGATGCCATTTTATGCCATTGCCACTTTTACTTTGATGACACTTTGATGCTTTTCTCTAACCCAGAGAGAGACTTAAAAAAATTCTCACCGTAGAGACTTTGGGGGTCATTCTGACCATGGCGGTAATTACCGCCATGGCGGAGGTCGGCGGTAGCACCGCCAACAGGCTGGCGGTGCACGGCTGGGCATTCTGACCGCGGCGGTTCAGCCGCGGCCAGAAACGGAAAGTCGGCGGTGTACCGCCGACTTTCCGCTGCCCGTCTGAATCCTCCATCTCCGCCGCCATGGGGATTCTGACACCCCCTACCGCCATCCTGTTCATGGCGGCTCTCCCGCCATGAACAGGATGGCGGTAGGGGGTGCCGCGGGGCCCCTGGGGGCCCCTGCCGTGCCCATCCCAATGGCATGGGCACGGCAGGGGCCCCCGTAAGAGGGCCCCAAAAAGTATTTCAGTGTCTGCCCAGCAGTCACTGAAATACGCGACGGGTGCAACTGCACCCGTCGCACCTTCCCACTCCGCCGGCTCAATTCTGAGCCGGCATCCTAGTGGGAAGGTTGATTTGGCGGTCTTTTGGCGGCCACCCGCCAGCCCAGGGCAAATGTCAGAATCACCGCCGCGGTCTTTCGACCGCGGTGCGGTGTTCTGACGGCGGTACCTTGGCGGACGGCCTCCGCCGTCCGCCAAGGTCAGAATGACCCCCTTTAACTTTAAACTTTACCCTTTCTTGCCCATACAATAACTTTTGCCCCCCCCTTTTCCTTGCCGCAGCAAGGAAAACTTGACTTTAACTTTGCCCCCTTTGGAGAAACCCCATGCTGATCAAACTGGTACCTGAAGGACGAAGACTTATCTTGAATGCTGATTGTATTTGATAATTATGAAAGGATAAATGTATTATTCGTTGTATTTTCCTTCTTAGGTACCAACTGCTTATTTTGACAGAGCCCAAGCTAGAAGTTTTCTAAATTTAAATTTATGTTGACTAAACTCGTTTTGCATGAAGCCCCACATGCCAATGTTAATCAGAGGTTAGTTGAGGTATTCATTTGATGCACCGTGCTGAATTGAAATCTTGTTATGCTGATCAATGTATGCAATTAGTCAATCTCAGTTGCTTTTATTAGTGATTTGCACTGCTATATCTGAGTGTATTATAATCCAAGTTTTACATAGATTGCGTTTCTTCCGCCATTATGGACAGCCAGTAATGTTCATATATATGTATCATTTGATTTTGAGACTTACTTACATCATATTAGCTTTGTTAATATAGGGAAATAAACTCATTAACTTTTAATAAACAGGTGTGGTTATTCATGACTGAAAGGTCATGGTGTGTCAAATTACTGTATTCTATTGATATAATTTGTTGTTTGATTAGTAATTGAGTATTGGTTATTGGTTATAAATGATTATTGATTACTGATTTGAGGGATCTGATGATTTCTTCGGATGAGGAGAACTCAACCCGGTCAAAAGGTTCACCGACCTCCGGCGTGTCCAAGTATAAGTAATCTACCAGGACTGGACGCGCTATCACTTGATGGGCAGTCATGCCTTTGGATGACCTGGGGATTTTAGTGTCTGAGGATACATTTTTGCTTCATGTCTAGTAACTGTCAGGGTTCAGGAGAGACAACAAACCCACAAGGTTAGAGGTGCTGGAGAACGCTTCGATGAAAGCCGAGAATGGAGCACTAGAGCGCTAACTGTAGTGACCCTCATGCAACACTTTACTGGGTTGGGGTCATTTCCAGGTAATTGGAGGCAGAGCCCAATTTAATCATCTTAGGAAAAAGGCTCATATGTAGGAAGCTATTTAGCATTTCTTAACAGACCGAATAGCTATTTTGGGCCATTAAGAAATGCTAAGTAGCCTTTCCAATTGTAGAAAAAGGTACAAACACGGTTGCAAAATGTGATTTGAACCCACAGATATCGCATTTTGCGATTACCAAAATAGGAAATTGCAAATAGGGATTTCCTATTTGCGATTTCCAAACCACATGTACATAGCATTTTCTAAATGTGAAATGTCAATTTAGGAAATGCTATTACCATCAAATCCAATCCGATGGCAACTAAGTGCCAACTTTAAAAAGCCACCCAAAATGCAGTTTTTACAGTGTCCTAGGGCGTGCACTCACCCGGAGGGCAAAGGAGCGCTTCAGACAAGTACCACTTTTTAAAAAATTCGATTAAAGGATGGCCTTAGGCCCATAGGTACGAATCGATTTGCATTTCCAAATGTGAGATTTCCTGTTAGAAAATCGCAAATTTGGAAATCATAATTTTCGTACATTCTAATTTGCATTTCCTAAATAGCGGTTTCTTAAGATTCGCTATTTAGGAAATTCAAACTGGAAGTTTCGTAAATATGGGCCTCAGTCCTATGCCATGCAGTGTGTTGCGTGGTTGCATTGTTTCTCCATTGCTAGCTTTAGTTTGCACCCATTTAGACGTCCCTTCACTGTTTGCTGTTATCCCTTTACAGTTTTCTCATTCCTTTAGTTCCTTCCCTGCCTTGAGTTGTTGGTTTTGCTGTCCCCTGCCCCATTTCTTGTAGAGTCCTACCTATATGTTCAGCAGCATCCAGGACCAGGACCAGATTTGAGGTCAGCTTCTGGCTCATCCTAGCACCATCCTCTACTGAAACAGGTAAGCCTTGTTTCAGTTGTTGTTGGATCTTGTCATGCAGCTGGCATATCATACTTACTGTATGCCCCTTGTTGTCTAGCTGGTCGAATCGTAACATTCAGACATAGTGGGCTCCAGTATGAATACTCTCTCTCTCATTCCCCCTTTCTCTGTTTCCAGTCGGTGTCTGTGTCGGGTGATTTGTTTTATCTTTTTCACCAGCACTGATATTAAGGGATGACAGGAGCTTTCTCTCGGTCAGCAATATTGAAATCTGAAAGCAACTGGTGGAATTTCAAGTTTCTAGATGATTTGCATCCATTCTTCTCTAGGCTTGGCCAGAGGCTGCAGTTGTCAGAGAGGTAGATTGAACATTTTACCAGTGTAAGGATTACCTTTAGTGAATCACTCTGGACGGGAGATTGTCAACTCAGAAAATATTCCAGGTCCTTGGCATGCTTCTGTTCTAGACAAGCTCAAGCTGCTGCCTCTCAGGAGCCATTGTTATAGTTCCTGCTGAGTTCCCTTCAATGTCCCATAGTCCAAATCCTTTGGAGGGACTCTGACTTTTCAGAAAAGTTATCACTTCATTGTTTTTAGTCATCACAAGAGGCGAAGGTTCATTAGTGTCAGATCTCTTGTCAACTCCGCATCTGGCCACTGAACAGCAATTTTACATTCATCCCACAAATCGTTTAGAAAACAATATAAAAAAATGTATTCAAATCACCCCATAACACTTTAAAAATCTTAACAAACCTCTCAATTTGGGAAAAGTGTTTGTAAATGATGCAAGGTCTCCCCTACTCCAAGATACCTGGACATAGTCTCCACCCGGTACCTCTCTCAATGAGCAAGATGCAGTCTCCTCATCATCTAGGGGAATCTAAATGTGCCCTACTCTTTATTTCAGCCTCCTCTGTCGGTTTCTTTTTCTTTTCATGTTTCTTTGCCCTTTTGTTTCCTAATTTCTCAAAATCACTCCATCTGCGTACACATGTTACCAATTCAGTGATGTGCAATCGCATTCCTGAAGAACACATTGTCTCAATTGATTCACCATCCAACTGCACCCTGAACTCCTCTGCAATGGGATGCTTTTAGAAAGATTTACAGTTAGTTTATCATGTACAGCTGCAGCTCTTCTTGTAATCTCTTTGCACAAACAAATCAATTATTTTCCCTGGTAATGATTTACATAGTCCAGGTCTAAACACCCTTTAATTATTCCTCTAATTTAATATCTTAATCTTGAGACATTCAATGGTCTTACAGTCTCTGAACCTGAACTAGTACTCAGTCTTTCTGTGTCCTCTGTCTTTGTACCCTCCCTGGAAGCTTCCTCAAACCATGGAGAAAAAATCCCATTTTCAAACATCTCTCCCAGTGCTGTTTGTGCTGCGAAAACAAATCACTGTCCCTCTCCTAGTGCCTGCATTGTGTGCGGTGGTGTCCTCAAAACAATCTATGAATTTTGTGAAGTTGGAACATGTCCTGTCACCGCTAATAGAATTGGCGGCGGGTTAGAATGAGAATGCACCTACCCCTATCACCTATTAAGATATATGAACTTGTAAAAACAAAACAAGAAACAAGTATTTATGACTCCATGTGTGCACTAATCACAGCACCTGCCGCCGAGGTGCTATCCCAAGAGAGCTATAGATAAGCGATATTTTGATAGTGCACCACTTCAAGTAAATCAACAAAGTCCAGTTACTCCATGTCGTCTCATTATCATCTTCATTTTATTTTGCTTTTCTTGCACATAAAAACATCAGCCAACGCGTTTCCTCCTTAACAAAGGACTTCTTCAGGGCTTATGTGTAAATTATGTTCGATATCAATTCTCATACTGGTTATTCAGGTCGTCGATGCCCACAGAACGTGATCTGAAAGTAGCACACTACTTCTATATCGCGAGGCAACCGAGCATCGTATTGCCCTACTTCTGCCCGTCCTGAGGAGGATCAGTCTGAACCATGGAGAAAAAATCCCATCTTCAAACATCTCTCCCAGTGCTGTTTGTGCTGCGAAAAAAAATCACTGTCCCTCTCCTAGTGCTTTCATTGTTTGCGGTGGTGTCCTCAAAACAATCTATGAATTTTGTGAAGTTGGAACATATCCTGTCACCGATATACCTCCAAAAGCTCCTTGAGCTATTGTATTCAGTGTACAATTGATCTGGCCTTCTGTTGCATTTGTTACACATGTCTCTACCAGCCGGGCTGTAGTTACCCTGGTAAGGGATGCCTGTACAGTTATTACAGAAGTAGTCACACCTTTAGGCATCACTACCTGGACAGTCCCTTCTTGAGCTGGCACATTTGGAGTTACTAGCTGAAGAACAGGCTGTGCCATTACAGGCTGTGCTACAACTGGCTGATCCAATACAGGTTGGGCAACAACCGGTTGGGCAACACTTGTAGCGGTCTTTCAATCTGATATACATTTGGATCAACAGGAGCTGTAGCCACTGCCACATCATTAGTTACTTTCTCATCAGCATTTGTCACGAGACCCACACTAGGTGGTGGACGCGCAGCCAATAATTAATCGAAAATATCATCTCCCAAATAAGTACCTGTGTCTGATTTTGTTTTTTGTCTCATGCTCCCCTTTAATCATTTTTCTTTTAGGCTTTTCATATTTTTCAGATTGTTCAACGTTCTCATTTGTTATTACAAGGTATAGCCTTGTCCCTTCTATTATATTTTTTCTCCACCTTTGCTCTTAATCATCCCATATTCCATCTGTGTATTTTCTCATAGTTCTTTTCTCTCTCTCTCTAGTGCGAACCATCTTCTCCCAAGCACTTAGGGCCTGATTTATAAAAAGTTAGCGCCGCTTTTATGTCATCTTTGACGCAAAACTGGCGCAATCCTGCAAAATAAAATTATATATAATTAAATATAATTATATTTTGTATGTTTGTGCTGCTTTTGCATCGAAAAATGATGTAAAGTCAGCGCTAACTTTTCATAAATCCGTCCCTTAGTACTTTAAACTGTGTAAGGCTGGCAGGAGGCTTCATTTCGCAAAGTATTTCTCGTAATCTGCCAGTACTTAATGGACCTTCTTTCTCAGTGATCTTGCACTATTCATAAAGCCATATACATGTATGTAAACCTTCCTCAATCCCCAGATGATATACTGGCGTACCCTCAGGAAGTGCCTCTTTAACTTCCCTTACTGCAATAGTTACATCACCTCGTATCAAACTTCTAATACCATTGATAACTTCATGATTTCAAATTTTATTTCAACAAATGGAAAACAAATAAATACAAAGCTTAAATGTTTTGATTCTGCTCTGTATACATTAAGTTTCAAAAAGCCCTTTTTCTCAATCACAATGTGGCTCAGTAATCCAAACAACCAATCACTGGGTGGCTCTTCACGTAGCTCAACCAATCTCAGTGCAGCATTTACACCAACTGACCAATACCAGTGCAGCACAATATGACGCAACAACCTGCTCCTTGCAGCAGCTCACCACCCTTTACAATGTCTTCATGCACGGGCAAAGCTTCAAGTCTATAACTCTCTGCAACATAGAATAACGATCTTTGTCTGCTTCTTCTAAAGAAATCAAAGAACAAGACAACAAGAGTTTTACACCCACAACAATGAAATCTCCACCAGTGGGAAATCACCAGATCTATGTAGTGTCACCTTTGAGCACCAGGCTTCACCAACACTGATCAATAGTGGTATAGCAACAACAGATTTGTTACTGCCCCTATCTCAATTGTGCAGTCGATGACGTCTCACGACCTACAATTCAAATCATTAGCAGACAAGAATACTATAAATCAACTCTTATTCATCTATCCTGCGATCTTAGACTACTTCTTAGTCCAATAACTCTTTAGCTTCTTCTTTGACAAAAGTGCATAAGCATCAATAATTAAATGTCAACACATGAACAACAATTAAATGCGCAGTCACAAATCACAATAACCATCACGTCTGCGACTTATAACCCTATTGATACACCTGAAACAAGAATATTAGCAATCTCTAACTGCAACTGGCAACCACTTTGGAACCACATGCTGTCAATCTTGGAACTCAGGCTTTGGGCTATGGACCTTTATCTTATTTCGGGGCACTTTTTTAATTTTGCAGATCTTATTTTCTATTACCTAACCATAACTCTACTACCAACTTTGCTAAAGCGTTGTTTGAAACAACACTTTTTAAGGGCTATTGGCAGTCTTCAGGATGTAAAGGTCCTGCACCTCTACTGAGCCCTAAAGATGAGATTTTTGAGGTAGATAATATATAACATTAAGAACTGCACAGTCATAAATCACATACATTCAATTCACTATGATTAGAGTCAATAATGAGAGTTTGGGTTAAATTTTTAAGATTCTATTAGTTCATCAAAATCTTTCTTAGCAAATAATTTAATGTCAATGCAAATTACAGACCAAATCATATAGTTTGTCCCATAAAGATCTGGGGCCAGATGTAGCAAGTCGGCAATTTGAGACTTGCAAATTGCGAGTCCCTGCGACTCGCAATTTGCAAGTCGCAAATTGCTATGTAGTACGGTCTCTCAGACACCGACTGCGACCCGCAATGGGGTCGCAATGACCCACCTCATGAATATTCATGAGGTGGGTCGCAAATTGCGGCCCCATTGCGAGTATAGGCACTCGCTAACATGGAGGCCTGCTGACGTCAGCAGGCCTCCATGTTAGCGACCTGCTTTTCAATAAAGCAGTTTTTTTTTTTTTTGAAGTGTAGCCCGTTTTCCTAACAGGAAAACGAGCTGCACTTAAAAAAAAACGAAACCTTTTGTTTCGGGTTTTTTTCAGGGCAGGGAGTGGTCCCTTGGACCACTCCCTGCCCTGAAAAAATATTTTGGGGTCCAGTCACAAACTGGAAGGGGTCCCATGGGGACCCCTTCCAATTTGCGATTGGGTTACCATCCACTTGAAGTGGATGGTAACTGCGATGCCATTTGCGACCGCATATGCGGTTGCAAATGGTATTGCATCCCAATGCGACTCGCAAATAGGAAGGGAACACCCCTTCCTATTTGCGAGTCTGAAATGCATTTTGCGAGTCGGTAACGACTCGCAAAATGCATTTCTGCATTGGGATATGCGTTTAGCGAGTCGCAAACGGCAAATTTTGCCGTTTGCGACTCGCTAAACGTTTGCTACATCTGGCCCCTGGTCCCTAATCCAATCTAGTTTCAGGAAACCAAGATTCAGTAGAACCCATAAAGAGTTCTCATTTTAGATGTGAAAGCATATCATTTCTATTAGAGCATCTCACTGAGCATTTTCAGTAGAATCTCTCAGCAATAGATTCAGGCAAGATAGTTATTCTCAGAATTAATCCAAGACACATCAGCAAAAAGAATAGGACAAAATGTGTCAGAGTGCTCTTTCTGAGCGAGTAGAGGGAGACAAGCGTCTGGGGAGTCTAGCAAATCAAGGCCCATATTTATACTTTTTGACGCAAACCAGCGCCGGCGCTGGTTTGCGTAAAAAAAGTACCGCCGGCTAACGCCATTCCTATGCGCCATGCTGGCGCCTTATTTAAGGATTGAGGTTAGCCGGCGCTGTGGGCTGGTCAGAGTAAACAAAAATGACTCAAACCAGGCAGCGCCGGCATAGGGGAAAATGGGGGTTGTGCATCAAAAAATGGTGCAAGTCTGGTTTGAATCATAAATCATGACTCAAACCGGACTTGCGCCATTTTTTGACGCACAACCCCCATTGAAATGGCTCCTGTCTTAGCCAAGACAGGAGTCATGCCCCCTTGCCCAATGGCCATGCCCAGGTGACTTCTGATCCCTGGGCATGGCCATTGGGCACAGTGGCATGTAGGGGGGCCCAAATTAGGCCACCCTATGCCACTTAAAAAAATAAAAAAATTATACTTACCCCAACTTACCTGTACCTACCTGGGATGGGTCCCCCCATCCATGGGTGTCCTCCAGGGGTGGGCGAGGGTGGCAGGGGGTGTCCCTGGGGGCAGGGGAGGGCACCTGTGGACTGCTTCCATGGTCTGAGACCATGGAAGTGAGCCCACAGTTCCCTTAACGCCTGTCCTCACCCAGGCGTTAAAAAACGGCGCCCATCAGGCTGTGCGCTGTTTTTTAAAGCCTGCCCCCTCCTGTGCGTCAAAATGAGGCAGGACTATAAATAAGGCCTTAGAGTCATTTTTTGGGGAACGCCTACCTTGCATGTCATTAAGGCGAGGCAGTTTCCTGCATCCAAAAAATGACGCACACAGAGGTTTTTTGGCATGTGCGGGGTAGGGCGTCATATTTTAAATATAGGGCAAGGTTTGCGCTGAATGTGCGTCAAACTTTTTGACGCACATTCGGCGCAAACAGAGTATAAATATGCCCCCAATTGAGTCTAGCCTACTATCTTAGTCTGGGAACACACTTTTATAACATTATACACTGCAACAAATTATAAAGCTTGCATTGAAAATCTTTGGCTGTAGCCAATCAGAGCTTGAGGTCTTCATGTGAACAGGACAGCTTCCGTCGAGATGGCAAGTCTTAATAAACAGCATTCTAAGTAAACCACACATTTAACTATTACCTAAGTATTAATCAAATACTTGAGTTTCTTCCAACCAGAAAATAGCTATAAGGCAAAATAACAGTGAGGTGAGCATGGCACATATTTCATATGATCTTGTTTCCATTCTCACATATCTTTGCTAACAAAGCCTATTCATAATTCATAAGGAAAACGTTTTAAGTTTAATCTAACATTCAATCAATCAATCAATCAAGGATTTATAGAGCGCACTAATCACCCGTTAGTGTCTCAAGGCGCTGGGGTGGGGGGGAGGTACTGGTCGTAGAGCCATGTCTTAAGGCGTTTCCTGAATGTCAAGAGGTCTTGTGTCTGGCGAAGGTGGAGCGGTAGGGAGTTCCAGGTCTTGGCGGCTAGGTGAGAGAAGGAACTTCCTCCGGCGGTGGTGCAGCGGATGCGGGGGATGGAGGTGAGGGCAAAGCTGGCGGAGCGAAGATTGCGGGTGGGGGTGTGGAAGGTGAGTCTGTCGTTGAGGTAGGCTGGGCCTGTGTTGTGGAGGGCCTTGTGTGCGTGGATGAGGAGTTTGAAGGTGTTCCTCTTTGATACTTGTAGCCAGTGAAGGTCTCTGAGGTGGGGGGAAATGTGGTTGCGGCGTGGAATGCCCAGAATGAGGCGGCCAGATGCGTTCTGGATTCTTTGCAGCTTTGTTAGGAGTTTGGTTGTTATTCCTGCATATAGGGCGGTTCCGTAGTCCAATCGGCTGCTGACCAGGGCATGGGTGACAGTTTTCCTGGTTTCGACAGGAATCCACTTGAAGATTTTGCAGAGCATGCGGAGAGTGTTGTAGCAGGAAGAGGAGATGGCATTGAACTGCTGAGTCATGCTGAGTGTGGAGTCCAAGATGAAGCCTAGGTTGCGTGCGTGGGTGGTGGGTGAGGTCGCGGTTCCTAGGGAGGTGGGCCACCAGGAGTCATTCCAAGCTGAGGGGTTGGTGCCAAAGATGAGGATTTCTGTCTTGTCTGTGTTTAACTTGAGGTGGCTTGATTCCTTCATCAAGCATGGTCCTAATGTCGTCTGTGGCAGCAATGTGTGCAGTCTCGGTGCTGTGGTTTCTGCGGAATCCGGATTGGGAGGTGTTGAGTACCTTGCTGTCTTCCAGGAACCGGGATAGTTGGCTGTTTACGATTATTTTCGATGACCTTGGCTGGGAAGGGGAGGAGGGAGATCAGCCGGTAGTTCTTGGGGTCGTCTGGGTGTGCCTTTGGTTTCTTCAGCAGGGCGTTGATTTCTGCGTGCTTCCATCTTTCTGGGAAGGTGGCTGACTCGAAGGAGCAGTTGATGGTTTTGCAGAGGTGGGGGGCGATGATGATGTTTGCCTTATTGAAGATATGGTGTGGGCAGGGGTCTGATGGTGATCCGGAGTGGATGGAGGCCATGGTGGTGGCGGTGTCCTCTATGTTGACGGGGGTCCAGGTGTGGAGGAGGTGGGTGTTGCTTGGAGCGTTGGGTTCTTGGGAGTTTGTAGTCAGCTGGTGGGTCTGGGGTTTGAAGCTATTGTGGATTTCTTCTATCTTTCGATGAAAGTGGGTTGCCAGTGAGTTGCAGAACTCCTGTGATGGCGGGGGTTCGTTGGAGCAGGTCCTGGGGGTGGAGAGCTCATTGATGATGCCGAAGAGCTCTTTACTCTTGTGAGCGTTGGTGTCGATGCGGTTTTTGAAGTGGGTCCTTTTGGTGGTGAGGATCAGTTGGTGGTGTTTGCGTATGGCATCCTTGAAAGCGATGTGGTTGGAGTTGGTAGGGTCAAGGTGCCAGGTTTTTTCCATTCTGCGACATAGCCGTTTGGATTCCTGTAGTTCTGGGGTGAACCAGCTGGCCTTGATTCTGTGGGAGGTGTTTTTTTTTTTTTGGAGCGGTGCAAGGGTGTTGGCGCAATCTTCTATCCAGTGATGCAGGTTGGTGTGTTGGGGTCCGGGGTCCCAGAGGGAGGGGCCCGGGCGAGAGTGGAGATCAGTTGATCCGTTTATATTTTGCTCCACTTGCATCAGGGGGTTGTGTGCGGTGGTGGTGAGTGACTGGTTTCTGGTAGGAGAAGTGGATGCAGCGGTGGTCTGTCCAGCTGAGTTCGGTGGTGTGGCTGAAAGAGACGTGGTTGCTGGCTGAGAAGATGGCTTGCTCTACTCTTGTCTGGGTGGAGAGGACAGGATGGCTTGCACTACTCTCACCTGGGAGGAGAGAACCAGAAAGCTTGCACTACTCCTGTCCGGAAGGAGAGCACAGGATGGCTTGCACTACTCTCACCTGGGAGGAGAGGACAAGATGGCTTGCACTACTCCTGCCTGGGAAGGGAGGACAGGATGGCTTGCACTACTCTCACCTGGGAGGAGAGGACAAGATGGCTTGCACTACTCCTGCCTGGGAAGGGAGGACAGGATGGCTTGCACTACTCCCACCTGGGTGGGGAGGACAGGATGGCTTGCACTACTCCTTCCTGGGAAGGGAGGACAGGATGGCTTGCACTACTCCTGCCTCAGAAAAGAGGCCAGGATGTCTTGCACTACTCCCGCCAGGGTAGGGAGGACAGGATGGCCTGACACTACTCCACCCTGGGAGGAAAGGACAGGATGGCTTTCACTACTCCTGCCTGGGAGGAGAGGACAGGATGGCTTGCATTACTCCTGTCTGGAAGGAGAGGACCGAATGGCTTGCACTACTCCACCCTTGGAGGAAAGGACAGGATGGCTTGCACTACTCCTGCCTGGGAGGAGAGGACAGGATGGCTTGCACTACTCCTTCCTGGGAAGGGAGGACAGGATGGCTTGCACTACTCCCACCTGGTTGGGGAGTACAGGATGGCTTGCACTACTCCGCCATGGGAGGAGAGTACAGGATGGCTTGCACAACTCCTGCCTGGGAGGAGAGGACAGGATGGCTTGCACTACTCCCACCTGGGTGGGGAGGACAGGATGGCTTGCAGTACTCCTTCCTGCGAAGGGAGGACAGGCTGGCTTACACTACTCCTGCCTGGGAGGGGAGTACAGGATGGCTTGCTTTACTCCCGCATGTGAGGAGAGGACAGGATGGCATGCAGTACTCTCACCTGGGAGGAGAGGACAGGATAGCTTGCACTACTCCTTCCTGGGAAGGGAGGACAGGATGGCTTGCACTACTCCCACCTGGGTGGGGAGGACAGGATGGCTTTCACTACTCCTTGGACAGGATGGCTTGCACAACTCCTGCCTGGAAGGAAAAGACAGGATGGCTTGCACTACTCCTGCCTGAGAGGAGGGGACAGGACGCATGGTGGTGTAATCCCTCATGCTTCACACCGGGCAAAGAGCATTGTCATCAAGGCAGTCTAAGCTAAAGTACCTCCCCCTCCCTTCCTGATCCATCTTTGACCTCCGCAGGTGAATTATCATGTATTTTACACCCCTGAGTACGTCCTCCCCGTGGAGGCAAACTGACCCATGGTTAGCTCTGGAGGGGGCCACAAGCTCGCTAACACGATATGTCCCAAAGAATGGGAAAGTGAATGCTGCTTTAAACTGTAATCCCTCATGATTGGAACTGCACACCTGGGGAATGACTGCCAGTAATTGTCCCAGCCTGGAAAAGTCGATGGGGCACCACTTGTCCCCATCCCTGGGACGGAGCCCCCCTTGCAACCTTTTATTGCAGCCTTGCACTAAAATAAATTAGTTGGGTCTATGTCTGTCGCTAGCCTGGCATAGTATGAGACTGCGGTGAGGTGAGCTTGCACCCATGTCTAAGTCCTCCCCGCTTCGTAAGGCCACTGTATGAATTTTTGTACCTCCTTTGTAGTGATGGTGCTCCACCCCTGTGTCATGTTGAGTCCCTGAAAAACTTCCCAGCACTTACGATATTGTGCTGCTGTCTTGAGGGCTAACACATTGTCCACCAGCATCATCAGGTCGGGTCGATTAGTCCCCACAGCTGTTTGGACACCAGTGGCATATGCAGATCTATGTGAGGTGCCAGCTCTCTGAACCTCTGCCATTGAAATGAGTCAATGAAAAGATTGTGTCAGCCACCATGTTCTCGCATCCCAGAATGTGCCATGCCCTTAGTTGACACCCTACCAAGTGGCGCAGGAGGCGTACTTCTACCGGGCACTTCGCTGTCCCTGGGTTCAGTGCCTGAACCACTGCGTGGTTATCAGACCATAGTGTGATCTGTCTGTTTGCTAGTTTGCCCCCACCCCATATGGTAAATGCAACAACAATGGGAAAAAGCTCCAAGATTGTGATATTGTTCGTGGTGCCTTTCTTATGGCATGCCTGAGGCCAGAGCACTGCTGTCCAGGCTGTTCCTAAAGCCCACACCCCTGGCCGCATCTGTAAAGAGCTCCAGTTGTCTCACTGTCAGCCATGGTTCCCGCCATATCAGTGTTTCGCTAAAGCTGCTCAGGTGACTATCCACTGCTCTATGTCCTTCTTTGCCCCCTTAGTAAGACATACCCTGCAGTTTTTTGCATGAGGCTCTTGGACAACCATGCCAGCTGCCTGGCGAATGGCCTCCCGGCTGGAATTACCTTGTTCGCAAAGTTGAGTTTACCCAAGAGTTGTTGCAGCTCCCCCAGTATTGCCTTCTTTTTTCCCATCAATGACTCAATTGCCTGCCTTGGCTCCTGCACCATAGGCTGGGGAAGCCGGCATACACCTTCTATTGTGTCCAATTCCATCCCCAGAAGGGACAGGCACATGGTTGGCCCTTCTGTTTTTTCCCCCACCAGTGGCACCCCTAGTTCCTCCGCGAGCTCAGTGAAGCCCAGTAGCAGCTCTGTACATTCAGTGGTGCCTGCCTTCTCAGTGAACAAGAAGTCAACCAAACAATGCATGCACCCCCTTTTTGGTGTCTAAACTGCAACAACCATTCCAGAAAGGAGCTAAAGGCTTGGAAGTAGGCACAAGAAATGGCACAGCCCATTGGTAAGCATCTGTCATAGTAGAATGACCCATCTAACTGGAAACCCAGCAGATGATAGCTATCTGGGTGGACAGGCAGGAGGCGAAAAGAAGACTTGATATCAGGTTTTGTTAGCAAGGCGTCTTTCCCTGCTGTATCTTTCTGATCTACCATGTCGTCCATGGGCACGTAGGACACTGAGCAGCTGCCTGGATCCAGTCCATTGTTTATTGATTCGCCCGGCGGGTATGACAGGCAATGGATTACCCTGCATTTACCTTCTTCCTTCTTTGGCACCACCCCTAAGCAGGAAACCATGAAGTTGTCCAGGGGGAGGAGGGTTCTTGAAAAGGGCCTGCAACCCTCCCTAGTGCAAGCTCTTTGCCCACTTTACGCCTAGCCACTGTCGGATTGTCCCTCACAGATTTTAGGTTCTTGCACTGCCGCTGGTATGGGATTATGAAACCTGTGACAAAACCCTCTGCAAATAGCTGTCCTTCCATCTTTTGGGGGTACCCACTGAGGAGTTGCAACAGCCGCCCCATGTGGATAGGGGTTGGAAGCAGAGTGCAGTGTCCCCGTCCCCCCTCTTTGATGGCCCTTGATTGGGCATGTTACTTCTTGTTGTTGGATTCCTTTGCTTCACCTGCTCCCTTTCCTTTCCTGCAGTCGACTGCTGGCTGGGCCCCTCCACAATTACTATAGCTGTGCTTGAACTTGCAAGATTGTCCCCATTTACATTCGTCTTTATCATATTTCCAACAGGTTGCTGCTCAAGATTTGCCCTGCTTGCCTACACCCTCCCTGGTGGGCACCATGTGGTGAGTATCACCCTCTACATCCTGCTGGTCCCGTTCAAGGCTGGTTCAGATTTGCATCCTTTCCCGGAACCGCTCATTGTAACGCAACCAGGCATTCCCTTGGTACTTCAGCTGAGCTGCAAGCACTCTCTGCTTGTGGAGAACCAGGGCTGCTGCACTCTCTGGAAATGTTTCTACAAACACACAAGCCTGTTCTCAATGGATCTCTCCACCCTTGTCCTGCACCTGCCCCTCCTCTCCTTTTTGTTGTGTGTCGTTAAGCATAACCCAGCCTGGCATACCTAGGTGTAAGTAGAATATATCTATGAACGCCTTCCTCCAAATCCTTTCTTTAGCCGCTCATGGAATAAGGCTGGCTAGGCCCGTTTCTCTTGCTGCTGTTGGCGGGTCCCCAGGAGAAGGTCTTATAAATGTGCTTGTTGTTTTCCTAACCCCCCCCCCCCCCGGCTGCCCCACCTGTCCAGGCCTTTGTGCGGTCAGCCCTCCCGAGGGTGTCTTGCCTTTCCCTGTATCCTGCCCTACTGTGCTGTCACTCTCTAAAGACCCGGCTTGGCTCTCTTTTGCTCTCATTCCGTGCCGCCAGTTGCTCCTTCCTTTATTCCATGGCCGACGCCGTACAGGCTCCAAACTCCCAGTTTTGCTCCTCCTTACAGTCGTCATGGGCCCCATACAAACTCTCCCCATACAGACTCTCTCCTGGAGTCTGCATAGGGGTGTGAATCGGCACGCTGAGCTTTCCCAACGCTTGTTCCCATGCCTTGACCCCGGGCCACTGCCATCTTCATAGGCCGTCCTGGCTGAAAACGCCCTGCATCCATGGGGTGGAGGGGGGGGCTGTTTGCTTTGCCGTTCGCCTTCTTGGTCGCTGGTCTCTTAGCCTTTGTGCTTCCCTGCGAACCTGCCGGGCTCCGATCTGCAGGTTCAATGACTTTTTTGTTTACCTAGTCTTTGCACTGTCGGGCCACAGGTTGCCTTGCCTTCATGAGGAGTTCTTCCGGATCGTCGTCTAGCTCTGGTTTTGTGTTGCGTATGCCCCCTGCTTGCCTCGTTGCTGGTGCTGGAGCTTCTCCGTCCTCCCTGAATGGAGTGGGATGCTTTCTCTTCCTAACCTGCCATGTCTGATTATGATCCTGTTCCATCTTTGGTGAGACTGGTGTCCTTTCCCCTTTGAGACACTGCTGGCCCTTCTCTTGTGCCTTTTCCACATAGGGATAACAGCTGTGGTCCTCATGTGGTAAACAAGCCCTTTGCTTTTGTGTTCGTTCCACCAGAATCACCTTCCTCTGCCCCCCTGCCTTGCCTGTGTCCTAGATGTTAGAGGCCGTACTGCCGCTGGATGCCTGGGGGGGCTCTGGGTCAGCACTTCTGCCTGCCAACGACCTCAACGGTACCACGGCTTCCAGACGAAAGTCGAGGCGAAGCTCAATCAGGGCTGTGTTTGGGTCACGAGCCCCACTCTTTGCTTCGCATGAGCAGGATTCTGCAACTACGCGTGCCTGTTGGGCCTTGAGCTGCACTTGCAGCGCTCACTCACAGCGTTCGCTCTCCTCAGCTGTGTCCTGGATGGGGCAGATTACTTCAATCTGCCTCCACTGCTAGTAAGCAAGTCCAGTGATCGCCACCTCTCCTGTTGCAGAGGAATCGCCGAGTCGTTGAATTCCCATTGCCGTCTAGACAGTGTCCCATGCCTCGGCCCTGCCGTGCCGCTTCCTCCGTGCTTTGGCAAGCTCCCACAGCGGTAACAAAGACGCTGCGATCTTTCTGGCTGACCGGCAGTGATCCTCCTCCTCAATGGAATGGGTCTGTTTTTGCTGGGGTGCCGCCCTGCACCGCCTTTTAACCCCGCTGGCTGGTGCTGTTGGAGGCTGGCCTGGTTTGTAGTGGGTACCAATGGTACTTACACCTTGTGCCAGGTCCAGTTATACCTTTTTAGTAGATTAGTAGTGTGGTAGCAGATTTCTTGGAAATGTGCACAGAAGCCCTTGTAGCTGCAGATCACACGCTGCACAGGATTACTGTCTGGGGAAGGGAGGCAAGGACTTACTTCCTCCAAATTTGGACAATTGGACCACTGGACAGTCTGGGTCACTTGGGTCCACCACCTGTGTTCCAGGGGCCAGGCTCGTCAGGATGAGAGAAGACCCAGAGTACCGGTAAAGCTGAAGTTTGGTGCCTGCAGGAGCAGGGTGAAGATTCCATCGACCCACGGGCAGGCAGCCCCCAGAGCATGCACCACCAGGAAATGGTCAAGAAAGCCGGCAGGATTAGGCGCTACAATGTCGCTGCTAGTCTTCTGGCTACTTTGTTGCAGTTTTGCAGGCGTCCTGGAGCAGTCAGCGGTCGATCTTTGGCAGAAGTCGAAGAGAGAAGTGCAGAGGAACCCTGATGAATTCTTGCAAGTCGCAATCTGAGGAAAAGTCCACTGGAGAGACCCTAAATAGCCTTCAGAGGAGGATTGGCCACCTAGTCAGGTATGGACCTATCAGGAGGGGTCTCTGACGTCACCTGCTGGCACTGGCCACTCAGAGGCCTCCAGAGTGCCCCCACATCTCTGGAAACAAGATGGCAGAGGTCTGAGACACACTGGAGGAGCTCTGGGCACCGCCCCTGGGGTGGTGATGGACAGGGGAGTGGTCACTCCCCTTTCCTTTGTCCAGTTTCGTGCCAGAGCAGGGACTGGGGGTTCCCTAAACTGGTGTAGACTGGCTTATGCAAGGAGGGCACCATATGTGCCCTTCAAAGCATTTCTAGAGGCTGGGAGAGGCTACCCCTCCCCATCCTTTAACTCCCATTTCCAAAGAGTAACACCATGCTCTCAGAGGAAATGCTTTGTTCTGCCTTCCTGGGAATGGGCTGCCCAGACCCCAGGAGGGCAGAAGCCTGTCTGTGGGTTGGCAGCAACTGTAGCTGCAGAGAAAACCCCAGAGAGCTGGTTTGGCAGTACTGGGGGTCCATAGTGGAGCCCCCAGGATGCATGGAATTGACTCCCCCATACCGGATTTGGCTTGGGGGGACAATTCCATGATCTTAGACATGTTACATGGCCATATTCGGAGTTACCATTGTGAAGCTACACATAGGTATTGACCTATATGTAGTGCTCGCGTGTAATGGTTTCCCGGCACTCACAAAGTCTGGGGAAATGGCCCTGAATTATATGGGGGCACCTTTGCTAGTGCAAGGGGGTCCTCACAATTAGTAACTTTGCACCTAACCTTCAGCAAGTGAAGGTTAGACATATAGGTGACTTATAAGTTACTTAAGTGCAGTGAAAATGACTGTGAAATAACATGCGTTATTTCACTCAGGCTGCAATGGCAGTCCTGTATAAAGGTTTGTCTGAGGTCCCTATAGGTGGCAAAAGAAATGCTGCAGCCCATATGGATCTCCTGGGAACCCAATACCCTGGGTACCTAGGTACCATATACTAGGGGATATTAAGGGTGTTCGAGTAGGCCAATTGAAATTAGTAAGTGTAGTCACTAGCCTATAGTGACAAATTTAAAGTCAAAGATAGATCATAAGCACTGAGGTTCTGATTAGCAGAGCCTCAGTCACACAGTAAGCACTACAGACAATACACACATAGGCCACAAACTATGAGCACTGGGTTCATGGCTAGCGGGATCCCAGTTAGACAGTAATAACACACTGACACACACTCACAAACAGGCCAAAAGTAGGGGTAACAAAGCTAGAAAGAGGCTACCTTCTCACAGGCGCTTCGATTGGTAGCTTTGAAACCCCCCATCCAATCACTGTGCTTGATTTTCACGTGCTGGTAACCTGTCAGTCCTGCCCTCGGGAGGCGTTGATCCTGGGCCCCAAACTAGTCTGCTCAACTGGCCAGCTTGCAACAAAACTGAGGGCCACTATGCTAACAGCGTGAGGAGCTGCGGCACATGGACAGGCAATTGTGAAAGCTTGTGACCAGTATGCAGGGGTTCAGAGGAGATCAAGCACAGGAACAGATGAGGTGAGGAACTCAGGCCCAATATCGTGACAGTGTGAGGAGCTGGGGCACATAGGCAGACAATCGTGGGAACTTGTGACCAGTAAAGAATGGTTCTGAGGAGCTCCTGCACATAAACAAATGAGGTGAGGAACTCGGGGTCACTATGCTGACAGCTTGAGGAGCTAGGGCACATGGACAGACAATTGTGTGAGCTTGTGACCAGTGTACTAGGGTTCCCGAGCAACTCATGCACATGAACAGATGAGGTGAGGAACTCATCACCAATATGGTGACAGTGTGAGGAGCTGGGGCACATAGGCAGACAATCGTTGGAGCTTGTCACCAATGTGCAAGGGTTCAGAGGAGCTCCTACACATGAACCGATGAGGTGAGGAACGCATGGCCTCTATGCTGACAGCATAAGGAGCTTGGACAGGCAATTGTGGGAGCTTGTGACCAGTGAAAAATGTTTCTGAGGAACTCATGCACATGAACAGATGAGGTGAGGAACCCAGGGACACTTTGCTGAGGGCATAAGAAGCTAGGGCACATGGACAGACAATTGTGTGAGCTTGTGACCAGTGTACAAGGGTTCAGAGGAGCTCATTCACTTGAACAGACGAGACGAGTAGTTCAGGCCAACAGGCAGACAGTGTGAGGAGTTTGAGGAGCAGACACAGACCACGTGAGGAGCTTTTGGCATCTGTAAAAATGTTCTGAGGAACAACCACTCAAGGACATATCTGGTGAGGAATTTGGGGCAGAAGACCGACAATAAGAGGAGCCCGGGACAGACAACATGAACAGCCTGAGGTGCATGCATAGAGTGAGGAACATGAGACATAGGCCCACAGTTGGGGGAGCTGGTGAACATGGACTACTAGGTACAAAGCATAGGAATATGAAGTGTGAGTAACTTGTACACATGGACTGCGAAAGGAGCTTGAAGATAACACTCTGAGAGGTTTGCACCCAGATATTGTACAGTACAAACCCATTCAGAGGTGTCATGGCCAAGAGGATTGGAGGACATCCAGCTCACACAGTGCATCACCTGAAATAAAACTTTATTTGTACAAATATACAGGTCTGAAGAAAAACAGGGACATGACAGTAAATAAAAAAATAAAAAAACTATAGTAAACCAGTTGGTGACCGTAGAAAGCATTTTACAGTTGACACCTCGCGCAGTGCTTCCCAACCTTTTGAGTTCCGTGAACACCCACTTTATCATTACTGGAACCCGGAGACGCCCAAGGAATCATTTTTGGAATCTGGGGAACCCTTCACTGAGTCCTTTACTGGAAGCCGGGGACCCTGGCCTAAACATTGTCCGTGATTTGAACAGCTGAGCAATACACAAAAAATACAGAAACAAGCATTCCATCAAACACACACACAAATTATAACACTTTTTATGTGATTTGCAAAAAAATTAAATAACAAAAATAAATATTTTAATTTTAATAGGAAGATTGGAGCTTTTGTAGATTTAATTGAAGACACACATCATCCATGCTATATTCTGTTTGAAGCACCTGCACTGATCCCACAAATTAATCAGAAGATACTGATTTGATGTTTAAATTCCATGACATTTACAATACCAATGGTACCTTTAGCCACTTTATTAATCTGTTAATTTTAGTTAATTTTCTAAGCAGTCACGAACTCCCTGAGGAGGCTTTGGGGACCCCCAGGGGCCCCTGGACCCCAGGTTGGGAACCACTGGGCTAGCCTATTCGTTGAGTTGGCGCACCACCCACCCAGTCTGTAGCGCAGCACAAGATCAGAGTAGTCCAAGCAGGCTGCGCCGGGACTCCCAGCGGCCATCCTGGACACTGGAACACTTATCGGACATCAGAGGTTCTGGCGTTTGCGTGACAGTGGAGCCCGTGTGCACAGAGGATGTCAGCGCCTAACTGGTCTCACGTGTGTCTGAAAAAATGTGTTATTAAAAAGCACGTCTCAAGGCTGCACACGTCCACGCCCCCCTCCACCCCAGTCAGCTCCCCTCCGCATGAACCCAGAGGATGAAAGGCCCGTGTGATAGCATCGAATGACCTTCGAACCGGCCTGTTATTGTATCTCTGAGCTCAGGGGCCGGATTCATGCTTCCCTTTCTGTTTTCTAGCCTGGGGCTCCATGGAACATGCGTAGCAGGTAGAAGTATGTGGCCCCTTCCTTCTCCCCCCCCCGACCCCAGGCGGGGTCTTCTTCCTGGTCAGAGGCCTGTTGTCATAGCTGTGCTCCTGACCCCTCAAAGCCATCCCTCCGCTAGAAACTTCATTAAGTGCAGAAGCCAGGCCGGCCTAAACCAAATAAATAGAACCCTGGGGGGAGGGCCTGGTTCATGTGGGGCTCAGAGCCCCCTCCCACCCTCCGGGGGTCTGTCAATGGCTTTGTACAGGAGACTGGGACAACCACATCCCATCTCACGCGTGACAGGTGAGCACTACGCATCGCACCAAACACGTTTCAAGCTAGGCAGCGCTGCAGTCTCACTGCCGTCTCACCAAGCGCTATGCTAGTGTCTTCTAAAGTGTAATGTAACCTCAAAACAGCAAACAAAGAGGAAGTCATTCCAAATGTAGCCCAAGGCTGTTTCACTGTTCAAATTATGATTAAACAAACAGAAACAGAATTAACGTGTTGCAAAAGAACATAAAATATTTTTCTTCAAGTAACAGCACCTGTCACTTCTAAAAACTTAAAACCTTGAACAAATAGCATTTTTCTCTGAAAAGTGTGGCAACCTCAGTACATATGTGTTTGTTGTATAACTGCTTGTGTAAATATATAATTTCATGTATGAATGTGCAAGTATTATCATGTATGCTAATATTCGATAACACCTAAAACCTGGATAAATTGTTTCCATTGACTTACATAGATGAGAGGGACATTTCAAGGGGCAGAATGCTAAAATAGTGTATTTTTTGCTATAAAGGTGTTTGAATGCTACCAGGATGAGGATTATTGTCATGTGTGCATTAAATGCTGCGGTCTTGTTAAAATGAATGCTGCCCTAGGGGATGAGTCCCCAGAGCTGGTTAAAGGCTGGGGAGTGGTGCACACTCCCCCCCCCCCCGAAGAATCAAATAACGGCATCCCCCCAGGCCATAGCCCACATCAGTGTTTTTTCCTAAAACAAGGTGGGAGTCCTAATTTTTTCTTTTAATTTTACCTACAGATCTACGGTCCACAAATTTGAGGCAAATATATTTTTTTAAATATGTTTTTGGTCCCAGGGAGAGTCCATTGGTCACCCCCCAAACGGCCTAGGGGTGCAGGGTTTCATAACACTTCCCCCCTATATGTTTTTTAACACTTGTTTTCACATCAGGGGACTGAGTCCCCGAGTTCTAGAATGGCTGCTGCCACATTTTGTTATCTTATCTCAAGATCTGTTGGCTTTGCGGTTGTTGCACTGCCTAAAATACCTATAAATTCTCAGCCTTAATTTCTCAAAAACTACTGAACAGATTTGCACCAAATCACAAAAGCACACTTTCTGGACCAATGTGTAGCTTTCTTCCAAATTTAGTGTAATTCCATTCAGCAGGTTTTGCGGTATAAGTGTACCTTTTTCTCTGCCCCACTTAACAGATCACGCTGAAAACTTTCCAGGAAGAAGCTGAGGTGAATGAGACATTTTTTACAAAGTTTTGTGAAGATACGCCAAACAGCGCCAAAATTGTTAGCAAATCCAAAAATCTATCTTATTGGAAGTGTGGTCCTAATAATGCCACCAAGAAGTCTGGTGACATATTAAACCACAAGAGTTTGGTTGAGTTAACATGAAAATCAAATATTTTTTTATTCAAAAAGGATAATATTTATCAAAACTAATAAGTAAAAAAATACACTGTACTGTGTGATTGTCTGCAGCATGTAGTGATACATTGTTTATTTATGTTTAGCAGAAGGTACATGTTTAGTGAATGTGTTTCTTCTCTAAGAAGGACATTTGTATCAAAAGTAACACAATAGGTATTTTGCTCATTTTCCACATTTAAACCAATTCTATATATTTTAAAACGGGTTCATGTTAGATGTTACTTTGCTTGTAAAACGTGAAGCCCTTATGTCTTATCTGCTAGTGTGGAGGTCTCGATCTCACCAGATAAAGCAAATTGATTGTTATGGATGAATGCTACTGTAGATTAATGTATGTTTTATTTTTCTGTATATGTATACCTGAACAAGAAAAAAAAAGGTCACAGTCGAAGCCTACTTGTGAGAGAAATGTGTGTATTTCATGAGACTGGAACTGTACCTTTTCTCTCGTCACTTGATTGCTTGGCTCTTTGGAGACATTACGGGTTACTAATAATGTTAGAATTCTGTCATTTTAAGAATGTGTTTGCACTATTTTAGATTCTGAATCCCTTTTAGCTTCCTTTTAAATGAGAATTTTTTCTTACCTGTTTTAAAGCAGATTCCATTCTAGTTTCCTTTAGAGCAGATGCTTCCCTTGTATGAAGGAGTGTAATTTGACTCATGGGGAATGTTTGCCCCACTTTTTAGCTGAAGTTTACTTGATTCTTAGATTTAGCCTCTCAGAGGCTTTCCACACTAACACCTTCTGCCTGACTTCTCCCAACTTCGTGACTTTTTTCAGGTTTAGCTGGGTGGGGCTTTTAGTTCATGGGCAACTTAGTCTGCTTTCAATTATTTTAAGACAACTTTATAATACTTTGTCTTTGCATTTACGATTGTGAATTGCTTTGATTTAAATTATGTTGACTAATGCATTCATACATAGGCTATTGCCTTACAACTAATATGATGACTTGAATTTGTAACTTTGCTAATCTTTTAATAAACCTTCCTTGTTTGCAAATCTAGTACCCCCTGTCATCTTTGTTGGGCCAAATGTGCTTGACATTATTTAATTGATTTGTAATGAGTAGCCTCTATCTGGAACTAAAGGTCCATCAGAGTGCAACCTGAACCCGAATTTGCACCAGATGCAAAGTGCTGCATCGGACTCGTGCTTTGGGGGATCTGTTCAACACCTAAACTCCTCCGAAGGAACTGCATCCGACCTTTATATTCAGAAGCACCTGCCTTAAAAAGGCCCAATTAACCCAATCAAAAGCTTTAGCAGTACATAACATATAGATCGCTAGCGGGTTTCAGAGATCACAACCTGGTCAATTGTGCCGCTACGTGTATAGGTTGAGTAATACAGATGACTGCCGGGGATGAATCCCTTTTGTATGGTACTACCCACAACCCTTCCCAATCCCCTTGACACTATAGTTTAAAAAGCTTAAAATGCCAATTCCTCACAGAGATTAGTCTCATTTGTAAGACTCACACAGTTTAGGACCCTGGGCTGACCTTGGTATTCATGAGATAATGACCTAATCTCATGATTATGGTGCTCTATCAGTACTTTTAACATAGAATTCAAGACATCTCTCCATACTGTACTATACTTTCTGGGACCTCCTTACAGATAACCTACCTGGGCCAGCAGCCTTCCCATTATGGAGGAAGGCAATTGCTTCATAGATTTTGGCTTCCAAAATTGGTGCTTTCAGACCAGTGTGTTGCTCAAAGGCAAATCCCCATAACTAAAATTCTGCAAGCCAACAAAAACTAGGCGCAAATACCTCCCACCTTTCCAGACTCTGAAAAACTTAAAAGACTTATTGGCAGCACAACCTCCAAACAGTAAACGAATAACATCATTTATATAGTTTCCAATCTTTGTCCGCCAGATAGTAGCGCCCCACTTGATTCTTCATATTGAAAGTGCTGAAGCTTACTCACGTCCCACCGCTGATGGCATTTCTCATCAGTTCCGTATCTGTATTCAATGTACGTTATTCTAACCTGGTGGGGAGAAATGTAGGACCTGTTTTAGAGTTTGGCGGATGGGGTACTCCGTCACAAACGTGAGGGATATCCCGTCTGCTGTATTACGATCCCATTATATGCTATGGCAATCGTCATATGGCGGACAGGATATTCATCATGGTTGTGACACAGTGACTTCTCCGCCAAACTGTAAATCAGACCCTTAATATTAAATTGTGATCTTAGTTCTAATTTTTGCCCAACTTCTTGAATGTTAGATTCCAACTTCTTATCTCTTTCTCATTCGTCTCAAACCCTACATTTAGACAGTTTTATCAAGCTACCCCTCACACATTCCCTTTTCAAATTCCATACCTAGCATAAGAGGTGGAGTGGAGGTTAGCCTAAACTGCTTCCAACCAGTAGATTGCGAGCTACTAGTAGCTTCCAGACACCTTCAGAGTAGCTCACAGCCTTGAGTTCTATTTTAAATGAGCACAAGGACAAATGTTTTTATTTATAAGTTAAGGAATGGCTGTGTTCATTTTACAATATTATCACCAGACTGCAGATAGCAGGGCCTAATAATGAGCAGTGCTCAGTCAGACTTATGACCCAGGATGGGTCTGAGTCACAGAGGTGAACAATGGAAGCACTGAAGTATTTGACTTTTAAATAAAAGTCCTTGTCAACTCAGTATTGTAGCTGTGAAAAAATGATGTTTCTGACTGTTTTAAAGTGGCAGAAAATTAAGATGGAAAGTTACCTTAATGATTAAGTTAACTCTACATGACAATTTTCTCCAATTTCAAAGTGTCACACTTACAAACAAAAGTCCCCTTACTCCCAGTGGCCAGTGTGCCATAAGTATAAGGAAACAATACAGCCATTTTGTTTAAAAGAGAGACATTTTAAGTGCTGAAAAATGTCCCATATTATGAATGTTTTTTCAGATTATCTTTCTGCACTTTTGAAATATAAGAAAATAAATTGTATGTTTGGGTTATACATGTAACGGTGCCACGTATGGCAAAAGTACATAAAACACAGCCTCTCAGTCACCCATGCAAATATATCTCACTCATACACACACATGTTCATACATCCCCAAAGACCATGCTCTCACTGTTAAAAATGGCAGCCCTTTCATAGTACCCCTAGTCATAGTATTTGGTTCAAACAATAGTATCTGGCTCTATGAACATTAGGCGTAAGGTCAATGAAGCTGGGCATGGGGGTGTCTGGTAACAAAGTGCAAGTTGTTTAGCCTTCAGATGTTCACAATGATTTTCACTGATCAGAAGTAGCTCTCACTACAGAAAATGTTGGAGACCCCTGGCTTAAACCCTTTCAGAGCCCTAATGAATTATATATGTTTCCTAGGAACAGGGGAAACCCGTGAATATCACGGGACTAGGGGTATAATTAACTCTAAAGGAACAGGGGTCCCTTGGGTATAGTGCAGCAACACTCCAATAAACAAAGATATTGAAGTAGTATCCAAATGGAATGTTAATACATTTATTCAATCAAAATATAATAACAAATGTAGTGGGAAAGCATCCACAGGGGAAATCAATAAAAACTTTCATATTCAAGCATTACACAAATAATTTGCATGACCCAATGGTCACCGTTCACAAGGGAAATGTAACTCGTTTGCAATAGCAATAGCACAGTGGTTGACATCCACAAAGGTGATTAACAAGCTTTCATACTCAGGCACTGCATGAATGACTCAAATGGTAAATCAAGAAGTCATTAGCTCACAGTACATATACTTATGCCAAATTATATATAACATAACAACTTCAAGTCAAGGTACTTTGGTCGACGATGTTTCGATCCCGTAGGCAAGTATCAGGATCATCCTCAGGAAAACAAGAATTACGCCTGAGATATAGGGTTACCGAGTACATGTACCAAAAAAAGCCTGAATCTCTATTCAAGCTCCAATGTTATGATATGGCGCAACAATGGACCTAAAGGGGCCCGGTAATGCATAGTTGTATTTTTGTGAGGTCAATAACCATACAGAATTACCGGCAAGTCAGCCAGGAAGGAGAACACAACAGGTATGGGCTGAGCTAAAATTGCCGCGGAAAATGCAGAACCCAAGACAAATGGTCCTGCACCAGAAATTTCAAATCTAATGACTCATATATGCACGTCGTTAAAAGATATTGCCAGAAAGTCCATAAGACACATATATGTATATATACACCTTATCTCTTCTTGGGCTAGCACATTTCTTTAGATTCCCTAGCCTCTCCAAGCTCAATGGAGCTGATGCCTGTGGCTATAGGAGGGGTAAAGGACAGCTATGACTTCCTCCAACTCCCACCAAGCCATTTCCACCAACTCAACCAAATGTTTCTGTTGGTGGAATGGATGAAGGTGGGTGAGAGTGCTGGAAGGGCAGCCAGCTCCTGACCACTCTCCCCCTATTAGCCTCCCAACCCACCAAGAGAAGGAAAGAACTGGTAGAAGAGAGTGGACTAGGTTTGGTCTTAGTCCTCCCTCTTCCAATCCCCACTTCCTGACTCAATGTCATGCAGCACAAGCTGTGTGCATGTACCCAGTGCTTAATTTGTGCTTGTTGTTTCTAGTGCGGAGCACTAGCACTTATTTTTGAGGGCCGGCACTTATTTTTCTGTCTCAAGCATTTACTGCGAGCAAAAGACACATATGGGAAAGACGGAGGAAGAGGAAAATGAAAAAGTGTCACAAAGGGGAAAAACGGAAAGCTGCAAGAGTGAGCAGAAGGGGCAGGGAGTGGTTTAAATTGATTGAAGAGGCCCGAGATGGCTTTAGGATTATGCTGCCTAAGTATTCTGTTTTTGCACATTTAATTGCAGCAGCCGCATGTTTAAGAGGATGGCTTTGGGCACCTGCACATTTTTATTTACAAATTAAGCACTGCCTGTACCTTAGCAAAGATCAAGGCACAGTTTGGCAACCTTTGGGTATCTTTTTAGCAGAAGAAAAAATCCAAACATAACCTGATTTTTTTCTGGTCAAAATAGAAAAGAGCTACCCAATAACCCTTTGAGAGCATGGGTAAATAAACGAGAATATAAACATAGTGCTTTCAAAGGATATTTTTTTTGAATGAGTAAATTTTTGCAAAAAACGAATTAGGCTAGGAAGGTGATATCACATCCCACCTCAGTTAAGCAATGAATGAGATCTAAGATAGACAAATGATAGCTATGAGGGAAAAGTATATTAATATTGAATGTTGACTTAAAGAAAATGATGGAAACTAATTGAGGAGTGCAGATAACAGTTGTTTATGCATTATTATATTATACATAAAGTTAGTATGCAATTTTTATATATAAAAACAAATGGGGTTGCTGAGATAGCGTATGCACACATATGTCCTGCAACACAAACAGTCTTAACATAGAAACGTGCTAAGGCACATATATGTGCTACCATGCTCTTGCTTAGTCTTGTGTCCATATGTGCTAGGATTTGCACAAACATTATGGCCCATATATATGGAAAGTTAGCACCGCCTTAGCGTCATTTTTTTATGCTAAGGCAGCACTAACTTAACTCCATAATTATATTTTGAGGCTAGACCTGTCTAGCCTCAAAATATCTGAGTTAGTGGCATTTTTAGGAAGCGCCAACCCACCTTGAGTCAAATTGCGACAATGATATGCAAGGTAGGCGTTCCCGTTCTAAAAATAACACTAGCCCCCCAGCGCCATATTTACCTCCCAATGCAAAAACGACACACACTAAGAAAGCGGACCTAAGGAATGATGCTGAGGCCAATTAGCGTAAAATTTCAATGCTTGGTCAGAACAGGTGTTAAAGTGCTGGTAGGCAGATTGCCATGTGGAAACACCATGGAATGGGCACACAGATGCCCACCCCAACCCCCAGCATCACCACCACCCACACCACAGGGACGCTACTGGAGGAGGGAGCCCATCCCAGGTAAGTATACGTGTATGTTTGTTGTGTGCCACTGGCAGCCACTTACAAGGTGTAGGAGGCTGGACTGGCTTGTAGTGAGTACCAAGGGGTACTTGCACCTTGCACCAGGCCCAGTTATCCCTTATTAGTGTATAGGGTGTCTAGCAGCTTAGGCTGATAGATAATGGTAGCTTAGCAGAGCAGCTTAGGCTGAACTAGGAGACGTGTGAAGCTACTACAGTACCACTTAGTGTCATATGCACAATATCATAAGAAAACACAATACACAGTTATACAAAAAATAAAGGTACTTTATTTTTATGACAATATGCCAAAGTATCTTAGAGTGTACCCTCAGTGAGAGGATAGGAAATATACACAAGATATATGTACACAATACCAAAAATATGCAGTATAGTCTTAGAAAACAGTGCAAACAATGTATAGTTACAATAGGATGCAATGGGGACACATAGGGATAGGGGCAACACAAACCATATACTCCAAAAGTGGAATGCGAACCACGAATGGACCCCAAACCTATGTGACCTTGTAGAGGGTCGCTGGGACTATTAGAAAATAGTGAGAGTTAGAAAAATAACCCTCCCCAAGACCCTGAAAAGTGAGTGCAAAGTGTACTAAAGTTCCCCAAAGGACAAAGAAGTCGTGATAGGGGAATAAGGCAGGAAAGACACAAACCAACAATGCAACAACGATGGATTTCCAGTCGAGGGTACCTGTGGAACAAGGGGACCAAGTTCAAAAGTCACAAGCAAGTCGGAGATGGGCAGATGCCCAGGAAATGCCAGCTGCGGGTGCAAAGAAGCTTCTACTGGACAGAAGAAGCTGAGGTTTCTGCAGGAACGAGAAGGGCTAGAGACTTCCCCTTTGGTGGAAGGATCTCTCTCGCCTTGCAGAGTCGTGCAAAAGTGTTTTCCCGCCAAAAGAACGCCAACAAGCCTTGCTAGCTGCAAATCGTGCGGTTAGCGTTTTTGGATGCTGCTGTGGCCCAGGAGGGACCAGAAGGTCGCAATTTGGACCAGGAGGTAGAGGAGACATCGAGCAAGACAAGGAGTCCTCTTAGCAGCAGGTAGCACCTGGAGAAGTGCCAGAAACAGGCACTACAAGGATGCGTGAAACGGTGCTCACCCGAAGTCGCACAAAAAAGTCCCACGTCGCCGGAGAACAACTTAGGAGGTCGTGCAATGCAGGTTAGAGTGCCGTGGACCCAGGCTGGACTGTGCACAAAGGATTTCCACTGGAAGTGCACGGAGGCCGGAGTAGCTGCAAAAGTCGCGGTTCCCAGCAATGCAGTTTAGCGAGGTGAGGCAAGGACTTACCTCCACCAAACTTGGACTGAAGAGTCACTGGACTGTGGGGGTCACTTGGACAGAGTTGCTGGATTCGAGGGACCTCGCTCGTCGTGCTGAGAGGAGACCCAAGGGACCGGTAATGCAGCTTTTTGGTGCCTGCGGTTGCAGGGGGAAGATTCCATCGACCCACGGGAGATTTCTTCGGAGCTTCTAGTGCAGAGAGGAGGCAGACTACCCCCACAGCATGCACCACCAGGAAAACAGTCGAGAAGGCGGCAGGATCAGCATTACAGAGTTGCAGTAGTCGTCTTAGCTACTATGTTGCAGTTTTGCAGGCTTCCAGCGCGGTCAGCAGTCGATTCCTTGGCAGAAGGTGAAGAGAGAGATGCATTCTCTGCAGTCGTTATCTAAAGTTTCCCCAGAGACAGAGACCCTAAATAGCCAGAAAAGAGGGTTTGGCTACCTAGGAGAGAGGATAGGCTAGCAACACCTGAAGGAGCCTATCACAAGGAGTCTCTGACGTCACCTGGTGGCACTGGCCACTCAGAGCAGTCCAGTGTGCCAGCAGCACCTCTGTTTCCAAGATGGCAGAGGTCTGGAGCACACTGGAGGAGCTCTGGACACCTCCCAGGGGAGGTGCAGGTCAGGGGAGTGGTCACTCCCCTTTCCTTTGTCCAGTTTCGCGTCAGAGCAGGGCTGAGGGGTCCCCTGAACCGGTGTAGACTGGCTTATGCAGAATTGGGCACATCTGTGCCCAAGAAAGCATTTCCAGAGGCTGGGGGAGGCTACTCCTCCCCTGCCTTCACACCATTTTCCAAAGGGAGAGGGTGTAACACCCTCTCTCAGAGGAAGTCCTTTGTTCTGCCATCCTGGGCCAGGCCTGGCTGGACCCCAGGAGGGCAGCTGCCTGTCTGAGGGGTTGGCAGCAGCCGCAGCTGCAGTGAAACCCCAGGAAGGGCAGTTTGGCAGTACCAGGGTCTGTGCTACAGACCACTGGGATCATGGGATTGTGCCAACTATGCCAGGATGGCATAGAGGGGGCAATTCCATGATCATAGACATGTTACATGGCCATATTCGGAGTTACCATTGTGAAGCTACATATAGGTAGTGACCTATATGTAGTGCACGCGTGTAATGGTGTCCCCGCACTCACAAAGTCCGGGGAATTGGCCCTGAACAATGTGGGGGCAACTTGGCTAGTGCCAGGGTGCCCTCACACTAAGTAACTTTGCACCTAACCTTTACCAGGTAAAGGTTAGACATATAGGTGACTTATAAGTTACTTAAGTGGAGTGTAAAATGGCTGTGAAATAACGTGGACGTTATTTCACTCAGGCTGCAGTGGCAGGCCTGTGTAAAAATTGTCAGAGCTCCCTATGGGTGGCAAAAGAAATGATGCAGCCCATAGGGATCTCCTGGAACCCCAATACCCTGGGTACCTCAGTACCATATACTATGGAATTATAAGGGTGTTCCAGTAAGCCAATGTAAATTGGTAAAATTGGTCACTAGCCTGTCAGTGACAATTTGAAAGAAATGAGAGTGCATAACCACTGAGGTTCTGATTAGCAGAGCCTCAGTGAGACAGTTAGGGGGTTATTCTAACTTTGGAGGAGTGTTAATCCGTCCCAAAAGTGACGGTAAAGTGACGGATATACCACCAGCCGTATTACGAGTTCCATAGGATATAATGGACTCGTAATACGGCTGGTGGTAAATCCGTCACTTTTCCGTCACTTTTGGGACGGATTAACACCTCCTCCGAAGTTAGAATAACCCCCTTAGTCACTACACAGGTAACACATTCAGGCACACTTATGAGCACTGGGGCCCTGGATGACAGGGTCCCAGTGACACATACAACTAAAACAACATATATACAGTGAAAAATGGGGGTAACATGCCAGGCAAGATGGTACTTTCCTACACAACCCCCCCCCAAACGAAGGACAATAAGACTAGCCATGACCTGATGAGTCTTCATTGTCTAAGTGGAAATATCTGGAGAGTCCATCTGCATTGGAGTGGCTACTCCCAGGTCTATGTTCCACTGTATAGTCCATTCCTTGTAGGGATATGGACCACCTCAATAATTTAGGATTTTCACCTTTCATTTGTTTTAGCCAAAGTAGAGGTTTGTGGTCTGTCTGAACAATGAAGTGAGTGCCAAACAGGTATGGCCTCAACTTCTTCAGTGCCCAGACCACAGCAAAGGCCTCCTTCTCTATGGCAGACCAACGCTTTTCTCTAGGGGTCAACCTCCTACTAATAAAAGCAACAGGTTGATCCTGGCCCTCAGAATTAAGTTGTGATAGGACTGCCCCTACTCCTAATTCAGATACATCAGTTTGGACATAGAATTTTTTAGAGTAACAAGGGCTTTTCAGGACAGGTGCAGAGCACATGGCCTGCTTCAGCTCCTCAAAAGCTTTCTGACAGTTTGCTGTCCATAATACCTTTTTAGGCATTTTCTTGGATGTGAGGTCATTAAGAGGGGCTGCAATGGAGCCATAGTTCTTAATGAACCTCCTGTAATACCCAGTGAGGCCTAGGAAGGCTCTCACCTGAGTCTGAGTGGTAGGGGGAACCCAATCAATAATTGTTTGGATTTTCCCCTGAAGTGGTGCAATCTGTTCCCCACCAACAAGGTGTCCCAGATAAACCACCTTACCCTGCCCTATCTGGCACTTTGAAGCCCTGATAGTGAGGCCTGCCTTTTGCAGGGCCTCCAAAACTTTCCATAGGTGGACCAGGTGATCATCCCAACTGGAGCTAAATACAGCTATATCGTCCAAATATGCTGCACTGAAAGCTTCCAGCCCTTGCAGGACTGTGTTCACCAACCTCTGAAAAGTGGCAGGTGCATTTTTCAATCCAAAAGGCATTACAGTAAACTGGTAATGGCCTCCAATGGTTGAAAATGCAGTTTTAGGTTTAGCATCTTCTGACAATTTGATCTGCCAATACCCTGCAGTCAAATCAAAAGTGCTTAGATACTTGGCAGATGCCAGTGTATCTATGAGCTCATCTGCCCTGGGTATAGGGTGAGCATCAGTTTTGGTTACCAGGTTGAGACCTCTATAGTCTACACAAAACCGCATTTCCTTCTTTCCATCTTTGAAATGGGATTTTGGTACAAGTACCACAGGAGAAGCCCATGGACTTTCAGAGTGCTCAACCACTCCCAGTTCTAACATTTTCTGCACCTCTTGCTTTATGCAGTCCCTGACATGGTCAGGCTGCCTATAGATCTTACTTTTGACAGGTAAACTGTCTCCAGTATCTATAGTGTGCTCACACCAAGAAGTGGTACCTGGCACAGTAGAGAAGAGTTCAGAGAATTGATCTAGGAGATTTATGCAATGGTCTTTCTGCTCAGCAGTAAGACAATCAGCCAAAATTACACCTTCCACAAGAGCATCTTGTTCTGTGGAAGAGAAGAGATCAGGTAGAGGATCCTGTCCCTCATCAGTTGCCATGAGCAGGGTGAGATCAGCCCTGTCATAGTAGGGTTTCAGGCGGTTGACATGGAGCACCCTAAGGGGACTCCTGGCAGTGCCTAAGTCAACTAAATAGGTGACTTCACCCTTTTTCTCAACAATTGTGTGGGGTCCACTCCATTTATCTTGGAGTGCTCTTGGGGCTACAGGCTCCAAGACCCACACTTTCTGCCCTGGTTTGTACTGAACCAAAACAGCCTTCTGATCATGCCATTGCTTCTGGAGCTCTTGGCTGGCCTGAAGGTTTTTACTGGCCTTTTTCATATACTCAGCCATCCTTGATCTGAGGCCAAGTAAATAATCCACTATATCTTGTTTTGGAGCTTTTAAAGTTTGTTGCCAACCCTCCTTGACAAGTGTTAGTGGACCCCTAACAGGGTGACCAAAGAGGAGTTCAAAGGGGCTGAAGCCCACTCCTTTCTGGGGTACCTCCCTGTAGGCAAAAAGGAGGCATGGTAACAGAATATCCCATCTCCTGCGGAGTTTTTCAGGAAGACCCATAATCATGCCTTTGAGAGTTTTATTAAATCTCTCCACCAGTCCATTTGTTTGTGGATGATAGGGTGTAGTGAACTTGTAAGTTACACCACACTCCTTCCACATGGCCTTTAAGTATGCAGACATGAAATTGCTTCCCCTGTCTGATACTACTTCCTTTGGGAAGCCCACCCTAGAAAATATTCCCAGGAGGGCCTTTGCCACTGCAGGTGCTGTAGTGGTCCTTAAAGGAATTGCTTCAGGATATCTTGTGGCATGGTCCACTACCACCAAGATAAACCTATTGCCTGAAGCAGTAGGAGCGTCAAGGGGGCCAACTATGTCAACCCCTACCCTTTCAAAGGGAACCCCAACCACAGGCAGTGGGATAAGGGGTGCCTTCGGAGTGCCACCTGTCTTGCCACTGGCTTGACAGGTTTCACAGGACTTACAAAATTCCTTTGTGTCCTCAGATATCCTAGGCCAATGAAACAGGGGAACAAGCCTGTCCCAAGTTTTCATTTGCCCCAGATGTCCAGCTAGGGGAATGTCGTGGGCTAGAGTTAGGAGGAACTTTCTGTACTCCCGAGGAATCACTAACCTCCTGGCAGTTCCAGGTTTAGGATCCCTTGCTTCAGTTTACAAGAGGTTGTCCTCCCAGTAAACTCTGTGAGAGTCACTGACATCCCCATTAGCCTGTTTGACAGCTTGCTGTCTTAGACCCTCTAGTGTGGGACAGGTCTGCTGTGCCACACTCAGCTCCTCCCTGGCAGACCCCCCTTCACCCAAAAGCTCAGCAGTGTCTGCTTCCAGCTCCTCTGGTGAAGATTCTGCACAGGGTGGACATTCGTCTTCCTCAGAAGTAGAGTCCACTGTAGAGGGAGGGATAGTAGGAAGTGGTTTGCTTCTACTAGCCCTAGCTTTAGGGAGCACTTGGTCCATTGTTCCAGGATCCAAGCTTCCCTGTCCTTTTTGCTTTTTGGCCTGAGCCCTGGTTAAAGCAAAAATATGCCCTGGGATGCCCAGCATTGCTGCATGGGCCTCCAACTCCACATCTGACCAAGCTGATGTCTCCAAATCATTTCCTAGTAGACAGTCTACAGGTAAATCTGTGGCTACCACAACTTTCTTTGGACCAGTAACCCCCCCCCAGTTGAGATTTACAACAGCCATGGGGTGGCTAAGTGTGTTGTTGTGAGCATCGGTTACTTGGTACTGGTGACCAAGTAGGTGTTGTTCAGGGTGGACCAGTTTCTCTATGACCATAGTCACACTGGCACCAGTGTCCCTGCAGGCCTGAACCTCAACAACATTTATTAGGGTAGCTGCTTGTACTTATCCATATTAAGGGGACAAGCAACTAAGGTGGCTAAATCAATAGCCCCCTCAGAGACTAACACAGCCTCTGTGGCCTCCCTAACAAGGCCAACCCCAACTAAGTTACCAATAGTGAGCCCAGCTACTCCCTTGGATTGGCTATTACGACCACTGCTATTAGTAGGGACACTAGGGGTAGCAGTAGGGGTTGTAGTGGTAGGAGGCTTGGTGCTTTTCTTTGGACAATTGGGATCTGTTGTCCAATGGCCTTTTACTTTACATAAATAGCACCATGTTTTTTTTTCTTTGTTTTGATTAAAGGAGGATTTGGGCCCACCACCCCCACCAGAGTGTTTTTGTGGGCCTGATGAAGACTCATTTTTAGATTTGTCCCCACCCTTGTCAGAAGACTTACCAACCTTCTTTTTGTTGCCATCTTTGTCACCCCCTGTATGAACTTTTCTGTTCACCCTTGTTCTGACCCATTTGTCTGCCTTCTTTCCCAATTCTTGGGGAGAGGTCAGATCAGAGTCCACCAAGTACTGGTGCAACAAATCAGACACACAATTATTAAGAATATGCTCTCTCAGGATCAAGTTATACAGGCTGTCATAATCAGTAACTTTACTGCCATGTAACCACCCCTCCAAGGCCTTCACTGAATGGTCAATGAAATCAACCCAGTCTTGTGAAGACTCCTTTTTGGTCTCTCTGAACTTTATCCTGTACTGTTCAGTGGTTAAGCCATAACCATCCAGGAGTGCATTCTTAAGAACTGTAAAATTATTGGCATCACTTTCTTTCACAGTAAGGAGCCTATCCCTACCTTTTCCACTAAATGATAGCCATAGGATAGCAGCCCACTCACTGCCTTTGAGGGACATCCTGTACAACACAGGCCCTCTCAAGTGCAGCAAACCACTTGTTAATGTCATCCCCCTCCTTATAAGGGGGAACTATCTTGTGCAGATTCCTGGAATCATGCTCTTTTGCAGGATGACTATGGGGAATACTGTTGCTGCCACCATGGGTTTCTAAACCCAACTTCTGTCTTTCCTTCTCTAATTCTAAAGACTGTCTATCCAAATCCAGCTGTTGCTTTTTAAGCTTCAGTCTGGTTTGTTCCACCCTCAACTTATTGAGTTCCCTCTCTAACAATCTGTCATCAGGGTTGGTGGGAGGGACATTCCTAGATACAGAGGTATGATGGGAATGAACAGAAGGAGACCTGTCCCTTACAGAGGGCACCCTAACAGCTTGGCTAACAGAAACATCAGTACCACTGTGGTGAGAATAAATGCTTTTGCTATGATGTGAGACAACACTATTTGTATGGTGTGGCTCTTCATCATTACCAACTATGCTAGACTGTCTAGTAATGGGCAGGCTAGGAAGTTTCTTTCCTGAACTTTTTCCTGGGGGAGTCCCTGGATCAGATTGGGAACCATTAGCTACTTTTTCAACAGATTCTACACAGAGACTCCTTGCTCCTTTCCAGCTAAGGTGGTCATATGCAAGTTTGGACAGATCAACATTTTGGCCTGTGCCAGACATTTTTAGAGAGAGTTAAAGTGATAGAAAAAGAGAAAAAAGTTTTCAGAACTTTTTAGAAAGACAGAAAAAAACTTTTAAAACTTTTTAGAACTTTTTAGAAAGTTTAGAAGTACTTTTCAGCACTTTAGAAAAGAGTGAAAAGAGGAAATGCAAAACTTTTTAGCTATGTGTACACACACTGAACTTGTTTTGTATATTTTTCTCTTATGAAAAGTACAATGACAAGAGTGGTAAGTAGTCTCAAAGCACTTATCCCACTGCTGCACAACCAATGTAGGAGGCTGGACTGGCTTGTAGTGAGTACCAAGGGGTACTTGCACCTTGCACCAGGCCCAGTTATCCCTTATTAGTGTATAGGGTGTCTAGCAGCTTAGGCTGATAGATAATGGTAGCTTAGCAGAGCAGCCTAGGCTGAACTAGGAGACGTGTGAAGCTACTACAGTACCACTTAGTGTCATATGCACAATATCATAAGAAAACACAATACACAGTTATACTAAAAATAAAGGTACTTTATTTTTATGACAATATGCCAAAGTATCTTAGAGTGTACCCTCAGTGAGAGGATAGGAAATAGACACAAGATATATGTACACAATACCAAAAATATGCAGTATAGTCTTAGAAAACAGTGCAAACAATGTATAGTTACAATAGGATGCAATGGGGACACATAGGGATAGGGGCAACACAAACCATATACTCCAAAAGTGGAATGCGAACTACGAATGGACCCCATACCTATGTGACCTTATAGAGGGTCACTGGGACTATTAGAAAATAGTGAGAGTTAGAAAAATAACCCTCCCCAAGACCCTGAAAAGTGAGTGCAAAGTTCACTAAAGTTCCCCAAAGGACAAAGAAGTCGTGATAGGGGAATAAGGCAGGAAAGACACAAACCAGCAATGCAACAACAATGGATTTCCAGTCGAGGGTACCTGTGGAACAAGGGGACCAAGTCCAAAAGTCACAAGCAAGTCGGAGATGGGCAGATGCCCAGGAAATGCCAGCTGTGGGTGCAAAGAAGCTTCTACTGGACAGAAGAAGCTGAGGTTTCTGAACAAGGAACAAAGGAACAAAAAGGGCTAGAGACTTCCCCTTTGGTGGACGGATCCCTCTCGCCTTAGAGAGTCGTGCAGAAGTGTTTTCCCGCCGAAAGAACGCCAACAAGCCTTGCTAGCTGCAAATCGTACGGTTAGCGTTTTTGGATGCTGCTGTGGCCCAGGAGGGACCAGGAGGTCGCAAATTGGACCAGGAGGTAGAGGGGACGTCGAGCAAGACAAGGAGCCCTCTTAGCAGCAGGTAGCACCCAGGGAAGTGCCAGAAACAGGCACTACAAGGATGCGTGAAACTGTGCTCACCCGAAGTCGCACAAAGAAGTCCCACGTCGCCGGAGAACAACTTAGGAGGTCGTGCAATGCAGGTTAGAGTGCCGTGGACCCAGGCTGGACTGTGCACAAAGGATTTCCGCTGGAAGTGCACGGAGGCCGGAGTAGCTGCAAAAGTCGCAGTTCCCAGCAATGCAGTCTAGCGAGGTGAGGCAAGGACTTACCTCCACCAAACTTGGACTGAAGAGTCACTGGACTGTGGGGGTCACTTGGACAGAGTTGCTGGATTCGAGGGACCTCGCTCGTCGCGCTGAGAGGAGACCCAAGGGACCGGTAATGCAGCTTTTTGGTGCCTGCGGTTGCAGGGGGAAGATTCCGTCGACCCACGGGAGATTTCTTCGGAGCTTCTAGTGCAGAGAGGAGGCAGACTACCCCCACAGCATGCACCACCAGGAAAACAGTCGAGAAGGCGGCAGGATCAGCGTTACAGAGTTGCAGTAGTCGTCTTAGCTACTATGTTGCAGTTTTGCAGGCTTCCAGCGCGGTCAGCAGTCGATTCCTTGGCAGAAGGTGAAGAGAGAGATGCAGAGGAACTCGGATGAGCTCTTGCATTCGTTATCTAAAGTTTCCCCAGAGACAGAGACCCTAAATAGCCAGAAAAGAGGGTTTGGCTACCTAGGAGAGAGGATAGGCTAGCAACACCTGAAGGAGCCTATCACAAGGAGTCTCTGACGTCACCTGGTGGCACTGGCCACTCAGAGCAGTCCAGTGTGCCAGCAGCACCTCTGTTTCCAAGATGGCAGAGGTCTGGAGCACACTGGAGGAGCTCTGGACACCTCCCAGGGGAGGTGCAGGTCAGGGGAGTGGTCACTCCCCTTTCCTTTGTCTAGTTTCGCGCCAGAGCAGGGCTAAGGGGTCCCCTGAACCGGAGTAGACTGGCTTATGCAGAATTGGGCACATCTGTGCCCAAGAAAGCATTTCCAGAGGCTGGGGGAGGCTACTCCTCCCCTGCCTTCACACCATTTTCCAAAGGGAGAGGGTGTAACACCCTCTCTCAGAGGAAGTCCTTTGTTCTGCCATCCTGGGCCAGGCCTGGCTGGACCCCAGGAGGGCAGCTGCCTGTCTGAGGGGTTGGCAGCAGCTGCAGTGAAACCCCAGGAAGGGCAGTTTGGCAGTACCAAGGTCTGTGCTACAGACCACTGGGATCATGGGATTGTGCCAACTATGCCAGGATGGCATAGAGGGGGAAATTCCATGATCATAGACATGTTACATGGCCATATTCGGAGTTACCATTGTGAAGCTACATATAGGTAGTGACCTATATGTAGTGCACACGTGTAATGGTGTCCCCGCACTCACAAAGTCCGGGGAATTGGCCCTGAACAATGTGGGAGCACCTTGGCTAGTGCCAGGGTGCCCTCACACTAAGTAACTTTGCACCTAACCTTTACCAGGTAAAGGTTAGACATATAGGTGACTTATAAGTTACTTAAGTGCAGTGTAAAATGGCTGTGAAATAACGTGGACGTTATTTCACTCAGGCTGCAGTGGCAGGCCTGTGTAAGAATTGTCAGAGCTCCCTATGGGTGGCAAAAGAAATGCTGCAGCCCATAGGGATCTCCTGGAACCCCAATACCCTGGGTACCTCAGTACCATATACTATGGAATTATAAGGGTGTTCCAGTAAGCCAATGTAAATTGGTAAAATTGGTCACTAGCCTGTCAGTGACAATTTGAAAGAAATGAGAGAGCATAACCACTGAGGTTCTGATTAGCAGAGCCTCAGTGAGACAGTTAGTCACTACACAGGTAACACATTCAGGCACACTTATGAGCACTGGGGCCCTGGATGACAGGGTCCCAGTGACACATACAACTAAAACAACATATATACAGTGAAAAATGGGGGTAACATGCCAGGCAAGATGGTACTTTCCTACACAAGGGCCCCCTGGCTGGCACTGGTCGTGTTGGGGTAGTCCTGGGGACACTTGTCCCCTGTGTTGGTCATTGGGGTTGTGCTAATGGCTCCTGTCAATACTCTGACAGGCATAATTTTTTGGCCGCTAGTGGGCCAAAAATGACGCTAGGCTTGTTGTGTAGATTCTCATTATACTAATGAGACTACTGGACTTGGGCGGCAGAATCACCTGAATTGTGGGTACTGAGTACAATTCCACAGCATGTGAAATCTGTTGGCCCAAACCAGGTTTTCTAGCCAACTAGCAGTGCCTCATCTCCACCCGAGAGTGGGGTTGATTGTGGCAACTGGGCACATGACAGAAAAGACTCCTCAGGGGAATCGTGGTCAATCAGATCTCATCCCTTTCTCTCAGTTACATTAGTCTCATACAGGCAAAGACAAACAGAAACAGAGGATAGTTCAATAAGGTTTATTGAAGTAACTGCATCTTAGATAAAATGGCATGTATTGCAATAACTAAGATGATAAAACACACTAGAAGCAAAATTGTGACATGGAGAGTGAAACACAAAAACAATCCCACCATAATGTCACTAAAAATTATATATATATATATATATATATATATATTTCCTACCTAAGCTATGTTAGAGCACAGCGTGATAAGCCCTAATCCACCCTTCAGGTTTCTCCCCTGAGAAGATATCATCCCCCATACATGAGCAAGGAAGCCTGTTGTCTAAAAAGACACCGTCCCCATAGATGCCAGGGATTCGGCAGTCAGCTGTAGCAAAGACAGCGAATGTTCCACTTCGGCAGGTGGTAAAATATCCAAATCGTTGCCAAGGAAAACTATAGAGCACACATGTTCCAAAGCCTGAGCTCCAGCTGAGGCAGCAGCATTCCATGTTGTGTTCAATGTTGAGTTAAGAGATGCATATTCCACGAAAGGGCAACTCATAGCCTGCTTCCCCTAGCAAACGCACCATCAACGCGCATGTTTGGTAATGAGCCCTCAGCGAGAACATCAACAGATCAGTGTCCAATGAAAGTAAGCACTGTGTAGAAAAACAAACTTTCAGTGCACATTCGAAAAGGCACCAAAGGCATCGAAACATGGGCTGCACACAATGCAAAACCAGTCTAAATGACAGACACCACTCGCACTCCAGTTCTGTCAGGAGTGGTGCTCCGAAATACTGCATCATGTGTTCACGACACAGTTGCGCTGGAGGAAGCCCTTTCAGTCTTCCTTGTTGTGAAGGGACAGCCATTGCGCAGAACAATAGCAACTGTACTATGCCATCTACTATAGCCAAACTTATCGTAAATCCCCCCAAAATACTTGAAAATATCGAGTGTATGGCCGAAGGTATTAAGCCAAATATAGAGGAAAAGGTGTGAACGAAACCAGAACCAACAGCCTTAAAGAAGTGCGCTGTACTGGACACGTTAAATGTTCGTCCCACAAGTTCACTAAAGTGTCTTGGAAAGTTTGTACTCAAAAGGGACTGAATCTCTGCAGATAACCTCGCTAGCTGAAGCGCATTGGTCTCACGCTGAGATGTAAGCGCCACATGTTTTTGAAACAATAAAGCCGTGCGTCTGCTCAACTTCTCAAAATTCACATCTGAAGCAGCAATATGAGGCCAAGGGCCACATGTATCAACGGGTTTTACCCATTTTACGCCTATTGGTAAATGAGTTCATACATATGGCTCCAAATCTCTGCTACTTCTCTTCGTTGCGTAGGGGAAAAATTACATTTGCGCAACAGATGAGAATTTGGGAGACCGAAACTAAATAAGCTATTCCAGCTCACATTCCACAACAACTCTCACTGTTAAGGAGCACGTAGCTACCATTTGAGAGCACCTGGAACACAGGTCTAATCAAGGGGACTGGAACTCCCTTCACGTAGAAAGCCAAGATTGCTGCTGAGGCATTACAAGCCCCGTGCAAGGACAGCTGCTGACAATGGCTCACAAAAGTCTTGCATTCACTGCCGCTAAGAAAGACCTCATTCCTGCCATTGAAACACGTGTATGAAAAGGGAAGCTCCCATACCTCGTGTATATAACTATCTCTCAGCCTTTCATATCTGCCTACTGGAATGTGTCTCAAGCAGGATGTGAATTGAAGTGTTGAAATAGGCAGATTACTAACCACGTGTGTTAACCATTCAGCAGATGGTATTTCAGCCTCAGTAAAGGGCAACTTTTCTAATTTCTCAGTGTTTAGCATGACATAAGTCGCTTCCATCTTAGACATTGTTTGTTGTTGCTGTGTTAAATTTAATGTTGAAAATATATCCCTTGCGCTAACGTGTTGCCAGGGAACGCGACCTGATTTCAATGTTTGTAGTGTCCAACCTAACTGCATAATGGACCTTAGCTGACTCTGTCCACGGTGTAAAGATGACATGTCACTCTGTACTATGGCCCTCATTAAACTCATATCACCATCAGGCCGCCTGTGCAGCCTGAACACCGCCGGCCCTGTTAGGAGTTTACCGCAAGGGCGAAAACAGCGGTATCCGTCACGCTTTCCACTGCCTGTAATTCGGGCAGTGGAAAGCGCGACAGGACTGTCCATGGGGGCCCCTGCACTGCCCATGCCAACTGTATGGACAGTGCAGGCCCCCCAGGGGGCCTCCGGCACTCCCTTTCCGCCAGCCTTCGCATGGCAGGACTACCGTCATGCAAAGGCTGGCGGAAAGGGGACTCGTAATCCCTAGGGCAGCGCTGCGGATTACAACCGCTGAGACTGCCAGGCTGTCAACTGGTGGCACTTTCGCGGCCGTCTGCCCACGACCGTGACCTTGGTGGTCTAGTGACCGCCAGGGTCATAATGAGGGACTATGTCTACTGCAGAAGAGACAATGGCCCTCATTACAACATTGGCGGGCGGCAACCGCCGCCCGCCAAGTTGTAACCGCCGTCCCATTAAGACATCCCGGCTGGGCCGGCGGGTGGAAACCTAGCGGGTATATCAGCTACAACATGGGAGCCAGCTCCAAATGGAGCCGGTGGTGTTGAGGCAGTGCGACGGGTGCAGTTGCACCGGTCACGCTTTTCACTGTCTGCTATGCAGACAGTGAAAAGCTCCATGAGGCCGTGGCATGGGCAGTGCAGGGGCCCCCAGGGGCCCCGCGACTCCCCTTTCCACCTGCCTTTTCATGGTGGTTCTCACCACCATGAAAAGGCTGGCGGGAGGGGGACCCGTAATCCCCTGGCCAGCGCTGCAAGCAGCGCTGCCCTGGCAGATTACAACCGCCAGGACCACCACGTTGTAATCCCAAGGTTTGCACCGCCAGCCTGTTGGCGGTGCCACCGTCGAAACAGCTCTGGCGGTCTTTGACTGCCAGGGTTGTAATGAGGGCCAATGTTTTTTAAAGTATGTATCTGGTCAGACAAGGTGTTAATACCATTTTCTACAACGGCTAATGCTTTCTGTAAATTTTCCCGATCCCTTTGCCTTAATCAGGCAGCGGCTTCTTGTTGGGAAAGTTTCCAAATTTCATTATATACTGCTTATAAGAAGCACTTTCTGCATTGTCTTCTGAGGCCTAACAGGAAATCCTGCAAATCTGTATCGTTAGACACCAGACTGAGGTGTTCTTTAGCAGCATCAAGTGAGGAACTTTTCAACCATTGCTGGCATAATTTCCCTACACTATGGCCCTCATTACAACCTTGGCGGTAAATGCTGCCTACCACCGTGCTGACGGACGCCAACATACCATGACCGCAGCGGTATACCGCTACGGGTATTATGACCCACACAGAGAAATCAGCCACTACACAGACACCCACCCAAGTCCGCCAGCCCAAAAGGTCAGTGATAAACTGGCGGTACCAAAACCCACACCGTTACGGCAACAGGAATACCCGCACAGTATCAGGAACCACGAATCACCACAGCGGACTTTCAACTGCAGTGAACAATTGGTGGTACACACCGCTGCGCTCAAAATACACACACACTAGCAAAACTATACCACACTGGACAATTCAAACTACACACACCTGACACACATACACACACCACACCCACACACTCAGACCACTTTAAAACACACACCCACATTACCCACAACCCTTTCAATTAAAAAAAACTATTTTGAACAGAGAGAGAGACAAGCCAGTAGCACCCACTCAATCTGAGCCACAGAACACCATCACCCATACACCATACACCATCCACGCACCTCACAGCACACTCCACAACACATCACTCCACTCATCACCCCACACATCACCCCACACATCCTCACACATATCACTCACACCACCTCATGGCATCCCAAAGACACCCCATGTTTTCAGAGGAGGAGCTAAGGGTCATGGTGGAGGAAATCATCCGGGTAGAGCCACAGCTATTCGGAGCAGACGTCCATTGCAAGGAAGATGGAGCTATGGCGGAGAGTCGTGGACAGGGTCAACGCCGTGGGACAGCACCCCAGAACAAGGGATGACATCAGGAGGAGGTGGAACGACCTACGGGGAAAGGTGCATTCCGTGGTTGCAAGACACCAGGTAGCAGTACAGAGGACTGGCGGTGGACCCCCACCTCCTCCCCCACAACTAACAACATGGGAGGAGCAAGTCTTGGCGATCATGCATCCTGAGGGCCTCACAGGAGTAGCAGGAGGACTGGATTCTGGTAAGTCAAATCTTTGCTACTATATCCCCCACCCTACCTGCATTCCATCACAAACTCCTAGCCCTACCCTCACCCCCATCACTCCACCACCTCAAATATACCCCACTATCACAACCCACCCATCCCAATACCAAGCCCTGCATGCCACACCAATGCATGGACCCCCATCACAGACCTGCATGGACACCCATCACCACAGCATGCCCATTAGAGAGAATCACCTAGCCCACAAAATCACCACGCACACAAGGCAAAGCTGACAGGGCAATCACAACCATACAGGGAAACACACCCATGCACAACATGACACACACAGATACAATAACACTGCATTTGCATCCCCACAGGACCCCCACTCAATGTCATCGGAGAGGAGGTGCCACCAACATCCAGTCCCCCACAGAAGAGGCCCACAGTGATGGCAGCAGCTCTGCACGCCTGGATCACGATGACCAAGCTGGCCCATCAGGGACCTCTGGACAGGCGGTTACTGTAGTGATAGGCTTGTAGCGAGAGAATAGAATGTGTGGAGGTGAGGATTCTAGATTGTGGAGAGAGGAAGAAGGGAGCTGGAAGCTGGAGAGTGAGGAGCAAGCTGGGGGTTATTACGTTATTACTGCTGTGCAAGAATTTATAATTAGAATAAAGGATTTCTACTCTTTAAATGCCTACGGAATGACTACAGTTACCCTGTCACAGTCCCATACCAGGACTTTGAAATAAATATGCGTTTGCGCGTTGACTGTCCGCATGCGACGCGTCTCAAAAATAAACAATTAGGAACCGTCTGTTCCTGACGCGTGCCAGTCAGCTGTTTGAAGGGACGCGTGCCAGTCAGCTGTTCGGAGGTACGCGCGCTGCGATAACAATTAATTGCGTATACTCGCATGCAAGGTGCGCGTGCATAGACGCGTGTTGAATACAACAAAAACATTTACCACGTGTATTGTGCGTGCGACACGCATTGTAAACAATTTGGCATTTGAAGAAGACAAGAAAAGAAAAAAAGGGGAAAGAAAGTAAATCAATATACGACCTTACTTCACAGCTGATGACTGGAGCATTTGGTAGTGTTGTTCCAGGAGAGGAAGGACTAATATAAACAGTGGAAGAAGGACTAGTACAGGCACTGGCTACAATGGAAACAAACAGAGGACTTCACATGATTATTTAATATTACTATGACTATGGAAGACTACAAATGATTATTATTTTCGATAGTTATTATAGATAGTTCTTTTAGTTGTTTATTTTAGATTATTAATTTAGATTGTTATTTTTATATTTTTTGGTAGTTTGTTATTTTATATTTTTATTGCAGGTATGGCTGAACAGAGCATTTCTGCACCACCATGCTTCTTGCCTTTACCAGGTGAGCCGACGATCACGTGGAAGAGGTGGAAAAACATTTTTGCTACTTACTTATTGGCAATTGGTGGAGACAAGTATAATCCTCTCAGGAAACAGGCAATTTTACTACATCATTTGGGCACAGAAGGAAGAAGGATATATGATGATTTGCCGGAGGTATCCTTAGGTATGGGTGAAGGAAGACCCATGAACTTGTATGAAATGTCCTTACAAATGTTGGAAAAACATTTTACACCAAAAATAAACATTGTGTTTGAACCACATAAGTTTTTTTCTCGTCTTCAGGTTCAGGACAAAGATGTAATGACTTATGTTGCAGCATTAAGAGGTTTGGCGGTGACGTGTGATTTTCGTGATCTGAGTGACTCTCTCATGGGTGATCAAATTGTGCGTTGCACAAATAACAAGAAGGTGAAGGAGAAATTATTATCTATTGATCCTTCTTTGGAGGAGCCCATACAAATAGCAAGGAGTATGGAGCACACTGAAGCATGGATAAAAGGAATTGAGACTAAGAGTTTTATGAGGGTGTCAGACAAAGAAAACACAGTTGAAGTGAAGGAATTCAAAGCGAAGAAACAAGAAAAGTTTTTTGGAAATAACGGAGCGAAGATCGGGGAGAAGAAGATTTTAAATATCTTGTGTTATAGGTGTGAGTGTCCGGGACATATCGCTTCAAGTCCCATGTGTGCCGCATGTACTTTAACATGCAGAATGTGTGGAAGACCGGGTCATTTGGTCAAAGTATGCAGGTAAAATTTTTTTTTTTAAATAACAGTATCAAGTCTGTGGATAATGTACATGGGGAGCATGAAGAAATTGTACTAACTATAAATGGCATGTTGGAAGACAACCAGTGAAATGCTGAATCAAAAAACGATACAAACTTGAAGAAGGAGAGCTCGTGTAAACTGGAGAACATTGTGACATAACGCTGGAGTCTGAAACTGTAAGAGTATTGGTCGATTCTGTTAGTCTATTTACCTTAATATCTAGAGACATATATGAAGAAATTTTGAAAGGAAAAATTGAGGATTTACAAACTGCAGATGTGAAAGCAGTTGGATATAGAGGAAAGAGAATCAACATTTTGGGAATGAGATGGATGGACATTGTGTTCAAGGGCAATGGGGTATGTGGAAAGGTGTATGTGACTCACGAAGGATCAAATTTATTAGGATGGCGACATCAGAAGGATTTAAACATTGTGTTAGATCCGAATTCAACTGAACCAGTTATGGTTGTGGAGAGAATGAATATAAGATATACGGGGACTCAAAAGACTGAAATAGAATGGTGTGAGAAACTAATAGAAAAGTTCCCAAAAGTCTTTACTGAGAAACTAGGTAAATTGAAGAAATTTACACACCGCATGATTTTAAAAGAAAACGCTGTTCCAGTTGTTCACAAAGTAAGGCCAATACCGTTTTTGATGAGGAAACCACTTCAACAAGAGCTTGACAGATTATTTGAGGAGAAAATAATTGAACCAATAGAATCTTCGGAGTGGTTGGCACCTATTGTCGTGGCACCTAAGGAAGGAAACAAGATTTGTTTGTACATTGATATAAGAGACCTTAATAAAAACATTTGGGTGGATAGGCAACCTTTGCCGAACATCACGGAAATGCTAAGCATGATGGGGGGCGGCAAGGTATTTAGGGGGTCATTACAACCCTGGCGGACGGTGTTAAAGATGCGGTAATACCGCAAACAGTCAGACGGACAAAAAAAGGGAATTATGACCCTGGCGGAAACCGCCAACAAAGACAGCCACTTTAACACTTCACCCGCCACCGCGGTACAGACAAGCATCGCGGCGGTCACCGCCAACAGACAGGCGGGAGACAATGTACCGCCCACAGTATCACAACAGGCCAATCCTCCACCTTTTCCGGTGCGGATTCACCGTGGATAAAAACACGGCGGAAACAGCTTTTGCTATGGGAAAACGCTCACCTTAACATATCCCACGAGGAACGACGACTCCATGGACCCAGAACTCCATATACTACCTGCCCTTGTCTTTCTGCTCCTTCACGACCAACAGCGACGTAGGCGCAGAAGATACAGGTGAGTACAGCATCTACGACACGGGGAGGCAAAAGTTAGGGGGACACCCACCAAACACCCCCACCCTCGCATATTACAACATACACACCAATGCAGTCACAAACATCACAGTAACAACCCACAATTCCCCCGGAAGAATGCAAAGACAATGCGAATTTCGGACATACTTTGTAATGTGCCAATATACATGTCATACAAAAATAAACAAATATATGTATACTAAAATCACTCTTATTTACATATATACAATCCGAGAAGTAGTGCAGATATGTACACAACAATGTCCATGCACAAACAGTCCAAAAATGCATGGGCGAGGCCCACAATAGATACCTGACCAAAATCGGAGAGAACACTGCCGGGGCATCAGATAGAAACACTACAGGCACCTCAGGGGGAAGGGAAGGGGGGGCACCTCAGCCACATAAACGCAAAGCCAGATCCACGACGGGGCTCCATGCCCATTGATGTATCCTGGGGAGTGCAAAGCCACAGTCTCTCAAGTCTATACAGTGGGTGGGTTGCTCACTGTTACATCCTGGGTAGTGCAAAGCCACAGTCTCTCAAGTCTCCCAAGTGGGTGGGTTGCCCACTGTTACATCCTGGGGAGTGCAAAGCCACAGTCTCTCAAGTCTATACAGTGGGTGGGTTGCCCACTGTCACATCCTGGGGAGTGCAAAGCCACAGTCTCTCAAGTTGATGCAGGTCCATACTGGTACTGGGGGGTGACTGGTGCCCAGACTGGATGAGTCTCCCCGTGAATGGTAGTGTCCTGTCACTGTCCCAGCTGCTCATGGGATAAGGATGCCTGATGTGGCAGGCCATTCATTCCTACCCGGTGCATTGCCCTCTTCAGCGGTGCTTTGACATGGCGGTCTTTGCCCTCTTCAGCGGTGCTATGACATGGCGGTCTTTGCCCTCTTCAGCGGTGCTATGACATGGCGGTCTTTGCCCTCTTCAGCGGTGCTATGACATGGCGTCTCAGGACTGTTCAGCGGTGCTTTGACATGACGGTCTTTGCCCTCTTCAGCGGTGCTATGACATGGTGTTTCAGGACTGTTCAGCTGTGCTTTGACATGGCGGTCTTTGCCCTCATCAGCGGTGCTATGACATGGCGGTCTTTGCCCTCTTCAGCGGTGCTATGACATGGCGTTTCCGGACTGTTCAGCGGTGCTTTGACATGGCGGTCTTTGCCCTCTTCAGCGGTGCTATGACATGGCGTTTCAGGACTGTTCAGCGGTGCTTTGACATGGCGGTCTTTGCCCTCTTCAGCGGTGCTTTGACATGGCGGTCTTTGCCCTCTTCAGCGGTGCTTTGACATGGCGGTTCTGATACGGACATTGGTGTGTGGCATGACGATTTCCACACTGGACATTGGTGTGTGGCATGACGATTTCCACACTGGACATTGGTGTGTGGCATGACGATTTCCACATAGGACATTGGTGTGTGGCATGACGATTTCCACACTGGAAATTGGTGTGTGGCATGACGATTTCCACACTGGACATTGGTGTGTGGCACGACGTTCCATCATTGCCCAGCGGGGCTGTGGCATCCTGGCCCCGCCTGGGCTGTGACTCCGGCGGTGGTCTCTGGATCAATCATGATACTTGAGCCCTCCTGGCCTGTGACTCCGGCGGTGGTCTCTGGACCAGTGACGATACTTGAGCTCCGGCGGTGGTCTCTGGACCAGTGACGATACTTGAGCCCTCCTGGGCTGTGACTCCGGCGGTGGTCTCTGGACCAGTGACGATACTTGAGCCCTCCTGGGCTGTGACTCTGGCGGTGGTCTCTGGACCAGTGACGACGGTGCTGGCGGTTGTGTCTGGACCGCCGGAAATGATGGCGCACTTCTCCTCCGTGACACTCACAACAGGCTGGGCAGACTTCCTCTGGACCTTCCCCACCTTTTTTGGAGTTACAGCTGACTCACCAATCGCCTTCGATCCCATTTCACTTGTTGTCCCACCAGGAGTCTTGCCACGGTCCCGTCGTCCACTCTCCAATTTCGGAGCCTTTACAGGGGGTGGGCTGCCTGTGCCTTGGCTCCGGGTCCTACTGCCTTCACTGGTGGACGGTGCACTCCAAAAACCTTGAACAGGCACCACTGGTCTTGGAGGCTTTTTGGCTGAGGCGCTACGACGGGACTGATGAATTGGGGGTGGGGGGCAAAAAGGTCAATTTGACAGAGGGACAGTTTCTGACGAACACTGGGATGGGTAGCTGGAGGGGGTCTGGGAGTGGAGGAAGAGGAGGTGGTTGTAGGAGGTGTCACTTTAGCTGTTTTGGGTGCAGGTGCAGGTACTGGAGGCTGTCGTGAAGTGGATGGATGTTGGGTGAGTGATTGCCGGCGTTTGGGTACTTTGGGAGGGGGCGTCACAGACACACTGGGAGAGGACACAGGGGACGTGTAAATGGCAGTGGAGGTGGTGAGTGCAGGTGAGCGGCGTGTGGTGCTGGGTGTCCTGGTGCGAATCCTAGTGCCTGTAGATGTGGTGCATGCAGGTGTGTGTGTAGACGAGACTGGGAGGGAGGAGGGAGAAGAGGAGGAGGGGACACAGTGGAGACAGTGGATGTTGCTGTGTCTGTATGGGTGTGGGATACAGGGGATTGGGTCTGGGTGGAGGAAGTTGGAGGGGGGAGGCTGGACACAGGGACAATTGCTGCCATCAGTGCTGAGGCCAGAGATTGCAGGGTTCGCTGAAGGGCAGCCTGACCAGAAGGAATGCCCTCCAGGAATGCATTACTGTGTTGCAACTCCCTTTCTACACCCTGGATGGCATTCACAATGGTAGACTGCCCAACAGTGTGTGACCTGAGGAGGTCAATGGCCTCCTCACTGAGGGCAGCAGGGGTGACTGGGGCAGGGCCTGAGGTGCCAGAGGCGAAGGTGATGCCCACCCTCCTGGGTGAGCGTGCACGGGGCGAACACTGAGGGGCTGCTGGGAGGGCGGTGCTGGTAGGGGGGGTGGCAGCTGTACCTGCAGAAGTGGGGCGCAGATGGTGCCGCCACCACAGGGGACCTCACATCGGCGGACGAGTCTGTGTCGCTGGCTGGTGATCCGGTGGCCGACGTGAAGCTCCCCTCGCCCTCCGGCCCACTGGTGTATTCAGAGTCTGTGGTGTGGCCCTCCATGGCCATGTGGGATGCAGCTCCCTCGTGCTCCGGTGCCACTGTACCTCCGCCTGTTGATGCTGATGTACAAACGGACAGGGAGAGCAGGAAAAGGGGGGGGGACAGAAGTAAGAGAGTTTTAGTACATGGCATACCGCTACCGTTGGCGGACAAGACAGACGCAGCAGCCCCATGCACAACGCCGCGCTCCTGCCCTCTGCACATGCAATTTCATGGATATGGGCTACATGGCAATGCTGGAAATCTGCGCACATGGATGCCACAGGGGCAACTGTACCTCAACTTGCTAGTTTTCTGAGGTGGGGTAGAGTGCCACATGGCCTACATTACGGAGGGGCCTTGCCTAACTAACTCGCCCTGGCCTACGGACACCCACAACCCCCCCCCCCCCAGACACCTCCACTGCACGCAAAGTCCGCAGAATGATTTTGTACTCACCCCCTTGTGTCTGCTGTGATGTCCTTAAGCGCCCATCCAACTCCGGGTAGGCCACCGCCAGGATCCGGAACATCAGGGGGGTCATGTTACGACGGGCACCCCTCCCACGTTGGGAGGCCATCCACAGCTGAGCCTCCGCCGTCTTCTTGCTGCAGCGGAGAATGTCCTCCCATCTCTTCCGGCAGTGGGTGCCCCGTCTCTGGTGGGCCCCCAGGGCCGGACCTCCTTGGCGATGGCATGCCAAATGTCCCTCTTCTGGTGGGCGCTGACCTACATGACATGCACAAGGGAAGAGGAACAGTCATTACCAATTGCACCATCAATGTGTGTGGCCCCCTCCATACTCTGACCATGTGGCCCATTTATTCCCATGCTTTACTGTAGTATGACTTCTGCCCCCTTCCCTCTTCCACCCAGCCCTCTCCACCCAGGCCTAGCCCCTACAGCGTGCTCCCTGTGTACTAAACTGTTGGTCTGGAGGACCGTAGAGTAGCGTGTACTGGGGGAGGACCCCATCCACAAGTTTCTCCAACTCCTCCGATGTGAAGGCAGGGGCCCTTTCCCCAGACGCAGCAGCCATCGTCGCTGGTCACAGCAGCACTAGCAGTGTAGGTCCTCTCCTGTCGAAGGTCAGGTATCTAGTTATTGAAGAGATTGAAAATGGTGGTGACGTCCGCGGCGGGGCACATCATCACCGCCGGCGCACCTGTTCATTGGCTCCTGGGACCCATAGGGTCCATTGTTAACCAATGCAGCATTGCGCCGCGCTCTACGACCGCCTACCGCGACGGTGTGCAACGCCAGGGCTGTTACCCCACAATCCCATTGTCCCGGTTTAGAGGTCAGGCAGCCGCCATTTCAGGGGCCCACATGGATTCATTTTCAACTGCGTCACACATACTGAGGCCTACACTCAACACACATACAGGAAGGGTTTATTGTCTGGGGTAGTCTTGTGTGTGACTGTGGGTACATACCTGGAAGAATTGTGACTGTTTCTTTGCTGTTGTCCTTCGTAGGCACCGTCAGCTGGAACTTATGAGAAGATGGCGGAATCCGCCGGTGTACCGACCGCTGGTGGACCTGTTGACAATGGAGGAGCGACGTTTAATCGTGACCTACAGGTTTGACCGTGCCACAATCCAGGAACTGTGTACCCAGTTGGAGCCAGAGCTGATTTCACCAATCCGCCATCTGACTGGAATCCCCCCTGACGTGCAGGTGCTGTCAGTGCTCCATTTCCTTGCAAGTGGGTCATTTCAAACAACAGTGGCCATGGCATCAGGGATGTCCCAGCCTATGTTTTCCAACGTCTTGTCCAGAGTGTTGTCTGCCCTGCTGAAACACGTAAGGAGATACATTATTTTCCCTGAGGTGGAGGATTTGCCTACAGTGAAAGGTGACTTCTATGCCCTTGGACATATCCCCAACGTCATAGGTGCCATTGATGGGACCCATGTAGCTCTGCTCCCCCCGCAGGAGTGAACAGGTGTACAGGAACAGGAAGAGTTATCATTCTATGAATGTCCAGATGGTCTGTTTGGCAGACCAGTACATCTCTCAGGTAAATGCTATGTTCCCTGGCTCTGTGCATGACGCCTACATCCTGCGCAATAGCAGCATCCCTGATATGATGGGTGAACTCCAGGGGCACCGTGTATGGCTATTGGGAGACTCTGGTTACCCCAACCTTTCCTGGCTATTGACCCCAGTGAGGAATCCCAGGACCAGGGCAGAGGAACGGTACAATGATGCCCATGGGCGGACTAGGAGGGTTATCGAGCGCACCTTCGGCCTTCTTAAGGCCAGGTTCAGGTGCCTCCATATGACAGGTGGATCCCTATTCTACTCACCGAAGAAGGTGTGCGACATCATCATCGCCTGCTCCATGCTCCAAAACTTTGCTTTGCGACGCCAGGTGCCTTTTCTGCAGGAGGATGATCCAGATGACGGTGTTGTAGCAGCTGTGGAGCCTGTGGAGCCTGTGGACAGTGATGAGGATGAAGCTGAGGAATACGAAAACGACAACAGGGAGTCAGTCATACAGCAATATTTCCAGTGACACACAGGTGAGCACATTTTCTATTTTACATTTACATTCACTTTCACACATCTACCTCTATCCTGTACCTCAATTTCACTCACTATTTGTTAACTGAGTTGTCCCCTTCCATTTCAGTTCCACAAGTGTGGTAACCTACGTGTCAACTGTTTGCATCCTTGAAGGGCTTGTGATGTGTGACATAGGTATGTTAGCCTTCCAATGGGTAACCCATTATGCAACTGTAATTGATTATACAGATTTACAAATCATTGACTGACTCCATTTTTTTGGGTGTTTGAAGGGTGTTTATTTAAGTGTACAAAAATGAAGGGGGTTTGTAAAATGGTGATGGGTGATGGTGGAGGAATGATCATGGCAGAGTCCAGTCTATTAGTCTCACAGGTACATTGCACATCTGGGCATTGGAAGTGGAGCTGGCCCAGTTCCGATTTGGGCAGGGTAACAAAGTGGGACAGTGGGAGGACTATTAGGGTGGTCTTATTTCCTGGCGGGGGTCTTGCCATCTTGCTCTGTCCTGTTCCTGGATCTCAGTGCCCGCTTGCGTGGTGGTTGTCCGTCTGCAGGGGGTGGGGTGCTGGTGTGGTGGTCCTGTGGCGGGACGTCCTGTCCACTAGCACCGGCAGAGGTGGTGGGCAGTTCGTCGTCCTGCCTAGTGTCAGGGGCCCCTTGGAGTGCCACGGTGTCCCTCAAGGTCTTTTGAATGTCCGTCAGCACCCCTACGATGGTGCCCAGGGCGGAGCCGATGGTCCTGAGCTCCTCCCTGAACCCCAAATATTGTTCGTCGTGCAGACGCAGGGTCTCCTGCAACTTGTCCAGGACCGTGGCCATCGTCTCCTGGGAGTGGTGGTAGGCTCCCATGATGGAGGAGAGGGCCTCGTTGAGAGTGGGTTCCCTTGGCCTGTCCTCCCTGTGTCGCACAGCAGCCCTCCCAGTTCCCCTATGTTCCTGTGCCTCCGTCCCCTGGACTGTGTGCCCACTACCACTGCCCCCAGGTCCCTGTTGTTGTTGGGGTGGTGAGTTACCATGGGTGCCCTGTACTGGTGGACACACAGCTGATTGACCTGTCCTGGGTAGGGAGGTTTGGGCCCGCTGGGTGGGTGCTGTGCTGGTGTTACCAGAGGGTGGCAGCTCGGTGTTGGGCTGTGGCTGGGCAAGGGGAACCGACTGTCCCGAGGCCCACGATGGTCCGGGCTGGTCATCAAGATCCAGTGGGGCAGAGCTGCTATCGTCACTGTGGGCCTCTTCTGGGGGTGGAGTGGTGTTGTCTGGACCCTCTGGTGTGGTGACGTTCCTTCGGGTTCCTGCGGGGGTATAAGTACATGATTATTGCATGTGTGTGTTTCATGGTGTGCAATGGTTGGGTGTGTGTGAACCCCAGTGCAGGCATTCCTGTGGGGGGGCTTGTTGGGGGGTGTTCTGGGTCTGTGCAGTGGGCATGCTTTGGTGATGGGTGTCGATGCTTAGTTATGTCATGCAGGGCTTGGGTTTGGGATGGGTGGTTGGTGTAATGGGTAGATAGGTGAGGATTTGGGGTGATAGGGGAGGGTGTGATGGTGGGGGTGTGTGATATCATGCAGGTAGGGTGGGGGTTATGATAGTTAAGATTTGACTTACCAGTGTCCGTTCCTCCAACGACTCCTCCGAGGCCCTCAGGATGCAAGATGGACAAGACTTGCTCCTCCCATGTTGTTAGTTGAGGGGGAGGAGGGGGGGTTCCGCCGCCAGTCCGCTGTACCGCGATGTGGTGCCTGGATACTGTTGAACGCACCTTCCCCCGTAGGTCGTTCCACTTCTTCCTGATGTCCTCCCTATTTCTTGGGTGCTGTCCCACAGCGCTGACCCTGTCGACTATTCTTTGCCATAGCTCCATCTTCCTGGCTATTGATGTGTGCTGTACCTGTGAGCCAAATAGCTGTGGCTCTACCCGGATGATTTCCTCCACCATGACCCTGAGCTCCTCCTGGGAGAAGCGGGGGTGTCTTTGGCGTGACATGGGGTGGTGTGTGTGATGTGTGGGGTGGTGTATGTGTTGATGAGTGTGGTGAGTGTAGTGGTATGTGGTGTTTTGTGCGTGGATGTTGTGTGGGTGATGGTGTTGTGTACCTCTGTGTGGTGGGGTTTTCTATTGCTGTGCTCTCTCTGTCAGCTTCAACTCAAATTTTTGGTCGTAGGGGTTTGTGGGTGATGTGGGTGTGTGTTTTATATTGTGTTGGGTGTGTGGGAGTGTTGTTTGTATGTGTATCAGGTGTGTGTATTTTGAATTGTCCAATGTGGCGGTGTTTTGGAGATGTGTGTGTATTTTGAGCGCAGCGGTGTATACCGCCAATGGAATACCGCGGTTGAAAGACCGCCACGTGGATTCGTGGGTCATAATAGCATGGGCGTGTTTCTGTTGGCGTGGAGGTGGAGGATTTGTTTCCGCATGTTTATCGCTGACCTTTGGTGTGGCGGTATTGTGTGGGTGTCTGGATTTCGGCGGATTCCGTGATGTGTGTCATAATAGCTGTGGCGGTCTACCGCAGACGCGGCGGTGTATTGGCAGTCTTCTGCACTGCGGTAAGCACCTTATACCGCCAATGTTGTAATGACCCCCTTAGTGTTTTAGACATGTCTGCAGTTTACCATCAGGTTAATCTGCACCCGGATTCACACCCATTGACTTCTTTTGTAACTCCTTTGGGTGCATATCAATCAATCAATCAATCAATCAAGGATTTATAGAGCGCACTACTCACCCGTTAGGGTCTCAAGGCGCTTGGGGGGGGAGAGCTACTGGTCGAAAAGCCATGTCTTGAGGCGTTTCCTGAATGATAGGAGGTCTTGGGTCTGGGGGAGGTGGAGCGGTAGGGAGTTCCAGGTCTTGGCGGCTAGGTGAGAGAAGGATCTTCCTCCGGCAGTGGTGCAACGGATGCAGTGGACATAGGCGAGTGCGAGGTTGGCGGAGCAAAGGTTGCGGGTGGGGGTGTAGAAGGTGAGTCTGTCGTTGAGGTAGGCAGGACCTGTGTTGTGGAGGGCTTTGTGTGCGTGGATGAGGACTTTGAAAGTGATGCTCTTTAATACTGGTAGCCAGTGTAGGTCTCTGAGGTGGGGTGAGATGTGGTCGTGGCCTGGGATGTCTAGAATGAGGCGGGTGGACGCGTTCTGGATTCTTTGCAGTTTTGTTTGGAGTTTGTTTGTTATTCCTGCATATAGGATGTTTCCGTAGTCCAATCGGCTGCTGATCAAGGTGTGGGTGACGGTTTTCCTGGTTTCGACGGGAATCCACTTGAATATTTTGCAGAGCAAGCGGAGGGTGTTATAGCAGGAAGAAGAGATGGCGTTGACCTGCTGAGTCATGCTGAGTGTGGAATCCAAGATGAAACCCAGGTTGCGTGCGTGGGTGGCGGGTGAGGGTGCGGATCCTAGGGAGGTGGACCACCAGGAGTCCTTCCAAGCTGAGGGGTTGGTGCCAAAGATGAGTATTTCTGTCTTGTCTGTGTTTAACTTGAGGTGACTTGATTCCATCCAGCTGGCGATGGCATGAAGTCAGTTGTGGAGGTTATCCTTTGCAGTTGTAGGGTCTTTTGTGAGGGAGAGGATGAGCTGAGTGTTGTCTGCATAGGAGACAATGTTGATGTAGTAGGTTCGTGCGATGTCGGTGAGGGGGGCCATGTAAACGTTGAAGAGTGTGGGACTGAGCGAAGATCCTTGGGGGACGCCACAGGTGATTCCGGAGGCTTCTGACAAGAACGGTGGGAGGCGGACCCTCTGGGTTCTGCCTGTGAGAAATGACGAGATCCAGTCCAGTGCCTTGTTGCGGATTCCAGCGTTGGGGTGGCGTGTGCGGAGAGTGTGATGACATACCGTGTCGAAAGCTGCGGTGAGGTCCAGGAGGATGAGTGCTGCTGTTTCTCCTTCATTGAGCATGGTCATGATGTCGTCTGTGGCAGCAATGAGAGTGGTCTCGGTGCTGTGGTTTTGACGGAATCCGGATTGGGAGGTGTCGAGTGCCTTGCTGTCTTCCAAGAACCGGGATAGTTGACTGTTAACGATTTTTTCGATGACCTTGGCTGGTAAGGGGAGGAGGCAGATCGGTCAGTAGTTCTTGGGGTCGTCAGGGTCTGCCTTTGGTTTCTTCAGCAGGACGTTGATTTCTGCGTGCTTCCATCTCTCTGGGAAGGTGGCTGACTTGAAGGAGCTGTTGATGGTGTTGCAGAGATGGGGAGCGATGATGGTGTTAGCTTTGTTGAAGATATGGTGTGGGCAGGGGTCCGATGGTGATCCGGAGTGGATGGAGGCCATGGCGTTGGCGGTGACTTCCATGTTGACGGGGGTCCAGGTGTGGAGGAAGTGGGCGTTGCTTGGAGCGTTGGGTTCGTAGGTGTTTGTAGTTAGCTGGTGGGTCTGGGGGTTGAAGCTGTTGTGGATTTCTTCTATCTTTCGATGGAAGTGGGTTGCGAGTGGGTTGCAGAACTCCTGTGATGGCGGGGGTTCGTTGGAGCAGGTCCTGGGGGTGGAGAGCTCTTTGATGATGCCGAAGAGCTCTTTGCTGTTGTGAGCGTTGGTGTCAATGCGGTTTTTGAAGTGGGTCCTTTTGGTGGTGCGGATCAGGTGGTCATGTTTGCTTAGGGCATCCTTGAAGGCGATGAGGTAGGAGTTGGTAGGGGCGAGGTGCCAGGTTTTTTCCATTCTGTAATATTGCTGTTTGGATTCCTGTAGGTCTGGGGTGAACCAGCTGGCCTTGATTCTGTGGGGGGGTGTTTGGGTGTTTTTTGAGCAGTGTGAGGGTGTTGGCGCAGTCTTCTATCCAGCGATGCAGATTGGGGGCGGCTGTGTTGGGGTCCGGGGTCCCGGGGGGTGGGCCCGGGCGAGGGTTTAGATCAGTTGATCCGTTGATATTTTGCTCCAGTTGCGTATCGTTACTGCAGAATGCCTTTTGGCTGGGGTCCGCATCAGCTGTATTTCAGTGGATTATGCAGAATGTTTTTGATGGCTTGGAGAATGGGTTGTGTTTCCAGAATGACATTATAGTGGTAGGAAAGTCTTTAGAGGAACATGACGAACTGATAGAAAGAGTGTTAGAGAGAATTGAAGTTCATGGTTTGACTGTGAAGAGGGAGAAGTGTCAGTTGAAGAAGAGTCGTGTGAATTATCTGGGTCATGAGGTGTCTGCTGAGGGGATAAAACCTAAAAAGAGCATTGTGAGGGCAATTAGTGAGGCCCCGAGGCCAGGCAATAAGGACCAACTAAAATATTTCTGGGGTTAGTAGAGTATTGTTTGAAGTTTGTATATGATTTTACAGAGGTTGTTGAACCCATGAGGTTATTATTGAAAAAAGGGGCAGTGTTTGAGTGTTAGACAGCTTTTGAGAAGATTAAGACTTATATTGTCAGTGCTCCCACTCTAGGACATTCTGATATGAGTAAGAAAACAATCTTGATGACTGATTCTAGTAGTATAAGGCTGGGAGCAGTTCTTATACAGTTGATGGACAAGGAAGAAAAGGTCATTGGGTTTGCATCTCGTAGATTACAGGGGGCAGAACGATCATACTCTGCAATTGAGAAGGAAGCATTAGCTTGTTGTTGGGGTATCAGTCATTATAAATACTATTTGTGGGAATTGCCTTTTGTACTTCGTACGGATCATAAACCTCTGCTACAGGTTTTCAAATGTGGTCGGGGTTTGGAAGGAAGTATGACACCCCAGATTTCCAGATGGTTGATTAATCTTATTGACTTCAATTTTATTGTAGAATTTGTGAGAGGCAAGAAAAACATTGTGGCTGTCTGTCGCGCATGCCAATTGATGAGTGTCCTGAAGAGGTCTCACTGATGAGTGAGATGGAGGTGGAGGCATTCTCAATAGATGGCGAACTAACCTTAAAACAAGAAGAATGGGAGGATGCTATGATGGGTGATAAGGAGTATGATGAATGAAAGAAGTTCATAAGTGGTCCAGATCAAGATAGATGTGATTTACATGAACGTTTGAAACAATATCTAGAAGTAAAAGATGAGCTAAGTGTTCATGGAGGAAAAGTACTGAAACGTGGGAAAGTTGTTCCACCTAAAAAGTTGAGGATGATATTAATAAAGATAGTACATGAAGGCCATCTAGGTAGAAGTTTGACTAAGTGGAGATTAAGCCAATTTTATTGGTGGCCCGGGATGGATAAGGATGTGGAGCGAATTGTGAGTGAATGTGTAGCATGTGTAAATAGTGATAAAGCTAGAACTATTAGACATCCACCTTTGGGTTGTGTACAATTTCCGGCAGGGCCATGGGAGAAGTTAGCTTTAGACTTTATTGGTCCAGTGGATAAACTTGGTAGGAGGAATCGATTTCTTGTAGTTTTATTAGATTACCATAGTAAATGGTTTGTGATTAAGACCATGGAGCACATCACAACTAGCAATGGTATAGAGTTCCTCAGGGAAGCATTTTTGGAGGAAGGTGTACCAAAGATCTTGGTTACAGATAATGGAGTGCAATTAGTGTCAGTAAATATGACGGAGTTCCTCACTGGATTGGGAATTAAGCATGAGAAAGTTGCATTGTTCTGACCACAAGCTAATGGATTGGTAGAGGGTGAATCAAATTATTATGGAGAATATTCAACTCTCTTTAGCAAGTGGGCTAAATTGGAAAGAGGAATTGAACAGGATGTTGTGGGCACATAGAGGAACACCGCATTCGGTGACAGGAGTGTGACCATTTGTTGCTCTTAAAGGAAGAGAACCGGCGACAAAAGAATCTCCGTGGTGGTTGCGTGAAAAGAGACAAGTGTGGGTGTACCGTGAAAGTATGACGCCTTCTGCGACACCATCGCCAACACCATCAGCTCACACGCCCTCACCTCCACAGACTACATCCTCCTTGGTGACTTCAACTTTCACTTGGAGAATCTTCAAGACCACAACTCCACCTCCCTCATAGACAACCTCACCAACCTCGGACTCAAACAACTGGTCACAGCACCCACCCACTCAGCAGGACACACGCTCAACGCAATTTTCACCTCAAGCCAACACATAACCTACACACACACCACCGAACTCCACTGGACGGACCACCACTGCATCCATTTCTCCTTCACCAAACCCCCCACACACCACCGGCAACACACCACGCCCTACTGCATGTGGGACAAGATCCCCACAGAACGCCTTAACTCCCAACTGGCTCACAACCCCCCCTCCACACCAACGACCCCAACATAGGAGCGCACAACCTCTCTAAATGGATCACTACCTGCGCAGACACACTAGCCCCCTCAGAAAACACATCACCACCCGCAACACCAAGAACGCTCATTGGCTCACCCCCGAACTCCAAGACTCCAAGCACAAATGCCACCAAGCGGAGAAAATCTGGTGACAAGAACCCTCTACAACCAACTTCTCCACCCTCAAAACCTCCATCCGCACCCACCACCAACTCATACGCACCACCAAAAGAGCTCACTACAAGACACGCCTGGACAACAACTCTCAAAACAGCAAAGAACTCTTCACCATCATTAAAGAGCTATCCAAACCCAAAGCCAGCAACATAGACCCCACACACACACAACCCCTATGTGACGCCCTCTCCAACCACTTCCACCACAAGATCCTGGACATTCACAACAGCTTCATACCACTCACACCCACCACACACAACCCTCACTCGCCCAACTCCACCCCCACTCCCGACCCCCCACCACACTTACCACCTGGGCCCCTACCACACACGAAGAAACCGAAAAAGCAATGAATTCTATTCACTCCGGATCCCCATCCGACACCTGTCCTCATCGCATCTACAACAAAGCCAGCCCAACCATCGCCCCCATACTCCGCGACATAATCAACTCCTCTTTCAACTCCGCCACCTACCCAGACCCCTGGAAGCACGCAGAAATCACCACTCTCCTAAAAAAAAACAAAGCCGACCCGGAGGTCCTCTCCAACTACCGCCCCATCTCCCTCCTCCCTTTCCCCACCAAGGTCACCGAGAAACTAGTCAACGCCTGCCTATCCCACTTTCTCAAGGACAACGACACCCTTGACTCCTCCCAATCGGGGTTCCGCAAGAACCACAGCACGGAAACCGCCCTCATCGCATGTACTGACAACATCAGGACCAGAGTCGACAAAGGCGAGACCGTCGCACTCATCCTCCTAGACCTATCCGCTGCCTTTGACACCGTCTGTCACCACACACTCCGCACACACCTCCACAACACAGGAATTCGTCACAAAGCCTTAGACTGTCTCACCTCCTTCCTCACCGACCGCACCCAAAAAGTCTGCCTCCCACCCTTCCACTCCACCGCTACTAAAATCACCTGCGTAGTCCCCCAAGGGTCCTCCATCAGCCCCACACTCTTCAACATTTACATGATCCCCCTCGTCAACATTCTCCAACCACATGGAATCACCATCCTCTCCTGCGCAGACGACACCCAACTCATCCTCTCCCTCACCCGCGACCCCACCACCGCCAAAACCAACCTACACGCCGCTCTCCTCAACACCGCCAACTGGATGACAACAAACCACCTCAAGCTTAACTCCGACAAAACCGAAATCATCATCTTTGGCCCCAACAAAACCACATAAGACGACTCCTGGTGGCCCACCTCCCTAGGCCCACACCCACCCCGCAAACCACGCACGCAACCTCAGCATCATCCTAGACCCCTCCCTCTCCATGACACAGCAAATCAATGCAGTCACCTCCTCCTGCTTCTACACACTCCGCACACTGAAAAAATCCTTCAAATGGATTCCCTCAGAGACCAGGAAGACAGTCACCCATGCACTCCTCAGCAGCAGACTAGACTACGGTAACGCCCTCTATGCCGGCACCACACTTAAACTCAGACACAAACTCCAGAGAATCCAAAACACGGCCGCACGCCTCGTCCTGGACCTCCCCGCCACAAACATATTCCTCCACACCTCAAAACCCTTCACTGGCTCCCCATAGACAAGCGAATCACTTTCAAGATCCTCATCCACGCACACAAATCCCTCCACAACACCGGCCCGACCTACCTTAACGAAAGAGTGAACTTCCACACCCCCACCCGCAACCTCCGATCAGCCGACCTCACACTAGCTGCAGTCCCCCGCATCCAACTAACCACCACAGGAGGCAGGGCATTCTCATACCTCGCCCCCAAAACCTGGAACTTCCTACCCACAAACCTCTGCAAAATAAAAGACCTCCTGCTCTTTAGAAAAACCCTCAAGACCTGGTTAGTCGAACAGTAACCCACTCCCCCTAACCCCCCCTTTCAAGCGCCTTGAGACCCTCACAGGTGAGTAGCGCGCTCTATAAATTCTTTTGATTGATTGATTGATTGAGAGTGTTGGATTTTCAAGAAAGTAACAAGTTAAGTTATGATACTAGGAAAAAAGTGAAGGGACATTGGGGTAGAGGTAGGTGATTGGGTAACAGTGAAAAAGTTTGACGTAATAGAGAAAGGAGAGAGTAAGTTTTCTAAGCCACAGAAAGTAGTAAAAGTATTTAATACAGTGGTTAAGTTGGATGATGAGAGAGAATGGAGTTTGGGAAGTTTGTGCAAAGTTAAGTAGATAATGCATGTGGTTGTTGAATGAATTTTACCATTGGGCAAATTGTGAATAGTATATGTTTAGATTTATATGTGTCTGTGAATCATTACGATATGTAAGGGGGAAGATGTGTAGTGATAGGCTTGTAGGGAGAGAACAGAATGTGTGGAGGTGAGGATTCTAGATTGTGGAGAGAGGATGAAGGGAGCTGGAAGATGTAGAGTGAGGAGCAAGCTGGGGGTTATTACGTTATTACTGCTGTACAAGAATTTATAATTAGAATAAAGGATTTTTACTCTTTAAATGCCTGCGAATTACTACAGTTACCCTGCCACAGTCCCATACCACCACAGAGCCTCCCCCCTTAGGAAACACCAGCACAGCACCCACCAAGCGGGCCCATGCCACTGTCCCCAGGACACGTCGATCAGCAGTGTGTCCACCACTACAGGGACCCCCAGGCAACCCCACAAACCCAAGAAAATCAGGGACCTGGGGTCAGTGGCAGTGGTCACACGGTTCAGGGGACAGAGGCACAGGACAACAGGGAAGCTGGGAGGACTTCTGTGTGACAGGGGGAGGACAGGCCCAGGAAGCCCACTCTCCACGAGGCACATTCAGGGATCCTGGGAGCATACCACCATGCCCAGGAGACCTTGGGCCAGATACTGGCCAAGTCGCAGGAGACCCAGTGGCTGCAGGAGGGACAGTACCTGGGGATCAGGGAGGACCTAAAACACATCCACACCATACTGGTCACCATTGTAGGGGTGCTAGCTGACATGGCCAACACCATGAGGGAGGCAGTGGCACAACAACAGGCCCCTGACACTAGCCACACCGATGAACAGCCCTTCACCTCCGCCGGCGCTAGTGGACAGGAGGCCCCGCCACAGGAACAACAGGCCACCAGCACCCCACCCCCTGCAGAAGGAGAACCACCCCGCAAGTGGTCCCTGCGATCCAGGCAGAAGCCAGAGAACATTGCCAAGACCCCCGCCAGGAAATAAGACTCGCCTGATTGTCACCCTTGTGTCCCACTCTGTCACCCTGTCCACCTTGAATTGATATTGCTCCCCTTCCTATGCCACATTGGACAATGCACCTGTGATACCAAGAGACTGGACTCTAACTGGACATCCTTCCACCATCACCCCAGCCCATTGCACATCCCCCTCTACTTATTAGCACTTAAATAAACACCCTTGGAACAAATACAAATCTGGAGTGTGTCAATTGATTGAAATATGTATTGGTACAACATTCTGAAAACATTGCAATTCATATGTATAGTAATTTATACATTGGTATGACCTGTAGTGGGCAGCAGTAAACATACCAGGAGCCAGAGTAGGGCACAGAGATCTGAAAATAGAGATGCCAAAGGGTACAGTAAGTGGCCACAGACTAAGGGGAAATCAGGCTGCCATGTACAATGTCCAACAGAAAACTGAAAAGTAAAGTGAAGTTACAGTGCCTTATCTGTGTGTCACTGGAAATTCTGCTGTATGATATTACTTCTGTTGTCCACATCTTCTTCCTCTGCCTCCTCTTCATCACTGTCCACAGGCTCCACCGCTGCCACAAGACCATCTCCAGGCTCATCCTCCTGCAGAAAAGGCACCTGGCATCTCAAGGCCAGGTTGTGCAACATACAACGAAGATCTGGCACACCTTCTTGGGTGAGTAGTACAGGGATCCATCTGTCAGATGGAGGCACCAGAACCTGGCCTTCAGGAGGCTGAAGGTTCTCTCAATAATCCTCCTTGTTCACCCATGTGCCTCATTGTAATGTTCCTCTGCCCTTGTCCTGGGATTCCTCACGGGTCAGTAGCCATGAGAGGTTGGGGTAACAAGAGTCACCTGCAAACATCGAGGGACAACTGTTAGACACACACTAACCCTTAGGGACAACCCCATACCCAGACACCAACATATACTGGGTGGGGACCTTGGGCTCACCTATTAGCCACACCCGGTGCCTCTGGAGTTGAGCCATCACATATGGGATGCTGCTATTCCTCAAGATAAAGGCGTCATGTACAGAGACAGGATACTTGGCATTTACATGGGAGATGTACTGCCCAGCCAAATACACCATCTTCACATTCATAGAGTGATAGTTTTTCTATTCCTAAACACCTGTTCATTTCTCCGGGGGGGTGTGGGGGGGGGGCAAATGCTACATTTGTACCATCAATAGCACCAGTGATGTTGGGGATATTTCCCATGGCATAAAAGTCAGCTTTCACTGTGGCCAAATCCTCCACCTGGGGGAATACGATGTAGCTGCGCATGTGTTTCAGCAGGACAGACAACACTATGGTCAACACGTTTGAGAACATTGGCTGAGACATCCCTGATGCCATGGCCACTGTTGTTTGGAAGGAACCACTTGCCAGGAAAGGTAGCACTGACAGGACCTGCACTAGAGGGGAGATACCTGTGGGCTGGCGGATAGCTGACATCAGGTCTGGCTCCAATTGGGCACACAGTTCTTTTGTGACCCGATCAAGCCTGTAGGTTAGGATAATATATCTGTCTTCCATTGTCACAAGGTCCACCAGGGGTCTGTACACTGGAGGATGTCTCCATCTCATATTCATCCTCAGCGGTTGAAGCCTAGGGAGAAAAACGGTGAGCAGAGGGTCATATTCACACATCTGTTGCAATGATGATGCATCTCTTCATTTACAGAACCAGTATGTGAATCCGAGAGTCAGTTGATGTGCCAATGTCTGCTGTGACGCAGTTAGGTGCCATCGCCTGTGAGGAGGGAAAAGTGGAAATGAGGTAATTCTGCTGGCATTGTGTGCCGTTGCGGTAGGCGGTCGATGACCGCCGCACAACTTTGCATTGGTTATCATCGGGCCCTATGGGTTCCAGGAGCCAATGGTGATGTACGCCATCGGTGACGGTACGCACCGCCGCGGACGTGACCGCCATTTTCTATTTATTCACTCACTTGCTACCTGACCTTCAACAGGAGAGGACCTACACTGCAAGTGCTGCTGTGACCTGTGTCTGGAAGCGACAATGGCTCAGGTGTCTGGAGAAAGGGCCCCTGCCTTCACTGCGGAGGAGTTGGAGAGACTTGTGGATGGGGTCCTACCCCAGTACACTTTACTCTATGGTCCCCCAGACAAACAGGTGAGTACACTGTGAGCATGATGCGTGGGCCATGAATGTATGGAGTGCTGTGTGTGTAAGCCACATGTAGGGGGGTGCTGAGGTGTCCTGGGCAGAGTGCTGCATGTATGGTGGTCCATGTATGTGCGTTAGTGGATGGGAGGAATATGGTGGGCCATGAGTATGATGGCCCGGATGGTATCACTAATCCTTTTTCTGCTGTCTTTTTCCTGCAGGTCAGCGCCCATCAGAAAAAGGGTATTTGGCGTGCCATCACCAAGGAGGTGCGGACCCTGGGGGTCTTTGACAGGCGGAGCACCCACTGCCGCAAACGGTGGGAGGACCTGCGCCGCTGGGCAAAGAAGACGGTGGAGGCTCAGCTGGGTCTGGCCTCCCAACGAGGAAGGGGTGCCTGTCGTACCCTGACCCCCCTGATGTTCCGCATCCTGGCGGTGGCCTATCCGGAGTTGGATGGGCGCTTGAGGGCATCACAACAGCCACAAGGGGATGAGTACAAATTCAGATTCATGATTTGGCGCGCGTTAAGGTTTTACCTGGGTGGGGGATGTGGGCTGTGGGTGCCCCTAGGCCAGGGTGAACATGGCAGTGTAGGTCCCTTGTTGGGCAGGCTCTGAAGCACTCCAAACCCAATGGTGTTAGTGGGCATCTACTACTGGGCAGGGTCCTGTGGGTTTCAGGTGTGCAGCTGATGGTGTTATGCCATGTCCCCCATGGGCTGGTGACTAGCATTGTAACTGGTAGTGCATGGCCTAGGGCATAGGGCAGCTCCGTGTGTTTTGTGTACGCCAACGGTAGTGTTGTTGCTGGTATTGACCAAGTGTATCCTCTGTCTCTCCCTCCCCTTTTTGTTTTGTCACCCTGTCCTTGTGTGCATTAGCATCATCTGGCGGAGGAGCAGAGGCACCGGTGACAGAGGGAGCTGCAGCCCACATGGGCCTGGAGGCCTAATCCACTGAGGGTGAGGGCACTAGTGGAACGGAGGGCGAGGGGAGCACCACAACAGGGACACGAGGGGACACTACAGAAAGCGACTCCTCCTCCTCCGATGGAAGGTCCCTGGCGGTGGTGGACACCTCTGTGCCCACCCCAATAACAGGTACATCCGCCACCCCCCCTACCAGCACCGCCCTCCCAGCAGTTCCTCAGCGTGTTTCCTGTGCCCGCTCAGCCAGGAGGGTGGGCATCTCCTTCGCCACAGGCACCTCAGGCCCTGCCCCATTTAGCCCTGCTGCCCTCAGTATGGAGGCTATTGACCTCCTGAGATCCCTCACTGTTGGGCAGTCAACCATTCTCAATGCCATCCGGGTATACCGGGAGGGCATTCACTCTGGCGTGGCGGCCCAACAGAGAGCATTTCAGGCTCTGGCCTCCGCACTGGTGGCAGCCATTGTCCCTGTCTCTAGCCTTCCCCCTCCAACTTCCTCTACCCAGTCCCAATCCCCTCAACCCCAGCCTATCCCAAGCACACCTTCAGACCAGCATTCACCCAAATCACACACAAAAGTGGCTCAGGCAAACACAAGTACCACACTTCATCTCACAGGCACTCACACAAGCACCACCCCCATGCAAACACACCTACATCCACTGCCTCCACTGTGTCCCCTTCCTCCTCCTCACCCACCTCCCTCCCAGTGGCATCTCAACTCACACCTGCATGCACTACATCCTCATCCACTACCTCCATCACCAGCACTCCCATCACTGTACACCCCTCACTGGCAGTCACCACCCCCACATCCATGCACACGTCCACTGTGTCCTCTCCCACTGTGTCTGTGACCCCACCCAAAGTACACAAACCCAAGCACACACCCACCCAACAGCCATCCACCTCACAACAGCATCCAGCTCATGTACCTGCACCCAAACACAGCAGACCTCCTACAAGCACTCCCTCTTCCTCCAATCCCAAACCTTCACTCTCTTCCCACCCCAATGTCTCTAAGAAGCTTTTCCTATCCAACATTGAGCTGTTCCCTACCCCTCCCCCCCATCCTTCCCCTCGGGCCAGGGTGGCCAAAACCCAGCCCAGCCCCTCAGCCACCAAATCCACGTCCGCTGTTGTTCCTGCAGCTGTCAGAAGCTCAAAGGGGGCACCCGTGAGTCCAGCCAGTGTGCCACCAACCTCTGCCAAGGCAAAGAACATTCCGCCTCCTGGCAAGGTGAAGAAGGGGACAGCATCCAGTAAGGGGAAGGAGCCACAACCACCCAGCAAGGCCAGCTCAAGGCTCCAGCTGCCAGACCCAAGGTGACACCACCATCTGCCAAGGGCAGGAAGGGGCAGAAAACACTAGCCAAGGTACTTCAACTGTCCGAGCCTGCAGGTGAAGGCCTGGTGGCTACCAGCACAACCGCCAGCACCGCCACCTGCACCACGGCCAGCACAGCCACCTGCACCGCCGCAAGCACTGCCACCTCTACCGCCACCTGCACCGCTGCAAGCACCACTACTGTCAGCAGCAGCAGCCCCAGTGGGCAGCCGTCCGAGGTTGCAGGAGAAGGGCTGGAGCCTCCCCCCCACCACTGGCAGCACCGGCACCTTCACCGCGGCCAGCACCGCCACCTGCACCGCTGACAGTAGCACCACCGGCAGCAGCCCCAATGGGCAGCCGTCCGAGACTGCAGGAGAAGGGCTGGAGCCTCCCCCCATCACTGGCAGCACCCCCACCACCACCGGCACTACCACCACTGTGCAGCCATAGCCACCGGTGGATGAACTGTAGCCCTGCCTCCATGGACTATCATGCATCCTGACCACTGCAAATCTTGTGGCTCTGACACCCAGGTGAGGGACTGTGACCTGGCACCCCCCAATTGCTGCATCACTGGGCACAAAGCCCCCTCTGTAACCAGTGGAGACAGGCATCCACTCACCCTATCCTTGGCAGGATGAAGCACACTGGGCACAAAGCCCCCTCCAGAAGCAGTGGAGAGAGGCATCCACTCACCCTATCCTTGGCAGGATGAAGCACAGTGACACAAAGCCCCCTCCAGAAGCAGCGGAGAAAGGCATCCACTCACCCTATCCTTGGTAGGATGAAGCACACTGGGCACAAAGCCCCCTCAAGAAGCAGTGGAGAAAGGCATCCACTCACCCTATCCTTGGCAGGATGAAGCAGTGGAGAAAGGCATCTACTCACCCTATCCTTGGCAGGATGAAGCACACTGAACACAATCTCCCCTCAAGAACCAGTGGAAGAAGCCATCCACTTGAGAGACTGTGGCCTTGCACTCCCCAGGCCAGGCAGTGGGCAACACAGCCACTTGAGAGACTGTGGCTTTGCACTCCCCAAGACCAGGCAATGGGCAACCCACCCACTTGAGAGACTGTGGCTTTGCACTCTCCAGGACCAGGCAGTGGGCAACCCACCCACTTGAGAGACTGTGGCTTTGCACTCCCCAGGACCAAGCAGTGGGCAAACCACCCACTTGAGAAACTTGAGAGACTGTGGCTTTGCACTCCCCCGGACCAGGCAGTGGGCAACCCACCCACTTGAGAGACTGTGGCTTTGCATTCCCCAGGACATCGCTGTGGGCATGGAGCCCCCTCCAGGAGCAGTGGCATTGTACCATATTCGGGCTGAGGTGCCCCCCCTTTCCCCTCCCCCTGAGGTGCCTGTGTGTTTTCGACCTGGTTCCCCTGCAGTGTTCTCTCCGTATTGAGGCAGGAGTCAAGTGTGGGCTTGGCCAATGTGTTATGGTCCAGTGGGCCACGGACTATTTTTGTGTGGACATTGACCCTCATTTTGTGTTGATTGTATATATTGTACATACTGTTTATTTATTTATGAATGTATTTCTCTTAAATTCTCATATTACACTAATTTGACTCAATTCCTTTTGTCCTTGCGTTCTTCCAGAGGGTTACGGGGTGTATATGTAATGTTGTTGCATGTGTTTGTGTGTATGGTGTTGGGGTGAGGGTGGGGGTGGGGATGTTGCGTGTTGCGTGTGTGTGTCACTCTCTTTTTCATCCCCCCTCCCCTGTCTACTAGATGCTATACTCACCATGGGTTGTGGTCGTCGTCGCCGCCGTTGGTACTCCTGATATATGAGAAGATACACCAGCGTGGGCAGGACGTGCAGCTCGGGCTCCATGGCGTCCTGGTTCCTCTTTCCAAGTACTGTTTCAGCTGTGCTTTTGATGGCGTTGGTACTGCCGCGGAAAAGCTGGCGGATGGGCTGGTTGTAATGGGGTGGGCGGACATTGTCTTCCGCCTGTCTGTTGGCAGTTACCGCCGCAGTGTTTGTTGCTACCAGCGTGGCGGTCGGAGTGTTAAAGTGGCTGTACATGTTGGCCGTTTCTGCCGTGGTCGTGATTCCATTTTTTTTACTGCCGGCCTGTTGGCGGTAATACCGCCGCTTTAACACCGACCGCCAGGGTTGTAATGAGGGCCTATATTTTGTCAATATACCCGACGGTTCCCATGACACATAGCGAGGGTCAGGCCTATTCGCTCTAAAACCTCTGTGGAGTTTACAAAACGTGTATTGCACCTATTGGTGTCTACTGGCCACAATAACCACCCACCAGGATGTGAAAGTGATGTGTTAAATGTTACATTCTGGACCCACTCATCAAGCTGATCTTGAGATGCATTTATTTAGTTTTGCTATTTGTAAAATTTTGCAGGGGCAGGAATACTGGGCGCATTCAAATCCTTCATTTTTGCTAATCCTAAACTACTTGTCTGTTGCGAAGTTTCATTTAAGAATATCATTTGAACAGGTATCAGGCATGCTCTAAAAAAGCTTCTTTTCCCCTTATTTGCCAATTTTTAGTTCCCCACACACTTTTTAAGTCTATCGACTTCAACCAATATTCATAGACTTCTATAGCTAATTTAGTATCAGTCATTAAAATGTGTTGACTTTCCATTACTGGCAATTTAAATAATACGACTCAGCATTTTTAACATTGTGCCCAGAGAAATATGCCTTCTTTTCAACATACGTTTTAGAAATCCCCACTGGTGGAGTCGGACAGTGTTCCCTCTGCGTATAGTCTTTGGGGTACTTGCTCTGTGAATAAAATTATGTCCATAATAATTATAACAGAACATATCTCCATTATTTTCTTTGGATTGATAAACATCCTCACTTTCAAATACAGTAAAATATTGCAGATCAGTCATCATAGAATCAACTGTTTTCGTCAGAAATTACTCTGGGTGTTATAACATTGTTCATGGAAAGTTTAAATAGATGAGGAATTTGGATGACCTCCATCGGGCCATATGTATCAAATAATACTTTATCCAAACAGTCCAATCAGGAATTGGTATAGCGCAGTGGTTCCTAACCTTTTGACCTCTGTGGACCCCTGCTTTATCATTACTGGAGCCAGGGGATCCCCACAGAACCTTTATTGAAATATGGGTCCCCCCCCACTGATTCATTACTGAAATCTGGGGACCTAATCTGTTAATATTATTTAAATTTTCTAAGCAGTCACTGACCCCCAGAGGAGGCTTTGCGGACCACAGGTTGGGAACCACTGGTATAGCGGAAATGTTCACTAGGGACAAGTCTCTGCGGACTTTGTGGGAGGAAAAATATGGTTTTAGGACCTCATCCACCACTTTAACAGAATAGCTTCAGGAAGGTAATGACCATGTATCAGTAAAAAGAAAACTATGACAAGCCCAATCCAAGGGACTAATGCAAGTACAGTTAATAAGAGCCATTGATAGTTCTATGGAAGAATAAAATAGTTAATTTTGAGCCAAATTATCAGCTTACATGCTCTTGACAGTTCAGTTGTAGTGGAGGCAGATGAGTCAGTGAAAATATCATTGATGTCGGCAAAATATCCAGAAGGCGTTCGTGAAAAAACTGGAGCAGTGTTTGGAAGAGGCGAGCTGGCAGAAGTCTCTTGTGGTGGTACATAGTATACTATACCATCCGTTTGTGTAGAATTTGAGTAGAATCGTTCAATGGTGTTGACATTACTTGTCGCAGAAGAGCTTAATGGAACTAATGAAAGATCATTTTCCACCCTCCGAAAGCTCGGAGAGGTGTCAATGTTGCTTCTTAAAATCTGTAGAGGAACATCCTGATCTTTAGTAAGAGGGATTCGGGTACTACCCAGGAGTCCTCTAGGTCTGTTGTGCAGGATCGGCCATATGGTGTAGCTTGACATTGTCGACGGAGACAAAGCAATTCTCTTTAGAACCAGGCAGCGGTGGTAGAATGACAGTTCTGGTATTGTGTATTCCCAGGACTGGAACCGGTGCACAATAGGAAGGACTGAGCTCCTTTTTCACAGCAATCGTTTCACGCACTAGCTCCCCAACCTTTGGAATCCAGTGGGTAGATGTTATTGGTACATCCTTTATTCCCAAGGAGGCGGCACTGGCAGATGCATTCTCGTCACGGAACTGTTGTAAATCCTGCAAGACAGTGACACATTCACTTATGTCAAAAGGTGTATCTGCTGCCTCTGTGCAAGGACCATCAAGATCTGGAACATACATTTGTGTTCCAAACAGGCATTCATATGAGTTACGCCCCGAGGGACCTTCTGGGCAGATTTTTTAGTGCTCTCTGGACTCCATACAGGTGAGTAAGCCAGCTATGACCCGTTCCTAATACTATGGCTGTTAAGGATTGCTTTAAATCCCCGTTTCTTCACTCCATTACACTATTTCCCTCAGGATGAAATGGAGACGAATAATGCAATTGGGCCCCTAACGAAGCCATGATGATCCTGAAAGCCTTTGAGGCAATTGCAGGGCCCTGGTCCGAGTGGAAAGCCACAACAGCATACGTGCCGATAAAGACTTGGAAATCTTTAATAACAGTTCGAGTGTCAGCTGTGGCCAAACCCAAACAAATCTGGAGCATGAGTCAATAGTGACTAAAATGTATTTGTATGCACTGTCAGGCGTCAAGGGACCACAGTGGTCAAAGTACTCACATTGTAATGGTTTGTTGGAAATTAGGAAGGGTGTCTGTGGTGGGCATTTGGCAGTGGACCCTTTTATTTGTTGACAGATGTCACAACAAAGGACATATTGCTTGGTCTCTTTGTACAGACCTGGCCACCAATAACGTGCTTGTAACAATGATATTGTAGCCGCCACACCAGCATGGGCAGAAGCAACTCCCTCATGCGCTGCTTTGATTAATTCTGGTCTTTGATCTTTGTTGGGAATCCCACGATTACCCACCCTTGGTATTACTGCTAGGGCTTTATTGAGGCATGATATGCTGTAGTAAAACTGGGCAGGATATGCCTTTGGCAAGGGTGTGCCGTCAGCCGAAGCTTTCACAGCAGCTAGTGATTCATCATCCAATTTTGTTCTAGAATGAGTTACTGCAGCAACAGAAGCCATAGCTACTGCTGATTTGGTTGCTTCTTCAGCCAAGGTATTGCCAGCAATGTGTATTCCAACACGTTGATGTCCTAGTGTATGTACAACATGGACGTTAGGTAGCGTTTCTTTCAGATCCACTACTTTCCCCCACAGAAGTCTGTGTTTAATAGTGTTTACTTTTGAATCTCTGAACCCATTCTGGCACCAGTAATGCAGATATTTATTGAAGGACTGGACACAATAGTATGACTCACAGAAAATCAGCATCAGCCTCTCAGGATCCGTGTGTTCCAGTGCCATCACCAGAGCCTTGAGCTCAGCAAGCTGTGCAGTACAGTCCCCTAAGGTCTGCTTATAAGTATGCTGTGGATGGAACTCACCATCTGTCATGTGGCCACTGACGACTGCACAAGTGGCGCAGAATTGATGTTTTGTGCCTATAGCTGGTTGGGCTGAACCAACAGTGTACATAATTGTTTGATATTGTTCGATAGGCAATGTGTTTGCTGGAACTGGATATTCAAGTATGTGTTGCAAAAATTCTTGAGTTTGTAATTTTGAGTCAAAAATATAGTCAACATCAGTGGCTGTCACAGACGTTGCCCATTGCATCCAACATGGATGTAGTGCTTTAGCGTTGGGAACGCTAACTTTAGTAACAGCTTCAAGGGCCGAGATCGGAGATATGGCAATGTGGGCCAGAGGTCTCTCTTTGACGACAGCCATCTGAACAGCAGTGAGAATTTTTTCAGTGGGAGCAAAGCGTTGTTCTGCTGTAGAGTATAAATGTGATTTGTATGCATTCGGGATGTTCTCACCCTCATTGAACGTTACATAGGTTAAACCAACGGCACCAGCAATTACTTTGAAGACCAAGGCCCTCATTACAACTATGGCGGTCGGTGATAAAGCGACGGTAATACCCCCAACAGGCCGGCGGTAAAAAAAATGGAATTATGACCATGGCGACCACCGACCACCATGGCGGTAGCAACAAGCACCGCAGCAGTAACCGCCAACAGCCAGGCAAAAGACAATGTACCGCCCACAGTATTACAACAGGCCAATCCGCCAGCTTTTCCGGGGCGGTACCAATGCCATCAAAAGCACGGCGGAAGCAGTACATTGAAGGGAAACGACTCACCTCTCGACACTCAAGGAAGAACCACAACGCCATGGAGCCCGAGCTGCACATTTTTCCAATGCTGGTGTACCTCCTCATACACCAGGAACATGAACGCCAGCTAAGACGACAACGGTGACTACTGCACCTAGCACGCAAGGGAGGGGGGGAAGAAAAAGAGAGTGACACACACACGCAACACCCCCACCCCCACCCTCACCCCCAACACCATACACACAAACAGATGCAACAACATTATATATGCACCCCGTAACCCTCAGGAATAACGCAAGGACAAAAGGAACAGATTAAAATGAGTGTAATAGTACATTTTAAGATAAATACGTCCTTAAATCAATAAACAGTATGTACAATATATACAAAAGGAGGGACAATGCCCACTCCAAAATGTCTGTGGCCCACGGGGCCATAGCACATAGGCCAAGGCCACACTTGACTCCTGCCTCAATACGGAGAGAACACTGCTGGAGCATCAGGTCGAAAACACACAGGCACCTCAGGAGGACGGGGAATGGGGGGCACCTCAGCCGAAAGATGGTACAATGCCACTGCTCCTGGAGGGGGCTACATGCCCACTTCCTGGTCTTGGGGAGTGCAAAGCCACAGACTCTCTAGTGGGTGGGTTGCCCATTGCTTGGTCCTGGGGAGTTGTGAGAAAGTAGCCTCTTTCTAGCCTTGTTACCCCCACTTTTAGCCTGTTTGTGAGTGTATGTCAGGGTGTTTTCACTGTCTCACTGGGATCCTGCTAGCCAGGGCCCAGTGCTCATAGTGAAAACCCTATGTTTTCAGTATGTTTGTTATGTGTCACTGGGACCCTGCTAGTCAGGACCCCAGTGCTCATAAGTTTGTGGCCTATATGTATGTGTTCCCTGTGTGGTGCCTAACTGTCTCACTGAGGCTCTGCTAATCAGAACCTCAGTGGTTATGCTCTCTCATTTCTTTCAAATTGTCACTAACAGGCTAGTGACCAATTTTACCAATTTCCATTGGCTTACTGGAACACCCTTATAATTCCCTAGTATATGGTACTGAGGTACCCAGGGTATTGGGGTTCCAGGAGATCCCTATGGGCTGCAGCATTTCTTTTGCCACCCATAGGGAGCTCTGACAATTCTTACACAGGCCTGCCACTGCAGCCTGAGTGAAATAACGTCCACGTTATTTCACAGCCATTTTACACTGCACTTAAGTAACTTATAAGTCACCTATACAGTATGTCTAACCTTTACCTGGTAAAGGTTAGGTGCAAAGTTACTTAGTATGAGGGCACCCTGGCACTAGCCAAGGTGCCCCCACATTGTTCAGGGCCAATTCCTCAGACTTTGTGAGTGCGGGGACACCATTACACGCGTGCACTACATATAGGTCACTACCTATATGTGGCTTCACAATGGTAACTCCGAATATGGCCATGTAACATGTCTATGATCATGGAATTGCCCCCTCTATGCCATCCTGGCATAGTTGGCACAATCCCATGATCCCAGTGGTCTTTAGCACAGACCCTGGTACTGCCAAACTGCCTTTTCAGGGGTTTCACTGCAGCTGCTACTGCTGCCAACCCCTCAGACAGGTTTCTGCCCTCCTGGGGTCCAGCCAGGCTTGTCCCAGGATGGCAGAACAAAGGACTTCCTCTGAGAGAGGGTGTTACACCCTCCTCCTTTGGAAAATGGTGTGAAGGCAGGGGAGGAGTAGCCTCCCCCAGCCTCTGGAAATGCTTTCATGGGCACATTTGGTGCCCATTTCTGTATAAGCCAGTCTACACCGGTTCAGGGACCCCTTAGCCCTGCTCTGGCGTGAAACTGGACAAAGGAAAGGGGAGTGACCACTCCCCTGACCTGTACCTCCCCTGGGAGGTTCCCAGATTCCTCCAGTGTGCTCCAGACCTCTGCCATCTTGGAAACAGAGGTGCTGCTGGCACACTGGACTGCGATGAGTGGCTAGTGCCATCAGGTGACGTCAGAGACTCCTTCTGATAGGCTCCTTCAGGTGTTGCTAGCCTATCCTCTCTCCTACGTAGCCAAACCCTCTTTTCTGGCTATTTAGGGTCTCCGTCTCTTGGGATTCCTTAGATAACGAATGAAAGAGCTCATCCGAGTTCCTCTGCATCTCTCTCTTCACCTTCTGCCAAGGAATCGACTGCTGACCGCGCTGGAAGCCTGCAAAACTGAAACATAGTAGCAAAGACGACTACTGCAACTCTGTAACGCTGATCCTGCCGCCTTCTCGACTGTTTTCCTGGTGGTGCATGCTGTGGGGGTAGTCTGCCTCCTCTCTGCACTAGAAGCTCCGAAGAAATCTCCCGTGGGTCGACGGAATCGTCCCCCTGCAACCGCAGGCACCAAAGAACTGCATCACCGGTACCTTGGGTCTCCTCTCAGCATGACGAGCGAGGTCCCTTGAATCCAGCAACTCTGTCCAAGTGACTCCCACAGTCCAGTGAATCTTCAGTCCAAGTATGGTGGAGCTAAGTCCTTGCCTCCCCACACCAGACTGCATTGCTGGGAAACGCGACTTTTGCAGCTACTCCGGCCTCCGTGCACTTCCGGCGGTAATCCTTTGTGCACAGTCCAGCCTGGGTCCACGGCACTCTAACCTGCATTGCACGACCTCCTAAGTTGTTCTCCGGCGACGTGGGACTCCTTTGTGCGACTTCGGGTGAGCACCATTTCACGCATCCTCGTAGTGCCTGTTTCTGGCACTTCTGCGGGTGCTGCCTGCTGCTGAGAGGGCTGCTTGTCATGCTCGACGCCCCCGCATGTCCTCTGACGCAATTGGCGACATCCTGGTCCCTCCTGGGCCACAGCAGCATCCAAAAACACTAACAGCACGATTTGCAGCTAGCAAGGCTTGTTGGTGGTCTTTCGGCGGGAAAACACTTTTGCACGACTGTCCATGGCGTGCGGGATCCGTCCTCCAAAGGGGAAGTCTCTAGCCCTTGTCGTTCCTGCAGAAACCTAAGCTTCTACTGTCCAGTAGCAGCTTCTTTGCACCCACAGCTGGCATTTCCTGGGCATCTGCCCATCTCCGACTTGCTTGTGACTTTTGGTCTTGGTCCCCTTGTTCCACAGGTACCCTCGACTGGAAATCCATCGTTGTTGCATTGCTGGTTTGTGTCTTTCCTGCAGAATTCCCCTATCACGACTTCTATGTCCTTTGGGGAACTTTAGTGCACTTTGCACTCACTTTTCAGGGTCTTGGGGTGGGCTATTGTTCTAACCCTTCCTATTTTCTAATAGTCCCAGCGACCCTCTACAAGGTCACATAGGTTTGGGGTCCATTCGTGGTTCGCATTCCACTTTTGGAGTATATGGTTTGTGTTGCCCCTATCCCTATGTGTCTCCATTGCATCCTATTGTAACTATACATTGTTTGCACTGTTTTCTAATACTATTACAGCATATTTTGGTATTGTGTACATATATCTTGTGTATATTTGCTATCCTCATACTGAGGGTACACTCTGAGATACTCTGGCATATTGTCATAAAAATAAAGTACCTTTATTTTTACTATATCTGTGTATTGTGTTTTCTTATGATATTGTGCATATGACACTAAGTGGTACTGTAGGAGCTTCACTCGTCTCCTAGTTCAGCCTAAGCTGCTCTGCTAAGCTACCATTACCTATCAGCCTATGCTGCTAGACACCCTATACACTAATAAGGGATAACTGGGCCTGGTGCAAGGTGTAAGTGCCCCTTGGTACTCACTACAAGCCAGTCCAGCCTCCTACATTGGTTGTGCAGCGGTGGGATAAGTGCTTTGAGACTACTTACCACTCTTGTCATTGTACTTTTCATAAGAGAAAAATATACAAAACAAGTTCAGTGTATGTACACCTTACTAAAAAGTTTTGCATTTCTTTTCTCACTTCTTTTCTAAAAGTGCTGAAAAGTACTTCTAAACTTTCAAAAAGTTCTTAAAAAGTTTTAAAAGTTTTTTTCTGTGTTTCTAAAAATTCTGATTTTTTTTTTCTCTTTTTCTATCACTTTAACTCTTTCTAAAAAATGTCTGGCACAGGCCAAAATGTTGATCTGTCCAAACTTGCATATGACCACCTTAGCTGGAAAGGAGCAAGGAGTCTCTGTATAGAAAGAGGTTTGAGTGTAGGGAAGAATCCTTCCTTGGAATTATTGCTTAACATGCTTAGAGAACAAGATAAGGCCAAAAGGGCCCCATCTGTTGAAAAAGTAGCAAATGGTTCCCAATCTGATCCAGGGACTCCTCTAGGAAAAGATTCAGGAAAGAAACTTCAGAGCCTGCCCATTACTAGACAGTCTAGCATAGTTGGTACTGATGTAGAGTCACACCATACAGATAGTGTTGTCTCACATCATAGCAAGAGCATTCATTCTCACCACAGTAGAAGTGATGTTTCTGTTAACCAAGCTGTTAGGGTGCCTTCTGTAAGGGACAGGTCTCCTTCTGTCCATTCTCACCATACTTCTGTTTCAAGGCATGTCCCTCCCACCCACCCTGATGACAGATTGTTAGAAAGGGAGCTCAATAGATTGAGAGTGGAACAAACCAGACTGAAGCTCAAGAAGCAACAGCTGGATTTGGATAGACAGACCTTAGAAGTAGAGAAGGAGAGACAGAAGTTGGGTTTAGAAACCCATGGTGGCAGTAGCAGTATTCCTCATAGTCATCCTGTAAAAGAGCATGATTCCAGGAATCTGCATAAGATAGTTCCCCCTTATAAGGAGGGGGATGTCATTAACAAGTGGTTTGCTGCACTTGAGAGGGCCTGTGTTGTACAGGATGTCCCTCAAAGGCAGTGGGCTGCTATCCTATGGCTATCATTTAGTGGAAAAGGTAGGGATAGGCTCCTTACTGTGAAGGAAAGTAATGCCAATAATTTTACAGTGCTTAAGAATGTACTCCTGGATGGTTATGGCTTAACCACTGAACAATACAGGATAAAGTTCAGAGAGACCAAAAAGGAGTCTTCACAAGACTGGGTTGATTTCATTGACCATTCAGTGAAGGCCTTGGAGGGGTGGTTACATGGCAGTAAAGTTACTGATTATGACAGCCTGTATAACTTGATCCTGAGAGAGCATATTCTTAACAATTGTGTGTCTGATTTGTTGCACCAGTACTTGGTGGGCTCTGATCTGACCTCTCCCCAAGAATTGGGAAAGAAGGCAGACAAATGGGTCAGAACAAGGGTGAACAGAAAAGTTCATACAGGGGGTGACAAAGAGAACAATAAGAAGAAAGATGGTGAAAAATCTCAAGATAAGCATGGGGACAAGGGTAAAACCAAAGATCCCACTTCAAATCTTAAACACTCTTCAGGGGGTGGGGATAAAACAAATTTGTCCTCTTCTTCTCAACCTACACAATGTAAAAAGCCTTGGTGCTTTGTGTGTAAAAACAGAGGCCATAGGCCAGGGGATAAGTCCTGTCCAGGTAAACCCCCTGAGCCTACCACCACTAATACATCAAGCTCTAGTGCCCCTAGCAGTAGTGGTACTAGTGGTGGGACTGCTGGCAACAGTCAAGTTAAGGGTGTGGTTGGGTTCACTTATGGGTCCATAGTAGAAACTGGGGTAGTCAGTCCCAAGACAGTTTCTGTCACACCTAGTGGCATTGGCCTTGCCACACTGGCTGCTTGTCCCCTTACAATGGATAAGTACAGGCAGACAGTTTCAATAAATGGTGTTGAGGCCTTGGCCTACAGGGACACAGGTGCCAGTATCACTTTGGTGACTGAAAACCTAGTGCACCCTGATCAACACATCATTGGACAACAGTATAAAATTATTGATGTCCATAACTCCACTAAGTTTCTTCCCTTAGCTATAATTCAGTTTAGTTGGGGTGCAGTTACTGGCCCTAAGCAGGTGGTGGTATCACCTAGCTTACCTGTAGACTGTCTCTTAGGTAATGACCTAGAGGCCTCAGGTTGGGCTGATGTAGAGTTTTATGCCCATGCAGCCATGCTGGGCATCCCAGAGGAATTGTTCCCTCTCATTTCTACTGAAATGAAAAAACAAAGGAGAGAAGGCCTGAAAACTCAGGATCCCTCTCCATCAACAGGTAAAAAGGGTATCACAGTATCCCCTAACCACCCTACCATTCAGGATACCATTCCTGTGGTGGGAGAAACCTCTCCTAGGGTGGCACCTGTTCCAAGGGAATCATCAGCTGGCAAAGCTGGACTCCCTGAGGTAGAAGTTCCTCTCTGTGGGATAACTAACATTGGTGAGAAAAAGAGCACCATTTTAGTTAACATGGAGCATCCCTCCAACCCTCCCAGAGAAACTTTAGTGCAGAAAATCTGTACTGCCTCACAACACTTAGGACAGCATCCCTGCCCTAGTGTGGAGCTCATAGGACAACATCCCTGCCCTGCTCCAACTCAAGAGAAACAGCATCCCTGTTCTCTCTTCCAGCCATATGGACAAAGTTTTTGCCCAGCCATGGCTTTTCTGAGACAGCATCCCTGTCTGGCATTTCCATCACTACAAATAGGTTCAGTGGACAATTCCCACTGCTCTAAACTAAAACTTACTGATAGAAACTCTGAAAATACATCTTCACATTGTTGCTTAGCTAAAAAACTTCAAACAGGGTGGTTTACATCCCCACAGGGAAGTAACCATATAGTGGATGATAAAGGGAGTAACCAGTCTATTGCAGAGCTACTCTCTACTTATCACCACTTAGACAATAAAGTCTCAACTGGCCAAGGTTAGCCTTATTGTCCTTCGTTTGGGGGGAGGTTGTGTGAGAAAGTAGCCTCTTTCTAGCCTTGTTACCCCCACTTTTAGCCTGTTTGTGAGTGTATGTCAGGGTGTTTTCACTGTCTCACTGGGATCCTGCTAGCCAGGGCCCAGTGCTCATAGTGAAAACCCTATGTTTTCAGTATGTTTGTTATGTGTCACTGGGACCCTGCTAGTCAGGACCCCAGTGCTCATAAGTTTGTGGCCTATATGTATGTGTTCCCTGTGTGGTGCCTAACTGTCTCACTGAGGCTCTGCTAATCAGAACCTCAGTGGTTATGCTCTCTCATTTCTTTCAAATTGTCACTAACAGGCTAGTGACCAATTTTACCAATTTACATTGGCTTACTGGAACACACTTATAATTCCCTAGTATATGGTACTGAGGTACCCAGGGTATTGAGGTTCCAGGAGATCCCTATGGGCTGCAGCATTTCTTTTGCCACCCATAGGGAGCTCTGACAATTCTTACACAGGCCTGCCACTGCAGCCTGAGTGAAATAACGTCCACGTTATTTCACAGCCATTTTACACTGCACTTAAGTAACTTATAAGTCACCTATATGTCTAACCTTTACCTGGTAAAGGTTAGGTGCAAAGTTACTTAGTGTGAGGGCACCCTGGCACTAGCCAAGGTGCCCCCACATTGTTCAGGGCCAATTCCCCGGACTTTGTGAGTGTGGGGACACCATTACATGCGTGCACTACATATAGGTCACTACCTATATGTAGCTTCACAATGGTAACTCCGAATATGGCCATGTAACATGTCTATGATCATGGAATTGCCCCCTCTATGCCATCCTGGCATAGTTGGCACAATCCCATGATCCCAGTGGTCTGTAGCACAGACCCTGGTACTGCCAAACTGCCTTTTCAGGGGTTTCACTGCAGCTGCTGCTGCTGCCAACCCCTCAGACAGGTTTCTGCCCTCCTGGGGTCCAGCCAGGCTTGTCCCAGGATGGCAGAACAAAGGACTTCCTCTGAGAGAGGGTGTTACACCCTCTCCCTTTGGAAAATGGTGTGAAGGCAGGGGAGGAGTAGCCTCCCCCAGCCTCTGGAAATGCTTTCATGGGCACATTTGGTGCCCATTTCTGCATAAGCCAGTCTACACCGGTTCAGGGACCCCTTAGCCCTGCTGTGGCGCGAAACTGGACAAAGGAAAGGGGAGTGACCACTCCCCTGACCTGTACCTCCCCTGGGAGGTGCCCAGAGCTCCTCCACTGTGCTCCAGACCTCTGCCATCTTGGAAACAGAGGTGCTGCTGGCACACTGGACTGCTCTGAGTGGCCAGTGCCATCAGGTGACGTCAGAGACTCCTTCTGATAGGCTCCTTCAGGTGTTGCTAGCCTATCCTCTCTCCTAGGTAGCCAAACCCTCTTTTCTGGCTATTTAGGGTCTCTATCTCTTGGGATTCCTTAGATAACGAATGCAAGAGCTCATCCGAGTTCCTCTGCATCTCTCTCTTCACCTTCTGCCAAGGAATCGACTGCTGACCGCGCTGGAAGCCTGCAAAACTGCAACATAGTAGCAAAGACGACTACTGCAACTCTGTAACGCTGATCCTGCCGCCTTCTCGACTGTTTTCCTGGTGGTGCATGCTGTGGGGGTAGTCTGCCTCCTCTCTGCACTAGAAGCTCCAAAGAAATCTCCTGTGGGTCGACGGAATCGTCCCCCTGCAACCGCAGGCACCAAAGAACTGCATCACCGGTACCTTCGGTCTCCTCTCAGCACGACGAGCGAGGTCCCTTGAATCCAGCAACTCTGTCCAAGTGACTCCCATAGTCCAGTGACTCTTCAGTCCAAGTTTGGTGGAGGTAAGTCCTTGCCTCCCCATGCCAGACTGCATTGCTGGGAACCGCGACTTTTGTAGCTACTCCGGCCTCCGTGCACTTCCGGCGGAATTCCTTTGTGCACAGTCCAGCCTGGGTCCACGGCACTCTAACCTGCATTGCACGACCTCCTAAGTTGTTCTCCGGTGACGTGGGACTCCTTTGTGCGTCTTCGGGTGAGCACCGTTTCACGCATCCTCATAGTGCCTCTTTCTGGCACTTCTGCGGGTGTTGCCTGCTGCTGAGAGGGCTCCTTGTCTTGCTCGACGCCTCCTCTGTCCCCTGACGCAATTGGCGACATCCTGGTCCCTCCTGGGCCACAGCAGCGTCCAAAAACACTAACCGCACGATTTGCAGCTAGCAAGGCTTTTTGGCGGTCTTTCGGCGGGAAAACACTTCTGCACGACTCTCCACGGCGTGAGGGATCCGTCCTCCAAAGGGGAAGTCTCTAGCCCTTGTTGTTCCTGCAGAAACCTAAGCTTCTACTGTCCAGTAGCAGCTTCTTTGCACCCACAGCTGGCATTTCCTGGGCATCTGCCCATCTCCGACTTGCTTGTGACTTTTAGACTTGGTCCCCTTGTTCCACAGGTACCCTCGACTGGAAATCCATCGTTTTTGCATTGCTGGTTTGTGTCTTTCCTGCAGAATTCCCCTATCACGACTTCTATGTCCTTTGGGGAACTTTAGTGCACTTTGCACTCACTTTTCAGGGTCTTGGGGTGAGCTATTTGTCTAACCTTTCCTATTTTCTAATAGTCCCAGCGACCCTCTACAAGGTCACATAGGTTTGGGGTCCATTCGTGGTTCGCATTCCACTTTTGGAGTATATGGTTTGTGTTGCCCCTATCCCTATGTGTCTCCATTGCATCCTATTGTAACTATACATTGTTTGCACTGTTTTCTAATACTATTAATGCATATTTTGGTATTGTGTACATATATCTTGTGTATATTTGCTATCCTCATACTGAGGGTACACTCTGAGATACTCTGGCATATTGTCATAAAAATAAAGTACCTTTATTTTTAGTATATCTGTGTATTGTGTTTTCTTATGATATTGTGCATATGACACTAAGTGGTACTGTAGGAGCTTCACTCGTCTCCTAGTTCAGCCTAAGCTGCTCTGCTAAGCTACCATTATCTATCAGCCTATGCTGCTGGACACCCTATACACTAATAAGGGATAACTGGGCCTGGTGCAAGGTGTAAGTGCCCCTTGGTACTCACTACAAGCCAGTCCAGCCTCCTACAGGAGTGCAAAGCCACAGTCTCTCTAGTAGGTGGGTTGCCCACTGCTTGGTCCTGGGGAGTGCAAAGCCACAGTCTCTGGAGTGGATGGCTTCTCCACTGGTTCTGGAGGGGCCTTTGTGCCCAGTGTGCTTCATCCTGCCAAGGAGGGGGTGAGTGGATGCCTTCTTCCACTGGTTCTGGAGGGGAGCACAGAGGTGTCCGCCACAGCCAGGGAGCTTCCATCGGAGGAGGAGTCGCTGTCGGTACTGTCCCCTACTGTCTCCGTCGTGGTGCTCCCCTCGCCCTCCGTCCCACTGGTGCCCTCACCATCGATAGATCCGGCATCCAGACCCATGTGCGATGCAGCTCCCTCCGTCGCCCAGTGCCTCTGCTCCTCCGCCAGATGATGCTGATGCACACAAGGACAGGGCTTACAAAAGAAAAAGGGGGGGAAGAGACAGGGGATACACTTGGTTAATACCAGCAACACACTACAGTTGGCATACACAACTCACAGGGAACAGCCCTATGCACTAGGCCATGCACTACCAGTTACAATGCTAGTCACCAACCCATGGGGTACAATGCCTAACGCCATTAGGTGCATACCTGAAACCCACAGGACCCTGCCCAGTAGTAGATGCCCCCTAACATTATTGGGGTTGGAGTGCATCTGAGCTTGCCCATCATGGAACCTACCCTGCCATGTTCGCCCTGGCCTAGGGGGACCCACAGCACATATCCCCCACCCAGGTAACACCTTAACACGCGCAAAGTCATGAATCTTAATCCGTACTTACCCCCTTGTGGCAGCTGTGATGCCTTCAAGCGCCCATCCAGCTCCGGATGGGCCACCGCCAGGATGCGGAACATCAGGGGAGTCAGGGTACGACAAGCACCCCTTCCTTGCTGGGAGGCCAGCCCCAGCTGGGCCTCCGCCATCTTCCTTGCCCAGCAGCGCAGGTCCTCCCACCATTTGCGGCAGTGGGTGCTCTGTCTGTCAAAGACCCCCAGGGTCCGCACCTCCTTGGCGATGGCACGCTAAATACCCTTTTTCTGATGGGTGCTGACCTGCAGAAAAAAATACAGCAGAAAAGTTATTATTTATACCGTCCGGACTGTCATACTCATGGCCCAACATATCCCCCCCACCCAGTTACGCACATACATTGACCACCGTACATGCAGCACTCTGCCCGGGACCCCTCAGCCCCCCCACACGAGGCTTACACACACAGCACTCCATACATTCATGCCCCACGCATCATGCTCACAGTGTACTCATCTGTTGGTCTGGAGGACCATAAAGTAAATGGTACTGGGGTAGGGCCCAATCCACCAGTCTCTCCAACTCCTCCAAAGTGAAGGCAGGTGCCCTTTCACCAGACACTTGAGCCATGGTCGCTTCCAGACACAGGTCACAGCAGCACTTGCAGTGTAGGTCCTCTCCTGTTGAAGGTCAGGTAGCAAGAGAGTGAACAGATAGAAAATGGCGGTCACGTCTGCGGCGGTGCGTCCCGTAACCGCCGGCGTACATCACCATTGGCTCCTGGAACCAGTAGGCCCCAATGATAACCAATGCGGTGTTGCACGGCGGTCGTCGACCGCCGCTGCAACGGCGCACAACGCCAGCGGAATTACCTCATTTCCACTTATCCTTCCTCACAGGTCAGACGGCCGCCATTTCGGGGGGGCACAGGCCATGGAACCTAACTGCGTCACAGCAGACATTGGCACATCAACTGACTTACAAGTTCACATACTGTTTCTGTAAAACAAACATAGCATATTAATCTGAGTATATGTTTGAATATGACCTTCTGCTCACTGTTTTTCACCCTAGAGTTCAACCGCTGAGGATGAATAGGAGATGGAGACATACCCCCGTGTACAGACCCCTGGTGGACCTGGCGACAATGGAGGACAGGCACATTATCCTAACCTGCAGACTTGATAGTGCCACAATCACAGAGCTGTGTGGCCAATTGGAGTCAGACCTGATTTCAGCTATCCAACACCCCACAGCTATCCCCCCTCTAGTGCAGGTCCTGTCAGTGCTCCATTTCTTGGCAAGTGGTTCCTTCCAAGTGACAGTGGCCATGGCATCAGGGACGTCACAGCCTATGTTCTCAAATGTGGTGACCAGAGTGTTGTCTTCCCTGATAAAACACATGCGCAGCTACATCATATTTCCCCAGGTGGATGATTTGGCCACAGTGAAGTCTGACTTCTATGCAATGGGACATATTCCCAACATCATTGGTGCTATTGATGGTACCCATATTGCCTTTGTCCCACCCCAGGGAGATATACAGGTGTTCAGAAATCAAAAGAGCTTTCACTCTCTGAATGTGCAGATGGTGTGTTTGGTGGACCAGTATATCTCCCATGTCAATGCAAAGTATCATGGCTCTGTGCATGATGCCTTTATCTTGAGGAATAGCAGCATCCCATATGGGATGTCTCAACTCCAGAGGCACAGGGTGTGGCTAATAGGTGAGCCCATGGTCCCCACCCAGTTGATGTAGGTATATGGGTGTGGGGTTGTCCCTAAGGGTGAGTGTCTGGCTAACAGGTATTCCTCCATATTTTCAGGTGACTTTGGTTACCCCAACCTCTCATGGCTACTGACTCCAGTGAGGAATCCCAGGACAAGGGCAGAGGATCATTGAGCAAACCTTTGTGCCTCCATCTGATAGGTGGATCCCTGTAATACTCACCCAAGTAGATGTGCCCGATCATCGTTGCATGTTGCATGTTGCACAACCTTGCCTTGAGACGCCAGGTGCCTTTTCTGCAGGAGGATGAGCCTAGAGATGGTCGTGTGACAGCGGTGGAGCCTGTAGACAGTGACGAAGAGGAGGCAGAGGAAGAGGATGTGGACAACAGAACTACTATAATTCATCAGTACTTCCAGTGACACACAGGCAAGACACTGTAACTTCACCTTCCATTGCAGTTTTGTGTTGGACATTGAACATGGCAGCCTGATTTCCCTATTTCTATGGCCACTTACTGTACCCTTTGGTATCTCTATTTTCAGATATCTGTGCCCCACTCTGGCTCCTGGTGTGTTTACTGCTGCCCACTACAGGTCATACCTATGTAAATATAAATGTACATTTGAATTGCAATGTTTACAGCTTGTTAAACTAATACATATTTCAATTAATTAACAGACTCCATACGTGTATTAGTTCCAAGGGTGTTTATTTCTGTGATAATACGTGTAGGGGGTATTGCAATGGGCTGGGTTGATGGTGGAGAAATGTCCAGGATAGAGTCCAGTCTATTGGTATCACAGATGCATTGTCCAAGGGGGCATAGTAAGTAGAGCAATGGCAGTTTAAGGTGGACAGCGTGACAGAGTGGGACACAAGGGTTACATTCAGGGGAGTCTTATTTCCTGGCGGGGCTCTTGGCAATGTTCTCCGGCTTTTGCCTCGATTGCAGGGACCTTTTGCGTGGTGGTTGTCCTTCTGCATGCGGAGGGGTGCTGGTGGCCTGTTGTTCCTGTGGCAGGGACTCCTGTCCACTAGTGTCGGCGGAGGTGGAGGGCTGTTCTTCGGTGTGGCTAGTATCAGGGGCCCGCTGGTGTGCCACTGCCTCCCTCATGGTGTTGGCTATGCCTGCCAGCACTCCGGCAATGGTGACCAGGGTGGTGTGGATGTCTCACAGGTCTTCCCTGATCCCCAGGTACAGTCCCTCCTGCAGCCGCTGGGACTCCTGCAACTTAGCCAGTATCTGGCCCATGGTCTCCTGGGAATGGTGGTATGCTCCGAGGATGTTGGTGAGTGCCTCGTGGAGAGTCAGTTCCCAGGGCCTGTCCTCCCCCTGTCCCACAGCAGTCCTCCCAGCTTCCCTGTTGTCCTGTGCCTCTGTCCCCTGAACCGGGTGTCCACTGTCACTGACCCCAGGTCCCTGATCGTCATGTGCTTGTGGGGTTGCCTGGGGTCCCTCTAGTAGTGGACACACTGCTGATTGACGTGTCCTGGGGACAGAGGGATGGGCCAGCTGGGTGGGTGCTGTGGTGGTGTTTCCTGAGGGGGGAGGCTCTGTGGTGGTTTGGGAATGTGGCTGGGTCACCGACTGTCCAGAGGTCCCTGATGGGCCAGGTTGGTCATCCTGATCCAGGCGTGCAGAGCTGCTGTCATAACTGAGGGTGTCTTCTGTTGGGGTACTGGATAGTGGTGGCACCTCCTCTCCACTGACATGGGCCTCTTCTGGGGGGGTACTGGATGTGGCTGGCACCTCCTCTCCAGTGACGTTGTGTCGGGGTCTTGTGGGGATGTAAATGCAGTGTTATTGTTTCTGCGTGTGACAACTTGCGCATGGGTATGTTTCCCTCTATGGTTGTGATTAGCAAGTCAGCTTTGGCTTGTGTGATTTGTGATTTGGTTGGCTAAGTGATTGTCACTAGTGTGCATGCTGTGGTGATGGGTGTCCATGCAGGTCTGTGATGGGGGTCCATGTATTGGTGTAGCATGCAGGGCTTGGTATTGGGATGGGTGGGTTGTGATGGTGGGGTATATGTGAGGTGGTGGAGTGATGGGGGTGAGGGTTGGGGTAGGAGTTTGTGATGGCATGCAGGTAGGGGAGGGCGATAAAGTAGTAAAGATTTGACTTACCAGAGTCCAGTCCTCCAGCTACTCCTGCCAGGCCCTCAGGATGCATGACCGCCAAGACTTGCTCCTCCCATGTTGTTAGTTGTGGGGGAGGAGTTGGGAGTCCACCGCCAGTCCTCTGTACAGCTATCTGGTATCTTGCAACCACAGAACGCACCTTCCCCCGTAGGTTGTTCCACCTCTTCCTGATGTCATCCTTTGTTCTGGGGTGCTGTCCCACGGCGTTGACCCTGTCCACGACTCTCAGCCATAGCTCCATCTTCCTAGCAATGGACGTCTGCTGCACCTGTGATCCGAATAGCTGTGGCTCTACCCGGATGATTTCCTCCACCATGACCCTTAGCTCCTCGTCTGAGAACCTGGGGTGTCTTTGTGGTGCCATGGGTGTAGTGTGAGTGGTGTGTGTGAGGGTGTGTGGGGTGATGTGTTGGGGTGTGTGCTGTGAGGTGCGTGGATAGTGTATGGGTGATGGTGTTTTGTGGCTCTGATTCAGTGGGTGCTACTGGCTTGTCTCTCTCTCAGTTGTCAAATTCTTTGGGTCGTAAAGGGTTGTGGGTAGTGTGTGTGTGTTTTATATTGGGGTGGTGTAGGAAAGTACCATCTTGCCTGGCATGTTACCCCCATTTTTCACTGTATATATGTTGTTTTAGTTGTATGTGTCACTGGGACCCTGGTAACCCAGGGCCCCAGTGCTCATAAGTGTGCCTGAATGTGTTACCTGTGTAGTGACTAACTGTCTCACTGAGGCTCTGCTAATCAGAACCTCAGTGGTTATGCTCTCTCATTTCTTTCCAAATTGTCACTAACAGGCTAGTGACCATTTTTACCAATTTACATTGGCTTACTGGAACACCCTTATAATTCCCTAGTATATGGTACTGAGGTACCCAGGGTATTGGGGTTCCAAGAGATCCCTATGGGCTGCAGCATTTCTTTTGCCACCCATAGGGAGCTCTGACAATTCTTACACAGGCCTGCCACTGCAGCCTGAGTGAAATAACGTCCACGTTATTTCACAGCCATTTTACACTGCACTTAAGTAACTTATAAGTCACCTATATGTCTAACCTTTACCTGGTAAAGGTTAGGTGCAAAGTTACTTAGTGTGAGGGCACCCTGGCACTAGCCAAGGTGCCCCCACATTGTTCAGAGCCAATTCCCTGAACTTTGTGAGTGCGGGGACACCATTACACGCGTGCACTACATATAGGTCACTACCTATATGTAGCTTCACCATGGTAACTCCGAATATGGCCATGTAACATGTCTATGATCATGGAATTGCCCCCTCTATGCCATCCTGGCATAGTTGGCACAATCCCATGATCCCAGTGGTCTGTAGCACAGACCCTGGTACTGCCTAACTGCCCTTCCTGGGGTTTCACTGCAGCTGCTGCTGCTGCCAACCCCTCAGACAGGCAGCTGCCCTCCTGGGGTCCAGCCAGGCCTGGCCCAGGATGGCAGAACAAAGAACTTCCTCTGAGAGAGGGTGTGACACCCTCTCCCTTTGGAAAATGGTGTGAAGGCAGGGGAGGAGTAGCCTCCCCCAGCCTCTGGAAATGCTTTGTTGGGCACAGATGTGCCCAATTCTGCATAAGCCAGTCTACACCGGTTCAGGGGACCCCTTAGCCCTGCTCTGGCGCGAAACTGGACAAAGGAAAGGGGAGTGACCACTCCCCTGACCTGCACCTCCCCTGGGAGGTGTCCAGAGCTCCTCCAGTGTGCTCCAGACCTCTGCCATCTTGGAAACAGAGGTGCTGCTGGCACACTGGACTGCTCTGAGTGGCCAGTGCCACCAGGTGACGTCAGAGACTCCTTGTGATAGGCTCCTTCAGGTGTTGCTAGCCTATCCTCTCTCCTAGGTAGCCAAACCCTCTTTTCTGGCTATTTAGGGTCTCTGTCTCTGGGGAAACTTCAGATAACGAATGCAAGAGCTCATCCGAGTTCCTCTGCATCTCTCTCTTCACCTTCTGATAAGGAATCGACTGCTGACCGCGCTGGAAGCCTGCAAACCTGCAACATAGTAGCAAAGACGACTACTGCAACTCTGTAACGCTGATCCTGCCGCCTTCTCGACTGTTTTCCTGCTTGTGCATGCTGTGGGGGTAGTCTGCCTCCTCTCTGCACCAGAAGCTCCGAAGAAATCTCCCGTGGGTCGACGGAATCTTCCCCCTGCAACCGCAGGCACCAAAAAGCTGCATTACCGGTCCCTTGGGTCTCCTCTCAGCACGACGAGCGAGGTCCCTCGAATCCAGCAACTCTGTCCAAGTGACCCCCAGAGTCCAGTGACTCTTCAGTCCAAGTTTGGTGGAGGTAAGTCCTTGCCTCACCTCGCTGGGCTGCATTGCTGGGAACCGCAACTTTGCAGCTACTCCGGCCCCTGTGCACTTCCGGCGGAAATCATTTGTGCACAGCCAAGCCTGGGTCCACGGCACTCTAACCTGCATTGCACGACTTTCTAAGTTGGTCTCCGGCGACGTGGGACTCCTTTGTGCAACTTCGGCGAGCACCGTTTCACGCATCCTCGTAGTGCCTGTTTCTGGCACTTCTCCGGGCGCTACCTGCTTCACTGAGGGCTCTTTGTCTTGCTCGACGTCCCCTCTCTCTTCAGGTCCAATTTTTGACCTCCTGGTCCCTCTTGAGCCCCAGCAGCGTCCAAAAACGCCAAAAGCACGATTTGCGACTAGCAAGGCTTGTTGGCGTCCTTCAGGCGGAAAAACACTTCTGCACGACTCTCCAAGGCGAGAGGGATCCGTCCACGAAAGGGGAAGTCTCTAGCCCTTTTTGTTCCTGCAGAAACCTCAGCTTCTTCTGTCCAGTAGAAGCTTCTTTGCACCCGCAGCTGGCATTTCCTGGGCATCTGCCCATCTCCGACTTGCTTGTGACTTTTGGACTTGGTCCCCTTGTTCCACAGGTACCCGAGATTGGAAATCCACAGTTGTTGCATTGCTGGTTTGTGTCTTTCCTGCATTATTCCTCTAACACGACTTCTTTGTCCTTAGGGGAACTTTAGTGCACTTTGCACTCACTTTTCAGGGTCTTGGGGAGGGTTATTTTTCTAACTCTCACTATTTTCTAATAGTCCCAGCGACCCTATACAAGGTCACATAGGTTTGGGGTCCATTCGTGGTTCGCATTCCACTTTTGGAGTATATGGTTTGTGTTGCCCCTATCCCTATGTTTCCCCATTGCATCCTATTGTAACTATACATTGTTTGCACTGTTTTCTAAGACTATACTGCATATTTTTGCTATTGTGTATATATATCTTGTGTATATTTCCTATCCTCTCACTGACGGTACACTCTAAGATACTTTGGCATATTGTCATAAAAATAAAGTACCTTTATTTTTAGTATAACTGTGTATTGTGTTTTCTTATGATATTGTGCATATGACACTAGGTGGTACTGTAGTAGCTTCACACGTCTCCTAGTTCAGCCTAAGCTGCTCTGCTAAGCTACCATTATCTATCAGCCTAAGCTTCTAGACACCCTATACACTAATAAGGGATAACTGGGCCTGGTGCAAGGTGCAAGTACCCCTTGGTACTCACTACAAGCCAGTCCAGCCTCCTACATTGGTTGTGCAGTGGTGGGATAAGTGCTTGAGACTACTTACCACTCTTGTCATTGTACTTTTCATAAGAGAAAAATATACAAAACAAGGTCAGTGTATATACACATAGCCAAAAAGTTTTGCATTTCCTCTTTTCACTCTTTTCTAAGTGCTGAAAAGTACTTCTAACTTTCTAAAAAGTTCTAAAAAGTTTTAAAAGTTTTTTTCTCTGTCTTTCTAAAAGCTCTGACAAACTTTTTATCTTTTACTATCACTTTAACTCTCTCTAAAAATGTCTGGCACAGGCCAAAATGTTGATCTGTCTAAACTTGCATATGACAACCTTAGCTGGAAAAGAGCAAGGAGTCTCTGTATAGAGAGAGGTTTGAGTGTAGGGAAGAATCCTTCCTTGGAACTGTTACTTAACATGCTTAGACAACAGGATAAGGCCATAGGTGCCTCATCTGTTGAAAAAGTACCTAATAGTTCTCAATCTGATTCAGGGACTCCCCCAGGAAAAGATTCAGGAAAGAAACTTCCTAACCTGCCCATTACTAGACAGTCTAGCATAGTTGGTAATGATGATGAGCCACACCATATAAATAGTGTTGTCTCACATCATAGCAAAAGCATTTATTCTCACCATACTGGTAGTAATGTTTCTGTTAACCAAGCTGTTAGGGTGGCTCCTGTAAGGGACAGGTCTCCTTCTGTTCATTCCCATCATACCTCTGTTTCTAGGAATGTCCCTCCCACCAACCCTGATGACAGAATCTTAGAGAGGGAACTCAATAACTTGAGAGTGGAACAAACCAGACTGAAGCTTAAAAAGCAACAGCTGGATTTGGATAGACAGTCTTTAGAATTAGAGAAGGAAAGACAGAAGTTGGGTTTAGAAACCCATGGTGGCAGCAGCAGTATTCCCCATAGTCATCCTGCAAAAGAGCATGATTCCAGGAATCTGCTCAAGATAGTTCCCCCTTATAAGGAGGGGGATGACATTAACAAGTGGTTTGCTGCACTTGAGAGGGCCTGTGTTGTACAGGATGTCCCTCAAAGGCAGTGGGCTGCTATCCTATGGCTATCATTTAGTGGAAAAGGTAGGGATAGGCTCCTTACTGTAAAAGAAAATGATGCTAATAATTTCCAAGTTCTTAAGAATGCACTCCTGGATGGTTATGGCTTAACCACTGAACAGTACAGGATAAAGTTCAGAGAGACCAAAAAGGAGTCTTCACAAGACTGGGTTGATTTCATTGACCATTCAGTGAAGGCCTTGGAGGGGTGGTTACATGGCAGTAAAGTTACTGATTATGACAGCCTGTTGAACTTAATCCTGAGAGAGCATATTCTTAATAATTGTGTGTCTGATTTGTTGCACCAGTACTTGGTGGACTCTGATCTGACCTCTCCCCAAGAATTGGGAAAGAAGGCAGACAAATGGGTCAGAACAAGAGTGAACAGAAAAGTTCATACAGGGGGTGACAAAGATGGCAACAAAAAGAAGGATGGTAAGTCTTCAGACAAGGGTGGGGACAAATCTAAAAATGAGTCTTCATCAGGCCCACAAAAACACTCTGGTGGGGGTGGTGGGTCCAAATCCTCCTTTAATCAGAACAAGGAAAAGAAACCATGGTGCTATTTATGTAAAATAAAAGGCCATTGGACAACAGATCCCAGTTGTCCAAAGAAAGGCACCACTGCTCCTACCACTACAACCCCTACTGCTACACCTAGTGTCCCTACTAATAGCAGTGGTGGTGGGAGCAAACCTACTAATAGCCAATCCAAGGGAGTAGCTGGGCTCACTTTTGGTAATTTAGTTGGGGTTGGCCTTGTTAGGGAGGCCACAGAGGCTGTGTTAGTCTCTGAGGGGGCTATTGATTTAGCCACCTTAGTTGCTTGTCCCCTTAATATGGATAAGTACAAGCAGCTACCCCTAATAAATGGTGTTGAGGTTCAGGCCTACAGGGACACTGGTGCCAGTGTGACTATGGTCATAGAGAAACTGGTCCACCCTGAACAACACCTACTTGGTCACCAGTACCAAGTAACCGATGCTCACAACAGCACACTTAGCCACCCCATGGCTGTTGTAAATCTCAACTGGGGGGGGGTTACTGGTCCAAAGAAAGTTGTGGTAGCTTCAGATTTACCTGTAGACAGTCTATTAGGGAATGATTTGGAGACATCAGCTTGGTCAGATGTGGAGTTGGAGGCCCATGCAGCAATGCTGGGCATCCCAGGGCATATTTGTGCTTTGACAAGGGCTCAGGCCAAAAAGCAAAAAGGACAGGGAAGCTTGGATCCTGGAACAATGGACCAAGTGCTCCCTAAAGCTAGGGCTAGTAGAAGCAAACCACTTCCTACTATCCCTCCCTCTACAGTGGATTCTACTTCTGAGGAGGAAGAATTCCCTCCCTGTGCAGAACCTACACCAGAGGAGCTGGAAGCAGACACTGCTGAGCTTTTGGGTGAAGGGGGGCCTGCCAGAGAGGAGCTGAGTGTGGCACAGCAAACCTGTCCCACATTAGAGGGTCTCAGACAGCAAGCTGTCAAACAGGCTAATGGGGATGTCAGTGACTCTCACAGAGTTTACTGGGAGGACAACCTCTTGTACACTGAGCATAGGGATCCTAAACCTGGAGCTGCCAGGAGATTAGTGATTCCTCAGGAGTACAGAAAGTTCCTCCTAACACTGGCACATGACATTCCCTTAGCTGGGCATCTAGGACAAATGAAAACTTGGGACAGGCTTGTTCCCCTGTTTCATTGGCCTAGGATGTCTGAGGACACAAAGGAATTTTGTAAGTCCTGTGAAACCTGTCAAGCCAGTGGCAAGACAGGTGGCACCCCAAAGGAACCCCTTATCCCACTGCCTGTGGTTGGGGTTCCCTTTGAAAGGGTAGGGGTTGACATAGTTGGCCCCCTTGACCCTCCTACTGCTTCAGGCAATAGGTTTATCTTAGTGGTAGTGGACCATGCCACAAGTTATCCTGAAGCTATTCCTTTAAGGACCACTACAGCACCTGCAGTGGCAAAGGCCCTCCTGGGAATATTTTCCAGGGTGGGCTTCCCAAAGGAAGTGGTATCAGACAGAGGAAGCAATTTCATGTCTGCATACTTAAAGGCCATGTGGAAGGAGTGTGGTGTAACGTACAAGTTCACAACACCCTATCATCCACAAACAAATGGACTGGTGGAGAGATTTAATAAAACTCTCAAAGGCATGATTATGGGTCTCCCTGAAAAACTCAGCAGGAGATGGGATATCCTTCTACCATGCCTCCTTTTTGCCTACAGGGAGGTACCCCAGAAAGGAGTGGGCTTCAGCCCCTTTGAACTTCTCTTTGGACACCCTGTTAGGGGTCCACTCACACTTGTAAAGGAGGGTTGGGAACAACCTTTAAAAGCTCCTAAGCAGGATATTGTGGATTATGTACTTGGCCTCAGATCAAGGATGGCTGAGTACATGAAAAAGGCCAGTAAAAACCTTCAGGCCAGCCAAGAGCTCCAGAAGCAATGGCATGATCAGAAGGCTGTTTGGTTCAGTACCAACCAGGGCAGAAAGTGTGGGTCTTGGAGCCTGTGGCCCCAAGAGCACTCCAAGATAAATGGAGTGGTCCCCACACAATTGTTGAAAAGAAGGGAGAAGTCACCTATTTAGTTGACTTAGGCACTGCCAGGAGTCCCCTTAGGGTGCTCCATGTCAACCACCTGAAACCCTACTATGACAGGGCTGATCTCACCCTGCTCATGGCAACTGATGAGGGACAGGAAGAAGACAGTGATCCTCTACCTGATCTCTTCTCTTCCACAGAACAAGATGCTCTTGTGGAAGGTGTAGTTTTGGCTGATTGTCTTACTGCTGAGCAGAAAGATAATTGCATAAATCTCCTAGATCAATTCTCTGAACTCTTCTCTACTGTGCCAGGTACCACTTCTTGGTGTGAGCACACTATAGATACTGGAGACAGTTTACCTGTCAAAAGTAAGATCTATAGGCAGCCTGACCATGTCAGGGACTGCATAAAGCAAGAGGTCCAGAAAATGTTAGAACTAGGAGTGGTTGAGCACTCTGACAGTCCATGGGCTTCTCCTGTGGTACTGGTACCAAAACCCCATTCCAAAGATGGAAAGAAGGAAATGCGGTTTTGTGTAGACTATAGAGGTCTCAACTTGGTAACCAAAACTGATGCTCACCCTATACCCAGGGCAGATGAGCTCATAGATACACTGGCATCTGCCAAGTATCTAAGCACTTTTGATTTGACTGCAGGGTATTGGCAGATCAAATTGTCAGAAGATGCTAAACCTAAGACTGCATTTTCTACCATTGGAGGACATTACCAGTTTACTGTAATGCCTTTTGGTTTGAAAAATGCACCTGCCACTTTTCAGAGGTTGGTGAACACAGTCCTGCAAGGGCTGGAAGCTTTCAGTGCAGCATATTTGGACGATATAGCTGTCTTTAGCTCCAGCTGGGATGATCACCTGGTCCACCTATGGAAAGTTTTGGAGGCTCTGCAAAAGGCAGGCCTCACTATCAAGGCTTCAAAGTGCCAGATAGGGCAGGGTAAGGTGGTTTATCTGGGACACCTTGTTGGTGGGGAACAGATTGCACCACTTCAGGGGAAAATCCAAACTATTATTGATTGGGTTCCCCCTACCACTCAGACTCAGGTGAGAGCCTTCCTAGGCCTCACTGGGTATTACAGGAGGTTCATTAAGAACTATGGCTCCATTGCAGCCCCTCTTAATGACCTCACATCCAAGAAAATGCCTAAAAAGGTATTATGGACAGCAAACTGTCAGAAAGCTTTTGAGGAGCTGAAGCAGGCCATGTGCTCTGCACCTGTCCTGAAAAGCCCTTGTTACTCTAAAAAATTCTATGTCCAAACTGATGCATCTGAATTAGGAGTAGGGGCAGTCCTATCACAACTTAATTCTGAGGGCCAGGATCAACCTGTTGCTTTTATTAGTAGGAGGTTGACCCCTAGAGAAAAGCGTTGGTCTGCCATTGAGAGGGAGGCCTTTGCTGTGGTCTGGGCTCTGAAGAAGTTGAGGCCATATCTGTTTGGCACTCACTTCATTGTTCAGACAGACCACAAACCTCTACTTTGGCTAAAACAAATGAAAGGTGAAAATCCTAAATTGTTGAGGTGGTCCATATCCCTACAGGGAATGGACTATACAGTGGAACATAGACCTGGGAGTAGCCACTCCAATGCAGATGGACTCTCCAGATATTTCCACTTAGACAATGAAGACTCATCAGGTCATGGCTAGTCTTATTGTCCTTCGTTTGGGGGGGGGGTTGTGTAGGAAAGTACCATCTTGCCTGGCATGTTACCCCCATTTTTCACTGTATATATGTTGTTTTAGTTGTATGTGTCACTGGGACCCTGGTAACCCAGGGCCCCAGTGCTCATAAGTGTGCCTGAATGTGTTACCTGTGTAGTGACTAACTGTCTCACCGAGGCTCTGCTAATCAGAACCTCAGTGGTTATGCTCTCTCATTTCTTTCCAAATTGTCACTAACAGGCTAGTGACCATTTTTACCAATTTACATTGGCTTACTGGAACACCCTTATAATTCCCTAGTATATGGTACTGAGGTACCCAGGGTATTGGGGTTCCAGGAGATCCCTATGGGCTGCAGCATTTCTTTTGCCACCCATAGGGAGCTCTGACAATTCTTACACAGGCCTGCCACTGCAGCCTGAGTGAAATAACGTCCACGTTATTTCACAGCCATTTTACACTGCACTTAAGTAACTTATAAGTCACCTATATGTCTAACCTTTACCTGGTAAAGGTTAGGTGCAAAGTTACTTAGTGTGAGGGCACCCTGGCACTAGCCAAGGTGCCCCCACATTGTTCAGAGCCAATTCCCTGAACTTTGTGAGTGCGGGGACACCATTAGACGCGTGCACTACATATAGGTCACTACCTATATGTAGCTTCACCATGGTAACTCCGAATATGGCCATGTAACATGTCTATGATCATGGAATTGCCCCCTCTATGCCATCCTGGCATAGTTGGCACAATCCCATGATCCCAGTGGTCTGTAGCACAGACCCTGGTACTGCCAAACTGCCCTTCCTGGGGTTTCACTGCAGCTGCTGCTGCTGCCAACCCCTCAGACAGGCAGCTGCCCTCCTGGGGTCCAGCCAGGCCTGGCCCAGGATGGCAGAACAAAGAACTTCCTCTGAGAGAGGGTGTGACACCCTCTCCCTTTGGAAAATGGTGTGAAGGCAGGGGAGGAGTAGCCTCCCCCAGCCTCTGGAAATGCTTTGTTGGGCACAGATGTGCCCAATTCTGCATAAGCCAGTCTACACCGGTTCAGGGGACCCCTTAGCCCTGCTCTGGCGCGAAACTGGACAAAGGAAAGGGGAGTGACCACTCCCCTGACCTGCACCTCCCCTGGGAGGTGTCCAGAGCTCCTCCAGTGTGCTCCAGACCTCTGCCATCTTGGAAACAGAGGTGCTGCTGGCACACTGGACTGCTCTGAGTGGCCAGTGCCACCAGGTGACGTCAGAGACTCCTTGTGATAGGCTCCTTCAGGTGTTGCTAGCCTATCCTCTCTCCTAGGTAGCCAAACCCTCTTTTCTGGCTATTTAGGCTCTCTGTCTCTGGGGAAACTTCAGATAACGAATGCAAGAGCTCATCCGAGTTCCTCTGCATCTCTCTCTTCACCTTCTGATAAGGAATCGACTGCTGACCGCGCTGGAAGCCTGCAAACCTGCAACATAGTAGCAAAGACGACTACTGCAACTCTGTAACGCTGATCCTGCCGCCTTCTCGACTGTTTTCCTGCTTGTGCATGCTGTGGGGGTAGTCTGTCTCCTCTCTGCACCAGAAGCTCCGAAGAAATCTCCCGTGGGTCGACGGAATCTTCCCCCTGCAACCGCAGGCACCAAAAAGCTGCATTACCGGTCCCTTGGGTCTCCTCTCAGCACGACGAGCGAGGACCCTCGAATCCAGCAACTCTGTCCAAGTGACCCCCACAGTCCAGTGACTCTTCAGTCCAAGTTTGGTGGAGGTAAGTCCTTGCCTCACCTCGCTGGGCTGCATTGCTGGGAACCGCAACTTTGCAGCTACTCCGGCCCCTGTGCACTTCCGGCGGAAATCCTTTGTGCACAGCCAAGCCTGGGTCCACGGCACTCTAACCTGCATTGCACGACTTTCTAAGTTGGTCTCCGGCGACGTGGGACTCCTTCGTGCAACTTCGGCGAGCACCGTTTCACGCATCCTTGTAGTGCCTGTTTCTGGCACTTCTCCGGGTGCTACCTGCTTCAGTGAGGGCTCTTTGTCTGGCTCGACGTCCCCTCTCTCTGCAGGTCCAATTTGCGACCTCCTGGTCCCTCCTGGGCCCCAGCAGGGTCCAAAAACGCCAAACGCACGATTTCCAACTAGCAAGGCTTGTTGGCGTCCTTCCGGCGGGAAAACACTTTTGCACGACTCTCCAAGGCGAGTGGGATCTGTCCACCAAAGGGGAAGTCTCTAGCCCTTTTCGTTCCTGCAGAAACCTCAGCTTCTTCTGTCTAGTAGAAGATTCTTTGCACCCGCAGCTGGCATTTCCTGGGCATCTGCCCATCTCCGACTTGCTTGTGACTTTTGGACTTGGTCCCCTTGTTCCACAGGTACCCGAGATTGGAAATCCACAGTTGTTGCATTGCTGGTTTGTGTCTTTCCTGCATTATTCCTCTAACACGACTTCTTTGTCCTTAGGGGAACTTTAGTGCACTTTGCACTCACTTTTCAGGGTCTTGGGGAGGGTTATTTTTCTAACTCTCACTATTTTCTAATAGTCCCAGCGACCCTCTACAAGGTCACATAGGTTTGGGGTCCATTCGTGGTTCGCATTCCACTTTTGGAGTATATGGTTTGTGTTGCCCCTATCCCTATGTTTCCCCATTGCATCCTATTGTAACTATACATTGTTTGCACTGTTTTCTAAGACTATACTGCATATTTTTGCTATTGTGTATATATATCTTGTGTATATTTCCTATCCTCTCACTGAGGGTACACTCTAAGATACTTTGGCATATTGTCATAAAAATAAAGTACCTTTATTTTTAGTATAACTGTGTATTGTGTTTTCTTATGATATTGTGCATATGACACTAGGTGGTACTGTAGTAGCTTCACACGTCTCCTAGTTCAGCCTAAGCTGCTCTGCTAAGCTACCATTATCTATCAGCCTAAGCTGCTAGACACCCTATACACTAATAAGGGATAACTGGGCCTGGTGCAAGGTGCAAGTACCCCTTGGTACTCACTACAAGCCAGTCCAGCCTCCTACAGGTGGGTGTGTGGGTGTAGTGTATGTATGTATGTATGTATGTCAGATGTGTGTAGCTTGAATTGTCTAATGTGGTGGTGTTTTTTTAGTGTGTGTTTATTATGAGCGCTGCGGTCTGTACCGCCAATGGTTTACCACGTATGAATGTCCGCCACAGTGATTCGTGGGTCATGATGCTGTGGGCATATTTCTGTTGGCGTAATGGTGTGGGTTTTGGTACCGCCGTTTTATCACTGACCTTTGGGCTGGCGGACTTGTGTGTGTGTCTGTATAGTGGCAGATTTCTATGTGTGGGTCATAATACGCGTATCGGTAAACCGCCGCAGTCTCGGTATGATGGTGGCAGTCAGCATGGCGGTAAGCAGCACTTACCGCCAATGTCATAATGAGGGCCCAAGTGTTTTTTGTTGTCCCTTGTGTGTAAGTGTTTAGCTGCAAGCATGTCTTCTTATAAATGGTCTGAGAATGTATGTGTTCGACGGTCGAGTATTTACTGGAAAAGCCAGGACATATCAAGTCACATAGAGGTTTAATGCATTGTACATAATCTGGAATGTATGTTCTGTCAAAATCTAAAAAGCCCAACACTGACTGGAGCCTTTTGCTTGTGTTTGGAGGTTTTAATTGTGCGCCTTTTTCTAAAAATTGGGGTGCAAGGCTCTTGCCTTTATCTGATAATTCGTATCCCAAGAACAGGACACTAAGGAAGGCTATTTTTGTTTTTTTTAAATTGAATTTGTAGCCTGTTTCGACTAATCCCACAACAATGCGGGCTACCCGTCTTACATGTTGCATGAGGTCATCATCCGTAAGGTAGATGTCATCTACGTAGGACAACGCCTCAGTGTTGATGTCATGTAAAATAGATGTAACACGAGCTGAAAACAGTCCTTGACTGTTCTTGTACCCCTGTGGGAGTCGGCAATTGTATTTCTGAGAGCCTAAAGTGCTGAAACTTGTTAAGTCCCTACTTTCCGGTGCTATATTTTGGCAGAAAAATCTGTTGGAAATATCCAACATTGGTTTATATTTCTTGCGCACTATATTGTTCATAAGTGCTGTGCTGTGTGCTTTTTGTATAGAAAATGTGTGTGTGTGTGACTGTTTAAATGTCTGTAGTCTACGACTATTCTGTTTGAATGGTCTATTTTAGTGACAGGTAACAATGGATTGTTCATTGGGGAGACACAGGATTCAATTACGCCATGGTACTCTAACTGTGTGAGGATTTCCCTCAAGGGTGCTTTAGCTTCATGTTTAATAGGATATTGAGGTTGGGGTTGGGATTTAATGGGTATTACATGATAGGGAGAATATTTATCCCAGATATAAGTGGAGAAGTGTGGCTCAATGGTTAGACCGGCAGAACCTGATGCAGAGATCTGGCCTGGGACCAGGGTTCAATTCCCACCTCAGTGGGTCTTGGGCTCAATTCCCTTGGACCAGATAATTCTCGCCTCGGTGCCTCATCTAATTAATGGGTCCCACTTTGTAACTCTGGGCAAAAGCTTGCTTAATCTCCACGACAGCGCGTGGATGCCTGGCATCATCCTGGGGCTGTCCAGGAGTGGGCGCCTAACAGGGAAAAGCCAGGAGGGGTTCCATAGCGGTATGCGTACAGCGCCTTGAGACCCTAACGGGTGAGTAGTGCACTATACAAGTGTGAAGTTTACAGTTTATCCCACACTACATGGTTGCGATATAAGGCAGGTGCCTGTGCCAATGCCCAATCAATGGCATGAATTTCTACTAGCCTTCTGGTAACAACGGGCAAGAAAGACTATTCAGCTATTTCTTGCCCATCAGGGGATTATAGATATATTCTGGTGGCCAATCCTTCTTGGCCAACAAAATATCATAAATGGTAACAACGCGATCTCAAAAGATGGTGTCTTTTGTGTGTTCAATGTCTCCTTCTAACTGTATACTTACTTCATACACCCTATCGGCACCAGCAATGCAAATCTCTGTCACACACACATAACACACAGCACAAACAGCAGCAGTGCAAGCCTCTGTCTCACACACAATACTCAAACAGCACAGGCAGCAGTGGTGCAAGAGGCTGTCTCACACACATAACACAGCACAGCCAGCAGCAGTGCAAGCCTCTGTCTCACACATAACACAGAGCACAGGCAGCAGCAGTGCAAGCCTGTCTTACACGCATAACACACAGCACAAGCAGCAGCTGTGCAAGCCTTTGTCTCACGCACATGACACACAGAACAAGCAGCGCAAGCCTCTGTCTCACACACATAACACAGCACAAGCAGCAGCAGTGCAAGCCTCTGTGTCACACACACACAACACACAGCACAGGCAGCAGCGGTGCAAGCATCTGTCTCACACACATAACATACAGCACAGGCAGCAGCGCAAGCCTCGTCCTCACATGTATAACACACAGCACAGGCAGCAGCAGCGCAAGCCTCTGTCTCACACACATAACACACAGCACAGGCAGCAGCGCAAGCCTCTGTCTCATATGTATAACACACAGCACAGGCAGCAGCCGCGCAAGCCTCTGTCTCGTAAGCATAACACACAGCACAGACAGCAGCAGTGCAAGCCTCTGTCTCACACACATAACACACAGCACAGGCAGCAGCGGCGCAAGCCTCTGTCTCGCACGCATAACACACAGCACAGGCAGCAGCAGCGCAAGCCTCTGTCTCACACGCATAACACACAGCACAGTCAGCAGCAGCGCAAGCCTCTGTCTCGCACGCATAATACACAGCACAGGCAGCAGCAGCGCAAGCCTCTGTCTCGCACACATAACACAGCACAGACAGCAGCAGCGCAAGCCTCTGTCTCACACGCATAACACACAGCACAGGCAGCAGCAGCGCAAGCCTCTGTCTCGCACGCATAACACACAGAACAAGCAGCGCAAGCCTCTGTCTCGCACACATAACACAGCACAGGCAGCAGCAGCGCAAGCCTCTGTCTCGCACGCATAACACACAGCACAGGCAGCAGCAGCGCAAGCCTCTGTCTCGCACGCATAATACACAGCACAGGCAGCAGCAGCGCAAGCCTCTGTCTCACACGCATAACACACAGCACAGGCAGCAGCAGCGCAAGCCTCTGTCTCACACGCATAACACACAGCACAGGCAGCAGCAGCGCAAGCCTCTGTCTCGCACGCATAACACACAGAACAAGCAGCAGCAGCGCAAGCCTCTGTCTCGCACACATAACACAGCACAGGCAGCAGCAGCGCAAGCCTCTGTCTCACACACATAACAGAAAGCACAGGCAGCAGCAGCGCAAGCCTCTGTCTCGCACGCATAACACACAGCACAGGCAGCAGCAGCGCAAGCCTCTGTCTCGCACGCATAACACAGCACAGGCAGCACAGGCAGCAGCGGCGCAAGCCTCTGTCTCACACACATAACACACAGCACATGCAGCAGCGGCGCAAGCCTCTGTCTCACACACATAACACAGCACAGGCAGCAGCAGCGCATGCCTCTGTCTCACACACATAACACAGCACAGGCAGCAGCGGTGCAAGCCTCTGACTCACACACATAACACACAGCGCAGGCAGCAGCAGCGCAAGCCTCTGTCTCTCACGCATAATACACAGCACAGGCAGCAGCAGCGCAAGCCTCTGTCTCGCACACATAACACACAGCACAGGCAGCAGCGGTGCAAGCCTCTGTCTCACACACATAACACACAGCACAGGCAGCAGCAGCGCAAGCCTCTCTCACACACATAACACACAGCACAGGCAGCAGCAGCGCAAGCCTCTGTCTCACACACATAACACACAGCACAGGCAGCAGCGGCGCAAGCCTTTGTCTCACACATAACACACAGCACAGGCAGCAGCAGCACAAGCCTCTGTCTCACATGCATAACACACAGCACATGCAGCAGTGGCGCAAGCCTCTGTCTCACACACATAACACACAGCACAGGCAGCAGCAGCGCAAGCCTCTGTCTCACACGCATAACACACAGCACAGGCAGCAGCGGCGCAAGCCTCTGTCTCACACACATAACACACAGCACAGGCAGCAGCAGCGCAAGCCTCTGTCTCACACGCATAACACACAGCACAGGCAGCAGCAGCGCAAGCCTCTGTCTCACACGCATAACACACAGCACAGGCAGCAGCAGCGCAAGCCTCTGTCTCACACGCATAACACACAGCACAGGCAGCAGCAGCGCAAGCCTCTGTCTCACACACATAACACACAGCACAGGCAGCAGCAGTGCAAGCCTCTGTCTCACACGCATAATACACAGCACAGGCAGCAGCGGTGCAAGCCTCTGTCTCACACGCATAACACACAGCACAGGCAGCAGCAGCGCAAGCCTCTGTCTCACACACATAACACACAGCACAGGCAGCAGCAGCGCAAGCCTCTGTCTCACACATAACACACAGCACAGGCAGCAGCAGTGCAAGCCTCTGTCTCACACGCATAACACACAGCACAGGCAGCAGCAGCGCACGCCTCTGTCTCACACACATAACACAGCGCAGGCAGCAGCGCAAGCCTCTGTCTCACACACATAACACACAGCGCAGGCAGCAGCGCAAGCCTCTGTCTCACACACATAACACAGCGCAGGAAGCAGTGCAAGCCTCTGACTCACACGCATAACACACAGCACATGCAGCAGTGGTAAAAGCCTCTGTCTCACACACATAACACACAGCACAGGCAGCAGCAGCGCAAGCCTCTGTCTCACACACATAACACACAGCACAGACAGCAGCAGCGCAGGCCTCTGTCTCACACACATAACACAGCACAGGCAGCAGCAGCGCAAGCCTCTGTCTCACACACATAACACACAGCACAGGCAGCAGCAGCGCAGGCCTCTGTCTCACACACATAACACACAGCACAGGCAGCAGCAGTGCAGGCCTCTGTCTCACACACATAACACACAGCACAGGCAGCAGCAGCGCAAGCCTCTGTCTCACCCACATAACACACAGCACAGGCAGCAGCGCAAGCCTCTCTCACACACATAACACACAGCACAGGCAGCAGTGGTGCAAGCCTCTGTCGCACACATAACACAGCACAAGCAGCAGTGGTGCAAGCCTGTCTCACACACATAACACACAGCACAAACAGCAGCAGCGCAAGCCTCTGTCTCACACACATATCTCACAGCACAGGCAGCAGCGCAAGCCTCTGTCTCACACGCATAACACACAGCACAGGCAGCAGCAGCGCAAGCCTCTGTCTCACACGCATAACACACAGCACAGGCAGCAGCAGTGCAAGCCTCTGTCTCACCCACATAACACACAGCACAGGCAGCAGCAGCGCAAGCCTCTGTCTCACACACATTACACACAGCACAGGCAGCAGCGGCGCAAGCCTCTGTCTCACACACATAACACACAGCACAGGCAGCAGCAGTGCAAGCCTCTGTCTCACACACTTAACACACAGCACCGGCGGCAGCGGCGCAAGCCTTTGTCTCACACACATAACACAGCACAGGCAGCAGCAGTGCAAGCCTCTGTCTCACACACATAACACACAGCACAGGCAGCAGCAGTGCAAGCCTCTGTCTCACACATAACACAGAGCACAGGCAGCAGCAGTGCAAGCCTGTCTTACACGCATAACACACAGCACAAGCAGCAGCTGTGCAAACCTTTGTCTCACGCACATGACACACAGAATAAGCAGCAGCAGCGCAAGCCTCTGTCTCACACACATAACACAGCACAAGCAGCAGAAGCACAAGCCTCTGTGTCACACACATAACACACAGCACAGGCAGCAGCGGCGCAAGCCTCTGTCTCACACACATAACACAGCACAGACAGCAGCGCAAGCCTCTGTCTCACACACATAACACAGCACAGGCAGCAGCAGCGCAAGCCTCTGTATCAGACACATAACACAGCACAGGCAGCAGCGGTGCAAGCCTCTGTCTCACACACATAACACAGCACAGACAGCAGCGGTGCAAGCCCCTGTCTCACACACATAACACAGCACAGTGTAGGAGGCTGGACTGGCTTGTAGTGAGTACCAAGGGGTACTTGCACCTTGCACCAGGCCCAGTTATCCCTTATTAGTGTATAGGGTGTCTAGCAGCTTAGGCTGATAGATAATGGTAGCTTAGCAGAGCAGCTTAGGCTGAACTAGGAGACGTGTGAAGCTACTACAGTACCACTTAGTGTCATATGCACAATATCATAAGAAAACACAATACACAGTTATACTAAAAATAAAGGTACTTTATTTTTATGACAATATGCCAAAGTATCTTAGAGTGTACCCTCAGTGAGAGGATAGGAAATATACACAAGATATATATACACAATAGCAAAAATATGCAGTATAGTCTTAGAAAACAGTGCAAACAATGTATAGTTACAATAGGATGCAATGGGGAAACATAGGGATAGGGGCAACACAAACCATATACTCCAAAAGTGGAATGCGAACCACGAATGGACCCCAAACCTATGTGACCTTGTAGAGGGTCGCTGGGACTATTAGAAAATAGTGAGAGTTAGAAAAATAACCCTCCCCAAGACCCTGAAAAGTGAGTGCAAAGTGCACTAAAGTTCCCCTAAGGACAAAATAGTCGTGTTAGAGGGAAAATGCAAGGAAAACACAAATCAGCAATGCAACAACGATGGATTCCTGGCTGAGGGTACCTGTGGAACAAGGGGACCAAGTCCAAAAGTCACAAGCAACTCGGAGATGGGCAGATGCCCAAGAAATGCCAGCGGTTGGTGCAAAGAAGCTCTTACTAGGCTGAAGAACTGTGAATACTGCAGGAACGACAAAGGCTAGAGACTTCCCCTTTGGAGGATGGATCCCCCACGCCTTGGAGAGTCGTGCAGAAGTGATTTCCCGCCAGATGGACGCCAACAAGCCTTGCTACACGCAAATCGTGCGTTTGGCGTTTTTGGACGCTGCTGGGGCCCAGGAGGGACCAGGAGGTCGCAAATTGGACCTGCAGAGAGAGGGGACGTCAAGCCAGACAAAGAGCCCTCACTGAAGCAGGTAGCACCCGGAGAAGTGCCAGAAACAGGCACTACGAGGATGCGTGAAACGGTGCTCGCCGAAGTTGCACGAAGGAGTCCCACGTCGCCGGAGACCAACTTAGAAAGTCGTGCAATGCAGGTTAGAGTGCCGTGGACCCAGGCTTGGCTGTGCACGAAGGATTTCCGCCGGAAGTGCACAGGGGCCGGAGTAGCTTGCAAAGTCACGGTTCCCAGCAATGCAGCCCAGCGAGGTGAGGCAAGGACTTACCTCCACCAAACTTGGGCTGAAGAGTCACTGGACTGTGGGGGTCACTGGGACAGTGTCGCTGGATTCGAGGGACCTCGCTCGTCGTGCTGAGAGGAGACCCAAGGGACCGGTAATGCAGCTTTTTGGTGCCTGCGGTTGCAGGGGGAAGATTCCGTCGACCCACGGGAGATTTCTTCGGAGCTTCTGGTGCAGAGAGGAGGCAGACTACCCCCACAGCATGCACAAGCAGGAAAACAGTCGAAAAGGCGGCAGGATCAGCGTTACAGAGTTGCAGTAGTCGTCTTTGCTACTATGTTGCAGGTTTGCAGGCTTCCAGCGCGGTCAGCGGTCGATTCCTTATCAGAAGGTGAAGAGGGAGATGCAGAGGAACTCGGCTGAGCTCATGCATTCGTTATCTAAAGTTTCCCCAGAGACAGAGACCCTAAATAGCCAGAAAAGAGGGTTTGGCTACCTAGGAGAGAGGAAAGGCTACTAACACCTGAAGGAGCCTATCACAAGGAGTCTCTGACGTCACCTGGTGGCACTGGCCACTCAGAGCAGTCCAGTGTGCCAGCAGCACCTCTGTTTCCAAGATGGCAGAGGTCTGGAGCACACTGGAGGAGCTCTGGACACCTCCCAGGGGAGGTGCAGGTCAGGGGAGTGGTCACTCCCCTTTCCTTTGTCCAGTTTCGCGCCAGAGCAGGGGCTAAGGGGTCCCTGAACCGGTGTAGACTGGCTTATGCAGAATTGGGCACATCTGTGCCCAACAAAGCATTTCCAGAGGCTGGGGGAGGCTACTCCTCCCCTGCCTTCACACCATTTTCCAAAGGGAGAGGGTGTCACACCCTCTCTCAGAGGAAGTTCTTTGTTCTGCCATCCTGGGCCAGGCCTGGCTGGACCCCAGGAGGGCAGCTGCCTGTCTGAGGGGTTGGCAGCAGCAGCAGCTGCAGAGAAACCCCAGGAAGGGCAGTCTGGCAGTACCAGGGTCTGTGGTACAGACCACTGGGATCATGGAATTGTACCAACAATGCCAGGATGGCATAGAGGGGGCAATTCCATGATCATAGACATGTTACATGGCCATATTCGGAGTTACCATGGTGAAGCTACATATAGGTAGTGACCTATATGTAGTGCACGCGTGTAATGGTGTCCCCGCACTCACAAAGTTCAGTGAATTGGCTCTGAACAATGTGGGGGCACCTTGGCTAGTGCCAGGGTGCCCTCACACTAAGTAACTTTGCACCTAACCTTTACCAGGTAAAGGTTAGACATATAGGTGACTTATAAGTTACTTAAGTGCAGTGTAAAATGGCTGTGAACTAACATGGACGTTATTTCACTCAGGCTGCAGTGGCAGGCCTGTGTAAGAATTGTCAGGGCTCCCTATGGGTGGCAAAAGAAATGCTGCAGCCCATAGGGATCTCCTGGAACCCCAATACCCTGGGTACCTCAGTACCATATACTAGGGAATTATAAGGGTGTTCCAGTAAGCCAATGTAAATTGGTAAAAATAGTCACTAGCCTGTCAGTGATAATTTAGAAAGAAATGAGAGAGCATAACCACTGAGGTTCTGATTAGCAGAGCCTCAGTGAGACAGTTAGTCACTTACACAGGTAACACATTCAGGCACACTTATGAGCACTGGGGCCCTGGGTTACCAGGGTCCCAGTGACACATACAACTAAAACAACATATATACAGTGAAAAATGGGGGTAACATGCCAGGCAAGATGGTACTTTAATACACAACCCCCCCCCAAACGAAGGACAATAAGACTAGCCATTACCTGATGAGTCTTCATTGTCTAAGTGGAAATATCTGGAGAGTCCATCTGCATTGGAGTGGCTACTCCCAGGTCTATGTTCCACTGTATAGTCCATTCCCTGTAGGGATATGGACCACCTCAACAATTTAGGATTTTCACCTTTCATTTGTTTTAGCCAAAGTAGAGGTTTGTGGTCTGTCTGAACAATGAAGTGAGTGCCAAACAGGTATGGCCTCAACTTCTTCAGAGCCCAGACCACAGCAAAGGCCTCCCTCTCAATGGCAGACCAACGCTTTTCTCTAGGGGTCAACCTTCTACTAATAAAAGCAACAGGTTGATCCTGGCCCTCAGAATTAAGTTGTGATAGGACTGCCCCTACTCCTAATTCAGATGCATCAGTTTGGACATAGAATTTTTTAGAGTAACAAGGGCTTTTCAGGACAGGTGCAGAGCACATGGCCTGCTTCAGCTCCTCAAAAGCTTTCTGACAGTTTGCTGTCCATAATACCTTTTTAGGCATTTTCTTGGATGTGAGGTCATTAAGAGGGGCTGCAATGGAGCCATAGTTCTTAATGAACCTCCTGTAATACCCAGTGAGGCCTAGGAAGGCTCTCACCTGAGTCTGAGTGGTAGGGGGAACCCAATCAATAATTGTTTGGATTTTCCCCTGAAGTGGTGCAATCTGTTCCCCTCCAACAAGGTGTCCCAGATAAACCACCTTACCCTGCCCTATCTGGCACTTTGAAGCCTTGATAGTGAGGCCTGCCTTTTGCAGAGCCTCCAAAACTTTCCATAGGTGGACCAGGTGATCATCCCAGCTGGAGCTAAAGACAGCTATATCGTCCAAATATGCTGCACTGAAAGCTTCCAGCCCTTGCAGGACTGTGTTCACCAACCTCTGAAAAGTGGCAGGTGCATTTTTCAAACCAAAAGGCATTACAGTAAACTGGTAATGTCCTCCAATGGTAGAAAATGCAGTCTTAGGTTTAGCATCTTCTGACAATTTGATCTGCCAATACCCTGCAGTCAAATCAAAAGTGCTTAGATACTTGGCAGATGCCAGTGTATCTATAAGCTCATCTGCCCTGGGTATAGGGTGAGCATCAGTTTTGGTTACCAAGTTGAGACCTCTATAGTCTACACAAAACCTCATTTCCTTCTTTCCATCTTTAGAATTGGGTTTTGGTACCAGTACCACAGGAGAAGCCCATGGACTGTCAGAGTGCTCAACCACTCCTAGTTCCAACATTTTCTGAACTTCTTGCTTTATGCAGTCCCTGACATGGTCAGGCTGCCTATAGATCTTACTTTTGACAGGTAAACTGTCTCCAGTATCTATAGTGTGCTCACACCAAGAAGTGGTGCCTGGCACAGTAGAGAAGAGTTCTGAAAATTGTCCTAGGAGATTTATGCAATTATCTTTCTGCTCAGCAGTAAGACAATCAGCCAAAACTGCACCTTCCACAAGAGCATCTTGTTCTGTGGAAGAGAAGAGATCAGGTAGAGGATCACTGTCTTCTTCCTGTCCCTCATCTGTTGCCATGAGCAGGGTGAGATCAGCCCTGTCATAGTAGGGGTTCAGGCGGTTGACATGGAGCACCCTAAGGGGACTCCTGGCAGTGCCTAAGTCAACCAAGTAGGTGACTTCACCCTTCTTTTCAACAATTGTGTGGGGTCCACTCCATTTATCTTGGAGTGCTCTTGGGGCCACAGGCTCCAAGACCCACACTTTCTGCCCTGGTTGGTACTGAACCAAAACAGCCTTCTGATCATGCCATTGCTTCTGGAGCTCTTGGCTGGCCTGAAGGTTTTTACTGGCCTTTTTCATGTACTCAGCCATCCTTGATCTGAGGCCAAGTACATAATCCACAATATCCTGCTTAGGAGCTTTTAAAGGTTGTTCCCAACCCTCCTTTACAAGTGTGAGTGGACCCCTAACAGGGTGTCCAAAAAGAAGTTCAAAGGGGCTGAAGCCCACTCCTTTCTGGGGTACCTCCCTGTAGGCAAAAAGGAGGCATGGTAGAAGGATATCCCATCTCCTGCGGAGTTTTTCAGGGAGTCCCATAATCATGCCTTTGAGAGTTTTATTAAATCTCTCCACCAGTCCATTTGTTTGTGGATGATAGGGTGTTGTGAACTTGTAAGTTACACCACACTCCTTCCACATGGCCTTTAAGTATGCAGACATGAAATTGCTTCCTCTGTCTGATACTACTTCCTTTGGGAAGCCCACCCTGGAAAATATTCCCAGGAGGGCCTTTGCCACTGCAGGAGCTGTAGTGGTCCTTAAAGGAATAGCTTCAGGATATCTTGTGGCATGGTCCACTACCACTAAGATAAACCTATTGCCTGAAGCAGTAGGAGGGTCAAGGGGCCAACTATGTCAACCCCTACCCTTTCAAAGGGAACCCCAACCACAGGCAGTGGGATAAGGGGTGCCTTTGGAGTGCCACCTGTCTTGCCACTGGCTTGACAGGTTTCACAGGACTTACAAAATTCTTTTGTGTCCTCAGACATCCTAGGCCAATGAAACAATGGTACCAATCTGTCCCAAGTTTTCATTTGACCCAGGTGCCCAGCTAAGGGAATGTCATGTGCCAGTGTTAGGAGGAACTTTCTGTACTCCTGAGGAATCACTAATCTCCTGGCAGCTCCAGGTTTAGGATCCCTATGCTCAGTGTACAAGAGGTTGTCCTCCCAGTAAACTCTGTGTGAGTCACTGACATCCCCATTAGCCTGTTTGACAGCTTGCTGTCTGAGACCCTCTAATGTGGGACAGGTTTGCTGTGCCACACTCAGCTCCTCCCTGGCAGGCCCCCCTTCACCCAAAAGCTCAGCAGTGTCTGCTTCCAGCTCCTCTGGTGTAGGTTCTGCACAGGGAGGGAATTCTTCTTCCTCAGAAGTAGAATCCACTGTAGAGGGAGGGATAGTAGGAAGTGGTTTGCTTCTACTAGCCCTAGCTTTAGGGAGCACTTGGTCCATTGTTCCAGGATCCAAGCTTCCCTGTCCTTTTTGCTTTTTGGCCTGAGCCCTTGTCAAAGCAAAAATATGCCCTGGGATGCCCAGCATTGCTGCATGGGCCTCCAACTCCACATCTGACCAAGCTGTTGTCTCCAAATCATTCCCTAATAGACAGTCTACAGGTAAATCTGAAGCTACCACAACTTTCTTTGGTCCAGATACCCCCCCCCCAGTTGAGATTTACAACAGCCATGGGGTGGCTTTGTGTTATGTTGTGAGCATCGGTTACTTGGTACTGGTGTCCAAGTATGTGTTGTTCAGGGTGCACCAGTTTCTCAATCACCATTGTGACACTGGCACCTGTGTCCCTGTAGGCCTGGACCTCAACACCATTTATTAGGGTTAGTTGCTTGTACTTCTCCAAGTTATGGGGGCAAGCAACCAAAGTGGCTAAGTCAATAGCCCCTTCAGAGACTAAAGTAGCCTCTGTGGTCTCCCTAATTAGACCAACCCCAACTAAATTACCAAAAGTGAGCCCAGCTACTCCCTTGGATTGGCTATTAGTAGGCTTGCTCCCACCACCACTGCTATTAGTAGGGACACTAGGTGTAGCAGTAGGGGTTGTAGTGGTAGGAGCTGTGGTGCCTTTCTTTGGACAACTGGGATCTGTTGTCCAATTGCCTTTTATTTTACATAAATAGCACCATGGTTTCTTTTCCTTGTTCTGATTAAAGGAGGATTTGGACCCACCACCCCCACCAGAGTGTTTTTGTGGGCCTGATGAAGACTTATTTTTAGATTTGTCCCCACCCTTGTCAGAAGACTTACCATCCTTCTTTTTGTTGCCATCTTTGTCACCCCCTGTATGAACTTTTCTGTTCACTCTTGTTCTGACCCATTTGTCTGCCTTCTTTCCCAATTCTTGGGGAGAGGTCAGATCAGAGTCCACCAAGTACTGGTGCAACAAATCAGACACACAATTATTAAGAATATGCTCTCTCAGGATTAAGTTATACAGGCTGTCATAATCAGTAACTTTACTGCCATGTAACCACCCCTCCAAGGCCTTCACTGCCTGGTCAATGAAATCAACCCAGTCTTGTGAAGACTCCTTTTTGGTCTCTCTGAACTTTATCCTGTACTGTTCAGTGGTTAAGCCATAACCATCCAGGAGTGCATTCTTAAGAACTTGGAAATTATTAGCATCATTTTCTTTTACAGTAAGGAGCCTATCCCTACCTTTTCCAGTAAATGATAGCCATAGGATAGCAGCCCACTGCTTTTGAGGGACATCCTGTACAGCACAGGCCCTCTCAAGTGCAGCAAACCACTTGTTAATGTCATCCCCCTCCTTATAAGGGGGAACTATCTTGTGCAGATTCCTGGAATCATGCTCTTTTGCAGGATGACTATGGGGAATACTGCTGCTGCCACCATGGGTTTCTAAACCCAACTTCTGTCTTTCCCTCTCTACTTCTAAAGACTGTCTATCCAAATCCAGCTGTTGCTTCTTGAGCTTCAGTCTGGTTTGTTCCACTCTCAATCTATTGAGCTCCCTTTCTAACAATGTAGGAGGCTGGACTGGCTTGTAGTGAGTACCAAGGGGTACTTGCACCTTGCACCAGGCCCAGTTATCCCTTATTAGTGTATAGGGTGTCTAGCAGCTTAGGCTGATAGATAATGGTAGCTTAGCAGAGCAGCTTAGGCTGAACTAGGAGACGTGTGAAGCTACTACAGTACCACTTAGTGTCATATGCACAATATCATAAGAAAACACAATACACAGTTATACTAAAAATAAAGGTACTTTATTTTTATGACAATATGCCAAAGTATCTTAGAGTGTACCCTCAGTGAGAGGATAGGAAATATACACAAGATATATATACACAATAGCAAAAATATGCAGTATAGTCTTAGAAAACAGTGCAAACAATGTATAGTCACAATAGGATGCAATGGGGAAACATAGGGATAGGGGCAACACAAACCATATACTCCAGAAGTGGAATGCGAACCACGAATGGACCCCAAACCTATGTGACCTTGTAGAGGGTCGCTGGGACTATTAGAAAATAGTGAGAGTTAGAAAAATAACCCTCCCCAAGACCCTGAAAAGTGAGTGCAAAGTGCACCAAAGTTCCCCTAAGGACAAAATAGTCGTGTTAGAGGGAGAATGCAAGGAAAACACAAATCAGCAATGCAACAACGATGGATTCCTGTCTGAAGGTACCTGTGGAGCAAGGGGACCAAGTCCAAAAGTCACAAGCAGCTCGGAGATGGGCAGATGCCCAAGAAATGCCAGCGGTTGGTGCAAAGAAGCTCTTACTAGGCTGAAGAACTGTGAATACTGCAGGAACGACAAGGGCTAGAGACTTCCCCTTTGGAGGATGGATCCCCCACGCCTTGGAGAGTCGTGCAGAAGTGTTTTCCCGCCGGATGGACGCCAACAAGCCTTGCTACACGCAAATCGTGCGTTTGGCGTTTTTGGACGCTGCTGGGGCCCAGGAGGGACCAGGAGGTCGCAAATTGGACCTGCAGAGAGAGGGGACGTCGAGCAAGACAAAGAGCCCTCACTGAAGCAGGTAGCACCCGGAGAAGTGCCAGAAACAGGCACTACGAGGATGCGTGAAACGGTGCTCGCCGAAGTTGCACAAAGGAGTCCCACGTCGCCGGAGACCAACTTAGAAAGTCGTGCAATGCAGGTTAGAGTGCCGTGGACCCAGGCTTGGCTGTGCACACAGGATTTCCGCCGGAAGTGCACAGGGGCCGGAGAAGCTTGCAAAGTCGCGGTTCCCAGCAATGCAGCCCAGCGAGGTGAGGCAAGGACTTACCTCCACCAAACTTGGGCTGAAGAGTCACTGGACTGTGGGGGTCACTTGGACGGTGTCGCTGGATTCGAGGGACCTCGCTCGTCGTGCTGAGAGGAGACCCAAGGGACCGGAGATGCAGCTTTTTGGTGCCTGCGGTTGCAGGGGGAAGATTCCGTCGACCCACGGGAGATTTCTTCGGAGCTTCTGGTGCAGAGAGGAGGCAGACTACCCCCACAGCATGCACAAGCAGGAAAACAGTCGAGAAGGCGGCAGGATCAGCGTTACAGAGTTGCAGTAGTCGTCTTTGCTACTATGTTGCAGGTTTGCAGGCTTCCAGCGCGGTCAGCGGTCGATTCCTTATCAGAAGGTGAAGAGGGAGATGCAGAGGAACTCGGCTGAGCTCATGCATTCGTTATCTAAAGTTTCCCCAGAGACAGAGACCCTAAATAGCCAGAAAAGAGGGTTTGGCTACCTAGGAGAGAGGAAAGGCTACTAACACCTGAAGGAGCCTATCACAAGGAGTCTCTGACGTCACCTGGTGGCACTGGCCACTCAGAGCAGTCCAGTGTGCCAGCAGCACCTCTGTTTCCAAGATGGCAGAGGTCTGGAGCACACTGGAGGAGCTCTGGACACCTCCCAGGGGAGGTGCAGGTCAGGGGAGTGGTCACTCCCCTTTCCTTTGTCCAGTTTCGCGCCAGAGCAGGGGCTAAGGGGTCCCTGAACCGGTGTAGACTGGCTTATGCAGAATTGGGCACATCTGTGCCCAACAAAGCATTTCCAGAGGCTGGGGGAGGCTACTCCTCCCCTGCCTTCACACCATTTTCCAAAGGGAGAGGGTGTCACACCCTCTCTCAGAGGAAGTTCTTTGTTCTGCCATCCTGGGCCAGGCCTGGCTGGACCCCAGGAGGGCAGATGCCTGTCTGAGGGGTTGGCAGCAGCAGCAGCTGCAGAGAAACCCCAGGAAGGGCAGTTTGGCAGTACCAGGGTCTGTGCTACAGACCACTGGGATCATGGAATTGTACCAACAATGCCAGGATGGCATAGAGGGGGCAATTCCATGATCATAGACATGTTACATGGCCATATTCGGAGTTACCATGGTGAAGCTACATATAGGTAGTGACCTATATGTAGTGCACGCGTGTAATGGTGTCCCCGCACTCACAAAGTTCAGTGAATTGGCTCTGAACAATGTGGGGGCACCTTGGCTAGTGCCAGGGTGCCCTCACACTAAGTAACTTTGCACCTAACCTTTACCAGGTAAAGGTTAGACATATAGGTGACTTATAAGTTACTTAAGTGCAGTGTAAAATGGCTGTGAAATAACGTGGACGTTATTTCACTCAGGCTGCAGTGGCAGGCCTGTGTAAGAATTGTCAGAGCTCCCTATGGGTGGCAAAAGAAATGCTGCAGCCCATAGGGATCTCCTGGAACCCCAATACCCTGGGTACCTCAGTACCATATACTAGGGGATTATAAGGGTGTTCCAGTAAGCCAATGTAAATTGGTAAAAATGGTCACTAGCCTGTCAGTGACAATTTGGAAAGAAATGAGAGAGCATAACCACTGAGGTTCTGATTAGCAGAGCCTCAGTGAGACAGTTAGTCACTACACAGGTAACACATACAGGCACACTTATGAGCACTGGGGCCCTGGGTTACCAGGGTCCCAGTGACACATACAACTAAAACAACATATATACAGTGAAAAATGGGGGTAACATGCCAGGCAAGATGGTACTTTCCTACACAACCCCCCCCCAAACGAAGGACAATAAGACTAGCCATTACCTGATGAGTCTTCATTGTCTAAGTGGAAATATCTGGAGAGTCCATCTGCATTGGAGTGGCTACTCCCAGGTCTATGTTCCACTGTATAGTCCATTCCCTGTAGGGATATGGACCACCTCAACAATTTAGGATTTTCACCTTTCATTTGTTTTAGCCAAAGTAGAGGTTTGTGGTCTGTCTGAACAATGAAGTGAGTGCCAAACAGGTATGGCCTCAACTTCTTCAGAGCCCAGACCACAGCAAAGGCCTCCCTCTCAATGGCAGACCAACGCTTTTCTCTAGGGGTCAACCTTCTACTAATAAAAGCAACAGGTTGATCCTGGCCCTCAGAATTAAGTTGTGATAGGACTGCCCCTACTCCTAATTCAGATGCATCAGTTTGGACATAGAATTTTTTAGAGTAACAAGGGCTTTTCAGGACAGGTGCAGAGCACATGGCCTGCTTCAGCTCCTCAAAAGCTTTCTGACAGTTTGCTGTCCATAATACCTTTTTAGGCATTTTCTTGGATGTGAGGTCATTAAGAGGGGCTGCAATGGAGCCATAGTTCTTAATGAACCTCCTGTAATACCCAGTGAGGCCTAGGAAGGCTCTCACCTGAGTCTGAGTGGTAGGGGGAATCCAATCAATAATAGTTTGGATTTTCCCCTGAAGTGGTGCAATCTGTTCCCCACCAACAAGGTGTCCCAGATAAACCACCTTACCCTGCCCTATCTGGCACTTTGAAGCCTTGATAGTGAGGCCTGCCTTTTGCAGGGCCTCCAAAACTTTCCAAAGGTGGACCAGGTGATCATCCCAGCTGGAGCTAAAGACAGCTATATCATCCAAATATGCTGCACTGAAAGCTTCCAGCCCTTGCAGGACTGTGTTCACCAACCTCTGAAAAGTGGCAGGTGCATTTTTCAAACCAAAAGGCATTACAGTAAACTGGTAATGTCCTCCAATAGTAGAAAATGCAGTCTTAGGTTTAGCATCTTCTGACATTTTGATCTGCCAATACCCTGCAGTCAAATCAAAAGTGCTTAGATACTTGGCAGATGCCAGTGTATCTATTAGCTCATCTGCCCTGGGTATAGGGTGAGCATCAGTTTTGGTTACCAAGTTGAGACCTCTATAGTCTACACAAAACCTCATTTCCTTCTTTCCATCTTTAGAATTGGGTTTTGGTACCAGTACCACAGGAGAAGCCCATGGACTGTCAGAGTGCTCAACCACTCCTAGTTCCAACATCTTCTGAACTTCTTGCTTTATGCAGTCCCTGACATGGTCAGGCTGCCTATAGATCTTACTTTTGACAGGTAAACTGTCTCCAGTATCTATAGTGTGCTCACACCAAGAAGTGGTGCCTGGCACAATGGAGAAGAGTTCTGAAAATTGTCCTAGGAGATTTATGCAATTATCTTTCTGCTCAGCAGTAAGACAATCAGCCAAAACTACCCCTTCCACAAGAGCATCTTGTTCTGTGGAAGAGAAGAGATCAGGTAGAGGATCACTGTCTTCTTCCTGTCCCTCATCTGTTGCCATGAGCAGGGTGAGATCAGCCCTGTCATAGTAGGGTTTCAGGCGGTTGACATGGAGCACCCTAAGGGGACTCCTGGCAGTGCCTAAGTCAACCAAGTAGGTGACTTCACCCTTCTTTTCAACAATTGTGTGTGGACCACTCCATTTATCTTGGAGTGCTCTTGGGGCCACAGGCTCCAAGACCCACACTTTCTGCCCTGGTTGGTACTGAACCAAAACAGCCTTCTGATCATGCCATTGCTTCTGGAGCTCTTGGCTGGCCTGAAGGTTTTTACTGGCCTTTTTCATGTACTCAGCCATCCTTGATCTGAGGCCAAGTACATAATCCACAATATCCTGCTTAGGAGCTTTTAAAGGTTGTTCCCAACCCTCCTTTACAAGTGTGAGTGGACCCCTAACAGGGTGTCCAAAAAGAAGTTCAAAGGGGCTGAAGCCCACTCCTTTCTGGGGTACCTCCCTGTAGGCAAAAAGGAGGCATGGTAGAAGGATATCCCATCTCCTGCGGAGTTTTTCAGGGAGTCCCATAATCATGCCTTTGAGAGTTTTATTAAATCTCTCCACCAGTCCATTTGTTTGTGGATGATAGGGTGTTGTGAACTTGTAAGTTACACCACACTCCTTCCACATGGCCTTTAAGTATGCAGACATGAAATTGCTTCCTCTGTCTGATACTACTTCCTTTGGGAAGCCCACCCTGGAAAATATTCCCAGGAGGGCCTTTGCCACTGCAGGAGCTGTAGTGGTCCTTAATGGAATAGCTTCAGGATATCTTGTGGCATGGTCCACTACCACCAAGATAAACCTATTGCCTGAAGCAGTAGGAGGGTCAAGGGGGCCAACTATGTCAACCCCTACCCTTTCAAAGGGAACCCCAACCACAGGCAGTGGGATAAGGGGTGCCTTTGGAGTGCCACCTGTCTTGCCACTGGCTTGACAGGTTTCACAGGACTTACAAAATTCTTTTGTGTCCTCAGACATCCTAGGCCAATGAAACAGTGGTACCAATCTGTCCCAAGTTTTCATTTGACCCAGGTGCCCAGCTAAGGGAATGTCATGTGCCAGTGTTAGGAGGAACTTTCTGTACTCCTGAGGAATCACTAATCTCCTGGCAGCTCCAGGTTTAGGATCCCTATTCTCAGTGTACAAGAGGTTGTCCTCCCAGTAAACTCTGTGTGAGTCACTGACATCCCCATTAGCCTGTTTGACAGCTTGCTGTCTGAGACCCTCTAATGTGGGACAGGTTTGCTGTGCCACACTCAGCTCCTCTCTGGCAGGCCCCCCTTCACCCAAAAGCTCAGCAGTGTCTGCTTCCAGCTCCTCTGGTGTAGGTTCTGCACAGGGAGGGAATTCTTCTTCCTCAGAAGTTGAATCCACTGTAGAGGGAGGGATAGTAGGAAGTGGTTTGCTTCTACTAGCCCTAGCTTTAGGGAGCACTTGGTCCATTGTTCCAGGATCCAAGCTTCCCTGTCCTTTTTGCTTTTTGGCCTGAGCCCTTGTCAAAGCAAAAATATGCCCTGGGATGCCCAGCATTGCTGCATGGGCCTCCAACTCCACATCTGACCAAGCTGATGTCTCCAAATCGTTCCCTAATAGACAGTCTACAGGTAAATCTGAAGCTACCACAACTTTCTTTGGACCAGATACCCCCCCCCCAGTTGAGATTTACAACAGCCATGGGGTGGCCTTGTGTTATGTTGTGAGCATCGGTTACTTGGTACTGGTGTCCAAGTATGTGTTGTTCAGGGTGCACCAGTTTCTCAATCACCATTGTGACACTGGCACCTGTGTCCCTGTAGGCCTGGACCTCAACACCATTTATTAGGGTTAGTTGCTTGTACTTCTCCAAGTTATGGGGGCAAGCAACCAAAGTGGCTAAGTCAATAGCCCCTTCAGAGACTAAAGTAGCCTCTGTGGTCTCCCTAATCAGACCAACCCCAACTAAATTACCAAAAGTGAGCCCAGCTACTCCCTTGGATTGGCTATTAGTAGGTTTGCTCCCACCACCACTGCTATTAGTAGGGACACTAGGTGTAGCAGTAGGGGTTGTAGTGGTAGGAGCTGTGGTGCCTTTCTTTGGACAACTGGGATCTGTTGTCCAATGGCCTTTTATCTTACATAAATAGCACCATGGTTTCTTTTCCTTGTTCTGATTAAAGGAGGATTTGGGCCCACCACCCCCACCAGAGTGTTTTTGTGGGCCTGATGAAGACTCATTTTTAGATTTGTCCCCACCCTTGTCAGAAGACTTACCATCCTTCTTTTTGTTGCCATCTTTGTCACCCCCTGTATGAACTTTTCTGTTCACTCTTGTTCTGACCCATTTGTCTGCCTTCTTTCCCAATTCTTGGGGAGAGGTCAGATCAGAGTCCACCAAGTACTGGTGCAACAAATCAGACACACAATTATTAAGAATATGCTCTCTCAGGATCAAGTTATACAGGCTGTCATAATCAGTAACTTTACTGCCATGTAACCACCCCTCCAAGGCCTTCACTGCCTGGTCAATGAAATCAACCCAGTCTTGTGAAGACTCCTTTTTGGTATCTCTGAACTTTATCCTGTACTGTTCAGTGGTTAAGCCATAACCATCCAGGAGTGCATTCTTAAGAACTTGGAAATTGTTAGCACCATTTTCTTTTACAGTAAGGAGCCTATCCCTACCTTTTCCAGTAAATGATAGCCATAGGATAGCAGCCCACTGCTTTTGAGGGACATCCTGTACAGCACAGGCCCTCTCAAGTGCAGCAAACCACTTGTTAATGTCATCCCCCTCCTTGTAAGGGGGAACTATCTTATGCAGATTCCTGGAATCATGCTCTTTTGCAGGATGACTATGGGGAATACTGCTGCTGCCACCATGGGTATCTAAACCCATTTTCTGTCTTTCCCTCTCTATTTCTAAAGACTGTCTATCCAAATCCAGCTGTTGCTTCTTGAGCTTCAGTCTGGTTTGCTCCACTCTCAATCTATTGAGCTCCCTTTCCAACAATCTGTCATCAGGGTGGGTGGGAGGGACATTTCTAGATACAGAGGTATGATGGGAATGAACAGAAGGAGACCTGTCCCTTACAGAGGGCACCCTAACAGCTTGGCTACCAGTATAATGTGAGAGCACATCATCAGTATGATGTGATTCAACCTCTGTACCAACTATGCTAGACTGTCTAGTAATGGGCAGGCTGAGAAGTTTCTTTCCTGAACCTTTTCCTGGGGGAGTCCCTGGATCAGATTGAGAACCATTAGCTACTTTTTCTACAGATTGGGCACTTATGGCCTTATCCTGTACTCTAAGCATATTAATTAACAGTTCTAAGGAAGGATTCTTCCCTACACTCAAACCTCTCTCTATGCAGAGACTCCTTGCTCCTTTCCAGCTAAGGTGATCATATGCAAGTTTGGACAGTTCAACTTTTTGGCCTGTGCCAGACATTTTTAGAGAGAGTTACAGTGATAGACAAAGAGAAAAAAGTTTTCAGAACTTTTTGGAAAGACAGAAAAAAACTTTTTAAACTTTTAAGAACTTTTTGAAAGTTTAGAAGTACTTTTCAGCACTTAGAAAAGAGTGAAAAGAGGAAATGCAAAACTTTTTGGCTATGTGTATATACACTGACCTTGTTTTGTATATTTTTCTCTTATGAAAAGTACAATGACAAGAGTGGTAAGTAGTCTCAAGCACTTATCCCACCACTGCACAACCAATGTAGGAGGCTGGACTGGCTTGTAGTGAGTACCAAGGGGTACTTGCACCTTGCACCAGGCCCAGTTATCCCTTATTAGTGTATAGGGTGTCTAGCAGCTTAGGCTGATAGATAATGGTAGCTTAGCAGAGCAGCTTAGGCTGAACTAGGAGACGTGTGAAGCTACTACAGTACCACTTAGTGTCATATGCACAATATCATAAGAAAACACAATACACAGTTATACTAAAAATAAAGGTACTTTATTTTTATGACAATATGCCAAAGTATCTTAGAGTGTACCCTCAGTGAGAGGATAGGAAATATACACAAGATATATATACACAATAGCAAAAATATGCAGTATAGTCTTAGAAAACAGTGCAAACAATGTATAGTTACAATAGGATGCAATGGGGAAACATAGGGATAGGGGCAACACAAACCATATACTCCAGAAGTGGAATGCGAACCACGAATGGACCCCAAACCTATGTGACCTTGTAGAGGGTCGCTGGGACTATTAGAAAATAGTGAGAGTTAGAAAAATAACCCTCCCCAAGACCCTGAAAAGTGAGTGCAAAGTGCACCAAAGTTCCCCTAAGGACAAAATAGTCGTGTTAGAGGGAGAATGCAAGGAAAACACAAATCAGCAATGCAACAACGATGGATTCCTGTCTGAAGGTACCTGTGGAGCAAGGGGACCAAGTCCAAAAGTCACAAGCAGCTCGGAGATGGGCAGATGCCCAAGAAATGCCAGCGGTTGGTGCAAAGAAGCTCTTACTAGGCTGAAGAACTGTGAATACTGCAGGAACGACAAGGGCTAGAGACTTCCCCTTTGGAGGATGGATCCCCCACGCCTTGGAGAGTCGTGCAGAAGTGTTTTCCCGCCGGATGGACGCCAACAAGCCTTGCTACACGCAAATCGTGCGTTTGGCGTTTTTGGACGCTGCTGGGGCCCAGGAGGGACCAGGAGGTCGCAAATTGGACCTGCAGAGAGAGGGGACGTCGAGCAAGACAAAGAGCCCTCACTGAAGCAGGTAGCACCCGGAGAAGTGCCAGAAACAGGCACTACGAGGATGCGTGAAACGGTGCTCGCCGAAGTTGCACAAAGGAGTCCCACGTCGCCGGAGACCAACTTAGAAAGTCGTGCAATGCAGGTTAGAGTGCCGTGGACCCAGGCTTGGCTGTGCACACAGGATTTCCGCCGGAAGTGCACAGGGGCCGGAGAAGCTTGCAAAGTCGCGGTTCCCAGCAATGCAGCCCAGCGAGGTGAGGCAAGGACTTACCTCCACCAAACTTGGGCTGAAGAGTCACTGGACTGTGGGGGTCACTTGGACGGTGTCGCTGGATTCGAGGGACCTCGCTCGTCGTGCTGAGAGGAGACCCAAGGGACCGGAGATGCAGCTTTTTGGTGCCTGCGGTTGCAGGGGGAAGATTCCGTCGACCCACGGGAGATTTCTTCGGAGCTTCTGGTGCAGAGAGGAGGCAGACTACCCCCACAGCATGCACAAGCAGGAAAACAGTCGAGAAGGCGGCAGGATCAGCGTTACAGAGTTGCAGTAGTCGTCTTTGCTACTATGTTGCAGGTTTGCAGGCTTCCAGCGCGGTCAGCGGTCGATTCCTTATCAGAAGGTGAAGAGGGAGATGCAGAGGAACTCGGCTGAGCTCATGCATTCGTTATCTAAAGTTTCCCCAGAGACAGAGACCCTAAATAGCCAGAAAAGAGGGTTTGGCTACCTAGGAGAGAGGAAAGGCTACTAACACCTGAAGGAGCCTATCACAAGGAGTCTCTGACGTCACCTGGTGGCACTGGCCACTCAGAGCAGTCCAGTGTGCCAGCAGCACCTCTGTTTCCAAGATGGCAGAGGTCTGGAGCACACTGGAGGAGCTCTGGACACCTCCCAGGGGAGGTGCAGGTCAGGGGAGTGGTCACTCCCCTTTCCTTTGTCCAGTTTCGCGCCAGAGCAGGGGCTAAGGGGTCCCTGAACCGGTGTAGACTGGCTTATGCAGAATTGGGCACATCTGTGCCCAACAAAGCATTTCCAGAGGCTGGGGGAGGCTACTCCTCCCCTGCCTTCACACCATTTTCCAAAGGGAGAGGGTGTCACACCCTCTCTCAGAGGAAGTTCTTTGTTCTGCCATCCTGGGCCAGGCCTGGCTGGACCCCAGGAGGGCAGATGCCTGTCTGAGGGGTTGGCAGCAGCAGCAGCTGCAGAGAAACCCCAGGAAGGGCAGTTTGGCAGTACCAGGGTCTGTGCTACAGACCACTGGGATCATGGAATTGTACCAACAATGCCAGGATGGCATAGAGGGGGCAATTCCATGATCATAGACATGTTACATGACCATATTCGGAGTTACCATGGTGAAGCTACATATAGGTAGTGACCTATATGTAGTGCACGCGTGTAATGGTGTCCCCGCACTCACAAAGTTCAGTGAATTGGCTCTGAACAATGTGGGGGCACCTTGGCTAGTGCCAGGGTGCCCTCACACTAAGTAACTTTGCACCTAACCTTTACCAGGTAAAGGTTAGACATATAGGTGACTTATAAGTTACTTAAGTGCAGTGTAAAATGGCTGTGAAATAACGTGGACGTTATTTCACTCAGGCTGCAGTGGCAGGCCTGTGTAAGAATTGTCAGAGCTCCCTATGGGTGGCAAAAGAAATGCTGCAGCCCATAGGGATCTCCTGGAACCCCAATACCCTGGGTACCTCAGTACCATATACTAGGGGATTATAAGGGTGTTCCAGTAAGCCAATGTAAATTGGTAAAAATGGTCACTAGCCTGTCAGTGACAATTTGGAAAGAAATGAGAGAGCATAACCACTGAGGTTCTGATTAGCAGAGCCTCAGTGAGACAGTTAGTCACTACACAGGTAACACATACAGGCACACTTATGAGCACTGGGGCCCTGGGTTACCAGGGTCCCAGTGACACATACAACTAAAACAACATATATACAGTGAAAAATGGGGGTAACATGCCAGGCAAGATGGTACTTTCCTACAAACAATCTGTCATCAGGGTGGGTGGGAGGGACATTTCTAGATACAGAGGTATGATGGGAATGAACAGAAGGAGACCTGTCCCTTACAGAGGGCACCCTAACAGCTTGGCTACCAGTATAATGTGAGAGCACACCATTAGTATGGTGTGATTCAACCTCTGTACCAACTATGCTAGACTGTCTAGTAATGGGCAGGCTGAGAAGTTTCTTTCCTGAACCTTTTCCTGGGGGAGTCCCTGGATCAGATTGAGAACCATTAGCTACTTTTTCTACAGATTGGGCACTTATGGCCTTATCCTGTACTCTAAGCATATTAATTAACAGTTCTAAGGAAGGATTCTTCCCTACACTCAAACCTCTCTCTATGCAGAGACTCCTTGCTCCTTTCCAGCTAAGGTGATCATATGCAAGTTTGGACAGTTCAACATTTTTTCCTGTGCCAGACATTTTTTAGAGAGAGTTAAAGTGATAGAAAAAGAGAAAAAAGTTTTCAGAACTTTTTGGAAAGACAGAAAAACTTTTTTAAACTTTTAAGAACTTTTTGAAAGTTTTAGAAGTACTTTTCAGCACTTAGAAAAGAGTGAAAAGAGGAAATGCAAAACTTTTTGGCTATGTGTATATACACTGACCTTGTTTTGTATATTTTTCTCTTATGAAAAGTACAATGACAAGAGTGGTAAGTAGTCTCAAGCACTTATCCCACCACTGCACAACCAATGTAGGAGGCTGGACTGGCTTGTAGTGAGTACCAAGGGGTACTTGCACCTTGCACCAGGCCCAGTTATCCCTTATTAGTGTATAGGGTGTCTAGCAGCTTAGGCTGATAGATAATGGTAGCTTAGCAGAGCAGCTTAGGCTGAACTAGGAGACGTGTGAAGCTACTACAGTACCACTTAGTGTCATATGCACAATATCATAAGAAAACACAATACACAGTTATACTAAAAATAAAGGTACTTTATTTTTATGACAATATGCCAAAGTATCTTAGAGTGTACCCTCAGTGAGAGGATAGGAAATATACACAAGATATATATACACAATAGCAAAAATATGCAGTATAGTCTTAGAAAACAGTGCAAACAATGTATAGTTACAATAGGATGCAATGGGGAAACATAGGGATAGGGGCAACACAAACCATATACTCCAAAAGTGGAATGCGAACCACGAATGGACCCCAAACCTATGTGACCTTGTAGAGGGTCGCTGGGACTATTAGAAAATAGTGAGAGTTAGAAAAATAACCCTCCCCAAGACCCTGAAAAGTGAGTGCAAAGTGCACTAAAGTTCCCCTAAGGACAAAATAGTCGTGTTAGAGGGAAAATGCAAGGAAAACACAAATCAGCAATGCAACAACGATGGATTCCTGACTGAGGGTACCTGTGGAACAAGGGGACCAAGTCCAAAAGTCACAAGCAACTCGGAGATGGGCAGATGCCCAAGAAATGCCAGCGGTTGGTGCAAAGAAGCTCTTACTAGGCTGAAGAACTGTGAATACTGCAGGAACGACAAGGGCTAGAGACTTCCCCTTTGGAGGATGGATCCCCCACGCCTTGGAGAGTCGTGCAGAAGTGTTTTCCCGCCGGATGGACGCCAACAAGCCTTGCTACACGCAAATCGTGCGTTTGGCGTTTTTGGACGCTGCTGGGGCCCAGGAGGGACCAGGAGGTCGCAAATTGGACCTGCAGAGAGAGGGGACGTCGAGCCAGACAAAGAGCCCTCACTGAAGCAGGTAGCACCCAGAGAAGTGCCAGAAACAGGCACTACGAGGATGCGTGAAACGGTGCTCGCCGAAGTTGCACGAAGGAGTCCCACGTCGCCGGAGACCAACTTAGAAAGTCGTGCAATGCAGGTTAGAGTGCCGTGGACCCAGGCTTGGCTGTGCACGAAGAATTTCTGCCGGAAGTGCACAGGGGCCGGAGTAGCTTGCAAAGTCGCGGTTCCCAGCAATGCAGCCCAGCGAGGTGAGGCAAGGACTTACCTCCACCAAACTTGGGCTGAAGAGTCACTCGACTGTGGGGGTCACTTGGACGGTGTCGCTGGATTCGAGGGACCTCGCTCGTCGTGCTGAGAGGAGACCCAAGGGACCGGTAATGCAGCTTTTTGGTGCCTGCGGTTGCAGGGGGAAGATTCCGTCGACCCACGGGAGATTTCTTCAGAGCTTCTGGTGCAGAGAGGAGGCAGACTACCCCCACAGCATGCACAAGCAGGAAAACAGTCGAGAAGGCGGCAGGATCAGCGTTACAGAGTTGCAGTAGTCGTCTTTGCTACTATGTTGCAGGTTTGCAGGCTTCCAGCGCGGTCAGCGGTCGATTCCTTATCAGAAGGTGAAGAGGGAGATGCAGAGGAACTCGGCTGAGCTCATGCATTCGTTATCTAAAGTTTCCCCAGAGACAGAGACCCTAAATAGCCAGAAAAGAGGGTTTGGCTACCTAGGAGAGAGGAAAGGCTACTAACACCTGAAGGAGCCTATCACAAGGAGTCTCTGACGTCACCTGGTGGTACTGGCCACTCAGAGCAGTCCAGTGTGCCAGCAGCACCTCTGTTTCCAAGATGGCAGAGGTCTGGAGCACACTGGAGGAGCTCTGGACACCTCCCAGGGGAGGTGCAGGTCAGGGGAGTGGTCACTCCCCTTTCCTTTGTCCAGTTTCGCGCCAGAGCAGGGGCTAAGGGGTCCCTGAACCGGTGTAGACTGGCTTATGCAGAATTGGGCACATCTGTGCCCAACAAAGCATTTCCAGAGGCTGGGGGAGGCTACTCCTCCCCTGCCTTCACACCATTTTCCAAAGGGAGAGTGTGTCACACCCTCTCTCAGAGGAAGTTCTTTGTTCTGCCATCCTGGGCCAGGCCTGGCTGGACCCCAGGAGGGCAGCTGCCTGTCTGAGGGGTTGGCAGCAGCAGCAGCTGCAGAGAAACCCCAGGAAGGGCAGTCTGGCAGTACCAGGGTCTGTGGTACAGACCACTGGGATCATGGAATTGTACCAACAATGCCAGGATGGCATAGAGGGGGCAATTCCATGATCATAGACATGTTACATGGCCATATTCGGAGTTACCATGGTGAAGCTACATATAGGTAGTGACCTATATGTAGTGCACGCGTGTAATGGTGTCCCCGCACTCACAAAGTTCAGTGAATTGGCTCTGAACAATGTGGGGGCACCTTGGCTAGTGCCAGGGTGCCCTCACACTAAGTAACTTTGCACCTAACCTTTACCAGGTAAAGGTTAGACATATAGGTGACTTATAAGTTACTTAAGTGCAGTGTAAAATGGCTGTGAAATAACGTGGACGTTATTTCACTCAGGCTGCAGTGGCAGGCCTGTGTAAGAATTGTCAGGGCTCCCTATGGGTGGCAAAAGAAATGCTGCAGCCCATAGGGATCTCCTGGAACCCCAATACCCTGGGTACCTCAGTACCATATACTAGGGAATTATAAGGGTGTTCCAGTAAGCCAATGTAAATTGGTAAAAATAGTCACTAGCCTGTCAGTGACAATTTAGAAAGAAATGAGAGAGCATAACCACTGAGGTTCTGATTAGCAGAGCCTCAGTGAGACAGTTAGTCACTTACACAGGTAACACATTCAGGCACACTTATGAGCACTGGGGCCCTGGGTTACCAGGGTCCCAGTGACACATACAACTAAAACAACATATATACAGTGAAAAATGGGGGTAACATGCCAGGCAAGATGGTACTTTCCTACACACAGGCAGCAGCGGTGCAAGCCTCTGTCTCACACACATAACACAGCACAGACAGCAGCGGTGCAAGCCTCTGTCTCACACACATAACACACAGCACAGGCAGCAGCGCAAGCCTCTGTCTCATATGTATAACACACAGCACAGGCAGCAGCCGCGCAAGCCTCTGTCTCACACGCATAACACACAGCACAGGCAGCAGTAGCCCAAGCCTCTGTCTTGCACACATAACACAGCACAGGCAGCAGCAGCGCAAGCCTCTGTCTCACACGCATAACACACAGCACAGGCAGCAGCAGTGCAAGCCTCTGTCTCACCCACATAACACACAGCACAGGCAGCAGCAGTGCATGCCTCTGTCTCACACGCATAACACACAGCACAGGCAGCAGCAGCGCAAGCCTCTGTCTCACACACATATAACACACAGCACAGGCAGGAGCAGCGCAAGCCTCTGTCTCGCACGCATAACACAGCACAGGCAGCAGCGGCGCAAGCCTCTGTCTCACACACATAACACACAGCACAGGCAGCAGTGGCGCAAGCCTCTGTCTCACACACATAACACACAGCACAGGCAGCAGCGGTGCAAGCCTCTGTCTCACCCACATAACACACAGCACAGGCAGCAGCAGCGCAAGCCTCTGTCTCACACACATATAACACACAGAACAGGCAGCAGCAGCGCAAGCCTCTGTCTCGCACGCATAACACAGCACAGGCAGCAGCGGCGCAAGCCTCTGTCTCACACACATAACACACAGCACATGCAGCAGTGGCGCAAGCCTCTGTCTCACACACATAACACACAGCACAGGCAGCAGCAGCGCAAGCCTCTGTCTCACACGCATAACACACAGCACAGGCAGCAGCAGTGCAAGCCTCTGTCTCACCCACATAACACACAGCACAGGCAGCAGCAGCGCAAGCCTCTGTCTCACACACATAACACACAGCACAGGCAGCAGCAGCGCAAGCCTCTGTCTCACACACATAACACACAGCACAGGCAGCAGCAGTGCAAGCCTCTGTCTCACACACTTAACACACAGCACCGGCGGCAGCGGCGCAAGCCTTTGTCTCACACACATAACACAGCACAGGCAGCAGCAGTGCAAGCCTCTGTCTCACACACATAACACACAGCACAGGCAGCAGCAGTGCAAGCCTCTGTCTCACACATAACACAGAGCACAGGCAGCAGCAGTGCAAGCCTGTCTTACACGCATAACACACAGCACAAGCAGCAGCTGTGCAAGCCTTTGTCTCACGCACATGACACACAGAACAAGCAGCAGCAGCGCAAGCCTCTGTCTCACACACATAACACAGCACAAGCAGCAGCAGCACAAGCCTCTGTGTCACACACATAACACACAGCACAGGCAGCAGCGGCGCAAGCCTCTGTCTCACACACATAACACAGCACAGACAGCAGCGCAAGCCTCTGTCTCACACACATAACACAGCACAGGCAGCAGCAGCGCAAGCCTCTGTCTCAGACACATAACACAGCACAGGCAGCAGCGGTGCAAGCCTCTGTCTCACACACATAACACAGCACAGACAGCAGCGGTGCAAGCCTCTGTCTCACACACATAACACAGCACAGGCAGCAGCGGTGCAAGCCTCTGTCTCACACACATAACACAGCACAGACAGCAGCGGTGCAAGCCTCTGTCTCACACACATAACACACAGCACAGGCAGCAGCGCAAGCCTCTGTCTCATATGTATAACACACAGCACAGGCAGCAGCCGCGCAAGCCTCTGTCTCGCACGCATAACACACAGCACAGGCAGCAGCAGCGCAAGCCTCTGTCTCGCACACATAACACAGCACAGGCAGCAGCAGCGCAAGCCTCTGTCTCACACACATAACACACAGCACAGGCAGCAGCAGTGCAAGCCTCTGTCTCACACACATAACACACAGCACAGGCAGCAGCAGCGCAAGCCTCTGTCTCACACGCATAACACACAGCACAGGCAGCAGCAGCGCAAGCCTCTGTCTCACACACATATAACACACAGCACAGGCAGCAGCAGCGCAAGCCTCTGTCTCACACACATAACACAGCACAGACAGCAGCAGTGCAAGCCTCTGTCTCACACACATAACACACAGCACAGGCAGCAGCGGTGCAAGCCTCTGTCTCGCACGCATAACACAGCACAGGCAGCAGCAGCGCAAGCCTCTGTGTCACACACACAACACAGCACAGGCAGCAGCGGTGCAAGCATCTGTCTCACACACATAACATACAGCACAGGCAGCAGCGCAAGCCTCGTCCTCACATGTATAACACACAGCACAGGCAGCAGCAGCGCAAGCCTCTGTCTCACACATATAACACACAGCACAGGCAGCAGCGCAAGCCTCTGTCTCATAAATATAACACACAGCACAGGCAGCAGCCGCGCAAGCCTCTGTCTCGCACGCATAACACACAGCACAGACAGCAGCAGTGCAAGCCTCTGTCTCACACACATAACACACAGCACAGGCAGCAGCGGTTCAAGCCTCTGTCTCGCACGCATAACACACAGCACAGGCAGCAGCAGCGCAAGCCTCTGTCTCACACATATAACATACAGCACAGGCAGCAGCGCAAGCCTCTGTCTCATAAATATAACACACAGCACAGGCAGCAGCCGCGCAAGCCTCTGTCTCGCACGCATAACACACAGCACAGACAGCAGCAGTGCAAGCCTCTGTCTCACACACATAACACACAGCACAGGCAGCAGCGGTGCAAGCCTCTGTCTCGCACGCATAACACACAGCACAGGCAGCAGCAGTGCAAGCCTCTGTCTCACACACATAACACAGAGCACAGGCAGCAGCAGTGCAAGCCTCTGTCTCACACATAACACAGAGCACAGGCAGCAGCAGTGCAAGCCTGTCTTACACGCATAACACACAGCACAAGCAGCAGCTGTGCAAGCCTTTGTCTCACGCACATGACACACAGAACAAGCAGCAGCAGCGCAAGCCTCTGTCTCACACACATAACACAGCACAAGCAGCAGCAGCACAAGCCTCTGTGTCACACACATAACACACAGCACAGGCAGCAGCGGTGCAAGCCTCTGTCTCACACACATAACACAGCACAGACAGCAGCGCAAGCCTCTGTCTCACACACATAACACAGCACAGGCAGCAGCAGCGCAAGCCTCTGTGTCACACACACAACACACAGCACAGGCAGCAGCGGTGCAAGCATCTGTCTCACACACATAACATACAGCACAGGCAGCAGCGCAAGCCTCGTCCTCACATGTATAACACACAGCACAGGCAGCAGCAGCGCAAGCCTCTGTCTCACACACATAACACACAGCACAGGCAGCAGCGCAAGCCTCTGTCTCATATGTATAACACACAGCACAGGCAGCAGCCGCGCAAGCCTCTGTCTCACACGCATAACACACAGCACAGGCAGCAGCGGTGCAAGCCTCTGTCTCGCACGCATAACACACAGCACAGGCAGCAGCAGCGCAAGCCTCTGTCTCACACGCATAACACACAGCACAGGCAGCAGCAGCGCAAGCATCTGTCTCGCACGCATAACACAGCACAGGCAGCAGCAGCGCAAGCCTCTGTCTGACACACATAACACACAGCACAGGCAGCAGTGGCGCAAGCCTCTGTCTCACACACATAACACACAGCACAGGCAGCAGCAGCGCAAGCCTCTGTCTCACACGCATAACACACAGCACAGGCAGCAGCAGTGCAAGCCTCTGTCTCACCCACATAACACACAGCACAGGCAGCAGCGGTGCAAGCCTCTGACTCACACACATAACACACAACACAGGCAGCAGCAGCGCAAGCCTCTGTCTCACACACTTAACACACAGCACCGGCGGCAGCGGCGCAAGCCTTTGTCTCACACACATAACACAGCACAGGCAGCAGCAGTGCAAGCCTCTGTCTCACACACATAACACACAGCACAGGCAGCAGCGGTGCAAGCCTCTGTCTCACACACATAACACAGCACAGGTGTGAGAAAGTAGCCTCTTTCTAGCCTTGTTACCCCCACTTTTGGCCTGTTTGTGAGTGTATGTCAGGGTGTTTTCACTGTCTCACTGGGATCCTGCTAGCCAGGGCCCAGTGCTCATAGTGAAAACCCTATGTTTTCAGTATGTTTGTTATGTGTCACTGGGACCCTGCTAGTCAGGACCCCAGTGCTCATAAGTTTGTGGCCTATATGTATGTGTTCCCTGTGTGGTGCCTAACTGTCTCACTGAGGCTCTGCTAACCAGAACCTCAGTGGTTATGCTCTCTCATTTCTTTCAAATTGTCACTAACAGGCTAGTGACCAATTTTACCAATTTACATTGGCTTACTGGAACACCCTTATAATTCCCTAGTATATGGTACTGAGGTACCCAGGGTATTGGGGTTCCAGGAGATCCATATGGGCTGCAGCATTTCTTTTGCCACCCATAGGGAGCTCTGACAATTCTTACACAGGCCTGCCACTGCAGCCTGAGTGAAATAACGTCCACGTTATTTCACAGCCATTTTACACTGCACTTAAGTAACTTATAAGTCACCTATATGTCTAACCTTTACCTGGTAAACGTTAGGTGCAAAGTTACTTAGTGTGAGGGCACCCTGGCAATAGCCAAGGTGCCCCCACATTGTTCAGAGCCAATTCCCTGAACTTTGTGAGTGCGGGGACACCATTACACGCGTGCACTACATATAGGTCACTACCTATATGTAGCTTCACAATGGTAACTCCGAATATGGCCATGTAACATGTCTATGATCATGGAATTGCCCCCTCTATACCATCCTGGCATAGTTGGCACAATCCCATGATCCCAGTGGTCTGTAGCACAGACCCTGGTACTGCCAAACTGCCCTTCCTGGGGTTTCACTGCAGCTGCTGCTGCTGCCAACCCCTCAGACAGGCATCTGCCCTCCTGGGGTCCAGCCAGGCCTGGCCCAGGGTGGCAGAACAAAGGACTTTCTCTGAGAGAGGGTGTTACACCCTCTCCCTTTGTAAAATGGTGTGAAGGCAGGGGAGGAGTAGCCTCCCCCAGCCTCTGGAAATGCTTTGTTGGGCACAGATGTGCCCAATTCTGCATAAGCCAGTCTACACCGGTTCAGGGGACCCCTTAGCCCTGCTCTGGCGCGAAACTGGACAAAGGAAAGGGGAGTGACCACTCCCCTGACCTGCACCTCCCCTGGGAGGTGTCCAGAGCTCCTCCAGTGTGCTCCAGACCTCTGCCATCTTGGAAACAGAGGTGCTGCTGGCACACTGGACTGCTCTGAGTGGCCAGTGCCACCAGGTGACGTCAGAGACTCCTTGTGATAGGCTCCTTCAGGTGTTGCTAGCCTATCCTCTCTCCTAGGTAGCCAAACCCTCTTTTCTGGCTATTTAGGGTCTCTGTCTCTGGGGAAACTTTAGATAACGAATGCAAGAGCTCATCCGAGTTCCTCTGCATCTCTCTCTTCACCTTCTGCCAAGGAATCGACTGCTGACCGCGCTGGAAGCCTGCAAACCTGCAACATAGTAGCAAAGACGACTACTGCAACTCTGTAACGCTGATCCTGCCGCCTTCTCGACTGTTTTCCTGCTTGTGCATGCTGTGGGGATAGCCTGCCTCCTCTCTGCACCAGAAGCTCTGAAGAAATCTCCAGTGGGTCGACGGAATCTTCCCCCTGCAACCGCAGGCACCAAAAAGCTGCATTACCGGTCACTTGGGTCTCCTCTCAGCATGACGAGCGAGGTCCCTCGAATCCAGCGACTCAGTCCAAGTGACCCCCACAGTCCAGTGACTCTTCAGTCCAAGTTTGGTGGAGGTAAGTCCTTGCCTCACCTCGCTGGGCTGCATTGCTGGGAACCGCGACTTTTGCAGCTACTCCGGCCCCTGTGCACTTCCGGCGGAAATCCTTTGTGCACAGCCAAGCATGGGTCCACGGCACTCTAACCTGCATTGCACGACTTTCTAAGTTGGTCTCCGGCGACTCCTTTGTGCAACTTCGGCGAGCACCGTTTCATGCATCCTCGTAGTGCCTGTTTTGGGCACTTTTCCGGGTGCTACCGGCTTCAGAGAGGGCTCTTTGTCTTGCTCGACGTCCCCTCGATCTGCTGGTCCAATTTGCGACTTCCTGGTCCCTCCTGGGCCTCAGCAGCGTCCAAAAACGCTAACCACACGATTTGCAGCTAGCAAGGCTTGTTGGCGTTCTTTCGGCGGGAAAACACTTCTGCACGACTCTCCACGGCGAGAGGGATCGGTCCACCAAAGGGGAAGTCTCTAGCCCTTTTCGTTCTTGCAGAAACCTCAGCTTCTTCTGTCCAGTAGAAGCTTCTTTGCACCCGCAGCTGGCATTTCCTGGGCATTTGCCCATCTCTGACTTGCTTGTGACTTTTGGACTTGGTCCCCTTGTTCCACAGGTACCCTAGATTGGAAATCCACAGTTGTTGCATTGCTGGTTTGTGTCTTTCCTGCATTATTCCTCTAACACGACTTCTTTGTCCTTAGGGGAACTTTAGTGCACTTTGCACTCACTTTTCAGGGTCTTGGGGAGGGTTATTTTTCTAACTCTCACTATTTTCTAATAGTCCCAGCGACCCTCTACAAGGTCACATAGGTTTGGAGTCCATTCGTGGTTCGCATTCCACTTTTGGAGTATATGGTTTGTGTTGCCCCTATGTAGGAGGCTGGACTGGCTTGTAGTGAGTACCAAGGGGTACTTGCACCTTGCACCAGGCCCAGTTATCCCTTATTAGTGTATAGGGTGTCTAGCAGCTTAGGCTGATAGATAATGGTAGCTTAGCAGAGCAGCTTAGGCTGAACTAGGAGACGAGTGAAGCTCCTACAGTACCACTTAGTGTCATATGCACAATATCATAAGAAAACACAATACACAGTTATACTAAAAATAAAGGTACTTTATTTTTATGACAATATGCCAAAGTATCTTAGAGTGTACCCTCAGTGAGAGGATAGGAAATATACACAAGATATATATACACAATAGCAAAAATATGCAGTATAGTCTTAGAAAACAGTGCAAACAATGTATAGTTACAATAGGATGCAATGGGGAAACATAGGGATAGGGGCAACACAAACCATATACTCCAAAAGTGGAATGCGAACCACGAATGGACCCCAAACCTATGTGACCTTGTAGAGGGTCGCTGGGACTATTAGAAAATAGTGAGAGTTAGAAAAATAACCCTCCCCAAGACCCTGAAAAGTGAGTGCAAAGTGCACTAAAGTTCCCCTAAGGACAAAGTAGTCGTGTTAGAGGAATAATGCAGGAAAGACACAAACCAGCAATGCAACAACTGTGGATTTCCAATCTAGGGTACCTGTGGAACAAGGGGACCAAGTCCAAAAGTCACAAGCAAGTCGGAGATGGGCAAATGCCCAGGAAATGCCAGCTGCGGGTGCAAAGAAGCTTCTACTGGACAGAAGAAGCTGAGGTTTCTGCAGGAACGAAAAGGCCTAGAGACTTCCCCTTTGGTGGACAAATCCCTCTCGCCGTGGAAAGTTGTGCAGAAGTGTTTTCCCGCCAAAGGAATGCCAACAAGCCTTGCTAGCTGCAAATTGTGCGGTTAGCGTTTTTGGAGGCTGCTGAGGCCCAGAAGGGACCAGGAGGTCGCAAATTGGACCAGAAGAGAGAGGAGACGTCGAGCAAGACAAGGAGCCCTCTCTGAAGCCCGTAGCTCCCGGACAAGTGCCAGAAACAGGCACTACAAGGATGCGTGAAACGGTGCTCGCCGAAGTTGCACAAAGGAGTCCCACGTCGCCGGAGACCAACTTAGAAAGTCGTGCAATGCAGGTTAGAGTGCCGTGGAGCCAGGCTTGGCTGTGCACAAAGGATTTCCGCCGGAAGTGCACAGGGGCCGGAGTAGCTGCAAAGTCGCGGTTCCCAGCAATGCAGCCCAGCGAGGTGAGGCAAGGACTTACCTCCACCAAACTTTGACTGAAGAGTCACTGGACTGTGGGGGTCACTTGGACAGAGTTGCTGGATTCGAGGGACCTCGCTCGTCGTGCTGAGAGGAGACCCAAGGGACCGGTAATGCAGCTTTTTGGTGCCTGCGGTTGCAGGGGGAAGATTCCGTCGACCCACGGGAGATTTCTTCGGAGCTTCTGGTGCAGAGAGGAGGCAGACTACCCCCACAGCATGCACAAGCAGGAAAACAGTCGAGAAGGCGGCAGGATCAGCATTACAGAGTTGCAGTAGTCGTCTTTGCTACTATGTTGCAGGTTTGCAGGCTTCCAGCGCGGTCAGCAGTCGATTCCTTATCAGAAGGTGAAGAGAGAGATGCAGAGGAACTCGGCTGAGCTCATGCATTCGTTATCTTAAGTTTCCCCAGAGACAGAGACCCTAAATAGCCAGAAAAGAGGGTTTGGCTACCTAGGAGAGAGGATAGGCTACTAACACCTGAAGGAGCCTATCAGCAGGAGTCTCTGACGTCACCTGGTGGCACTGGCCACTCAGAGCAGTCCAGTGTGCCAGCAGCACCTCTGTTTCCAAGATGGCAGAGGTCTGGAGCACACTGGAGGAGCTCTGGACACCTCCCAGGGGAGGTGCAGGTCAGGGGAGTGGTCACTCCCCTTTCCTTTGTCCAGTTTCGCGCCAGAGCAGGGGCTAAGGGGTCCCTGAACCGGTGTAGACTGGCTTATGCAGAATTGAGCACATCTGTGCCCAAGAAAGCATTTCCAGAGGCTGGGGGAGGCTACTCCTCCCCTGCCTTCACACCATTTTCCAAAGGGAGAGGGTGTCACACCCTCTCTCAGAGGAAGTTCTTTGTTCTGCCATCCTGGGCCAGGCCTGGCTGGACCCCAGGAGGGCAGATGCCTGTCTGAGGGGTTGGCAGCAGCAGCAGCTGCAGTGAAACCCCAGGAAGGGCAGTTTGGCAGTACCAGGGTCTGTGCTACAGACCACTGGGATCATGGGATTGTGCCAACTATGCCAGGATGGCATAGAGGGGGCAATTCCATGATCATAGACATGTTACATGGCCATATTCGGAGTTACCATTGTGAAGCTACATATAGGTAGTGACCTATATGTAGTGCACGCGTGTAATGGTGTCCCCGCACTCACAAAGTTCAGGGAATTGGCTCTGAACAATGTGGGGGCACCTTGGCTAGTGCCAGGGTGCCCTCACACTAAGTAACTTTGCACCTAACCTTTACCAGGTAAAGGTTAGACATATAGGTGACTTATAAGTTACTTAAGTGCAGTGTAAAATGGCTGTGAAATAACGTGGACGTTATTTCACTCAGGCTGCAGTGGCAGGCCTGTGTAAGAATTGTCAGAGCTCCCTATGGGTGGCAAAAGAAATGCTGCAGCCCATAGGGATCTCCTGGAACCCCAATACCCTGGGTACCTCAGTACCATATACTAGGGAATTATAAGGGTGTTCCAGTAAGCCTATGTAAATTGGTAAAAATGGTCACTAGCCTGTTAGTGACAATTTGGAAAGAAATGAGAGAGCATAACCACTGAGGTTCTGATTAGCAGAGCCTCAGTGAGACAGTTAGTCACTACACAGGTAACACATTCAGGCACACGTATGAGCACTGGGTCCCTGGGTTACCAGGGTCCCAGTGACACATACAACTAAAACAACATATATACAGTGAAAAATGGGGGTAACATGCCAGGCAAGATGGTACTTTCCTACACAACCCCCCCCCCAAACGAAGGACAATAAGACTAGCCATGACCTGATGAGTCTTCATTGTCTAAGTGGAAATATCTGGAGAGTCCATCTGCATTGGAGTGGCTACTCCCAGGTCTATGTTCCACTGTATAGTCCATTCCCTGTAGGGATATGGACCACCTCAACAATTTAGGATTTTCACCTTTCATTTGTTTTAGCCAAAGTAGAGGTTTGTGGTCTGTCTGAACAATGAAGTGAGTGCCAAACAGGTATGGCCTCAACTTCTTCAGAGCCCAGACCACAGCAAAGGCCTCCCTCTCAATGGTAGACCAACGCTTTTCTCTAGGGGTCAACCTTCTACTAATAAAAGCAACAGGTTGATCCTGGCCCTCAGAATTAAGTTGTGATAGGACTGCCCCTACTCCTAATTCAGATGCATCAGTTTGGACATAGAATTTTTTAGAGTAACAAGGGCTTTTCAGGACAGGTGCAGAGCACATGGCCTGCTTCAGCTCCTCAAAAGCTTTCTGACAGTTTGCTGTCCATAATACCTTTTTAGGCATTTTCTTGGATGTGAGGTCATTAAGAGGGGCTGCAATGGAGCCATAGTTCTTAATGAACCTCCTGTAATACCCAGTGAGGCCTAGGAAGGCTCTCACCTGAGTCTGAGTGGTAGGGGGAACCCAATCAATAATAGTTTGGATTTTCCCCTGAAGTGGTGCAATCTGTTCCCCACCAACAAGATGTCCCAGATAAACCACCTTACCCTGCCCTATCTGGCACTTTGAAGCCTTGATAGTGAGGCCTGCCTTTTGCAGGGCCTCCAAAACTTTCCATAGGTGGACCAGGTGATCATCCCAGCTGGAGCTAAAGACAGCTATATCGTCCAAATATGCTGCACTGAAAGCTTCCAGCCCTTGCAGGACTGTGTTCACCAACCTCTGAAAAGTGGCAGGTGCATTTTTCAAACCAAAAGGCATTACAGTAAACTGGTAATGTCCTCCAATGGTAGAAAATGCAGTCTTAGGTTTAGCATCTTCTGATAATTTGATCTGCCAATACCCTGCAGTCAAATCAAAAGTGCTTAGATACTTGGCAGATGCCGGTGTATCTATAAGCTCATCTGCCCTGGGTATAGGGTGAGCATCAGTTTTGGTTACCAAGTTGAGACCTCTATAGTCTACACAAAACCGCATTTCCTTCTTTCCATCTTTAGAATTGGGTTTTGGTACCAGTACCACAGGAGAAGCCCATGGACTGTCAGAGTGCTCAACCACTCCTTGTTCCAACATTTTCTGAACTTCTTGCTTTATGCAGTCCCTGACATGGTCAGGCTGCCTATAGATCTTACTTTTGACAGGTAGACTGTCTCCAGTATCTATAGTGTGCTCACACCAAGAAGTGGTACCTGGCACAGTAGAGAAGAGTTCTGAGAATTGATCTAGGAGATTTATGCAATTGTCTTTCTGCTCAGCATTAAGACAATCAGCCAAAACTATACCTTCCACAAGAGCATCTTGTTCTGTGGAAGAGAAGAGATCAGGTAGAGGATCACTGTCTTCTTCCTGTCCCTCATCAGTTGCCATGAGCAGGGTGAGATCAGCCCTGTCATAGTAGGGTTTCAGGCGGTTGACATGGAGCACCCTAAGGGGACTCCTGGCAGTGCCTAAGTCAACTAAATAGGTGACTTCTCCCTTCTTTTCAACAATTGTGTGGGGTCCACTCCATTTATCTTGGAGTGCTCTTGGGGCCACAGGCTCCAAGACCCACACTTTCTGCCCTGGTTGGTACTGAACCAAAACAGCCTTCTGATCATGCCATTGCTTCTGGAGCTCTTGGCTGGCCTGAAGGTTTTTACTGGCCTTTTTCATGTACTCAGCCATCCTTGATCTGAGGCCAAGTACATAATCCACAATATACTGCTTAGGAGCTTTTAAAGGTTGTTCCCAACCCTCCTTTACAAGTGTGAGTGGACCCCTAACAGGGTGTCCAAAAAGAAGTTCAAAGGGGCTGAAGCCCACTCCTTTCTGGGGTACCTCCCTGTAGGCAAAAAGGAGGCATGGTAGAAGGATATCCCATCTCCTGCGGAGTTTTTCAGGGAGACCCATAATCATGCCTTTGAGAGTTTTATTAAATCTCTCCACCAGTCCATTTGTTTGTGGATGATAGGGTGTTGTGAACTTGTACGTTACACCACACTCCTTCCACATGGCCTTTAAGTATGCAGACATGAAATTGCTTCCTCTGTCTATTACCACTTCCTTTGGGAAGCCCACCCCGGAAAATATTCCCAGGAGGGCCTTTGCCACTGCAGGTGCTGTAGTGGTCCTTAAAGGAATAGCTTCAGGATATCTTGTGGCATGGTCCACTACCACCAAGATAAACCTATTGCCTGAAGCAGTAGGAGGGTCAAGAGGGCCAACTATGTCAACCCCTACCCTTTCAAAGGGAACCCCAACCACAGGCAGTGGGATAAGGGGTGCCTTTGGGGTGCCACCTGTCTTGCCACTGGCTTGACAGGTTTCACAGGACTTACAAAATTCCTTTGTGTCCTCAGACATTCTAGGCCAATGAAACAGGGGAACAAGCCTGTCCCAAGTTTTCATTTGTCCTAGATGCCCAGCTAAGGGAATGTCATGTGCCAGTGTTAGGAGGAACTTTCTGTACTCCTGAGGAATCACTAATCTCCTGGCAGCTTCAGGTTTAGGATCCCTAAGCTCAGTGTACAAGAGGTTGTCCTCCCAGTAAACTCTGTGAGAGTCACTGACATCCCCATTAGCCTGTTTGACAGCTTGCTGTCTGAGACCCTCTAATGTGGGACAGGTTTGCTGTGCCACACTCAGCTCCTCTCTGGCAGGCCCCCCTTCACCCAAAAGCTCAGCAGTGTCTGCTTCCAGCTCCTCTGGTGTAGGTTCTGCACAGGGAGGGAATTCTTCTTCCTCAGAAGTAGAATCCACTGTAGAGGGAGGGATAGTAGGAAGTGGTTTGCTTCTACTAGCCCTAGCTTTAGGGAGCACTTGGTCCATTGTTCCAGGATCCAAGCTTCCCTGTCCTTTTTGCTTTTTGGCCTGAGCCCTTGTCAAAGCAAAAATATGCCCTGGGATGCCCAGCATTGCTGCATGGGCCTCCAACTCCACATCTGACCAAGCTGATGTCTCCAAATCATTCCCTAATAGACAGTCTACAGGTAAATCTGAAGCTACCACAACTTTCTTTGGACCAGTTACCCCCCCCCAGTTGAGATTTACAACAGCCATGGGGTGGCTTTGTGTTATGTTGTGCGCATCGGTTACTTGGTACTGGTGTCCAAGTATGTGTTGTTCAGGGTGCACCAGTTTCTCAATCACCATTGTGACACTGGCACCTGTGTCCCTGTAGGCCTGGACCTCAACACCATTTATTAGGGTTAGTTGCTTGTACTTCTCCAAGTTATGGGGGCAAGCAACCAAAGTGGCTAAATCAATAGCCCCTTCAGAGACTAAAGTTGCCTCTGTGGTCTCCCTAATCAGACCAACCCCAACTAAGTTACCAATAGTGAGCCCAGCTACTCCCTTGGATTGGCTATTAGTAGGTTTGCTCCCACCACCACTGCTATTAGTAGGGACACTAGGTGTAGCAGTAGGGGTTGTAGTGGTAGGAGCTGTGGTGCCTTTCTTTGGACAACTGGGATCTGTTGTCCAATGGCCTTTTATTTTACATAAATAGCACCATGGTTTCTTTTCCTTGTTCTGATTAAAGGAGGATTTGGACCCACCACCCCCACCAGAGTGTTTTTGTGGGCATGATGAAGACTCATTTTTAGATTTGTCCCCACCCTTGTCAGAAGACTTCCCATCCTTCTTTTTGTTGCCATCTTTGTCACCCCCTGTATGAACTTTTCTGTTCACTCTTGTTCTGACCCATTTGTCTGCCTTCTTTCCCAATTCTTGGGGAGAGGTCAGATCAGAGTCCACCAAGTACTGGTGCAACAAATCAGACACACAATTATTAAGAATATGCTCTCTCAGGATTAAGTTATACAGGCTGTCATAATCAGTAACTTTACTGCCATGTAACCACCCTTCCAAGGCCTTTTCTGAATGGTCAATGAAATCAACCCAGTCTTGTGAAGACTCCTTTTTGGTCTCTCTGAACTTTATCCTGTACTGTTCAGTGGTTAAGCCATAACCATCCAGGAGTGCATTCTTAAGAACTTGGAAATTATTAGCATCATTTTCTTTCACAGTAAGGAGCCTATCCCTACCTTTTCCACTAAATGATAGCCATAGGATAGCAGCCCAATGCCTTTGAGGGACATCCTGTACAACACAGGCCCTCTCAATTGCAGCAAACCACTTGTTAATATCATCCCCCTCCTTATAAGGGGGAACTATCTTGTGCAGATTCCTGGAATCATGCTCTTTTGCAGGATGACTATGGGGAATACTGCTGCTGCCACCATGGGTATCTAAACCCAACTTCTGTCTTTCCTTCTCTAATTCAAAAGACTGTCTATCCAAATCCAGCTGTTGCTTTTTAAGCTTCAGTCTGGTTTGTTCCACCCTCAACTTATTGAGTTCCCTCTCTAACATTCTGTCATCAGGGTTGGTGGGAGGGACATTCCTAGAAACAGAGCTATGATGGGAATGAACAGAAGGAGACCTGTCCCTTACAGAAGCCACCCTAACAGCTTGGTTAACAGAAACATTACTACCAGTATGGTGAGAATATATGCTTTTGTTATGATGTGAGAGAACACTATTTGTATGGTGTGGCTCATCATCATTCCCAACTATGCTAGACTGTCTAGTAATGGGCAGGCTAGGAAGTTTCTTTCCTGAATCTTTTCCTGGGGGAGTCCCTGAATCAGATTGAGAACTATTAGGTACTTTTTCAACAGATGAGGCACCTATGGCCTTATCCTGTTCTTTAAGCATGTTAAGTAACAGTTCCAAGGAAGGATTCTTCCCTACACTCAAACCTCTCTCTATACAGAGACTCCTTGCTCTTTTCCAGCTAAGGTTGTCATATGCAAGTTTGGACAGATCCACATTTTGGCCTGTGCCAGACATTTTTAGAGAGAGTTAAAGTGATAGAAAAAGAGAAAAAAAGTTTTCAGAACTTTTTGGAAAGACAGAAAAAAACTTTTTTAAACTTTTAAGAACTTTTTGAAAGTTTTAGAAGTACTTTTCAGCACTTAGAAAAGAGTGAAAAGAGGAAATGCAAAACTTTTTGGCTATGTGTATATACACTGACCTTGTTTTGTATATTTTTCTCTTATGAAAAGTACAATGACAAGAGTGGTAAGTAGTCTCAAGCACTTATCCCACCACTGCACAACCAATGTAGGAGGCTGGACTGGCTTGTAGTGAGTACCAAGGGGTACTTGCACCTTGCACCAGGCCCAGTTATCCCTTATTAGTGTATAGGGTGTCTAGCAGCTTAGGCTGATAGATAATGGTAGCTTAGCAGAGCAGCTTAGGCTGAACTAGGAGACGTGTGAAGCTACTACAGTACCACTTAGTGTCATATGCACAATATCATAAGAAAACACAATACACAGTTATACTAAAAATAAAGGTACTTTATTTTTATGACAATATGCCAAAGTATCTTAGAGTGTACCCTCAGTGAGGGGATAGGAAATATACACAAGATATATATACACAATAGCAAAAATATGCAGTATAGTCTTAGAAAACAGTGCAAACAATGTATAGTTACAATAGGATGCAATGGGGAAACATAGGGATAGGGGCAACACAAACCATATACTCCAAAAGTGGAATGCGAACCACGAATGGACCCCAAATCTATGTGACCTTGTAGAGAGTCGCTGGGACTATTATAAAATAGTGAGAGTTAGAAAAATAACCCTCCCCAAGACCCTGAAAAGTGAGTGCAAAGTGCACTAAAGTTCCCCTAAGGACAAAGTAGTCGTGTTAGAGGAATAATGCAGGAAAGACACAAACCAGCAATGCAACAACTGTGGATTTCCAATCTAGGGTACCTGTGGAACAACGGGACCAAGTCCAAAAGTCACAAGCAAGTCGGAGATGGGCAAATGCCCAGGAAATGCCAGCTGCGGGTGCAAAGAAGCTTCTACTGGACAGAAGAAGCTGAGGTTTCTGCAGGAACGAAAAGGGCTAGAGACTTCCCCTTTGGTGGATAGATCCCACTCGCCGTGGAGAGTCGTGCAGAAGTGTTTTCCTGCCAAAAGAACGCCAACAAGGCTTGCCAGCTGCAAATCGTGCGGTTAACGTTTTTGGACGCTGCTGAGGCCCAAGAGGGACCAGGAGGTCGCAAATTGGACCAGCAGAGAGAGGGGACGTCGAGCAAGACAAGGAGCCCTCTTTGAAGCCAGTAGCACCCGGAGAAGTGCCAGAAACAGGCACTACGAGGATGCGTGAAACGGTGCTCGCCGAAGTTGCACAAAGGAGTCCCACGTCGCCGGAGACCAACTTAGAAAGTCGTGCAATGCAGGTTAGAGTGCCGTGGACCCTGGCTTGGCTGTGCACAAAGGATTTCCGCCGGAAGTGCACAGGGGCCAGAGTAGCTGCAAAGTCGCGGTTCCCAGCAATGCAGCCCAGCTAGGTGAGGCAAGGACTTACCTCCACCAAACTTTGACTGAAGAGTCACTGGACTGTGGGGGTCACTTGGACAGAGTTGCTGGATTCGAGGGACCTCGCTCGTCGTGCTGAGAGGAGACCCAAGGGACCGGTAATGCAGCTTTTTGGTGCCTGCGGTTGCAGGGGGAAGATTCCGTCGACCCACGGGAGATTTCTTCGGAGCTTCTGGTGCAGAGAGGAGGCAGACTACCCCCACAGCATGCACAAGCAGGAAAACAGTCGAGAAGGCGGCAGGATCAGCGTTACAGAGTTGCAGTAGTCGTCTTTGCTACTATGTTGCAGGTTTGCAGGCTTCCAGCGCGGTCAGCAGTCGATTCCTTATCAGAAGGTGAAGAGAGAGATGCAGAGGAACTCGGCTGAGCTCATGCATTCGTTATCTAAAGTTTCCCCAGAGACAGAGACCCTAAATAGCCAGAAAAGAGGGTTTGGCTACCTAGGAGAGAGGATAGGCTACTAACACCTGAAGGAGTCTATCAGCAGGAGTCTCTGACGTCACCTGGTGGCACTGGCCACTCAGAGCAGTCCAGTGTGCCAGCAGCACCTCTGTTTCCAAGATGGCAGAGGTCTGGAGCACACTGGAGGAGCTCTGGACACCTCCCAGGGGAGGTGCAGGTCAGGGGAGTGGTCACTCCCCTTTCCTTTGTCCAGTTTCGCGCCAGAGCAGGGGCTAAGGGGTCCCTGAACCGGTGTAGACTGGCTTATGCAGAATTGGGCACATCTGTGCCCAAGAAAGCATTTCCAGAGGCTGGGGGAGGCTACTCCTCCCCCGCCTTCACACCATTTTCCAAAGGGAGAGGGTGTCACACCCTCTCTCAGAGGAAGTTCTTTGTTCTGCCATCCTGGGCCAGGCCTGGCTGGACCCCAGGAGGGCAGATGCCTGTCTGAGGGGTTGGCAGCAGCAGCAGCTGCAGTGAAACCCCAGGAAGGGCAGTTTGGCAGTACCAGGGTCTGTGCTACAGACCACTGGGATCATGGGATTGTGCCAACTATGCCAGGATGGCATAGAGGGGGCAATTCCATGATCATAGACATGTTACATGGCCATATTCGGAGTTACCATTGTGAAGCTACATATAGGTAGTGACCTATATGTAGTGCACGCGTGTAATGGTGTCCCCGCACTCACAAAGTTCAGGGAATTGGCTCTGAACAATGTGGGGGCACCTTGGCTAGTGCCAGGGTGCCCTCACACTAAGTAACTTTGCACCTAACCTTTACCAGGTAAAGGTTAGACATATAGGTGACTTATAAGTTACTTAAGTGCAGGGTAAAATGGCTGTGAAATAATGTGGACGTTATTTCACTCAGGCTGCAGTGGCAGGCCTGTGTAAGAATTGTCAGAGCTCCCTATGGGTGGCAAAAGAAATGCTGCAGCCCATAGGGATCTCCTGGAACCCCAATACCCTGGGTACCTCAGTACTATATACTAGGGAATTATAAGGGTGTTCCAGTAAGCCAATGTAAATTGGTAAAAATGGTCACTAGCCTGTTAGTGACAATTTGGAAAGAAATGAGAGAGCATAACCACTGAGGTTCTGATTAGCAGAGCCTCAGTGAGACAGTTAGTCACTACACAGGTAACACATTCAGGCACACTTATGAGCACTGGGGCCCTGGGTTACCAGGGTCCCAGTGACACATACAACTAAAACAACATATATACACTGAAAAATGGGGGTAACATGCCAGGCAAGATGGTACTTTCCTACACCCTATCCCTATGTTTCCCTATTGCATCCTATTGTAACTATACATTGTTTGCACTGTTTTCTAAGACTATACTGCATATTTTTGCTATTGTGTATATATATCTTGTGTATATTTCCTATCCTCTCACTGAGGGTACACTCTAAGATACTTTGGCATATTGTCATAAAAATAAAGTACCTTTATTTTTAGTATAACTGTGTATTGTGTTTTCTTATGATATTGTGCATATGACACTAAGTGGTACTGTAGTAGCTTCACACGTTTCCTAGTTCAGCCTAAGCTGCTCTGCTAAGCTACCATTATCTATCAGCCTAAGCTGCTAGACACCCTATACACTAATAAGGGATAACTGGGCCTGGTGCAAGGTGCAAGTACCCCTTGGTACTCACTACAAGCCAGTCCAGCCTCCTACATTGGTTGTGCAGCGGTGGGATAAGTGCTTTGAGACTACTTACCACTCTTGTCATTGTACTTTTCATAAGAGAAAAATATACAAAACAAGTTCAGTGTATATACACATAGCCAAAAAGTTTTGCATTTCCTCTTTTCACTCTTTTCTAAGTGCTGAAAAGTACTTCTAACTTTCTAAAAAGTTCTAAAAAGTTTTAAAAGTTTTTTTTCTCTGTCTTTCTAAAAGCTCTGACAAACTTCTTATCTTTTACTATCACTTTAACTCTCTCTAAAAAATGCCTGGCACAGGCCAAAATGTTGATCTGTCCAAACTTGCATATGATCACCTTAGCTGGAAAGGAGCAAGGAATCTCTGCATAGAGAGAGGTTTGAGTGTAGGGAAGAATCCTTCCTTAGAACTGTTAATTAACATGCTTAGAGTACAGGATAAGGCCATAAGTGCCCAATCTGTTGAAAAAGTAGCTAATGGTTCACAATCTGATCCAGGGACTCCACCAGGAAAAGATTCAGGAAAGAAACTTCCTAGCCTGCCCATTACTAGACAGTCTAGCATAGTTGGTAATGATGATGAGCCACACCATATAAATAGTGTTGTCTCACATCATAGCAAAAGCATTTATTCTCACCATACTGGTAGTGATGTTTCTGTTAGCCAAGCTGTTAGGGTGGCTTCTGTAAGGGACAGGTCTCCTTCTGTCCATTCTCACCATACTTCTGTTTCAAGGCATGTCCCTCCCACTCACCCTGATAACAGATTGTTAGAAAGGGAGCTCAATAGACTGAGAGTGGAACAAACCAGACTGAAGCTCAAGAAGCAACAGCTGGATTTGGATAGACAGACTTTAGAAGTAGAGAAGGAGAGACAGAAACTGGGTTTAGAAACCCATGGTGGCAGCAGCAGTATTCCCCATAGTCATCCTGTAAAAGAGCATGATTCCAGGAATCTGCACAAGATAGTTCCCCCTTACAAGGAGGGGGATGACATTAACAAGTGGTTTGCTGCACTTGAGAGGCCCTGTGTTGTACAGGATGTCCCTCAAAGGCAGTGGGCTGCTATCCTATGGCTATCATTTAGTGGAAAAGGTAGGGATAGGCTCCTTACTGTGAAAGAAAATGATGCTAATAATTTCCAAGTTCTTAAGAATGCACTCCTGGATGGTTATGGCTTAACCACTGAACAGTACAGGATAAAATTCAGAGAGACCAAAAAGGAGTCTTCACAAGACTGGGTTGATTTCATTGACCATTCAGTGAAGGCCTTGGAGGGGTGGTTACATGGCAGTAAAGTTACTGATTATGACAGCCTGTATAACTTAATCCTGAGAGAGCATATTCTTAATAATTGTGTGTCTGATTTGTTGCACCAGTACTTGGTGGACTCTGATCTGACCTCTCCCCAAGAATTGGGAAAGAAGGCAGACAAATGGGTCAGAACAAGGGTGAACAGAAAAGTTCATACAGGGGGTGACAAAGAGAACACTAAGAAGAAAGATGGTGAAAAATCTCAAGATAAGCATGGGGATAAGGGTAAAACCAAAGATCCCACTTCAAATCTTAAACACTCTTCAGGGGGTGGGGATAAAACAAATTCTTCCTCTTCTTATCAACCTACACAATTTAAAAAGCCTTGGTGCTTTGTGTGTAAAAATAGAGGCCATAGGCCAGGGGATAAGTCCTGTCCAGGTAAACCCCCTGAGCCTACCACCACTAATACATCAAGCTCTAGTGCCCCTAGCAGTAGTGGTACTAGTGGTGGGACTGCTGGCAACAGTCAAGTTAAGGGTGTAGTTGGGTTCACTTTTGGGTCCATAGTAGAAACTGGGGTAGTCAGTCCCAAGACAGTTTCTGTCACACCTAGTGGCATTGGCCTTGCCACACTGGCTGCTTGTCCCCTTACAATGGATAAGTACAGGCAGACAGTTTCAATAAATGGTGTTGAGGCCTTGGCCTACAGGGACACAGGTGCCAGTATCACTTTGGTGACTGAAAACCTAGTGCACCCTGATCAACACATCATTGGACAACAGTATAAGATTATTGATGTCCATAACTCCACTAAGTTTCTTCCCTTAGCTATAATTCAGTTTAGTTGGGGTGGAGTTACTGGCCCTAAGCAGGTGGTGGTATCACCTAGCTTACCTGTAGACTGTCTCTTAGGTAATGACCTAGAGGCCTCAGGTTGGGCTGATGTAGAGTTTTATGCCCATGCAGCAATGCTGGGCATCCCAGAGGAATTGTTCCCTCTCATTTCTACTGAAATGAAAAAGCAAAGGAGAGAAGGCCTGAAAACTCAGGATCCCTCTCCATCAACAGGTAAAAAGGGTATCACAGTATCCCCTAACCACCCTGCCATTCAGGATACCATTCCTGTGGTGGGAGAAACCTCTCCTGGGGTGGCACCTGTTCCAAGGGAATCATCAGCTGGCAAAGCTGTACTCCCTGAGGTAGAAGTACCTCTCTGTGGGATAACTAACATTGGTGACAAAAAGAGCACCATTTTAGTTAACATGAAGCATCCCTCCAACCCTCCCAGAGAAACTTTAGTGCAGAAACCCTGCACTGCCTCACAACACTTAGGACAGAATCCCTGCCCTAGTGTGGAGCTCATAGGACAGCATCCCTGCCCTGCTCCAACTCAAGAGAAACAGCATCCCCGTTCTCTCTTCCAGCCATATGGACAAAGTTTTTGCCCAGCCATGGCTTTACTGAGACAGCATCCCTGTCTGGCATTTCCATCATTACAAATAGGTTCAGTGGATAATTCCCACTGTTCTAAACTAAAACTTACTGATAGAAACTCTGAAAATACATCTTCACATTGTTGCTTAGCTAAAAAACTTCAAACAGGGTGGTTTACATCCCCACAGGGAAGTAACCATATAGTGGATGATAAAGGGAGTAACCAGTCTATTGCAGAGCTACTCTCTACTTATCACCACTTAGACAATAAAGTCTCAACTGGCCAAGGTTAGCCTTATTGTCCTTCGTTTGGGGGGGGGTTGTGTGAGAAAGTAGCCTCTTTCTAGCCTTGTTACCCCCACTTTTGGCCTGTTTGTGAGTGTATGTCAGGGTGTTTTCACTGTCTCACTGGGATCCTGCTAGCCAGGGCCCAGTGCTCATAGTGAAAACCCTATGTTTTCAGTATGTTTGTTATGTGTCACTGGGACCCTGCTAGTCAGGACCCCAGTGCTCATAAGTTTGTGGCCTATATGTATGTGTTCCCTGTGTGGTGCCTAACTGTCTCACTGAGGCTCTGCTAACCAGAACCTCAGTGGTTATGCTCTCTCATTTCTTTCAAATTGTCACTAACAGGCTAGTGACCAATTTTACCAATTTACATTGGCTTACTGGAACACCCTTATAATTCCCTAGTATATGGTACTGAGGTACCCAGGGTATTGGGGTTCCAGGAGATCCCTATGGGCTGCAGCATTTCTTTTGCCACCCATAGGGAGCTCTGACAATTCTTACACAGGCCTGCCACTGCAGCCTGAGTGAAATAACGTCCACGTTATTTCACAGCCATTTTACACTGCACTTAAGTAACTTATAAGTCACCTATATGTCTAACCTTTACCTGGTAAAGGTTAGGTGCAAAGTTACTTAGTGTGAGGGCACCCTGGCAGTAGCCAAGGTGCCCCCACATTGTTCAGAGCCAATTCCCTGAACTTTGTGAGTGCGGGGACACCATTACACGCGTGCACTACATATAGGTCACTACCTATATGTAGCTTCACAATGGTAACTCCGAATATGGCCATGTAACATGTCTATGATCATGGAATTGCGCCCTCTATACCATCCTGGCATAGTTGGCACAATCCCATGATCCCAGTGGTCTGTAGCACAGACCCTGGTACTGCCAAACTGCCCTTCCTGGGGTTTCACTGCAGCTGCTGCTGCTGCCAACCCCTCAGACAGGCATCTGCCCTCCTGGGGTCCAGCCAGGCCTGGCCCAGGATGGCAGAACAAAGGACTTCCTCTGAGAGAGGGTGTTACACCCTCTCCCTTTGGAAAATGGTGTGAAGGCAGGGGAGGAGTAGCCTCCCCCAGCCTCTGGAAATGCTTTGTTGGGCACAGATGTGCCCAGTTCTGCATAAGCCAGTCTACATCGGTTCAGGGGACCCCTTAGCCCTGCTCTGGTGCGAAACTGGACAAAGGAAAGGGGAGTGACCACTCCCCTGACCTGCACCTCCCCTGGGAGGTGTCCAGAGCTCCTCCAGTGTGCTCCAGACCTCTGCCATCTTGGAAACAGAGGTGCTGCTGGCACACTGGACTGCTCTGAGTGGCCAGTGCCACCAGGTGACGTCAGAGACTCCTTGTGATAGGCTCCTTCAGGTGTTGCTAGCCTATCCTCTCTCCTAGGTAGCCAAACCCTCTTTTCTGGCTATTTAGGGTCTCTGTCTCTGGGGAAACTTTAGATAACGAATGCAAGAGCTCATCCGAGTTCCTCTACATCTCTCTCTTCACCTTCTGCCAAGGAATCGACTGCTGACCGCGCTGGAAGCCTGCAAACCTGCAACATAGTAGCAAAGACGACTATTGCAACTCTGTAACGCTGATCCTGCCACCTTCTCGACTGTTTTCCTGCTTGTGCATGCTGTGGGGGTAGCCTGCCTCCTCTCTGCACCAGAAGCTCCGAAGAAATCTCCCGTGGGTCGACGGAATCTTCCCCCTGCAACCGCAGGCACCAAAAAGCTGCATTACCGGTCCCTTGGGTCTCCTCTCAGCACGACGAGTGAGGTCCCTCGAATCCAGCGACTCTGTCCAAGTGACCCCCACAGTCCAGTGACTCTTCAGTCCAAGTTTGGTGGAGGTAAGTCCTTGCCTCACCTCGCTGGGCTGCATTGCTGGGAACCGCTACTTTTGAAGCTACTCCGGCCCCTGTGCACTTCCGGCGGAAATCCTTTGTGCACAGCGAAGCCTGGGTCCACGGCACTCTAACCTGCATTGCACGACTTTCTAAGTTGGTCTCCGGCGACGTGGGGCTCCTTTGTGCAACTTCGGCGAGCACCGTTTCACGCATCCTCGTAGTGCCTGTTTCGGGCACTTCTCCGGGAGCTACCGGCTTCAGAGAGGGCTCCTTGTCTTGCCCGACGTCCCCTCTCTCTGCTGGTCCAATTTGCGACCTCCTGGTCCCTCCTGGGCCTCAGCAGCCTCCAAAAATGCTAACTGCATGATTTGCCGCTAGCAAGGCTTGTTGGCGTTCTTTCGGTGGGAGAACACTTCTGCACAACTCTCCGCGGCAAGAGGGATCCGTCCACCAAAGGGGAAGTCTCTAGCCCTTTTCGTTCCTGCAGAAACCTCAGCTTCTTCTGTCCAGTAGAAGCTTCTTTGCACCCGCAGCTGGCATTTCCTGGGCATCTGCCCATCTCCGACTTGCTTGTGACATTTGGACTTGGTCCCCTTGTTCCACAGGTACCCGATATTGGAAATCCACAGTTGTTGCATTGCTGGTTTGTGTCTTTCCTGCATTATTCCTCTAACACGACTTCTTTGTCCTTAGGGGAACTTTAGTGCACTTTGCACTCACTTTTCAGGGTCTTGGGGAGGGTTATTTTTCTAACTCTCACTATTTTCTAATAGTCCCAGCGACCCTCTACAAGGTCACATAGGTTTGGGGTCCATTCGTGGTTCGCATTCCACTTTTGGAGTATATGGTTTGTGTTGCCCCTGTCCCTATGTTTCCCCATTGCATCCTATTGTAACTATACATTGTTTGCACTGTTTTCTAAGACTATACTGCATATTTTTGCTATTGTGTATATATATCTTGTGTATATTTCCTATCCTCTCACTGAGGGTACACTCTAAGATACTTTGGCATATTGTCATAAAAATAAAGTACCTTTATTTTTAGTATAACTGTGTATTGTGTTTTCTTATGATATTGTGCATATGACACTAAGTGGTACTGTAGTAGCTTCACACGTCAACTAGTTCAGCCTAAGCTGCTCTGCTAAGCTACCATTATCTATCAGCCTAAGCTGCTAGACACCCTATACACTAATAAGGGATAACTGGGCCTGGTGCAAGGTGCAAGTACCCCTTGGTACTCACTACAAGCCAGTCCAGCCTCCTACAACAGGCAGCAGCGGCGCAAGCCTCTGTCTCACACACATAACACACAGCACAGGCAGCAGCAGCGCAAGCCTCTGTCTCACACGCATAACACACAGCACAGGCAGCAGCAGCGCAAGCCTCTGTCTCACACGCATAACACACAGCACAGGCAGCAGCAGCGCAAGCCTCTGTCACACACATAACACAGCACAAGCAGCAGCAGTGCAATCCTCTGTCTCGCACACATAACACACAGCACAGGCAGCAGCAGCGCAGGCCTCTGTCTCGCACACATAACACACAGCACAGGCAGCAGCGGCGCACGCCTCTGTCTCACACATAACACAGCACAGGCAGCAGCGGCGCAAGCCTCTCAGGCAGCAGCGCACGCCTCTGTCTCACACACATAACACACAGCACAGGCAGCAGCGCAAGCCTCTGTCTCACACACATAACACACAGCACAGGCAGCAGTGGTGCAAGCCTCTGTCTCACACACATAACACACAGCACAGACAGCAGCAGTGCAAACCTCTGTCTCACACACATAACACACAGCACAGGCAGCAGTGGCGCAAGCCTCTGTCTCACACACATAACACACAGCACAGGCAGCAGCGGTGCAAGCCTCTGTCTCACACACATAACGCAGCACAGACAGCAGCCATGCAAGCCTCTGTCTCACACACATAACACACAGCACAGGCAGCAGCGCAAGCCTCTGTCTCGCACGCATAACACACAGCACAGGCAGCAGCGGTGCAAGCCTCTGTCTCACACGCATAACACACAGCACAGGCAGCAGCAGTGCAAGCCTCTGTCTCACACACATAACACAGAGCACAGGCAGCAGCAGGCAGCAGCAGCACAGGCAGCAGAAGCCTCTGTCTCACCCACATAACACAAAGCACAGGCAGCAGCAGCGCAAGCCTCTCTCACACACATAACACACTGCACAGACAGCAGCGGCGCAAGCCTCTGTCTCACACACATAACACACAGCACAGGCAGCAGCGGTGCAAGCCTCTGTCTCACACGCATAACACACAGCACAGGCAGCAGCAGCGCAAGCCTCTGTCTCACACACATAACACACAGCACAGGTAGCAGCAGCGGCACAAGCCTCTGTCTCACACGCATAACACACAGCACAGGCAGCAGCAGAGCACGCCTCTGTCTCACACACATAACACACAGCACAGACAGCAGCAGCGCAGGCCTCTGTCTCACACACATAACACAGCACAGGCAGCAGTAGCGCAAGCCTCTGTCTCACACGCATAACACACAGCACAGGCAGCAGCAGCGCAAGCCTCTGTCACACACACATAACACAGCACAGGTAGCAGCAGCGCACGCCTCTGTCTCACACACATAACACACAGCACAGGCAGCAGCGGTGCAAGCCTCTGTCTCACACACATAACACACAGCACATGCAGCAGTGGTGCAAGCCTCTGTCTCACGCACATAACACAGCAAAGGCAGCAGCAGCGCAAGCCTCTGTCTCACACACATAACACACAGCACAGGCAGCAGCGGTGCAAGCCTCTGTTTCACACACATAACGCACAGCACAGGCAGCAGCGGTGCAAGCCTCTGTCTCACACACATAACACAGCACAGACAGCAGCGCAAGACTCTGTCTCACACACATAACACACAGCACAGGCAGCAGCGGTGCAAGCCTCTGTCTCACACACATAACACACAGCACAGGCAGCAGCGGTGCAAGCCTCTGTCTCACACACATAACACAGCACAGGCAGCAGCGGCGCAAGCCTCTGTCACACACACATAACACACAGCACAGGTAGCAGCGGCGCAAGCCTCTGTCACACACACATAACACACAGCACAGGCAGCAGCAGTGCACGCCTCTGTCTCACACACATAACATACAGCACAGGCAGCAGCAGCGCAAGCCTCTGTCACACACACATAACACACAGCACAGGCAGCAGCAGTGCACGCCTCTGTCTCACACACATAACACACAGCACAGGCAGCAGCAGCGCACGCCTCTGTCTCACACACATAACACACAGCACAGGCAGCAGCGGCGCAAGCCTCTGTCACACACATAACACACAGCACAGGCAGCAACAGTGCACGCCTCTGTCTCACACACATAACATACAGCACAGGCAGCACCAGCGCACGCCTCTGTCTCACACACATAACACACAGCACAGGCAGCAGCGGTGCAAGCCTCTGTCTCGCACCATAACACACAGCACAGGCAGCAGCAGCGCAAGCCTCTGTCTCACACACATAACACACAGCACAGGCAGCAGCAGCGCAAGCCTTTGTCTCACACATAACACACAGCACAGGCAGCAGCGCAAGCCTCTGTCTCACACACATAACACACAGCACCGGCAGCAGCGGTGCAAGCCTCTGTCTCACACACATAACACACAGCACAGGCAGCAGCAGCGCAAGCCTCTGTCTCACACACATAACACACAGCACAGGCAGCAGCGGCGCAAGCCTCTGTCTCACACACATAACACACAGCACCGGCAGCAGTGGCGCAAGCCTCTGTCTCGCACACATAACACAGCACAGGCAGCAGCAGTGTAAGCCTCTGTCTCACACACATAACACACAGCACAGGCAGCAGCGCAAGCCTCTGTCTCACACATAACACACAGCACAGGCAGCAGCGGCGCAAGCCTTTGTCTCACACATAACACAGCACAGGCAGCAGTGGTGCAAGCCTCTGTCTCACACACATAACACAGCACAGGCAGCAGCAGCGCAAGCCTCTGTCTCACCCACATAACACACAGCACAGGCAGCAGCAGCGCAAGCCTCTGTCTCACACACATAACACACAGCACAGGCAGCAGCGGCACAAGCCTCTGTCTCACACACATAACACACAGCACAGGCAGCAGCAGCGCAAGCCTCTGTCTCACACACATAACACACAGCACAGGCAGCAGCAGCACAAGCCTCTGTCACACACACATAACACAGCAGCAGCAGCGCAAGCCTCTGTCTCACATGTATAACACACAGCACAGGCAGCAGCCGCGCAAGCCTCTGTCTCACACACATAACACAGCACAGGCAGCAGCGACGCAATCCTCTGTCTCGCACACATAACACACAGCACAGGCAGCAGCAGCGCAAGCCTCTGTCACACACATAACACACAGCACAGGCAGCAGCAGCGCAAGCCTCTGTCTCACCCACATGACACACAGCACAGGCAGCGCAAGCCTCTGTCACACACATAACACACAGCACAGGCAGCAGCGGCGCAAGCCTCTGTCACACACACATAACACACAGCACAGGCAGCAGTGGTGCAAGCCTCTGTCACACACATAACACACAGCACAGGCAGCAGCGGCGCACGCCTCTGTCTCACACACATAACACAGCACAGGCAGCAGCAGCGCAAGCCTCTGTCTCACACACATAACACAGCACAGGCAGCAGTGGTGCAAGCCTCTGACTCACACGCATAACACACAGCACAGGCAGCAGCGGCGCAAGCCTCTGTCTCACACACATAACACACAGCACAGGCAGCAGCAGTGCAAGCCTCTGTCTCACACACATAACACACAGCACAGGCAGCAGTAATGCAAGCCTCTGTCTCACACACATAACACACAGCACAGGCAGCAGCGCAAGCCTCTGTCTCGCACGCATAACACACAGCACAGGCAGCAGCGGCGCAAGCCTCTGTCTCACACGCATAACACACAGCACAGGCAGCAGCAGCACAAGCCTCTGTCTCGCACACATAACACACAGCACAGGCAGCAGCAGTGCAAGCCTCTGTCTCACACACGTAACACAGCACAGGCAGCAGCGGCGCAAGCCTCTGTCACACACACATAACACACAGCACAGGTAGCAGCGGCGCAAGCCTCTGTCTCACACACATAACACACAGCACAGTCAGCAGCAGCACAAGCCTCTGTCTCACACACATAACACACAGCACAGGCAGCAGCAGCACAAGCCTCTGTCTCACACACATAACACACAGCACAGGCAGCAGTGGTGCAAGCCTCTGACTCACACGCATAACACACAGCACATGCAGCAGTGGAGCAAGCCTCTGTCTCACACACATAACACACAGCACAGTCAGCAGCAGCACAAGCCTCTGTCTCACACACATAACACACAGCACAGGCAGCAGCGGTGCAAGCCTCTGTCTCACACACATAACACACAGCACAGGCAGCAGCAGCGCACGCCTCTGTCTCACCCACATAACACACAGCACAGGCAGCAGCGGCGCAAGCCTCTGTCTCACCCACATAACACACAGCACAGGCAGCAGCGGCGCAAGCCTCTGTCTCACACGCATAACACACAGCACAGACAGCAGCCGTGGAAGCCTCTGTCTCACACACATAACACAGAGCACAGGCAGCAGCAGTGCAAGCCTGTCTTACACGCATAACACACAGCACAAGTAGCAGCTGTGCAAGCCTGTCTTACACGCATAACACACAGCACAAGCAGCAGCAGCGCAAGCCTCTGTCTCACACACATAACACACAGCACAGGCAGCAGCGCAAGCCTCTGTCTCACACATATAACACACAGCACAGGCAGCAGCGGCACAAGCCTCTGTCTCACACACATAACACACAGCACAGGCAGCAGCGCAAGCCTCTGTCTCACACACATAACACACAGCACAGGCAGCAGCGGCGCAAGCCTCTGTCTCACACACATAACACACAGCACAGGCAGCAGCAGCGCAAGCCTTTGTCTCACACACATAACACACAGCACAGGCAGCAGCGCAAGCCTCTGTCTCACACACATAACACACAGCACAGGCAGCAGCAGCGCAAGCCTCTGTCTCACACACATAACACACAGCACAGGCAGCAGCAGCGCAAGCCTCTGTCTCACACATAACACACAGCACAGGCAGCAGCAGTGCAAGCCTTTGTCTCACACACATAACACACAGCACAGGCAGCAGCAGTGCAAGCCTTTGTCTCACACACATAACACACAGCACAGGCAGCGCAAGCCTCTGTCTCACACACATAACACACAGCACAGACAGCAGCGGCGCAAGCCTCTGTCTCACACACATAACACACAGCACAGGCAGCAGCGGCGCAAGCCTCTGTCTCACACACATAACACACAGCACAGGCAGCAGCAGTGCAAGCCTCTGTCTCACACACATAACACACAGCACAGGCAGCAGCAGCGCAAGCCTCTGTCTCACACGCATAACACAGCACAGGCAGCGCAAGCCTCTGTCTCACACACATAACACAGCACAGGCAGCAGCGGTGCAAGCCTCCGTCTCACACACATAACACAGCACAGGCAGCAGCAGCGCAAGCCTCTGTCACACACACATAACACACAGCACAGGCAGCAGCAGTGCAAGCCTTTGTCTCACACATAACATACAGCACAGGCAGCAGCAGTGCAAGCCTCTGTCTCACACACATAACACACAGCACAGGCAGCAGCGGCGCAAGCCTCTGTCTCACACACATAACACAGCACAGGCAGCAGCAGCGCAAGCCTCTGTCACACACACATAACACACAGCACAGGCAGCAGCAGTGCAAGCCTTTGTCTCACACATAACATACAGCACAGGCAGCAGCAGTGCAAGCCTCTGTCTCACACACATAACACAGCACAGGCAGCAGCGGTGCAATCCTCCGTCTCACACACATAACACACCACAGGCAGCAGCAGCGCAAGCCTCTGTCACACACATATAACACACAGCACAGGCAGCAGCAGTGCAATCCTCTGTCTTACACACATAACACACAGCACAGGCAGCGCAAGCCTCTGTCTCACACGCATAATACACAGCACAGGCAGCAGCAGCGCAAGCCTCTGTCTCACACACATAACACACAGCACAGGCAGCAGCGGCGCAAGCCTCTGTCTCGCATGCATAACACAGCACAGGCAGCAGCGGCGCAAGCCTCTGTCTCACACACATAACACACAGCACAGGCAGCAGCGGCGCAAGCCTCTGTCTCGCATGCATAACACAGCACAGGCAGCAGCAGCGCAAGCCTCTGTCTCACACACATAACACAAAGCACAGGCAGCAGCAGCGCAAGCCTCTGTCTCACACACGTAACACAGCACAGGCAGCAGCGGTGCAAGCCTCTGTCTCACACACATAACACAGCACAGGCAGCAGCAGCGCAAGCCTCTGTCTCGCACACATAACACAGCACAGGCAGCAGCGGTGCAAGCCTCTGTCTCACACACATAACACAAAGCACAGGCAGCAGCAGCGCAAGCCTCTCTCACACACATAACACACAGCACAGGCAGCAGCGGCGCAAGCCTCTGTCTCACACACATAACACAGCACAGACAGCAGCAGTGCAAGCCTCTGTCTCACACACATAACACACAGCACAGGCAGCAGCAGCGCAAGCCTCGGTCTCACACGCATAATACACAGCACAGGCAGCAGCAGCGCAAGCCTCTGTCTCACACGCATAACACACAGCACAGGCAGCAGCAGCGCAAGCCTCTGTCTCACCCACATAACACACAGCACAGGCAGCAGCGCAAGCCTCTCTCACACACATAACACACAGCACAGGCAGCAGTGGTGCAAGCATCTGTCTCACACACATAACACAGCACAGACAGCAGCAGCTCAAGCCTCTGTCTCACACACATAACACACAGCACAGGCAGCAGCGGTGCAAGCCTCTGTCTCACACACATAACACACAGCACAGGCAGCAGCAGCGCAAGCCTCTGTCTCACACACATAACACACAGCACAGGCAGCAGCGGTGCAAGCCTCTGACTCACACACATAACACACAACACAGGCAGCAGCAGCGCAAGCCTCTGTCTCACACACTTAACACACAGCACCGGCGGCAGCGGCGCAAGCCTTTGTCTCACACACATAACACACAGAACAGGCAGCAGCGGTGCAAGCCTCTGTCTCGCACATAACACAAGGCACAGGCAGCAGCAGCGCAAGCCTCTGTCTCACACACATAACACAGCACAGGCAGCAGCAGCGCACGCCTCTGTCTCACACACATAACACAGCACAGGCAGCAGCAGTGCAAGCCTCTGTCTCACACACATAACACACAGAACAGGCAGCAGCAGAGCAAGCCTCTGTCTCACACACATAACACAGCACAGACAGCAGCGGCGCAAGCCTCTGTCTCACACACATAACACACAGCACAAGCAGCAGCCGTGCAAGCCTCTCTCACACACATAACACACAGCACAGGCAGCAGCGGTGCAAGCCTCTGTCTCACGCATAACACACAGCACAGGCAGCAGCGGCGCAAGCCTCTCTCTCACACGCATAACACAGAGCACAGGCAGCAGCAGCGCAAGCCTCTCTCTCACACACATAACACACAGCACAGGCAGCAGCAGCGCAAGCCTCTCTCTCACACACATAACACACAGCACAGGCAGCAGCAGCGCAAGCCTCTCTCTCACACACATAACACACAGCACAGGCAGCAGCGGTGCAAGCCTCTGTCTCACACACATAACACACAGCACAGGCAGCAGCGGTGCAAGCCTCTGTCTCACACATAACACAGCACAGGCAGCAGCGACGCAATCCTCTGTCTCGCACGCATAACACACAGCACAGGCAGCAGTAGCGCAATCCTCTGTCTCGCACACATAACACACAGCACAGGCAGCGCAAGCCTCTGTCTCACACACATAACACAGCACAGGCAGCAGCAGCGCAAGCCTCTGTCTCACACACATAACACACAGCACAGGCAGCAGCGCAAGCCTCTGTCTCACACACATAACACAGCACAGGCAGCAGCAGCGCAAGCCTCTGTCTCATATGTATAACACACAGCACAGGCAGCAGCAGCGCACGCCTCTGTCTCGCACACATAACACACAGCACAGGCAGCAGTGGTGCAAGCCTCTAACTCACACGCATAACACAGAGCACAGGCAGCAGCAGCGCAAGCCTCTGTCTCGCACGCATAACACACAACACAGGCAGCAGCAGCGCAAGCCTCTGTCTCGCACACATAACACACAGCACAGGCAGAAGCAGCGCACGCCTCTGTCTCGCACACATAACACACAGCACAGGCAGCAGTGGTGCAAGCCTCTGTCTCACACGCATAACACAGAGCACAGGCAGCAGCGGTGCAAGCCTCTGACTCACACGCATAACACACAGCACAGGCAGCAGCAGCGCAAGCCTCTGTCTCACACGCATAACACACAGCACAGGCAGCAGCCATCCGCTATCCATACCATTCTTTTCAATGTACAAAGCGTTTCATGGATGCCCCCCGCTGGTATGATGGTCATTCACCAATCTTTCCAAAAGTTTTTTATGTTGCTGAAGGAATCTCCCACAGAGTGAATTTTTTCCAGACAAACACAAAACTAATGCCCCTCACATTATGGGTGAGGGGGGGGATCATTATTTTTTCCTATTCCTCACTGCCAGTTTTTTCGTAGCGATGACGGGCAGGAAAAATGACACAGTCCAGCCTGAATAGGTTGATGTCCTTCCTTCAACGGCCCTTACTGCAAACTCCACCATACTCCACCGGAGGAAGTGTCGTTCTTCCCATGGACGGAGCCATCATGTGTTCCATTGATGGAATACGTAAGGTCCGCCTGTCTCTAAACTGGATGGGCTGGCAGAGGGATCGGCGGACAGGGTACCAGATCATACTTGCGATGGAGTACCATGGCCGACAAACTCTACGATACCTCATATAAACTGCATCAGTACAATTATTCCAGGCAAGTTTGCAATGGCATTTCCCCCACGGACCAGTAGAACAATCATAAAAAGCCAATGGCTATGGTCATGGCAGTCCTGAAAGCGTTTTTCCTTCTATTTCTTTTGCAAAATATGCAATAGACATAAAAAATGTAAAGGTAGTAAAAAGAAAAAATACCACTGTATAAAGTTGATGTACATTTGTTTGCAAAACAGCAGTAATTGACCTCTCAAAAATACATTAGAACTTTGAAATGAAAGCAGAAATTTCAGAAGAAATTTGGCTCTGAAGTAGACTAATTTCATGGAAGAGGTGGACATGCACAAGAGCAAAATGATTTAATTCACAGTGAAAGGAGCTAATGGCTGTAAGCGGACTGAGCCACTGGCCCAAGCTGTAGGCCGCAGTGAGGGCAAGTAAAATGTGAATGACATAACAACAGGCTAATGGATAAAGAAGGCAGACCACAGGCCCCCTATGTATGTATTCATGTATGTATGTGTGCATGCATGCATGTGTGTGTGTATGTATGCATGTACACATATTTGTATCTATGTGTGTATGTATGCATGCATGTATGCTTGTATTGATGTATTCATGTATGTATGTATGTGTGTATATATTTCTATCATGATTGCTTTTTAGAAAACATGAGGCTGATGAGACAGCAAAAGTCGCCTCAAGACCAGGACTTCGTACGAAATTTCCGTCGACTTGCCAGGGCAAAAATGACATGATTTACCATTTAGTTGGTCCAATTGCTGGGTTAGAACTGCTACACTATTGCTCTATGGCATCAACATTGGCCAGCACTGGTGAAATATTGCACTAAGGCATCAGCATTGGCCCACACTGGTGCAATATTGCCCTAAGGCATCAACATTAGCCCACACTGGTGCAATATTGCCCTAAGGCATCAGCATTGGCCCACACTGGTGCAATATTGCCCTAAGGCATCAGCATTGGCCCACACTGGTGCAATATTGCACTAATGCATCAGCATTGGCCAACACTGGTGCAATATTGACCTAAGGCATCAACATTGGCCCACACTGGTGCAATATTGCCCTAAGGCATCAGCATTGGCCCACACTGGTGCAATATTGCCCTAAGGCATCAGCATTGGCCCACACTGGTGCAATATTGCCCTAAGGCATCAGCATTGGCTCACACTGGTGCAATATTGCACTAATGCATCAGCATTGGCCCACACTGGTGCAATATTGCCCTAAGGCATCAACATTGGCCCACACTGGTGCAATATTGCCCTAAGGCATCAGCATTGGCTCACACTGGTGCAATATTGCACTAATGCATCAGCATTGGCCCACACTGGTGCAATATTGCACTGATGCATCAACATTAGCCCACACTGGTGCAATATTGCCCTAAGGCATCAGCATTGGCTCACACTGGTGCAATATTGCACTAATGCATCAGCATTGGCCCACACTGGTGCAATATTGCACTAATGCATCAACATTAGCCCACACTGGTGCAATATTGCCCTAAGGCATCAGCATTGGCTCACACTGGTGCAATATTGCACTAATGCATCAACATTAGCCCACACTGGTGCAATATTGCACTAATGCATCAACATTAGCCCACACTGGTGCAATATTGCCCTAAGGCATCAGCATTGGCTCACACTGGTGCAATATTGCACTAATGCATCAGCATTGGCCAACACTGGTGCAATATTGACCTAAGGCATCAGCATTGGCTCACACTGGTGCAATATTGCACTAATGCATCAGCATTGGCCCACACTGGTGCAATATTGCACTAATGCATCAGCATTAGCCCACACTGGTGCAATATTGCACTAATGCATCAGCATTGGCCAACACTGGTGCAATATTGCACTAATGCATCAGCATTAGCCCACACTGGTGCAATATTGCCCTAATGCATCAACATTAGCCCACACTGGTGCAATATTGCCCTAAGGCATCAGCATTGGCTCACACTGGTGCAATATTGCCCTAATGCATCAGCATTGGCCCACACTGGTGCAATATTGCACTAATGCATCAGCATTAGCCCACACTGGTGCAATATTGCACTAATGCATCAACATTTGCCAACACTGGTGCAATATTGCTCTGCCTCGGTGCAAATTCAAGTGATCACTCTCCTGCGTAAAAACACACATTTTTTTCGTGTTTGCACGAAATTTAAAACAGAGATTATTCGGTTTTGTGGCCCACGTGACCGGCACGGCAAGTCACGCACCCCTCAGGCGCTAACTCTAATTGTATTGTTCTACATACAGAATAAAACAAATTGTCTGCCTCGGTGCCACTGAAACCCGGGCTCCCTAATGAGGGGAAACAGCTCGGGTTAAGGTTTTATGAGGCGCAACCGAAGGAGACTCAGCTGTCAGCGCGCTGTCTCCAGATAATGAGACTTTTATGAATCTGTTTGTCTGGGAATTTATTTCAAATCTGGCTTTTCTTCTTCCTATTTTCATTCCATTTTCAGTTGATGTTATAATTGCTGAAAAAAATCACAACAAACGGTGAAATTCGCAAAATGTATATATATATATATATATATATGTATATATATATATATATATATACACACACACACATATATATATATATATATATATATATATATATATATATATATATATATATATATATATATATTTTAACTGCCTGTCACTAAGAAAAACAAAGGTTACAGGGGCATTATAGTTAGGTTCAGATTTTAAAAATACAAAACCATAGAAAATCATCTATTGTGTTCACAGTTAGCTTAAGGAACTATACCTCATGCTGTAAGGTAACTATAACGTGCGCCCCCGCTACGCACAGTTTTATCATCATTAATTTCAATGAAAATGTTGCATTGATATTATCAATGATGTCATAGATGTCACTAGTGATGTAATATGTGAGATGCTCAGCAGTGCATGGCAAGCTCGCGACTTATATACTCTTGCAGGTTCTGTGGTGGTGGATTTGCAGTCTTTCCCCTCCATCTGTCCGATCTGTGGGGTAGATTTAAGAGCCCCTAGCGCCTCCATGCACCACATTAGCATCGTTTTTTTGCACTAATGTGGCCCAATGAGCCCAAAATTGACGCACCAAATTTACAAAGTGGTGCAATGCATGCATTGCACCGCTTTGTAACCCTTTGTGCTACATTATCCCTGCGCCAGGCATAATGTATGCAAAGGGGCGTTCCCCTGTTAGGGGGTCCCACAAAATGGGGGCCAAAAAAATGGCACAAAGAAATCTGAAAGAAATCAGAAAGGTTTCTTTGCGTCATTTATTTCTGCACTTTTACCACTTGCTCAGAACAGTCGTTAGTAGGAGGCATGTCATTGTTTTCAATGGGCCTCAATGGACTCTTCAGGATTAGCATCAAAATTAGCTCTTTCGACAGCTTGGCCACAGGATCTACCTTATCCCTTCACTCCAATACAGTTGATTCCAAAGGTATTAGAGTAAATCCAAGAGTATCAGATGGCCGTCCTATTAGTATATGTGCTGTTTTGCTCTTTCTTAGTCTGGTGTCCTGGGCAGTGAATGAATTCAATGCCCTGGATGCTGCCGATGTGACCTCAGCTCACTGGTTCCCAAATGTTCAATCACAGTCTGTTCAGGATGGGGATGCAGTCACTTTTGGACTCTGGTACCTATTTTTGTGCCTTCTACTTCTAAACATGTGCTACCATTGTACTTATTTCTTTGGCAATATGTGTAATTTTCTGTTTTATAAAGCCAGGATCACCAATTTGCTTGTTTCTATACATTCAGTTCTGAGGATGGTCTCACTGTTGATCAAATTGGAGACAGAAACATCAATGGACGTTTTGCATCTTGCTCTACAAATCGAGAAGTCCCAATACACTAAGACCCATATTTATGAAAAATGACTCACAACTGCGCCAGCATAGTTAAGCGTCTTAAAATATAGTGCGAGCTAACACCATTCCCTAGAGCCATCTGTGCGCCATATTTTAAAAAAAGACACACAATGGCGCTAAGTGTTGGCTAGTGTCTGAAAAAAAGACTAGCCAGTGCGGAATGGTGTTAGCGAAAATGGCGCTGGTGGGCCAAAAATGACGCTAGACTTGTTAGCAGCAAATATTTTGCCACTAGTCAGCCTGTTGTTTAGCTATTTTAACCATGTTTTAGGCACGTTATTTTAGCAAACTAGGGCTGCCATTGTGCACTTTAACTCAATTACATTTTATTCAGCATCGCTTCATTTTTCTAGTATTAGCCACATTTTCGGTGTTGTTTTATTTTCTCTACCTAGTTGTTCTTTCGCCTAGGAAAGCCTCACGTTCTTAGCACTGCATTGATATCACTTTGTGCTTTCCTCAAGACTGCAGTCAGATGGGGTTGCTGGTAAAAGTGGTACGCTGTGTCTCCGACATTCACAGAAACATACATATCCTTATCTGGGGACCTTTTCTTAAAACATCAGCTGTTTTTATTATAAAACACTTTTCTGTCACATACACATTAGAGGGAGATTCCAGACAGATGACCATGACTGAATGCTGATTGCTGAATGTCTTTGCTACAGCTGCTTGCTTAGGCTGCTGAATCCCCGGCCTACATGGGGGCGGTGTCTTTCTAGACAACAGGCTTCTTTGCTCTGGTCTGGGGAATGATGTCTTCCCGGGGGGAAACCTGAAGGGCGGATTAGGGCTTATCACACTATGCTCTAACATAGTAGCTTAGGTAGGAAATATATATATATTATTTCTAGTGACAGTATGGCGAACCTGCAACAGGTAGTAACTGCAGTAAACATGCAACCACCCCTCACAGCACATTTATTGGCAAATGGCCTCACAGGCCAGGGAGTCCAGTCACATTTGTTGTTGAGGCTTATCGGCCTACAGAACAGAAATATTTTATTGTTGGGTCACTTTTCCAGCAGTTGACGGGAACACTAACACATTTCATTACTACACACCTGCTAACATATCTGCACAATACAGAACTTATGCATATTTAGAGATACCTGTATTTTATCAAGACTGTAAGAAATGGGGTCTTTGGTTGGCAGTCAGGTTACCCCTTGTCCAAGCAAGGACCCTCACTCTAGTTAGGGTAAGTCACACACAATCCAAATTATCCTGTGCCCACCCTCTGGTAGCTTGGCACTGAGCAGTTAGGCTTAACGTAGAACGCAATGTGTAAAGTATTTGTGCAATAAATCATGCAATAACACAGTATAAACACCACAAAAATACACAGGTTTAGAAAAATATAGAATATTTATCTGGTTAAAGTAAGATTAAAACAATCAAGATTTGATTACAAGTTGAAATATCACTTTTGAAATGATCAATAAAGTCTTTAGTTCTCAAAAAGCAATAAGTGCCTCTTGCAAGCACAAAGTACCTAGTTTGCATCTAAATTATCCTCACAGAACCGCAGAGGAGGAGATGCGTGGAAAACGGGGAGATGTGCGTTGGTTTCTCTGGGCACACAAAGACAATGCATCAATATTTTTCCATTCAGCAAGGACTTTGCGTCAATTTCCGGCACGCAGGCTTGGATCCTCTTCGGGTTGCAGGGTATTTCGACACCCCAGCAACGCTGCAGAGAAATCCTGGGCATGCAGGACTAAGTCACAGGAGCTGCGTCAATCCGGAGGGCGATGCGGGGAAATTTCTGTCACACGACAGGTGCTGCGTCGATTCTTCTTGCAGGAAGTCGGGCTGCGTCATCCGGGTCGGCGATGCGTCCATCTAGTGGGCCATGCGTCGAAGTTCCAGTCACAATGCTGGTGTTGCGTCGATCTCCACTCGGGGAGCTGGGTTGCATTGTTCCGGTTCGGTGTTCAGTGGTTTTCTCACCGCAGGGCAGGCTGTGCGTCGATTCCGGTAGACTGTGCATTTTCGCCGCACTAAGAGTTCTAAAAGTGGCATTTCTAAAATAGTAATATTAAATCCAACTTCACCAGTCAGTAGGATTTTATATCACCATTCTGGCCATACTAAATATGACATTCCTACTCCTTTCAGATCAGAATCTACCACTCTAACAGTATATGAGGGTAGCCCTAATGCTAGCCTATGAAAGGAGCGGGCCTCACAGCAGTGTAAAAACAAATTTAGGAGTTTTACACTACTAGGACAAATAAAACACACATGTATATGTCCTGCCTTTTACCTACACAGCACCCTGCCCTATGGGCTACCTAGGGCCTACCTTAGGGGTGACTTATATGTAGAAAAAGTAGAGTTAAAGGCTTGGCAAGTACCTTTAACTTCCAAGTCGAATGGCAGTGAAACTGCACACACAGGCCCTGCAGTGGCAGGCCTGAGACATGGTTAGAGGGCTACCTATGTGGGTGGCACAACCAGTGCTGCAGCCCACTAGTAGCATTTAATTTACAGGCCCCGGGCACATGTAGTGCACTTGATTAGGAACTTACAATTAAATTAAATATGCCAATTGGGTGTGAGCCAAAGTCACCATGTTTTAAGGGAGAGAGCATATGCACTTTAGCACTGGTAAAGTGCGCAGAGTCCTAAAACCAGCAAAAACAGTGTCAAAGTGGAGGGAGGCAGGCAAAAAATTTGGGGGACCATCCTAAGACTGCCAGGTCTAACAAAGACCATGATAATTGGCTTGATGCGGTCCTACCACACACAATACTACACGTTAGGTTAGGTCCTTTAAGCAATGAGGGTCCTACATGGCCTTTACTGGCCACATACACACTGCTCCCTGAAGCAGCAGCCTTGGCGGTAGCTGAGATTCGCCGCTTATATACAGAGCTCAATGGAATATACATACTATTAGTTCAATTTGTAATGTAAACATTAAATCCTAACCCAGCACGTGCTGCCCCAGCGCAACCACATGCACTTACGCCATTCATTAATCCTTCAATTATGGGTAAAGTACCGCCAAGCAGGAGGAAATTCTGTTTTGGTTAGCTCAAAAAATAAATGCGCTGGAAGCAGTTTTTCCCCATACGAGCCCTCATGATAAACACAGAACACTCACTATGTGCTTGCCATTTGGGATGGTTCCCACAGTAGATAACTACAACCCATGGTGTGAGCATGGGTGTGTGTGAGTCAAAGTCAAAGGGTGACAGTCAGTGGCAGATAGTGAGTGAGAATGAGTCTCAGTAAGTTGATATAAGTAAGAGTGAACGGGAATGTTTAAGTCAAAGAGTTACTGTAAGTGAGTGTAAGTGGATGAATGAGAATTAATGAGTAAATATGAGTGCGAGCGAGAGTTGCAGAGTCAGTGAGAGTGAGCAACAATGAATTAATGTAATTGTGAGCAACAATAAATTAGAGTAACGAGAAGTGCAATTGATTGTAAGTAACAAAGTCTGAGCAAGCAAGTCTAATGTGAGTGAGTTTGAAGGAATGAGGGAGGGTGAGTAAGTCACATTGAGAATAAGTGAGAGTGAGTAGGAATGAAGGAACGATAGGATGAGTGAGTGCAGGGGTGTGTGAATGAGTAGGAAAGAATGAGTGGACCAGAGTAAAAATGAGTGAGTGCAAATGAGGAAGTATGAGTGATCGTGGGATTGAATGCAAGAGAGTGAGTGAGAATGAATGAGTGCAAGTGAGTGCAGAAGAATGTGATTGAGTGAGAATATGGGTGAATTTAAGTGAGTGTTAGTAAGAATATGGTGCTATGCGTATGAGTCTGCAGTGGGCCGTGGCACACTGAAGGTCAATATTGGCCTATAGAGGCACTCATGGCACAATACCAGCACGGGCATGCTGTAGACTATTCTTAGCATGACAGCCACCTTTCATAAAATACTGGCACTGACATACTGGAGGTATTTCTTGGCATAGAGGGCCCGATGATAAAATACTCCCAGCTGCATAGTAGAGGTGAATCTTGGCATATGGGGCACCTGTGGAAAGCTGCTGGTGCTGGGACACTGGAGGTAACTGATGTACTAGGAGAGGACAACCATGGCATGTAGGAGGGAGGCAACCCTACCTATATGTGTTGCCCCAAATACTAGAGGTAATTGGTGACATAAGGGTCACCCATGGCGTATAGACAACATTAACAGCAAAATTCTGTCTCAGGCATATTGCATGATACTTTTAGCAATCACGGCATATGAGGAACATGCATTACAAAATGCTGACCCTGGTGCAACAGAGGTCATATTTGAAATACAGGGGCACCCAAAGTTAATTTTGAAAAAAATGTGGTCAACTCCAGAGGCACTCCAGATTTCATTGCCTCCGCATGCCTTGAAAGAGCTTGAATATTTATTGAGAGCTGTTTTAGAGCCTGTGGCTTTTTAACAAATTTATATGACAATTGTGCTGCAAATGAACAGTACGACTCAATAATTTACCTACTGTTCTTGGGGAAGAACCCACTTGAGTCCTCCTAGAAGAGGTCTCGCTCACTCACTTCACTTGCTCTCTCCAAATCAAGGCAAGTATTAGTTTCCACCACTTTCAAAGACCACGTTAGCTCCATAATACAGCTGGTATGTAAAACAAACATGTTTGTGTTGTTGTATTATTCATCAGTTATTATGGATTTGCAGCAATGTCAATTATTGTGGATCATCATGGTTACGGTCATGTGAGATCACTTTCTGGGAAGAGTCGGGCATCATGTGTCAGATAATGCTGCTTCCTTTGATGTCATTAAGGTCAAAAGGTGTGTGATGCTACTACCGCTACCCCGGGATTTTTGGTGAATGGATGCCCATGTGGCTGACCTCCATTCAGAGATGGAGTGCTGGCATGACACAGGGTGTTCTGGGTCTTGCAAGACATGTTTGCAGTGGAAGCCACAAGCACCTTAAGTGCTTGGGGTCTGTAGAGTCCTGGTGGCCTTTGCATACTGGTTGGACTCTTCAGATCTTGAAGCATAAATATTCCTGTTTGTGACTGGTGCAGCCGCACTGGGCACTGACCTAGAGAGGGTGGCACTGACCTCAGGGGGGCGCTCTGTTTAGTAATAACTTACTGTTTAAAATCACCTGCTGCAGAGTTCCTTGTGCACCAGTTTTCAGGCAGGAATAAAAAAAGTCAAGATAACTCTTGTAATTAATGTTCCTGCTAGAAAGATAGGAGTTTTGTCTAGTGGCAGTTTTGACTCGCGATAAAGTAGTGCAGACGGTTAACATTCTTGCTGTAAAGAACAGATCTGTATTTTATGTGGATTGCTGAGTGTATGAGTGGATAAATAGAGCCAGCCTTTGCAAGTGCTTTAAAACAAATGAATTGTAAGTGAGAGACAGACTATGGAGAGATGGGGGCACGTTTGCCTTGTGGTAGTGCGGGAATCCAAGGAGGGTATCATGGGTGGTGGAGGGCATCAAAAACCATTGTCGCACAGGGCGCTACCAACACTAAAGCTGGCACTCAGAAGAGAACATGGCTCAGGTAAGAAGCAGAGCATGTGGACATGTGGAGAAGTTACACAGGAGGCGTCTGTCTGTCCGAGAAGGAAAACTGTGACGTCACCATTTGTTTACGAGCTCGCTCAGCATCAGAACAGAGACAGTGTAAGCTATCTGGGCCTTTTTACCATGCTGGTGCCAGCAATGCTGCAGCAGTCTTAGATGTATATGATAAAAGAAGTCATTTTTACACTGGTACATCAATGCTAATGTTGCTGCTGTGCTGATCGTTGGCAACAATGCCATTGCTGGATTGCCCGAGTGCGCAATTGCCTAGCACCAGTGCAATTTATGTGACTTTGGGCATGAGGAACATTGATAGGTGTCCACTTTTCAAATACAAATTCTTATGGCATTTTCCGTCCTTTGACTCTCTGCTTAAAGTCTCAACTGGGAGTTCAATGAATGTATGAGCTGCTCTCTCAACTTGTAAGATAGAACTGAGGCTGTTGAAGGGGGGCGTTAGTAAACTTGTACTACTTCCATAATGCACTTGTTCTATGTTTAAGGGAACATGGTTTTCTGCTATCTATCCTCTATTTCTTCTGTCAGAAGCTTGTACTTTTTGCTGCTGTTTGTGCTGTGCCTGTTTTGTGTTCGTGATAATAGGAGGCTGACAATCATTTGGGCAAGAAATTAGATTAGTGACAAGATGTATTGTTCTGGTCCCCACAATGTATTTAGTCCAACTGTATTCATTCTAGCCCCATGGGTTTTCCATTTACATGTTTCAGCTCCTAAAAATTAATACTGGGGGGTCTTCATGATCACCTGATTTTGGTGTGAGTCCTTTTTGCTAGCACAGACAAAACAGAAGTACGGATTTTTTAAAACAAAAGCTCCCCATTGGAACGCATCCTGGTGGCCCTCAGAACTCAGATCTACTCCTACTCCCGCTGACCATGCTAGGAACCTAGGGATCATTCTGCACAACAAGCTAACCATGACTCAGGTCTACACTGTCGCCTCCTCCTGCTTCTTCATCCTCTGCGTGCTTCGTGAGATAATGAAATGGCTACTGTAAAGTTCCAGATGCACCATCACCCAGGCCCTCATCTCCAGCCGACTGGACTATGGCAACGTTCTCTACGGCGAGGGAAGCAGCTCACTTCCTCCAACGATTAGAGATCATACAGAACGCTGCAGCCAGACGTGTCCTAGATCTCCCCAAATCATGGGTACTCACAAACATTTTCCCAGGGGCCACAAAGTTTGGTCTGTGGTGTAACTGAGGGCCGCACTGATGCTAGCAGCGTGGCGACCAAAGGTAGAAGGGGGCTCTGGATGGGGAGGGGCTGTGGCATTATGGCGGGTGTAGGGGGCAGCAAAGCATATAGATCTAGTGGCTTAATCGCTCAAAGTGAAACCAGAAAACCTGGCATTAATTCCAGCGTCCCCACTTTACCAAATTGTGTGATCCTAGGCAATTGTTTTATTTCACGTTCGCTTCATTTTCTTCATTACTGTATGTAGAAGGACCTCCAAATGCATGACTTCAGTATGTGCGCTATGCAAACCCTTCTCCTGTGTTTGATTTAATAAACTATGAAGTTGTTCATGTATAATAGCAAATCAGGCCAATCAAAGAGTGCAGATAACGACTGACTTGTCTCTTAATTCACTATTGGCATTGTTCTCAAGGTGGGGGTAAGAATGAATGTTTCTGATTTTATGTTTGAAAACTATTGTTCTTAAAAAAAAAAAAAAAACTTCTCCATGCACTGATATAATCTGATGTTGTAAGATGAAATGGTCCTGCGTGTAAATGAAATACACTTTTTGAATTTTTAAGAACCCTTATCATAGTTGCAGACATTTGCTGCAAGATTTCTTTAAAAATGAAAGTGTTCCTGCAGTCAAGCCGTTAAGGGCAAATTCCTTACTTCCTTTCTTTATCTTTCAAAATGTTTAAATAAAGTATTGACTGTTGAGTCGAGTAAACAGCAGCCTACTGCTACTGCTGCCCTGGGGGCCGCATTTAAAGGTCAAAAGGGCCGCATGCGGCACCCGGGCCGTACTTTGAGTACTACTGCCCTAGATTAACCCACATCACCCTCTACCTCAGGGAACTCCACTGGCTCCCTGTACAGAAAAGGTGCCAGTTGAAGCTCCTGACTCATGCATACAAGGCCCTACACAACTGGGGACCCATCTGCTTGAACCACCACCTGAACCTCCACCAGCACAGCCAACGCCTCTGTTATGTGTCTCTTTCTCTAATCCTCACTGCCCACACCCAACGTAGCAGATGCGGAGGTAGCTCCTGCCTAACAGCGAAGACATAGAACAAGCTACCTGTTCACCTACGGATCTCCCCATCTCTCCCAGAGTTTCAAAAGTCCCTGAAGGCCTTGCTATTCAACCAATCAACTGGACACTGACAGTGCCCTTATACTCTCTTGGGTGACAAGTAGCTCTCAACAGATCTACTAACTGATTGATTGATTGATTGATTGATTGATTTTGCCAGATCTGCACATTAAGACTGTTAGAAATGGGGTCTTCGGTTGGCAGTCAGGTTACCTCCTGTCCAAGCAAGGACCCTCACTCTAGTCAGGGTAAAGGAGAATCACACTCAGTTAACCCCGCTCGCCCCCTTGTTAGCTTGGCACGAGCAGGCAGGCATAACTTCAGAAGCAATGGGTAAAGTTTTTGAACCAACATATATAGTAATACAGTGAAACACTTCAAAATGGACACCACACCAGTTTAGGAAAATAGGTAATATTTACCTAAATCAAACAAGACCAAAAATACAAAAATCCAACATACACAAGTCAAGATATGAATTTTCAAAAGAATAAGGGGGTAATTCCTACCCTGGCGGTCCGAGACCGCCAGGGTAGGGGACGGAGGAAGCACCGCCAACAGGCTGGCGGTGCTTCTGGGGCGGTAAAGCCGCGGTCAGAAAAGGGAAGCCGGCGGTTTCCCGCCGGCTTCCCGCTGCCCCTGTGAATCCTCCACGGCGGTGCTGCAAGCAGCGCCTCCATGGGGATTCCGACCCCCTTCCCGCCATCCTGTTTCTGGCGGTTTTCACCGCCAGAAACAGGATGGCGGGAACGGGTGTCGTGGGGCCCCTGTGACCCCCTGTAGTGCCCAGGCCCTAACAGGGCCCCATTAGGATTTTCAGTGTCTGCTTGGCAGACACTGAAAATCGCGACGGGTGCAACTGCACCCGTCGCACACCAGCAACTCCGCCGGCTCCATTCGGAGTCGGCTTCCTCGTTGCTGGGGCTTTCCCGCTGGGCGGGCGGGCGGCCTTTTGGCGGTCGCCCGCCAGCCCAGCGGGAAAGTCAGAATGACCGCTGCGGTCTTCTGACCGCGGTACGGTCTTCTGGCGGTTCCTGCCAGGCGGGAGGCTTCCGCCGCCCGCGGAGGTCAGAATGACCCCCTAAGAGTCTTAGGGCCATAAGTATGAACACATTTTGCCATAGACATAGAATGGGTAAAAACCTTTCATACATCTGGCCCTTAATCCTTAGAAAACAGTCAGAATGCTGTTGTTACACAAAGTACCTGGTTAACGCCAAAAATAAGGCGTGGGAAAAGGGTAGAGATGCGTTGATTCCTTACACACAAGTGAGGCCGTGCGCTGTTTCCGTCTCCGGTCGGGTCGTGATGGCTCGTTCTTCTCTCTTGCAAGAGAGGGATGCGTCGATTTCCGGACGGGGCACCTTGGATCTGTGCAGAGTCGGGTTGACTTTGACACCCAGGGACGATGCATCATTATCAGCCTCCGTAAGCTGGTGTTAGGCATCATTTCTCCAGCCATGATGCTTCGATCTCCCAGACAGACGAGATGAAGGTGGAGCGTTGATTTTATCTGCGCCGCAGGCGGCGCGTCGTTTATTAGCCGCATTGCAGAATGTGTAGCAAAAATTTCCCTGCACTGTGTTCTGTGCGTGGATTTTCAGTTCTTGTCTGCCCACTTCTCCTTTGAAGGGCCCAGGGACCCGATAGGGCACCACTTGGCTGCGCTGGAGTCTCAGCAGAGAGTCCAGATGTTAGCAGGGGAAGCCTTTGATGGCCCTGAAAGGTGAAAACAGGAGGCTAAGCTTAGTTCAAGCCCTTGGAGATTCTTTACAAGCAGGAATATACCATAAAGTCCAGTCTTTGTCCCCTTTCACAGGCAGAAGCAGCAACTGCAGAATAGATCAACAAAGCACGGTCACAGATAGGGGCAGCACTTCTCTTCAGCTCTTCTCCTTGGCAGAGGTTCCTCTTGGTTCCAGAAGTGATCTAATTTTCAGGGATTTTGGGTCCACTACTTATACCCCTTTCTGCCTTTGAAGTAGGCAAACTTCAAAGGAAAGTCTCTCTTGTTTGTAAGGTCCTGCCTTGGCCAGGCCCCAGACACACACCAGGGTGTTGGAGACTGCATTGTGTGAGGGCAGATGCAGCCCATTCAGGTGTAAGTGACCACTCCTCCCTTCCCCTCCAACCGATATGGCTCATCAGGATATGCAGGCTACACCCGAGGTCCCTTTGTGTCACTGTCTAGAGGAAAGGTGCAAACAGCCAAACTGTCAAACTGACCCAGAACGGAATCCACAAACAGGCAGTCACAGAATGGTTTAAGCAAGAAAATGCCTACTTTCTAAAAGTGGCATTTTCAAACACACAGTCCAAAAACAACCTTTACCATAAGATGTATTTTTAAATTGTGAGTTCCAAGACCCTAAACTCCAGATTTCTATCTGCTCCCAGAGGGAGTCTCACTTTAATAATATTTAAAGGCAGTTAACTCACGAGAGAGATAGGCCTTGCACAGTGAAAACCAAATTTGGCAGTATTTCACTGTTAAGACACATAAAACACATTAGTATATGTCCTTCCTTAAACATACTCTCCACCCGGCGCATTCGGCTACCTAGGGCCAGGGTGTCTTACATGTTTAAAAAGGGAAGGTTTAGGCTTGGCAAGTAGGTACACTTTCCAAGTCGAATTGGCAGTTTAAAACTTCACCCACAGACACTGCAGTGGGAGGTCTGAGCCATGTTTACAGGACTACTAATGTGGGTGGCACAACCAGTGTTGCAGGCCCACTAGTAGCATGTGATTTACAGGCCCTTGGCACCTCTGGTGCACTGTACTGGGGAATTACTAGTAAATCAAATATGCAAATCATGGAAATCTAATTACACATGCATTTTACATAGGAGCACTTGCACTTTAACACTGGATAGCAGTGGTAAAGTGCCCAGAGTATCAAAAACAGCCAAAAAAAGAGTCCAGCACACATCAGCAACCTGGGAAACAGAGGCAAAAGGTTAAGAGGGACCACACCAAGGATGCCAAGTCTAATACAGAGCCCAACTTATGGTTGCCTCAATATGAGGTGAATATTGTGTGGGTCTAGCACGGTTGGCTCCAGTTCCTCGCCTTCATCAGTATCTTTCTACATTGGCCCAAACCCAGCATTCCGTCCCTGTGCATTTCTATGGGAAACAAATTCCATCACATGATTTCTTTTGCTGGCATAACACCTCCCTTCCTAAAACAGTGGGGAAACAACATAACTTGAGCATGCCTAACCCTTCTCTACATCTTCTCAGACTTATATAGGAGTGACAGGACTAGTGTATGTGAAGGAGAGTTTCCTTTTGTCACCAAAGCTGAAGTAAATGTCTACAAGTGCAATGGGAGCATGCCAATGTCACATGTATGCACAGAATCTATTTGCACTCTTGTGTTTACAGTCACAAAATAATGTGAGTGCAATATATATTTATGTACCATCAATTGTGTTTATCTCTAACAATTACAGATAATTCTGAGTAAGAAAGACAATAGAATGATTCAATAGTGTTTTTGTTGTGCATCACTGGTTGTATAACATGAATCTGTTTAACAAAGAGGACTGTATTGGTGGGTATTTGAGAGACTTAGGGGCAGATTTATGAAAAGTGGTGCTGCACCCAGTGCAGCGCCACTTTCCTTGCGCCCCTTAGCGCCCCCCTAATGCCACCATGTGTGCACCGTATTTAAAATACAGAGCACCATCCTGGTAGTCAGGGTTTCATAATTTTTTACGCTAGGTTTCATTATTTTTTACGCTAGCCCGGCGCTTTGCAGGATTAGTGTAAAAAATGTTGATGCTAATCCTGGAAAGCACCCAGAGGCCCATTGGAAACAATGGGAGCCTCCCTTTAATGCAACATCACAAAATAAAATGATGGACGGAGTGCTGAAACTTTTCAACCACTCACCCCCAGTCACAGATCTGGGTTTAATCCATCAATTCTTTTGCTCACCACGCCACCCCAGTTTAGACCCAGTCATATGCAAATCAGTCTTGACTCTGCTCCCCATGGGAACAGTCCAGCCTGATCTGCCACGCCAAGTCCTCCCTGGACCAGAAACAAGCATCCTGGGACCGGTTTCAGGGTATCACCCTTCATCAGCCAGGCTAGCTTGAGTCCAATGGCACAGTGAGCAAGGGACCCACGTCTGGGCATACTTTTGCCACTTAGGGCGCACAAAGCAACATCACAAAATAAAATAATGGACGGAGTGCCGAAACTTTTCAACCACTCACCCCCAGTCACAGATCTGGGTTTAATCCATCAATTCTTTTGCTCACCACGCCACCCCAGTTTAGACCCAGTCATATGCAAATCAGTCTTGACTCTGCTCCCCATGGGAACAGTCCAGCCTGATCTGCCACGCCAAGCCCTCCCTGGACCAGAAACAAGCATCCTGGGACCGGTTTCAGGGTATCACCCTTCATCAGCCAGGCTAGCTTGAGTCCAATGGCACAGTGAGCAAGGGACCCACGTCTGGGCATACTTTTGCCACTTAGGGCGCACAAAGCAACATCACAAAATAAAATAATGGACGGAGTGCCGAAACTTTTCAACCACTCACCCCCAGTCACAGATCTGGGTTTAATCCATCAATTCTTTTGCTCACCATGCCACCCCAGTTTGGACCCAGCCATATGCAAATCAGCCTTGACCAGTTCGGGCTGGACTGTTCCCATGGGGAACAGGGTCAAGACTGATTTGCATATGGCTGGGTCCAAACTGGGGTGGCATGGTGAGCAAAAGAATGATGGATTAAACCCAGATCTGTGACTGGGGGTGAGTGTTTGCATTGTCAGCACTCCGTCCGTCATCCTTTTGTGTTGCTAAAGCCTCCCTTTAATGCCTGCTTTTAGCAGGCATTAAAAATGGCAATAAAAGTGATGCAAAGAAATGTCTTAGATTTCTTTGCACCATTTTTTCGCCCCCCTCCTAGCGCCGGAACGCCCCCCTTGTATACATTATGTCTGGCACAGGCATAATGTGGCGCAAGGGGTACAAAGTGGCACAATGCATGCACTTTGTAAATAGGGCGCAGTGTAATTAGCAAATAAAAAAACTCTGCTGATGGAAACTCATTGAAGTGCATTTATAATTGCACTTATATAGCGCTTCTTGCCTCTCTCTAGGCGCTGCCATTGCTTGCAGATGTGTATCATGGCGCTGTGTAGGAGCTACTTCAGCCAAGGATTGTTTCTGTACTATGGCCCAGATGAGTACTGCTGATGCTGAGATGGAGGACCAGAGTTCTGCTTTTATCATGTATTTGTTGTTGTGCTTGTGCAGGGACTATGAGCGAAAATGAGTTGGGATACAGCACATGAAATGACATGAAAATTATTTTTACATAGCGCTACAGCCCGGGGGTGTCTAGGCGCTGCCAGCAACGGAAGAAGAGAAGCCAAGAAATGAGGCAATACATCAACAAAGTTCTAAGAGAAAGAAAGGAAAAGCTATTGTTTAAAAAGCCTTCAAGGCTTTCCTAAAAACCAGAAGGCCTGTGCATGTCTTCAAATGAAGTGGAAGTCCCCGTCAACAAGAGAATCACGTTCAAACTCCTCACCCACGCTCACAAAGCACTGCACAACACCGGACCAGAATACCTCAACAGACGACTCTCCTTCTAGACCCTGACAGCTGCGCTCTACTGACCTTGCCCTCACCACCGTCCCACGCATCCACAGAACGACCGCCGGTGGCAGATCATTCTCCCGCCTTGCCGCCAAGACATGTAACACTCTTCCCACCCACCTGCGACAGACACAGGACCTACTTACCTTCAGGAGCCATCTCATGTAATGGCTGTTCGAGCAGTAGCAGCCTCCCCTCCCCTCAGCGCATTGAGACCCTCACGGGTGAGTAGTGTGCTTTACAAATACTCTGATTGATTGACTGATTGATTGAAGTAAGTTCCATCGTTCGGCTGTGCAATGGATGAAGCTCATACCACTAGCATGGTCATGCAAGTGTCCACCTACCCTCTAGGACAGTCAACTCTGAAGCCACAGAAGCCCAACCACTGCTGCTAGTGCTTATACACGACCGACCATATATAAAGCCTGGATGGCCACAATTTGGCCAGGATCACAGAAATATGGCTGACCGGAAAACAGCGGAGAGTTGCACCACAGCTGAAGTGTGCTGAGGGTGGAAGAGGGTCACTGCGGTGTGGCTGCAGATGGTCAATGCTGACTGGCCAGTGGGGTACACTCTCGATATTTTGGCAGGATCCACTTATATGAGGCTATATGTGACAAAAGCCTCAAGTGGGCCATTTAATTCAAGACCAAAGACAGAAGTAAGGACAGAGAAATTAATGTGGTTGAACTGGGCTTCAATAAAGGCCTGTGATGCTGTCCCATATTAAAGACATATAAAGACCTTGAAGAGCATGAGACAGAAGTCAGAACCAGGTGGATAAAGTGGGTAGCATGCAAGGGAACTACGACTGGACGCAAAACCTCACTTGTGGTCAGCGACATAAGATATGGGTACGGTGGGGGAGAAAGCAGGTTCTATAATATTCAGTGCTTTATGCATGCATAGGGATTTGTTGAGCACAGTGCTAGCGATGCATAGTGAAGCTGGCTTGCGGACAGGCAATGGCAGTGCACAGTAGGGAAGGGGTCCACGTCTTCAGGAGGAGTGATATGAGATCTTTCAAAAAACAGGCACTGTAGGAATAAGCCTTATGTTTGCTGAGACTGTAGTGTATGTCCTTGGTGCATAACCTCAGAAGGCTTGTTTCTTTGGTTGCATGTCTTTATTTGATGTCGGCAGATGTCTCTTTGCGCGATGTGTTCGCTTCCTGAGACGTGGTGTTCAGCCAGATGGGGTGGGCTGTTATGTGTTACTGTCGTACAGATGCTGCAGCAGGTCTTGTCAATGGTGAGGATATGTGTGGGTCAATCAATCAATCAATCAATCAATGCATTTATAGAGCGCGCTACTCACCCGAGAGGGTCTGAAGGCGCTGGGGGGTGGGGGGGTGGGGGGTTACTGCTGCTCGAAAAGCCTTGTCTTGAGGCGCTTCCTGAAGGCGAGATGGTCCAGGGTAGTTCTTAGGTGTGCAGGGAGGGAGTTCCATGCTTTGGCTGCCAGGTAGGTGAAAGATCTTCCTCCGGCAGTGGTTCTGTGGATGCACGGGACGGTGGCGAGGGCGAGGCTGGCTGAGCGGAGCTGACGGGTGGGCGTGTAGAACGAGAGCCGTTTGTTGAGGTATTCGGGGCCCATGTTGTGGAGTGCTTTGTGTGCGTGGGTGAGGAGCCTGAAGGTGATCCTCTTGTTGACGGGGAGCCAGCGTAGGTGTTTCAGGTGGGCGGATATGTGGCTGTGGCAAGGGATGTCGAGGATGAGGCGTGCGGAGGTGTGCGTTGTAGACATTTCGGAAGCTTTGAGGTGGTACCTGCATATATGGTGTTTCCGTAGTCCAATCAGCTTGTGACGAGGGCGTGGGTGACTGTCTTTCTGGTTTCGGCGGGGATCCATCGGAAGATTTTTCGGAGCATGCGTAGGGTGTTGAAGCATGATGACGAGACGGCGTTGACTTGCTTGGTTATAGTGAGGAGGGGGTCCAGGATGAATCCGAGGTTGCATGCGTGATCCGAGGGGGTTGGTGCAGTGCCCAGAGCTGTGGGCCACCAGGAGTCGTCCCAGGTGGAAGGGGATTGTCCGAGTTCAGTTTTAGGCGTCTGAGCTTCATCCATTCCGCGACGTCTTTCATTCCTTCCTGTAGGTTGATTTTGGCGATGGTTGGGTCTTTGGTGAGGGAGAGTATCAGCTGGGTGTCGTCGGCGTAGGAGATGATGTTGATGTTGTGTTTGCGTGCGATGGCGGCGAGGGGGCTCATGTAGATATTGAAGAGGGTTGGGCTGAGCGAGGAGCCTTGGGGTACGCCGCAGATGATCTCGGTGGGTTCTGAGCGGAAGGGAGGGAGGTGGACCCTCTGGGTTCTGTCGGAGAGGAACGAGATGATCCAGTCAAGGGCCTGTCCTAGGATTCCAGTGGTGCGGAGGCGGGTTATTAGGGTGCGATGGCACACGGTGTTGAAGGCAGCCGAGAGGTCCAGGAGGATGAGGGCGGTTGTTTCTCCGTTGTTCATCAGAGTTCTGATGTCGTCGGTGACTGCGATGAGGGCGGTTTCTGTGCTGTGGTTGGCCCGAAATCCTGATTGGGAAGGGTCGAGAGAGTTGTTAGCTTCAAGAAAAGCGGTCAGCTGCTTGTTGACGGTCTTCTCGATGACCTTGGCCGGGAAGGGGAGAAGAGAGAGGGGGCTGAAGTTCTTCCGGTCATTGGGGTCAGCCGTGGGTTTTTTCAGGAGGTCGTTGACTTCCGCGTGTTTCCAGCTCTCGGGGAAGGTGGCTGATGAGAACGAGCTGTTGATGATGTCCCGGAGATAGGGGGCGATGACGGGGTCGGCTTTGTTGAAGATGTGATGGGGGCACGGGTCCGAGGGGGAGCCGGAGTGGATGGTGTTCATGGTGCTTCTGGTCTCTTCAGAGCTGATGGGGGTCCAGGCGTTGAGTGTAGTGGTGGGGGCTGTTGGTTCGGTGGTGGGGGGCAGGGTCTGGGGTCCGAAGCTGGTCTGCGATCTTTTGGTGAAAGAACGTAGCGAGGGAGTTGCAGAGTTCTTGTGAGGGTGTGATGACGTTGGAGCTGGCGCTGGGGTTGAGAGCTCTTTGATGATGTTGAAGAGTTCTTTGCTGTTGTGGGTGTTGTTGTCTAGTCGCTCTTTGAATGATGTCCTTTTGGTAGAACGAATCAGCCGGTGGTGTTCACGGGTGGCGATCTTGACGGCTGTCATGTTTTCTGTGGTGCGTTCCCTGCGCCAGGTTTTTTCGAGGGTACGGCAGGATTTCTTGGATTCTTTGAGGGTGTCCGTGAACCACGGGGGTTTTCTGATGCTGGTCCTGCTTGGGTGGCTTTTAAGTGGTGCGAGGTTTTCGGCACAGTTGGTGATCCACTGTGTGAGGCTGTGGGCTGCGTCGTTGGCGTCAGTGGTGGTGGCTGGTGGGTTTTGGTTCAGTGTTGAGAGGAGCTGCTCTGTGGAGATTTTGCTCCAGCGTCTGCAGGGGATTTGTTGTGTGCGATGATGTGAATCTCCCATTTGAAGGTGAAGTGGACGCATCTGTGGTCGGTCCAGTGTAGTTCGGAGGAGTGGCTGAAGGAGGTGTGGTTGCTGGCGGAGAAGATGGGGTCGAGCGTGTGGCCAGCGGTGTGGATGGGGGTGCTGACCAGTTGCTTGAGTCCGAGGTTGGCGAGGTTGTCGAGCAGGGTGGCGGTGTTGTTGTCGTTGTTTTTCTCCAGGTAGAAGTTCAGGTCCCCGAGGAGGATGTAGTCTGGTGAGGCTAGGGCGTGCGGGCTGATGAAATCTGTGATGGTTTCGTTGAATTGGGCGCGTGGGCCCGGGGGTCTGCAGACGAGTGTTCCTCTGAGGGTGGTTCTGGGGTCGGTGTGGATCTGGAAGTGTACGTGTTCGGCGGCGAGGGGGGTGTCTTCGGTGGTGGTCGTGATGTTGATGGTGTTCCTGTAGATGATGGCGATTCCTCCTCCGGTTTGGTTGATGCGGTCCTTCCGGGCGATCTTGTAGCCGTCGGGGATGGCTATGGCGATGTCCGGAGCCGAGGAGGCGTTCATCCAGGTTTCTGTGATGAAGGCGACGTCTGGTGCTGTTGTGTCCAGGAGGTCCCATAGTTCGATGGCGTGCTTGTGGGCGGAGCGTGTGTTGAGGAGGATGCATTTGAGGTGGTTGTTGTTGCGAGGGCCGGTGGGTGGTCTGCAGGTTCGGTGGAATGTGTGCTTGCAGGCTTGACAGGTGAAGGGTCGATGAGTTTGTTTAGGGCTGGCTTGGTAGCAGGTGGCTGTTCGTCCGGGGTTGAGGGCGTTGAGGGAGGCGTCGTCGTATCTTAGTCGGGTGTTTTGAGTGCGGTGGGGGCCAGGGGTTCTGGTGCTGGGCGCGGTCCAGGTGCGGACGGGCGCAGACGGGCTTGCCACGCGCCAGCGGCACGGCCGTACAGCAGCCGCCATAAGAGGGAAGGGAGGGAGGAGGGGTCAGCTGGGAGGTGGGAGGGGGACAGCGAATGGGAGCGGGGGGCAGGGCCGCACGGGAGGCAGCGGCGGGAAAAGCGCAAAAGGACAAAGTGAAATCAAGGAAAAGGAATTCAAGACGCCAAAAAAACTGAAAAAAAACCTAAAGAGACGTGGCAGGGGCCTGGCCAGGGAGAGCTGCAGCGGCGGGGAAGCGACCTACCCAAGGGTCAAAGGCTGCTGTCTCTGCCGCGCAGCGGCCGCCATAAGAGGGAAGGGGGGAAGGAGGGGTCAGCTAGGAGGCGGGAGGGGGGACAGCGAATGGGAGCAGGGCGGGGGGAGGCGGGCCGCACGGGAGGCAGCGGTGGGAAAAGCGCAAAAGGACAAAGTGAAATCAAGGAAAAGGAATTCAAGACGCCAAAAAAGCAGAAAAAAAAACTAAACAGACGGGGTAGGGACCTGGGCAGGCGGAGCTGCAGCAGCGGGGAAGCGACCTACCCAAGGGTGAAGTTCTTTCACAGCGGGTGTAATGTGGTCCTACTTCCTTACAGCATTAACATACATACTAAAATTTTGAAATTAGAAAGAGTGAGATTTTGGGAAAAAATAGGGGGCCTGTATTTTCTCGGTAGACTTTCATTGAAGCCGAGACAATTTCTGTTGAGAGACTGCTAAAAATAAAGCTATTTGTGGTTTAAAAACATCAGGATTCTCCCGTCTGAATCATGTATATTGGCATGTGTTCATTAAGGACTCAGACTGTGTCAATGGGTCTCCTCATGGGCGTATGTGGATTATGAAGCTTGTTGCTGAGTTACGTGTGGGTGGGAGAGGACCAGGGCCAGACTGGGAACCCAAAGCAGCCCTGGCAAATTTTGTCAGACCAGCCCTCATAGGGTGAAAAGCGAGTGAGCCTGACCACTCAGTGGTGCCTGTGGGGGTTCTCCCCCCAAGAACATTTGGGGAAAAAGGGCAAAACGGTGCATTCTACAACACATTTTTCATTATATATTCAATTGAATTCTTTTTTAAAGCATAGTAAATGATGACCTGACAGTGCACCAGGATACAGCAATCTTTATTGTAGCTCTTCAATGATTCCCTCCCCATCACCCTCTAACAGTGCCTCTCCTCTCCATTGCCCCTCTTTCACATGTATTTAATTTGTTTTATAGCGCCTCTCTTACCAGCGTAGGGTGTTGAAGCACTCTACATCACACACTTATACAGAGACAATGAATCATACGTGTGTAAATCAATGTAAATAAAATGCAGACAAAGGGGACTACAAGGTGCGGGATTCACATGCTATCCATACTGGTAGGTATTTTTTGAGAGTGCTTCGTCATGGGAAGCATAAACTCAGGAATTTAAATAGTAACACAGCGGTTAGAGCTGACTTTACTAATAACTTATTTCTTCCCAAACAAACCCTTTTTAGCAAAAGTAGGACAATCAAAGACTGGGAAAAAACTAGGGGTGGGCAGTGAACTCTGCTCCACTCCCAGAGTTTGTGCAGTTTTTCCAACTCCATGTTCTGCTTAGAGCACGGAGTTCCCAAAATCTCTCAGGTGCGGAGTTTTTTCCTCGTTCGCACTTACCAACACTAAGTTGGTGAGCATGAGTGACGACAGTCTTACTCAGACCACCTTCCAGCGAGATTTCTCATCATGCGTGGTCGTGGATGGTCGCTACCGCTTGCGTTGAGAAACCTTTCCTTCAAGTTGAGGAAGCTGCTGCTGGAGTAGAAAATCTACGTGAGCAGCAGAAAAGAAGCAGCGCCATCTTGAGTTGCGCATGGTGCCATTTGCACTGATTTTTTAGCGTAGGACAAACACTCGACACTAAAAATCAGTGCAAATGGCGTGACCAAATGGACTCCGCCACTTGCGGAACTCCACATAGCACAGCGGAGTTTAACGCAGAATCCTGCAAACTCCGCCCAGGCCTAGAAAAAACATAACATTCTAACCTGTGCCGTGCAGTTTGCACACAGCCCTTTGATGGCCGTTCATATCTCACTTAGCTAGATTATGATTGTACCTTATTGACTGCTCAATAACAAAAGGATCTCTGTGAGAAAAGCGGTAACCCACTGAGCTATGCCCGTAAAATCCTGTTCTGTGATCTACATAGTACAGGCTCTTTGCAGCAGGGATATTAACCCTCTGTGCTACCTTAGATGAGTCAAAATTCCCACTAGACAAAACCTCCAATCTCGTTCCAGCAGGTACATTAATTACCTGGGTTATGTTGTCACTTTTAATGTTGCCTGAAAACTGTTGGATATACAAGGAACTCTGCAGTGCTTTTAAAAATGTGCACTGCTACAAAACCGGCACCCCTCCATCCTCCTGGGGGAGCCTGGTCTTGCTCTTTAAAGCAAAAGAAATGTATGTGAGAGAGGCTATGGAGAGATGATGGGCACATTTGCAAGGTGGTAGTGACGGAATCCGAGGAGGAGGTCACAGAGGTGTGGGGGTGGCGTGCGTGAGGGCAACAAAACATTTTGTCAGACTTGGGTTCTTATCTGTTGCTGTGTAGGCGACTTGGAATGTAGTGCTGTTTGTTCTACAACGTGAGGTTGCGTTTTGTGGTTTTATGGAGCATTCTTTGAGAATGTGCTTATAACAAAGTCTCCGAAAGTTATTTTATGGACGGAATATAAAAACCAATCAGCCAAATCGAATCCTGCAGTGAGATGGAACAGCCGGAGAATCTCCAAAAAGTCATTTGCATCGCTAAAAAGAAAAGCTAAGTGGATTGAGCGCCCTCTGGAGGCACCAACGTGTAAGCACAATGTGCCCCAAAGTGATGGCGCTGAAATAATGATAGCTTTTATAGTGACGTCGGACCCGTAGAAGAAAGTATCTCTAGTAATAGTAAGGGCATCTCACTCTGATGTCACTGCTGTAAGGACAGTTTGCAATAGGATGACGCTTTCAATAATTAAACACACTCGGTATGCTCCCACTGCAGTAAGGATAGCTATCAGTGTAATGGCACTGCAACATCTGTCAGTATGATGTCACTGCAGTAAGGATAGCTATCGTTGTAATGGCACTGCAACATCTGTCAGTATAATGTCACTGCAGCATCTGTCAGTATGATGTCACTGCGGTAAGGATAGCTATTAGTGCAATGATACTGCAGTATCTATCAGTATAATGTCACTGCATTGAGGATTGCTATCAGTGTAATGGCACTCCAGCATCCCTCAGTATGATGTCACTGCAGTAAGGATAGCTATCAGTGAAGTGGCACTGCATTATCTATTGGTGTACTGTCACTACAGTAAGGATAGCTATCGGTGTAATGGCACTGCAGCATCTGTCAGTATTCTGTCACTGAAGTGTAACGATAGCTATTGGTGAATTGGCACTGCAGCATTTGTCAGTATGATGTCACTGCAGTCGGGATAGTCATTGGTGTGATGACACCGCAGCTTCTGTCAGTACACTGTCACTGTATTAAGGATAGCTATCAGTGTAACGGCACTGCAGTATCTATCAGTATAATGTCACTGCAGTACGGATAGCTATTGGTGTAATGGCACTGCAAGATCTGTTTATATATAGTCACTGCAGTAAGGATAGCTATAGGTATGTTGGCATTGCTGCACTGTCAGTATGATGTCATCGCAGTGAGGAAAGCTATCAGTGTAATGGCACTGCAGCATCTATCAGTATACTGTCACTGCAGCAAGGATAGCTATTGCTGGAATGATAGTGGAGCATCTGTCAATATGATGTTACCACACTAAGGATAGCTATTGCTGGAATGACACTGCAGCATCTGTCATTATACTGTCACTGCAGTATGGATACCTATTGGTGTGATGGCACTGCAGCATCTGTCAGTATACTGTCACTGCAGCAAGGATAGCTATTGCTGGAATGACAGTGGAGCATCTGTCAGTATGATGTCACCACACTAAGGATAGCTATTGATGTAATGACACTGCAGCATCTGTCAGTATACTGTCACTGCAGTAAGGATAGCTATTGCTGGAATGACACTGCAGCATCTGTCATTATACTGTCACTGCAGTATGGATACCTATTGGTGTGATGGCACTGCAGCATCTGTCAGTATACTGTCACTGCAGCAAGGATAGCTATTGCTGGAATGACACTGCAGCATCTGTCATTATACTGTCACTGCAGTATGGATACCTATTGGTGTGATGGCACTGCAGCATCTATCAGTATACTGTCACTGCAGCAAGGATAGCTATTGCTGGAATGATAGTGGAGCATCTGTCAATATGATGTTACCACACTAAGGATAGCTATTGATGTAATGACACTGCAGCATCTGTCATTATACTGTCACTGCAGTATGGATACCTATTGGTGTGATGGCACTGCAGCATCTGTCAGTATACTGTCACTGCAGCAAGGATAGCTATTGCTGGAATGACACTGCAGCATCTGTCATTATACTGTCACTGCAGTATGGATACCTATTGGTGTGATGGCACTGCAGCATCTGTCAGTATACTGTCACTGCAGCAAGGATAGCTATTGCTGGAATGACAGTGGAGCATCTGTCAGTATGATGTCACCACACTAAGGATAGCTATTGATGTAATGACACTGCAGCATCTGTCAGTATACTGTCACTGCAGCAAGGATAGCTATTGCTGGAATGACACTGCAGCATCTGTCATTATACTGTCACTGCAGTATGGATACCTATTGGTGTGATGGCACTGCAGCATCTGTCAGTATACTGTCACTGCAGCAAGGATAGCTATTGCTGGAATGACACTGCAGCATCTGTCATTATACTGTCACTGCAGTATGGATACCTATTGGTGTGATGGCACTGCAGCATCTGTCAGTATACTGTCACTGCAGCAAGGATAGCTATTGCTGGAATGACACTGCAGCATCTGTCATTATACTGTCACTGCAGCAAGGATAGCTATTGCTGGAATGACACTGCAGCATCTGTCATTATACTGTCACTGCAGCAAGGATACCTATTGGTGTAATGGCACTGCAGCATCTGTCATTATACTGTCACTGCAGCAAGGATAGCTATTGCTGGAATGACACTGCAGCATCTGTCATTATACTGTCACTGCAGTATGGATACCTATTGGTGTGATGGCACTGCAGTATCTATCAGTATACTGTCACCGCAGTAAGGATAGCTATCTGTGAAATGGCCCTGCAGCATCCCTCAGTACGATGTCACTGCAGTAACGCTAGCTATCTGTGAAATGGCACTGGAACATCTATCAGTATACTGTCAGCACAGTAAGCATAGCTATCGGTGTAATGGCACTGTAGCATCTATCAGTCTACTGTCACTGAAGTAAGAGTAACTGTTGGTGTAATGTCACTGTAGCATCTATCAGTGAGCTATCACAGCAGTATGCACTGCTACCTGTGTAATGCATTGCAGCACCTAGTAAATAGAGCTATCGGTGCAATGTACTGCAGCATCTGTCATTATGATGTTACTGCAGTAAGGATAGCTATTTGTGTGAAGGCACTGCAGCATCTGTCAGTATGATGTCACTGCAGTAAGGATAGCTATCTGTGACATGGCACTGCAGCATCCGTCAGTATGATGCCACTGCACTAAGGATAGCTGTCGGTGTCGTGGCACTGCAGCATCCGTCAGTATGATGTCACTGCAGTAACGCTAGCTATCTGTGGAATGGCACTAAAACATCTATCGGTATAAAGTCTCAACAGTGAGGATAGCTGTCAGTGTAATGACTGCAGTATCTGTCAGTATGATGTCACTGCAGTACAGATAGATATTTGTGAAATGGCACGGCAGCATCTGTCAGTATGATGCCACTGCACTAAGGATAGCTGTCGGTGTCGTGGCACTGCAGTATCTATCAGTATGATGTCACTGCAGTAAGGATAGCTATCTGTGACATGGCACTGCAGCATCCGTCAGTATGAGGTCACTACAGTAACGCTAGCTATCTGTGGAATGGCACTGCAACATCTATCAGCTTACTGTCACCACAGTAAGGATAGATAGTGGACTGTTTATGATTTGCACGTGAAGTTGCAGAAATGACACTGCAGCATCTGTCAGAATGATGTCACTGTCCGTGAGCATAGCTATCTGTGAAATGCCACTGCAGCATCTGTCAGTATGATGTCACTGCACTAACGATAACTATCAGTTTAATGCCACTGCAGCATCTGTCAGTATGATGTCACTGCACTAACGATAACTATCAGTTTAATGGCACTGCAGCATCTGTCAGTATGATGTCACTGCAGTAACGCTAGCTATCTGTGGAATGGCACTGCAACATCTATTGGTATAAAGTCTCAACAGTGAGGATAGCTGTTGGTGTAATGACACTGCAGTATCTGTCAGTATGATGTCACTGCAGTACAGATAGATATTTGTGAAATGGCACTGCAGGATCTGTCAGTATGATGCCACTGCACTAAGGATAGCTGTCGGTGTCGTGGCACTGCAGTATCTATCAGTATGATGTCACTACAGTAAGGATAGCTATAGGTGTATTGGCACTGTAGCATCTATCAGTATACTGTCACCGTAGTAAGGATAGCAATCAGTGTAATCCACTGAGCATGTATCAGTATAATGTCACTGCAGTAAGGATAACTATAAGTAAATTGACAAAACAGCATCTGTCATTATACTGTCACTGCATTAAGGATAGCTATCGGTGTAATGGCACTGCAGCATCTATCGGTACAGTGTTACTAGAGTAAGGATAGCTATCAGTGTAATGGCACTGCAATATCTAGCAGTATACTGTAACTAAAGTAAGGATAGCTATCAGTGTAATGGCACTGCAGGATCTGTTTATATACTGTCACTGCAGTAAGGGTAACTATAGGTATGTTGGCACTGCAGCACTATCAGTATGATGTAATCACAGTAAGGATAGCTGTAGGAGGCTGGACTGGCTTGTAGTGAGTACCAAGGGGTACTTGCACCTTGTACCAGGCCCAGTTATCCCTTATTAGTGTATAGGGTGTCTAGCAGCTTAGGCTGATAGATAATGGTAGCTTAGCAGAGCAGCTTAGGCTGAACTAGGAGACGTGTGAAGCTACTACAGTACCACTTAGTGTCATATGCACAATATCATAAGAACACACAATACACAGTTATACTAAAAATAAAGGTACTTTATTTTTATGACAATATGCCAAAGTATCTTAGAGTGTACCCTCAGTGAGAGGATAGGAAATATACACAAGATATATATACACAATAGCAAAAATATGCAGTATAGTCTTAGAAAACAGTGCAAACAATGTATAGTTACAATAGGATGCAATGGGGAAACATAGGGATAGGGGCAACACAAACCATATACTCCAGAAGTGGAATGCGAACCACGAATGGACCCCAAACCTATGTGACCTTGTAGAGGGTCGCTGGGACTATTAGAAAATAGTGAGAGTTAGAAAAATAACCCTCCCCAAGACCCTGAAAAGTGAGTGCAAAGTGCACTAAAGTTCCCCTAAGGACAAAATAGTCGTGTTAGAGGAATAATGCAGGAAAGACACAAACCAGCAATGCAACAACTGTGGATTTCCAATCTAGGATACCTGTGGAACAAGGGGACCAAGTCCAAAAGTCACAAGCAAGTCGTAGATGGGCAGATGCCCAGGAAATGCCAGCTGCGGGTGCAAAGAAGCTTCGACTGGACAGAAGAAGCTGAGGTTTCTGCAGGAACGAAAAGGGCTAGAGACTTCCCCTTTGGTGGACGGATCCCTCTCGCCTTGGAGAGTCGTACAGAAGTGTTTTCCTGCCGGAAGGACGCCAACAAGCCTTGCTACACGCAAATCGTGCGTTTGGCGTTTTTGGACGCTGCTGGGGCCCAGGAGGGACCAGGAGGTCGCAAATTGGACCTAAAGAGAGAGGGGACGTCGAGCAAGACAAAGAGCCCTAACTGAAGCAGGTAGCACCCGGAGAAGTGCCAGAAACAGGCACTACAAGGATGCATGAAACGGTGCTCGCCGAAGTTGCACAAAGGAGTCCCACGTCGCCGGAGACCAACTTAGAAAGTCGACAATGCAGGTTAGAGTGCCGTGGACCCAGGCTTGGCTGTGCACAAAGGATTTCCGCCGGAAGTGCACAGGGGCCGGAGTAGCTGCAAAGTCGCGGTTCCCAGCAATGCAGCCCAGCGAGGTGAGGCAAGGACTTACCTCCACCAAACTTGGGCTGAAGAGTCACTGGACTGTGGGGGTCACTTGGACAGCGTCGCTGGATTCGAGGGACCTCGCTCGTCGTGCTGAGAGGAGACCCAAGGGACCGGTAATGCAGCTTTTTGGTGCCTGCGGTTGCAGGGGGAAGATTCCGTCGACCCACGGGAGATTTCTTCGGAGCTTCTGGTGCAGAGAGGAGGCAGGCTACCCCCACAGCATGCACAAGCAGGAAAACAGTCGAGAAGGCGGCAGGATCAGCGTTACAGAGTTGCAGTAGTCGTCTTTGCTACTATGTTGCAGGTTTGCAGGCTTCCAGCGCGGTCAGCGGTCGTTTCCTTATCAGAAGGTGAAGAGGGAGATGCAGAGGAACTCGGATGAGCTCTTGCATTCGTTATCTAAAGTTTCCCCAGAGACAGAGACCCTAAATAGCCAGAAAAGAGGGTTTGGCTACCTAGGAGAGAGGATAGGCTACTAACACCTGAAGGAGCCTATCAGCAGGAGTCTCTGACGTCACCTGGTGGCACTGGCCACTCAGAGCAGTCCAGTGTGCCAGCAGCACCTCTGTTTCCAAGATGGCCGAGGTCTGGAGCACACTGGAGGAGCTCTGGACACCTCCCAGGGGAGGTGCAGGTCAGGGGAGTGGTCACTCCCCTTTCCTTTGTCCAGTTTCGCGCCAGAGCAGGGGCTAAGGGGTCCCTGAACCGGTGTAGACTGGCTTATGCAGAATTGGGCACATCTGTGCCCAAGAAAGCATTTCCAGAGGCTGGGGGAGGCTACTCCTCCCCTGCCTTCACACCATTTTCCAAAGGGAGAGGGTGTCACACCCTCTCTCAGAGGAAGTTCTTTGTTCTGCCATCCTGGGCCAGGCCTGGCTGGACCCCAGGAGGGCAGATGCCTGTCTGAGGGGTTGGCAGCAGCAGCAGCTGCAGTGAAACCCCAGGAAGGGCAGTTTGGCAGTACCAGGGTCTGTGCTACAGACCACTGGGATCATGGGATTGTGCCAACTATGCCAGGATGGCATAGAGGGGGCAATTCCATGATCTTAGACATGTTACATGGCCATATTCGGAGTTACCATTGTGAAGCTACATATAGGTAGTGACCTATATGTAGTGCACGCGTGTAATGGTGTCCCCGCACTCACAAAGTTCAGGGAATTGGCTCTGAACAATGTGGGGGCACCTTGGCTAGTGCCAGGGTGCCCTCACACTAAGTAACTTTGCACCTAACCTTTACCAGGTAAAGGTTAGACATATAGGTGACTTATAAGTTACTTAAGTGCAGTGTAAAATGGCTGTGAAATAACGTGGACGTTATTTCACTCAGGCTGCAGTGGCAGGCCTGTGTAAGAATTGTCAGAGCTCCCTATGGGTGGCAAAAGAAATGCTGCAGCCCATAGGGATCTCCTGGAACCCCAATACCCTGGGTACCTCAGTACCATATACTAGGGAATTATAAGGGTGTTCCAGTAAGCCAATGTAAATTGGTAAAATTGGTCACTAGCCTGTTAGTGACAATTTTAAATAAATGAGAGAGCATAACCACTGAGGTTCTGGTTAGCAGAGCCTCAGTGAGAGAGTTAGGCACCACACAGGGAACACATACATGCACACCTATGAGCACTGGGGCCCTGTGTGACAGGGTCCCAGTGACACATACATATAGGCCACAACCTTATGAGCACTGGGGTCCTGACCAGCAGGGTCCCAGTGACACATAACAAACATACTGAAAACATAGGCCCTCATTCTGACCTTGGCGGGCGGCGGAGGCCGCCCGCCAAAGTCCCGCCGTCAGGTTACCGTTCCGCGGTCGAAAGACCGCGGCGGTAATTCTGACTTTCCCGCTGGGCTGGCGGGCGGTCTCCTTCAGACCGCCAGCCAGCCCAGCGGGAAAGAGGCTTCCACGATGAAGCCGGCTCGGAATCGAGCCGGCGGAGTGGAAGCTGTGCGACGGGTGCAGTTGCACCCGTCGCGTATTTCACTGTCTGCGCAGCAGACAGTGAAATACATTTAGGGGCCCTCTTACGGGGGCCCCTGCAATGCCCATGCCAGTGGCATGGGCACTGCAGGGGCCCCCAGGGGCCCCGCGACCCCCCCCCTACCGCCATCCGGATCTCGGCGGTCCGACCGCCGGGATCTGGATGGCGGTAGGGGGGGTCAGAATCCCCGCGGCGGTGCAGCAAGCTGCGCCGCCGCGGAGGATTCAATGGGGCCGCGGTACACTGGCGGGACCCCGCCAGTGGTGCCGGTCCGACCGCGGCTTTACCGCCGCGGTCGGAATCCCCATTGGAGCACCGCCGGCTTGTCGGCGGTGCTCCCGCGGTCCTCCGCCCTGGCGGTCAAAGACCGCCAGGGTCAGAATGAGGGCCATAGTGTTTTCACCATGAGCACTGGGGCCTAGCCATCAGGATCCCAGTGAGACAGTGAAAACAGTGACAAACATCCTGACATACACTCACAAACAGGCCAAAAGTGGGGGTAACAAGGCTAGAAAGAGGCTACTTTCTCACAATAGCTATCAGTGTGATGGCACTGAAGCATCTTTCAGTATGATGTCACTGCAGTACGAATAGCTATTGCTGGAATAACACTGCAGCATATGTCAATATGATATTACCACACTAAGGATAGCTATTGATGTAATGACACTGCAGCATCTGTCAGTATACTGTCACTGCAGTAAGGATAGCTATCCATGTGATGGCACTGCAGCATCTATCAGTATACTATCACCGAAGTAAGGATAGCTATCTGTGAAATGGCACTGCAACATCCCTCAGTGTAATGTCACTGCAGTAAGGTTAGCTAGCTGGGAAATGGCACTTTAACATCTATCAGTATACTGTCACTGCAGTAAGGACAGCTGTAGGTGTAATATCACTGCAGCATCTATCAGTGAGCTGTCACAACAGTAAGCATGGCACCTGTGTAATGCACTTCAACATCTAGTAAGTATAGCTATCAGTGCAATGTACTGCAGCATCTATCAGTATGATGTCACTGCAGTAAGGATAATTATCTGTGAAATGAGCAGCAGCATCTAGCAGTATAATGTCACTGCACTAAGGATAGCTATCTGTGAAATGGCATTGCAGCATCCGTCAGCATGATGTCACTGCAGTGAGGCTACCTATCTGTCAAATGGCACTGCAACATCTATCAGTATACTGTCACCACAGTATGGATAGCTATTGGTGTGATGACACTGCAGCATCTGTCAGTATGATGTCACTGCAGTAAGGATAGCTATCTGTGAAATGGCACTGCAGCATCTATCAGTATGGTGTCACTGCATGAAGGATAACTATTGGTGTAATGGCACTGTAGCATCTGTCAGTATGATGTCACTGCACTAAGGATAGCTATTAGTGTCATGGCAATGCAGCATCTATCAGTATACTCTCACTAGAGTAAGGATAGCTATCTGTGAAATGGCACTGCAGCATCTATCAGTATACTGTCACTGCAGTAAGGATAGCTATCTGTGAAATGGCACTGCAGCATCTGTTAGTATGGCGTCACTGCCGTAAAGCTAGGTAGCTTGCAGCATCTGTCAGTATACTGTCACCACAGTAAGGATAGCTATTGGTGTGATGACACTGCAGCATCTGTCAGTATGATGTCACCACAGTAAGGATAGCTATTGGTGTGATGACACTCCAGCATCTGTCCGTGTACTGTCACTGCAGCAAGGATGGATATCAGTGTGATGACACTGCAATAAGAATAGCTATTGGTGAAATGGCACTGCTGTATCTATCAGCTTACTGTCACCACAGTAAGGATAGATAGTGGACTGTTTATGATTTGCACGTGAAGTTGCAGAAATGACACTGCAGCATCTGTCAGAATGATGTCACTGTCCGTGAGCATAGCTATCTGTGAAATGCCACTGCAGCATCTGTCAGTATGATGTCACTGCACTAACGATAACTATCAGTTTAATGCCACTGCAGCATCTGTCAGTATGATGTCACTGCAGTAACGCTAGCTATCTGTGGAATGGCACTGCAACATCTATCGGTATACTGTCACTACAGTAAGGAAAGCTATCTGTGAAATGGCACCGCAGCATCTGTCAGTATGATGTCACTGCACTAAGGATAACTATCAGAAATGGCACTGCAGGATCTGTCAGTATGATGTCACTGCACTAAGGATAACTATCAGTAATGGCACTGCAGCATCTATCAGTATGATATCACTGCATTAAGGATAGCTATTGGTATCATGGCACTGCAGTATCTCTCAGTATGATGTCACTGCAGTAGGGTTAGCTAACCATGTAATGCAGTGCAGCTTCTATCAGTATGATGTAACTGCAGGAAGGGCAGCTATTGGTGTAATGGTACTACAGCATCTATCAATATACTGTCACTGCAGTAAAGATAGCTATCGGTGTGATGGCACTGCAGCGTCTGTCATTATGATGTCCCTGTGGTAAGGATATCTATTGGTGTATTGGTACTGCAGCTTCTGCCAGTATGATGTCACTGCAGTAAGGATAGCTATCGGTGTAATGGCACTGCAGCATCTATCAGTATACTGTCACTGCAGTAAGGATAGCTATTAGCGTCATGGTACTACAGCATCGGTCAGTATGATGTCACCTCAGTAAGTATAGCTATCGGTGTAGTGGCACTGCAGTATCTATCAGTATACTGTCACTGCAGTAAGGATAAGTATTGGAGTAATGGTACTGCAGCATCTGTCAGTATTATGTCACTGCAGTAAGGAGAGCTAATGCTGTAATGGTACTGCAGCATCTGCCAGTACACTGTCATTGCAGAAAGGATAGCTATTGGTATAGTGGCACTGCAGTATCTATCAGTAGGTCACTGCAGTAAGGATAGCTATCGGTGTAATGGCACTGCAGCATCTATCAGTATGTCACTGCAGTAAGGATAGCTATCGGTGTAATGGCACTGCAGCATCTCTGTGTATACTGTCACTGCAGTAAGGATAGCTATCGGTGTCATGGCACTGCAGCATCTGTGTGTATACTGTCACTGCATTAAGGATAGATATCGGTGTGATGTCACTGCAGTATCTGTGAGTACACTGTCACTGCAGTAAGGATAGCTAACGGTGTAATGGTACTGCAGCATCTGTCAGTATGATGTCACTGCAGTAAGGATAGCTATTGGAGTAATGTCACTGCAGTATCTGTCAGTATGATGTCATTACAATAAGGATAGCTATCGGTGTGATCTCACTGCAGTATGTGGCAGTAGGATGTCACTACAGTAAGGATAGCTAGCGGTGTGATGTCACTGCAGTATCTGTCAGTATGATGTCACTGCATTAAGGATAGCTACCGGTGTAGTGGCACTCCAGCATCTATCAGTGTGATGTCACTGCAGTAAGGATAGCTATCGGAGTAATTTCACTGCAGTATCTGTCAGTATGATGTCACTACAGTAAGGATAGCTATCGGTGTGATGTCACTGCAGTATCTGTCAGTATGATGTCACTGCAGTAAGGATAGCTATCGGTGTGATGTAACTGCAGTATCTGTCAGTATGATATTACTACAGTAAGGATAGCTATTGTTGTGATGTCACTGCAGTATCTGTCAGTATGATATCACTACAGTAAGGATAGCTATTGGTGTGATGTCACTGCAGTATCTGTCAGTATGATGTCACTGCAGTAAGGATAGCTATCGGTGTGATGTCACTGCAGTATCTGTCAGTATGATGTCACTAAAGTTAGGATAGCTATTGGTGTGATGTCACTGCAGTATCTGTCAGTATGATGTCACTGCAGTAAGGAAAGCTATCTGTGAAATGGCACTGCAGCATCTATCAGTATGATGTCACTGCAGTATGGATAGCTGCCGGTGTAGTGGCACTCCAGCATCTATCAGTATGATGTCACTGCAGTAAGGATAGCTATCGGAGTAATGTCACTGCAGTATCTGTCAGTATGATGTCACTACAGTAAGGATAGCTTTTGGTCTGATGTCACTGCAGTATCTCTCAGTATGATGTCACTACAGTAAAGATAGCTATCAGTGTGATGTCACTGCAGTATCTGTCAGTATGATGTCACTGCAGTAAGGAAAGCTATCCGTGAAATGGCACTGCAGCATTTGTGTTTATACTGTCACTGCAGTAAGGATAGCTATCGGTGTCATGTCACTGCAGCATCTGTGATTGTGATGGCACCGCAGAAAGTGCAGAAAGTATGTTTATCAGTTTAATGGCACGCCAATAAGTTCTCAGTGTAATCACACTGCAGTAAGTGACTCTAGGAATATGATGTCATTATACTAAGAACATCCACCAGTGTAAATATGCTGCAGTAAGCTGAGCTCTGGTTGTAAAGTCAGTATGGGCCATCACACACTGACTGTGAGGCCTACATAAGCTGTAAGGTAAAATTCCATGGTTTTATTTTTCTCAACAATTCATCCTTGGATAAGGAAATGAAATGTTTGACAAGTACAGTCTGCTCAAGTCTTCCATATGTTGTAAAGCTGTTCTACTGTATGACTGGTTGAAGTATAAGGAGTTCAGTCCAAAATGTACAGGGTCAGAAGGCGCTCAGTTATTTAGGATAGCTCAGTGGATTAGGCACCTGTTCCCGAGACCGGAGTGCGGACTGCATGTTGTACGTTAAAATATGGGCAGGATCACTCAACCTTTAATCCCTCTAATGTAGATAAAAGGAGAACCACTGGCTGGGCTAATAAATAGTGGAACTGTGTATTAGCTGCATATGAAGTTGTGAAGTTTTTGCTACACAAACTTTGTGAAGCTGTATTCAAAGCTTGCAAGCTTCGGAAAGTTCACCAAGATTGGGAAGTGTAAATAAATTGAGGGAAAAACATTCTTCAAATGCAGGTTTTGAAGAGGCCTCACTTTTAGAAAAAATCTTTTTATTTCAAGAAACTTAATCTGCGAACAACATTTTGGAAAGTTTGACAAAACTTTGCAACCTTTGCCATATGAACTTGGAAACTCTATTACATATGGGAAATGAAATGGGACAAGTTCTAAAGGTTCGTTAAAAAAAGAAAGAGTTCATTTAAAACAAGCATTTACAATGCACTAGGTGTCACATTTACTTGAGTTGGAGCTATTGACATTGTAAATTTATAACTGGACTTCTTTTGCTACATTAATTGGTCAACCCTGCTGCATATTTTGGTTCTTTCTGCCACATAATTCCAGTGGCCTTACATATCACTAAAGGGCTACTAGGCTTACTGGAATATTTTTTCAAACAAGGCCCTTAAAACACAAACTACTCCCATGTGCAAAACAAAAGTTCCAACCATAGGTGAGCTTACAAATACATTAAATGGTGGAATGGGTTATTATTTTGGGGCCCACACTAACCTTGTGTGGGAACCCAGAGATGATCTAGACAGAAAGAGCACGCACGTTGTGGTGAACACATTTTGAAGGTGGTCCCATTGTCCTAGGACCACCTGCAAAGCATTATGAGGCAAGTTTCCATGTGTCGTGAATATTGTAGTATGTTGACAGTAATGCTCAGAACAGCCCCTAGAGGATACCACAATAAAAATAGCATTTCTCAGAAACATGGGCCCAAATTTAAGAGTGACTAGTGCCTCCTTGCGCCACGTTAGTGTAATGTTTATGCTGATGTGGCTCAAAAAAGCCAAATTTGCAGCACCATATTTACAAAGTGGCGTAATGCATGCATTGGGCCACTTTGTAACCCCTTGGCCACATTATACCTACGCCAGGCACAATGTATGCAAGGGGGCATTCCCCCGTTAGTGGGACAGCTAAAATGGTGCAGTGGAATCTGTGGGATTCCACTGCACCATTTTGTGTGGATTTTTTTATCGCCTGCACAGAGCAGGCGCTAAAAGGAGGCACACCATTATTTCTAAAGGGCCTCTATGTGCTTTGTAGGATTTGTGCCAAAATTGTTGGCGCTAATACTGTAAAGTACAATAATAGCGTGAAGAATTTTGAGGCTATTGTCCCTAACTCATGCCACGGTGTGCAGAATGTTTAATACGGCGCACACATATTGACGTTAGGTGGGCACTAAGGGCAGCAAGAAAAGTTGTGCTGCATACAATGCAGCCCCCCTTTTCTTAAATTTGGGCCATGATCATGTAACCATATAGTTAGCCTTGAGAGGGCATAACCACATGAAAACAGAATGGCAGAAAATAATGCAGTGCAAACACATATTTAAACCCTAGAGTACTAAGGGGCAGATATACAAAGGGTTTTTGTACTTGCAAACGGTCCGATTTGCAGAATCAGGCCATTTACGAATGGAAAAAAACATTTTTGCATGTACAGACCCCATTTTGCGATTCAGTAATCTATTACCGAATTGCAAAATGTTTTTGTGAGTTGCTATTAGGGAGGGGGGTGCCAAGGACGTCCCTTCCAAATTGCGAGTCACAGTGGTATGTGTAAATGTTTTGCAAACAGAATGATGTTGCAAAACATTCACAGATTACACCAACTTCAAGTTAGTGGTAACCATTTGCAAAAGGAAAGGGGTCCCTAGGGGACCTCTTCCCCTTTGTGAATGCAGATGCAAAACATTTTTCAGAGCAGGCAGTGGTCACATGCACCACTGCCTGCTCTGAAACAATGAAAATACTTTTTTTTTTTTTTCAAGGAAAATGAGCTGCATTAGAAAAAAATGCTTTATTTAAAAGCAGTCACAGACATGGTGGTCTGCTGTCCCCAACAGGCCACCATCCCTGTGAGTGGGGTCATTTCCAATGGGGTCGCAAATTGCGACCTACCTCATGAAAACTGATGAATTAGGTCTTTGCGACCCCATTTGGAATTGTTAATAGTGTGCTTAACACAGTTGTACATTTTGCAAAACAAAAACGTGTACATCTGGCACATAGTGCATTACACATTTTCGAGGCTAGCAGGCCTACTTTAATGATATTATAAACAATACTCTTAAAACACAAACTACTCTCAGCTGCAAAACAAAATATCCAGCCATGAGAGAACTTAAAAAAACACTGAATGGTGGGAGAGGTTATTATATTAATGCCCCCACTAACCTTCTGTGGGGACCCAAAGTTGAGTTAGACAGAAAAAGTGTGTCATGCCGAAGGTTTTGGTGCTGGTCCCATTGTCCTAGGACCACCACAGGCTGAGTTATGGGAAAAAATGTTTTGAAAACAGAATGCTATGCAAAGCATTATGGGGTGAGTATCAGAGTGCTGCAATGATATGTAACATGTTGACTGTAATGCTCAGAACACCCCCTACAGAACACCACAATAACAACAGCATTTATAAAAAACATGGTCATGTAACCATATAAGTAGCTCTTAGAGAGCATTACTACATAAAAACAGAAAAGCAGAAAATAAGGCAGTGCAAGTATACATTAAGCCCCTAGAGAGCATAGTACATTACACATTTTCAAAGCTGGGAAACCTACTATAACATAATTAAAAACAAATCAAAGCTGTTAAACAAAAGCTATAGCCATGAGAGAAGGCTTCAATAGACAATGAATGGTGGGAGGGGTTATTATTTTGTGGTCCCCACTAACCTACGGTGGGGACCCAGAGATGGTCTGGACAGTCAGAGCACCTTGTTGTGAATGTTTTGGTGGTGGTCCGGTTGTCCTAGGACCACCACAGGCTCCGTTATGGGCAAAAACGTTTTGAAAGAGAATACTTGCAAAGCATTATGGGGTGAGTTTCCCGAGTGAAGTGAATATAGTAGTACTTCCTCACACGCTGTGTCGGGAGAGCCACTTTGAGGATTTCTGTGTTTTTTATGTAAGCATTTATCAATTACAAATGTTTTTTTGCAAGCTATGGAGCGCGAAGGGGAGAGCCAAAAGAAATTACTTTGATTAGGTAATAGTGTGAACAGTGTGAACAGTGTGAACAGCGTTTCAATACCACTGATGGAGTTTGCACTGCTGTTCTGCTCTGTTTGCGCTGTGAGCACCATGGCCGCCATGGAGCACGAAGGGGAGAGACAAAAGAAGAAAAAAATGTGCCGCTTTTAAATATATTGGCAATCGTGTAATAATCCATGTAACAGGGTCAGTCTGCAAGCTGGTAACAAAACCGCCCCAAGGCAGGACAAACGTAAAGCCCTCACCAATGACATGAAGGGTTTTTTGAAAGGTAAAGCCATGAATGAGTGAAAGTGATGGGCGTGGATAAAAGTTCACAGCATACTTACAAGTCGAAATGAGCTTGTGCGCTCGACCTAAAAATGGGGTTAACTAGTGGTGTAACAAAGGGCCCCGCAGCCCCTGCGGTGCGTGGGGGGCCCTCAGCACAGCACCTGGACTGAGTGAGTCTGGTGGGGGATGGGGCCTTCCTTGGTCTGTGCAGGAGGGCCCCCTCTAGTTTTGTTATGCCATTGGGGTTAGCTGCTGTTATCTCCACAACTGATGTCCAGACAACACTTTTGCTACTAAAGTACACATTAGAAACTACTTACTACTGTCCAGCTCCTCTGGGGAGGGTCCAATTTCTAAGGGCAGACATTGGGTTATAGTTCCTCAATGACTGCTTGTCACTCGAGCATCGTTTACATGCCTGAACTTCCCCTTTGTAAACAGTTTTAATCTGCACCTTTAACTGAACTGAAATGAGGCATGACTCCCAGAATGCCTCAGAATGTCAAGTGAAACGCAAGCCTGTGGCTTCTTTTCCAAGCCTCTCACTTTTTCTTCAGTTCAGAGGAGCGAAAACAGTCGCTTCTGTCCACGGAATGGTTTAAAAGTTTAGAGTGAACTCGGCCTGCATCCTGGGATAGCCGGGCACAGTTACCTCGGGTCAGGACACATTCAGCCCAAGGCGACTGAGAAAACCCGGTTTTCATTTCCCGCAGCAACTTTTAAACAAAAACTCTGAAGGCCTTCCCTTTAAAGACGTGCCCCCCTCCTCGCCCAACCTGCGCACAATTCCAGGGAGAGGAGGTACCTCCTGCACGAATCCCCCCTTCATTCACTCCAGGGCAGAGCCTTCTGCGAGACCCTCGGAAGGCATCGCCGCTTTGAAGCGCTTTGAGCTCCGCAGATGGTGAGACTTTAAAGAATTTCTCCAAAAAATACACAGAGGCCCCGTGCTTCTCTGCAGCGACCTCGCAATAATCCAATTACTTGAAACAGAGGATTACCATAGAGGCCAGGAAGCCGAGACGAGGAGAGTGCAGCCGGCCTGCCTCCCAAGCAAGATGGCTGTGGACGCATCCGGGGCCCCTGCGCTCCGAGGGGTGGAGGGACACTGGGGAAACAAGCCTGGGAAAAATCCCAATTCTGCAAGGGAAACGACTTAAAAAGGGACATATTGGCTTGGCTTTCTCTGAGGATGTCTGAACTGCTTGTTTTTACATTTGATTGGAGCGCCTGTGGTCTGTCTTCAGCAAGTCTGCGGCTGGACTCAGCTGGCCAGGAGCCCTCCTACACATCCTGTGACTGTAAAGATTCCTGAAAGCAGCCATTCACCAAAATTCCAGGGGTACCGGAAGTGACATCACATACCCTTTGACCTTCAATTTCACTCACACACACATGCTTACACATACATACACATTCACACTTACACACACTCATCCACAACCATGCTCACAACATGCATTTAAAAGCATTTTTTAAACATACCCCGGCTGCGGGGAAGGTTATGCGACCCCTCAATGACGTCTACGATTCCAGTGGTAACCGTTAGGAGGTCCTGATTTGCACTGTTATCCAGGAGATCTATACCTCTCTAGAGTGACCTATACCTCTCTAGAGTGATCTATACCTCTCTAGAGTGACCTATACCTCTCTAGAGTGATCTATACCTCTCTAGAGTGACCTATACCTCTCTAGAGTGACCTATACCTCTCTAGAGTGACCTATACCTCTCTAGAGTGTTGTCTGTCCATAACGTCGGTGGTTTTAGAAGAGATGGTCAAGTCCAGTGGATTTACCGCTGTAATGGCATGCCGTGGTCTAGTGTCACACCAGTGAGTGGTCGTGACTGGTGACCCGGATGTCAAGAAATGACTTCCTCTGGCCAGGAGGCTGGGAGGATGTAAATAAATGATGGGTGTTATATCCTTGTTAAGTTCTTGCTATGTATTACCTTGGAATCAAGTTGTCTCCTGGTAACTGATCTGATGATTCTGGAATCTAAGAAGTTTCTGAGAGAGAGAGTCAGTTTGAGAGGAGGACAGCTGAGCCAGGGGTCATTACAAGTTACCAATAAACCAGATCTCAAGAATTACGTCTCCTGTCTTAAAAGTGACAAAGAACGAGGGATAAAGGACCAAAGATGTGCTAACGTGTCCCTTTATGTTAATTTATTACACATCAGGACTCGTTTTAGGCCAATGAATCTTTTGACCCAGTTGAAAGACACCTTAGGACGAGATAGCTAATCAATATGTCAATAATGTCATCAATATTTATCACGAAAATACATTTCACTTTAGTCAAAGTCATTAATCAATTCAAAGACGCTACCATGACCTTTCAGCCATGAATGACCACACCTTGTTTAGTAGAATTTTATGAGTTTTATTCCCTATTAATTACAGTCTAATAGGATATGCGTTAGTCTTAACACCAAGAAACATAATAGCATAGTCACGATATGGCAACTTTGGTAAGCTTTAATTAAAGCGAGAATCACAAACATCAAAACAACACAGAGTGAACATAGATCAATTTTAGCAGAGTGTCATTAACGCATAGATTCGGTCGTTTGTCTATTTGCGTCAGTTTAGTGAACACCTGTCCTAACCACTGATTAGCATTCGCATGTTGGGCTTCATGCAAAACAATTTAGAACACCAATTTGGAAAACATCTAACTAAGGTCTCTGGCAAAATAAGCAGTTGGTACGTAGAAAGTGAAAGCAAACAGACAAATCACATTTACATTGTCATAATTACCCTCCAAAGTTTAGGTCAGCACACAGGTTCAGTCCTCGTCTTCAGGACATCAGTCAATTCGCCATCAGTCAGAACTCAGCTCCGGGGCAAAAGGGCACTTCCCTCATAAGGAGGCAAAGTGTAAAATGGACAACTCTAAGGGTGAGGATGGTTTAATAAAGTATCAAGTCACCAAGCAGAGTGACAGAGTTTCTGGATAAAATCAATAGCATTCCCTACCTAATTATAAATGACTCCCTGTGACATGGGTTTTTATCCCTTTTTCGTTGTTCATTCCCCCAAAATTCTATTGGACATTTTCTATACCCCACTATCTCTAACCTATCATAAAGCACATTAGGTAATCCTACTTTTCACCCCATATTGTTTTGCAAGTCTTTGATTGGTCTTCGTAATTGATGTCTTCAGAGATGGCACGTCTGGTGTGATTTCATCCCTCTGTAATTCTTTGCACATCTTTTGGTCAGCAGTTCCATTGTCTTCATCGGTTTGAATGGCCTTGTACATTACATTAATCTACATTGTTTCAATTCACTTTTAACATTTAGGGGGTCATTACAACCTCGGCGGTCTTTTAACAAGACCGCCGAGGGACCGCCGTGCGGAAGACCGCCAGTAGTGGTGGTTTGCCGCTCGGCGTATTATGACTGTTGGCTGCTCTCCGCCCTTTTTACGACAGAGAGCTGCCAACAGCCATACTGGCGGGCGGCGGGGAAGTGGAGGTTGCTCCACCTCCACCGCCACGCCAACAGAACACCGCCCAGCGAATCACGTCCTGTGATTCGGCGCGGCGGTGTTCTGTTGGCGGTGTGGTGTCGGCGGAGCAGCCCCCATGGCTCCCGTCCCCTCCCGGAGGATCGACGGACAAGGTAAGTCGATCGTCCGTTAGGGGAGGGGGGGTGTTGCGTGTTGTGTGGGTGCATGGGGGTGTGCGTCTGTGTATATAGAGGGGGGTTGTGAGTGCGTGTATGCTTGCGGGTGTGTTGCGTGTGTTGGGAATGAGTGCATGTATGTCTGTATGTATGTCTGTATGGATGTGTGCGTGTATGTCTGTATATGGGTGTGCATGTCTGACTGAGTGTGTGGATGTAGACATGTATGTTGATGTGTGTGCGTGTATGTGTGTTGGTGGTGCCTGCGTGTGTGAGTTATGTGATGTTGGGGGTCGGGGTGGGGAGGGGGGCCCTACCACCTTTGGGGGGTGGCAGGGGTGGTGGGGGGTGTAGGGTAGGGAGTTGGGGTCGGGGTGGGGGGTGGGGGAGACCCCTATCAGTGCCAGGGAAAGAATTCCCTGCCACTGATAGGGCTTACCGCCATGGATTTCATGGCGGTTCCTACCACTGGAAATCCACGGCAGTAAGCCGGGTCGAAATACCGGCGACGGCAGGTCTCCAGCCCAACGGTCGTCTCCGCCCTGGCGGGCGGAACGGTGAAGCGTCTACTCAAAAGAAGACCGCCAGCCTGTTGGCGGTCTTACCGCCGCTTTAACACCGTCCGCCAGGGTTGTAATGACCCCCTTAGTCTGTGGACGAGGGGAGATGGTGAGAACGGATCTAACATGGTTACATTCATCTTCCAAGTCGAAGAAAGAGAATAAACAGGGTCATGGCCCTTTGTGAGTCAGCACACTGAAAAATAGAAAATACATTTAATATGAGAGCCAGGCAGCTAAGCTCCGGCTCATGCTAACTTAAGGCCTTTGAGGTTTTCAGTACAGATTTAATAACGCAATGTTAGTGTAAACTTATTTAAACATAATATAAGCATTTTAGTCATCGTTACTAATCTATGTATACATTGGTGGCCACCCATTGTGGTCACAATTCAAATGCACGTTTAAGCAAAATTACTATTATTATAGTTTCTATGCGGTATCATCACACATTGATTCATAAACATTTCATGTTAATATAGATTATATAAGCTACGCTCTCTCAGTCCCTCCTCTGATGACATTCGTCATCACAAACCTTTCCTTTAACCTTTCACTTTAATTTTTCACTTTACGCATAATGCGCATTTCAGCATCTTGTCCCTTGTGTGAACGCTCCCAGATTTCATTAAACATTTTCTCCCTTTCATTTTCCTCATTCTTTCTGCTTCTTTTTGTCCAATTTCTTTTGATTTTATAATTTCTTTTGCATTCTGCCCATAATCCTAATAGACAGGCCAGAATAATTAATAGACCCCCTAATATCTTTGCAAGTACCCCATTCCAAATATTGCTAAACCAGCTCCCTACTCTGGCAATTCCCTTTCCAAATTTCTCCCACACTCCAGGTTCCTTCAAATCCTTCAGATCTGCACTATCCTTAGTTAAGTTAGTAAGCATACCTCTAATCTTTTTACTATTGTCAGGTATATATGAGCAACAATGATGTTCGTTGAGCATCTTGCAGACCCCCCCACTCTTTGCTAAAAGAATGTCTAAAGCAAGCCAATTTTGAAGAGTCATAGCTCTATCCGCAGCAAGTTCAGTATCCATCAGGAGTATAGCCCCTGTAAATTTTGTCAGCATGTTATCCACAATAGTAGACAACTTTTGAATCTTTATGGAGTTCAGGATAACCCCTACTGAAGGAATTAATGCTCCAAATATGTCTCCAATGACAGCAGCCGCTGTCTCTCGTTTTTGTCTAGCATGTTGTAATTCAGACGTTTAGGTATTTGCTTTAAGTCATCAATCTGATAAATCTTTGGAAAAACTATTCCCAAATAACATGTCACATACCATCCCTTAGGGAGACGGTAATAACCATTAAGTCCACAGATGTAATAGATCCCAGGGATCGCTGGATCCTGTCCATTTAACATGAATGTCCATTTACTCTGAAACAAAAACACATGTCTGCATTCACTCGTTCCCACAAATAAAATGTCATGTTCAGATTTCGGCCTATATATACAAAACTTCCCTACATGTAATGCATCTATAGCTAATTTGCCTTGCGTCTTTATTGCAGTATAGGCATAATCATTTGCATATGTGCGTTTCTCTAGCCCCTTTTCTAGTCGCAGTTTCAAAGCTTTGCGTCTATCATCAGTGTGATCTAAGAAGCTTTTCTCTACAGGTGTCAATAAGCAGGTCAGATTGTTGCAGTGTGCATAAGCTGTCCCAAATGTAAGCGTCGGTTCAAAGAAACCTCTAACTAGTTTTATACTATGCTCCTTAGCTAACTTGTTCAGAAACTCAATCACAGGCACAAAAGAAAACACTACATCCAAATTTGAATAAAAATATTGCACATGATCTTGATTATAGAATCTTGTTAATAGCAAGCTACAACTAATCCCGTAAGTTAACGGTAGGCTATGGTAGGTGACCCCTTCTTGCACTGATGAAGGAATCTTTGTGCACACATAACAGTTTTTCGCATCCATGGTCTCAACATACTCATTCAGCAAGCGATAGAAGACATTAGTAGAAAGTTCCCCCTTTGAGTTAGTTCCCTCATGCAAGTGTCTTGCATCCTGCTCAAAATTTTCCCACGGTGTTAGCGTTGTAGTCTCGGGTTTTGAAGCATTGTTAGTCACTTTCTTATCCAACCACGGCATTCCCACAATCACACCTACAATTATTATTGCACACACAATACCCAATATAAGGCTCAACCAACCACACACCTTACCCTTCTTGTTACTACCTCTATTATAAGCCATGTCTGTAAAGAATCAGACAGCAGAACAATAATCAATTGAGGACGATATAAAACTCTCTTTTTTTTTTTCTTCTTGATGCTAAAGTCTCTTTCTCTCTCTCCGCGTGTATTTACAGCGTTTTCACTCACTCCAGGACCCCTTTGTCAAATCAAGTTAGCAGCTTGTCATAATCGGGTTTCCAAAAGTCAATTCAGGTAATCAGTGTCACATCCGGTAATTTATAAGTCTCTTTCTCGGCTTTTCCAACTTTCAATTTCTTTTCAATTTCAGTTTTAACACTGTCTCTTTTTCTGATTGATTTCAGGTTCCGTAGTATTGGCCTGGTACTTCTCGATCAAAGCAGAACACTAAGAATTCTTGTTGCCATTCAGATGTTGTTGCATATGCCCACTCAGGACCTGCATACCTTCTATTTGCGGTTCTTTTTCTTTTCAATCTGCGTTCACCTTGTAGTTCTCCTTCGCTCAGATCTTCTGTTGGTATCGGTTTCTTCTGTTATTGTTTCACCTGGTACGACCTTTTCTTTTGCAGCCTGCTTCTCTGGCCAGTTATCTCCCTTATGTGCCTTTTTCCTGATTGTCCTTTCAGGATTCTGAACAGCACCCTCCTCTTGTAGTATCGTGTTTTCTCTTGATGGACCTGCAACTGGCTCAGTGGATGCCGGTGTACTTTGATCTCTCTCTACTATTTCCCCTTCTTCTTCTTCTTCTTTTGGATCTGTAACGGGCTCAAGTTCTAACCCGTATCCGTCTGCTTCTGGGAGAACCTCTCCTTGATTTAGTTCTCCTGCTGCCTCTACTGAGATAGGCATGTTGTCACCTCTCTCGAACTCGTTCAGTGTTTTAGGGACAAGGCTGTTCTCAGTGGGCTCTCCTGCAGTCTCAGTTCCCTCTTGGCTATTTTCAGGCCCTGAGACTTCCCTCTCTGGAACTGTTGAGTCGGAAACTTCAAGTTCCTCATCAGTTGAACACGTTACCTTCTTTGTGTGACTGGCATGTATCCAGTTTGGAACGCCTGCACATTTCACAGCAGTGGTTGTTGTCAATATTACTTGATATGGCCCCTTCCAGCGCGGCTCCAAACACGACTTTCTCACATGCTTCTTGACAACCACTCAGTCACCGGCTTGCAGGGTGTGACCTGGATCACCGATCAGTGGCAATGTGTTTGCTTCCACCTGGTGAGAAAAAGAGCGAACCACATCAGCCAAACCTTTGCAGTAGTCCAACACCATTCACAAGAGCATTTGCATGTACTGCGGGCAGCCTCATAGCTCTACCCATAAGCATCTCATGTGGTGATAGTCCTGTCTTCTTTTCAGGGGTGTTCCTCATTGACATCAGCACTAAGGGCAATGCATCTGGCCATTTCATATTGGTAGCTGCGCACATTTTCGCCATTCTCAACTTTAAAGTACCATTCATTTGCTCTACTAATCCTGATGCTTCGGGACGGTAGCTACAATGCAGCTTCTGTTCGATGTCTAATGCAGCACACAAGAGCTTAATCACCTCATTATCGAAGTGTCTGCCCTTATCTGATTCTATAGAGACCGGAAACCCGAACCTAGGTATTAGTTCCCTAAGCAGCAGCTTTGCAACCGTGAGACTGTCATTTCTACGTGTGGGGTAAGCTTCAATCCAGTGGCTGAAAACACACACAATCACCAACACATACTTCAATCATCCACAAACAGGCATTTCAATGAAATCCATTTGCATCATGCTAAATGGACCACCAGCTCTCCCTATGTGGCTCAAAGTTACCACAGTCCCTTTTCCGGCATTCATCTGTTGACAGATGATGTACCTGTGACAAGTAACCTCTGCGGCATGTCTGAATTTGAGGTTAAACCAATCGATTTTGAATGACCTGATCATTGCATCTCTTCCAAGATGTGCTGCCCATGATAGAGCCTCGCAAATTGGGACAGAAGACTGTTTCGCAAAACTAATTTCCCCTCTTCTGAGACCCACAAGTCATCAGCCCTTTGTACACATTGCATTCTCTGCCAAGAGCGTTTTTCCTCTTTGCTAGCACGACCCTGCAGTGTTTTTAGCTCATCTAGTGTATCAACCACCCTTAAGGCAAGGTTCAAACATGTGTCATTTTCGGTTTGCGGTAACAATTCCCACTGATTCTTGAACGATATACAGTTCAATGCTCAAAATCTTGCGACTTGATCTGCATAGCCATTTCCCATGGACACAAAGGGGGTTATTACAACTTTGGAGGAGGTGTTAATCCGTCCCAAAAGTGACGGTAAAGTGACGGATATACCACCAGCCGTATTACGAGTTCCATAGGATATAATGGACTCATAATACGGCTGGTGGTATATCCGTCACTTTACTGTCACTTTTGGGACGGATTAACACCTCCTCCAAAGTTGTAATAACCCCCAAAGTCTTGTGACTTAACATGAGCATTGCATTTCACCACAGCAATTTCATGAGGTAACTGAATCACGTGTAACAAATCCTTAATTTGTTCACCATTTTTCACTGGAGAGCCAGAAGAGGTCATGAAACCTCTCTGCGACCACAATTGGCCAAAATCATGTACAATTCCAAATCCGTATCTGCTGTCGGTATAGATAGTGACTCTCAGATTTGCAGCTGCGCGGTATGCCTTAGTAAGGGCAATTAATTCTGCCACTTGTGCGGAATACACTTTCTCGAGCCAGGAAGCTTCAATGATACCAGCTATGGTACACACAGCGTAACCAGCTCTCAGCATTCCGACTGAGTCTCTCAAACAGGATCCGTCAACAAACATAATGCAGTCATTTTCTTTTAACTGCGTATCTTGAATATCAGGTCGGGGCTTGGTACACAGTTCTGTTACCTCAAGACAATCATGCTCCACTTCCTCCTCATTATTAATCTTGGTACTTTCAACTGGAAGTAGAGTTGACGGGTTTAATAAAGTACATCGCTTCAGTGAGACATTAGGTGACCCCAAAATGATTGTCTCATATCGGGTAAGTCAGGCATTTGTCATGTGCTGAGTTTTAGTTCGAGTCAACAAAATTTCAACTGCATGTGGGACCATTACTGTCAAGGGATGTCCCATCACTATGCCTTCACACTGCGTGAGGGTTTTACCAACTGCTGCAACTGCGTGCAAACAACCCAGTAAGGCTGCTGCAACGGGGTCCAAGGTAGCTGAAAAATATGCTACAGGGCGATTTGCACCTCCATGAACCTGTGTTAAGACAGACAAAGAACAAGCATCACATTCATGACAAAACAGTAGAAAAGATTTCATATAATCAGGCCTACCCAAAGCTGGTGCCCTGCACATGCACTCTCTCAATTCCATGAATGACTCAAGCTCTTCTTTGGATAGGGTTATGGTGTACGGTTCATCCTTAATCTCTTTGCCTGTCAGCTTTATTAATGGTATCGAGATGTTTGAGAAGTTGGGTATCCACTGACGACAGTAGCCCACCATTCCCAAAAACATCCTGACATCTCTTTTTGTTGTCGGGGGGTTCATTTGCAAAATGGCTGTGACTCTTTCCTTCGATATTCTCCTGGACCCTTTCTCAATCAAGTGTCCTAAGTATTGTACCTCTTTCTGACAGTATTGCAGCTTCTTTGGCAACACTTTATGTCCGTTCTTTCCAAAATGATTCAGTAAGGCAATTGTGTCGTATTTACAGTCATCTTTTGTTCTGGACGCAATCAGCAAGTCATCAATGTACTGCACTAAAGTTGAATTAAAAGGCAACACTAAGGATTCTAAGTCCTTTTTCAATATCTGATTAAAGATGGACGGTGATTCAGAAAACCCTTGAGGAATTCTGCACCAACTGTACACCTTGTCCAAGAATTTGTAACTGAATAAAAACTGGCTGTCCTCATGAAGAGGCACCGAAAAGAAGGCTTGTGACATGTCTACAACGGTGAACCATTCAGCATCACGGGACCTGAAACATAATCAATGCTGGATTGGGCACTATGGGGCAACACTTTACCACAATCTTGTTAATTTTTCTCAAATCCTGCACAATTCGAACCTTCCCACAAGGCTTTTTCAGACCCATTATCGGTGAGTTACATGGACTGCTCAATACTTCCTTCAGGACGCCCTGTTTCACAAAGTCCGCAATTATTTGCGACACATGAATAAGGACATCTTGTGCCATGTGATATTGTGGCACCTTGGGAAACACCGCATTTGGCTTCACTTGTACTTTAACTGGTTCTACTCCTTTTATCAGTCCCACTTCTTTTCCTGTCAAATCCCACACTTTCTCTGTCACTGTTCCCTGTAACTCGGCAGGTAAGTCAATCACTGTAAGCATTGGGAACAATGTTATCAAAGGGTAATCCTCATTTGCGATTTCTGTCTCTAACTCTGAGAACTGACCATCGTCCCCCTCATCATCACTGTTTGTCTGCACCTCAATTCCATCATTGGAACATGTAATCGAGCATTTCATCTTGCACAGTACGGGGGTCATTCCGACCCTAGCGGGCGGCGGGCGGCGCCCGCCGGGCGGAGACCGCCAAAAGCCCGCACTGCGGTCAAATGACCGCGGCGGTCATTCTGACTTTCCCGCTGGACCGGCAGGCGACTGCCAAAAGGCCGCCCGCCGGCCCAGCGGGAAAGACCCAGCAAAGATGAATCCGGCTCCGAATGGAGCCGGCGGATTTGCTGAGGTGCGATGGGTGCAGTGGCACCCGTCGCGATTTTCACTGTCTGCCAAGCAGACACTGAAAATCTTGCTGGGGCCCTATTAGGGGGCCCCTGCACTGCCCATGCCACTGGCATGGGCACGGCATGGGCAGTGCAGGGGCCCCCAGGGGCCCCACGACACCCGTTCCCGCCAGCCTCTTCCTGGCGGTGTAAACCGCCAGGAACAGGCTGGCGGGAAGGGGGTCGGAATCCCCATGGCGGCGCTGCTTGCAGCGCTGCCATGGAGGATTCCTTTGCCAGGGGAAAACCGTCGGGGAACCGCCGGTTTCCCTTTTCTAACTGCGGCTTTACCGCTGCGGTCAGAATTGGCCAGGAAGCACCGCCAGCCTGTTGGCGGTGCTTCCGTGGTCGTTGGCCCTGGCGGTCAATGACCGCCAGGGTCAGAATGACCCCCTAAGTCTCTTCCCAGTGGGGATACCGGACTTGAATCGCAGACTACAAATTTATGCATTCCCTGGAAGTTGCCGATCTCAACTTGCACTGGATCTGTAATCGTATTTATCAAGTACTGGTTTGCTATTCTGACCACTCTTATGGTACGCCCCAAAAGTGGTAATTTTGGAACTTCTGCACTCCTGACTGTGGAGTGTGTAGCTCCTGTATTGACCAAGAATGAAACCTTGTGACCCATCACCTTTCCTTCTACACAGGGTCCCCTCTGATCTACCTCTAAGGACGCTGCAAGCCTACACTCTTCGCTGTCTGAGCTGTCATCCGACCATTCCTCATTCATTCCATCTTCACCACGCAATGGGAACTGTTGTACTGTATTATTTTGACTCATCACCTGACCTGTGACCTGCTGAGGAAGCATCACATGTTGCTGTCCCATTGGAGCCATTGGTAGTTGCATTTGCTGTCTAGGTACCATGGGAACCTTCTGTTGCACTTGCTGCATTTGTGCTGGCTGAACACGCGGCATTTGCATTTGCTGCATGGGCTATAACCCTTGCATCTGAAACATGTTATTTTGGAAGTTCGGGTTTTGATTTCTCAATTTTGGACCTCTCATATTTTGCAATGTACCGACATTAGTGCTTTGTAGAACAACACCATCCTGCACCACATTCGGGTATTCCCGCTTCCAATGCCCCACACCCCCGCACGTGTGACATGGTGACATCTTTTTCATCCCTTGCACATCATTTTGAACCACAACAGTATTCAAGTCTGGACCGCGATTCACAAAACCTCGACCCCGACATCTTGGTTGTGCCTGAAACACGCCATTTCCTTGCGGTTGCTGCTGTATCATTTGTTGAATTCCATTTCCCTGCATTCCTGCCTGTGTAGCCCTTATCAGCATCACCATCACTTTCTCCTTCAACTTTTTCTGCTTCAACTCAATTTCATCACTACAATATTTCACATACTGCAACACCTCATCAATCGGCTTTGCTTGCCAACAGATCAAATGATTCTTAATCATCTGGCTAACCTCTGGTCTCAACCCTTCAACAAATCTGAACACGAGATGGTTCATGTCTTTTGGCTCAATCGTTTCAGTACTACTGTAATGTTTGAATGCCTTCAACAACCTCTCATAGTAAGCATGTATTGATTCCTTAACCTCCTGTGAGGTCCGGTCAATTTTCTGCCAATCAGTCACTTTCGGAGACACTTTCTGTTTCAAAAACTCAATCACTTTATGATAGTACTTCATCACCTCCTCAGAGGGTGCTCCAGTCACCTTATCCCTTGCCAGCTCCTTTGTCGGCCAGTCTACCCCTCTCTTGCACTCGAGCCATAAGTCGGCGGAACAATAATCTCAAACAAGGTATTCAAGTCTTCCCAGAGACATTTTGCAAGCTTCACAAACCTATCTGTTTGTTGGTACCACTCGATCGGCTTCTCCCTCAACCTGGGATAATCATTAGTAAAAGATAGGATGTCTCCTCGGGACCACGGTACATGAATTAAAACTCCACCAGCTGTTTCTCTCATCAGTAGTATCTTTACTGATTCCGAATCTGGCGTGGATTTAGTTTTACTCAAACCCGGGCTATCACCTTTCTCCTTGTCTCTTTTCTTAGCCCATCTGCCTTCCCACTTTTCTTATGCTCCCCAGATTTGCGCACTTTGTAATATTTCTTTTAAATGCGCTTTCATTCCGGCAGACCTCATGTGGTCAAAGTCTTTTGAATCAAAGGCTAATCTATAACTCCTTTTCAAATGTTTAGTGTTCTCAATATCAATGTTGTTCTTGTCTGCCAGGTTCGCTAACCTCTGATGCACCTTGCCCACTTCTTTAGTAATCTTTGGGCACAAATACCTCAACTCTGCTTCGGTGTATGACTCTAATCTGTTTACCCCCATTGTTCCTTCCACTAATTCAGCTGCTTCCACGCCCAGTCTCACAAAGTTTAGGTAATCATCTTTCTTCGACCTTTCCAGTTCCAACGCAGTTACTGCAGTCTTTTGCGTAGTAAAGGTCTTCTCTAACTACTCATTCAACTGTTGTACCGTAAAACTTTGTAATTAATGTTCCCTGCATGCATCATTGGTGACTGTGAAGCATTCACACTTATTGCCGGTGGGGTTAGCACTCCTAGCCCTGCCTGTTTCATTGCCTCCAAGGGTGCTTCAACTGGGCTAAGGTTTTTCAACCACTTGCTCTCCAGGGGCCATTAACTGGGGAGTTCCTATGGACCCTCCTCTTATTGCATCTTGGGTCAATACTCCCTGACACATACACCAGGCTTACCTTGTGCATATAATGGCACTGGTGGACCAACAGTAATTGGCAATGATATGGCAGCTGGTGTCTGACCTGGTCCCAAACCTCGTGGAGCAGCCACTCCAAAGGTCTGATACAGTGAAGCCAGGGCAGGTATTAATGGAGGTCCAGCTGCTGGGTTATATCCCGGTATTAGTTGTGGCTGCGGCAGCAATTGCGGAGTTGACTCAATCTGCACTAACATCGATTTAGTGTATATCGGGTCTGGCGGCACTATCAGATTTGTAGTTGTCTCTAGTACTGGGATGTCTGGATAGATTCTCTGTATCTGCGGTGGAGGTTGCAACTGTATCTGCATGTCTGGCGCAGTGGGTACACTGACACCATTCTTTAACGAACCCGTATCACTAGTCTGTACTGTATCAGTAGCTCCCTTCTCCTGCGTCTGGTTCCCAGGACCCGTGCTAGTGCTCGGGACATTGTCGCTCACTGCATAAGGTGGCGGGCGATTATGCAATAGCTGATTAAAAAACTCTTCATCGTCTGAATCATCTTCTTCTTCCCAAGATCTCTTAGTTTCTTTAGGCTTACTGGAGTCTTTGTCTGTTTTACATGTGGCTTTCTTTCCCTGCGTCTCATCTCCCTGTGTTATTGCTGGGAATAATTTTAATCCATCAACTATTCCCTGTCTCCACATTTTACTTGGATTATCCCACCTGGCCTCCGCATAAGTCTTTTCTGCCCTTTTCAGTCTTCTTTGGAACTTTTCTTGTCTCTGTTTGAGAGCCATTAAATCGCAAATTGCTAAAGCCTCATACAGAGCTGGCCTCGGAGGTGGCTTTTGTACACTTAGCATCCACCTTAAATTCTCTAGAACTTTCGTGTTGAACGTCCCATGTTCTGGGAACGCCAAACATCCCTCTTTTTCTGTTAATTTGCGCCACTGTTTCATCCATAAACAAGGCGCAACACCTTTTTCCTCCATGACAATGTAAGCCAGAGTTCCCTCAGGCGGTGTAGGCTCCCCTTCACTCGCCATAATGTATACGTCTCCTTTCAGAGCACTTTTAAAAGCTTTGACAAAATTCATCTTTGCGTCTTTTCTTTTGTTTGTATTTAATCAGGAAGTGACTTTAATTCCCAGGACACTCTTCACCCACCTTCCTCAACCTATTGCCTCTCATGGACAGCAGCCAATCCGTGCGCGACCCCTCTCGACAACTGACCTATCTCAGCGTGGCACCACTGACGTCACACTCACACACTGCAGCTGACAAAGTCTTGCGGCTCGTCCGCCCCTCTCCAGATTCACCCAAACTAATGCAAAATTACTGCGAGCACCTTTAACAACAACACAAATTTGCCGGTTTACTACAGGAAGGGTAACACATTCGCTTCAGAACTTTACAGAGATTTCACTTGAAGCCTCGGCCGCTACTTTCTCCTTCTCAGTTCCCGCATCCGCAAGCAGAATTTGACCTGCAAATCCTACTCTCGACTTGTCAATGGTTCGTTCTAGTGCACTTTAGAACTTGCCAAATCTCCATTGAAGGTTTCACACATACAATTTGACTCAAACTCGACTTGTCAACCACGCCCGATTGACCTAATTTAAACCGCACAAATTACAACAAAAACCCAAGTGTCTCCCACACTTGTCAATATACTGCGGAGTATTAGACCACAACGGGTCCGTACATGAACAACCAACCACGTGGATCATTTTGAGCACAAAGCGCCACACTCATATGAAGTATGCCGACTTCCCTACTCTCATACGGCGGAGTACGCCCACTCCTACTAAAACAACATTAGCTGGCCTATATACACACAAACTTAACAATTCACCAGCAATATGCATAAGCTGAGCAAGCGCAAACCCTACACCATACATGCTATGACGCCGAGAACATTCCCAACTCACTTAGGCAGGCTCCGAGATCCCGGGAAAGTCATGGTGAATTTATAAATACATAATACCTTCAATTTGCAGTATCTCAGAAAAACAGTCTAAACAATAATTCTGCGTCCTAGGGCCCCAAAGGGCCAAACCATCCTCTGCTACCAGAAATGCTAACACGTCCCTTTATGTTAATTTATTACACATCAGGACTCGTTTTAGGCCAATGTATCTTTTGACCCAGTTGAGAGACACCTTAGGACGAGATAGCTAATCAATATGTCAATGAATATGTCAATAATGTCATCAATATTTATCACAACAATACATTTCACTTTAGTCAAAGTCATTAATCAATTCAAAGATGCTACCATGACCTTTCAGCCATGAATGACCACACCTTGTTTAGTAGAATTTTATGAGTTTTATTCCCTATTAATTACAGTCTAATAGCAAATGCGTTAGTCTTAACACCAAGAAACATAATAGCATAGTCACGATATGGCAACTTTGGTAAGCTTTCATTAAAGCGAGAATCACAAACATCAAAACATAACACAGAGTGAACATAGATCAATTTTAGCAGAGTGTCATTAACACGTCAGTTCAACAAAGCATAGATTCGGTCGTTTGTCTATTTGCGTCAGTTTAGTGAACACCTGTCCTAACCACTGATTAGCATTCGCATGTTGGGCTTCATGCTAAACAATTTAGAACACCAATTTGGAAAACATCTAACTAAGGTCTCTGTCAAAATAAGCAGTTGGTACGTAGAAAGTAAAAGAAAACAGACAAATCACATTTGCATTGTCATAATTACCCTCCAAAGTTTAGGTCAGCACACAGGTTCAGTCCTCGTCTTCAGGACATCAGTCAATTCGCCATCAGTCAGAACTCAGCTCCAGGGCAAAAGGGCACTTCCCTCATAAGGAGGCAAAGTGTAAAATGGACAAGTCTAAGGGTGATGATGGTTTAATAAAGTATCAAGTCACGAAGCAGAGTGACAGAGTTTCTGGATAAAATCAATAGCATTCCCTACCTAATTCTAAATGACTCCCTGTGACATGAGTTTTTATCCCTTTTTCGTTGTTCATTCCCCCAAAATTCTATTGGACATTTTCTATACCCCACTATCGCTAACCTATCATAAAGCACATTAGGTAATCCTACTTTTCACCTCATATTGTTTTACAAGTCTTTGATGGTCTTCGTAATTGACGTCTTCAGAGGTGGCACGTCCGGTGTGATTTCATCCCTCTGTAATTCTTTGCACATCTTTTGGTCAGCTGTTCCATTGTCTTCATCGGTTTGAATGGCCTTGTACATTACATTAATCTACATTGTTCCAATTCACTTTTAACATTTAGGGGGTCATTCTGACCTCAGCGGTAAAAGGTGCTTACCGCCGGTCAGAAGACCGCCATAACACCGCCGCGGCCGCGATAAACCACCACGGTCATTCTGACCCGCAACTGGCAAACCGCCAAAAACCCGACATCCACAAAAGTCCGCCACACCAAAGGTCAGCGAAAAAATGGCGATGACCAAACCTCCACCGTCACGCCAACAGAAATACGCCCATGCCATTACGACCCACGAATCCACGCGGCGATCTTTCAACCGAGGTATTCCATTGGCGGTACACACCGCCGCGGTCAAAATACACACACCCTTACAAAACACAACCACATTGGACAATTTGAAATACACACACCTGATACACATACACACACCACTCCCACACACCTAAGACAATATAAAACACACACCCACATTACCCACAAACCCTTACTACCACAATTGCGAATGAAGGACAGAGAGAGACAGCACTGCTTAGCGTAGACCATCACACAGAGGCTAATCACAACATCACCCACACAATTACAACGCACAAAACACCATACACCACCACACACATCACACTCCACAACACATACAACATCCCTCACCTCATCCACACCACCCCATGGCACCCCAAAGACACCCCAGGTTCTATGACGCAGAACTCAGGGTCATGGTGGAGGAAATAGTACGTGTAGAGCCCCAGCTCTTCAGGGCACAGGTGCAGCACACCACAATTGCTAGGAAGATGGAGCTATGGCAAAGGATAGTCGACAGGGTCAACGCGGTGGGACAGCATCCACGCAATCGGGAGGACATCAGGAAGAGATGGAACAACCTACGGGGGAAGGTGCGTTCCATGGTATCAAGGCACAACATTGCGGTGCAGAAGACTGGCGGCGGACCCCCATCTACTCCCCCAGAATTTACAGCATGGGAGGAGGAAGTCTTGCACATCCTGCATCCTGAGGGCCTCGCAGGAGTAGCTGGAGGAATGGACTCTGGTAAGTCAAATCTTAACTACTACTTCCCACCCCCACCCCATCTGCATGCCAGCACATACCCCCACCCCCATCACACCAACTCCTTCCAAATGTACCACCATCACAACCCACCCATCCCAACACCTAGACCTGCATGCGACCACAAAGCATGGACACCCATCACCAAAGCATGCCCACTGCACATAACCATCTCCCCCACAAGCCACCCTCACAAAAGCCCCCACACGGGAATGCCTGCACTTGGGTACACGGACACCCATCCATCCCACAAAATGCCACACACAGAACCAATAACCATACCCTTATACCCCTGCAGGACCCGAACGCCACCACACCGCCACGGAGGGTACAGAGATGTCCATCCCACCCCCAGAAGAGGCCCCCAGCGATGACAGCAGCTCTGTCGACCTGGACCCAGATGACCAGCCCGGCCCATCGGGGACCTCTGGACAGTCGGTTCCCCACAGACAGCCACAGGCTACACCAGACCTAACCCCCTCTGGGAACACCAGCACAGCTCCCACCCAACGGGCCCATGCCTCTGTCTCCAGGACACGTCAATCAGCGGTGTGTCCGCCTCTACAGGACACCCAGGTTGACCCACCACCCCAACAACAACAGGGACCTGGGGGCAGTGGTAGTGGGCACACCGTCCAGGGGACAGAGGCCCAGGGAAACAGGGGAACTGGGAGGGCTGCTGAGCGACAGGGGGGGGACAGGCCCAGGGAACCCACTCTCCAAGAGGCCCTCACCACCATCATGGGAGCATACCGCCACTCCCAGGAGATGATGGCGACGGTACTGGCCTGGTTCCAGGAGATCCAGGCACAGCAGGAGGAACGGTACATGGGGTTCAGAGAGGAACTGAGGAACATCGGTTCCGCAATGGGGACCATCGTCCTGGCCCTTAACCAGATAGTCACCACATTACGGGACCATGTGGCACCCCAAAGGGCCCCTGTCACTAGCCTGGACCACAAACAGCCTACCACCTCCGCCGGCGCTAGTGGACAGGAGGCCCCCACACAACGACAGGCCACCAGAACCCCACCTCCTGCTGAAGAACAACCACCCCGCAAGCGGAACCTGAGATCACACAAGAAGACAGAGTAGGATTGCAAGACCCCCGCCAGCATAAGATACCCCCTGATGTCATCCCACTGTCCCACATTGTCACCCTGTCCAACCTTGAACTGCCCCTGCTCCATCCTTCCACAGGCATATGGACAATGCACCTGTGAAACTGAGAACTGGACTCTGCCATGGACATTACTCCACCCCCACCCATCACCGTTTGACTATCGTGTACCTATATGTAGCACTTAAAATAAATCACTTATTGCACTTACAATAACAGGAGTCTGCTTGTATTTTACTATTATGTATCACACATAACGGTGCAATTATGTTCTGTTACATTGTAATGACAACATACCAATGACAACAAGCTGTAGTCCATGGGCAAACAAAGCAGAAGTCACGCAGATGGTCAACCAGCTCTGAAAAGTGAAGGGAAAGTCACAATTCAGTTAAAAGGAAATGGGGGGAAACACAGAAAGTAGAGACGCAGGAGGCCTGAAGTAAATGTAAAATGGCGTGGGTGAATCTTACCTGTGTGCTACTGAAAATACTGTTGTATAACTGTATCCCTGTTGTCCGTGCCGTCCCCGTCGTCTTCCTCCTCTTCACTCTCCACAGGCTCCACAGCTGCTACAACACCACCATCTGGACCATCCTCCTGCAGGAAAGGCACCTGGCGTCGCAATGCAAGATTGTGAAGCATACAGCAGGCCACGATGATATGGCACACCTTCTTTGGTGAGTACATTAGGGATCCACCTGTCATATGCAGGCACCTAAACCTGGCCTTCAGGACCCCGAAGGTCCTTTCTATTATCCTCCTAGTTCGCTCATGGGCCTCATTGTACCGTTCCTCTGCCCTGGTCCGGGGATTCCTCACTGGGGTCAATAGCCAGGAGAGGTTGGGGTAACCAGAGTCACCTAATAACCACACACGGTGTCTCTGTAGCTGTTCCATCACATAGGGGATGCTGCTATTTCGCATAACATACGCGTCATGCACTGACCCAGGGAACTTGGCATTTACATGGGAGATGTACTGGTCTGCCAAACAGACCACCTGGACATTCATAGAATGATAACTCTTTCTATTTCTGTACACCTGCTCACTGCCTTTGGGGGGTACCAAAGCCACATGGGTCCCATCAATGGCACCAATGATGTTGGGGATATGTCCAAGGGCATAGAAATCACCCTTCACTGTAGCCAAATCATCCTCCTCAGGGAAAACAATGTAGCTCCGCATGTATTTCATCAGGGCAGACAACACTCTGGACAAAACCTTAGAAAACATAGCCTGAGACATCCCTGATGACATGGCCACTGTTGTCTGAAAAGACACACTTGCCAAAAAATGGAGTACTGAGAGAACCTGCACCAGAGGGGGAATCCCTGTGGGTTGGCGGATGGGGGACATCAGGTCTGGCTCCAGCTGGGCACACAGTTCATGAATAGTGGCTCTGTCAAGTCTGTAACGAAGTATAATATGTCATTCTTCCATTGTCGACAGGTCCACCAGCGGTCGGTACACGGGAGGATTCATCCTTCTCCTCGCAAGTCCCAGCGGACGGTGCCTAGGAAGGACAACATGGAGTACAGAGTGAAGCAAGCCACAGGTTTGTTCACACAGCTTGCACAGTAAATGAATCGCAATGCAGTGAAAGGCGTGTATGAGTGGCAATGCACGGCCTAGGCCTGTGTGACGCAGTAGAAATTAAGCCAAGTGGGCCTTTGAAATGGCGGCTGCCTGACCTGTGAAGTGTGACAATGGGATGTGAGGTCAATGCGCTGGCGTGGCACACCGTGGTGGTAGGCGGTCGAAGACCGCGGTGCGAAGCCGCATTGGTTAACATTGAACCCTATGGGTATCAGGAGCCAATGACGATGTGCGCCGGCGGTCGCGGTACGCACCGCGGCGGTACGCACCGCCGCGGGCATGACCGCCATTTTCTAGCTGCTTAATCACTCGAGACCTGATCATCCACAGGAGAGGACCTATACTGCAAGTGCTGCTGTGACCTCGGTCTGGGAGATACTATGGCTGCTGCGACTGGGGAAAGGGCCCCTGCCTTCACTTCAGAAGAGTTGGAGAAACTTGTTGATGGGGTCCTCCCCCAGTATGCGCGACTCTATGGTCCTCCAGACCAACAGGTGAGTACACTGGGTGCACGTTGAATGGGCTATGCCTGTGTTGAGTCAATGACCTCCTCACTGAGGGCAGCAGGGGTAACTGGGGCAGGGCCTGAGGTGCCTGGGGCGAAGGAGATGCCCGCCTTCCTGGGCGAGCGGGCACGGACCGAAGGCTGAGGGGCTGCTGGGAGGGCGGGGCTGGTGCGCTGGGTGGCGGCTGTACCTGTTGTGGCGGTGGGCACGGATGTTGCCGCCACCGCTAGGGAGCTCCCTTCCGAGGACGTGTCGGTGTCGCTGACGTCTCCACGGGTCCCCGTTGTGGAGCTCCCCTCGCCCTCCGTATCACTGGTGAACTCGGTGTCTGTAGCATGGCCCTCCGGGGCCATGTGAGTTGCAGCTCCCTCGTGCTCCGATGCCAATTCTCCTCCGCCTGATGATGCTAATGCACACATGCACAGGAAGATAAAGAAAATGGGTGGGGGGAGAAATAAAGACAGGTTGAGTGCATGCATTGGCAACACCGTTGGCGGAGAGGACAGACACAGAAGCCCCCTGCACTACGCCGCGCAATCGGGGTATACTACTCAGTACTTGTGACTAGGCCTACAGGTCTATAGACAACAAATGCACACATGGGTGATGCAGGACCATGGATAGCTGTACTTGGCACCCTACAGAGGTGGGGGCGGGGGCACAGGGCCATGCCTAAAGGAGGGGACTAGCCTACAGAAAGCGCCCTGGCCTAAAGTCAGCCACAGCCCTCCTCCCCAACCCAGACACCTCCACTGCGCGCAAAGATAGCAGAATGTGCTGATACTCACCCCCTTGTGTCTGCTGTGATGTCCTCACGCGCCCATCCAAATCGGGGTAGGCCACCGCCAGGATCCGGGACATCAGGGGGTTCAAGGTACGACTGGCACCCCTCCTACGTTGGGAGGCCATCCCCAGCAGAGACTCGGCGGTCTTCCTGGTCCCGCGGCGGATGTCCTCCCACCTGTTTCGGCAGTGGGTGCCCCGTCTGTTGCGGACCCCCAGGGCCCGGACGTCCTTGGCGATGGCACGCCAAATCTCAATCTTGTATATCTTGTGTATAGGTGAGCGTTTTCCCGTTCGTAGTCTGTTTCCGCTGTGTTTTTATCGGCGGGGCTCCCGCCCCGGAAAAGGTGGCGGATTGGTGAGTTGTGATAGGGTGGGAGGTACATTGTCTGCCGCCTGCCTGTTGGCGGTGACCGCCGCGCTGTTTGTCTGTGCCGCCGTGGCGGTCGGAGTGTTAAAGTGGTTCCCGCCAGGGTCAGAATTCCTTTTTTTTTACCGCCTGCCTGTTGGCGGGTTGGCCGCCGCTTTATCACCGACCGCCAGGGTTGGAATCACCCCCTTAGTCTGTGGACGAGGGGAGATGGTGAGAACGGATCTAACATGGTTACATTCTTCTTCCAAGTCTAAGAAAAAGAATAAACAGGGTCATGGCCCTTTGTGAGTCAGCACACTGAAAAATAGAAAAATACATTTAATATGAGAGCCAGGCAGCTAAGCTACGGCTCATGCTAACTTAAGGCCTATGAGGTTTTCAGTACAGATTTAATAACGCAAATGTTAGTGTAAACTTATTTAAACATAATATAAGCATTTTAGTCATCTTTACTAATCTATGTATACATTGGTGTCCACCCATTGTGGTCACAATTCAAACGCACGTTTAAGCAAAATTACTATTATTATAGTTTCTATGCGGTATCATCACACATTGATTCATAAACATTTCATGTTAATATAAATTATATAAGCTACGCTCTCTCAGACGTAAAGGACCAAAGATGCATAAAGATGCAGAGAAATGACTGACTTGAGCCCTGGTTAAAGCTGTTGTCATTAACTGTGTGAAATACATGCAAGCAGGTCCAAGATGGCAGCCGGAGCAGGAGCCTAGATCGGAGCTCCGCACCTGGCCGTCCGATTAACCTTCTTAAAGGCAGCAAACAGCATCCTGCTGCCTGGGAGGTCCAGAGAAGTGGGGGCCGACGAGCGCTGAGGCGAGGGCTGCAGCTGCGGGCTTGTGAGGTGCGGAGGCTCGCCTGCGGCTGATCGGGCCCGAGGAAGGGACGTGAACGTCGTGTGGGGCCTACGCTGTGGGCCTGCCCTGCTTGCTTCCCTCGACTACCAGAGTATCCCGGTGGTGGACCCACAGACGAAGGGAGCCCGGATCCTTGGGGCGTGATATGGGCCTCGAGTGACAACCCAGCCGCAGAGGAAGAGTGCCACAGAACGACTGGGAAGATCCTGCGGGTCCCCGACACTGGAACCAATATTCCTATCTTTGGCGGCCCCGGTGGGGTCCACAGGGGAGCCTGAGCACAGATGAGATGGAGGTGACGATGCGGCGGAACTGCTGAGCTGGCTGCTGACGGCTGGGCCTTGCGGGACGCACCCACAATCCCAAGTGACTCGACCTAATTACAGGTGCACAACGGAGCAGACAAGACCCTTCTCCTGTCCCCATGCGGAGATTGCGAAGGAGACCCAACACCCGTGATCAGGGACACCCGCGGAGGTAAGATTGAGAGACAACGGGTGAGTCAGACCTGCACAAAGTGAATGGAACTGAGCGCTAAGAAGGTGGGCAGCATTACTTACTGCATGGGCGCACGTTATTAAATGGGTCCCTCTTCTGGACTGTGGGCAGGAGGGAACACTAACCTCAAGGGCCATGCAGTGGTAATGAAACAACTGCCTGGCACAGTGCTGGCCTGTTTACTTTGGAGGCGCCGCCATAGCCATGGCTCTGTACCTATTCACAACTCTCATGTAAATGCACAGGCTTACTGTGCACAGCATTACCGCATGTTGCCTACTGTCAGAAGTTAATCTCACAGTGAACCACTCGTGTCCACACTAAGACATCACACCAACGCAGCTCTGTGAAATATCTGAGAGGTCCATACTGCCACTCTCATCTGAAGTTATTTATATTGGCGCACATCTGTTGGGAGACAAGTGACTGATAAGTCTGGGCACATGTGGCGCTGAGTTAACCTCCAGATGGCACGCTGCTCAGAATTCTAGACCTTGGTCCTCGCCCTCCTGGTGGAGCCACAGAAGTGAATGTCTCTCCTTTACACTAGTGCGAACGCTACGCACGCAGAAGGCCAGATGTGGAAGCCTAAAACTGCGAGGTCGACTACCCTGGTGTTGGATAGCTCGGCGACTCAGTCGTTAACATCACACGATACTGCTTACGCCTTACAACAACTTGCGGCTACCCTTCACAACCACTCTTCCCAATTTGAGACAATACGGCAGGCCATACTAGACACTAAAACATCTCTGGAATCCAGGATTGATGCAGTGGCGCGGGACGTTAATTTACTCCGGGTGGATCATCATAAACTATCTGACAGAGTGGGGGAAACCGAATCTGACATAGCAGTACTGCGTCCGTCTGTCCAAGACCTCCAATCTCAGATGAATCACCTAACTACGGAAGTATCAACATTACAACGAAGAGCGGAAGACGCAGAAGGGCACTCCAGGCGCAACAACGTCCGCTTCATTGGGTTCCAAGAGAGAGCTGAAGACTCCAGTGTGGAGCTGTTTCTGGAACAATGGATAGCGCCTACGGTGGTCCAAGATAAGATCCAGAAATTCTTTTTAATAGAGCGAGCCCACAGAATCCCAGGAAAGCCACCACCACCGGGTGCCCTCCCGGCCAATGACAGCCCGCCTTCTCAATTATAGAGACTTAATACTTCAGCACTTTCGTACCCATGGACTCTGGAAATCTGAAGATGTGAACATCACCTCCTACCCAGACTTCACAGCAGAGGTTCAGAAAAAACTGAATTCTTTTTTTGTGATCAAACAACGGCTCCTGGATCACAACATAAAATATGCATTGCTCTTCCCAGCGAGGCTTTGCGTGATTGATGATGTGAATACCCACATTTTGCTACCTCCGAAGACGTTTGGACATAGCTTCACGCTAAGGGCCTACTACAGACCTCTAATGAGGAAGAACCAGTGACAAAATGGTAATCCCCGAGGCCCAAACATAGGGGCCGCACGGGCTCCGGGCCCGGCCCCACCAGGGCACAAGCCACAGAAGAGCAGGCAAAAGTACTGCTCGAGGCCACACAGCTCACGTCAAATCCTTTTGCTGCGCTTCCAACGCCATCAGACTCTGAGCAGGGGGACCACAGTGATTCGGCTGATACCTTCAATAACCCAATTATTACCTCTGATCTGCTGACAATTTATAGCCGTGATCATGTCCAATAGGAGCGAATGAATGACTATAATCGGTGCGCAGAGTCCCAGGGAAGCTCATTGCACCTATAATACGCCTCGCATAGCCTGTAATGCTCGGAAATGTAAACGACAAGTGGACCGAGTTGCTGCTCGTCCGTCATGAGACTTACCTACCTAATGTGTGATTGCCCCGCTAAACTGCCTGTTACCCGGCCTCCCGCTCAGAGTCCCTATCAGCAGCTGGGGGCCAGGATCGAACATATATTACTTTTGCAGCTGAAGCAGACTGCCGGACATATGCTATATCCTGCAGGCCGGATATAAGACTCGAGCCGGACCTTGGTGCCCCATACGAAACTCACTGTATGGTCCTGTTCTACCTCAACTTACACACCAGAATAGATCTATTCCTAGGACCCACAGCTTTGTCACAGAGGATGGTGGGCTCAGAATATTTATCTCACACCATATCTGATCACTGCCTGCTGAGGGTGACTCTACAATGGGGTAGACCACTTACAACTGTGTCGACCTGGAGATTGCAGGTTGAGGCACTGGTCGAACCCTCCTTTTCACCAAGAATTAGCTACATGTATTTCTACATATTTTGCACAAAATCACAAATCCACACTGCTCCGGGCTACCGAATTGGACGCACACAAAGTGGTAGTGCGAGGGCAGTGTCTCGCTGCATCCACAGGGGTTTGCCAGGAGCTACAACATGAAGCTCGTGAGGCTGAGATAGCCGTAGCTGATCAGACGGCCAATCTAGACCTCCTCTGTGACTTACACGTGAAGCATAAAGAAGCTGATACGAGATTGTGCAAGCATGACTATCGACACTACATGACAGACAATATACTGAGGGCGACTGATTGGGCCGTCTATTGGCGTGGCTAGTTAGAGAGTCTCCTGGACACATTCCCATTGGGCTATCCGACTGGACTCCGGTAACATGCTCAACACACAGGCTGATATTAATTTAGCATTCAAAAACTATTACCAATCACTACATGCCGAACCATTGACACCAATACAGGATCTGCTTGGTCCATTTTGCGGGAAGCGCCCCTTTGAGGGAAGTGTTCCCTAGTGTAATATAGCAGGACGAGGAGCACAGCTTGCGCGCCTGCAAGGGATCACAAGCTAGGTATGCCTCTAGGGCCAGCAGGGAACCTATCCTGTGCATAACTGTACTCACACTGATCCCTACACAGTCTTTCATGTGGACGAGACCGGTTGAACAATTACCTCACTACTTTCGCACTTTGATTATATATGCTATCAGAGTATCCCTGTTTCACAAATTGTTTCACATATTGTATAAGATGTTTTCATGTTTATTTATACGTTCGTGATATAGAGGGTCATTCCGACCCCGGCGGGCGGCGGGCGCTGCCCGCCGGGCGGAAACCGCCCAAACACCGCACCGCGGTCAAATGACCGCGGCGGTGATTCCAACTTTCCCGCTGGGCCGGCGGGCGATCTCAAGAAGATCGCCCGCCGGCCCAGCGGGAAAGCCCCTGCAAAGAGGAAGCCGGCTCCGAATGGAGCCGGCGGATTTGCAGGGGTGCGACGGGTGCAGTGGCACCAGTCGCGATTTTCAGTGTCTGCTTGGCAGACACTGAAAATCATTATGGGGCCCTGTTAGGGGGCCCCTGCACTGCCCATGCCGGTGGCATGGGCAGTGCAGGGGCCCCCAGGGGCCCCACGACACCCGTTCCCGCCATCCTGTTCCTGGTGGTAAAAACCGCCAGGAACAGGATGGCGGGAAGGGGGTCGGAATGGATTCCCTGGGCCAGGGGAAAACTGGCGGGAAACCGCCGGTTCCCCTTTTCTGACCGCGGCTTTACCACCGCGGTCAGAATGGCCCAGGAAGTACCGCCAGCCTGTTGGCGGTGCTTCCGTGGTCGTTGACCCTGGCGGTCGCCGACCCCATAATGTGTATAACAGAGGTGTATTGGTTTGGTGGCCACCATAACTAACCTGCAATGCCCCCCAAAGTCCCGCCCCCCAAAGTCCTGCCCCTCAACCCCCTTGATTCTCTCACAACTGTCAAACTGATGTAGATGTAATTGTACGTTTTTTGTCTTTTTTATTGTTGGACTCCAATATACTATATCCTTCTATAAACAATATATTTTTTTAAAAAGAACATGGAAGCAAACCACTGAGGAGTGAAGCGAGGAGGCGGTGAGCGACGCAGGTGAAGCATGTGGTAATGACGTAGGGGAGCGCACAGTGCAGCCAGCGTCAGTTTGTCTTAGCAACAAGGACACCCATGGAGGAATCTGATCGCTGATGCACACAGCGAAGAAGTGGATGCGCACAGCAGAGAAATCTAATCGCTGATGCGCACAGCTGCATACATTGAACAATTTTCTTGCTGATGTGCACAGCTAAGAAATTAATGCGCACAGCGACATAAGGTAGAAAATATGCTGATTCACACAGCTGGATAATAGCAAGATAAAAACATAATACATCGCCCATAAAAAAAAAAATGAAAAAACGCTAACGTTCACTCCCTGATGTGCACAGCTAAAATCATTAAACAAAAACAATAAAACTAGTAAAGTACAGAGTAAGCATACGGAGCAGGTGAGTTGAACACAAAATAGAATACAAAATCAAATAAAAGAAAAAAGAGATGGAGAATGGCATCGCAAATGATACCACCTCCCCTGACATTCCTACAAGATCCAGGAGAGCCATGTATGGAATGGGAAGATTGGAAGGAAGCTCTTGAAACCTACTTGGATGCCATAGGGGGGGAAACATATGTAGGAAAAAAAACAGCCATCCTTAAACCCTGCCTCAGTGTGAAAGAAAGAAACGTTTTAAAAATTCTGCCTACACATAATATGAATGAAGGGGATGGAGACTCTGACGAAGAAGAATAGGAAGTATATGAATTTGCAATGAAAGCAGTAGAGGAGAATTATGGGAAAAAGATCAACATTGTGGTAGAGAGACATACATTTTTTCATGTACTCAGAAACAAGGGGAGACAATAGACCAAAACATTACTGTGTTAAGATGGTTGGTTATTACATGCAAATTCAGAGATCTAAATGAAGGAACAATCAGAGATCACTTTATAACTAGAGTAAGAGATACAAAAATACAGGAGAAATTGCTAAATGTAAGAAATCCCATGTTGGACAAGACCATTGATGTAGCCAAACACATGGAGAACACATCTCAGTATGACAAGGAATTGAATAGCAAGAGTCAGAAAGAAAGGAACATGACATAATAAATGATGTGAAATTTGGAAGCATAACTGCAAATAAAATTGAAGAAGAAAATAAGAGAGGAGCAAGAATAGGTGAATTTGGTAAAAGAAAAGAGTTTTAGATGTGGTAGTAATAAACAGAAGCAGAAGCAAAATAAATTCCGGCTTCCAATAGCAAGTGTTTTAAATACAAGAAAGTAGGACATTTTGCAAGGGTATGCAGAATGTCCAATGAAAACAGATTCGGTGAAGTCAGTGAATGTAGTGAAAGAGTGTAAAACAGAAAATAAAGTAAAAGACTAGTACAAGTGAGGAGGACGAGCTAGAAGTCTTAGTAGTTGAAGGAGAAAAGACACTAGTATGTACCCAATATGATGAGAAGAGTGATGAGTATAATCCACCAAAGTGTGTTATTGATGTGAATAGGAAACAAGGACAAATGTGGGCAGACTCATGTTCACCTTTTACTTTAATAGCCAAAGAAGTATGGGAAATTTAAAGAATACTACAATTAAACCTATGGATGTGGAACCTGAAGGATACTGTGGAGGAAAACTTCCAATATTGGGATATTTTGAAGCAGATCTTGAATTTAAAAACAGAAAAGCTTGTGGAAAAATATATGTGGTACAACAAGGAAGGTCATTACTCGGATGGAAAGAGCAACAGGCGTTCAGGATAGTATTAAGCCCTAATCTCCCCAAACAAGTATTATTGACAGAATCAAAGAATGAAAATGAGTGGATCACTAAGTTTTCTGAATTATTTAGTGAGAAATTGGGTTGTCTTAAAGGTTTTGAACACCGTATCATTTTAAAAAGGAAATGTTACACCCAAAGTACACAAGGCACGAAATGTGCTGTTGGCACTTAGAGACAAATTAAAGGGGGAATTACAAAGGTTATGCAGAGAAGGAGTGATTGAACCAATAGAAGTATCTGAATGGTTAAGTCCCCTAATAATAGTGAAGAAACCTGATGGAAAGATCGGATGTACATAGATTTAAGTGACTTAAATGAATGCATATTAATTGACAGGCATCCTCTGCCAAAGGTAAATGAAACGCTTGTGAGTGTTAGAGGGGAAAAATATTTCACCACATTAGATTTATGTAATGCTTATCATCAGATATGTTTATCAAAGAATTCCAGCCATTTAATATCTTTCATCACACCCGAAGGTGCGTTCCACTTTAAAAGAATGCCGTTTGGACTTCCTTTTGTGTCTGCAGTATTTCAGAGGATGATGCAAAGAATTTTGGACGACATGACTAACACGTTAGTATTTCAGGATGATGTAATAATATGGAGAGAAAACAAGCAAATGCATGATGAAGTACTAAAAAAAGGTGTTGGAAAACATGGAAAAAGCAGGACTTAGCATCAGTAGGAACAAATGCAAGTTCTGTGTAGGGGAATGTAGGAGGCTGGCCTGGTTTGTAGTGGTACCAAAGGGTACTTACACTCTGCACCAGGTCCAGTTATCCCTTATTAGTGTAGAAGAGGTGTCTAGCAGCTCAGGCTGATAGAAAAGGGTAGCTTAGCAGAGTAGCTTAGGCTGAACTAGGAGACGTGTGAAGCTCCTACTATACCACTGGTGTCATATGCACAATATCATAAGAAAACACAATACACAGATATACTAAAAATAAAGGTACTTTATTTTTATGACAATATGCCAAAAGTATCTCAGTGAGTACCCTCAGTATGAGGATAGCAAATATACACAAGATATATGTACACAATACCAAAAATATGCAGTAATAGCAATAGAAAGCAATGCAAGCAATGTACAGTCACAATAGATTGCAATGAGAGCACATAGGTATAGGGGCAACACAAACCATATACTCCAAAAGTGGAATGCGAACCACGAATGGACCCCAAACCTATGTGAACTTGTAGAGGGTCACTGGGACTGTAAGAAAACAGTGAGGGTTAGAAAAATAGCCCACCCCAAGACCCTGAAAAGTAGGTGTAAAGTGCACCTAAGTTCCCCAGAGAGCACAGAAGTCGTGATAGGGGAATTCTGCAAGGAAGACCAACACCAGCAATGCAACAACAATGGATTTCCAGACGAGAGTACCTGTGGAACAAGGGGACCAAGTCCAAGAGCCACACTCAAGTCGTGAGTGGGCAGATGCCCAAGGAATGCCAGCTGAGGGTGCAAAGAAGCTGTCACCGGATGGTAGAAGCTGTGAATTCTGCAAGAACGAAGAGGAATAGGAACTTCCCCTTTGGAGGATGGATGTCCCACATCGTGAAGAAGCTTGCAGAGGTGTTCCCATGCAGAAAGATCGCAAACAAGCCTTGCTAGCTGCAGGGGTCACTGTTAGGGTTTTTGGATGCTGCTGTGGCCCAGGAGGGACCAGGATGTCACCAATTGCGTGAGGAGACAGAGGGGGCACTCAGCAAGACAAGGAGCCCACTCAAAAGCAAGCAGCACCCGCAGAAGTGCCGGAACAGGCACTACGAAGAAGAGTGAACCGGAGCTCACCCAAAGTCACAAAAGAAGGTCCCACGACGCCGGAGGACAACTCAGGAGGTCGTGCACTGCAGGTTAGAGTGTCGGGGACCCAGGCTTGGCTGTGCACAAAGGAAATCCTGGAAGAGTGCACAGGAGCCGGAGCAGCTGCAAATCACGCGGTACCCAGCAATGCAGTCTTGCGTGGGGAGGCACGGACTTACCTCCACCAAACCTGGACTGAAGAGTCACTGGACTGTGGGAGTCACTTGGACAGAGTTGCTGAGTTCCAGGGACCACGCTCGTCGTGCTGTGAGGGGACCCAGAGGACCGGTGATGCAGTCTTTTGGTGCCTACGGTTGCAGGGGGAAGATTCCGTCGACCCACGGGAGATTTCTTCAGAGCTTCTAGTGCAGAGAGGAGGCAGACTACCCCCACAGCATGCACCACCAGGAAAACAGTCGAGAAGGCCGCAGGATCAGCGATACAAGGTTGCAGTAGTCGTCTTTCCTACTTTGTTGCGGTTTTGCAGGCGTCCAGAGCAGTCAGTGGTCGATTCCTTGGCAGAAGGTGAAGAGAGAGATGCAGAGGAACTCTGATGAGCTCTTGCATTCGTTATCTAAAGAATTCCCCAAAGGAGAGACCCTAAATAACCAGAAAAGGAGGTTTGGCTACTTAGGAAGGAGAATAGGCTAGCAACAACGGTAAGAGCATATCAGAAGGAGTCTCTGACGTCACCTGCTGGCACTGGCCACTCAGAGCAGTCCAGTGTGCCAGCAGCACCTCTGTTTCCAAGATGGCAGAGGTCTGGAGCACACTGGAGGAGCTCTGGGCACCTCCCAGGGGAGGTACAGGTCAGGGGAGTAGTCACTCCCCTTTCCTTTGTCCAGTTTCGCGCCAGAGCATGGCTGGGGGATCCCTGAACCGGTGTAGACTGGCTTATGCAGAGATGGGCACCATCTGTGCCCATCAAAGCATTTCCAAAGGCTGGGGGAGGCTACTCCTCCCCAGCCCTGACACCTTATTCCAAAGGGAGAGGGTGTAACACCCTCTCTCTGAGAAAGTCCTTTGTTCTGCCTTCCTGGGCCAAGCCTGGCTGGACCCCAGGAGGGCAGAAACCTGTCTGAGGGGTTGGCAGCAGCAGCAGCAGCTGCAGTAAAACCCCGGGAAAGGTAGTTTGGCAGTACCCTGGTCTGTGCTAGAGACTCGGGGGATCATGGAATTGTCTCCCCAATGCCAGAATGACATTGGGGAGACAATTCCATGATCTAAGACATGTTACATGGCCATGTTCGGAGTTACCATTGTGATGCTATACATATGTTGTGACATATGTATAGTGCACGCGTGTAATGGTGTCCCCGCACTCAAAAGTCCGGGGAATTTGCCCTGAACAATGTGGGGGCACCTTGGCTAGTGCCAGGGTGCCCACACACTAAGGGGGTCATTCCGAGTTTGGCGGGCGGCGGTTGCCGCCCACCAAACTTCCCAGTCGAAAGACCGCTACGCGGTCAAAAGACCGCTGGGCCATTTCGACCTTCCCGCTGGGCCGGCGGGCGACCGCCAAAATAGCGCCCGCCGGCCCAGCGGGAAAGGCCCTGCAACATTGAAGCCAGCTCCAAATGGAGCCAGCGGTGTTGCAGGGGTGCGACGGGTGCAGTTGCACCCGTCGCGATTTTCACTGTCTGCAAAGCAGACAGTGAAAATCCTGCTGGGGCCCTGTTAGGGGGCCCCTGCACTGCCCATGCCAGTGGCATGGGCAGTGCAGGGGCCCCCTAACAGGGGCCCCACAACACCCGTTCCCGCCATCCTGTTTCCGGCGGTGAAAACCGCCAGAAACAGGCTGGCGGGAAGGGGGTCGGAATCCCCATGGCGGCGCTGCAAGCAGCGCCGCCATGGAGGATTCTCCCAGCCGGGGGAAATCCGGCGGGAAACCGCCGGACCCGGCTGGGCGACCGCAGCTGTCGGAATAGCAAAGGAAGCACCGCCAGCCTGTTTGCGGTGCTTCCGTGATCGTCGACGTCAGAATGACCCCCTAAGTAACTTAGCACCCAACCTTTACCAGGTAAAGGTTAGACATATAGGTGACTTATAAGTTACTTAAGTGCACTGGTAAATGGCTGTGAAATAACGTGGACGTTATTTCACTCAGGCTGCACTGGCAGGACTGTGTAAGAATTGTCAGAGCTCCCTATGGGTGGCAAAAGAAATGCTGCAGCCCATAGGGATCTCCTGGAAACCCAATACCCTGGGTACCTCAGTACCATATACTAGGGAATTATAAGGGTGTTCCAGTATGCCAATGTAAATTGGTGAAATTGGTCACTAGCCTGTTAGTGACAATTTGAAAAGAAATGAGAGAGCATAACCACTGAGGTTCTGGTTAGCAGAGCCTCAGTGAGACAGTTAGTCATCACACAGGGAACACATACAGGGCACACTTATGAGCACTGGGGCCCTGGCTGGCAGGGTCCCAGTGACACATACAACTAAAACAACATATATACAGTGAAATATGGGGGTAACATGCCAGGCAAGATGGTACTTTCCTACACATCCCCCCCCCCAAACGAAGGACAATAAGACTAGCCATGACCTGATGAGTCTTCATTGTCTAAGTGGAAATATCTGGAGAGTCCATCTGCATTGGAGTGGGTACTCCCAGGTCTATATTCCACTGTATAGTCCATTCCCTGTAGAGATATGGACCACCTCAACAATTTAGGGTTTTCACCTTTCATTTGTTTTAGCCAACGTAGAGGTTTGTGGTCTGTCTGAACAATGAAGTGAGTGCCAAACAGGTATGTCCTCAACTTCTTCAGTGCCCAGACCACAGCAAAGGCCTCCCTCTCTATGGCAGACCAGCGCTTTTCTCTAGGGGTCAACCTCCTGCTGATAAAAGCAACAGGTTGATCCTGGCCCTCAGAATTAAGTTGTGATAAGACTGCCCCTACCCCTAATTCAGATGCATCAGTTTGGACAATGAATTTTTTGGAGTAACAAGGGCTTTTTAGGACAGGTGCAGAGCACATGGCCTGTTTCGGCTCCTCAAAAGCTTTCTGACAGCTAGCTGTCCATAATACCTTTTTAGGCATTTTCTTAGATGTGAGATCATTAAGAGGGGCTGCAATGGAGCCATAGTTCTTTATGAACCTCCTGTAATACCCAGTGAGGCCTAAGAAGGCTCTCACCTGGGTCTGAGTTGTAGGGGGAACCCAATCTATAATAGTTTGGATTTTCCCCTGAAGTGGTGCAATCTGTTCTCCACCTACCAGGTGTCCCAGATAAACCACTTTGCCCTGCCCTATCTGGCACTTTGAAGCCTTGATAGTGAGGCCTGCCTTTTGCAGGGCCTCCAAAACTTTCCACAGGTGGACCAGGTGATCATCCCAGGTGGAGCTAAAGACAGCTATATCATCTAGATATGCTGCACTAAAAGCCTCCAATCCTTGCAGGACTGTATTCACCAACCTCTGAAAAGTGGCAGGTGCATTTTTCAACCCAAAAGGCATTACTGTGAATTGGTAGTGCCCTCCAATGGTTGAATATGCAGTTTTTGCTTTAGCATCCTCTGATAACTTGATCTGCCAATACCCTGCAGTCAAATCAAAGGTTCTTAGATACTTGCCAGATGCCAGTGTATCTATTAGCTCATCTGCCCTGGGTATAGGGTGAGCATCAGTTTTAGTTACCTGGTTGAGACCCCTGTAATCTACACAAAATCTAATTTCCTTCTTTCCATCTTTGGAATGAGGTTTTGGTACAAGTACCACAGGAGAGGCCCATGGACTTTCAGAGTGCTCAACCACTCCCAGTTCAAGCATTTTCGGAACCTCTTGTTTTATGCAGTCCCTGACATGGTCAGGCTGCCTATAGATCTTACTTTTGACAGGCAAGCTGTCTCCAGTATCTATAGTGTGCTCACACCAAGAAGTGGTGCCTGGCACAGTAGAAAAGAGTTCAGAAACCTGACCCAGGAGACTTATGCAGTGGTCTTTCTGCTCAGCAGTAAGACAATCTGCCAGAACTACACCTTCCACTAGAGCATCTTGTTCTGTGGAAGAGAAGAGATCAGGGAGAGGGTCACTCTCTTCTTCCTGTCCTTCATCTGTTGCCATGAGCAGGGTGAGATCAGCCCTGTCATAGTAGGGTTTCAGGCGATTGACATTGAGCATCCTAAGGGGACTCCTGGCAGTGCCTAAGTCAACCAAGTAGGTGACTTCTCCCTTTTTCTCAACAATAATGTGGGGACCACTCCATTTGTCTTGGAGTGCTCTTGGGGCCACAGGCTCCAAGACCCACACTTTCTGCCCTGGTTGGTACTGAATCAGAACAGCCTTTTGGTCATGCCATTGCTTTTAGAGCTCTTGGCTGGCCTGAAGGTTTTTACTGGCCTTTTTCATGTACTCAGCCATCCTAGATCTTAGGCCAAGTACATAGTCCACTATGTCTTGCTTAGGAGCTTTTAAAGGTTGTTCCCAACCCTCCTTCACAAGTGTTAGAGGACCTCTCACAGGGGGTCCAAATAGGAGTTCAAAGGGGCTGAAGCCCACTCCTTTTTGGGGTACCTCCCTGTAAGCAAAAAGGAGGCAAGGTAACAGGACATCCAATCTCCTGTGGAGTTTTTCAGGGAGTCCCATTATCATTCCTTTGAGAGTTTTATTAAACCTCTCAACCAGTCCATTTGTTTGTGGATGATAGGGTGTGGTGAACTTGTATGTCACACCACATTCCTTCCACATGGCCTTTAAGTAAGCAGACATGAAATTGCTTCCCCTGTCTGATACCACCTCTTTTGGGAAGCCCACCCTGGAAAAGATTCCCAGGAGGGCCTTTGCCACTGCAGAAGCTGTAGTGGTCCTTAGAGGAATTGCTTCAGGATATCTGGTGGCATGGTCCACTACCACCAAAATACACCTATTGCCTGAAGCAGTAGGAGGGTCAAGGGGGCCAACTATGTCAACCCCTACCCTTTCAAAGGGGACCCCAACCACAGGTAGTGGAATAAGGGGAGCCTTTGGAGTGCCACCTGTTTTGCCACTGGCTTGACAGGTTTCCCAGGACTTACAAAATTCCTTTGTGTCCTCTGACATTCTAGGCCAATGAAACAAGGGTACAAGCCTGTCCCAAGTTTTCATTTGCGCTAAATGTCCAGCCAATGGAATGTCGTGGGCTAGAGTTAGGAGGAACTCTCTGTATTGCTGAGGAATCACCAATCTCCTGGCTGCTCCAGGTTTTGGATCCCTTGCATCAGTATACAAGAGGTTGTCCTCCCAGAAACTCTGTGAGAGTCACTGACATCCCCATTTTGCTGTTTGACAGCTTGCTGTCTTAGACCCTCTAATGTGGGACAGGTATGCTGTGCCACACTCAGCTCCTCCCTGGTAGGCCCCCCTTCACCCAAAAGCTCAGCAGTGTCTGCTTCCAGCTCCTCTGGTGAAGGTTCTGCACAGGGTGGAAATTCTTCTTCCTCAGAAGTTGAATCCACTGTAGAGGGAGGGATAGTAGGTAGTAATTTACCTTTACTAACCCTAGCTTTAGGGAGCACTTGGTCCATTGTTCCAGGATCCAAGTCACCCTGTCCTTTTTGCTTTTTGGCCTGAGCCCTTGTCAAAGCAAAAATATGCCCAGGAATGCCCAGCATTGCTGCATGAGCCTCCAACTCCACTTCTGCCCAAGCTGATGTCTCTAAATCGTTCCCTAGTAGACAGTCTACAGGTAAATCTGAGGCAACCACAACTTTCTTTGGACCAGTAACCCCCCCCCAGTTGAGATTCACAACAGCCATGGGGTGGCTAAGAGTGTTGTTATGAGCATCAGTCACTTGGTACTGGTGACCAAGTAGGTGTTGTTCAGGGTGGACCAGTTTCTCTATTACCATGGTAACACTGGCACCTGTGTCCCTGTAGGCCTGAACCTAAACACCATTTATTAGGGGAAGTTGCTTGTACTTATCCATGTTAAGGGGACAAGCAACCAAGGTGGCCAAATCAGTGGCACCTTCAGAGACTAACACAGCCTCTGTGGTCTCCCTAACAAGACCAACCCCAACTAAATTACCAAAAGTGAGCCCAGCTACTCCCTTGGATTGGCTATTAGTAGGTTTGCTCCCACAACCACTGCTATTACTAGGGGCACTAGGTGTAGCAGTAGGGGTTGTGGTAGTGGGAGGCTTGGTGCTTTTCTTTGGACAACTGGGATCAGTTGTCCAATGGCCTTTTATTTTACATAAATAGCACCATGGTTTCTTTACTTGATTTTGATTTGAAGAGGATTTGGGTAGAGTGTGTTTGTGGCCTGATGAAGACTCATTTTTAGATTTGTCCCCACCCTTGTCAGAAGACTTACCATCCTTCTTCTTGCCATCCTTGTCATACCCTGTATGAACTTTTCTGTTCACCCTTGTTCTGACCCATTTGTCTGCCTTCTTTCCCAATTTTTGGGGAGAGGTCAGATCTGAGTCCACTAGGTACTGGTGCAACAAATCAGACACACAATTATTAAGAATATGCTCTCTCAGGATTAAGTTATACAGGCTTTCATAGTCAGAAACTTTACTGCCATGTAACCACCCCTCTGAGGCCTTCACTGAATGGTCAACAAAGTCTACCCAGTCTTGTGAAGACTCCTTTTTGGTTTCTCTGAACTTGATCCTGTACTGTTCAGTGGTTAAGCCATAACCATCTAGGAGTGCATTCTTAAGAACTGTAAAATTATTGGCATCACTTTCCTTCACAGTAAGGAGCCTATCCCTACCCTTTCCACTGAAAGATAGCCATAGGATAGATAGCAGCCCACTGCCTTTGAGGGACCCCCTGTACAACACAGGCCCTCTCAAGTGCAGCAAACCACTTGTTAATGTCATCCCCCTCCTTGTAAGGGGGAACTATCTTGTGCAGATTCCTAGAATCATGATCGTTTACAGGATTACTATCTGTAATACTGCTGCTGCCACCATGGGGTCCAAACCCCAACCTCTGTCTTTCTTTTTCTAAGTCAAATGCTTCCCTGTCTAGATCCAGCTGTTGCTTTTTAAGCCTCAGCCTGGACTCTTCCACTCTCAATCTATTGAGTTCCCTTTCTAACACTCTGTCATCAGGGTGGGTGGGTTGGGCATGCTTAGACACAGAAGAATGGTGTGAATGAACAGAGGGAGACCTGTCCCTAACAGATGGCACTCTAACAACCTGGCCTAAAGGAGTAACCTCTATACTATGATGCAAACTCACATCAGTACCATCCCTGCTAGGTGGCCTGCTAAGGAGCAGGTTGGGAAGGTTCCCTTCTAACACTTTAACTGGGGGTGCCCCAGAATCAGAATGTGAACCATCAGCTAATTTGTCACCAGATGTGCCAGCTAAGGCCTTATCATTTTCTATGAGCATATTAACTAACAATTCTCTAGAGGGATTCTTCCCTACCCCTAAACCTCTATCAATGCAGAGACTCCTTACACCTTTCCAGTTAAGGTGGTCATAAGCTGTGCTGGCCAGATCCAGAGTTTGACCTGTACCAGACATGATAGAAAAGGGTTTAAATGACAGAAAAAGAAAGAAAAAGTTTCAGAACTTTTGAAGGAACAGAAAAAAACTTTTTCAACTTTTAAGAACTTTTTGAAAGTTTTAGAGGTACTTTTCAGCACTTAGCAATAGAGTAAGGAGAGAAAAGCAAAACTTTTTGGTTAGGTGTACATACACTGAACTTGTTTTGTATATTTTTCTCTTATGAAAAGTACAAAATGACAAAGTGGTAAGTAGTTGCAAGTACTTATCCCACCGCTGCACAACCAATGTAGGAGGCTGGCCTGGTTTGTAGTGGTACCAAAGGGTACTTACATTCTGCACCAGGTCCAGTTATCCCGTATTAGTGTAGAAGAGGCGTCTAGCAGCTCAGGCTGATAGAAAAGGGTAGCTTAGCAGAGCAGCTTAGGCTGAACTAGGAGACGTGTGAAGCTCCTACTATACCACTGGTGTCATATGCACAATATCATAAGAAAACACAATACACAGATATACTAAAAATAAAGGTACTTTATTTTTATGATAATATGCCAAAAGTATCTCAGTGAGTACCCTCAGTATGATATGAGGATAGCAAATATACACAAGAGATATGTACACAATACCAAAAATATGCAGTAATAGCAATAGAAAACAATGCAAGCAATGTACAGTCACAATAGATTGCAAGGAGAGCACATAGGTATAGGGGCAACACAAACCATATACTCCAAAAGTGGAATGCGAACCACGAATGGACCCCAAACCTATGTGAGCTTGTAGAGGGTCGCTGGGACTGTAAGAAAACAGTGAGGGTTAGAAAAATAGCCCACCCCAAGACCCTGAAAAGTAGGTGTAAAGTGCACCTAAGTTCCCCAGAGAGCACAGAAGTTGTGATAGGGGAATTCTGCAAGGAAGACCAACACCAGCAATGCAACAACGATGGATTTCCAGACAAGAGTACCTGTGGAACAAGGGGACCAAATCCAAGAGTCACACTCAAGTCGTGAGTGGGCAGATGCCCAAGAAATGCCAGCTGAGGGTGCAAAGAAGCTGCCACCGGATGGTAGAAGCTGTGGATTCTGCAAGAACGAAGAGGACTAGGAACTTCCCTTTTGGAGGGTGGATGTCCCACGTCGTGAAGAAGCTTGCAGAGGTGTTCCCACGCAGAAAGACTGCAAACAAGCCTTGCTAGCTGCAGGGGTCGCGGTTGAAGTTTTTGGATGCTGCTGTGGCCCAGGAGGGACCAGGATGTCGCCAATTGCGTGAGGAGACAGAGGGGGCGCCCAGCAAGACAACGAGCCCACTCAGAAGCAAGCAGCATACACAGAAGTGCCAGAACAGGCACTACGAAGAAGAGTGAACCGGAGCTCACCTGAACTCACAAAAGAAGGTCCCACGACGCCGGAGGACAACTCAGGAAGTCGTGCACTGCAGGTTAGAGTGTCGGGGACCCAGGCTTGGCTGTGCACAAAAGAAATCCTGGAAGAGTGCACAGGAGCCGTAGCAGCTGCAAATCACGCGGTACCCAGCAATGCAGTCTAGCGTGGGGAGGCAAGGACTTACCTCCACCAAACTTGGACTGAAGAGTCACTGGACTGTGGGAGTCACTTGGACAGAGTTGCTGAGTTCCAGGGACCACGCTCGTCGTGCTGAGAGGGGACCCAGAGGACCGGTGATGCAGTCTTTTGGTGCCTGCGGTTGCAGGGGGAAGATTCCGTCGACCCACGGGAGATTTCTTCAGAGCTTCTAGTGCAGAGAGGAGGCAGACTACCCCCACAGCATGCACCACCAGGAAAACAGTCGAGAAGGCCGCAGGATCAGCGATACAAGGTTGCAGTAGTCATCTTTGCTACTTTGTTGCGGTTTTGCAGGCGTCCAGAGCAGTCAGCAGTCGATTCCTTGGCAGAAGGTGAAGAGAGAGATGCAGAGGAACTCTGATGAGCTCTTGCATTCGTTATCTAAAGAATTCCCCAAAGCAGAGACCCTAAATAGCCAGAAAAGGAGGTTTGGCTACTTAGGAAGGAGGATAGGCTAGCAACACAGGTAAGAGCCTATCAGAAGGAGTCTCTGACATCACCTGCTGGCACTGGCCTCTCAGAGCAGTCCAGTGTGCCAGCAGCACCTCTGTTTCCAAGATGTCAGAGGTCTGGAGCACACTGGAGGAGCTCTGGGCACCTCCCAGGGGAGGTACAGGTCAGGGGAGTAGTCACTCCCCTTTCCTTTGTCCAGTTTCACGCCAGAGCAGGGCTGGGGGATCCCTGAACCGGTGTAGACTGGCTTATGCAGAGATAGGCACCATCTGTGCCCATCAAAGCATTTCCAGAGGCTGGGGGAGGCTACTCCTCCCCAGCCCTGACACCTTATTCCAAAGGGAGAGGGTGTAACACCCTCTCTCTGAGGAAGTCCTTTGTTCTGCCTTCCTGGGCCAAGCCTGGCTGGACCCCAGGAGGGCAGAAACCTGTCTGAGGGGTTGGCAGCAGCAGCAGCTGCAGTGAAACCCCGGGAAAGGTAGTTTGGCAGTACCCGGGTCTGTGCTAGAGACTCGGGGGATCATGAAATTGTCTCCCCAATGCCAGAATGGCATTGGGGTGACAATTCCATGATCTTAGACATGTTACATGGCCATGTTCGGAGTTACCATTGTGACACTATACATATGTCGTGACATATGTATAGTGCACACGTGTAATGGTGTCCCCGCAGTCACAATGTCCGGGGAATTTGCCCTGAACAATGTGGGGGCACCTTGGCTAGTGCCAGGGTGCCCACACACTAAGTAACTTAGCACCCAACCTTTACCAGGTAAAGGTTAGACATATAGGTGACTTATAAGTTACTTAAGTGCAGTGGTAAATGGCTGTGAAATAACGTGGACGTTATTTCACTCAGGCTGCAGTGGCAGGCCTGTGTAAGAATTGTCAGAGCTCCCTATGGGTGGCAAAAGAAATGCTGCAGCCCATAGGGATCTCCTGGAACCCCAATACCCTGGGTACCTCAGTACCATATACTAGGGAATTATAAGTGTGTTCCAGTATGCCAATGTAAACTGGTGAAATTGGTCACTATCCTGTTAGTGACAATTTGAAAAGAAATGAGAGAGCATAACCACTGAGGTTCTGATTAGCAGATCCTCAGTGAGACAGTTAGTCACTACACAGGTAACACATTCAGGCACACTTATGAGCACAGGGGCCCTGGCTGGCAGGGTCCCAGTGACACATACAACTAAAACAACATATATACAGTGAAATATGGGGGTAACATGCCAGGCAAGATGGTACTTTCCTACAATGTTCAACAATTCCTCTTGGAGGAATCAGGTTAAAGATATGTTGTGGAGTTATAGAATAACCCCACATTGTGTGACTGGGGAAACACCGTTCTTGCTATTGAAGGGAAGAGTACCATGTACGGTAACCGTACCAGCATGGATGTCCAGAGCGGGATGTTGTAATATAAATCACAAGGTCACAAGTGAGAGAGTGATAAAGTATCAGGAGAACATTATGAATCAAGGCACAATAACAATACTAAGCGGATGAAAAAGAGAAATGAAATAGGAATAGGGGTAAGAGTAAGTGCAGGAAACATTGTTAAAAAAGGGTGAGTCTAAGCAGTAGGAACCAAGGAGAGTGATAGAAGTAAAAGGAAATAATGTAAAATTATCGGATGGCAAGTGGTGGAATATGAGAAGAATGACAAGGTGTACAGAAGCGGAAAGGGAAGAGTGGATGAGGAAAATTGGTATAAGTGAAACACAGGTTTTTGGTGGTAAACGAAAGGACAAGCAAATAGATAATAAGGTTGGAAAAAGGGGAGCTAGTATGCGGGTAAAATAAAGTACAATGGCATTAATAGACTATGGGCCTGTTTATGACCTTGGTAGAGGGGATCACTCCGTCCCAAATGTGACAGGTATCCCGCCCGCTGTATTACAAGTTCCATTATATACTACGGAATTGCAACTCGGCGGACAGGATATCCATCACATTTGGGATGGAGTAATCCCCTCTGCCAAGGTCATAATCTGGACATGTATGTGCTATTAGTATAAGGATGAAGTTATTATTACATGAACTAATATATGGATAAGGGATGTAATATATCCTTGCTATGTACGTATTACCTTGAAATCAGGTTGTCTCCTGGCAACTGAGCTGCTGCTTCTGGAATCTGAGAAGATTCTGAGAGGGAAAGTCAGTTGGAAAGGAGGACAGTCATTACATGTTACCAATAAACCAGATCTCAAGAACTACGTCTCTGGTCTTAAAAGGGATAACCGAGTTTGCGATTCTTATGCCCCAACCTGAGCACTTGTGTGGTCTGTGTTTTATTGCGGCAGCAAGCACGCATGCAGGCCTAGTGAAGACCCCCTAACGTGCGTTGCCACACTGGCGATGAGGGTGGTCCTCCTCTGACACCGCCCACTATCCGTCTGCCGCCGGTCGGAAGACGTGTGCACCGGCCGCCAGCCGCCTAACACTGTGACACACCAGCACTGCCTGCCAGCAGAATCAGGAGCCTCCTACCCCAATCAGGAGCCTCATACCCCCTATGACAACCTGGAGACCGCGGGGCAGACGCTTCCCCCACTGACACTTCGTGCCTCCTGCCCGCAGCAGCTCCTACAGTCATCCCCGAAGCATGCTGCAGCACGCGTGAGGTACTGCTTGGAGGCCCCGCTCACTGACCACACCCTGACAACTCCCTGAGTCCTGCCGAGCTACGCGCTCGTACCACTGGCCTGGAAAGGAGAAACTGTGACCAAATTGAAGCAAAAAAAACAAACAAAAAAATAAAGGAAAACAAGAGAAGGAAAAACCAAGAACTGAAGTTATAACAATTAAAAGAGCACACAACACTTTCTGCATACTGCCACCAGAGTTTATCCCAATAAGACAGCAGCGTGACCAACCTAGTGTGGGTCCTCCACCTGCCCGACAGTGGTTTGCTGCCCAGAGGAAAGAATCACGGTCCAGTCGGAGAAGAACCACAGTTGCTTTCTTGTCACAAAGGGACATTATCCACAGGTACTTTGCCACCTATTTGCCCATGCTCTACCAGTGCGGAGCAGTGGCACTCCACGCAACCAAGTATAGCACTGTGGACACGGTCAAAGACATTGCGCCAATAAGCCCACTGACATGAGAATTTTCGACTCACACCATGGCCGATGACCAAGCACCAGCCCACAACCCACCGCTTCCCCCCCAACAATGCACCATGGCAGGAGCTCTCCTGCCATTCAGCGAGCTGGCTGATTCTGCAACAGCGTCCCCTCGCTGGAGAATATAGGTCGTCAGACTTGAGAACTACTTCGTGGCCACCCGAGAATGCGACGGAGCAGTCAAGCTACATTTCGGGGGAGATCAAATATATAAGTTGTTCAGACATCTCCCGAACACCGGTGCTACCGATGACTATGATGCCGCAGGAAGAGCGTTGAACACACACTTCCACCAGCAACTAAACCCAGACTTTGAGCATTTTAAACTTTGCCAGTCTGGATGATATACTTATAATGGCACGATCACACAACCTCTCAGCAGCCCGGGCAGGTGAAATAGACCTGGCCCTAACCCAAGCACCCGAGAAAGCCCCAGCAATAAAAATGGAATAGGCCAATGCAGTACAGACACAACAGCCCAGAAGAAAAATGAGAAAGTGCGCCCCAGCCAAGAAAGGAAGACGCTGCAAGAACTGCGGAGGAGAAGCACATAATCCAAAGGAATGTCCAGTCCAGGGAAGGACATGTTCTAACTGCGGAAAGCAAAACCATTTTGCGACCGTCTGCAGGAGCAACCTAAAAGGAAGAGGTGCAAGAGGAAAGCGCACCGCCCAGAGGACAATCAAACAATTGTCGCTAGAAGAACCAACACCGTATGCCGCACGATACGAAACCACATCTCCCGAAGAGGAGGATGTATTCCTGATATCATTTACAGACGACCCGAAGAGGCAAGGGGACCCCAGTCAATGTGGGTAGTTGAAGTGGCAGGATCCCCAGTAAAAGCTCTGATAGACACAGGCGCCTCAGTGAACATAATGGGCCTACACAATATATGCACCTTCGAACCCGCCCAGCACTGACACCATCAGCCACTAAAATCTTCAACTATGGCAGCCACACACCCCTACCGGTGAAGGGGCGAATGACAGTAAGCATCAGTACAAATGACAGAGAAATTCAAGCCACATTCCATGTGATCAACAAGAAAGCAGACACCCTCCTTGGGAGGCACTTAGCAGAGGAACTGGGCCTGGTGTACTTTGTGAAGCGTGTCAGAACATTCCAAGTGGATGAGCTGTTGGGACAGTTTCCGGAGCTGTTCACCGGCCTAAGGTGCCTAAAGGCACCTCTTATCCAGCTACACATCTAAAACGTGTCCAACCCGTGGCCCTGCAACACAGACGCATCCTGTTTCACCTCCACCTGTTGGTGGAACAGGAGTTGGACAAGCTTGAAAGTCAAGGGGTGATAGAGAGAGAATCAGGCCTCACCCCATGGATATCGCCCATGGTAATCGTGGAAAAACCCAATCAACCCAGGAAGATCCAGCTGTGTATCAACATGCGCCTCCCTAACAAAGCAATCAAAAGAGAGAGGCACATAATGCCCACCATCTATGAAATCATCGAAGACATCATCGCTGACTTTAACAGCTCTAAGTGGTTTTCAAAGCCTGACTTAAACGCAGGATATCACCAACTAAACCTAGAAGAAGAGAGCAGGTATTTTACCACCTTCTTGACACATCTAGGGCTACGGAGACACAGGCACCTGAATTTTGGCATCTCAGTTGCAGAGGTTTTTCCAGATGCCATTCGCAAAACCCTGCACGGACTGCAGGGAGTAATGAACCTCAGTGATGACGTCTTAATCCACAACACTACAGCAGAAGAACACCATCAACATCTGAAAGCTACACTCAGGTGCCTGTCAGAGCACGGCCTCACTCTGCACAAAGAAAAATGCTCTTTCTTTCAGAAGACAATTGAGTTCTTTGGGTATGTCTTCAACCAGCAAGAGATGAAGGTTGACCTCAGGAAGTCCCAAGTCATTAAACAAGCCCCAGCATCGAAAACAGTGACCTGACAAAGACCAAAACCTCATGGGTGTGGGGTGCCTGTGAAGAAGAAGTCTTCCAGACAGTCAAGGAAGCGTTGCTGTGTGAAGTCACCATGGCCTACTTCGACCCTTGAAAGAAAACCGAGGTGGCTGTTGACGCCAGCCTCGTAGCCCTAGGGGCAGTCATAACTCAGGAAGTAGAACCTGCCCGCTGGGCCCCGCTCGCCTATGCCAGCAAAGCCTTGACCCAGACCATACAATGTTACGCGCAAATAGAAAGAGAAGCCTTGGCGATCAAATGGGTCTGTGGACACTTCCACCTACATCTCCAAGGAAGGCCATTCAGGGTGATCACAGACTATCAACCAATTAATACCGCTGTTCAAAGGGACTGCACCGCAGCAAACCCCGAGGATCGAAAGGCGGACCATCCAGCTCCAACATTATGGGATGGAAGTGGTATACGAGCCCGGATCGAGGACCCAGCCGACTTCCTATCCCGGCACCCGCCCAAGCAGGAGGACCTGCAGCGGAAACCGAGGCCCACAGAAGAGCACTTGCATACACTAGCTGCCCAAAAACCCTAGAATTAAAAGAGATCTCAGAGGCCACCGCGGAAGATGATGCCCTGGTGAAAGCAAAACAAGCCCTGGATGGTGGTTCACAGAAAGACTTTCTCAAAGAAGCCAACGGGTGGGCAAGCAGTGAGAGAGAGAGGCTCACAGAAGTATGGAAAGTCTGGAATGAGCTCAGTTTATCCCAAAAGGGCCTCATCCTATGAGGGGGAAACAACCGGGACAACGACGCCGGAACATTATTAACGCAAGCAGAACCACGCTTGCATTAACAATGACTCCCTTTTTTTCTGCCTTAACCACGCATGTGCTAAACAATGCACATGTGTGATTAAGGCAGAGAAAAAGGGAGCCAGCATCGGGAGAGGATGCGATCAGGTAAGTGGGGCTGGGGCAAGATGGAGGGTGTCGGGATAGTTTTGTTTTTAGTGGTGGGGGGTCGGGGTAATTTTGTATTTAGGGCAGATGGGGGGATCGGGTTTTAAGGGGCGGGTGGGAGGTTGGGGTAATTATGTATTTAGGGTGGGTGGGGGTGAGTTTTAAGGGACGGCGCGGGGGTTGGGGTAATTTTGTTTTTAGGGGTGGGGAATCAGGGTAATTTTGTATTTAGGGCGGGTGGGGATGGGTTTTTGGGGAATGTGTGTTGGGGTAATTTTGTATTTAGGGCGGGTATGGGGTGGGTTTTTAGTGGCGGGTGGGGAGTCGCGGGTCAGGGTAATTTTATATTTATGGGTTTTAGGGCTGAGGGTGGGTGTGGGTATCTGGGTAGTTTTTAGGGGTGGGTTGGGGGTCAGGGTAGTTTTATTTTTGGGGCAGGTAGTTTTATTTTGTGGGTGGAGGGTCGGGGTATTTTTATTTTTAAGGTGGGTGAGGGTTGGGGTAGTTTTATTTTTAGGGTAGGGGTGGGGGTCGGGGTAGTTTTATTTTTAGGGTGGGTTGGGGGAGTCAGGTAGTTTTATTTTAAGGACGGGTGGGGGGTCAGCTAGCTGTATTTTTAGGGCGGGTGGGGGGGTGTCATGCGAAAACCACGTATGAATCGCCAGCACTCATCATAACCGGGGAAAGGTGCATCATGCCGTGGTCCAAAATCAGCCTCAACTTTGGAAATTTCCCTGATGGCTGAGTTACGCTAGTGCCAGTGCTTAATTTGTGCTTGATGTTTCCGGTGCTGAGCACTGGCACTTATTTTTTAGGGCCGGCACTTATTCTTCTGCCCCCAGCACTTTGTGTCAGCAAAAGGCACATATGGGAAAGACGGAGGAGGAGAAAAACTAAAAAGTGTCACAATGGGAGAAAGAAGACAGCTGCAAGAGTGAGCTGAAGGGGCAGGGAGTGGCTGTAAATGGATTAAAGAGGCCCGAGATGGCTTCAGGATTACGCTGTCTCAGTATTTGGTGCTCCCACATTTAATTATAGCAGCCACTTGTTTTAGGGGAGTGCTTTGAGCACTGGCACGTTTTTATTTACAAATTAAGCACTGGCTAGTGCTAATGGACAGGTACTCAAAATCTCTAGTAGTAGAGGTCATTGACTCTACTGCCTTCAGCAACGTAGCACCCGTCCTCAAGAAGGCCTTGCCATGTTCGTGCTACCCAAGGAAATCAAGATGGACAATGGCCTCCCGGTTTCAAGAGACGGTCTTCCACGAGTTGATAAAAAAGGCTAGGAATTCGACATCGCAGAATCACCCTGCAATGGCCCCAGGCTATCGGGGATGTTGTGCGCTTCATGTATACGCTCAACAAGGTCCTCTGAATAGCTATGTAGGAAGGGGGTAACCCGCAGCTCAATTCTATCGCTTCCTGAGAGAATATGGAGGATCATCCCACTGCACCACGAAGCAAGCCCCATGCTCCCTCATGCTCTCAGGAACCAGGAGAGATACCATGCCCACCAGTCACAGGTGGCAACCACCCAGGTACTGCCCCAAGGAGACTCAAATCAGACAGAGAGAGACAAATGACCGGGCAAGCGGAGGAGACGTGTGGCGACCTGGCACCTACAAATTGGAGACCAAGTGATTATAATGGACCGAAAACTTGGCCGGAAGTTTCGAACACCCTATGAGCCAGGAGTATGGACCATCAGCAGAGCGACCAGCACCATGATAATGGCACAGAGAGCAAATGAGACAGTGTCTCGAAACATCTCTTGGTTCCGGAAAGTGACGTTCAAGGAGCCCCAAACCACAGAACCAGACTTGATCTATCCCCACCCAGAGCCTGAATCAGACATTCTGGAACCCCAATGTGCAAGGGACAAGGCGCTGGCAAATGGGCCAGGCGCACCAAGCTCCCCAGAAGATACCCAGTCTGAGACCCAGGACGAAGGGCACTGGTCACAGACTTGACGGTACAATCTCAGGCCAAACCTGACACCGAGCCAAAGACTGAAAGATTTTGTGTGTTGTTTACGTTATTGAGTTCAAATGAAGTTGGGAGAGGATGTAATGGCATGCCGCGGTCTAGTGTCATGCCAGTGGATGGCCATGGTTGGTGACCCGGATGCCACGAAAGGATGTCCTCTGGCTAGGAGGCTGGGAGGATATAAATAAATGGAGAGAACCTAGTTCGCAGTTCTTATGCCCTGTCCTGAGCACCTGTGTGGTCCGTGTTTTATTGGCGCAGCAAGCACGCGTAAAGGCCGAGTGAAGGGCCCATAACGCGCGCTGCCACAACCGCCTCCATCTTGGCCCTAGGCTCATCTGTAAATTACTTTATTGGCTTGAAAGGCTGTGCGGTGATATACTCCTATCACAAAAGAGTATCAAGGCTTTTTTGAAGCACGGAGACACTGAAGTTTCAAATGCTGTTTTGTTAGCAAGGAGGACACGACCCCTGGCTTGGCTGTGCTCCTTGCCAACTGACATACAAGCTCCAGCTCCTTAGAATCCACAATCCGGGTTCTAGAAGTGGAAGCCCAGCTGCTCAGGGGCAGCATCCGCTCATAAGTAACTAACTCTAAATACTACACATGCCCTTTTCTTACAACAATTAAACTACTTATTACCATAGTTTACTTGTTTGCAAATGCATTTATGGCTGGTGGCACCTCCCACTTTGCATTTTTACTGCTATGAAATAATAAACTCTTTGTAAAAGCAAATTAATCGTACCGGATTTGTGCCGTATCCTGGATTGCCCGAAGAAAAGGTTATGGATTGGGGCAGGAGTCCTGGGAGAGAGACCACTATTATATATATATATATATATATGTATATATGTATGTATATACACAACTAGGCTTGTTACAACTTCTTAAGTGCATATGTAATCCCTCAAACTTCGAGTCTTTTCTTCTACTCGTTTACTTGGTTCCCTTCCTCTCACCTCAATATCAGCTTTCCTTTGGCTGGGTTCCACGGAAGACCTTATGTCCATTTTCTTCATCCATTCTCCCTGCTCCACATCATTGCATCTCGTCACCCTTCTCACGTTCCACCATTTGTCACCCGACAACTTCAAAGTGTTTCCTTTTACTTCCACCAATTCTCTTGGTTCAGAAAGCTTGGCGTTCCCTTTCCTCACCATGTTTCCTGTGTATGTTCTTACCCGCATACCTTTTCTATATTTCATGCCATTTTTCTTGATGTTGTTGTTGTGCCTTCTCTCATATAGCATTTGGTATTTTGCAACCATCTTATTCAACAGATGATGATCAACACTGCATTGACCTGACTCTCCATCCAAGCTGGTACTACCACAGTACATGTCTCTCTTCCCTTCAACAAAAGAAATGGTGTTTCCCCTGTCACAGAGTGTGCAGTGGTCCTGTAATACCAAAACATGTCCAAGACTTGACTCTTTCATGGAGAATAACTGGAGATGGCTAATTGAATGCTTTCGTTCAGCAGGTGGTTAAATAACTCAACCATGCCATTTCCCCTGGGATGATAAATGGGGCTGTACAATGTTTTCTTCCCCATCTTGAAAGAAAGTTCCCAAAGTCCTCAGAAATTAATTGTGGTCCATTGTCACCTACAGTTTCCGCCGGACTTCCTTCTCTCCTGAAAATATCTTCGCAAAAAGCACTTACATTACTGGTCCTCGCTTCTTTCATAAATGCCACCTACGGCCACTTTGAAAAATAATCATAACAATGGCAAACCTGTCTGATACACCCAAACATTTAAAAGGACAACAGATTTCAATTGCTCTTTTCTCCCGTACCTTCTTTGATATAACTGTAGGACACATTGGCGATTCCTGCAAAACATGTGACTTATCACTGCGCCTACAACAAATACACTTTCTCACAAATCTCTCTAAATGTTTCTGCATTTGTGACCACTAAAAATCAGCACGTGTCTTTCTTGTCATGGCAGCCATGCCTCCATGTCCTTTGTGCAGTAATTTTAGCAACTTCTCTCTTAAGCTCAATTCATGGGCACAACTCATTTTTCACCTCTTCTCATCACAATACCAATAATTGACATTTCCTCCCAAATATTTTTGAAAATCTCCAAATTTACTACCATTTTCTATTTTTGTGCCTGCGGTAACACTTCCATGAATTTTAATAACAATGGATCCAATCATACTGCTTCTTTCCACTCCTCCTTTCCAATGTCTCCACATACATCTGATATTTCCGTGACCATCCACTCATCCTCTTCATCAACCACATCTTTATCCAGTGGCAGTCCTGACGTACAGTCCGCATTGATGTTTTTAACACCAGGCACATATTTCACATTAAATGAATATTCGTATAAATGGTACAGCCATGTCGCAACATGACGCTTCTCCAGCACCCGCTGTGGAAAACAAATCCACTAATGGTTTGTGCGAAGCTTAAAATTTATAAATTTATGCCTTACACAAATATTTTAGAATGTTGCACCCCCACCAGCATGCTAATGCTTACTTTTCCACTGTACAATAAGTTCTTTCCACTCCTTTCAGCGTGCGTAATGTAAAGGCCACCACTCTTTCCTTACCTCCACGCTTGTGTATTAAAGGTGCTCCCGAACCACAATTGCTTGCATCTGCCACAACTATTGTTTTGTCTTCAGGATCAGATGGTGTAAGAGTCACAGGTTCCACAATGGGCTGCTTTATCACCTCAAATGCTTCCTGACATGCATCTGACCATTGGAAATTAACACCCTTCTTCATTAAGACACATAAACTTTGTCTGCGAAATGATCTACACATTTTGTGTAATATTCCTTAACACCTAAGAACAACCTTACCTGTTCTTTATCTTGTAGAGAGGGAGCATTTTCTATTGCCTCAATTAAATTCAACTTGGGACTTATACCTTCTTGGTTTAAAGTGTGCCCCAAATACTCCACCTCCCTAACACAAAATTTACATTTACTTATGCTTATGGTTAATCTGGCTTTTTCCATTTTGTGCAATGCTTCCTTCAAGACATAGGCCCTCATTCTGACCCTGGCGGATACAATCCGCCAGGGCCAACGGGCGCGGGAGCACCGCCAACAGGCCGGCGGTGCCCCTAAGGGCATTCTGACCGCGGCGCTAACGCCGCGGTCAGACAGGGAAAACTGGCGGTCTCCTGCCAGTTTCCCGCTGCCCTGGGGAATCCTCCATGGCGGCGCAGCATGCTGCGCCGCCATGGGGATTCCGACCCCCTTCCCGCCGGCCTGGCTCTGGCGGTTCTTACCGCCAGAACCTGGCCGGCGGGAACGGGCGTCTTGGGGCCCCTGGGGGCCCCTGCAGTGCCCATGCCCATGGCATGGGCACTGCAGGGGCCCCCTAACAGGGCCCAACTAGGCTTTTCAGTGTCTGCGATGCAGACACTGAAAAGCGCGACGGGTGCTGCTGCACCCGTCGCACGCCTTCCACTCCGCCGGCTCGATTCCGAGCCGGCTTCCTTGTGGAAGGCGCTTTCCCGCTGGGCCGGCGGGCGATCTGAACCAGATCGCCCGCCGGCCCAGCGGGAAAGTCAGAATACCCCTCGCGGTCTATTGACCGCGGGGCGGTATTCAGGCGGCTTCCGACGGGCGGGCGGCAACCGCCGCCCGCCTAGGTCGGAATGACCACCATAGTCATGTGCTTGTTTACTTTCTCCCATACAAACATATCATGCTGGAATATCAAAGTATTCTCCACGTCCTTCAAAACACCCTGCACTACTCCCTGAAACACCGATGATGCAGAAGCCATCCCAAAAGGCATACAAACAAATCAAAAGGCACCATTGGGCGTAATAAAGGATGTCAACTGGCGAGACTCTTTATGTAAACGCACCTGATGGTAGCCACTTGACAAATCTAAAGTGGTGAAATATTTTCCTCCTTTCCACACCCGATAACATCCCATTTATCCTTGGCAATGGATGGCGATCAATCAAGATGCATTCATCAAATCTCTCAACTCCATGGACAGGCAGATTTTTAGGATAGGACTTAACCATTCCGAAGCCTCAATGGGCCCAATCACACCTTTCTCGCACAATCTTTGTAACTCTTCTTTCAGTAACCCCTTTAATGAAAGTGGGATAGTCCGCACTTTGTGCACCTTTGGTACCACACCCTCCTTACATACTACGCAATGCTCAAATTTCCTGAGACATCCTAACTCATTCTTAAACAGATCCAGAAATCTGGTTACCGACTCACTATCTTTCTGATATTCAGTCAATAACACTTGTTTGGGACGATTAGGACTTTAAACAATCCCGAAAGCATGCTGATCTTTCCATCCCAGCAACCCTTTTCCTTGTTCTACTTCATACATTTTTCTATTGGCTTTTCTTCCTAAAACTGGACGTTTTCCTCCACAATATCCTTCAGGTTCCACATCACAGGGGTTTAACACACCCACTTTCAAGCTTTCCCAAACTTGTTTGTCGATCAAGTAAAAAGTGAACACAAATCTACCCATACTTACACATTCTCCCCCTTCACTCCAATTGTACATTTGGGAGGACGATAAACTTCTTTTTTCTCCTAAGATTGTGCACACACCACTTGTGTTTCCTCTCCACCCACGGCTAAAACTTCAACTTCATCTTCCCCACTCTCACACAACTCTTCATCTTGATGAAATGACTCATATTTGTTTACTGCATTTACTGACTTCCTCAATTTTCCCACGTTAGACATTCTGCAAACTCTTACAAAATGTCCTAACCTTTTGCATTTAAACCATTTGCTCTTAGGAGATGGACAATGACTCGCTTCTGCAGTGTGCTTGATGTTTCCACATCTAAAATATTCCTTCTTTTTTACCACTTCAACCAATTTTCTCATCCTTCTATTATCACTCTCTTCAATTTTATTTCCATTTTCTTTTTCCCCACAACTTCATTTACTGATTCATTCTCTTTTTCTTTTGATACCATTCCTCTCAACTCCTTAAAATAATGGGATGTATTCTCCGTATGTCTGGCTACATCAATAGTTTTGTCCAGTGTGGGATTACTCAATCCCAACCATCTTTCTTGGATTAATAAATTGGTCTCTGATTATCTCGTCTTTGAATTTACGAGACGCAGCTAGGCGCTTTACAACTGCAATATTTTCGTAAATAGATTCACCCTGTTTCTACATACCAGAAGAAATGTATGTCTTTCAACTAAAACACTAAGGCACATAGTTATACTTTTTTAGAGGCTCTTTTGCGCCGCTTTTTGATGCAAAAACGGCGCAAACTTTCAAAATACAGTTGTATTTTGCAACTTTGTGCCGCATTTGCTTAAAAAAAAACCGCAAATGCGACGTTAAAAAATTATAAATACGGGCCTAACTTTCTTTCCATAATCTTCTTCTAGTGCTTTAATAGCCATTTCACACACATCCCCTTCATCGTTGTCGGACTTTTCCCCCTCGTTCCTGACAACAACACTTGATATAGGCAAAGTTTTTTAAACTTTCCTCCCTTCATCCCCTAAACAATGTTTAAGTGTCGCCAACGTTCTCATCTCGATGTCCATATCTGCCCCTATCGCTTCCAAATATGTGTCAAAAGCGTCTTTCCAGCCCTCCTGCATCATTCTCAGCAGTGCAGGTTCTTGTAAAAATGCCGGAGGTGGAGGTATTGACGGCCACGTCTTCTCTATAAGAGCTCAATGTTCCAAAACCAACAAATATTGATACTAATACTCCTTAGTTTGGTTCTCACTAGTAGTACTGAATAGGTTGTTGTTTTCCCCGTGCACTATTTTCTATTTGCTATATGGATGCTTTCTGTGTTTTACCAATCCACGTTTATCACTTAAACTGTGTGCAATAGTCTTTATTACTAGTCTGTGCCTGTATACTTCAATAACTGGAACTCAAGTTCCTGTACTCTCAGTGTGAGTTTATAGCACCTGCCCTCAAGCTGTGCACATCAGCTGCTTCCTTATTTATTAGCTGTGTGCCTCTCTCACAACTTAGGTAACTGCAGCGGTGACTCCTCCACTATGGCGGAGGAGCATTGTCACCGAACCCCCCCGCCAGCAGCAGCAGCTGCAAACTGAAAAATCAAAAACAATAATAAACTGTGTATTACTGTTTTTATTTTACAAGGGACGGGGACATGGGGCTGACGAGCACAGAGGGGGAGTGGTGTACACTTTCCTCAGTGCGCATGTGTGTTTGACCAGCCATCTCAGGACGGCCAAACACACATGCGCACTGAGTTCTCTCCAATCCGGCCCTGTGTTGCTGAGCCGCCCCTGGGTAACTGTTGTGCTGTGCGCATCAGCGATTCCTCACATAAGTGGCTACACGCTCACCTCAGCTGAAGGTGACTTTGCTGCACGCTGTGTGCATCAGCGATTAACTCCCAGTGCACCACATCAGCTGTGCGAATCAGCAGTTCACTTTCGACCTGGCCAGGTTCTTGACACAAGATCAGTTTCACTCTGACATGCTCTCTACACACGCACTGCATGCACAACGCTTCTTCCTCTGTCAGAACAGGTGATAGGACGTTGCTAGGAGACCTTTAGGAACGCCCTGATTCCATTTCTCTGTGCATAAGTGTGATGCGTAGGGATGCTATGCATTCCACTGCCATAACCACCTCTGAATTCCTAATATCACACAGTACCTGACGGTGATGTACACAAGGCTTGCATTTTCCTGGTGGGTGACTCCTGGTGATCTGAATCGCGACAATGCCAGAAAGCAATTCAGTTTGATAATAGTTTGTTCTGAACCGGTTTTGACACCTATGCATTTCTTGCCTTCTTACAACAGCAACTCTTCAATGTTTAAATTAGCGGCAAATAATTCCTGTAACTCCTGTTGCCACTACAGTCTTTCAATCATGCCGAGGCCCGATTAATGCCCCCGCGTGACCTCATTTTCATCAGTATTGCTGGTTTTAACACACAATTGCCTTTATAGCGACTTTTCCCTCCTCATTCCTGCAAATCGTGAAATCCACGCACAGCATTATCAGCACAGCAACATCACCCCCCACCTTCACCAGGGGTCAGGAAACTGCTTTGGCTTGCTCCTTCAATTTCCTCATTTGTACCCCAAATTATGTGTCTCCTGTCTGCCAAATTCTTCTGTATCCCATCCCCGTCCCCACTTTTGAGACACAGAGACGCTGTGAATTTTCATGTGCTGCTTTATCAGTACCTAATTTGAGCCGGTGGTTTCCGGTGCGGGGCACAGGCACTTACTTTTGAGGGCCGCCACTTAGTTTTCTGCACCAGGCATTTACTGCGAACAAAAAACACATATGGGAAAGGTGGAGGAAGAGACAAATGAAAGAGTGGCACAAAGGGAGAAAGCAGAAAGCTGCAAAAGTGAGCTGAAGGGGCAGGGAGTGGCTGTAAATCGATTAAAGAGGCCAGGGATGGCTCACACATTTAAATGTAGCATCCACGTGTTTCAAAAGAGAGCTTTAGGCACCGGCACGTTTTTATTTACAAATGTAAGCACTGTTCTTTATTAGCAAGGAGGAAACGACCCGGGGCTTGGCTGTGCTCCTTGGCAACTGACATACAAACTCCAGCTCCTTAGAATCCACAATCCGGATTCTAGAAGTGGAGGCCCAGCTGCTCAGAGACAGCATCAGCTCATAAGTAACTAACTCTAAATATAACAGGTTTGTGCATGAACACCATAAGGGATCAAAAATGACTATTTGACATCACACAAGCAACTCACCTTCTGCAGGTTCGAGGTAACGACTTCCGTTTGTTAGCATTGCAATCTGTGGTAGGGTTTTCTACAAAAAATCAGGCTTCCCTCAGGCCAGGCTCTCTCAGTAAACACTGATGACATCACATGCAAGTGACATGATCTAGGACATCACCGATGATGTCACATGTTGCATCGCAAATCACAAAATTGATGACATCACTGTTCTCATGACATGTGACATCATCACGACAATGACTACTTAATAACCAAATTAGTGGACATGAAACTTGTCACCATAGGCAACCACCTAGTTCCTCTATATGGATCTATAGCATCTAGGTTCATACTACAGAAATATGTACATACATCACCACAGACGCAATGACATGATTGATAATATCACCAATTACAATATTAATTACAGCCCTGGTCACATTAAATGCCTTCACGAATGAATGCGGTTATAGCACAAAACCCCATGTAGTCAGTGACATCACTAGGTCCAACATATGGTTTCACTTAAGGACGTAATCGATGACGCCTCTTACCACATTACATGTGGCATAAGCAAGGCAAGAGACCAAAACAGATTCTCTCTTAACACTACATGGCTGTGTGTTGTGCTGGAGTAGAGAAGCATAACATTTCCCCTAAACTTCCTTGTCTCCAGGGTACATTAGAGAGTGCCCAATTCACACAATTTTTAAATAATATATACTTGTAAAAGGAGGCATTTATAATTCTACAGTATAGCAGTCTTGTGGTAAGTTAAAACTTTTTAAAATTAAAATTCAAATAAAAAGTGCACTGATGACGCCAGATAATTTACCAGTGTGGTGGGGTTTCCACCACCATAAATGTGGGGTTAGGAGCAGCAAACAGTGTTCCTACAACACCCACAAACTCAAATGATTGTGGCTGTTCACCAACGTTTTTCATGCAAATTCTCGTTCTTAAAACAAGCATAATTCCTAACAAGCACTGCTAAATTCAATAGTCTAGTTCTAATGTGGGAAGGAATACACTAAACATCAAGAAACTCAAGAAAAAGCCAGCAAGAGCGAACAGAGAGGATTATGGTTGCAAAGTAGTCCCTTGTTAAGTTCAGTGCAAGCACTGGAGTGGAGGCAGATGGATACACTAAAACAGCCAATAGCACTGGGTGAGAGGTGACTACTCAACGGTCAATGCCAAGACGTGAGTGAAAAAACTGTCCCGCCAATAGCTGAAGGAGGCTTGTTGACGAAAGCCAATGATTGGAAGACCCAAAGCCCACTTTATCTATATTATTAGCAACAGGTCTGTTTGACAACTGTGCTGTCAAATCTCAGACCAAAAAGGGAGTGTACTAACAGAATTTCCATGGTGTGAATAGGTAGTGAATACCCCAAATTTCCTATTGGCTCAGGGGAAGCAAATATTTTCCCTATCGAAAAAAATAAATAAAGAAAGTTATATGTGAAAATGCATATTTTCACGTGAATTACTCCTGCAGGTTGTTCAGCAAGAGAAAATCATCTACAATGCCCAATTTAGATTAGTAGGCGTACGCTGCTATGACCCTGAAGATGCAGAGGAAGATCTTCAAATGGCTCCCAAGTAACAGAAGAAGAACTGTCACTCACGCCTTAGTTATCAGCAAGTTGGGCTATGGGACACCTTTTATGCCAGCATCACCAAGCAACTTGCTAGAAAGTAAAGACCATGCCGAACTTGTCAGCCAGGCTCATCCTCAACCTCCTATACAGAGCTCAAACTACACCACACCTCAGGAGCTCTACTGGCTTATGATACACAAATGCACTCAATTCAAACTTCACACACACATTCAAGGCACTCCACAGCTCATCCCCTACCTTCATGAACACTCGCTGCTTCCTTCCACCAAACATCCAGATACCTCTACGCCGCAGGACTCCCACTTGCCAAGATCCTACACATACACAGAACCAGATCAGGAGACAGGAGTTCTACATCGCTCCAAAAGTGTGGAACGGCCACTCACTCCACATCAGATCCTCTTCCTCTCTCCGTGATTTCTGCAAAAAGCCGAAGACCTGGTTTTTCAATGAACCAACCTACCACAGGTAGCGCCAGGAACACACACCTGCTCAGCTCCAGGATATCCTCACGGTTGATGGTGCACTTTACAATACACATAACATAAACCTGGAAATCTCCAATAATCCCCACTTTACTATGCTTTTTCCATTAGTAGGTGTAACCTAGGTTTAGAAATTCAGGGGTAAGTCACACTTTTGGATTGCACCCGACGTGGCCCCCTTTGGATCCAATGTTCACAGTCTATGATTACTAACAGGAATGTTTGGCAATTCTTGAAAAGTCAGCTCTGTTCCAAAGTTAGGAGGGAACCTACCGAGTGGATTTCTGACTTCCTTTAACTTCCATTTGTGACATGGGCTTTAAGTGAGTTTGACAGTGTGGAATCAACAGAGAGTTGTCTGCCCACAGCCGAAAACAAATCGTTAGAGAATTGGGAAAATAAAATAAGAGCCCTCCTCAAATTCAATAAGCTACGTACCTCAACAAGAAAAACAATACCAAACTGCTCAAAATTTAGAGCCTGAAAGCTTCAGGGGATAAAAGTGGAAAAGGCAATTGGAGCAGCATGTGTTTGTACCAGAATTGTACATTGAATTTCAGAGTAAACTATGCTTCTTGAGTAAATAATAAACTCTGCCAAGACGAAAAAAGTGTAATTGAGTTTATATAATATGCACACTCAAGGTAAAGCTATACTCTTTCTTGTGTTCCATATTGCTTTAAAAGAATAGAATGCAACGGTATCAGACACAATGTTGATCTGTAACTGAGAATAAAAACTATTTTCCTGTCAGTAGCAGAGTTTTGTAAGCTGGAGCTGATATTCTTTATAGATTCAACTACTAGTATTTTACTGTTAACCGCATGATCCTTTCTTGGGGACGAGAGGATTCCTTCACTGGTGAAGAGCTGTTCCTGAACTCCAAGCAAGAACTCATCTACAGCTGTTCTACCTGTCACACAATGGGCAATGCAAAAATGCAGATCTGTATTGCATCTGAAGATTGACCAGCATGAGTTTGCTACACACATTTCTAATCCGGGATTGTGCTCATGTACCTATATTTACTGTGGGGACATAAAGCAATTTCCTATTAACTTATGCGCGCAATCATGCCTGAGCCCAGCTTGGTACACTTTCTGGCACGAGCTTCACCCAAGTTTAGTGACCAGGACGACTGGAATTATGCGGCACGGGAAGGCCAAATTATGCAGCAGGGATGAGCAAATTATGGGGCAAGAAAAGGCAAATTATGTGGCATAGTATGGCACATTTGGTTATGCTCTTCATTATTTTGTCATTTTTAGGCTTCGCATGCACAGCATTTGTGCTGTGTTTGTAAATACTTTTGTAAATAAAAAAAAATCTTAAAAAGAGCCAACAGCCCACCCATAACTTACCATTTCTAGGCTTCGCCAGCCACTCTTGTTTTCCTGCTTCTTACTGGTCAGAAGCAGCTTCCTACGTTATCATGTCGCACTTCCTCTCTAATTCATCGGCTTCTGCTGTCCCTGGAGCTTGGTCCAAGAACTCTTTCCGGATGGCGATCAGAGGCTAGCAGCCAGTGTCCTTCCACTGCCACCTCACTTCTGAGGTACTTTTTTAATCTTTAAAAAAAAAAATCTATTACCTACACTCTATACAGAAGCATGTGTTCCATTGGTGCTCCATATCACCTCCTCCTCTCGCTGTTGTTTAACACACTCCCTTTGTTTCCCATCTCCTCCCGCTGTTCATTCTTTTTTTTTAACCTAGCGTGAACTCCACCTGAGGGTTATCGGAGCACTTTACATGAGCACCAGTTGCATAATGAATGGTATATACTTTCTAAAACAATAACACAACAATGTGCAGTAATCCTTGAGTTGAAGTTTGCTAAAGCAAGGGAAGCTGTTCTGCCACACAAGAGTGCATACTACACACGTCAATGGAGCACAGGGCTTAAAAAAACATGCAGCTGAGAGGCCAATGGAATAGCAATAGGTGAGTTGTTGCAGCTGAACGGCAATTAGTATGTGTAATCAGCAACACTACACATTTGGAGGGCGTGGCGGGGCGCGGGCGGTCACGTTTTGAAGGGAAGCAACTGGTGTTTTTGATCTAGCAGTTGCAGAGTACCTGACCACTATATGAATCCTTGATCACTGGTGTATCCTTGTCAGTTTTGTTGTGGTTAAGAGAACGAGTCACAAATTGGATGACATGCCAAGCCAGTCCTGCGTATTGCACCATAGAGTAACCTTCACCCATCCACTGTCCAAGGGCCGATCACTGTTCTTAATGGCTCCACGACTGCAGGTGGTGTCTGTGAACTCCAGGTATCCTCTGTCAGTGGCATGGAAAGGAGATTGGTGGTGAGTTAGCTGTAACTTTCTGATGTCAGGTTTACATTCTTTTATCACATCGGCCCCTCTACGATCCCCCTGCGGTTCTATGTCCCTTCGGTCTCTAATTCATCTTCCCCTCCCCACCTCTGTCTTTGTTTTTTTCTTGCCTGTAATCTGTTTGATCACTTGCCCGCTGTTGTTCACTTGACTCGTGTACTTTTATGTCTCATGACCTATTCCATTTCAGTCTCCTCCCCTTTCATTCTGTTTATTGTTTTAATTCCCTTATCTTTATTAAATGATCAGTTGCATTACAACTGGACACATTCACAGGCAAGGAGAGATTAAGCGATTTGCCTAGATTCACAGGATGTTGAGCATCCCACCAAAACTCCAACCCGGTTCCCCAGGTCCAAAGGCACCCGTTGATAAAAAAGCCAACCTGCTGAAAAGAGGGATTTAATGTCTCTTAAAGAGACTCTCTCCTGAATGCCTCCCGCCAACCTCGATAGTAACACAGTAAGCATCATATGCTGAAGGACTAAACACTCAGCATATGAAGATTGACAAAGCCAATAGATGTTGCGTAGGCAAAACCTATTGGCTTTGCCAATGCTTGTTGCACTTGTTAACACTGTCTGGGCACTGGTTCCACCTCATTTAATAGCCAAATACAGCAGTAAGCAATAGAAAGATGAACAGTTAATCTTTGCAAAGGGCCTTCCACTGCGCTGCAACGTGGTGCTGCATCTTCAGCAACCTTTGCACCGTTTGTGCTAGAAACAAATTGTTTTGGGTAAAATCTGCAATTATGTTGCAGATAATGGATCATGTGGCAAAAGCGACAAATGTATAATTATGCAAAAAACACTGCAGAATCGCATAATTCCAGCTGCCCTGCTAGTGATGCATGAGTGATTTCAGATGCAACCATGGGCTGCTGGCATGCAAAATACTGCTGGCTCCTGTTCATGGATGAGCGTGTTTGAGGACTGATAACCAGGCAACGCAAACTGGAAAAAATCAGAGGAACTAGGTCAGTATCCGCTCACCATGTTGCCCTGACGGCAGCGGATGAAATCTCCATCCGTGTGAAAAAAACAAGCCAGGCGTAATCAGTAGAAAGGGAAGTCAGACTTGGAATTGTGTCAGGACAGGAGGCGAGGATTACACTCAACTTTCTTCACCTTTATTACATACAGCCACATTTAAATGGCCAATAATCTTTATTTTCTATAAACACTCGGGAAAGCAAGAAGAAAGTGTCAGCCAATCACAGTGTAGGTTGCTTTTCCTAGTCTCCTGTCGACTCCCATGGTCCCTCTTGTTTCGCTGCTCCAGCAGCCTCAGGTAAGGGTTTCCTTCACTCCTTTACTGGTGCCAGGTTACGTAAAAGGTAAGTGTAGTACTGAAGACAGGCTCACGATGGTTATAGGTAGTCCATATATTTATTCAAGAATACATCCTGATAGAAGAGCCCCAACCACCAACTCTCACCAACTGCCTACTTCTGTCTCTCGCATTCGTTCTCTCACATTCTTCCCAGAACCTTCAAGAGATTCCAGAACAAGCACATCTAAACACCACACCAACACACTTTTTCCCCTTCACTGCACACCGTGGGAGCGCTTCTTGCACTCCTTATGTGGGTGTTTCGATTTCCCACAGCGGGACTGAGCAGCGCAGAGGAGCCCATTGGCTGTAGGAGGGTGCCCACACTTCTCTAAGAGGCTTCTCGACAGAGATGCGCTCTCTCTTCCCATGGTTGGCATGCATCGGCTCTGCAAGATTTCCATCTCACGAACAGGTCACAACACCCAACTGCAGAGCCTTGATCATTTCAATACTTCAACACCTCAACCGGGGTCTGGTATTAAAATAATAAACAAAATACTGATGCAATCGGACACCCACCCAGGCGAAATTTCTGCCCTTTGAAATCTACAGGACATGAGGTGTCCCAGGGCACATGACTCACAGATTGAGCCCTCAGGCCTTAAAAATATCACTGAGTCCCCTCAATACCAAATCCATAGCCCACAACACACAGAGATTGACGATTCCTACACGGGGGAGGAGTGTGTGTCCCACATCTCTTTGGGCAATGAATTCTGCAAATACACAAAACATAATCTTTTATCATGGCCTCCTTCTAGAAGAGGCTTGTGTAATTGCCATAAAAGTGCCTTTGAATCCCTTCTCCAGAGGTAAGACTCATCCGGATCCTCCATCGCCAACTGTGCTCTGAGGCAGCCTGGCTCTGAACCCTTCAAGGTCAGAGATTTCTCCAAGGCTGGACAGTGGAAACAGACCACATCTTTCCCCCGTTTTCAATGATAATTCTTCTCTCTGATTTGGTGAGGAAACAACAGGCGGAATTGATTCCAGTGACCCGGGTATGGAGATCTCAAGCCTGGTATCCAGTTCTGATGGGACTCTCTTTGGATTCGCCAATCTGTTTACTCATTTGTCCATATCTCCTTCGGGATGCCTGTGAAAACCCTCACAGACTGATACTGGAGGACACAGTACATGTTATGGCATGGAGGACTACAGAGAAAGATGGAAAGTCCTTGGCTTTTCGCGACAAGCTGAAACACTTGCAAGTGCTGATGAAGCCATCAAATGATAAAAGTCATCCTGGTATAAATGGATGGGTTGGTGCCTTCCTGCATAGGCACCTGGATCCCATGGCCGTAGATGCGCACATCTTACATTTCCTGGCTAGTGTTGCATCCGAGGGCAGGGCATACAGGTTAGTAAATACCATCAGGTTGGCCATTTCTGCCAACCACACCCCCATAAATGCGCTCCTGTTGGTGAACAACCACTAGTTAGAAAGTTACTGAGGGTTATCTGTCTGTTCCTCCCACCAGAACCAAGGTATTCATCCCTTTGGGATGTAAACAAAGGGCTCAACCTTTTGCTCCCCTGGCCGAACAACAAGTACTTCCCTAAGAAAGAATGTAAAAGTTAGAAGTTAGCTACGCTTCTATGCTTAGATTTTTGTACACAGTTCCAGGAGTTTGTCATACCCATCTTTTTGGGATGCCTCAAAGTTGCGTGTGGTGAGATGCATTAAGGCATCTCCCACCCATCCCCCCAGATGAGAGGCAGCTGCTCATTTCCTTTTGTAAGCCTCCTAAAGCAGTCTGATCTCCCACTATTGCTAGAAGAGTCCAGTGGGATATGCAGCAGGTGGGTATCAATACAATAACCTTTGGTGCACATTTGGCTAGAAGGTACATGGACTCCAATGTGTTTTTATGGGTGCACGGCTTAAAGACATCCTAACTTCAGCAAACTGGTCCTCAAACTCGACTTTTAAACAGTTCTATTTCAAGTCAGTCTTATACATTGTCACCAAGCTTCAAGCGAGGATCATTCTTGCCTTCAGTCCTGATATAGAAAAACACATTTCCAAGCTATTATAACACACAGTTTCAATTCTATTAAGGACCAGAAGGCGAGGATTATCCCACCCGACGATCAATGATCAGTTCTTTTTCCCAAACCCAGAGCTCAATATGGGTGCTTCAAAGGAAGACAGATGGATTTAGTAGGGAGGTAACTACACTTTAATGACGTTATATGTTGCTTGTCATCTATGCACTGCTTAAAGTTTATAAGGAATTTCTAAAAGTGATGACTTTTCTGATGTTTGTATTTGACTATGTACAATGTCTCTGGACGATTGATTAGTAATTGACGTTGCAGTTGCAGAAATTGAAAGTCCCAAACAGAAATGATATGGAGTCATGGAATAACAACTGTCGCACCAAGAAAGGGGGAACATGAGAGTTCACAGGGGACTATCAAGATCAGCCTGCACTACGATTGGTTGAGACTTTGTTCTTGCTTTTTCAAGTGGTAAGGGGAAAGATAGTTTATTCTGGTTTAAATGTGTTAAATGTATCCGCTGGAAATATAAATGTGGCATACTTTTTGCCTCCAAGTTCTTAATACAATTGAAACTTTCCTTTACGATAGCTAGGAATTGTTTTATTCTATTTAAAAAAGAAGTCATAGATATAGAAACCAGACTGATAGACACACAACCAAATATTGTTGATCTTCAGGCTAGAATATTGTTGGTCAAACATACAGAAAGTGGACTACTGAAGAGTACAAAGAAAGGCAAAATAAGAGCTGAGGACTCAACAGTGGATTTCCATCCAGGATACAAAAGACAATGATGACTACTTTTATTTTGTTAGTTTTTCACTTTCTTTCATCTTTCATTGTTCTTCTTTGCATTAATCCAGCAAATGAATAAAAAATGTCTCTCTAATATCCTTACAAACTCCTGGTGATGTTGTTGGAGGATTGTAAAGAACCTTCAAAATATGTCTTGAAGCCAGTTAGCACTTTTAAAACAAAATTTATATGTAGAGGGTAGGGAAGTGCTGAAAGATTGCTGATGCCATACTGGGGGAGAAGGAAAGATAATTGTTAGCGTGGAGGTGCTTCAAGCCCCTATTGGCTAACAAAATGTCTTGCAAGTGACTGCGCTTGCGCAGACCTAAAAATGTTGTTCTGTACCTGAGGATGAGATTCCTATTCCCAACAGTTGTACTGTCTGGATTTTGTAAGCTGCAATTGTTATTGCTTATGGAGTAAACTTCTGGTATTTTGCTATTACCATGTGGAACTTCCATGGGGATGAGAGGATCCATTCAAATTCTTAGCGGACCTACCGTATGTCGCGGTGCAGATTTTGGTAGATCCGTCCTCCGTATAACGTTTACCACATTTGACTCCCATGGATCAGCATCATGGGTTTCACTGGGATGTACTTCAATTTTGTGATATAGATATAGGTAACAGCTTTAGGCTTATGGCAACATCAAAGGATTAACAGTTATAAAAAAAACATTTTAAGGAAATGTAAACAGAATTGATACACCTGAAGTAAAAGCCCTTGTGTTGTTGTGTCTCCAGCCCGTATTCTCTACCCTCATTCGTCATTTGTCAGATTGTGCAATTTGATGTAAGATTTTTCATTTTTTTCATTTATTCTCTGCTACTGTTGTTTCTTTTTATATCTTTCTCTCATTCTGTTTGACATTAATGAAATGGGTTTCAGACCAGTGGTTGTGGGACTGTGCGCGAGAATTCAGGAATAGACTGTTGGTAAAAAACATTTTGTTGCTAATTAATTTTATCACATAAATTCAGCTTAAGTGAGCAAATATCTTTGTGAGTCAGACCAGCATGGCTTGATTCAGGTAGGTCTATTCTTTAGCAGGATTATATGCTGAACGAATATTGCTCATTCAACAAAAATGTTACAGATTGACTCCTGTAAGCTTATGCCTATATTTGAATTACATTGTTTTAAACTTTTGGGAATTCTTAAAGACCTACAAGAGTGTTACAGTTTTGGGCCAGCAAAAGGCAATGTTATATGCAGGACACCACAGTCCCACACTCTTTTAATGAAATGCCTTTCTTTGATGGCTACCAAACACAGACTCCACTCCAAGATGGCCGCCAAACATAAATACCATTCCAGTATGTCCCTTTCAGAGACCAGTCCCCTCCTTTCAGGTGGTTCCTGTACATAGACCAGCCCCTTTATGTCACATGACTGATTCTTGCACAACTACTAAATACCAGTACACAAAGAGACTCTCATTAATGTACCAATGTGCACAAATTCTCCAGTATGCTCCTGCTTTCGGATGCTTCACGTTTACTCTGCTGTAACCCGGCTGGCTCTGCTCCAGCTCGATTCCGCTGATGCCCAGGGTCTGCCTCAGTCCTTCGTGCTCAGCTCCAGCTCTGCCCCAGTACTGCCAGCTTCGCCTCTGTACCGGATCTACTAGCCCCGGACAATGGGTACCCATAGGAAGCTGCAACTGGTGCAGCATCTCAAGTGCACCCAATGAATAAATATTTACACCTGTATAAAAGTAACAGGTGAACATGCTTACACACAGAAAATGTTAAGAACCCTTTGTGCCACTGTCTAAAGATGTCCCTTCATCACTGCTACCATAAACAGGATCTTACGCCTGCGCTACACAGGAGTAATTCTCCAACCATATCCCAACTGTGAATGTCCCTGATGCAAGTCTTTAAATGCCCACAAACAAGAAAGTTTGTGAGTGCTCACCCGCCCACAATTTCCACATTCCTTTTCCATGATTAGATTTTCTCACATATAAAATGACATAATTCTGTGTTATTAAGTCTTCAGATATTTGTCGCTTCCCTGTAGCATGGACCAAGTAGTGATTAGTTATAGGTGTTCCTTTGCGGCTCACGCTGGGTGTTACTCCCTCCTTCCACCACCCCCATAGTTTAAGAGTTAAAATTATTTTGTGTGACTAATAAACAAAAGTTAAAAATTGTAAATTAAAGTATTTTCTGCAAATACTTGTTGGAATCATGCTAGGAGTGAACAATTTAGTCAATAAATAATGTTAACATACAGCTAATCCCATGATGAAAAACCCTTTCCACGTGTCTTTCATGGTGATGTAAGGAATCTATGGGATTCTGACTGATCATATGAGAGGGAGCATTCCAGGGTCAAGCGTCTCATTATGGTTTCCTTTTAACTAATGCTCTTGCTCCTTGTTTCTTGATGCAAATGCCTTCCATAAGGAAGACTTTTATACATTGATTCATCAGCTCCTTCTTACTGATTCTCCTTCTTGATTGGACTCTTGTAGGGCATCTCCCTACCCGCTATGGTGGTACGATTTAAGACCCCGCTTTATATAATAACGCTCACACCTTCTTTTCAACTCCTCCCTCGCTTCCTTCAATAGATCACTCAGGAGCTCCCCTCTGACTTGTTTGCACTGAATGGTTCATAATGTCTGTTGTTGATTATCCTGATTGAGTGATCTCAGGCCCTTTCTTCTATTCTATTCTTGGTATTTCTAAAGCACATGGCTACTTGAAAGGACTCCCAGCGCTAGTTTTCAAATTTTACTTAGGCTTATGCGTCAAGAAAGGCAATTTTTTTTTCATAGTACTAATTCATTACTTTATCATTTGTACACATGGTAACACTGTCTGGACAAAGATTTCACATCACTAATACCAGTTTAACAACGAAACATAGAAATAAGAACTGAAAGACAACTAGTGAACTTTTGCGAAGGACCTTCCACCGCGCGCAAACACATTGCATTGTTTCTAGTAACTTTTCATCCGTTTTAACTAGAAACAACATGTTTTCATTAAAATCTGGAAATAATGCAGCAGATAGTTGGTTATTGGCAAATGCGGTAAATTTGTAATTATGCAAAAAAACACAGCTGCAGAATTACAGAATTCCAGCCCCCCTAACTATACGTAGCATCTTGAAGGCGATGTGTTAACGAATAGGCAGTTAATGTAAAGCCTTTGAAAAAGTTTAGGGTGACATGGGACTGCACTGACCTGATTTTGAGTGGTTTGACGTTAGGTAAGAAGTGGAGCTTTAATACTGAGATAGACACTATTAGCATCATCTAACCACAAGCCTATCACACGCAGAACGGTCTAGTCTCAGCATAAAAAATGGCTTTAGTCCTGTTCTAGACAGATATAAATCTGCACCCCTGTCACCGGGGGACACTACTTGTAAAATGTGAATACAAGCGGCAGCCGCCGTAAATATCAAGGAGAGAGAAGGGGTGCGGTAGACGAAGGCGAGGGGGAACATATAATATATTTTTTTTAAAGTCTTATCGTTCCCGCCGCCACCGTCTACTGCCACCTCACTCGTCACTCCTTTCCTATTCTGGTGTCCCAGCATTCACTGGGGCACCAGCACAGGCTCCCCAGCAATCCTGAAAATGCTTTCATGCTAAACCTAGCATGAAAGCAGCGTCAGCATTAGTTTGCGTGGCTTGGACTGCCATTCAGCCACAGCCCCGGGGTCCGTGCAGTTTCTACAGCCCAGCTGTGTTGAACAGAGATGGCTGGCCAAACACACATGCGTACTTAGGGGCATATTTATACTCTGTTTGCACCGAATTAACACCATTTTTTTTTACCCTAATTTGTTGCAAAACTAACTCCATATTTATACTTTAGAAATTTATGGAGTAAAAGTCATTTTTTGGACTTGGAAACCTACCTTGCCTTAATGAGATGCAAGGTAGGCGTTCCCGTGCAAAAAATGACTCTATGTCCTTAACGTCATATTTATACTCCCGTGCAAAAATGGTGCACGGGAGGGAGGAGGGGTCACAAAATTGTGCAAAGCTTGCTTTGCCCCATTTTCTACCACCTGGATCAGGGCAGGCGTTAGGGGACCCGTGGGCTTATTTCCAGGCCCCAGGGACACCCCCACTCACACCAGAGGGACAGCGGAGGATGGGGACCCCATCCCAGGTAAGCACAGGTAAGTGCAGGTAAGTTTTTTATTTAATTTTTTAAAGTGCCATAGGGGGCTCTGAATTTGGCCACCATACACGGCACAGGGTGCAATGGCCATGCCCTTGGGACCTTTGTCCCCTGTGCTGGCCATTGGGGTGGTGGGCATGACTCCTGCCTTTTCTAAGGCAGGAGTCATGTGGCATGGTAGGTTTAGCGCCATAAAATGACGCTAATCTGGTTAGAGTAATTTTTTTCACTCTAGCCAGCCTGGTGCTAAACACCCATCTCCCATACCGTCACCCCCACCCGGCTAACATCAAGTTTTTTTACGCTAGCCCACCCTTTGCGCCGGTTAGCATAATTCCTTAAATATGACGTCCGGCCGGCGTCTAAAATGGCGCTAGCCGGCGCTATACTTTTTGGCGCAAACCTGCGCTAACGCAGGTTTGCGGCAAAAAGTATAAATAAGGGCCTTAGTGCATGGCATTCCTCATCCCCTCCTCCCGAGGACCACCCCGCCCCTCCCTTCACACGCTGGCTGAGCCTGCAGCAGAACAATAAAACAATATTGACGGAGAAGCCGCCCCTGCTGAATACCCACAGACCTACAAGTCTGTTAGAGTTCACTGCTTTGGCAGGTGGCCCCACCCGAGAAAGCCTCCATTCCAGTCTTATGGGTACAGGTGTACACTCACACATTCAGACTATTCGGTGCAACTTTACAGGTGAGTAAATTAATTTATGAACCAGCATCCATGTTCAAGTTTCCTCAGTGCGCAAAGGATTTGGCCCTGCTCCAAACTTGAGCTTTCAGTTACTGACCTATGCATTCTGGGAGTTGTAGTCTAGATTTATTACAATTGATTCCATTGAACTAAAAAAGGCGTTTACCTTTACTAAACAAACAAACTCATAGAGCTAGAAAACAGTGTTTCTTAAGACACACGTCTGCTGCTTACTCTGCACTTAGGTGAATTCCTGTATTTGGTGCAAAAAAGGTGGCAGAATAATAAATCCTGATGCTTGAAGCCTTCGAAGCACTGTCGTGTGTGTGCGTCCGTGCGTGACGGCATTAGCTTGTCTTTGCCTATTTTAATTATTGCAGAGCTTTGCCTAGTGCTGTGTGTCACCTTTCGGTAACTTCAGTGCGCTTGCAGGTAGCAGGTACAACCTGATTGCTAGACACCTTCGCGTCCGATTGGGAGAGTAACCTTGTCTAATTTTCTTCAGCACGACCCCCAGTCCCTCCACCCCTTGAAGTGTCGAATGAAAGGAATCATTTTCAAGAGTTTCCTGAATTTCAAATATTTGGGTTCATCTACTCGAAGGCTCCTCCTGGTACACCCGGAGATCAGTCCCAGCTCTCAAGCTTTTAATACAACATCGTCCTGCATTCTGGGATTTGCTGTTGGTTTAAAAGCCAGGACTGAGTGAAGGTGTCACCCATGGCCTGGGGTCACTCGGCAGCTAAGAGTATATTCATTTCAAGGCCCGGAATTGCTAATTTCCGACGCCGTTGTCCATTATTAATATTTCCGATCACTCGATTGAGGCTCACGGGCCCCCGAGAAGGACGGGTAGACATCTGGAAGCCTTGGTTTGCATCCAGGCCTCACGTGGCCTACAGAGGTTAAACCAACATGTTAGAGTCGCTTTCGCATTTCCTCTCTTGCGATGCCAGATATGGATAAAGTCTGATTTTCTCCTGTTGGCTTGAATTGGAGTCAGCCATGTCTCTGTCCGCATTCCTTTATTAAAAGAGACACGCAGGGCAATTAGTCGTTACTGGATCCCCTGGGCCTGCCGACCACTGGATCAGAAGCTCCAATTAAAGTGGCCTGGGATAGATTAGCAGAGAACCAGGCTGAGCAGAGAGATCCAGAGAGGGGGAACAGAGAGGGATCCCTGCCAGCCGGTGCCTGACAAGGGCCAGCAGGGCTGGGGAAGCTGCACACAGCTCCTAAGTATCCCAGGTCCATGCATGAGTAGTTCATCCAGTCTGGGTAGGGGGTTTGTGTGCATTATGGGATTTGTAGTCCTGTTTATTACAATGGTACGGATAGGACGACAAGTACCGGAATAAAAAAACACCTGCATTGGATACGCCACTTAAAACTCAGGAGAACCTCACCACTGATGTGCGGAGAGAGGGAGAGAGAGAGAGGGATCGCAAAAGAGAGAGAATGAGAGAGGGAGAGGAAAGACAGAGGGATGGGCAGAGAGAGCAAAGATAGTCCTAGAGACTGAAAACCGTCTCCTTTTGCGTTCCAAATGTTCTAAAAAATCGTGAAATGGAATGTTCACCCTTACATCTCTAATGAGCTACCAACGGGGCTCACACAACCCACATTGAGTCTAGCCAACGGGGGGGGCCTCACCAGAGCAGACACCCCGTAATGTAGGGTCAGGTCTAGAGCACCAAAAGCCTTGACCAACCACCCCTAGGATTATAGGGGGAAAGGCCTGTCCTTGACCACCTTTTGGAAGGTTTCTAGTTATTTTGTTTTGTTTTCTTGTTTATATAAAGAATGTTATCGCAAACAACCTCTACAAAAAATTATTATTTTGTTTTATTACATATATAAAACAAATAATGCAATTGCAAACAACCTCTACAAGAAAGTAAAACAGCCATAATACAGTGAAACAATACAAATAAACAAAGTTACAGCCAGAAGAACACAAATAAAAACAAATACCATAATGTAAAAATCGAATCAAAAAGATTACATCCTTTCTCTACAGAGGCAATAATCTTTCAGATGCCCTTCAAAACAGTAAACCTCAAGGGGCCATATGTACGAACACTTTTCCAATAGACACAGAATGGGTAAAAACCTTTGCTACATCTGGCCCAGGATGTCTTTCAAATGCCATGGAAGGGCATTCCTTCGAGCTTCTTGTATCTTGAAGATGTGGCCACATTTTGGTAATATTGTAGGATTCCTAGTTTCGGATCACTACTTGAGAGTAGTTTTCTGCTCCAGGACTTACAATAAATTAACTTTGACAAGTACAGAGGTGGTGACTTATCATATTTTGCCATTTTAGGCAGAAAGCTCAGCACTGCATCTGATTGTACTGCGAGCCAAACTCAGAAAGGGGTAAAGGTAAGTGATGATATTTCCTCAAACCACACAGAAGTCTAATCAGTTGTCCTATACTGTTTACATTTAGTTTATTAATTTACCAGCAATGTTAAAATTAAGGGTGGGCGGAACTTGCGGAATTTGACTCCTCAGAATGCCGTGGAATTACAATAAAACTTTGTGAGATTCTGTGGAGTTCCGGCAATGGGCAGAAATTAGCACATCACACTGTTCGCGCTCTGATTCCGTGCTGGGAGCGTGGTCTGCACTGAAAATTCAGCGCAAACAGCACCACAAAGTGCACCAAGGGGTGCAGCTACTAGAGTTGTTTTTGTTGCTACTCAAGTAGATTTTCTACTCGATTGTCAGCCTTCTGACCCCGGTCACGGCCAGCGCATTGGAAAAGTCTTGCTGGATGTCCTCCTAGCAACTGAAAATCATGCTGGGGATGCCAAATGTCGCTTGTGTTCGTCAACTTAGAATTTTGGCGCGCAAGCATTAAAAAATATTCTGCCACGTGGTAATTCGCAGAATCTGGCCAGAACTCTGCTTTACAAGAGTAATGTGGAGTCACCAAAATTCCACCAATTCTGCCGGCAGAATGGAATATTTCGCCCATCCATTTTGTTGTAATTGAAACAGCACAACTGCTTGAACTAATCAAAGCAGACGTCTTTGGTTCTGCTGCTTTGCTGGTTTTCTTTTTATCGTTTGATTATACCGCACTTCTGTTACTCGGCCTAAGAAGTAGATCGATTCCTTATACATGACAATACCATTGTCTACACAGACCTATGTCAAGTACAGTAGTAAGAGGCTTTACATTGTGAACTCCCTGACAAATACAGAATGATGAAAATGTAAATAACCCTGATAGATTTCCCAACACTGATCTCTAGTTTGTGAAGGCTATCCAATGTTTCATTGGATAGGTTTATAATGTTGTAGTTCTTAGTTGTGTGTGAACTGAGGTGCCTCTTTTTTCAAATGCAAAGCCCTGGATGGTTATCGATTTATTAAACATCATTTTGGGCCACATGTACAATGATCCGGTTTTGAGACTTGCAAACTGCGAGTCGCAAAACCGGATGTACAACAGTGCACTTTACACTGTTTGCGATTCCCTATTGGGTCGCAAATGACCTGCCTCATGAATATTCATGAGGTAGGTTCCAATTGGCGACCCCATTAGGAATGGCGGCACTCACAGGGATGGTGGCCTGCTGGAGACAGCAAACCACCATGTCCGTGACTGCTTTCAAATAAAGCAGTTTTTTTTTTTTAAATGCAGCCCGTTTTCCTTAAAGGAAAACAAGAGATGCATTTAAATAACAAAAATGAAAAGTTTTCTTTTCAGTTTTTCAGAGCATGTAAAAAAGCATGCTCTGAAAAAATATTTTAGCTGCCAATCACAAAGGGGAAGGGTTCCATGGGGACCCCTTCCCATTTGCGAATGAGTTAGCACCAGTTTAAAACTGGTGCTAACTGTGATTGTTTTGTGACTGCATTCACGGTCACAAAACAAGCCTACATCATGCAGAGACTCGCAATTAGGAAGGAAAAGCCCCTTCCTAATTGCGACTCGCAAAGCTATTTTGTGATTTGGTAAACAGATTACCGAATCGCACAATAGGCTCTGTACATACCAAAATATTTTTTTCCTGTCGCAAACGGTCCGATTCTGCGAATCGGGCGGTTTGCGATAGGAAAAATGGTACGTAGCTGTGTGCCCCTTTGTGTTTTGTAGAGGTCTGACTTTTTACCCAACACCATTTTTCTAAGGAAGTCTTGGATTTCTGCTCTGAAGATCAAGAGGTGAATTTTTTTATTAGTTTGGGCCCAACAGTAAGTTGACCCCAGTGCTTTGATCCCGCCCCTTTGCTGAGTTTCTTCTGAGCACTTGATTGGGCTGCCCCCACCCATGGCACCCCGCGGGAAGTACTTCTATTGCCCATAAGTGATGGAGACATTTTTGACGCTGTCCCTGTGTAAATACAACAGAACGGGGCGTGGCAAGGAGTAACCCAATAACAAATACAGAAGGAAGAAGTTTTATATTGTGACAAATCCAGTAGGAACGCTATAGGAAGGGGTTTACTGTTAGCACTGAGAGACCCTCTTACACAGATCTCTAGCTCCGGAGGGACTAAAGAGTTCCCGTTTTCTAATGTACAGATGGGACTGTGTTTCAGGAAAAATGAGTTTGTTCAATTTTTATAACACAAGCTGCAAAATCAGTTTGTTCTGCTTTTTCGATTTTAAATTGGGATTCCTTTGTTGATGTCTCTATTCAACACTTTACCATATCCATAAGCAATGCATATATTGCACATGCTTTCACTGTCCATTTACTCAGTTTTTGCCATGGTGCATGCATCTTCCTTTGGTATGGAATAGAGCAAAATGTTTGCAGTATTTTATATTATAAACTCATCAAAATGGTGCATCTGTAAGAGACAGTTTTTTTTAATTAACACAGGGTTCTCGTAATGTGGCTCGAGGATGCCTAGCGGACTGAGCATTCTCCAGAAAATGAGTATACTGAGCTTCCATGGCATGCTCTCTTTGTTCCTCTGGGCCAGATTTACGTGCTGAACCTCTGCTGATATAATGGAGAATGGGTTGATTAGACGTGTATCCTTCCATGAATGTTCTAGTCCTTCTTTTATGTCCACCACTGGCTTGGAGAAGCTAGACTCCCTACTGCATTCTCCCACTGTGTATCATGCTTGCCCTGTCACGGCCAGAGACAGTCAGGTTGCCCAGTTTCCACTTAAACCCCAAACATTTGGAATCCTGCCCATCTTGACCAAGCTGCGGTGATCACTATCGCAGGCACCACTGAAACACTCTCCGACTAATGGTGGGGGAACCGAATATTTTCTGGAAATGCTTTTTGTCTTTTGGATATGGCTAGAGACTGCTTTGGCTGTCTGCGTGGTTCATTTAGGGCCAGATGTATGAGCTTTTGTTTTGCAACTCACAATTTGCGAACCGGTTTCGGAATTGCAAATTGCGAGTCGCAAAACAAAATGTACAAAAGTGTTAAGTACACTGTTTGCAAATCCAAATGGGGTCGCAAATGACCTACCTCATCAGTATTCATGAGGTAGGTCGCAATTTGCAGCCTCATTGGGAACGGCCACAATTACAGGGATGGTGGCCTTCTGGGAACATCAGACCACCATGTCTGTGACTGCTTTGTAAATAAAGCAGTTTTTTTTAAATGCAGGAAAACGGGATGCATTTCAAACAAAAAAATAAAAAGTTTTCTTTTCAATTTTTCAGAGTAGGCAGTGGTCTGTGGGACCACTACCTGTTCTGAAAAAATAATTTTGCTTCCATTCACAAAGGGGAAGGAATCCCGTGAGGACCACTTCCCTTTTGCGAATGGGTTAACACCAATTTGAAATTGGTGTTAACTGCAATTGTTTTGTGACCGCATTCACAGTCACAAAACAATCATACAAACCATTTAGATTCGGTATTAGGAAGGGATGCCCTGAACACGCCCCTTCCTAATACCGAATCACAAAACCCATGCAGTTCGGTAACAAATGACCGATTCGCAATTTGGGCTTTGTACATCCCAAAAAGCATTTTTCTAGTTGCAAACAGGCTGATTCTGCGAATTGCCCCATTTGTGACTAGAAAAATGCTTTGTACCTGTGGCCCTAAGTGAACCACAAGGGCTTTAGGTCAGTCGGTCCCCTTAAGTCACTGATTGCTTTGGCTCATCCCCTTTTCAGCAATAGCTTGAAGAAAGTGTCATTTCATCAGTCCAGACAAGTACTAAACAGTTATGTTACAGGCTATTAGTTACTGTCACAGCTCACAGGACCAGCTCTCCCCGTTTTTTCCCCCATTGTTTTGTGTGCCTTCTCCTTGATTTTTCTTTTCCTCATTGCATTCTCTTGCTTTTCCCCTGTTTTGTTTAGTATATTCTCCTTGCTTGTCCCTCTACTTCACTGCTTTCTCCTTGCTTTTCCCTCATTTTCACTGCTTTCTCCTTGTATCTTCCCCACTTTTTGTGTGCCTTCTCTTTGCTTTTTCCACATTTTCACTGTTCTCTCCTTGGTCTTTCCCCCATTTTTTGTGCCTTCTTGCTTTTCCCATGTTTCTCACTGCTTCTCCCGATTTTTGTGCAGTCTCCACATGCAACTCCATTCCATCACCTCACTTCCGGAATGCCGAAGGGCCCTGAAGACCTGGCTGTTTGGCTGAGCCTCCGGGACCTGCAAGCGCCTGGATACCCTGCCAGGTAATTAGCTGCACTTTACAGATCCTGATTGATTGATTGGTAAGTCCGCACTGGGATTGGTTCCTTAGCAGTGAATAGACCATGAAACAAGGAAAGCTCACCCCTACACTGGGATTAACACTAGCCAAATAGAAATCATTACCACAGTAATAAAATGTTTAGGTTTAATTTCAGAGTAATTTAACATATGTTCAATTATTGAAAACGGTTGCTTCGTTTTCATAAAGCAATTATTAGCAATTATGTTATCATACTTATTTTATTTGATTTCATTACCCCATGTTTTACTGTATTTAACTGCATTTAAATTGGTATGATAATGATATGTCATCTCTAAACTGCGAGTATACTACTATGGAGCTGGCAGGATGATCAGCCAGGGGCAGTTGGTTATCCTCGTACTAGTACATGTGGGTGTAGCATGGGTTTACTTTCTTATGCAAGGAATGGGTAAACTCAAGAGTTGGTTTCAACCAGTGACTGGTTTCCTCCTGAGCTATGGCCAAGCAAAGGCCCATAGGACGCTGCCACACAATCAGAGAGAAAGGGAACCTCTGCCCACCTACCAGTGGCTCATGGATGGTCTAGTGCCTCCTGGAATGTTCATGCCCTGGATGCCTCACCAAGCCCCGGAGTGAGACCACCAGGAGAGTCACCCTGGGGTTCCTTAGGGCCAGGAGCTCCCCCCCGCAGTCTCTCACTCCAGAGTCTGACCAGCTCCAAGTTTGCCCTGACTCATCTGATCCTGTGCCGCAAGCCTCTGATTCTCTGCTGACTCACCTGACCACGTGCACTTGCATCCAGATTGGCCAATGCAGTCACCATCTCCCACCTCTTGGGTAAGAGGATGCTTGCAGCGTCCCACCCTTAGGAAGCGTGACTTTAGTATTGACCACTAGAGGGCACACTTGGGACCTGGCACAGCACACATGCACTACTTCCCACTCATCAGCCATTTTGTGAGGCAGGTCATTCGTTGACTAGGTATGAGGGGTGATCCCACCTTAGACTTTACTAGAATACTGGATGAGAACGTTGAAAAGATCCCAGGATACAGGTAAGATATAAACAAGGTCAGATTTATTAAGCATCAGAGTACCCGGCCAGCAGCATTGACAGAAACACAGCAACTTCTTCTGCATTGAAGCAGAAACATTCTCCTCCCTTTAGGTCCATTTCCACAGTGAGCACAGAACTTTCCACAAGAACACCCAGCACACATGACTGAAACAGGCATGAAACAGGCAGGGTTCACGTGCACACCTTGGCAGGGGAAGGTCGTTTCAGACCTTTATCTTCTAGGATAAAAAACTCTACAATTTCTTGAATGGTGTCCTGTTTAGAGTTTCTCTATATCTACATGATCACAACTGATGCCTCAGTGCTAAGTTTTCTAATGTTGTATTGCCTTATCTGAGAGTTCTCATATCATCTAGAATTTAGAGATGGGTTCTAAGGGTCCCGGGAAGGGGAGGTTCTGTAGAGTGACACCGAAGTATGAGACATAGGCGGTCATTCTGACCCTGGCGGTTGAAAACCGCCATGGCAGAGTGCCGCGGAAGCACCGCCAACAGGCTGGCGGTGCTTCATGGGCAATTCTGACCGCAGCGGTAAAGCCACGGTCAGAAAAGGGCAACCAGCGGTTTCCCGCCGGTTTACCCCTGCCCCAAAGAATCCCCCATGGCGGCGCTGCTCGCAGCACCGCCATGGGGATTCTGACCCCCTTCCCGCCATCCTGGTCCTGGCGGTAAAAACCGCCAGGAACAGGATGGCGGGAACGGGTGTCGTGGGGCCCCTGGGGGCCCCTGCACTGCCCATGCCACAGGCATGGGCAGTGCAGGGGCCCCCTAACAGGGCCCCATAATGATTTTCAGTGTCTGCCTAGCAGACACTGAAAATCGCGACGGGTGCCACTGCATCCGTCGCACACCAGCAACTCCGCTGGCTCCATTCGGAGCCGGCTTCATCGGTGCTGGGGCTTTCCCGCTGGGCGGGCGGGCGTCCTTTTGGCGGTCGCCCGCCCGCCCAGCGGGAAAGTCAGAATGACCGCCGCGGTCATTTGACCCCGTTGCGGTCTTCTGGCGGTCTCCGCCCGGCGGGCGGCACCCGCCGCCCGCCGGGGTCGGAATGACCCCCATAGTGTAGCACGGATAGGCTGGGGCATCCTAACTGTTCTAGAGAGATATAAATTGACCAGAACATTTCTTAATTACTATAAATTTACAGATGAGCTCTATAGTGTCATAGTTTGACAGAATGTTCTAGAGTTACAAGGTAATATAAGGTGCAATGTATCACAGCCATGTTGTGTCCTCTACACTGTTTTACAAAGCTGTGTTGTATTAAGGTAATTTGTAAGTGATCTAGACATGTTCTAGACTGCAGAGAGCAACTTACATCACTTGAAGTGTGATCACTGCAGATTATACAGTGGTCCTGGACCTGACAAACCGTAGGTTCCAGGCAGATTTGGGCAAGAACAAAGTAAGAGACAGCGGGTGCCTACATGAAAATACTTTACAGTAAGAGAAAAGTTATGGACATCACAAGCTGATCTTCATCCTTGCTGTACGCTATGGATTCCACTTAATTTCATGGTGGATGGACACGCCTGACTCCATCATGGATCCTGATGGCTCCATGAAGAAATTGCACAAACTAAGGGTAGTATGGAGCCCTTGGGGGTTTACATCAGACTTCCTTAGGGCAGGAAACTGTATGTTCCATTCTCACCAGCTGTTTATGGTTACTGAGGTAGGAAGTGACCAAATTCAGAACTGTAAATATGAATCCCTTACAAGTCTCAAAGATCTCAATGACCCTCTGTTGGTCTTTGGGTCAGAGATCACCTGGAGATTAAGAAGGGCAAGATGAGAGACTGTCCATTGTCCGAAGCGCATAATCTCCGAGAATTTTAATAACTAATGCTTCAATACTGCAATTGGTCACCTGCGAAAACATTATCATTTTTTATCAGCATTGATAGTTACAAGGCTGGGAGTCTCCAAGCCATGGGGGATTTATTACTAGTCTGTAAATTGTAATTAGATTTGAGTCATTTTTTAATTGTATTTAAATTGAATTATTTGGTGAATTTGTAGACAGTCATGAAACTTGTCTTCCTGCAGGTAGGCCTTGTCTACCTGTCACCAAATGTTGCAGAAGAACTGGAAGTTGCTTTCATTAAGAAAAGCTGACCTAGGTTTGTCGAGGTAAAACGTTGATTTCAGCGAACTGATAACCTTCTCCAAGTGTTCTTCTGTGATCTGAGTGAAATGACCCAACTTGATTTTCCAGAGTGAGGAGTGATTTCCCCAGTGGTCTGTCAGTACTTATGTGCTTTCCAATGAATTAGACTTTTAGAAATTCAGGCCCGTATTTATACTTTTTGACGCTAAACTGCGCTAACGCAGTTTAGCGTCAAAAAGTTTAGCGCCGGCTAACGCCATTCTGAAGCGCCATGCGGGCGCCGTATTTATTCAATGGCGTTAGCCGGCGCTAGCAGACCGGCGCTGCCTGGTGTGCGTGGAAAAAAACCACGTACACCAGGCAGCGCCGGCGTTGGGGAAAATGGCGTTAGGGCGTCTTAAAAATGGTGCAAGTCAGGTTGACGCTAAAAAATCGCCTCCACCCGATTTGCGCCATTTTTAACGACGCCCAGACGCCATTTACATGACTCCTGTCTTAGTAAAGACAGGAGTCATGCCCCCTTGCCCAATGGCCATGCCCAGGGGACTTATGTCCCCTGGGCATGGTCATTGGGCATTGAGGCATGTAGGGGGGCACAAATCAGGCCCCCCTATGCCAAAATAAAATATTAAAAAAATAAAAATGTATACTTACCTGAACTTACCTGAATGTCCCTGGGATGGGACCCTCCATCCTTGGGTGTCCTCCTGGGGTGGGCAAGGGTGGCAGGGGGGTTCCTGGGGGCATGGGAGGGCAGCTGTGGGCTCATTTTGAGCCCACAGGTCTCTTAACGCCTGCCCTGACCCAGGCGTTAAAAAGAGGCGCAAATGCGGGGTTTTTTGCCTCGCCCACTCCCGGGCGTGATTTTTGCCCGGGAGTATAAATACGACGCATTTGCGTCGCAGTCATTTTTTTAGACGGGAACGCCTACCCTGCATCTCATTAACGCAAGGAAGGCGTTCACGCAAAAAAATGACGCTCTTTCCTCATACTTTGGCACTAGACGCGTCTAACGCCAAAGTATAAATATGGCGTTAGTTTTGCGCCGAATTTGCGTCGAAAAAAACGACGCTAATTCGGCGCAAACGGAGTATAAATATGCCCCTTTGTTTCTCAGTTAGCAGAGGTCCGTGCAGGATCACTGGTCTGTTTTTTCACCATTTTGAAAAGTTATTTAGCTTACTTATTGATTTTTTGGATCTTGTTTTGATTTAATAGATTTCTTAATGCTTTTTCTCACATTTTAACTCTGTTTAGCATTTGGACACACTGTTGATTCTCCGCTTCTTTTATAAGTTTATCAGAAAAACATGGATATGACATTTTGTTTCTCTCATTTTCATGGGAACCAGCTTCTCAGCTTTATTTTGGAGCACCCCCTTCAAGTTCACATCTTAGGTCAACGTGCTGTAAGGGGTGCAGTCTCTGTGGGAGGTTTCAACTGCTTTTGTGGTAACTCTTTTGTGGGATCCAAGTAGCAGTTTTATAAATATGGTTTCATTGCCAGAATTATTTAGTGAGACAATTTCAAAATGGTTATCAGACCATTCAACATCTCAGTTGTGACAGTTGAAGTTGGAGTTCAAAAACGAATTAGGTCCAATATTTTTCCTTTTGTGTGGGTTGGAAAAGTGTAGAGTTGTTCTATATTTCTATTTTAATAGAGTTTTTAGGAATTCACAACATGTCTTTATTGTCTGTGCGGTTTATACTGAAGTGAAGTTAAGTTGTTTAAGTTGTATTCTGGGATTTCATTAACAAACTTTTCATGACGTTTAAGTGGATATTTGACATCATGGATGAAGATAGTGTTTTAGGAGTCAAATACTTCTGGTAGATCAAAGGAGAAAAAGGGGGATGTTTGCATTTTCAGACACGAGAACGTGTTTAATGAATGATAGGTAGATATGCTGTCACTCCCACAGCTATTAGGATTCTTCTGACCATTCTCTGATGATGACGTAGTCCGAGGGTACAAGGTCAACCATACTTTTCTGAGTGTTGTCACCAAGCCAAGATTCTGTCAAGAAGATAGTGTCGAGGCTTGTGGCAGTGTGCAAGTTGTGTGTATGTGATGAGTGTTGAAACATCTGCACTTAATGTTTGGTGGGCTCTTGTGGTGATGGTACAGTTTTCATCCTGAGTATGTTGACTCTATAGTTTTGTAAGATATTTCAGTTTTAGATCTGCCCACAGTCAGCTTTAGCTGCCTGTTGTCTAAAGACCTGCTGTGGGCAGGGCCAGTATTGACCGTAGATGTCGGCCATCTTCGAACAGTAAATTAAAATGAAAAAATAATGACTGCCAGGCCATGACTCATTCATCAATATTTATTTTTGCAAACACGCAGTTTTTGTTTACTTTTTTGCAGAAGAAGCACAGCCAAACCCAAAAGGTCGGGCTAGGCCACTGAAAGGTGAGACCTATTGGCTTTGCGTTTCTCAGTATGGCGGAAACGACAATCATTGATTTGTGTATAAATACATCTCTAAGGTGTTAATCGCAAGAAGCTTTATTAACTCAGTGTGCAGTGAATTTCCTTGCTGTACATCGCCTTAGGTACCACAGTAACTTGCCCATTACCTGGCATGTCACTAGTCCTGTTTAAGCAGCACTGGTCTAACGCAGGCCGTGCCCTACCTGAAAGTCCTCCAAATGTCCAAACAAAATTTCCAAACAAAGCAGCCATCTTACCGTTGGCTTAATCAAGACTGGAAATGTCATTTCATTAATGTTCTAGAAGAGGATCTCACAAGGAGCTTTCTCAAGCCGGAGTGTGCCAAGTACCCCCTGCTCTGCTTTCATGACTGGCGCCATGTGTGCTCTTGGGCACACTAGGGAAGTGTTCCCCATTCTGTTGCTAAACCAGGCTGTCGATTGGCAAAGACCGCCACGTAGGGCACTCCCTTCGCTGAGACATACACCAGTCCCACGCTCCTGAGATGTGTTTAATTGTATAATGTGTTCATGCCAGGCCTGTGTATTTTCCCGCCTTTGAAGGGCTGCCTGCTCTGGGGCGCAGACCAGCGCCTGTCCCTCTTTCGTCTTGGTCTCGGCTTATTGGACTTGACAGAAAACATTCTGTCCTGGAGCAGCTTGAGTGGAAACTATTTCCCCCCCAACCCTTTCCTGGAAGCACCAGCTCAAGTACTTTTCTGCTATTACTCTCTTAATCTGGAGTGGCAGAGACCAGATTACAACTGGGCGCTCGGGGATATAGCGCCTGAACTGCATCAGTGTGGAGCTATTTCCCCCCTGCTGGTCCTGGTTAATTGTGCACTTGGTATCCTGCCACTTTGCATCAATCCCGAACTGACATTATCACAGACTGATCAGTCAGCACAAGTGTTGTTTTCGGGTTGTTCGTCGTTGCAAATGTCAGTGTGAAATGAGGCTCCTCTAGTGCAAAATTACCGAAGAATCAATCCATTACTCGCTTACACCGGAGTCATTACATGGTAGGACCCTGGCACAGGCAGCTATTCTGCAGCCCTCGAGCCTGGTTCACTTCCGGTCCCGGGCGCCGAGTTCTGTGGGGCACTTCGGCTCGAGCCAGGGGGCTTGTCATAGCGCATCGAAGCCTGGGCTCTGCCCGGGAGCAGAGACAACGAGACTGAGGCTATGGGGCTTAATTACAAGCCCCGTGGCGCAGGGCAGCACAGCAAGTGACCTTGCTGCTACAAGATACTGCACATTTCTGTCCACTCCCTTGCACTGGCGCACAATGGTCTGCCTAGCACCGATGAGGCACACTTGCACCGTGGCGCAAGGACGCCTGCGTAGCAGATAGGATTGTTACTGTGCAGGATGGGCCACCTTCCTGCGCAAAAAGAGTCCATGGAGGCTTTTTCCTCTTTCTATGTGTGCAGAAAAAAAGGGAAAAAACCAAGAAGTTAAGATATGGTTATTGTGATGCATTCCCAGGTTCGCAATGCCTTGTAATTCTGGGAATGCACCAAAACCCATGGGTGTTGCATGTGAAACGCACCGCACAACCCATGGAACGCCTCCCTGATGCAGTGTAAGGCAACATTGCGACTTGCGCTGTGTTGCCGTACACCATATCTACAAGGCCATGAAAAGCCACGCAAAGTGACTTTGCGTGGAATTGTGAATATGGGCCTACACATAGCGCCGCCAGTGTGTAACAAAAAGTGAGCAACCCACGGCGCAGGGGGCTCGTAAATAAGCCCCTCAATTGCGAAACAGACCCGGTAGTAATTAAAAACGGACATTAAAATGGATTCCCATCGACCCCATAACTGTAATGTAAAAAACAATGATTGATTTCTGAACCATTAAATATCATAAAACGTTAAACTAATCCATGTCAGCAATTCAGTCCTGCTTATATTTCACATTTTTTACTTAATCTTGTATCCCCCACGAGTGTTAGCTCTTTCCAGGATGTTGTGTTTCTATATTTTATTTGTGTAGCATCTCACTTTTGTATAGTGCATACTTTGACCTGAGTTGCATCCAGGTGTTTATAACGGACACGATTGAGAGCCCTGGAGGTGAGGCTGAAGGCAGTGCAAGTTTCTCACAGTACTGTCAGTGGGTCAGAAAGGTGTTCAGAATACATGCCCATCCAATCCTTGGCCTCTCTGCAGTGTTCACAGGGATATGGTCAAGTATTCCAGTTGTGATTCTGTACAAATATGTTTGAAGGAGGCACACAGTTGTAAAATATTGACAAGGCGAAGGTAAAAGCAGGCATGGTGCTTACAAGCGAGTGGTGCGACGCGTGTTTCGGGGTGGGGGGGTGAAGGAGATGCGAGGAAGTGCATTCAGGGGGGCAGAAAGAGGGTGCTGAAGAGGAACGATGAGTTGTAAGATAGGAACATGGACGAAACGTGGAGAGAAAAAGGGCGTACATGTCTATTAGAGAGTGACATTTTTTACTGTTAAATTTTTACAACAAAATAATCGTTGTTGCTTATTTATCTTAAATATTAACAATCAATGACAAAGCCAATAGACCTGACTGGTTTTCTGTGCATTCCACCATGACAATGGCTCCTGGCTAAAAACACAGGAATGCCTGAAGAACTCATGCAGGGGAACGAGTTAAGGTCAGGAGGAAGGTTTGTTTTTAAATATTATAAATGGATTTAGTCCCTTTAAAGTATGGATTTTGTTTCTTCTGCATGTAAAACCAAAAAAAACATGCTTACCTCCTTTATGGAAGTGCACTATTTCATTCACATGTATGAAAACAAGCGTTGGCAATCCCATTTGGTCTAACTTTTCTGTAGTGTATTTTGAAAATGTGTTTCCAAAGTTTCACTAACACACAAGGCAGGTATAGCAGGGGCAGCAGCAAATCAAACTTTTATAAAATTGCACAAAGAGTGGATTCAGGTGGCAAGGGATGAGCCAACATTTATTCCATTTTCTAAACTAGAGAGAACCTCAGACCTACAGCTACCACCTGAAATCAGGTTTGTCTACGGATTAGATTTGGGAGGTCTTATTACCCAAATTCACCCTGAAAGCAACTTGTGTGTAAATGTAGGAGTGAATATATGTCAGAGTGAATGCTTGTGTGTGTGTCATAATTAAAAGGTGCTGTTAGTGCTACGCTGGCACATTGGAGGTAATTCATGGCACATTTTGGGGGGACAAGCCACAGTATATGGAGGGGTTAGCCATGTTAAAATACAGGTCTTGGCATACTGAAAGTCATCACATTTTGAACAAAATCGAGTGAGCATTTGGGAGTGTCAGACCCCCTCAGCACATTCTGGACAGGGAGGGACCTCCCCCACCTCCGGCCTGGGGAGAGAAAGGCCCAAAGGGTAAGTATTGATTACAAATCAACAATTACATCATAAAACAATTAACTAAAGCTACCTGAGACTGACAGTTGCGTTAGAGTATGAACACTTTTCAGGATTTATTTATTTCACAAAGTCAGAAAGATAACAGTCTCAACATTCCTTATCATTTACAAAAGAGGCATATTCCAGTGTTGAGAGTAATCTAGACATTGAGTCACCTAACCGAGTCTTTTGAACTATTGTTCACCACCCAGGTGGCCCAACAGCACCAGTTAATTGGCTTGCGACCAATTAAACCTCTGGGTTCCCAAAATGATGTCTCTCACAGAGCAGACTCAATTGTCCCCTCAGTCCTAGGGAGCCTCAGCCAAGATGTAAGCTTAGCCCTTGACCAACCATGCCAGCAGCAGCGGCTCCTCCATGAGGGCAGAGGAGCGTCGCCCCACTAGTAAAAATGCCCCCAGAATATGCCCCAGAGATGAAAAAAATGGTAATATAGGTGGTTTACTACCATTTTATTTTTCACTAACCTGCGCCCGAGCCGAGAGTCAGGGTAGTGCAGGCCATTGCTGCTGAGTGGCATCAGCAGTTAAGAGTGGTGGTATGGGCACTTGAGTTTAAAGTGCGCATGTCACTTTGGCCGCCTGTCATGCAACGTCCAGGCAGACATGCGCACTTTAAATCTCTGTAACCCATCTGTCTTAGACATATGGGTGGAGAGCAAGCACACACCTCCAGTGGCCTTGGTAACAATGAAAAATCCTGTCCATCCAATCCTGGCGCTTCTCTTATCCTGGCTGACAGGATGAGAGCAGTACCAAGAATGGTTTGGGGAGTTGGCTGGGGCGCTCTCGCTGGATGAGAGAAGGATTCCCAAGCAAGGACGTAAAGGTAAGTGAATATTTTATATTTGTACTTTTAATGTATTTATGTGCACCAAATCGCCAAAATTCTGTACATTACTATGTTAAAGTTAAACATTTTAACTTTAAAACGATAATGTAGTGCATGTCAGAAATTTAGTTAGTGTAATTGTGTGCCAGGCATGCACCCACCCTGCCAGCCCCACAACATTCTGTAGTTGGCAGCCACCACTACATGCCAGAGCGAATTCAAAAATAGAGATCCCGTCTGGCACCCTTTAGGGACATGATCCTGGACAACCAGGCCATACCATGGGCCCCTGGCACAAGCACCAACTCCCCCCATCCCTATCACAGTGACATGGAGTACTGCAGAGGGCTGGGGACAATCATGTAACGCCCACCCAAGCCCCACCCTGAACACCATAATACCAATGCCTCAGCTTGGGATGAGATTTAAAGCCAAATCAATCACCAGGTCAACCACCACTTCGGCCGAGCCACAAACCCACATGCTTACATGAGTGCTCAGCTTCACTGGTATTTTTTGGAACCTGGCTCCTAGGTTTACGGTGAATGAAGTGTCAACACAACCAAGAACCAGCATACATCAGCAAACGTATGACCTTCCACCAACCAACCAGACACCTGTGATCTGCCTCCCTCTTCCTCGCAGACACCCCCCGGATCCGCTGATCCAGCAGGAGAGGACGCTCCTTCTCTCACCTGGCAGCCAAAGCCTGGAACAACCTTCCTCTGCAGCTCAGAAATGCAGCATCACTCCAAGACTTTCGAAAAGGACTCAAGACATGGCTGTTTGAATGAACAGAGCACCGCGAAGCAGCTGGCAACTCCAGCGCCTTGAAACTCTGAGGGGTGATTTGTCGCACTTTGTAAATCCTGCTTGATTTATTGAGTGAACACCAGAGACATTACAATATTCTCAGCGTGAGACTACGTACTGGCACATAGCGTCTGGAGGCAGCCCACCTTGCACTGGGCGCCATGCCAACTTCTTAGCAGCGCTTCAGGATACCACTAATGCACTGCTGAGATGGAATGGTACAAGTGCCTTTTTAACGCTTAGCAGCGCTAAGGCATTGTTCCCTTTGGAGCACAGGCCTGCAATAGAGGCAACACTTCTAGGGATAAAACACCGCAGTGAAGTACCTCGCCCTCGGCCTCCCTTGAAAACACTATGACGCACGCCAACCTGGTGCAATGGGCAGTCAGACCCTGCTGCAATTGTGAAGGAGGCAGGGAGCAGACTTGTTTAATGTCTCCTGCGGACCCTAAGACACCCAGGGAGGCAGTCACTAGTAAGGCCGGACCGGTCATAACAGGCACTGGACGTTTCCCTGGGAGGCTGGAATGGTGGGGAGGCGCTTTTGTTACGGGCGGCCGGTTTTGTAGCAGTTTCAAAAGCAGCGCAGTGTTCCTTGTATATGCAACAGTTTTCAGGTAACAATAAAAATGTCAAGATAACTATGGTGATTAATGTACCTGCTGGAGAGAGATAGGGGTTTTGTCTAGTGCGAGGTTTGGCTCATTATAAAGTAGCAGAGTGTTAGGATGCCTGCTGTGAATACAGTGTACCATGCAGATCACAGAACTGTATTTTATGTGCAATGCTCAGAGGGATACTGCTTTTATCACAGAGATGCTCCTGTTACTGTGCCGTTTATAAATTACAATCATAATCAAGCCCAGTGAGCTATGAACGGCCAACAGAGACCTGCATGCAAACTGCACTGCACAGGTTAGAAAGTTATGTTTTTCCCAGGCTTTCACTATCCCAATTGTGCTAAAAAGGAATTGTTTAGGTAGAAATAAATTGGTATTAGTAAAGTCAACCATAACCACTACGTTCTGAATCCTGACTTGCTGCTTCCTCAGACCAAGCACTCTTAAAAAATGCCTACCAGTATGGATGATGTAAATCCTTGCCCTTGTAGTCCACATTATCGTATATAACATATTCTATACAATAATGTATGCATGTATGATTCATTGTGTCTGTATGTATGTATGTGACATAAAGTGCTACGACACCCTATGCTGGCAAGAGAGGCGCTATAAAACACTTAAATACATGCAAGATAGATCTATAGACAGATGAGAAGCACTGTTAGAGGGTGATGGTGAGGGAGTCATTGAAGAGCCCCAATAAAGATTGCCATATCCTGATGCACTGTAAGCTCATCATTTACTGTGCTTTAAAGACTAATTCAATCGAATATATAATAAAAATGTGTTGTAGAATGCAGTCTCTTTGCCATTTTTTTCTAAAAATTTCTTGGGGGTGGGAGCCCCACACCCCACTGTTGGTGATCACAGTGCTTAATTTGTAAATAAAAAGGTGCCGGTGCCCAAAGCCCTCCTTTTAAACACGCGGCTGCTGCAATTAAATGTGCGAACAAGGAATAATGAGGCAGACGAATCTTGAAGCCATCTCGGGCCTTTTCAATCCATTGGCAGCCACTCCCTGCCCCCTCAGCTCACTCCTGCAGCTTTCTGCTTTCTCCCATTGTAACTCTTTTTCGTTTTTCTCTTCCTCCGTTTTTCCCATGTGTGTCTTTTGCTCGTAGCAAATGCTTGAGGGAGAAAAAAAGTGCTGCTCTCAAAAATAAGCGCCGGTGCTCTGCACTGGAAACAACAAGCACAAATTAAACACTGGGTGATCAGTCTTGCTTGCTATTTACCCTCTGGGGGCTGGTCTGACAACATTTGCCAAGGCTGCTTCGGGTTCCCAGTCCGACCCTGGTCACTAGCCATCTTTTTGGCATTTCAACTGAACCCAGATGTTGGAACTAAAAGTTGGAATGACACTAACCAGTTGGCACTGAACCTGACTAGCGAGGAAGCTTTGCAAGAGATGTCAGGCCCTGAGGCGCTGATGGCTCGTCAAGGAAAACAAAGCCATAACAATCCTCTTCAGGAACAAAACTCTTCTTAAGCAGCCAATGGGCTCTCTGAATTCCAAGCACATATTCAAAACAGTACCATTAAGAATTGCAAGAGCCCCGGTGGAGAGTAAGCTCTGGTAACAGTCGGGGTGCGGTGCCAAGACTCAGGGGAGGGGGTGGCTGAACAGTTTGACTTTGCGCAGCGGCGACAGTGGGAACGAGCATGCAACGGGGTACCCTCCCCCGCCTCTCAAGGATGCTGACGTTGCTTCTTTTTCAAAAACGTGCCCGCTTCACAATTGCTAACTTGAGAAAAATCTACTAAATTTTGCGTCAGCTGCCTGCGCAATTCTACACACGCCTAGAAACGCAACATCCATTTTAATACACATCCATACTTTTCCAGATTTCCAATCTGACAGATTTCATGAATTCACCTTTTCTGAAACTATTTCGTTTTCTAAAAGGAGCAACGTCAGACCTTTTCTCCGGATCATGGGGCAGAATAGAGGATTGTGCAGATGTTGGTGTGAACAGGGTCCAAACAGAAGCATCTTCAGGAGCACAGGAGAATAAAATAAGAATGAAAACAGAACAAGGTATTAAAAACCAGTATCTTGCTGACAATCGTCCCAAAACAATACCCATCTTCATGTGAGACGCTGTATACAGCTCGGTGCCACCCTGTGAGAGCCCAGGCCGGCCCTTGGCACACGGAGACACCTGTCCGGGGAGGCAGGCGGCGAGAAGGGGCACCAGACGCGTCCATAGTGAAACCATCTCACTCGCCTTGATTTGGGTGATCACCAGACTGAAGGCTGGCATCGAAATGAGTACGTCGCAGCGCGCAAAGTCCTGGCCCTCAGTAAATACAACATGTCTCCTATTTTAAAAAATGTGATGCGTATCACATCATCGTTCACTTTTAACACACTGGACCATCGCCTGAAGAATTGGCACCTACCTGCGCGAGAGCGATTGTCAATGCCAATGTCTTTTCACCGTGTTGTACAGCAGAGTATAGGGGCATAGAATAGAGAGGCATAGAGTGGCACTGTGAGGAGTAGCGGGGCATAGAGTGGAATAGAGTGGTGTAGAGTGGCGTAGAGCAGAGTGACGTAGAGTGGCGTAGTTTGAAGTGGCATACAGTGGCACAAAGTGGCATAGAGTGCACTGGTGTGAAGTATAGCCGTGCAGCGTAGAGTGGCATATACTGCAGTGGAGTAGAGTACAGCGGAGCAGAGTGGTGTAAAGTGGATTGGGGTAAAGTGGTGTACCGTGCAGTAGCATACAATACAGTGATGCAGAGCAATGTACAGTGGCGTAGAGTGGAGTGGCATAGAGTTCAGTGGTGCAGAGTAGAGTGCTGTAGATTGCAGTGCTTGAAAGTTCAGTGGACAGAGTACAGTTGTAGTGTGGTTAGTTTTACGTATCCTTTGCGCGTTAGCTTCAGACTTTAGGCCTTTGTGCACTTTGCCCTGGATATATTTTATTCATTTGCTTGCAGCTTAGAGCCTCTGTGCACTTTGCTCTAAATGCTTTTAATTAGGCTTCGTACTGTTATTTTTCAAATAGCCAGTTCTACGGTTTTGTTATTTATTCATATCACACTGTTTAGCCTACTTCAGCACTGGAGTTCTCACTCTGTGCTTCAGTCAAGGATACAATCTGGTACATTGCCGATAGACGTGGTAGGAGTTTAGTCTTTGGCATTCCTGCGCAGGGACATTTTGTGATCACGCTGACATGTTAGTTATAAAATCACTTCCTTGTCCCAATACACGCAAGAGGGAGATTCCGACCAGGGAACCACAACTAGACGCTGACTGCCTCGTTGCAGATGCTGAACCAGATCACAGGCCTTTGCTCAGGTATGAGGACTGATGTCTCCCCAGTGATTCAGAAAGGCAAGCTAGAAGCTTAACATGCTGTGCTCGAAATAGATCAAGCAGAGGGAGAGTAGAAACTAATAGACACGATGATAGCTTTGTTCTTATGTTTTACTCTCCTGGTGACTATTTCAATCCTACTGTGTTGTATGGTTCTGGTTATTGCGGCTCACGCCTTATTATCTAAAATACAACATGATGACTTCATACAAGTCAAAACGGCGGACATGCGAGTCTCTGATCCTGAGAGAGTATATCAAGTGACTCTGCAATTAGAAGGGGACATTGACCGCATTGTACACGCCATTTTTTTGGACCATGTGGTAAAATCATATGATGTTCTGCTGGCCGAACAAGATTGGCCGCCTGACTTTGTTCGCGACTGTCCAGTGGGGGAAGGGGTTATTGCACCTTCCTTCTCACCACTTGTTCCGAGAGAACTAGCAGAGTCCTATAGTAAATTATGGGCTCTCACACAGGCCCCCGCTCTATATAGAAATAATGTGGGGTGGGATAGACAATCACCTTATCATGTCATTCCAATAAAGGGCGAACCTCAGCCGCAGCCGCAGTATCCTATCAGATTTGAAGCAAGGGCATCGGTTAGGAATATTCTTACACAATTGGAGTACCAGGGTGTAATTGAGCCCTGTGTCTCGCCGATGAATAATCCCTTATTTCCGGTTGCTTAACCGGACCATTCCTATAGGATAGTGGTGGATTACAGACATTTAAATAGTCATACACGCACATATGCAATACAGAATTCACATAGCGCAGCGCTTATGAATAATATAGTGTGTAAAAAATACAAAACAACGTTAGATATCTCGAATGGATTTTTCTGCCAAAATACAGCGCCCGAAAGTCGGGACTATACCAGTTTCAGTGCGTTTGGATCTCAGAAAAAGTTTTGTCGTTTGCCTCAGGGGTATAAGAATAGCCCAGGACTGTTTTCGGCTCGTGTAACTGAAATTCTGCACGAGTTGGACCCTGAAGCATTATCATACGTTGATGATATATATCTGACAGACGATGAGATTCTGCAACATCTGAGGCGTGTATCGCGCATTGTTGTGGGGTTTGCTGAAATTGGCTATAAGTTTAATTTTAAGAAATCGAAGATTGCCTTCCTCAGCGTCATTTTCCTGGGATATGAGTTGTCGAGTGAGGGCAAAAGCTTAGCGCCTAATTTTTTGGAGAAATGTGCTTTATTGCAGCCTCCTAGTACGGTTCGGAAGCTCCAGTCATTGTTGGGGTTTCTGAATTTTGGCAGAGCTTACATTCCTGAATATGCTACACATATAAAACCCTTATACGAGTTGATTCGCCCAAATTTTTAGAGTAGATTTTGGACGATTGAGCATACACACATACTACGAGAGTTACAGACTGATCTCTTAGCAGTTAAACACTTACACACACGGGACAATAAGACACATTTGGTCATCAGGGTGATACCTGGGGCTGTTGGGTTTACATATGTCACCTTTAATGAAGGTGAGACAGTCCCGATTGCATACAAGTCCCACTTGTATTCTGCTGCAGAACAACGATTTGCACAGACTGAGAAAATACTCACTGCAGTACAGATGGCTGTGATTAAAGAAAGACCGCTTGCCCTGGGCCAACGCATTATTGTCGTTTCCCCGATTCCGGCTTTAGAGGCTGTTACAAAAGCGAGTGTCCCTAATTCGAAAGCTTTACACCCGCGATGGATACTATGGGCTACGTCTTTGACAGCCACTTATGTAGATTACATATTTGACCCTAAACTGCAGACTCAAGAATTTCTTCAATATGAAATGGAGTACCCAGTTCCTGCTGGTACATTGCCTATTGACCAATATCAGGTGGTCATGTATACCGATGGCTCTGCGCAACCAGCGGTTGGGACTAAACAACAGTATTCTGCTGCATGTGCGGTGGTGAGCGGCACTATGGAGGGGGTAGTGTTCTGCCCCCGACATACTTATACTAAAACCTTGGGAGATTGCACGGCACAGCTGGCTGAGCTCAAAGCTCTATTGTTAGCGTTGGAGCCGCGGATCTGGCGATTTTGACCTTGCTGGTCTGTGACTCCTACTACTGTGTTCAGTCTTTCAATGAATATCTGCACTATTGGAAGTTGAATGGGTTCAGAGATTCTAAGGGCAACACCATTAAACACAAATTGTTGTGGGGTAAGGTTGCGGATCTGAAAGAGACGCTTCCTAAGGTCCATGTTGTGCATACACTTGGACACCAGCGCGTTGGAATACACGTTGCTGGGAATACTTTGGCTGATGAAGCCGCAAAGTCGGCAGTGGCTGTCGCCACTGTGGCCGCAGTGACTCGTTCGAGTTCCAAACCAGACACAGAGATTTTGGCTGCCTTAAAAGCTATGGCTGATGGCACACCATTTCCTAGAGGATTTCCTTCAAAATATAGTTACTGCTTGAGTAGTGCATTAAATGCTGTTGTTAATATTCCAGGCATTGGTGTACGTGAAATACCCAATAAAATTGAGAGACCTCGATTAATTTCTGCAGCACATGAGGGGGCGGTATCTGCACATGCTGGTGTGGCTGCCACTATTTAGCTTTTACAGGGTCGTTATTGGTGGCCTGGTCTCTATAAAGAGACAAAGCAATATGTCCTTTGTTGTGACGTTTGTCAACAAATTAAGGCTTCGTCGGCTAGACGCCCGCAGAAGACGCCCCTTCTGATTTCAAATAAACCTTTACAGTGTGTGTACTTGGATCATTGCGGTCCACTGACCCCAGACAGTGCATACAAATATATTTTGGTTGCTGTAGATTCGTGCTCCAGATTTGTGTGGGTCTGGCCTCAACGCTCGGCTGACGCTCGGACTGTTATTAAAGATTTGCGCATCTTTGTCGATACATTTGCGGTTGCGGCTTTTCATTCGGACCGGGGCCCTGCTTTTGCCTCTAAGGCATTCAGGGACACCATGGCTTCGTTGGGGGTCCAACTCCAATTCTCGTCTCCATTTCATCCTGAGGGAAATTCTGTCGTGGAGCGTTTAAATCGTGATTTAAAGCAATCCTTAACGGCCAGAGTTCTAGGTACGGGTCGTGGTTGGCTAGCCCACCTGTATGGAGTACAGAGGGCACTTAATAACTTGCCTAGAAGGTCACTGGGGGGTCGTACTTCATATGAGTGCCTGTTTGGAACACAAATGTATGTTCCTGATCTAGATGGTCCTGGTGTGGAGGCGGCGGATATGCCCTTTGACATAAATGATTGTGTCACTGTTTTGCAGGATTTACATCAATTCTGTGACGATAACTCTTCTGCAAGTGCTGCCTCCTCAGGAATTAAGGATGAGCCAGTAACTCCTACTGGTTGGATACCCAGGATTGTGGATCTAGTGCGTGAAAAGGTCGCAGTAAAGAAAGAATTTGCACCTGTCCCTGTGTTAGGGGTAAGCGGCATGAGAACTGTGATTTTACCGCCGCTGCAAGGGGCCAAAGGAAATCGCTTTGTTTCCATTGATAATGTCAAGTTACAACATGTGGCCGATTCTGCACAGCAGACCAAGAGGGACACCCAGTAGTTCCGGAATCCCTCTCACTACTGGGGAAGAAGTCCCGCTGCAGGTGATTTACACCGACGCTGTTTCCTCTCTGAGCTTGGGGAGGGTGGAAGATGATCTCGCGATTGTTCCACAGACAACGACTAATTTGGTATCTTTTGATCAAGTTGCTGTACGTTCTGCTGATGTTTCTGAACATGTGGTTTATAGTGTGCCAAGGCGAGAGCCTCCATCTGTTTCTTTGTTCACAGTTGCACCTTTTGCAAGAACTGCCTCTGGCTGCTTCAACGACACTGATGATGCCGTGTCAGGCTCCTCGTCCTCTTTATCTACAGTCCGAAGTCCACGTAAGCTGCTGTGTTGGCTTCAACGCACATATTTTGTTTTTCCTTGGAACTATTTGTGGCTTTTTATGGCTTTTATGACTATTTTTCTGTGGTTAGGATTTGTGGTTACTTTTTTTCTAGTAATACATGGTCATTTTCTTCCTGAACGGTCTGACATTGAGCACGTGGAGACTGTATTAAAACCACATTTTTCGTCTCATATGGTTCGAAGAGACTTGTCCAATGTAAACATTTCTGCAATACCGATTCCGGATGGGAGTGTGTGGAATAAAGTGATGTTTGATATATATGGTCCCACTGAATTGATTCAAATACCGTATGTCCTCAAGTTATCAATGAATGATATTGTTATACCAGGCATTGTTTCTGATGATTGGGATGTGAAGACAGTAGATTCTATGCTGACAGACTTACAATATTACACTGTCTATGACGATGAAGATGCTTACCAATTTAGAGATAATCATGGTGACATGTTTTGCTACAACTATTATGGACACCACTTTATTCATAAAGCTAGTAGCCCTAAGTCCATATTTAATTATGTGCAATGGGAACATTGCTTGACTCCTCCACATGGGAGTTCGAAAACATATTATGATAAATTTGCATATTTTTCTGGGCATAATCAACAAAATGCTAAGTCTTACTATTTTAAAGTTACTCCGTATTCTAATAAGCAAATGTTATTGACCGATACTAAATTATTGTATTCAGATTTGTTTGTATCTAAAGTTTCGGTCGAGGGGTATGAATACTGGTTTAAGACTGTTGACTTGAAAAGTGTTTGGGGTACGGAAAATTGGCAGATGCAAGGCAGGGACACATTATTTAGAGCATGTATTATCCCTGTGCAGATGATTTTCCTCAATGGCACAGTACAACAGACAAGCTGTTTGGGCTTAGCGACAATTAGAGAGTTAAATTTGCCTAGTATACCTGTCCCTTCCAAATTAAACAACTGGTAGCACTATGTGAATGCTACTTTTAGTGAATTTACACATTGGGTCCAGAATGGTACGCTTAACACTTCATCGATACATCCGGGCGGGTGGTTATTATGGCCTGTAGACACTAATAAGTGTCATCAACGTTTTGTCACCTCTTCAGGGGGGTTCAGGACTAGTAGGGCAGACCCTCGTTACATTTCACCAGAACATGCTGATATTATAACTACATACAGCGTGGGGAAGCTTTGTCAGCAATGGTTGAAGTCATCCACGCTGGATGCAGTTAAGTCACATCTCACGTTACTGTCTAATGATACTGACTTACAAGATTTTTTGTCAGGTCCCAAGGTACCACGGAAGAAAAGATTTTTATACTAAGTTTATAATGAGATTTGGAAGCTTTCACAACAAGAGGCTGCAGCCCGGTTGAGGCAGATTGATCAGGAAAACCTGATGCAGACTTTGTCTGTTGTTGATAATGGCATGCATACCCTTTCTGACCGTGTTTACACGATTAACAGCATTGTTTCCTCTGCTATTGACATTATTAAATCAGACATGTCTTCTTTATATCATGGGCAGAGTCAGACGCGGTCCATTATGCAGCTGGGTTGGACTCTTCAGACCTTGAAGGCAGGTCGCGTTCCATGGCAGCACATTCGTGCCAGAGAGATCTTTGTCTCCTTTAATTTGACTTGTCAACAACAGCTGATGGCTAAAAAGGAAGCGACGTATGTCATGTTGAATATTGAAAAATTGGAGAAACTGCCTTTCACGGTTGCTGAGATTCCGTCAGCTGAGTGGTTGATTCATGGGGTTATTAATCTGCCTATCTCCACTCTGCAATTTACTTCTTGTTTGAAGCACATTCCGGTGGGTAGATATGAACTATTGGGAGATAGTTATATACACGAGGTGTGGGAGCTTCCCTTTCAATACAGATGTATTAATGGTTTGAGGGAGGTTTTTCTTAGCGGTAGTGAATGCGAAACTTCTGTCAGCCATTCTATGGTTTGTAAACAGCTGTCCTTGCACGGAGCGTGTAACGCTTCGATTGCTAACTTAGCTTGTTATCTGAAGGGAGTTCCAGTCCCGGTTATTAAAAACACTTTCCAGGTGCTTTCTAACGGCAGTTACATTGTTCTTAACAGCGAACGCTGCTGTGGCATGCGTGCCGGAATAGTTTACGTTGTCGTTGTCAACAAGGCCGTTACGTGCTGCGGGAATGTGTTGTATCATCCCACTCAAATTATGGAGGTATCGGATATCTGGCCTCATATTGCTACTTCCAAGGTTAATTTCGACAAGTTGAGTCGACTAAAAGCTTTATTGTTTCAAAAGCATGTGGCCCTTACATCTGCGAGCGAGACCTACGCACTTCAGGTGGCAAGGTCATCTGCGGAAATACAGTCCCTTTTGATTACTAACTTTCCAAGTCACTTCGGTGAACTTGTGGGACGTATATTTAATGCATCCAGCACTGCTGGTATTGCACATTTTTTCAAAGCTGTTGGTGTTGGTTTTGCTCACACCTTCTCTTCCATATTCGGTTTGATACCTTCGGCTATACACTCTATTTTCGGAAGCATTTTTTGGGGTTTCCCGATTCCTTTGGCTTTATTGGCTGGAGTCTTGCTGTTGTTGCTATATTTTCGCAATGGCTGTACCGCCACGACGAGATCCTATATTGCTGCTCCCGTCAGCGCAGCTGTGTCGTGAACGCATGATGCAGCATTTTGGAGCAACACTCCTGGGCCATTTGGAGTGTGACTGGTCTCTGTCATTCCGACCGGTTTTGGATTGTGTGCAACCCGTGTTTCGTGCCTTTGGTGCTCGTTTGAACATGCACTGGCTCTCTGTCTCTCACTGCAGCGCCCTCCAGTGGTCGATCCTGATCTGTTGATGTTCCCGATTAGGGCTCATTCCCAGACTTGTGCACTACGGTTGCGTTTGCTTCGTGAGGCAGTTTATGAGATTCCCTTCCTGGAGGAAGATGGTTTTGTCTCATTCATAGGCCCTGCACGAGGTACCGCCCTGAATGGTTTTGGGGCTTTGGAACACACCTGCTCCATGGTACTTTGTGGCGTGGATCTTCCGATATTGACATATATCGAAGTGGAGGAACTCCTGCTTTCTATTGCTTCTGTTTAACAATTGGATTTTTTTCCTCTCCTGCAAAATTAAAATTATATTGAATTTGGCTTTATCGTCACATGTTTCCTAAATTTATGACTTTGTTGTCTTCTGACCTTTTCGAAATATGTATATAATTTTAGGTATTGTTTATATCTGGGGCATATTTTTATATTGTTGGAACCACTTGCTACCGACAAGGGGAGGGTGTAGTGTGGTTAGTTTTACGTATCCTTTGCATGTTAGCTTCAGGCTTTAGGCCTTTGTGCACTTTGCCCTGGATGTATTTTATTCATTTGCTTGCAGCTTAGAGCCTCTGTGCACTTTGCTCTAAATGCTTTTCATTAAGCTTCGTACTGTTATTTTTCAAATAGCCAGTTCTACGGTTTTGTTATTTATTCATATCACACTGTTTAGCCTACTTCAGCACTGGAGTTCTCACTCTGTGCTTCAGTCAAGGATACCGTCTGGTACATTGCCGATAGACGTGGTAGGAGTTTAGTCTTTGGCATTCCTGCGCTGGGACATTTTGTGATCACGCTGACATGTTAGTTATAAAATCACTTCCTTGTCCCAATACATGCAAGAGGGAGATTCCGACCAAGGAACCACAACTAGACGCTGACTGCCTCGTTGCAGATGCTGAACCAAGATCACAGGCCTTTGCTCAGGTATGAGGGCTGATGTCTCCCCAGGGATTCAGAAAGGCAAGCTAGAAGCTTAACATGCTGTGCTCGAAATAGATCAAGCAGAGGGAGAGTAGAAACTAATAGACACGATGATAGCTTTGTTCTTATGTTTTACTCTCCTGGTGACTATTTCAATCCTACTGTGTTGTATGGTTCTGGTTATTGCGGCTCACGCCTTATTATCTAGGCAATCAGCAATCAGCATGCAGTCGTGGTCATCTGGCTGTAATCTCCCTCTAACGTGTATGGGACAAAGGAGTGTTTTTATAATAAAACAGTTGACATTCTAAGAAAGGGTCCCCAAGTAGGAATGTCTATGTTTCTGGGAATGTTGGAGACACAGCATACCACTTTTGCCGGCAACCCTATCTGACTGTAACCCAGAGGAAAGCACAAAGTGAAATGAATGTCCTGCTAAGAGCGTAATGCTTGCTAGGCAAAAGAACAACTAGATAGAGAAAAATAAAACAATACCGCAAATGTAGCTAATGCTAGAAAAATAAAGCGATGCTGAATAAAATGTAACTGGGCTAAAGTGCACAACGGCAGGCCTAGTTTTGCTAATATAACGTATCTAAAATATGGCTAAAATAGCAATACAACAATGGAGTGCAGTGGCGTGGAGTTGAGTGGTACAAAGAAGAGTGGACTGGCATAGAGTAGAGTGGTGCAGAATACAGTAGCACAGAGTGCACCATAGAGTAGAGTGGTGCAGAATACAGTAGCACAGAGTGCAGTGGTGCAAAGAAGAGTGGTGTACAATGGTGCAGAGTAAATTGGTGCAGAAGCATAGAGTCGTACAGCAGTGTAGAGTACAGTGACATAGAGTGCAGTGGTGTAGAGTGCAGTGGTGTAAAATGCAGTGACATAGAGTGGTGCAGAGAAGAGCAGAGTGGCATGGAGTGCAGTGACGTAGAGACGTGCAGAGAAGATCAGAGTGGCATAGAGTAGAGTGGCACAGAGTGGCATAAAGTGCAGTGGAGTAGAGTGCTTCAGATTGGAGTGCAGTGGCATGTAGTGCAGTGATGTAGAGTGTAGTGGTATAGAGCGCAATAGCATGGAGTGCAGTGTCATAGTGTGCAGTGGAGTAGAGTGCAGTGGCATAGAGTGGTGGCACAGATTGCAGTGACATAGAGTAGAGGGGCATAAAGTAGAGTGGCATAGAGTATAGTGGCGTAAAGTACTGCAGTGTAGAGTAGAGTGGTGCAGAGCAGAGTGGTACAGAGGCATAAAGTGGCTCAGCATCATAGAGTGGTGCAGCAGTGTAGAGTGTAGCAGCGGTAGAGTGCAGTGGCATAGAGTGGTGCAGAGAAGAGCAAAGTGGCATGGAGTGCAGTGGCATAAAGGGCAGTGGTGCGGAGAGCAGGGTGTGCGGTGGTGCGGAGAAGAGCAGATTGGCATATAGTGCAGTGGCATAGAGTGGCATACAGTAGAGTGGCGTAAAGTGCAGTGGCGTAGAGTGTCATAGAGAGAGAGGCATAGAGTGGTGTAAAGCGCAGTGGCGTAGAGTGGTGAAGAGTAGAGTGCAGTGATGTAGAGTACAGTGGTGCAGAGTAGAGTGCAATGGTATAGATTAGAGAGGTGCAGAGCAGAGTGCAGCGGCATAGAGTACAGGATAGGGGGTGGGATGGAAAAGAAGCTACATGGACAGGGATATGGGAGATAGACTGAAAAGACAAACACTCTTATGGAGAGCTTGAGCACAAAAGAGAAGTAGCTCTAAAAATGGGAGTAGTGGACGGAGACAAGTACTTGGTCCTTGCTTCTGGGGAGGGCCAAACACAAGTACAAGACACAACGCTCATATGCTGTGACAAACTAGGACACAGAAAATGAGAGCTACGTTGAAGCTAACTAATGGTACGATATGGGCGGGCTGTCAGCCAACTCGTGTGTAAACAACATGTCTAGCAGTGTGTGTGTGTGTGTGTGTCTGTGTGCATGTGTGTGTGCATGTGTGTTTCTCCTGAGGATTACACACAGGGTGTCTCTCCTGTGGATTACACACAGGGCTTTGCAGCAGTTACATTAACCTTGTAAAACCTGGTGCATAAATACAGATTTATTGTATCAGTGCCTTAATCTTCTGAGTTTTCTGACTAGCTGGTAGACCAGGCAGGCAAATATATTTCTTAATATAGCTCAATGGGTTAATGTTCTCACTGCATTAATATGTGGGCAACGTCAGTGGCAGAGAGGCAATCTCACCTCCCCAGTTTCCAAAGGGTATGTCCCGACCTCTCTCTGTCTATGTCAACAGGTTTATTCTCATGTACTGTAGCACTCTCCCACACTGGGTTTTGCTCTCCCAGAACTCTTTGGTTCTATAATCAGATAACCAGTTCTACTTGCCTCAAAGCACTGCAGTAACAGGCGTTACAAAGACACAACTCAATGGTGCTGTATTCATCCACCCCGGATAGATGAGAGGTTGAGTATGTCTTCTGGGATTTGAATGTGTTGTGGACAAGTTTGTACAGTGCACACATTAACCCACTAAGCTATTTTACCTTCTTGCTTTTCAAAGCTAGCTATGTACGGCAAAACCTTTCTCAGCACCATTCAAGGAACATTTGACAACTCACCTTTTTAGGTCTCGGTTCTAGAAAGTCTGCATTGCCTGTCTTGAACCGAGACATGCTGTATCTACATTGTGGGCTTCAGCTTGCCCATAGCAAGAGCATATGTACATCATGTATCTTCCGGGGTTTAGCCCTTCCTGAGCACACCACCCAACTACTGCTAAACACAAACAGTGGACATTTTCTTGCATTGTTTTGGGACTACTTTTTTGTTTGCAAATGAGTGATGGTCCCGCCACAGGTTAAGAGAGCTGGTTATGTCCGCTGCCCTTTTTATTCACAGATTTACATGCAGTTTTTTTTTATGTGTGAATTTGAGATACTATGCACAAGCACTGAATGCTAAGCTCAAAATACTGAAGGAACAGGTGGCAAGAACAGATCTAGTTCAGATGGCAGTGGGCAACCAGCTTGCAACTTTGTATACTTTGGACCTTTTATAAACCTGGTATTGCCTGTAGAAAAATAGGTTTTGTTTGTAGATGGCGATCTGGTTTTTACGTCACTACCAGGATCTGTGAGCTCTGCAAAGCAGAGGCCCCTGGAGTTCGCCTTTCCAGTCTGTAAGATACTGGTATGTGGTGGACACCTTATAGCAGGTCCAAGCAGCCCCTATTAGTTAGTGAGACAGTGTCTAGGAAGCTGTGGTAGTGGTAGCAGTGGTGAGCAGCCAAGACTTATCTAGGAGGAATGTAAAGCATTTGCAAAACCACAGCAGTTACACAGTAACTTATCACACATGAAAAGAACCACACAGTGTTACAAAAATGAAGGTACTATATTACAGCAACACTGTACTAGATTACTTATAGGCAGCCCCGCAACTTGCGGTAAGTACACACTATATATACCCAATAAGTATTAGGAATTAGAATGGAAAAACAACCAGCATTGGCAAGAAATAGTAGAAAATAGGTAGGGCCCTATAGGGGGGCCAAACCATGTACTGAAATAGTGGAATGTGAAGTGAGGTCCCCACCCAAGGATATGGGGTAGTTAGAAGAGAGCTGGGAAAACTCGGGACCTCAAGAGGTGAATACCCAGGTGACCTCCAGTGACCAGGAGAGCAGAGGTAAGTTACCTGGTCTTCCCAAAGACTAACAAGGGGACTTGGAAAAGGAGGATTGCAAGACCAGGACCAGTCCGGTGGAACCCAATGGTGGATCTTGGAAGAAGAGGATCTGCAAAAGAAGGGGACAGAGTCCAGTCCACATAGGAGTGTCCAGGTGGGGCAGGAGCAACTACCCACCCTTCTGTTGATGAAGATCCGGGTTGATGAGAGACGATGATCAGCTGTGGAGCCCAGGAGCTGCAAAGAGTTCCTTGGAGTTGTGCAGATGATGTCCCACGTCGGTCACCAGGTCGCAGATAGCTAATGGTCAGGAGAACCGCACACAAGCCTTGGCAAATGCAAATCTGGGCAGAAGAGGATTTGCAGAGAAGAGGACTAGCAAGGTCCAGGGACTCGACCCTTGGAAGGGAGTCCAGGCTAACCCTCACCAGTTGGTAGAGCCAGCAGAAACAGTCACAGCCTCAAGAGCAACCCACTGGCAGCAGGCACAGAAAGTTGCAGTGAGGCCCAGTCAGCACACCTGGAGAGGGGTCCCACATTGCTGGAACAGCAGAGGAGAGACTGAAGTGCTGGGGGCCGGGTCTACTTGGAGCCTGACGATCCCTAGAAGCAGCAGTGAACAAGCCTTGGTTGCTGCAAGAGTCGCTGTGCACAGGGGTACCATCCTGCAAGGAGAGGCAAGGGATCACTGTCTCCCAAGTTGGACAGCAGGTAGAGAGGACCACTCAGAACCACCACCTGTGTTTGAGATTCTTCCTGGAGCCAGATGGCAGCAGATCCCAGCAGCCGGTCGTTGACTTAGGAGCCTGCGGATGCAGGGGAGTGACTCCTTCACTCCAAGGGAGATTCCTTCTTGCTTCTTTGGTGCAGCTGAAATATTGCTGACCCCAGGTGATGCACAGCCATGGAAATGTTGCAATTACTGGAAGGAGACGAAGAAACAATGTTGTAAGGCAACGTCGAGTCAGTAGTTGCAAGCTTGTTTGGTTCCTTTGAAGTCCAGAAGCGGTTCCAATGTCCGGGAGCAGAAGAGGTCAATGCAGAGGAGTTCTAGTGGAGTCTTGTATGCCGCATCTGGGGACCCACCCACAAGGGAGTCCATAAATAGAGCTAACAGGGGGCTTGGTCCCTCTGCAGGGTGGTCTCCTATCAGAGGGGGTCACTGGCATCAGTCATCTGTCCTGACCAACCAGATGCTCAGAGGGGTCTCTGCACATCTTGTTTCCAAGATGGCAGAATCAAGTGGCCACCTGGAGGAGCTCTGGGCACCACCCCTGGTGATGGACAGTCCTTTTTTCTGCCTCCCCCTGCTTGAGATGGTCAATCAGCAGGAGGGAAGAAACCTGTTTGAGGGGCTTCAGCAGTGAGGGCTGCCCACGAACCTTGGAAGACTAGTAGGAGCAATACTGGGGGTCCTCTAAGGAGCCCCCAGAGTGCACGTAATCATGTCACCAATACTGGCATTAGAATTGGGGAATGATTCCAACATGTTTGATTCCAAACATTCCTAGGTTCGTAGTTACCACTATGTATCTGGGTCATAGGTGGTGACCTGAGGCCAATACAATGGCCAAGTGGCTTCCCCGCACTTACGAAGTCCAGTGCATTGGAACTGGAGTTTGCAGGGGCACCTCGGTTCCTGCAGGGGTTCCCTCACACGCAGGAACCTGCACGCTGCCCTCTGGGCCAGGAGGGCCTACCATAGCGGTGACTTACAGTGACTTGGTGCAGTGACCAGCAGTGAAAGCGTGCATTCACCTTTTCATGTAGGATGCAGTGGCAGGCCTGCAGACTCAGTTTGCATGGGCTCCCATGGGTGGCATAATACATGCTGCAGCCCAAGGGGAACCCCTAGTGTACCAATGTTTTGGGTACCTAGGAACCATATACTAGGGACTTACAGGGGTACACAAGTATGCCAATTGTGGGGTGTAAAGGGTACCAAAGCAACAAAATTTAGAGGAGAGAGCACAATCCTGGTTAGCTGGATCCCAGTGAAAACAGTCTAACCACACTGATAAACAGGCATAAAGTGGGGTTGACCATGCCAAAAAGAGTGACTTTCCTACACAGTTTTAAATTTGCAAACGAAAAACAGGCCCTGGCCATTCTGACCACTGGCAGTAATGGACGGGCAAACTGCCCGTAACTGACGCTTTCCCTCTGTGGTCTCTTGTCACGGAAGCGCAGATACTGACAGCAGAGTGTGAGCTACAGGCACTCTCCTCACTGTTACCTGTGGTGGGGAGTCAAGGGCCGCCCTGGAAAAAAGTGTGTAGCACAAACACTGCCAAGGAAAAGCGCACAAGCCAGGACAGGATCCTGCATTAAAATAGCTCTGTGACGCGTGTCCTTGTCCCAGTCTATTGTGCCCAGAGTGTGATTTTAACAAGCATTGGCAAAGCAAAAAGGTCTCTGCAATCCAAGAGCTATAGGCGTTGGCAATGTAAATGTATTTGTGTATGGTTTGGGGGCTGTTTTTACTGATATACACAAATGCATTAATATTGGTAATGCCTATAGCTCTCGGATTGCTGTGGCCTATTGGCTTTGCCAATGCTTGTTAGATATTCCACCGGATCTGTGTTTATGGCCCAGTTTAGGGCTGGACAGCAATGGGACAACTGTCAGACATTGGCACCCAAGCCTTGTACACCTGCTTAATTTGAGGGGATGCTGCTGTTCTGAAAGGTGGAAGCGGTGTTGAGTCGGCCAATGGGAGAACAGCAGTGGGGAGCAGATGCTATCTTGAACAGCATTGGAGGGGGGTGCCATATTTGTGGCAGTCCTGCTGGAAGCAATCTCAAAACATGGCGAGCAGCCAACAAACAGTTGGGATGATGGAGGCATTGCAAATAAAAACATAAAAAACAATATAGTTTCACTCTGGGCCTTAAGTAGGCCAGGTCTCACCAATCTCAGACCTGGTAGTAATTAAAAACGGACTTTCAAACAAGTCCCTTTAAGGCCAGTATTCATATCCTTATTTGAAAGGTAAAAACACAGATTTCTGAACAACAAATATAAAAAGTTTTATTAGAATTTATGTTGTTCCTATTTCAATTTCAGATGCTTAATTTAATCTTACGTTCCCTAAGAGTGTTAGTTATTTCCAGAACGTGGTGTTATGGCATTTTTTTCAACTGAGCCATCCCGCAGGCGATTATAACAGGCAACGATTGACTTTTGGCTGAAGGAAATGCGAGTTTCTCTCTGTGCCTGTCAGTGGGTGAAAAAGGTATCAGAATACATGCTCATCCAATCTTTGGCCTCTCTGCAGAAAACACACAGCAGTAGTCACGTATGCCACTTGCAGTTGTGTTGGTAGGCTGTCACACTTTGTGGAGTTCAGTTAAATGTTTGAGCCACACCTTTTATTATATATGCCACGCCTCTCTTTGGCCCCCCGTTTTTATTCACCCTACCAAACATGCTGGTCCTACTTCTTAGAAGGATGCTTGGGTTCTTTGCAATGTGGACACCAGCTCTCAAAGAAGAGGACACCACTGAAGCTCCAACTGAGCAATTCAGCTCTAAACTGCACTGTGACGTCCAGCAACTAAATACTTACCCTGTGACCCATAAGCGCCAAGAGGCCTTGTAAGCGTACAGGGTGCGGTACACAAAACTTTCACCTTTGAAACGAGGAGAAGAGTACTATCTTAACTGAACAGGAAACATATATTTTCTATCCCTTATTTTAGGATTACAAGTTAATTTCTGTGTTTCTCACAAAAAGACTTGGAAACTCCCAGACAATCTAGGATTCATCTTGTCACATACCCTAAAGGAATGCAGAATCACCCACTAATGTAGTGGCCGTTGACATTCCAGACAGCGCAGGTTGAAAAGGAGGAGTGGGGGTCTAGGGGAGAGATAGCCCACAGGGGTGGGACACGAGGGGAGGGCATACAGGGTGGGGCCGGGGAGAGAGGTGAAGAGAGGCGGGCAGAGAGTGGCAAGGGGGAGGAGTGTCACAAGGACCGTTTTAGTACCCACGTTGGGCACCCATGTCTTAGCGTAGTTTTGTGGCCTGTGCCTTAGTTTACATTTATACAAATTGTATTCACGTTTTAGCGAAGTCTACTCTTTAGCAATTGTTTTTATATATTTGCTTCATTTTAGGAAGGCAAGGTTCATGTTGCACAGTTTATCATTCGTACCACGTACACTCTATACTTTTGTCCAGGGCTGTTACAGGCAGTACATGATATGCTAATTCGTATTGCCAGTCCAGGAGCCAGCTTCTAGCCCCAAGGAGGGTACAGGGCATTCTGGTCATGACCATCCTGGGACAAGTGCCACTTGACAGACCGATTCACTGGCGCTGACTTCTCAGCCTCCTGAGAGGATTGGCATATACACAACAGGCAGACCCCTACTATCAAAACCAGGATGGGGCTGGGGCTGGGGCTAATCCCTTAGGTTGGGCCCGCCAGAGGGTTACCACTCCTACGCTCTCAGATTTAGACATAGGATTTTGGTAGGAACTCCGAGAGCATCTAGAATCATACATCATGGTGAGATTGTTTACCTTCTTCACTTTGACTGTGAAGTTGATCACCTTGCTTTGTTTCATCTGCCTAATTATCGCAGCACATGCTTTTTATACCATAATGTGTTTGTTCTAAAAAATATATTCAAAACGTATGCTGCATTTTGTGTCTCACCCTGCCATGCATGAGTAACTGAGCGAAAGGGGTACGATCTGTTTCCACGACTTCCCTGAGGAGTCAGAGTGTCATGTTGAGGATGCTGTAATCACCTTTTACCCCAACAGGTTTGGAGGTTTGGGTGGGGCAGTGTGAGTGAACAAGGAGTTAAACCGACAGCTACCAAACGGTGTGGGTTGCACTCAGTATTCCACGCTCTGTGGTGCTGCCGTCCTAAACACGCACTCCTATTAACAAAGTAGGAACCGCAATACGGGGGGAGAATGAAAAGAAAGAAAAGGAAAGTCGGGTACCCCTCTCACGAGGGATGGTGAAGAACTCTTTAGTTGGCGGAGCTGAAACATACCCACCGCCAGTCCCGAGATATAAGAAAAAGAAGGGAGGGCGATATGTAATCCAGTGGAGAGTGGCTGTATTCTTGAGAAAACAAGGGAATAGAAGGGTCCATGCGGCCATACCATTCAGAACAAGAGTGACACTGATGGGGTGGGAGGTGGAGGGATGGGGTTCCCCTTTGTGCAAGCAAACCCGAAGGGGCAGGAGCAAAGGGGGTTTCAGGCCCTCATACTGTGCAAGTGTGGAGACCCCAATTCTGAGGACTAGAACGCACCCAGGCGACTGTCGTGGAGGGAGAGAGCACAGGAATAGAGGTAGTCCAGCAGTGTATAATGCAACCCCTCCCTGCACAAAAACGCAGTAAAAATAATCAAACAAGAACCCAGCAACCCCTCAATAGAAAACACATAGCAGCAGAGCAGCCCAAAAACAAACCAGCAATAATAACAATAAACAGAAAACAGTAAACAGAAACAAGTAAACAGTTCGGCCTGCAGGCAGCAGAGTCACCCCCAACAGCAGAGACAAAGGAGAACAAGACACAACTCAGAGTACTCATCCAGTCGGCAGCACCCTCACTCGTGGGGACTCCTGGCGGTACTCCTCTTCAGGGTCAGAGGGCTCAGATCCTTCAGTGGCGAGTGAGACTTGTCCCTGTTCATCTCCTTTGCAAGTGCATCACCGCCCATATAGCTCTGTCTTTCTCACTGCGGAAGTGCAGAGAGAGAAGCCACTCCTGCAACCTGCTCGACCTGCACTAGTGGCCTGGGGTCTTGTGGCAGGACTGATCCGCATCAGAGGCAGAAGGTGGGGCCATATATATTTCAGTCTTGCAAAGAATCAAAAAAGCCCTGAGATTTCCCAGTTCCAGGAAGTCTTTGGAGCGGTCATCCATGGTGATCCATATATGCGCCAGCTCCAGCAGTCCGTTTTCGATGTCCCACTTGTGCATGGCCAGAAGAAAAGAAGAAAAGCACAGGGTTTGTTGTTCGTCTCTCTAGAGAAGTCACCTGCAATGCATATCACTTGGCCCTCATAGCCTTACTGGTCATGGGAGCGGGCCGTGGTCAGACCTGCCAGACTTTGGCATGGTCAGAAAACAAGCGATGAGTGGGTGAGGCTTGCCAGCAGTCACTGGTCAGTGGGCATGTGATATGCCCGTTGCACCTCCAGGTGAGGTATGAAGTAGAGACCCATAAGGTGCAGGAAAAGGTCACATAAGAAGAGCCCAGTGTCATCCTTCTCCACTTTCTCCGGAGCTCCAAAGAGGCGAATGTTATTTGGCTGGCTTCTTTCTTCCAGGTCTGTGATCTTGTGGGAGAGCACTGAAGTTCAGCCTCCTGGCTCAAAGTGCTGGCAGCCTGTGCCTCCAACGTAGTATGGTGAGACTACACGCCAACCAGCTGGCCCTGGAACACACTGATTTCCATCTTCATCGATTTTGTTTCGGTGGTAAGATCTGTTATCTTGGCATCCATCAGTTAAAGCTTGTGGCACACAGCAGTGATTTTCTGCAGGATGCCATCCATCTGATCTTCCAAACAACCCAGGGTAGCAGGCGTGGGGACTTTGTGGACGTCAACGTCTTTGGCAAAGAGCAGATGATAAGACTCTTTCCCAGTGGCCATGGGCAGGGGCAGGGGGAGTGATAGAGAAATGACCCCGGTTTGGCCGAAACCTACTCCAGAAGGCATGGTCTTTCAGGAGGCCGGGAACTGAGAACAGGATGCTCATGCACTGCTTGTCAATGGGAGGGGGGGTGAAGGTGGTAGTACAGCCAGCCGAGGCCATAAGAGGAACCCCAACAACCACAAGCAGGGTGGAGCGAGCCTAGGGATGCATCCAGGAGTGCACCGAATGTCCAGCCGGGCAAGTGAAATCAGAAGGCATGCCATCGCTATGGGCAGCAGGAAAAGGAGTACACTTGGCCCAGCCAGTTGCCCAGGCCAGGCCTCAAGGTGAATCCATCTGGGTGGGCGGCTGTAACTGACAGATATGGCCAGCACAGCTCAGACGCAGACCCGTGGGCACAGTGGGGGGCAGGTGTGGTCTGAGAAAGCAGTGTGGGACTGCTAAGAGCTCCACCATCCCTCACACACTCTAGACGACGCCCCAAGGTGGAAGAGTGGGTCCCTGACACCAATGTAGTCTCCATAGGGCAAATTTAGCTGGGTGCCTAAACTGAGTGAATCTCAGGTCTGAGGCGGTAGCGATGGGAGGGAGGCCCAGAGAAGGTGCAGCCTGGTCCAAGGCGGCCAAGTGCTATGGCATAGCAGGCCACACAAAGCTCTCTGCAGGGTGTGGTGGCCATGGTAGCCCCAAAAGTCCTGCACAGGACCCCGCCACAGCCAGTCTGAAGAGGCTCCAGAATGGACCCTGTAACATCATGGCCTGGTCCAAAGCAGACGGTCGCTGTGGCCGCAGTGGACCACAAGAATTCCTCCACTGGGTGCGGGCGCCGCCCGGGCCCTGCGCCGATTATGGACGCAGGGTTAGGGGGTCAAACAGTCCTGCACAGGCCTCCACCTCAACTGGCTGCAGGAGGCCTGGAAGCGGGCCCCTGGGCGGTGTGGACAAACACAAAGGCCTCAGTAGGCCACTGTAATCTTCCTTCGGTGTGTGGAGGCCACCCAGACACCGCACTGGGGATGATAGGGAAGGCAAGCACCAGCAGATCAGCATGGGCCCTCATCTAAGCGGGCTCAGCAATGGGTCCCAACTAGATGCAGCACAGCCGTATCTGAGGCCAATTTCTCCCCGTGGCCTCAGCAGGTTGGAATGATCCCCAACTGGATGTGAGTGTCCTTTGGCCATCGCACCACCGACAGAAACCCCTGGAGAGAGTCAGGAGGAGCACACTGCCAGGGCTAGTGGTGCGGGCAGCCTATCAGGCCAGGCGGCAGATCATTCCAACCTGCTTTCTGGCCACAGGTGTGGGCACAAGGCCACACCTCATGGGATCCATTGTCCTTGTGGCCCCCAGGCCCCCACTCAGTCCATTAATAACAGCTGGTCCCAGAGGGGAGTGAGGTGCATCGCCGGCAGGCTCTGATGCCCCCTGGGAAGGCACTATAGGCTCTCCGGCGGGCTGCTGTCTGGCGGAGCTCTGATGTCAGGCGGCCATCTCTGTTGACAGCCAAGCTGCGCCACACAATTATCAACTTAAAAAAAAAAAAAACTTGTTGAACACAATTTATCACTTGAGTGTATCACCTCAAAAGAAACACCGAGGACGTTTGTTTTGCCACAGTATTTATTGCACTGCAAAGAGTCGTGAAATAGTTTTTCATAAACTCCTTTGAATAAATTATATTTGTGGTTTGGTTCTTTGCTTCAAAAGTATTGTTACTAGGGCCAGTGTATGTTTTTTCTATGGGGCAATCAGGCAGTGCCCAATGGGCGGGTCTGACAGGTCAGTGTGTAGACTGTATTTTTTTGTCTGTTAGTGGGCCTATTTTATTGTCTGCTGTGTCTGTGTTTACCATTATTTCACTGATATTAAAACAAACATTGCCCCCAGCAAGTTCAAATCCATGCATTCTTCCATTCCTTGTAAAACACCTACATAGAGTATCTTTACAGTTTAAAAACTGACCCTAAGTGCAAACATGGGCCACTTTCAGCTTTTTTTTTTTTTACTTTGGTGCCTGGACCTATTTTCTGTCCCAGTGTGACCTTGTCGGTCATGTGTACAATGATGTCCTGTTGGCTGCTGGTCAGAGATGTCTAGCCACCGGGGAATCTAGAAGGCCTGCCATGTCCACAGGCACCCCGGATCCGTGCGCCAATCTCACGCTCCCCGGAGCTCGTAAACCTCCAGGCGCCAGGAAGGACTCGGTGGTGGGACTCCACACAAACACGCACGTTCCTGAAACTGGGCCTTGTGTGCCTGGGGAAGAGAGGACCGGGAGTGCTGGACCGGGAACAGACAGGAGGCCCGAGGACCCCCGGCTCTTCCTGCCCATGAAAGCGCCGCGCGCCGAGACCAATGCAAGGAGATGGGAGGCCCGGGGCCACGCGACGGGTCCCCCTCGGAGGCACGCGCACAGCCGCAGCCAAACGGGATGAGAGGGGGACAGTCCCGGAGTGAACCCCCACGCCTCAAAGAGGCGATTGATGCGCGTCCGGAAGGGGGAGTCATTAAATGCTGGTCCTTTCAGCCCCCATCCTTTATTACAGCAGGGGCGCGGGCGAAAGGCGCCCCAGAGCCGTGGATGTCGTGTTTGTAATGACCGAACCTCCATGTCCGGCTCCTTAAAACGAGCTCCTTTCAAGCCCAACGCTCAAGCATGACATTCTTACATACTTATGTTTATCGATGTAACCGTGTGCAGCGGGGAGAAGATCCCTACTGATCGCTGGGGGTTATACTTTTCAACATTAGGGCCCATCCGGCTTTACCCAATTAATGCACAGGGCGTGAAAAATCTGTCTAGTAATATTTCAGGCAGGATGTTGGTGCACAGTTGAAACAAACATCACATGTCAATTGGGTGGGAAGGAGAGGGATACATAGCTATGATAATTAAACTAATTAGTATGTGTAACTCCCTAGTTCATTAGCAGGGGTTTTAAAGTGAATGCATCACTGACCGTGCAGAGCATGTGCAGAACCTGCTTGCTTTGCTGAGCAAAGGTCACCTCATGGTGAAGGTGGACAGAGTTTCCCAACTTTGCAGAGATGTAGTGTCAGCAGTGATCATTTCTTGCTGCAGGATGTCCAATGGGTGGGACTTCCCGCAGCAGGAAATATATGTTTAACCTGTAACCAACCTCCCTCGGGATCTCCATGTAAAAGGTCTGTAGTAGCAGCACTAAGTATCAGATATTGAGTCTGATTGTGATTGGTTGACTTTCTAAGCACGAGAGGCATTCTTTATCACTGGTGTATCTGATTGGCTAGAATGGGGAAGTGACCCGCCATTTTTTGGCAGTGGAGCTGGCAGCCGCCGAGCATAGGCGAGAGAGGGTTTTGAACTTTTGGAAGAGTTCAGAAACTACAGACTGAGGATTGCAGGTTGGCAACATTTGTAGAAGGATTGGCCTGGCATTTTCGGGGGCTAACTTTCCACACCACAAATTGTGACTGAGAATGCAAAGAAGGCGGTTTATCGGGTGTTGTGTGTGTTTTTGTGGCACTCCAACCAAATGTCCATTTGGTGCCTGCTTGGAGAGGGGTGGAGTATGCAGATGTATTCTGATGCAGCGGGAGTGGGTGGTTTTAGTCTGTACTAGTAAGGGAGATGGTGCACAAGGTTGGAAAGTGGACACAAAAAGGTCATTGCTTTGCATTTTTGGAATCTCTCCCATTGGTGATGGACTCAATAATGAGGAGTGCATTATTGGTAAAAAAAAATTGCAAATTTTACTGTGGATAATAAGGTGGTAGTGAAATGGTTAACAGTCAGTCACCCAGAGATGGGAGTGTGCTGAGGTGGTTGAGGGTGTTTGTGTTGGGACTCCTGACACACAACGTAATCTTTAGTGCACGTCCTGACATATGGTAAAAGGCACATTGCAGATGCCTTGTCTTGTTCACAATGGAAGAGGTTTTGTTGGTTGGCACCAGAGGCAGAATGCGCGAAGCCGAGGATGTTAGCAGAATTGTGGGCACTAAGTGAATGAGAATGCTGCAATTAATCAAAAGGTCGTTATCAGAATCTACTAAGAGGGCATAAGCATGGGTGAAATTTTGAAGAGTGGAGTGAAAAGGAGGGTGGCATTAGGGTACAGGGAAGGGAGGGTGTGATGTGTTTCATACTGCAGATGATATAAAAAGGCCTTATACCAGTGAGGATTGCTGGGAAGTTGGCAGGGATTACTTTTTTGTTGAGTTCTTTTAGGTGGTATGAGCCATCAGCAGGAGAAATGGAGCTGCAGGCCTGGAGGGCTGGGTGGATAAAAGTGGGTCTGAAGGTAGGTTGAGGATCCCGATTACAGCCGGTTTGCTGAGGGAGTTTTTAGGTGTGCTCGGAGAGGTGAGTTTTAGAAGGTGTGAGTTGGTCTGGTTTAGCTTGTGTATGATTTGGTGTTTTTTGCTTTGTTGGGAGTTTCAGAGTTATTGGGTAAAGCAGGGTAAGGAGGATGGAGGGCCAAGTAAGTTGAGGTGTATAAAAGCAGATCAGAGGTAAAGAGGTTGTATTGAAGAGATCAAGTGTTGTGATCCTATGTCCAAATTGGTGGAAACGTTTTCTGCAGTTCTTAGGAGAAGGTGTCGGTGTCGTTTTTAGGAAGGTTAATGGGTTAGCACCAACAAATTTCACTTATCAAGGCTTCTAAGAATAGGTTTGGAAAAAGATGGGTTTTGTGACTACAGGAATTTGGAAAACACTCATTTAGGTTTGGGGCAGCTAAAGAGAATAGGGGATTGGGGTTTTCTTTGCAGGAGGTAAAGGACGTAAGGGGTGGAGGTCAGCTTGCATGCATAAGTATGTAAGGAGCTGAGCAGCAACTGGTTTGGAACTATAGGGTGTGAATGCCTTGGGATTAGGAGTTTACATATTGTTTTTATTCACTATGCATTTGTGTCCACTCGTTTATTAAATTTGTAGTGCAGAGAAGAAGGGTTATATGCTGCAACTAGGGACGCATAAAGGAAGGGTAAGAATAGAGTGGTGAAGAAAACGGAATGCATTATGGGTAGTTGTCTACGTTATCAGAGCTGCAGAAAGATAGGGGGTGTCCCAGTGCTTAATTTGTAAATAAAAACGTGCAGTGCCCAAAGCTCTCTTTTGAAACACGTGACTGTTGCTTTTAAATGTGCAAGCTTTTTTGGGCCTTTTTAATCCATTTACAGCCACTCCCTGCCTCTTCAGCTCAGACTTGCAGCTTTTTGTCTCTTCCCTTTGTAATAATTTTTAGTTTGTCTCTTCCTCCACCTTTCCCATATGTGTCTTTTGCCCGCAGTAAACTAAGTGCAGGTCCTCAAAAATAAATGCTGATGCCCCGCACTGGAAACCACCTGCTCAAATTAAGCACTGGGGTTCCCGGATGTGCCTGTAGTAATTTTGGGTGAAAATGATTTGTTTTAGATACCTGGATGAAAATGATTTGGTTTTGTTAGCTAGGGTGGTGCTGCTGCAAGAAATGGACAGAGGTTTGAGGGAGGTGAAGAAGTGATAACGAACAGCAATTGTCTGGACAGAGTTAGTGCCGATAGGGCAGGATATGGAGAATGAGTGACATGGAGGTGCTGGATTATGTGAACTGGATGCTTTTCGTACGTTGGTGCACAAGAACAAGGGCGTAGTGAACCACCCGCTATACAAACTTAAGCAGAGCCACCAGGGACAGGTTAAATTGTTAAAAAAATTATGACTTCATGATTTTCATCACTGACTCGAAGGTCATTCAAGGCAGAAGGAGAAACTAATAAATACTTGAAGGATAAATGGCCGGGCTCAACCCTCGGAGAATGGGCCAAAGAAGCTTAAAACAGTGCCAGAGAGAAGGACACAAATGGTAAAGAAAAACTGAGGAGGCGAGCGAGACCACAAAAGGAAAGGAAAGAGGAATGCAAATAAGGAAATAACAAAGGAAAGTTAAAAGGAAGCAGTATGGAACACGGGTACAAAACAAAAATCAGAAAAAGGGAAAGAAAGAATGGAAAAAGAAGGAAAGGAAAACAAGTTTGGAAAGATGATTAGCAAGAACAAAAGATGAAAGGAAAATAAATAAAAATGATAGAAATAAGGAAAGCAGAAAAGTAGAATTAAGCAATGGAAATTAAAATACAAAAACAGATGAAATAGTGATGGGAGGAAAGCAGAGAAAGGAAGATTAATGAACGGAAGGATGATAGAAAGAAGGATGAAAGAAAAGGTGAAGGGAGGACAAGAGGATGATAAGAAGGAATGAACAAATGAATGGAAGAACAATAAGAAGAATAGGAAGAAGGAAGAAATGTGAAAAATAAGGAAGAAGATTAAACAGGAATATAAAGAAGGATTGAAAGTTTGAAAGAAGCACAGATACAATGAAAGAAGAATGGGCTGAAGGAAAGAATATAGAAAGAAGGAATGAACAGATAAAGGAAAGGAGAAAATAAAGAAAATAGATATAGGAAAGAAAGATGGAGAGAAAATGGGAAAAAATGAAAGAAGTCAATACTGAAAAATTTGCCACATTGGTCAAATTTCCGTAAAATGAAGCTGTAAAAAGCATTGTTTTGAAGAATTCCTGTAAATTTTCCTCAGGGATACACTTTCCGCAGGCCTTCGTACGAAGGGTCGGGATTGCTCACTTCGCCTGGACATTTAGGGACAGATTTAAAAGGCCCTGGCACCTCCTTGCGCCACACTAGTGTAATTTTGTTTATGCTAATGTGGCTCAAGGAGGCAATTTTCGCCGCACCATATTTACCAAGTGGTGCAATGCCTGTATTGCCCACTTTGTGACCTCTTGAGCCACATGAGTCAGGCATAATGTATGCATGGGGGCGTTCCGGCATTAGGAGACCGCAAAAATAGCACAGTGAAATCCATAAGATTTCACTGTGCCATTTTTGGCCTCATTTTTAACTCCTGCTCAAAGCAGGCGTTAAAGTGACACACCCATTTTAATCAATGGGCCTCCTTGCACTTTGCTGAACCAGCATCAACATTTTTACTCTAGTGCAGCAAAGTGCCACAATTGCGACAAAAATGTTGACTCTATTGGCTTAACGTGCGCCTTAATGCGCTGTATTGCGAATATGGCACACTCATAGTGTCGTTAGGTGGGGCAGGACCAACACAAAAAAACTGGTGCATCAGTGCTGATGCACCAGTTTCTTGTAAATAAATATACCCCTTAGTGTGGATCAAAGTTGGGGGTATTTTATTTGTCCCCTGCACAAGGGAACTATGGATGATGGTTATGCGTTGTTTAGAGATTACTGAGTGCATCTGTGTGAGGTCGAAAATGCGTTGTATTTGTTAGATTTGAGGGAAAAAGTGTCAGTATTATTTAGAGTACAAGTTAACTGAGTACCTAACTAGGGGCTTGGAGGGATGGGGCATGAAAACGCCTGTGTAAAGGTTTTCCCGGGCGGTGAGGTTTGGGGCAGGTAAGGGGGTGACAGGAGGGTTGGCAAGGCTCCAGGACTGGGGATGTCAGCCTTGGGAGGGCAGGGAGTGAGGATGATTAATACTGAGCTAGAAGGCTCTGAGAGATGCTAGGAAGATGAAGGCCTTGGCAAAGGATACGGATGGAAATGCTCTGTTGACGGCTGTTCCCAAATCCAACGTAAAAGATTAGCGGGTCTTCCTTGTTTTTTGGCCACCCAGGCATGGAAGATGTTGCCACTTATTATGCAACTCATAAAAATGAAGCACTGTATGCCCCAAGCTATTAAAAACTTGGCTGTTCTCCAGGGCCTAAAAGCTGCAGTTGTTTCCAATTCTCTTAATGCCGGGAGACGCCCGGGAGTAGCTGTGCGCTTTAATTTGTTCATTTATTCATTCAGTTAAGAGGGGGAGACTATTGGATTTTGGACAATAGCACAATGCATGGGGGGCCTAAAGGCAGGGGATGTTATGATGTTGTTGTGAGGCAGGGGTTGTAGTTATACCAGGATTAATGTATTGGGCATGTGACATGTCTTCATTAAAGTGGCTCTTAAGATAATACGGAGATAGGCTATCATCTTTCAGCCATGCTGCCCAAATGATGTAGCTGCAGAGTGATGGCTAAGGGCTCTCCCCACTGCCACTCAGTGGTAGGGCTGAATGACAAAGGGTACAGAAGTGACTACCTGAAGTCTGATGTCGTTTTCATGGTGGCTAGGACATCTGGCTTCAGAGAATTGGATGCGGAAAGTAAAACTATCCTTCAGGAGAAGGCAGAGATATTTTTATTTCTTGTCGAAATGCCAAGCTCCCTGATTAAGCGAGCATAGTACTTTAGTTAAGCCAATCAAAAAATTCTTACAAAAAAGTTTTGGGAGAAGAATTGCTCCACTAAAGGTGCACTTTTTTATGTTAATTTTCTTTCCAAAGTCCCACCTTTATAGGTCGAGCATAAGCGTACGACCTCTTGTATACTTTTAAGTATAATTCTTCTATGGGCTTCCAGCTATTTCATTTGTTAATTTCAGTGTCATTTAAAAATCCTTGCTTGCTAGTGGTCAGTCATGCCTCTTTGTTCCTCCTTCTTCTGTGTGGGAGCAGGGACCAACTACTGTATAGTTACGCTTTGTCCTCTTTATCTGGTGTGCAAGGGACTTTTTTTTAAATTTGTTTCCTGCTCCTGTCCAAGGGAGCTTCCCTTTTCATTTGCAGAGCATTCTTGCTCTGAACTTAGCTGTAAACAAGGCTATAAATCAGGCTGTTATTTTGGTCACATTTGGTCTTCATAGGGTATCTGCACCCTCTCTCAGCTGTCTGGTTCCCACCCTTTCTTGGCTTGCATTTTCTTTACCAATTGAACCCGCCTGGAGGATCAGTTGTAATTGCTTTTAGCCTAGTCACCCAGCTCTACCAGGGCTCCACAATCCTTAGAGACAGTGGCCACTTCTTTGCCATACTGGGATCCCACTCACAGCTCCATCAGTGCATCTCAGTTCACACACTCCAAGCCCTCAGCTGTGCCAGTGTCAGAAACACCACGCACGGTGTCTGCCAGAGCACCTTAGTTCTTGCAGTCAGTACACTCTGCTGCTCCCCCCATACTGGGACCTCGGGTGCAGCTCCATCAGTGCACCTCCGTTCACACGCTTCAAGCCCTCAGTCATGCCAGTTCAAGGAATCCCACACACGCTGACTGCCAGAGCACCTCAGTTCTTGCAGTCAGTACACTCTCCTGCTCCAGTACTGGGGCCTTGGGTGCAGCTCCATCAGTGCACCTCGGTTCACATGCTCCAAGCCCTCAGCCGTGTCAGTGCCAGGAAGCCCACGCACGCTGTCTGCCAGAGCACCTCAGTTCTTGTAGTCAGTGCACTCTGCTTCTCCAGTACTAGGACCGCAGGCACAGCTCTCATCAGTGCACCTATGTTCACACTCTCCACGCCCTCAGCTGTGCCAGTGCCAGGAACCCCACGCATGTGGTCTGCTAGATCACCTCAGTTCTTGCAGTCAGTACACTCTGCTCTTCCAGTACTGTGACCTTTGACGCAGCTCCATCAGTGCACCTCCGTTCACATGCTCCAAGCCCTCAGCCGTGCCAGTGCCAGGAACCCCATGCACGCTGTCTGTCACAGCACCTCAGTTATTGCGGTCGGTACACTCTGCTACTCCAGTACTGGGACTTTTGGTACCGACCGCAAGAACTGAGGCGCTGTGACAGACAGCGTGCATGGGGTTTCTGGCTGAGCCATATTTACAAAGTGGCGCAATGCACGCATTGCGCTACTTTGTAACCCTTTGCTCTACATTGTGCCTGCGCCAGGCATAATGTATGCAAAGCAGGGCGTTCCCCCATTAGGGGGCCAAGAAAATAATGCAAAGAAATCTAAGAGATTTCTTTGCGTCATTTTTCTCAACACTTTTAACGCCTGCTCAGAGCAGGCAATTAAAGGAGGTTGCCATTGGTTACAGTGGGCCTCTGGGTGCTTTTCAAGAATAGTGTCATCATTTTTTACGCTAATCCTGCAAAGCGCTGGACTAACATAAAAAATTCTGATGCTAGTCCCCTAACTACCGCCATTGTGTGCCGTATTTTAAATACGGCGCACACATGGTGGCGTTAGGGGCGTGTTGAGAGGCGCAAGAAAAGTGGCACTGCACTCTGTCCAGCGCCACTTTTCTTAAATATTGCCCATAAAGTGCTTCCCCTAAGGCAGCAGCTAACTCATGCCTGTCCTGGAGCAGCACATTAATGATTATAATGGAGCTCCAAACTTTCCGTTTGAACTTGGCGTTCTGCTGTATTTGTACTTTTGCCCCACTCTAGGGAAGGATTTCTAAAAATTTATGAAATTGCTGAAAAAATTGTTTTATGAAGAAGTATGCAGTTTGCCCTTCCATACCCCATCACACATTATTCCCATACATTAGTACAAACATGATTTCAAAAAGCCTCCTCCCGAAGTATTCCTAACACTCTGTATGAAAAAGTGACCTTGACGTAAAACTACACTGTGTCCTTTTTCCTTCCTTTTGACCACCTTCCACGTTGTTCTCTCCATGTCTTACCCTCTCTGAGGGTCGCCTACTCTAAGTTGCATACTGTCTATCACTCTCCTGTAATGAGGGCCATTTTAGTACCTGGTTTGGGCATCCCTGTCTCAGCTTAATTTCATGGCTTGTGCCCTTTTTATAATCATATACATTTTATTAATGTTTTAGTGAACCTGCTGTTTAGCAATTGCTTTTACATATTTTATCAGCTCCTTCTTTCTAGGAAGGCAAGGTACACACTGCACATTTAATCAACTGTTGTACCACGTATAATCTGTTCTTCTTGTCCAAGGCTGCTACCTGCAGTACATGATATGCTAACTTGTGTTGCCAGCCCAGGAGCCAGCTTCTATCTCCAAGACACAGCATTACATAAGAACTGTTGTCCAAACGATGTATGGTCATTAAATAAACTACATATAGGCCCAAAGACGGTAGAGGGCATTCTGGTCATAATCATCCTGGTGCCCATGCAACCGACAGATGACCTGACTGGTGCTGACTTCTCAGCCTTCCAGGAGGATTGCAATCCACACAACAGACAGACCCTTGCTATTCATTTCAGGTGGGGGGGGTGGGACTAATCTCTTAGATTGGACCAGGGAGAGGGTTACAATCATCATGCTCTCAGATATAGACAGTGGGTTAGGAAGGAACCTCTAGAACATCTAGAACCACACAACATGGTGGGGTTGTTTATCTTCTTCACTTTGATTGTGATGTTGGTTTCCTTGCTTTGTTTCATCTGCCTAAATATTGCAGAACATGCTTTTTATACTAGAATGCGATTGCTTAAATAAATGCTTTGAAAATCTATTTCACATTTTGTGTCTCGCCTTGGCTTGCATGAGTAGTCGTGTGAAATGGGTATGGTCTGTTCCCATGACTGCCCTGAGAAGTCACAGTGTTAAGTTCAGGTTGCCACAAAAAACCTTCCACCCAAACAGGTTTGGGTGAGGCACTGAGAGCTAGCCAGGTGTTATTGCAACAGCTACCAAGCGATGTGGATTGCACTCAGCCTCTCACGCTCGATGTTGCTGCTGTCCTAAACATGCAGGCTTAATACCAAAATAGAAACCTCATAGCATGGCCACACCAATGTATGAAGGTCAGGTGCTTATTTAACAGATCTCCTGGGTAGCTCTCTTGTATGCTAACAGAGCCCTATTCACCTTTTATTAGGCCTGGGTGGAGTGAACGGAGTCCAGCTTTGCAGAATTCTGCGGAGATGAAAAAAAACTCAGCAGAATTCTGAGAAGCCGGAGTTCCCTGCCCTGTGGAGTCCTCCTGAAAGCCCCAATCTCGGAAGTGCTAAGCAGGGTCGGGCCTGGCTGACCATGCAACGTCTGCCATCAGGCTAGGCCTACAGTGGGGACTCCCTGAGGTGCTCCCTGAGGTTCTCTTTGTCATGTTGCAGGGGTTGGGATCATAGAGTGCGCAGTGCCTGCCGTCAGGTGGGGCCTACAGCGGGGCTACATGGGGTGCTCTTTGTCCTGTTGCAGGGATTAGAGGCGTGGAGCACGTCCCTACCACTGTTTTCCCTGCTGTATTCCTGGCGGTGTCTGGCACAAGAATTTGGTCTACTGGTCACCCTATGTGTGACTAGAGAGCTGTGGAGCATGCACCAACCAGAACTTGCTACCGGTAACTGCATGGGCATGGTGGTTTGCACCAAGACGTCTAAGCCCCAGCCCGAAAAATCCATCAGGACTATGCTGGCAGCCACCCGACCCAGGAGGACCCGATTCACCAACTGGAAAGCATTCTGGAGAAACATATATGAATGCTCGATAAAATTCTACAAGCTTTACAGGACTCCAAGACTGCAATGGAGGCGTAACTGGGGGCGAGGCAGTTTGAGAGCAGACTACTACTGGCAGACCATGCTAAACTCCCAGAACTTGTGTTTGAATGGAGTTCTCCCTCAGATCGATCAGGCTGTCACTGGTGTCCATGCAGGAGCACCTGAAAACCCTACACGTGGAGGTGCAGACACTCAGGGTGTGGTCTGAGGATGCAGAGCGGCACTCCCAACGCAATACTATCCTTTTCTTGGGCTTCCTTGATGGCTACGAGGGCCCAAATATCCAGCTTTTCTTGGAAGACTGGCTAACACACACGGTTCTGGCCGCTAGGGTCCTGAAATTCTTTTTCATCCAGAAGGAACACAGGCCCACCCATACCAGACATTTTGCAAGGACATGTTTTTGTTGCAGACATATGATATATGCCAGTTATATTGTATAGATTGGGTTGTTATGGCATGATGCCAGCGAGTGTTACAAGCCTGGGGTGAGGGATGAAGGTGGGAGGGGCCGAGGGGAGTGTGGGGTTGGGGGGGGCAGGGTGGAGGGCAGGGACCCTGGGATGGTGTGTCACTGCATATGGCCAACATCTTTAATGCATTAACCTGGAGTATCTCGGGCTGGGCGACCCCTGCCAGGAGACACAGAATTTGTGTATATCTTAGGCACAGGCAAATACACTTCACATTTCTCCAGGAGGTACACCTCACTAAGGGGGAGCTAGAGAAGGTCAGTAGGCACTGTAGTGGGCAGATATTTAGGACCGGCTATTCCATGTATGCATGAGGGGTCCTGACATGGGTGGCTTTAGGATTGCCTTTTGTGAAGACCAGGATCCTTGTTGATGAGGAAGGCCGTTAAATCATTTTGGAGGGGACACTAGAAGGGCACATCTTCTTGATGGAGTCTTTTTATGTAGCCAACAACCTCCAGGGTGAGTTCTTAGAAACTCTGTCACCATCCCTGTTACGTGACCCCAATGCTCTGGGACTGTGTGGGGCGGAATTTCATGTGCATGAACAACACAGACCTTGACCACTCCACATCTCCTCCCCCAGGCATGCAGGGGATACAGGCAATGAAGCACTTTCAGCAATGGTTCAGGATGTTCTACTTATACAATGGTGGTCATTATGACCTTGGCAGTCAGGTGACCGCCACGCCGGCGATGGTTGTAGTACCGTCACCAGGCCGGCAGAAATGACTGCCAAATAATGACCATGGCGGTGATCCCTCCCATATACCACCCCAACTGCCTGTGCAGTACGAACACTGAACACGGCAGTAGCAATCTCCAGGCTGGCGTAAGACAAGGATCCACCCACCACATTATGACATAGCACACCGCCAGGATTTCCGGGGCAGTAACAACGCCACCAAAAGCCTGGCGGAAACACATCATATAAAAGGAGACACTCACCTCCAGTGACACAGAGGAGTCAGCAGCCGCCATGGAACCTGAACTGCAAGTCTTCCCGATGCTGTACCACGCCATGGCCGTCCTGTATTTGGGTGGCCATTTCTCCTTGGCGGTTGTACCGCCACTGCTTTACCACCGTTGAATGTCTGCTGTGGTGATTCGTGGGTCATTATTTGGAGGACATTGTATTGCTGGCTTAACAGTATGGGTGGTAGTACCAAAAGTTTATTACGTTCAGTGGGTCTGGCGGATTTGTGGTTGTGGCTGTTTTCTGTCGGTTTTGTGTGTATGTGTAATAATCTGGTGGACGGATGTCCACCTCCGCGACGGTATGTTGGCAGCAGTTAGCGCCGCGGTATTCGGTATTTGGGACACCCATGGGACACAGAATACTCAAATTATGCCCCCATGTATACCTGATTAGATAGTTTTTTCTGTGACTCTGACTGCTGGCCCCTGATACACAGCTCTGCGTAACTGAGCAGAACTGTATCCACCCATAGACACCTGAAAGTAATGATGCAGTAGGGATGGACTTGAGCCTCTATACCAGTTTGAAGGCTCAGGACTGTAGAAACACTATTGCCACACACCTCTCACAATATTTTGATTTGAAGGGACAGGGGACTCCGGGGGGCTAAAATGGGAAGCCATGAAAGTGGTCCTGAGGGGACACTGTATAGGCATGTCATGGGGGGTTAAGGCATCCCTCACTTGCACCATATTGGACCTAAAGGTGCACTTACACAAGATGGAACTCCAGGTAGTATTAATACCTGCTGCACAACCACGTTTAACGGCCCTTCGTTGTGAGTATAGCAAGGACGCGAGGGAGCTTTGTGACTTGGACTATAAGGCATGCCTGGTGTGCCAACACGCAGAGAACCACCCAGCCCGAGTTCCAGTGGGCCAACAGTGTCTCTGCATACCTGAGGCCCTCTAGGACTGAGCTCCCCTGTGGGTTGGCCAGAATAATCGCCTAGTACTTACTTGAGGTCCCTTTTGAACTGGACCTTTCCCAAATGATTTAAAAGGGGTACCTGATGCTGAAAAGCACTGCCGCACCCGCACATCCCACAGCCCTCCGAGATGACCTGTTGGTGCTGCCTTGGAACTTGACCCTCACTCATCTTAAGTCTGGGAGACAGCCCAATAAGCCCTATAAGTTGCTGACAAGTACCCGCATGCACTATATGTTTCTTTCCCATAGGATAACATTACCACTTTAAAGCTACAATTGCAAGTGTATCTCTGTATGCTTCAAAAAGTGATAACTCGAAAGGTACTTACCCAATTATGAGGTTTTTGGTGTTAAAAATACATTAAAATATGTGTTATTTTTCTAAATTGTTCTCAAGTTGCTTCTTAAGTGTGTGTCTCATTTATTGACGCTGCGTTTGTTCAACAAGTGCTTAGCACTACCCTCTGATAAGCCTAAACTGCTCGTACACAGTACCACAAAAGAGAGCATTTAGGGGTATTACTTTTAGCCTCCATCTACCAACACGCTTTGTCTGTACTATCTGCACAGTGTGCACCTACACTGGCATACTGCATTGATAGCCGGCTTCCTACTATCTATCTATCTATCTATCTATCTATCTATCTATCTATCTATACATACATACATATACATATATACATATAAGAGGTGTGCGGTAAACTCCGCTCCGCCGGCGGATTTTGCAGAGTTTTGCCACAAACTAAATCTTCAGATATAAACAATACCTTTAAAATGCGATCCTCCAGTAAGGCCTTTTAAAGGCAGGATGTTCTCTAAGGCACTTTGAAAATAGAAACCGAAGAACAAAGTCAGAATCGCTAACAGTGCACTGTAAGAGGCATTAGGGATATGGGGAAGCAGGATTCTCAGACATGTGGCAATGTCTAAAAAAGTGCACACACATTGACGAGTACAACACACAAATGCTTGTGAGTGCAATGAAAGCTACTAAAGGCCCAATGTGTTGTTTTTGTTCACACAGTCTCTCGAATAGGACTTCAGGAAATATCAACAGCAGCATATTATTATTTAAAGTTACCTTACCTATTGCTGTCCCTGAGTGTTCTGCCTTTCCAGGAGTCCACAACCCCATCGTGCAGGAGCACATACAGAGGCAGTCACACCTTCTGTCCTCTGGTCTATACACACACACACATATATAAAGAGATTGAAAGACAAATAGAGAGAGAGAAAGAGAATCAAAGGGAGAGGGATAGAGAGTTTTTAGGCTTTGATGGATGATATAATTAGAATGAGATATTTCTGCACAAATTGAAAAGACAAATGTATTTGTCAATTAAAAGAGTAAGATCACCTTTTAGTTTGAGCCTTAAACTTTTGTATAAAAATAAAAAAGAGAGGGAAATGACCAGGATTCAAACACTCAATGCTCATTGTGAAGGTCTGCGACCTTCACAATTGAGCTATGTATTTTTTTTCTTTCTTTTAGCCCTTTATGGGCTATTAGGGACGAAGGAAGCCTCAAGGCCTCCCCTGCAGTACCTCACTATCTTTTTTATTTATTTTGCAATATACCCGCACGGGCTATGAGGGACTACAGGGGAACCCTCAAGGCCTCCCCTACGGTCCATCACTTTTTTATTATAATCCTGGAGGTGGTGATCCCCAGGGGTGCAGAGTAGGCTTATGGGCGTCCCCCATGCCAGTAATACATTTAGCCCCAGGAAGGTAGTGTGAGAAGGTAGCCTCTTTCTAGCCTTGTTACCCCCACTTTTGGCCTGTTTGTGAGTGTATGTCAGGATGTTTGTCACTGTTTTCACTGTCTCACTGGGATCCTGATGGCTAGGCCCCAGTGCTCATAGTGAAAACACTATGTTTTCAGTATGTTTGTTATGTGTCACTGGGATCCTGCTGGTCAGGACCCCAGTGCTCATAGGTTTGTGGCCTAGATGTATGTGTCACTGGGACCCTGTCACACAGGGCCCCAGTGCTCATAGGTGTGCATGTATATGTTCCCTGTGTGGTGCCTAACTGTCTCACTGAGGCTCTGCTATCCAGAACCTCAGTGGTTATGCTCTCTCATTTCTTTCAAATTGTCACTAACAGGCTAGTGACCAATTTTACCAATTTACATTGGCTTACTGGAACACCCTTATAATTCCCTAGTATATGGTACTGAGGTACCCAGGGTATTGGGGTTCCAGGAGATCCCTATGGGCTGCAGCATTTCTTTTGCCACCCATAGGGAGCTCTGACAATTCTTACACAGGCCTGCCACTGCAGCCTGAGTGAAATAACGTCCACGTTATTTCACAGCCATTTTACACTGCACTTAAGTAACTTATAAGTCACCTATATGTCTAACCTTTACCTGGTAAAGGTTAGGTGCAAAGTTACTTAGTGTGAGGGCACCCTGGCACTAGCCAAGGTGCCCCCACATTGTTCAGAGCCAATTCACTGAACTTTGTGAGTGCGGGGACACCATTACACGCGTGCACTACATATAGGTCACTACCTATATGTAGCTTCACCATGGTAACTCCGAATATGGCCATGTAACATGGCTATGATCATGGAATTGCCCCCTCTATGCCATCCTGGCATTGTTGGTACAATTCCATGATCCCAGTGGTCGGTAGCACAGACCCTGGTACTGCCAGACTGCCCTTCCTGGGGTTTCACTGCAGCTGCTGCTGCTGCCAACCCCTCAGACAGGCAGCTGCCCTCCTGGGGTCCAGCCAGGCCTGGCCCAGGATGGCAGAACAAAGAACTTCCTCTGAGAGAGGGTGTGACACCCTCTCCCTTTGGAAAATGGTGTGAAGGCAGGGGAGGAGTAGCCTCCCCCAGCCTCTGGAAATGCTTTGTTGGGCACAGATGTGCCCAATTCTGCATAAGCCAGTCTACACCGGTTCAGGGACCCCTTAGCCCCTGCTCTGGCGCGAAACTGGACAAAGGAAAGGGGAGTGACCACTCCCCTGACCTGCACCTCCCCTGGGAGGTGTCCAGAGCTCCTCCAGTGTGCTCCAGACCTCTGCCATCTTGGAATCAGAGGTGCTGCTGGCACACTGGACTGCTCTGAGTGGCCAGTGCCACCAGGTGACGTCAGAGACTCCTGCTGATAGGCTCCTTCAGGTGTTAGTAGCCTTTCCTCTCTCCTAGGTAGCCAAACCCTCTTTTCTGGCTATTTAGGGTCTCTGTCTCTGGGGAAACTTCAGATAACGAATGCATGAGCTCAGCCGAGTTCCTCTGCATCTCCCTCTTCACCTTCTGATAAGGAAACGACCGCTGACCGCGCTGGAAGCCTGCAAACCTGCAACATAGTAGCAAAGACGACTACTGCAACTCTGTAACGCTGATCCTGCCGCCTTCTCGACTGTTTTCCTGCTTGTGCATGCTGTGGGGGTAGCCTGCCTCCTCTCTGCACCAGAAGCTCCGAAGAAATCTCCCGTGGGTCGACGGAATCTTCCCCCTGCAACCGCAGGCACCAAAAAGCTGCATCACCGGTCCCTTGGGTCTCCTCTCAGCACGACGAGCGAGGTCCTTCGAATCCAGCGACGCTGTCCAAGTGACCCCCACAGTCCAGTGACTCTTCAGCCCAAGTTTGGTGGAGGTAAGTCCTTGCCTCACCTCGCTGGGCTGCATTGCTGGGAACCGCGACTTTGCAGCTACTTCGGCCCCTGTGCACTTCCGGTGGAAATCCTTCGTGCACAGCCAAGCCTGGGTCCACGGCACTCTAACCTGCATTGCACGACTTTCTAAGTTGGTCTCCGGCGACGTGGGACTCCTTTGTGCAACTTCGGCGAGCACCATTTCACGCATCCTTGTAGTGCCTGTTTCTGGCACTTCTCCGGGTGCTACCTGCTTCAGTGAGGGCTCTTTGTCTTGCTCGACGTCCCCTCTCTCTGCAGGTCCAATTTGCGACCTCCTGGTCCCTCCTGGGCCCCAGCAGCGTCCAAAAACGCCAAACGCACGATTTGCATGTAGCAAGGCTTGTTGGCGTCCTTCCGGCGGGAAAACACTTCTGCACGACTCTCCAAGGCAAGAGGGATCCGTCCACCAAATGGGAAGTCTCTAGCCCTTTTCGTTCCTGCAGAAACCTCAGCTTCTTCTGTCCAGTCGAAGCTTCTTTGCACCCGCAGCTGGCATTTCCTGGGCATCTGCCCATCTCCGACTTGCTTATGACTTTTGGACTTGGTCCCCTTGTTCCACAGGTACCCTAGATTGGAAATCCACAGTTGTTGCATTGCTGGTTTGTGTCTTTCCTGCATTATTCCTCTAACACGACTCTTTTGTCCTTAGGGGAACTTTAGTGCACTTTGCACTCACTTTTAAGGGTCTTGGGGAGGGTTATTTTTCTAACTCTCACTATTTTCTAATAGTCCCAGCGACCCTCTACAAGGTCACATAGGTTTGGGGTCCATTCGTGGTTCACATTCCACTTTTGGAGTATATGGTTTGTGTTGCCCCTATCCCTATGTTTCCCCATGTCATCCTATTGTAACTATACATTGTTTGCACTGTTTTCTAAGACTATACTGCATATTTTTGCTATTGTGTATATATATCTTGTGTATATTTCCTATCCTCTCACTGAGGGTACACTCTAAGATACTTTGGCATATTGTCATAAAAATAAAGTACCTTTATTTTTAGTATAACTGTGTATTGTGTTTTCTTATGATATTGTGCATATGACACTAAGTGGTACTGTAGTAGCTTCACACGTCTCCTAGTTCAGCCTAAGCTGCTCTGCTAAGCTACCATTATCTATCAGCCTAAGCTGCTAGACACCCTATACACTAATAAGGGATAACTGGGCCTGGTGCAAGGTGCAAGTACCCCTTGGTACTCACTACAAGCCAGTCCAGCCTCCTACAGGTAGGGATCTCTGGGGCGCCGGGGGGCACGCGGCCCCCGCAAACAATGACATAAATGCTCTAGGAAGGTAGCGGTCCTCAGGACAGTGGGGGCATTAATGCCCCGGGGAGGTGGCGGTCACTGGGGTAGTTGGACGGGTCAGGGAAGCTCTCCCTGCACTTAAATAATGCCCCCTCGACCTGGCCCACCCGGGAGCTTGATAAAGATGAAGCGCGGGAGCCTGCCCTTTATTTATTTTTTTAGTTTTCACCGGATCCGCCGCAAATCACGGCAACATTTAAAATAAATAAATAAATTTGCCGTGGGCGGGGTCCCTTTGGGACCCCAGCACCAGAATTAAGGGTTTAAGGTGTTCATACCAGGACCCCTTTTGTATTTTTTCTTCTTTTTTCTAGGTGATCACACATCAACAGCTTCCTTGTCAGCCAATCAAATTTCAGCATGAGATTGGGAGGGTTCAGGAATCCTTTCCGTCACTAGATATACAAATTTGGATTTTCTTTAATTTCTAAAACTACTGGGCGGATTTACACCAAAACGTTTTCTGGACCAGGATCTGCTTTTCTGCCAAATTTGGTGTAATTCCGTGCAGTAGTTTTTGCACTATTGCTGCCCCCTTCCACCCCATCCCCCCCCCCCTGCGGATGGATCACCCTGAAATTTTCTAGACAGCAGCTGACGTGACTGGCACATTTTTTGGGAAAGTTTTGTGAAGATTGGTCAAGCGGCGCCAAAGAAATAGGCAAGTAAATAAATGCTTTTGATATAGAAACTAGGTCCTAACTATAACTACCTAGTGGCGACTGCATATATATTCATCTATCGACCTTCACACTGAGCAGTCAGGGTTCACATCCAGCTGGACTTGCTTCCCTCTTTTTTTAAGTACGAATGAGTTTCATTTAAAAAAATGACAGATACATTTCTATTTTTAGTTGTAGAGAAATATCTCATTCTAAGTATATCATACATCAAAGCCTAAAAAAACTCTCTATCTCTCTCCTTCTCACTTTTTCTCCCTCTCTCTGACTCTTTTAATCAATTTCTCCCACTTACACATCCACTCAGGCACGTACCCACCCACTCACAGACCCACTCAGACACTCACGCAACCACTCACAGACCCATTCAGATTCTCTTGTACCCACTCACAGCCCAAGTCAGATCCTCACACACCTACTCACAGACCCACTCAGAGAGTTACACACCCACTCACAGACCCACTCAGACCGTCACAAACCCACTGACAGACCCACTGACACCGTCATGCACCCACTCACAGACCTGCGCACAGACTGACGCATCCACTAATAAACTGATGTATGCACTCTTACTCCCAGAAAGACAGTCTGACAGCCCCCCCCCCAGATACACCCTCTTACACCTATTCTAACACCCAGAGAGGCAGCGCCAAACTCCCAACGCGCACGGACAAAGGGACGTGCACAGCATGGAGTTCGATGGTTAAGTGGGGTTGGCGCAGGGACTGGCTGCGGGCAAGGTCTTGCAGGAAACCTCGCCTGTGCATGGGTGAAGGCCGTGCACATTGCAAGGTTGGGTGGTTATAGGGGGTTGGCCCTGTGGTCACCCACAGCCTTCGGCCATGTGCGGCGGTAGTTGGATTAACATATAGTAATGAAAATTACTACACTCTAAAAAACCTTTGAAATTCACTGAAAAAAACAATGGTTACAGGGACGTTATAGTTAGGCTTCAATATTTAAATGTACGAAACCATAGAAATTCACCAGCGCCCTCGAGTCCTCGCTATGCACTGCTAATGATCCCACAAATTACGGCACTCTTTGATAACATAATTGGTAATATCAATGTAATATTTGTAGTGAAATTTTTTACCAAAAAACTGTGCATGGCGAGGGCACGAGTTATAGCTACCTTAGAGCACGAGTTACAGTTATTTGAAGCAACTTTAACTATAACTGGTGAATTTATCTGCAAGACAGGTGAGAACAATCAATGAAGTTTTAATTGTTACATTAGCAATGAAACCTGGAATCAATCATTAGCTGCCTTAAGACTAAGATTGTGAAGATTTGTTTTGCCACTGAAGTTGTCAGTGGTACCTCATGGGAGCTCAGTCCAAAAATAACAACATTAGCAAAGCAATAGGTCTTGCTTGTAAGCGCGATTGACTTTTAGCAGTGTAGCTCAAATGCTTTGCAGTGTGGCTAAAACAAATTTAAACAAGCACTATGATGCAGCCACAACAAATGCACTTTTTTTTAAAGTGCTTTAGTGCTGGATGCATCATAGTCTTTGCTTATTTTATTTTGAGCCATTTTGCACAGCAGCCACCCTGCTGTGCAGCATGGTTACAAACCCTTGCCAATAGTCAACAATGTCCAGGCTGTGGAACATGAAGAAAAGACAATGGCAGATGCAATAGCCTCGAAGGCAAGACCTATTGGCTTTGTCAATGCTTGTTAGGTTTCAGCACAGCACTACTGTGATTCAGAGAAAATCAGATAATCTCCCCATGCAAGAAAACAAAAAAATATGACATTTGGCAAAAAAATCCTTTCACTCAAAGAAAGCTATTGCACACGTCCATATTTTAGTGAAAGTACATTTGGAAGCAGAGCCCATCTGTTGTCACAATAAAAGCAGGTAACATCTGTTATCATAATAAACATCCATTTTAAAGAATAAAATAGCTTCTTTGAAGCACTTGTGTTACAGTAAAACATAGCAACAAATGGCAAGAGGTTCAACAAGGATGGCAGGGAAAATAAATAAATAAACGTAGTACCTCCTTTCTTTGTAAATGAGCCCCTTCGTTTCAGATGTATCTTTTATGCATCGATATATATGTTCTCATTATTGCAAATGAAATATTGTACTTATTTGTACATATTTTTATCAATATCATTTTCTTTCTGCATGTGTTATTGGATACATTTTATTGTTATTTTAGTTTACTAGTTTACATTTTAATATAACATTTTTAAACAAAAAATGTTTGTTTTTTTGCTATTTCAACACTTAACTATACAGTCACTTTAACATTTGTTTTTATCAGTGAGTTTCTAGAGGTTTTTTAAGCATAATCTAAGATCTTATTAACATAACTAACTATAATGTCACTTTAACTTTTTTAAAACAATATCTATCTATATATATATATGAACAACAAAGTAACAATGTATAACGCACACTCAGGATGGCAAGGATTGTAGTAATAGTGACAAGTCTTCATTCATGGATGGTATAAATGTGAAGGGTTAGACTGATGATTTTTTCTTTTTTCTAACTATTTTGATACCGTCAAAAACAGACACTACAATGTACTTATTTATTTGTACTGATATGCTGTTGTCCTGTTTCTATGTGAATGAACAGTCTGTATTTATGCCATTCAGATTGTGAGACGTGCACGTGATCAAGGCTGTGGAGTTCAGCCAAAACGTGTGGTGTTTTGCGATTAAATTGTTACTTTGTTGTTCAGATTTAATTTCCTGGTCTGCTCTGCCGGTTTACGTATATAAATATATAACGCAGTCAGTGCCAGTCGCCACTGGTAGTTATATTTAAGTCAGCATTCCCATAGGGTATGCGTTTTTGTGCTACTAATAACTGGCAAATCTTCATGAATCTTTTCCAAAAGGTGCTACTTTTTGACTAGTTTGTGCATGGAAGGTTTTGGGGTAGTTCATGGAGCAAGGGCTGAGAAAAAGGTGGTCCTAAAACTCAAAATCTCTGTGTGTTTCCCAAAGACTTCTTTAAGACGTGCTACCTCAAAAACTGCTGAACGAATTGCACCAAGTTTGGCAGTAAGACAGACCTTGGCCTGCAAATTGTGCTTTTTGTGTTTTTTATCTTTAATGGCATTTCAACCAGCATGACTGCATATACAATATTCAAAATGCAATGCAGGTACAGCCCTGCAATACAAAACAATACGTAACATTATTTAGCATATCTCTGCTCCAACTGCAGACATCACTATGGAGTGTAATTGAAAGGCACTGAGTTGGAGTGACAGGATCCACAAAACCTATTGAGACCCAACTGCAGTGCTGCGAGGCAGGATGAAGGGAACTCTCCTAAGGAGGGGAGGGTTTACTCGCCTCATGTGCCCGGAGTGTTTAGAAGTATTCAAGTGGGAGGTAGTTCAATTTTAGGCCTAGTCCCTTGGGTGTAAGTGTTCTGTATACGTTCTGCTCAACCGATCAGTCATTTAAGTAAATTCTGGGTTTAAGCTAGGTTAAGTACATGGTGTATGCACTGTGATTTGTGAAAGCTGACGTGACCAGCCGCGGCCTAATGATATATCACTAATAAAAAAACAAATGGACTCCCTGGCCATGGAACATCAAATATGGAAGTTTGGAGATTGCGGGAGACAGTAGCGCTCCCATGTAATGAATGAGCTATACATGTGCAGTTTACACAGAAAGGACACTTGACATATGCGTTTTGCAATATGTTACGTATCCTGGGTAGTGTGCATGCATTGTATGAGGCAGTCATATGCCTTATGTGACGTCACATTGTTCAGATTCGTTAGCTCCTGATTAACGTGGAATTAATGTGAGATGAAACTGCTCGCGTGACCCTGGGCCCCAGGAAGATCGTTGTTGGTTGTAGGACCCAGGCAGACGGAGTGTCACTCGGGGGAGCAGAACTCCAGTCGCTTTAAAGGGTGTTTGATCATTTATGTACACGGAGTGGTCTTTTTGGGCAGCAAGGATGGCCTGTAGTGTACCCCGAGGATGGCTTTGTACTGTGTGAGGTTATCTGAAGTTGGTGAGAATCTTCATAGTGCTTCGGATCTTTAGCGATACTGTTGCAGGGCTCTGAGTGGGTCATTGGACCAACATTTGAGCTTCTTTTCAGCCGATGCTTTGCGCACTGAAGCGAGTGCACGCGCGGTTTAGGTGATGGCCCTGTTGAGAGGATGCAGAATGTCATCAGGGGAGGTGCTGAGTGAATAGGCTGAGATGTCGCTGCCAATGGAGATGTGAGTTATTCCCCTTCACTGACATGGTCAATAAGGTAGGCTTCAAAGTGATAAATAGTATTTATGAATGCCTGCAATTACATTCCCTAGCACATTAAAGCTAGACCTATGGGCTTTGCCAATGCTTGTTAAAAACTGCAGCGCAGCTGAGGGGATGAGCACCCGAGTTCGTGCAGTTCAGTTATTCATGCAAAATACCAGAAATTATTGTTTATGAGCAGGAAGGTGTCCCTTCCTGCTCATAAACAATCATTTGAAAATGACGCTTTGCAGCACACACATAAGTACCAAAGCGCCATTAGTGATTGTTTATGTGAGGAAAAGGACACCTTCCCGCACATAAACAATCACACCCCTCAACGCAGACATCCTTGCACAATGGTGCAAGATTGTCTGCGCTGGCTCTGGCAGCTAAATTTAGCACCAGCGCAGGAGACAACACAGGGATGCGCCGTATTCACTTAAATACGGAGCATCCCAGCATTGTGAAAATGACGGAGCGTGGCGCTGCCAATTTTGGCGCAGCGTAGCACTCTGTCATTTTCCTATAAATATAGGCCTAAGGGGCATATTTATACTCCATTTGCACAGAATTTGCGTAATTTATTTGATGCAAATTCAGCGTGAAACTAATTTCATATTTATATTTTGATGTTAGACCCATCTAATGTCAAAATATTGGAGTTTGCACCATTTGTTAGATGTGTGAACCTACGTTGTGTCAATAAGATGCAAGGTAGGCGTTCCCATCTAAAAAATGGTGCTAAACCCATAGCCCTGTATTTATCCCCCTGTGCTAAAATGACGCACAGGTGGGAGGAGGGGCTAAATAATGGTGCAAAGTTTGCTTTGCACCCTTATTCAACGCCTGGGGCAGACTATGCGTTTGGGGACCTGTGGACCCATTTCTATGGGTAAACACCATGGAATGGGTCCACAGGTGCCCTCCTCAAGCCCCAGGAACACCCCCACCCACACCAGAGGACCCCATCCCAGGTAAGTAGGGTAAGTATAGGTAAGTATTTTTTTTAACGTTAAAGTGCCATCGGGGCCCAACTTGGGGCCCCCTTCAAGGCACAGGGTGCAATGGCCATGACCAGGGGACACTGGTCCCCTGTGCTGGCCATTGGGGTGGTGGGCATGACTCCTGTCTGTTCTAAGACAGGAGTCATGTGGTAGGGATGATTTTGCATCAGAAAATGACGCTAGGCTGGTTAGAGGCATTCTTTTTGCCTCTAACCAGCCTAGCGTCATTTTTGGGTGCAAAACCCCCTTCTCCCATACCGCCACACCCACCTGGCTAGCGTCATTTTTTTTACGCTAGCCCACACTTTGCGCCAGCTTGCGCCTTTCCATAAATATGGTGCCCGGCTGGCGTTCAGGAATGGCGCAAGCTGGTGGAAAACATTTTGATGCAAAACTGCGTTAGTGCAGTTTTGCATCAAAAAGTATAAAGCTCAGATTTATGTAGGCCTAGCGCCAGTCCCACGCCACATTAACACCATATTTTTTACTCTAATGTGGTGTTGGAAGGGCAAAAACGCAGCACCTGCTTGCATTGTGCCACTTTGTAACCCCTTGCGCCCCATGATGCCTGCACCAGGCATAATATATGCCAGGGGGGCATTCCGGCACTAGGAGCAAAAAAATGACACTAATGTGGCGCTGGAATGGCGCTAGGCCCTCTTAAATCTGGGACTTTAAGTCCACCAATCCCTGCGACTTGCCCACCTCTAGTGATATTTATGTGGGGTTAACCCCACAGTCAAACCTACCTTAAAGTTCAGGTCTACCAACCCCTGTGAAAGCGGTGCAAAAACACATGGTTTTATCCCGGCGGGGGGGGGGGGGGCGGGGGGGGGGGGGGGGGTTCTGTGATCTGGAACAGAGCCGGGGCACAGTTAAGCCCTAATATGCAACGAGGGTGGCTGGAAATGTCACTGGGAGCTCTCAGCCCGTCCAGGAGGAGCCCGTACTGCACCGGCTCACCGCAGGCTCCTGCAAACACGAGACGTTTCAATTACGAAGTAATAACATGTCATATTGTGTTACAAAAAGCGACCCTGGGTATGGAGGTACAGACACATTCCCAGTTTATGCCCCCGACATAAATCTCTGCATCTAATTTGCCTCTGGCCTGCTGCCATGGACCAATGCATACATCTCGTCTCCCCCGACCCCCAGCACTGAGACATCCCTCAAGCAGCTGCATGGGGGGGGGGGTATGTAGGTCTCTCCGCTGGGCCGGTGGGGCTCACAGCTGGGCCAAGAGAGTCCTTACCCAGCGGGATACAAGACCACTGCTGGGCTTGGGCACTCTGCTCTCAGGGTTGGCATGCATTGCCACCCAAAGGGGTCGAACAGACAAACAGCAGACGGGACCCTTCCTCGCCCTGTGCATGAGGCGGCCTGCGTTACAGCACAGCAGCATCACGTGCACAGGGAAGGGTCATGCTGGTGTAGTTGGTAAGGAGGGAGGATGCTGGGCTACAGGGAAGGATCATGCTGGTGTAGTTAGTAAGGGGGGAAGATGCTTGTTACAGGGAAGGGTCATGCTAGTGCAGTAAATAGGGCAGAGCATCCTGATGCAGTAAGTAAGGCAGGAGTGTGCTGATGCAGTAAGTAGGACAGGAGCATGCTGGAGTTTAGGGAAGGTTCCTGCTGGTGCAGTAAGTAATGAGGGAGCATGCTGGTGTACAGGGAAGGGTCATGCTGGTGCAGTACGTAAGGCAGGAGTGTGCTGATGCAGTAAGTAGGACAGGAGCATGCAGGAGTTCAGGGAAGGTTCCTGCTGGTGCAGTAAGTAATGAGGGAGCATGCTGGTGTACAGGGAAGGGTCATGCTGGCGCAGTAAGCAGGGCAGGAGCATGTTGGAGTGCAGGGAATGTTCCTGCTGGTGCAGTAAGTAGGGTGGGAGCATCTTGGTGCAGTAAGTAAGGCGGGAGCATGCAGGGGTACAGGGAAAGGTCATGCTGGTGCAATAAGCAGGGCAGGAGCATGCTGGTGCAGTAAGTAGGGTGGGAGCATGCTGATGCAGTAACTAAAGTGGGAGCATGCTGATGCAGTAAGTAGGACAGGAGCATGCAGGAGTGTAGGGAAGGTTCATGCTGGTGCACTAAGTAGGGGGGAGCATGCTCATGCAGTAACTAAAGTGGGAGCATGCTGATGCAGTAAGTAGGACAGGAGTGTAGGGAAGGTTCATGCTGGTGCACTAAGTAGGGCGGAGCATGCTCATGCAGTAACTAAAGTGGGAGCATGCTGGTGCAGTAAGTAGGGTGGGAGCATGCTGGTGCAGTACGTAAGGCAGGAGTGTGCTGATGCATTAAGTAGGACAGGAGCATGCTGGAGTGCAGGGAAGATTCCTGATGGTGCAGTAAGTAGGGTGGGAGCATGCAGGGGTACAGGGAAAAGTCATGCTGGTGCAGTAAGTAAGGCAGGAGTGTTCTGGTGCAGTTAGTAGGGCGGGAGCATGCTGGTGCAGTAACTAAAGTGGGAGCATGCAGGTGTACAGGGAAAGGTCATGCTGGTGCAACAAACAGGGCAGGAGCATGCTGGTGCAGTAAGTAGGGTGGGAGCACTCCCCTGTATAGGGAAGGTTCATGCTGGTGCACTAAGTAGGGCTAGAGCATGCTGGCGCGGTAACTAAAGTGGGAACATGCTGGTGTACAGGGAAGGGTCATGCTGTTGCAGTACGTAAGGCAGGAGTGTGCTGATGCAGTAAAGTAGGACGGAAGCAGGCTGGTGTACTAGGATGGGATAATGCCGGTGTAGCAAGTTGGGTGGGAGCATTCCCCTGTACAGGGAAGGGTCATTCTGGTGCATTAAGCAGGGCAGGGACATGCTGGTGCAGTAAAGTAGGACGGATGCAGGCTGGTGTACGAGGATGGGATAATGCTGGTGCAGTAAGTAGGGTGAGAGCATGTGGTGTACTAGGATGGGATCACGCTGGTGTTCTCTTGTGGAAGCATGCTGATTTACCAGGATTGGATCTTTATGTTGTAGTAGGGTGCGGCATGGTGGTCTACCTGGATGGGATCATGCCGGTGTAGAAGGGCGGGCGCATGTTGATGTACCAGGATGGGATCATGCAGGTGTAGAAGGAGATGAGCATGCTGGTCTACCAGTATGGGATCATCCTGGTGTAGTAGGGTGGGAGCATACTAGTCTACCAGGATGGGATCATGCTGGTGCAGTAAGAAGGATGGAAGCATGCTGGTCTACCTGGATGGGATCATGCTAGTGCAGTAAGTAGGGTTGGTGCATACTGGGGTACCAGGATGGGATCATGCAGGTGTAATAAGGTGGGATCATGCAAGTGTACCAGGATGGAATCATGTTGCTGAAGTAGGGCAGAAGCCTGCTCGTGTACCAGCTTCGGACGATGGAGGTGTACCAAGGCAGGGTCATGATGGTGTAGTAGGGCCAGATCATGTGGGTGTAATGTGGATGGGATCATGCTGGTGTAGTAATTAGCATGCGAGCCTGCTGGTGGACCAGGATGGGTGATGGTGGTGTAGTAGGATGAGAGCATACTGTTGTACCTGGATGGGATCCTGCTGGTGTCAATTAATCAATCAATCAATCAGTTATTTCTGGAGCATGCTACTCACCCCTAGGGTCTCAAGGCATTGTGGGGAATGTACTCAGGGTTCAGTCGAAGAGCCAGGTCTTGAGGTCCTTTCTGAATTGAGGCAGCGATGGCGACTGATTGATGTGGAGAGGTAAGGTATTCCAACCTTTTGCCGCCAGGTAGGTGAACGATCTTCCTCCTGCCGATGACTCCTTTATGCAGGGTACTGCAGCGAGCGACTGCTGGGAGGAGCGGAGAGGTCTGGAGGGGGAGTACCAGATGATGCAGTGGTTGAAGTAGCTGGGTCCGATGTTGTGGAGGGCTCTGTAGGCGTGTACAAGGAGTTTGAAGTTGATTCTCTATTCGACGGGAAGTCACTGGAGGTCTCTCAGGTGTCCTGTGATGTGTTCTCAGCTGGGGATGTTCAGGACGAGTCTGGTGACGGCATTCTGGATTTGTTGCAGCTCTTCTTGGTGGTTCCGGCATAGAGGGTGTTGCCATAGTCAAGTCTGCAGATGATTAAGGCGTGTGTCACGGATTTGCGGCAGTCGCTAGGTATCCATCTGAGAATCTTCTGTAGAAGTCGGAGAGTGTGGAAGCAGGTGGATGCGACAGAGTTGACCTGTCGGGTCATGGTGAGCACTGAGTCAAAGATGACGCTGAGTTTTTGTGTGTGGTCTGTGGGGGTGGAGGGGCTGCCAAGTGTTGAGGGCCACCAGGAGTCGTCCCAGGCTGAGGAGGATGGTCCCAGGATGAGGATCTTAGTCTTGTCAGAGTTCAGCTTAAGGCAGCTCTCCATCCTGGTGGCGACTGCTCCATCCCATCTCTGACATTCTTCTTGGCTGTTGAGGGGTTTTCAGTCAGATGGGTGTCATCAGCGTAGGAGACGATGTTCATACTGTAGTTCCTGATGATTGGGCGGGGCGGGGTCATGTAGTTGTTGAACAGCATGGAGCTCAGCGAGGATCCTTGGGGTACTCCACAGCTGATTCTGTAGGATCTGATCGGTGTGGCCAGGAGCCTGACTCTCTGTGTTCTGCCTGTCAGGAAGGAGTGTTTCCACTGAAGGGCTTTGCCCATATGCCTGCTGTGTGGAGACTGGTACATAGGGTGCGGTGGGACCCGCTGCGAAGGCAGCAAAAAGATCTAGTAGGATAAGGGCTGCTGTTTGGCTGTGGTCAAGGAGAGAGCGGATGTCATGTGTGGTGGCGACTAGAGTGGTCTCTGCTGTGGTTAGTTCTGAATCCTGATTTGGAGATGTCCAGGATGTTGTTTCCTCAATGTGTTGGCGAAGCTGATCGTTGATTGCTTTTTCAGTGACTTTATCTGGGAAGGGCAGCAGCGAGATGGGGCGGTAGTTCTTAAGATCCGTTGAGTCGGCTGCGGGTTTCTTCAATAGCGGGTGGATCTCGGTGTGCTTCCAGTCCTCAGGGATGGTTTTTGACTCCACAGAGCAGTTGATGGTCTTGCCGAGCTTAGATGAAATCGAGGCACTGGCCTTGTTGAAGATGTAGTGGAAAGTAAAACCCTTGTCTTCCTGGTAAATAATTTTTAAACAATCTTCAAACATGTGCAAATTTTGTCAACAATTCCTATTTTATGATATCTTTACTAAAAAACACAGTCATTCTTATATTCTGAATTCAATCCTTACGGTGCTCCTATAATGATGGCGCAGTGAAAGTGAATGTAGTGAAAAGCGTTTGTGCAAATGTGCTCTGTACACTATATACAAGGTGGTTAAAACATAAATTCTCTGCAATCTTCTATAAGCGGACTCATATTACTCCAGAGGTCCAGAAGTCAGTTTTTAGTCTCCAAAGAAAAATCCACACTATTAAAATGTTGACATTTCGACCCCCTTTATTAGATCAATCTACCCGGGGTCATCATAAGGACTGTTAGTTTGCTATAGGTAGCAACTAGAGTAAAAGAGACAGTCAGTCATCGTATTCTGTCTTACGGTGATTGTTTAATCATCTCATCTTCCTTGAGATGCAAGCAGCCATCCTCCTTTATGAAAAACAAACCATATGGAGGTTTACAGGGAGATGACAGACTAATAGGATCTAAAGTCAATGGAGGATGAGATGATTAAACAATCACCCCAAGACAGAATACGAAGTTGCAGACGGAAGGGCAGTACCGGTCCTCTTTCACATGGGTGATGCTGTGCTATTGTCAAGGACCGCTAATGGCCTTCAACGCCTAATGGATAGCTTCACAGAATTTATGGAGGAAAAGGAACTTAAAATAAACCTAAAGAAAACATACACGATGATCTGTGGAGAGGGTGAGTGTACATTAATTGCATACAGATCACAAGAGTTACATCATTTTCTTATCTGGGTATACTTTTTACTACAAGTGGTTCCTGGACTAAGCATATCAAAAACAATAGGCTAAAGATGGAGCAGGCGTGTGAGGGTATTTTTAGATTTGCCTACAAATTGGGCTGTAAACCAATCAGGAAGATAGTCACAATTTACAGAGCCAAATGTACTTCTGAAGCCTCTTATTATAGTGGACTATGGGGATTTGCGAACAACACCATTTATCCAAGAACTCAGGGCCCCCACTGTGTGGCACAAACCGAGTGCTTATAGCAGTATCTGTTAACTACATCTAACATTCAGGGCCTAATTATGATTCTGGTGGTCATTAGACTGCCAGACTTGCTGTGGCTGTCCGGACCACCGCAGCTTTGACTGTCTGACTATCAAATTAAGAGTTTGGTGTTTGGAATGCCAAAGGTGGGTGGCTCCTCTAATCATCCTTTTAGGCCTTTCCACAATACTATTGGCTTGTGGATTGTACAAAGCAGTACGTGAATGCCTCACACCACAATCTCTCACAAACTATGTTATTTCATATTATGTTAATTGCGTGCCATTGTCAGCTATCAGGCAACTTGGAAAACCCTCATCTTTGAGATCTCTGCTAATACATCTATGGTGGACGCTGTTGTAATCTCTGATATAAACTTGACAATCAACCACCTGGACTATAAGATATATATATAAGGACAAATGGAAATCTCAGTCCAGCTTTGGTGCCCGCAGTGGGACCAAAAAAGTCTCCACAAACCGTGTGCCACTCTTGGCTAGGATCACTAATGTTCCCAAAATTGGTCTGACTTCCCACTTTCAACCTCTTCTCACCTTCTCTGCAACTAGTACACCTTTCAACCTACTGCACCACATCATTATCCACACCTGGCCACCAAAATTCTGCCCTTAACCTCTTCTTCATCATGGTCTGTCCCAGGTGACCCTCATGTGCTGTGGAAAATAATTTTTTCCTCATTCCAACAGATGGTATAATTATTTCTCCTCGCACAAGTACTTTATTGTCTATTAAGGATATCTCATCTAGTTTTTTTCCATAGGTGTGTAACGACTTAGGTAGGGTGCTCTCTCTCCTACCACCCTTTATTACCTTACTGATCACTTGTTTTAGAACATCATCTTACCACATGGCCACAATCCATTCCTCACTGTGCACGGCCCCTGAAGACCAACGCACCACATCGTTCATGCTTGCTACAGCCCCTTCTTTCTCACTCTTACTCGCCAACTCCTTGTCCACCACCTCCCAGTCTAGAGACAAAGGTGAGAGACAGCCACCTGAACATACTTCCACCATGGTATGTACTCTAGGGTGTAATTGAATTCTTGTAGTCTGGCAGAAAATCTTACTAGTCTAGCTGAGCCTTTACCAGCACCGCCTGAGGACAAAATCTTAATGAGGGGCTTGTGGTCAGTACATAGTTTGACTTGGCTTCCCCACATAAATGTTATAAAATAGTCCATTCCCCATGCCGCTGCCAACGCTTCCCTTTCTATGACCAAATAGTGACGCTCAGCATATGTTAACGAGCGTGAGGCATTATTCTGAATCTGTGAGAGTACTGCTCCTATCTTACACGTGCTGGCATCTACCGTTATAATAGACTTGCTCTTAGTATCAAAAGGTGAAAGAATGTCTGCCTCACACAACTCTCTTTTTATGTTCTTGAAACTTTTCTGCTGGAAGGTAGACCAAGTGAAATTGACTCCTTACCTCGGCAATGTTTTGGGGCCGTCGGGTTTGGAAGCAAAGTTATTCAGGAACTTAAGTAATACTCTATCGCACTGAAAAAAGGTCTTAGTTGATCTTTGTGGTGAGGTGGCAGTGCCAACGTTATGGCCTGCAGTAAGTCCTTCTTGGGTTTAATGTCTTCAGTCGTTATTGTATGGCCTAAATATTCAATTTCTTAGGTAAGAAACACACAGTTCTCTTTCATTAGAGTGAATCCAGATTTCAAAATTCTATCTAGAACCTGTTTTAGTGTAAAATTGTGGTTTGTGTCTGTGTCGCCATATAGTAGGATATCATCTTGGAAAAAGATAACGTTGCTCATACATTTAAAAATTTCGGCCATTACTCTCTGAAAAATGCTGGCTGCTGAACATAGCCCAAACGGCATCCTTGTAAATTGGAACATGCCCTTAATTGAGGGGTTTAGAATTACTTGATGATAAGCATGATTTAAATCAAGCTTGGAGAAAACGTTTCCTCCTCTTAATAGAGTTATTAATTCATTTATGTTTGGAAGAAGAAAATTGTCTGCAACGTTTTGATTTAAGCTCCTTAAATCAACGCAAAATCTCAGCTTACCATCAGCTTAGGTCATGATGACGACTGGACTAATCAAATTTGACAGTTCAACAGGGTCTATTACACCAGTTTTCAACATTTCATTTAACTATTTCTTGACTTTGTTTCTGACCATTATAGGTACCCTTCTAATCTTGAGTTGGTCAGGGACTGCACCTTGATTTACCTTTATTTTGTGTGTAAAACCTTTCAAAAGACCCATTTCCTCACGAAAAAAAAACATTGCAGCATCCTTGAAGATATTATCCAATGATAATTCCTCCACCACCATTGCTTGATTGGAAGCATGAGAGTCAATAACTATATGGAGAGTCTACTGATGAACCCATCCCAGTATTGGAGGTCCTGATTCTGCTATGTATACTTTACCATTTGTATATCAGCAGTCATATACCCAATGATGTCTACCTGTTTGCCCGGTTATCCTCCTGGGTTAATGTCTTTTGGAAGTAACGCCACTGAGTTAGGTACACTGTCTTGTGCACAATAGTTTATAATGATCCGGAGTCAACCATCAGCTCAACTCTTTTTCCTTCCACCACAAACTCAGCTTTGGGTCTCTGTTTCCCTGCTTGACAATTCTTCTTCTCTTCCACACACAACACTCTCTCAGTCAACCCACGCTCATTGTTCTAATCACTCTCTTTGGATAGTAATGCTACCTTACTCTTTATCGTACTTCGACACATATGCGCAAAGTGTCCTTTGTGACCACACTTCCGACACCCTTTGCAAAGGGCAAAACAAATGTTGCTTCAGTTATGTGAGAGGCACTTCCACACTTTCTGCACACTTTAGCTGGCGGTTTGTCAACATGTTGAGTCTTATGCAACTTACTAGCTACGTTAGTGGCTTTTTCTATTGCTCCTACTTCCTTAGCACTCGGATCTATTGCTGCTACATCACCTTTTGACTCCCTCTTGTCCTTCTCTCTCATGCAATATTATGATTCCTCCACCACCTTTGCTATCTCTGAAGCATCTTTCAGCATGGGGTGTTTTGCTGCCCACAATCTTTCTTGTGTTTTCTGACTTCTGCATTGAACAATAAGCTGATCCCGAATCATCTGATCAGTCATAGTCCTAAATTGACACTTAACGGACAGTTCCCTCAACCTGGAGACAAAGGGGCTCTTTTTGAGTGTGGCGGTCCAAGGACCTTCACACTTGTGTTGACGGACAGACTGCTGCACTTCGGGCCACCAGACTGCCCAATTATGACTTAGGTGGGTGGACCTACCTAAGGACTGCCGTCCCCGCCAGGATCACAAATCACAATGGGTGAGGGTGGTCGGGTTTGTAACCAACCATGGCAGCTCTGAACTCAGCGCCGCCTGGCTGGTTCCAACCCCACTTTCCACCAGCCTTTCCATGGTGGAATCAAAAAGGCTATTGGAAAGGAAAGCCAGTGCCTTCCCTACCCAGCACCCTCAGAATGCGCAGAGTCTACTTTGCAGACAGTGTGCATTCCGAGGGTGCTGGAGTGCTAGGATATTCGTCTGTCTTAAAGGTGCTGAAGCCAATATTCCAGCACCTAGAACATTGTAATATGCACAGGGGACGCCACGGCGGTGGCATCCTCCCCGCGGCTTTGACAGTCCTGTGGTGGTCTCGAGTATCTATCTCGTAGCACAGAGGGGGCCGACCAGCACCCTCTGAATGCAGACAGTGCACATTCCAATGGTGCTGGGCAGGCAGGCCCTTGCACTGCCCATGCCATGAGTAGTGCAGAGGCCCACCTGTAGCCCCCTGCACTTGTTCTCTGCCAGCCTTTTCATGGTGGGGAAGCTGCAATGAAAAGGCTGGTGGAGAATAAGGTTGCAACCAGCAGGGCGACGCTGAGTTCAGTGCCACCATGGCTGATTACAACCAGGATCACCGTCAGCCCATTGGGATCTGTGATCTTGGTGGGGTCGCGGTCTTTAGGTAGGCTCACCCAGGCTCACCCGCCTAACTAATAAGGTGCCATGGCGGTCCAGCTGCTACCACGAGGCGTAATGAGGGTGTTAGTTTGTTTGTTTGGCACATCCCTATAACTTTCTAAATCTTGTCCTCAGTTTCTACTTATCTCTGAAAACATCTATTTTCATTAAGAAACAGCATCAAATTAAGTTATTGTCTATTTTTCAAACTAGGTGGCACTTTAGGATTAAAAAGAGGTGGAAAGTTTCAAAGATTTTATTTATTATTTCTTGCAGTTTTATATAGTGGGAACTCGACCCGAAGGTATGACAGTGCTTTAAATAAGCACCAGTTACATTACAGAAGAAGACATTCATATTTTCAGGCACAGGGAGATCAAGGGCCTGATTTAAAGTTTGGCGAATGGGTTACTCCGTCAGAAACATGACAGATATATCCCATCCGCCCTCTTACAACTCACATGGGATATAATGGATCCTAATACGGCGGACGGATATCCCTCACATTTGTGACGGAGTAACCCCTCTGCCAAACTCTAAATCAGGCCCTAAAAGTGATTTGCCCAAAATGCAGAAACTTGATTCTAATTCCGCAACTCCAAAGTCCGCAGCTCTGGCGATAGTGCAGCATCCTATCCATACAACTCCACCTCTGAGAGCAGTGCGCATGATTTAGTGACATCATCACACCAAAAGATTGTAAATATGTACTGCAGAAAAATGCCCTCCTGTGCTCCAGCAATTGAGAATATGTATACAATTTGGGCAGAATTGTCACATCCCTAAATCTCTGATTTGAAAATTCAATAAATGAAAGCTTACCAGGTGCAAATGTGCACCCTGTGTGCAACAGTTTGAGTAACTCTCCATCCCTTTGAGCTACAGCCATTTCTTTTTTATTAAAATCTGCATTTATGCTGTAGACAATGGATTATAAAAATTGATTTTTACATAGCGCTTCAAACTAGACTCTGTAATGTAGCAGATTACCCAGTACAAGGTAGTCATTTGCCCAGCGCAGAAAGAAGGAAGCCTGCGCTGATGGGATGAAATAGAATGACCTCCAAAACACTGCAGTTGTCAGCAGTGAGTATTCATCAAACTGGTCTATCCCACTGGTGCGTATGTGGTAAGAGCAGCAAAAACCAATGGACCCGGAATAACGCTTTCTAGTGGATTTGCTATTGGCTAAAGCACTCTGAAGTGGCATATGCACCTTATGTAAACAAACATGTTGCACAAACACAAATGCATAGATTACTTACCAGTAATGTAACTACTCTGAGTCGAGACTTCTCTATTCCGATCATTACATCCCTCCTTCTCACCTAAGGTACTTAATTCGAACGATTATGAAGCTTGGTATATTACAGGCTGTTTTCGGGAAAGCCAAAACTAAATGTACCCAGAAGGAGAGGTGGGGTTTGTGTCAAGTATATTTTTTACAAGAATTTGGGCTTAGAAAAGTGTCTGTGGAGGTATGAATGCCTCATTCAGTAATGAGAGGATCAGTGAAGAGACAAAGAGGTAATAGACACACCTTGTTCCTAAATCGTTCCTCTGTTAGATCTGGAAGGCACCGTAACTGGAGAAAAGTCAAGGGGGTCTTACAAGCAGGGTGATTGCTTTAATGGCCCCTAGTAAACAGTTAGCATGCAAGTCCATGCCACTTTAACATCTTATCAGTCTGGGGCTTTACTGAGTGAGCGTTAGCATTCTGAGAGTTGTAGTTTTGACTTACAATGAAATGATTTGGACTGTTATTTCCAGTACTGTTTCAAAGAGTATCCCTCGCAAGGGACATTTACACTTTATCTAAACATAAACTTGAGATTAGAAGTTGAGCTGGAATTGAGCTCCATTGATGCCTGGATGATTTTCTGCTCTAGAGCAGAGCTCTTCAACTCCAGAACCAACATATGTGCTGGAGGATAGCTCATGTAATCCAGTGTCTGTGCTAGAGAAGACATCACTTGACTCCCTGTTATCTAACTACACAGACCAGCTTCCCTGCCCCTTGAGAACAGCAAAATACACTAGAGTTGAGTTTCCTTGACCACTGAGACCACAGCATCTGTGCTAGAGTAGAGCTCATTTGACCATAAGACAAGTTATTGTGCTAAAAGTTGACCATGTTTGACTCCTGAAACCAACATCTGTGCTAGATCAGAGCTTGCTAGACCTCTGAAAGCAGCATCTGTTCTGAAGCAAAGCTCTTGTGACTCCTTGGACCAGCATCTGTCTGGAGCATAGCTCGCTTGACCCTAAGACAAGCAGTTGTGCTAATGTTGACCTTGTTTGACTGCTGTGGGCAGCATCTGTGCTGGATCAGAGCTTGCTAGACTGCTGAAAGAAGCATCTGCTGACTCCTGCAACCAGCATCTCTGGTACAGTAGAGCATGCTTTCTTCCTGAGACCAGCATCTGTGCTAGACCTGAAAATGCTTGATTCCGAACACCTGATTGCTGAGATCAGCATCTGTGCTAGAGCTGAGCTCACTTGACTCTCGAGCAACAGCATCTCAGATAGAGTACAGTTAGCTTGACTCCTGAGACCAGTACTTGAGCTGGAGCTGAGCTTCTTTGACTTTGGACACCTGACCCCTGACTCCTGAATCCAGCATTGTGCTAGAGCTGAGCGCGCTTGACTTCTGTGACAGTATCTATGGTAGGGCTGCGCTCACTTGACTTTGGACAGCTGACTCCTGAGACCATCATCTGTGCTAGAGCTTAGCTTTCTTAAGACCAGACACCAGACTCCTGAGACCAACATCCGGCCTGAAGTAAAACATGCTTGGCTCCTGAGACCATCATCTGTGCTAAAGTAGAGCACGCTTGGCTCCTGAGACTGCTAGAGTAGAGCACGCTTGACTCCTGAGACCCGCATCTGGGCTAGAGTAGAGCATGCTTGACTCCTGAGACCAGCATCTATCCTAGAGTAGAGCACGCTTGACTCCTGAAACCAGCATCTGTGCTAAAGTAGAGCACACTTGACTCCTGAGATCAGCATCTGTTGATGAGTAATGCACCCTTGACTCCTGAGACCAGCATCTGTGCTAGAGCTGAGCACGCTTGACTCTTGAGACCAGCATCTGTGCTAGAGTAAAGCACGCTTGACTCTTGAGACCAGCATCTGTGCTAGAGTAGAGCACGCTTGACTCCTGAGATCAGCATCTGTTGATGAGTAATGCACCCTTGACTCCTGAGACCAGCATCTGTGCTAGAGTAAAGCACGTTTGACTCTTGAGACCAGCATCTGTGTTAGAGCTGAGCACACTTGGCTCATGAGATCAGCATCTGTGCTAGAGTAGAGCACACTGGGCTCCTGAGATCAGCAGCTGTGCTATAGTAGAGCATGCTTGACTCCTGAGACCAGCATCTGTGCTAGAGTAAAGCACGTTTGACTCTTGAGAGCAGCATCTGTGCTAGAGTAGAACACACTGGGCTCCTGAGATCAGCAGCTGTGCTAGAGTAGAGCACACTTGACTCCTGAGATCAGCATCTGTGCTAGAGTAGAGCACGCTTGACTCCTGAGATCAGCATCTGTTGATGAGTAATGCACCCTTGACTCCTGAGACCAGCATCTGTGCTAGAGCTGAGCACGCTTGACTCTTGAGACCAGCATCTGTGCTAGAGTAAAGCACGCTTGACTTTTGAGACCAGCATCTGTGCTAGAGTAGAGCACGCTTGACTCCTGAGATCAGCATCTGTTGATGAGTAATGCACCCTTGACTCCTGAGACCAGCATCTGTGCTAGAGCTGAGCACGCTTGACTCTTGAGACCAGCATCTGTGCTAGAGTAGAGCACGCTTGACTCATGAGATCAGCATTTGTGCTAGACTAGAGCTCACCTGACCCCTGAGCTAGCATTGGTGCTGGACCTGCGCTCGCCTGACGCCTGAGCTAGCATTTGTGCTAGACTAGAGCTCGCCTGACCCCTGAGCTAGTATTGGTGCTGGACCTGCGCTCGCTTGACCCCTGAGCTAGCATTTGTGCTAGACTAGAGCTCGCCTGACCCTGGAGCTAGTATTTGTGCTGGACCTGCACTCGCCTGACCCCTGAGCTGTCATTGGTGCTGGACCTGCGCTCTCCTGACCCCTGAGCTAGCATTTGTGCTAGACTAGAGCTCGCCTGACCCCCTGAGCTAGCATTGGTGCTAGACTAGAGCTCGCCTGACCCCTGAGCTAGCATTGGTGCTGGACCTGCGCTCGCCTGACCCCTGAGCTAGCATTTGTGCTAGACTAGAGCTCGCCTGACCCCTGAGCTAGCATTGGTGCTAGACTAGAGCTCGCCTGACCCCTGAGCTAGCAATGGTGCTGGACCTGCGCTTGCCTGACCCCTGAGCTAGCATTTGTGCTAGACTAGAGCTCATCTGACCCCTGAGCTAGCACTGGTGCTAGACTAGAGCTCGCCTGACCCCTGAGCTAGCATTGGTGCTGGACCTGCGCTCGCCTGACCCCTGAGCTAGCATTTGTGCTAGACTAGAGCTCATCTGACCCCTGAGCTAGCACTGGTGCTGGACCTGCGCTCGCCTGACCCCTGAGCTAGCATTGGTACTGGACCTGCGCTCGCCTGACCCCTGAGCTAGCATTTGTGCTGGACCTGAGCTCGTCTGATCCCTGAGCTAGCACTAGTGCTGGACCTGCGCTCGCCTGACCCCTGAGCTAGCATTGGTGCTGGACCTAGGTTCGCCTGACCCCTGAGCTAGCATTGGTGCTGGACCTGCGCTCGCCTGACCCATGAGCTAGCATTGGTGCTGGACCTGCGCTCGCCTGACCCCTGAGCTAGCATTGGTGCTGGACATAGGCTCGCCTGTCCCCTGAGCTAGCATTTGTGCTGGACCTGCGCTCGCCTGACCCCTGAGCTAGCATTTGTGCTGGACCTGAGCTCGCCTGACCCCTGAGCTAGCATTGGTGCTGGACCTAGGCTCGCCTGACCCCTGAACTAGCATTTGTGCTGGACCTGAGCTCGCCTGACCCCTGAGCTAGCATTGGTGCTGGACCTGCGCTCGCCTGACCCCTGAGCTAGCATTGGTGCTGGACCTAGGCTCGCCTGACCCCTGAGCTAGCATTTGTGCTGGACCTGAGCTCGCCTGACCCCTGAGCTAGCATTTGTGCTGGACCTGCTCTCGCCTGACCCCTGAGCTAGCATTTGTGCTGGACCTGAGCTCGTCTGACCCTTGAGCTAGCATTTGTGCTGTACCTGCGCTCGCCTGACCCCTGAGCTAGCATTGGTGCTAGACTAGAGCTTGCCTGATCCCTGAGCTAGCATTTGTGCTGGACCTGCGCTCGCCTGACCCCTGAGCTAGCATTTGTGCTGGACCTGTGCTCGCCTGACCCCTGAGCTAGCATTTGTGCTGGACCTGCGCTCGCCTGACCCCTGAGCTAGCATTGGTGCTGGACCTGCGCTCGCCTGACCCCTGAGCTAGCATTGGTGCTGGACTTGCGCTCGCCTGACCCCTGAGGTAGCATTTGTGCTGGACCTGCGCTCGCCTGACCCCTGAGCTAGCATTGGTGCTGGACTTGCGCTCGCCTGACCCCTGAGGTAGCATTTGTGCTGGACCTGCGCTCGCCTGACCCCTGAGCTACCATTTGTGCTGGACCTGCGCTCGCTTGACCCCTGAGCTAGCATTGGTGCCTGACTAGAGCTCGCCTGACCCCTCTGAGCTAGCATTGGTGCTGGACCTAGTCTTGCCGGACCCCTGAGCTAGCATTTGTGCTGGACCTGCGCTCGCCTGACCCCTGAGCTAGCATTGGTGCTGGACCTGCGCTCGCCTGACCCCTGAGCTAGCATTGGTGCTGGACCTGCGCTCCCCTGACCCCTGAGCTAGCACTGGTGCTGGACCTGCGCTCGCCTGACCCCTGAGCTAGCATTTGTGCTGGACCTGCGCTCGCCTGACCCCTGAGCTAGCATTGGTGCTGGACCTGCGCTCGCCTGACCCCTGAGCTAGCATTTGTGCTGGACCTGTGCTCGCTTGACCCCTGAGCTAGCATTGGTGCCTGACTAGAGCTCGCCTGACCCCTCTGAGCTAGCATTGGTGCTGGACCTAGTCTTGCCGGACCCCTGAGCTAGCATTTGTGCTGGACCTGCGCTCGCCTGACCCCTGAGCTAGCATTTGTGCTGGACCTGCGCTCGCCTGACCCCTGAGCTAGCACTGGTGCTGGACCTGAGCTTCCTTGCATCTTCAAACCGGTCCCCATGCTATCGTCAGGGTCGCTTTCTTCCTGGTATCTATTTGAACCTGTGCTCTCTCCCCAATGCACCGGGGAGAAGGGAAATGGATTATAGATTAGTGTAGCCCTGACACCCGCTTCATTGCGCCTGGAAACAATTATCACTTGCAGCTAAGCGCACGTTTTTACAGGAGTCCAGCTGTCTTCGATTAGACTAAGTACATAATGAAATTCAACCACCTTGTTTCCCTTCAGCCCCCATGTGCACGAGAGAGGAATCCTGGAGTGCAACTTCTGTTTGATCTACAGGTTCTCTCTAGAAAGTAGCGAAGACAGATCTGCCAAGTAGGCCCATGTCATGGGGGGCACCCTCAGAAAGTTTGTGTTATACCACCAGCACTTGGTATGCTGACACTTTTCATTCTATACTTGAAATGCTAGCATGGAAACTTCAAGTCCCAGAATTCAACGGGCTCTTAACTAAAAGAGATGCCTGGCTGAAAGAGTGAAAGAAGCTGTACACCCATTTCTGAGTTACTGCCTTCTTCTATTCATCCATCCCCACATCTGGTGTGCCCTCTGATTCTCCTTTCAATCAAGCGGGTGCTGAAGATCACACAGTGAGTTCTCTTCAGGTACACTCAAGCCAATGAGGTTGAGACACCACTGGTGTCCCCATGCCTCAACAGGACCAGCAGACACGTATACACTCATTCACTTGCCAAGGTCCATGCGTGATGTGCTGCTCCGGTTTTTTTCCTTTGAATTCTGGGACTTGTAGTCTTTTATAATAAAATAAACAAGCCCACAATTCCCAGAATGCAAAGAAAACTGAACTGGTGTAGCACAGCACGCATGGACCTGGGAAACTTGGCGGGGCTGCACTTGAGGTGTAGGCGTGGTGAGTCTCATCAATAAACCACACCTGAGACACTAGTTACTCCTTGTTGAAGAGCACAGATCACTTCCTGAAGGTGCACAACCAGCATCCCGGAGTAAGACATTCTGTTTTTTCATTTTAACTTATTGCTTTTGTCTTGGTAATGTTTCGCATTTTGTTTACTTGTCTGTACAGGACACCCTTCATTATTAATAGAAGCCGCCATACTTCTGTTTGAGCTTGCCTGATGGCTTAGAACGGTGGTTCTTGTGTTGTGTGGCCGCCACCGAATGGCACGTAGATTTTCCAATTCAGGACGCATGATTAACTAGTTGAATGCCATTTATCTTATGTCATTAAGTCTTTCAACTTGTTCATTGGGCTAGGGTGATACTGAAAGGTCTAAGTGTTGCTCTCTGGAACCTCAAAATTCCACCAGTTAAAGTAAGACCAACTGAACGTATTAGTATGGAAGGCATTTTTCCTTGCCTGTTGTCAATTTCCTTGAGAAAACCCACACCCTTTCTAATAGTGCCATTACTTGAAATGGCCCCATTCATCTTGCAAATGACCCTCAGCCACGACTAATACTAGTTTACTTCAGAAACAAATAGTGCCTGTTACCTGGACTCCCCTTTGTTTAGGATGTCTCATGGAACACTGTGCACCTGTTGAGATATAGGCCCCCATTATGAAAATGGCAGTAAAAACCGTCTACCGTTGCGGCGACGGCCGCCAAAAGACCATTGCCGCGGCTACCATCCGTTCGCCAGATTATGGCCACAGACGGATTCCCGTCACAAAAAGGGCAGAAATCCGGCTGTGGCCATACTGGCGGATGGTGGTAAGGTGGTGCGGCTACCACCAGCAGCGCCACGCCAGTAGACCGCCGCCAGCCGTATTATGACAAATAATGCTGACGGGCGCTGCTGGCGGTAGCAGCGCTCCATCCCGTACCCTGCCGGAAGACTCCTGGATACAGGTAAGTCAGGTTTCCGACAGGGGAAGGGTAGGGGGATGTTGTGGGTGTGTGCATGTATGTGTGAGTGTCTGCGTGAATGCGAGTGTGTGTTTAGTATTGTGTGCGTGTATGAAGGAGTGTGAGTGCGTTTGTGAATGTGTGTGAGTGCGTGTATAAATGGAAATGTGAATGCATATAAGTGTGGATGTGTGTGCGGATGTGTGCATGAATGAATGCATGCGTGTATGCATGTATCTCTGTGTATATGAGTGTGTGTCTGCATGTGTGTGCATGTATGGGGGAGGTTGTAAGGGAGGGGGAGCATGGATGAAGGGGGGTAGGGGGTATCTAGGGAGTGTTGGGTGGGGAGGGGGCCTCCTATCAGTGACAGGGAAGTCCGTGGCGGTAGGCAGGGTCATGATACCGCCGGCAGCACAATAGCGGCCGCCGGGCCTGAGGCCCCAGCCAGATTGGAAACAACTAATTCTGCACAATTGGTTTTCGCTCAGAGATTTAAAATAAAAAGGGTAGTTTGGGTCTATCAAAGCAGAGGGTTTGAGAGTCAGGGTTGTGTGTTTTGTGTCAGATACAAGTCAGGGCTGTGTGTTTTGTGTTGGATTAAAGAGTAAGGGCTGTGGGTTTTTTGTTAGCAACGCAGTGCCGGGCTGGAGAGAGCACACTGTGCATGTATGTTTGGCCAGCACACAACAGTGCACATCACCCCCGTAGCATTACCCTTTGTGGCCTTACCCCTTTCAGCATGAAAGGATAATAAACATAGTTTATTATGTTTGCGTTCTGAAACATTTGCAGCTTCTCCTGCTGGCGGGGGGGTGGCGTTCCTCCTCCCTTATGGAGGAGGTGCCCCTGTCTTTTTCATGCCACAATTTTCCCTCGGACACTGTTTTCCGTCTTCCTCTTCTCCTCTTTTGTATTTTTCTCCCTCTTGCTTGGATCAAAGTCTGTTGAGGAAAAATAAGTGCTGGTCTGTGTAGGAAAGTACCATCTTGCCTGGCATGTTACCCCCATATTTCACTGTATATATGTTGTTTTAGTCTATGTGTCACTGGGACCCTGCCAGGCAGGGCCCCAGTGCTCATAAGTATGTGCCCTGTATGTGTTCCCTGTGTGATGCCTAACTGTCTCACTGAGGCTCTGCTAACCAGAACCTCAGTGATTATGCTCTCTCTGCTTTCCAAATTTGTCACTAACATGCTAGTGACTAAATTTACCAATTCACATTGGCATACTGGTACACCCATATAATTCCCTAGTATATGGTACTGAGGTACCCAGGGTATTGGGGTTCCAGGAGATCCCTATGGGCTGCAGCATTTCTTTTGCCACCCATAGGGAGCTCTGACAATTCTTACACAGGCCTGCCAGTGCAGCCTGAGTGAAATAACGTCCACGTTATTTCACAGCCATTTACCACTGCACTTAAGTAACTTATAAGTCACCTATATCTCTAACCTTCACCTGGTGAAGGTTGGGTGCAAAGTTACTTAGTGTGTGGGCACCCTGGCACTAGCCAAGGTGCCCCCACATCGTTCAGGGCAAATTCCCCGGACTTTGTGAGTGCGGGGACACCATTACACGCGTGCACTGTATATAGGTCACTAAATATGTATAGCGTCACAATGGTAACTCCGAACATGGGCATGTAACATGTCTAAGATCATGAAATTGTCCCCCCAATGCCATTCTGGCATTGGGGGGACAATTCCATGATCCCCCGGGTCTCTAGCACAGAACCCGGGTACTGCCAAACTGCCTTTCCGGGGTCTCCACTGCAGCTGCTGCTGCTGCCAACCCCTCAGACAGGTTTCTGCCCTCCTGGGGTCCAGGCAGCCCTGGCCCAGGAAGGCAGAACAAAGGATTTCCCCTGAGAGAGGGTGTAACACCCTCTCCCTTTGGAAATAGGTGTGAAGGCTAGGGAGAAGTAGCCTCCCACAGCCTCTGGAAATGCTTTGATGGGCACAGATGGTGCCCATCTCTGCATAAGCCAGTCTACACCAGTTTAGGGATCCCCCAGCCCTGCTCTGGCGCGAAACTGGACAAAGGAAAGGGGATTGACCACTCCCCTGACCTGCACCTCCCAGGGGAGGTGCCCAGAGCTCCTCCAGTGTGTCCCAGACCTCTGCCATCTTGGAAACAGAGGTGTCTTTGGCACACTGGACTGCTCTGAGTGGCCAGTGCCAGCAGGTGACATCAGAGGCTCCTTCTGATAGGCTCTTACCTCTCTTGGTAGCCAATCCTCCTTCCTAGGTAGCCAAACCTCCTTTTCTGGCTATTTAGGGTCTCTGCTTTGGGGAATTCTTCAGATAACAAATGCAAGAGCTCACCAGAGTTCCTCTGCATCTCCCTCTTCACCTTCTGCCAAAGGATCGACCGCTGACTGCTCAGGACGCCTGAAAAACTGCAACAAAGTAGCAAAGATGACTACTAGCAACCTTGTATCGCTTCATCCTGCCGGCTTTCTCGACTGTTTCCAGATGGTGCATGCTCTGGGGGTAGCCTGCCTCCTTTCTACACCAGGAGCTCTGAACAAATCTCCCGTGGGTCGACGGAATCTTCCCCCTGCAATCGCAAGCAACAAAAGACTGCATCACCGGTCCTCTGGGTCCCCTCTCAGCACCACGAGCGTGGTCCCTGGAACTCAGCAACTCTGTCCAAGTGTCTCTCACAGTCTAGTGACTCTTCAGTCCAATTTTGGTGGAGCTAAGTCCTTGCCTTCCTAAGCTAGACTGCATTGCTGGGTACCGTGTGATTTGCAGCTACTCCGGCTCCTGTGCACTCTTCCAGAATTTCTTTCGTGCACAGCCAAGCCTGGGTCCCTGACACTCTAACCTGCAGTGCACAACCTTCTGAGTTGTCCTCTGGCGTCTTGGGACACCCTTTTGTGACTTCGGGTGGACTCCGGTTCACTTTTCTTCTAAGTGCCTGTTCAGGTACTTCTGCGGGTGCTGCCTGCTTCTGTGAGGGCTCCCTACATTGCTGGGCGCCCCCTCTGTCTCCTCATCCAAGTGGCGACATCCTGGTCCCTGCTGGGCCACAGCAGCATCCAAAAACCCTAACTGCGACCCTTGCAGATAGCAAGGCTTGTTTGCGGTCTTTCTGCGTGGGACCACCTCTGCAAGCTTCTTCACAACGTGGGACATCCATCCTCCAAAGGGGAAGTTCCTAGTCCTCTTCTTTCTTGCAGAACTCCAAGCTTCTTCCAACAGGTGGCAGCTTCCTTGAACCCTCAGCTGGCATTTCCTGGGCTCCTGCCCACTCTCGACACTGTCGCGACTATTGGACTTGGTCCCCTTGTCTTACAGGTACTCAGGTCCAGAAATTCACTGTTGCTGCATTGCTGGTGTTTGTTCTCCTTGCAGAATCCCCCTATCACGACTTCTGTGCTCTCTGGGGGTAGTAGGTGCACTTTACACCTACCTTTCAGGGTCTTGGGGTGGGCTATTTTTCTAACCCTCACTGTTTTCTTACAGTCCCAGCGACCCTCTACAAGCTCACATAGGTTTGGGGTCCATTCGTGGTTCGCATTCCACTTTTGGAGTATATGGTTTGTGTTGCCCCTATACCTATGTGCTCCTATTGCAATCTATTGTAATTTTACACTGCTTGCATTACTTTTCTTGCTATTACCTGCATAATTTTGGTTTGTGTACATATATCTTGTGTATATAACTTATCCTCATACTGAGGGTACTCACTGAGATACTTTTGGCATATTGTCATAAAAACAAAGTACCTTTATTTTTAGTACTTCTGTGTATTGTGTTTTCTTGTGATATTGTGCATATGACACTTGTGGTACTGTAGGAGCTTTACATGTCTCCTAGTTCAGCCTAAGCTGCTTTGCCATAGCTACCTTCTATCAGCCTAAGCTGCTAGAAACACCTCTTCTACACTAATAAGGGATAACTGGACCTGGCACAAGGTGTAAGTACCTCTGGTACCCAATACAAGCCAGGCCAGCCTCCTACATTGGTTGTGCAGCTGTGGGATAAGTACTTGTAACTACTTACCACTTTGTCATTGTGTACTTTTCATAAGAGAATAATATACAAAACAAGTTAAGTGTATGTACACCTAACCAAAAAGTTTTGCTTTTCTCCTCTTACACTTTCTACTAATTGCTGAAAAGTATTCTAAAACTTCTAAAAGTTTCTATAAAGTTAGAAAAAGGTTTTTCTCTGTTCTTTGAAAAGTTCTGAACTTTTTCTTTCTTCTCACTGTCTCTAAACCTTCTTTTATCATGTCTGTAGTAGAGTCTGCTCTTAAAATGGTCAATACTACTTATGACAATTTATATTACAAGAGCCTAAGGAGTCTCTGCTTAGATAGAGGTTTAGTGATAGGAAAGAACCCCACTAAAGAGTTTCTATATAACATGCTTATTGTGAATGATGAGTCCCAAGCAGGCACTTCAAATGAGAAGTTAATAGATGGCTTCCATTCTGACTCAGGGGATCACCTTGAGGGAGGTGGGGAGGGTTCTGTTCCAAATCTGCCCCTTAGCAGATCACCTAGCAATGCTGGTAGTAATAGAAGCTCCCATCATAGTAGGTTTTTTTTTATTCCTGGAGGCCAGGTTGTTAGAGTCCAGTCAATTAGGGACATATCTCCCTCTGTTGTGTCTAATTTATCTTCTGTGTCCAAGCATTCCCAACCCACCCACCCTGAAGACAACATGTTGGAAAGGGAACTCAAAAAGTTGAGAGTGGAAGAGACCAGACTGAAGCTTAAACAGCAACAGCTGGCTCTAGACAGGGAATCCATAGACCTGGAGAAGGAGAGACAGAGATTGGGGTTAGGACCCCATGGTGGCAGCAATAGCAGTATTCCTGATAGTAATACTGTTAGAGAGCATGATTCCAGGAATCTGCACAAGATAGTCCCCCCTTACAAGGAGGGGGATGACATCAACAAGTGGTTTGCTGCACTTGAGAGGGCCTGTATGGTACAGGGGGTCCCTCAAAGGCAGTGGGCTGCTATATTGTGGCTATCTTTCAATGGAAAGGGTAGGGATAGGCTACTTACTGTTAGAGAAAGTGATGATAACATTTTTGCAGTTTTGAAGGATGCACTCTTGGATGGATTTGGCTTAACCACTGAACAATACAGGATTAAGTTCAGAGACGCCAGAAAAGAGTCCTCACAAGACTGGATAGACTTTGTTGACTGTTCAGTGAAGGCCTTGGAAGGGTGGTTACATGGCAGTAAAGTTTCTGACTATGAAAGCCTGTAAAATCTTATTCTGAGAGAGCATATTCTGAATAACTGTGTGTCTGACTTGTTACACCAATATCTAGTGGACTCAGATCTGACCTCTCCCCAAGAATTGGGAAAGAAGGCAGACAAATGGGTCAGAACAAGAGTGAACAGAAAAGTTCATACAGGGGGTGACAAGGATGGCAAGAAGAAGGATGGTAAGTCTTCTGACAAGGGTGGGGAGAAAAGTAAAACTGAGTCTTCATCAGGCCCACAAAAATCCTCTGGTGGGGGTGGTGGGTCCAAATCCTCTTCAAATCAAGTTAAAAAGCCTTGGTGTTATTTGTGTAAAGTCAAAGGCCAGTGGACAACTGATACCAGTTGTCCAAAGAAAAACACCAAACCTCCCACTACCACAACCCCTACTGCAAATTCTAGTGCCCCTAATAATAGCAGTGGTGGTGGGAGCAAACCTACGAATAGCCAATCCAAGGGAATAGCTGGGCTCACTTTTGGTAATTTAGTTGGGGTTGGTCTTGTTAGGGAGACCACAGAGGCTGTGTTAGTCTCTGAAGGTGCCATTGATTTGGCCACCTTGGTTGCTTGTCCCCTTAATATGGATAAGTACAAGCAACTTCCCCTAATAAATGGTGTTGAGGTTCAGGCCTACAGGGACACAGGTGCCAGTGTTACCATGGTAATAGAGAAACTGGTGCACCCTGAACAACACCTACTTGGTCAGCAGTACCAAGTGACAGACGCTCATAACAACACTCTTAGCCACCCCATGGCTATTGTGAATCTCAACTGGGGGGGGGGGTTACTGGTCCAAAGAAAGTTGTGGTTGCCTCAGATTTACCTGTAGACTGTCTACTAGGGAATGATTTAGAGACATCAGCTTGGGCAGAAGTGGAGTTGGAGGCCCATGCAGCAATGCTGGGCATTCCTGGGCATATTTTTGCTTTGACAAGGGATCAGGCAAAAAAGCAAAAAGGACAGGGTAACTTGGATCCTGGAACAATGGACCAAGTGCTTCCTAAAGCTAGGGGTAGCAAGAGTAAATCCCTACCCACTACCCTTCCCTCTACAGATGATTCTCCTTCTGAGGAAGAAGAATTTCCTCCCTGTGCAGAACCTTCACCAGATGAGCTGGCAGCAGACACTGCTGAGCTTTTGGGTGGAGGGGGGCCTGCCAGTGAAGAGCTGAGTGTGGCACAGCAATCCTGTCTCACATTAGAGGGTCTCAGACAGCAAGCTGTCAAACAGCAAAATGGGGATGTCAGTGACTCACATAGAGTTTATTGGGAGGACAACCTCTTGTACACAGAGGCAAGGGACCCAAAGCCTGGAGCAGCCAGGAGATTGGTATTCCCCTGCAGTACAGAGAGTTCCTCCTAACTCTGGCACATGACATTCCTTTGGCTGGGCATTTGGGCCAGATCAAAACATGGGAAAGGCTTGTCCCCCTGTTTCACTGGCCTAGGATGTCAGAGGACACTAAAGATTTTTGCAAGTCTTGTGTGACCTGCCAAGCCAGTGGCAAGACTGGTGGCACACCAAAGGCTCCCCTTATTCCACTGCCTGTGGTTGGGGTCCCCTTTGAAAGGGTAGGGGCTGACATAATTGGCCCCCTTGACCCTCCTACTGCTTCAGGCAATAGGTTTATCTTGGTGGTTGTGGACCATGCCACAAGATATCCTGGAGCAATTCCTCTAAGGACCACTACAGCTCCTGCAGTGGCAAAGGCCCTCCTGGGAATCTTTTCCAGGGTGGGTTTTCCAAAAGAGGTTGTATCAGACAGGGGTAGCAACTTTATGTTTGCATACTTGAAGGCTATGTGGAAGGAATGTGGTGTAACCTACAAATTCACCACTCCTTATCATCCACAGACTAATGGACTGGTAGAGAGGTTTAACAAAACTCTTAAAGGAATGATAATGGGACTCCCTGAAAAACTCAGGAGGAGATGGGATGTCCTGTTACCTTGCCTCCTTTTTGCTTACAGGGAGGTACCCCAGAAAGGAGTGGGCTTCAGCCCCTTTGAACTCCTATTTGGACACCCTGTAAGAGGTCCACTAACACTTGTGAAGGAGGATTAGAAACAACCTTTAAAAGCTCCCAAACAAGACATAGTGGACTATGTACTTGGCCTAAGATCCAGAATGGCCGAGTACATGAAAAAGGCCAGTAAAAACCTTCAGGCCATCCAAGAGCTCCAGAAGCAATGGCATGACCAGAAGGCTGTTCTGATCCAGTACCAACCAGGACAGAAGGTGTGGGTATTGGAGCCTCTGGCCCCAAGAGCACTCCAAGACAAATGGAGTGGACCCCATCTAATTGTTGAGAAAAAGGGTGAGGTTACCTATCTGGTAGACCTGGGCACTGCCAGGAGTCCCCTTAGGGTGATTCATGTCACCCGCCTAAAACCCTACTATGACAGGGCTGATCTCACCCTGCTCATGGCAACAGATGAAGGACAGGAAGAAGAGAGTGACCCTTTCCCTGATCTCTTCTCCTCCACTAAAGAGGATGCTCTAGTGGAGGGAGTAGTGTTAGCAGATTGTCTGACTGCAGAACAGAAAGACAACTGCATAAATCTCCTTGGACAGTTTTCTGAACTCTTTTCAACTGTGCCTGGCACCACATCTTGGTGTGAACACACAATTGATACTGGAGACAGCTTGCCTGTCAAAAGTAAAATCTATAGGCAGCCTGACCATGTCAGGGACTGCATAAAGCAAGAGGTTCAGAAAATGCTTGATCTAGGAGTGGTTGAACCTTCTGAAAGCCCATGGGCGAGTCCTGTGGTGCTTGTACCAAAGCCTCACTCAAAAGATGGAAAAAGGGAGTTGAGGTTTTGTGTAGACTACAGAGGTCTCAATCAGGTAACAAAAACTGATGCTCACCTTGTACCCAGGGCAGATGAGCTCATAGATACACTGGCATCTGCCAAGTATCTAAGCACCTTTGATTTGACTGCAGGGTATTGGCAGATCAAATTGGCTGAGGATGCTAAACCTAAAACAGCATTTTCAACTATAGGAGGGCACTACCAATTTACAGTGATGCCCTTTGGTTTGATGAATGCACCTGCCACTTTTCAGAGGTTGGTGAACACAGTCCTACAAGGGTTGGAGGGTTTTAGTGCAGCATATCTAGATGATATAGCTGTCTTTAGCTCCACCTGGGATGAGCACCTGGTCCACCTTTGGAAAGTTTTGGAGGCCCTGCAAAAGGCAGGCCTCACTATCAAGGCCTCAAAGTGCCAGATAAGGCAGGTGTAATAAAGTACCATCTTGCCTGGCATGTTACCCCCATTTTTCACTGTATATATGTTGTTTTAGTTGTATGTGTCACTGAGACTCTGCTAGTCAGGGCCCGAGTGCTCATAAGTGTGCCTGAATGTGTTACCTGTGTTATGACTAACTGTCTCACTGAGGCTCTGCTATCCAGAACCTCAGTGGTTATGCTCTCTCATTTCTTTCAAATTGTCACTAACAGGCTAGTGACCAATTTTACCAATTTACATTGGCTTACTGGAACACCCTTATAATTCCCTAGTATATGGTACTGAGGTACCCAGGGTATTGGGGTTCCAGGAGATCCCTATGGGCTGCAGCATTTCTTTTGCCACCCATAGGGAGCTCTGACAATTCTTACACAGGCCTGCCACTGCAGCCTGAGTGAAATAACGTCCACGTTATTTCACAGCCATTTTACACTGCACTTAAGTAACTTATAAGTCACCTATATGTCTAACCTTTACCTGGTAAAGGTTGTGTGCTAAGTTACTTAGTGTGTGGGCACCCTGGCACTAGCCAAGGTGCCCCCACATTGTTCAGGGCCAATTCCCCGGACTTTGTGAGTGCGGGGACACCATTACACGCGTGCACTACATATAGGTCACTACCTATGTGTAGCTTCACATTGGAAACTCCGAATATGGCCATGTAACATGTGTAAGATCATGGAATTGCCCCCTCTATGCCATCCTGGCATTGTTAGTGCAATCCCATGATCCCACGGGTCTCTAGCACAGACCCTGGCACTGCCAAACTGCCTTTCCCGGGGTTTCACTGCAGCTGCTGCTGCTGCCAACCCCTCAGACAGGTTTCTGCCCTCCTGGGGTCCAGTCAGGCTTGGCCCAGGAAGGCAGAACAAAGGACTTCCTCAGAGAGAGGGTGTTACACCCTCTCCCTTTGGAAAATGGTGTTAGGGCTGGGGAGGAGTAGCCTCCCCCAGCCTCTGGAAATGCTTTCATGGGCACAGATGGTGCCCATTTCTGCATAAGCCAGTCTACACCGGTTCAGGGACCCCTCAGCCCTGCTCTGGCGCGAAACTGGACAAAGGAAAGGGGAGTGACCACTCCCCTGACCTGCACCTCCCCTGGGAGGTGCCCAGAGCTCCTCCAGTGTGCTCCAGACCTCTGCCATCTTGGAAACAGAGGTGCTGCTGGCACACTGGACTGCTCTGAGTGGCCAGGGCCAGCAGGTGACGTCAGAGACTCCTTCTGATAGGCTCCTTCAGGTTTTGCTAGCCTATCTTCTCTCCTAAGTAGCCAAACCCTCTTTTATGGCTATTTAGGGTCTCTGCTTTGGGGATTTCCTTAGATAACGAATGCAAGAGCTCATCCGAGTTCCTCTGCATCTCTCTCTTCACCTTCTGCCAAGGAATCGACTGCTGACCGCGCTGGAAGGCTGCAAAACTGCAACAAAGTAGCGAAGACGACTACTGCAACTCTGTAACGTTGATCCTGCTGCCTTCTCGACTGCTTTCCTGGTGGTGCATGCTGTGGGGGTAGTCTGCCTCCTCTCTGCACTAGAAGCTCCGAAGAAATCTCCCGTGGGTCAACGGAATCGTCCCACTGGCACCGCAGGCACCAAAGAACTGCATCACTGGTACCCTGGGTCTCCTCTCAGCACGACGAGCGAGGTCCCTTGAATCCAGCAACTCTGTCCAAGTGACTCCCACAGTCCAGTGACTCTTCAGTCCAAGTTTGGTGGAGGTAAGTCCTTGCCTCCCAACGCCAGACTGCATTGCTGGGAACCGCGACTTTTGCAGCTACTCCGGCCTCCGTGCACTTCCGGCGGAAATCCTTTGTGCACAGTCCAGCCTGGGTCCACGGCACTCTAACCTGCATTGCACGACCTCCTAAGTTGTCCTCCGGCGACGTGGGACTCCTTTGTGCGACTTCGGGTGAGCACTGTTTCACTCCACTTTGTAGTGCCTGTTCCGGCACTTCTGCGGGTGCTGCCTGCTTCTGAGAGGGCTCCTTGTCTTGCTCGACGCCCCTTCTGTCCCCAGTCGCAATTGGCGACATCCTGGTCCCTCCTGGGCCACAGCAGTATCCAAAAACGCTAACCGCACGACTTGCAGCTAGCAAGGCTTGTTGGCAGTTTTTCTTCAGGAAAACACTTCTGCACGACTCTCCACGGCGTGAATGATCCGTCCTCCAAAGGGGAAGTTCCTAGCCCTTGTCGTCCCTGCAGAAACCTCAGCTTCTACTGTCCAGTAGCAGCTTCTTTGCACCCACAGCTGGCATTTCCTGGGCATCTGCCCGTCTCCGACTTGCTTCTGACTTTTGGACTTGGTCCCCTTGTTCCACAGGTACCCTCGACTGGAAATCCATTGTTGTTGCATTGCTGGTTTGTGTCTTTCCTGCAGAATTCCCCTATCACGACTTCTATGTTCTTTGGGGAACTTTAGTGCACTTTGCACTCACTTTTCAGGGTCTTGGGGTGGGCTATTTTTCTAACCCTTACTATTTTCTAATAGTCTCAGCGACCCTCTACAAGGTCACATAGGTTTGGGGTCCATTCGTGGTTCGCATTCCACTTTTGGAGTATATGGTTTGTGTTGCCCCTATCCCTATGTGTCCCCATTGCATCCTATTGTAACTATACATTGTTTGCACTGTTTTCTAATACTATTACTGCATATTTTGGTATTGTGTACATATATCTTGTGTATATTTGCTATCCTCATACTGAGGGTACTCACTGAGATACTTTTGGCATATTGTCATAAAAATAAAGTACCTTTATTTTTAGTATATCTGTGTATTGTGTTTTCTTATGATATTGTGCATATGACACTAGTGGTACTGTAGGAGCTTCACTCGTCTCCTAGTTCAGCTTAAGCTGCTCTGCTAAGATACCATTATCTATCAGCCTAAGCTGCTAGACACCCTATACACTAATAAGGGATAACTGGGCCTGGTGCAAGGTGTAAGTACCCCTAGGTACTCACTACAAGCCAGTCCAGCCTCCTACATTGGCAGGGAAAGGTGGTTTATCTGGGACACCTGGTAGGTGGAGAACAGATTGCACCACTGCAGGGGAAAATCAAGACAATCATGGATTGGGTTCCCCCTACAACACAGACCCAGGTGAGAGCCTTCTTAGGCCTCACTGGGTATTACAGGAGATTCATTAAAAACTATGGCTCCATAGCAGCCCCTCTTAATTATCTCACAAGTAAGAAGATGCCTAAAACGGTATTGTGGACAGCTATCTGTCAGAAAGGTTTTGGGGAGCTCAAACAGGCCATGTGCACTGCACCTGTCCTAAAAAGCCCATGTTACTCCAAGGAATTCATTGTTCCAACTGATGCCTCTGAATTAGGGGTAGGGGCAGTCTTATCACAACTGAATTCTGAGGGCCAAGATCAACCAGTTGCTTTTATCAGCAGAAGGTTGACCCCTAGAGAAAAGTGTTGGTCTGCCATAGAGAGGGAGGCCTTTGCTGTGGTCTGGGCACTGAAAAAGTTGAGGCCATACCTGTTTGGCACTCACTTTATTGTTCAGACAGACCACAAACCTCTACTTTGGCTAAAACAAATGAAAGGTGAAAATCCTAAATTGTTGAGGTGGCCCATATCTCTACACGGAATGGACTGTACAGTGGAACATAGACCTGGGAGTACCCACTCCAATGCAGATGGACTCTCCAGATATTTCCACTTAGACAATGAAGACTCATCAGGTCATGGCTAGTCTTATTGTCCTTCGTTTGGGGGGGGGTTGTGTATCAAAGTACCATCTTGCCTGGCATGTTACCCCCATATTTCACTGTGTATATGTTGTTTTAGTCTATGTGTCACTGGGACCCTGCCAGACAGGGCCCACTGCTCATAAGTATGTGCCCTGTATGTGTTCCCTGTGTGATGCCTAACTGTCTCACTGAGGCTCTGCTAACCAGAACTTCAGTGGTTATGCTCTCTCTGCTTTCTAAATTTGTCACTAACATGCTAGTGACTAAATTTACCAATTCACATTGGCATACTGGTACACCCATATAATTCCTTAGTATTTGGTACTGAGGTACCCAGGGTATTGGGGTTCCAGGAGATCCCTATGGGCTGCAGCATTTCTTTTGCCACCCATAGGGAGCTCTGACAATTCTTACACAGGCCTGCCAGTGCAGCCTGAGTGAAATAACGTCCACTTTATTTCACAGCCATTTACCACTGCACTTAAGTAACTTATAAGTCACCTATATGTCTAACCTTCACCTGGTGAAGGTTGGGTGCAAAGTTACTTAGTGTGTGGGCACCCTGGCACTAGCCAAGGTTCCCCCTCATCGTTCAGGGCAAATTCCCCGGACTTTGTGAGTGCGGGGACACCATTACACGTGTGCACTGTACATAGGTACAGGTGCTGTGTACAGCGTCACAATGGTAACTCCGAACATGGGCATGTAACATGTCTAAGATCATGGAATTGTCACTCCAATGCCATTTTGGCACTGGGGGGACAATTCCATGATCCCCCGGGTCTCTAGCACAGAACCCGGGTACTGCCAAACTGCCTTTCCCGGGGTTTCACTGCAGCTGCTGCTGCTGCCAATCCCTCAGACAGGTTTCTGCCCTCCTGGGGTCCAGGCAGCCCTGGCCCAGGAAGGCAGAACAAAGGATTTCCTCTGAGAGAGGGTGTAACACCCTCTCCCTTTGGAAATAGGTGTGAAGGCTGGGGAGGAGTAGCCTCCCCCAGCCTCTGGAAATGCTTTGATGGGCACAGATGGTGCCCATCTCTGCATAAGCCAGTCTACACCAGTTTAGGGATCCCCCAGCCCTGCTCTGGCGTGAAACTGGACAAAGGAAAGGGGATTGACCACTCCCCTGACCTGCACCTCCCAGGGGAAGTGCCCAGAGCTCCTCTAGTGTGTCCCAGACCTCTGCCATCTTGGAATCAGAGGTGTCTGTGGCACACTGGACTGCTCTGAGTGGCCAGTGCCAGCAGGTGACGTCAGAGGCTCCTTCTGATAGGCTCTTACCTCTCTTGGTAGCCAATCCTCCTTCCTAGGTAGCCAAACCTCCTTTTCTGGCTATTTAGGGTCTCTGATTTGGGGAATTCTTCAGATAACGAATGCAAGAGCTCACCAGAGTTCCTCTGCATCTCCCTCTTCACCTTCTGCCAAAGGATCGACCGCTGACTGCTCACGACGCCTGCAAAACCGCAACAAAGTAGCAAAGACGACTACTAGCAACCTTGTATCACTTCATCCTGCTGGCTTTCTCGACTGTTTTCAGGTGGTGCATGCTCTGGGGGTAGCCTGCCTCCTTTCTGCACCAGGAGCTCTGAAGAAATCTCCCGTGGGTCGACGGAATCTTCCCCCTGCAACCGCAGGCAACAAAAGACTGCATCACCGGTCCTCTGGGTCCCCTCTCAGCACGACGAGCGTGGTCCCTGGAACTCAGCAACTCTGTCCAAGTGACTCCCTCAGTCCAGTGACTCTTCAGTCCAAGTTTGGTGGAGGTAAGTCCTTGCCTCCCCACGGTAGACTGCATTGCTGGGTACCGCATGATTTGCAGCTGCTCCGGCTCCTGTGCACTCTTCCAGGATTTCCTTCATGCACAGCCAAGCCTGGGTCCCCGACACTCTAACCTGCAGTGCACAACCTTCTGAGTTGTCCTCCGGCATCGTGGGAGTCCCTTTTGTGACTTCGGGGTGGACTCCGGTTCACTTTTCTTCTAAGTGCCTGTTCAGGTACTTCTGCGGGTACTGCCTGCTTTTGTGAGGGCTCCCTACATTGCTGGGCACCCGCTCTGTCTCCTCATCTAAGTGGCGACATCCTGGTCCCTCCTGGGCCACAGCAGCATCCAAAAACCCTAACTGCGACCCTTGCAGCTAGCAAGGCTTGTTTGCGGTCTTTCTGCGTGGGAACACCTCTGCAAGCTTCTTCCTGATGTGGGACATCCATCCTCCAAAGGGGAAGTTCCTAGTCCTCTTCTTTCTTGCAGAACTCCAAACTTCTTCCAACAGGTGGCAGCTTCCTTGCACCCTCAGCTGGCATTTCCTGGGCTCCTGCCCACTCTCGACACTGTCGCAACTATTGGACTTGGTCCCCTTGTCTTACAGGTACTCAGGTCTGAAAATCCACTGTTGTTGCATTGCTGGTGTTTGTTCTCCTTGCAGAATCCCCCTATCACGACTTCTGTGCTCTCTGGGGGTAGTAGGTGCACTTTACTCCTACCTTTCAGGGTCTTGGGGTGGGCTATTTTTCTAACACTCATTGTTTTCTTACAGTCCCAGCGACCCTCTACAAGCTCACATAGGTTTGGGGTCCATTCGTGGTTCGCATTCCACTTTTGGAGTACATGGTTTGTGTTGCCCCATACCTATGTGCTCCTATTGCAATCTATTGTAATTTTACACTGCTTGCATTACTTTTCTTGCTATTACCTGCATAATTTTGGTTTGTGACAATATATCTTGTGTATATAACTTATCCTCATACTAAGGGTACTCACTGAGATACTTTTGGCATATTGTCATAAAAATAAAGTACCTTTATTATTTTTAGTACTTATGTGTATTGTGTTTTCTTGTGATATTGTGCATGTGACACCAGTGGTATAGTAGAAGCTTTACATGTCTCCTAGTTCAGCCTAAGCTGCTTTGCCATAGCTACCTTCTATCAGCCTAAGCTGCTAGAAACACCTCTTCTACACTAATAAGGGATAACTGGACCTGGCACAAGGTGTAAGTACCTCTGGTACCCAATACAAGCCAGGCCAGCCTCCTACAGTCCTTAGTAAAGACCAGTCGGCCTCTGCCTGCAACACTTAAGTGCTGTTGTTGCATACTGATGGGCCTCTGCTACCACTTAAACAAATACTGTTCTAACTGTCAAAGGTGTTTCCTTGTACTAACCTCTTAAAAAGTGGGGTGATGCCCCTGAGGGGGCAGGAAGCAGGCTTGGAGACGATTCAGGGAGTGATCTTTCAGAAAACCACCTAAGAGCAGTGGGCCTGATACAGAGTTTGGTGGACGGGGTATTCCGTTACAAACTTGACGGATATCCCGTCCGCCGTATTATGATCCCCATAGGATATAATGGGATGATAATACGCCAGACGGGATATCCATCACTTTTGGGATGGAGTATCCCATCCACCGAACTCTAAATCAGGCCCAGTGTTTCTTATTATTTTTGTGCATTCTGGCTTTACATCATCGATGGATACACAGGAATAAGAATTAAAGGTTTAAAATGTGCAAAACCCAGAGAGGGGACCTGAGAAAGACACTGGTCCATGCTTCATACATGGAAGCGAAATCATGTGGATCTGAACATAAAAAACCTGGTGAAAGATCTCGTCGAGAATTGATGGACGAGATTCCTGAATAAATGGCAATCAGAGGTAATTACTCTGGGCAGCATGCCAGTCCATCTTCATTTGCCAATTGTGCCACTCCAAATATGAACCTCACTGTTGACCCCGTCCCAAAATGAAGAGTCAGGTCTGACCTTCCCAGCCACATGCCCTGGCCATGCTGTGACCTGTTGGGCCTCACCAGTAAGATACGGCTTGAAACCGATGGCCTGGTGGTACATATGTTCATACTTGTCCGCTTGCATTAGCATCAGTCTTAAACTCTGAATGCTTAGTTAGGCACTGGTAGTATCGAGAACAGATTATCCAGACATGGTCCTCTCTGTTCTCAGTGCTCATGCAAGTTCGGAGAGCTACACCTGCAGATTCCTGAGATGTTTTGTGCATCTGCCCCTTTCTGTTTTTCTTAGTACCTGTGAATTGTTAGATCCCTTTCCAATGTGTAATCTTGGGTTGCAGGTATTAGTGTGAATTGCAGAGAGACATAGCTTCACTTTCGGTCTATCTGTAACACTGAGTATCATAGGATTGCAAAGATCTGAAACCAGATCTCTGGTTGGTGAAGAGTCTAGCAGCCAACAGAATCTGAGAGGACATTACTGGTTGATGCATCATTGCTACAATTCAAACCGAAGGCTCTGGTTGTTAATAGTGTAGTGGCTGACGCAGTCTGCAAGGATATGACTCTCAAATCCACCTTTGGTAGAATTCAAAGCGAAGCCTCTGGTTGTGAATAGTGTTTTGGCCGACGCAGTCTGCAAGGATGTGACTCGCAGATTCACCATTGCTAGAATTCAAACCGAAGCCTCTGGTTGTTAATAGTGTTTTGGCTGACGCAGTCTGCAAGGATATGACTCGCATATCCACCCTTGGTAGGATTCAAACCGAAGTCTCTGGGTAGCAATGGTTCTTGTAGCCAACAGCCCTTTGGTTTCACCCTCCCCTTGTGTGCATGCTGCCTTCCTGGTCCTGCACTCTACGAACCTCCTTTCGCATACGAACACAGGAGACCTATTGCAGCTCAACCCTTGGATTCTAAGAAGGGTCCTGGTCTCTGCCCCATAAATGGCTCCAGACCTGGCTAATTTGTAGATATTTGCACTACACACGCAGGGGTGCAATGGCGGTTGCATTCCTGGGCGCGTGCGCCAGACTCCATTAGCGACTCTGCCCAGGGACACGCGGGAGAGCATGGGCCTGGAGCAGACACGCCCTCTCTCCCAGGCAGGAGTGCTGTCCAATGTGGTTGGATAATAGCCCATCTCCCTGGCACCAGGGGTCCCTCTAGCAGGAGTCTGCATAATTTAACAAGTAGTGGACGGAACGCCATCTGGACACCAAGATTAGAAAATGAAAGAAAGATAGGAACTCTCTGAATGCCCTCACCTTTCGACAAAGAGGAGAACAAACCAGCTTTTATGTCCCATTCTTTTTTGAGAAAAATTGGGAGATTTGGCTGTAAGACCGATTTAGGCCTCGAGGAGCATTTGCGTAGCATCACTTTGGGGTCCGTGACCCTAGGCCTGCCGCCCCAGCCAATTTGGAAACAACTAATTCTGCACAATTGGCTTTGGCTCGGAGATTTAAAATAAAAAGGGTAATTTGGGTCTATCAAAGCAGATGGTTTGAGAGTCAGGGTTGTGTGTTTTGTGTCAGATTTAAGTCAGGGCTGTGTGTTTTGTGTTGGATTTGAGAGTTAGGGCTATGTGCTTTGTGTTTGATTTAGGAGTAAGGGCTGTGTATTTGGGGTTAAATTTAAGGGTAACGGCTGGTTGTTTTGTGTTGGATTAGAGAGTAAGCGCTGTGTTGTGTGTTTGACTTAAGGGTCAGAACTGTGTTTTTTGTGTTGGATTTAGGAATAAGGGCTGTGTGTTTTGTGGTGGAATTGTGAGTAAGGGCTGTGTGTTTTGTACTGGATTTAGGAGGAAGGGTTGTGTGTTTTGTGGTGGATTTGAGAGAAAGGACTGTGTGTTTTTTGTTTGATTTAAGAGTAAGGCCTTTGTGATTTGTGTTGAACTTGAGAGTAAGGGTGGTGTGTTTTGTGTTGGATTTGAGAGCAAGTGCTCTGTGTTTTTCATCAGATTTCAGAATAAGAGCTGTGTTTTTTTGTTGTATGTGAGAGTAAGGGCTGTGCATTTTGTGTTGGATTTGAGAGTAAGGGCTGTGTGTTTTGTGTTAGATTTAGGAGTTAGGCTGTGTGTTTTGTGTTGGATTTAAGGGTCAGGGCTCTGTGTTTTGTGCTCGATTTAGGAGTAAGGGCTGTGTGTTTTTTGTTGGATTTTAGAATAAGGGCTGTGTGTTTTGCATCAGATTTGAGAGTAAGGGTTGTGTGTTTTGTGTTGGATTTGAGAATAAGGGATGTGTGTTTTGTGTTGGATTCGAGAGTACGGTCTTTGTGGTTTGTGTTGGATTTGAGAGTAAGAGCTGCGTGTTTTGCATTATATTTGAGAGTAAGCGCTGTGTGTTTTGTGTTGGATTTAACAGTAAGGGTTGTGTGTTTTTGTGTTGGATTTTAGAGTAAGGGCTGTGTGTTTTGCAACAGATTTGAAAGTAAGGGTTGTGTGTTTTGTGTTGGATTTAAGAGTTAGGGCTATGTGCTTTGTGTTTGATTTGGGAATAAGGGCTGTGTATTTTGTGTTGGATTTAAGAATAAGGACTGGTTGTTTTGTGTTGGATTTGAGAGTAAGGGCTGTGTATTTTGGATTAAATTTAAGAGTAAGGGCTGGTTGTTTTGCGTTGGATTAGAGAGTAAGCACTGTGTTGTGTGTTTGATTTAAGGGTCAGAACTGTGTTTTTTGTGTTGGATTTAGGAATAAGGGCTGTGTGTTTTGTGGTGAAATTGTGAGTAAGGGCTGTGTGTTTTGTGTTGGATTTGAGAGTAAGGCTGTGTGTTTTGTGTTTGATTTAAGAGTAAGGCCTTTGTGATTTGTGTTGAATTTGAGAGTAAGAGTGGTGTGTTTTGTGTTGGATTAGAGAGCAAGGGCTCTGTGTTTTGCATCAGATTTAAGAATAAGAGCTGTGTGTTTTTTGTTGGATGTGAGAGTAAGGGCTGTGCATTTTGTGTTGAATTTGAGAGTAAGGGCTGTGTGTTTTGTGTTGGATTTAGGAGTTAGGGCTGTGTTTTTTGTGTTGGATTTAAGGGTCAGGGCTGTGTGTTTTGTGTTGGATTTAAGGGTCAGGGCTGTGTGTTTTGTGCTCGATTTAGGAGTAAGGGCTGTGTGTTTTTTGTTGGTTTTGAGAGTAAGGGCTGTGTATTTTGCATCAGATTTGAGAGTAAGGGTTGTGTGTGTTGTGTTGGATTTGAGAATAAGGGCTGTGCGTTTTGTGTTGGATTTGAGAGTAAGGGCTGTGTGGTTTGTGTTGGATTTGAGAGTAAGAGCTGTGTGTTTTGCATCATATTTGAGAGTACGCACTGTGTGTTTTGCATCAGATTTGAGAAGTAAGGGCTGTGTGTTTTGTGTTGGATTTGAGAGTAAGTGCTGTGTGTTTTGTGTTGGATTTAGGAGTAGGGGCTGTGTGTTTGGTGTTGGATTTAGGAGTAGGGGCTGTGTGTTTGGTGTTGGATTTAGGAGTAAGGCTGTGTGTTTTGTGTTGGATTCAACAATAGGAGTTGTGTGTTTTGTGTTGGATTTGAGAGTAAGGGCTCTATGTTTTGTGTTGGATTTAGGAGTAAGGGCTGTGTTTTGCATCAGATTAAAGGGAAAGAGCTGTGTGTTTTGTTTCAGATTAAAGTGTAAGGGTTGTGTGTTTTGTGGCGGATTTCATAGTAAGGGCTGTGTATTTTGTGGTGGAATTGTGAGTAAGGGCTGTGTGTTTTGTGTTGGATTTGAGGGTAAGGACTGTGTGTTTTGTGTTTGATTTAAGAGTAATTCAATTCAAGATTTGTGTTGAATTTGAGAGTAAGAGTGGTGTGTTTTGTGTTGGATTTGAGAGCAAGGGCTCTGTGTTTTGCCTCAGATTTAGGAATAAAAGCTGTGTGTTTTTTGTTGGATGGGAGAGTAAGGGCTGTGCATTTTGTGTTAGATTTGAGAGTAAGGGCTGTGTGTTTTGTGTTGGAGTTAGGAGTTGGGCCTGTGTTTTTTGTGTTGGATTTAAGGGTTAGGGCTGTGTGTTTTGTGTTGGATTTAAGGGTCAGGGCTGTGTGTTTGGTGCTCGATTTAGGAGTAAGGGCTGTGTGTTTTTTGTTGGATTAGAGAGTAAGGGCTGTGTGTTTTGCATCAGATTTGAGAGTAAGGGTTGTGTGTGTTGTGTTGGATTTGAGAATAAGGGCTGTGTGTTTTGTGTTGGATTTGAGAGTAAGAGCTGTGTGGTTTGTGTTGGATTTGAGAGTAAGAGCTGTGTGTTTTGCATCATATTTGAGAGTACACGCTGTGTGTTTTGCATCAGATTTGAGAAGTAAGTGCTGTGTATTTGTGTTGGATTTAGGAGTAGGGTCTGTGTGTTTGGTGTTCGACTTAGGAGTAAGGCTGTGGGTTTTGTGTTGGATTCAACAATAGGAGTTGTGTGTTTTGGGTTGGATTTGAGAGTAAGGGCTCTATGTTTTGTGTTGGATTTAGGAGTAAGGGCTGTGTGTTTTGCATCAGATTAAAGGGTAAGGACTGTGTGTTTTGTTTCAGATTAAAGTTTAAGGGCTGTGTATTTTGTGTTGGATTTTATAGTAAGGGCTGTGTGTTTTGTGTTGGATTTGAGAGTAAGGACTGTGTGATTTGTATTGAATTTGAGAGTAAGAGTGATGTGTTTTATGTTGGATTTGAGAGCCAGGGCTCTGCGTTTTGCATCAGATTTAAGAATAAGAGCTGTGTTTTTTTTTGTTGGATGTGAGAGTAAGGGCTGTGCATTTTGTGTTGGATTTGAGAGTAAGGGCTGTGTGTTTTGCATCAGATTTGAGAGTAAGGGTTGTGTGTGTTGTGTTGGATTTGAGAATAAGGGCTGTGTGTTTTGTGTTGGATTTGAGAGTAAGGGCTGTGTGGTTTGTGTTGGATTTGAGAGTAAGAACTGTGTGTTTTGCATCATATTTGAGAGTATGCGCTGTGTGTTTTGCATTAAATTTGAAAAGTAAGGGCTGTGTGTTTTGTGTTGGATTTGAGAACAAGTGCTGTGTGTTTGGTGTTGGATTTAGGAGTAGGGGCTGTGTTTGGTGTTGGATTTAGGAGTAGGGGCTGTGTGTTTGGTGTTGGATTTAGGAGTAAGGCTGTGTGTTTTGTGTTGGATTCAACAATAGGAGTTGTGAGTTTTGTGTTGGATTTGATAGTAAGGGCTCTATGTTTTGTGTTGGATTTAGGAGTAAGGTTTGTGTGTTTTGCATCAGATTAAAGGGTAAGGATGGTGTTTTGTTTCAGATTAAAGTGTAAGGGCAGTGTGTTTTGTGGCGGATTTCATAGTAAGAGTTGTGTGTTTTGAGCCATGCTGCACCTCCATCTGCTTACACTCCCTTGCCCAAGTCTACGCTGGTGCATCCTCCATGGACCGCAACCAACGTTGGCTGAGTCTGGAAGAAGGGCAGGCGAGCCTTGCTAGGTGGCCTCTCTACAGCACACACCATCCAGAGGGTTTACCAACCAATGATGAGCTGCTGGCCCTGCTTGAGTAAACCACCATCAAGAACAGGAAGGTCATTCTGGGCCTGGAGAGTGGATGGAACAATCACATTTTTGGGCACATGAAGTTTTAGTCAGAAGGGAAACTTGAAGCAGAAGGAGCTTCATGCGGACCACTCTCCTGAGATCCACCCTAGAGGGCCAGGGGCCAGTGAGCATTACTGCAGACTGGCTGTCCACAGGAATCAGACTGGCCCACAGATGACCGTGATTTATAAAATGCACTTGGTATATTTCTTAGGATGCCATGTGATAGCATTAGAGTACTGGCTGGACATTGGCTCATTATTTGTTGTTAAACGTCCCATTGAGTGCAGAGTCTCTAACCGCACACCACCTCCTTGAGTAAACCATGGACTGCTCGACTTCGCTGCCCTGAGGATCTGCTCTAAGGGGTGGTCTTGGTTCTCAGTTTTGAGCTCAATAATAAGTTAAAGACCCACAACTCAGGGACAAAAGGCTGTTCTTCTCACAATCTGAACCCATTAAACCCTGATTGTCCTGCGACTCCTGAGAAAGATCCCACAGTGAATGGCAGAGGGATAGAGAGGTGTGGATCTAACATTGAATAAGTGCTTCCGATTGGATGTAGGAGATGAACAGCTGTCAGATGATGGCCCCCAGGCCCTCATGCCCAAGGGTCAGCTCAGTGCCAAATACAAATGATCTAAGGGCAAACGATGACTGCAGAGGAACACAGGCCCCCTCAGCAGGGTCCTGTTTATTCCTTGATGCTCTCAGATGAGGAGGCACAAAGACCCTTAAGGACAGTTGCAGTGAATTGTTGATGCTTTCATGGCTGATAGAGTCACAAGAGCCCTTCTTCAGGGTCATGGTTACTCATAGATGCTCCTAGGTAGAAACACTGTGAGGGCGCACTGGTCCTCATGTACAGTCGTGATCACCCACAGTGGATCACAGCAGAATGATGTTTGGAAGGCACAAAGGCCCTCACTCAGAGTGATGGTCACTCATATAGACTCTCAAAGGGTTAAAGGGTGTGAAGGCACATGGACCATGGGTAGTGCTGTGATCACTTGTAGCAGCTCTCATTGGTATAAGGAGCATGTAGGCACACAGGGTCTCACTCAGAGTTCTGGTCACTCATAGCTGCTCTCAGTGGCACGATCGTGCAAATGCACATGGGCCCTCATGTAGAGTTGGGATAACTTGTAGCAGCTCTGTAGGAAACTGGCCCCTTGTTTGCAGTACCCCCCCCCCAAACTGTTTGCCTGTTATCTGATGCCAGCTTGACTAAGTGTGTGTTGGATCCTTCTAACAAGTCCCTTGTAAAAGGTACCAGTGGTACCAAGGGCTAGGTGACCATGGAGGGTTTCTAAGGGCTGCAGCATAAATTGTGCAACCCTGGGGGACCCAACGCCTAGCACACGCACACTGCCCCTGCAGGTTGTGTGTGCTGGTGGGGAGAAAAGGGCAAAGTCGACATGCCCACAAACCACTGCCTGTGGCATAGGTAAGTCACCCCTCTAGCAGGCCTTACAGCCCCTACACAGCTTCACACCTCTCCCCCTGCAGGAACTGTAACACTTGGTGGTGAGCTTCAAAGGCTCAGGCCTCCTGTTACAAGGCCCCGGGGCACTCCAGCTAATGGAGATGCCCGCCCCTGGACAAAGCCCCACTTTTAGCAACAAGGAGGAGTGACCACTGCAGCTACGACCACCCCTAAGGTGTCCAGAGCTGAAGTGCCCCCTCCTTGGAAAATCCTCCATCTTGGTTTGGAGGACAGGGACCAATAGGGTTAGGTCTGTGTCCCCCTGTGCAAAGGGAGTGGACACCAGAAGAGTGTAGTGACCCTCAGGGACAGTAGCCATTGGCTACTACCCTCTGATTCCTGTAACACCCCTAAATCCAGGATTTAAGGGCTCCCTGAACCCAGTTCACCAGATTCCTGGTGACCTCACAAAAAGAAAGAAGAAGGACTGCTTAACTGAAACCCCAGAAGAGAAGACTGAAAACGCAAACTGCCTTGGCCACAGCCCTACCAGCCTGTCTCCAGCTTCAAAAGCCCTGCAGGTCCAGTGATGTCTGAAAAACCTCCAAAGGACTGCCTGCACCCCAGAGGACCAAGATTTCCCATGGACAGCAGCCCTGTCCAGACAGAAGACCCAGCAAAGGACTCGATAGGCACCCCGGCTTCGCAAGTCCTGACCACTCTGCACCCGTCGCCCATGTCCAGGTGGCCCAACTAACTAAAGCTGGTCCCCAGGCAATTCTGAGCAAGTGCCCACCCTGGTTGGACACCTCCAGTCCATGACACCTGCATCCTGAATCCGGAGGACCTCCCCCAACCTCAACAGCACCGGACAAAGATTCTCGACATCTAAAGGCACCCCTGTACCTACAGCCCCCTGGCCTTGGGGAATCTGACCTTCAGTGCAGCATCATCAGCAGGCAGCCCTCCTCCGTGCCCAGCCTCTGTTTTTTCAGGACCCCTGTACTTCACCTGCAGCATCTTTGTGGCCCCCAGAGTCCCCTCATAGGAAAGCATTGTGATCCTGATGCTGTGTTTGCACGCAGCACCTGGCTGCCGCTGTGCCGCCAAAGGTGTGTGTGTAGTGCTGACCTGTGGCCCCCGGGTGCTCCTCTAAACCCTCTAGGTCTGCCCTCCGAAGACAGGGGTACTTACCTGCAAGCAGGCTTGATTCTGAGTGCCCCCAGTCTCCGTAGGAGCCCACTGTAAAACCTGCAACCACTTTGACCTCTGCACCCGGCCAGCCCCGTGTTGATGGTGGTGGGTGTTTGGGGCTGACTTGAACCCCGACGGACGGACATCCTAACCCCTGGAGACTGAAACTGTAAGTCTGGTACTTACCTCTAAAACTGTACTTTCTTTTCTTCCCCCAGGAACTACTTCTGAAAATAGCAGTGTGCACTTTTGAAATAGATATTCACTGTTTTCTCAAAAACCTTTTAACTTGCTAAAGTGAAACAAAGTTACATTGGTATCTATGTTGAATTCTTATCTGCAACAGTATTTACTTTCAAACTGAATCTTGTGGTTCTAGAAATAAAATAACAAAACCTATTTTTCTAAGTCAATTGTCCTGGAGTTAAGTCTTTCAGTGTGTGCCTCATTTCTTGTCTGTGTGTGTACAACAAATGCTTTGCACTACACTCTCATAAGCCTAATTGCTCGACTACACTACCACAAAAGAGAGCATTAGTATTATCTACTTGAGCCTCTGTTAAACCCCTGGGGAATCCCTGGACTCTGTGCACACTATATATCATTTTGATATAATATATACAGAGCCAGCTTCCTACAAGCTCTCAGTGGCATGAGGAGTGTGTAACCATACAGGGACTCACTTGGAGTTCAGGTCACTAACCGTGCTTCTCAGAGGGACCACGAGTGTGATGCTACACTGGCCTTCTCTGAGTTCTGGTCACTCACAGAGCAAGGCAAGTCAGACTGGGTAGTTGTTCTTCGAGTGTTGCTCCTCTCAGGCCACGCTACAAGAGAACTGACACTGAGTTTGTGGCTTGTGATCCCTGGGACAGAGTCTTTCTTCAGGTTTTCATCCTCTCAGGCCACGCTACAAGAGAACTGTCACTGAGTTTGTGGCTTGGGATTCCTGGGATGGAGTCTTTCTTGAGGTTTAGCTCCTCTTAGGCCACGCTACAAGAGAACTATCACTGAGTTTGTGGCTTGTGACCCTTGGGACCAAGTCTTTCTTCAGGTGCTGCTCCTCTCAGCCCACGCTACAAGAGAACTGACACTGAATTTGTGGCTTGTGATCCCTGGGATGGAGTCTTTCTCCAGGTGCGGCTCCTCTCAGGCCACGCTACAAGGGAACTGCCACTGAGTTTGTGGCTTGGGATCCCTGGGACGGAGTCTTTCTTCAGCTGTTGCTACTCTCATGTCATGCTACAAGAGAACTGTCACTGAGTTTATGGCTTGTGATCCCTGGGACGGAGTCTTTCTTCAGGTGCTGTTCCTCTCAGGCCACGCTACAAGAGAACTGTCACTGAGTTTGTGGCTTGTGATCCCTGGGACAGAGTCTTTCTTCAGTTGCTGCTCCTCTGAGGTCACAGGCTGATCTACTGGAGTTATCTTCATCCAGAGGAGGTAAATATAAAAGGATCTCCTCACTCCAGACATTGGACATGATTCAAAACCCAAACACATGCCCATGGTTTAACAATGGCTTCTACCGGAAGGAGGGGAGGGCACCACAGGGGTACAGTCAAGGACCTTTAAATGGCAGCACTCATGAGCCAAAGGACAGACATTCTAAATAGGGCAGGAACAAAGATACTCCTTGTAGTCTCCTTTGCCAGCATTTCCCATACATTGATTTACACACATATGATTCATTGTTTCTGTATGTGATGTAAAGTGCTCCCACGCCCTATGCTGGTAAGAGAGGCGCTATAAAACAAATGAAATACATGTGAGAGAAGTGCTATGGCGGGATGAGAGGCACTGTTAGAAAGTGATGGTGAGGGAATCAGTGAAGAGCTCCAATAAAGATTGCTGTATCCTGGTGCGCTGTAAGGTCATCATTTACTGTGCTTTGAAAACTAATACAATTCTATATATATATCTATATATATATATATATATATATATATACAATGAAAAATGTGTTGTAGAATGCACCATTTTTGCCAAATTTTCTTTGGGGGGCTCGGGGTGGAAAGGGGAAGGGGTAGAGGAAGCGGGGAACAAGCACAAATGAAGTGGTCAGGATCACTCGCTATTTACCCTATGGGGGTTGGTCCGACAAAGTTTGCTTTGGGTTCCCGGGCCAGGTCTGTCCTCACTAGTTGCCTAGTGCAGCCACTTGGGAGAAAGCACAGTCTAAAAGGAAATTTCGGGAGACGAGGGTGATTTTAGAATAATTGTTAAAGTGGGTATGCAGGAGACTGGCCTGGTTTGTAGTGGGTACCTTGGATACTTACACCAGGTCCAGTTATCCCTTGTTAGTGAATGTAGTAGTGTTGTAGCAGCTTAGGCTGTTAGAGGTAGCAATAGCAGAGCAGCTTAGGCTGAACTAGGAGACATGCAAAGCTCCTGCAATACCACTATAGTTACAGAGTACTTATACACAATAAAAGACAATACTCAGTGTTACCAAAACTAAAGGTACTTTATTTTAGTGACACAAGGCCAAAAATATCTTAGAGGGAATACTTTTTCTGGTAGTAAGTAGTATACACAATATATACACTAGAGACCAACATCAGGTAAGTAAATAGTCCCAAAATAGTGCAAACAGTAGAAAATACAATAGAAAGCAATAGGCCTAGGGGCAGCACAAACCATATACTAAGAAAGGGGAATGCAAATCGCGAATTCCCCCCTAGGCAAGTGTAGTGTGTAGAGGGCCGCTAGGAGCGTAAGAAAACACCAAAGGTAATTAAAGTATTCCACCTCAGAGCCCATGAAGGTAGAACTAAAGTACTGCTATTTTCCTCAGGGCACACTACAAGTCGTGATTAGAGTTATTGCAAGAACCAAGCAAGACTGCAAGCAACAAACAGTTGATTCCTGGACCTGAAGACCTGTGAAGAGAGGAGACCAAGTCCAGAAGTCAAAGAAGAGTCCAGGAAGGACAGGAGCCCCTGCCAACCTAGAATTTGGTGCAAAAGAGTATTCTCCGGTTGGAAGAAGACTGTAGAAGAGCACCAAAGAAGATGGCTGCAGGTTCCTACGTGATGCAGGAGATGTCCCACGTCGTGAAGTTGAATGCAGACAGTTTGCGTCCGTGGATTCGTACAACAAGCCTTAGTTCCGGCAAGGTCGCGGTTTGCGTCAAAATGGTGCTGCTTGGACCCAGGAGGGACCTGGGAGCCTCTACTTTGACCCACGGGAGTGCCAGGACACGGGGACAAAGAAGATGCAAAATGTGGTTGGTGCAGCACAACAAAAGAAGGTCCCACGCCGCTGGAGAACAACCCAGTGAGTTGAGCATCACAGGATGGAGTGCTGGGGACCTGGGCCATGCTGTGCACCAAGGATTCTTGCCAATAGTGCACAGAGGCCTCAGGAGCTAGAGATGATGTGGTGCACAGGGGTACTGTCGCAAACCGGGAAGGCAAGCTCTTACCTCCACCAAATTTGGACAGCTGGACCTTAGGACAGTCTGGGTCGAAGGGGTGCACCACCTGTGTTCCAGGGAGCACACTTGTCGTCAGGAGAGGAGTCCCAGAGAATCGTCATCTTGGAAGGTGCCTGCTGGAGCAGGGAAGTGATTCCGTCACTCCACTGGAGATTTATTCGGTCCTTCTGGTGCAGGGTGAAGACAGGGAGTCCCAAAAGTGTGCAAACACCATGGAAACTGTTGCAGTTGCTGGCTGGAGCTGAAGTTGCAGTCTCGAAGAAGCCCTTCAGGATACTTTGTTGCAGTTACAGCGGTTCCTGGAGCAGTCTGTGGTTGATCCGAGGTCAGAGGATGAAGCAGTGGTTGCAGAGGATTCCTGATGGAAACTTGCCAGTAGAATCTGAGGAAAAACCCACAGGAGAGACCCTAAATAGCCCTCAGAGGGCGATTGGTCACCTAACCAGGTATGGACCTATCAGGAGGGGTCTCTGACGTCACCTGCTGGCACTGGCCGCTCAGATTCATCTGGATTCAAGATGTCAGAGGTCTGAGACACACTGGAGGAGCTCTGGGCACCACCCCTGGGGTGGTGATGGAGAGGGGAGTGGTCACTCCCCTTTCCTTCGTCCAGTTTCGTGCCAGAGCAGGGTCTGGGGGTCCCTGAACCGGTGTAGACTGGATTATGCAAGGAGGGCACCATCTGTGCCCTTCAAAGCACTTCCAGAGGCTCTGGGAGGAAACCCCTCCCATGCCTGTAACACCTATTTCCAAAGGGAGAGGGTGTAACACCCCTGTCCCAAAGGAAATGCATTGTTCTGCCTTCCTGGGATTGGGCTGCCCAAGCCCCAGGATGGCAGAAGCTTGTCTGTGAGGTGGCAGCAGCTGGGGCTGCAGTGAAACCCTCAGAAGACTGGTATGGCAGGACTGGGGATTCATGGGGGAGCCCCCAAGGTGCATTGAATTGACCCCCCAATACCAGAATCAGTTTGGGGGTACAATTTCCGGTTCCTAGACACCTCACATGGCCATATTCGGAGTTACCACTGTGAAGCTACATGTATGTATTGACCTATATGTAGTGCACACTTATAATGGCATTCCCACACTCACGAAGTCAGGGAATTTGGCCCTGAACAACGTGGGGGCACCTTTGCTAGTGCAAGGGTGCCCTCACACTTAGTAACTTTGCACCTAGCCTTCAGTAAATGAAGGTTAGACATATAGGTTACTTAAGTGCAGTGAAATGGCTGTTAACAAGTGTGGGTACTATTTCACTCAGGCTGCAGCGGCAGTTCTGATGAAAGATTTGACTGAGCTCCTTATGGGTGGCAAAAGCAATGCTGCAGCCCATAAGGATCTCCTGGAACCCCAATGCCCTGGGTACCTAGGTACCATATACTAGGGACATATAAGGGGGGGTCCAGTGTGCCAATCGAAATTGGAATATGAGGTCACTAAACTATAATGACTAATTGGGAAGTGGAGAGAGCATAAGCACTGGAGTTCTGGTTAGCAGAACTTCAGTGACACAGTTAAGCACTACTGACAATACACACATAGGCCACAAACTATGAGCACTGGGATCCTGGCTGGCAGTAAACTCATACTGACAAACACTCACAAACAGGCCAAAAATGGGGGTAACAAGGCTAGAAAGAGGCTACTTTCTCACAGGGCGATTATGCCGTGATAACATTAAGTCAGCCCTGGCATTTAGCTAACATCACACTGTATTCTGGGACTTTTATTGTTACATTTGCTTTTGGCTAAAAAAAAAATAGGTCTGGCCCAAAGATACAATATACTTGGCACATCGGGTTGCAGGGGATCCGACGTGTTTCGACTTCGCCATTGGCCACCCGTCTTAGCAAAGAGACACAAAAATTCCTGTATCAAGCACACTGAAAGCATCTCTCCGTGCAAGTACCCCCTGCTTCGATGCATGCAACTGCACCTTCAGTTTGATGTGCAAATCGCACCCAGGGCAGCCAATCAGAGCCGCGGGAGGGAAGGAGACAGAGAACAGAACGAGGCCAGCCCTGGGATTTAACTCTGCTTTACAAACCCCAGCAGTGTAGAGCTTCTCTAACGGGCTTGATGAAAGCGCTAGAAGATGCGAGGGATATTCGGCCACGGAGTCCCCCTCTCCCCCATTTCACAAGCTGGCCCACTCTGTCAGAATCTGATCTTCTGCAGATGCTGAATACTTAGGCAGTGTAATTATGGGGAAATTGGACAGAGGCAAACAGGCCCTGCCAAGCCCCATTACACGCCTCAGCCAGCAGAGCGAGACAGACAACTGCACATCTGTATGGGCTTTGTGACATCGGACGCGTGGGCTGCCGGGAGGGCGCTGTGGGGGTGAGGAGGAGAGGGGGTCTGCGCCAGGGGTCTGTGAGGGCTGTAAAGGTCGTTGTGGACAGCTGCCATCAGGGCCGCATGCCACGGACGGCGCCTGCCAGCAGCCTGAGAAGCTCAGCAGACCTGCCCGCTGCACCCTGGTACTTGTAGTTCCGTTCGCAACAATAAATGTATTGGCTAAAAATGCAGTGTGCCATTTACTAGAGACACAACCCAGACTGAACACGGAGCTTCTTGGCACCTAAGGGAAGGATGCAGGCAGGGTGGGAGTGGGTGGGTAATGAGACGTCCTTACAGACGGGTGGACTTCGCCTCTTGCGCCTAGAAGACCAAAGCTAGCTTTTACAACACATAAGGAAGACATTGATTTAGCACAAACAGCAAATCTAAGCCTCTCATCACGCTGAGAACAGTCCTTATTAGGACCGAACACATTAATGGCCTCATTCACGAGACCCGTGGCACCGGGCGGCGCAGGAAGTGTCCTGCTGTGCCACTCTGCACCACCAGAAAAGGGCAGAAATGCGGCGTATCTGCAAGACATGGCACATTTCTGTCCTCCCCCCTGCACTGGCGTATAAATTGCTGCCTAGCGCCAACGCAGACACCCTTCACCTGCAAGGGTGCCTTTTGTGCAGGCAGGGACACCTTCCTGCACAAACACAATCACAAGAGGTGTTTTCCTCTTTCTATGTGTGCTGCAGAACGCAGCACACTGCAGCACTCATAGAGAGCGGAAAAACCGAGGAGAAATACCGATATTTCTCCCCGTTCCATCACTCTTACGCCACCCCTGAGGTGGCATAGGAATCTGAAGCATTCCCAGGCTTGTAAATCTGGGAATGCGTCCGATTCATTCGAGTTCCATGGGAACACCCCAAGCAACACCCACGGATGCCCCTTTCACGCAGTGTTATGTGTGAAAGGGGTCCATATCTACAAGGCCATGAAAAGCCACGCAAGGTGGCTTTGGGTGGCCTTGTAAATATGGGCTGGCACAGTGCGCCACCCGAGTGTAAAATAGAAATGACGCTCCAGTGGCTTTTAATGTTATCAACCTTCGAAAGATGAAAGACTGAGCCAACGTACCGGCGTTGTGAGGTACAGGTTACAGAGATTACTGGAGTAGGTGCACCAACCTGCTGAGCTATCTAACCAGGATTGTGATGAGAGATGTAAAACTATGATTTGATATTTATTGGTTGATTCTCCAAACACCGAGTCTTGTGAAATGTACACTAACGTGCAAACGAAAAATAATAATAATAATAATGAAAACTGCTCCCCAGTGTCAATCGTTCCAAGTGAACACTTTTTAAAAGTAGCCCCCACTCCTCTAAGGCAATGGGCTAAGCTGTAAAAACAATAACTTGCAACGAATGCGAACGCTGAAATGGATGTCTTATGTCCCCTGCAGGCCACTGTCCCCATGTTCACAGGTATTTGTTGGAAGTGCAGTGTCTCCTGCCTAACATTCATTAGGCAGAACGTTTTGCGACTCCTGTCTGGATTTATTTCGCAACTAATAATAAATCCACCAGTCGCATTGCAAAATCAAGTCCGCATTGCAAAACAATTGGGGTGCAGTTTGCACATCCTGCGACCTGGGCTGCGAACATCAAGCTTACAGTCTTTGTTCATATGACGTGGGAGGGACTGTAACTTTGCTTTGTTTGAATAATACCAGGACCATTAGAATTATGCGGCATGGAAGGAGCACATTAAGTAGCAAAAAAAGGAAATTATGCGGCATAAGGCACTTTTATGATAGTAGAACCCAGATTCTTAAGTGGGATGAAAAAAGTCGGGGTCCCTGGAAGGGGTTGGGCATGTACACTAAATTTCCTGGGACGCCAACTTACCCACACCATTGCACAGAATCACAACTGCAATACATGACCATTGCTCAGTGCGCTTTGCAGAGAGGCCAAGGATTGAATGACCACGTATTCTGAGCTCCTTTTTGCCCCACTCGCACTGGCTTCTGCCACAGCTCAATTGTGCACCGTTATAAAGACCTGGACACAACTCAAGTTCAAATGGTGCACAAGAGTGATATCACCTGGACCCAACTCAATGATGCACTAGAGTGATATCACCTGGACACAACTCAATGATGCACTAGAGTGATATCACCTGGACACAACTCAATGATGCACTAGAGTGATATCACCTGGACACAACTCAATGATGCACTAGAGTGATATCACCTGGACACAACTCAATGATGCACTAGAGTGATATCACCTGGACCCAACTCAATGATGCACTAGAGTGATATCACCTGGACCCAACTCAATGATGCACTAGAGTGATATGCTGATTGAAAAATACAACTTCAGTGTCCTGGAAAAAAGCAAACAGTCATAGGGAATGCAATTTGAGTAAAGCATGTGACATTTAAGCAGGAGCGACGCAGATTACTTTCATGTTTTTTACACTCATTGTTCAGAAATCGATTAGTGTCTGCGTGAAAAGTTAAATATTCGAATACCAAGCCAACGAGCATTTGCAATGCAACGGGTCTCGCATTTCGCCGAGTTAGAGCTATTAGCGTTGTAAACTCCTAACTGGACTTTTCTTGCCACATTAAATGGAAAATAAATTGTGCTGCTAAATAAAGAGAAAAAGTAGTCCAGAAACCATACGGAAAGCATGGAGCCTTGTGTTTCCAGTAGTTGGTCGGTGCGCTTGAGGAGGGCTAAACACTGGAAAAGGCATCACGTATGCATGCTTTTCACAAATGAAAGCAAACAGATTTTAAAAGGCAAGCCCAGGAACCAGTGTAAGGGACTGACGTGAAATGGGTGTGGTTAGAAGCCCAAAGAGAGATTAAAGCATGGGAGGGAGCGCTTTGCGCTCGTGCCTAAAAAGGAATGTATTTCCGGGGACGTAGCTTCAGGGGGGCGTTTGGGGTGTTACACCCCTTACTAAATGTATTTCCTGATAAATAGCTGGGTACAGGCGCTCTAAGTCGGGACGGTGAGGGTGAGGTGTGTTTTGGAATTCACCTTGGATTTTTGCATGCATACACTGACAAAAACACACACTCTCTCTCACTCTCATCTTGGTATTGAAAGTCCTAAAAATGTTGAGTATTTTACAAAATATTGTGTTTTTCTCACTTAGTACTCCTACCAATCCGCGTCCCTCTCCCTTTCCACTGCTCCTTAAGCCCCTCTCATTCGCCCTGCTTGTTGTAGAATATATTTTAACATTATATGCCGGCGTGATTATCAGGAAATCCGAATCGTACACCCTCCAATGTAAATGACCAAGCTTTGCCCCTGCGTATTTCAAGGTCTGGGAGCTGGAGAGACCCAGCCCATTTAAAGGCCTAATATTACCTCAATGTTTTGTCATTTTTACAGATTAACACATTATCAGTTTGACATCCAATTACCTCTGTCAAGAGCCTCCCACTGCAGCGTGTGTTGCCATGTTTTTAGTAACTTTTTATCAGTTTGAGAAACACATTTTTTTGTTAAAATCTGTAGACTATACAGCAGATGATGGATTATGTGGCAAATGCAGCAAAAACATTGCTTGCAAAAACGCCACAGCCACACAATCTCATAATTCCAGTGACCCTCAGTCACACTTATGAACAAACAAGGTATCAAACTTGCTCCAAAGTTGCTTTGTAAATTGTCTTTACCAGCAAACAGAAGTTGAAACAAAATTCTGTATATTTTGTTGTAATACAAGAGTTGTGAAGCTCTAATTTCTAGTGGGGTAGTTGCCTCCCTTCCAGCCAGGCTTCTGGATTCTAAATCTGATTTTATTTAAGAACTTCACCTAAAATCCAATAGTGACCCTTAGAAGATTTGCTTGTGTCTCAATAAGTAAACATGTGTGCTGCAGACAATACTGCAGTCTGGGGCTGACCCAGCTGCATGTTCCCTCCTCCCAGGCTGTGCAGGCCACAAAGCCAATGCTGTTCTCTGTACACTACAAGCCTGAGACGTTCCTGCTTTAATAAATATGTTCTGTACAAATAACTCACGCAGCTTCTTGGCGTTTAGCTCCTGCATCTCCTGCATGTCAAATAAATAACATTGGTGGAGCTTCTCAAATTATTCGGTGCAGAATTCTGAAGACAGAGTTGTCTCCACCAAAATAACTGCACAATTATGTGGACTTTTGTGTCAGTGTGAGCAGGATTTTACTTTCTGAGAAAGGAAGGCATGCATTGACTGCCCACAGAATGTTTTTCTAGAGTGTTTTGTGCTTTGTACAGAGACATCTAAGGTTAGATTCTGCCCTTGAGATATAGGGCCCACTACAAATCGAACTGCCTCTAAGCACTTAAATGTTAGGTGCTATTGCTTTGTCAATGGAAATGTATTAGACAATTAAATGCCCAGTGAAACATATTTACAATCCATGAAACATATTCACGAACATAATTAGTACATACCTATTAAAAAACAGACAGGAAGAGAAGCAGGTGCAACTGAGTTGCTGAAAAGAAAATGAAAATAACTTTGTTTTTTATTTGGGATGAGTGAAATGTGTTTGGTGTAAAAACACAGGGCAACGGTACCACAAACCGAGTGCATTCCCAACAGGGAGACATGTGCCTCAATTTTGTACACAATTGAGTATCATTCATTCACTGTAGAGGACAAAGATAAACTTGGCTTCACAGGGATTTTTCCATAGGTTGGATGTTCTAAGTTAAGCTCTGCAGTAAGTAGTTCACCCACTCATCTGTCTTACCGGATATTAGGAGAAAGAAAAAAAGAAGAAAAAAATAAGTACGAACATTTAATGAAAGTAATTGTGATTATTTTGTGTTTGGGGGTTGTAATGATAAAAATCAATGAAACATTAGATGACATTTTGCTTAATGAATGAAGCCTTGCTAAGTCACTGTTGCTTAAGGGTTAATGGTGGGTGAGCTGTGCCAGGACCAAGTCTAAGGTGAGGGCTGTGGGTAGGGCTGTTGCATGTTTGTGCCCCTGTTGTGGTTATGGTGAAGGTGGGGTTTGGCTTGTGCTTAGGGCTGGAGGAAACATGTTATGACTTTTTCTTATGGATGGAATTCTGCAGCTTAATGTGCGCTGCTTTCCCGTGTTCCTATACATACTACAGGACTTTCCCCACCTCACCCTGTGTTGCCACAGGTACACTGAGGACCCCAAGTGCCATCCTATGCCGAGCTGAAAGGACCAGCCCCCCTTGAATCCTTAAGAGGGGTAGGTAGCCTAGTTGGTGGCATTGATTTGTTTACAAGTATTCTGTCCTTTTTAATACACACCTGTGGAGAGGTCGCCTGTACCTGTGTAACATCCATTCAGTATCCGAAATGTGGACCACTGTGGTGTGTACTAGGTTTTTCGTATAACAATAGTATATGTTACGTACGAGACAGGCCATATTATTATAGGTAAAAGTGACTGCATTAAAATGAAAGAATGTTGTTAGCAGGCATAGGGCTTAGGAAGCAGACATGTTTGGAGCGTAATGCTAGTACATGTGTGTTATATCGCCCTGTGTCCTGTTTAGAAACTTTGGGGCATATTTACAAAAAGGTGACGTATCATCTATGATGCGCCACTTTTCTTGTGCCCCTCTACCGGCACCGAACGACACCATGGTTGCACCGTATTTGCAATACGATGCACCGTGGAGGTCATTAGCACAAGAGTGTCAACATTTTTGACGCTATTGTGGTGTTTTGCTGCAGTAGTGCCACAAAATGTTGACGATAGTGCAGCAAAGCACAGGGAGGCCCTTTGAATATAATGGGTGCGCCATTTTAACATCTGCTCTGAGCAGGCGTTAAAAATGACAGAAACAATGGTGCAGTAAAATGTTGTAAATTTGACTGTGCCATTTTTTTGGGCCTCCCTGCGCCAGAACGCCCTCTTGCATACATTGTGACTGATGCAGGCATAAGGGGCATATTTACACGCCCCTTGCGCCTCCTTGTGCTTCCTTGTGCTACATTAGCATCATTTATTTTACCCTAATGTGGCGTTAGGTAGGCAATTCCAAAGCACCATATTTACAAAGTAGTGCAATGCATGCATTGTGCCACTTTGTAACCCCTTGCGCCACATTATGCCTGTGCCAGTGCTGCAGTGCTTGCATTGTGCCACTTTGTAACCCCCTGCGCCTCATTATGCCTGTGCCAGTGGTGCAGTGCTTGCATTGTGCCACTTTGTAACCCCCTGCGCCACATTATGCCTGTGCCAGTGGTGCAGTGCTTTCATTGTGCCACTTTGTAACCCCCTGCACCACATTATGCCTGTGCCAGTGGTGCAATGCTTGCATTGTGCCACTTTGTAACCGCCGGCGCCACATTATGCCTGTACCAGTGGTGCAATGACCTTAGCATAAAAAAAATGACGCTATTGTGGTGCAAGGGGCTTGTAAATATGCCCCTTCACGTATTTCTGATACCACTCAAATTAAAAGGGGCGAGAACAGAAACTTTCTACCTTTATGGTAAAAGTGTAACTGTAGCAATAAAGGAAGATGATGATGTGTGATCTGTTTTGGAAGGATGGAGGAACATGTAACAGTTGCTTCTGTGTCTTCTGGATGTTTCAGACAAGAAGCATTGATTGTGCATTGTTCTACAAAGCAGGAGCTGAGAAGGTGTGACCCTCCCCTGCTCCATACGACATCATTGGTAAGAAAGGGATACAAGGTATGGTACAGAGGAGACATAGATACACGGACTAGTTAAACAGGGAAGAGGCTGAATGGCTGTATTGTGACAGCTGACACAATCAAAAGGTAAGGGGTGGAGGGAATTATACACAGCCTGGCATTGTGTGAGTTTAGTAAACTAACACAGCATTATAAGTTGGATGGCTGACAATATTTTAGACACGTTGGGTAGACAACTGAACTAGTAAGGTTGAGTGATGAAATATGATTGTGGCCTATCACACATTCATCCTGTTGTGCATATTAGTTGTGATGGTTCTAAACAAATGACTTGTAGGGAAATCCTGCATGATATACAATCATATGCCCGTAAAATCACAAGGATTGCATGTGTATGTCGATTTGGGGCAGTGCTTAATTTGCAAATAAAAACGTGCCGGTGCACAAAACCCTCCTCTTAAACACGCGGCTGCTGCAATTAAATGTGGGAACAAGAATACTGAGGCAGCGTAATCCTGAAGCCATATCGGGCCTTTTCAATCTATATAAAGCCACTCCCTGCCCCTTCATCTCACTCTTGCAGCTCTCTACTTTCTCCCCTTGTGACGCTTTTTCGTTTTTCACTTCCTCCGTCTTTCCCATCAGTGTCTTTTGCTCGCAGCAAATGCTTGAGGCAGAAGAATAAGCCCCGGCCCTAAAAAATAAGTGCCGGTGCTCAGCACCGGAAACAACACGCACAAATTAAGCACTGATTTGGGGCTATATGGATGGGCTCCATTTTATCGTCACCTGCAATCAAGAGTTGTCAGGTGTCTCTCACTTATCTTCCACCAAGTTACGATCTGTAAGTTAGTGGAAGAAGAGTGAGACACACCTGACAACTCTTGGTTCCTCTGGAAAGGGTATGTTTAATTTCGTGGTTACCGGGTATGGGCCCGATAATGTTGGGGTAAACATGACACCATCATTCTTGTCCCACATTGAGCATGCAGTCCAGACAGTTCTTAATTTGTGCAGGTGGTTTCTGGTGCTCATCACTGGCATTTAATTTTCAACACCGGCCTTGTGACATGGGGGCACAGTCTGGCCAATTTGGAGATGACAGCAACAGCAGTTAATTATTAATTAAATATACATTAAAATGGATCTTACCCACTGACCAAACCATTCTTATAGCTTTGGGGGCCTGGAATAGTACAAATTGTCACACTTGTAGGAGTTGCTGGTGAGTAGTTCTGTTGTTACTATAATTAGCAGCACTTCTGCGAACAATCGGAGCGACAGTGGCCTCTGATGACAGCCCTGGCACTTTTATTTTTTACAAATTTAGTGCTGAGTGGAGCGCATATGTTGTAATCCTGTGTCCTTGGGCAGGGCTGTGTGCCTGAAGCCGTGGATGTGTCCATCCCTCGCCCTCCTCCCATAACCGGCTCTGCGTTAGGTTCTCTGCCTGTCTTGGTTGGTGACAACACACAAACCTTCACGCCCAGTCACCTTTCTCCAAAAACTACTGGTGGAGAACGATGAGGACATCCTCTCGGAGGAAGGAAGTTACTTAAATGAAGTTAGGTTTTGTGTGCTTGAAGCTGCAATCAACCAACTGCTCCAATCGAAGCCAACATCAGAAGTTCAGTCTGGGCTATAGCCTGGAAACTTTTTTCACTCTCCTGATTGACAGGTTAAAGTGAGCTGAACACAAACACAAGTTCAGGTCTGTGGACTTTATTTAAGATTAAAGTCGTATTAAAATAATCACCCCAGTGCACTTGGACTACTCAACTATCTCTGTTCCAGTTGCCACTCGTTTCATCTTGCCCGTTCTATAAAAGAACTTTAACAATACAACCACAAGAACTTACAGAGTAGACAGACTAATGAGTATAAGCATTACATTACAACTAGTGAGAACAATAGTGAACACTCCACAGGTGCCAAAAACATCAAAAGTTGGCATGCTGCTGATAGTAAGTAGACTTGTTCTTTCTCAACAACTGAACACATATTTCCCCATTCAAGTCGGTGCCGGGAACCCTCATTGTCTCAAAGAATGATGGTGTAGAGACATGTTGGAGGAGCAGGGGCGGCCCTTCCACTATTATAGAGGAGCGTGGCTACAGTGACGAAAAGCAGAAAAATAAAGGGATAGTAAAAGTATTTTATCATCCTTTTATTTTTCTGCCTTTGTAGGGTGGGTTGAGGCCAACCTCCTCCACGTCAAGTGGCAGAGGTGTGGTATGTGCGAAATCCCTGGCGGTAACGATACTGGCGACAGGAATACTCATTCCTGTTGCTACTGCAGGAATCCCCAACACCCCCCTCCATGAAGGACCCTCCCCCACCCCCACCCCCATCAGAAGCCTCCCACCCCCTAAGCAGTGACACCCCCCTTCCTCGATCCTCGTACATCCACAAACGCACATATCACACATATGTACATACATGCACACATACACGCACACTCATTCACACACACATGCACACATGGCCACAACACCCTCCCCCACCCCCCACATACACGCATTCACACAAGCACACATACACTTGCATACACACGCACACAAACACACACAACACCACCACCCGCCTCCATTCACACAAACACACACCTCCAATCATGCACACAACACTAAACACCCCCCCATCCCCTGTTAGTCGATCACCTTAGCTGGTGGTCATCTGGGAGAGATCGGGGTCCGTGGCGCTTGCTCCCCCGCCAGCACCCCGTCACTACAACACTGCCACGCTGTTTACAGTGATGTAATACAGCGGACAGTGTTGTGGTGACGTGGAGCAACCTCCACTAGACCGCCGACCGCCAGTATGGCTGCTGACTGCTTTCCCACCTAATAGTGGCAGAGAGCAGTCAGCAGCCATAACATGGCTGTCTGAAGACCGCCAACACTGGCGTCCATTAGGCCGGCGCGACATTGGCGGTCTTTGTAAAAGACCACCAATGTCAAAATGAGGACCTGTGTGTCAAGCAAAGGAATAGCACCTAGGCCAGGGTTGGTTAAGGCTGTGATAGAATCTCCTAATCACAGAAACAAGGAGGAACTACGCTCGTTCATTGGGCTGTGTGAATATTATGCCAGATTCATTCCAGATTATGCCACCAAGATGAAAGTTTTGTCAAATATGCTAAAATACAAGGTTCCTTATGTGTGGGATAGTGAGTCTCAAAACACATTTGACAATGTTAAATAGGAATTGATCAATGCTAGAACGTTAAGCTCATTTGACCCCGGTAGATTGTGCATCATCACGGTGAATGCTAGTAAGTATGGGTTGGGTGTATTTCTGATTCAAGGTTCTGGTGAGGATGAAAAAAAATCATCAGTTATGCTTCTAGAGTATCACATGAACCTGTGCTGAATTACTCGTTAATTGAGAAGGAATTGCTAGCTTGTTACTGGTCGAGTGAGAAATTCAGGAGTTATGTGTGGGGCAGGAAATATGTTACACAAACTGATCATAAGCCTCTTGTGTACATTTTGATTGGGGAAAAAGTAAATTACACCACGCCATGAATTGCACACGAAACAACGAAATTGTTACAATATGATTTCCAAGTGAAATACATTCCGGGAAAAGAAAATATCACAGCAGATTTTTTGTCTTGGTTACCTATTTGTGAACAGGATGTAACTGATTTAGAGGAAAATAAGGAAGATTGTTTTATAGCGTCACTGGATCTTGAGGAGAGCAAAGTTTGCACTGAAATAGAGTGGAAAACTGCAGAGAGCAATGATGTGATGTTGGGTAGAGTTAATGAGTATATTGTCAATGGTTGGTCCAAGGAAAGGAGTTTAGGTACTGAGATTCAACCTAACTCCAAAATATGTGAAGAACTATCTATTGAAGATGGTGTTGTGTTAAGCAATGACAAATGTGTTCCCCCAGATATCATTTGTCCTATGTTGGTTAACTATGCACATGAAGGTCATTTAGGTTCAACTATGACGAAGAGACGAGTGAGACCTCTATGGACAGAGACGTGGAAATGGTGGTGAGAAGGTGTGTGGTATGTAGCAGAGCAGAGAAGGGGTTTAAGGTTGCGACACCACCATTACAACCTATACCTGTTCTTGAGAATGCGTGGATGAAAGTTGGCATTGACATGGTGGGGGCCTTTTCATTTTCTCCCACATCTGTTATGCTATGCATTTGTCTTGATTGATTACCATAGCAAATGGCCAGAAGTTTGTTTTTTTCCTAATCCCACGGCTGGCAATGCTGTACATAGTCTCTGATAAGGGAGTCAGGTTTGTCAATTGCGAAATGGAAGCCTTCCTGGAGGAGTCTGGTGTAAAGCATCTGAAAAGCTCACTCTACCATCCCCAAGCCAATGGTTTGATAAGAAAGGTCGAACAGAGTGGTGGTGAAATGTATCAAGTGGGCCAAGGATAGTGGATATGATGTGGGACAAACGGTGAAGTCTATGCTGTGGTTTTATCGCACCACTCCACATTCGCTCACTAAAATATCCCGTTTGAACTTCCCAGGGGTAGACGTTCCACTTCTAAACTATATCCTGCCTGGTTATCCAAAGCAGTAGAGGGTAAGGTCACTGATAAGGTGGACCAGAGGAAATTGTTAAGAGAAGTAAAGGTAGCACAGAACAAAATGAAAAACAGCTACGATCTAAAAAAATCTACCAGAGTTTAGATTTTTCAACCTGGGGATGTGGTGCGCATTAAACATCAATCATTTGTTATTATATTATATTATAGTGAACATAAATATAAATTATAGTGAACCGATCACTGTGAAGAAAGTGTGTGGCAATGCTGTTATGGTGGAGGGTGGCCATTGGTGGAATGTTGGGAAACTTGTTAAAGTTAGAGATGATGTTGTCAATGAGTTTAGAACTAGAGATAATTAGTTGTCCAGTCAAGGAGTAAATGAGAACAAGAGGTCAGTGATTAAAAATATGGGACAACATACCCCACAAAGGTCCACCGGTGAAAAACATGTACCACGGAAACTCAAGGAGGTTTAAAGATTTTAGTGTACCTCTACATTTTTGAGACTTTTATGTAATGTACCCATGATGACATTTTATTGCCCATTGCCTATAGTTTTCACTGGTATATTTTAATTCTTTTTAGGCTTTAATGTATCAACACTAGTTTTTTTGTACAATATAGTCTTTAGTCATTAGGATGCCTTTGTCTCATTAGTTAATTATTTTTTTAAGGATACTGTGGGGACTTTGTAAAAAAATAAGAGAGATATTATGTTATGTTCACTTGTTCCATTACTATAGAATGTTTGTGTTAGTGTTCTGTTGCAATGTGTTCTGCTTGGGAGTTCCAACGATGTCAGTTGGAGCGCGTCAGGCAGAGGACATGGCAGTAGTTTTCTTACTTAGACTCAGAAGACATAAAAGACATACAGAAAGTTTCTTCACACGTCTGTGACACTTTGATGGAGATCACAACACCCTCTATCTCCCCACCCCTTCGTGGTAGCAGCCGTGACTGAAGGTGCCTGTTTGCTGAAGTCTTGAGTTGTCTGTCTCCCTCAGTCTTGGACAGAACCTGAAGAGAGAAGAAGTGGGCCAGCATGGGGATTGTCTGTGGATGAAATCACATCCTCCCTCCCAAGACAACAGAAGCTGACAAGCAGAGTATAGAGTGCCCCTAAACACAGCCCTGCTTCTGGTATGATTGCCACAGTGAGCTGCAGAAAACACCTGTGGCCAGTGGGGTTGTGAAGTAGTAAGGAAGGTTAAAAAGAAAGGATTCAAAGAGGGAAGAAACATGAAAGGAAGAAATATGGGTAGAAGAGTGAACAATTGGATAAATGAAAACGTCTGCGTATGAAAGGTGCAAGGGTTTATGGATGGATGGATGGATGGACAGAACATATCTAAATAGTGCCATTTAATAAATGGTTCAGATTGGGAGTATTTAAACTTTTGACTATGCCCATGCATGCATGCCATAGAGACAACCAACAAAAATTCAGATGATAATGTCACAGACTGGTGACTCTGCCTGGAGGACTCACTTCTGTGCAGCAACATGAAGTGAAATGTGATCTTGCACCAGGACAGCAACCCCATACCCACTGCCTCACATGGCGTCATCAAGCTTTGGGCTGTGGCAAGTATCCTGTGCCACACCCCGTATCCCTCTGCTGACACACAGATGCGCACCCCGGAGGTTGAAGGTGCAGCTGGCCCGCACACCCCCTTGTAATGTCGCGAGCTCCAGTGACCACTCGGACTCGCGCTTATGGTGTAGATGCTTTCTTTATTAACTCAACTAGTTCGTATCCCAGAATAACTTTCCCACCCGGACTCCCCACATTTATGTCTTTGACTACGTCACAGGGGATGAGCCCACTGGGCTTGGATTCTGTGGGGGAAAGTCCGCAGTCCCCCACGTGACGTGGCAAAGTGGAGAGATCCACCCATGCGCCAACACTACACTCCTCCCCAACTGGGAAATAAAACAATGAGAAAGCAAAACAGAAAAATCCAAACAGTCATGGTGAAATGCGGTAATAACCAAACAGGTGCCAGAAATGGCGCTAGCTCCAAAACGTCCTGTAAATGTTGCTTTCAATCAAGTGCTAAGTCAGCATATCGCCGGGAGGGGTTAGGGTTGTACCGCAGGTGATAAAGCCAGCTCCCGGACCTCCCAGATGTTGGCAGCTGGTTCTGTACTGTGCTGGGTGCGTCGGCCATCACAGCTGTACCCCCCGTCAGTGTCTGTGGGGATTGGGGTCTTGACTCTTGCCAATTCGTTGAGGCCCCTCTGGCCGTGGGGCCATCCTGTCCATCCGGGCTCCTGCGGATGGATGGAACCCCCGCTTGGTCGTCCTGGGTTCTCATCGTATCGGAGTTGACATCATTGCTGTCCCGGGGGTTAGTGTGGGGAAGGCGTTTGAACTGGGCGATGTTCCGGGTTACCTTTTCGAGGTCTCAGCTCGCTCTCACCATTGTGCTTTTCACTGCGGTCACTGTCCATGGGTTTGCTTCGAAAGGCAGACAAAATTTGCCCCCAGGGTGATGGTCTTTCACCAGGACGGATTCCCCCACCTGAATGGGGATTACTTGGGCTCTCCCCTTTTGAGATGCATAAGACTTGGTGTGAGACCTCCGCCTCACAGATTGGCTCCGAGGCCGCGGCTGGATCGCCCATGATGGATGATGTGGGATGGTGTCAGTCACTATCCTTCTGAAGCAAAGCTGGCTTGGTGACACGGCAGTGGTGACGTGAGGTGTAACTCGGTACTCGCGGAGAAAGGCATTGATGCCACTTTTGATGTTTTGGGATTCTGCTGTGGCAATGCAAATCACCTTATTCAGCGTCTTGACAAAACGCTCTACCTCTCCGTTTGCCTGTGGCCACCGGGGTGTAATCCGGCGATGCTTCGTGTTTGTGGAGCTTAAGAAGTCGGACCAATCACGACTGTTGAACGGGGGTCCATTGTCCGTGTGGATCTCCCCAAATAGGCCATGGGTGACCATGAGTTTCTCCATCTTTGGGATGACTGTGGCTGCCGACGTGGATTGCACCAGCTCCACCTCCAGATATCGCGAATAGTCATCCACTACCACCACCATGTAGGAACCGTCAGGCAGGCTCCTGAAATTGGCACTGACCCTCTTCCACAGAGCTTAAGGACTGTCTTCTGTGATGACCGGTGTTGGGGGATCTGGAGATCCGCTGGCTTGGCAGACAAGGCATCCTTTCACAGTGTCCTCCACTAGCTGATCTAATCCCGGAAACCAGACTTTGTTTCGGAGGCGGCTCTTGGACTTCACTTTGTCCTGGTGGGCCTCATGGGCAAGGGATACAGCCCTGGCAGTCAGGTTGGAGGTAATTACCAGACACAGTCCCCGTAGCAGGCACCCTTCTTCACTCACTGAGCGCTCATGCCGCACATTGGAAAGGGCTTGAAGTCTGGCTTTGGCCTCGGTTGTGCGAAAAGCCTCCGGACGTTAAAGCTGGCGCCAGTCACCTGACTGGGTGGCCACTACAGCAATATGCAAACATTCGTCTTGTTTGTGGCTTCCACCACTTCGTCAAGTGGTATGGGCAGAGGTCTTGTCCGGTCGACCACCAGCCATACATATTCCTCTATCTCTTGAGCCTCTTCCGCCTATTGGGGGGTGGCCGGGTGGGCATGGTGCGACAAGACGTCTGCAGGGTTCCACGTGCCTGGTTGGTACTCTACAGTGAAATCGAATTCCTGCAGCTTCAGTATCCACTTTTCAATCCGCAGAGGCAGCTTCTACGAGGATCCTTTGAGAAGGGGCAGCAGTGGCTTGAGGTCAGTCACCACGGTGAACGCCTTTCTGTAAAGATAGGGGTGGAAGTGTTGCCCCCCCCCAATGAATGGCGATGGCCTCTCGCTCTGTCTGAGAGTATCGCTGCTCAGTAGGCGTGAGCATGCGGCTGGCAAACGCAATGGGGGCCCACTCTCCACAGTCTTGTTTCTGGGCCAGGACAGCGCCCAGACCCGTGGGGCTGGCATCGACGGCTAGCTGTGACTCACTGCGGGGTTGAAGAAGGCTAGCGTGGTGTCTGCAGAGAGAGCATTCTTAGTGTCTTCAAAGGCGCGCCCTTGTGCCTCACCCCACACCTATGGGTGGTCAGCGCGGGTGAGCTGTCTCAGAGGGCTGGACAGATTTTTCATGAACCGGACACAGTACGTGACCATGCCAAGGAAACTCCTGACCCCTGAGACAGAGGTCGGAGCTGGGGCCTCTTGGATGCCCTTTACTTTGTGTGGGTCTGGGACGATTCCCTGTTCCGAGAACTGGTCCCCAAAGAAACAGATGTCCCGCTTGAGGAAGTCGCACTTTCCCCTGTGGAGCGTCAACCCATGTTCTTGCAGTCTCGATAATACTGCCCATAGCCTTACCATGTGGTCTTCAAGAGTGGGAGCGTGCACCAGGATGTCGTCGCTCATGTTGAGGACCCCTGGGAGTCCTTGCAGGACTTCTTTGATGATGTGTTGGAACACTTCTGCAGCGTTGGAGATGCCGAAATCAAGCCAGGTGTACCTCCAGAGGTCGGTGTGTGTAGAAAAGATGGTTATCGGCCGGGACGCTGGATGTAACACAATCCGGTGGTACCCCAACCTGAGGTCCATCTTGGAAAACCACCTGGATCCTGAGAGTTCCCCATTGATGTCGTTTATGATCCGGGTTCAGTGCCTCTCCCTCTTGATAGCCTGATTGGGCAGGCGCATGTCCACACAGATCCTTACGGCCTCTGGCTGCTTGGGCTTCTGCGCGATGTCAATTGGGGAAACACTCTCTCGATGATACCTGCTTGCTCCAGAAGTCGTAACTCCCACTCTACCTTTGGGCATAGGTGGAAAGCCACACTCCGGTGCCTGAGGGCGATGGGGCCTACCGAGTTGTCAATGTGGAGCTTGAGGGGCGGTCCCTTCTGGCAGCCAATGCTCTCTCACGAGGTCCTCCAAGCCGCTTGTGTGGATGCTAAACGCAAAATGCACTAAGCTGAGGTTTTGTGCGGTCCGGCAGCCGAGTCGGAACCCTGAGCCTTCCTTGGACACGTAGATTTTGGTTGCTACTTTAGTGCCCTCATGGTCGACTTCCGCTGTGAAGACTCCGGCTATCTCGTGTGGTTGAGTGCTCCCAAATGCATAGACCTTCACATGGGTGGATTTAAGTGGTAATGGCTTTGGGAGTCCCTGATACCCTTCCACGGCCATGAGATTTATCGAGGCCCCTGTGTCAATCAATGCAGAGATGGGTAGGCTTTGCAGAATCACCTGGCACGTGGCCAGCCACCGTCTGCCGATTGCTTGTACAACATGGACTACTTGGTGGTCATCGTCCATGTCACTGTCTGATGATGGGGGTGGGAGGCATCTATTGCTCTGACAGCTTTCTTGTGTGTGGGTGCCGCTGCTTTAGAGAAGGAACCGGCAGACCATTGCGAAGTGGTTGAGTTTCCCACATGCACTGCAGGTTTTTCCTCGAGCAGGGCAGCTCCCGGGATGTGGCAGCCATCCTCCACACCATCTGCAGGGTCTGTCCTTCTGCCTTCCTTTGTAGCTCTCTTCCTTCGCCCTCGGCGCACTTGTGGTTACTACGTTGACCGGCTCTGTTTTAACCTGGACCGCCGGTGCTTGTTCCATATGCGCCGTTTGCGCCTTTGATAGCTCTTGGGATCGTCGAAGTGTGAGGATCTCCCTCATCTGCAAGTTCGGTTCTTGCAGGATGCGCTCCCTGAGTTTTGATGAGGCGCACCCCTGGATAAACTGTGCCCGGATTTCATCTTCCTCGCCGGGCAGCGTGCATGTGTTCTGTGTGTGTAGAGGGTGGCCTTCCCACCTCACGCAACGCAGGAGGGTCTTCTGTGGCTGGCCCGCTCCCCACGGGGACCTTTGAATGAGCTACAGTGTATGGCCAGGCCGGCACAGGGGGTTGCGAAGTCCAGGACTGATACGGTGCTAGAAGCGGTGCACTATTGGACTGTGCATCATGTGTACCGCAGTCGGAGTGATTAACGGTGCCTCACCTGTGGATGGCGAGTCGGGCGCTGATGCAATGCCTCCACTGCACTTCTGGCCGCTCAGCAGGGCGTGGCACATGGGTGGGGTGCACCGCTAGGCACCGCGGCTTTCCCCGATGGCGGCGGGACGTGCTGGAAGGCGTGGCAGGTTGTTGCGGGCCACCAGCCATTGCAAGGCTGTTCTGCGCTTTGAGAGCGGCGGGGACTCCGCTAGGTGGGCTCGAGTCAGGCCAAGGTGCACGGGCGGGGCAGCAGGCCGGCCTGAGGCGTGTCGCCTCACGCACTGGAGGCAGGATGCAGGAGGGTGTGCAGCGCGGCTGCAGTGCGGCGCAGCGCACGTGATCTCCAGCACCACGAGAGACAGGTGGGCCCACCTCGTTGACAGTTGTAATGTCGCGAGCTCCAATGACCACTCGGACTCGTGCTTATGGTGTAGATGCTTTCTTTATTAACTCAACTAGTTTGTATCCCAGAATAACTTTCCTGCCCCAACTCCTCACATTTATGTCTTTGACTACGCCACGGGGGATGCTCCCACTGGGCTTGGATTCCATGGGGGAACGTCCGCAGTCCCCCGTGTGACGTGGCGAAGTGGAGAGATCCACCCATGCGCCAACACTACACCCCTCATCCTTGGATCGACAGTTGGAGCATGAAGGACAGAAAGGTTTCTCAGCGTGTTCAGCACTTAAGGCTGACACCTGATGTTTCCAGAAAGTCACAAACTCAAGTCCTGGCAAGACCAGCGTGACGTTTCATCCTTCCAAGGTCAGCAGTCTCAGGACCATTAAACTGGGTAATTAAACATGTTGTTTACAACATTTAGAAATGAGAGAATAGCAATAAGACGTGTGGTTAAAGAAAAGAAAATGAAGAAACAAAGTGAAGAAAATGAAAAGTAGTTACAGCACATTTTGTTAAGATACGAAAAGGAAAATAATATTGAAACCATTCATTCGTTTTTCGTTATCAGTGAAAAGCAGAAACTGCCAAAACAAAAAGTTGAGGGTGTTGAAAACGCAAGCTTACTACATAACACAAAAGTAGGTTCCAGCTAAGAGTGAGGCTTCCGTATAAAAGATCAGAGGGTTTTACCCATTATTTTGTGTCTTTGGAACACTTCTTTAGTACGTGAGAGCCGAGCTAGTTTAAAACTGAGACTTAGAGTTGGCCATGGATTATACCAGGGATTAAAAAATAAGGTGCTGATTTAAGAGCCCCTACCGGCAACCTAAACACACATTTGTGTATTTTTTTTTTTATGGTAATGTAGGTGCCATATTTACAAAGTGGCCAATGCATGCATTCCGGCACTTTGTAACCTTTGCGCTATATTCTGCATGCGCCAGGCATAAGGTATGCAAATGGGGCGCTAAGGGGTGCGAGGAAAGTGGTGCTGCACTCGGTGCAGCGCCACTTTTCATAAATCAGCCCCTAAGGGTTTAGAAAAGATGATATTTAGGGTTAGGTCTAGGGCTCAGAACTAGAGACAAGGTGTGGTTCAAGCTTAGATTTAGCTTTAGTGAGAACCTTTTGTTACTGTAAATAGATAGAAATAGGGTTCTTGTAGCAGTGGCTGAAATGTTTTCTTCAAAATAAGTTAGCCATAGAAGATTAGTTTAGGTTGTGATCAAAGAGGTTTCATCATAGTGGGGTCTTCGTGGTATTTCACCTTAATATCGATTACACAAATATTGGTCTATCGGAATATCACGGACCAAATACTAAAATATGGACAAGGTGAGTAAATATACGTACATTTAGATTTATGTTATTTAACTTCTCACATATGTACCTGGAAGATATATTTACCTCTTTAAGATGTGATGATGTAGAGTTAAGAAAATAAAATCTGTTCTTACATTTTTTAGAGCTGGCATCCTTTTCGGGTTCCCTCTAGATTTTTTGCCTTCTCACCTCCTGTTTTTGCTGGTTTTAGGGTTCGGGGCATTTTACCAGTGCTGACCAATGCTAAAGTGCATGTGCTCTTGCCCTAAACTATGGCAACATTGGAGTATCCACAATTGGCATATTTAATTTACTTGTAAGCCCCTAGTAAAGTGCACTACCTGTGCCCAGGGCCTGTACATTAAATACTACTAGTGGGCCTGCAGCACTGATTGTGACACTCACTTTAGTAGCCCTTTAAGCAGGACTCAGGACTGCCTTCTACAGCCTGTGTGTGTGGTTTTAAACTGCCATGTCGATACAGCAAGTTAACCCCCTTGCCAGGCTCAAAACTTCCTTTTTTTAAACTTAAGTCATCCTTAAGGTAGGCCCTGGATATCTCTAAGGGCAGAGTGCAGTGTGCTTAAAACATTGGACATATACTTGTAGGTTTTATATGTCCAGTTAGTGAAAAACTCTCAAATTAATTTTTCACTACTGCAAGGCCTATCTGTCCCTTAGGTTAACACTGAGAGTACTTTATTACCTTTTATAAGTGCAATTTCTAATTGGGATCAGATAGATATTTTGAGTTCGGTATCTCTGGACTCACAATTTAAAATCACAACTTATGGTAAAGTCAGTTTTTAAGTTGTAAATCTAAAAAGGACACTTTTAGAAAGTTGGCATTTTCTTACTTTAACCATTCTGTTCCTCTGCCTGTCGCTGAATATACGTCTGGGATGGATGACATCTCGGCTTTGTGCATTCCCACTAGACAGTCATATACAAAGGGAGCTGAGGTGTGTTATTCACATCCTGATGGCCAATCACCAGGCTGATGGGTCTTTATGAGTGAGATGGAAGGGAGGAGCTGACACTTGCACCTGAATAGTGTTGTGCCTGTCCCCACACAAAGAGCTTCTTAACCCCTTGCAATGTGTTTGGAGGCAGGGAAGGAAGGCCAGGGACTTTGTGCACTTCAAAGGCCTCTCTTTAACGTCTCCCCCACTTGAAAGGCAGAACTGGGTATAAATGCTGGACCCCAAATCACAATAAAATTGTCCTCTTCTGAACCTGAGGAATTCTGCCAGTAAGAAGGACTGCCATGCTGCTGAAAGGACTGTCACTCTGCTGGACTCCTGCTTTGCTGTGCCTGCCCTCCTTGCCTGGTAGTGATAAGGACTGGACTTAAATCTCTACATCCTCAGAACTAAACGACTCAAAGGGCTTGCTGGCTTACCTCCTGTTCTTCTGTAGTCTCAGTGTCATCAAAGACTGCCTGCAGCTCTCCAACAGCACCTGGACTCTGCCATCTGTGAGTCCTGCCCTGCCAAGTGTTGCCAATCCAGTCCTGGACCCTTGGAAGTGGGTTCTGCAGCTGTGTACTGAGAAAATCCATGCATCACCATCAGTGCGCCTATCCAAACCGCTGCATCTCTCCCCAATGCCAACACATCGCTGCTGAGGATGAAGACTTTGAATGGCTGACTGCGCAGTGTAGGATTCATGCAGCACCATCAGTCCCAGCTCGTGAGCTTTATATCGCCGGCTATGTGAATTCATGATGTTGCATCATCTTCATCGCAACAGGGTTGACGTTGCACCTCGAGGACATCGGATCAACGACTGCATGGCTTGACGATGACTCATCCCCTTGACTGCATGGATCAGAAACGATGCATCGTCTTCACATCGGTCCTCCTGCTCCTCACATCAGATCTTAAATGTTGACGCATCTCTCCACTCAAGGCAATATTTCAGCAGGACTAGGTTGGTCCCTGTAACTGGCCCGTGCTCCATTGTGGTTATCCTAAACCTTGGAATTACCCCAGGCAGACACTGGGCAGAGGCTGCGTGTGAGCACGGCCAGGGACAGGGGAGCCACACTGAGTTCTGGCAGAACCTCTGCACTAAGGAAATACTGAGCCCAGCTCCTGTCACCAAGGAGCTTATGTGCCGATCCGACACTGAACCGGCAAGCAGCACCTCCCGAAGAATGAGCTTCCCGTTTAGGTGTGCAGAGCGCACCACAAAGAGACTCACCCCAGGACTATGGGGGTGATTCCAAGCTTGGCGGTGCTCCCGCGGACCACGGCCCTGGCGGTTTTTACCGCCAGGGTCAGAATGACCGCCTATATCTCCAACTGCAGCAATTTCCAAGGACCCCAAGGAGGTGAACAGGATGACCAAGAAGTTGAACAACTACAAAGTAGGCATGTAGAAAGCCCACGCTTGCTAGGATGGGAGGGGTCATTCTTACAGTGAGCGTGGATAGCCATGCTCTGGCTGTGAGTGTGGCAATGCACTGCAGGTTCTTAGAAGTGAATTTGGGCTGGTAGGTTGACTCTCACACTGCAGGCTGTAAGTGCACTTTGGCGCTGCATATGCAGGTGAGTGAAAGTGAGCACTGATATCTGACGGATGCGAGTGAGAAAGCACACCCTTGTCTTACAGCTTCTTGTGTAAGTGGGGCACTGTCACTGCTGCCTGACCTGGTGGCTGTGAAGGAAGTGTGCATGCATGCAAATGCTGCTACTGAATGGGGTGCTCTGCTCTCCTAGTTGAGAGGTAAAATAGGCATATTGCACCTACCTCCGCTACCTTAAAGAGCACACAGTACCACCTCTTCTTGTCAGCCACGTGTCCTCCCCGCTCATGTGTACTGCTACCGTGACTCAGTCAGCACTTTTGCTCAAGTCCCGGATCATATGGTCTGGCTGGATTATCTGGCACGGTCGGCGGAGGTATCAGTGAAGTTCTGATATTGTCCAATACGTATTTTGCACTGAGATGTTTATTAGAGATCACCGTTGTTAGGAGAGACAAAATTATGCTTACATTTATTTATGGTACTTTTCTATCTTTTGCAGCCTGCATATGTATGAATTTTACAGTTTGTAGAGGTGGGAGGAACTCAGTGGAATCTCGTGGAGTTTTTATGGAACTCTGTGGAATTCCACAGAATAAAACTCCATGAGTTCTGCCCACCCCTAGTAACAGCATTTGTAAATGAGCCGAAGCCATTTCAACAGCCCAGAAGGAAAACACGTAATAAAAAGTCACAGTAGTTCAGGCAACCAAGAATAGTCATCTGGACTATCAGAGGCCATTTAGGGATGGTAAAAAAGTAAAAAAGGTTACATTTTGAGCAATAGACACACAAAAAGAAACCACTGGTGGACAGATGGTTGACATAACCAGTCAACAACAGGTTATCAACAAAATTAAAACCCAAGTTAAGCACAGCAACCAAGGGGAGCTTGTGTAGCTCCTAATAAGGATTGCCCAAAACTGTTGGAAAAGGCTGAATGTGAGACATAACCAGGACAGAACAAGACACCTGTTTTGTCTACATCAAAGAGTTGGTGGCCAGTAATGAAGCAAATGCCACCATACAATCTTGAAACACCACACAGAGGCCAGGAACAGTTTTCAAAATAAAATAAAATATGGGTGTCTTCAGCATAATTCATACAATTGACACCATACGAAAAAATCAATTAGGCCAGAGGATGAATATATAGATTACAAGCATTGGCAAACCCAATAGGTCTCGTCTGTGCAAGAGATTGCCAATATGATTTAACCATGTTGTACACCATCTTGGCAGCTGTTCTGCATTGCTAAAAGTGGCATTAAGAGAGCCATGGAGTAGATTAGGTGTTAGGAAGTGGCGTAGAGAGGCGCTGAGTAGTGTGGAGTAGAGCTGAGTAGAATGGAATGTAGTGGTGTGGTGTGGCATAGAGTGGAGTGGCATAGTGTTGTGGAGTGTCATGGAGGGAGAAGAGTGTTGTAGAGTCTCGTAGAGTTGAGTGGTGTAGAGTGGAGTAGAGTGTTGTGGAGTGGAGTGACATGGAGTGTTGTTGAGTGGTATAAAGCAGAGTGGAGTGGCTTACAAGGTGTTGTGTAGAGTGGAGTAGAGTGAAGTTGAGTAGAGTGGAGTAGATTGTCATAGCGTGGAGTGGCACATAGTGGAGTAGTGTAGTAGGATGGAATGGCACTGAGTGGCATGGAGAGGAGTACAGTGTCATAGAGTGAACTGGCATAGAGTGTCAGAGTGGAGTGGCAGAGAGTGGCATGGAGTAGCACAGTGTGGAGTTCTGAAGTGGCCTGGAGTGGACCAGAGTAGTGTTGTAGAACAGACTGGAGTAAAGTGACATGGAGTGGCATAAATGGAGTTGAGTAGAGCATTGTAGAGTGGAGTACTGTCAGAGTGGGACAGAGTGCATCGGCTTACCTTGGAGTAGAGTGTCAGAGTGAAGTAGATTTTTAATGGAGTAAAGAGTCATAAAGTGGAGTGTTGTAGAGTGGAGTAGAGTGGCCTAGAGTGAAGTGGTATAAAGTACAGTGGTGCAGAGTAGGTTGGTATAGAGTGCAGTGGCTTAGAGTGCATTGGTTTTGAGTAAAGTGGCATAAAGTGCATTGGAGTAGAATGCAGTGGCATAGAGTAAGTAGAGTGGCATAGAGTAGTGGCGCAGAGTATAGCAGAGTGTAGTGGTGTAGTGTGGAGTGGGGTAGAGTGGAGTGGCACAGGGTGCAGTAGAGTGGTGTAGAGTGCAGTGGTGTAGAGTAGGTTGTTACAGAGTTGAGTGAAGTTGTGCAGTATAAAATGGAGTGGTGCAGGAAAGAGTGCAAGAGGGTAGCATGAGTCGCGTGGAGTGCAGTGACGCAGAGTTAGATGTGGTAAAGTAAATTACAGTGGCTAAGAGTGTGGTGGCATAGAGTGTATTGGAAAAGAGATGAGTGGTGCAGAGTAGGATGCAATGGCATAGAGTGCCAAGGAGTGGCATAGAGTTCAGTGGCAGAGAGGGCAGCTTTGCAGAGTAGAGTGTCTTGGAGTGGAGTGGTGTAGAGTGCATTGGCTTACCTTGCATTGGTGCAGACTGCAGTGGAGTACAGTGTTGCATAGTAGAGTGCTGTAGAGAGCAGTAGCATACAGTACAGTGGTAGAGAAGAACAGAGTGGCGTAGAGAGCAGTGACAAAGAGTTGAATGGTGTATAGTGGCATAGTGTGCACTGGAGTAGAGTGCAGTGGCGTAAAGTGTTGCACAGTTGAGTATAGTGATGTAGAGTGCAGTGATGCAGAGTAGTTGGCATAGAGTGGAATACCATAGAGTTGCACTGGTCTTGAGTAAAGTATTGGAGAGTACATTTGGTGGAGTAGTTTAGAGATGACTGGCGTAGAGCGCAGTGGCATACAGTGGTGTAGAGTGTCGCTGCACAGATTAGAGTAGCATAAAATGCAGTAGTGTAGAGTAGATTGTTTTAGAGTAGAGTGAAGTGCTGAAGGGTAAAATGGAGAGTAGTGGCGTAGAGTGGAGTGGTACAGAGTAGAGTGGAGTGGTACAGAGTAGAGTGGAGTGGCCTAAACTGGAGTGGTGTAGAGTGCATTGGCGAAGAGTGCAGTGGTGCGCAGTAAAGTACAGTGCATTGTCTTAGTGTACCCTGATGCAGAGTAGAGTACAGAGGTATAGAGTAAAGTGGCATAGAGTGCAGTGGTGCACAGTATATTAGAGTAGAGTAGGGTGCAGTTGCATACAGAGGGGTAGAGTGGCCCAGTGTCATAGAGTGCAGTGGAGTAGAGTAGAGTGGTGTAGAGTAGAGTGGCAGAGAGTTCAGTGGCGGAGAGTGCAGTGTTGCAGAGTAAAGTATTGTAGAGTGCAGTGGCATAGAGTAACGTGTCAAGGTGAGCAGTGACATAGAGATAGAGGAGATGATATCCTTGTGTCCTCTAAAAAATTCAAACAGGAGCAATAAATTGTTTTCAATATGTCCTTGATGTCAGATTGTCCTTGAGCGAATGTACATATCGCACAAATAGAAAGAGTGACATACAAGTGCGCATGCAAAAAGGTAGGAACGGAAGAAAGAGACATCTACTAAAGTGTTATGAAAGGATTTGTTGTTGTATCGAAAGAATACATTGTCATAGCTTAAAGGCGATTATGCACATAGGTCAAATCTATTTTAGATAAAGGCCCAAGTTAAAGGGCCATCAGACAGCCTTTTGTTGCAGTCTTATCCTGGCTGGAAGGCTCACAAATAGATGCAAATGGAAAGGAGGGGAAGGGAAGGCTCACCGCTTGTTATCAGTTCACAGGTGCTTAAGAGAGGCGGGCTTTTGTTTTTTTACTTTGTTCAGTCCCTTTTTATAAGAGTAATGCATGCACTGTATGAATGTCTGATGTGGTTGCCTGTCTCAGTATCTGCACAAATAACAATGTAAACACCATTATCATATTTATTTTATAGAGCTACTAATTTCAGTGCAGGGTGTCAGATTCCTTTACATAGCATACATATTACCTATCTAGCTAAAATAAAAAAAGCTGTCATCCGCATGTTACATGATGAGCTATTTAAGGGTTATGCTACAGCTTCATAAATGGTCCATAGGAGTGGCATGAGCAGACTACATTGGGAGATTAATCTGCATTCTTCTTTGCTATAAATGCTTTCACTTTGAAGTCAGCAAAATCAAAGTAAACACCAAGCTTCCTTGAAGAGACAGCTTGACATTTGACCTCTGTCTTTGAATGCACAGCAAATGTGACAAGATAAGAACAAGATTTTAAAAAAGTGAGTTTGTGGAAGAATACAGTAAACATGGTTTAGGCAGCGAAAGGAACAAACTGAAACTGGAGATCTTACGGCATATAAAGCCAGCAAATAGAAAGCCAAAAAATGTGAGCTACAAACCACTAAGCCATTGGTAATCAACAAGCGGAATGCGTTCCTAGATCAACTTTATGAAAGCCCACAAGATATCATTAGCATACCAGACAGTGCAGCTGTGACCTAAAAATGGTATGGCTAAGCAAAGAGCCATGTGCACTACCAGGAGCAAGGCCTTAAAGCCACACTGAATAAATGACGTCAGTAGCGTCCCCATTTTTGGGCTCAATGAAATGACTGTGGTAAGAATATTCTTTTAATAAGACCTGGTTAGTCTGCTCCAATGGGTGATGGACAGTTTTCTGCTGTTGGTGTTAACATACTGCGAGGGGGCTAGGGTTACAACCAAGGACGTGGTTTGTAGGATTGTGGTCAAGGTGCAAACTAGGGGCTGTGACTTGAGTCTAGCCTCATGAATTGTTCAGGTTAGGTGTAGAGTTATGGTCAGAGTTAGTTTTTTCCCCATAGGGTTAGTATTTAGGTAAGTTCTCTCTAAGTCTAGATTTCCTCCATTCTGTATTTTCTGCAAGGACTGTGAAATAGACATTAGTAGACCCTCCTGTGGCTGCATGGCCAGTTGCGTCCCTTAGTGGTGAACAATCTTCTCCTATGGATGCTGCACGGTTGGAAAGGAAGTGCTGTTATAAACATATTTCCGGGCCTTTTGCCTTTGACTTACCCACAAGATGATAGCCAGATAAAGACTAAGTATAGAATTTAATTCCAAGCAGGTCTTGGCCCAATTCCCCAGCGTCTGGTCATTCTACAGTGATACTTGTGATTGATTCAATTTGCAGACTATTTACATTCCTGCTAATTATGTAGGATGTTTAAATGAACAGATAAGGATATTGTCAAATGTCGCGCCTCCTGCGGTATGGAGAAATATTCTAAAAAAACACAGGGTTTTATTATTCCCAGAAAGGAACCCATGTATGGAAAAGAGTGACATTTTGTAAACACACATAATTACAGAGGATTTGCACAAAGACACTGCTCTGTTTTGCTATAACTTTCTTCATCCCCAAAACACGCACGCTACTCGTAGCCGCAGAAGCCTTCATCGGGACCCCACCTGTGTGGTACACTGCATTATGCTACCTTTCTGTATATGTTCTTGTGCAGTGCACCACATACCATTTGTATCAGGTGACAGTGTTTTGTTGATTCCATCCCATGGTGACAGGAGTAGGGGCTTGTGAGGCAGGTGTCAGTCTGGTCCACAGGTTGCATGGATACACACGGACTACGTAGGCAGACTTTCCAGGGAGTGTCCTGCCTTCTGCCTGGGAGTAGTCAGGTTTTATCCCACATTCCTGCCAGTGAGATGGACTGTGACCATATCTAGGTTTGGTGGAAGGGAGTTCCAGAGTGTAGCATAGCAAACATGTTTTATGGCTTGCTTCAGAGCTATGGAAAGTCCTCCTCCCTGGATCTTAAGCCGAGAGTAACCAAGTGTCCTTCAAAAAGTATCCGAAAGTTGGCATAGTTTATTTCCTCCACTGAGCTCGTTGGAGGGAAACACCCATGACATAACTCATCTAAAACAGAACTGAATGATAGTGTGACAGTCAGCACATGTACAGGACAGCCCTAAGCATCTCATGCCCCTCTGCATAACTACATCGCTGACAATTGCAATTACAGCAATTGGACCCATGTCCATGTCTTAGTGAACATACATTTGGAAGCAGATAACATCTTTTGTCACAGTAAAAGCAGATAACATCTGTTATTACAAGAAACATCTATTTCAAAGGAGAAGTGGGTGTATTTGAAGGGTGTGTTGCATAGTAGAATATAGCTGAAATGGCAAGAGGTTCACAAGAAGGACAGAGAAGAAGAAAATATAAAATTAGTACACCAATCAAAGCACAACGCGATCAGTGAAAAGACAGCAATCAAAGCTGAAGCAATCAGTACTTGGTCTATGCTCCATCCAAAAGAAGAGGAAGTGAAGTCAGCTCACACTGGCCAATTAGAAGGCAGAAAATATGATTGAAAATGAAGCCAACAAATGTTAAGCAATCAGTGAGCTGGAAGTTGTATACAATATCTCTCTCAAGAGATAGTGCAAGCAATGCATGTGCCGTTGCAAGCCAGACCTAAAAATTGGAACATCTGTCTGACCCTCATGGATGGCACTTAACGTTTGCCATGTAGCTCACACCAGAAACATAATCTCTACCAACCATGCACAACAAGTTCAGTAGCCTCTTGACCCACCACCAAGACAGTGCTGCTGGACACACAAGGGTATGAAGCAGATACCAGTGTTATAGTACAATGCAACACATTACCAGTGGGCGTAAGCCCTGTTCTCGATAACATTAGAGTGATTATCTGGAAGGGATAGTCTAGAACATGCTTCTTGTAAAACCGAAACGTGATAATCTCCAAGTAAAACACTGATTCACAAAGGTAAACGTAGACTTTTGGTCTAAGGCCACCTAGTGCAGCGCCAGATTTCTTATGCCCCTTGGCAGCCCCCTAACGCTACCATGGTAGTGCCGTATTTAAAATACAGCGCACCATGGCGGTAGTTAGGGTGACGGGTGTCTTAATTTTTGGCGCTCGTCCGCCACTTTGCAGGATTAGTGTAAACAATTATGACGCTAATCTTGCAACGCACCCAGAGGCCCATTGTAATCAATGGGAGCTTCTGTTTAACGCCTGCACTTAGCAAGCGTTAAAAAAAGGCGATAAAAATGGCGCAAAGGAATCTCGTAGATTCCTTTGCGCCATTTCTACGGCCCCTCCTAGTGCCGGAACGCTCCCCTTGCATACATTATGCCTGGTGCAGGCATAATGTGGCACAAGGGGTTACAAAGCGTTTTTCAGCTTCCAACGCCACATTAGCGTCCCAAAAATGACGTTAATGTGGTGTTGGAACGGCACAAGGCCAGCATAAATCTGGCTCTAATTTTATACGTTTTCAGTATTTACAAAGGTAAGTTATGAGTAGTATCTTTACGTCGGCACTCACCGACCTACATTGCAAGGTAAGCGTAAGAGCTGAATATAGTCTTGAGCATAGTCAGTGGGACTATGTGGGAGAAAAATAGTGGAATACTTCTCTTGATGATGAAGTGGCAGGGGATGAGCTGGTTGCGATATAACTGTGGGTCGATATTATTCCCCTCCGTAGAGAGTACACAACACAAAAACATACTACATACAATATTTGGTGGGATCCAGCATTGTAACAGAAGACTAGTGTCCTCTTGGGGTTGCAGGCTAAGGGAACCCCTTCAATCGCTTGAAAAATATGAGACAAATTGTGCATTTCACAACACAATGTTTTAAATCTGTCCACACAAAAAATCGACGGGATTGACACTCTTCATGAAAGAGAACTCATGAAACACTCACATTTTCATTTTTCAGAGTTTGCCACAGTAGCTGTGAGCACTTTCCCAGAAGCTGCAAATCTTGCATGTGGCTATGTGAGAATTGTACACATAAGAGGAAACTCTGGGTACATAGAATTTACATTTCTCTGTGCCATAGAAAAGTGTAAACTATCTGCCACTGTTTTGCACTGCAGAGACCGCACAAAAAATTAATGCAAGGTGATGCCAGTGTTAGGAACTGTCCCAGGTCAGGTTTTAATATTGTTGCATGCCATGTTGATCATCACTGTTTCCGTGCTCTTTGATAGCCTATCAAAATGCTGGTGCCAGAAGATAACACACCGTGGAATCGATATAGAGTATCAGAAAGTGAGACACAAATGTGACACCAGAAAAGAGGAACCAGAAGCATGGAATGTTAAAGATTTAAGGTAAAATGGTAAAACAAAGGCAATAAGAACAATGGAGGAGTAAAAGTTGCAACAATTCCCTGCCATACTATGGATTTAGCCAAAAATTTTCATTAGGGGGCACTACTGTGCCAGAAACTAAAACAAGGAAAACTTACTATTAAACTATTGTATCCCTAGCTCAGATGCTGGTGGCAGAATTAGTGATATTCTACACCTGGAGATGCCATTGTATTCATCCTTTTTGGTGCTCCTCTGGGCGCTCTAGTCACAGCTCCGAGTGTGAGATAGGTCTCTGTGCCCATGCCTCCTCTTACAATCTAGAGTGCCAGAAATTGCTTGATGTTGAAAAAGTCACTCCTGGTCTCTTCAGCAGCCCCCAGATCCTCAGGGAAGACTCAGAGTGTAGAGTGGTTATACTCCTGCCATGGACATGCCTTGCTCTACAGAGCTCTCATTCAGGTAATGTTCTTGGAAGACCCCTGTTCTACCACTAGAGTCCAGCTGACACAACTATCTAGGAGAGCAGTCACAAGGATTGTGTACACTGATACGGTCCAGCAGGACCGGCCTTTGCTGAGATGGTCCGCCGGATGAAAGCAAATTTGTGCTCTTTCTGATCCTCTGCACAAAATTGGAGGTGTGAGGTCAAGGGAGTAAAGGGACTAAAAGAAAGGGAACTCAAACATTTATAGAGAGGCCAGAAGGTAATGTATTGGTGTCGGTGTCCTGCAATTAATAAAAATGATTAAAACCAATTTGCTAGGTAAGGTCAGTGTGCCCCTCTGAAGCAAGGTGCCCTGGGCCTCGACCTAACTTGCCCATGCCCAAAGCAGGCCCTGCTGTCTAGAATAAATTCTTAGAAGTACTTCTAGGTGGACTCTGCTTAAAGTTGGGGTCCACCTCTAAAACAAGGGAAACTATGGCATGTTCTACTCTCTCCTCCTGGAAGCAAACCACATAGTGTTAGTCTACCCATGCCCGTGGAATGCTCAGTAGGGAGGGACTTCTTGGGGAACGAGGACTCACTCCTCAAGTGTCCTGCATGATAGGCAGACATTTTGTCGCTCATCTCGTTGGGCTTCTTCTTCCTTGGTGTGTATCAACCTTCTTCCCTGAAATGGATTGAGCCTCCTGTCCAATTTCTGTAGGTTTGGTCTCTAGAGGCAGTGGTGGGACACATAAGGGGCATCAAGACTCTGTCCTGCGAGGATGTAGCGCAGCGGTGAAAGCGACCGCCTCGGGAGCCAGAGATCTGGGTTCGAGCCTCCGCACTGGCACAACGTCCTGTGATTCTGGGCAAGTCACTTAGGCCCGTATTTATACTTTTTTAGCGCCGCATTTGCGTCGTTTTTTGACACAAAAACGGCGCAAATTTGCAAAATACCATTGTATTTTGTAGGTTTGCACCGTTTTGCGTCAAAAAGCGGCGCAAATGCGGCGCTAAAAAAAGTATAAATACGGCTTTTAATCTCCCCGTGCCCATGGACAGCGCCTTGAGACCCTCATGAGTGATAAGCCACGCTATATAAATCTACATTACGTTAATGAACAGGCGGGTAGCAGCCCCCCTAACAAATAGAAAATCATTATGCTGTGTAAGCCAAGAGTAATGCTATGCTCTTTGCTTAGAAGTTCTGCAATCATCAACAACCAGTTATCTGCTGCTGTGGCCGGGCACATCAGGGCGTAGTTTACACCACCTCCAATAAATAGATGCAGACTCTATAGTGCTGTGTGAAACAGCCTGTCACATCCAGATCCTCAATGGGTGTTTAATGCTACAGCCCAGACGGCCAGCGTTAGGTCAATGTCAGTCATGACCTGTTGAGCAGCAAAAAGCAAGCCATATTGTCCCTCACCTCTGCTGGTTACAGAAGGATGTTCATGCAAAGGTATGATGGTCTCATAGAGCTAGGAGGGCTCTATCCACAGTGAGCAGATCTGGGGCGGACATGGGGACCAGAGGATGCTCACTCATCACCTTACAAACAGGATTGTAGAAACTTTACTTTGCAGCATGTGTGACGTTTTCATTCAGATATCAACACTCCACAAATTGGGTGTATTCATTTCCTTCTGCAGTACATGACTGGTTCTGCAGAATAGATTATGTGTTGGTGTGGTGGGAAGATGTTTTTCTGTTTAAAAAAGCTGTGTACCTAAACAGATTTATTTCGGAGCTCTCCCTACTTCTTTATGCAGTCAAGATCAGACTTCACAAATGGACAATACCTCTATGGAGGTTGAGGATGGAAGTCCTAACTGATGCTGTCTTTGTTGCTCATGCATAGGACTTTACGGAACACATTTTCTGGACCAATCATGAGTCCACAAAATGTAAGGCTTAGGGATGCAAAGCCTATAAAATGGACCATAGAGGCGAATGTCTGTCGTAAATATTTGAGGTTGGGGATCAACTGTAGAAGACACTGGTGTACTCATAAGCAGATGATGGATAGTATATCTGAAGGGATCCGTTACGCTTGGTCTCTGGCCTGTTGGTGGAACTGGAGAGAGTTGGGAGAGTATCTGGCTTAAAAACCAATCAGAGTAAGCCAAGGCTCCTCCCTCTGGGCGGAGATTGGGGAAGATACCTCATGCCTAGCTGCAGAGCCTGTTATATCAGCAACAGGGGCATGCCTTAGTGACCCCACTATAACTGGCCAGATCAATGTAATATACACAAAGACAGAATGTATATGGTAAGGAAAAATCATACAACCAGCGTTACAACAGTGAGCACATGAGTTATTCACTGGTAATATCAAAATAATTTGTAAAACCACATTTATTATAAGTTCATCAAAATCACGCCGTCGCCACTACAAGACAGGAATGACTCCTACCAAAACGCAACTCGTACGCATGTGCTGAAATCCTTTAGTGCGTGACGCACTATGGCACACTTTAACGGACACTGACGGTTGGCGGTGTGACCCTGAATGATTTGTAACATCTAATCTATGTGGACAACTCAAGGAGCGGACGCAGACCTGCGCGGACCCATGTGCCCTGTTACACCATGAATAGCTAAAGGTTATTGGGGCCCTTGCCTGAGTGGAGGTTATGCGTGCCCATCCGCTGACCTGAATAGGCACTTCTTTCTTCCACAGTCCTGAGGAGACCCGTACTTGACAGGGGCCGAAACGCGTTGACACCTTTTTGGAGGAATTAATTGAAACTAAAAGGATATTTATGTGTGTTTGGGACTCACATCTGCAAAAATAAGTGGACGTAAGTGTCCTCTTGATGTGTCCCTTGTGTAAACTACCTCCTATGTGGACTGGTTTCAAAATTTAAGGACTACAGCCGCACCACGCTTAGTGAATCAGACGACTGGAGTAAGACCGTATCTACCACAATTTCCAGCTAGACGTCTGGCACAGTTTCGTATTTCCTGTAAGTCTTAGTAATTTGTTAATGTATGTTGCATGTTTTTAGAAGCATATATGATGGCTTCATACTTCAGGTGCCAAATACATCAAGATTTTACTGAATTTATAACAAATGTCGTTTTACAAATTATTTTCTATATTACCAGTGAATTATTAATGTGCTCATTGTTGTAACAATGGTTGTATGATTTTTCCCTACTGTATACCTTCTGTCTCTGTGTATATTACACAGCTCTGGAGCCTGGGCACAGAGTGGGTTGTGGAAGCTTTTCATTAATCAGGCTTAGGAACTGGCATCTACATTGTGTGACAGTCAGGCTCAGGATCTGGCATCTACATTCTGTGACGGTCAGGCTTGGGAGCTGCATCCACATTCTGTGATATTCAGGCTTGGGAGCTGGCATCTACATTCTGTGACACTCAGGCTTGGGAGCTGGCATCTACATTCTGTGATGGTCAGGCTTAGGAGCTGGCATCTACATTCTGTGACAGTCAGGCTCGGGATCTGGCATCTACATTCTGTGACAGTCAGGCTTGGGATCTGGCATCTACATTCTGTGACAGTCAGGCTTGGGAGCTGGCATCTACATTCTGTGACGGTCAGGCTCGGGATCTGGCATCTACATTCTGTGACAGTCAGGCCTGGGAGCTGCATCCACATTCTGTGATATTCAGGCTTGGGAGCTGGCATCTACATTCTGTGACACTCAGGCTTGGGAGCTGGCATCTACATTCTGTGACACTCAGGCTTGAGAGCTGGCATCTACATTCTGTGAAGGTCAGGCTTAGGAGCTGGCATCTACATTCTGTGACAGTCAGGCTCGGGATCTGGCATCTACATTCTGTGACAGTCAGGCTTGGGATCTGGCATCTACATTCTGTGACGGTCAGGCTCGGGATCTGGCATCTACATTCTGTGACAGTCAGGCCTGGGAGCTGCATGTACATCATGTGATGGTCAGGCACGGGAGCTGCATCTACATTCTGTGATAGTCAGGTTTGAGATCCACATTCTAAAACAATAAAGCTTGGGACCTGCAACTACATTCTATGCCGGTCTGGCTCAGGAGCTGCATCCACATTCTGTGACAGTCAGGCTTGGGAGCTGGCATCTACATTCTGTGACAGTCAGGCTTGGGAGCTGGCATCCACATTCTGTGACAGTCAGGCTTGGGAGATGGCATCTACATCTTATGACAGTCAGGCTAGGGCGATGGCTTCTACATTCTAAGACAGTCAGGCTTGGGAGCTGGCATCTACATTCTGTGACAGTCAGGTTTGCTCTTACAGTTCTCTCTATGTACTAATGCAACAAACCATCCCTATCTCAAGGTTGGTGGCCACTAGTAGCCCAGATCCCTTTAAAAACTGAATCAACACTTGCCATCTTGGTCCAGAACTTTGAACAATTACGTTTTGAGAGCCCTTTGAAGGGTCAGCAGATGGTACATCGTTGTTTGTTGCTGCAGGCATCCTCATATGGGACCAACATGACAGCATTCTACCTGATTGAATAAACCTGAACCACATGACTGCTGTCAGATCAGAGGCACAAGCAGTATGAGCCAGTGGCCAGTCCCAGGACACATCCCACAAAAAGGACAGATGTTTATAGTTATTACACATCCTCCAAAATATCAAGGACACACACACAAATGATGCAATAAGATAAAAGATCAAAGGGAATCAGTCATGTTTAGAATAGAGGAGAAAGCATTTTCCACATTATAGTTACATCATTAATCATAGGCTGACCTGTCCACCCTGACAAGATAATACCATCTTGGTGGCCTCAGAGTTCAAGATAAATGTTAGATACCCAAGTGGTCCAGATAGCTGCTAAAACTGCCTCTAGGTATGCCCAAAGGAATTCCTTTCCTCCGGTAGTACATAAGGCAGAAATAAAAATCTGAAGTAGGATGCGCAGTGAGAATTATTTCTATTTTATCATTTTCAAGTACTAACATGTTTCGGCCACAAGTAATAGCACTCACAAGGTCTCGGGCCTTTGTCAGGGCTGAAGGGATCCCTATTTTAAATATTATGTTGATCTTTATATGAAGGGAAGAAAAAGTCTTACCTTAACAGAGGTTATAACCTCTTGATATCTAAGAAGACACATATCAGAGCATACTATACAATATCTAATGGTCAGGACTGTATCCCCTCAACATGCACTATACCTGGACGGTTTTACAAACACAGGTAATTAGTTAAAAATGCTTCATCGTGAAACACATGCAAATCCACTGCAATTGTGGGTGAAAATGTGGAAGTATTGCTGATGCATTCCTACTTACTCAAACTATGGGTTATTCAGATAAACTGGTCTCGGTGGAAGGGGACACCTTCTGTAGTCACATACTTGTAAGGACATTGGAACCAATCTCTGTGACCAAAATGTATTATTGCAGCACATACTTAATATGTCCCACGGGTAGAATTTATTACGGCAAGAAAGTTAGTGTTGCCGGATGTCCAATGAGACAACTAGAGCATGGATTCACTGGCGCTAACTCCCATTCTTCTACCATGGGGTGTTTTAAACATAATAAGCACGAGGTGAGGTTTGCACTTTACCAAAACAGAAGAAGCATCTTGAGAGACCCATAGTAAGTTTTGACCAGTTTGATCCCAGTACTGCGGGCGCACCAGAAAGGCTGACTTAGGCCATCAGGTTAAAAGTATGAACCCTTTTTGTCTTTCTAGAGCCAGGTGCAATCGCAGTAGATCCAGACATTAAACAAACCATGGCGTCAGAGCCATGAATGCCCCAGCTCCCTTCACAATTTGCTTAACTTGGACACAAAGGTAGCATGCAATGCTCTTGGGATATCTCTGAAGCCCTGCCGGATTTTGGGAGACGTCTCATAGATGCCTACATATTGTCTGGCTGCTGGAGACTGTAATGCTGCTCAGAATGTTTTTGAAGCCGTTAACTATGGAGTATTAGAACACTGGAATGTTGCAAGCTCCATTGAAGACAATGGAGTGCTCCGGGCTTCTAACGGCCGGTAGAAGCCCGGAGCTCCAACATTCCAATGTTGTTTGTTCACAGCAACAGCTGTGAACAAAGGCCTCACGGAGCCAGAGGGGTTTTCAATCCCTTCGGGCTCCGTGACGACTTCGCTTTATTTATTAGAACATTCTGCCCTCTAGCGGAAAAATGCTCTTATAGCCTTATAGCCCTTCGTAGTCGCGTTATACCGGCAATCAAAGTCCTGCTCCCTTGATAACTACCCTCTCCTTTGGCTCAGGCCTTTAACACTGGAGCGGGCCTTTAATGGCCGGTATAGCCTGCTACGGTGGGCTATAAGGCTATATTTGAACAGTAGAATGTTGGAATCTCCATTGAAAACAATGCAGTGCTCCAGGCTTTTAATGGCCAGTAGAAGCCTGGAGATCCAACATTCCAATGTTGTCATTCACAGCTATTACAAGTAATGTGTCAGAAGTGGACCTATGACTGGCAAGCAGCAGGTAGAGCACGTAGACAGGAGTTAAGAGGCAGTTTACTTGGGTACGTAGGACCTGGTAGGCATAGGTAAGATTGGAGGTGGGTAAGTGGGAGCTAGGATTAGCAGTGAGGAGTTAGGGTTGGCAGGTAGGAAGTTGAGTGGGAGAATGGGCGTGAAAGTATCAGGGTTGGCATCCAAGACGTTTAGTGGAGAGGCCGACGTCATAATGAACACAGGAGGATCTTTGTAGTCTGGGCACGTGAGAATGAATGCAGATTGCTTTGATGAGAGAGGATAATAGGGAAATGTGGGTTAGTAACAGAGTAATGGGAAAGTTATCGCTGAGAAGGTAGCAGACAGAAGATAAAGTGGACATTGAAAAGGCACCTGGGACATGTAGTGCCAATGAGTTATGGTGTCCAGACATGACAAGGTGTGATGAGCAGTGGCATTGGCAGGGACATCTTAAGGATTTTTGGGGGCCTTTGCCAAACGTATTTTGGGGGCTCCAGTTCAGAATAGCTTTGAATTTATGATCCAATTTCAGCTCTTTCGTGCCCCCTTTGGCCAGGTAACTGACGGTGCACAGGTGCGTCCAAATTCTCAATGTATTACATCTAGTATTCAGGTACAGGGGTGTTCTTTAAATATTGTAACATAGCAGCAGCTGATATTACTGCAAATCTCTGTGACGCCCTCTAATTTCTTATATCTGAGGTCCCCTGTTTTGAACTGAAAGAAACGTTTTATGGACTTTGCATGAAAAATAAACACATTTCTCTGCAAAATGTATGTAATAGACTCTCACACATCGCCCACATTAAAAATACATTCAAGAAAAAACTTTATTTTTAGTAGAGCAGTTCAAGAATTACTTAAGTTCATCAGGGCAAGACTCTCTGCAGAACAGAGCTGAGGGTCCCTGAAAGGCTGGGGGCCCTGGGCCAGAGCCCACTTTGCCCAAGCCTTACAACGTCCCTGGGCAATGGATGGTTCTAGCGCGTGATGGGCAGTGGCACTGTATGGTTTCCTCTTGGGGTAACAGGCAGAGAAGGGGCAGAACTGGCCCAACCCAACACAATCATGTCAGCATTTGGTCACTTTCAACACCATCCTCCAAGTTACAGGACATCTGGATGAGGGGGACTGTAGACTGGGGCAGGCATGGTTGGCGCACTCAAAGTGTCTGTGTGTTGGGGTACAGGGTGAATTGGCACTACAGGGCAGAACTGGGACCGATTCCTCCTTGGTCAGTACTTGGCCCACTGGTACCTGGTGTGTGTGTGCACGCAATCACCTCCCGGGGGACCCTCCCAGCCATGATCGCTACCACGAGCCTTCCAGGCCCCTGACGGCTTCCAGTCACCTCCAGTCCCCGCAGAAGCCGGACACCTGGCTTGTATAGACGTCGGCTGGAAATCAACACACGCAGGCACTTGAAAGGCCCTTAATTTGCCCTGACACGTGCGTAATTACGCCTGATAGGAAGCAGCCACTGGCAGGCGAGGGCGCGTGCCGGCTGGCCTGTCTCACTGCATGTGACACCCTGACGGCTGCCATGTCCGACCTGGCCTCCGTCTCGGGCCCTTGGAGGGCAGGAAGGATTACAGGGCCTGGCTGCACCAAGAGCACACGTCTGAGCAGCCGGCGCAAGCCGTGTCCTTCCCGGAAACGAGCCTGGGGGTCATGGGGGTCTGCGGGGCCCTGGGGGATCCCTGGAGGAGTTTGGGATTTAGGGGGACCTTTATTGTCCCACAGCCTAAACGTTAATGTTGCAATCACTGGTTCTCCCATTGGTGGTGATTACAAGAGTTTATCTGACCTTAGGAAGCGACTGAGGCCTAGACGCCGTTCTGAACGTCACCAATCAGCCGTGTTACTGCAGACCAAACTAATAAACCAGACAGAGAAATGCACAAGCGACTGCGCGGACAAGTAACAATGAGGATGCAGGCAACATCAACAAGATAATCTAACACACGAAAAACAAAATAACACATTCATTCATCCATGTACTTCTTGCAACCAACCATTCATCCCTTCCTGTAGCTCCACTCTCTCTGTTTACCCATTTATCCTCCGAACAAACCACTCGCCCATCCAGCCAAATTTATTAAAAAACAAATGTTAAGGAATGTTATAATTCTTCGTTACTGTAGTTGGCGTTAGTATAGTGCCTTGCTAGCACGACTGTGGCATTGGAATGCTATAAGGTTAAGATATAGGGACTATATATGGCATGGGTACTTGCAAACATTTTCCCAGGGGCCACAAAGTTTGGTCTGAGATGTGACCGAGGGCCACATTGATGCCGGCAGGTGGAGATCGATGGGCACTGGGCTGTAAGGTGGGTGTAGGGGAGGCGAACCATGCACATCTTCTGGCTGAACTGCACAATTTCAAACCAGAAAATCTGGATCAATCCCGGCTGCCCCACTTGATCTAACTGTGTGATCCTAGGCAATTGTGTTTCTTTTTCCTCCTTTTGGTTCATTATCACATATAGGAGGACCTCTAAATATATGACTTCAGAATGTGCACTGTACAAAACCTTCTCCTGTGGGTCATTTAATAACCTATAATGCTGTTTCTGCACACAAAGGGTGCACAAAACAACTGACCTGCCTCTTAGCTCACTACTGGCATTGTTGTCTGAGGGGGGGGCATCAATGTTTCTGAATTGATATTTGAAAACTGTCATTTTAAATAAATACCTTTCAATGCACTGAAATAATCTGATGTACTAAGGGGAAACAGTTCTGCATGTTAATGAAATACAGTTTTTAAAAAATTTAATTCACCATATTTTTACACGTTTGCTGCAAGCTGTCTTTAAAAATAAAGATGTTCCTAAAGTTAAGCGGTGCAGGACGCCCTAATTTTTTCCTTGCTTTAACTTCAATTAACATTTAAATAAATGCTTGCCCATTTATTTACCATTTTTTTTAGGTCACAGCTGAGTATAAACAGCAGCCCAGTGCTGCTGTGAAGCAGGGTGCCACATGTAAAGGTCAGAAGGGGCGCATGCAGCCCCCAGGCCGTACTTTGAGTATCACTGATATATGAGATAAAGTACCCCGTGCCATGCATTACAAGGATATTGAAGTCACCAAAGAGTTCCTTAAACATATACAGGAAAGAGGCCAAAGGTTTAGTTCCTTCATAAGGTTGTGGATCTTTCTTTGAGGTGACTTGCAATATCCTTATCATGTTTGCAAAGGGGTACTTTATCCCATATAATACATAGCTACACCATCACCTTTCCCGCAAACCACTTAAAACCTTAATGCGTAGTTCTTTCATAAGAAAGAGCTAGCATCTTTGCAAACAAGAAGAATACAAATAAAACTAGTGCAAAATTACACACATCCATAACCTGTTAGATATTAGTGGCAAATATATATTAGTAAAACTTCAATATGTCAGTTTTACAAAAAAAAAAGCTGCATTAGTTTGGAAAATGTAGAAAGATGCATAAATATTCCAGTTTTTATCTGTCGAAGGAGTGCAAAATTAGACTTATTCTCTTTGCTTGTCATTGGAAAGCTATTAAAATAGAGTAAAAGGCAAACAAAGCAATGTTCCATTTTCGTTGCTTTAAACAGCTGCTTTAATTAACAGACCAGACCTGCCTTTCACCTGGGCTGCTGGCTCAGGCAGCAGGCATTATGACATCAGAACTCAACTGTAATAATCTTATACTTTTTCTTTACAAAGCAACTTGGAAGTTCCACTGAGCAATGTTTGTGATGACACCTTTAGAATACTGTTTATGGCTCCTTTAAGTTTGTTTAGAGACACTAGTTCCCTAAGAGAAGCTCACAAATACCCTGCAAGAAAAGAGCGTGGTGGAACTGTTTGAAAGAGGACCAAATGCAAAATGGGAATGTGACAGGAAATAAAGGGGTGATCGATGGATGGATGAAGATAAGAATGGGTAGTTGGAGAGATGGATGGATGTCTGGACACCAGGATGGAAAGATGTTGAAAAGGCTGGAGGGATGGAGAGTTCTAAGGATGTGGTGATTGAGATGTAGAGGAGGAAGTAGAAGAGGAATGATGGATTCAGAGAAGAACGAAGGATGGATGGACAGAAATATTGATTGAAGCGTGAGTGATTACATTAATAGAGAACTGAGATGTAAAATGCCCCATTGTTTCTAGGATTCCCTCGGCTCACTTGTTCACTTTCCCTCGGCTCACTTGTTCACTTTCCCTTGGCTCACTTGTTCACTTTCCCTCGGCTCACTTGTTCACTTTCCCTCGGCTCACTTGTTCACTTTCCCTCGGCTCACTTGCTCACTTTCCCTCGGCTCACTTGTTCACTTTCCCTCGGCTCACTTGTTCACTTTCCCTCGGCTCACTTGTTCACTTTCCCTCGGCTCAGTTGCTCACTTTCCCTCGGCTCACTTGCTCACTTTCCCTCGGCTCACTTGTTCACTTTCCCTCGGCTCAGTTGCTCACTTTCCCTCGGCTCACTTGTTCACTTTCCCTCGGCTCACTTGTTCACTTTCCCTCGGCTCACTTGTTCACTTTCCCTCGGCTCAGTTGCTCACTTTCCCTCGGCTCACTTGCTCACTTTCCCTCGGCTCACTTGTTCACTTTCCCTCGGCTCACTTGTTCACTTTCCCTCGGCTCACTTGTTCACTTTCCCTCGGCTCAGTTGCTCACTTTCCCTCGGCTCACTTGCTCACTTTCCCTCGGCTCACTTGTTCACTTTCCCTCGGCTCACTTGCTCACTTTCCCTCGGCTCACTTGCTCACTTTCCCTCGGCTCACTTGCTCACTTTCCCTCGGCTCACTTGTTCACTTTCCCTCGGCTCACTTGTTCACTTTCCCTCGGCTCACTTGTTCACTTTCCCTCGGCTCACTTGTTCACTTTCCCTCGGCTCACTTGTTCACTTTCCCTCGGCTCACTTGCTCACTTTCAGGATTCTCACTTTCTCACTCAGTGTAATTTGAGAGATAGTTCCGAATCGGGGGAGGATGGGGCATTTTATTTTTCTGGCTGCTCCCTTGATTGCTTGTTTCCTAGGAGTTCCTTCAACATACAAGGGAACTAAGCCAAATACCAAGTTCTTTTATAAGCACATGATCACACCATCCCTCTTCCCTCAAACCTCTTAAATTTGTGGGGTCTTGTTCCTTCAAATCAAAGAGATAGTATGGATATAGACTTGAAAAATAACAATGGACTCTGTAGTGTGAATTTAAATACATCAAAAAGCAGTTAGTCTGCAAACCTTAAATTTTGGCTGAAACTCATCTTTTTCCTCACATTCCTGTAGACAAACTTCCAGAATCTTCTGGCATGCACAAAATTCCCACATTTCTCCTGATAAAATGAGTAACCAACTTGTGTGGCTGGGACTAGCAACCACGGCGGGAGAAGCCCTGAAATGGAACACGGAGAAATTACATTTTGGGCATCAAAATCAATGCCCTCTGACAATGTGTGTAGCGTTGGTTTTTGGGCCCAGGCTCGGCCGCCATCCAGGGAAACCTACCAATCCCAGACATTTCTGAAAATCAGAAATCTAGGGCACTCTAAAGTGGTGTGAGTTATGTGGATCCCACCATTTTTGTCTAGAATGTCCTGCAAACCTTGAACTTGGACTAAAATCATGAATTTCTGTGATGGAAAGTTCTGGAATCTGCATGAAACCACAAAATTCCTCCCACGAACCATACCCATTCAACTCCTAATTAAAACTTGAAATTTATATTTATCATTTAGAGGTATATTTTAGTACAAAAAGGTAATTTTTAACATGATGACACATAATGCGCTATAACAAAATACCAAAAAGTCTTGCGCACCCTGTTGTTCCTGTGCATTTTTTACTGCAAAACTTTACCGCATGTTGCACGTTTGAATTTATTTTATTTCCTCGAATGGCACAGAATTAAACAAAATAGCATAATGGCATAATTTTTGGAATTTTCTGTAAGAAGCGTAATGAGAACGTTTCAAAATTTCTCAAAGTCTGCTATTGTAATTTAAATTTCTCCCAGGTCTACCAGAGATGTCAAATGTATAAAGGAAATTGGAGGCAGAATTTTTTTTTACTGGGATTTTAGGCTTCCACGCATTAAATAAAGATTAAACCTGACTGCACTTAGCCAGTTATGGTTATTGCCACAATCTCTGGCATAACGCACCACAAATCCATGTTTCATACTTTCCATGTTGTTGGTGGCTTTATTATAGTTCCATGGTACTGGTAAGTTTGATTGGGCAACTTTTGTGATTATTAGTTTAACATAAACGATACTGCTCTAAACATACTATTTTCTGTTTTTACACTGAATCTTTTGAAATTTGTATTGTTTCCCGATTATGATTACCACCGTGTGCAAGCTTCACGCCTCAAGAGATGCCCGGCTACGAATGCGCAAGTAATGCCCACCTGGTACCACACCACCGGGTGCAAGCTTCACAAAGTCAAGGGGCCCAGTTGTGGAGGGGCTTCTACTGCCCGCCCAGTACACCTGCACTAGGTGCAAGCTTCACAAACAACCTGCCGGCGGAGATGCGATTACCTAGTTCACCAGCCGGATGTGCTTAGTTTCTTTTTGATTGCACCAGTGCTCAATTCCAAGGGCTAAGGAACTGGATTGAGCACGACTTGGTGAGTCAGGAGTCTCAGCAAGAGAGTCCAGGCGCTGGCAGGTGAAGTCTGTGATGGCCCTGAACCTTCTTAACAGGAAAAAAGCTCAGTTCAAGCCCTTCGGGAACCATAGAAAGCAGGATGTAGAAAGCCAAGTCCATTCCTTTAATTCCCAGGACAGAAGCAGCAAGTAGCAAGCAGCAGGTCAGCACAACAAAGCAACAGGCAAAGAGGCAGTTCTCCTTCAGCATCTAGTTCTTCTTCCTGGCATAATGTTCTCAGTCCAGAAGTGTTCTGACAATGTGGTGTTAGAGGTCCAGTACTTATTCCCATTTCTGTCTTTGAAGTAGGCAAACTTAAAAGATAAGTCATGTGCACAAGACCCTGCCTTTCCTGCCCTGACCCCAGGCACACTCCAGGAGGTTGGAGGCTGCTTTGTGTAAAGACAGACCAAGCCCTATTCAGATGCAAGTATCAGCTCCTCCCACCACTAGCCCAGGAAGACACGTCAGGATATGCAGGGCACACAGCCCAACTGTCATCCTGACCCAACCATGTATTCTACACACAGGTAGAGGCATAGAATGATTAAGCAAGCAAATGCCCACTTTCTAAAAGTGACATTTTCAAACCAACTGCACCAAAAGATGTACTTTTAAATTGTGAGTTCAGAGACCCCATACTCCGGATCTCTATCTGCTCCCAATGGGAAAAAAAACACTTAAAAGATATTTCAAGGCAATCTCCATGTTACCCTCTGAGAGAGACAGGACTTTCAATAGTGAAAAAAGAATTTAGTAGTATTTCAATAACAGGACATGTAAAACAAACCAGTAAATGTTCCACCTTTTAAATATGCTGCACCCTGCTCCTGGGGCTGCCTTGGGTCACTTTATGGGAGGCTTATATGTTGCAAATGGGAAGGTTTGGGCCTGGCAAGTGGGTGCACGTGCCAGGTTGAAATAGCAGTTTAAAACTAGGCCTGGGCGGAGTGCGTGGAGTCGTGCTATGCGGAACTCCACAAAGTGGCTAAAAAACTCTGTCACAGTACGCGGAGTTCTGCAAATAGCAGTGTTCTCCGTTGCGCCCGTTCGCATTGCATTTGACGGAAAACGCAATGCTAAGTCCGTACCTGCTTTCAAATTCATGCATAAAACGGCAGCACACGGTTGTCTTGTTTGTTTATTCTGTTTATGGTTCTGGGCCTGTTTTAAACTTTTCATCTGACCTCGATATTTCATTCCTCCACTCTTACACTCAAACTACCCCTATTTTTTATTTATTGTATTAGTGTGTCTTTTTCTGTCTGATTATTTTTACGTTATTTGTATTTTTGTGTGTTTTTTGTGACTTTTTGTATTTTTGTTTGTTTCCCTTATTTCCTCCTTGCTTCCTTTTCCTCCAGTTTCTTTTCTTCTCTTCTTCACTCTACCCTATCCAGCACCATGGCAAAGCAGGGTAACAGCGGCTGCCTACCTTGTGGGCGGTGCTGCTGTCAAGGAGTGCAGCACTGATTTTGTTATGCGTAGCGCCACCCCACCTTCATGCTGGCAGCAGGTGGCAGGCCGGGGTGTGGTTACCCCCTGCAGGAGCGTTTGCAGCATTGGGCTAGGGTGCGCCGGTTGGACAAGGCCACTACACAGGACCTGCTCAAACTGCTAGGCGTTGTGATTCCGGGACTTGGTGAGTATTATATTTTTATTGTGTTTGTGTTCTACAATGCTAAATTATTTTGCTGAATAGCATGCAGCTTCCACTCAGAGGTAAGTTACATTTAGTTTATGTTAAGAATATTATTTATTATGTGATCCAGTTAGTGCTAGGCAGGTGCTCGGCGGTACATCATAGTTCTTGTAGGCACTCACTTTGGCTGATTATTTAAGAAGCCATTGCAACGCAGACTCCTCTGTCCTCCTCCTTACTCCATAGTGAATTAGTGATATCAGTGAGTTAGAGTTTTCTGTGGCTTTATGTAGCTCGTACAGTCCCAAACCATTTCACAGTAAAGCATGTATGCATGCATGGGTTGGTCCATCAAGGGACCATCAAGGTTGGCCCATCAAGGGGCTTGAGAAATGAGAATATATTGAAAGATCATTCATTGCAATGCATTATTTCTAAATGTAGTTTTTGTTAAGGACATTTGGAATAGGGATTTTAGGAGTACAGCCAACTCAATAATAGTTGATCATACTAGTATAGTATAGGTGATCTGATTTAAGTACAATGTTATTGCATTTGCCTGTTACATGATAATTTAGTGGAGATTAACAGTACCACTAATGTATTTTTTTATCTTCTTTATTTCTAATCTTACATCAGGACCCAAGGGCAAGAAGAGGGGCACTGCGCCAGCGGGTCCGGCAGGAGCTGGGGGGGCGCTGACCACCAGCGCCGATGCTGATGGCTCTGCTCGTCCCATTAAGTGCTATTATTTCATATTATTATGTCCCTAACTTTCACCTCTCCCCACTTTTCTACCACTTTTAATTTTACCTTGTTGGCTTGTTTTATAATGTCTCCCTTTTTTTCCAACTTCCCTATCCAAGTTTTTTTTAATTCCTGTTATCCCTGCAGTATCTTTTTTTTCTGTCTTTCATTGACCATTTTGCATTCCACCCCTTCATTGCTCTTAAATGATTCTGAGTCACTGTCAATCATTTCCCCTCTATTATGCAAAGCTTTAAGTTGGCTTGACTACCTGACTTTTCTAACACTCCAGCCAAATGCCCAGAGTGATATTTTTGACAGAAGATACTGGAGTGCTAATCGATGTACTGTGGTTATCTTTTTTGATTTAAAAAAATTACGAATGGGAGGTGTACCTGGCATCTAAAAATTGTATACTGTGTTTTTTATACCCATACCAACCAGTGGAGCCGGCTCTAGTTCTACCGCTTCAGGAGCAGTTGGAGCCGGGGGAAACACGGCAGCAGGGATGGGCGATGGTAAGTCACATTGCTTGCTTGTCGACAATTACTCTTACTCACTAACTACAAGGGTATCGTCGTGATCGGATTCAGGAACCCCCCGCATTACAGCTACAGCGTTGGTTGGCTTACCTCTGAGTAGAAGCCGCATGCTATTCGGGAAAAAGAATTTAGCATTATAGGACACAATAAAAATGTATTACTCACCAAGCCCCGGGATCTCGACGCCTAGCAGGTCAAACAGGTCCTGCTCGTGGTCGATTATATCCGCCCAGCAGTGCATCAGCCGGTGGTGGTGTGCTAAGCCAGGGTGGAGTCCCACCAACCTGCGCACCATAGCCCAATGCTGCTGCTGCTCCCGCAGGGGGTAACCGCTTCCAGGTCTGCACCTACTGCCAGCATGGAGAGGAGGTGGCGCTGCACAAAAAAAAAAGAATGCTGCCACCTCTCCTCGCTAAAGATCAGCCGAGGCTGCACGCCTTGACTGCGTTGCCGCCCACAACGTAGGCGTCTGCTGTTATCCTGCTCGGCCATGGTGCTGGGTGGGATAGGGTGAAAAAGAGAAGAAAAGAAAGAGGAGGAAAACGAAGGAAGGAAGAAATAAGGGAAAAATAAACAAAAATATAAAAAGTCACAAAAAAATTAAAACAACATAAAAATAATCAGACACAAAAAGACTCACTAATACGATAAATAAAAAATAGATGTAAATTGGGTGTAAGGGTGGAGAATTGCAAATATTGAGGTCAGATGAAAAGTTGAAAACAGGCCCAGCACCATAAACAGAGTGAAAAACAAGATGGCTGCTCCCATGAGAACCGCCTGGTGCCGTTCAAGTGTGATTTTGAACAGGAGTACTATGCGCTGCGTTTGACATTAAACGCAATGTGAATGGGCGCAAGAGAGAACTCCGCCTGCTCGCATAACTCCACGGAGCACAGCAGAGTCTTTTTTGCCATTTCCCAGAGTTCCACGTAGCTCCACTCGCGCACTCCGCCCAGGCCTAAAAATAAGGTTGGTTTATAAAATAAGGAATCAGAAGGGCTGGTGCTCAGAATGACCTGCTTAATTATTATTCAATAGACAAATCTAAAATTGGAACTTCCTCTAATTGGCTATCTTTACATGGATGGTGGCCCGCAAGGGCCAACAGACCATCATCTGTGTGAAAGTATTTCAAAATGGATTTCTTTTAAAAGCAACCTGAACTTGTTAAAGAAAACTGGGATGTTTTAAAATGTATTTATTTTGCATGTTGGAAAAGCGCAGCTAGAGCAGGGAGTGGCCCCCTGGACTGCTTTCACCCAGACTTGCTAATGTCCCTACAGAAGCTTGTAAAGCTGTAAGCAATAACCCCATTGCCAACATCAGTTCCACTAGAGAGCAATGTTCTGTGTGGAAAGCTGTCATTTGCACATCATCAAAACAGCAGTGCGCTCCTCAGGACAGGTCCATCTTTCATTTTACAAGCCATGAGGGCCATTCAATATCAGTCCTCATGGTTGCGCCTGATGGCACTTATTTTCTTCTAGGTAAAATCAAGCATTAACAGGAAACAGTTTCTTCCAGTCAACATATTTCAACCCCCAAACATGCTCCGCCCTGTTCTGTTTAACCTCGGTTCTAGTTATCCTGGTTGATGCCTTTAATGTATTTCTGCATTCTACGCACCATGCATATGTCTATAGTTTTTGTATAATTTATGTGAGTCTTTTCAAAAAATGCTTTTTTGTGGCTCTCATAAACACCAGGGCTGGGCGGAACCCATAGACTTTCACTCTGCAGAATTCTGTGGAGTTACACAAAAACCCTGCAAGACTGAGGAGTTCAGCAAGCGGGCGGAATGGGGCACGTCGCGCTGCTCTCTCTGATTTTTAGTGTAGGAGGCATCTTCTGCACTGTAAAATCAGCATGAACAGCACGACGCAGCGCGCCAGCGGGCACTGCTTCTTTCTGCTGCATAAGTAACACCTATCCGAACTCCTGTAAGCTACACCGGTCCTTGCTCTCTGTAAAGCGCCCAGAAGTCCTTCTAGCTTGGCCAGTGCTATAAAATTACCCCCGGAAGCGTTTATATACAGAGCAAAGGTAGATGAATTGGGGTAAGGATCTTTACCAGCAAGTAATCAAGGCATTTTCCTACCACACTAGGACCATTAGAGGGGCAATTCAGTGTTTGTTCCACTTTTCCAGGACTGCATTCAACTGGCCCCTTCGCCCCCAAAAGTCTGAGTCAGCCGGCATCTGTTTCTGCTCAGAAAAACCACTGACTTCACAAATATTTGTATTGAAATGAATCTCTTCCCACTTAAATTCAAGGCTTGTTAAAAACACTATTAATAATAATCGTTTCCATAAAGGAAACAAAATGTGTCCTCAAGATGCCATGATTGCAGCTATCCCACCCAGCACCGCCCCTCCAGCTCCTGGCAAAGTAAACCTTCGTCTGGGGGCAGTTTGCTAATAATTATAATATTAAACGTTCCCAAAGTCCACACCATAAACTAAATTAGAGTTTGGAGCTTAAAAAACAGGTGGTGCTCTTTTTATCATCCTTGAGCGGATGAAATTCTGAGGCAGTCATGTCTGAATCAATCAATCAGGGAATTTGTAAAGCGCACTACTCACTCGTGAGGGTCTCAAGGCGCTGAATTTACAGGTTGAGCTGGTAGATTACACACAAATACTTGCAATGGATGTTGGATCCTCTGAGTTTTCCACCACCAAATCCAAGTTTGTGGTACAAGAGTATTGAGGACCTAGTACCGTCTGGCAAATGTATTTTGTCCTAAACATATTTCACAAAATATCAGAATAACAGAAACTCAAGGCTGCAATATTTTTGCAAACTATAGTTAGAGGCAATATTTATGTCCGACATTGTTTGATCAGTTTTATTTTCCATTGGATCCTTGCCGGTATAGCCCTAGGGAGTCGGGTAGTTTACTTGGGTGGTGCATATTAGGGGTGAGTGAAATTCACGTAATTTGAATTTGCATAACTTCACTCATTTTTCTGCAAAATTACACAAAATGCGAAACGAGCATTTGGTGCTGTTTTTTTTTAGTGGGCAATACATCCTTATGTGCACTTTGGAATGCAAGGATGTGTTGCGGGCTGAAAACGTAGTGGTAAAAAGCAGAAAAGCACTGCAAACAAAAGCCACTCGCACTGTTGTTCGCGTTGTCCCCCTGCGTACCTCGAACTGCACACGCGCCTTAAACCTTTACCACGAACAGCACATTGGGTCTCATTACAAGTCTGGCGGTCACTTGACTGCCAGTTTGAGGATGGCGGTCGGACCGCCACCAATGTGGCAGTCCCAGTGCCATATTAGGCCATGGCCGTCGGGCCGCGGTGGAACCGCCAGCTCCACCAGGCTGGCGGTTGCGGCGGTCCTAATCTGCCAGGGCAGCCGTGGGGATTATGACCTTGTTCTCCGCCAGCCATCTCATGGCGGTAGGACTGCCATGAAAAGGCTGTCAAAGAACCCGTGCAGGGGGCCTAAGGGATGCCCCTGCACTGCCCATACAATTGGCATAGGCAGTGCAGGGGTCCCCCTGGCGAGTACTGTCGCAATGTTCACTATCTGCTTTGCAGGCAGTGAACATTGCGAGGGAGCTGCTGCACCCTGCATCCTACAGCATTGCCGTTGGTTCGATTACAACCTGGAGACACTGATGTAGGCTGTTTCCAGCTAGGCCAGCTGGCAGAAACCTGAGTTTCCGCCCGCTGGCCTAGCGACAAACTCTTAATGGGCCCGGCGGGGAGGTAGCCACTATGGCAGCAACCTCCCTGTCGGAAGTTTGGCGGACGGCCTAAACTGTCCGCCGAACTCGTAATAAGGCCCATAATGTTACGCAATGTAGCATCATTTCAGAAACTTCGCATAACACCATAACGCGAAATTACAAAAATGACATTAATCATGCCTGAGTAATGCATATATGCTTCTTTTCTTATCTCAAAAAGTGAGACTTCCACTCACTCTCTCGCCTTCTAGGAAGCCCTGATATAAGAAAAAGTCAAAGAAAGAAAGAAACGAACACGACTGCCATTGTGGCTCTTGCTGTGCCTAGAAACATCCAATGCCCATCATTAGTCCGTTATTCATAATGTATTATCCGTTCACTATTACACTGATTCATTTGCTGCAGTTATTTCAAGATTGTTGGACTCATTTGATGCGGTTACTTCAGGTCTTTGCCCAGTTTTGTGGGGGTTATTGGGAAGTCCTTTTGTATTAACTTCTTTAGTCCATGTCGGATGCATTGCATTCTGCTCAAGCAGGGACCAGGTCCTTTATAGGCATGGAATGAGCTCAGCTTGCTATAAGGAATGAGCTTTGCATGATCTTAGAATGGGGCAGGATAGCCGTCCTGATGCTCCTAGGCTCTCTGCTGCCTTTGACACATCGGGGCATATTTAAGAGCCCCTAACGCCTCCTTGCGCCACATTAGCGTCTTTTTTTTTTTTGCTAATGTGGCCCAACGAGGCCAAAATCCCCATGCCGTATTTACAAAGTGGCACAATGCTTGCCTTGTGCCACTTTGTAACCCTTTGCGCTATATTATGCCTGTGCCAGGCATGAGGTATGCAAAGGGGGCGTTCCCCGGTAAGGGGGGCCAAAAAAATAGCGCAAGGAAATCTAACAGATTTCCATGCGACATTTTTTTGGCACTTTTAATGCCTGCTCAGCGCAGGTGTTAAAAGGGGGCACCCCATTGTTTACAATGGGCCCCTATGTACTCTGCAGGAGTAGCGCCAAAATGTTAGCGCTACTCCTGCAGAGTACATCAAAAGTGTAAAACAAATGACGCTATTGCCCCCTTCTGCGCCATGGTGTGCCATTTTTTAAATACGGTGCACACATGAGGTGAGCATGCTGCTGATCCAGGTGATACATAGACCACTGGAGATCATGAACGTGCTTGGGAGGTATGGCAAGGTACTAGAGTTCACTGTCTTGGAGCTGGTGCAGTGTTAGTGGAGTCTGAGGGTGGCGGTGCCCCCGCTGACCCTCTTCATCCCCCTGATCAGACAGGCCATGACTCCAGGATACCGGTGAGCAGGGCATTGGCTCTGTTGAGTTATGAGAGCTCTTATTAAATCTATAACAGAAAGAAAAGCCTTGACTCTGAAGGGCATGGTGTGCTGGGACAGAGGAGGTTGTCTTCTTCGAGGTGCGGGTCAGGAAGCTGAGGCGTGTATCAATAAAGAATCCTAAGGGCTAGCCGAAGGGTTACGTGGTGAGATTCAAGAGCCTTGAGGAAAGTCTTGGGATACAGACTCGGGTCGTTTGGACGAGCTGGAAGTTGTTCTGGTCAGATGTTCAGAGTGATACTGTTGACCCTACTCTTAATAAGAGTGTGGTGAGCGAGTCTTGATTGTCGCTGATATCAAAGAAAGCTGAGAGATGTTGCATGATCAGGAGACAGGAGTCACTGTTGTCAATGAACTGGAATGTAATGTTCATGGCTTGAACTGTTGTCATCTCTGTGGTGCTCTATGGCCTGAATCCATCAAGCTCTGATAAACAGTGATGCCAGATTTTTAGAGCATTCTCTAGCCCAAAGCCAACTAAAAAGTAGCCCAAAGTAGCCCAATTTTGCTACTTTAACGAAGATGGGGCAGTGGCAGGCAGTAGATAGAGAAGTAGATGGATATTTGTGGCTGGACAGTCTTACAGAACTGGTAAGCGCAGAATTTCTGCTCTTGCGAACTGTATACCTTCTCTCATTCTTGCAGGGTGCAACCCGCACAAACCAATTTTTCCTGCATAACTGGAAAAAATATAGCCCCATTGTGCGTGATCTAGCCCAATCTGGCAACACTGCTGATAAATAGGCAGTGCGCATGGGCGTCCGCAGTGAGGGCAAGGGAGGGCGCTTGCTCCTCCCCCTCCGATTTAGGTACAGACTGGTGTGCAGGCTCACAGTGCAACGTAACACTACGGCCGCTGTAGCGTTAAACTGCCTGCACTAGTACAGCCAATGACGTTAAAATTATGGGCTCCTCTGGAAAAATGTCTGCGGACGTGGATGACAGTGCGCCTAGCTGCTGGGCACCTGCAACCACTTGAAGCAACTGTAAGTCTGGAATTCTGCTAGCACTTGCTGATGGGCACTTTCAAAAACAAGTCCTCTACAAATGCTAATTTCCTAATGCTTCGCTTGCTCCGCTGTCCGTATCCTACTAGAGTGATCGGGTATTAAATTGAAAGGGAGTTACTTTAGAGCATCTTCTTTTATGGCTAAGCATTTCTTTCAAAGCATCAATACCATGCTGGGCAGCTGCTTAAGGGTAATGCCTCATCATAAACTGTAATTGGCATGAAAAATATAAGGGGCCGAACAGCGAACGCTCTGAAAATTGTGAATCAGTATAAAAATGGATGTTTGAACAGTGTGTGCTTGTTATCAAGTACAGAGCATAGAGTGCCTCTCTCTTAGGAAATTTATAGAGGTCTCTTGAGTGCATCAAGTAAAGGCGTTATATATACAAACATTGGTAAAACAAATTCATCTATTACCAGATACCTAGCACAAGTGATTTCAGTAAAGCAATTTACCCTCTTTATTCACTATATGGTCAACTAATTTGTACTCTTAATTATGGGTGCAGCAAGTATGTCCCAGCCCCCACCTTTTTTTAACAAAGAAGAAAAACCAATTCTGCCTTCGAAACAGTGGACTAAACTGTTAAGTCCCATTCAATTGCCATAAGGGGTGAAAAATGTATGCAATAAAGGAAACCACATATCCTACCACATAATCTAGGAGTAGAGGGAAGTAAAATATATGAAGACATAACTCTCACGGAGGGAGATGTAGAAGGCTACTTTCAACAAACTACAAAACCATTTTGGAAAGAGAATAAAGGTGGTCCTAGAAAGGCACAAATTTTCCATGAACACACAGGGCAAAAACTAAAGTAACAGCATATATTGCTTGCTTAAAAGGATTATCCAACACATGTGAATTTGACTCTTTAACAGATGCCTTCATTTGTGATCAATTGGTTAGGTGTACCAACAATCCAAAGGTACAGGAGAAACTTTTCACGCAGAACGCAGACTTGAAACAATCTATTGATGTGGCAGTTGGGATAGAACACACAGCAGAGTGTAGGAAAGTAATGAGAGTGAATTCTGACAAACAAATATCATCTCCTGCTGAAGTAAACATGATAGAGAAACTGGGAAGTCCGACCTCATACAAAACTGATGAAATTCGTAAACAAAATACCAACAAAAATGATGATTTTTACAAATAGCTGCAAATGAAAAAACAAAGGCCCAGATTTAAGAGGGCCTAGTGCCATCTAACGACACATTAGCGTCATTTTTTATGCTAATGTGGCGTTCGATGGCCAAAAACGCTGCACCATATTTACAAAGTGGCCCAATGCATGCATTGCTCCACTTTGTAACCCCTTGCACCACATTATGCCTATGCCATGCATAATGTATGCAAGGGGGGCGTTCCCCCATTAGGGGACTGAAAAAATGGCACAAGAAATCTAAGAGATTTCTTTGCGTCAATTTCTCCGGCATTTTTAAAGCCTGCTCACAGCAGGCGTTAAAACGGGGCACACCATTGGTTACAATGGGCCCCTATGTACTGTTCAGGGTTAGTGCCAACATTTTGGCACTAACCCTGAACAGGACATCAATAGCGTCAAAAGTTTTGATGCTATTGCCCCCTAACCTGAGCCATGGTGCACCGTATTTTAAAACAGCATACTCATGGTGGCAGTAGGGGGGCGCTAAGGGGTGTAAGGAAAGTGGCGCTGCACCGGGTGCCTCGACACTTTTCTTAAATATGCCCCGAAGTGTTTTCGTTGTGGTAACATAGGTCATCTTGCAAACTACAAGCACTGCCAGGCCAGAACACCCACATGTAGAAAATGTGGCAAAAAGGGACACTTTTCCAGAAAATAGAATGCAAGGGAACAGCTATTTCTCCAAACCATTTAGAGAGTCTAAAGTGGGAAAAAATGTTGCCACCTTAGAGAATGGTCAGAGGTGGGGAAAGGACAAAGGGCCAGATGTATCAAAGCGTTTTGCATTCGCAAATGGTGAGCCCTTTCAGAATGTATCAAATGCATTTTGAATGCAATTTTAAGGAATCGCTAAAATAGTGATTCCTTAAAATTGCGACCTTGTTTAGAGAGTCGCAAATTGCGAATCTCTAAATAAGAAATCACAAATAAGGAGTCCTTATTTGCGATTTGTAAAGCACATGTATGAAGCAATTCCTTAATGCAAATTGGGCATTAAGGAATCGCTATTACCACCAAGTTGAACTTGGTGGTAACCATGTGCAAATTTTAAAAATGCATTTAAAATGCATTTTTTAATTTTACATGTAAAGCACACATGCCCTTTTGGCATGTGTGCACCTTACATGTTGTTAAAAAATGTGTTGGGGTGCAGCAGAGGGGGCCTTAGGCCCCCAGCACCCTGGACTTTGCATTTCCCAAAATTGTGAATTCCAGTTAGGAATTTGCAATTTGGGACATGCAAAATATTCGCAAATATGGGCTGACAGGCCCATAGATGCGAATGGGGACCGGTATTGCAATTTGCGATTCGGTAATAGCATTTGCGATTTTTAAGAAATCGCTATTACCGATTCGCAAATATGATACATTGCATTTTGCGAATCAGAAATAGCGATTTCTTAAAAATCGCTATTTCCGAATCGCAAAAGTCTTTTTTCATACATCTGGCCCAAAATCTCCAAATTTAGAAATGAGACACACAACTCAATCTTGACTCAATTTGCACAAAATCAGAGAAAAACGAACATGAACACCTGTAATGCTATTTGTATTTAACCACTGGCTCGATCTTGACCAGTGACTCCATTTTGTGTTTTGCTTAGCTGCAATCACTGTTACATTGGTAGTGCATGTATTTTTCCGCGCACAGCTTGTGCAACATGTTTTTCACTCTTTCTCACTGAGGACGGGCACATAACATGGAGGGGTGACGGAGATAAGGATGTACCAGGCTGAGAATGTTTATGGTAAGGCAGGGAACAGCTAGGTCTTGGAAAAACACAGTGAGAGTTGGCCAGTCTCTAGAGTGTTCGTTTCAACACTGACCTGGTACAGCCAGTGTTTGAACAACAACTTACTTGATGGGATGGGAGGTTTCTAGAATTCTCCTCTCCAGTTAAAGTATGTAAGGTAGTGGGAGCTTGACAGTTGGTTAGACGGAGCTCATCTGAGGAGGAACGCCTTGCTCAGAAACTAATCCCATTGTGAGTAGTTCTCTCTTTCCGGTCATCTGGGTTCCATGGCCTCAAGCTGTCAAAGAAAGGGATGATGTCGATGTCAAGCCCCATGGTGATTCATTTTTAAGTCTTATTGTTAGCTTTGTGTTGTGCATTAGTGAATACGTTGTCTATATATATATATATATATATATATATATATATATATATATGTATACATACATACTGTATAATAACCACTGTTGAATTCTGTGATCATTATTTCACTGCTGTGAATATTTTCAGAATGGCACTTGTGTTACTGTCTTTGAAATAAAAGCCCATTTTATTCTTTCGTTGCTTGAAACTTGGGAAGTGCTTTAATAAATTCATTACTCACACTAAGAGTGCTGCATTCTTGGCATTCCTTTCGTCTCCTCTCAGTCTGAAGTAGAGCAGAACAACGCCCAAATAGTAGACAATCCAAAAAGAGAAAAAAGATTTCAAAATGTAATAATGCTATCTTAACAATTGGTATAGTTTCTCTTCTTAAACTGTTATAACCCGTTAAGTTTAAATGCTACGGTATTTATTGCTGGTACTCTGTCTTTTTATTTTAAGGTGTATAGTCTGAAATTTTTTATTGGTTACAAAGATGTGTCGTAATTATTTGACCTAAGGGTTGTACCAAGGTGTATATTATCTTATTGCTTTTCCCTCAACCTCTTGTCATAATGCTATGTTCCTCTGAGCTGTTGATACCTTGAAATGCTGTTAAGATTCTATTGTGAGGTTGTTTCCTGCTTCTATGCATAGTTTTACCAATGATGGTAGTGTAGTATAGGGAGTGGCTTTGGTCTTCTTACAACTGACCTTGTTTCTACTTTTTCGGATGACGCATTTGCTGTCCTTGAGCTGTGGGGGGTATCATGAAGTGGGGGGCTGGATCTTCAGGGTATGGCACTCAAGAAATATATATGTGTTCATTGCAGTCTGGAGTGTGCAGTTAAGGTCTGAAAACAGAGACCTGACATCAGAATCTGGATCTGATGACAATTTTAAAAGAGCGGGAGTTGTAATTACTCGACCTATGGGTCGTACCAAGGTATATATTATCTTATTGCTTTTCCCTCACCCATATTTCTTTCCCCTTCCCCTTCTCGTCATAATGGAATGTTCCTCTGAGTTGTTGCTACCTTGAAATGCTGTTAAGATTCTATTGTGAGGTTTTTTCCTGGCTGAATAGCTGGTGGTGTGTCATTAAACGTACTGAAGAACATAAAAGGCTTTTGGACTTAATTTAACAGTTGGTGTACTCACTGAGAGCATCTAACATGAAATTCTTAAAGAGCTGAACTGTTGTTCGATTGGATTCAGCTGTCCTGGATGAATGTGTCTGGGTGGAGCAGAGGACAGTGGTGAAGGTGATGGCTGTGTAGTTAGTCCAGTCCATGGGCTGTGAGTCATGGCAAATGACTTGGGCATGGATGAACAGTCCGAGATATTGCATTTGTTGAGTATCATCACCTGGATGAGTTAAAGTCAAGATGCAGTCATATGGCATCAAGATGGCATTCATGAAGGCACTGAGAGATCCTGCCTTCAAACCTGACCATGTCAGAACACTCTCAACCGTACTTCATCCTCACTCCACATTATATTCCAGTCCTGGTTCCCACTTTATCACCGAGGTGCATTTCAGTATACTTAGGCCCTCATTACAACCGTGGCGGTCGGTGTTAAAGCGGCGGTAATACCGCCAACAGGCCGGTAGTAAAAAAAAATGGGATCATGACCACGGTGGATTAAACCCAGATCTGTGACTGGGGGTGAATGTTTGATTGGTTCCGCATTCCGTCCATCCAGTTACGCTATCCCACAGCATTTGTGTTTTGCCTTGCTTTTGCCGCCCTAAGTGCGCCGGGTATGCCCAGACATGGGTCCCGGGCTCACTGTGCCACTGGATTCAAGCTAGCCTGGCTGATGAGGGGTGAAACCCTGAAACCGGTCCCAGGATGCTTGTTTCCGGTCCAGGGAGAACCTGGCCTGGCTTTTCGGGCTGAACTGTTCCCTTGTGGAACAGGGTCAAGACTGATTTGCATATGGCTGGGTTCAAACTGGGGTGGCATGGTGAGCAAAATAATGGATTGATTAAACCCAGATCTGTGACTGGGGGTGAATGTTTGATTGGTTCCGCATTCCGTCCATCCAGTTACGCTATCCCACAGCGTTTGTGTTTTGCCTTGCTTTTGCCGCCCTAAGTGCGCCGGGTATGCCCAGACGTGGGTCCCGGGCTCACTGTGCCACTGGATTCAAGCTAGCCTGGCTGATGAGGGGTGAAACCCTGAAACCGGTCCCAGGATGCTTGTTTCCGGTCCAGGGAGAACCAGGCCTGGCTTTTCGGGCTGGACTGTTCCCTTGTGGAACAGGGTCAAGACGGATTTGCATATGGCTGGGTTCAAACTGGGGTGGCATGGTGAGCAAAATAATGGATGGATTAAACCCAGATCTGTGACTGGGGGCGAATGTTTGATTGGTTCCGCATTCCGTCCATCCAGTTACGCTGGAAACCACCAACACAGACAGCCACTTTAACACTCCGACCGCCACGGCAGTAGCAACAAACACCGCGGCGGTCACCGCCAACAGCCAGGCGGAGGACAATGTACCACCCACCACATCACAACCCGCCTATCCACAAGCTTTTCTGGGGTGGTATCAATGCCATCAAAAGCACGGTGGAAACAGGACTTGGAAGGGAAACCACTCACCTCTCGACACACAACGAAGAACCAGGACGCCAACCAAGACGCCATAGAGCAGAGCTACAGGTCCTGCCCATGCTGGTCTACTTCCTCATCTACCAGGAATACGAAAGGCGGCGGTGACGACCACAGTGAGTGCTGCACCTAGCACATAGGGGAGGGGGGGAAAGAGTGACACACACATGCAACACCCCCACCCCCAACCTCACCCACAACACCATACACACAAACACATGCAGCAACATTACATTTACACCCCGTAACCCCCTGGAAGTACGCAAGGACAAAAGGAATTGAGTGAAATCATTGGCATTTTAGAAATAGGCAGATATACGTAACAATTTGAGAAACATTATTTACAAAAATATACAATATGTACATAAGGTTGTACAATGTCCGTGCAAAATGTCTGTGGGCCACTGGGCCAAAAATCATGGGCCAAGCCCACACTTGACTCCTGCCTCAATACAGAGAGAACACTGCAGGGGCATCAGGTTGAAAACACGCAGGCACCTCAGGGGTATGGGGAGGGGGGGCACCTCAGCTGGAAGATGGAATAACGCCACTGCTCCTTGAGGGGGCTCCATGCCCACTGCTTGGTCCTGGGGAGTGCAAAGCCACAGTCTCTCAAGTCTCTCTAGTGGGTGGTTTGCCCACTGCTTGGTCCTGGGGAGTGCAAAGCCACAGTCTCTCAAGTCTCTTTAGTGGGTGGTTTGCCCACGGCTTGGTCCTGGGGAGTGTAAAGCCACAGCCTTCTCCCACTGGTGGAAGCTGGAGGGGGCTTTGTGCCCAGTGTGCTTCATCCTGCCAAGGATTGGGTGAGTGGATGCAAGTCTCCACTGGTTCTGGAGGGGGCTTTGTGCCCAGTGTGCTTCATCCTGGCAAGGATTGGGTGAGTGGATGCATATCGCCACTGGTTCTGAAGGGGGCTTTGTGCCCAGTGTGCTTCATCCTGCCAAGGAATGGGTGAGTGGACGCATATCGCCACTGGTTCTGGAGGGGGCTTTGTGCCCAGTGTGCTTCATTGTGCCAAGGATTGGGTGAGTGGATGCGTATCTCCACTGGTTCTGGAGGGGGCATGGTGCCCAGTGAAGAAACACTTGGGGTGTGGCAGTTCACATTCCCTCACCTGGGTGTTTGAGGCACGAGATTTGCATGGAACAGGTGGCATGATAGTCCTTGGAGGGAGGGCTAGACTCCATCCTGCGGCGGCTGAGGCTACAAACCGGTGGTAGTGCCGGTGCTGGTGGGGGTGCTGCCAGTGGTGGAGGGAGGCTCCAGCCCTTCTTCTGCAGCCTCGGATGGCTGCCCACTGGGGCTGCTGCTGCTGACAGTCATGGTGCTAGCGGCGGTGCAGGTGGCGGTGCTGCTGGTGGTGCTGACCGCGGTGCAGGTGGCAGGGCTGGCGGTTGTGCTGGTAGCCACCAGGCCTTCACCTGCGGCCTCCGACAGCTGAAGTGCCTTGCCTGGTGTTTTCTGCCCCTTCCTTACCTTGACAGATGGTGGTGTGACTTTGGCTCTGGCAGCTGGAGTTTTTGAGGAGGCCTTGCTGGGTGGTTCGTGCTCCTTGCCCATTCTGCATGCTGACCCCTTCTTCACATTGGCAGGTGGCGGTATGCTTTTGTTCTTTGCAGGGGTTGGTGGCACACTGGCTGGGCTGACGGGTGCCCCCTTTGAGTCTCTGTGAGTTGCAAGTACCACAGCGGACGGTGACTTGGTGGCTGAAGTGCTGGCCTGGGTTCTGGGACACCCTGGCCCAAGGGAAGGAGGGGGGGGTAGGGGTATGGAAGAGGTCAGTGTTTGCCAGGAAAAGCTTCTTAGACACACTGGGGTAGGAAGAGGGAGAGGGTTTGGGAGGGGAGGAAGAGAGAGTGGTTGTAGGAGGTGTCTGTCTGCTGAGTTGCGGTGCAGGTGCATGGGCTGGATGCTGTTGTGAGGTGGATGGCTGTTGGGTGGGTGGGTGGGTGCTTGTGTTTGTGTACCTTGGGAGGGGGGGGTCACAGACACACTGGGAGAGGACACAGGGGATGTGTGCATGGTTGTGGGGGTGGTGACTGCTCGTGAGGGGTGTGTTGTGATGGGCGTGCTGGTGATGGAGGTGGTGGCTGAGGATGTAGTGCATGCAGGTGTGAGTGTAGACACTACTGGGAGGGAGGTGGACCAAGAGGAGAAGGGGGACACAGGGGAGGCAGTGGATGTTGGTGTGTCTACATGGTTATGGTGCTTGTGTGAGTGCCTGTGAGATGAAGTGTGGTGCTTGTGTTTGCCTGAGCCACTTTTGTGTGTTGATTTGGGTGAATGCTGGTCTGAAGTTGTGCTTGGGATAGGCTGGGGTTGAGGGGATTGGGACTGGGTAGGGGAAGTTGGAGGGGGGAGGCTAAGGACCGGGGCAATGGCTGCCATCAGTGCAGAGGCCAAAGCCTGAAATTCTCTCTGTTGGGCTGCCACGCCAGAGTAAATGCCCTCCAGGTATGCATTTGTTTGTTGCAAATGCCTCTTGACACCCTGGATGGCATTCAGAATGGTTGACTGCCCAACAGTGAGGGATCAGAGGAGGTCAATAGCCTCCTCACTGAGGGCAGTAGGGCTGACGGGCTGGGCCTGAGGTGCCTGGGGCGAAGGAGATGCCCACCCTCCTGGGTGAGCGGGCATGGGAAACACGCTGAGGGGCTGCTGGGACGGCGGTGCTGGTATGGGGAGTGGCGGCTGTACCTGTTATTGGGGTGGGTACAGAGGTGTTCGCACCGCCAGGGAGCTTCCATCGGAGGAGGAGTCACTGTCTGTGGTCTCCCCCCCTCTCCCTGTCGTGGTTCTCCCTTCGCCCTCCGCCCCACTGGTGCCCTCACCCTCAGTGGATTCGGCCTCCAGGCCCATGTGGGATGCAGCTCCCTCCGTCGCCAGTGCCTCTGCTCCTCCGCCAGATGATGCTAATGCACACAAGGACAGTGTGACAAAACAAAAAGTGGGGGGAGAGACAGAGGATACACTTGGTCAATGCCAACAACAACACCACTGTTGGCGCACACAACACACTCTCAAGCAGCTCTATGCACTAGGCCATGCGCTACCAGTTACTAAAATATTCACCAGCCCATGGGGTACAATGCCTAACGCCATTAACTGCACACCTGAAACCCACAGGACCCTGCCCAGTAGTAGATGTCCACTAACACTATTGGGGTAGGAGTGCTTCAGAGCCTGCCCATCAAGGGACATACCCTGCCATCTTCTCCCTGGCCTAGGGGCACCCATTGCCCACATCCCCCACCCAGGTAACTCTTAACACGCGCAAAGTCATGATTCAGATTCTGTACTCACCTCCTAGTGGCTGCTGTGATGCCCGCAAGCGCCGATCCAACTCTGGACAGGCCACCACCAGGATGCGGAACATCAGGGGGGTCATGGTGCGACGGGCACCCCTTCCTCGTTGGGAGGCCAGCCCCAGCTGGAACTCCGTCGTCTTCTTTGCCCAGCGCGACAGGTCCTCCCACCTTTTGCAGCAGTGGGTGCTCCACCTGTCGAAGACCCCCAGGGTCCGCACCTCCTTGGCGATGGCACGCCAAATACCCTTTTTCTGATGGGCGCTGACCTGCATGGAAAAGACAGCAGAAAAGTTAGTCAACCGTCCGGACCGTCAGACTCATGGCCCACCAGATCCCTCCCATCCCCTGACACACATACATTGACCACCTTACATGCTGCACTCTGGCCAGGACGCCTCTGCCCCCCCCCCCCCCCAACATGTGGCATACACACACAGCACAGTGTACTCACCTGTTTGTCTGGAGGACCATAGAGTAACATGTTCTGGGGTAGGACCCCATCCACCAGTTTCTCCAACTCCTCCGCAGTGAAGGCAGGGGCCCTTTCCCCAGACACATAAGCCATTTTAGCGTCCAGACACAGGAGACAGCCGCACTTGCGGTGTAGGTCCTCTTCTGTTGAAGGTCAGGTAGCAAGTGAGTGAAAATGGCGGTCACGTCCATGGCGGTGTGTACCGTCACCGCCGGCGTACATCGCCATTGGCTCCTGGAACCCATAGGGCCCAATGATAACCAATGCAAAGTTGCGTGGCGGTCTTCGACCACCTACCGCGACAGCGCACAACGCCAGCGGATTTACCTCATTTCCACTTGTCCCTTCTCACAGGTCAGGCAGCTGCCATTACAGGGGGGTACAGACCATGGCACCTAACTGCATCACAGCAGACATTGTCACAGAAACTGATTGTCGGATTCACATACTGGTTCTGTAAAGAAAGAAATTCATCATTAGTGCAATAGATCTGTGAAAATTACCCTCTGCTCACCATTGTCTTCCATAGGCTTCAACCACTGAGGCTGAATATGAGATGGCGGCATCCTCCGGTGTACAGACCCCTGGTGGACCTGGTGACAATGGAGGACAGACACATCATCACCACCTACAGACTTGATCGTGCCACAATCCAGGAATTGTGTGCCCAATTGGAGCCAGACCTGATATCACCTATCCGGCAGCCCACAGGTATCCCCCCTCTAGTGCAGGTCCTGTCAGTGCTCCATTTCCTGGCAAGGAGTTCCTTCCAAACAACAGTGGTGATGGCATCAGAGATGTCTCAGCCATTGTTCTCCAGCGTGTTGACCAGAGTGTTGTCTGCCCTGCTTAAACACATGCACAGCTACATCGTATTCCCCCAGGTGGACGATTTGGCCACAGTGAAAGTATGCCCTGGGACATATCCCCAACATCATTGGTGCCATTGAAGGTACACATGTGGCATTTGTTTCCCCCCCCCCCCCGGAGAAGTGTTCAGGAATAGAAAAAGCTATCACTCTATGAATGTGCAGATGGTGTGTTTGGCGGACCAGTACATCTCCCATGTGAATGCCAAGTATCCTGGCTCTGTGCATGACACCTTTATCTTGAGAAATAGCAGCATCCCATATGTGATTGGCCAACTCCAGAGGCGTGTGGCTAATAGGTGAGCCCAAGGTCCCCACACAGTATAATTTGGTGTCTGGGTATGGGGTTGTCCCTAAGGGTTAGTATGTGTCTGACAGTTGTCCCTCAATATTTTCAGTTGACTCTGGTTGCCCCAACCTCTCATGGCTACTGACCCCAGTGAGGAATGCCAGGTCAAGGGCAGAGGAACGTTACAATGAGGCACATGGGTGTACAAGGAGGATTATTGAAAGGACCTTCGGCCTCCTGAAGGCCAGGTGCCAGTGCATCGCTCTGACAGGTGGCTCCCTGTACTACTCACCCAAGAAGGTGTGCCAGATCATCGTTGCATGTTGCACAACCTGGCCTTGAGACGCCAGATGCCTTTTCTGCAGGAGGATGAGCCTGGAGATGGTCTTGTGGCTGCGGTGGAGCCTGTGGACAGTGAGGAAGAGGTGGCAGAGGAAGAAGATGTTGACAACAGAAGCAACATCATACAGCAGTACTTCCAGTGACACACAGGTAAGACACTGTAACTTAACTTATCAGTTATCTGTTGGACATTGTGCATGGCAGCCTGATTTCCCTCTATGGCCACTTACTGTACCCTTTGGCATCACTATTTTCAGATCTCTGTGGTCCACTCTGGCTCCTGCTATGTGTACTGCTGCCCACCAAAGGTCATTTCAAAGTATATTTGACTGTACATTTGACTTTCAATGCCTTGATTATGTTCAACTAATACATATTTGAATCATTTGACAAACTCCAGATTTGTATTTGTTCCAAGGGTGTTTATTTACGTACTCATAAGTAGAGGGGGATGTGCAATGGGCTGGGCTGATGGTGGAGGAAAGTCCAGGGTAGAGTCCACTCTCTTGGTATCACAGGTGCATTGTCCAATGGGGCATAGGAAGGGGAGCAATGGCAGTTCAAGGTGGACAGGGTGACAGAGTGGGACAGAAGGGTGACAACCAGGAGAGTCTTATTTCCTGGCAGGGGTCTTGGCAATGTTCTCTGGCTTCTGCCTGGATCGTTGGGACCGTTTGCGGGGTGGTTCTCCTTCTGCAGGGGGTGGGGTGCTGGTGGCCCGTTGTTCCTGTGGCGGGGCCTCCTGTCCACTAGCACCGGCGGAGGTGGAAGGCTGTTCATCGGTGTGGCTAGTGTCAGGGGCCCGTTGGTGTGCCACTGCCTCCCTCATGGTGTTGGCCATGTCGCCCAGCACCCCTGCAATGGTGACCAGGATGGTGTAGATGTGTTTGAGGTCCTCCCTGATCCTCAGGTACTGTCCCTCTTGCAGCCGCTGGATCTCCTGCAAATTGGCCAGTATCTGGCCCATTGTCTCCTGGGAATGGTGGTATGCTCCCAGGATGTTGGTGACTGCCTCCTGGAGAGTGGGTTCCCTGGGCCTGTCCGCCCCCTGTCGCACAGCAGTCCTCCCAGCTTCCCTGTTGTCCTGTGCCTCTGTCCCCTGAACCGTGTGCCCACTGACCCCAGGTCCCTGATCGTCCTGGGTTTGTGGGGTTGCCTGGGGTCCCTTTAGTGGTGGACACACTGCTGATTGTCGTGTCCTGGGGACAGTGGCATGGGCCCGCTGGGTGGGTGCTGTGCTGGTGTTTCCTGAGGGAGGAGGCTCTGTGGTGGGTTGGGACTGTGGCAGGGGAACCGACTGATGGGCCAGGTTGGTTATCCTGATCCAGGCATGCAGAGCTGCTGTAGTCACTGCGGGCCTCTTTTGGGGGGGGGGGGAGGCTAGATGTAGCTGGCACCTCCTCTCCGGTGATGTTGAGTAGGGGTCCTGTGGGGATGCAAATGCAGTGTTAGTGTATCTGCGTGTGCCATCTTGTGCATGGGTGTGTTTCCCTTTATGGTTGTGATTTCCCTGTCAGCTTTGCCTTGTGTGCGTGGTGATTTTGTTGGCTGGGTGAGTCCCTCTACTGGGCATGCTGTGGTGATGGGTGTCCATGCTGGTCTGTGATGGGGGTCCATGCATTGGTGTTACATAAAGGGCTTGGTATTGGGATGGGTGGGTTGTGATAGTGGGGTATGTGTGAGGTGGTGGAGTGATGGGGTGAGGGGAGTGGTAGTAGTTTGTGATGGCATGCAGGTAGGGTGGGGGATATAGTAGTAAAGATTTGACTGACCAGAGTCCAGTCCTCCTGCTACTCCTGCGAAGCCCTCAGGATGCATGATCGCCAAGACTTGCTCCTCCCATGTTGTTAGTTGTGGGGGAGGAGGTGGGGGGTCCACTGCCAGTCCTCTGTACGGCTACTTGGTGTCTTGCAACCTCGGAACGCACCTTCCCCCGTAGGTCGTTCAACCTGTTCCTGATGTTATCCCTTGTTCTGGGGTGCTGTCCCACGGCGTTGACCCTGTCCACGACTCTCCGCCATAGCTCCATCTTCCTAGCAATGGACGTCTGCTGCACCTAGGATCTGAATAGCTGTGGCTCTACCCAGATGATTTCCTCCACCATGACCCTTAGCTCCTACTCTTTGGGGTGCCATGGATGTGGTGTGAGTGGTATGTGTGAGGATGTGTGGGGTGATGTGTGGGGTGTTGTGGGGTGCGTGGATGGTGTATGGCTGATAATGTATTGTGACTCTGATTGAGTGGGTGCTCCTGGCTTGTGTCTCTCTCTCTTAGCAATCTTTTTTCTTGTTGAAAGGGTTGTGGGTAATGTGGGTATGTGTTTTATAGTATTGTGGGTGTGGTGTGTGTATGTGTGTCAGGTGTGTGTATTTTGAATTGTCCAATGTGGTGTAGTTTTGTCAGTGTGTGTGTATTTTGAGCGCTGCAGTGTGTACCGCCAATGGTTTACCGCGGTTGAAAGACCGCCGCGGTGATTCGTGGGTCCTGACACTGTGGGTGTATTCCTGTTGGCGTAACGGTGTGGGTTTTGGTACCGCCATTTTATTACTGACCTTTGGTCTGGCGGACTTGTGTGGGTGTCTGTATAGTGGTGGATTTCCATGTGTGGGTCATAATACCCGTAGCGGATTACCGCTGCGGTCACGGTATGTTGGCGGCCGTCAGCACGGCGGTAGGCAGCATTTACTGCCACGGTTGTAATGAGGGCCTTAGTCTCTTCTGTTACCAAAACTTGCCTTGATCATGTCCTACTTCTTATCACCTGCTCTCCTCCTCTGAGCCTCCAAATATTTATTCCCTGTGAGTTCGGTGTACGTCAGTTTGCAACAGTCTTTTCTGCTGAGGCCCCGCTTGTTCCATTAATGCTTTGGTGCTCTGATTTCAGGCTTGCTCCTTGATTCTTTGTACTTTGGTTTGCCTTTTTTCCTTTCTTCCTACTCTCTGTTTTATCTCTTTGTTTTACCTGTTTCTATTTCTTTTTGTTAACCCTTTGACCTTCCTTTTAGCCAGTTGTGGGAAATTGGGTTGTTGGTTGAGGAAGGAAAAACGCTAATCCTTTTCAGGCTGAACCACAACAAGTCACTTAACCAACCAGTGTTTAACCCTCTGGTAACTTGCCACAAAAGCAGTCAGGCTTAACTTAGAGGCAATGTGTAAAGTATGTATTCAGCACACAAACAGTAATAAAGTGAAAACACAACACAAGAAAAATCCCACACCCATTAAGAACAATTGACTTTTAAGGCAGAAGCAGCAACTGCAGGCCAGTCCAGCAAAGCAACACAGCAAATGGACAGTACTCCTCCACCAGCTCCTCAGCTCTTCTCCTTGGCAGAGGTTCCTCTTGATTCTAGAAAGATTATAAAAGTCTGGGATTTTGGTTCCAATACTTATACCCCTTTCTGCCTTTGAAGTTAGCAAACTTCAAAGGAAAGTCTCAGTTGTTTGCAAGATTCCTCCTTGTCCAGGCCAGGCTCCAGGCACACACCAGAGGGTCTGGGACTGCATTGTGTGAGGGTAGGCACAGTCCTTTCAGGTGTAAGTGACCACTCCTCCTTCCACTCCAGCTCAGGTCGCTCATCGGGATATGCAGGCTACACCCCAGCCCTCTTTGTGTCACTGTCTAGAGGAGAGGTGCAACCAGCCCAACTGTCAAACTGACCCACACAGGGAAGACACAAACAGACAGAGTTACAGGATGGTTTAAGCAAGAAAATGCCTACTTTCCAAAAGTGGTATTTTCAAAGTAACAATCTAAAAACCAACTTCAATAAAATATGTATTTTTAAATTATGAGTTCAGAGACCCCAACCTCCATATTTCTATCTGCTCCCAAACCCTTTAAAGTTATTTAAAGGCAGCCCCCATGTTAAAACCTATGAGAGTGATAGGCCTTGCAACAGTGAAGGCTGAATTTAGCAGTATTCCACTTTTAGGACATGTAACACACATCAGTACATGTCCCACCTTCAACATACACTGCACCCTGCCGTTGGGGCTACCTAGAGCCTACCTTAGGGGTGCCTTACATGTAGTTAAAGGGAAGGTTTAGGCATGGCAAGTGGGTACACTTACCAAGTCGAATTGGCAGTTTAAAACTGCACACACACACACTGCAGTGGCAGGTCTGAGACATGTTTACAGGGCTACTAACGTGGGTGGCACAACCAGTGCTGCAGGCCCACTAGTAGCATTTGATTTACAGGCTCTGGGCACCTCTAGTGCTTTTTACTAGGGACTTACTAGTAAATCAAATATGCTAATCATGGATAAACCAATCAACAGTACAATTTATATAGGGAGCACTTTCACTTTAGCATTGGTTAGCAGTAGTAAAGTGTGCAGAGACAATAAACCAGCAAAAACAGAGTCCAGTATACCATAACAACAGGAGGTCAGAAGGCAAAAAGACAGGGGAGACACCCCAAAAAGACAACCACAATCGACAATGGCATACCATCCAAGCAACCCCTCCAGTACAACATATCGACCTCCTGTGTCCACCCTCTGGGTCTGCTGAACATATGGTACCCCCGGTGCTATCCATATCATAACCCCTCTGGCAAATGCTGAGGAAGAGGTGCATATATCTGTACTGGCCATCGCTTCCTCATTTTTCACAGTTCACTATCCAGTAGGTGTGTTTCCTGTAAAATAGCAAAGTGTAAATTTTTTGCGTTTGAGCAATGAATGAATTCAGTATCTCTTAGCTGATGTGGCCATGCCATGCACAGTCCATGATAGAATATTATAGCGCTGGGCGTCATTCGCAGTATGGGTACCCATAATATAAGAAGGCCTTTAAGTTTATACAACTTGGTGTATCCCCACCAGTGAAGCTATGCGCTTCCATAACTGTGCGGTGTGCATGTAGTGTCATTACAATTGCCTGTATTGCAACCCGTTTAAGCATACCCTGTTCTTTCCCCCCGCCCCTACAACATCAACTCAAATAGAACCTGTATAACCACCCTTAACATCGAACCACAGAGCTGGTGGCACATGGGCACACCTCTAATTACCCCCATTACTGATGGAAAAACATACAACAGTCGGGGTAAGAACTGTCCATGCGGAAACGATCTGGGGAGGCGTGACAACTTTCTACTATGGGCCTCAGCCTCGGCCCTATGAGAGAAGAAATGTTAGCCAAGACAAGAGCCATCTCTAGACCCTTTTACAATTGGAAATACATGCTGTCTGGGCATGGGTGTCCATCCGCTACTTTCGTGGGCACTCCATTATTCGACCAGCTGAGACCACGGAAGACTGCAGTTATTCCAATACAGCCCATTAACATCTGGAAGACAATCAAACAGTTACCATTAGCACGTGCACCCACATCACGTGGGCAGGAGGCAGGTGCACGTCCCTTGGTGAGAATTAGTTTGACCAGTCTAGGTACATCCATTAAAGATCATCCGCCGTCTGGGGGGGTGACTTCTGGGCCTTTAATCATATCCAGCAGTTTAGATCGTGAGCTCCCTGAATCTGAGTCTGGATACATCTGTGGGCTATCCTCCAGTGGCAGAAGGTGTTTTCCATGTGAAGAGCTGTCTCCCACAACACTCTGACTCATTCTGCCGCTGCTTGGGTTTTAGTAGGTTTGGCTTCAGACCTGTTCCTGCGGCGACGGCAGGTCGGGGGCGTCAGCCACTCCCCTTGTTCCTCTTCTCCCAGTAAGGATTGAGCTATGCCTTTGGCGTGCATCCATGTCCAGGCATCTGCAGGAGTGAAGATGTGGGTGCTTTCATCAGCAATCACTTGGAGTTTGGCGGGGAACATCCAGGCATATTTGATGGTATTTTCATGAAGGCGCTGTTTGATTTTTATATAGGAGTTTCGTTAACATTGCACTTCCATCGTAAAGTCTGGATAGACCATGATGAGACCCTCACATTTTTCAGGACCTTGGTTCCGAAAGCATTGCAGTATCATGTCTTTATCTCTATAATTGAGAAATCGTGCTATGAGCGGGCGTGGAGATGCCCCTGGGGCACTGATCTGCCAGTGATCCTGTGGTCACTTTCTATGGAGAAGAATTTTGGTACTTCCCCTTCAGTACTGTGTTTGTGAGCCAATGTTCTAGAAAAGGTTCTGCGCTTTGGCCTTCCACTTTCTCTGGGAACCCCATAAAGCGCACATTGTTAATGGTGAGGGCGCCCTTCAGCATCCTCCGCCTTGCGGTGTAAATTTTTCTCCTCCAAGTCTAGTCTCTTCACATGTTCATGCAGCTCCTGAACAGTGGGGTCCATAGTACAGGTGGTCGATTCCAGTTCCGCTACCCTATCTGATAATTTAGGGTGGTCAGCTCTGAGCAGATTGACGTCTTGGGAGAAAGAGTCTATTGTATTCTCTAATGATGATTTGGAGTCCAAGATAGCTTGCAGTATTTTCTCAAACACAAATGCGTTTGGAGAGTGGCTTACAGATGCTGTAAGGGCAGTGAGACCGCTGTCACTGATGGTGGCACAGGAAGTCCCTCCTGGTCACTCTGCAATGATTATCTGATGGCCTTAGTCTTCCCCATCATGCCTTCTTGTCACCCCTCACTCGCAGTATCAGCATACCAAGTTGCTGAGATCCTCACTGCTTATGTGCCTCGCGCTCCGAGGCATCTTCTTAACAGCGGCGAGGAAGCCACTCCAGTGAGCCCCATAAGCCATGATTCAGCATCGGTGGTGCTCCCCATGTGATGTCCCAGTCCATTCAGGTGGTGGGTCAGGATGGGCAACCCTTGCGACCCTTGAGCTGCATATTTTCCCAGATTCACCAATACCCCCAAGCGTCCACTTGTGGCGCCGATCACTGCTGCCATGAGTCACCTCCAGGGAATAAGAGAGAGACAGTGGCGCTGTAAGACATGTGTTCCTAAGATGGGACCCGGGAGCTATAGGTGTGTGTCTCACAGCGTCCCCCTGAGGAGGTCTCCATGCAGGAAAGGGGGGCGCATTGTGTCCTGCCTTGAGTTATTATGATGGGAGAGGTGGTATCCCCTGTATTGGCTCAACGTGCACGGGGAAGCATATGCTGGGTTGGGGCCGCTCCGCGTGTCTGGTGCTCGTGTTGAAGACCCAGCCTCCTCGCGATCCCAGCTATACCACCTGTCCTCATTACCCGCTTTTGCCGGCCATCGCGCCGCTCCCCGTGTGCAATCTTGACACGTCTACCCCCGTAGCGCAGTGGCCGCCGATATCCACATCCACCGCTGGAGGGTGCAGGCTTCAGGCTGACAATGGGGTCTCTAAGGGAGTCACCAAGCCCTGTCTGGGGTCCACTGCACGGCACTGCAGTAACCCGCTCCACACTACGAGTGGGTGCAGGGCTGATGTCTGTTGCAGCCTGGTCAGCCGCATGCCGTCATCACTCACAGGCCTAGGCTGCGTTATCGAGCCCGCAACGCAGTCTCCGCAACTGCTGCCGGCATTAATGGTCCCGATTCCGGGACAGATGAACCTTCCCCAGTCCTTGGACTGTGTTTACCCCCATCCGCTGGTGTGGGGATCGTTGCGGCAGTCGGATGGGCGATGTCTGGCTGGATTCTTCTTGGGTCTGAGGCGGGGCTGTACTTTAAGCGTTCGTTTCAGCCGCCATCTTGGCCATGCCCCCAGTAGGCCTCCTAAGGGCCTGTTCGCTTCTGTGCCTGCTTCCATAATACTTTAATCTGGAAAAAAGGGAGTTGGACCAATCTACGATCAGTAAGGTTAGGCCACTAAATTAATAATGAAGACAAAACACCTTCACTGACACTAATATAAACTATATATTTATTTATGCTGGTCGCAACCGCATATTTATTGCGGCCCCACTTTTATTGATTTAATAGCTTTTTGTTTTAATTCACACAATTAAAAAAAATATTGGACAGAACATTTCATACACTTCAGAGAGACTACAATACTCCACAGCCTGATAACACAAATGGCTTGGCCACTTAACAGTACAGGACTAACTCAACATAAATGTTAGATGACAACAATTACAACATTAAAAGGGCATGTAGAAACTGTTGGCAAAAAAACAGAGTCCACAGTAAAGCAAGTTCAATCGTTCAACCAGGAGATAAAAATGATTTTCAAGTCCTATTACAAAAAAGGCTCCTGACTATTCAACTCAGGGAATAGACAGCAGTTATAATTCATCATTTTGTGGGCCTGTTATGAGGACGGGACCTAAATGACTTGAACGTTGCTTAAAGGTTCCCTTTAACCTGGCCAAAATTTTAAGCCAAATCCCTAATAAAAAACTGTTGACGCGTTTTGAACCCTTCTAGTCAGAGTTCTCCTCAGGACCATGAACTGGATTAACTCTGCAACCTAGAAGGAAAAAGAATGTTTTTCCAAACTCAAAAAAATAATTTTATTTAAAATATTCATACGATTTTCTTTGTACATACAATTTACTCATTGAAGTCCAAAAATATTTCCCACTAATTAGACAACTGAAAAAAAGCAAAATGACAAGAAATTGTTTTACTTAAAAGAATCCTATAAAAAGTGACAAAAGTAACAATTTCCAACCTTTATAAGTTGTGCACTTACTTCAAACGGAGATGGGGGGGCAAAGGAAGACCTGCCAGCCTGAAAATAACAAGCATTTGCAATGCAACGGGTCTCGCATTTCTCTGAGTTAGAGCTATTAACAGTTGTAAACTCCCAACCGGACTTTTCTTGCCACACTAAATGGCAAAAAAAAGCACGATCACGCTGCTACAGTTCACTCGTAGTGAAACCTATCGGCAAAAGTGCAATTAACTACGTAACCGGCAAAAGTGCAATTAACTATGTAACAGGGTCGATGTCATGGAAAGCGCTCAACTTCTGCCAAGTGAGGTCATGCTGCGAAAAAAGATAAAAAGTAGTCCACAAACCGGATGGAAAACAGCGAGCCTAGCATGTTTTCAGTACTTGGTCGCTGCGCTCGAGGAGGGCTAACCACCGGAAAAGGCATGACGTATGCATGCCTTCCACTAATGAAAGCAAGCAGATTTTAACAGGAAGCCCATGAACCAATGAAAGACACTGACGTGACATGGACAGGGCTCTGAGTCCTTTTCTAACTACTAAAGCGTCTCGCAAGCTAAACGACGCAGGCTTGACCCTAAAAATCGCTGTGTGAGAAGGGGTGTGGCTGTGGAGGGGGTGGGGTTTTATGCTGAACTACCTTTGAGGCCCGTCTACCCCATGCTTTGCCCTCATTGGCCTTCTTTCCCCTCCTCTGAAAAAACAAAAATAGAAAGATTGCTGGGGCTGCAGCCGATGTTCTGGGATGTCATCACATCTCTTATCGACACTGGCTGTTCACAGCCTTCAAAGAGGAGCTGGAAATCCACAGTTTCCAGTGGTTTCCAGCTCCTCTTCCCTGCCACTGTGTGATTTCGACTCCTCTCCGAGTGACCATGTGACTAGAGATGAAATCATGTGACACACAGTGGCACCCTGTGAGTTGGCAGGTCTGCAAAGGCTAAATGATTCCCTTATTTGCATCGAGCTACGCCCACATGCAAATGAGGGAACACACTGGTGTTAAATGTGCGTTGTCATTATCAGTGTTACAAAAAAGCCCACACAAGCATCTACAGCCCCATCTGTAATACCGAAGTACCCCAGGGGGCAAACTAAGTGGGCTCACTCCAACAAGGGCCAATCCAGAGACAGACATGTAGTTTGAGCCCGGCCAAGCCATACTTGTCTGTCCCACTTCTGAGTAGTGACTGTTCATAGTGAAGTCTGATATGCTGGGTTGATGGATTTACACGTTTTATGGAAAATTGTAATAAAGCAGAACCTCTTAGTCTGAAATATTTTATATATGTTGATGACAGTGGTTATTTTTGGGTGAAAAATTGTAAATATATTTCAGGTCTTCCTCCCATTCAACCTTCCACATGCTTTTCCTTTTTTGTACATAGAAGGGCATAGCTTACATTGGTGCAGCAGCACCAGGGTCCAGAGGGGCCCAATTAACCATTATTATTGCTGCATTTTATCATTCAGACAGAATCCAGAGGGCCCATTCTCTTCCTTGCACTAGGGCCCATGACACACTGGCTAGGCTACTGTGTACTGACGGTGTTTTATTGTGAAGAGTCCATGAAAGAGTTGGCTGTTAGGATAAGGTCTTGGAATACCAAAGAGAGGTGTTGTGTAAGCTGGCTGGTGTTCCGGACTGTCTCCAGTTCTTTCTGCCCAGAACATGCTCACTTCCCATAAACTCTGACAGGCCTCTCGCTATATTCCCTCCTACTGGTCATACCCCCTTCCACTGTTTTACCAAAGTGCGGAACTGCTGTCCTGACCATACAGGCAGGATCACTGGAATTATGCGGAAAGAGGGCCAAATGATGTGGCAGGGTTGAGTAAATTATGTGGCAAGAAGAGCCAAATTATGCGGCATAAAGTGGCACATTTTGTAATAGTATTACTTCACTATTTCATCATTTTTAGGGGCAAGCGTAAAGCGCTCCATCCCTGTTTAGGGGGATTTTAATCATGTCCATGTTATGTAAGTCACTTTCATTCGTTCGTGGGCTTGCCTTTTAAAATCCGCTTGTTTCCATTGGTGACAGGCACGCATACGTCATGCCTTTTCCGGTGTTTAGCCCTCCTCAAGAGCACCGGTAAACTATTGGAAACATACCAGGCTCCATGTTTTCTGTATAGTTTCTGGACTACTTTTTCTCTTTATTTAGCAGCGCGATGGTGCTCGTTTTTTGTTTTTTTCATTTAATGCGGCAAGAAAATTCTGTTAGGAGTTTACAACGCTAACTGCTCTAACTCGACCTAATGCGAGACCCGTTGCATTGCAAATGTTTGTTAAATTTGGTAATACTCTCTGGTCATTAGTATCAGTTTAACATCTAAATATTACAACAAGCAACAGAAAGACGACCAGTCCAGCTTTGCAAAGGGCCGTCCACTGCACAGCAACACGCGCCGCTGCATTTTTAACTTTCGAACCATATGAGCTAGAAACAAAGGCATATTTTTTGTTAACATATGATGGATTATGTGGGAAATGCGGCAAATCTATAATCATGCCAAAATGGCCGCTGCCGCACAATCGTTTAATTCCAGTGTCTCTGCCTACAGGTGAAGACAGACAGACGGGTCCAATGGCAGTCACTCTCTCAGAACAGAAGCAATAAACTCACACAGGCCGGCACAAACTCTAACACCTCGTAAAACCAGAAAGGGGAGCCCCGAAACTTATTGAAATGCGGGCTTTGAACTGCTGTCAATAAAGCTTTATCGGTCTCGCGTGCAAGGCCGCCTCAGGCCCACTCCAGATGTGGACAGAGTGCCCCCTCCCCACCCCTTTTATGTCACTTTCTCTTGGGCATCAAACATATTATTCAGTGTTCAAACAGAAAGTGTGTCCCTCTGGTAGCAATGTGCAAATAAATCAAGTGTTGTGATATTAAAATAAACCTATTAATGGAAAGGTTCAGTGGATTCAGGGGTCGTCCGTTCATGAAAGTGTAAAAATGCCCCCATTTAACCCCAAGCGTGAAGAGGGGGTTGAATCCCGGGGGTTGGGACGGGGCTCCGTGTAATGGGAAACAGATCCGGGGAGGCGCGGGGGGGCTGGTAATCCGCACTTAATGAAAAGGTTTCCTTTAGGATGGAAAACGGGGCCTCGGGCGTACTCGGGGCAGTCTGGGGACCACTGGACCCCGAGGGTGGCGGATTGAAGTGGGAAATGGGGCGACGGCAAAAAGCGCGTTCAGCAGGAGCGGATGCGGCATTGCAGTCAGTGCTTAATTTGTAAATAAAAAGGTGCAGGTGCCCAAAGCCCTTCCCTGAAACACGCGGCTGCTGCAGTTAAATGCACGAGCACAGAATACTGAGGCAGCGTAATCTTCGAGCCATCTCCGGCCTCTTCAATCATTATAAAGCCACTCACTGCCCCTTCAGCTCACCCTTGCAGCTTTCTGCTTTCTCCCTTTCTGACGCTTTTTCGTTTTTCTCTTTCTCCGTCTTTCCCATATGTGTGTAAATGCTTGAGGAGGAAGAATAAGCCCCGGGCCTCAAAAATAAGTGCCGGTGCTGACAACAAGCACAAAGTAAGCACTGATTGCAGTCAAAGCTGACGACTTGGAAGCTGGGGAACCGAGTTCACCATCACCATCCTGTGATTCTGCGCAAATCACTTAATTTCACTTTGCCTAAAAATATAATTGTGACCTTGTGGCTATTTAAAATGGTGCTCATAAAAAGCGCTGCAATACCTCCAGGTCGAATTCGCGCGATGTAAAATAGCTCATGCTACTGTGCATCATGTAAAAAAAAAAAAAATGTCAAACACAGTAGAGTTCACATAAGTGAAACCTACTGGCTTTGCCAATGCTTTTTGTTTTTGATGTACTGATTCGAGTTGGATCAGTAAATAAAAAAAAATATATATATAAGTTCTGTGAAAGCTTAATACTCTTTTTTGAGGTGCAGATGAAGGAAGCAACACAGAGGTAACATTTGGGAGGAAGCAACATGGAGGCTGCGGGTGGGGAACAAAGCGATACGGGGTGCAAAGCGCCTTGGGGACAGAAGCAACACGGGAGGCGCAAGCAACACATAGGGTGCGGGTGAGGGAAGCGATACAGATGGTGGGGGCAAGCAACATGGACAACAGAAACAAATGTGTAGTGCAGGGGAATGAGAATTACACAGGCGAGGGACAGTGGCGTAGCGAAAACTAAGGGGCCCCCCCACCAAAGTACCTGTAGGGGCCCCCTCCCCCTTGGGCCCAGTCAGGGGCCTGCCACCCGTGCACAGTGTACTGTGCTGAGGGGGCCCCCTAGAGCTCAGGGGACTTCCCGCAGCGCGAGTCTTCGGGGGGCCTTTGTTAAACCACTGGCTAGAGAAAGGAACGCGGAGCTGTTAGGGGAAGCACACAGGAGAGAAAGCAACACACAGGAAAAGGCACAAGAGGGTGAGCACAACATGGAAGGGACAAAGAAGCACATAGGTGAGAGAGTGAAACAGCGCGCAGAGGATGCGGAAAGAGCAGTGCACAAGGGAGACAGGCGGGAAACACATGCAATCTCATTGAGTGCTTAGGGAAAAGAAAAAAAGTAGTGCTTCAATAGTCAGCAGTGGAAGGACACAAGTAATGAGTCCATGCTCCAGGAGAGGTGCAAACACAAGAAGAGGAAGAGGTAAAGTCCACAAAACCTAATAAATAAGTGTGAGAGAGTAGCCTCTTTCTAGCCTTGTTACCCCCACTTTTGGCCTGTTTGTGAGTATATGTCAGGGTGTTTTCACTGTCTCACTGGGATCCTGCTAGCCAGGGCCCAGTGCTCATAGTGAAAAACCTATGTTGTCAGTATGTTTGTTATGTGTCACTGGGACCCTGCTAGCCAGGACCCCAGTGCTCATAAGTTTGTGGTCTATATGTATGTGTTCCCTGTGTGATGCCTAACTGTCTCACTGAGGCTCTGCTAACCAGAACCTCAGTTGTTATGCTCTCTCTGCTTTACAAATTGTCACTAACAGGCTAGTTACCAATTTTACCAATTCACATTGGCATACTGGAACACCCTTATAATTCCCTAATATATGGTACTGAGGTACCCAGGGAATTGGGGTTCCAGGAGATCCCTATGGGCTGCAGCATTTCTTTTACCACCCATAGGGAGATCTGACAATTCTTACACAGGCCTGCCAGTGCAGCCTGAGTGAAATAACGTCGACGTTATTTCACAGCCATTTACCACTGCACTTAAGTAACTTATAAGTCACCTATATGTCTAACCTTCACCTGGTGAAGGTTGGGTGCAAAGTTACTTAGTGTGAGGGCACTCTGGCACTAGCCAAGGTGCCCCCACATCGTTCAGGGCAAATTCCCCGGACTTTGTGAGTGCGGGGTCACTACCTATGTATAGCGTCACAATGGTAACTCCGAACATGGCCATGTAACATGTCTAAGATCATGGAATTGTCACCCCAATGCCATTCTGGCATTGAGGAGACAATTCCATGATCCCCCGGGTCTCTAGCACAGAACCCGGGTACTGCCAAACTGCCTTTCCGGGGTCTCCACTGCAGCTGCTGCCAACCCCTCAGACAGGTTTCTGCCCTCCTGGGGTCCAGGCAGCCCTGGCCCAGGAAGGCAGAACAAAGGATTTCCTCTGAGAGAGGGTGTAACACCCTCTCCCTTTGGAAATAGGTGTGAAGGCTGGGGAGGAGTAGCCTCCCCCAGCCTCTGGAAATGCTTTGATGGGCACAGATGCTGCCCATCTCTGCATAAGCCAGGCTACACTGGTTTAGGAATCCCCCAGCCCTGCTCTGGCGCGAAACTGGACAAAGGAAAGGGGAGTGACCACTCCCCTGACCTGCACCTCCCAGGGGAGGTGCCCAGAGCTCCTCCAGTGTGCCCCAGACCTCTGCCATCTTGGAAACGGAGGTGTTGCTGGCACACTGGACTGCTTTGAATGGCCAGTGCCAGCAGGTGACGTCAGAGACTCGTTCTGATAGGCTCTTACCTTTCTTACTAGCCTATCCTCCTTCCTAGGTAGCCAAACCTCCTTTTCTGGGTATTTAGGGTCTCTGCTTTGGGGAATTCTTCAGATACCAAATGCAAGAGCTCACCAGAGTTCCTCTGCATCTCCCTCTTTACCTTCTGCCAAAGGATCGACCGCTGACTGCTCAGGACACATGCAAAACCGCAACAAAGTAGCAAAGACGACTACTGCAACCTTGTATCGCTTCATCCTGCCGGCTTTCTCGCCTGTTTCCTGGTGGTGCATGCTCTGGGGGTAGCCTGCCTCCTTCTTGCACCAGGAGCTCTGAAGAAATCTCCCGTGGGTCGACGGAATCTTCCCCCTGCAACCGCAGGCAACAAAAGACTGCATCACCGGTCCTCTGGGTCCCCTCTCAGCACGACGAGCGTGGTCCCTAGAACTCAGCAACTCTGTCCAAGTGACTCCCACAGTCCAGTGACTCTTCAGTCCAAGTTTGGTGGAGGTAAGTCCTTGCTTCCCCACGCTAGACTGCATTGCTGGGTACTGCGTGATTTGCAGCTGCTCCGGCTCCTGTGCACTCTTCCATGATTTCCTTCGTGCACAGCCAAGCCTGGGTCCCCGACACTCTAACCTGCAGTGCACAACCTTCTGAGTTGTCTTCCGGCATCGTGGGACTCCCTTTTCTGACTTCGGGTGGACTCCGGTTCACTCCTCTTCTAAGTGCCTGTTCCGGTACTTCTGCAGGTGCTGCCTGCTTCTGTGAGGGCTCCCTGACTTGCTGGGTGCCCCCTCTGTCTCCTCATCCAAGTGGCGACATCCTGGTCCCTCCTGGGCCACAGCATCATCCAAAAACCCTTACCGCGACCCTTGCAGCTAGCAAGGCTTGTTTGCGGTCTTTCTGCGTGGGAACACCTCTGCAAGCTTCTTCACGACGTGGGACATCCATCCTCCAAAGGGGAAGTTCCTAGGCCTCTTCGTTCTTGCAAAACACCAAGCTTCTTCCATCCAGTGGCAGCTTCCTTGCACCCTCAGCTGGCATTTCCTGGGCTCCTGCCCACTCTCGACACTGTCGCGACTCTTGGACTTGGTCCCCTTGTCTTACAGGTACTCAGGTCCGGAAATCCACTGTTATTGCATTGCTGGTGTTGGTTTTCCTTGCAGAATCCCCCTATCACGACTTCTGTGCTCTCTGGTGGGTGTAGGTGCACTTTACACCTACCTTACAGGGTCTTGGGGTGGGCTATTTTTCTAACCCTCACTGTTTTCTTACAGTCCCAGCGACCTTCTACAAGCTCACATAGGTTTGGGGTCCATTCGTGGTTCACATTTCACTTTTGGAGTATATGGTTTGTGTTGCCCCTATACCTATGTGCTCCTATTGCAATCTATTGTAACTTTACACTGCTTGCATTATTTCCTTTTGCTATTACTGCATAATTTTGGTATTGTGTACATATATCTTGTGTATATTTGGCATCCTCATACTGAGGGTACTCACTGAGATACTTTTGGCATATTGTCATAAAAATAAAGTACCTTTATTTTTAGTATATCTGTGTATTGTGTTTTCTTATGATATTGTGCATATGACACCAGTGGTATAGTAGGAGCTTTACATGTCTCCTAGTTCAGCCTAAGCTGCTTTGCCATAGCTACCTTCTATCAGCCTAAGCTGCTAGAAACACCTCTTCTACAAGAGTAAGGTAAGGTAAGTACCTCTGGTACCCACTACAAGCTAGGCCAGCCTCCTACAATAAGACACAAACAAATCAGAGTGACAATAAAACAAACAAGTAGTAAGCAATGGACGGGCTTTAAGCCCACTGTAGACTGACAATAGGTCCTTGGCTGTCTCGCAGGCCAGACCTGGAAAGAACCCTAAGACACTCCTTCTCAGTGGCCTGGTCAGTCTCAATCATGCACAAACTGTTTTTTTATGTCTGATTCAGCATTACAAGTTGTGCAAATTTAATGCACACTTTAGGATTGTTCCTGTTCAGCTTTTACCAGGAAATGCTTGCCAAACTTTGCATGTGGAAAACTGAAGAGAAAGAGGGAAAAGTTATTGCAGTAATTTTCATAAACTCATAAGTAGGCCTTGGCGGGGTTCGCAGAGTTGATTAAAAACTCTGTGGAATCCCAGAGAGGCAGCGTTCCATGACCCGCGGAGTCCTGAATGTGCCTGATCTTGGAAGCGCTAAGCAGGGTTGAGACTTGTTAGCCAGGCCCGACCCTGCTTAGCGCTTCCAAGATCAGGTGCATTCAGGAGAGGGCCGTAGGCAATGAAAGCTGACAGGCCTCTTGTGCACCGGCCACTGGCCAGTGAACAAGAGGCCTGAAACAGCAGCTTTCACTGCCTATGGCCCTGGTCTGAATTCAGGCCAGCGTCGTAGGCAGTGAAAGCTGCCAGGCCTCTTGTGCACCGGCCAGTGCACAAGAGGCCTGAAACAGCCCTGCCCAGCAAAAGCTGCCGTTTCAGTGCTTGTTTGTGCACCAGGGTGCACAAACAACTAAAAAAAAAAAGAAAGTAGGAGACGAGGACTTACCTGGGTCCTTGTTGTCCTTCCCCCAGCGGCCAAGCTCTCTCTCTCTCTGCCTCCATCTGCCCCTTCTCCGCTGCTGGCAGAGGGAGGTCTGGCCCATCCATTCCGTTGCCGGTGCGCACTGCAGCTCAGTTATGGGCTACACATCGCAAGCGCACATGCTGCACTGCGCACCGGGTGAGCTCCGCTCCGCTGGTGGGAGTTTTTCACGAACTCCAGTTCCAAAAACTCCATTAGCTCCACCAGTGGAGTAGAGATCTTCGCCCACCCCTACTCATAAGCTGAAGGCCACTCCTCTGTCATTCAAAGTTGAAAAACTCAGAACTGGAGAAGCAAAATGACTGAGAAAAACACATACAGGCCACGATTATGAGTCAGGCGGCGCAGTATCCCCAGGGTATCATGACCGACCTGATCTTCATAAGTTTCATTTTCAAGGTGAAGGAACATCAGGCCCAATTCTACTGGCCAGTAATTCCAGCCAATAAAACCACATGAAGTTTTGGCTGCAACAGCAGCTGAGCCTTGTACCTCACTCCACTCTGACCTTTTAATCCCCCCCTTTCCTACTTACCCAACCCCTTTCCCCCAGCCCCACCCCATACAGAAACCTCGCCCCATACAGAAACCTCACCTGCTTAGAACTTGTGCTAATTGTGCTTTTTATCCTTGAACCCCTCGGAAGAGAAACCTGTGCGAGATATTGCATAGTAATTTTGAGCCTGCACAGTTAGTCCCCATTCAGAATGGTTTAACTCATAGTAGGCGTAAACATGTACAGAGATATTGGTCAGAAACTAACTCCAGCCACCCAGAATCTCCACGCCTGTTTACTCCAAACTCATAACAAGGGCAACTGTGTGGTATGAATGGTTCCCCGGGTGGTTTTACCACACCCAAGTACCGGGGCGCTGACACAGAGGGCCGAAAACCACAACTAGTGGCCTCTTTGAACACTATGAAGAGTGGTATTTTCACAGATTTGCCTGTGAAAATACCACTGTGCAGGGTTAAACGTTTTACCAGGTGAGAAATTCCACTTGGTGCTCTGGGTGGAATTCCGCACCTAGTAAGACAACTAGTCTTTTTGGTCACTTATTGCACCTGCTAAAACCAGGTAGAATGTTTCATTGGAAAAGGGTCCAGACATTGGAAAGTGATGGCAATAGAATGGTAACAGCACCTGGTAATCGCAAGAGCAGCGTCCTATATCTACTGGGCGACTCGTAGTGAGGCTGTGCCCATCCTAATGACACTTTATACTATATATACTATACAATGGGCCCAAACTGAGGTGGCATGGTGGATGAAAAAAGATGGACTGGGATGCGGCCACAAGCGAGTGCCACTGGCTGAGAGTAATGCAAGGATGCCATCCTTCACTCTGTTGTTGTTGCTGTTGACACCCTAAGTGCGATGGGTATGCCCATAGGTGGGTCCTGTGCTCACTGTGGCAATGGGATCAAGCTATACCTGGTTGAACAGCCCATATTAAGGATGAAACCAGTCCTAGGTTGCTTGTGTTCCACTTCAGGGAGGACATGACATGGAAGCTTTGGCTGGACTGTTCTCGATGGAGAAGGGTCAAGTCTGATTTGCACATGGCTGGTCCCAAACTGACGTGGCACGGTGGGAGAAAAATGATGTATTGGGATGTGGCCCGAGCGACTGCCAGTGGCTGAGATTAATTCAAGCATTTCCTCCATCACCTTGTTGTTACGTTCTAATCACAACCAGCAGTGGAGGATTCACAGTAAAGGATGCCGTGGGACACGGTTTTGAGCAGTGGTATCCTGCAGTTCTAGTCTGACAGTTCATCAGCACGAGAAGCGTGCGGTTCTTGCACATGGGGCTGATCTCTGGTTCTGTTGTGGGTCTGATACCAAGAGCCAGAAGAAGGGGATGGGTGGGCAAAGTTTTATTGGAATTGAATTTGCTTTTATATAGTGCCTACTACCACTGACGAGGCGTTGAAGCGATTCACGGTGTGTAGCATGCTAGCCAGGAGCCCAAAGTTAGTGATCAGTCCACTGGTTATTAGGATTACTCGTGCTCTCAAAAAAAACATTTCATGCATTGACTTCAATTTCTTTGTGGTACGTTATTTACATAGGTGTGATCATTAAAGGGGGCTATGTGGGAAGCAAACAATTGCTGGAATGCATAGATATTGTTAAGTTCCAGGACGTGGTTTGAAAGAAAGAGATTAAGACAGACAGGCCTGCAATTTACAGTAGTCTGTATTCATAATAGGCATGCAGAAGGTAAAAGGGAAGGAGAGGTGCATTCAAAGTAGAACAAGCATATGCAATGCAATAGGTCTTGCATTTTCTCGAGTTAAAGCTATTAGCGTTGTAAACTCTTAACCGGACTTTTCCGATATCTTGCAGGTGGCTCGATCTCCCACATACTCTGGGTCAGCATGGCCAACTGTTCACAATTACCCCACAGGACACTTCAGGGCATATTTATGAGAGCTTCGCATCATACGTGCACTACGTAATAGTCGAGACGCAAACCTCCAAGTTATATTTTTAAAGCCACTTTGCATGGCTTTAGAAAAGCAGAGCAAATCGCTGCATTTGCATTACACTGCACAAGGGATGTGTTCCAGGGGCTTTGGGTGGGTTTTCTCACACAACTCCCATGGTTTGTGAAGCATTCCCAGATTTTCCAAATCTGGTAAACCTCTGAATGTGCAAAAAGTCACGCCTCCCCATGAGAGGCGTTACGCCGAGAAATATCTTTATTTCTCTTTGTTACTTCCTCTATCTGTGCTGCATTCTGCACCAGAGCAGGGGGAAAGGACAGGAATGCACTGTGTGCCTTAAATATGGCACTTCCTGCCATTTCCCATGATGCAGTGCAGTAAGGTGACGTGCCGCGCTGCGCACTTTGCCATAAATATGACCCTGTGTGTGCAGAGACTCTATGCACCTGGTGATATCAGAATATGGGTTGCAGGGTGCTTTAAGGGACAGTGCCATTTAACTCCCCTGGACCAGGTTGGGCTGCATTAGAGGTGGCCGTGGTTTATTATGTGTGCCTGATTCAGGTTCACGGCTATAAAAACAAAAATGTATTGTAAAGATGGCCAGATTACAAACTGAATAAAAATCTGTATATCACCTCCAATTTGATTAACAGTACCTATGTGACAATGCTAGCTTCACCGGTTGTGTATACGTTGTTTCGAGTTTAAGCTGATACATAGGCAAGTGATTTAAATCTCTGCTTTACACTTCGCATATTTGATCAACACACACAGGAGAAAATCAACAGGAGAGGACAGAGAGGCATATAAACATGATGTAGTCCCTCATGCACTTTAATGCAAGTATCTTAGCGGAGGTGGAAGAATACACCCAAACAGCCAATAGCATTAGGTAAAAGATAAATATTCCACTCAGCTGAGCCAAAATGTGATTGACAAAATATCAAGCCAATGCCTGAGAAAGGGTGATTGAAGAAAGCAAATAGTTAAAGGGGTGGATCCAAAGCCCTCTCTGTGTATATTGTAAGTAATAGGTCGGTTACAACTGTGCAATCAAAACCTGGACCTAAAAAATCCGATCTTGGCATCCAAATTGGTTGATCTCGAATTGTAAAAACTAACATTCATTCAAATATTTGCTTGCTGGTTTATGGATACTTCCCTGCTTCACTTCACCTACCCCCGCTAGTTTATAGGCACTCCCCCAGCTTTAAGAGAGCTTCTCTGCTAATTTACAGATACTTCCCTGCTTTAAGACTCGCCACTGGTTTGTGAACAAACTCTACTTTAAGAGAGGTCCCCTGCTGGTTTATGGATGCTCCAGTGCTTTAAGATAGCTCCACAGCTGGTTTATGGACACTCCCTGCCTTAATGCAGCTCCACTTCTGGTTTATGGACACTCCATACCTTAATACAGCACCCTTGCTTATTTATGGACATTCTCCTGCTTTAATACAGCTCCACTGCTGGTTTAAGGACACTGTCTGCTTTAATACAACTCCACTGCAGGTTTATGGACACCCCTACTTTAATACAGCTCCACTTCTGGTTTATGGACACTCCCTGCTTTAATGCAGCTCCACTTCTGGTTTACGGACACTTCCATACCTTAATACAGGTCCATTGCTGGTTTATGGACACTCTCCTGCTTTAATACAGCACCCTTGCTTATTTATGGACATTCTCCTGCTTTAATACAGCTCCACTGCTGGTTTAAGGACACTGTCTGCTTTAATACAACTCCACTGCTGGTTTATGGACACCCCTACTTTAATACAGCTCCACTTCTGGTTTATGGACACTCCTCTAATTTAATACAGCTCCACAGCTGGTTTATGGACACTCCCTGCTTTAATGCAGCTCCACTTCTGGTTTATGGACACTCCCTGCTTTAATACAACTCCACAGCTGGTTTATGGACACTCCCCTACTTTAATACAGCCCCACTTCTGGTTTATGGACACTCCCTGCTTTAATACAGCTCCCCTGCTGGTTTATGGACACTCTCTGCTTTAATACAGCTCCCCTGCTGGTTTATGGACACTCCCTGCTTTAAGACAGCTCCACCGCTGGTTTATGGACTCTCTACTGCTTTACAACAGCTCCACTGCTGGTTTATGGACACTCTCTGCCTTAATACAGCTCCACCGCTGGTTTATAGACACTTCCCTGCTTTACCACAGCTCCACTACTGGTTTATGGACACTCCCTGCTTTAATACAGCTCCTCTGCTGGTTTATGGAAACTCCCTGCTTTAATACAGCCCCTCTGCTGGTTTATGGACATTCCCTGCTTTGCGACAGCTCCATTGCTAGTTTATGGACACTCCCCTGCTTTACGACAGCTCCACCGCTGGTTTATGGACACTCCCTGCTTTAAGAACACTCCACTGCTGGTTTATGGACACTCCCTACTTTAAGACAGCTCCACTGCTGGTTTATGGACAGTCCCTGCCTTAAGACAGCTCCACTGCTGGTCTATGGACACTCCCCTGCCTTATTAGAGCTCCACTGCTGGTTTATGGAGACTCTCCTGCTTTAATACAGCTCCACTGCTGGTTTATGGACACGCCTACTTTACGAAAACTCCACTGGTGGTTTATGGACACTCCCTGCTTTAAGACAGCTCGGCTGTTGGTTTGTGGACATTCCCTGCCTTAAGACAGCTCAACTGCTGGTTTATGGACACTTCCCTGCTTTAATACAGCTCCACTGCTGGTTTATGGACACTCTCCTGCTTTAATACAGCTCCACTGCTGGCTTACGGGCACTCCTTGCTTTAAGAAAGCTCCACTGCTGGTTTATGGACACTCCCTCCTTTAATACAGCTCCACTGCTGGTTTATGGACACTCTTCTGCTTTAATACAGCTCCATTGCTGGTTTAAGGATGCTCCACTGCTGCTTGTTTATGGACTCTCCCGCCTTAATACAGCTCCCCTGCTGGTTTATGGACACTCCCTGCTTTAAGACAGCTCCACTGCTGGTTTATGGACTCTCTACTGCTTTAAGACAGCTTCACTGCTGGTTTATGGGCTCTCTACTGCTTTAAGACAGCTCCACTGCTGGTTTATCGACACGCCCTGTCTTAAGGGCGTGGACAGCTTCCCACTGCTTTATGGACACTCTCTGCTTTAATACAGCTCCACCACTGCTTTATGGACACTTCCTGCTTTACGACAGCTCCACTGCTGGTTTATTGACACTGCCTGCTTTAAGACAGCTCCACTGCTAGTTTATAAATCTCCCTGGTTTAAGACAGCTCCACTGCTAGTTTATGGACACTCCGTGCTTTAAGACAGCTCCACTGCTGGTTTATGAACACTCCCTGGCTTAAGACAGCTCCCCACTGATATATGGACACTCCCTGCTTTAAGAGAGCTCCATCGCTGGCTTATGGACACTCCCTGTTTTAAGAGTGTTCCACTGCTGTTTTATGGACACTCCCTGCTTTAAGACAGCTCCCCACTGCTAGTTTATGCACACTCCCTGCTTTAATACATCTCCACTGCTGGTATATGGACACCGCCTGTTGTTTCACACTCTCTCCACTGCATTGATTCAAGTCACTTTACTCCCATTTGTAAACGTTTCTAGGGATTGCATTGGGCAGCACACATCTGTGCTCCAGCCCCTCCCTCACAGCAGGCGCAGGCTAATGGGTGCAAGGATACCTTCTAGTAGCAAACTAGGGGGCAGATTTATGGAAAGTGGCGCTGCCCCGAGTGCAGCGCCACTTTCCCTGCGCTCCTTAGCATCCTTAGCACCACTCTACCGCCACCGTGTGAGCACCGTATTTAAAATACTGCGCACCATGTCGCAGGGTAGGGGGCAATAGCGTCATTTTTCATGATGCTATTGATGTACTCTGCAGGAGTAGCACCAAAATGTTGGCGCTACTCCTGCATAGTACAGAGGGGCCCATTCTAAAGAATGTAAGCTCCTTTAAACACCTGCTCTGAGTAGGCGTTAAAAGTGCAGTACAAAATGATGCAAGGAAATCTCTTAGGTTTCCTTGCGCCATTTCCCCCCCCCAACCCCCCAACGAGGGAATGCCTCCTTTACATACATTATGCTTGACACAGCCTGTGGCCCCGCCCCTTTTACCAAAATCCGTTAATAAACATAGTTTATTATTGTTTTTTGGTAAAAGGTTTGCAGCTGCTGCTGCTGCTGGGGGGGCCGACGCTCCTCCACCCTAATGGAGGAGCCGCCCCTGTTTAATACCCAATAAGGAACAAAAGGTGACAAATCCATCTTTGCAAAGGGCCTTTCACTGCGAGATAACAGATGTCGCTAAATTGAACCGTTTGAGCTAGAAACAAAATCTGCAGATTATGTGGCATATCATGGATTATGTGGCAAATCTATAACTATGCCTAAATCACTGCGGCAACAGAATCACATAACTCCAGTGGCCCTGCTTTTACCCCTGATTTCAGTCTCTTTGATGCATGTGAGGTGCTTGCCCGGTAGTGCGACAGAAGCATGTCCTCCTGCCCCTCGTGACATGCTTGTGCTTTATGTGAAAGAACTTTACACTACTGCTGGGTACTATATGACGTGTGCGAGGGAGGCCTGCCTTTCTGCTCTCTCAACTTCTTCTGTGTGTTAGAGGGAATGTTACACTAATCCTGTGCAAAGTACAACTTGTGTGTTACTGCTGTGCACTGTACAACTTGTGTGTGTTACTGCTGTGCACTTTGCAACTTGTGTGTGTGAGGGAGGTGTGCACTGCTGCTCTCTACTTCTTCTGTGTGTTAGAGGGAATGTTACACTACTGCTGTGCACTGTACAACGTGTGTGTGTTACTGCTGTGCACTCTACAACTTGTGTGTGTGAGGGAGGTCTGCACTGCTGCTCTCTACTTCTGTGTGTTAGAGGGAATGTGACACTGATACTGTGCACTGTACAGCTTGTGTGTGTTACTGCGGTGCACTGTACAACTTGTGTGTTACTGCTGTGCACTGTACACCTTGTGTGTGTGGGGGTGGGGGTGTGGGGGAGGTCTGCACTGCTGCTCTCTACTTCTTCTGTGTGTTCCAGGGAATGTTACACTACTGCTGTGCACCATACAATTTGTGTGTGTTACTGCTATGTACTGTACAACTTGTGTGTGTTACTGCTATGTACTGTACAACTTGTGTGTGTTACTGCTGTGCACTGTACAACGTGTGTGTGACTGAGGTCTGCACTGCTGCTGTCTCTACTTCTTCTGTGTGTTAGAGGGAATGTTACACTAATCCTGTGCAAAGTACAACTTGTGTGTTACTGCTGTGCACTGTACACCTTGTGTGTGGGGGGGAGGTCTGCACTGCTGCCCTCTCATTCTTCTGTGTGTTCGAGGGAATGTTACACTACTGTTGTGCACTGTACAACTTGTGTGTGTTACTGCTGTGCATTGTACAACTTGTGTGTGTTACTGCTGTGCAATGTACAACTTGTGTGTGTGAGGGAGGCCTGCACTGTTGCTCTTTACTTCTTTTGCGTGTTCGAGGGAATGTTACACTAATCCTGTGCAAAGTACAACTTGTGTGTTACTGCTGTGCACTGTACAACTTGTGTGTGTCACTGCTGTGCACTGTACAACTTGTGTGTGTTACTCCTGTGCACTGTACAACTTGTGTGTGTCACTGCTGTGCACTGTACAACTTGTGTGTGTTACTCCTGTGCATTGTACAACTTGTGTGTGTGAGGGAGGTCTGCACTGCTGCTCTCTCTGCTTCTTCTGTGTGTTGGGGGGAATGTTACACTACTGCTGTGCACTGTACAACTTGTGTGTGTTACTGCTGTGCACTGTACAACTTGTGTGTGTGAGGGAAGCCCGCATTGCTGTGTTCTCTCTACGTCTTTGTTGTGTCTGATGGAAGCTTGCACTACTGCTGTCTGTGCAGTTACAGTGTGAGAAATGTGCACAACTGGTCGCTGTGATGCGTGTTCTGCATGTGAGGGAAGCTGCCACTGCCCTTCTCGTGTCTGCTAGATGAAGGAAGCTTGCATATTCTTACAATATGAATCCATGGCACAAGCACCCCGTTTCCAGCGCCAGACTTTCATTTAACACTTCAGAGCATTCTGGGATTTGTAGTTTTGTTTTAATTCTATTGACACCATGTAACTCTCACATTAGACAACTATCATTTGTAAAAGGAAAGTACAAGACCGGCAACGCTTTGCCCTCAGAAATATCTGGAACATCAGAAAGCTCAGAGAGCATTATTACACAATCACATAACATAACACAGCATTCCATAATACGGTACGACATCGTATAGTACACAGAGCATATGTGTACTACAGGTATACATTCACATGTGCCAAGATGAGTAGTTGCTTTTTCCAGCAAGGCCACACTCCATAGATTATTTCCATACCTCGAATAAAAAAACATACAACGGGAGTAACAATGCGCCATGAAGATATCTGCAAGCGCTTGAGTGGTGCAGTTTGGGTCACGTGACACCGCTCCCACCGATCCCGAAGATGGATGCGCGCCCGGGACCCTTGGCCGAGGAGGCCCATTACGCACCATTAGCCATCTGGTGATGGTTATATGATGAAAGCCGGCGCTACAGCTCGTGACACATGTATGCAGCACATGTAGGTGATCCGCCGCACGCCTGCCTGCGCGCGGAGATGACATCACAGCGCCTCGAGGGGGCCATAAATATGAGAAGTCACCATTTATCCAGCACGCAGCCCAAACTGAGCCACCCCCTGACATTTTCAATAATATATGGGATGAGGTACCGCTTAATGTACATCATAAGAACCTGGTAAACCCCCCCGGGGCCGTGAATGTATAGATGAATGATGCTGTAGGCCGAGTTCCTTCATAAAGTCACGATCTTCGGAGGTGACTCGCAACGTCCTTATAACCATTGCTTAATTTGAGCCGGTGGCTGCCAGTGGGGGCCACCGACACTCGGTTTTGGGGCCGGTAATTCATTTTTCGCATCAGTCATTTCAAGAAAGCAAGAGAGGGAAACACTCACAGGGAAAGGAAAGAGAAATACGGGAAAACTGTCACAAGGGGAGTAAGTAGAAAGCTGCAAGAGTGAGGTAAAGAGGGAGTGAGTGTCTGGTGGTGGATCACCGAGAGACGAAGGGATTGAAGACTGCTCAGCGCTTGTAGCGCCGAAAGCTCGGGCTTCTGAGCACAGCTTTGGGGACTGGAGCTGATTGGTTTACAAATTGAACGCTGCTTATCATCTATCGAAATGTTATTCGTTATAATACATGATCACCGCCCTTGCTCGACTCTCTTTTAATCCCAGCACTACTGGGCCTTCTAAGAGAGGCACCGTGGCTGCGGGTGTCCCTGTAAACTCCACTGTGAAAAGAAACGCGTCAACAAGCCGATTGTAAATACTGGCAACGTTTATTTCAAGCAGTTTAATGGGCCTCACTTCTTACAAAGTAAGCATTCAGTGGGTCAGCTGAGGACTGACATTTTCTGGAATAACTGTAGATAAGAGCTGAAAAGTTGATTACAGGCATCAGTGTATTCCAGGGCTTTCTTGCCCAACTCAAGGGTGCTCACTTTATTAACCTTGGAAGAATGAAAGGGAGAGCCAGCCCTGCTGGAACCTAAAACCTGATCTGCAGAATACGAAAGGATCTTTGTAGTTAGCTGTCTCTACACCAAAGTCATCTTTTGTCTACGAGGACAGTCTGTCGGTCATACGCCCCATGGGGTGTTTGGTATGGCTGAAGGCTTCCCTATAGGCGGCTGGGAAACTCCCACAGTAGAAATAATTTCAGTTTCTATTCTTAGTGCACCAAAAGTGTCCTGAGTGTGGATTGAGTGAAAATGTTTTAAGGTGGAGAGGCCCAGAACACAAGGCGGGCCAAAGCCTACAGCCTGATAGAGGGCATTTAAATGACATCACGTGAGATCACACCCCAGGCCATTGGATACCCATGGTTCTACTATGTAAGTCACTTAAATATACATTAAATGTACTCGCAAATAATATATCCTTTCATATTTTAACAACCAGTGTTGTTTTTTATGCAAATCTACAAAAACCTACCGAGTTCCGACTCACACTTTGCAAAAGTTAACTGGCCCCCGAGCTGTACTGGGGCATTTAGAGGAGACAGTTTTGCCTGAGTAGTGTAAACGTTACAAATTGATGGGCTGAGGGGACGGATTGTCCCTGCTAAAGGAAAAAAACAACTATTTATTTATATGTAATTCAGAGATGATGGAAACAGTGACCCCTCCACTGACATGGCAATGTTCTGTTCTCCTATTCACACATGGCCATTTGTTTAACACTCTTCTCAGTGTAGTCAATCTATCAATCAATCAGGCATTGCTTAAATAGCGCAGCTACTCACCCGTAAGCGTCTCAAGGCGCTGGGGGAGTAGGAGGTTGCGTAGCTACCATCAGTGTTGTGGTTCTCCAAAAAGCCATGTCTTCAGCTCCTCCTTGAAGCGTAGCAGCTATTTCTAGAAGGCTCCTAGACTCTGCAAGAATTACAAGCTGCACTTCTAGATCGTAATAGGCGTCTCCTGAGGCCCTCGACACTTCTAGGCACTACCTGGGATGCATGAATAAATAGGACACACCCTTAGTCACTAGAAATGTCTTTAGGTAAACGTTTTCCGCTGAGTGAAACATTGTTTTACACACTCAGGGGGCAATTTACAAACATATTGTGCAGGGTTAGCGTCACAAATATGATGCCAACTGGCAGAAAATATTTTGTTACCAATTTACTTTCCAGTGCAAAACTCGCTTTGCGCTAAAAGTACCCTAAAAGTAATGCAAAGCAGTGCAAAGCACTACTATGCATTACTTAGCGCCAAGGCGGCATTACATCGGTAGTACGTGGGTGTTCCCATGCAACCATCCATGCCTTTTGACGCAAAATCCTATCTACAAACAAGGTGACAGGCTTAGTAGACATAGTTTTACACCAAAAAGGTAACGCCTTTTAGAAGCAGATGTTAAAAGGAGAAATGTTTTATTTCTCCTTTGTTTTCTGACTTTTTAAAGTGTGTCTAAGCATAGTATTTTGTACTGGAAACGCATCCTTCCATTACAAAACCTATGCTAGACTCACGCACACACTACGGCGCAAAGGTGTGTGCGTGCCAAATGGCACCTAAAATCAGGGCTGGCGCTAGGGAGAGGGGAGAAGAGCGCCATATCTCTGTAGAAATGGGGATCTCCTGCTTCTCCTGCCTCTCATGCAGTGCAACGCAGCATTTTTCAATGCTGCACTGTGCTGCATGACTATTTGGTAAATCTGGGCCTTAGTTTTACTCCAGAAAGAACAGCATTGATAACATCACATTCTCAGGTTCCCATACAGGACAGAGGCACCAGGTGGAGCCCTCAGTGTAACTATTGATGCGTCAAAACTTGAAGGATCAAATGTAGGAGGCTGGCCTGGCATATAGTGGGTACCAAGGGTACTTACACCTTGTGCCAGGTCCAGTTATCCCTTATTAGTAGATTAGTAGTGTTCTAGCAGCTTAGGCTAATAGAGGTAGCTATAGCGGAGCAGCTTAGGCTGAACTAGGAGGCATGCAAAGCTCCTACTATACCACTTATATCATATAGCACTATATCTTAAGAATCACAATACTCAGAGTTACTAAAAATAAGGGTACTTTATTTTAGTGACAATGTGCCAAAAATATCACAGAGGATATACTCCCTTAGGAGGTAAGTAAAATACACAAAGTATACACACAAACCAAAATCAGGTAAGTAAACAGTTAGAAAAGTAGTGCAAACACTGTAGAATACAATAGGATGCAATAGGCCTAGGGGCAACACAAACCCTATACTCTAAAAGTGGAATGCAAACCACTTAGGAACCCCTGGCCTAGTGTAGTGTGTAGAGGGTCACTGGGAGCATAAGAAAACACTAAGGGTGTCCAAGATACCCCACCCCAAGACCCTGAAAAGTAGGAGTAAAGCGACCTTACTGCCCCAGAAACACACTAAAGTCGTGATAGGAGATTCTGCAAAGACCACAACTGACTGCCAAGCACTGAAGACGGATTCCTGGACCTGAGGACTTGTAAAGGAAGGGGACCAAGTCCAAGAGTCACAAAAGTGTCCAGAGGGGGCAGGAGCCCACTAAACCCCGGATGAAGGTGCAAAATGGCTGCCTCCGGGACAACAACGAAAGGAGCCAGGAACTTCTCCTTTGCACAGAAGATGCCCCATGGCATACTGGAGGATGCAGAGTTGTTTTTTGGAGAAAGACCGTAAACAGGCCTTGCTAGCTGCAAAGGTTGTGGTTGAAGTAAAAGGGTGCTGCCCGGGCCCAGGAAGGACCAGGAGGTCGCCACTTGGAAGAGGAGGCAGAGGGGGCCCTCAGCAACACAGAGAGCTCACGCACAAGAAGACAGCACCCGCAGAAGTACTTGAACACGGGTTCAAGAAAACTGAGCACAGCAGTCGTCTCAACACTACAAAGGAGGGTCCCACGAAGCTGGAGGTCAACTCAGCGAGTTGAGCAATGCAGGATGGAATGCTGGGGACCTGGGCTGTGCTGTGCACAAAGGAATCCTTGCAAAGGTGCACAGAAGCCCTAGCAGCTGCAGTTCACGCAGTACACAGGATTACAGTCTGGCGAGGGGAGGGAAGGACTTACCTCTGCCAAATTTGGACAGAAGGACCACTGGACTGTCAGGGTCACTTGGATCCAGCTCATGTGTTCCAGGGACCACGCTCGTCAGGATGAGAGGGGACCCAGAGGACCGGTGAAGCAGAAGTTTGGTGCCTGCGGTAGCAGGGGGAGGACTCCGTCAACCTACGGGAGATTTCTTCTTGGCTTCCAGTGCAGGGTGAAGGCAGGCAGCCCCCAGAGCATGCACCACCAGGAAACAGACGAGAAAGCCAGCAGGATTAGGCGCTACAATGTCGCTGGTAGTCTTCTGGCTACTTTGTTGCAGTTTTGCAGGCGTCCTGGGGCAGTCAGCGTTTGATCCTTGGCAGAAGTCGAAGAGAGAAGTGCAGAGGAGTCCTGCTGGATTCTTGCTAGTCGTAATTTGAGAAAAAGCCCACAGGAGAGACCCTAAATAGCCCTCAGAGGAGGATTGGCCACCTAGTCAGGTATGCACCTTTCAGGGGGGTCTCCGACGTCACATGCTGGCACTGGCCACTCAGAGGCCTCCATTGTGCCCTCACACCTCTGGATTCAAGATGGCAGAGGTCTGGGGCACACTGGAGGAGCTCTGGGCACCATCCCTGGGGTGGTGATGGACAGGGGAGTGGTCACTCCTCTTTCCTTTGTCCAGTTTCGCACCAGAGCAAGGGCTGGGGGATCCTTGAACCAGTGTAGACTGGCTTATGGAAGGAGGGCACCATCTGTGCCCTTCAAAGCATTTCCAGAGGCTGGGGGAGGCTACTCTTCCCCAGCCCCTCACACTTTTTCCAAAGGGAGAGTGAAGTGTTGTCAAAGGAAATCACAGAGAAAATAGATGAAATGTCTTCTTTATTCCTTCAAGTAAGAGACATAGAAACTCCAGCCACTCCTGCTTCCAGCTCCATCCACAACTGCCTGTCAAGAATCTCCCAACATTCCAGCTGGTACAATGGCTAGAGCTGGGGCAGCTGGGACATACCAATATACATATGGACAAAGGGAAAGGGAGATTAAAGGTAAAGGGGTACAACAAAATGAGACAGCACGAGAAATAATATTTACAATAACCTAAATACTACATCATCTTCCCCCCTTAAAACAAATAGGTTATTGTAAATATTATTTCTAAGGTTCCATGTATGCACAAACAAACACAGTGGTAGCTGGAAACGCCCACAAGATACAATGTTGCGCTCACTTTATGGGTAAACAAACACAGAGGCAGCGGTGGTGTTTGCAGAATACGCCCGCGGCAATTGTATTATTTCTAAGGTTCTGTGTAAGCACAAACCAATACAGCGGTAGCTGGAAATGCTCACAGCGATCGTTTAGAGCAGGAACTGGGCGGAGACAGAGAGAGACAACTCTCTGAAGTTCGGGGCAGAACGATCAGCGGAAGCGAGTGGAAGCAACTGTTGCTTAGCAACAATCTCCAAGCGTGTGCACGGCACAGGCAAGGTAAAAAATGCGTTGGCACGGGAGCCAGACGCTTAAACGTTTGTGCCGTACCGGCAAAAGTAAGTGCCAATTATCAGAGAATAAAAAAAAAAATTATAGAGTACAGGGAGTGCAGAATTATTAGGCAAGTTGTATTTTTGAGGATTAATTTTATTATTGAACAACAACCATGTTCTCAATGAACCCAAAAAACTCATTAATATCAAAGCTGAATATTTTTGGAAGTAGTTTTTAGTTTGTTTTTAGTTTTAGCTATGTTAGGGGGATATCTGTGTGTGCAGGTGACTATTACTGTGCATAATTATTAGGCAACTTAACAAAAAAAATATATATACCCATTTCAATTATTTATTATTACCAGTGAAACCAATATAACATCTCAACATTCACAAATATACATTTCTGACATTCAAAAACAAAACAAAAACAAATCAGTGACCAATATAGCCACCTTTCTTTGCAAGGACACTCAAAAGCCTGCCATCCATGGATTCTGTCAGTGTTTTGATCTGTTCACCATCAACATTGCGTGCAGCAGCAACCACAGCCTCCCAGACACTGTTCAGAGAGGTGTACTGTTTTCCCTCCTTGTAAATCTCACATTTGATGATGGACCACAGGTTCTCAATGGGGTTCAGATCAGGTGAACAAGGAGGCCATGTCATTAGATTTCCTTCTTTTATACCCTTTCTTGCCAGCCACGCTGTGGAGTACTTGGACACGTGTGATGGAGCATTGTCCTGCATGAAAATCATGTTTTTCTTGAAGGATGCAGACTTCTTCCTGTACCACTGCTTGAAGAAGGTGTCTTCCAGGAACTGGCAGTAGGACTGGGAGTTGAGCTTGACTCCATCCTCAACCCGAAAAGGCCCCACAAGCTCATCTTTGATGATACCAGCCCAAACCAGTACTCCACCTCCACCTTGCTGGCGTCTGAGTCGGACTGGAGCTCTCTGCCCTTTACCAATCCAGCCACGGGCCCATCCATCTGGCCCATCAAGACTCACTCTCATTTCATCAGTCCATAAAACCTTAGGAAAATCAGTCTTGCGATATTTATTGGCCGAGTCTTGACGTTTCAGCTTGTGTGTCTTGTTCAGTGGTGGTCGTCTTTCAGCCTTTCTTACCTTGGCCATGTCTCTGAGTATTGCACACCTTGTGCTTTTGGGCACTCCAGTGATGTTGCAGCTCTGAAATATGGCCAAACTGGTGGCAAGTGGCATCGTGGCAGCTGCACGCTTGACTTTTCTCAGTTCATGGGCAGTTATTTTGCGCCTTGGTTTTTCCACACGCTTCTTGCGACCCTGTTGACTATTTTGAATGAAACGCTTGATTGTTCGATGATCACGCTTCAGAAGCTTTGCAATTTTAAGAGTGCTGCATCCCTCTGCAAGATATCTCACTATTTTTGACTTTTCTGAGCCTGTCAAGTCCTTCTTTTGACCCATTTTGCCAAAGGAAAGGAAGTTGCCTAATAATTATGCACACCTGATATAGGGTGTTGATGTCATTAGACCACACCCCTTCTCATTACAGAGATGCACATCACCTAATATGCTTAATTGGTAGTAGGCTTTCGAGCCTATACAGCTTGGAGTAAGACAACATGCATAAAGAGGATGATGTGGTCAACATACTCATTTGCCTAATAATTCTGCCCTCCCTGTATACTGCACAATGTACACAAAGTCCCCAAAATTAATCTTGTTTGTAGAAGAAGAGGAGATATAAGATTGGAAAGGAAAACTCAGTACTTTGGGAAATGTAATCCTCTTGAGTGTTGGAGTTTCGCCTTGATTCCTCAATCTCTGTATCCCATCCTCATTGCCACAAATTGAAGTGTTGTCAAAGGAAATCACAGAGAAAATAGATGAAATGTCTTCTTTATTCCTTCAAGTAAGAGACATAGAAACTCCAGCCACTGCTGCTTCCAGCTCATCCACAACTGCCTGTCAAGAATCTACTAAAATTCCAGCTAGTACAAAGGCTGGAACAGGGTCAGCTGGGACATACCAATATACATATGGACAAAGGGAAAGGGAGATTAAAGGAAAAGGGGTACAACAGAATCAGAGAGCATGAGAAATAATATTCACAATACCCTAAATACTACAGAGAGGGTGTAACACCCTCTCTCAGAGGAAATTATTTGTTCTGCCTTCCTAGGACTGGGCTGCCCAGACACCAGTAGGGCAGAAGCCTGTCTGAGGGTTGGCAGCAGCGGTAGCTGCCGAGAAAACCCCAGAGAGCTGGTTTGGCAGTACCCGGGGTCCATGGTGGAGCCCCGGGGATGCATGGATTGGCCCCCCAATACCAGATTTGGCATGGGGGGGAGAATTCCATGATCTTAGACATGTTGCATGGCCATATTCGGAGTTACCATTGTGAAGCTACATATAGGTATTGACCTATATGCACTGCATACGTGTAGTGGTGTCCCCGCACTCAGAAAATCCGGGGAAATTGCCCTGAACTATGTGGGGGCACCTTGGCTAGTGCCAGGGTGCCCTCACACTTAGTAACTTTGCACCTAACCTTCACTAAGTGAAGGCTAGACATATAGGTGACTTATAAATTACTTAAGTGCAGTGTAAAATGGCTGTGAAATAACGTGTGCGTTATTTCACTCAGGCTACAGTGGCAGCCTGTGTAAAGATTTGTCTGAGCTTCCTATGGGTGGCAAAAGGAAATGCTGCAGCCCGTAGTGATCTCCTGGAACCCCAATACCCTAGGTACCATGTACTAGGGAATTATAAGGGTGTTCCAGTGTGCCAATTGAAATTGGTAAAAGTGGTCACTAGCCTACAGTGACCATTTTGAAGGTGAAGGCAGAGAGAGCATAAGCACTGAGGTTCTGATTAGCAGAGCCTCAGTGACACAGTTAGTCACTACACAGGGTTACACATTCAGGCCACAAACTAGGACCACTGGGGTCCTGGCTAGCAGGATCTCAGTGAGACAGGCAAAAACAAACTGACATACATGTAAAAATGGGGGTAACATGCCAGGCAAGATGGTACTTTCGTACATCAAACTAAATATTTTGTGGCTGAAAAAAACCCAACTTTTGGGGATTTTTGGCAACAGGCAAAAATGTGCCTGCCACAAAAATGAAGGGACAGATTTACTAAGCCCTTGTGTTGCCCTTCCGTCATGCAAGGCGGCACAAGGCCGCCGTTTCTACACACCCACCCGTCAACTTCGCTCCGCCAACCTCGCTCTCGCCGCCGTCCCTCGCTTCCGCCGCTCCACGGCAGGAGGGAGGTCCTTCTCCTACCTGGCGGCCAAGTCATGGAATTCCCTCCCCACCAACCTCAGGACCACCCAGGACCACTCTGCATTCCGGAGGCAACTCAAGACCTGGCTCTTCGAGCAGTAGTAACCCCATCCCCCTAGCGCCTTGAGACCCGCACGAGTGAGTAGCGCGCTTTATAAATGTTTATGATTTGATTTGATTTGATTATTTAGAGGAAAATGCCTCCAACCATTGTTTTTGTGCAAGAAAGTGTCCCTTTATATTTCACATAATTTTCTGAAAGATTGTCTAAGTATGCAATAGCAAATTAGGCACATTTTACCCACCCCGTATTTTTTTTTACAGAGTTTGCAGAAGCTTTTGTAATAGTTATAGGATTTCTACTGAAGCCCCAATTTTGCAATTATTTGCAAATTACAAAATCCAAAAATCCCGGTGAATGTGATCAGTTGTTGATAAATAACATTTTGATTGCAATCTCAATTGTTACTGAAGATGTATGACACAATATTAAAAACAAAACTATTGTGGTACAAAAATACTGTTACAAAAACACCTGCAACCATAATATCAACTTTCTTGAATCCTTGCAGAAAGAACAAAAATGTCAACATTGTCATTCAAAACATCATAAATCCATCAACATAGAAAACAAAAATATAGACACTGAAAATATCAAAGAAACATTAAAGCAAATATAAAACAGCACAATTATTATTAATCAACACATTGAGTACTATGATATCATTATGAATATCAAATAAGAGACATATGCACACTAAATAATACACTTCAACAAAAAATAAAATGTAATATCTGAAACATATACAATAAACATAGCGACAACCACACATAACAATTTAATTAGCATCTTCCAGATATTGTAACCCCTAAAAAACACAATACCAAACTAAAACGTTAACCAATGAAATTCAAACCAAAATGGTTGACAAGTAGAAAAATATAAGTAATCTAAAAACAGCATAACTATAGAATGTGTCAAACAGGCAAACTGCTGCAGAGCTAGCACCCAGCAAAGGAGACCATCAAACTTCCTGAGTGCAGGCTCCCACCACTTTGGAACCTCACACTACACAAGCAAAGCAACTGCTGTCAGAAAGAAAGTAAGCTAACTAACTCCTTAAAAAATCTCCAAAGCACCACAAACAACAAAAAACTACCACAGTGGAGAGCATGAAAGAACACATTCATCCAAAAAAGTAGCTGAAATACACATTTGTAGCATAGTACAAAACCGGAAAAAGCTTGTATTAGTTCATTAACGCCAGCGCAAAAATTCCAAAAGACTAAGGGCCGCATTACGAGGCTGGCGGTCCTTGCGGTGGCGGTTGGACTGCTGCACTCCAGGGGGTTTGACCACCACATTATGACCCTGGCAGTCGGACCACCAGGGGACCGCCGTCCCCGCCAGGAACATGGTTCCCAAAAGGCTGACGATGGTCAGAATCGCGCTGAGCCAAGGCGGCGCTGAGCTCAGCGCTACCACGCTGATCACGAGTCCAGTTTCCGCCAGCCTTTTCATGATGGGGACCTCGCCATGAAAAGGCTGGTGGAAACCCAGTGCTGGGGGCCACAGGATCACAGCACCATCAGAATGCGCACTGTCTGCAGAAGACAGTGCGCATTCTGATGGTGCTGGGGGCACCCTCTGTGCGACGACATTAGCCTCGGCTCCATTAGGAGCCAAGGGTAATGCTGCTGCATGGTTTTCCACTGGGCTGACTGATGGAAACCTCTGATTTCAGAAGTTTCCGCTGGCCAGCCAGGTGGAAACCTTGTAATAGGGCCGGTGGAGGGAGACCGCCAGCTCCGCAGCCGTCTCCTCTCCACTGGTCTGGCTGTCTGCGTTTCGGACCACCAGACTCGTAATGAGGCCCTATATTTCTAACATTCCTCAGGAAATAATTGGTGAGTTGCTCTCCATACTAAATTTAGGAAACTAAGGGCCTCATTATGAGTGTGGCATTCCAAAGACCGCCAGAGTCGTTGACGGTCGAACCACCGCACTCCAAGTGGTCTGACCGCCCAATGACAACTTGGGCAGGTGGGCCCACCTAAAAACCGCCGTCCCTGCCAGGATCATAGATCCCGATGTGGTGACAGCAGTCGGGTTTGTAACCAGCCATGGCAGCACTAAACTCAGCACTGCCTGCCATGAAAAGGCTGGCGGAAAGACAGTGCTGGGAGTCCCAGGGGGCCCCTGCACTGCCCATGCCCAGCACTGTCAGAATGTGCACTGTCTGCTATGCAGACAGCGTGCGTTCCAAGGGTGCTGCAGTGCTAGGATATTGGCCTCGGCTCCCTTCAAGGAGCTGAGGCCAATACCCTAGCAATGTTTCCGCAGGCTGTGTATTGCAATGTTCCTGACGGTCAGCCCGGCAGAAACATTGTAATACGCTTGGGGGGCATCATGGCCCTGGCAGTGGCATCCTCCCCTTGGGTTTGGCGATTCCGTGGTGGGACCACCAAACGCATAATGAGCCCATAATTACTAGAACCAGAATGAACAGAAAGACACGCCATCACTGCCTAAAAAAGATTTGATGAGACAGATATTCCTGACCCCCTAAAAATAACTCACACAAAGGAGAACTTCATTCTTTATGATAATGAAAGTAATAAAACAAATTATAGTTTTCAGTACAGCTAACAAAACACTAATCCTAACACAATGCACCACCTGCCTAATGGATAGCACTTTTAAATCTTGTCCATCAGCCTTTACTTCGATATACTCTATCTACGACCAGCACCAAAACGCTAACATCCCATTATTTATTTTACGCACTCTTGCCCAATAAAGTACCCCATATTACATCTTGATAGCAGTAATCAAAGAAAAAGCAAAAAATACCAACCTTAAAAAAGTTATTATGGATTGTGAGAGGCAGTTATTTAAACAGTCCTTGCACTACATCCTCATACATCAGCACAAGAATGTTATTTCAATTGTAATTAAGTTTTCTGCAAACATCTTCAAAAATCCACCTTGAGCACAGACCCCTCAACCAATAGTTAAAAATTACCTGAACATATATTTCACCAACTAAGTTTGCGAAACATTGCAACTTACTTCTTGAATCACCAATTTGTCAATCCAATGGAAAAAAGTAACTCCCTTCTTTGATTACTTTGTGGACAACTGGGTTGGACACCTATGCCATTCAAGGCACAGGTGGCAGCCTTGTTCTACATATTCTAGTGGAATACGTACAACAACACACTATCACAGGAGGACAAAGCTAATAATGCACTTAAAGGGTGACACAACTCCATCTATGACATTCTTGGAAAGGGCCACCCTACTCTATACCAATTCACAGAATTTACCAAATGCATGATACGCTTTCTACCAAAGTCCTAATCTTTCCAAAGACCAAGAATAACACTACCTAGAATCCATAGCTCAGACAGTACTGTAATTTACTCCACCATAAACTAATAGGAGATCCATACTAAACATATTAAGAAATCAATCAGTACAAAATACCTTTGTATATAATTAATATTTTTCAAAGTAATTAAAAATATATTTTATTTTATGCTACTATGAACACAATTACACTTTAACATGCACCAAAAAATCAAGAACACATAAAATAAATTATTAATTTTATAACTTTAAAAAATATTGTATTACTGTACACTCCATAAAAAATTCACATAACATTAATGAATCATTAGCCACGTCTTATAATTATTAAAATTAAATTGTAACAAAAAGTATTGCCACCATCATTCTAAAATACAACATACATAATACAAAAACACACCTAATACTCCTGCACTATAGTAACATGCAATACAATACATTGACATAAATGTCATTTATAAAACTGAATTCTATCCTACCCAACGCTGTGACTTTAATAAAATAATAAAAAAAATACGTACACTTTACTAGGTGGAGATCCCTTGAAGCAGAAATTCTATTCCACGTGTAGAATTCCAAACTAAAAAAAATCCCCAAAAATGTGAAAATATTCTGCAGTTTAAAAAATAATCCATTGAAAATATCCACAGCAAATCCTATGCACCCCTGCATCCCTCCAAAATCCAAATAATTACATTTAAGAAAAGAAAAACTTTAGTAAGAAAACGATTGCAAAACTCTGGATATAAAATAATTAGATTATATATAATATGTTTTATGCAATTTAACTTCCTACCTAAAGTTATATAATCATAGATATATTTTTAAGAATCATACTATTATAAAGAAAACCCCACACTTACCCAAAAATAATTTCTTTACATGATGATCAAATTAAATATTCTTATTACAAACATACCCTCGTTAGGGAAACAGTTTCATTTTGGGAGTTCATGTTTACTTTTCTGACATGAACCCTACACACATCACGGAAAGTATTTTATATGGAGTGTTTAAATGTATTATTCTTACTCTTAACCTATCCTCGTTGGGTTAAGTCCTTAATGTTCGGATTTACTATTCAAATTCTAACTTGACAACAATTGGGGAAGTGTTTAATTCTGGGGACTTCAGATTTACTACTCTAACTCCGAACCCCCACACATTGGACACCGCTTTATTATTCTAACTCTAACCCCCCGGCACTCATTGGGGGACAGTATTTCATTTAAGTGAGTTCCAATTTACTATCATAACAAAAACAAAGACACGTTGGGGAGCACATCTAATTTTGGGAATAAAGATTCACTATTTTTACTCCAATCCCACACCTACTGAGAAAAGTGGTTAATTTTGAGGAGTTCAAATTTATTTTTCTAACTCCACTCTTGCACCCATTAGGGGAAAGTATTCAATTTTGGTGTGTCTAGATTTACTATTTTAAATCCCACCCTGTATCCATTGGAGAAAGTGTTTTGATGAATTAAACATACATTGAATGTTTTACAGTGTAAAAGCCATTTTAATTGGTAACATATTTGATTCATTTTTATACAAAATTATATTTTTCTGTATAGCCTTTTTTTGTTTTATTTTATATAATGTATTCATTGTTTTTAAATGTATGAATGTTATAAATATTTTAATGTATGTAAATGTTTAATTGAAAATTATTTTCAGAAAATATATATATATTAAAACATATTGATGTTATTTAAAACAATTTTAATAACTTTTACACCTTTTAAAAGTTCACATTCTATGTGCATGCAAACTCAAAGCTTTTTGTTTTTAAAATAATGATTTATTTTTTCGATTTTATTTGGTAGTTCAAGGCATCAGTTTCATCATCGAGCACAATGGCGAGAGTCTTAAAACACTGTATAACATTAAGGGCCATATGTACGAACACATTTTCCCATAGACATACAATGGGTAAAAGCCTTTGATACATCCGGCCCTAAGAGAGGTTGAGCGCCAATAAATAATTGTAAAAACACATATCAATTGTCACACAATTAGAAACAACGCGAATTATAAAAAGGGTCATAAATAATTTTGGGGTGTGGCTGCTTATGCTAGCCCTAATGCTTTAGTTCTAATTCCCCATGCAATATGCAGAAACGTCGAAACTGCCACAACAACAATCGAGGCTGGATCGCTTTTACATATTCTATGGACTTCAACTCGAGTTTGTAAGCTAAGGGATCTACACAAAGGGACAATCCATTGGTTTCTGGATTTAGCATTGAGTGGACAAAAAAACAACAGGTGCTCAGAAGTTTTACAGTCAAAGCAACTTACAGATCCCTGATTCTCATCCCCCCTGTTGGCAGTAAAAACACCTACAGGGAGAGTGCTGTACTTACATAGAAGGAAAAGGTACCAAGTATGTGCCGGGCAGAATAAATCCAGGAATTCCTCCACCTCAGTTACAGATTTGTGGTGAAGGAAGGCACATGTTAGGTGGCCTAGTGTGGGTGAGGGGTCCCTATTACTAAAAACTTTTTCCTGGGCCAGATTTTTAAGTTTAAGAGAGTCTTCTCGGTGAATGGACTGGGGCTCAAACTAAAATTTATCTAGCCCCAGCTTGATTCAGGCACTTTTCAGCCTATCAGCCACCTAACCTTCCCCACCGCATTGGACCAAATAACTTCCTGCAGGCCCTTTCTAAGGTGTCTCAGTTCGTGGGTACGCAAATTGCGAACCCAGAAGAATAGAGGTCTAAGCACTATCTGCACTGAAGTCTCCTTGATCCCCAAATCAAGGTAAAGAGGTACCAATGGTGTGCCTTTCCCTAAGCCTAAAAGACACCTAAGGAAACTATTTTTTTGCTGTGCTGAAAGCGCTCATATTGCAATGGCCCCAGAGTTCCACTCCATTTAGCGCAGCCCCCCTTGCTTGTGCTTTATAATATTCAGTTGCTGGACTGATTGGAGTCCAGGCTGCTTTTTTGTAAAAATTGTGTAAGGCTGCAGCTTGATGTTTCACTAGTAAGGTGATCTGCTGGTCCCATGAACCGGTGCTGTCCAGCCTAATACCCAAATAATCAAACTGCTGACTCCTTCCAGAGCTTCAATGCCCACCTTGATGACCCCTCTCACTCTGCCTCTCTTGGTATAAATCATATATTTGGTCTTGGATGTATTGATTTCAAACCCAAGATCATCACAAAATTAGTTGAAACTATCAATCAAGTTTTGAAGGCCATTCCTAGTTTTGGACAGCAGCAAAGTGTCATCCGCGAAAATGAGTGCTGGTATTTTTACCCCTGCCAAGGTTTGCGAGTCTTTGGCACAGTTTAATAGGTAGGCAATGCAGTTGTTAATATATAGAAGGAATAGGGTTGGGGCAAGGACACAACCCTGGCGCACGCCTTGGTTTATGGGGAAGGCCTCCATTAATTCTCCCTTTGCTTTGCATCTTACTTGTGCATAATTCCCCTTGTGGAGCAGCTGAACCAAATGTAGGAGATGCAGGGGTCCCCATCCTCCGAAGCACCTCCTATAGCCTTCCTCTAGGCACAAGGTCAAACATGGAATGGAGGTCGATGAATGCCACATAAAGGTCACCCTTAAACAGATCCGTCTTCCACTTTACCAAGAGAAAATGGAAGACCTAGTTGACTGCACTGGTCTTAAACCTGAAACCTGCTTGCAACCCTGAAAGGATATGGTTTCCCTCGTACCATTCCAACAAACGCCCTAGCACCTACTTGCAGAAGATTTTTTTCAAGTTGTTAAATAGGCTGTTACGGAGGTAGCTGAAGTGCAGACTGGGATCCTCTTTTTTTTAAAGATGGGCACAATCTCTGCCCCCTTCCATGAATGAGGGATCACCCCATCCTTCGCAGTGGCACTGGAAATCACATTAATATAGGGGACCCACACTGGGGTTGAATTGGAATACGTCAGCAGGGATTTTGTCAAGATCCGGATCTTTTATGGGCATACGTGTGAACACAGCTCGCTCACTTTCCTTCATGGTGAAAACTACTGGAGGGATGGATTGTGGATGCAGGTCACTGTGACCCCTAGAAGCATGGCCATGCATGGGGGTGTGGGTAGTGGAGTGCAGACACCCAAAGTGGGCAACCCAATCAAAGGGTAAAACCTCCTGTTGCTCTTACTGACCACTGCCCAAAATTTCCTCTGGTCATTAGCTATAGTGACACCCAAAAGATGGGACCAGATGCCATCTTCCCAAGCCCTTTGGCTTCTCTTAGTGTGGCTCAATAAATGGCATTGTGCTCCCTTACAACCTGCCTATCCCCCTCTTTAATAGATTGAAGCACGTTTGCCTGAGCCTTTTTTCACTGACCACTGAACTAACCCCTAGTCTGCACTGTATTTGGGCACCCCCATTACTCCTTGGTGAGGAGATTCCTCAGCTTACTAAATACCATGTGTGGCGGGGTCCTTTATCCCGAGTCGAGGGGATATTGGAAGAAGGTGACAGACGCGGCACTTAAGGGTGTAGTACGTTTATTTATTTCTTAGTTGAGATTGTAGCACTAGCTTTTCCGCCAAAGTGTTATATTCCAAGTCCAAAACTAATATATAAATCCCTTTTCTTTTCAGGGTTCCTTGATGTTCCCGGGACAGCCTGGTCCGGTCCGGAGGGAGAGGTCTTGTTCACCCGGCTCTCATGGCCCCAGGATTTCCCAAAACAAAGAAGGAGAAAGGAACAGGTAAGTGGGGAAATTTATCTATATAGGGTTAATTGGGGTTAGTAAGGAGTGAGAGGGGGGGGGGTTTGTGTGGAGGTGGAGGAATGTGGGGGTACGTTTCTCTTGTGTCTTCCTTTCGTTGTGCCCTGTTTGTGACCCCCTTACAGTTTTATCCACTGGTCTGGGTACGGTCCTTGTAGGGTTACCCTTCAGTTAACTGTGGTGCTGATTAAATAGGATCCCCTTCCCTACAGGACCTCAGCGCTCTCCTCTTAGCCCCTTTAAACCCAGCCAACCACCCAGAACCCCAGTCCCAGCCCCGGTACGCTCGTACCTGACTTGGCCACGCCCCTCCAGGGACGTGGCCGGCTTGTAGGCGATCTCCCGACTTCGTCTCGACAGGGGCGGGAGGCGCCCAAGGGTTTCCGCTCTCTGTCCGCTGTTCCTTCTCTACGGCGGGGTTTTCCTTCTCTCTTGGTGGTCCGCGGCGTTCGTCTCTCCGGCTCTCCCTGACGTCGGCGTCTCTCTCTGGGTTGCGCGACTCTTCCTCTCCGTCGGTCGTCCCTCCTCCTTCTATCTGACGGATGACGTTGGACGTCATCACGTCAGGAATCCCTCGGGTGCCCCCGGGGTATACTCCGGCGGCCGTTCGCTCCGACCCGGAACCGGCGTCCGGAGGCGCCCGGTTACACATCCCCTCACATGAATGGGGCTGATCGAGCCCCACCAGATCCGGAAACCGGGACAAATAGTCAGCCTGACCCATAAGGTCACCAGGGAGGTGGCAAACCTGGAAGGAGAAAGGTTGGAGTTCCATGAACCATCTCAATATACGATTGTTGGTATTCTTATATCTTGAGAGCCACGTAAGGGGTGCATGGTCCGTATACAGTAGGAAAGGTCTGCCCAAAAGATAGTATTGGAGACTTTCGATAGCCCACTTAATGGCAAGACATTCCCGCTCTATAATGGGGTATCTTTGCTCCCTGGGAAATAGCTTACGGCTAATAAAGACGACGGGATGGCTCACTCCGTCTTCATCCTTTTGAAAAAGAACGGCCCCTACCCCCACGTCGGAGGCATCCGTTTGGAGATGAAAGGGTTTGTCAAACTCAGGACATTTCAATATCGGTTGAGTGGTGAGACACCTTTGCAAGGTATGATAACTATGAAGTTGAGTCGGGTCTAGTCGTGGGATGTTGTTGGGCTGTCCTTTTCTTAAGAGATTGGTTAGGGGGGCAGCCAAACTGGAATAGTGGGGAATGAACCTTCGATAGTACCCTACTAGACCTAAAAAGGAACGAACTCCCTTCTTCGTGGTGGGAGCATTGGTGTGTAGGATGGCTTCGATTTTATTCTTTTGGGGTCGAAGTATACCGTTGCCAATGTGATAACCCAGGTAGGAGATCTCACTAAAAGCCAGTCGGCTCTTGGCGGGGTTGGCTGTCAGTCCAGCCTTCCTTAAAGCCGAGAAGATGTGGTCTATGTGGACCACATGGTCTTCCCAGGTCTCACTGAAAATAACGATGTCATCCAGATAGGCCGCCGCGTATCTGGTATGAGGTCGTAATATGGTGTCAATGAGACGTTGGAAGGTGGCGGGGGCGCCATGTAACCCAAAAGGGAGAACCTTAAAGTGATACAATCCTGAGGGGGTAGCGAAAGCCGTCTTTTCCTTGTCTTCGGGACCCAACGGGATCTGCCAATATCCCTTGGTCAAGTCAAGGGTAGACATGTATTTCGCTTTCCCCAACCTTTCTAAGAGCTCGTCTATCCTAGGAAGAGGATAGGTGTCAAATTGTGATATGGAATTGACCCGTCTAAAGTCAATACAGAAACGTATAGACCCATCAGGTTTGGGTACCAAGACCACGGGCGAACACCAGGGGCTTTGGGAAGGTTCTATGATGTCTAGATCTAACATCTTCTCGATTTCGTTTTCTACGAGGGTTTTCCTAGCTTCAGGGATACGATAAGGTTTTAGTCGTACGGTCTTCCCAGGTGGTGTGAGGATTTGATGATGTACCAATCGTGTCCTACCGGGTACTGAGGAGAACACCCGACCGTGTTTATCGAAGAGATTCTTCAATTGTCTATTTTGTTGAATCGAGATCTCTGTATTAATGATAGGAACCTCTCTCTCGCCAGGGGGATCAGTTGGGCACCACCCTATCTCTAGTTCCTTAACGGTATTAACTAGGCAGCCGTGCCTTGGGTCGTTCAGAGGTTCTTCCCATCTTTTTAATAAGTTAACATGGAAGATCTGTGACCTAGGGGGAGTGTCGTTAAGCTGAATTTTATAAGTTACGGGGGTTACTAGTCCTGTTACGGTGTAGGGTCCTTGCCACTTGGCCAACAATTTGTTGTCTGAACTGGGAAGAAGAACTAGCACTTTATCTCCTAGGGAAAAGGACCTCAATTGGGTATTCCGATCATAATTCCTTTTCTGTTTGTCTTGGGCCCTCTCCATGTGTTCCCTTACGCTTTCCCATACTGTATGTAGGTGGGTTTTTAACTCACGGGCGTACTTTAGAATGTTTTTTTCCCCGTCTTCTTCTTCCCACATCTCAGCGGCCATATCTAGTAGGGTCCGTGGTTGTCGCCCAAACAACAGCTCAAACGGACTATGGCCCGTAGAGGCTTGTTCGTGTGTCCTGATTGCGTATAATACTAAAGGGAGTTTCCTATCCCAGTCCTTACCAGTCTCCGAGATAGTTTTCTTTAGTAGTGTTTTGAGGGTACGGTTATATCTCTCCACCAAACCATCGGTTTGTGGATGATAAACCGACGTCCGTAACTGTTTAATCCCCAATAGCTGACATATTTGTGTCATCAGGTTGGACATAAATTGGGTACCTTGGTCCGTTAGGATTTCTCGAGGAAACCCAATTCGGGAAAAGAACCCTATCATGGCGTGAGCAACACTTTTGGTGTTAATACTAGAGAGGGGAATAGCCTCAGGGTATCTCGTGGCGTAATCTACTAATACCAATATATAACGATAGCCTCTCGACGAGGGCAGAAGAGGGCCAACGAGGTCCATCCCTATTCTGGAGAAGGGGACATCAATGATGGGGAGGGGTTCTAAAGGGGCCTTTCTCCGTGAGCCTGGGTCAATCAATTGGCATTTTGGACATTGTTGACAGAATTTCCTAATCTGGGAAAATACCCCCGGCCAGTAAAACTTCCTCAACAAATACTCCTCTGTTTTCTCCCTCCCATAGTGTCCACCCCCGGGCTGGCTGTGGGCTAAGTGTAGAACTTGTTGTCTATAAGGTTCTGGAACTATCAACTGTTTCTTTTCGTCTTGGTCTTTGTAAGTGACTCGGTATAATAGGTCCTTAACTATGGTGAACGAGGGACCCTTATCCTGGGGGTTCCGTGGGCGTGCACTTTTCCATGCATGAATTAAACTGGGGTCTTCTCTTTGCGAAGTCCGGAAGCTGGGAAGAGCAGTGAGGGCGAGGACCTTTGTAATTACCCTGGTCCTGCTGGAGGGGTCTTGGGTATAGGCTTTCTTAATTATTCTTTTCTCCTTCCGGGTGAGTTTAGGTCGTACCCTCGGAGGTGATAGAGGCATATTGGAGAAAGGAGCGTCCTTCCACCAGTTGTTGGTTTCTTCGAGCTGTCTAAGGCTGTCTAGGAGTTGCGGGAACTCCGAAAAGTCAGTTCCTATAATCGCTTCTTCAACCAGTTGCTCTACTAAACCCACTCTTATGGGTATTTCTTTTCCTCCCCAGGTGAGGGTTGTCCAGATTAGGGGATATTCTCTGGTTTCCCCATGGATGCAACAGATTGATACCGTGAATTCCGAAGTGTAGTAATGTGCGTTGAACAACCCGACCCTGACCACAGATTGGCTGCACCCTGAATCGATGAGGGCCACTGTGCTTTTCCCATTGATAATCAGTCTCTTTTTATAAGGGGTGTCTCTTCTCCCTGTATAAAAGACTCTTCCCCTTGTGACACCTATTTCCATGGGTTCTGGTTTTTCTGTTTTCAGGGGGCAACCTCGAGCTATGTGGCCCCATTCCCCGCAACTGAAACACTGAGGTTGTTCTATATAGGGCCTATCTAGTCCCCGGGATTTCGCTATGTCCTCATTGATTCTTCGTCCCGCTGTCGAGGATGTTCCCGAACCCAGACGCAGGGGACTAGGTGTTGATCGGGGGGGGGTTACTTTGAATTCAAGGGAGCGATGAAAGGCACAGGCCAACTCGATGGTAGTATTGGTATCCGGGTTTGGATGTTGTTTGATCCAGTTGCGTGTAGACGGAGGCAGAGCATCCAAGTATTGCTCTAAGAGCACGATCTCAATAATGTCTTCCCGATTTGTCCCTATGGGACCCAACCATTTGAGACCCAGATCTTTGATCCTAAAATATAGGGCCCGGGGATTTTCATTGGTTCCCCACTTCGCTTTTCTAAACCGGACGCGATAATGTTCAGAGTCAAAACCCACCCGTTCTAAGATGCTCTTTTTAATATCCTTATAGGGGGTTATTCCACCGGGGTTTACCGCTTGATAGGCGGCTTGAAGAGTCCCCGTCAATAAGGGGGCGATATATTGGCCCCATCGCTCCTGAGGCCAAGTAGCGGAAGTAGCAACTCGTTCAAAATTGGTGAAAAAGGCATCGGGGTCTTCACCTTCTTGATATCGTTGTAAGACCGAACTGGGCACATTCGGGTGTACGCGGGTAGCAGCGATGGTATCTGTGAGATTCTTAATGGCGGTTTCATGAACCAACTGGTTGTTGGCCATTATGGTGGCCTGACTCTTAAGGGCATTTTGTAGTGCCTCTCTTTCCAATTTGGCCTCTTTTTGTTGCTCTTCCCACACTAATTGTAGGTGTCTTTGTCCGGAGGCCAACTGTTGCATCATATCGGATAGGGTACACTTCTCCTCCATGGTTGGGAAGTCTCTGTCACCTATTCCAACATCCCACTTCTGACACCACTGTGGCGGGGTCCTTTATCCCGAGTCGAGGGGATATTGGAAGAAGGTGACAGACGCGGCACTTAAGGGTGTAGTACGTTTATTTATTTCTTCGTTGAGATTGTAGCACTAGCTTTTCCGCCAAAGTGTTATATTCCAAGTCCAAAACTAATATATAAATCCCTTTTCTTTTCAGGGTTCCTTGATGTTCCCGGGACAGCCTGGTCCGGTCCGGAGGGAGAGGTCTTGTTCACCCGGCTCTCATGGCCCCAGGATTTCCCAAAACAAAGAAGGAGAAAGGAACAGGTAAGTGGGGAAATGTATCTATATAGGGTTAATTGGGGTTAGTAAGGAGTGAGAGGGGGGGGGGTTTGTGTGGAGGTGGAGGAATGTGGGGGTACGTTTCTCTTGTGTCTTCCTTTCGTTGTGCCCTGTTTGTGACCCCCTTACAGTTTTATCCACTGGTCTGGGTACGGTCCTTGTAGGGTTACCCTTCAGTTAACTGTGGTGCTGATTAAATAGGATCCCCTTCCCTACAGGACCTCAGCGCTCTCCTCTTAGCCCCTTTAAACCCAGCCAACCACCCAGAACCCCAGTCCCAGCCCCGGTACGCTCGTACCTGACTTGGCCACGCCCCTCCAGGGACGTGGCCGGCTTGTAGGCGATCTCCCGACTTCGTCTCGACAGGGGCGGGAGGCGCCCAAGGGTTTCCGCTCTCTGTCCGCTGTTCCTTCTCTACGGCGGGGTTTTCCTTCTCTCTTGGTGGTCCGCGGCGTTCGTCTCTCCGGCTCTCCCTGACGTCGGCGTCTCTCTCTGGGTTGCGCGACTCTTCCTCTCCGTCGGTCGTCCCTCCTCCTTCTATCTGACGGATGACGTTGGACGTCATCACGTCAGGAATCCCTCGGGTGCCCCCGGGGTATCCTCCGGCGGCCGTTCGCTCCGACCCGGAACCGGCGTCCGGAGGCGCCCGGTTACACCATGTCTGCCAGTATTACCTTCCTGTCCCCCCAATTGGTGTAGACATTGCCCATGTGGGTGGCCAAGACTGTGTATAAAGTCCTGATTCCCTCAGGCGAGGAGACCACTTTTTCCCATTTCCCATTCTTCCTATTATTAGTGGCTATGAGGTGTATACGCGTGTGCTCAATGACTCCCGAGCAAGGAAGGGTCATGGGTTCTTTGAATCTTAAAACCAGGGGGTTGTGGTCACTCTCTTCTAATTTCACCACCATCAGAACACTCAGCTTGCAATGGCAGTGCTGGGTGCTTCCGGATGCATGGCTGTAGAGGGTGTTACAATCTGTACTGCTGCCCTCAGGGGCGTCCCTAGCAACCAATGCCCTGGGTACCTAAGTACCATTTACGCTGGAGTTATAGTGGCAGCTAAAGGCATTGCCAATTGTGCCAATGCATCACAACCGTTTTAGGGAAAGAGATCTGGCCAAGGGAACCTGGTTAGCAGGGGTCCTGAGCGCTAACACCTTTGAGGCTACTTTAAATACCAGGCAAAAAGTGGAGGCTAACCATGGCAAAAGATGCCTTTTCTCACACTACCCCACAGCCTCGCAAACGAAAGAGGATGAGATTACCCTTTCCCTAGTGAGTCTTCATCATCTAAGTGGAAGAACCTGGAAAGGCCATCTGCATTGGCATGGGCAGTCCCAGATCTGTGTTCCACTTGAAAGTCTATTTCCTGTAGGGAGATGGACCACCTAAGCAGTTTGGGGTTTTCACCCTTCATCTGTTTTAGCCATCTGAGAGGACTGTGGTCAGTCTGAACTATAAAGTGAGTGCCAAACAGGTATGGCCTCAGCTTTTTCAGGGCCCAAACCATAGCAAAGACTTCTCTCACTATGACACTCCATTTTTGTCACCTAGGGAGTAGTCTTCTGCTTATAAAAGCAATAGGATGTCCATGTCCATCATCATTTTTCTGGGCTAGGACCGCTCCTATCCTAGTTCAGAGGCATCTGTTTGGGCAATAAAATGCCTGGAGCTTCTAGGGCTGGAGAAGAACACATAGCATTCTTTGAAGAGTCAAAGGCCCTTTGACAGGTCACTGTCCAGTTAACCTTTTTGGGCATTTTCTTGGAGGTTATCTCTGTGAGGGGGGTAACTATGGTGTCATAATCCTTCACGAATCCCCTATAATATCCTTTCAAACCAACAAATGTCCTGACCTGTGTCTGGGTTGTGGGAGCTTCCCAAGCCAGAATGGTCTGAATCTTGGGTCGGAGGGGTTGTGTTTGCAGGCATGGAAGTAAGACATCCTGGCTCCTTCTGAGTTTTTCAGGAAGTCCTCCAATCATGCCTTTTAGGTTCTGGATAAACCTTTCAACCAACCTGTTTGTTTGAGGATGGTATGGGGTAGTGAACTTTTAAGTCACACCACATTCCTTCCACATGTGTTTTAAGTATGCAGACATGAAATTTTAACCTATGTCTGATACTACCTCCTTAGGGAACCCTACTCTGGCAAAAAAAAAAAAAAACAGGAGGGCTTTTGCAACTGCAGAAGCAATAACCGTCCTAAGGAGTAAAGCCTCAGGATATCAAGTGACATGATCCACTACCACCAGAATGTATCTGTTGGAAATGGGGTCTCTAGTTGGCAGTCGGTTTGCACCCTGTCCAAGTAGGGACCCTCAATCTAGTCAGGATAAGGGAGATACCCAGCTCAGATAACCCCTGCTCACCCTCTTGGTAGGTTGGCACAAGCAGTCCGGCTTATCTCAGAAGGTAGTTTTTCCTCTGTTGCAGCACAAAACACACAGTTCCCAGTGCTGTAGGTAGGTGAAACTGAAGTCTTTAATATCCCTGAGACTTCTAACAGGAAGCAAGCTCTACTCCAAGCCCTTGGAGAAACTTCACAAGTAGGATACACAGCAAAGTCCAGTCCTTGCCCTCTTTAAGGCAGAAGCAGCAACTGCAGGCCATCCCAGCAAAGCACACACAGCAAAGGGGTAGTACTCCTCTTCCAGGTCTTCAGCTCTTCTCCTTGGCAGAGGTTCTACTTGATCCAGAAGTGTTCATTTATGTCTTTGAAGTAGGCAAACTTCAAAGGAAAGTCTCTGTTGTTCACAAGATTCTGCCTTACCCAGGCCTGCCGCCAGACAAATCCCAGGGGTTCAGAGACTGCATTGGGTGAGGACAGGCACAGTCCTTTCAGGTGTAAGTGTCAGCTCCTCACTCCCCACTCTAGCCCAGGAGACTCATCAGGATATGCAGGCTACACCCCAGCTCCCTTTGTGTCACTGTCTAGAGTGAATTCAGAACCGCCCAACTATCAGTCTGACCCAGACGTTGAATACACAAGCAGGCAGAGGCACAAGATGGTTTAAGCAAGAAAATGCCCATTTTCAAAAAGTGGCATTTTCAAACAGAAAATCTAAAAATCAACTCTACCAAAAGATGTATTTTTAGATTGTGAATTCAGAGATCCCAAACTCCAAATCTCTATCAGCTCCCAATGTAAAACTGCACATAAAAGATATTTAAAGGCAGTCCCCATGTTAACCTATGGGAGGGATAGGCCTTGCAATAGTGGAAACCTAATTTTGCAGTATTTCACTATCAGTGTGAGAAAGTAGCCTCTTTCTAGCCTTGTTACCCCCACTTTTGGCCTGTTTGTGAGTGTATGTCAGGGTGTTTTCACTGTCTCACTGGGATCCTGCTAGCCAGGGCCCAGTGCTCATAGTGAAAACCATATGTTTTCAGTATGTTTGTTATGTGTCACTGGGACCCTGCTAGTCAGGACCCCAGTGCTCATAAGTTTGTGGCCTATATGTATGTGTTCCCTGTGTGGTGCCTAACTGTCTCACTGAGGCTCTGCTAACCAGAACCTCAGTGGTTATGCTCTCTCTGTACAAATTGTCACTAACAGGCTAGTGACCAATTTTACCAATTCACATTGGCATACTGGAACACCCTTATAATTCCCTAGTATATGGTACTGAGGTACCCAGGGTATTGGGGTTCCAGGAGATCCCTATGGGCTGCAGCATTTCTTTTGCCACCCATAGGGAGCTCTGACAAATACTACACAGGCCTGCCACTGCAGCCTGAGTGAAATAATGCACACGTTATTTCACAGCCATTTTACACTGCACCTAAGTAACTTATAAGTCACCTATATGTCTAACCTTTACCTGGTAAAGGTTAGGTGCAAAGTTACTTAGTGTGTGGGCACCCTGGCACTAGCCAAGGTGCCCCCACATTAATCAGGGCAAATTCCCCGACTTTGTGAGTGCTGGAGATACCATTACACGCGTGCACTACATATAGGTCACTACCTATATGTAGCTTCACAATGGTAACTCCGAATATGGCCATGTAACATGTCTATGATCATGGAATTGCCCCCTCTATACCATCCTGGCATAGTTGGCACAATCCCATGATCCCAGTGGTCTGTAGCACAGACCCTGGTACTGCCAAACTGCCTTTCCTGGGGTTTCACTGCAGCTGCTGCGAACCCCTCAGACAGGCATCTGCCCTCCTGGGGTCCAGCCAGGCCTGGCCCAGGATGGCAGAACAAAGTACTTCCTCTGAGAGAGGGTGTTACACCCTCTCCCTTTGGAAAATGGTGTGAAGGCAGGGGAGGAGCAGCCTCCCCCAGCCTCTGGAAATGCTTTCTTGGGCACAGATGTGCCCAATTCTGCATAAGCCAGTCTACACCGGTTCAGGGGACCCCTTAGCCCTGCTCTGGCGCGAAACTGGACAAAGGAAAGGGGAGTGACCACTCCCCTGACCTGCACCTCCCCTGGGAGGTGTCCAGAGCTCGTCCAGTGTGCTCCAGACCTCTGCCATCTTGGAAACAGAGGTGCTGCTGGCACACTGGACTGCTCTGAGTGGCCAGTGCCACCAGGTGACGTCAGAGACTCCTTCTGATAGGCTCCTTCAGGTGTTGCTAGCCTATCCTCTCTCCTAGGTAGCCAAACCCTCTTTTCTGGCTATTTAGGGTCTCTGTCTCTGGGGAAACTTTAGATAACGAGTGCAAGAGCTCATCCGAGTTCCTCTGCATCTCTCTCTTCACCTTCTGCCAAGGAATCGACTGCTGACCGCGCTGGAAGCCTGCAAAACTGCAACATAGTAGCAAAGACGACTACTGCAACTCTGTAACGCTGATCCTGCCGCCTTCTCGACTGTTTTCCTGGTGGTGCATGCTGTGGGGGTTGTCTGCCTCCTCTCTGCACTAGAAGCTCCAAAGAAATCTCCCGTGGGTCGACGGAATCTTCCCCCTGCAACCGCAGGCACCAAAAAGCTGCATTACCGGTCCCTTGGGTCTCCTCTCAGCACGACGAGCGAGGTCCCTCGAATCCAGCAACTCTGTCCAAGTGACTCCCACAGTCCAGTGACTCTTCAGTCCAAGTTTGGTGGAGGTAAGTCCTTGCCTCACCTCGCTAGACTGCTTTGCTGGGAACCGCGACTTTTGCAGCTACTCCGGCCTCCATGCACTTCCGGCGGAAATCCTTTGTGCACAGTCCAGCCTGGGTCCACGGCACTCTAACCTGCATTGCACGACCTCCTAAGTTGTTCTCCGGCGACGTGGGACTTCTTTGTGCGACTTCGGGTGAGCACCGTTTCACGCATCCTTGTAGTGCCTGTTTCTGGCACTTCTCCGGGTACTACCTGCTGCTAAGAGGGCTCCTTGTCTTGTCGACGTCCCCTCTACCTCCTGGTCCAATTTGCGACCTCCTGGTCCCTACTGGGCCACAGCAGCATCCAAAAACGCTAACCGCACGATTTGCAGCTAGCAAGGCTTGTTGGCATTCTTTCGGCGGGAAAACACTTCTGCACGACTCTCCACGGCGAGAGGGATCCGTCCACCAAAGGGGAAGTCTCTAGCCCTTTTCGTTCCTGCAGAAACCTCAGCTTCTTCTGTCCAGTAGAAGCTTCTTTGCACCCACAGCTGGCATTTCCTGGGCATATGCCCATCTCCGACTTGCTTGTGACTTTTGGACTTGGTCCCCTTGTTCCACAGGTACCCTTGATTGGAAATCCATCGTTGTTGCATTGTTGGTTTGTGTCTTTCCTGCATTATTCCTCTATCACAACTTCTTTGTCCTTGGGAGAACTTTAGTGCACTTTGCACTCACTTTTCAGGGTCTTGGGGTGGGCTATTTTTCTAACCCTCACTATTTTCTAATAGTCCCAGCGACCCTCTACAAGGTCACATAGGTTTGGGGTCCATTCGTGGTTCGCATTCAACTTTTGGAGTATATGGTTTGTGTTGCCCCTATCCCTATGTGTCCCCATTGCATCCTATTGTAACTATACATTGTTTGCACTGTTTTCTAAGACTATACTGCATATTTTTGGTATTGTGTACATATATCTTGTGTATATTTCCGATCCTCTCACTGAGGGTACACTCTAAGAATACTTTGACATATTGTCATAAAAATAAAGTACCTTTATTTTTAGTATAACTGTGTATTGTGTTTTCTTATGATATTGTGCATATGACACTAAGTGGTACTGTAGTAGCTTCACACGTCTCCTAGTTCAGCCTAAGCTGCTCTGCTAAGCTACCATTATCTATCAGCCTAAGCTGCTAGACACCCTATACACTAATAAGGGATAACTGGGCCTGGTGCAAGGTGTAGGTACCCCTTGGTACTCACTACAAGCCAGTCTAGCCTCCTACAATCAGGACGTGTAAAACACAACAGTACATGTCCTACCTTTTAAATACACTGCACCCTGCTCATGGGGCTACCTAGGACCTACCTTAGGGGCGACTTACATGTGGTAAAAGGGAAGATTGGGGTCTGGCAAGTGGGTGCACTTGCTAGGTCGAATTGTCTGTTTAAAACTGCACACACAGACACTACAGGGGCAGGTCTGAGATATGTTTAGAGGCTACTCATGTGAGTCACACGGTCAGTGCTGCAGGCCCACTAGTAGCATTTGATTTACAGACCCTGGGCCCACATGGTGCACTTTACTAGGGACTTACTAGTAAATCAAATATACCAATCATGGTTAACCCATAATCACCAATAAAATTTACACAGGGAGAACTTGCACTTTAGCACTGATTAGCAGTGGTAAAGTGTGCAGAGATAATAGACCAGCAAAACAAATCTAAAAAAATAGGAGGAAGAAGGTACAAAGTTTGGGTTTAACCCTGCAGAAGGGGCAATTTCCAATAGTATCTATGTCTTGACCCTGTTTGTGGGTCAAGGGGGCCAACACAACAAAATCCTCCCCTACCCTCTCAAAGGGAATCTCAACCATAGGTATTGGCATTAGGGGGGCCTTAAAGTGTCCTCTTGCCTTGCCACTGGCTTGGCAGGCAGTGCAGGATTGACAAACGTCCTTCACTTTTTGTGACATTTCTGGCCAGTAGAAGTGGTTAACCAACCTACTCCAAGCTTTGTTTTAGCCCAAATGCGCAGCTAGGGGAATGTCATGGGCTAGAGTGAGGAGGAGCTCACTGAACTGCAGAGGTACTACCACCCTCTAGTTGTACTAGGGTTGAGGTCTCTGGCATCAGTGAACAGGAGTCCATCCTCCCAATCAACCCTGTGGGTCCCACTGACTTTTCCCTGTTCTTCCTGTGCAGCTTTCTGCCTCAGGCCTTCAAGAGTGGGACAGGTTCTCTGCCCCTGGCACAGATCTTCCCTGGAGGGTCCCCCTGGGCTTAAGAGCTCTGGGTGCTAAGGCCCAAGCTATGCAGGCTCAGTTCCCTGAAGCATGGGTGAGTCCTCTTCCTGGGAAGAGGGGTTCTGATTTTGGTTCTGCTTTGAAGCTGGTTCCCAGTCATCTTGTCCTTGGGAGGCTGGTCCACTATTTCAGAATCCAGCTCTCCTTTTTCTCTCTGAAGTTTACTCTGTGCCGTAGTATTGACACAGGCCCATTCTGGGATCCCAAGTATGGCTTCATTGGCCTTCAGTTCTACTTCAGCCCAGGGGGAATGCTTCAGGTCATTTCCAAGCAGGCAATCTATTGGGATGGATGATGGCAAAACAACTTCTTTTTGCCCTACTACGCCACCCCAATCGAAGGTTACCATAGCCATGGGATGGAACTTTGTCTCATTGTCAGCATTGGTGACAGGATAATACTTTCCCTTTCAGGTACTTATTTGAGTGGACTAAGTGCAGAGTTAACATTGTAACTCTTGCTCCTATGTCCCTCAGCACTTCCGCTTTCTCCCCATTAATCAAAGGGTGCTGCTTGTATTTTTGCATTTTACTTGGCAGGCAGAACAGGATAATTCTACCCCTCCCTCTGTGACTAATGTTGCCTTGGTAGGATCATTGACATGGTCAGGCCACATCTTTGACTCCATCTGCAGATTAGCAACTGCATTTACTGCAGGTTGACTAGAGGCATTATTTTTGTTTTTACAGCTAGGATCTCCAGTTTGGTGCCCTCTGTTTTATGCCTTTCTGGGATCAAAGTTCTTTCCTTTGTACCCACCCCTAGACAGTGAGGAGTCTTTGGGCCCACCCTCCAGTGCAGGTTTATGGGGACCTTGAGAAGCCTCTTTATTTTTGTTTTGGCACCATCTTTCCCTCGGGTGTGGGCTTTTTGGCTTCTACCGTTTGGTCTCCCCCACCAGTTTTAGTTTTGGTTACCCTTGTTTTGGCCCAGTGGTCTGCCTTCCTTCCCAACTTCTGAGGGTAAAGTGTACCTTAGTCTACTGGGTATTGATGTAGCCTCACATAGTAATAGTTACTCAGCAGATGCTCTTTCATGAATAGGTTGTACAGCCCATCATAATCTTGTACCTTGTTACCAGCTAACCAACCACCTATAATTTTTACAGAATAGTCCACAAACTCTACCCAAGTTTGGCTCTGGTTTTTCAAGCCTCACTGAACGTTATGTGCTACTGTTCACTTGGTAATCCAAAGCCCTTAATTACGGCACCCTTCATGAGGTCATAGGATTTAGAATCTGCCTCATTAGGTGTCAGGAGCCTATCCCTGCACTTTCCTGAGAATAACTCCCATATCAGTGTGCCCCAGTGTTTCTTTTCAATTTCCCACTGCATGCAGGCTCTTTCAAAGGCAGAAAACTATTTCACTATATCATCCCCTTCTGTAAAGGTAGGGACAACTCCTTTTAGGGGTTTAATATTGAAAGGTTTCTCTTTCAATACTCGGATGCTACCACAAGAGATGGGTCCTAGGCCCAACTCTTTTCTTTGTTTCTCAATTTCCAAAAGGTGATTCTAAGGCCAGTTCTTTGGTCAGACTGACTAAGGCCAGGTCTTCATCTGTGGGTGCACTAGTGCTTTGAGTGGAGGAGCTACCCTCATCCCCATTTCCCACAGGGTCCTTTTCTCCCCCAGATACAACATCATCTCATTCACCTGCCGGGTTATCTTTTTCATGCGGGGCCACCAGAAGCCTAAGCTTATCTGCACTGGGGACTTTTCGAGTATGAATGTGGTACAGTATGCAGAGCCTCCTTAACTGGTCATAGCTACATGCCTGGTAAGAGGCCAGGTTAAGCTCCTGGCTCTGGCTCTCAGCATCAGACATGTTTTAATTTACTAAAGCTGGGACTTTTTTGTAAATTTGGAAACCCTTTTTGGATAAGGTCAACTAAAGTAAGAACTTTTAAACTTTTGCTGTTGTTGTAAGAACCTAACCAGGGCCCAAACATTTATTTTAAAAATGTGTAAAAAAATTCTAACCAATAGAAAAACAAAAACAATTAGGCTAAAGATACTTTAGAGAGTTATTCATGCGCTCACAAAATTGACAAAGTGGTATCAGCAAATGCAAAGTCTTTATGATGGAAGGGAAGAGCTGGGCACAGCCCCATTTACTCTCGAATAGGCTGTGTCTTGCCCCCACACAAAGGACTGCATAAGTCTGGAGCCAGTCAAGGAAGGCAGGGCACCAGTGCACTTAAAAGGCATGCTTCTAGAGGGAAACACCCGGAACAACGACTCCGAAACCACGAAGTCGAAAAAACGAAAGCGAAACAATGTTTTCGTTTTCCACGACTTCCTGGTTTTGGTACCTTAACCACGCATGTCTGAACCACGTACATGCGTGGTTAAGGTACAGAAGAAGGGAGTCGGAGTCGGAGTCGACGCGGTGAAGGAGGAGGTAAGTTGGGCTGGGACTGGGGCTGTTTTTTTTGGGGGTGTGGGGGGCTCGGGTGATTAGGGTTTGGGGGAGTCAGGGTTTAGGTTTAAGGGGTGGATTGGGGGGTTGAGGGGTTTAGGTTTTAGGGGCAGGGGTGGGGACTCTGGGTATTTTTTGTTTTTGGGGTAGGGGGCTGGGGGTGATTAGGGTTTGGGGGGAGGGAGGGTCAGGGTTTAGGTTTAAGGGGTGGGTTGGGGGGTTTAGGTTTTGGAGGGGGTGGGGACTCGGGGTATATATAGTTTCTGGGTGGGATGGGGGCTGAGGGTCATTAGGGTTTAGGGCGGTCAGGGTTTAGGTTTAAGGGGTGGGTTGAGGGTTTGGGGTATTTTTAGTTTTTGGGGTGGGGTGGGGGGCTGGGGGTGATTAGGGTTTAGGGGGAAGGAGGGCGTCAGGGTTTAGGTTTAAGGGGTGGGTTGGGGTGGTTTAGGTTTTAGGGGAGGAGGTTGGGGTTCTGGTAATTTTGGGGGTGGGGAGTTGGGGTAGTTGTGGGGATGGGGGGTCGCAGTAATTTTTGGGGGTGGGGGGCTAGGGGGAAAGCATGCTGGAACTGTGCATGCTGATCGCTAATGCCTTTACAAGGAATGCGTCTACAATGGTAAAATCGTTGTAAACACATTTGTGGTAAAGGCATTAGTGGTTAGAACAAGGTCATTGTTCCGACCTCGTTGTTGAGCCATGGGTGCTTGAAGAACCCGTGGTTCTGACATATAACTGCTTCTAAGAAGCTTCTTCCCACTTCAAAGGCACAACTGAGTATAAATATTGGACCTCAGACTCCAATTCTTCAGTACACTTCTGGACATGTGGATTCTCTGCGATGAAGGTGGACTGCGGTGCTGCTGGAAGGACTGCCACTCTGCTGGATGACTGCTTTGAAGGACTCCTGCCTGGCTGTGCTGACCTGCTGCCTGCTGTCCTCTTGCCTGGGCGAGGGCTGGACCTGCATCTGTTGAACCTAGAACCCCAGAGTGACTCCAAGGGTTAGTTTGCTGGCCTCCAAGGTTTCCAACGACCTTGCACTTGCACCTAGACTCTGCCATCTGTGGGTCTACCCTACCAAGTGGTTCCATCCTAGTCAGTGACCCTTGGAAGTGGACCTTAGGTGCTCTACTGGCCCCTGTGAATCCAGTGTAACTGGTGCATCTTCTTTGCTTCTTGGCACAGCCCGAGCAGAACCAACGCATCACGCTGCGTGGATTGAACTCATCCCAAAGAACTGCATCATCTTCGCAGCCAGCAGCCACTTCAGAATGCCTGCTGCATGACACATTCTCAGCACAAGCCTCTCACTCCTCATCGTCAGCAGCCTCGACGACCACAACAGACTCCAAACTCGAAACTGACACATTGCTTCGGCTGTGCCTCACACCTTCGAGGTGGACTCTCGCGAAGCTCCGCAAACCAGGATTTAAGGTACTTTGTTCAGCAGGGCTATCTGGATCCCTGTAGCTGGCCCACACTCCATCGTGGTTGGCCTGAACTTGTGACTTTGTTCTGGTCTGGCGTGACCAAGTATCAACAGTTGGAGCTTTGTGTTTTTTGGTGCTATTTTCACTAAAATCTTTAAAATTGCACATCTCCAGTTCTACTAATTGGAGTTTTGTCGTTTTGGTCTTGTTTTTTATTAAATTATTTTTTTATTGTTTCTACTATGGTATGGGATCTTTTTATGTGGTGTTTTCATTTTATTACTCTTTAAAGTGTTGCACAAATACTGTACTCATTGCCTCTGCCAAGCTTCCAGAGGGTGAGCACAGGTTAATTTAGGGTTGGCTTGTGCCTCACCCTAACAAGGATTGTGGCTGCTGCTTGACACCCAAGTCTGGGAGAACTTAGATGTAGTACGAATACCAGAATACCATAATAAAAATGTAATTCAACAGAAATATTGTGTCTTAAACGCCTTGGATTAGGCCTTAGATTCTAAGGACTCAAAAGATTTCTGAAACATGGATTCATTAGGGAGCAAGTTCTGGGCATATGTCTCGTATTCTGTTATTCTGGAGGAGGACCACAAGACTCAAGTTTCTAAACCGCATGTAAATCCATTGGACTGGGGAACATCAAGCTCAGGAGGTACCTTACAGCGAGGTTAGAGTCTGGACCTCAACTACTTTCCCTCCATGAAGTAACGTGAGTGTAAATCTTTAAGGCTCTTGACTTTGATATAATTTTGTCATTGACTTAGAATGACAGCTGCCTCAGTTCTGGATACATACAGTTTCCCAAGTTTCCGATGTAGGAGGCAGTATTGGAGCCTTGGGCACAAGTAATAGTGGTTCCCATATTCAGGAAAGGTTTGACCAGGCATTATACGTACCACATGGCTGATTTAAGCCGGAGACTTTGGCCCATATTTACAAGTGGCTTGCACCGCCAGTGTGTCATTGTTTTGATGCACCAACAGCGCAGGCTGCAGGCCCATATCTACAAGGCCACGCAAAGCCACTTTGTGTGGCTTTACATAGCCTTGCAGATATGGAGTAAGGCAACGCAGCGACTTGTCTCTGTGTCAAAGAGGTGTTTCATGGGTGTTGTCGTGGGTGTTCCCAGGCAATACCAATGGATTTTGATGCATTCCCAGATTTACAACGATTTGTAAACTTGAGAATGTGTCAAAAGCCTACATCTCCCCAGGAGAGGAGTAAGGGAGGCGCAACAAGGAGAAACAACGTTATTTTTTGTACAGGAAGGTGTCCCTTACAGCACAAAAACAATCATCCACGCAACGCAGACACCATTGTACCATAGTGAAAGGGTGCCTATGTTGGCCCATAGCAGCCCATTGTGTGCCAGCGCAGGGGAAAAGGACAGGAATGAGTTGTATCTTGTAGATGCAGTGCATTCCTTCCATTTCTTTTGACGCAGGGCAGTGCAGCAAGAAGGCTTGCAGCTCTGCCCTGCGTCAAAAGATTGTAAGTATGCCCCTTTATTTTTAAGCTGAAATGTACTTCACCTTTTAGCAATTCTTCATGTATTCTATTGAAAGTTAATTGTAAAATCAAATTTGCCCAGATTATTTTTAATAAATCTCCCACTTCCTTTTTCCAAAATATTGGTATGTTCATTGCTTGCTGCTATTGCTTACTGTCAGTCTTTGGCACCTATTTGAAGAATCATACAAAGCTGTACTGCAGAAGCTAAAAGAGTGAGAATAGCAAGGAATTGTGGAAAAGAAGGACCAGGAATGTCAGAGTTGGCTTATCTTCACCAACCAAGTATTAAGTGTTAACCTACGGAGATCAGCTGCAGAGTTCCACAGGGCTCCTCCCTGAGACCCACACTCTTCAACATCTACATGGCCCCGCCAGGAACCACGGGCTGAACATCGTCTTCTACGCCGACAACACCCAGATGACCATCTCACTGACCGAAAACCCCACAACTGCAAAGAAGAATTTCCACAAGGGGATGGAAGTCGTCACCACCTGGATGAAGGACAGCTGCTTCAAGTTCAACTCTGACAAGACCGAGATCCTCATCCTGGGACCATCCACATCAGCCTGGGGTGATTCCTGGTGTCCAGCCAACCTCAGCACCCACCTCCACCCCAACAAGCCACGCATGCAACCTCAGTTTCATCCTGGATTTATCGCTCATCATGACCCACCAAGTCAACTCAGTCTCTTCCTCCTGTTTTCACACACTCCAACTTCTCTGGAAGATCTACAAATGGATCCCAAAGGACTGCCACAGAACCATAGCCCATGTTCTGGTGACCAGCAGATTCGCCTATGGCAATGCCCTCTATGCCGGTACCACCCAGAAGAACCTCAACTACTTTCCTCCATGAAGTAACGTGAGTGTAAATCCAAACGCCTCAGCCAGGCTCATCCTGGACATTTCCCGCCACAAGCACATCACCAATCACCTAAGAGACCTCCACTGGCTTCCTGTTGAGAAAAGAATCAACTTCAAACTCCTCGTCCACGCATACAAGGCCATCCACGACCTAGGACCCACCTACCTCAACCACCGCATCACCTTCTACTCCCCCACCAGACCGCTCCGCTCCGTTCAACAAGCACTAGCCACCGTACCCCGCATATGGAAGACCACGGCTGGAGGAAGATCCTTTGACTATCTCACGGCAAAGAGCTGGAACACCCTGCACCTCCGGCAGTCACCATCGTTACCTCTATTCAGGAAGGACCATGAGACCTGGCTCTTCAACTGAAGAACAGAGGACAACCCCCCTCAGCGCCTTGAGACCCTTATGGGTGAGTAGCTGCACTCTATAAATCCTGATTTGATTTGCTGTGATTTGAATTTATATGTGGCCGTCGGACGCGCACTCCAACTTTTCAACTTCCCGTAGAGAAGGAGATGCCACGATAACTGATGCAATGACAATCCAAACCAGGTAGGTCATGACCAGCCACCTTATTCAGTGTAAGCAAATGATCTCAGATGGTCTTCAACCTGAGAAGGCAACAATCCCAAGACTGAAAACCTGGGTTACTTGGCCCATATGTACAAAACCACCCCAGACGTCGTCATTATATTTGCTTTAGGGCTCAGTTTGTTGTTGGCGGGCAACAGGTTTAAGTATGAGTTAAAACTCCTTGGACTATGCAACAAGAGGACCCAAGGGAAGTCTGGCCCAGCACGGCTGGCATGAAAAGAAAACCATATCCAGAAAAGAAGGCAATGAAAGCAAAAACAGAATGTAGAAGGTTATGGGCACTTGGTGCTGGCAAAAAGTGATCGGCAAAATGGAAACAGAATGATTGAACCATATGCTCATGATGTCAATGAAATGATGAACAATGTTGTCTAAAAACATTTAGGGTCAGATTTACAAGGCGCTATCACCACCAGAGCGCCACTTTTCATGATGCTCCGGTCGCGCTATGCACTGCACCGTATTTACAAGGTGGCGTTAAGCCACTTTTTTTGGCTTAATGGCACCTTGTAAATATGGCCCCCTCACAGTCAGCACTTTGCATGAAAGGGGCATGCAATGGGTGTTGCGGTGTCACAGCAACACCCATTGCATTTTGACGCTGCCCCAGAATTATGAGTGTTCGTAAATCTGAGACAGCGCCAAAGTCTAACGCCACCTAGGGGTTTTTTGCCCTATGTGTGCTGCAGTCTGCAGCACACATAGAAAGAGCAAAAGACCATTGAAGATTGTTTTTGTGCAGGAAGGTGTACACCATGGTGCAAGGGTAGCTGCGTTGGTGCTTGGCAGCAAATGTAGCGCCAGTGCAGGGGGCAACACAGGGGTGCGCCGTATTCTATTAAATATGCCGCATCCCTGTGTTTTTGAAATGATGGAGCACGGCGCTGCCAAATTTGGAGCAGCATCAGGCTCCTTCATTTTTTCATAATTCTGGCCGTAGAAATATTGAGGAAAAATAAGACTCACTCTTCTTGTCCTTGGTGGACTTTTTATTTATATCACCCATTATTTCTATTAACAGGCAGTCACGGCTGGTGCCGGGGTAGGTGAAGGTGGCACGGGGAGGGGGGATGGGTGGACAGAGGGGATGGGGAAACAAAAAAAATAAGAAACGTACCTGCCGCATCACCGCAATGCTGGTCTTTAGGCTCTACTGAAGACACAGGCTCCCAGCCTGCCCAGGGCCAATCCTAGCACTGCTCTGATGCTGCTGGCACCATGATAGCAGTGTCAGGATTGGCCTGAGCGCCCTGGCTTTGGACTCCCAGGCAGACGGGGAGTCTGTGCCTGATTTCTCAAACCCAGCACCACAGCTCGGATTGGAGAGAGCTCAGTGCACATGTGGGCTTGGCTGTCCTGAGACGGCCGGCGAAACACACTTGTGCACTGAGGGGAGTGCACACCACTCCCCCTTCCTGCCTGTCATCCCCCCTAGTCCTGCACCCTTGAAAAATAAAACAATAATAAACATGGTTTATTATTGTTTTGTTTTTCAAGTTTTGCAGCTGCTGCTGCTGGTAAGCAGCGATGCTCCTCCACCATAGCGGAGGCGCCACCACAGTTAACAGGGGCTTATTCTGAAGATCAGTTGTGTGATTGGGGACGGATGTGTCCCTTTCCCAGCCAATCCAGGCACTGTATATGCATAGACGTCATTTAGGGGCCGGCAGGGGTCGCAGCTGCGACACCCAGCTTGTCCCTCGCGACCTCTGACACTGCCTTTGCGACTCTTGGCCTCAGAGGCGGTAAATTCAGTGCCAGGAATGCAGGGGTAGCTCGTCCTTATGGACGTACGTTGTGGCTCCACTTCTTTGTTTTCAGTCAGTTTTTTTATTACGTTAATAGTGAATAATAATATAATATTCACTGTGTAACAAAAAAATGGAATACAGTTAGCTGGAATATGACCCTCCTTGGTAGCTGAGGTAAGTAAAAAACACAATTAAATGTATGTTGCATGTGTGCTTGCAGGTGGGAGTGTGTTTATGTAAAAGAGAGTGTGTATGAATGAATGTGTGTATGTGTAAGCATGAGTGTGTGAGTGAAAGTAAAGATGAAATGGAGTGTAATGTCACTTCCGCTACCCCTGGCATTTTGGTGAATTGTCATCCATGTATACATGCAGAGACGTTTTAAGGTATGGACAAAGTGGGCTCTGGCCTAGGGTCGCAGCCTTTCAGGGTCCCCTCCCCGATAGATCAGGATCTGTTTGCCAGAGTCCTGCACTGATGACCTTGAATGATTCTTAAACATATGTTGTTTCAAATACCATATTCCTTTGATTTATTTTTAATACGGGTGATGTGTGGGAGTCTTTCACAGACATTTGGCAGACAAATGTTGTGTTTAAGTTTTTCAACACCATGCAACATCCATAAAAAAAGTTCCTCTTAGATGAAAACAGGACCTCACACATGAGACATGGCAGCGGCTGGCAGAGATTATTTGCAATAATATTAGTGAGCGGCTGTTATATTACAATATTGAAAACACTCATCACTCTCCCTGAATATTAATGGAAACACATTTAGAATTTGGACCAGTGTGCCTGTGCAGTGCCACTGACCTAGACAAAGAGGGCATGTAAAATCTGAAATTGGATTATAAATTCAAAGCTGTTCCGAACAGGGACCCCCAAACTTTGGCCCCGGGCCCCCAAAATCCTTAAGATGGCTGTGTGCATATGTCTGCCCTGATGATGGGTGCCCTATGTTAGAGCTGGACGGTTGATCAACATCTTTCCAGTGACCTGGTGGGTTAGATATGATTGTGTCTGTTTATTTTATATAAAAGCCCCTGGGGGTGTTCCTAAGCTAAATGGTGAGGCTCTGTATCTGTTCCTGTTTGCAGACAGTAGCAACCTTGTGACACTTCATGACCAGGACAAAGAGGGCAACGTGTGGCCTCCTGGTAGGACTGAGGTCCTTCAGCTTCAGCCTGCACCAAGTGGCAATCTTGTGAGTGACATGGTCAAATCAAACTTTATGACCATGAGGAAAAGATGCCCTGGACTCAGAGGGCTGACTTGGAAAACGTTTCACGCTATAACTTTTTGAGGCTTCACTTTCACATAAACTCAAGGATGAATAGGACACAAGGGGGGATAGAATATGTAGCTAAGTTGCGGACAGTTAATGCATTGTAATGGAGTGTTCTTTAAGAAGTGAGTCTTCAACTCTTCACTTAATGTGGATCAGCAGTAGGTCGGTCCTGATGGATACAAGGATGTTGTTCCAGATCCTGGATGCATTGATGGAAAAGGCCTGCTGCCTTATTTTTTACATTTTACACTCCTAAGGCTAGAGTCCCGTAGTGCCCTGGTTGCAGGTGTGCCAAGAACCACCACAGATAGTGAGCAAGTGTGCAAGATAAGTTGGGGTGCTTTATGGTTTTGTAAATGATGCAGCGGGGGTTGAAGATGGCAAGGGCTTGCAAGGGGAGCCAATGGGGTTCCACCAGGGTGGGATTTGGAGTTCCATCAGGGAGGGATATGATCATATTTCGTAAAGCCCTGGGTGAGAAGTGATGTAGGGGCAACAATGTGGAGTCTATGAGGCCATGGAACAGGGCTTTACCACCATCCAGAAGCAGTCAGCCTGATATCCTAGGGCCCGACATCTTAGAGGTGCCTTCTCAGATGAGGCTTGATGCTCCATGAAGTAAGAGAGCATCGATTAGAAAAGGAGCCAAGAAGTCTTCAATTCAGGAGCCCCTGTGCTCTTTAGTATGAGATCTTCCATGCCTCACAGGTAAGTTCAACCAGGTGAGTCTTGACATCGGGGGCATTGATTTGGGGGATGGAGGAGAGTCCATAAAAGTATTTTGTGATAAATTGTTGGGTGCTCTCAGTTGGGTATGTTGAGCTGTATGTCGGATTTCACCAGGAGCTTTTACACACACAGACAAAACAAACACACACCCTCTCCCTTTCTCTGTTTAGAAATACTTCAAAAATGTTGATTAGTTCACAAAATAATGAATTTTTTCTCACTTAGTTCACCTACCAATCCGCATTCCTCTCCGTTTACGCTGCATCTGAAGCCCCTCTTGTGCAACTTGCTTGACGTATAATGTATTTTAACATCATGTGCCAGCGTGATTGTCAGGAAATCTGAGGCTAACCCCCCCCCCCATCATACTGACCAAGCTACTCTCCTGCTAAACATCTTGGCATCTGGAAGATAGTGTGGCTGGATCACAGGGTGGGGAGCCCCTGTGGTGCTGAGAGTACATGGTTCTTTCACTGGTGCAGGCTAGCAAGATCACCTGGCAGAATCACTGCTTCAGAGCTGTTCACTAGCACTGTGTGGATGCCATTGAGGCCATCATTAGATTGCTGCCTCCACTTCAGAGCTGTTCCATGTCCCTCACTAGGTCAGTGTCCATCCAGGGTTCTGGTTGTAGAGACGACATGGTCTGCCGGACCCCTCACTGGCTTCTCCTTCTTGGAGTGTCCCTCATCTTCCGGAGGACTCTTCTGCAGATGTGGAGGCAAGCAGTCCTCACTCGAGGAAGTGATTCACAGCTTGTTCCCAGCTGGAGTGAGCATGACCCAAGTAGTTCTATGTGCTGGAAGCATCAGCACAAATCACACCTGACACGTTCTGGATCCAGATAGTTCTGGCCCGCGAGGTTTACAGCCCAGTATATATCCCAACAAAATCATACATGTGTTGGCTACTTAAAGCTCCTCTACTCACGAAGACTAAGTCAAGATATGCATTTGTTGAAGAATGGAAACAGAGGGATTGATCCACTTGGTTATCATGTGTTATCTGCGATAAAACAAACTGAAACCAACAAGTAATGCACTTTGGCCCACTTTTACTAACGTTTTGCGCAGGTATTTCTTCGATGCAATACAAAAATAGGGTCAATTTATTTATCAGTTTAAGGGTCAGCATACCCAATTGAACTTCATGGTACAAAGGCTTGTACAGACTTTGGTGTATGGGGTTCACAAATGTAAATATACACCTATTTACTCATGTGTTTATTTGCTCCTACACCTAGGTGTAACTCCACTTCAATAAGCCTTGAATCAGATGTGTCTGGCCATTGCCTGTGAAGGACATTATGGACTGGGAGAGATGTGGTTACATTGCCTGGATGTAGGAATTGTTTGGTGGATGTATTCTGCATTCCATGGCGCCTTTACATTAGGTTGAAATGGACCCCAAGATACAATCATTTGGTTTAATCTAGATGTATAAGTATCAGAGCAGAAGAAATCTGTGTCTGGTTTTGATCCCCTGTTCACTCCTGCCCACTCCTGCCCCTCCTCAACACACTACTGAGAAGAATCCAACATTCCTCGCATGTTGGCCAAGTGCAACAGGTTTCACAACAGACAAAGAGAAGCTGCCCCACAGATTTACTAGCAACTGGGCTTGTTGCTGGGCTAGTGCGCCTGTGACAAATACCGGAAGGCAGCAGTGGCAGCGTGGAGATGGGAGACAACCCAAGTCAATAGTGGCCTATCCTTTTGGATTGTGGTGTTCTTACGAGAAACGGTCTTCTCCAGCTCTCATGGGACCACCAAGATCTCTGCGGACTTCCCATTTAAACCATGCCCATTCTCATTCGCTTTGCTGGAAAATCGAGAATACGTTCTATGCACAGGTGCGTTCATGGAATTCTTTGCGCCTCGTTTTGGGTTACAAGAGCCCCGACAAGCCACTCTTCAGAACAGTTTGCATTATGACCCAATCACAATCCGGTGTTTGGGGCGTGTTTAAGGCGTCCATTCCAAATACTGAATCGCAGTGGTATGAATTATTGTTTCGCAATCAAATTACGGTCACAAAATAGCAATACTTTACCACAAATCCAAAATTGATGGTAACCCATTCACAAATGGGAAGGGGTCCCAATGGGACGTCCTCCCCTTTCAGATTGGTAAAGAAAACAATTTTTAAGAGCAGCCAGTGGTCCCAGGGTCCACTGCCTACTCTTAAAAAATGAAAACTAAGGGGCATATCTAGCAATCAATCAGGAACTTGTAAAGCGCACTACTCATCCGTGAGGGTCTCAAGGCGCTGTATAATCAACTAGCGCCACCTTATTCCACATTAGGCTCAACGAGGCCGAAATCCCTGCTCCATATGCATTGTACCACTGTGTAACCCTTTCCGCTACATTATGCCTGCTCCACGCATAATGTACACAAAGGGGGCGTTCCCCAGTTAGGGGGACTGAAAAAATCTCATAGATTTCCTTGCGCCATTTTTTATGGCACTTTTAATGCCTGCTCAGAGCAGGCGTTAAAAGGGGGCTTCCATTATTTAGAATGGGCCCCTATGTGCCCTGCAGGAGTAGCGCCAATATTTTGGCACTACTGCAGAGTACATCAATAGCGTCACATTGAATTACACTATTGCCCCCTACCCTGCACCATGGTGCACCATATTTTAAATACGGCGCACACATGGAGGCGTTAGTGGGGGCTATAGGGTGCAGGGAAAGTGGTGCTGCACTTGGTGCAGTGCCACCTTCCATAAATCTGCCCCTAAATGTTTCATTTATGCTTTCTTAATCAAATCATGTTTTCCCTTAAGAAAAAGGGCTGCATTAAAAAAAAAAAAAGTGCTTTATGAAAAAGCAATCTAACCAAGCAGGACACTATCCCTGTTATGGATGTGATTCCTAGTTGGTTACAAATTGCAATCTACCTCATTAATATTCATGAGGTATGTTGATGTGGGACCCGCTAGGAATCGCTAGTTTAAAAATAAATATATCAAGAACTGCGATTCCCAAATTGCTATTCGGTAAGAATCGCAATTTGGGAATCACAATTCCTAATGTTGATACATTGGGCCCTTAGTGCCATAAGTCCAGGGCCACTGGAAATATGCAGTAGGGTTGACTCAACTATTCAGCAAGAATATGCCATATATGTGTTGTAATGTGGAACATTTAGTGATAATATTACTGCATTATTTTGTCATTTTTAGACTTACTCACGCTGTTTTTGCGCAGGTTTAACATCCAAATATAGCAATAAACAAGAGAAAGATGAACAGTCATCCTTTGTGCATCCTTTGTGCAGGGTTTTCTGCTGCACAGCAACACGTCGCTGCATTTTCAGTGACTTTTGATCTATTTGAGCTAGAAACACATTTGTTAAAATCTACAGATTGTACAGCAGGTGATGGATAATGTGGCAAATGCAAAATACTATGGGGCATATTTATACTTTGTTTGCGCGGGATTTGTGTCATTTTGTTTTTACGCAAATCTGGAGCAAACTTATATTTTGATAATAGACTTGTCTAGCGTCAAAATCTTGGAGTTAATGTAATTTTTTGCCTGCGGAAAACTACCTTGTATCAATGAGACGCAAGGTAGGCGTTACCGGGCAAAAAATGACTCCAAGGCCTTTGCACCTTATTTATCCTCCCGTGCAAATATCACGCACGGGAGGAGGAGGGCCTTAAATAATGGCACTAAGCCTGTTTAGCGCCATTATTTAACGCCTGGGTCACGGCAGGCATTAGTGGACCTGTGGGCCATTTTCCATGGTCAGAGACCATGGAAACAGCCCACAGGTGCGCTTCCCTGCACCCAGGGACACACCCACCCAGGTAAGTCCAGGTAAGTTTTTGATATTTATTTTTTCAAAGAGCCATAGGAGGGCCTAACTTGTGCCCCCCTACATGGCACTGTGCCCAGTGGCCATGCCCAGCGGGTCATGACTCCTGTCTTTACATGACTCCATGGGGGTTGTGCGTCAAAAAATGATGCTAGTTAGGTTAGAGTCATTTTCTGACTCTAACCTGACTAGTGCCATTCTTTGACGCACACTTCCTGTTTCCCCTACGCCTCCCTCACCCGGTTAGCGTCATTTATTTTGACGCTAATTCAGCCTTACCTCCGGCTAGCGACATTCCCTAAATATGACGCCTGGCTGGTGTCCAGGAATGGCGCTAGCTGGCGGTAAACTTTTTGACGCAAACCTGTGCTAGCACAGGTTTGCGTCAAAAAGTGTAAATCAGTACCTATAATTATTGGAAAATGCAGCAGCCGCAAAAATCGCATAATTCCAGTGGCTATACGTAAGGTTCGAAGTGAGGGGTAATTTATTTTCTTAGCTACCCTTTGTAGTGTTTCTAGCTCCCAAATTTAACATATATCATAGTAACCTTACGTGTATGTGTTTAGAGTGTGGGTCTATGTGATACATGCCAACACTGTGTCAGTTGGGTCCCCCTGGCTTCATTTGAGTCTCCTATTGTAGAGACATCAACACGTGTGGACCAGAGCCTGTGGCTTGGCGACTGCCCAGGGACTGCTCCTCCTGCTCCAGATTTCATCAGGAAGGAAGTTCACAGAAGTAATAGAGGATGGGATGAGCAGTTGTGAGTTCTCCTCCTGGACATGAGCCCAAGAGGTGGTGGTGTCAGCCACAGCCGTGGTGTAGGCCGAAGGATCTGGCCCTCTGACCAAGGACTCCCAACACCTCATCACTCATGACCAGTCCCATCCATCGCGAATCAGAGTGACATCCCCTGGGCCATCTCCACCCTGGAAGCCTTTCAAGTCAGAACTGCACATCTGCCGAGGCATTGTCTCTCATGTGAGGTGTGGGTTGCACCATAGAATTAATGAGGTGCGCTCGCGGAGTGTGGAGAGCCTTGGTGCTATAAAGCCACACGCAGGCAATATGGTGCACATATGAGCTGCATAGCATGAGTGTGCAGAGTCATCATCTTATAGAGTTGTGCCGAAGGGGTGTTAAGAGCCCTAGATCTCGGGCAGAGTGATCCTGATTCACCAAAGCGCAATATCAGTCAAAAAGATACCTGGCCCCTCATTTGACTCCTTTGAGCATCAGGTTTGCATAGTGTTCAATTACAATAATAAAAATAGTAAAAATCTTTATTAGCACAAATATGCATAGTACAACACGCAGATAAATACAGTAACAATACACAACCATAAAAAATCTTGAAAAACAAATAGCAACCCTCTCATTCCTTTGAAGTCACTAGTTTCCATAATTCACACTGCATATTCAGCCCCGTAAAAGGGCTTTTAAATATGAAGAGAGGTGGTTTTCATTGATACGGTGACAATCTATCGGAAATTAGAACTACACTTAGGGCAAACAGATGTCAGTCAACGGGATTGAGAATTAGCTTACATCTGGGCTGTCGGATGTCTGGGCTGTCCAGGCAGCTAGAATATTGGTGACCACTGCCATGTAGGTCACTGGATTATCTGTTCTGTAGCAAAGTGCAGGTGCTTTAACTGCAAGTTACAATTGAAAACTGCTTGAACATTGGTACTGCACCCTCGGCTTCCTTATTACCTGTAAGGAAGGTGAGAGCGGGACGGTAGGTAATGTGTCCATCACTTACCGATAATGGCATTACTCCTAGTCCTACTCCCTGGCCTTCCTTATTAACTGTAAGAAAGGCAAGAAGGGAAGGGAGGTAATGCGTCCTTAACTTACCGATAATGACACTACTCCTAGTCCTACACCCTTGCCTTCCTTATTAACTGTAAGGAAGGTGAGAGGGGGACGGGAGATAATGCGTCCAAAACTTACCGATAATGGCACTACTCCTAGTCCTACTCCCTGGCCTTCCTTATTAACTGTAAGGAAGGCAAGAAGGGAAGGGAGGTAATGCGTCCATCACTTACTGATAACGACACTACTCCTAGTCCTACACCCTTGCCTTCCTTATTAACTGTAAGGAAGGTGAGAGGGGGATGGGAGGTAATGCGTCCATCACTTACCGATAATGGCACTACTCCTACTCCCTGGCCTTCCTTATTAACTGTAAGGAAGGCAAGAAGGGAAGGGAGGTAATGCGTCCATCACTTACTGATAACGACACTACTCCTAGTCCTACACCCTTGCCTTCCTTATTAACTGTAAGGAAGGTGAGAGGGGGATGGGAGGTAATGCGTCCATCACTTACCGATAATGGCACTACTCCTACTCCCTGGCCTTCCTTATTAACTGTAAGGAAGGCAAGAAGGGAAGGGAGGTAATGCGTCCATCACTTACTGATAATGGCACTACTCCTAGTCCTACACCCTTGCCTTCCTTATTAACTGTAAGGAAGGTGAGAGGGGGACGGGAGATAATGCGTCCATCACTTACCGATAATGGCACTACTCCTAGTCCTACACCCTGACCTTCCTTATTAACTGTAAGGAAGGCAAGAAGGGAAGGGAGGTAAGGCGTCCATCACTTACCGATAATGACACTACTCCTAGTCCTACACCCTTGCCTTCCTTATTAACTGTAAGGAAGGTGAGAGGGGGACGGGAGATAATGCGTCCATCACTTACCGATAATGGCACTACTCCTAGTCCTACTCCCTGGCCTTCCTTATTAACTGTAAGGAAGGCAAGAAGGGAAGGGAGGTAATGGGTCCATCACTTACTGATAACGACACTACTCCTAGTCCTACACCCTTGCCTTCCTTATTAACTGTAAGGAAGGTGAGAGGGGGACAGGAGGTAATGCGTCCATCACTTACCGATAATGGCACTACTCCTAGTCCTACTCCCTGGCCTTCCTTATTAACTGTAAGGAAGGCAAGAAGGGAAGGGAGGTAATGCGTCCATCACTTACTGATAATGACACTACTCCTAATCCTACACCCTCGACTTCCTTACAGTAAATAAGGAAGGCGAGGGAGGGACGGGAGGTAAGGTACTTACCGATAATGGCATTACTCCTAGTCCTACTCCCTTGCCTTTCTTACAGTAAATAAGGAAGGCGAGAGGGGGATGGGAGGTAATGCGTTCATCACTTACTGATAATAGCATTACGCATAGTCCTACTCCCTCACCTTCCCTATTAATTGTAAGGAAGGCAAGGGGGGGCGGAAGGTAATGCGTCCATCACTTACCGATGACATTACTCCTAGTCCTACTCCCTCGCCTTCCTTATTAACTGTAAGGAAGGCAAGGGAGGGACGGAAGGTAATGCTTCCATTCCTTACCAATAATGGCATTACTCCCAGTCCTACACCCTCGGCTTCCTTATTAAGTGTAAGGAAGGTGAGAGGGGGACGGGGGTAATGTATCCATTATTTACCTATAATGGCATTACTCCTAGTCATACTCCCTCATCTTCCTTACCATTAATAAGAAAGGCGAGGGAGGGATGGGAGGTAAAGCTTCCATTACTTACAGATAATGGCATTACTCCTAGTCGTACTCCCTTGCCTTCCTTGCAGTAAATAAGGCAGGCGAGGGAGGGACGGAAGGTAATGCGTCCATCACTTACCGATAATGGCATGACTCCTAGTCCTACTCCCTCACCTTCCTTGCATTAAATAAGGAAGGCGAGGGAGGGGCGGAAGGTAATGCGTCCATTACTTACCGATGATGGCATTACTCCTAGGCCTACTCCCTTGCCTTCCTTATTAACTGTAAGGAAGCGAGGGAGGGGCGTAAGGTAATGCGTCCATTACTTCCCGATAATCGCATTACTCCTAGTTCTACTCCGTCGCCTTCCTTATTAGCTGTAAGGAAGGCGAGGGAGGGACGGAAGGTAATGCGTCCATCACTTACCGATAATGGTATTACTCCTAGTCCTACTCCCTTGCCTTCTTTAATAACGATAAGGAAGGCGAGGTGGGTAGCGGAAGGTAATGCGTCCATTACTTACCATTAATGGTATTACTCCTAGCCCTACTCCCTCGGCTTCCTTACAGGTAATAAGGACGGGAGGTAATTGGTATAACTTTTGTTTTGTGCATCAATGCAAAGATCTTCTGGCTTCAGAAGCTCTGAAGGATCTCCAGCGTTTTATGCATTTCATTCAGTGTACACATCAATAAAACTGCGTCATCTGCAAAAAGAAAGATAACGATTTTTTATTACCTAACTTCAGAACATCCTCACTCTCTCTGGTTAAACATTCTTCGTAGTCATTTAAATATAGGGAGCACAGCAATGGGGACAGTACACCTCCTTGCCAGTACACAGGAAGTATTGTACAATAAGGGATGAATTCCCCAGAGCTTCTGTAATGGACACAAGTACTTCTTTCTGCATTCAAGGTTTTGAGAGCTTGAAGGAGGGCGTTTTCTTTTCAACCCCCATTTTTTCAACCAACTGCCTTAATTTGGATCTGTTGACCAGATTAAAAGCTGTTTTAAGTCTCTAAATGATAGGTATAGAAGTGATTTGAGCATCCTCCAATATTTGGAACATACCATATATAGATTGATTGCTTGGTCAATGGTGCTGATGCCTTTGCGGAATCCAGCCTGTGCCTCAGTTAGTATGCTATTTTTGTCGGCCCAGGCATGTAGCCTGTTGAAAAGAACAGGGCCAAAGATTTTCCCAGTGCTATCAAGTAATGAAATAGGCCTGTAATGACTCAGTGGCAGATTGCTTCCTTTTTTTATGGAAGGGCACTGTGATTGCAGTTTGTCATGAAGGTGGGATGCAGTTTTTCCCCAAAGCTGTGTTGAAGATCTTGGACAAGATCAGAGAGAAACATGTTCACTGGAACATGGCCATGGCCAGGAGCCTTGTCGGCCACTTGCTCTATGATTGCTCTTTCTACATCTGGGTGTAGAAAGTTTAATTCTCCAGTTGATCTGTAGTTGACAGGTTCTTTCAAAGGCACCTGACCATTACTACTATTATATACTGTCTTGTAGTGGTCCACCCAGGTCTCTGAGCAGATCTGGTGGTCATGGCTATTTGGGCCATCCCAGAATACTCTGGCAGTTTCCCCCCAAAAGCTCTGTTTTTTTTTTCATCAGGTGCTTTGAACAGGTGACTCCACACTCCTTGCTGGAAGTTTGATTTATTATTGCTCAGTAAGGCTTTATATTTGCTCCTTTCACTCTTAAACCTTCGATCGTTGGCTAACAAATAATGCTGATCCCTGTATGCTTTAAAAACCTTTGACTTGGTGACTCTACACTCCTCACCATACCACCCAGAGTCATTCTTACCCCCACCATTCTGATTGGGCAGAGTGTGAGCTCACTTGACAAAGCGCCATCTGTGTCAGTCTAGTCGTGCTGATGGGGACAAAGTCACAAGTTCAGGTCGACCATGATGGAGCACCAGCTGGCTGCAGAGACCAAATTGAACAAGCATCTTAAATTCTGGTTGCAGAGCATTGCGAGATTCTTCATCGAGGATGTGTCACACAGCAGTGGTTCTGAGGGGCCAGGGTGTGGAGTCCTGCATCATCATTGAGGATACTGCCAATGAGGGGCTTTTGCAGTGGCGGTTCTGAGGAAGCTGCAGGTAGCAATGCAAGGTCCTGCATTAGGGATGCATCGTGCAGCGACAGTTCCGAAGCGGCTGCGAGGAGATGCGTCACGATTGTTGGTTCTGCTCACACAGCTGGGCTGGCAGAGCATCCTTCAGGCCCACTTTTAAGTGTCTGGGGCTGGGTTGGCACTTGGGGAAAATTCACAGCAGGCTGAGTCCACCCGATTGTTTGTGGAGATTTTAATATTCAGCCACCTGAAAATATATGGGCTGAAGCATTGAGGGGAGAGGAGGAGAGCTCACCTGATTAGTAGCACATAATCTGAAGTTAGCCAGCCTAGTGTCACTTTTGAGCCTAAAAGTGTTGGACAAACAGCCGCAAAATGCTGCTTTGCAAAAAAAAAAAAACAGGGGACACTGCAGAAGCAGAAATGGAGACCCTTGGAGACCAGAGACCCCAGGACAACTCCAACAACCTCAGTACCAGCCAGGGTGTCCAGACAGACTCCCAAGAGAAGGGGAAGAGGAAGTGCAGGTTCAGTGAGGAGGAGAACAACATGTTGGCCACAGAGTTCAAGATGGCTGGTCTTTTCTGTTCTTCAGACTCTGATCAGGAGGCCAGCCAACTAGCCCTTAGAGGTACCCTGGTGGTCCTGTCATCAAGATGCAGGTCCAGTTCCTTCACTCATGAAGCAGGGCGACAGGGCAGCAGAGTAGCAGTCCTTTTGCGGAGCAGCGCAGCAGTCATTCTGAGTCCTCCACGGGTTCAGAGGTGTCCTGAAGGGTTAGGGTTTTGGGATCCATCATTTATAACTGGTGCCCACTTTGAGGTAAGAGAAGGTTTAGAGGTTTCCACCTTTTAAAGGAGTTTGGAATTTCCTGCCTCTCTGCCCTGGCCCCAGCTTGTCTGGAGTCACAACAGTCTGGTGTCAAACCCTTTGTGAGTGTGCTCCGGCATAGCCTTTGCTATGTGCAAGTGTGGTAGGTGACAGCTCCTCCCCCCCCCCCCCATCAATCCAGAGATGGCCCATCCTGCCAACACCTATGCTTCTTTGGGTCACTGTTGTGGAGCAATACACAAAGACCAACTGCCAGCTACACCTAGTCATGTGACCAAGGATGCAGGCTGCAGGCACCAAATGATTGGGACAAGAAAATGTCAACTTTTTAAAAGTGGCATTTTCAGAATCGTGACTTAAAATCCGACTTTGCCAGTAAAGAGTGTTCTAAATTACAATTCTTTAGAAATCAAACTCGACCTTCCTACTTGCTCCCAATTGAAAGTTATCTTGTATTAAATGTAATAAGTTAACCCAATGTTATTCTATGGGAGAGGTAGGCATCAAGTAATAGAAAAGGAATTTAGTAGTTTTTCACTACTAGTACATGTAAAAGTTAAAAGGTGATACCAACAAGATGTAGAAGATGATCAGCATTTTGCCTAGGATAAACACAGTCCTAATAATGATTTCTGCAACATGCCCAAAATCACCACCGTTATACCATAGATGGGCTTCATAATTTTGTAACGCTGTGTTCCCTTAATTAGGTAAACAAGAAGCACCCAATCTTGATTTAACCTGCATTTGAGCACCCACAAGTTAAAGAATCTAGTGCCTAACAATACAAATCAGGGTTCTACGAGTAACTCTGGGCTTGCTGTTCGCAGTTTAGCTTCTCCCTCACAGAAAATGCATGTGTTGTATTTCATGGAACCATGACAACAGTTTGATTAGGAAGTAACATTCCAAAATAAACTAACTAAAAGAAAAGAAAGATTGCAAGCTAATGTTGAAAATGACAAAAAACACTGTGACATGCATGCTCCCCATTAGTAAAATAAAACTGAGAATGAGGCTTGGCTGTTGCTGCAGGCAGAGCTTTGTGCAATTTTACTGTGATGGATTAATGCACAGTAAATCAGGTCTTGTTCTTCCATACCTAGAAAAACCAGGTGTGAAAAAATGTACCCTCTTAGAATCAGGCGGAGTGAAATTTCATAAGGTAATTCCACTCCACCTGGCTCGTAACGAGCACTCAAGTCTGCCTCTCTGTAGTAAAGTTGCAAAACTTTTTATTACAACCTGCTAAGCATATGGTTTGTGTTGGAATTTGGGTGACTGATTGAGAGGTGCAACCATACACAAGCAGTAACCACAATTTCTGTTATGGCGAAGTCACAAGCGAACCCCAAATTAACTTGTGTTTAACATGAGAGCAGTCAGGCTTAAATTAGAGGCACTGTGTAAAATATTTATCAGCACTTTAAAGAGTGATAAGGTGAAACACCATACAAGAAAAAACCCAAACCAACTAAAAAAAAGAATACATTATTTGAGACCATAAAAACAATAATCCAATCAGTAGAACCGGAGATATGCAAGAAGAACAAAGCGCCAGCTGTGGCCATCTGGTCGTGCCGGACAGGGACAAAGTCACAAGTTCAGGCCGACCGTGATGGAGCTCTGGCTGGCTACAGAGACGATGTGAGGCCTGCTGAATAAAGTATCTTAAGTCCTGGTTGTAGAGCATTGCGAGATCCCTCGCTGAGGAAGTCTTGTGCAGCAGTGGTTCCGAGGAACTGTGGAGCTAGGTTGTAGAGTCCTACGTCATCATCAAGGATGTCGTCAATGAGGGGCTTGCTATGCAAAGGCATGCGGTGTGCAGCTGCAGTTCCGAGGAAGCTGCGGGCTGTGATGTGAGGTCCTGAATCTGGAATGCATTGCACAGTGGTGGTTCCAAAGTGGCTGCGAGGAGAGTCCCAGCACTTCGCCACAGTGGTGCAATACTTTTAATGGGAGAGTACTGGCAATTCTCAGCAGTGGTGCAATACTTTTGATAGGAGAGTACCAGCACTTCTCAGCAGTGGTGCAATACTTTTGATGGGAGAGTACCAGCACTTCTCAGCAGTGGTGCAATACTTTTGATGGGAGAGTCCCGGCACTTCTCAGCAGTGGTGCAATACTTTTGATGTTAGAATTCCAGCACTTCTCAGCAGTGGTGCAGTACTTTTAATGGGAGTGTGCTGGCACTTCTCTGCATCGGTGCAATACTTTTGATGGGAGTGTGCTGGCACTTCTCAGTAGAGTTGCAATACTTTTGATGGAAGTGCTGGCACTTCTCAGCAGTGATGCCATACTTTTGATGGAAGTGCTGGCACTTCTCAGCAGTGATGCCATACTTTTTATGGGAGTGTGCTGATACTTCACAGCAGCGGTGCAATACTTTTGATGGGAGAGTACCAGCATTTCTCAGCAGTGGTGCAGTACTTTTGATCGGAGTGTGCTGGCACTTCTCAGTAGCGGTGCAATACTTTTGATGGAAGTGCTGGCACTTCTCAGCAGTGATGCCATACTTTTGATGGAAGTGCTGACACTTCTCAGCAGCGGTGCAATACTTTTGATGGGAGTGTGCTGGCACTTCTCAGCAGCAGTGCAATACTTTTGATGAGAGAGTACCGGCACTTCTCAGCAGTGGTGCAGTACTTTTGATAGGAGAGTACCGGTACTTCTCAGCAGTGGTGCAGTACGTTTGATCGGAGAGTACAGGCACTTCTCAGCAGCGGTGCTATACTTTTGAGGGGAGTATGCTGGCACTTCTCAGCAGTGTGCAGTACTTTTGATGGGAGTGTGCTGGCACTTCTCAGCAGTGGTGCAATACTTTTGATAGGAGAGTACTGGTACTTCTCAGCAGCGGTGCAATACTTTTTATGGGCGAGTCCGAGCACTTCTCAGCAGCGGTGCGATACTTTTGATGTGAGAGTACCGGCACTTCTCAGCAGTGGTGCAGTACTTTTGATGGGAGAGTCCGAGCACTTCTCAGCAGCGGTGCGATACTTTTGATGGGAGAGTCCGAGCACTTCTCAGCAGCGGTGCGATACTTTTGATGTGAGAGTACCGGCACTTCTCAGCAGTGGTGCAGTACTTTTGATAGGAGAGTACCGGCACTTCTCAGCAGTGGTGCAGTACTTTTGATAGGAGAGTACCGGTACTTCTCAGCAGCGGTGCAGTACTTTTGATGGGAGAGTACCGGTACTTCTCAGCAGTGGTGCAGTACTTTTGATAGGAGAGTACCGGTACTTCTCAGCAGTGCTGCAGTACTTTTGATGGGAGTGTGCTGGCACTTCCAAGCAGTGGTGCAGTACTTTGATGGGAGAGTACCGGTACTTCTCAGCAGTGGTGCAGTACTTTTGATAGGAGAGTACTGGTACTTCTCAGCAGTGGTGCAGTACTTTTGATGGGAGTGTGCTGGCACTTCTCAGTAGTGGTGCAGTACTTTTGATAGGAGAGTACCGGTACTCCTCAGCAGTGCAGTACTTTTGATGGGAGTGTGCTGGCACTTCCAAGCAGTGGTGCAGTACTTTTGATAGGAGAGTACCGGTACTTCTCAGCAGTGGTGCAGTACTTTTGATGGGAGTGTGCTGGCACTTCTCAGCAGTGGTGCAGTACTTTTGATAGGAGAGTACCGGTACTTCTAAGCAGTGGTGCAGTACTTTTGATGGGAGTGTGCTGGCACTTCTCGGTACCAAACATGCGCTGTGCTACAGTGAGTACCTGCACTTCTATATTTCGATTTCAAACATTATTAAAAATACTGTGCATCAGAGAAGCCACGTCCACCTCGCTGCACGGCCTGCCAGCCTTGGAGCCCCCAGGGGGTGCACTCCCTACAACCCCACGATGTGCCGAGGATAACACGAGCAGGGTCAACAGCGGAAGCCTTTAGAAGCCCCCCAAAGGCGGGCACATTCCTCCAGAGCCCCAGTGACACCTCATCCCCTCCCAATGACGCATGAAGGATCCATTTCGGCTGCCCAGAGGCAGAGGCCTCGCCGTGGGCACGCTGGGCACCGGGCCAGCCCGCCGCGCAGCCGAGATCCCGTTTCCTAGGCCTGTCAGTCAAAAGGACAGACTGTAGGCCCGACTGAGGCCAACCCGAAGCAGGTTTCCCACAGATGCTTCGATTTTGGTCTTGTGAAGTGGGGGACCCTGCTCCCCTCGGGGAGGGGCCCTCTTTCAGAGCACAGGAAGCCAACATTCACACCTCCTCCCCCGAGCAAACCCCTTTATCCCTTAGCTGAGGAAGGCAGGCTCCAAGTGAGCCCACCTCTCCTTGTACAGAGGTACTGACTGTAAGTAAAGACCCTCTGCGCGCCCCTACCAGCTGCAGTGCCGTAGGTTGCACGGAGCTCCCAGGCCTTTACATTGGCTATAGCGCTGTGACGCACCTGAGCCGCTAGGAGTGCGCTTACTGACAGCCTAGGTGCATTCTGTGACAGGCTCATATGTCGCCCCTCAGCCGCCACTGACCACGCTCGCAGCACAAAGCGGCCTTTCATGGGCCTAAACATGTGCAACTTTAGCAACACAAAAGGATGATGGGCGGAGTGCTGGGGGGTGAAACCCCGAAACCGGTCCCAGGATGCCTGTTTCCTTTCCAGGGAGGACCTGGCCTGGCAGTTCGGGCTGGACTGTTCCCATGAGGAACAGGGTCAAGACTGATTTGCAAATGGCTGGATCCAAACGGGGTGGCACGGTGAGTAAAAGAAGGATGGATTAAACCCAGATCTGGGACTGGGGGTGAGTGTTTGCATTGTTCAGCACTCCGTCCATCATCCTTATTGTGTTGCTAAAGTTGCCCAAAGTGGGAAGGGTATGCCTAGATGTGGGTCCCTTGCTCACTGTGCCATTGGATTCAAGCAGCCTGGCTGATGAAGAGTGGTACTCTGAAACCAGTGCCAGGATGCTGGGTATGCCAGACGTGGGGCTGATGAAGGGCCTAACCGTGTGCAGACCCTTTATGGGCCTAACTGTGTGCAGGCCCTATTATAGGCCTAACCGTGTGCAGACCATTTCATGGGCCTAACCTTGTGCAGACCCTTCCATGGGACTAACTGTGTGCAGACCCCTCCATGGGCCTAACCGTGTGCAGATCCTTTCATGGGCCTAACTGTGTGCATACCCTTATGTGGACCTAAGGAGCGTAACTGTGTGCAGACCCTTTTATGGATCTAACCACGTTCAGACCCTTTCATGGGCCTGTGTGCAGACACTTCCATGGGCCTAACTGTGTGCAGACCCTTCCAAGAGCCTAACTATGTGCAGACCCTTCCATGGACCTAACAGTGTGCAACCCTTTCAGGGGCCTAACTGTGTGCAACCCTTTCAGGGGCCTAAACATGTGCAGACCCTTCCATGGGCCTAAACATATGCAGACCCTTCCATGGGCCTAAACATGTGCAGACCCTCTCATGGGCTTAACCTTGTGCAACCCTTTCATGGGCCTAAACATGTGCAGACCCTTTCATGGGCCTAACCATGTGCAACCCTTTCATGGGCCTAACTATGTGCAGACCCTTCCATGGGCCTAAAAATGTGCAGACCCTTCCATGGGCCAATGTGCAGACCTTTTCATGGGCCTAACTGTGTGCAGACCCTTTCATGGGCCTAAACATGTGCAGACCCTTCCATGGGCCTAACCGTGTGCAACCCTTTCATGGGCCTTAAATGTGCAGACCCTTCCATGGGCCTAACTGTGTGCAGACCCTTCCATGCGCCTAAACATGTGCAGACCCTTCCATGGGACTAAACATGTGCATACCCTTCCATGGGCCAATGTGCAGACCCTTCCAGGGGCCTGACCGTGTGCAACCCTATCATGGGCCTAAACATGTGCAGACCCTTCCATGGGCCTAAACACATGCAGACTCTTTCATGGACCTAAAGACGTGCAGACCCTTTGATGCGCCTAAACATGTGCAGACCCTTCCACGGGCCTAACCGTGTGCAGACCCTTCCATAGGCCTAAACACGTGCAGACCCTTTCATGGGCCTAAACACGTGCAGACCCTTTCATGGACCTAAACATGTGCAGACCCTTCCATGGGCCAATGTGCAGACCCTCCCATGGGCCTGACCGTGCGCAACCCTATCATGGGCCTAAACATGTGCAGACTCTTTCATGGGTTTAACCGTGTGCAAGCCTTCCATGGGCCTAAACATGTGCAGACTCTTTCATGGGCCTAATCATGTGCAGACCCTTCCATGGATCTAAACATGTTCCGACCCTTCCAGGGGTTTAACCGTGTGCATCCCTTCCATGGGCCTAAACATGTGCAGACTCTTTCATGAGTTTAACCGTGTGCAGACTCTTTCATGGGCCTAAACATGTGCAGACTCTTTCATGGGCCTAAACATGTGCAGACTCTTTCATGGGCCTAAACATGTGCAGACTCTTTCATGGGCCTAAACATGTGCAGACCCTTCCATGGGTTTAACCATGTGCAACCCTTTCATGGGCCTCACTATGTGCAGACCCTTCCATGGGCCTAAACATGTGCAGGCCCTTCCATGAGCCAAAAAACAAGTTGTTTTCGACTCTTAGGACAAGGTTTAAGCTGCGCTCTAAGCTGTGCTCCAGCACGCTGACCCCAGGGTGCCCTGTTATCCACCCAAACTCCGCCTGCATGTATTTCAGAGGGAATCACATATCGGTATTACAGACATTATATATTTTACCGCATTTTGTTTTCACGCAGCGAAATCCGTTGCTCTCGCCCCCAGCCTGGGCCAATATGGGTGAATAGTGTCTGGTCGGTCACTTCATTAATCTAAGTGTATGACCTTCAAGCCATTTTTATTCAAAATGTGTTTCTTCCTTTTTTTAATTCCTTCATTTTACATTTAATATCCAGTCTTCCACTATTTCATCCCTGTGCCCAATAAAATTCTTCATCTTGTCTCAATTCATTTCACACCCAGGGGCTTCATCAGGGGAATTTTTGAAACAGCTGAAAAAACGTGGTTATTCCTACTCTGAAGGCATTCCATTTCTATTACTTAAATTACTGAATTACGAGCTGAATCCTCGAGTTACAAATATAAACATTTTGGGACACATTTTGAATAACAAAAATAACCAGCAATTTTAAGTGGTATTTCTCCAAATTACATGTAATTAACATTGATAATTTGCCTTTATCCGAATTTACATATGGTTGCAAAATCTCTGTTCCTAAATATATAGACATGCTTGTCTCCGCATGTATCGAAGTCTCACATCCATGTCTCCGCGTGTATGACGTCTCACATCTATGTCTCCGCATGTATCGAAGTCCACATCCTTGTCTCCGCATGTATCGAAGTCTCACATCCATGTCTCCACATGAATGAAGTCTCACATCCATGTCTCCGCATGTATCGACGTCTCACATCCTTGTCTCCGCATGTATCAAAGTCTCACATCCATGTCTCCGCATGTATGAAGTCTCACATCCTTGTCTCCGCATGTATCAAGGTCTCACATCCTTTTCTCCGCATGTATCAAAGTCTTACATCCATGTCTCCGCATGTATGAAGTCTCACATCCATGTCTCCGCATGTATGAAGTCCCACATTCATGTCTCCGCATTTATCAAAGTCTCACATCCTTGTCTCCGCATGTATCGAAGTCTCACATCCATGTCTCCGCATGTATCGAAGTCTCACATCCATGTCTCTGCATGTATCGAAGTCTCACATTCATGTCTCTGCATGTATGAAGTCTGACATTTATGTCTCTGCATGTATGAAGTCTGATATTCATATTGCCGCATGTATCGAAGTCTCACATTCGTGTCTCTGCAAGTATGAATCCTCACATCAATATCTCTGCATATATGAAGCCCCACATGCATGTCTCTGCATGGTTGAAGTCTCACATTCATGTCTCCGCATGTATGAAGTCTCACATCCATGTCTCTGCATGTATCGAAGTCTCACATCCTTGTTTCCGCATGTATCGAAGCCCCCACATCCATGTCTCCGCATGTATAAAGTCTCATATCCATGTCTCCGCATCTATGAAGTCTCACATCCATGTCTCCTAATATATCAAAGCCTCACATCCATGTCTCCGCATGTATTGAAGTCTCACATCCATGTCTCCGCATGTATTGAAGTCTCACATCCATGTATCCGCATGTATGAAGTCTCACATCCATGTCTCTGCATGTATCGAAGCCTCACATCTTTGTTTCCGCATGTATGAAGTCTCACATCTATGTCTCCGCATGTACAAAGTCTCACATCCATGTCTCCACATGTATTGAAGTCTCACATCCATGTCTCCACATGTACTGAAGTCTCACATCCATGTCTCTGCATGTTTCGAAGCCTCACATCCATGTCTCTGCATGTATGAAGTCTCACATCCATGTCTCTGCATGTATCGAAGCCTCACATCTTTGTCTCTGCATGTATCGAAGCCTCACATCTTTGTCTCCGAATGTATGACGTCTCACATCCATGTCTCTGCATGTATCGAAGCCTCACATCTTTGTCTCCGAATGTATGAAGTCTCACATCCATGTCTCCGCATGTATCAGAGCCTCACATCAATGTCTCTGCATGTATCGAAGCCTCACATCCATGTCTCTGCATGTATTGAAGCCTCACATCCACGTATCTGCATGTATCGAAGCCTCACATCCATGTCTCTGCATGTATCGAAGCTTCACATCCATGTCTCCGCATGTACAAAGTCTCCATCCATGTCTCCGCATGTACAAAGTCTCACATCCATGTCTCTGCATGTATCGAAGCCTCACATCCATGTCTCTGCATGTATGAAGTCTCACATCAATGTCTCTGCATGCATCGAAGCCTCACATCCATGTCTCTTCATGTATGAAGCCTCACATCCATGTCTCGGCATTTATCGAAGCCTCACATCTTTGTCTCTGCATGTATGAAGTCTCACATCCATGTCTCTGCATGTGTGAAGCCTCACATCCATATTTCCGCATGGTTGAAGTTCTCACATTCATGTCTCTGCATGGATGAAGTCTCACATCCATGTCTCTGCATGTATTGAAGTCTCACATCCTTGTCTCTGCATGTATCGAAGCCCCCACATCCATGTCTCTGCATGTATGAAGCCTCACATCCATGTCTCTGCATTTATCGAAGCCTCACATCTTTGTCTCTGCATGTATGAAGTCTCACATCCATGTCTCTGCATGTATGAAGCCTCACATCCATATCTCCGCATGGTTGAAGTCTCATATCCATGTCTCCGCATGTATGAAGTCTCACATCCATGTCTCCTAATATATAACGAAGCCTCACATCCATGTCTCTGCATGTACAAAGTCTCACATCCATGTCTCCGCATGTATTGAAGTCTCACATCCATGTATCCGCATGTATGAAGTCTCACATCCATGTCTCTGCATGTATCGAAGCCTCACATCTTTGTCTCCGCATGTATGAAGTCTCACATCCACGTCTCCGCATGTACAAAGTCTCACATCCATGTCTCCACATGTATTGAAGTCTCACATCCATGTCTCCACATGTACTGAAGTCTCACATCCATGTCTCTGCATGTATCGAAGCCTCACATCCATGTCTCTGCATGTATGAAGTCTCACATCCATGTCTCTGCATGTATCGAAGCCTCACATCTTTGTCTCCGCATGTATGAAGTCTCACATCCATGTCTCTGCATGTACGAAGCCTCAGATCCATGTCTCCGCATGTATCAAAGCCTTACATCCATGTCTCTGCATGTATCGAAGCCTCACATTTTTGTCTCTGCATGTATGAAGAATGACATTCATGTCTCCGCATGTATTGAAGTCTCACATCCATGTCTCTGCGTGTATTGAAGCCTCACATCCATGTCTCTGCATGTATCGAAGCCTCACATCAATGTCTCCGCATGTATTGAAGCCTCACATCCATGTCTCTGCATGTATTGAAGCCTCACATCCATGTCTCTGCATGTATCGAAGCCTCACATCCATGTCTCCGCATGTACAAAGTCTCACATCCATGTCTCTGCATGTATCGAAGCCTCACATCCATGTCTCTGCATGTATGAAGTCTTACATCCATGTCTCTGCATTTATCGAAGCCTCACATCTTTGTCTCGCATGTATGAAGTCTCACATCCATGTCTCTGCATGTATCGAAGCTCCACATCCATGTCTCTGCATGTATCGAAGCCTCACATCCTTGTCTCCACATGTATCGAAGCCTCACATCCATGTCTCTGCATGTATCGAAGCCTCACATCCATGTCTCTGCATGTATCAAAGCCTCACATCCATGACTCCGCATGTATCGAAGTCTCACATCCTTGTCTCCGCATGTATCGAAGTCTCACATTTTGGACCAACATAACATTTCATGATGGTTGAGTATTCAATTCATTATAATCAGTGGAATAACTTTGCCAGAACATTTCCTTATATTTCCAAGCTACTATGCAAAATTGAATGCATCTGTTGCAAGTTCTATTTTGCACTTATATTGTAATTTTCTCCAATCATTTGTGAAAACCTTTTCTGCACAGTCACAGAGAAACAAGTGGATAATAATGAGCCTGGCACATTTTAACGGACTTGTTCTTCATTTCACCAAATCCGCTGCAACTAGTGAAGTCTCCTCTTCACCCTCATTAAATGGGGAACCTCTTCATTGCATCTAACATTCATTGCTGATTTTGGATTCGCCCATATGTGCCCGTGGCTACGCTCTGGTCATGCCTTCCTCACATTTAGAGGCAATTCCCTGTTAAAGGGGTTCATTACCTTTTGAGTTCTTGATTAAAATGCCCCAGCGCACATCACACACAGAGCACCGGTCCTGCATTTGGGGACTGCATGCAAACACCACTTCACGTGTTACCTCGATGGCTCGGTTCAGGTAAAAAGATCGAACTCGCTTTAGTACCAAATATTAGGAATGAACTGTTAGGGTTAACTGCTCTGTTTTTTCAGTCTCATAGAAGAATTTAGTATATCAAAGAGTGCATGCGTGTCTTTTTTTCCATTAAATGTCCAGATTCACGTATATGTGCACTGGTTCTTGTGTTTGTTTGGTGAATTCAAACTTTTTGCACCGGCTGATGTGGCTGAAGAATATTTTATGTGGATAGCTGAGTGGGTTACTGTTCTTGTCACAGATTATCTTGTTGCCGCAGTTCATAAGATACAACTCTAATATAGAACAGTGACTTTTACGAACTGTCATCAAAGAGCTGCAGTCAATCAATCAGTATTTGTAAAGCGTGGCTACTAACCCATGAGGGTCTCAAGGTGCTGGGGGCGGAGGGGGGGGCCTCATCCAAAGACCCACGTCTTGAGGTTCTTCCTGAAGATGGTGAGCGACGGGCTTTGTCTGAGGTGCAGGGGAGGTTGTTCCAGCTCTTCGCTGCAGTGTAGGTAAAAGATCGTCCTCCGGCGGTGGTTTTGCGGATGCGAGGGACGGTGCCCAGGGCCATCTGGGCAGAGCAGAGGGATCTGGCGGGGGTGTGGAAGGAGATGCGGTGGTTCAGGTCGGCTGGTCCTGTGTTGTGTATGGCCTTGTATGTGTGGGTGGGAAGCTAGAAGGTGATTCACTTCTCGACAGGTAGCCAGTGGAGGGTCCTCAGGTGTTGGGAGATGTGTTCTCTGCGTCGGAGGTCCAGAATGAGTCTGGCGGCGGCGTTCCTGATGAGTAGTAGTTTTTTCATGTTCCTGGTTGAGGTGCCGGCATAGAAGGCGTTGCTGTAGTCAAGCTTGCTAGTGACTAAGGCGTGGGTTTGTGTGCAAACAGGGGCATAACAAAGGCCACCGCAGTCGCCTAGGTGTGAGGTGGGCACAAGCTCCAAGGGGCCCCCTCAGAACAGCACCTGGCCTGAGTGAGTCCAGAAGGGGGCCACCTTCATGTTCTGTGCAGAGGACCCCTTCCAGTTTCATTACCCCACTGCATACAAACTGTGTAAAGTAGGCTAGGACATTATGGGGGTCATTCCGACCCTGGCGGTCCATGACCGCCAGGGCCGTGGACCGCGGAAGAACCGCCAACAGGCTGGCGGTGCTTCCAGGGCCATTCTGACCGCGGCGGTAAAGCCGCGGGCAGAAAAGGGCAACCGGCGGTTTTCCGCCGGTTTACCTCTGGCCCAAGGAATCCGCCATGGCGGCGATGCTTGCAGCACCGCCATGGGGATTCCGACCCCCTTCCAGCCATCCTGGTCCTGGCGGTAAATACTGCCAGGAACAGGATGGCGGAAACGGGTGTCGTGGGGCCCCTGCACTGCCCATGCCACAGGCATGGGCAGTGCAGGGGCCCCCTAACAGGGCCCCATAAAGATTTTCAGTGTCTGCTGTGCAGACACTGAAAATCGCGACGGGTGCCACTGCACCCGTCGCACCCCTTCAACTCCGCCGGCTCCATTCGGAGCCGGCTTCATTGTTGAAGGGGCTTTCCCGCTGGGCCGGCGGGCATCCTTCTGGCGGTCGCCCGCCGGCCCAGCGGGAAAGTCAGAATGACCGCCGCGGTCATTTGACCGCAGTACGGTCTTTTGGCGGTTCCCGCCAGGTGGGCGGCTTCCGCCGCCCACCGGGGTCGGAATGACCCCCTATGTTTTTTCCCCCAGTCTTTGATTCTCTATTCCTAATGTTACTAAAAAAGATTTCATTTGGGCAGATATGCATTGTTATTGGTAAAGCCAGCCTTTACCGGTGAAACGTATGTGAGAGAGGGGCTTTGGAGAGATGAGCGGCACTGTTGCCCAGTGGTAGGGAGGGAAACTGTGGAGGAGGTCACGGGGAGGGGGGGGGCATCAAAAATGATTGTCGCACTGAGCTCCACCAGTGCTAAAGTCGGTCCTTTGATAAAATAAGGTTATTTAGAGTAAGGGCTGCATGTAAATGCTGAAAAGCACGGATGGCAAAGAAGAACCCCGAGGTACCCACATGTGGTAGACAGAGTAGTGGATCCGTAAGGTGGAGGAGATCCTGCTTGCACTCAGTTTTCTAGAAAAGATGAGCACCATGCTCTCACTTTGCAAGAGATACTTCTCTCTCCTGGACCAGTCCTAAGAATGGAATGGTCAACCATGTCGAATGTTGCCAGTTGATCTCCCAGGATCTAAAAGGCAGAATCACCCTGATCTCATCGAGAGGCTGTGCCAGGACTATGTCTGTGCCATGGCCTGGTCAAACCCCGGTCGTCCTAGGTCTGGGTCTTCCATAAAGAGTGCGAGTTGTTCGGCTACAGTTCATGCAGTCAGTTTGCTGAGCTCCTGGAGCAGGGTGATAGGGCACTAGTTTTCCTGTGGTTCTGCATTTAGTGTGTATTTATTTTCAAAAGTGAAAGTTAAAAACTCCTTCCTTCCATTCCGGCAGGGCCATGCCAGATGTTGGAAAAGAGGTTGACTGTGTTGGCAAGAGTAGGAGAGTATTGAGGAAGAGATGCGAATACAGGTGAGTGGGCATGAGTCATCTGGACAGCAGGATTTACATTTCTTGAAAGTTAGTTTGATTTCATCTGAGTTGGTGGAGTTAAAATCTGTCCATCTGTAATATGCAATTGGTGGCGAAGGGTTTTTCTGATGTGTGGATGAGGGTCAAGCACGAGTGGTTGTTTCTTTACGTTAGCACAGATTTCTTGATCTTTGCAAAAAACTGAGCTGGTGCTTGACAAAATTCCTAAGATGCACAGATAGTGCAGGGGGAATAGTGTCGTGTTAAGAAGGAGTATACCACCAGGAATAGCTTGTGCGAGGTGTTGGAAGATCATAATATACATTTACACGAATAGTTAAATTTGGTTTGAAAACGTTTTTTCCTATATAACTTTACATGCTCTCAGTATATAATGGCATTAGACTCCAGGTATGTTTTTTCCACTTTTGTTCTAGCTAGTTAAAAAGGAGCCATTTTTAAAGTCATTTTAGAACCAAGTGTTTAGTAACATTCTAGTTTGAACCATTCATGTTCTTATTGAGATTTCTTGGTTCAGCACATGTAAGAGTGCTTTGTTGACAAAGTTTGTTCATGTTTCATCGATTGTGTTGAGTTTCGCAGTTGAATCTAATAGTTTCATAAGATTCAAAACTTTTCGTAAGACTGAATTTTTTTTCCATGGGCTGTAACTTTTGTGATGGGGGACTGATTGTGTGGAACCTACTGCAGAAAGTCAAGATTAAGTAATGACCTGTCCATATCCGGAGGAGATATGAGATGTTTCCATTAATGTGAGTGGTCTTTAAGATGTGTTGTGTGATGCCAAAGCTTTCAGGTGTGTGTAGGAAGTCCTGTCTGCTTGCATCATCAAAGTCGTAAACATGAAGTCTGAAGCCACCTCAGATATTCTTGTTTGGGGTCTAAAGTAAAGATATCACTTAGATGTCACACAAGCTAGCAAGTGACTCCCCCATCACTCCTGATATTCAGGGGCTAATAGACCAGTAAAAAAAGCAAGGTTTTATTCAGGAAAGATGGGACATTGACACTCCAGTGCTTCAATACCGTCAATATTAGAAGTAAGGGTGGATCCATAATTTAGGTATTCCTTTAAGATTTCTGCCACCCTGCCATCTCTATCCAACTGTACGATTTTATATTCTGCTGGAATAGGAAACTAGGGGGTCTGGGTTTGAATTTTTATTGAGTCAAGTCTCCATGGCAAATTCTAAATCCTAATCCTTGATGTTTTTATGTATATGAAGCACAACTGTCACCCCTTCGAGCATGTCTTGTTGCTAATGAAAAACAGCAGACTAACAAAAGTACATTAGCACATAGATTCAGCAGAGACTAATCCAAATGAGTCCAAACTGGACACAACCAGATTTTAAGTAACTTTCTGAATTTCAAGAGTTTTAATTCAGCCCGCAAATCAAGAGGCAACCGCTTCCACCTCAATGCCATCGCAAAAGCAAAGGATCTTCCAACTTGTATCTTAAGCAGGAATGTAGAATCCACCAGTCAGGACTGGTTCATAGATCTTATCGCTTGGGAAGGACTACACTACTTAACACTGGAATGAAGAGCGGACGTCGCTGGAGTATATTCTGCCCTATGCACCAGACAGTGATTTACAAAGGATGCATTCCTTCACCGGTTACAGGTGGGATGTGGGTACATCGATGCAGGCCAAGCACTAATCTAGCAGCATAATTTTGAATAAGTTGTATTTCCTGAATCAAACTATTTGGAAGACCCAAATAAATGACATTAGAAGAGTCCAAACTGAACAAAACAAATATATTAATGAGTTGGATTTTCTGTGACAGGGAGAAAAGTGTGTAATTGAAACAAACAGGATTTAATTGCGGCCATGATTTGATCATCAAACGAGGGCTGAGTCAGTGTTCACTCTTGGGTTTTTACCACCTTCAGAGGGTTAGGTGGTGAATCTAACATGGCTGGCCAAAAAAGGAGTTTCCAAAATTCTAGACAGTTTTACTATACACAGAATTCCTGTCTCATTTGATTTCAATCTTAGATGATAGGCAGACAAGCAGAGGTGAGCAGTGGACAAAGACTTTTTGAGTAGCATAGCTGCAACTTAAGGTTCTCATTTAAGGTACACAATAGCGTTGATATCACCAGCATACAAATAAAAGTCAAAAACAAATGAGTGAATGACATGGAGCAAACAAATTGCATATACAGCAAGTAATAAAAGAGACACCCCCGGCTCCTAAGGATCCCTGGAAGTACAGTGTGTTAAGGTGGACTCAAAAGAGCAGCAAAAGTTCAAAAGGATCTATTCATCAAAATGTCTGACAACCATGACAAGGCTTGGTCTTTAAATCCCAGATCGGCAAGCCTAGAAAGTAGGATGGAATGGCTTATGGTGTCAAAGGCAGTTTTCAAATCCAGCAAGATGAGAACAGCGGGAATACTGGTAGCCCTTCCCCAGCACCTCTCAGATCATCAGGCTCTGGGAGTTCATGTCGCCAGATGGAAATCCCATCTCAGCGAGGCCTTTCCAGGTTATTCGTTTCCACAATGTTAGACAAATGCTAGAAAACCTCTTTCTCACTAAGTTTAGCCAGAAATGTCAATGACGTGACTAACTTGTAATTTGTAAGACCTTCTGTGTCCAGGGATCCAACATACCGTTTTCAGAGCATCTGGGACCACACCTTCTGAGAGAGAAGTAATAATAATTGCCTTTGATCTGCCAGGATTAGGTCTTTGTACAATGATGGATCTACTGGGAACCTAAAAAATTACTAGAGGTCAATTTTTTTTAACATTACTGGTTTCTCATGTGGAAAGAGCAGCCAGTGACAATGAAGTAACAGGCAGAATTAAATGGATGGGGGAACAGAATGTTTAGTGGTGTTAACAAAAAAACTAATTGAGTATCCTCATTTATTTTCATTAGAAAGTGAGAAATCTGGTTACACTATTCAGGAGAAAAGAAAGCGTCAGTCTCGGTTGGGGGCCTTGAAGCTCATAAATCACACAGAACATAGCTCTGGACATATTTGGTGCATTTAAATTTCTCTTTGCTTAAAGACCTTTTTTGTGTTATAAATTGCATGCTTATATGCATGATTTGCAATATTCCATTGTGTTTTCATATTAGGGTTGTAGTCTCGATGCCCACAGAGCTTGATAGTGCGTAAGGAGAGCTTACGCACTCTTTAATCTGCTGTTTACCAGTTATTGGAAGATGGTCCTGTTTTTCTGGGTGGTGCTTTATATGGAGAAATGCGTCAGCTGCAGAATGTAGGATCTTATAATATTGTTCATCCAATGGGCTAGAGGAAGGTGAGATAATTTTTGTGGTGTCAAGAGAGGAGTATAACGCTTACTATCTAAAAAATAATAATAATGAGGGTCAGGGCAGGCGTCAGGAGGCCAGTGCACCACCCATTGCCCCTGCCAGCGCTGCCAGTGACAAAACAAACATAACTCAATACCACACCCCTTTTTCCAGGTTCCCAAAGCTATTAGTATAGCTTGGACAGCTGGTACTAATAATTTGTAATATTTATTGAATTAATAAACAATTGTTTTTGTGTTCATTTCCAAATTGGAGAGACATCGCCACCATGTGGCAGGCAATCATAAGTGCCGGTGTTGACAATTATGTGCCAGGACCAAGTACCGGAAACCACCCACTCAAATTAAGCACTTCAACAGTTTCCCCTGAACCTCCTGTTTCTTTGTTTAGTAGTCAGGGAAGTTTAATAGTATATTTTAATGATTCATTAATTACAAATGGGGTTGGCATTTGAAAAGCACTCCAAAATAGTCAATCCAGAGAAAAGGATAGGGAGAGTCGGATTGGTAATTCAAGGATGTGTGAAATCTGCCTTTTCTGTGTGGTTACCCCAGATTTTTTGCCCTTTACTGGACCATCTTTTTGATGGTTATAGGACTTTGTGCACTATACCCCTGCTAACAGTACCTTTGTTTCCCAGCTCAACATTCAAGATTGGCACATTTAACTTACCTGCACATCTCTAATATGTGGTGTAGAAAGTGCACACAGGGCCTGTAAGTTGACCAGTTACTTATGATCTGAACCACAATTGTGCCATCCACTCTAGTGGCAGTGGAAATATGGCTTCAGGTCTACGGTGTGTAGCCTGACTGCTGATATGTAAAACCTCAAGCAGACCTGTCAAAATAACTAATTTTGACAGGGAAAGACCTCCCTTTCCAAAATCATTAATTAAACCCTTTGTAGGCCTTATAGCCACAAGGCAGGTTGCAATGCAGAGAAGATAATTATTAGCATGCCCCTACAGCGACGAGGTGCCCTATGTAGAAATCAAATTACAGATTGAAATACTAAGTACTGTATCTTGGGAGTTGGACCAGCTGGAAAAAATAATTAAACAACTATTTATAATACATATTAAACATCTAATTCATTAGTGAAGGCAGATTTTTATTTAATAGTAAGGAAAAGTAACTTTTGAAAAATTACCTTTTCCCTGCCTGAAGTTCGTGGAGGCTATTTGCATTAGCTTTCCAGCGCTTCCCAGCCTGTACTCAGCCTGGGAAGAGGTGTGAAAGAGGTGTAAAAGAGGTGTAAGATTCCTTGAAGGAGCACACAAGGGTCTGACTTGAATGGAGAAAGATGACTGCTTTGACCTTAATATCATACCAGATCTGTTGAGCCACAAGTAACACTTTGGCGCACTTGAAAGGGAGAAAACAGGATGCTAGGTCAATTCTAGTATCCCGTCAGGTTTCTGAAGGATCCTGCTTTGCCATATCAGACTTCTGTCTCTAGGTTTGTTGTGGGTACAGTGCCTGATTCAAACTGGATTATCGTGTTAGATGTGGGGGGACCCTAGTGATTACCATAATGTACGATTCTTCACACCCATACACTTAGAGCCGACATTTAGGGGCCTATTTACAAGCCCCTGGTGCCACTGGAGCGTCTCTTTTTGTGACGTCCGTGGCACTGTCCACTGCACCATATTTACAAGGCGGTGCTAAGCCACTTTTTGTGGCTTAGCGCCACCTTGTAAATATGGCCCCCGATGAAGTTTTTTGTGGCAGAGGGGCGTGCAACGGGTTTTTCTTTGGGAGTTCCACTACAACACCCATTGCTTCTGACGCTGCCCCAGATTTACGAGAAATTGTAAATCTGAGGCAGCGCCAAAAACTAACGGCACCTCAGGGGTGGGGTTAGCATTGAGCAATGAGGAGAAATACTTTTATGTCTTCTCGTTTTTGCTTTTTCTATGTGTGCTGCATTCTGCAGCACACATAGGAAGAGCAAAACGCCATGCATGCTTGTTTATGTTCAGGATGGTGTCTCTTCCTGCACATAAACAATCATTAAATAATCATGATTTGTTACTTCTATGTGTGCTGCACTTTGCAGCACACATAGAAGTGCCAAATCGCCATGACCTTCCTGCACGTAAACAATCGTTCCCTTCAATGCAGACACTCTTGCACTATGGTGCAAGAGTGCCTGCGTTGGCGCTAGGCAGCTAAATTTTGCACCAGCACTAGGGGAAACACAGGGGTGCGCCTTATTTTTGTAAATATGGCACATCCCTGCTTTGCCAATGTGATGCAATGCGGTGATGCCATTTTTGGCACAGTGTTGCCCCACTTACCATCTGGAAAATGCGCTGCATTTTGGGACTTTTTGCAGTACAATAAACAGGAACAACTGAAAAAGTGGGTAGGGTTGCTTTTACACCAAGGTTAGATTTCAAGAAATGTCAAGAAATGTCAGAGTGTTATAGGTTTCTATTGATAAGCCTGAGCCAAATGGGTGCTGTGTTCTTCCATAGGAGGAGAAGTGAAGAAGCCTATCCCAGTGTCCCAGGAACTAGAGAGGAAGGAACAGACTGGCCTTCTGACTGTGCAACTCAGCACGGACAGGCACGGATGGGGTTGCCTTTGGTGCACTCGCGGCTCACGCCTGCTGTGCCTCTGAGCAGCAACAACCCTTAAATGGGCTTAGTCTGGTGGCATGTGTGTAAGGACCTCCACTTCAATTCATCTTCTACTGGAGATATTTGGCTCTCTCATATGTCTTCTCACCCTCTTCTACTGTGGTCTCACCCCCTGAGATACTGATACTCTCCAGACAACACTCACCCTTCACACTGTTCAATGATGCATCAATGCCTCAGTTTGAAAAGGCTCCATTGATTCTGCTAATGCCTTAGTTTTAGTCTAAACTTTCTTGCTAAACAGTGACAGGGCTGCTTGGCCTATGATTTCTCAGGGTGAGAAAAGACCTGGGGCATAACACAGGCCTTTGCGGTGCAGGATAGGGGTACACTTCATGGAACCCACATTTAGTCTCAGGTCTATGAAAACCTGGGATATACAGGACCTCTCCAGCACATCCTTCTGCGGGGTCAGGAGAGAAGCTATCATTTTGTGTTTCGCCACTGAGGCGTTTCTTGATTTCAGAGTTGTCTTACTTTAACCGACACTTGTGTTATGGAAACCAAGACTTAAATAGGTTTATATAAGCACCCTGGAGTGACCATACTCTCAAATGCCCTGATCACAAGTTAGTTGGAATGAAGATATTATATATCACACCTGATGACTAACGATGCACTAGGGTACATTATATATTGGGTGCCATAAATAGCACCTATTATGAGCTTTTGGAGCAGAACATACACATTTTGATGCTTACCGCGCCAAAGCCTGCCTGATATGGTAAATTCTCTACAATTCCCCCGGTTACTTTCCAGCAGGTGCCTTCATCTTGAGTCCTGGGCAGAACAGAATGTGTGCAACATCTTGGGGAGCTCACAGAGCTGTGTTCTTAGAGGTGCTGTTTTGCATCATAGCACTATTTTGAACAGCCAATGAGGCACAAAATGACTTTCTCAGTAAAACATACTATTCCTATGTCTAATTCTGCTTTGATTCTGGGCTGAGACATCCTGCCACAGGGCTGCCATGTAAAGAAGTTTCACCTGTTTCATCATCTGAGCCAAGGTGGATGCTAGAGGGTCAAGGTGACCTCAGACACATCCCCCCGGTGGGACCAGTGCGCTTCAGGTGCGGCAGGTGACAGTACCTTCCATCACCCTTCTAAAGCGAGGTAATGAATGGGCCAGATGAATGATGCAATGAATTTACTTGTGATAAAGGCTGCTACGTGTTTAGCAACTGCCCTGCGATATAGTAAGCTGGCGGGAGTTTACATATGTGTAGTTTCTGTATGGTGTAAAATGATTTGCGTGCATAAACTGTAACAGTACTTGATGGTATTGAATATATTGCTGAAGAAGGTACACAAAAGTATCCTTTCTGGGTTTGCAAGTATTTATCACATCTACAGTGAGGTGACGTGTGCAAGGGCTTTCTCAATGGAGTTGTCAAATAGTAATTACGAGTAGTGGGCAGTGCCTAAATAGCGGCTCTCAACCAGCACCGGGGTTACTCTTTGTGGCAAGGCAAGGAGTTTCCAACTCTATGGCAGTTAAAGTGTTTATAGAAAGACTGTCACAAGCTACATTTATTTAGAATACATTTTTTTTAAAGGTGCTTTCTGCAGGTTTACATTCACAGCTTTCATGCTCTTGCAAAAAATCTCCGACTGCTATATTTCTGAAACCTTGCCTGAGAAATGTACATTGACTTAAACTTTCAATTTGTCCTTCCTTTATTTTGTGTCCCTCGTTCCCGACTACCTACATGCCGCTTGTGTATTCCTCTCTCACTTTCTTTAAAACTGTATCACTGCGCCCTCACAAGATCTATTCATCCCATGAACTATTTGCGTCTCATTTAACCTCCTCTAATAATCACACCAAAGTCATTAATGTACCACAATGAACCAGGAGTAAATTCATGGAATGGTTTCTTTGATGGCACCAGGCTAATCCCAATAACCAATGGATTGACCACTAACTTTGGGCTCCTGGATAGCGTGTTACACACCAGCAAGTGCTTAAATGAGTCGTCAGTGGTAGTAAGCACTATACAAATGCAATTTAAAATTGAGGAAAGCATCTGAGAGATGCATTTTGTGAGAGGGACCACTTGGGGATGTTCACTTGCAAGCCGCTGGTTCCTCTCTGAGGCACTAGGAGGGAGGGCTGGACACGGGGGCATATTTACAATCCCCCAGGGTCACCGGACCATCACTTTTTGTGACGTTCCAGCAGCGCAGAGTGCAGACCCATATCTACGAGGCCATGCAAAGCCACTTTGCGTGGCTTTTCATGGCCTTGTAGATATATTGTGAGGCAATGCAGTGCAAGTCACTGCAGTGCCTTACTCTGCATCAGGGAGGCGTACCATGGGTTTGCAGTGGGTTTTCCAACGCAACACCCATGGGTTTTGAAAGCATTCTCAGATTTACAAGGCTCTGTAAACCCTGGAATGCATCAAAACCACACGCCTCCCCAGGGGAGGCATAACAAAGGGAAATACCTTTATTTCTCCTCATTTTTTTCCTCTTTCAATGTGTGCTTCATTCTGCAGCCCACACAAGAGGAAAACGGCTTCATGGATTGTTTCCTACGCAAGAAGGTGTCCTTTCCTGCACAAAAACAATCCTGCATGCATCACAGGCACCCTTTGTAGGAAGTTGGCTCTGTATGCACTATTTCAAAGTAAGGAATAGTATGCACAGAGTCCAAGGGTTCCCCTTAGAGGTAAGATAGTGGCAAAAAGAGATAATACTAATGCTGTATTTTGTGGTAGTGTGGTCGAGCAGTAGGCTTATCAAAGGAGTAGTGTTAAGCATTTGTTGTACATACACACAGGCAATAAATGAGGAACACACACTCAGAGACAAATCCAGCCAATAGGTTTTGTTATAGAAAAATATCTTTTCTTAGTTTATTTTAAGAACCACAGGTTCAAATTCTACATGTAATATCTCATTTGAAAGGAATTGCAGGTAAGTACTTTAGGAACTTTGAATCATTACATTAGCATGTATACTTTTTACATAAAACACAATAAGCTGTTTTAAAAGTGGACACAGTGCAATTTTCACAGTTCCTGGGGGAGGTAAAGTATTGTTAGGTTTCACAGGTAAGTAAGTCACTTACAGGTTTCAGTTTTTGGTCCAAGGTAGCCCACCGTTGGGGGTTCAGAGCAACCCCAAAGTTACCACACCAGCAGCTCAGGGCCGGTCAGGTGCAGAGGTCAAAGAGGTGCCCAAAACACATAGGCTTCAAAGGAGAGAAGGGGGTGCCCCGGTTCCAGTCTGCCAGCAGGTAAGTACCCGCGTCTTCGGAGGGCAGACCAGGGGGGTTTTGTAGGGCACTGGGGGGGACACAAGTCAGCACAAAAAGTACACCCTCAGCAGCGCGGGGGCGGCCGGGTGCAGTGTGCAAACACGCGTCGGGTTTCCAATGGTTTTCAATGAGAGATCAAGGGATCTCTTCAGCGTTGCAGGCAGGCAAGGGGGGGGGGCTCCTCGGGGTAGCCACCACCTGGACAAGGGAGAGGGCCTCCTGGGGGTCACTCCTGCACAGAAGTTCCGTTCCTTCAGGTGCTGGGGGCTGCGGGTGCAGGGTCTTTTCCAGCCGTCGGGACTTTAGGTTCAGGCAGTCGCGGTCAGGGGGAGCCTCGGGATTCCCTCTGCAGGCGTCGCTGTGGGGGCTCAGGGGGGACAACTTTGGTTACTCACGGTCTCGGAGTCGCAGGAGGGTCCTCCCTGAAGTGTTGGTTCTCCACCAGTCGAGTCGGGGTCGCCGGGTGCAGTGTTGCAAGTCTCACGCTTCTTGCGGGGAGTTGCAGGGGTCTTTAAATCTGCTCCTTGAAACAAAGTTGCAGTTCTTTTGGAGCAGTGCCGCTGTCCTCGGGGGTTTCTTGGTCTCTTGGAAGCAGGGCAGTCCTCTGAGGATTCAGAGGTCGCTGGTCCTGGAGAAAGCGTCGCTGGAGCAGGGTTCTTTAGAAGGCAGGAGACAGGCCGGTAGGACTGGGGCCAAAGCAGTTGGTGTCTTCTTTCTTATTCTGCAGGGGTTTTCAGCTCAGCAGTCTTCTTCTTCGGTAAGTTGCAGGAATCTAAATTCTTAGGTTCTGGGGAGCCCTTAAATACTAAATTTAAGGGCGTGTTTAGGTCTGGGGGGTTAGTAGCCAATGGCTACTAGCCCTGTGGGTGGGTACACCCTCTTTGTGCCTCCTCCCAAGGGGATGGGGTCACATCCCTAATCCTATTGGGGAATCCTCCATCTGCAAGATGGAGGATTTCTAAAAGTTAGAGTCACTTCAGCTCAGGACACCTTAGGGGCTGTCCTGACTGGCCAGTGACTCCTCCTTGTTATTCTCATTATTTTCTCCGGCCTTGCCGCCAAAAGTGGGGGCCGTGGCCGGAGGGGGCGGGCAACTCCACTAGCTGGAGTGTCCTGCGGTGCTGGCACAAAGGGGTGAGCCTTTGAGGCTCACCGCCAGGTGTGACAGCTCCTGCCTGGGGGAGGTGTTAGCATCTCCACCCAGTGCAGGCTTTGTTACTGGCCTCAGAGTGACAAAGGCACTCTCCCCATGGGGCCAGCAACATGTCTCGGTTGTGGCAGGCTGCTGGAACCAGTCAGCCTACACAGATAGTCGGTTAAGGTTTCAGGGGGCACCTCTAAGGTGCCCTCTGGGGTGTATTTTACAATAAAATGTACACTGGCATCAGTGTGCATTTATTGTGCTGAGAAGTTTGATACCAAACTTCCCAGTTTTCAGTGTAACCATTATGGTGCTGTGGAGTCCGTGTTTGACAGACTCCCAGACCATATACCCTTATGGCTACCCTTCACTTACAATGTCTAAGGTTTGGTTTAGACACTGTAGGGGCACAGTACTCATGCACTGGTGCTCTCACCTATGGTATAGTGCACCCTGCCTTAGGGCTGTAAGGCCTACTAGAGGGGTGACTTATCTATACTATTGGCATGGTACCCTGAGGGGAGTGCCATGTCGACTTACTCGTTTTGTTCTCACTAGCACACACAAGCTGGCAAGCAGTGTGTCTGTGCTGAGTGAGGGGTCCCCAGGGTGGCATAAGATATGCTGCAGCCCTTAGAGACCTTCCCTGGCATCAGGGCCCTTGGTACCAGGGGTACCAGTTACAAGGGACTTACCTGGATGCCAGGGTGTGCCAATTGTGGAATCAAAATTACAGGTTAGGGAAAGAACACTGGTGCTGGGGCCTGGTTAGCAGGCCTCAGCACACTTTCAATTCAAAACATAGCATCAGCAAAGGCAAAAAGTCAGGGGGTAACCATGCCAAGGAGGCATTTCCTTACACCCTTGCAGCATGGTGCACAGGCGCCTGCATTGGAGCTAGGCAGCCAATCGGGTGCCAGCGCAGGGGGAGAGGACAGAAATGCAACTCATTTTGCAAAAACAGTGCATTTCTGCCCTTTCCAGGTCACTTGCTGCCCTCTGCCACTTTATTGTAAATATGCCCACTGTATCCGCGCCAGCCAGAAGGGAGAATGGAGGACTGGTAGGCACTGGACAGTTGTGTGTCTCTGCAGGCTGGTAGGGCGGGGGCAGTGTCAACCATCACACACTGCTCGCTAAGGCCACAAATGCCAGCAACACCCTCCACTATAACAAGTTTGAAACCTTCCCTCTGCCCCGCCCATCTTCCATTCGTATCCTGGCACCTGACTTGCTCCTTCTTTTACACCTTCTACAGTTCTATAACTTCTTTCTTTCATTTCTCTCTCACCGGCACGCCAAGTCATTCCTCGCGCCTTCCCCTTACTTTCACTCTGCATCTTCAGTCTTTCCCCTTCCTTTAACACTTTCTCATTCCTATTCTCCCCTTCTGTGTTTCCTTTCCCCAGCTTCTCCCCCTCTAACCACCCTGCCTTTCTTTAAATTCCTCACTTCTTCTCTTCCCTCCCTCCTTTCCCCGTCCTCTTTCTTCTTCTTCTATCTTTCCCTCCCCTCCTTCTCTCTTTCCGTCCCCCACCTCCCTCCACTGCCTTCCTTCCCTCTCCCACATCCTCCTCTCTCCTTGCTTCTACTCTCCCCTGCCATTCATCTTTCTTTTGTCTCCCGCTTCATCTTGTTTATCCACTCCCTCCTCCTCCCCCCCAGGAGTCTTCCTTCCCCATTCTGCCCTTTTCCTCAGTTCCTCTCGTTTTCTTCCTCCATCAGTAGATGTTGTGTCCTTCATAAACAGTAAATGCATCTTAAGACATCTGGAGCATCATCCCCTTGCAGAATTAAATATATATTTTCTTTTAAAAAACACAGTTTTGTAAAACACCCTGCTTCTAGTGCCAGCATGTTCTCAAACACAGCCAAGTAGAAACAAAAGAGTCATCAAAAACTGCATTTACCTCAAAAACACTAAGCGGAAACCATTTAAAAAGAACACACTGAACAGTGAAGAGTGCTGCCAGACATAAGCTGTGACATTTAACAACCCCCCTCCTCCCCCTCAGCCACCCCACACAGTCCTGAGTCCTGTCAGAAACTTAGGCACTGGGGAGATGATGTCAGTTTTACAACTTGGTGAAAATCAGCCTCCCCGACTGAGCAACCCTGGACATGTGCTGGCAGATCTACATGAAACCTTCCCCCAGTGATGGTGTAAGCGCTGCTAAAATTAGGGACAATAAAATGGGCAACAGGGCACAGGCAAGAGGTTTAATGGGGACCAGGCAGAGCTGAGATTGGCACAGTACAGGCTGCAGAGACAAAGGCACAGATCTCAGGCCACAGAAGATAAAATCTGATAGAAGATGCACTGCAAAGGTCACCACAAAGCCATCAAAAGTGCCAAAAAGGCTTTCTGCACTTAATGCATCATTGAAGCTCCCCCCAGACCAAAAACATCGTTAACGTTTACCATTCAATGTTCCCTATAATTCTTCTCGTTTTGTTTGTTTTCATCTTGTTTTATGTGGCTTTAATCACGTCTGTTTAATGCAGTGTTTGTTTATTATTGATTGTTGTGTTTGAAGTGTAATGTGTGGAGGCCCTTTCAGGACTCTTTTCCCTGTGTTTGTGTGCACATCTTTATTGACTGGGTGGAGAATCAATAGTAGGTAGCAATGAGTTGCTTACCACCGATTACGGTAAGTGATTCCCACTTCTGAGACATTCAGGTAGGTTGCTAAAGAGGACCAGCAAAGATTATTAACCTAAACCCTGGCAAAGCCAAACACATATGGCTTCTTCTGCTTTGTTGTAGAATTTGCACCTGTTGCTCACACTTTCAACAAAAAATATTTTCCACAATTTCCCACAATTTCAACAAAAATAACTTACCAAAACTACCCACAATTTCAACAAAAGTGGCTTTCCACAATTATGTGTAGATATGGTGTAAGTGTTGGTCCTCATGGTAAGTTTACTTCACCTCTCTAAAGGGTAACTAGGCAGAAACAAATTCACAATTGATGTCAGGATTAACCGACCATATTTATTAAATATATAACATGCTGTTATAGTGATAACTATAAGGTGGGGAAAAGGGACATTCTCCCCAATGAATGCAAACCTTGTAAGGGTAAATGGGATATTGGAGTCGGGTTTGCTGGGGCAATAAAAATAGGAAGAAACAGGAGTAAAGAGAGCACCATGCTCCAGAATAGACTATCTTCACTATGTAATAAGGGCCCGATATTAATCAATATATATATATATATATATATATATATATATATATATATATATATATGTATGTATATATATATATATATGTATATGTGTTTCTCCTAGCAAAGGAGGTTGAATCCTTTGTCTCATATGCAGATGATACGCAGCTTCTTTTGGTCTTGCCTTTTCAACAGGATGCCATCCAACCTTGCTCGACGGCTGTCTCCCGGATGATGTCTACTAATCATCTGAAGTGTAACTCCAAAAAGACTGAGGTCCTTTGTTTTGGACTCCATTTTTCTCTTGATTTAGAGGTTCACTGGCCCTTGGGAGTCAGTCCTCCTAACCCTTTGGCTGATTCAGCTAAGAATTTGGGGTTCAAATTTGTTAACAAATTGTCCTTTCTTAATCAAATTACTGCCCTGGTTGGTGTCTGCTTTGGCATCATACGTATGTTAAAAAAAATCTTGCACTTTCTTTCATGGCCAACTAGAATCACAGTGGTTTTGGTGTTAGTCATGTCTAGGTTGGACTATGCAATGCCCTGTATGCAGGTCTGCCAAAGTATCTACTTCTTGAACTCCAGTGCGTGCACAATGCAGCAGCCAGGCTGGTCTTTGGACTCTCTAGACGTGAGCGCATTTCTATGTACTGCGTAAACTGCATTGGCCTCCAGTGGAGAAACAGAGTCTTTTTTAAGTCTTCCTTGCTAACGTATAGAGCCCTTCACCGTATTGGACCTAAATATCTATCGGCCAGAATTGCCTGTTACTGTCCAAGTAGAGTTCTATGGTCTTCTAACAGCTCCCTGTCTGGCGCGACTTCCGAGTATCCGGCTGGCGAAGGCTGGGGGTCGATCTTTTGCTTTTCTGGGCCCCCTGGAATGGGACAATCTTCCTCTGTCCCTCCGGCAGATCCAAGATGAAGGCTCTTTTAAGAAAAAACTCAAGACCTGGCTTTTCTCACAGTAAGTTTGATCCTGATTTCTTTATCCACTTTGTAGGGCCAGGAAACTCTTTTCTGAGTAGCCATGAGCTTTACAAATCTCATCACATAAACATACTGATGCACTGAGGAGTGGGTGGGGCGGCAGAGCGAGGTAAGCACTGCTCGAGGCAGAGGAGACCTCAGCTGGAGCATGGGGCCATTTAAAGCTGTTTGGTATATTGGAAATGTAGAGTAATGCGTAAAGCACATAGGGGGTCATTCTGACCCTGGCGGTCTCGCGAATGACGGAAGCACCGCCAACAGGCTGGCGGTGCTTCCATGCCCATTCTGACCGCGGCGGTAAAGCCGCGGTCAGAAAACCGGGACCAGCGGTTTCCCGCCGGTTTTCCCCCGGCTGGGCGAATCCGCCAGGGCAGCGCTGCAAGCAGCGCTGCCATGGGGATTCTGACCCCCTTCCCGCCAGCCTGTTTCTGGCGGTTGTCACCGCCAGGAAGAGGCTGGTGGGAACGGGTGTCTTGAGGTCCTTGGGGGCCCCTGCACTGCCAATGCCACTGGCATGGGCAGTGCAGGGGCCCCCTAACAGGGCCCCATGAAGCTTTTCACTGTCTGCCTAGCAGACAGTGAAAAGCGCGACGGGTGCAACTGCACCCGTCGCACGCCCGCAACACCGCCGGCTCCATTCGGAGCCGGCTTCTGTGTTGCAGGCCTCCTTCCCGCTGGGCCGGCCGGCGCTACCATGGGTAGCGCCGGCTGGCCCAGCGGGAAGGTTGGAATGCCGGCAGCGGTCTTTTGACCACGTAGCGGCCAAATGGCGGTTCCCGCCTGGCGGGCGATAACCGCCGCCCGCCAGGGTCAGAATGACCGCCATAGTCCATTATAAGCCTGAGTACAGGTGAGAAGCTACAATTTACCTCAAACTCACCCTCCACCCCCAGGGAAATCAACAAAATCAAGAATGAACATGTCAATGCATTATTTTCACTTGATTCTGATAAGTGTCTCAAAGGTACTTAAACTGTGATGTCGAGTTGATAAATAACAAATAGAAAAGTAAATATATAACACACCAATTTTATTCTACAATAAATGATTTCTAATATTTAAAACCAATATTAAATAATCGAAAATATTACTGTGTAATAAGATTTACAGACACAAAGGTTTCCTCGAGCCAGAGAAGAGTCTTTATGACATTTAAAACACTTGAAATTTCCACACATTTTCTGTATAAGGTTTGGAACTGCAAATGTTGCCAAGAGACATTATTTTTCATCTTCACAAAAGGCCACACGTGTTTTGCGGTACCACATTATAGCTTCTTTAGGGCCAAAAAGTATCATTCACATCTGTAGGAAAAGATCCCCATCACTACTGAGGGCCATATTTATACTCTGTTTGCGTCGAATTAGCGTCATTTTTTTTAACGCTAATTCAACGCAGACCTAACTACATATTTATACTTTGGCGTTAGACCCGTCTAGCGCCAAAGTTATGGATTTAGCGTCATTTTTTTACAGTGAAAACCTACCTTGCGTCAATAAGATGCAAGGTAGGCATTCCCGGGCAAAAGTGACTCAAAGGCCCTAACGCCTTATTTATCCTCCAGTGCATAAAAGCCTGCTTAGCGCCATTATTTAACGCTTGGGTCAGGGCAGGCGTTAGGGGACTTGTGGGCATGACTCCTGCCTTTTCTGAGGCAGGAGTCATGTGGCAGGGTAGGTTTAGCGCTATGAAATGACGCTAATCTGGTCAGAGTCATCTTTTTTTACTCTAACTAGCCTACCGCCAACCTCACCCAGCTAACGTCATTTTCCATGACGTTAGCCCACCATTTGCGCTGGCTAGCGCTATTCCATAGATATGGCGCCCGGCCGGCATCCAAGAATGGCACTAGCCGTCGGGGACATTTTTGACGCAAACCTGTGTTAGTGCAGGTTTGCGTCAAAAAGTATAAATATAGGACTTAATATCTCACAGTCTTCGCAGCAATATCACAAACATGCCACAGTTCAACCTCAACCTCAAAAGGAGGAAATATCTTATAACTCAGAGATCTTCAAACAGCTGATGCTAGGGCTGAAGGGGCTTAAAAGAGAATGTCTGCCATTTAATCCGCAATAGCTACTGTGGTGATGACATCTGTAAGCATCCTGCACCAGCCTCTTCACCAGATGATGTGAGCCCATGATCAGAACTGCATTCTTATCTGAAGTTAATAGAATGGTGCAGGTTAGTGACTTGTCTGAGACCACTCTAGTCTGCTTCGAGTCCCATGGGCTCCTGGGGCCTTGAAAAAGACTCCAGGGTGTACACCTTTGAAGAACTTCTAAAGACTAAATTGAAGATACACCATAAATAATATGAAACCGAACAACATTTATACTCAATAATGAGGAAAATTCTGTTTCCCTTACGCAAACATCATAGAAAAATGAGCAATGGCACATTAGAGATTCTATTACAAGACCGGATGCTCTTTACGAAAAACTCTAACAGCAGGGGTGGCTCCAGTCTGGGCAAAGAAGCGGGGCTGGGGGCACAAAACAAATTAAAAAATAATGGAAAAAAAACTGACCTTACTTGCCGACTCCGCAGCGCGGTTCCTTGGTTGTCACTGACAGCAGGCAGAGGCTCCCAGCCTGCCCTGCAGCCAATCCTAACACTGCTCTCATGCTGGTGGCTGCATGAAATCAGCATTAGGATTGGCCGGAGCGCCCTTGCTTGATGCTCCAAGGCAGACTGGGAGCCTCTACCAGCTGTCTCCAACCCAGCAACACCGTGCCGGAGAGAGCACAGTGCGCATGTGTGTTTTGCCGGCCCGAGACAGCCGACCAAACACACATGCGCACTGAGGGGAGTGCAGACCACTCCCCTTAGTGCTCGTCATCCCTATGGCCCCGCCCCTTGAAAATGAAAACAATAGTAAAGATTGTTTATTATCATTTTTATTTTTCAATTTGCAGCTGCTGCTGCTGGCGGGGGGGAGACACTCCTCCGCCATAGCGGAGGAGCCACTGTGCCTAACATCAAGGAAGAAGAATAGAGTTAACAAGAAATCCAACATGGATGAAAAAGTAATGTGACACATAACACACAGGTTAGCAGTTCAGTGGCTGCATGACCTCACACTTAGGCCACCAATCCCTGTCTATGACATAGTATAATAACGCCTGCAAGCCGCAAACATCCTCTTCTTTGCCTCTCTGTCACAAATAAGTACTAGTTTTTTCTATTTTGCAATATATTTGTTGTATACCATTCAAGCATTTGTGTATGATTATTTTTTTATTGTGCCTTTTTGCTAATTATTTTATTTTTCATTGTATTTATTAATAATTTTATTTAGTTGTACTATAAGTTAACCCTGGAGGCCGGTACATTGTCATTGTCTGGAGCTTCAATGTTGTATTTCTTTTACACACAAAAGTTCCTGTCTTTGTTTTCTGGACTTATCTTCGATTCTCTGGGGCAGCCCTGGAATATTGTAGTTTCACTACAGGCGCCCTTGTCATCCAATTCTCTGGCGCCCCGGTTTCCGTCTCTCTCTCTCTCGCTGCTATTTTTTCTAGCTGAGCACCATAGATGCACTCACTATTTCTCTCGTCAGTCGTGTCTGTGGACCAGAGAGAGCAACTTTGTTTTGTGTTTTCTCCCTTTTCGCACTAGTGCAACTTAACCAGGAAGGCTTTTTTTAGGTCATAGCTTACCAGACAGCTGAAAGACATCTTGGGGACTTTCAGAATGTTGACCTAGGAATGCATTCCACTTGTTGATTACTATAGGCTTTGTGGTTTGTAACTCAGACTTTCTGGCTTTCCATTTGCTGGTTTTATTTGCTGCAGGCTCTCCAGGTTCAGTTCGTACATCCGGTTGCTGAAACCGTGTTTTTTGTATTCTTCCTCAAACATCCTTTCTGTTAACAGGCCTTTAAATCTTGTTCTTATCTTGTCACATTTGCTTTGCATTTAAAGACTGAGGCCAAATGCCAGTCGCTGTCTTCCAAGGGCGCTTGTTTACTTTTCTTTCCCTGACTTCAAAGTGAGAGGATTTTGCGGGATACTGGGGGAGGGGGAATAGGTATTTTAGTGCACAACAACATTTAAAAGAACTGTGTAAGTATTTCAGAAAATAGAATTATGAACGCACAAGTGAGGCACATTTTTTGTTATTTCTTAAGTGTGTTGTAAACAAACTACTATTATCAAAACGAATCATTAAACTAGGTGATGCAATTTCCACACATTTGTGTCTATGCACTGTATAGTTTTATTAGTAAAACTCTATCTCTGTGCAAATGTAATGGTCATTTCAATTGAAAATGTGTTGTCTGTAATGGAAGTGTGCTACCACACCATGAATACTCCTCTCTACGTCACTCCACTCTACTCTGCACCACTCCACAGCACTGCACTCTACTTTGCACCTCCCCACTTTACACCACTCCATGCCAATGCATTCTGCACCACTCTACGCCACTGCACTCTACGCCATTTTGCGCAACGCCTCTTTACTCTACCCTGTACCACTATACTCTATGCCAGTGCACTCCACCACTCAACTCTACAACACTGCATTCTTTGCCACTGCACTCTACACCACTCCAGTCTAGGCCAAACCAATCTACTCTGCACAACTCTACTCTGTGCCACTATACTCTACGCAACTCTGCAGCACTGCACTCCACGCCACTGCACTCTACGCCAATGCACTTTACTCCACTGCACTTTACTCTGTAACACTAACCTCTATGGCTCTGCACTCTATGCCAATACACAACTCGAATCTACTCTGCACCACTGCACTCTACACCACTTTACTCTACGCTATTACACTCTATGTCACTCTATGCCACTCTAGTATACTCTGCGCCACTCCACTCTATGCCACTGCACTCTCTACCACTCTACTCTTACCCACTGCACTCCTGGCCAATGCACTCTACAAAAATGCACTCTGTCACTGCCCTCTACACCACTACACTCTACTCTGCACCACTGTACTCTGTCACTGCACTTTACGCCACTCTACTCCACTCTACACCACTGCACTCAGACACTCTACTCTGTAACACTGCACTCTCCGCCACTGAACTGTACACCACTCTATACTGCACTACTCCACTGTGCGCCAATGAACTCTATGCCACTGCACTCTATGGCTTCATACTCTACTCTGCACCACTCTATGCTACTCTACTCTGCACCACTCTATGCTACTCTACTCTGCACCACTCTATACTACTCTACTCTGCACAACTCTATGCCACTGAGCTCTATGCCACTCAACTCTTCTCTGCACTCTACGCCACTACACTCTATACCACTTGACTTTACTCTGCACCGCTGCCCTCAACATCAATCAACTCTATGCCACTCAACTCTGCACCACTCTGAACCTCTCTACTTTGTACCACTCTATTCTGCACCACTGTACTCTATGCCACTGCACTCTACACCGCTGCATTGTACGCCAGTCTACTCTGCACCACTCTACTATGTGCCATTCTCTTCTACACAGCTCTACCCTGCACCACTCCAGTCCACACCACCACTCTGCACCACTCCACTCTTCACCACTGCACTCTACTATGCACCACTGTAATCTACATCACTGCATTCTACAACACTGCATTGCACGCTGCTGAATTAAATGCCACTGCACTCAATGCCACTGCATTCTACACCACTATACTCTGCAACACTCTATCCCAATGCATTCTACACTAGTCCACTCTACTCTATGTGACTCCAGTGTATGCCACTCTATGCGACTCCACGCTATGCCACTCCAATACACAAAACTCTCTGCCACTCCACCCGCCTGCACTGTACTCCATTCTTCACCATTCCACTCTACAAATCTCCATGGCTCTCTCCTCTATGCCACAAATTTTTAGCTATCTCGAACAGCAACCACACTGGTGAACAAAGTGGTTTAAACACATTGGCAAAGCCAATAGCTCTTCCATAGGCGAGATCTATTGGCTTTGCCAATGCTTGATTCGATTAGCCACACAGTGAAGGCTGTGTGTTGGGTTTGTTAAGTTATTGTACAGCTAGGCACAGCAAGCAGTCTATTTTAAAAAAGGAAAAGGAGGAGTTTAAAATATTTTACTTACCTCTTAACTGTTTTTAAATAAGATAGAGTAAGCAATTCTCAATAATAAAAATAAACACGTGGTTTGATATTCATTTAGTAAAATAGTGGTCAGAGACTACACACTAATCGTCATGTACAATTATTTTAATGCATTTGGAAACAAATGAAAGTGTCTATTTGATTGGGAGGATTCAGCAAACATATGCCGGCCAACACGTGTTTCACCCCTCAACGGAGCGCCGGCCTTGCACTTGTTCTCAACTGTATTAAAATAAACGTATGTGACGATTAATACCTGATCTCTGTCCACATGTTTATTATTATTATGGAGAAATGTTTACTCTACCTTACTTAAATATATTTCATAGTTGTGGGCATAAGGGTAATGCCAATACTGTCAACCGGCCAATACTGGTCAGCGTAACTCCAGAACTACTGCCCTCTTCCTCGATAACCGTACCTACTGCTTGCTGTTCCAAGGTTTACCTTTCTATCCGTGCGCCTGCTTGCCGTGAGAGTTTTGCCTACATGCACATTATGGTGGATATCGACCAGAGTGGTCTTAAGAAGTTTTCTGTTGAGTAGCTTCCTTTGAACTCAGACCACACAGACCCTGACTCCTCTGTGGAAGGGGATGGTCAGGAGGGTACAGGTGGGCAAGATTCTGTCAATGAAGGGCAAGTGATAGTCCAAGAGGTTATTCAATCAGAGGTGACTTCCTCACTTAAGTCCATGCAGAATTCTATCAGTCACTGTATGTCAGCTTCCTTTAGTAGACTGATTGACTGTTTGTTCCAATGTCCTGGGAGGACACTTTCCTCCTAGGAATAAGTGTTCCCACATACAGAACATATGAGAACCTCTTAACGATAGAGAACAGCTGAGGCATCTTACACTACAGAATATGTTGACCCCCATCATGTCTGAAAGAATAGAGCATAAAAACAATTTGTGCAAAAAAACCTAGGAAGGTTATCTTTGTGGGGATCCTAACTCGACAGAGCAAGTGCCTACGTTTTCTTTAACATGTTCTTCTAACTCAGTGTCTTCTACTGAACGTCACTGAGACACTGATTATGATGAGAAGTTATTCCTTTTACAAATGGATAACATATCAGCGACATAAACAAACTAGGGGGAGCTTGATCCGAAGGTTTAGTGGACCCCACCAAAGAATTTTGCATTTTTGTCTAGAGGGAGCTGTTACCCTGCTTAAAGCATATCTCGTGGAGTTGGCAAATTCAGTAGCAGATTGGGGATCCAGATTCCTCAAAGACATCAGCGATTGGTCTCTATAACTGAATTTCTAATCAAATTCTCAATCTTTTGGCTCCTCTTCAAGTGGACCTCTTTCCCTCCAGACTGAATCACAAACTTTCTCGGTCTTTGAGGTGGAGACCAGATCCAGAAGCATGAAGCTGGGGATGCATTCCTTCAACAGTGGCAATCTCTTTATGGTTATCCTTCCTTCCCTTTGCCGTGATCCTCAGAACTGTTAACTTAGTGTTAGTGGTCATGAACTCATTTTAGTCACCTCAAGCCTAATATCTTTAACTTTTGGAGCTCTGATGGGAGTCTCTGGGAATCTCATGACTGTCCTCACAAACGCATTCTGCAAGGTTGTCTTCAGCTTATTCCGTGGAAGATTTGAGGCCCACTTGGTTTGTCCAGAGACTTTTCAATGATGCATTGTATCATCAAAAACTGCTTGGTCCTTCCTCTTAATACAGCTGCAAGCATAGATGCATCTCTGGGGTTAATTGGTGTACTCATCCAGTATCTGCCTCGGTGGGTGTTGCACAGCATACAGTTGAGGAGATACGGAAGCGCTGGTTTGACTTACGATCACGTGCCAAGGAGAGAGTAGCAAGCAGGCTGAAGGAAGCAAGGAGCACTGGTGGTGGACCATCCACCCAGACATCGTCCACCCCTATGGAAGACATGGTGGAGTCAACACTGCTGCCTGAAGCAGTAGGTGGTGTCACTGACATAGACACCTCAGGCACACCAGGCACCAGCAAAGGGAAGGGAAGTAATGATTTAAATCACCATATGTGCATGTACAAATATGCCGTAGAAAATTGCAATGGAACCATGCACTGTGAGAAATAGTCCATGCCACATTTTTCATTCAACACAACAATGCCTCATGGGAGTGGAAGTCCATAACCCAAAAGTGTATCTACTACTTAAATATCAGTTATTGTGTAAAACCAAACAGAGAGTCAACACAACAGACAACTGGAGACACTATGCTAGGGAAAATGTTTAATACAAAAATAACTGTGAAATGACACATGCAAAAAGAACATCATGAATGACATGCTGTGCATTGTTGTTGCAGATGTTCCTTGTAGGAGGCTGGCCTGGCTTGTAGTAGGTACCAATGGTACTTACACCTTATGCCAGGTCCAGTTATCCCTTATTAGTAGAGTGTAGTAGTGTTCTAGCTGCTTAGCCTTATAGAGGTACCTATAGCAGAGCAGCCAAGGCTGAACTAGGAGACATGCAAAGCTCATGCATTACCACTTATATCATATAGGAACTATATCATAAGAAAGACAATACTCATAGTTACTAAAAGATGGTACTTTCCTACCCAACCCTTCCCCCAAACGAGGGACAATAAGGCTAACCTTGCCCAGATGAGTCTTCATTGTCTAAGTGGAAATATCTGGAGAGACCATCTGCATTGGAGTGGGTGCTCCCAGGTCTATGTTCCCCTTATAGTCCATTCCCTGTAGGGAGATGGACCACCTCAACAATGTAGGGTTTTCACCTTTCATTTGTTTAAGCCATAATAGAGGTTTGTGGTCTGTTTGAACTATAAAGTGAGTACCAAAGAGGTATGATCTCAACTTTTTCAAGGCCCAGACCACAGCAAATGCCTCCCTCCCTATGGCATACCAGAGCTTTTCTCTAGGGGTCAACCTCCTGCTGATGAAAGCAACAGGTTGATTGTGGTCCTCTGTGTTTAGCTGTGATAGAACTGCCCCTACCCCTAATTCAGAAGCATCAGTTTGTACTATGAATTGTTTGGAGTAACAAGGGATTTTGAGGACAGGTTCAGAGCACATATCCTGTTTGAGCTCATCAAAAGCCTTTTGACAGCTTTCTGTCCATAATACCCTTTTAGGCATCTTCTTTGATGTGAGGTCATTAAGAGAGGCAGCTATGGTGCCATAATTATTGATGAACCTCCTGTAATACCCTGTGAGGCCTAGGAAGGCTCTGACTTGGGTTTGAGTTGTAGGGGGAGACTATTCAATAATGGTTTGGATCTTCCCCTGCAGTTGTGCAATCTGTTCTCTACCTACCAGGTGGCCCAGATAAACCACTTTCCCCTGCCCTATCTGGCACTTTGTGGCCTTGATAGTAAGGCCTGCCTTTTTCACGGCCTCCAAAACTTTCCACAGGTGGACCAGGTGATCATCCCAGGTGGAGCTAAAGACAGCAATATCATCTAGATATGCTGCACTAAAGGCTTCCAATCCTTGGAGAACTGTATTTACCAATCTCTGAAAAGTGTCAGGTGTATTTTTCAATCCAAAAGGCATAACTGTGAACTGATAATGCCCTCCAGTGGTTGAAAATGCGGTCTTTGGTTTTGCATCTTCTAATAACTTAATCTGCCAATACCCTGCAGTTAAATCAAAAGTGCTTAGATACTTGGCAGAAGCCAGTGTATCCAGTATCTCATCTGCCCTGGGTATAGGGTGAGCATCAGTTTTTGTTACTTGATTGAGACCCCTATAGCCCACACAAAACGCATTTCTTTCTTTCCTTCTTTACTATGAGGTTTGGGGACAAGCACCACTGGGCTGGCCCAGGGGCTTTCAGAGGGTTCAATCACTCCAAGGTCTAACATTTTCTGTACCTCTTGTTTGATACAGTCTCTGACATTGTCAGCCTGTCTATAAATTTTACTTTTGACAGGGAAACGGTCTCCAGTGTCAATTGTGTGCTCACACCAGGTAGTTGTTCCTGGGACTAGTGAAAAGAGGTCAGAGAATTGTCCAAGGAGATTTATGCAGTTGTCCTTCTGCTCAGCAGTAAGGCAATCTGCCACTACAACTCCATCCACTAAGCCATCAGCTTCAGTGGTGGAGAATAGGTCAGGGAGAGGGTCACTCTCTTCTTCCTGTCCTTCATCTGTGGCCATAAGCAGGGATAAGTCAGCCCTGTCATAGTAAGGTTTAAGGCGATTGACATGAAGCAACCTAAGGGAGCTTCTGGCAGTGCCCAGGTCCACCAAATAGGTGACCTCACCTTTTTTCCCACAATTAGATGGGGTCCACTCCATTTGTCCTGGAGTGCTCTTGGTGCCACAGGCTCCAATACCCACACCTTCTGTCCTGGTTGGTACTGTGTCAGGACAGCCTTCTGGTCATGCCATTGCTTTTGGAGCTCTTGGCTGGCCTGAATGTTTTTAGTGGCCCTTTTCATGTACTCAGCCATCCTTGATCTGAGGCCAAGCACATAGTCCACAATGTCTTGTTTGGGAGCTTTTAAAGGTTGTTCCCAACCCCCTTCACAAGAGAAAGGGGACCTCTTACAGGGTGTCCAAAGAGGAGTTCAAAGGTTCTGTAGCCCACTCCTTTCTGGAGTACCTCCCTATAGGCAAAAATGAGGTATGGCAACAGGACATCCCATCTCCTCCTCAGTTTTTCAGGGAGTCCCATGATCATGCCTTTGAGAGTTTTGTTAAATCTCTCAACCAATCCATTTGTCTGTGGATGATAAGGAATGGTGAACTTGTAGGTAGCACCACATTCCTTCCACATTGCTTTGAGATATGCAGACATGAAGTTACTACCTCTGTCTGATACCACTTGCTTAGGGAAACCCACTCTGGAAAAGATTCCCAGGAGGGCTTTTGCCACTGCAGGAGCTGTAGTGGTCCTTAAGTGTATAGCTTCAGGATACCTAGTGGCATGGTCCACTACTACTAGGATAAATCTGTGCCCTGAAGCTGTTGGAAGGTCAAGGGGTCAAACAATGTCAACCCCTACCCTCTCAAAGGGCACCCCAACCACTGGAAGTGGAATTAAGGGGCCTTAGGTGTGCCACCAGTCCTGCCACTGGCTTGGCAGGTCACACCGGTGCGACAGAACTCCTTTGTGTCCTCTGACATATGAGCTCAGTGAAACAGTGGAACAAGTCTGTCCCATGTTTTACTTTGGCCCAAATGCCCAGCCAAAGGAATGTCATGAGCCAAAGTCAGAAGAAACTCCCTATACTGCAAAGGGATGACCAGTCTACTGGCAGCTCCAGGTTTAGGGTACCTTGCCTCAATATAGAGAAGGTTGTCTTCCCAATAGACTTTGTGGGTATCAGTGACATCCCCATTTTGCTGTTTGACAGCTTGCTGTCTGAGACCCTCTAGTGTGGGACAGGTCTGCTGTGCGATACTCAGCTCTTCCCTAGCAGGCCCCCTGCACCCAAAAGCTCAGCAGTGTCAGCTGCTAGCTCCTCTGGTGTAGGTTCTGCACAGGGAGAGGATTCCTCTTCCTCAAAAGGGGAATCTTCTGGAGAGGGAAGGATAGTGGGCAAGGATTTACCCTTTCTACCCCTATCTTTTGGGAGCACTTGGTCCATTTTTCCAGGATCCAGGTTTCCCTGTCCTCTTTGCTTCTGACCCTGAGCCCTTGTGAGAGCAAAGATATGCCCTGGAATGCCCAGCATTGCTGCATGAGCCTCCAACTCCACTTCAGCCCAAGCTGATGTTTCCAAATCGTTTCCTAGTAAGCAGTATACAGGTAAATCAGAGGCTACCACAACTTTCTTTGGGCCAGTAACCCCCACCCCCTCAGTTGAGATTCACAAAAGCCATGGGGTGGCTAAGAGTGTTGTTATGAGCATCAGTCACTTGGTACTGCTGACCAAGTAGTTGTTGTTCAGGGGCAACCAGTTTCTCTATCACCATGGTGACACTGGCTCCTGTGTCCCTGTAGGCCTCAACCTCAACACCATTTATTATGGGTAGTTGCTTGTACATACCCATATTAAGGATATTAAGGTGACAAGGAACTAAGGTGGGAAAATCAATACCACCATCAGAGACTAAAACAGCCTCTGTGGTCTTCCTAACTAGACCAACCCCCACTACATTACCAATGGTGAGCCCAGCTACACCCTTTGTCTGGCTATTTGTAGTGTTTTTCCCACCACCACTGCTATTACTAGGGGCACTAGTGGACGCAGTAGGGGTTGTGGTGGTGGGAGTCTTGATGTTTTTCTTTGGGCAGGTGGGATTGCTTGCCCAATGGCCTTTACTTTTACATAACTAACACCATGGCTTCTTTTGATTGTGAGAAGAGTATTTGGCCCCACCTCCCCCAGAGGATTTTTGTGGGCCTGATGAAGACTCAGAATTATTTTTGTCTTTGTCCCCACCCTTGTCATGAGACTTACCATCCTTCTTCTTGCCATCCTTGTCACCCACTGTATGAGCATTTCTGCTCACTCTTGTTCTGACCCATTTGTCTGCCTTCTTTCCCCTTTCTTGGGGAGAGGTCAGATCTGAGTCTACCAAGTATTGATGCAACAAGTCTGACACACAATTATTCAAGATATGCTCTCTCAAAATTAGGTTATATAGGCTGTCATAATCAATCACCTTACTGCCATGTAACCATCCCTCCAAGGCCCTCACTGACCAGTCTACAAAGTCTGTCCAGTCTTGAGAAGACTCTTTTCTGGTATCTCTGAACTTTATCCTGTATTTTTCAGTGGTTAAGCAAATCCATCTAAGAGTGCATCCTTCAAAACTTTGTAATTGTTGGCATCACTCTCCCTGACAGTAAGGAGTCTGTCCCTACCTTTGCCAGTGAAAGATAGCCACAATATAGCAGCCCATTGCCTTTGAGGGACCAACTGTACCATACAGGCCTTCTCAAGTACAGAAAACCACTTATTAATGTCATCCCCCTCCTTGTAAGGGGGGACAATCTTATGCAGGTTTCTTGAATCTGTTTCTCTAACAGGATGACTATCAAGATTGATGCTGTTGCTGCCACCATGGGGAACTAACCCCAACTTCTGTCTTTCTCTCTCTACATCTAGGGATTCCCTATCAAAGGCCAACTGTTGCTGCTTTAGCCTCAGTCTGGCCTCTTCCAACCTCAGCTTTCTGAGTTCCCTGTCTAGGGTGTTGTCCTCAGGCTGGGAGGCTTAGGAAACCTCTGATACAGAGGAAATGTGAGACTGTGCAGAAGTGGACCTTTCTCTGACTGCCTGAACCCTAGTGACCTGGCCTTTCGGAGTGAAAGGTGTCCTACTGCTGTGTGACCCCCTCCCACTACCAACTTCACTAGGTGGCCTGTTAAGTGAAAGGTCTTTGGAAGTACCCTCCCCAGGGTTCTCAGGACCCTCCCCTGAATCTATCTGGGTACCCCCCTCCTCTACCTCCTGATCCTGGGTTTGAACAGTCTGATTCAGGCCACTTTCAAGGAGAAGGTTAAGAAGGAGATCCTTGGTAGCGTTCTTACCAATCCCCAAACTTCTTTCTATACAGAGACCCCTCAAACTTTTAAAGTTAAGAATGTCATAAGTTGTTTTCACAACTTTGGGAGTGGCCTCTCCCATAGACATAGTGAAAAGAAAGAGGTTAGGGGTAAGAGAAAACGTTTTGAGCTTTCAAGAACAGAAAGAAAAAACTTTTTCAAACTTTTTAGAAACGTTTTAGAAAGTTTTTAGAGTGAAAGTACGACTGTTAAGTTTACTTGTGTATACTTTTAAGTATTAGGAATATGGTTTTCCTATGAAAAACACCAATGACAAAGTGGTAAAGCAGTTGCAAGTACTTATCCCACCGCTGCACAACCAATGTAGGAGGCTGGCCTGGCTTGTAGTGGGTACCAATGGTACTTACACCTTATGCCCGGTCCAGTTATCCCTTATTGGTAGAGTGTAGTAGTGTTCTAGCAGCTTAGGCTGATAGAGGTAGCTATAGCAGAGCAGCCAAGGGTGAACTAGGAGACATGCAAAGCTCATGCAATACCATGTATATCATATAGGTACTATATCATAAAAAAGACAATCTCATAGTTACTAAAAATAAAAGGTACTTTATTTTAGTGACAATGTGCCAAAAATATCTCAGTGGAGGGGGGGCGTGGCCTGGCCTGCCAGCAAGATGGCCAACATGACGTGAGGCTCTGATAGGCTGAGGGCCTATCTATATCATTTCTCATGCCTTAGGGGCAATTTTTGGGATCATACGCCTCGGGTGCATTCCTGAGAACGGCGTGTGTCTGCCGGGTCCCAGGGTCGGGATTTCCGAGGCCGTTTGGCGCTGAGTTTCCTCCCGCCGGGATGGGCCTGGCTGGCTGGACTGCAGACTGCGGCCCGCGCCCTCCTCCTCTCATACGGGGTGCGCGGCGGGCGCGGCAGGGCTCCTCTTAGTGAAACCGGAGCCGGGAAGGGAGCAGTGACTATCTCCCTAGAGGCCCGATCGGCAGTCGGGTCGGACCGCGGCATCTTCGCCCCTGGGTTCAGGGGGGCCTGCTCGCCTCGTGGTGACGGCTGTCTGCAAGGGCGACCGGGGAGGGGCGCTCGGGCCAGCCTCTTCAGTGAGTCGCTCTCGTATTGGGGGCGCTTTAAGGCCGCTGGGGCCCCTGGCTGAGATACCGGCATGGATGGGCGGCGCTGAAGGCTTGCCGGCTGTGCGAGGAGGTGAGGAGCTACCTGCTCTAATTGCTCCTCCTGTGCGCAGCCGGGAGTGCGCATTCTAACTCCTGTGGTTCCCGGGGCCGCTCCAGGTGGCTGGTCCCTTCGCCGGTCGGTTCTGGCCGGGGGACGGCTGCTGCGCTACCGGGGCAGAGGGGAGGCCCATCGCTTGCTGGATGCCGGGCAGCCCAGGTGGAGACCCTGACGTGGGGGTTGCACAGGAGTCTGCCTGCTGTCGTCTGTAGATTGGGGCCTTGTTTAGCCTAGCTGGAGTGGACGCAGTGCTTTCTGCGAGGGCTGGGGTACTGTCCCTTACCGGGCCGGGCTGAATCTCTCGGTTCCCCCGGCTGCTTATCGCTGCTCCCATTATAGGATCTCTGGGGACAGCGGCTCTGCTGGATCGACTGGGAGGAGGTCCTCTGTCAGCGCACATGTGGCTGTGAGAATGGCCAAGGCGGAACAGAGGCAGGCGAAGTTATCTTTTGATGGCGGGAAGAAGCGGGGAGGAGATCCAGCCTCTCAGGTGGCGGATGTGCCAGCGGAGGGGGAGGAGCCTGGACGCCTCGGTCAGAGCCATGTTCTTGGATCTTAAGAGTGGCCTTGCTGGAATAGATGGCAAGCTTGATCATCTGACTGCACAGCTAGACAAAATAAAGACCAGGATGGATGATCATGACTCACGGCTTGATCAGCTGGAGATGTGCATCTTGGAGTTGGAGGATTGACGGATGGATGAACAGGAGCAATTGCTGTGCATGGAGCGAGTGCTGGAGGTCATACGTGCTAAAAATGAGAATTTGGAGGTGCGGTCCCGAAGCAATAACATTAGAATCATTGGGCTCCAGGAGTCCACGGAAATGGGTATGATGGAGGACTTTGTCGAGCTCATGCTTTCTGAGCTCTTCCCTGGCGAGCTATCCCAGAAGTTGGTGGAGGAGAGAGCTCATAGGTCTCTGGGGCCCCAGCCCCCACCTGGTACTCCGCTGCGCTCCATCATTGCCCGGCTGCTGAATTATTGCGATAGGGATACTGATCTCCGGTTGGCTACAGAGATGTGCCCGGTAATCTATAAGAACACTGAACTGAACATTTTCCTGGACTACACCCCTGGAGTGCAGGCTGCCCGTAAGGCCTTTCTGCCGATTAAACGGGTGCTTAGTCAGACGGACGCACGTTGGGACACACGGTTCTCCCTCATTTATACTGCAAAATTGAGAGTGCAGCATGGCGGCAAGCTGTATTTCTTTACTGATCCGAAACTGGCAGCTAAATTTGTCAAGGCAATCCCCAAGAGGTCTGCTGCTGCTGACTCTGGTCCTCCGGTTGCTGATCGGGCGGCTTCAAGTGATACCGATTGACCTGCCCGGGGTACTGATGGGATGGGTTGCTTCTACATAGAGGGTTGGGTGCAACATTAATGCGATATCTCTAGTGTTGGCTGCTCTGACGTTTACTTGCAATGTGGCCCTTTGCCCTCCCCTCCCCTGTACCGTTCGGGGTGGTGGGATGGATGGCCTGGCATTCGCTCCTTGGATGTGTCCTTTTCTCATGCTGTTTGTTACGGGAGAGGTTCTCTTGGTTCTGGTGGGTAGGGATCTTGTTTTGACTCGTTTGGGGGGGTCAGCGTGGGTGGGGGGTGGGTTTGTCCTGTTCTAGTCTTTTCTTCTCTTCCTTTGTTCTTTCTTTCATTTTCTCTACTTGAGTGCGGGCGATGGGCTTGGCGGGATGTTGTGGCTGTGCGTTGCCCTGGCTTGGATGATTAGTAGGTGCTGGGGGGGATGACATTGGTTCGGTGTCTTACCTGGAACGTGCGTGGTTTGAATGATGGGCGAAAGATGCGGCTTATGTCTGCTTACGCAAAGCGCCAGGAGATTGACATCTGCATGCTTCAGGAGACTCATTTGGTTGTGGCTACTCTGCACAGGTTGAAAGCTGTTTGGATTGGAGAGGCACATGGGGTGGGGTTCTCGAGCTATGCAAGGGGTGTGGCGATGTTGCTGCGTAAGGGGCTGCACTGGCGCACTCAAAAGACGATAATAGATCCGAACAGTAGATATGTCCTGTTGGGCGGCACGCTCTTAGACAGACCTTGTAGACTCGTCTCTGTTTATGGCCCCAATAATGATGATCCTGAATTTTTCCGTGAATTCTTCCGTGAAGTGTGGCGCTTTGTTGAGTCTTTAGGAGGCGGAGCTGTGATCTGGGGCGGTGATTTCAATGTGATTCTGGACCCGGTGGTGGATCGTGAGAGTCTGGCCAGGGTGCAGAAAGTTGCTGCTGCGAGGGCTCTGTCGACTGTGATGGCGCTCTAGTAGACCTATAGAGGGTGAAGCATGAGGCTGCAAGAGAGAGCACCTGTGTTAACTACGTACACAACAGTTGGTCTCGTATTGACCGTTGGCTGGGTACTCGGGACATGGAGCTTTGGACTCAGTCAGTGGAACACATGGCTCGCACTGTCGGACCACTCGCCGGTCAAGCTGGTGCTGCCTATGCCTGGGGGGCCTGGACGTGTGTTCATGTGGCGCCTGCCTCACGGGGTGCTTCGAAATGAGGCATTTCGCGGGGAGGTCCGCGAGGCCATTTCCAAATACTTCGCAGAAAATAGCGGGTCTGTGAGTTCAGCTGGAACGTTGTGGGAGGCGTTCAAAGTGGTTATTTGCGGGGTGTGTCTTTTGAAACAACATCTTACAGATGCTGCGGAGTGAGCTGGCGGATTTAGAGGCTCAGATAGTGGATCTGGAGAGGCGTCTGGTGTTGGACTGGTCTGGCGCTACGCTTGCGGCTCTTCAGAGTGCTGTTTCTCAATATGAGGAGGCCTCCCAGCAAGAGATTTGCTTCACGGAGAAGTTCGCCAGGGCAAGGCGCTGTAGGAGGCTGGACTGGCTTGTAGTGAGTACCAAGGGGTACTTGCACCTTGCACCAGGCCCAGTTATCCCTTATTAGTGTATAGGGTGTCTAGCAGCTTAGGCTGATAGATAATGGTAGCTTAGCAGAGCAGCTTAGGCTGAACTAGGAGACGTGTGAAGCTACTACAGTACCACTCAGTGTCATATGCACAATATCATAAGAAAACACAATACACAGTTATTCTAAAAATAAAGGTACTTTATTTTTATGACAATATGCCAAAGTATCTTAGAGTGTACCCTCAGTGAGAGGATAGGAAATATACACAAGATATATATACACAATAGCAAAAATATGCAGTATAGTCTTAGAAAACAGTGCAAACAATGTATAGTTACCATAGGATGCAATGGGGAAACATAGGGATAGGGGCAACACAAACCATATACTCCAAAAGTGGAATGTGAACCACGAATGGACCCCAAACCTATGTGACCTTGTAGAGGGTCGCTGAGTCTATTAGAAAATAGTGAGAGTTAGAAAAATAACCCTCCCCAAGACCCTGAAAAGTGAGTGCAAAGTGCACTAAAGTTCCCCTAAGGACAAAAGAGTCGTGTTAGAGGAATAATGCAGGAAAGACACAAACCAGCAATGCAACAACTGTGGATTTCCAATCTAGGGTACCTGTGGAACAAGGGGACCAAGTCCAAAAGTCACAAGCAAGTCGTAGATGGGCAGATGCCCAGGAAATGCCAGCTGCGGGTGCAAAGAAGCTTCTACTAGACAGAAGAAGCTGAGGTTTCTGCAGGAACAAAAAGGGCTAGAGACTTCCCCTTTGGTGGACGAATCCCTCTCGCCTTGTAGAGTCGTGCAGAAGTGTTTTCCTGCCGGAAGGACGCCAACAAGCCTTGCTACACGCAAATCGTGCGTTTGGCGTTTTTGGACGCTGCTGGGGCCCAGGAGGGACCAGGAGGTCGCAAATTGGACCTGCAGAGAGAGGGGACGTCGAGCAAGACAAAGAGCCCTCACTGAAGCAGGTAGCACCCGGAGAAGTGCCAGAAACAGGCACTATGAGGATGTGTGAAACGGTGCTCGCCGAAGTTGCACAAAGGAGTCCCACGTCGCCGGAGACCAACTTAGAAAGTTGTGCAATGCAGGTTAGAGTGCCGTGGACCCAGGCTTGGCTGTGCACGAAGTATTTCCGCCGGAAGTGCACAGGGGCCGGAGTAGCTGCAAAGTCGCGGTTCCCAGCAATGCAGCCCAGCGAGGTGAGGCAAGGACTTACCTCCACCAAACTTGGGCTGAAGAGTCACTGGACTGTGGGGGTCACTTGGACAGCGTCGCTGGATTCGAGGGACCTCGCTCGTCGTGCTGAGAGGAGACCCAAGGGACCGGTAATGCAGCTTTTTGGTGCCTGCGGTTGCAGGGGGAAGATTCCGTCGACCCACGGGAGATTTCTTCGGAGCTTCTGGTGCAGAGAGGAGGCAGACTACCCCCACAGCATGCACAAGCAGGAAAACAGTCGAGAAGGCGGCAGGATCAGCGTTACAGAGTTGCAGTAGTCGTCTTTGCTACTATGTTGCAGGTTTGCAGGCTTCCAGCGCGGTCAGCGGTCGATTCCTTATCAGAAGGTGAAGAGGGAGATACAGAGGAACTCGGCTGAGCTCATGCATTCGTTATCTAAAGTTTCCCCAGAGACAGAGACCCTAAATAGCCAGAAAAGAGGGTTTGGCTACCTAGGAGAGAGGATAGGCTAGCAACACCTGAAGGAGCCTATCACAAGGAGTCTCTGACGTCACCTGGTGGCACTGGCCACTCAGAGCAGTCCAGTGTGCCAGCAGCACCTCTGTTTCCAAGATGGCAGAGGTCTGGAGCACACTGGAGGAGCTCTGGACACCTCCCAGGGGAGGTGCAGGTCAGGGGAGTGGTCACTCCCCTTTCCTTTGTCCAGTTTCGCGCCAGAGCAGGGGCTAAGGGGTCCCTGAACCGGTGTAGACTGGCTTATGCAGAATTGGGCACATCTGTGCCCAACAAAGCATTTCCAGAGGTCTGGGGAGGCTACTCCTCCCCTGCCTTCACACCATTTTCCAAAGGGAGAGGGTGTCACACCCTCTCTCAGAGGAAGTTCTTTGTTCTGCCATCCTGGGCCAGGCCTGGCTGGACCCCAGGAGGGCAGCTGCCTGTCTGAGGGGTTGGCAGCAGCAGCAGCTGCAGTGAAACCCCAGGAAGGGCAGTTTGGCAGTACCAGGGTCTGTGCTACAGACCACTGGGATCATGGGATTGTGCCAACTATGCCAGGATGGTATAGAGGGGGCAATTCCATGATCATAGACATGTTACATGGCCATATTCGGAGTTACCATGGTGAAGCTACATATAGGTAGTGACCTATATGTAGTGCACGCGTGTAATGGTGTCCCCGCACTCACAAAGTTCAGGGAATTGGCTCTGAACAATGTGGGGGCACCTTGGCTAGTGCCAGGGTGCCCTCACACTAAGTAACTTTGCACCTAACCTTTACCAGGTAAAGGTTAGACATATAGGTGACTTATAAGTTACTTAAGTGCAGTGTAAAATGGCTGTGAAATAACGTGGACGTTATTTCACTCAGGCTGCAGTGGCAGGCCTGTGTAAGAATTGTCAGAGCTCCCTATGGGTGGCAAAAGAAATGCTGCAGCCCATAGGGATCTCCTGGAACCCCAATACCCTGGGTACCTCAGTACCATATACTAGGGAATTATAAGGGTGTTCCAGTAAGCCAATGTAAATTGGTAAAATTGGTCACTAGCCTGTTAGTGACAATTTGAAAGTAATGAGAGAGCATAACCACTGAGGTTCTGGTTAGCAGAGCCTCAGTGAGACAGTTAGGCACCACACAGGGAACATATACATGCACACCTATGAGCACTGGGGCCCTGTGTGACAGAGTCCCAGTGACACATACATATAGGCCACAAACCTATGAGCACTGGGGTCCTGACCAGCAGGATCCCAGTGACACATAACAAACATACTGAAAACATAGTGTTTTCATTATGAGCACTGGCTATCAGGATCCCAGTGAGACAGTGAAAACAGTGACAAACACCCTGACATACACTCACAAACAGGCCAAAAGTGGGGGTAACAAGGCTAGAAAGAGGCTACCTTCTCACACAACCCCCCCCAAACGAAGGACAATAAGGCTAACCTTGGCCAGTTGAGACTTTATTGTCTAAGTGGTGATAAGTAGAGAGTAGCTCTGCAATAGACTGGTTACTCCCTTTATCATCCACTATATGGTTACTTCCCTGTGGGGATGTAAACCACCCTGTTTGAAGTTTTTTAGCTAAGCAACAATGTGAAGATGTATTTTCAGAGTTTCTATCAGTAAGTTTTAGTTTAGAGCAGTGGGAATTGTCCACTGAACCTATTTGTAGTGATGGAAATGCCAGACAGGGATGCTGTCTCAATAAAGCCATAGCTGGGCAAAAACTTTGTCCATTTGGCTGGAAGAGAGAACAGGGATGCTGTTTCTCTTGAGTTGGAGCAGGGCAGGGATGCTGTCCTATGAGCTCCACACTAGGGCAGGGATGCTGTCCTAAGTGTTGTGAGGCAGTGCAGGGTTTCTGCACTAAAGTTTCTCTGGGAGGGTTGGAGGGATGCTCCATGTTAACTAAAATGGTGCTCTTTTTGTCACCAATGTTAGTTATCCCACAGAGAGGTACTTCTACCTCAGGGAGTCCAGCTTTGCCAGCTGATGATTCCCTTGGAACAGGTGCCACCCCAGGAGAGGTTTCTCCCACCACAGGAATGGTATCCTGAATGGTAGGGTGGTTAGGGGATACTGTGATACCCTTTTTACCTGTTGATGGAGAGGGATCCTGAGTTTTCAGGCCTTCTCTCCTTTGCTTTTTCATTTCAGTAGAAATGAGAGGGAACAATTCCTCAGGCATGCCCAGCATGGCTGCATGGGCATAAAACTCTACATCAGCCCAACCTGAGGCCTCTAGGTCATTACCTAAGAGACAGTCTACAGGTAAGCTAGGTGATACCACCACCTGCTTAGGGCCAGTAACTCCACCCCAACTAAACTGAATTATAGCTAAGGGAAGAAACTTAGTGGAGTTATGGACATCAATAATCTTATACTGTTGTCCAATGATGTGTTGATCAGGGTGCACTAGGTTTTCAGTCACCAAAGTGAAACTGGCACCTGTGTCCCTGTAGGCCAAGGCCTCAACACCATTTATTGAAACTGTCTGCCTGTACTTATCCATTGTAAGGGGACAAGCAGCCAGTGTGGCAAGGCCAGTGCCACTAGGTGTGACAGAAACTGTCTTGGGACTGATGACATCAGTTTCCACTATGGACCCATAAGTGAACCCAACTACACCCTTTGCTTGACTGTTGCCAGCAGTCCCACCACTAGTACCACTACTGCTAGGGGCACTAGAGCTTGATGTATTAGTGGTGGTAGGCTCAGGGGGTTTACCTGGACAGGACTTATCCCCTGGCCTATGGCCTCTATTTTTACACACAAAGCACCAAGGCTTTTTAATGTGTGCAGGTTGGGAAGAAGAGGAAGAATTTGTTTTATCCCCACCCTCTGAAGAGTGTTTAAGATTTGAAGTGGGATCTTTGGTTTTACCCTTATCCCCATGCTTATCTTGAGATTTTTCACCATCTTTCTTCTTATTGCCATCTTTGTCACCCCCTGTATGAACTTTTCTGTTCACCCTTGTTCTGACCCATTTGTCTGCCTTCTTTCCCAATTCTTGGGGAGAGGTCAGATCAGAGTCTACCAGGTACTGGTGCAACAAATCAGACACACAATTATTAAGTATATGCTCTCTCAGGATTAAGTTATACAGGCTGTCATAATCAGTAACTTTACTGCCATGTAACCACCCCTCCAAGGCCTTCACTGCCTGGTCAATGAAATCAACCCAGTCTTGTGAAGACTCCTTTTTGGTCTCTCTGAACTTTATCCTGTACTGTTCAGTGGTTAAGCCATAACCATCCAGGAGTGCATTCTTAAGAACTTGGAAATTATTGGCATCATTTTCTTTCACTGTAAGGAGCCTATCCCTACCTTTTCCACTAAATGATAGCCATAGGATAGCAGCCCACTGCTTTTGAGGGACATCCTGTACAGCACAGGCCCTCTCAAGTGCAGCAAACCACTTGTTAATGTCATCCCCCTCCTTATAAGGGGGAACTATCTTGTGCAGATTCCTGGAATCATGCTCTTTTGCAGGATGACTATGGGGAATACTGCTGCTGCCACCATGGGTATCTAAACCCAACTTCTGTCTTTCCTTCTCTAATTCTAAAGACTGTCTATCCAAATCCAGCTGTTGCTTCTTGAGCTTCAGTCTGGTTTGTTCCACTCTCAATCTATTGAGCTCCCTTTCTAACAATCTGTCATCAGGGTGGGTGGGAGGGACATTTCTAGATACAGAGGTATGATGGGAATGAACAGAAGGAGACCTGTCCCTTACAGAGGGCACCCTAACAGCTTGTCTACCAGCATAATGTGAGAGCACACCATCAGTATGGTGTGATTCAACCTCTGTACCAACTATGCTAGACTGTCTAGTAATGGGCAGGCTGAGAAGTTTCTTTCCTGAACCTTTTCCTGGGGGAGTCCCTGGATCAGATTGAGAACCATTAGCTACTTTTTCTACAGATTGGGCACTTATGGCCTTATCCTGTACTCTAAGCATATTAATTAACAGTTCTAAGGAAGGATTCTTCCCTACACTCAAACCTCTCTCTATGCAGAGACTCCTTGCTCCTTTCCAGCTAAGGTGATCATATGCAATTTTGGACAGTTCAACATTTTGGCCTGTACCAGACATTTTTTAGAGAGAATTAAAGTGATAGAAAAAGAGAAAAAAGTTTTCAGAACTTTTTGGAAAGACAGAAAAAACTTTTTAAACTTTTAAGAACTTTTTGAAAGTTTTAGGAGTACTTTTCAGCACTTAGAAAAGAGTGAAAAGAGGAAATGCAAAACTTTTTGGCTATGTGTATATACACTGACCTTGTTTTGTATATTTTTCTCCTATGAAAAGTACAATGACAAGAGTGGTAAGTAGTCTCAAGCACTTATCCCACCACTGCACAACCAATGTAGGAGGCTGGACTGGCTTGTAGTGAGTACCAAGGGGTACTTGCACCTTGCACCAGGCCCAGTTATCCCTTATTAGTGTATAGGGTGTCTAGCAGCTTAGGCTGATAGATAATGGTAGCTTAGCAGAGCAGCTTAGGCTGAACTAGGAGACGTGTGAAGCTACTACAGTACCACTCAGTGTCATATGCACAATATCATAAGAAAACACAATACACAGTTATACTAAAAATAAAGGTACTTTATTTTTATGACAATATGCCAAAGTATCTTAGAGTGTACCCTCAGTGAGAGGATAGGAAATATACACAAGATATATATACACAATAGCAAAAATATGCAGTATAGTCTTAGAAAACAGTGCAAACAATGTATAGTTACCATAGGATGCAATGGGGAAACATAGGGATAGGGGCAACACAAACCATATACTCCAAAAGTGGAATGTGAACCACGAATGGACCCCAAACCTATGTGACCTTGTAGAGGGTCGCTGAGACTATTAGAAAATAGTGAGAGTTAGAAAGATAACCCTCCCCAAGACCCTGAAAAGTGAGTGCAAAGTGCACTAAAGTTCCCCTAAGGACAAAAGAGTTGTGTTAGAGGAATAATGCAGGAAAGACACAAACCAGCAATGCAACAACTGTGGATTTCCAATCTAGGGTACCTGTGGAACAAGGGGACCAAGTCCAAAAGTCACAAGCAAGTCGTAGATGGGCAGATGCCCAGGAAATGCCAGCTGCGGGTGCAAAGAAGCTTCTACTAGACAGAAGAAGCTGAGGTTTCTGCAGGAACGAAAAGGGCTAGAGACTTCCCCTTTGGTGGACGGATCCAACTCGCATTGTAGAGTCGTGCAGAAGTGTTTTCCCGCCGGAAGGACGCCAACAAACCTTGCTACACGCAAATCGTGCGTTTGGCGTTTTTGGACGCTGCTGGGGCCCAGGAGGGACCAGGAGGTCGCAAATTGGACCTGCAGAGAGAGGGGACGTCGATCAAGACAAAGAGCCCTCACTGAAGCAGGTAGCACCCAGAGAAGTGCCAGAAACAGGCACTACAAGGATGCGTGAAACGGTGCTCGCCGAAGTTGCACAAAGGAGTCCCACGTCGCCGGAGACCAACTTAGAAAGTCGTGCAATGCAGGTTAGAGTGCCGTGGACCCAGGCTTGGCTGTGCACGAAGGATTTCCGCCGGAAGTGCACAGGGGCCGGAGTAGCTGCAAAGTCGCGGTTCCCAGCAATGCAGCCCATCGAGGTGAGGCAAGGACTTACCTCCACCAAACTTGGGCTGAAGAGTCACTGGACTGTGGGGGTCACTTGGACAGCGTCGCTGGATTCGAGGGACCTCGCTCGTCGTGCTGAGAGGAGACCCAAGGGACCGGTAATGCAGCTTTTTGGTGCCTGCGGTTGCAGGGGGAAGATTCCGTCGACCCACGGGAGATTTCTTTGGAGCTTCTGGTGCAGAGAGGAGGCAGACTACCCCCACAGCATGCACAAGCAGGAAAACAGTCGAGAAGGTGGCAGGATCAGCGTTACAGAGTTGCAGTAGTCGTCTTTGCTACTATGTTGCAGGTTTGCAGGCTTCCAGCGCGGTCAGCGGTCGATTCCTTATCAGAAGGTGAAGAGGGAGATGCAGAGGAACTCGGCTGAGCTCATGCATTCGTTATCTAAAGTTTCCCCAGAGACAGAGACCCTAAATAGCCAGAAAAGAGGGTTTGGCTACCTAGGAGAGAGGATAGGCTAGCAACACCTGAAGGAGCCTATCACAAGGAGTCTCTGACGTCACCTGGTGGCACTGGCCACTCAGAGCAGTCCAGTGTGCCAGCAGCACCTCTGTTTCCAAGATGGCAGAGGTCTGGAGCACACTGGAGGAGCTCTGGACACCTCCCAGGGGAGGTGCAGGTCAGGGGAGTGGTCACTCCCCTTTCCTTTGTCCAGTTTCGCGCCAGAGCAGGGGCTAAGGGGTCCCTGAACCGGTGTAGACTGGCTTATGCAGAATTGGGCACATCTGTGCCCAACAAAGCATTTCCAGAGGCTGGGGGAGGCTACTCCTCCCCTGCCTTCACACCATTTTCCAAAGGGAGAGGGTGTCACACCCTCTCTCAGAGGAAGTTCTTTGTTCTGCCATCCTGGGCCAGGCCTGGCTGGACCCCAGGAGGGCAGCTGCCTGTCTGAGGGGTTGGCAGCAGCAGCAGCTGCAGTGAAACCCCAGGAAGGGCAGTTTGGCAGTACCAGGGTCTGTGCTACAGACCACTGGGATCATGGGATTGTGCCAACTATGCCAGGATGGTATAGAGGGGGCAATTCCATGATCATAGACATGTTACATGGCCATATTCGGAGTTACCATGGTGAGGCTACATATAGGTAGTGACCTATATGTAGTGCACGCGTGTAATGGTGTCCCCGCACTCACAAAGTTCAGGGAATTGGCTCTGAACAATGTGGGGGCACCTTGGCTAGTGCCAGGGTGCCCTCACACTAAGTAACTTTGCACCTAACCTTTACCAGGTAAAGGTTAGACATATAGGTGACTTATAAGTTACTTAAGTGCAGTGTAAAATGGCTGTGAAATAACGTGGACGTTATTTCACTCAGGCTGCAGTGGCAGGCCTGTGTAAGAATTGTCAGAGCTCCCTATGGGTGGCAAAAGAAATGCTGCAGCCCATAGGGATCTCCTGGAACCCCAATACCCTGGGTACCTCAGTTCCATATACTAGGGAATTATAAGGGTGTTCCAGTAAGCCAATGTAAATTGGTAAAATTGGTCACTAGCCTGTTAGTGACAATTTGAAAGTAATGAGAGAGCATAACCACTGAGGTTCTGGTTAGCAGAGCCTCAGTGAGACAGTTAGGCACCACACAGGGAACATATACATGCACACCTATGAGCACTGGGGTCCTGTGTGACAGGGTCCCAGTGACACATACATATAGGCCACAAACCTATGAGCACTGGGGCCCTGACCAGCAGGATCCCAGTGACACATAACAAACATACTGAAAACATAGTGTTTTCACTATGAGCACTGAGGCCTGGCTATCAGGATCCCAGTGAGACAGTGAAAACAGTGACAAACACCCTGACATACACTCACAAACAGGCCAAAAGTGGGGGTAACAAGGCTAGAAAGAGGCTACCTTCTCACAGGCGCTATGGGGAGGGTGAGAGGGCTGGATGCACGCTGGCGTAACCCTTGGGCCAGTAACTATATTACTGAAATTGACAGCTCGGAGGGGGAGCGGTTGATGGGGACTGATGGTGTCATGCAGGTTTTTACTACATTTTTTGCGGATCTGTACGTGGAGCCTTCTGGGCTGGAAGACGAGGCGGCTCGGGCTTACTTCTCTGAGATCAGTTTGCTCTGGTTTGATGATGCTCACCGTGCTTATTTCGACGTTCCCTTCTCAGTTGAGGAGGTTAAATCAGCGATCCGCAGCCTGCCGGGACATAAGTCCCCCAGCTTGGATGGGCTGACGCCTGCATTTTACAAGGAATACTCTCATATTCTTGCTCCTCAGCTTTTGGAGGTATTTTCGGAGGCTATGGCTACTGGAATTCTGCCTGCCTCCCTACATGAGGCCTTGATTGTCACGGTTCTCAAGCCTGGTAAGGATCCACATTGCTGAGAGTCGTATCGCCCACTCTCAATGATTAATATAGACAACAAAATATTGGCCAAGATTATAGCCGTGCGATTGCAGCCTTTGTTGCTGAAGCTGGTGCTCCCGGATCAGTCTGGGTTTGTATTGGGTCGGTCTATGTCTTATAATCTGCGTACATACTTAGCGGTCGCGGGCTCGATTGAACCTGAGGAGGATGCGGTTGCGGTGTTCCTTGATGCCACTAAGGCTTTCGATTCGCTGGCATGGCAGTATATGTTTGCGCTGCTCACTAGGGTTGGCTTGAGCGAGCGTTTTGTGCAATTGATCCGCTTGCTATATTCTGAACCCACAGCTAGATTGCGACTCAATGGTAGCATTTCGGGCCCCTTTCGAGTGGCTAATCAGGGATGCCATTTATCTCAGTTGCTTTTTGCAATTGCGATGGAGCCGCTGGCGGCCTACCTGAGACAACACCCTAACATAAGAGGGCTGCCGTTCTGGCAGCGGCACATACTGATTTCCATGTATGCAGATGACATCGCGATGTACCTACGTGAGCCGTGCAAAAATCTTGATGTCTTACTTGATGAGGTCGTGCGCTTCGGCGCTGTTTCTGGCATTGTTATTAATTGGTCTAAGTCAGTTGTGATGCCCCTTGCTGATGGCTCGGGGAGGTTCCCCTCTTGGTACCCAAGTGGGTGGGCAGACGGTCCGGTATACAATTTAGGTGTGTGGCTGAGTTGAGACGTGGAAACCTTTTGGATGGCCAACTATGGCAGAGCCATCTCATGGCTGGAAGACAGGGTTGAGGTGTGGCGTTCGCTGCCGCTATCGCTTGTGGGACGCATTGCTATTGCTAAGGTGGTAGTGCTGCCCAAATTCCTGTACCTGTTTGTGAACATTCCTCTCGTACTCACTGCGAGCTTTCTGCAGTGTCTGCGCTCTGCCTTGGTACGATTGGTCTGGGCAGGCCGGCAACCTAGAATAGCCTGGGAGAAGTTGACATTACCCTTTGAGCTGGGTGGCCTTGCTGCTCCTGACTTGGAGCTTTATTACTACTGTGCCCAGGCCCACTTTGCGTATTACTGGCTACACCCGGTTCGTTATGTACCACATCTGGCGCCTGAGAGTGATGCGGTGTGGCCGAACGGTCTGTTGCGTGTTCTCGGGGGCCCTCATCGGCCCTGGCCACGAGGTGTGAATACTGTGGCATGCACTGCTAGAGCCTGGACTGTCCTACTGAGCTGGGACGCTGCGCATGAGTCGTTTGCTCCCTCTATGCTGGTGCTGGCTGTCGCGGACGTGAGGATGCATTGTGATACTCGGCGGCGCGATTTCTTGCGAGACTCGAATTTGACTACACTAGGTGATTGGTTTGTGGAGGGGAGGCTGATCTCCCCGGAGGCGGCTCATGGTGATAGCCGTGATGACCCGTTGTGCCGGCTGTATGTGTTGTGTGTCTGCGCGATGCTCCGTGCGTGTTTCTCCGATCTCCCTGCGACTCCCTCGACTTGTCAGGTCTTGGAGGTGATATGTGGCGCGCAGTCGCAGTGCAGACTCATTACCAAGCTGTATAACTGCTTGCAGGGTCAGCCGGGAGGTGTCGCGGAATCTGCGAAAGCTAAATGGGAAGCTGACATTGGTGAGACCGTTTCTGAAGAGGTGTGGAAGAAATGCTGTGCACATATGCGTGCTCTGTCCCCTAATTACAGGTTGAGGCTTATTCATTTCAAATTTCTTCATTGGTTATATTACACCCCTTGAGGTTTACATGCAATGGGTCTGCGTGCGGATTCACACTGCGAAAGGTGTTGAGCTCCTGATGCTGACTTTTTGCACCTTGCGTGGTATTGTGGAGAGGTCCACACCTTTTGGGTGGAGGTGATGCATATGATCAAGGGAATGGCGGGTCTGGTCCTGCCTTTTCCCCCTAAATTGGCGCTCCTTGGACTGGTCGATGTAGGTCCGTCGGCTCATAGAAGACTTGTGGGCCTGCTGCTGCTGCTTGCGAAGCGCAGGGTTGCGATGTGCTGGGGACGTAGCAGGGCCCCGCGTGTAGCCGACTGGTTGCGAGACGCCTCTTTTTGCCAAGAACAATTAATGATTTTCTGGGAACTGGTCCCTGAGGGTTCCCGGCCCGAAACATCTGGGCACCACTGCGCTCCTTTTTGGAGTCCTTCTCACGAGGCCGCAGCTACTATTTACCTTAGTCACGCGATTGGTAGTTCTGATTTCGGCTTCCCCCGCGCGCCATGGTTGATATGTATGACTGGATGGTTGCACCGCGCCCACTGCGTCTTTCCCTTTCTTATTCTGTTGGTTGCGTATTTTCTTGGTGCCTGAAATAGTGAATTATTCTTGTGCTATCTATTTGCCCCCTTTTTTTAACCTTAGGGCATGCGTTAGCTATGTCCTGGGGGAGAGTAAAAATCGTATCATCAAGATCACCAATGGCTCATGTGGCCAGCACTGCTTCTCGTTGGCGAAGTTGGGCAGCCAGTAATCGTCCTGCCTTGTCCCCATGTTGGTAGGGTCGTCCTTTCAACCGCTGAAATGCGTATTCCACCTGGGAGGTATAGAGAGCATCAATTCCATTTTGACCTGTTCAAGACTACCGTGGATGGGGAGGGAGGGAGTTGCGGTGTATTGGTGGGTACACGTTGCTATTCATTCTTCCAAGGCTTGCTGATGGGAACGTCTCTGAGCGTTGGCGATGGCAGCGTCTCTCATGAGCTGCCCTCTTATCATTGCTTTTGCTGCTGTCCACTAGGCCTGCGGAGAAGAGACCGAACCTTTATTGTTGGCCAAATAATTTGCAACATGGGAGCTGAGTTGTTTTTTCCCATGTGATGTGCAATATCGCGAGGCGTTCAGACGCCATGGTTTGCATCCAGGGGTAGCTAAGCCCAGGTCCACTGCCAATAGCACCGGGGAGTGGTCCGATAGTGCTGCCACCAATATTTGGGATTCCTTGATCCGTGGCACCAGGGTATGAGTAAAGAGGAAGTAATCTAGTCTAGATTGAGTACCATGAACCGGTGAGACAGGTGTACTCCTGATCAAGCGGATGGGAGTGACGCCAATGATCCACAAATCCCTGGTCCGAGCGTATGTCCGCGAAGAGGGTCCTGTCCGTATTGTTACCCATGTCCAGACTGTCCATGATCGAGTACAGCATCGCATGCCAGGTTCCAGTCGCCGCCAAGAAGATATTGCGAGCCCCCAAACTCCATCAAGAGGCGATTGAGAGAGGGAAAGAAGAGACGTTTGGAGCCCATAGGGGCATATATAGATCCTACACAGATTGTATGAGCACCGATTCTAAGATTAGCAAGGACATACCGGCCTTCCAGGTCGGTCCATGTCTTAAGTACCTTGACTTGCAAGGACTGGCGGATAAGGATCGCCACCCCGTATTTTCTCCTGGTGCCGGGTTCTCTGGTCCGAGCCAACATGATCCCGCTATAGAGCACTCGACCCACCAAGTCCCTGCGGACTTTCTCCAATTCCTTTGGGGAAAGAGGCATTTCTTGCAATAGGGCAATGTCTGCACGTTTGGATTGCAAATAGGACAGAACTTTCTTTCTCTTGATGAAGTGTGTAAGACCATGAACGTTCCAGGAGAGAACCGTTAGCGGAAGGGAAGATCCCACGCTAGTTTCAGGAATGATATGTCACTGTGCGCAGTGGTCCCTCGATATGTCGATGCAGCTGGGTGCTAAAGGAGAGTCAGAGGAAAAGACAAAGTACAGGGGAGCGCTGGACCAAACCAAGAGTGGAGAAAGAGGGGAGGAGCAGAAAGAGTAAGATGTGAAAATTATGTGAAAGAATTGAATAGGGTAGAGAAGGAGAAGTAAGGGCTGCAAGAGAAAGAGAGGAGAAGGACAAAGAAGAAGGGGAGGAATACAGATGTGGTACAAGGGAATGGACCTGGGATAGTTTGGGAACCAAGGTAAGCACCTCACAAAATACAAGTGCTGTTGAACTGTGGGTCAAAACCTGCGTAGTCCGCAAGCCAGGCACGTGCACAGGGGAGTGCAGTCGGGCCCACGAACATAGAGAGGGTGTAACAATGCAAGCCTCTACCGCCGGGATGATCAAGGTGGGGAGGGGAATGTGCAAGGGAGTGGAAGGAGGTGGGGGGAGGTAGAAGGGACACAGAGAACAAGGAGAAAAAAGAGGGGGGGCAATATTCCTCTGTTAGTAGGCCAGGGAGGACGGGTGGGAAATGAAAATGTGAAATGAGTGCGTCCTCGTGGATCTCCTCGCTTCTGGTCCGACGTAGGAATATGGGGGCCGTCCGGGGAGATATCTTTGGAGACAGTGATACAATTAGAATGGAGGAGTGCTCCTGCTGTCAATGTCCCCTTGCCAAGGACCGTGACCACCAGTACTGTCAGTCGCACCCACGGCGTCGACATTGAGTTCAATATCTCAACATCAGCATCAGCTATAGCATTGGCCTTTCCCACTACTCCCCTGCCCGGGCACCCGGTGAAGGAGGGTGTGCGCCACTGGGAGCAGCACTCGGAAGGGTTACAGTAGCACTAACTGAGGGCTACGAGAGCCCACTCCGCGTGAAAACAGCCATGTTGTTCCTGAGGCGGTATATCGATGTATGGATATAGAAAAGTTGGGGGGTAGTGGGGATTTGTATGCGCCTAAGAGCGTGTGCTTATGTGGTAAAATTACACTCTGTGCCCTCAGGTCAAGCTGAACCCAAGGAAAGGCAACATAGTACCGTGTGGGGAGCCCCTAATCGGCTGCAGTGGTGGGACCTTAAGTGTCTAACAAACCCGACACAACAGTGCAAGATCGTCGCTAGCATTATATATCCTTTGTAAAACATTAGCTACGTATACACAGCTACCCTGAGGACAGCTCCAAGGCTGTAATACAATCAGATCAATAACCAATTAGATTGTGAGTCTCTCGTGTCTACCAGGTGTACAAGAATAAGAACATTACAACAACTACATCTATGTCCTCAGCAAAAGTGACAGCAGCCGATAGAAAGGTGCTGGATACTTAGCTGTCCGACGATTGCGCATTCTTAGCGTCCATGCAGGGAACCTCAGCTGTTGCAATTAACCCCAAATACGTGTATCAGTCAAACAGCAGGAGGTGGTGGTTTCAAGAGAGAACAGGATTTGTCTCTGTTCAGGTCTTGGGTAAGAGCAATCACGGCTCGAAGGGCATGTTCTCTGCCTTCCTGGGATCTCTGTGGGCGATCATAAGTCCTGCCCCTTTTCTGCTTTGCCGAATTGGCATCATGCCTGTTGGGATCAGAGTGCGTAGAAGGGCCTTCCGAGCAAGGAGGGTTTGACTGCGAATGTGTGGGTGTATGGTCCATGAGTTACGTAAAAGAGAATTAAAAAAGGAACTGCGGTCTGCCGGCTCTAAGAAATCTCTAGATTTGCCATCCTGCGTGATCCACATGCAAGCCGGTTCGAAGATGCCAAATGTGATATTCGTGTCTCTTAGTTGTGGCCGAGGGACCAGAAACGCTTCTCATTGGTTTCACGGGAGAAGTCTGCGGCCATTCAGATATCATTCCCCTCCATTTTATACAGACCATGCGCTCTGGCCGCCGTGATAACCTTACGTGCCTGCTCAAGGCAGAGGAAGCATGCGATGATGGGGCGAGGCTTTCCTGAGTCTGCTTTATGGATGGGACTGATTCTGTGGGCCCGTTGGAACTCCAGTGACGGGGAGAAGGAAAGGCCTGTGAGCTCTGGTAGGAGATCCCTGAGATAGGCTCTGACATCTGTGCCCCCCTTTGTAGGAAAGTACCATCTTGCCTGGCATGTTACCCCCATTTGTCACTGTATATATGTTGTTTTAGTTGTATGTGTCACTGGGATCCTGCCAGCCAGGGCCCCAGTGCTCATAAGTGTGCCCTGAATGTGTTACCTGTATTATGACTAACTGTCTCACTGAGGCTCTGCTATCCAGAACCTCAGTGGTTATGCTCTCTCATTTCTTTCAAATTGTCACTAACAGGCTAGTGACCAATTTCACCAATTTACATTGGCATACTGGAACACCCTTATAATTCCCTAGTATATGGTACTGAGGTACCCAGGGTATTGGGGTTCCAGGAGATCCCTATGGGCTGCAGCATTTCTTTTGCCACCCATAGGGAGTTCTGACAATTCTTACACAGGCCTGCCACTGCAGCCTGAGTGAAATAACGTCCACGTTATTTCACAGCCATTTACCACTGCACTTAAGTAACTTATAAGTCACCTATGTGTCTAACCTTTACCTGGTAAAGGTTAGGTGCAAAGTTACTTAGTGTGTGGGCACCCTGGCACTAGCCAAGGTGCCCCCACATTGTTCATGGCAAATTCCCCGGACTTTGTGAGTGAGGGGACACCATTACACGCGTGCACTACACATAGGTCACTACCTATGTGTTGCTTCACAATGGTAACTCCGAATATGGCCATGTAACATGTCTATGATCATGGAATTGCCCCCTGTATGCCATCCTGGCATAGTTGGCACAATCCCATGATCTCACGGGTCTGTAGCTCAGACCCTGGTACTGCCAAACTGCCTTTCCCGGGGTTTCACTGCAGTTGCTGCTGCTGCCAACCCCTCAGACAGGTTTCTGCCCTCCTGGGGTCCAGCCAGGCTTGGCCCAGGATGGCAGAACAAAAGACTTCCTCAGAGAGAGGGTGTTACACCCTCTCCCTTTGGAAAAAGGTGTCAGGGCTGGGGAGGAATAGCCTCCCCCAGCCTCTGGAAATGCTTTCATGGGCACAGATGGTGCCCATTTCTGCATAAGCCAGTCTACACCGGTTCAAGGACCCCTCAGCCCTGCTCTGGCGCAAAACTGGACAAAGGAAAGGGGAGTGACCACTCCCCTGACCTGCACCTCCCCTGGGAGGTGCCCAGAGCTCCTCCAGTGTGCTCCAGACCTCTGCCATCTTGGAAACAGAGGTGCTGCTGGCACACTGAACTGCTCTGAGTGGCCAGAGCCAGCAGGTGACGTCAGAGACTCCTTCTGATGGGCTCCTTCAGGTGTTGCTAGCCTATCTTCTCTCCTAAGTAGCCAAACCCTCTTTTCTGGCTATTTAGGGTCTCTCCTTTGGGGATTTCCTTAGATAACGAATGCAAGAGCTCATCAGAGTTCCTCTGCATCTCTCTCTTCACCTTCTGCCAAGGAATCGACTGCTGACCGCGCTGGAAGCCTGCAAAACTGCAACAAAGTAGCGAAGATGACTACTGCAACTCTGTAACGCTGATCCTGCCGCCTTTTCAACTGTTTTCCTGGTGGTGCATGCTGTGGGGGTAGTCTGCCTCCTCTCTGCACTAGAAGCTCCGAAGAAATCTCCCGTGGGTCGACGGAATCTTCCCCCTGCTACCGCAGGCACCAAAGAACTGCATCACCGGTCCCCTGGCTCTCCTCTCAGCACAACGAGCGAGGTCCCTTGAATCCAGCAACTCTGTCCAAGTGACTCCCACAGTCCAGTGACTCTTCAGTCCACGTTTGGTGGAGGTAAGTCCTTGCCTCCCCACGCCAGACTGCATTGCTGGGAACTGCGACTTTTGCAGCTACTCCGGTCTCTGTGCACTTCCGGCGGAAATCCTTTGTGCACAGCCAAGCCTGGGTCCACAGCACTCTAACCTGCATTGCACGACTTTCTAAGTTGTCCTCCGGCGGCGTGGGACTCCTTTGTGCAACTTCGGGTGAGCACCATTTCACTCCTCTTCGTAGTGCCTGTTCCGGCACTTCTGCAGGTGCTGCCTGCTTCTAAGAGGGCTCCTTGTCTTACTGGGTACCCCCTCTGTCCCCTGACGCAATTGGCGACATCTTGGTCTCTCCTGAGCCACAGCAGCATCCAAAAACGCTAACCGCACGACTTGCAGCTAGCAAGGCTTGTTGGCAGTCTTTCTTCAGGAAAACACTTCTGCACAACTGTCCACGGCGTGTGGGATCCATCCTCCAAAGGGGAAGTCTCTAGCCCTTGTCGTTCCTGCAGAATCCTCAGCTTCTAATGTCTAGTAGCAGCTTCTTTGCACCCACAGCTGGCATTTCCTGGGCATCTGCCCATCTCCGACTTGCTTGTGACTTTTGGACTTGGTCCCCTTGTTCCACAGGTACCCTCGACTGGAAATCCATTGTTGTTGCATTGCTGGTTTGTGTCTTTCCTGCAGAATTCCCCTATCACGACTTCTATGTCCTTTGGGGAACTTTAGTGCACTTGGCACTCACTTTTCAGGGTCTTGGGGTGGGCTATTTTTCTAACCCTCACTGTTTTCTTACAGTCCCAGCGACCCTCTACAAGGTCACATAGGTTTGGGGTCCATTCGTGGTTCGCATTCCACTTTTGGAGTATATGGTTTGTGTTGCCCCTATCCCTATGTGTCCCCATTGCATCCTATTGTAACTATACATTGTTTGCACTGTTTTCTAATACTATACTGCATATTTTTGGTATTGTGTACATATATCTTGTGTATATTTGCTATCCTCATACTGAGGGTACTCACTGAGATACTTTGGCATATTGTCATAAAAATAAAGTACCTTTATTTTTAGTATATCTGTGTATTGTGTTTTCTTATGATATTGTGCAAGTGACACTAGTGGTACTGTAGGAGCTTCACTCGTCTCCTAGTTCAGCCTAAGCTGCTCTGCTAAGCTACCATTATCTATCAGCCTAAGCTGCTAGACACCCTATACACTAATAAGGGATACCTGGGCCTGGTGCAAGGTGTAAGTACCCCTTGGTACTCACTACAAGCCAGTCCAGTCTCCTACATTGGTTGTGCAGCGGTGGGATAAGTCCTTTGCAACTACTTACCACTTTTGTCATTGTACTTTTCATAAGAGAAAAATATACAAAACAAGTTCAGTGTATGTACACCTAACCAAAAAGTTTTGCATTTCCTCTTTTCACTCTTTTCTAAGTGCTGAAAAGTACCTCTAAACTTTCTAAAAAGTTCTTTAAAAGTTTGAAAAGTTTTTTTTTCTCTGTCTTTTCAAAAGTTCTGAAAAACTTTTTTCTCACTTTTTCTGTCACTTAAACACTGTCTAAAATGTCTGGCACAGGCCAAACTGTTGATCTGTCCAAACTGGCTTATGATAACCTTAGCTGGAAAGAAGCAAGGAGTCTCTGCATAGATAGAGGTTTAAGTGTAAGGAAGAATCCTTCTAGAGAACTGTTAGTGAATATGCTTGTTGAACAGGATAAGGCCACAGCTGGCACTCCTGTTGAAAAGTTAGCTGATGGTTCCCACTCTGACTCTGTGGCACCCCTAGCTAAAGAAGTGGGAGGGAAACTTCCAAGCCTGCCCCCTAGCAGACAACCTAGCCTAGTTGGAACTGATGTTGAGTCACATCATACAGATAGTGTGGTCTCACATCACAGTAAGAGTATTCCTTCTCATCATAGTAGAAGTGCTGTTTCTGTGAGCCAAGCTGTTAGGGTGCCATCTGTTAGGGACAGGTCTCCTTCTGTCCTTTCTCATCATACTTCTGTTTCTAGACATGTCCCTCCCACCCACCCTGATGACAGATTGTTAGAAAGGGAGCTCAATAGATTGAGAGTGGAACAAACCAGACTGAAGCTCAAGAAGCAACAGCTGGATTTGGATAGACAGTCCTTAGAAGTGGAGAAAGAAAGACAGAAATTGGGTTTAGAAACCCATGGTGGCAGCAGCAGTATTCCCAATAGTCATCCTGCAAAAGAGCATGATTCTAGGAATCTGCACAAGATAGTTCCCCCTTATAAGGAGGGGGATGACATTAACAAGTTGTTTGCTGCACTTGAGAGGGCCTGTGTTGTACAGGATGTCCCTCAAAGGCAGTGGGCTGCTATCCTATGGCTATCATTTAGTGGAAAGGGTAGGGATAGGCTCCTTACTGTGAAAGAAAGTGAAGCCAATGATTTCAAAGTTCTTAAGAATGCACTCCTGGATGGTTATGGCTTTAGCCACTGAACAGTACAGGATGAAGTTCAGAGAGACCAAAAAGGAGTCTTCACAAGACTGGGTTGATTTTGTTGACCATTCAGTGAAGGCCTTGGAGGGGTGGTAACATGGCAGTAAAGTTACTGATTATGAAAGCCTGTATAACTTGATCCTGAGAGAGCATATTCTTAATAATTGTGTGTCTGATTTGTTGCACCAGTACCTGGTGGACTCTGATCTGACCTCTCCCCAAGAATTGGGAAAGAAGGCAGACAAATGGGTCAGAACAAGGGTGAACAGAAAAGTTCATACAGGGGGTGACAAAGATGGCAATAAGAAGAAGGATGGTAAGTCTTCTGACAAGGGTGGGGACAAATCTAAAAATGAGTCTTCATCAGGCCCACAAAAACACTCTGGTGGGGGTGGTGGGTCCAAATCCTCTTCAAATCAAAACAAAGAAAAGAAACCATGGTGCTATTTATGTAAAATAAAAGGCCATTGGACAACAGATCCCAGTTGTCCAAAGAAAAGCACCACCCCTCCCACCACTACAACCCCTACTGCTACATCTAGTGTCCCTACAAATAGCAGTGGTGGTGGGAGCAAACCTACTAATAGCCAATCCAAGGGAGTAGCTGGGCTCACTTTTGGTAACTTAGTTGGGGTTGGTTTGGTTAGGGAGACCACAGAGGCTGTGTTAGTCTCTGAGGGGGCTATTGATTTAGCCACCTTGGTTGCTTGTCCCCTTAACATGGATAAGTACAAGCAACTACCCCTAATAAATGGTGTTGAGGTTCAGGCCTACAGGGACACTGGTGCCAGTGTTACAATGGTAATAGAGAAACTGGTCCACCCTGAACAACACCTACTTGGTTCCCAGTACCAAGTAACCGATGCTCATAACAACACCCTTAGCCACCCCATGGCTGTTGTGAATCTCAACTGGGGGGGGGGGTTACTGGCCCAAAGAAAGTTGTGGTTGCCTCAGATTTACCTGTAGACTGTCTATTAGGGAATGATTTAGAGACATCAGCTTGGGCAGAAGTAGAGTTGGAGGCTCATGCATCAATGCTGGGCATTCCAGGGCATATTTTTGCTTTGACCAGGGCTCAGGCCAAAAAGCAAAAAGGACAGGGTGACTTGGATCCTGGAAGAATGGACCAAGAGCTCCCTAAAGCTAGGGGTAGCAAAGGTAAATCAGTACCTACTATCCCTCCCTCTACAGTGGATTCTACTTCTGAGGAAGAAGAATGTCCACCCTGTGCAGAACCTACACCAGGTTGGAAGCAGACACTGCTGAGCTTTTGGGTGAAGGGGGGCCTGCCAGGGAGGAGCTGCGTGTGGCACAGCAGACCTGTCCCACACTAGAGGGTCTAAGGCAGCAAGCTGTCAAACAAGCAAATGGGGATGTCAGTGACTCTCACAGAGATTACTGGGAGGACAACCTCTTGTACACTGAAGCAAGGGATCCAAAATCTGGAGCTGCCAGGAGATTGGTGATTCCTCAGGAGTACAGAAAGTTCCTCCTAACTCTTGCTCACGACATTCCCTTAGCTGGACATTTAGGGCAAATGAAAACTTGGGACAGGCTTGTTCCCTTGTTTCATTGGCCTAGAATGTCTGAGGACACAAAAGATATTTGTAAGTCCTGTGAAACCTGTCAAGCCAGTGGCAAGACAGGTAGCACCCCAAAGGCACCCCTTATTCCACTGCCTGTGGTTGGGGTTCCCTTTGAAAGGGTAGGGGTTGACATAGTTGGCCCCCTTGACCCTCCTACTGCTTCAGGCAATAGGTTTATCTTGGTGGTAGTGGACCATGCCACCAGATATCCTGAAGCAATTCCTCTAAGGACCACTACAGCTCCTGCAGTGACAAAGGCCCTCCTGGGAATCTTTTCCAGGGTGGGCTTCCCAAAAGAGGTGGTATCAGACAGGGGAAGCAATTTCATGTCTGCTTACTTAAAGGCCATGTGGAAGGAGTGTGGGGTGACATACAAGTTCACCACACCCTATCATCCACAAACAAATGGACTGGTAGAGAGATTTAACAAAACTCTCAAAGGCATGATTATGGGACTCCCAGAAAAACTCCGCAGGAGATGGGATATCCTTTTACCATGCCTCCTTTTTGCTTACAGGGAGGTACCCCAGAAAGGAGTGAGCTTCAGCCCCTTTGAACTGCTATTTGGACACCCTGTGAGAGGTCCTCTAACACTTGTTAAGGAGGGTTGGGAACCCTCAGATCAAGGATGGCTGAGTACATGAAAAAGGCCAGTAAAAACCTTCAAGCCAGCCAAGAGCTCCAAAAGCAATGGCATGACCAGAAGGCTGTTTTGGTTCAGTACCAACCAGGGCAGAAAGTGTGGGTCTTGGAGCCTGTGGCCCCAAGAGCACTCCAAGATAAATGGAGTGGACCCCACACAATTGTTGAGAAAAAGGGTGAAGTCACCTACTTAGTTGACTTAGGCACTGCCAGGAGTCCCCTTAGGGTGCTCCATGTCAGTCGCCTGAAACCCTACTATGACAGGGCTGATCTCACCCTGCTCATGGCAACTGATGAGGGACAGGAAGAAGACAGTGATCCTCTCCCTGATCTCTTCTCTTCCACAGAACAAGATGCTCTAGTGGAAGGGGTTGTACTGGCAAATTGTCTTACTGCTGAGCAGAAAGACCACTGCATAAATCTCCTGGGTCAGTTTTCTGAACTCTTCTCTACTGTGCCAGGTTCCACTTCTTGTTGTGAGCACACTATAGATACTGGAGACAGCTTGCCTGTCAAAAGTAAGATCTATAGGCAGCCTGACCATGTCAGAGACTGCATAAAACAAGAGGTGCAGAAAATGCTTGAACTAGGAGTGGTTGAGCACTCTGAAAGTCCATGGGCTTCTCCTGTGGTACTTGTACCAAAACCTCATTCCAAGGATGGAAAGAAGGAAATGCGGTTTTGTGTAGACTACAGAGGTCTCAACCAGGTAACCAAAACTGATGCTCACCCTATACCCAGGGCAGATGAGCTAATAGATACACTGGCATCTGCCAAGTATCTAAGCACTTTTGATTTGACTGCAGGGTATTGGCAGATCAAATTATCAGAAGATGCAAAAGCAAAAACTGCATTTTCAACCATTGGAGGCCATTACCAATTCACAGTAATGCCTTTTGGATTGAAAAATGCACCTGCCACTTTTCAAAGGTTGGTGAATACAGTCCTGCAAGGGCTGGAAGCTTTTAGTGCAGCATATCTAGATGATATAGCTGTCTTTAGCTCCAGCTGGGATGATCACCTGGTCCACCTATGGAAAGTTTTGGAGGCCCTGCAAAAGGCAGGCCTCACTATCAAGGCTTCAAAGTGCCAGATAGGGCAGGGAAAGGTGGTTTATCTGGGACACCTTGTTGGTGGGGAACAGATTGTACCACTGCAGGGGAAAATCCAAACTATTATAGATTGGGTTCCCCCTACTACTCAGACTCAGGTGAGAGCCTTTTTAGGCCTCACTGGGTACTATAGGAGGTTCATAAAGAACTATGGCTCCATTGCAGCCCCTCTTAATGACCTCACTTCAAAGAAAATGCCTAAGAAGGTATTATGGACAGCAAACTGTCAGAAAGCTTTTGAGGAGCTGAAGCAGGCCATGTGCTCTGCATCTGTCCTGAAAAGCCCTTGTTACTCTAAAAAATTATATGTCCAAACTGATGCATCTGAATTAGGAGTAGGGGCAGTCCTATCACAACTCAATACTGAGGGCCAGGATCAACCAGTTGCTTTTATTAGTAGGAGGTTGACCCCTAGAGAAAAGCGTTGGTCTGCCATAGAGAGGGAGGCCTTTGCTGTGGTCTGGGCACTGAAGAAGTTGAGGCCATACCTGTTTGGCACTCACTTCATTGTTCAGACAGCCCACAAACCTCTACTTTGGCTAAAACAAATGAAAGGTGAAAATCCTAAATTGTTGAGGTGGTCCATATCCCTACAGGGAATGGACTATACAGTGGAACATAGACCTGGGAGTACCCACTCCAATGCAGATGGACTCTCCAGATATTTCCACTTAGACAATGAAGACCCATCAGGTAATGACTAGTCTTATTGTCCTTCGTTTGGGGGGGGGGGTTGTGTAGGAAAGTACCATCTTGCCTGGCACGTTACCCCCATTTTTCACTGTATAAATGTTGTTTTAGTTGTATGTGTCACTGGGATCCTGCCAGCCAGGGCCCCAGTACTCATAAGTGTGCCCTGAATGTGTTACCTGTGTTATGACTAACTGTCTCACTGAGGTTCTGCTATCCAGAACCTCAGTGGTTATGCTCTCTCCTTTCTTTCAAATTGTCACTAACAGGCTAGTGACCAATTTCACCAATTTACATTGGCATACTGGAACACCCTTATAATTCCCTAGTATATGGTACTGAGGTACCCAGGGTATTGGGGTTCCAGGAGATCCCTATGGGCTGCAGCATTTCTTTTGCCACCCATAGGGAGCTCTGACAATTCTTACACAGGCCTGCCACTGCAGCCTGAGTGAAATAACGTCCACGTTATTTCACAGCCATTTACCACTGCACTTAAGTAACTTATAAGTCACCTATATGTCTAACCTTTACCTGGTAAAGGTTAGGTGCAAAGTTACTTAGTGTGAGGGCACCCTGGCACTAGCCAAGGTGTTCCCACATTGTTCAGGGCAAATTCCCCGGACTTTGTGAGTGCGGGGACACCATTACACGCGTGCACTACACATAGGTCACTACCTATCTGTAGCTTCACAATGGTAACTCCGAATATGGCCATGTAACATGTCTATGATCATGGAATTGCCCCCTCTATGCCATCCTGGCATAGTTGGCACAATCCCATGATGTAGCTCAGACCCTGGTACTGCCAAACTGCCTTTCCCGGGGTTCACTGCAGCTGCTGCTGCTGCCAACCCCTCAGACATGTTTCTGCCCTCCTGGGGTCCAGCCAGGCTTGGCCCAGGATGGCAGAACAAAGGACTTCCTCAGAGAGAGGGTGTTACACCCTCTCCCTTTGGAAAAAGGTGTCAGGGCTGTTGAGGAGTAGCCTCCCCCAGCCTCTGGAAATGCTTTCATGGGCACAGATGGTGCCCATTTCTGCATAAGCCAGTCTACACCGGTTCAGGGACCCCTCAGCCCTGCTCTGGCGCGAAACTGGACAAAGGAAAGGGGAGTGACCACTCCCCTGACCTGCACCTCCCCTGGGAGGTGCCCAGAGCTCCTCCAGTGTGCTCCAAACCTCTGCCATCTTGGAAACAGAGGTGCTGCTGGCACACTGGACTGCTCTGAATGGCCAGAGCCAGCAGGTGATGTCAGAGACTCCTTCTGATAGGCTCCTTCAGGTGTTGCTAGCCTATCTTCTCTCCTAAGTAGCCAAACCCTCTTTTCTGGCTATTTAGGGTCTCTGCTTTGGGGATTTCCTTAGATAACGAATGCAAGAGCTCATCAGAGTTTCTCTGCATCTCTCTCTTCACCTTCTGCCAAGGAATCGACTGCTGACCGCGCTGGAAGCCTGCAAAACTGCAACAAAGTAGCGAAGACGACTACTGCAACTCTGTAACGCTGATCCTGCCGCCTTCTCGACTGTTTTCCTGGTGGTGCATGCTGTGGGGGTAGTCTGCCTCCTCTCTGCACTAGAAGCTCCGAAGAAATCTCCTGTGGGTCGACGGAATCTTCCCCCTGCTACCGCAGGGACCAAAGAACTGCATCACCAGTCCCCTGGCTCTCCTCTCAGCACAACGAGCGAGGTCCCTTGAATCCAGCAACTCTGTCCAAGTGACTCCCACAGTCCAGTGACTCTTCAGTCCAAGTTTGGTGGAGGTAAGACCTTGCCTCCCCACGCCAGACTGCATTCCTGGGAACCGCGACTTTTGCAGCTACTCCAGCCTCTGTGCACTTCCGGCGGAAATCCTTTGTGCACATCCAAGCCTGGGTCCACGGCACTCTAACCTGCATTGCATGACTTTCTAAGTTGTCCTCCGGCGGCGTGGGACTCCTTTGTGCAACTTTGGGTGAGCACCGTTTCACTCCTCTTTGTTGTGCCTGTTCCGGCACTTCTGCGGGAGCTGCCTGCTTCTGAGAGGGCTCCTTGTCTTGCTGAGCGCCTCTTCTGTCCCCTGACGCAATTGGCGACACCTTGGTCCCTCCTGGGCCACAGCAGCATCCAAAAACGCTAACCGCACGACTTGCAGCTAGCAAGGCTTGTTGGCGGTCTTTCTTCAGGAAAACACTTCTGCAGGACTCTCCACGGCGTGTGGGATCCATCCTCCAAAGGGGAAGTCTCTAGCCCTTGTCGTTCCTGCAGAATCCTCAGCTTCTACTTTCCAGTAGCAGCTTCTTTGCACCCACAGCTGGCATTTCCTGGGCATCTGCCCATCTCCGACTTGCTTGTGACTTTTGGACTTGGTCCCCTTGTTCCACAGGTACCCTCAACTGGAAATCCATTGTTGTTGCATTGCTGGTTTGTGTCTTTCCTGCAGAATTCCCCTATCACGACTTCTATGTCCTTTGGGGAACTTTAGTGCACTTGGCACTCACTTTTCAGGGTCTTGGGGTGGGCTATTTTTCTAACCCTCACTGTTTTCTTACAGTCCCAGCGACCCTCTACAAGGTCACATAGGTTTGGGGTCCATTCGTGGTTCGCATTCCACTTTTGGAGTATATGGTTTGTGTTGCCCCTATCCCTATGTGTCCCCATTGCATCCTATTGTAACTATACATTGTTTGCACTGTTTTCTAATACTATACTGCATATTTTTGGTATTGTGTACATACATCTTGTGTATATTTGCTATCCTCATACTGAGGGTACACTCTGAGATACTTTGGCATATTGTCATAAAAATAAAGTACCTTTATTTTTAGTATATCTGTGTATTGTGTTTTCTTATGATATTGTGCAAGTGACACTTGTGGTACTGCAGGAGCTTCACTCGTCTCCTAGTTCAGCCTAAGCTGCTCTGCTAAGCTACCATTATCTATCAGCCTAAGCTGCTAGACACCCTATACACTAATAAGGGATACCTGGGCCTGGTGCAAGGTGTAAGTACCCCTTGGTACTCACTACAAGCCAGTCCAGCCTCCTACACCCTTGCGTTCTGGTATGCCGAAAAAATGAACATTGGCTCCTGTGTTCCAGGTCTGTGAGTTTAGCACAAAGGAACTGTAACTCTGAATCACACTCCGGCACCACTGCAAGTTGGCCTTAAACTTCTGTAAGGCGATGGTCTAGGTTTGTGAACTTATCGTGAAAGCTGACGATGTCTGACCAGATCGAATGAGAGGCCGTAGAGAGGTCGGGGCTCTTTGAGTCCATGGCTTCCAGGCGGCGGCCCACTGCTGCGATTTCCTCGAGAATGTGCTCCGTGGCAGTGTCCAATCGTGCATTAGTTGCAGAGGCCGCGGAGCCGGAAGCCGCAGGAGTTGTAGGTGAGGCGATGGGGCGAGGTTGGGAGATAGCTTCTGAGAACAGTAGTTGGTGGGTGTGTTTCTCTGCTGCCTTGCCGTTGGGCATCGCCGAGTGGGGAGAGAACTAGGCTGCCTCCGGTGCTCCTCCTCGACAACGTGCAGTGGAGAGGTGAGATGTTGTGTCTCCTCGCAGCACCACTTAGAGGTGCGGGTCCAGGGATTGTATCCCAATCCTCAGGGTCCACCTCTACACTCTAGGGTGTAGGTCAGGTCTCCTGAAGGGGACGGTATATGGCAGACTATACATGTCGCCCCCGGAGGTTTCCGTCACTTCTCCGTGATCTGTGACCTTATTGCGGCTATTATCATCCATCTTGTGGCACGGTTTGGGGTGAAGAGGATGGTAGGGTCGTGTGTTATCCTGGATCTAGACCTTGAAGATTGCGGTAGAGGCAAGAACTCCCCTGCAGGGATTGGAGAACGGGGGTCACCAAGCAGATGGAAAGAGGGCAGTCAAGGGCGCCCAATGACCCCAACCAGATGTGTCTCCACTCCTGACATTTAGATGTCATGGAGTTGAGGCTGATGGGTCACATTCCCACAATAAAGGCTACATTGCTGTCTTCGTCCAGTGCCCTTTATGCCTCTCTTTGGGCCCCTGGGTCTCCCTGTAAAGATGGGCCGTCTTCCTGTAGGGGTATTTGAACTATTGGTGCAAGTGGGGGGGCAGGCCCCTGACAGTTCCTGGGCACCCCCCTGTCCACGATTAAGAGCATGCCGTTAGTGCGCCGCAGTCCCCAATACCAGACAGTGCTGCCTCTTTGCCCCCCCCACCTCAGGGAGTCATGACGCCGTGGTCCGATGTAAGGATCCAAGAGCCCCAGCCTGGGGACTCGTCAGGTGTTCCCTCCCAGCGCTCTCACCCCTTACTGCCTGCCGCTCCTCAATCAAAGGGGGGAGCGGAGAGGAGAAGCGGAGGAAGAAATGGTGTCCCGGGGGTGCTGGCAATAATGAATGACGGCCGCATGCAAGGTCGTTCCTCAGGCCTTCAACGCATGCAGCCACGAGCAGCCGGGGTTAAAATTAAGCCCACGGATCCCCACGGATGGTAGGCTTGAGATTACTCCGGGCCGCCCTGCCGGTCTGCGAGGCGTGTAGAGGAGGGGAGAGCCCTCTGGTCGGTCCGCCGCCTCCCCATTCCTCCCCCGGCACGGCCCGCCTCACGGAGCACCAGCTTTAGGCGGCCATTCTTACCGTGGCCTGACCACGCCCCCATCTTTTCCAGACTTTCAGGATAGGGTTGCAAACAGTGGTACCCTCAGCTATTAAGGATGCTAGCCAGCGGTGGCCTGGCAGTGTCGCTGGTTGAGAATGCTAGCCAGTGGAGAACTCACTGGCTCAAGATGCAAGCCAGTGGCAGCTTCACTGACAGAGAATTCTAGTGAATGATGGCCTGGCTTATTAAGGATGCTAGCCACTGGCGACATCACTTCTGCAGGAAACTAGCTAGTGGAGGACTCACTGGTTCAGGATGCCAGCCGGCAGTTTCCCTGGTTCAGGATGCTAGTCAGTGGCGTGCTCACTTTTTAAGGATGCTCATCATTGGTGGCCTCGCTGGTGAGGATGCTAGCCAATCGTGGCCTCATTTGTTAACAATGCTAGCCAGTGGCAGATTCACTGCTTAAGGATGTCAACCAGGGGTTGGCCTTACTTGTTAATATGCTAGCCAGTGGCAGCCTCACTGTTTAAGGATGCTTACCAGTGGTTGTCTCACTGGTATGAATTCTAGCCAGTTTGTGCTCTCATTTGTTAATGATACTTGCCAGTGACAGATTCAGTAGTGGTCTCACTGGTTAATATGCTAGCCAATGGCAGCCTCACTGGTTTAAGGATGTCAGCTAGTGATGTTTCACTTGTTAATTTCTAGCCAGTGGCAGATTCGCTGGATAAGAATGCCAGCCAGTGGTGGCCTCACTTGTTAGTATACTAGCCAGTGGTGATCTCACTTGTTAATACTGGAGCCAGTGACAGCCTCACTGGTTGAGAATGCTAGCCAGTGACAGCCTCACTTGTTCATGATGCTAGCCAGTGGGGCTTCCCTGATAGGGGATGCTCTTCAATATAGTCCTGCAGAGACTGACAGTAGGGTTGCCTGCCGCCTGGCAAGTTATATCCTGGCATGACTGGTATTATAGTGCCCAGCTGGTACACAAATTAGAAAATCACATAAAGCCTGTATCTTTACCACTTATCAGTACCTACATTAAACAATAAATGTAAGAAGAAAACAGTTTTAAATGTGTTCTACCGCTTTCTTATGACCCCTGACGGATAATTCAAGTAAACAAAGACAGAAAGGCCATGTTAAAAATGAATACAAATGGTTTTATGTCAAGTTCTACTTAAGAATCATGCCCAGGCCTTTGCAAAATGTTAAACCCACAGCAGATGATGAGCTTTTTGTTCTGGCAAAGGCGGCAACCCTAACTAACAATGGCACCTGATTTAGCAATCCACAACATCACTGCGATCTGCAGAGGGTCATAAACTAATCATCCCCAAGTGGTACCACAGTAAGCTTGGCGGAAAATGCCTCGCAGCAGCGGTTGCCATTTTATGGAATCAATATCATTCCCACTCCATTCTTCTACTGCATTTAGTAGTTTTAAAATAGTTATGAAACTGATTTATCTTCATTTGAAATGATCAGATTTGAAGTCTGTACTTGTACATTGTCATTCGACTGTGTTTTTGGTTGACTGGTGTACTCTACGTTTTTTGTTTGGAAGCAAAATTAAATCCTTTGCATTTATTTGCACTCTGGAAGCAATGATGGTGGAGCAACTACAGTACAGATCCTCTTTCCATGCTCCCCCAAAACAATAGTCTTTAATCAGTAGACTAGGCAAGTAAGCCCTGACCTTCCACACCACTACAAGATGGCCGCCGAAGTCACCAGGACTGACTTCCAAATGCTCTCTCTAAGATGCTCTTTTGCGGTCCCTGCGCTCCCGACTCTGTCCAGCAATAAATCACATGTTCATCTTGCGCCTGGCTGTCTGCCTTCATTTGTAGCTTTTTCCGCTGTGCAAATAATTGGAATATATGGTCACCAGATTTCTGAAGTGTCCCCTTTTCCCCTCTCCCATTTATCCCCAAGGCTCACTCCATCATCCCCGCCAAAAAGTTATTGGCACTGAAAGGGAACCGGATGTTGATGCATTGATGCAATTACTGTGTTTTAAACTAAAGCAGACGAGGAATTAAACGAAACGAAAGTGGTGGAGTTGGATTTTCAGCCCAGCAGTTCCTCCCTGCTCTTTGCAAAAGTCTCTAATAAAAGTTTGTGGTTAGCTGACTGTACAAACCTCCAAGCTTAGCTGCAATTGTTTTATATGTTAAGATTGTTTTGCTGGCAATAATTATTTTCTTCATGGCAGGAAACCAAAAGGAACCAATTAATAGCGTCAGAGGCATTCTTTTCCACCGCCTTGTCTTGCTTCGACCACCATCGCAGAGGCGATGGCGACAGCAACAAAAGCCTGTCTTTCGAATACCCTGCACACCTCACTTGGTGGTCTCATTGTGTTCAAGTGATATCATGAATGAAGATGCTACCTCTTTCCTTCAGGGTCTACGATATCGATGGAGCATCCACTGTGTCCACCAATGGGAACAAGCGCCTTACCCACCATGTGACACAAACAGAAGTCACCGCCCTAAGCGCACTTTAGTGGAGCCGTGTGCGGGCGCAAGGTGTTGGTGGATGTGCAAGCTCTTGGTCCCATAAATAGATCACTTTGAAGGCACCTTTTAAAGAACCCCTGGCCTCTTATAATGTAGGGAAGTATTGTGCATTAATATATTTATGCCTTCATTCAATTTATAGGAGTCATGTGGGATGATGTACCAATGCACTCACACGCCTCATGCGTGAATCACATTTTGATGCCTCTCTGTCTTAGTGCAGCTGTCTGAAATATTGCTTGTTGATATATTGCTGGCATCATATTGCTCTCTGCTTGCAATATCACACAGTGATATATCCCTGGCCTCAGACTGCCAAGTGGACTATTGTATGTCGATGTTGACATATCCCTGGGCTAATATATCTCTGAAATATCAAATAACAATACATTGATATATCACTGGACTCTATAGGTCTCTGGAATATTACTTGTTGATATATCGTTGGCCTACATTTTTCTCCTAAGAATTACACATTGATATATCCCTCTCTTCATATATCAGTGGAGCATTGCACGTTGACATATCGCTGGACTCGAAAGCGGTGAGAAAAGAAAGAGCGAGAGAGGCAGCAGAAATGGCACGTGAAAGAGAAATGAAAGGAAACATGATATGAGAGATTTCAGAGACAGAGCAAAAACGAAAAGATGATTCAGAGTTTGTGTTCAACAGAGATAAAATGAGAGAAAAGGAGAACAAGAGACCTTCACCTAGACACCAATCACCTAGGCTCAATGCCCATCACCCAGACATCTTCAGCTAGCAGTGAATGAACTGCATCCCATTGAAAGCAGAGGGCACATCCTGAAGAACAGTCCCATTGCCTAGACACTATTAGCTAGCAATTAATGAACTACATCCCATTGAGAGGAGAGGGCACTGTAGGAGGCTGGCCTGGCTTGTAGTGGGTACCAGAGGTACTTACACCTTGTGCCAGGTCCAGTTATCCCTTATTAGTGTAGAAGAGGTGTTTCTAGCAGCTTAGGCTGATAGAAGGTAGCTATAGCAGAGCAGCTTAGGCTGAACTAGGAGACATGTAAAGCTCCTACTATACCACTGGTGTCATATGCACAATATCATAAGAAAACACAATACACAGAAGTAATAAAAATAAAGGTACTTTATATTTATGACAATATGCCAAAAGTATCTCAGTGAGTACCCTCAGTATGAGGATAAGTTATATACACAAGATATATGTACACAAACCAAACTTAGGTAAGTAATAGCAAGAAAAGTAATGCAAGCAGTGTAGAATTACAGTAGATTGCAATAGGAGCACATAGGTATAGGGGCAACACAAACCATTAACTCCAAAAGTGGAATGCGAACCACGAATGGACCCCAGACCTATGTGAGCTTGTAGAGGGTCGCTGGGACTGTAAGAAAACAGTGAGGGTTAGAAAAATAGCCCACCCCAAGACCCTGAAAGGTAGGTGTAAAGTGCACCTACTACCCCCAGAGAGCACAGAAGTCGTGATAGGGGGATTCTGCAGGAAGAACAAACACCAGCAATGCAACAACACATGTAAGACAAGGGGTCCAAGTCCAATAGTCGCGACAGTGTTGAGAGTGGGCAGGAGCCCAGGAAATGCCAGCTGTAAGACAAGAGTACCTGTAAGACAAGGGGACCAAGTCCAATAGTCGCGACAGTGTTGAGAGTGGGCAGGAGCCCAGGAAATGCCAGCTGAGGGTGCAAGGAAGCTGCCACCGGATGGAAGAAGTTTGGAGTTCTAAAAGAAAAAAGAGAGCTTGGGACTTCTCGTTTGAAAGACGGATGTCCCACGTCGCGATGAAGCTTGCAGAGGTATTCCCACGCAGAAATACCACAAACAAGCCTTGCTAGCTGCAAGGGTTGCGGTAGAGGTTTTTGGATGCTGCTGTGGCTCAGGAGGGACCAGGATGTCGCCACTTGGAGGAGGAGACAGAGGAGGCGCCCAGCAACTCAGGGAGCCCTCACAGAAGCAGGCAGCACCTGCAGAAGTACCTGAACAGGCACTTGGAAGTAAAGTGAACCGGAGTCCACGCGAAGTCACAAAAGGGAGTCCCACGACGCCGGAGGACAACTCAGAAGGTTGTGCACTGCAGGAGGACTGTCGGGACCCAGGCTTGGCTGTGCATGAAGGAAATCCTGGAAGAGTGCACAGGAGCCAGAGCAACTGCAAATCATGCGGTACCGAGCAATGCAGTCTAGCGTGGGGAGGCAAGGACTTACCTCCACCAAACTTGGACTGAAGAGTCACTAGACTGTGAGAGACACTTGGACAGAGTTGCTGAGTTCCAGGGACCACGCTCGTTAGGCTGAGAGGGGACCCAGAGGACCAGTGATGCAGTCTTTTGGTGCCTGCATCCCATTGAAAGCAGAGGGCACATCCTGAAGAATAGTGCCCATCACCAAGACACCTTCAGGTAACAATGAATGAACTACACCCCATAGACCGGAGCGGATACATCCCAGAGAACAATACCCATCACCTGGATACCATCAGCTAGTAATGAATGAACTACACCCCATTGAGAGCAAAGGACACATCCTGGAGAACAATGCCCATCACCTAGACACCATCGGTTAGCAATGAATGAACTACACCCCAGAGAGAGGTGGGGATACATCCTGGAGAACAGTGCCCATCAACTAGACACAATCATCTAGCAATGAATAAAAACAATGCCCATCACCTAGGCACCACCAGCTAGCAATGAATGAACTACATCCCATAGAAAGGTGAGGATACATCCTGGAGAACAGTGCCCATCGCCTAGACACCGCCAGGTACCAATGAATGAACTACATCCCATAGAAAGGTGAGGACACATCCTGGAGAACAGTGCCCATCGCCTAGACACCGCCAGCTACCAATGAATGAACTACATCCCATAGAAAGGTGAGGACACATCCTGGAGAACAGTGCCCATCACCTAGACACCACCAGCTAGCAATGAATGAACAACACTTCGTTCAGAGGAGCGGACACATTCTGGAGAACTGGAGAACAGCTCCAATCACCTAGACACCATGCCCATAACCTAGACACTTTCAGCTAGCAATGAATGAACGACAACCCCAAACAACCAACCATGGGGAAATCAACTACATGCATGCAAAGGTTTTGACTCTTGATTCGTAATGGTAGGCACAAAGTAAACTCACTGGACCAAGGCCCATCCTCCTCTCACTCACATGCAGTGCGGCATCCTCCAAGTTACTGACATACCAACACGTTTATCAAAGCATTTCCACAGACTCACCTGCCTGAAAACATAGACACAAACAAACACCTGGATGAATCACTGTAGAAAAGGAGGACAGGGAAGTAACAACAAAGCCACATAAAGCGCCACCAAAGTACAAATGGAAAATCAACAGCAGAGACATCAGGGAATACGTACTGAACAACAAGCAGACCAAAAGACTGCAAGGGTGAAATGTGAGGGTTACAGGCAGCATAAAAGGAATTTAAGCAGCATCTATGAATATCACACACACATCTTAAACCACACATCCTTAAACACAACAAACCACCAAAAAAGAAATACAAATCACAGAACCCTTGGTTTGATTCACTAAACACTAAACTGACCAATCGATAGCAATGAGAAGTAAGCAATGATCCAACAAGGGCCAAATTCATCAATATGGGAAATGAAATCAAGACCCTGCCAAGAAAAATGAAGAATCCCAGCATACAAGAGAAATCAATTACACTGGGCAATCTTCGCCCTCAAACATCCTCTGCAGTAAATTGAGGAACGCCCACGCTAGAGTGAAAGTATCACAGTCAGAAATGAGTGGAGGCATCACTTCCCCAAACCCTACAACATGAAGAAGTTGAGTCAGTTTCAAAGAGCCAACAAACTGGAAAGCACAATTAAATATTTTCAAGCCTTCTAGACATCCTTAAGACATCAAGAGAATTACACATGGAGCAAAAAAACACAAACCTAAGCAATTCCTCCACGCCTGGCAGAATCATCACTGTCATGCTCCAAGACCGCTCCTGCAGAATGTATTCAGCAAAGACAAGGCTCTTCGCCATGACACTAAGGGCCAGATGTAGAAGGTTCTAGCGCCACCTTGCGCTACATAAGCGTCATGTTTTTTATGCTAATGTGGCTCAACAAGGCAAAAATCGACGCGCCACATTTACAAGACGGAGGAATGCATGCATTGCACCGCTTTGCAACCACTTGTGCCACATTATGCCTGCACCAGGCATAATGTATGCAAGGGGGGTGTTCTGGTTAGGAGGCCCCTAAAAATGGCACAATAAAATTTACAAGATTGTAAGCAGGCATTAAAATGACGCACTCATTGAAGTCAATAGGCTTCCTGGCACTTTGCTAGACTAGCATCAAAATCTTTGACGCTAGTGCAGCAAAGCGCCACAATAGCGTAAAAAATGTTGACGCTATTGTCCTAACGTGCACCATGGTGCACCCTATTGTAAATATGGTGCAACCATGGTGTAGTTAGGTGGCGGAGGGGAGCGCAAGAAATCTGGGCCTAAGAAAAACACATTTCCCCAAGGCACAATCGGTGTGATGCATCACTCCTATAGCAAAACTTTTTGGCAAAGCCAATGGGTACGGCATTGACTTCTATTCTTGTGCCTTTGCGATGCTTTTTTGCAGTGTTTTTGTAAATCTTTATTACAAATATATAAAGAAGGTTTCAAAGAGAGAGACAGAAAACAATAGAGAGGACTGAAAGACAGATAGATAGATAGATAGATAAACAGATAGATAGATAGATGAATGAGTGTGTGCATACGTATAGGTGCCAGAATCCATTACTAAGCAGAAATAGGCGTGTTTGTGTTGTGTGGTTGTGAGAGACTGTTAACAAGTGTAAGAGTTGATGTAAGCTGGCTGCATCTTCTGCAGAGTGTCAGTGATGGACATCTGAACCACAGTAGTGACCAAGGACATAGGTGGTACTAAAGCTGGTCCTCGCACCTTCGTGCAGCGTGGGCCTGCATTGGCATAATGCAAAACCCAGGACGTAGAGCTTCAGTTACACCAAGAGTGCTGCGGTACCCAGGGGGGCAATGACACACTGTTATAAACACCAATACAGTTACAAAGCCTTTATCCAAAATGTATTAAATCACAGCTAAAGCAATCACATCTACATGGAAATGTGCTGCATATGGAATATTATGCCTGTTGGAGTAGGCTGGCGGCAGAGTTAGTTTGTTCAATGCTTGGGTAAAGGAAGCTTTAAGCTGCCAATAGGCAAATTGTTTTATATGTAGCTTACAAAAGCAGGAGTCTTCTGCCTAAATCAGGAGTATTTGCATGCAAACTTGTAATGCGCTCAAATGTACTCATGATAGATATGCTGAACATGTGTGAAATCATAAGATCTGATGTCACTTCTTGTGATGTCACTTCCTGTAAAGTCATAGGTTGTGATGTCACTTCCTGTGATGTTACTTCCTGTATGCCACGTGCGATGTCACATGCAGTAATGTCACGCCACATGATGTCAGTTGCATACTGCCTAACTTGGTTAGTCCCCCCACTTCTTTTTTTTAGGACTTGGGCCCTGGCTTCAGTGCAGACATGTTGGTTTGGAAGTGAGATCTTATGTGTGTATTTTTAGTTTTCACTTAATGACAATTGTTTTTACTGCTGTGTTTATATGAAAGCGCCTGGGAAGCTGCTGGACGCTCACAAAATTGAATACAAAGAAACACTTTAAACTTAAAAAGAGCCATTGGCCTGCGTGTCCCTGGCACTGAAGGGACTACGTTGTGTGCGGATGTGCTCATTGTGAAAGGTAAGAATGCCACCACTCAAAGAAAGGCTAGCCCATGGCTAAGTAAGCTGATCCCCTGACCCATGTTGTATGCTGTGATGGGTGGAAATCAAATGTGAATGTCACCACAAGTAGATCTGTGCTAAATTTGAATTAGGGGATATTTAGAGTATTTCTGTAATTTTGTATTACTCTTTGGAAGCACAATTACAAAAAATTATGTGATTATGTCCATTCACCCATATAACAAATTCTGCACAGAAGCCAAACAGATATCTTCACCAATCACAGAATGGCTGACCAAATGTACACTGAATGGACTAAAATATATCCACATCCTACAGAAAGGAAAAAATATTTGCATATTTCATAGATTCCCAAAAAGCATTTGAGTCACTGTGGCACAGAGAACTCAAACTCAAACTTGTCAAAAGCAATATTGTGGTTGAAGAGTAAGCCCTGTAACTCATAAGCAAGTACAGCTTGCAATAGACTCCACGACTGAGAGTGTCAAACAGGAACATAGAGTGAGGAAGGGATACTGCCCCAGTCCAACCCTACCCTGCATTAAAAAAATCTCAAGCTGTCACATTAGAAGGATCCACAACACCAATAGACGATTTATCGAACAGCTTGTCCAATAAAGTACATTAACTACAATGAGCAAGAAAGACACCAAAACACTATGAGTACATTGTTTGACCTAAAAGTGAGCTTGAAGGAATAATACATAGGGCTGTGGTGAGAACAAGGAAGTTTGGCCCTCTACTTCAACCAGAAATAAAACAAACTATTAGATCCAGGAAGCAAGAGCTGGAAACTGCAGTAGATAGAGATAAAACACTGCAAAACACAAAACAAACTGGTTGATAATGCAGAAAGCAATAATGGATGACAATCAAAAGATGTTTCGGAAAGTGGTTTAAAGAGGATTTCAGGAAAAAAAAATCTCACCCGATGGCATGGACCAGCAACCATTTGAAGTCAATTCTGTGCCGGTGGACCCAAATTCAATCAATCCAATTTTCAAAGACATTACAATCCCAGAGAAAAACTGATTAATGGAAAGAGAAAATGGAAGTTGCTGTCTACAAAAAGTGCTCAAAACAAGATACTAATGAGGGATCGGTGAAACTTGCAGAGGTGTACTCCGTGGAGTTACAGAAAAACTATGGGAGATTCCATGGGGTTCCATGAGCTGCCGGAAATCTGCACGTCACGCTGATTTTCAGCGCCAGTTGCTCCTTGTGCATTGAGAAATCAGCCGAATGGCACCACGCGGCGCGGCAGAAGGAGCTGCTGCTCAAGTCAGTTTTCCTGTTGCTCGACTAGATTTTCTACTCAAGCGGCAGCTTTCCCAACAAGAACGGTCGCAACCACCAGCAACCAAAACGCGCACTGGGGGTGCCAGTTCTTGTTCGTCTCACCAACCAAGCATGAGAGAAAACTCCACCACGCGCCAGTCCATGGAATTTGGCTGAAACTCCACGTTACATGCGTAGAACAGGATGGCCAAAACTCCACCACCTCCACGGCCGGAGCAGAATTTATTGCCCAGGCCCAATACTGATAAATACCACCAGCTACTTATGGTACATCCACTGGGTAACATGGTCACTTGGATCCTTTTGAACGAACTTCTGGAGTGATCAAATAGTAACAAAATAATTTATTTCTATCATACAGGATTCAAGAAGGTCATTCAATAATGCATAACACTATGGAGGCAGCTTTAGTAGAAAGCCAAATCCTTGTTTGAGGAGCAAATCCATGCTACAGTGCCTCCGTCGACTTCACTAAGACGTTCAACCACATAGCTCATCTTAGATTCTGGTCAAAATGATTCAATATAGGCTCACCCAATAGCTTTTAGGACTGGAAGGATATATAACCCCAAGGGATGCAATCGACAATCACAAGTGTGCATCAGGTCCCATCAAGATACGGAATAGTAATACCTCAATTAGGAACCAGGGGCAAACTGGGATAAAGGGTAAGACACAGCAGACACTGTGTCAATCAGTAATCTGGACAAAACAAGAATGAAGTAGGCAGACATTAGTAAACATATTGAAAAGACAACTAGGCAAAAGCTGCTGACTCCTTGCCCTGCAAACGAAGACAGTAACGAGCCACGTCCCTACCAGAAGGCTGCACCGGAGCCTGGTAAATTGAGGATAAAGCCACAAGGTCTGCTTGGATGGCAAGAAGACCACTTGACAGGTGGAAGGTCAAACATTGCTGAGATAAGTGGAGGAACGCTGATGAGGTCAATGCACGAGAGACCAGCAACCACATGTTCAGGAGAAGCACTAGGAGTCCATCAACAGGAAGAAAACAAGGGAAAGAGGAACCGGGGAGGAGAAAAGCACTAATGTGTAGGGAACCCCAGGCCGGGTGAGAAAGTAATATGTCAGTGAAAAGTCAAAGCGACAAGGGATGCTGTCAGCAGGCACCTAGCCAGTGAAAATGAAATGTTCATTTACTCACTCCATCCTGCTCGCCCCAGAAGCGCACTCCTAACCCATACGCGCAATCACGAGTAATCCTGAGCCAGTTTCCTTCTTCCTGTTTAGCACAATCTCCATGTTTGACTTCTTTGGAGCCTATACTACATCCTGCAGCTCTTGACGGCATCAGCTGGCCCAGCACATGGTGTCCCGGCTTTTGGTTGCTCCCTGGTATTCCTGGCGGTAGCCCACTATACATATTGTCCCGAATGCATGGGCAGCATTATGTCTGTTCATGTGCAGCCCCCATGACATGGAGAATTCAACATGTCTTCACTGCTGTGTGCCTCTCCAGAATGAATCCCGACTGATCAAGGTGGACCAGAGCTGGTGATGAAAGAGAGATTCTCCTGGTCAGCACTTTGCCCAGTGGTGTATAATCTACATTACTAGTGAATACACACTATTCCCTGTCTGGGACAGTGTCTCCCCCAGGCACTTATTTTTATGCCTCTTAGGCCTTATCAGTTGTTAATCGCGCTCTTTCAAATTATTCCTTTTTCTCATGTGCACTTATTCCGAGTAGCATCCATCCCCAGGTTGCATCCATCCCCAGGTTGCAACCATCCCCAGGTTGCATCCATCCCCAGGTTGCATCCATCCCCAGGTTGCATCCATCCCCAGGTTGCAACCATCCCCAGGTTGCATCCATCCCCAGGTTGCATCCATCCCCAGGTTGCAACCATCCCCAGGTTGCATCCATCCCCAGGTTGCAACCATTCCCAGGTTGCATCCATCCCCAGCTTGCATCCATCCCCAGGTTGCATCCAGTCCCAATGCATTTCGTTTCTTCGTTGGTCCTGCATCAGCGTGTACACACTGAAGCACCCGGGCACTGCGACTAAACGCTATACCTTAAACACTCCCTGATGAAGGACCAAGAGAGGTCTGAAATGCACTGGAGATGGATGCAACTTGGGAATGGATATAACTCGGAATAACTGCACATCGTGTATATAATGTGGAATTAAACTAATGAATAAAGGGTGACAAGATAAAAATTGAGTGAACATATCTAAAAAATGCTAAAGCAGATACAAAACTATTTTAAACATTCAAATAAAAAATACATATATATGTATATATATGTATATATATTTAGGATATGTATATTTAGGATTTCATTTATACTACTATTTGTGATTATTTTTAAGTATTTTTTATTTGAATGTTTTAAGTATTTTTTATGTGAATGTTTAAAATTGTTTTGTATATATATATATTCAGTTTAAAAATGATTGAAAAAAATAATTACAATTCTAAGTCCAATGAATTATAAAACTAGTAAAAAACACACCATTATAACTCCATGTAAGCAAAAGAGATTAAAAAACACAGATGTTAAAGAAAAACAAATACCACTCGAACTTCAACCTAAACAATATTAGGTAAAGTGTTTAACTTTGGAGAGGTCAGAGCTACTATTCCCACTTCAAAGTGAGCAACCAGAGGGAAAGTGTTGGACTTCAGAAGGTTAAATTTACTACTCCCACCCCAGTCTAAGCAACAGTAGGGAAAGAGTTGAACGTCCGAGGGTTGAGGTTTACTACTCCCACTCCAGTCTAAGCAACAGTAGGGAAAGAGTTGAACTTCAGAGGGTTGAGATTTACTACTCCCACTTCAGTCTAAGCAACAGTAGGGAAAGAGTTGAAATTCAGTGCGTTTAGATTTACTACTCCCACCCCAGTCTAAGCAACAGTAGGGAAAGAGTTGAACTTCAGAGGGTTGAGATTTACTACTCCCACTCCAGTCTAAGCAACAGTAGGGAAAGAGTTGAAATTCAGTGCGTTTAGATTTACTACTCCCACCCCAGTCTAAGCAACAGTAGAGAAAGAGTTGAAATTCAGAGGGTTTAGATTTGCTACTTCTGTCCCAGTCTAAGCAACAGTAGGGAAAGAGTTGAAATTCAGTGTGTTTAGATTTACTAGTCCCACCCAAGTCTAAGCAACAATAGGGAAAGAGTTTAAATTCAGTGCGACTGCCACCCCAGTCTAAGCAACAGCAGGGAAAGAGTTTAAATTCAGTGAATTTAGATTTACTACTCCCACCCCAGTCTAAGCAACAGCAGGGAAAGAGTTGAAATTCAGTGCGTTTAGATTTACTACTCCCACCCTAGTCTAAGCAACAGTAGGGAAAGAGTTGAAATTCAGTGAGTTTAGATTTACTACTCCCACCCCAGTCTAAGCAACATTAGGGAAAGAGTTGAAATTCAGTGTTTTTAGATTTACTACTCCTACCCAAGTCTAAGCAACAGTAGGGAAAGAGTTGAAATTCAGTTTGACTGCCACCCCAGTCTAAGCAACAGCAGGGAAAGAGTTGAAATTCTGTGAGTTTAGATTTACTACTCCCACCCCAGTCTAAGCAACAGTAGGGAAAGACTTGAAATTCAGTGCGTTTAGTTTTGCTACTCCCACCCCAGTCTAAGCAACAGTAGGGAACGTTCTTTGAGTTTGGAGGAGTTAGATTCACTACTCCCACTCCAGACTGTGCAAGCCAATAGCTGAAAGCAGCGGACCACAAAGGACATTCTCTGTGGGGAGCTTCTTCACATGAGCTGGGCAGCCACTCTCAGGAGGGGTGTCCAGCTCACTAAGGGGCATATTTACAATAAAGTGGCACATCAGTCCCGATGCGTCACTTTTCTTGCATCACACCTGCCTCACCTAACAACACCATGGTTGCGACATATTTGCAATACGCCACACCATGGCGTTTGTTAGGACAATAGCATCAACATTTTTGATGCTATTGTGGCGCTTTAATACACTAGCGTAAAAAATATTGACGCTAGTGCACCAGAGCACAGGGAGGCCCATTGATTAAAATGGGTGCGTCATTTAACGCCGGCTCTGAGCAGGTATTAATAATGATGGAAAAAATGGCGCAGTGAAATGTTGTAAATTTCACTGCACAATTTTTTCGGGTCTCCCTGCATCGGAACGCCCCCCTTGCAGACCTTATGCCTGGCGCAAAGAGTTACAAAGTGCTACACCCCCTTAGCGAGAAAAAAAAATGATGGTAGGGCTACACTAGATGGCGCTAGGGGCTTGTAAATATGCCCCCACGTCTCCCACCTTGTGATATCTCCAGTGGGTGACAGGCAGCCTCAGATTGGCAAGGCGGGCAATCGGGCATCGGCTGATGGGCCTGTGCCTGAGGCCAGTTAATGGGCTGGTTTTTCGCTCTGTTAAACAGTGCAACCTGCTTTGGCCCTCTCCAGTGCCACCAAGTGCACAACTTTAAAGCCTGTTGTACTAGCTTTAAAATGTAAATACAGAACCTGTCTCCATCAAATGACGTCAGGGCAGCCGGCTACTTGTCATAGGCAGAATGACAATGGGCTGCCCCCTCCGACTCTCTCCAGGTGTGACAGAGCTCCTGATGGGAAGCAGTTACCACTTGCTTTGCAGAGGACTGGGACAGGGGAGAGGACCTGGGAGTTTGGTAGTGGGGGTTAGTGAGAGGCAGAGAGGGAACTCTACAGTTGATTTTTTGTCCCATCCCCTCCATGGAACAGGGTGGGATAAATTACTCTCTGCTGTTCTTCTTTGCCTGCCCCATATCCATTTCTGCAGTCAACAGGGAGAGGTTGCGGTCTTAGCGGACTTTGAAACTGAGAAACCATGTTTAAGTTACAGCATCAGCTCAGCATCCTGTGATCCTGGGCAAATTCACCTGGGCCTCCAAATGAATTAATCTGACCTTCTGTATTGTTATCTGGTGCTCTTGAAAAGCTCTCCAACACTCCTGTGTCAAGTTTATGCTATATAAAACTGTGAGGAAAGTGACACTATGTATATTTATTTTTGCATTTACACACTAGCATCATTTCATTTGTTAGAACTTACGCATGATGCTACCTGCAAGTAAAACAAATGTAACGATGCGCCTTTTGCCAGTGTCTGCACACTACAGGACCTCTCTTAAGTACTGTAAAAGTACTGCGCATATCTAAAAACCCATGGGTGAGTGTAAAAGGCCTAAGGATGAAGAGGGCTCTCAGGGAATCTCAGGGTGAGAAATATTCCAAGAACACCCAAGAGAATCAAGTGGAATCATTTCGTTTCCAGTCTTGACAAAAGCCACAGGCCCTATAAGGTTTAAAATACTTTCAGTACCACAAATGTTTACGAACATTGGGTCCATGCCCCTAACTAAACAGTGATCTGCGAAGGGTTGCGATCTGAGAATGTGGGCCACTTTTTTTTTGACTGCCCGGGCCTAATTGTGGCCCCATTCCAACCCTGGTGACAGGGTGAAGGAAACTATTATTGTGTCACATGTAGGACCCTGTGAGTGGCCGGGTCTGGAGATGGTATAGGAAAGGGGAGATAGTTCGCCCCCTGGGGTTAACTCTTTCCAGTCAGAAGTGGACGGTTTATAGGGTTCATGTGTTTTCTCCAGCGGGCCAGTGCCTCTGAAAGGCAGGTGTAATCACGTTGAAGTAAACCTCTTCGTAGAAGTTGGCGCCAAAGCTCACATTGCCAACATGTGATTGGACGTGTTGCAGAGAGGGGGCGCCGCACAGATGTTCTGTCAGCTGCCTGCAAGGTGCAAACTCCACAGACCCCCTTCGGCCTCCGTCAGCCACCCCAAATCACTCATCTGTTTAATCTAGGAGGCCGGGCGTCGCCAGACATGTGCAGCCCCCTCCCCAGGGACCCCGTCTGCCCACAGCTGTGATGGACGAGGGGGCCAACACCATGATTCCATCTTCTCGCCCAGTTAGGACTGGAGGGATGAGCCCCCCTGGGGCAGAGTCCATTATTCACTCCTCTGGCCACATCAGAGGGTAGGGCCGCCGTGCGAGCACGAGGTCCTTTCTTCCACGCCGCCCGAGTGGAGGGGTGGACACAGAAGGGGTGGGCAGGAGCACCCCGGGCCTGCATTTAGCTCGGGTATTTCTGGAACTAACCTGAAACGTCCATTCAGCCAGGAGAAAGTAAACATGACAAACATGGCCCAAGCAGGGATACTCACCCGGTAAAGTAACTCGGTGGGTTAATATGTCCTCGGAAGAGATCTGTGCCAGACATGCATGTGGCAGGTTCGACCTTACATGCAGGGCAGGTTCGGCCACTCCTCCTTCCAATGCCGATACAAAGAGTACAACTGTTCTGACATACCATCAACGAGTGCTGCGTCTAGCACCTTGCTGTTGGGTCCGGTAACCATTTAATACACACTATATTATTATGATGGGCCTGAGGGGCTTTACTGTCTGGCTGTTTACTCCCCATTTGTTAGTAAAGAACCATGACCCAACCAGATGACACTCTTAGCAGAGAGGCCAACGACTCAATGGGCATGGCGTCTGACACTCTCAGCAGAGAGGCCAACGACTCAATGGGCATGGCGTCTGACACTCTCAGCAGAGAGGCCAAAGACTCAATGGGCATGGCGTCTGACACTCTCAGCAGAGAGGCCAACGACTCAATGGGCATGGCGTCCGCCACTCTCAGCAGAGAGGCCAACGACTCAATGGGTATGGCGTCCGGATTTACTTATCCTTTAGGCAGAGAGTTTTGACATAAAATGTCAGGTTTTAAGTAAAGAAAAGAGAAAGGAAGCAATATACAAGAGAGAACATGGACCTTAGGTTCGAGGCCTTGAGCAGAAAAGTCATTTGTACCAAGAAAACAGAGCAGAGCAGCAGCTCTGACTGGGTAATTTTCAGGCCGGTTACAGGCAGTGGGCATGAGAGTCACCTGCGCAGGACTGACTCCTCCCCTGGCACGGCGACATCCCCTTCAATTATGGTCACCCAGCCACTGGAGATAGAGTTTACATTGTATACAAGTTACCTGAGTATTAGCGTCACTGCTCCCTATGGTCGAGTTGTGAGGGCTTTTGATTGGTCGTAGGGCTGAGAGTTACTGATTGCTCCCAATGCGTAGGACCTGCAGCTGTGGTTGGAAGCAGGACTCAGGCCTTTGATTGGTTCCAGGGTCGGGGTTTTCTATGGGTTGCAGTGCTAATGACAATGATTCTGCTGGCTCCTAGGATTACAGCTATTGGTAGTAAGACGAAGGTTTCTATTGGTGGCACTTAAGGCTAGGATTTCTAGTGGTTCTAGGACTTAGGGCTTGTGCTCCTATAGATTCCTATGGCTAAGGTTTCTTTTGGTTGTAGGGTTAAGATTCCCATTGGTCCAGGTCACCTGACAACTAAGGCCTCCTGTCCTATAGGCAGCCTTTAGGTCATCCAGCCCAGGTTATCCAAGTAAAGGGGGTCAGATGAAGGATAGTTCCTGAGGTGCAGTTTAATCCCTGGCAGGGCCTAGGGGCAGAAACTCGACATCTCCATCTTCAAAACTCCAGCTACACAACCACTAATTTACACAACCTAAATATATATCTACTCCTAACCCCTCAAGACGAGCTTTCCCGATCGCACAGCCACATGTACATTCACATGGACAACTACTGAACCACCCACATCTGTCAGGACTCTGGGCGGAGCCTGTTGGCGCACCCCTCGAGGTCACGCAATATCTCCCTATAGATGTAGTGTACCGAATGAAGAGGAGCAGAGAACGCATACACCAGGAACGAACATCTATAGGGAGGCAGCATAGGCGATGCTGTCTCGGAACCCTTAGGGCACAAACAAGGATTGTACTTACATACATGAGACAAGCCCTTGTGGGTCCAGCTGGAGAGAAAGTGGCAATTCCTAGAAATCGGCAATGGCACACTGGCACGGATAAAGCACTCATGACTACATACAACACAACACAAAGGATGGGGCAGGGATTGCCTCCTGGAAACCAGGAGCGAGCCCCTGCACAAAGGAATACACAAGTGAGGACTAACAGTACACTTACCAAACACAGAAGCCAGAGTGGAAATTACACAACAAGCGCTAGAAAGGAGCTTAAGAACTGTAGCTAGTATTTCAGGAGCAGGTTATGCAAGGAAACAAAAATGGGAGAACTAGAGGCTGCAAAGGAATCATAGAGAAAGAGAACATAAAGTAGGCAAAATCTAAGACACAAAGGAGACATTACAGGAGTTAAGGAACAAGCAAAAGGAATAAATAAATGGAAACTAATAGCAGGAACAGAAGGAACTAACTGGGAACAATTAGAAAGGGAGCAGCTCAAGGGCTGCACCAAGAGTCCCAAAAGCCAGGCAAAAGAAAAAAACAAAAGCAAACAAGGCTGGGAAAAATCTGTACCAGGCGAGACAGAAGCAGGGTAGAGCAAAGAGGGCTGGGAAAGATCTGTATCAGGCTGCACAGAACAGGGCATAGAAAACAGGGCTGAAGCATGCAGGAACAGGACTGGAAAACAAACCAACAAGAGGCCAGGTATGCAAAGGAACAAACTCCAATGCACCAACAGGGAGCTTCAGAAAATGACAGCTTGGAAGCAGTTCCAAGCAGCAGCAAGCCCAGGTCGGAGTCATGGTTGGGCTCCACAACACTGATCACAGGTGTGTGTGATTCCAGTCTGTCACCAGTCCCGGAGAAGAGAATCCAATACAGATGAACAGCAGGACTATTCCTATAGAAAGCAATGGACAGCAGATTCCAGGTCTTACTGACTACTAGGCAGTGCATTATGGGTCTTGAAGTTCATGGAAGCAAATATAGGTTTTTAGTAGCACACAGTATTGACATGGGAAGCAAGTAGGAGTCAGAAGGGGACTCTGGATAAGTTTTAATGATGATTCCAAGGCTGCAGATGATCCATGTAGAGCACCCCCAGAGGCAAGATGATGTAGTCATGACACACATTATAGCCTTGGTGACAACAAATCCAACCACAACCCAAATAACTGACATACACAATGTGACTTACCAGGAGGAAATTATAAATCAAGAGAAGGTGCAAATGTATGATGTCTAGTTTCCCTGATCACAGCTTTCCACAAGAACCCTCCACACCTTACTCAAAGCAGCAGACAACACACCGGCTTTGACACTGCTACCTTCCACAGAGAGCCTACACATCCAGACATGACTTTCATGCTTTAAAACCTCAAATTTCTCTTACCAAAAACCCTTTCCTCCATCCTCAATTGTAACCGGTCTAGCGCCCAGCCCACCCTAATCCCTCCAACTTCCTCCTCAAAGCACCATCCCATCAAGGGCAAAGAGACACAGCAACTAAATGTTTAATCTTCAATGAAAAATCGATGATCCCAACTGCTTCAACATATTTAATTTTGACACTTATACAGGGCACTAATTCATTGCAGGTTTCTTGGCGCTAGAGAACAAAGTCTGGCATAGAGCCCTTACAGCTTCACAGTGCAAATAGCAGGGCCATTCACAAAGTCAACATATTCTTATGAGTGATTTACACCTGTAATTTACAGTTATGATTTTCAGTAACATAACTTCTTTTGGGTATTTGTAAAACCCAAGTGTAAGGAAACTCAAAAGTGTAGATATACATGACTCCACCCATCTGAGAAATTGGAAGGAGCTTAACTTCCTAATGTAAGATACTACTAGCAAAAAGAAGCAGTTGTAAAATCACTTTAAATGGGCATTTTTTTTATTTCAACTTTTGAAAAATATTCAACGAGGGACCAGAAGGAAGTGAGGTGACTGAGAGAAAGAAGAGAGAGAGAGAGAGAGAGAAAAACACTGCACTGAGAGTGACAGACCAAACGGTGAGGAAGAGAGGAGACAAAGAAGTAAGAGACGAACAGGCAAATGGCATCAGAGAAACACAAAAGAGGGTGGAAGAGAGAGCAAATAAAAAAGTATCTGAAATATGGGCCTCACTTACCAAGAAGTGGCACAGCGGTGCGCCACATTTGGCAGTGCCGTGCTGCATCACTTCAGAAACGCAGGGATGCGCTGTATTTGGTACAATACGGCGCACCCCTGTGTGGCGCTAAAATGAGCTGCGTAGGGCCAACAGAGGCACCTTGTAGGAGGCTGGACTGGCTTGTAGTGAGTACCAAGGGGTACTTACACCTTGCACCAGGCCCAGGTATCCCTTATTAGTGTATAGGGTGTCTAGCAGCTTATGCTGATAGATAATGGTAGCTTAGCAGAGCAGCTTAGGCTGAACTAGGAGACGAGTGAAGCTCCTACAGTACCACTAGTGTCACTTGCACAATGTCATAAGAAAACACAATACACAGATATACTAAAAATAAAGGTACTTTATTTTTATGACAATATGCCAAAGTATCTCAGAGTGTACCCTCAGTATGAGGATAGCAAATATACACAAGATATATGTACTCAATACCAAAAATATGCAGTATAGTCTTAGAAAACAGTGCAAACAATGTATAGTTACAATAGGATGCAATGGGGACACATAGGGATAGGGGCAACACAAACCATATACTCCAAAAGTGGAATGCGAACCACGAATGGACCCCAAACCTATGTGACCTTGTAGAGGGTCGCTGGGACTATTAGAAAATAGTGAGGGTTAGAAATATAGCCCACCCCAAGACCCGGAAAAGTGAGTGCAAAGTTCACTAAAGTTCCCCAAAGGACATAGAAGTCGTGATAGGAGAATTCTGCAGGAAAGACACAAACCAGCAATGCAACAACAATGGATTTCCAGTCGAGGGTACCTGTGGAACAAGGGGACCAAGTCCAAAAGTCACAAGCAAGTTGGAGATGGGCAGATGCCCAGGAAATGCCAGCTGTGGGTGCAAAGAAGCTGCTACTGGACAGTAGAAGCTGAGGATTCTGCAGGAACGACAAGGGCTAGAAACTTCCCCTTTGGAGGATGGATCCCCCATGCCGTGGAGAGTCGTGCAGAAGTGTTTTCCTGAAGAAAGACTGCCAACAAGCCTTGCTAGCTGCAAATTGTGCAGGTAGGGTTTTTGGATGCTGCTGTGGCCCAGGAAGGACCAGGATGTCGCCAATTGCGTCTGGGGACAGAGGAGGTGTCGAGCAAGACAAGGAGCCCTCTCAGAAGCAGGCAGCACCCGCAGAAGTGCTGGAACAAGCACTACAAAGAGGAGTGAAACAGTGCTCACCCGAAGTTGCACAAAGGAGTCCCACGTCGCCGGAGGGCCACTTAGAAAGTTGTGCAATGCAGGTTAGAGTGCCGTGGACCCAGGCTTGGCTGTGCACAAAGGATTTCCACCAGAAGTGTACAGAGGCCGGAGTAGCTACAAAAGTCGCGGTTCCCAGCAATGCAGTTTGGCGTGGGGAGGCAAGGACTTACCTCCACCAAACTTGGACTGAAGAGTCACTGGACTGTGGCAGTCACTTGGACACAGTTGCTGGATTCCAGGGACCTCGCTCGTCGTGCTGAGAGGAGACCCAGGGGACCAGTGATGCAGTTCTTTGGTGCCTGTGGTAGCAGGGGGAAGATTCCATCGACCCACGGGAGATTTCTTTGGAGCATCTAGTGCAGAGAGGAGGCAGACTACCCCCACAGCATGCACCACCAGGAAAACAGTCGAGAAGGCGGCAGGATCAGCGTTACAGAGTTGCAGTAGTCGTCTTCGCTACTTTGTTGCAGTTTTGCAGGCTTCCAGCGTGGTCAGCAGTCGATTCCTTGGCAGAAGGTGAAGAGAGAGATGCAGAGGAACTCTGATGAGCTCTTGCATTCGTTATCTAAGGAATTCCCCAAAGCAGAGACCCTAAATAGCCAGAAAAGAGGGTTTGGCTACTTAGGAGAGAGGATAGGCTAGCAACACCTGAAGGAGCCTATCAGAAGGAGTCTCTGACGTCACCTGCTGGCCCTTGCCACTCAGATCAGTCCAGTGTGGCAGCAGCACCTCTGTTTCCAAGATGGCAGAGGTCTGGAGCACACTGGAGGAGCTCTGGGCACCTCTCATGGGAGGTGCAAGTCAGGGGAGTGGTCACTCCCCTTCCTTTTGTCCAGTTTCATGCCAGAGCAGGGCTGAGGGGTCCCTGAACCGGTGTAGACTGGCGTATGCAGAAATGGGCACCATCTGTGCCCATGAAAGCATTTCCAGAGGCTGGGGGAGGCTACTCCTCCCCTGCCTTAACACCTTTTTCCAAAGGGAGAGGGTGTAACACCCTCTCTCTGAGGAAGTCCTTTGTTCTGCCATCCTGGGCCAAGCCTGGCTGAACCCCAGGAGGGCAGAAACCTGTCTGAGGGTTTGGCAGCAGCAGCAGCTGCAGTGAAACCCCTGAAAAGGCAGTTTGGCAGTACCCGGGTCTGAGCTACAGACCCGTGGGATCATGGGATTGTGCCAACAATCTCAGGATGGCATAGAGGGGGCAATTCCATGATCTTAGACATGTTACATAGCCATATTCGGAGTTACCATTGTGAAGCTACACATAGGTAGTGACCTATGTGTAGTGCACGCGTGTAATGGTGTCCCCGCACTCACAAAGTCCGGGGTATTTGCCCTGAACAATGTGGGGGCACCTTGGCTAGTGCCAGGGTGCCCACACACTAAGTAACTTTGCACCTAACCTTTACCAGGTAAAGGTTAGACATATAGGTGACTTATAAGTTACTTAAGTGCAGTGGTAAATGGCTGTGAAATAACGTGGACGTTATTTCACTCAGGCTGCAGTGGCAGGCCTGTGTAAGAATTGTCAGAGCTCCCTATGGGTGGCAAAAGAAATGCTGCAGCCCATAGGGATCTCCTGGAACCCCAATACCCTGGGTACCTCAGTACCATATACTAGGGAATTATAAGGGTGTTCCAGTATGCCAATGTGAATTGGTGAAATTGGTCACTAGCCTGTTAGTAACAATTTGGAAAGAAATGAGAGAGCATAACCACTGAGGTTCTGGATAGCAGAGCCTCAGTGAGATAGTTAGTCATAACACAGGTAACACTTTCAGGCACACTTATGAGCACTGGGGCCCTGGCTGGCAGGGTCCCAGTGACACATACAACTAAAACAACATATATACAGTGAAAAATGGGGGTAACATGCCAGGCAAGATGGTACTTTCCTACACACCCTTGCACCGTAGTGCAAGGGTGCCTGCGTTGCAGGGAATTATCGTTTATGTGCAGGAAGGTATCCCTTCCTGCACATAAACAATCAAGAATGGCGTTTTTCTCTTCCTGCCTGTACTGCAGAATGCAGCACACATAGGAAAAGCAAAGATAAGGAGAAATAAAAGTATTTCTCCCCACAGCGCCATGCTAATGCCACCCGTAGGGGGGTGGTAGTTTTTGGCGCTGCCTCAGATCTACAAATCCTCATAAATCTGTGGCCGCGTCAAAGTGTAATGGGTGTTGCAGTGGGACGATTGCATGCCCCTTCAGCGCTAAGTGATGCCTGTGAAGGGTCCGTATTTACCAGGCGGAGTTAAGCCACAAAAATTGGCTTAGTGGCGCCTTGTCAATATGGCGCAGGGTATCGCTAAATGTGACGCTCGGGCGGCGCAAGTGCCTTGTACATGAGGGCCATAGGGTGATACATACAATCAAGAGAAAGGATGCTAAAGGTAGGCTAGAAGATGGGGAGGGGGAGAGGGCAGAGGGAGTCGGGAGAGGGAGGCAGAACAAGGGGATGGAGGAGACATTTAAGATGAGTAGTTGTCGTGTTATATACCTGGTCCCACCCCAGGGTCACTACATTAAAAGGCACTGTTAGGTTGTGGGAACTGATGATTAAAGACATGTTTTCAATAAACTCACACAGGAAGGAGGCCACCTGCACATGTGTGTGGAGTGAAAACTGTGTGAATAAGCAGTTTGCAGGAGGAAGGGGACACACTGAGGAGCACACAGCTGGCTGCTGCCTCTCCGTGGAGTGACAATTGTGGAGAAGGGGTGGGTGTGGGGGGCTGGGCCGGAAGCAATACATTTGCAGTTTTATATTAACAAGCTGCTAATCGGAAAATAAATCCTCAAATTGGGACCAAATGCGCGCCTGGCTCCCGCCGCGCTGGGTGGTAAAGTGGAGGGGAACCTTGTGTTGGGGCCAGAGAGGCCCTGTGCATCTCCACAGGACTCAGTGGGCGGGGGGGTGGGGATTGTGAGGGTACCATTCTCCAATACATATTACAAGGGCGAGCGAGCAGCTATGCCTATGTTGGGTGAGTGAGTGCACACTGCAGTGGCAGTTGTGGGCCTCGCAACGCAAGTGCAGACTGTCTGTGCCTGTGCTGTGTGGCACATAACTGGGCTCCAGTGCGCATGCGGTGAACTTCACTGGTGGGGCTAGCGGAGATTTTGGTTGCACTTTGTGCTCCAAGTGGAGCGCTGAGTGCCAGAAACTCTGTTGGCTCCGCCTGCGGAACTGAGCTCACCACCCACCCCAGACTGGCACTAGACAAAACACAGATCTCTCCAGCAAATATGTTAGCCTACAAAGTTATTTTACCGTTATGATAATTCCCTGAGATTTACCAGGCACATAGAGATGTCTGCTGCAGGTGTCTTAACCCCATAAGATTTTTTGAAATACAGACTGTAACCAATTAAGAAAAACATATTTACTGCCACGTGTCTCCTTGTTAACACTTTCTTTGTGGCAGAGTTTTACATAATAAATGTATAAGTTGGGGCACAGATTTTGCTTCAGGATTGCATGACTTGTTTGGCACATCCCTGATGCAAAGTCTCATTCGTTAAATATTGTAATGAGCTCAAATGTATTCATGATAGACCTGCTAAACATACGTGTGAGGTGTTAAGATCTGATGTCACTTCTTGTGACGTTACTTCCTGTGAGGTCATGGGCTGTGATATCACTGCCTGTGATGTCATGTGCGATGTCACACGCCATGATGTCACGCACCATGATGTCACATGCATACTACCTAACTTGGTAAGTCCCCCCACTTTCCTTTTTAGGACTTGTGCACTGCCTGTGCTGACATTAGCATGTGTTATTACCAAGGACGTGTGATGTGAAAGGCAGTTATGGGAATTTATGGTGATAATAGAACACGCGTCATGCTTTGCTCCGGGTACATATGCTTAGGATCACCATGTGCATTTGTCTCACTGTTCCTGAAGCATGTCAAATCAAATCAAAGTTTATAAAGCACAGCTACTCACCCGTAAGGGTCTCAAGGCGCTGAGGCTTGTGCATGGTTTGCGCGGTGACTTACCTCGAACCTTAGCCCGTCGGCCAGGGTGTGATTGCATTTTGAGTGGGATCCAGACGTTACACAGGGCCAGTGATTATGTGCAGTAACAGTTTATTTGACACACACATGGATGGATGTTAGATCAACATTTCAGATCACGTGGGTATTGATGCAATGCCCTGTTTGTTATATCTCTAAACTTCTCCCTTGTCCTTGCTGCCACCAACTGAAAGGAAGTGATGTCAGTAGCATCAACAACATTTGGGAATTTGGCAGTGACAAAAAAACAGGTATTTAATAGCATTATATGTGCTTATCAGAGCAAAGGTGGTGTCGCAGCAGCACAGCCGCTGTAGGGCACCCACGACTCGCTGCGGGATTTGGGAAACGTCTGCTTGAGAGAGGCAGTTGCCAAGGCAACAGCAGCCGATGGCCGCCAGTGGCAATGGAATGTACTTCTGTCCGCTTTCCTACTCCTACATTAGGATGCTGGTCCCCATTTCTGAGGCCAAGAACGGGCGTGAAGATGCGCGCTGCACTGGTGCTGTGTGTTGCACGCTACATCCTCAAGCCACTCCTCCTCCGGGCCCTGCAGATTTGCAGTAGTTGTCGCTAGTCCCAGAGTTCCTGCTTCCGGTCATAGGCAGGGCCTCTGGGATTATGCGATTGTGCGGCCGCAGTGATTTTCGCATAATTATAGATTTGCTGGATTTGCCACATAATCCATCATCCGCTGCATAAACTGCAGATTTTAACAAAAACATTTTCTTTCTAGCTCAAATGGTTCAGAAGTTACTAAAAATGCATGACAGGTGTTGCCGCGCAGTGGAAGGCCCTTCGCAAAGCTGGACTGGTCACCTTTCTGTTGCTTATTGCTGTGTTTGGCTGTTAAACTGGTCCTAATGAGGTGCAACCAACGCCTGTACAGTGTTCCAAAATATAATGACGAAATAATTACATAATACTATTACAAAATGTGCCGCATTATGCCACATAATTTGCTTTTTCGCACCGCACAATTTACACAACAGTGCCACATAATGTAGCCCTCTACCGCCGCATAATTCCAGAGGCCCTAGTCATGGGCCAGCAGTGAGCGACCTCTGCTCAGTTTCAGTCACTTTTGTGATGCTGGGAGGTAATTAACACCTGTTCCTATTGCACACAGTGGACATAACACGTTGTTTGAGGTGATACTCATTTTTTTCCTGCACATTTCCGAGGTAAAGTCTATGTAAAACAGCTGGAGGGATGGTTTTAACTCCACGTGTGGTAATTCCATTTTTTTTTAACCTGTGCCCCTTCACACAGATAAGTTTTAGGACAGATGTGTACTTCCTTTCCGTGGTGATTTTTACGCTGGTGTTATTTCCTGCAATGGTTGTACTGAACATCTAGCACATGTTCCGAATTAATGGTTGAATAAATGTATTAAGTCTTTGCATTGCTGCTGCTTTGTGTGCTTCTGACAATCTCTGCACGGTGCCCTCGTTGTTTCGTGCGTTACTTTTGTGTAGGAACGCCTGTCTGGAGGATTGTGCGGGAAGCAGGCCTCCCAGATGTGGCACAAGGCAGTCACTTCCGCCCACCCCGGATATGACCACACAGACCCTTTCCTCGTGCCACGATAGATGGGCTGTTCGCAGGAAGAGGAGTCTAAACGCAATTACAACTGTATGCACAATTGTGATGTGTCCATAAAATGCTACTTTTGTACATATAGAGAGGGTGGGAAACATTTCTGAGCTCTGCTGTCAGTTGTGATTTATGACAATTACCTGCAGAAGAAGGTCCATTGCAGAATGTAGGAAATTCGCCCTGTCCTGAGGTCCAGGATGGGTCCTGGTAGCCACGTACAGAACAAAGTGCCCTGGTCTACCCACATAGCACCTAGAAGCCCCTCGATGCACAGGGCTCACTGAGCTGGCCAAGTGACTAGGAAGAGACGAGCATTAGCAACAGCATTCCCCGGACAATCTCCAAACTTGGCTAGCGCAGCACATTCATGTGGCTCGCTGACCTTTTCTTGTTTTTGACAAACCAAACCTCGGAAATATTTCGTCCCCGGATTGAGCGCGCCTTAAGTACACATTATTCTAGATGAAGATGCCTTTTTGGAAGGGACATCCTTTAGGTGGGGGAAATGGGTGGGAGGGGTTGGTCGGCGTGGAAAAGCAGACAAGGGGATTTGGAGAGGTTTGAGGGGGCAGACGGTCTCTCCTCAGACATACCGAAGACTACAGGGGCCCATTTATCAGCGCTGTCTCTGCCTGGCACGGCACCCTGGCACGCAGTGCGGCCTGGGCGCCTCTCTGGGCCAGCCATCTGGGGGGCAGCTGGGCTCGCTGAACTGGCTGGCTGTGGACCGCAGTCCACCGTGCTGACAGAGAGCCCATCCGGCCCGCAATCCCCAGCTTCCAGGAAGTAGCCACTGAAATAGCTCAGTGTGTTCATGCATGTGCTGCTGAGAACCGTGTTTGACTGCTGGCAGGGCTTAATGAACCTTGCATTGTTTTGAGATTGTTGCAGAGCTGGAAGGAAATTAATAAAAAAAACACTTATTAATGCTTTACAGGGCTTGAATATTTCAAGAAGTTTTGTAATGTGTGTGTTTAGTCTAATTTTGTAACTCAATGAGGTACGACGTCCTAGTTCCGTTTTTAGGTCTCGTTTAAGACAGGACATGTGCGCTGTTGATCGCGAGAGATTTTGTTTGCTAAAAAGGGCTTCGAGCCCACCCATTGCTTTCCATTCGTTGGCTTCCTTGTCACTCTTATTTACTGCCTTCAAGTTGGTCAGTGCGTGCCAGTTTCCCTTCCTCTTCTTTCATGTGGAGCATGAACCAAATACAGATTGCTTCATTTTGATTAGTGTCCTTCTGCTTCTCATGCTGTGATTGAAGCACTATTTTCTTTCTTCTTACCCTTTTGTTCGTTGTCGTCCATGTTTCTTCTTTCATGTTGCTTCGTATCCCCCATTGTCTGTGTTGGTTCTTCCCTCACCCCAATTGTCTGTGTTGGTTCTTCCCTCACCCCCATTGTCTGTGTTGGTTCTTCCCTCACCCCTATTGTCTGTGTTGGGTCTTCCCTCACCCCCATTGTCTATGTTGGTTCTTCCCTCACCTCCATTGTCTGTGTTGGTTGTTCCCTCACCCCCATTGTCTGTGTTGCTTCTTCCCTCCCATCCTGTCCATGTCGTCTGTGTTGCCCCCTCCCACATATGACATAAGAAAGAAAAACCGCTATGGCATCACCAACACTGACCGTGTCATAGCGCCCATTGTCCGTGTTGCTTCTTCCATCCCACCCTCCTGTTGTCCATATTGCTTCTTCCATTTTTGTTACTGAACTGTGTAAATGTTCTAAAAAAACATGTCTGGTCCCTTGTTGAATGAGATTGCCACACTGGAATTTTAAGTGGCCTTCTTAGAAGAGAAGGTTGATCTGGGAGCAAGAGTTGCTTCACCCTGTTTACTTTTTCATAACAGTGGTATCATCCTCTTCCTCTTTATTTCCTCTTCTTAGAGGAAAGGCGTCTCATACCCTCTTACAACACATCCACACAAAGCTGCCTCAGAAGTTGTCGTAAGCTAGCGCAGATAGTCTGGCGTTATGCAGCTTTCTTCACATGTACAAGAAACTATAATGTTCCCGCTGTATGGGTACAGGCAAGGAGGGCTGCAGGTTAATGGTGCCTCTCTCAGAGTGTCTTTGAAGCACAACTCCATCTTTGGACCAGGCCATTCTATCCAGCCTTTGTTCCTCAACCAACTTCTCTGGAACATCTAAACTTCTGGAAAAGTCCAGCGTGTTTCCATTTCAACGTTTTCTGGAATCCTCCAACCCACACCAATCTGGGCTCTGGCACCACTCATGGCACCTGGCCAGTACCGAGCCACTGTGGGCACAGAGACCTGCACCACATCCCAGCTCCCGCTGAGGTCAACTCGATTGAAGTTCTCACTCGTCATTGGCCTTTAAGGCCTCCAACTATAACACACTTTATGTCGCCAACCGGCATCAGGACACACTAGAATGGCTTAGGTTCTTCATGTGATGGTGATAAAGGGTGAAACAGGAAACCTTCACTTCCGGGCCCTTTAACAGTTACCCACAGAGCCTTTCCTACAAGGCTTCCACCCTGTACCCAATGACAGACAACATTTGCATGTTCACTGTTGTGTTCCTCCTCAGAGAATTTTGTGTTTCCTTCCTCCTGGATAAAATGCAGTGTCTAATTCAGACTCAGTAGGAACCCTGAAACTATCACTGAATTCTTTGCTGAGCTTGAATCCATCAAGAAACCTCCTTCACCATGCCACGCACCCTGCAGGTGCTTCTTCTATGCCATATCGGACTACCTGGGGATGCTCCGTAAGCCAAAATCACCTAGAACAGTGTTTCCACTGATCTCTCTTCATGGATCAGTGGCATACTCACAGTTTTGTCTTTGACTTAGAAAGCACTTCAAGGTTCACACAGACCCCAGAGTATGCCGCAAAAACCACATGCAAATGCCACGTGAACTGTATGTCTGCCACGTCTTTGGAAACCAAAATAACAGCTTTCCTCCTAAAATTGGCCTCACACCTTCAGGACATCGTGTTTCCAGTGCTGGGCTTTCATTTGACAACCTAATGCAGTGGTTCCCAACCTGTGGTCCGGGGACCCCTGGGGGTTCGCAAAGCCTTCTCAGGGGGTTCGCGACTGCTTAGAAAATTAAAAAATATTAACAAATATTGACAAATTAGGTCCCCAACTTGAAGTAATGAGTCAGGCAGGGGTCCCCGGATTCCAATGATGATTCAATGGGGGTCCCTGGGTTCCATTAATGTTAAAGTGGGGGTCCACATAAATCAAAAGGTTGGGAACCACTGACCTAATGCATTCTGAGATTCATTCGCTTATGTTACGTCCATTGGACTAACACGTCGATGACCATGTTTCGTAACAGAACAGCCCAGGGCCGGAACCATTGTGTCCTAAAGACCTGAGCTGATTTTTATCCTATTATAATTGTAATACAGCAGACGGAATATCCGTCACACTTGTGATGGAGTGACCCATCCACCAAACTCTAAATCAGGTCCACTGTTAGCTGAGAGGGTTCCTTTCTGGTAACAGTCCTATGTTTGCGACTGCTGGTTCTCCCGGCCTGCAGATCCCAGAGGTTCTAGGTGTGGTATCCCTTAGGGCCTTGCACCAAGAGCACACATTGCATATGTCTGTACACCCATCCCTAGTCACCTAGCGTCTTCCCCTCCTCCCAAACAAGAGCCCCTCCCCCCTTTCCAAGGCAGCTACCTGGGGTCCTCTCCTCCTCCAGAACAAGAGCCCCTCCCCCCTTTCCAAGGCAGCTTCCAGGGCCAGGAGCCAAGGCCTGGAAGCCATTGTACATGACATGGCGCCCCCGCGCACATGGCCGCCTGATGTCGCCCACGTCGAGCCCGGCCGACTCCCACTGCCTTGGGAGTTTTCTTTCTTGGACTGGGGACAGAAGCCGCAGAAGGGCTTTCAGCACTGGGGGCTTCTCAGCGTGTTTACTGGGTGGGGGCAGTGAGATGAGGCTAGGATGGGGGAACAGGGAAGGTCTCACCCACACAAACATCTGTCCACCTCTGGGCAGGCAATAAACCATCATAAGGAGCCAGTGTCTCCTGCAGATGGTGTCCCTTGAGAAAGATGGCGGGCCTTCATGGGAAGCCATGTTACAGAGAGCCCACAGGAAGAGAGAAAGCTGAGGCACTGGGGTGGCAAACAGGGCGTGTGCTACTGGGGTGGGCACCAGGACATGTGCTACTGTGCAGGTCACCGGGGCATGTGTTACTGAGGTGGGCAGCACAGCATGTGCTGCTGTGGTGGACACTAAGGCATGAACTACTGTACAGGGCACTAGGGCGTGTGTTACTGAGGTGGGCAACTGGGAGTGTGCTACTGGGGTGGGTAACAGGGTACGTGGCACCTGGGTGGACAACAGGCATGTGTTCCTGAGGTGGCCGGCACAGCATGTGCTGCTGTAGTGGGCTCTAGGGCATGTACTACTGTGCAGGGCAGCAGGGCATGTGTTACTTAAGTGGGCAGCACAGCAGGTGCTGCCGTGGTGGGCACTAGGGCATGTACTACTGTGCAGGGCAGCAGGGCATGTGTTACTGAAGTGGGCAGCACAGCAGGTGCTGCTGTGGTGGGCACTAGGGCATTTACTACTGTGCAGGGCAGCAGGGCATGTGTTACTGAGGTGGGCAACAGGGCGTGTGCTACAGGGGTTGGTATCAGGGTATGTTCTACTGGGGTGGGTAACAGGCTATGCGGTACTAGGGTGGGCATGTGTTACTGAGGTGCATAGCATAGCATATGCTACAGTGGTGGGCACCAGGGCATGTGCTACTGAGGTGCGAAACACAGCATGTGCTACTGAGGTGGGCAACACAACATGTGCTACTGGGGTGGGCCACACAGCATGTGCTACCGGGGTGAGTAACAGGGCATGTGCTACTGGGGTGGGTAACAGGGTATGTGGTACTGGTGTGGTAAACAGGGCATGTGCTACTGGGGTGGGTAACAGGGTATGTGGTACTGGTGTGGTAAACAGGGCATGTGCTACTGGGGTGCACAGCATAGCATGTGCTACTGAGGTGGGCACCAGGGCATGTGCTTCTGGGGTGGGCACCAGGGTATGTGCAACATTAAGACCACTGCAGGTAACTGCGCTGTGGCAACACCACAAATGGGCAAAACAAAGAAACAAATTGCAACAATCGTTCTCAAAACAATCATTTTTACTGGTGAAGAATGAGCGCTGCAAGGCAAAATGTCAAGTTGACTTGGGCTCTGAAAAGCTTTGCATGAGCTCTAGGAGCATGGGGCCGCATGGGGCATTGTCACTGCATGACAAAAGTGGCATTTATTGTCAGGGCAGCAGACTGGGGAAGCTGAATTAGGATTTATCCAGGGGGTTGTAGTTCATCAGAGGGGTGCATTGGCAGAGAGGATAGGTGGTGGAAACAAAACTGCAGAATGTGGGTTCATTTAGGACTGTTGCAGGTCGAGGCTGAGGTGCATTAGCAGAGCTGGGTGTGTGATCTACGGTGCATACAAGGGGACTCTGTAAATCTAGTCTGAGGTTCAGTGTCAGGGCTGTGCACAGAGGTCTCATCTTTGGTACAAGTGAGGCTTCTGTAGGAGAACAGTGTGGTGCATTTGGGTATTTGAGGAGGCCTGTGAGATTAATGGTCTGATTTAGAACCTGGTAGACTGGTTACTCAGACTGCAATTCTACAAAATCCTAATTTGGGTTTGCGATTCTGTATTTGGAAGGGACGCGTTTAGGACATCCCTTCTAAATTCCGAACCGTAGTGGAATGTATTAATGTTTTGTGGCTCAATTCTGGTCTGAAAACATACATTTTTTACTACCTCCTCAAAGGTGGTGGTAAGCCCCTCAGAAACTGGAAGAGGTCTCCAAGGGAGCTCTTCCCCTTTGTGAATTTTGACAAAATCATATTTTAAGAGCAGTGAGTGGTTTTCTGCACCAGTGCCTACTTTTAAAAAGTAAAACTTACAGGTTTATTATTTTTTTAAAACACATTCTCTTTTCCTTTAAGGAAAATGGGCTGCATTTGAAAAAAAAAGGTTGTTTTATTTAAAAGCAGTAACAGACAAGGTGGTCTGCTGACCTCATCAGGCCACCATTCCTGTGATGGCTGTCATTCCAACTGGGTCACAAACTATGACCTACTTCATTAATATCAATGGGGTAAAGTTTTCTACGTACTAGGTAATCTATGGTAAAAAGTACAGTTCATACATTAAGACTAGCAATTATCAAATAGTAATTCAGAAAAAAATGCTATTTGAAAATCGTTATTCAAAATGTTTGTACATCTGGCTCTATGTTTTTATAACGTGTTTTTGTAAAAGTTGTTAAAATTTGCATACAGACTTGGGCCCATATTAATGAAAAAACGGTGCATCAGAGCTGATGGGCAACTGTTTCTGCGCCCCCCCTACCGGCACCTAATGACACCATGTTTGCACCATATTTATAATACGGTGCACCATGGCGTCGTTAGCACAATAGCGTCAACATTTTTGATGCTATTGTGGCGCTATTACACTAGTGTCAAAAATGTTGACGCTAGTGCAGCAAAGTGCAAGGGGGTTCATAGGTTTCTATGGGAGCGTCATTTTAATGCCTGCTGTAGCAGGTGTTAAAAATGATGCCAAAAATGGCGCAGTGAAATCTGTTAAATTTCCCTTCCACCGTCTTTCCCATATGTGTCTTTTGCTTGCAGCAAATGCTTGAGGCAGAAGAATAATCCCCGGCCCTCAAAAATAAGTGCCGGTGCTCAGCACCGGAAACAACAAGCACAAATTAAGCACTGCTGGGCCCGCGTCTCAGGTTGAGTCATAGAGTCAGGTGTGTCCGCTGCCTCGCACACGGAGCCTGCGCCACTGGTTCGTGTCACGCTGGTACCAAGCTCCTTCTGGGGTAGGTGGTGCGGGTCAGTCGGGCAGTCTCTCGGGCTTGATTTCCGATGCTGGTCTCTGAGAGGAGCAGGCCTCACAGTAATGAAAAACGACTTTGGGAGTTTTTCATTGCCATGACATGTAAAACTAAAAAATACATGTCTTGCCTTTAACTTACATGGTACCCTGCCCTATAGGCTACCTAGGGCCTACCTTAGGGGTGCCTAAATGCAGGAAAAGGGGAGTTTCAGGCTTGGCAAGAGGTTTTGAATGCCAAGTCGAGGTGGCAGCGAGACTGCACACACAGGCTCTGCAGTGGCAGGCCTGAGACATGTTTACATCGATTCTTAAGTGGGCGGCACAATCAGTGCTGCAGGCCCACTAGTAGCATTTAATTTACAGGCCATGGGTATATGGGATACCACTTTACAAGGGACTTATATGTAAATTAAATATGCCAATTGTGGATATACAAATGTTGCCATGTTTTAGGGGTGAAGCTCATGCACTTTAGCACTGGTCAGCAGTGGTAAAGTTCTCAGAGTACTAAGGCCAACAAAAGGTTATAGCAACAAGAAGTAAAGGCAAAAGCTTTAGGATAAGACCAACCTAAGGATGCCAGGTCTAACAATGATGACCAAAAGAAGTCATTGAACAGAATGTATGGAGTTAATTCATGTCAATCCTGTGGAAGGATGTTTGTCTTTGTTGCGTGACATGAAGTGCACCCTGAATATGAAAAACAAAATATCTATGCGGTGTAATATTGAGGATAGAATATCAAAATTAAAATATTGACAGATAAGTCTAGATTTTCAATACCTAACTCTTCATATATGTTCCTACACAGTACATATATCTTCAAGGTACACAGATGAGGAGTTAGGAATATTAAATCTATACTTCCTTGTTTGAACTTGCATTTCAAAATTCTATCCTTGATATTTTTGAATCTCGATATTGTTGGTGTGCTCAGTATTACAATTGCCTGACGTATTTTCATTGGCGGGGTGAACTATTTGTTTTGCTCGCGTAATATGTATCATTTTAAAATTTTGTAGTATGCAAACTTTGAGAACTTACTCAACATTTTGCATTTGTCCATTTCAAATACATTTCTGTACACACTGGTATGGAAAATGTTTCAGTGAGAGACGTTTTCTGCTTGAACCCCGTCTCCTGCTCTTATCCTACTGCGAGGTTGACGAGCGGGTGAAAAAGTCACATGAGATATTGGCAAACCACATTTTCCTCTAAAAGTGTAATTTAGTGGTTTTGTTATGAAATTTCATGAGGTTTTTGTAGTAAAGAACTATGGGATTTTGGATATCCCTAGTTATTATTCATTGAACGTAATCACTGTCTTATTGTTTTTCATTAATTGATGTGTCTGATATAGTACCCTGTGGTACCAGGACTACCTTTTATAGCTATTAACAGTTCAAAGCATCTCATCATGTCTTAGAGATGCCAAATGGACCAAGGATTTGGCTTACTTTGTTTAGAGAAATGTCTTCCTGTTGAGTGTAGATTATCTGTTATTAGCTCCAAAGAGATGATAGTTTGTAATCAATATGTTTAAACTATATTTCAGGCAGACAATATTAAGTCCACATATTCTGTGATAAAGAACAATAAGCTGAAGCAGGGTGTTGAAAATTGGAATGTGAACAATTCTTGTTTTTAGACTGTTGAGGCTGGGTTTACAAATCTTATATGTGGACAAGCTCCACTTCTCATCCTCTGACATAAGGGGTAATCTCTCTGTGATCTATTTGATTATTAATGTGCCATAACTATTTGCCATCATCCTTAGGGTCTTCAATCTCTGCTCTGGACTGCTGCACATACAATGACCTTCACCAGGTGGACCCACCGCTTCCTCTAGTCTAAGCATCATTCCTGCAGTCCCCTTTGTCTGGTTCTGCCAATGGTGCACCTTCACTTCACCAGATTCTAGGCCACCTTCTGTGGTCACACTGTGTGCTTGCTCTATTCTTGATTACTCTGCAGTTTTGTCTGTTCCCAGTTCTGTGCCTTCACTGTGTCAGGGACCATCTTGGGAGCATCCTCCATCATCGATCACAGCTTCTATTTCCCACAATTTTGGTTTATATGCACTGGTGTGTCTTCACGCCCCATGTGCCATGATCTGACTTCAGCTACTGCATCTTGTCGGTCCTCTGCTGCGGCTGCCTCCTATCCCAGTATTTCCAGTGGGCTCTTTTTCAGGTTCATCCTGACCCCTTCAGTGATCCTTCTCTGGCTGTGCAGAAAGATGGCTCCCAGTGGCATCAATGGATGCTTCCCTACTCTGTTCTCACTCTCTATGCAGTAGTCCAAAACACACTGCACATCCCTGGCTCCAGGCAGTCCCCCTCCGGTGCGCTTCTGTTTCTTGTTGCATATGCCCCCAGGGGTATGTATTAAATGTCCCCTGCAGCCTCACTGCTTTCACTGGCCCAGACCAGCCTAACACCATTGGTCATCAACCAACCCTTCCATTTATCCTTCCAAGAACCCTCAAATGGTGCCATTGCTTAGAGTCTCTCTCCCTCTGTTCCACCTTCCTTCTACCAGAGCCTGGGATCATCCCCTGTGTTTTACTTAGGTGTTTCCTCCAGTCCCATTAACCCTCTAGCTGTACCTTTCCTGAGCTCCTGCTGACTGCTGTTAGTGTTGGGTGACTGTTTTGAACCTACCAAATACCGGTGACTAGAGGCCAGATGTATGAAAGTTCCATTTTGCATTTCCTAAATAGTGGATCCTAAGAAATCGCTGTTTAGGGAATGCAAAATGGAATGTAAGAAAGTTCCAATTTACTAATAGAGAATCCTGCAGAGTCACACTCGCTGTTAGGAAATCGCTGTTTAGGAAATGCTACACTATTAGTTCCTATGAGCCTAAAGGCCCAATTATACAAATGGTTTTGCATTTCCTAATATGTGGTTTCCTAATAGGAAATTGCAAATTAGGAAATGCAAAACCAATGCTGTCTATGGGTCTACGGCCACCCTTGATGCGCCCCCCAAACAAGTGGTGAACATGTAAAGTGCACCAATGCCCTACATGTACGCACTACATGGCACTTTAAAAAATGCATTTTGTGTGCATTTTGCGTGTCGATGGTAATAGCATTTCATGAATACCCATTTCGCATTTAGGAAATGCTTTGTACATGTGCTTAGGAAATCGCAAATAGGAAATCCCTATACGCAATTTTCTACTTAGGAATTCACAAATTCCTACAGAGTAAAAATCACAATTTGCAACTGCGTTTCTCCTTTGGTACCTAGGAAAGCCCATTTAGCATTTCTTAACAACCCAAAATAGTCATTCGGTCCGTTAAGAAATGAGGAATAGCTTGATGCATCTGGCCCTAAGTTGCTTCCATGTAATGGAGAATAACACTTGGTCCCCTTTAATACAAGTCTTTTTTGGGTAGTTTCTCCTGATTTTTGGCCAAAAAATGCTGCCATTTTGCACGTTTTTCGAGCAGGTGGAACGTTTCAGTGGGCTGACTGACGGGGGTGGGACGCGGCATTTCCGGGGGATATTGGCAGGCTTCTTTCTGTGTCGGGGTGCATTGTCTGCTGCCCTGTAAGAAAGTAGCCTCTTTCTAGCATGGTTACCCCCATTTATGGCCTGCTTGTGAGTGTTTGTGAGTGTGTTTTTACTGTCTCACTGAGATCCTGATAGCCAGGACCCCAGTACTCATAGTTTAAAACCCTATTTATCAGTGTGTTTTGCCTGTCTCACTGGGATCCTACTAGCCGGGACCCCAGTGCTCATAGTTTGTGGCCTATGTGTGTTGTCAGTATGCTTGACTGTATCTCTGAAGTTCTGCTAACCAGAACTCCAGTGCTTATGCTCTCTCCACTTACCAAATTTGTCACTACAGTTTAGCGACTCCATATTCTAATTCTGATTGGCACATTGGACCCCCCTTATAACTCCGTAGTATATGGTACCCAGGTACCCAGGGCATTAGGGTTCCAGGAGATCCTTGTGGGCTGCAGCATTTCTTTTGCCACCCATAAGGAGCTCATACAAACCTTTCTTCAGGACTGCCACTGCAGCCTGAGTGTAATAGTGCACACACTATTTCACAGTCATTTTCCACTGCACTAAGTAACTTTTAAGTCACCTATATGTCTAACCTTAATTTAATGAAGGCTAGGTGCAAAGTTACTGTGTGTGAGGGCACCCATGCACTAGCAAAGGTGCCCCCACGTTGTACAGGGCCAATTCCTCAGACTTTGTGAGTGTGGGGATACCATTATAAGCATGCACTACATATATGTCAATACATATATGTAGCTTCACAATGGTAACCCCGAATACTGGCCATGTGAGGTGTCTAAGATCATGGAATTGTCCCCCCAAATCAAATCTGGTATTGGGGGCCAATCCCATACACCCTGGGGGCTCCACCATGGACTCCCAGCACTGCCAAACCAGCTCTCTGAGGTTTCCACTGCAGCCCCAGCTGCTGCCACCTCACAGACAGGTTGCTGCCCTCCTGGGGACTGAGCAGCTCAATCCCAGGAAGGCAGAACAATGCATTTTCTTTGGGAGGAGGGTGTTACACCCTCTCTCTTTTGAAATAGGTGTTACAGGCTTGGGAGGGGTAGCCTCCCAGAGCCTCTGGAAATGCTTTGAAGGGCACAAACAGTGCCCTCCTTGCATAATCAAGTCTACACCTACTCTGGCGCGAAACTGGGCAAAGGAAAGGGGAGTGACCACACCCCTGTCCATCACCACCCCAGGGGCGGTGCCCAGAGCTCCTCCAGTGTGTCCCTGGTGTTAGCCATCTTGGATTCCTAGGTGTGGGGACCCTCTGGAGACCTCTGAGTGGCCAGCGCCAGCAGGTGACGTCAGAGACCCCTCCTGATAGGTGCATACCTGGGTAGGTAGCCAATTCCCCTTAGGGCTATTTAGGGTCTCTCCTCTTGGTGTTTCCTCAGATTCAGTTTGCAAGATTCCTCCATGACTCCTCTGCATCCTCTGCTTCAGCTTCTGACCGCTGGATCAACCGCAGACTGCTCCAGGAACCGCTGTAACTGCAACAAAGTATTCAGAATGACTCCTGTGACCTGCAACTTCATCTCCAGCCAGCATTTGCAACAGTTTCCACGGTGTGCACGCTCTGAGGACTGCCTGTCTTCACCCTGCACCAGAAGAACCAAAGGAATCTCCAGTAGAGTGATGGAGTCACTTCCCTGCTCCTGCAGGTACCCTTCTGCGACAACAACTGGTACTCCTCTCCTGGCAAAAAGCGTGCTCCAGTGCTTAATTTGTAAATAAAAACGTGCCAGTGCCCAAAGCCCTCCTCTTAAACATGCGGCTGCTGCAATTAAATGTGCGAACACGGAATACTGATGCAGCGTAATCCAGAATCCATCTCGGGCCTCTTCAATCCATTTACAGCCAATCCCTGCCCCTTCAGCTCACTTTTGCATCCTTCTGCTTTCTCCCTCTGTGATGCTTTTTCATTTTTCCCTTCTTCCGTCTTTCCCATATGTGTCTTTTGCTCGCAGCAAATGCTTGAGACAGAAGAATAAGCCCCGGCCCTCAAAAATATGTGCCGGTGCTCAGCACCGGAAACAACAAGCACAAATTAAGCACTGGCGTGCTCCCTGGAACACAGGTGGTGGACCGAGGTGCCCCAGACTGTCCAAAGGTCCAGCTGTCCAAATTTTGTGGAGGAAAGAGCTTGCCTCCCCGTGCTGCGACAGTACCTCTGTGCACTGCGTCTTCTGCAGCTCCTTGGGCTTCTGTGCACTTCTTCCAAGAATTCTTCGAGCACAGCACAGCCCATGTCCCGAGCGCTCCATCCTGTGATGCACAGCAGCTCTCTGAGTTCTTTTCTGGCAGCGTGGTACCCTCCAGTGTAGTGCTGCGATGACCGCACTTTGTATCTTCTTTGTCCCCATGTTCTAGGTCTTCTGTGGGTGCTGCCTGGTCTTCTGAGGGCCCTCTGAATTGCTGAGAGCCCCCTCTGTCTCATCGGCCTGAGTTGAGACCCCCAGGTCCCTCGTGGGTCCAGACAGCTCCTTTTTAATGCAAACCACGTACTTGCTTGAACCAAAGCTTGTTATCGGAATCCAGCGACGCAACCAGCCTGCATCCAACAACTCGACGTGGGACATCTCCAGCACCAAGCAGGAACACACAGCCATCTTCTTTGGTGATCTTTTGTACTTTTCTTCTGACCTGAGAATCCACTTTTGCACCTTCTTCTAGGTTGGCAGGGGCTCCTGTCCTTCCTGGCCTCTTCTTCAACATCTGGGCTTGGTCTCCTCTCTCCACAGGTTTTCAGGTCCAGGAATTCATCGTTTGTTGCTTGCAGTCTTGCTTGGATCTTGCAAAATCCTTCATCACGACTTGTAGTGTGTCCTGAGGAAACTTGCTGTACTTTACTTCTGCTTTCCCGGGCCCTCGGGTAGGGTATTTTACTTACCTTTGGTGTTTTCCTACACTCCCAGTGCCCCTCTACACTGCGTAAGATATTTTTGGCCTTGTGTCACTAAAATAAAGTACCTTTATTTTTGGTAACACTGAGTATTGTCTTTACTTGTGTATAAGTACTGTGTAACTATAACTGGTATTGCATGAGCGTTGCATGTCTCCTAGTTCAGCCTAAGCTACTCTGCTACAGCTACCTCTAGTCAGCCTAAGCTGCTAGAACACTACTAATCTACTAATAAGGGATAACTGGACCTGGTATAAGGTGTAAGTACCACGGGTACCCACCACAAACCAGGCCAGCCTCCTACATCCCCATGCTGCTTCAGGGATCAGGCGGGGCGGTCAGTGCTGCTGCTCGCATCTCCTACGTTAGCCACAGCAAAGTCACTTCTACTGTCTCTGGGCCCAGAATGTGTGGGTTCACATGGGTTCGGATTATTGGATCCTGAGTTTGCAAACCTGATAACTCCAGCCCTCGAAAGACTTCTAATTCACAAGAGCAGAATTTCCCTCCAAATTATTGCTCCAGGTGATATACCACAACTCGAAATGAGGGCCATATTTCGTACATTTAGATTTGGCAAGTGCTCCAAGTTTCCCGACTTCATGTCAGGGGTTGCTAAACCTGCCCAGCCCGCTATCTGAAGCTGGCAGTTGCAATAAGGAAAAAACATTTCCATCCTATTTATGACATATTGTCTGGCCCATATTTATACTTTTTGTGACGCAAACCTGCGGTAACGCAGGTTTGCATCAAAACATATAGTGCCGGCTTGCGCCATTCCAGGATGCCAGCCTGTACCATATTTATGGAATGGCGCAATCTGGCACAAGGGATGGGCTAGCGTAAAAAAAAATTACGTGGCGGTGTAGGAGATGGGTGTTTAGCACCAAAAATGACGCTTGGCTGGTTAGAGTAAAAAAAGATGACTCTAAACAAATTAGCGTCATTTTATGGTGCTAAATCTACCATGCCACATGACTCCTGCCTTAGCAAAGGCAGGAGTCATGCCCACCACCCCAGTGGCCAGCACAGGGGACAAGGGTCCCCTGGCATGGCCATTGCACTCTGTGCCATGGAGGGGGGTCCATTTCAGGGCCCCCAATTGCACTTTAAAAAATTAAACAAAAAACGTCCCTGTAGTTACCTCCACTTACCTGGGATGGGGTCCCACATCATCCACTGTCCCTCTGGTGGGGGTGGGGGTGTCCCTGGGACCTGGGGAGGGCACCGGTGGGCTCTTTCCATGGTCTCCCGTGCGCCATTTTTGCATGGGAGGATAAATAAGGCGCTAGGGTCTTTGAATCATTTTTTGCCTGGGAACGCCTACCTTGCATCTTATTGACGCAAGGTAGTTTTCCACAGGCAAAAAATGACTTTAACGCCAACATTTTGGCACTAGACATGTCTAGCGCCAAAATATAAATGTGGAGTTAAGTTTGTGCTGGATTTGAGTAAAAAAGAGTGACGCAAATCCGGCGCAAACAGAGTATAAATACGCCCCATAGTGAGCACTGATTTGGAGGAGGTCAGTAATAGAAAATCTACATAAAAAGGCAAATTCCTGTCCCACATCCCTGGCCAAATAACCAGGCTGGTAAGTGCATCTTGGGGACAGGCATCCTGATGGCAGACACACCCTCGGCTCTGCAGAAACTGAAGCTGGGTCCACCAGACATGGTGCAAGAGCTGCTTCCTCTACAGTGATTGGTTTGCCACATTGTTGGAGAGACTTAACTCTGTCGCCAACAACTTCAGAAACAGTGGTAGGCTTTTATAACAAATTTAAGTGGAGTACTGCTATCATGGGGTGTACTTTTGAGGCATTGCCTTTGCGGAACATATGCTTTGCCCACATGTGCTGGTGGAATTTATGCCAGAATTTCTAATTGTGGATTCAACCATTTTTGTGGCAAAACCACCACCTCCCATGTTGGTCAATCGACCACGACCTTGGCAGAGGTTCTATGTTCCTCAGCATGGATCCCTCAATCCAAATCTAAGACAGCACCTTAGTCTCTTATCTGCAAATATTTAAAGATTTCTCCCGCTGGTATTCAGAAGTATGTGTATTTTAGAATATTAATAGCAAAAATATCGTCTATATTGTGTCCTAAATATTGTTTGCAAAAATATCATGCCATTGGATGTAAATTATCTATTTTAACTGAAATAGGGCAATATTTTTGTAGGTCTGTCCCTGCACTGCAGCTCTGGGTTGTGCAATACAGCTGGTTTATACGCCAGCACAGGTAATGGCACCAGCAGCAGGCCAACCTTTGTATGTCTGTGCCTGCACTACAGCTCTATGTTGTGCAATACAGCTGGTTAATGCGCCAGCGCAGGGGATGACATCAGCAGCAGACCAACCTTTGTAGGCCTGTCCCTACAATGCAACTCTATGTTGGTCAATGCAGCCGGTTTATGCGCCAGCGCAAAGGATGGCATCAGCAGCAGGCTAACCTTTGTAGGTCTGTCCCTGCACTGCAGCCCTATGTTGTGCAATACACCAGGTTTATGCGCCAGCGCAGGGGATGGCACCAGCAGCAGGCCAACCTTTGCAGGTCTGCCCCTGCACTACAGCTCTATGTTGGTCAATGCAGCCGGTATATGCACCAGCACAAAGGATGGCACCAGCAGCAGACCAACCTTTGTAGGTCTGTCCCTGCAGTGCAGCCCTGGGTTGTGCAGTACAGCTGGTGTATACGCCAGTGCAGGGGACGCCCCTAGCATCAGGCCAACCTTTGTAGGTCTGTCCCTGGACTGCAGCTCTATGTTGTGCAATGCAGCCAGTTTATGCACCACCGCAGGGGATGGCACCAGCAGCAGACCAACCTTTGTAGATCTGTCCCTGCACTGCAGCCCTGGGTTGTGCAATGCAGCTGGTTTATACGCCAGCACAGTGGATGGCACCAGCAGCAAGCCAACCTTTACAGGTCTGCCCCTGCACTGCAGCTCTATGTTGGTCAATGCAGCCGGTTTATGCGCCAGCGCAAAGGATGGCACTAGCAGCAGACCGACCTTTTTAGGTCTGTCCCTGCACTTCAGGCCTTGGTTGTGCAATACAACTGGTTTATGCGCCAGCGCAGAGTATGGCACCAGCAGCAGACCAACCTTTGTAGGTCTGTCCCTGCACTGCATCCCTTGGTTGTGCAATACAACTGGTTTATGCGTCAGCGCAGGGGATGGCACCAGCAGCAGACCAACCTGTGTAGGTCTGTCCCTGCACTGCAGCTCTGTGTTGTGCAATACAGCTGGTTTATGCCCCAGTGCAGGGGAGGGCACCAGCAGCAGGCCAGCTCTATGTTGGTCAATGCAGCCGGTTTATGCGCCAGCGCAAAGGATGGCACTAGCAGCAGACCGACCTTTGTAGGTCTGTCCCTGCACTGCAGGCCTTGGTTGTGCAATACAACTGGTTTATGCGCCAGCGCAGGGTATGGCACCAGCAGCAGACTGTGACCGGGCCGCCCCGGGCAACAGCGGGGAACCGGCAGAAACGGAACCGCTACGGCCGCGTTCCCAGGTTCCCCTGGAAACGCGTCCGCAACGAGGCCAGCGTCCTGAGGTTGCCTCGGCAACCTCCGGTGACGAGGAGGCTCCGGATTGGCCACCAGGCGGCCAAAAGACGGAAGCTCCGGTCGAGAGGGAGAGAGCCGGGAAGGAAGAGAGGAAGGAGAACGACGGCGGCGGCGGCGAACCGAAGGAGGAAGAGAGAGACGGCGACAAGGACATCGGAGGAGGACCCCAGTGGCCTGGAAGCGGCGGAACCCGAACCCAGAGGAACAGCGCCCGACCGGAAGCAGGGGAGACCAGCCCAGACCGACGAGAGGACCTCCACAGAGCCAGCCACGACCCTGGAGGGTCGTGGCTCTACAAGGTACGGTCCTTCTGGACAAACCGAGGGGCACAATAAAAGGGGAGAAACGCTGGGGAAGGGAGGGAGGCAGGGTGAGGGGAGGGAGGAGAGAAGGGCACTTTAGAGAGCACCGGGAGAGCACAAAAGGGTAAAGTACGGAATATACACAAGCCCTGAAGTCCTCACTGGCACCTATATCACACATAAAACCCCCCCCCCTCCTTAAACCTTTTCCCAGTAAAACATATAAGTAGAAGACGTGGTATAAGGCGTCCGTTCCACTCACCAGCGGTATGTGTTCCCTTTTTCTTATATGTCACATCCGGGACCTGATGAGGACGATCCGGTACGCCACCTAGAGAAAAGGAAGAAAAGGGACACAGATTAGAAGGAAGATATTCACCACTCCAGAGAAGAAACTGGCGCTAAACGTCGTACTGACTTTTCATCAGTTCTTATTTCAAATTACTAATAAATACTTACCTCAAAAACCCAAATTTACCTCTCCTGAGTGTCTATACTGTGGGGACTGTCTACAGTGGTGTCAGAAGTGGGATCTTGTTTCTAATCCCTCTCCATAAAACAGTCCAGACAGTATACACAATGAGTGAGAGTCCATCGTTAGAGACCGTGATTAAGCAACTAGCGGAAGGGCAAAGACACTTACAACTAGTATGGGAGGCCCAACAGAGAGAGGCCAAAGAAGACCGAGAAACCTTACAATCTGCTCTGAAGAGCCAGGCGACCATACTGGCGAACAACCAGTTAGTCCATGAAAGTGCGATGAAAAAACTAACGGAGACTATCGCCGCTAGTAAGGTACATCCGAATGTACCTAGTTCCGTATTACAGAAGTATCAGGAGGGAGAGGATCCGGAATCCTTTTTCACCAACTTTGAACGGGTAGCCTCCTCCGCCCTATGGCCAGAAGATAAATGGGGACAATATGTGGCCCCCCTGCTCACCGGTCTCTTACAATCAGCATATCAAGCCGCTAACCCAGGTGGTGTCAACCCCTATCAAGACATAAAAACAAGTATACTAGAAAGGGTGGGTCACGACACAGAATATTACAGGATGAGATTTCGTAAAGTCAAATGGGGCACCAACGAAGATCCTAGAACCTTTTATTTTCGTGTGAAGGATCTAGCATTAAAATGGTTAGGCCATATTGGAGATAGTCGGGAGGAAGTCATCAAAACCATTATACTGGAACAATATCTAGATGGTCTACCTCCAGCCACAAAACACTGGATAAGACAACACCCAAAAGTGGATACTGAGACGGCCATCGATCTGGCCTGTGCTTTTCATCGATCCACCGATGTCAGAAACTGTCCCACGCGAAGTATCATTAAACCAGTTCTACCGACCCCAAAGACATTTGTAAAAAGTCCACCCGACTATCTAGTACCACGTAGGATTCCTGAAGGCCCGCCTACCATGGGACCCCAATGTTATAGTTGTGGCGAATGGGGACACATCGCACGTATGTGTCCCCAGAAACAAGAAATGGGAGAACCCATGGAGATAGGGATGACAAGGCGAAGGGTGTTATGTACTGGGAAGGGCGCCCTAAAATTTAAAATGATGATACAAGTGGACGGGAAAAGTGTATATGCCCTGGTTGACTCCGGCTGCAGCCAATCAGTAATTAGGAAAGACTTGATAAATAATGATATAGAAGAGAAACAATGGGTATCTATATGTTGCATACACGGGGACAAGGCCCAGTATCCTATACAGGTACTCCAGATCAGGTGGGGACCCTATCAGGACTTCCTCCCAGTGGGGATAATGCCCCGGTTAATCGAGGAATGCATCATTGGGACAGACTACATCCACTTCCAAGAACTATTAGACTACGTCAGAGATAGCAAACAAACTAAGGATTGGTGGGGAGAGGCACCTTTTTCAGAGAGTGATATTGAGTGTCCGCTATATCGTAGAAAGTTGTCACGAAGAGAGAAACGACAGGGAAAAGGGGACTATCGGAAGACGAAAGGTGACAACACCTATGGAGAGATAGTGGCAGAAATTCATGAAGTTCCTAGTACTTTTGTCCAACAACAGAGAGAGGACCCCTCCCTTAACAATGCCTGGAGGTCGGCAGTAACAGAGGAGACAGAAGAGGTGGGTCCCTACTTTATAGTGCAAAAAAACTTATTATATCGGGTTACTACCACACGACGGGGAGAACGTAAACGCCAACTTCTGGTACCTACCCACTATCGGGAACATGTTCTTACACTAGCTCATAATCACCCAGGGGGAGGACACTTTGGGAGAGAAAACACCGAGGAATATTTGCTCAGAAGGTTTTATTGGCCTGGAGTGTACGCCCACATACGTAGGTATTGCGCCCAATGTCCCCGTTGTCAGTTAACCGAACCTAGTCGGCCTAGGAAGGCGCCTCTCCTACCCCTTCCCATCATCGATATCCCGTTCAAAAGAATAGGGATGGATCTAGTGGGACCTTTGATTCCTTCGTCAAAAGGACACACCTACATCTTAGTCATTGTAGATTATGCTACACGATACCCAGAGGCCATTCCCCTGACTAGTATGACAACCAAGACAGTGGCCCAAGCTATGATTAACGTATTTTCTCGTCTTGGGTTTCCACATGAAATCCTCACGGACCAGGGGACCCCTTTTATGTCCACCTTAATGAAACAAGTGTGTAAAACATTGGGGATAGCTCAGATCAGAACCTCCGTTTACCATCCTCAAACGGACGGATTAGTCGAAAGATATAATCGAACCATTAAAACCCTGCTGAGAAAGACTATCAATGAGACAGGGAAGGATTGGGATCAAAAGTTACCCCTAGTGTTGTACGCCATACGGACACATGAGCAAGCATCCACGGGGCATAGCCCCTTTGAGTTGGTCTTCGGACGCCAACCTCGGTCCCTTTTAGACATGGCGGTAGAATCCTGGGAGGCCGAGGCTGAGGAAGCAGGGACTCCTTTGTTAGAATATGCGGAAAAATTGAGGAACCACCTACACAGCTTATGGACCGACGTACACGCAAACCTGGAACAGGCCCAACAAACACAAAAGTCCTATTATGACAAAGGAAGTAAACTACGGGTTTTCCAACCCGAGGACCAGGTCCTAATAATGAGACCCACCTCCGACCATAAACTCCTGGCCAAATGGCAGGGCCCATATCGAGTAATCAAAGCAGTTTCCCCTGTCACCTACCTTATCGAAATATCCTCCCGTCCAATAAAAACACAAATATATCATGTAAACCTGCTAAAAAAATGGGAGACCCCCGCACAACCTGAACGTTCTGTAGAAATGGGTCAGTTTGTGTGTCCCGACAAGACCCTAGATATCGAGTTCTACCCTACCAACCCCGATACTGAAAGTACCCTACCCATAGTAGACGATATTTTACCTGAAGGGCAAAAGCAACAAGCCCTTAAGGTTTTAAAACAATGGCAACCACTCTTTTCAGAGAAACCAGGAAAGACGTTTTTAATTCACCACAATATACGCACAAGCTCCGGGCAGATCACCAGAGAACGCCCGTATCGTATTCCAGAAGCTAGAAAACACATAATCGAAGAAGAAATCAAAACAATGTTATCCCTAGGGGTCATCGAACCGTCCACTAGTCCCTGGTGTTCACCGGTTGTCCTAGTACCGAAGCCTGATGGTAGCGTCAGGTTTTGCATAGATTTCCGCAAACTTAACTCAAACTCCCTATTCGACACCTATCCCATCCCTAGGGTGGACGATGTTCTCGAAAAACTAGGGAAAGCAAAATACATGTCTACTATCGACCTAACTAAAGGGTATTGGCAGATTCCCTTAGCTCCTCCAGATAGAGAAAAAACAGCTTTTTCTACCCAGTCCGGGTTATATCAATTCACAGTACTGCCTTTTGGGCTTCATGGAGCCCCTGCAACCTTTCAGAGGTTGATGGATAGGATTCTAAAACCCTATCCTGCATTCTCCGCTGCGTATCTAGATGATGTAGTCGTATTTAGTGAAACATGGGAGGACCACTTAATACACCTACAGAGAATATTCCAAGCCCTTCAAACTGCTGGTTTGACGGCCAATCCCAAGAAATGTGTGATAGGTAAAACCGACATCTCCTATTTGGGATATCGGATTAATCAGGGTACACTACAACCTCAAAATGGGAAGGTGGATGCCATTTTACATGCCCCTCTTCCACACACGAAAAAGGAATTACGCTCCTTTTTAGGATTAGTGGGCTATTATCGGCGCTTCATTCCACATTACTCCACCTTAGCAGCACCTCTTACGGACCTACTCACTAAACGATATCCCAATCGACTTTTGCCTTTTTCGGAGACGCAAAACGCGAGTTTTGAACAGTTGAGAGTTTCCTTAACCTCCGATCCCATCCTGCACTGCCCAGATTTTACAAAGCCGTTTCACCTCTACACTGACGCATCGGATGTTGGGCTTGGAGGGGTTCTGACTCAGCCAGATAGCGAGGGGCTTGACCATCCGGTGGTCTACATCAGTAGAAAACTGTTTTCCCGGGAACGTAACTATCCAATTATAGAGAGAGAGTGCTTGGCTATCAAGTGGGCCATTGACTGTTTGCAGTACTATCTCCTAGGGCGGCCGTTTATACTATTCACGGATCACGCTCCTCTTACGTGGCTGGCTGCGCATAAAGATTCTAACTCCAGGATACTGCGATGGTTCCTTGAACTGCAACCATTCTCCTTTCAGGTTCGGCACGTCCCTGGATCTCACCAGGTCCCCGCTGATTATCTATCCCGATTTCCTCTGTCTTCGCCTGTCCTGGAACAGGACAGTTCTTGGGGAAGGGTGTGTGACCGGGCCGCCCCGGGCAACAGCGGGGAACCGGCAGAAACGGAACCGCTACGGCCGCGTTCCCAGGTTCCCCTGGAAACGCGTCCGCAACGAGGCCAGCGTCCTGAGGTTGCCTCGGCAACCTCCGGTGACGAGGAGGCTCCGGATTGGCCACCAGGCGGCCAAAAGACGGAAGCTCCGGTCGAGAGGGAGAGAGCCGGGAAGGAAGAGAGGAAGGAGAACGACGGCGGCGAACCGAAGGAGGAAGAGAGAGACGGCGACAAGGACATCGGAGGAGGACCCCAGTGGCCTGGAAGCGGCGGAACCCGAACCCAGAGGAACAGCGCCCGACCGGAAGCAGGGGAGACCAGCCCAGACCGACGAGAGGACCTCCACAGAGCCAGCCACGACCCTGGAGGGTCGTGGCTCTACAAGGTACGGTCCTTCTGGACAAACCGAGGGGCACAATAAAAGGGGAGAAACGCTGGGGAAGGGAGGGAGGCAGGGTGAGGGGAGGGAGGAGAGAAGGGCACTTTAGAGAGCACCGGGAGAGCACAAAAGGGTAAAGTACGGAATATACACAAGCCCTGAAGTCCTCACTGGCACCTATATCACACATAAAACCCCCCCCCCTCCTTAAACCTTTTCCCAGTAAAACATATAAGTAGAAGACGTGGTATAAGGCGTCCGTTCCACTCACCAGCGGTATGTGTTCCCTTTTTCTTATATGTCACATCCGGGACCTGATGAGGACGATCCGGTACGCCACCTAGAGAAAAGGAAGAAAAGGGACACAGATTAGAAGGAAGATATTCACCACTCCAGAGAAGAAACTGGCGCTAAACGTCGTACTGACTTTTCATCAGTTCTTATTTCAAATTACTAATAAATACTTACCTCAAAAACCCAAATTTACCTCTCCTGAGTGTCTATACTGTGGGGACTGTCTACACAGACCAACCTTTGTAGGTCTGTCCCTGCACTGCAACCCTTGGTTGTGCAATACAACTGGTTTATGCGTCAGCGCAGGGGATGGCACCAGCAGCAGACCAACCTGTGTAGGTCTGTCCCTGCACTGCAGCTCTGTGTTGTGCAATACAACTGGTTTATGCATCAGCACAGGGGATGGCACCAGCAGCAGACCAACCTGTGTAGGTCTGTCCCTGCACTGCAGCTCTATGTTGTGCAATACAGCTGGTTTATGCACCAGCGCAGGGGACGGCACCAGCAGCCGACCAACCTTTGTAGGTCTGTCCCTGCACTGCAGCCCTGGGTTCTGCAATGCAGTTGTTTTATGCACCAGCGCAGGGGATGGCACCAGCAGCAGACCAACCTTTGCAGGTCTGTCCCTGCACTGCAGCTCTATGTTGTTCAATGCAGGCAGTTTATACGCCAGCACAGGGGATGGCACCAGCAGCAGACCAACCTTTGCAGGTCTGTCCCTGCACTGCAGCTCTATGTTGGTCAATGCAGCCGGTTTATGCGTCGGCGCAGGGGATGGCACCAGCAGCAGGCCAGCCTTTGTATGTCTGTCCCTGCACTGCAGCTCTATGTTGTGCAATGCAGCCAGTTTATACGCCAGGGCAGGGGAGGGCACCAGCAGCAGACCAACCTTTGCAGGTCTGCCCCTGCACTGCAGCTCTATGTTGGTCAATGCAGCCGGTATATGCGCCAGCGCAAAGGATGGCACCAGCAGAAGACCAACCTTTGTAGGTCTGTCCCTGCACTGCAGCTCTATGTTGTGCAATGCAGCCGGTTTATGCGCCAGCGCAGGGGATGGCATCAGCAGCAGACCAACCTTTGTAGGTCTGTCCCTGCACTTCAGCTCTACGTTGTGCAATGCAGCCGGTTTATGAGCCAGCGCAGGGGATGGCACCAGCAGCAGACCAACCTTTGTAGGTCTGTCCCTACACTGCAGCTTTATGTTGTGCAATGCAGCCAGTTGATGCACCTGTGCACGGGATGTCACCAGCAGCAGGCCAACCTTTGTAGGTCTGTCTCTGCACTGCTGCTCTCTGTTGTGCAATTCAGCTGGTTCATCCAGCAGCGCAGGGAATGGCACCAACAGCAGGCCAACCTTTGTAGGTCTGACCCTGCATTGCAGCACTTGGTGTGCAATACTGCCGGTTTATGCACCAGCGCAGGGGATGGCACCAGCAGCAGGCCAACCTTTGTAGGTCTGTCCCTGCACCGCAGCTCTGGGTTGTGCAATACTGCCAGTTTATGCACCAGTGCAGGGGATGGCATCAGCTAGGTATGTTCCCGCACTGCAGCTCTATGTTGTGCAATGAAGCCGGTTTATGCGCCAGCGCAGGATACGGCACCAGCAGCAGGACAACCTATGTAGGACTGTCCCTGCACTGCAGCTCTGGCTGTGCAACGCAGCCAGTTTATGCGCCAGTGCAGGAGATGGCACCAGCTAGGTCTGTCCCTGCACTGCAGCTCTGAGTGTGCAATACAGCCGGTTTATGCACCAGCGCAGGGGATGGCACCAGCAGCAGACCAACCTATGTAGGACTGTCCCTGCACTGCAGCTCTGGCTGTGCAACGCAGCCAGTTTATGCGCCAGTGCAGGGGATGGCACCAGCTAGGTCTGTGCCTGCACTGCAGCTCTATGTTGTGCAATGCAGCTGGTTTATGCGCCAGCGCAGGATACGGCACCAGCAGCAGGACAACCTATGTAGGACTGTCCCTGCACTGCAGCTCTGGCTGTGCAAAGCAGCCAGTTTATGCGCCAGTGCAGGGGATGGCACCAGCTAGGTCTGTGCCTGCACTGCAGCTCTATGTTGTGCAATGCAGCCGGTTTGTGCACCAGTGCAGGGGATGGCACCAGCAGCAGGCCAACCTTTGTAGGTCTGTCCCTGCACTGCAGCTCTTAGTGTGCAATGCAGCCGGTTTGTGCACCAGTGCAGGGGATGGCACCAGCAGCAGGCCAACCTTTGTAGGTCTGTCCCTGCACTGCTTTCAGCTGAACACAAAGCTGCACAGCATATTTGGGTGTGTACTGCAGTAATGCATGACATCTTAGTAAACGTGGGTCACACTGTCCTCTGTCCTAAAGCCTGAGCTAGGAATCATCCCACCTTCTACCCAAGAAGTAGTCTCCTCTGCAGGTGTGACTGTTCTCTGTTAGTCTTTGTCCGTATATTAATCTCCAAATCCACCATAAAAGTTGTGGATATTTCTAAAGTTTTTCTGAAGAGGGACGACAAGCTGCCGAACAAGTATAAATAGAAAAAATATATGTTTTATATTAAAGCTATTGTAATTTTATCTCAATATTGCCAATAGAGAGCGGTAAGTGTAGGACATTTCATGCACTTTCAACTGCGCATTGTTGAAATGGCAGCGCAAAGGGCGACTTCTGGTCTTCTGCTGCCCTCTTGAGGATCAACTGGAAAAGTGCACTTACAGAAAGTCACTGCGCCTCTTGAAGGAATTATGTTGATATTCATTTCTTATCATGGTCTGGCTTTACTGCACAGGGGCCAGACAATTGTGTTAGCATTACTGGAGAGAGGCTTTGGTTCCGCCCATATATTGGCAGTGAGCAGTACATGTTTTGATTGGGCCGAAGTTGTGTGCTTCCGTAAAAAAGTGCTTGCCCTGTGTTGGGCCGAAGTTGTGTACTTCCGTAAAAAAGTGCTTGCCCTCCACACAGCTATGGTCATTCTGTTTATTTATCCAGCTACCTGAGTTTGGCTTGTAGGGTGCACACACTTGACATTGTAATGATATTAAAGTGTCTTAGATAACCAGGTAATTTATATTCTTTTTTTCTGGCAGCATCACAGGTGGGAGGAGGGCATTCATTAACCTACATCAGGGGGCTTCAAGCTGAGGGGTGGGCCCCCCTAGGGGGGCTCAAGTGATCCCGGGGGGAGGGCGCCAGGCTCTGGCCAAAAAAAGCATTATGCTGATAAGAGGGCTTTGTTTTAAGCTGAAAAACATGAGCAGCAGCAAACCACTCTGTAATGGGCCACCACCCACATGTTTTGTCATTTATATCCAAGCTAGGAGTATGTGTCAAGAGGGAAGGGACTTCAAATAGTCTTCAAAACCCCCACCCAAGCCCACTTCTAATCATCATACTGTGAATACTTTTACATGATAGTAAGACCGGCATAAGTAGAATGGTATGTTTGGCTTTAGGTATTTGATTGCATTTGTAAAACAGTAAAACAACTTACCTGCAATGTTTAAATACGTCTAGATATATTTAATCATTGCCGATTTAATAGAATAATTGGGAAAAATTCAGAGGGGGCCCCAATATATATATATATATATATATATATATATATATATATATATATATATATATATATATATATATATATATATATTTATTTATATTTTCCATTGGGGGTTGGGGGAGCAGGCACAGCATTAAAAAAGTTTGAAGACCACTGTCCTACATGGATTTCCAGGTCTAGCTTTACAGTTCAACTTTCACCTTACCTTTTAACCCATGTGTTTTGCGCATTCCCAGATTTACAAAGATCTGTAACGCTGGGAATGTGTCAAAACTGTACGCCTCCCCAGGGCAGGCACAATGAGAAAGGAAGAAAACACCTCTTGGCTCCTCTTGCACCATGGTGCAAGGGTGCCTGTGCTGGTACTAGGCAGCAATTTGTGTGCCAGCGCAGGGGGAAAGGACAGAGATGCACTGCATCTTGTAAATAAGGTGCATTTCTGCCCTTTTTGAATTGGCGTAGGGCTGCACAGTAAAAATACTTGCGGTGCTGACCTCCTCCAATTCCTTGAAAATATGCCCCCAAGTGTTGGTCTCATTTCCACCATCCTAGCTGTAGGTTCCTATGTTTGATGTTGGATGGAAAACTCTTCTGCATGGTAATGCACCCCTCCCCTCAGTGCCCCAACTGTACTGCAGTCAGGACCCCTAATGCTGATTTTTGTTGTCATAGGCAAACATGGGACTTGTCTGTGCATCATGACATAGACCTTGTGTGCACCATGACATAGGCCTGTCTCACCTATTGTAGTCTTGTTGTACTAAGGGTGGCCTCCAAGTACTACCCTCATAGTGGTGAGAGGCTACTTCCTTCATCAGCAGTTATGCAGCATCAGCGCGGAGCAGCAGCATATAATGTAGTGATCAGTAGGTGTGAACAGGTGTTTTTTAATCTGTGCCACTGGAGTGAGGCCTCAGGATCACTCATTTTTAAAATTCTGCTGCTGTATGCTGAACTCACCCTTGGCCTACATCGGTTTGGTGTGTAGTCCTGTGCAGTGCATGAGTGGTGTGTCTGAACTAGATGTCTGTGTGTCTGGGAAGGGTACAGTACAAGGACAAATGCAGTACTGAGTAGTGTGTGCATGGTGAGCGCATGTGCTGGGAGTATGTGCGCCTTAGAGTGGTACAATACATGGACGATATAGTGCTGTGGAGTGTGTGCATGGTGAATGCAGATGCTTGATTTATGTGTGCCTATGGGTGGTGCAATGCAGCAAAGATGCAGTGCAGTGTGTGCATGGTGAGCGCATGTGCTGGGAGTATGTGCGCCTTAGAGTGGTACAACACATGGACGATATAGTGCTGTGCAGTGTGTGCATGGTAAATGCAGATGCTGGATTTATGTGTGCCTATGGGTGGTGCAATGCAGCAAAGATGCAGTGCAGTGCAGTGTTTGCATGGTGAGCGCATGTGCCGGGTGTATGTGTGCCTTAGAGTGGTACAGTACATGGACGATATAGTGCTGTGCAGTGTGTGCATGGTAAATGCAGATGCTGGATTTATGTGTGCCTATGGGTGGTGCAATGCAGCAAAGATGCAGTGCTGTGCAGTGTGTGCATGGTGAGCGCATGTGCCGGGTGTATGTGTGCCTTAGAGTGGTACAATACATGGACGATATAGTGCTGTGCTGTGTGTGCATGGTAAATGCAGATGCTGGATTTATGTGTGCCTATGGGTGGTGCAATGCAGCAAAGATGCAGTGCAGTGCAGTGTGTGCATGGTGAGCGCATGTGCTGGGTGTATGTGTGCCTTAGAGTGGTACAATACATGGACGATATAGTGCTGTGCAGTGCGTGCATGGTAAATGCAGATGCTGGATTTATGTGTGCCTATGGGTGGTGCAGTGCAGGAAAGATGCAGTGCTGTGCAGTGTGTGCATGGTGAGCGCATGTGCTGGGAGTATGTGCACCTTAGAGTGGTACAATACATGGACGATATATAGTGCTGTGCAGCGTGTGCATGGTAAATGCAGATGCTGGATGTATGTGTGCCTATGGGTGGTGCAATGCAGCAAAGATGCAGTGCTGTGCAGTGTGTGCATGGTGAGCGCATGTGCCGGGTGTATGTGTGCCTTAGAGTGGTACAATACATGGACGATATAGTGCTGTGCTGTGTGTGCATGGTAAATGCAGATGCTGGATTTATGTGTGCCTATGGGTGGTGCAATGCAGCAAAGATGCAGTGCAGTGCAGTGTGTGCATGGTGAGAGCATGTGCCGGGTGTATGGGTGCCTTAGAGTGGTACAATACATGGACGATATAGTGCTGTGCAGTGCGTGCATGGTAAATGCAGATGCTGGATTTATGTGTGCCTATGGGTGGTGCAGTGCAGGAAAGATGCAGTGTTGTGCAGTGTGTGCATGGTGAGCGCATGTGCCGGGTGCATGTGCACCTTAGAGTGGTACAATACATGGACGATATAGTGCTGTGCAGTGCGTGCATGGTAAATGCAAATGCTGGATTTATGTGTGCGTATGGGTGGTGCAGTGCTGGAAAGATGCAGTGCTGGAAAGATGCAGTGCTGTGCAGTGTGTGCATGGTGAGCGCATGTGCCGGGTGCATGTGCACCTTAGAGTGGTACAATACATGGACGATATAGTGCTGTGCAGCGTGTGCATGGTAAATGCAGATGCTGGATGTATGTGTGCCTATGGGTGGTGCAATGCAGCAAAGATGCAGTGCTGTGCAGTGTGTGCATGGTGAGCGCATGTGCCGGGTGCATGTGCACCTTAGAGTGGTACAATACATGGACGATATAGTGCTGTGCAGCGTGTGCATGGTAAATGCAGATGCTGGATGTATGTGTGCCTATGGGTGGTGCAATGCAGCAAAGATGCAGTGCTGTGCAGTGTGTGCATGGTGAGCGCATGTGCCGGGTGCATGTGCACCTTAGAGTGGTACAATACATGGACGATATAGTGCTGTGCAGCGTGTGCATGGTAAATGCAGATGCTGGATGTATGTGTGCCTATGGGCTTCCCCTGTACATTTTGAAGGGTGCCCTTCGAATCAGTGAAAGGAAGAGGCAGGTGCACATTTCAGGAACGAGATGGGGCTGATAGGGGCATCATAAAGAGTATGGCTTGGGCTCAGGCTTGGGTAAACATTTGATACGCATGTCACTGTGGCTGCATCCAGGTATGAACTCTAGTCACTCCCATGGTCTGTGTTGTGGGGCTATAAGGTCGGGAGTCACTCCTGCTGAGACATACTGTTGTTTAGCTATTTTAGCCATATTTTAGACACGTTATTTTAGCAAATGAGGTCTGCCGGTGTGCACTTTAGCCCAGCTACAGCATCGCTTTATTTTTCTAGCAATAGCCACATTTGCGGTGTGGTTTTATTTCTCTCTATCTAATTGTCCTTTAACTTAGGAAAGCATTATGTTCTCAGTAGGACATTTGTTTCACTTTGTGCTTCCTTCAAGGCTGCAGTCAGAGAGGGTTGCCGGCAAAAGTGGTACACTGTGTCTCCAACATTCATAGAAACACACACACTCATACGTGGGGACTATTTCTTAGAATGTCAACTGTTTTATTATAAAAACACCCTCTTGTCCCATACACGTTAGAGGGAGATTCCAGCCAGATGACCACAACTGCATGCTGTTTGCTGATTGCCTCGCTACAGCTGCTTGCTTAGACTGCTGAACCCCTGGCACTACATGGGGACGGTGTCTCTCTAGACTACAGGCATCCTTACTCAGGTATGAGGGATGGTGTCTTCCCAGGGGGGAAACCTGAAGGGCGGATGAGGCTTATTATGCTGTGCTCAAACATAGCCTAGGTAGGAGAACTATATATCAATCCTAGTGACAGTACGGGGAGACTGTTTTTGTGTTTCACACTCCTTGACACCTTTTTGCTTTTATTGTGTTTTATCATCCTAGTTGTTGCAATACATGCCATTTTATCTAAGATGCTGTTATTTCAATAAACCCTATTGAACTATATTCTGCCTCTGTTTGCCTTTGCCTGTGTGAGACTAATGTAACTGAGAGAAAGGGACAAAATCTGATCGACCACGATCCCACTGAGGAGTCTTTCTCATCATGTGCCCGGTTGCCACAATCATCCCTGCTCTTGGGTGGAGATGAGGTGCTGCTAGTTATCCGGAAAACCCGGATTAGGCCGACAGGCGTCACATGGTGTGGAATTGTACTTTGTAACCCACAATCTATGCAATTCAGCCACCCAAATCCAGTAGCCTCATTAAGTTAGTGAGAACCTAGGCGCCAAGACTGTTTTCAAGAGAAAGAAGAGAGTGGAGGAGTGGACACTTGAAAAGAAGCAGATCTGCAACACAAACTTCAAAGACTCAGACTCTAAATCACATTTGGTGCCTAGAAATGGAAGCTTGAGACCCCCAAAAATGTGATCTGCCAAGCAACCAGATGGGCTGTGTGTAGGAGGCTGGCCTGGCTTGTAGTGGGTACCAGAGGTACTTACACCTTGTACCAGGTCCAGTTATCCCTTATTAGTGTAGAAGAGGTGTTTCTAGCAACTTAGGCTGATAGAAGGTAGCTATAGCAGAGCAGCTTAGGCTGAACTAGGAGACATGTAAAGCTCCTACTATACCACTGGTGTCATATGCACAATATCATAAGAAAACACAATACACAGATATACTCAAAATAAAGGTACTTTATTTTTATGACAATATGCCAAAGTATCTCAGTGAGTACCCTCAGTATGAGGATGCCAAATATACACAAGATATATGTACACAATACCAAAAATATGCATTAATAGCAAAAGGAAGTAATGCAAGCAGTGTAAACTTACAATAGATTGCAATAGGAGCACATAGGTATAGGGGCAACACAAACCATATACTCCAAAAGTGGAATGCGAACCACAAATGGACCCCAAACCTATGTGAGCTTGTAGAGGGCCGCTGGGGCTGTAAGAAAACAGTGAGGGTTAGAAAAATATCCCACCCCAAGACCCTGTAAGGTAGGTGTAAAGTGCACCTACAACCCCCAGAGAGCACAGAAGTCGTGATAGGGGGATTCTGCAAGGAAGACCAACACCAGCAACGCAACAACAGTGGATTTCCAGACCTGAGTACCTGAAAGACAAGGGGACCAAGTCCTAGAGTTGCAACAGTGCCGAGAGTGGGCAGATGCCCAGGAAATGCCAGCTGAGGGTGCAAGGAAGCTGCCACTGGATGGAAGAAGCTTTGTGTTCTGCAAGAACGAAGAGGACTAGGAACTTCCCCTTTGGAGGATGGATGTCCCACGTTGTGAAGAAGCTTGCAGAGGTATTCCCACGCAGAAAGACCGCAAACAAGCCTTGCTAGCTGCAAGGGTCGCGGTTAGGGTTTTTGGATGCTGCTGTGGCCCAGGAGGGACCAGGATGTCACCACTTGGATGAGGAGACAGAGGAGGCGCCCAGCAAGTCAGGGAGCCCTCACAGAAGCAGACAGCACCCGCAGAAGTACCGGATCAGGCACTTAGAAGAGGAGTGAACCGGAGTCCACCCGAAGTCAGAAAACTCAGAAGGTTGTGCACTGCAGGTTAAAGTGTTGGGGACCCAGGCTTGGCTGTGCACAAAGGAAATCCTGGAAGAGTGCACAGGAGCCGGAGCAGCTGCAAATCACACAGTACCCAGCAATGCAGTCTAGCAGGGGGAGGCAAGGACTTACCTCCACCAAACTTGGACTGAAGAGTCACTGGACTGTGGGAGTCACTTGGACAGAGTTGCTGAGTTCCAGGGACCACGCTCGTCGTTCTGAGAGGGGACCCAGAGGACCGGTGATGCAGTCTTTTGTTGCCTGCGGTTGCAGGGGGAAGATTCCGTCGACCCACGGGAGATTTCTTCAGAGCTCCTGGTGCAGAAAGGAGGCAGGCTACCCCCAGAGCATGCACCACCAGGAAACAGTTGAGAAAGCCGGCAGGATGAAGCGATACAAGGTTGCAGTAGTCGTCTTTGCTACTTTGTTGCGGTTTTGCAGGCATCCTGAGCAGTCAGCGGTCGATCCTTTGGCAGAAGGTGAAGAGGGAGATGCAGAGGAACTCTGGTGAGCTCTTGCATTCGGTATCTGGAGAATTCCCCAAAGCAGAGACCCTAAATAGCCAGAAAAAGAGGTTTGGCTACCTAGGAAGGAAGATAGGCTAGTAACATAGGTAAGAGCCTATCAGAAGGAGTCTCTGACGTCACCTGCTGGCCCTGGCCACTCAGAGCAGTCCAGTGTGCAAGCACACCTCTGAATCCAAGATGGCAGAGGTCTGGGGGACGCTGGAGGAGCTCTGGGCACCTCCCCTGGGAGGTGCAGGTCAGGGGAGTGGTCATTCCCCTTTCCTTTGTCCAGTTTCACGCCAGAGCAGGGCTGGGGGATCCCTGAACCGGTGTAGACTGGATTATGCAGAGATGGGCACCATCTGTGCCCATCAAAGCATTTCCAGAGGCTGGGGGAGGCTACTCCTCCCCAGCCCTGACACATTTTTCCAAAGGGAGAGGGTGTAACACCCTCTCTCTGAGGAAGTCCTTTGTTCTGCCTTTCTGGGCCAGGCCTGGTTGGACCCCAGGAGGGCAGAAACCTGTCTGAGGGGTTGGCAGCAGCTGCAGTGCAAACCCTGAAAAGGCAGTTTGGCAGTACCCGGGTTCTGTGCTAGAGACTCGGGGGATCATGGATTTGTCTCCCCAAAGCCAGAATGGCTTTGGGGTGACAATTCAATGATCTTAGACATATTACATGGCCATGTTCGGAGTTACCATTGTGATGCTATACATAGGTAGTGACCTTTGTATAGTGCACGCGTGTAATGGTGTCCCCGCACTCACAAAGTCCGGGGAATTTGCCCTGAACAATGTGGGGGGGCACCTTGGCTAGTGCCAGGGTGCCCACACACTAAGTAACTTTGCACCCAACCTTCACCAGGTGAAGTTTAGACATATAGGTGACTTATAAGTTACTTAAGTACAGTGGTAAATGGCTGTCAAATAACGTGGACGTTATTTCACTCAGGCTGCAGTGGCAGGCCTGTGTAAGAACTGTCTGAGCTCCCTATGGGTGGCAAAAGAAATGCTGCAGCCCATAGGGATCTCCTGGAACCCCAATACCCTGGGTATCTCAGTACCATATACTAGAGAATTATAAGGGTGTTCCAGTATGCCAATGTGAATCGGTGAAATTGGTCACTAGCCTGTTAGTGACAATTTGGAAAGCAGAGAGAGCATAAACACTGAGGTTCTGGTTAGCAGAGCCTCGGTGAGACAGTTAGGCATCACACAGGGAACACATACATATAGGCCACAAACTTATGAGCACTGGGGTCTTGGCTAGCAGGGTCCCAGTGACACATAACAAACACACTGACAACATAGGGTTTTCACTATGAGCCCTGGGCCCTGGCTAGCAGGATCCCAGTGAGACAGTGAAAACACCCTGACATATGCTCACAAACAAGCCAAAATTGGGGGTAACAAGGCTAGAAAGAGGCTACTTTCTCACACTGTGTGAGGAGGGGAAGTTCTGCAAGACATTTGCCTGTGACCAGGACTGGGGGCCAAGGCTTGCTAGTCTCCCTGCTGATTGAGGAGACACCAACCATGGTATCCAAGACCACCTGCCCTGGAGCCAGGAGCACCAGCACCTGCCTGCTTGCCAAGACCAGTGTGTCCTGTAAGGAAGAGGAGAGTGTTGGAAGGAGCGAGGTCCAGTGGGGAGCCCTCTCAAGGGGTCTTCCTTTGTGAGGTGTGAAGAGACAGCTGCTGCACCAATCGGGTTGTTGCCCATATGCAGAATGAAGTCAGTGACCCTCCTATTTCAGAGGAGGGTTGCCACAAATTGACTAGTGTGCATCGCTGCACTGATCGGGGAAGATGCTGTGCCTAGTATTGAGTGGTGTAGCTGTAATCCGTGTGTGGTAGTAGGTCATGACCTCATATGCCAGGAGGATTTCACAGTGCCGATCAGGCCAGAGCCTGTGTACCATCAGGATACCGTGAACCTCGTAAGCCAGAGGGGATCTCCGGGACCACCACATCATGTGATCTGGTTAAGTCATCGCTGAGAGGAGTGAGGACATTGCGGGACCCTGCACACTGACCAGGGGTGAAGGATTCACACCTGGAGCTGTGTACACCACCACTCTCCCATCGCAGAAGGAACCAGAGACCTCGTGTGAGGACTCTCCAACCACTGGGTGCAACCTCGATGGACTGTGTGCAGTAAACTCTCCTGAATTGGCTGCTGCTGCCACTCTTGTGCCGATAGAAGGGACTCCGGTCACTGTGGTCCTGTGGGATCCGGGTAAGACTGGTTTCGGACCAGTCGGCTCCAGGGGAACTTGCTGCTAATTAGCATTGAGTCATAGTGGACTCTTGACACCCAAACTACTACCAGGGGTTACCCTGGATGTTGCCTATAGTGCACGGGAAGCAACCACTACAGCTAGGAGTGAGGCGGGAGAGAGACCAGGGGGACGTTTGTGCGGGTTACAGTAGAATTAAAATACGTCTCCTTTTTCATAAAAGTGAGTATTTGGCTGGACAATGATTTATTGCTGCTACTGTGCTCCTGTTGAGTTGCAAGCCAGTGTTCACTCCCCTGTATCCATCTCCCGATGAGGGAGGTTTGGACTGCTCGGACCACGCTATCCCTGAGTCAAGTGCTGAAGGGGTACTTGGCCCAGTTGTTCAAAATCTATAGTATGTCGTCCCCTTGGACATCAAGAGTAAAAGGCTTCAACCTCCATGGTTCGGCCCAGTAAACCCTGATTGTCCCATGGCCCTGCTTGTCCCATGGCCCTTTCCGGCACTTGATACTTGGGCCATATTTATTATTTTTTCATGCAATGCAACACAAGACACCTTGCAGTTCTGCATGAAAGTGAGAGGGCAGGAATGTGCCATATCTACCAAGATATGGCAAATTTCTGCTGTCTCCTTGCTCTGGCACACTTTTGGCTGCCGATCACCAGTGCAGGCACCCTGGCACCATGGTGCAAGGGTGCGTGTGTTGCAAGCTGGATTATTTTTGTGCTGGAAGGAACACCTTCCTGCATCAAAACAATCCTTTGAGGTTTTTTCCTCTTTCTACGTACGCTGCAGAATGCAGCACATCTAGAAAGAGAAAAGCAAGGAGGAGTATAGATATTTCTCTATCTTACGCCTCTGCTGGGAAGGTGTAGTTTTTTTGACACCAGTCAGTCAGTCAAAGTACTTTTATTTACACACAAGGAGAAGAAAACACAATAAATAACATACATGTTTTAAAAAAAATACAAACAGTGCAGGATGTACTTGAATTACAAACCATGCTGTCTAATAAAATGTACACATATATGACACAGTTAGATAAAAAACAGAACCCATAATAGGGCAATATAATATAAATTCCTCTATCTGAAACCACAGCAAAAAAAGATGCATTTCTTAAACATTTTGTTAAATGTAACATCAATAATATCTTGTGACTAAGCTAAAAAACAATTCATTTCACATGTCTCCTAATCCTCAGTGCTTGCCGGGTATAATTAATAACAGCATAGCATGTAGGCTAGACATAAAAGATGTAAGGTTATTTAAATATTGGACGTAAATAGCAAATTCTGGGCAAGGAATAAAGGCAGAGAAAAAGGTAAAATGATTGAAAGATTGGAGAGTAATATCATCACAGGAACAGCAGGGCAGGGTGGAAAACCAGGTATCCTGCTCAGGAACAGCAACCAGAAAATGGACTGTGGACAATCTAGAATGTGGTAAATAAAATCTATGTTCAGGATTAGCTATCCATAAAAGATAGGGCTCTAGCCCTTCAATGGACGTGATCTCTAAATAACAACCAACAGTGTCCATCACCTGACTCTTGGTGTTTCTGATGTGTGTTCTATGACTATAAAAGAGAGTTTTAGCCAGAGCCCTTCAACTATTGTCCATTTCGATTGGGCAATGTAAAAAGTTAGAGACGCCAAGATCTGTTAATGTTTTTTGTTATAAGCTAACCGTGGGATAGAATCCCGATTATCAAGTTTGACACAGTCTTCGAGGATTTGAGGAGAAAATTTGGTGTGAGGGAAATACCAAATCTTCAAACGTAGCAAAAGGGAAGCAATCTTTATCAAATTATCCACATGAGAAAGGCCAACTTCTGCGTGGGTAATAAAGCTAGCAGTGCTTTCAGGAGTGGCTAGCAAGCTGTAGGAAGCTGGCTCAGTATATACTGTATCAAAAAGAGATGTAGTGTGCACAGAGTCCAGGGGTTCCCCAGAGGCTTAACAGAGGCTAAAGTAGGTAATACTAATGCTCTATTTGTGGTAGTGTGGTCAAGCAGTAGGCTTATCAGAGGGTAGTGCAAAGCATTTGTTGTACACATACAGACAATAGAAGCACACACAATGACTTAATTCCCGACCAATGGTTTTATATAGCAAAAATATATTTTCTTAATGTATTTCCAGAACCACAAGATTCAAGTTGGAGGTAGGTACTTCAATAGATTCGTATTTCACACATATATCAATAATACTTAGTTTGAAATCGATAAGTTATACAGTTTTTGAAATATTGGCAATTATCTGTTTTGAAAGTTGACACTGCAATTTTCAGAAAAAAGCTCCTGGGGGAGACAAGCTACTATGATTTACAGGTAAGTACTTGTCTTACAGTTCCAGTCTCCAGGGGTTAGGAAGTCCACAGACTGGGGTTCAAGTTAACCCCTATACCCACCACCAGCGACACGGGCCAGCCGGGTGCAGAGGTCAAGTTGAGGCAATTTTAACTTGGGATCCTATGGAGGCTGGGGGTACTTGATTTCAGATCTGCTTCCAGGTAAGTACCTGTGTCTTCGGAGGTGGCAGACCTGAGGGGTTTTGAGGAGCACCGGGGGGGCCACAAGTAGACACCAAACACACAGCCTCAGCGGCATAGGAGTGGATTGGTGCATGGTGCAAACAGAGCGTCAGGCTCCCAATGCTTTCCTATGAGGGGACCCTTGGGGTCACTTAGATGCTCCAGGCTGAGTCCAGGAGGTTGGTTCGGGAACACCACAGGCTGGACAAGTAGGAGGGCTGTCTGCTGAATGTTGCTGCACCAGTGGTTGGGTTCTCCAAGGCCTGGGTGCTGCAGGGGCAGTGTTCCTTTAGGTGTCAGATATCTCTTCCGGAGCTTTCGTGTCCCAGGCGTCGTCATGAGGGGCAGGAGAGGTCAACCCAGGGTGGGTACTTGTTCGGAACTGCCTGGGGATCCTCTCTAGCCGGTTGGGCCCCCTGGACACAGGCTGTGGGCGTCAGGTGCAGAGTGGTCAGGACTCATATTTCCGGGGAGAATCTGGAGTCCTTAGATGGAGTTTCTTTCTGGACAGGGCTGCTGGTCTATGGTGATGCAGGGCAGTCTTCTGCAGCTTGGCAGAGGTTTCTGGTCCCGCTGGATGCGTCGCCTTCTTGTTGTAGGTTCTTTGAAGCAGGAGACAGGCCGGTAGGGCTGGCGCCAAGTCAGTTTGCCTCTTCCTTCTTCTCTGCTGGGGGTTCAGCATAGCAGTTCTTCTTCTTTCTTGTTAGGTCAACAGGAATCTGACTATTTAGGTTCAGGGCAGCCCTTAAATCCTGGGTTTAGGAGCGTTACAGGGGTCAGAGGGCAGTAGCCAATGGCTACTGTCCCTGAGGGAGGCCACACCCTTCTTTATCCACTCCCTTTGGGGAGGTGGACACAGACTTAACCCTATTGGTTTCTGTACTCCAAACCAAGACAGAGGATTCTGCAGGTAGTCACCTCAGCTCAGGACACCTTAGGGGTGGTCCCAGCTGGGGTGGTCACTCCTCCCTGTTTTCCCTAATTTTCCCACTGGACTTGCCACCAAATGTGGGGCTTTGTCCGGGGGCAGGCAACTCCACTAGCAGGAGTGCCCTGGGGAACTGTAACCCAATGTTTGAGCCTCTGAGGCTACCCGCCAGGTGTTACAGTTCCTGCAGAGGGGGGAGGTATGAAGCTCCTCCACCCAGGACAGGCTTTGTTTGTGGCCACAGTGAGCACAAAGGCACTCACCCCATAGGGTCAGAAACTTGTTTGAAAGTGGCAGGCTGGCACAGACTGGTCAGGCCTGCACTAGCAGTTTGGCTAACATACAGGGGGCATCTCTAAAATGCCCTCTTGGTGTATTTCTCAATAAATCCCACACAGGCATCAGTGTGGGTTTATTGTGTTGAGGAGTTTAATACCAAACTTCCCAGAATTCAGTGAAGCCATTATGGGGCTGTGGAGTTCATAATGACAAACTCCCAGACCATATACTCAATATGGCTGCACTGCACTTACAATGTCTAAGAATGGACTTAGACACTGTAGGGGCAGATTGCTCATGCAGCTATGCCCTCACCTGTGGTATAGTGCACCCTGCCTTAGGGCTGTAAGGTCTGCTAGAGGGGTGACTTACCTATGCCACAGGCAATGGTTTGTGGGCATGTCGACTTTCCCTTTTTCTTCCCACCAGCACACTCAAGCTGCAAAGGCAGTGTGCAGGTGCTTGGTAAGGGGTTCTCCAGGGTGGCATAATTCATGATGCAGCCCTTGGGGACCTTCCCTGGCCACAGGGTCCTTGGTACCATGAGTACGTCTTACAAGGGACTTAACTGTGTGCCATAGGTGTGCCAATTGTGGAAACAAAGGTACAGATTTTGGGAAAGAACACTGGTGCTGGGGCCTGGGTAGCAGGATCCCAGCACACTTTCAATCAAAGTTGGCATCAATATCAGGCAAAAAGTGTGGGGGGGGGTGACCATGCCAACAGTGGGACTTTCCTACAGAGTCTATTTGAAAATGTATTTTCTATGGCTTGCAAATGCCCTGGGTCAACATAACCCTACACAACAGCCCCATACGTTCCCAAGGAAAAGACATTTAGCTTTGTACAAAGCAAATAATTCTTTGATTAGCTTGTGACCAAGTTTTCTGGCAAATATAAAAGTTGTGTCCACTGCCCCTGCAAATTTATGGGCCCTCTAGGTCAGAAACGTGTCCCGCTTTAAGTTAGCGTCAAGCATGATTCTAAGATAATTAAAAATCAAGACCTTGGTAATGGAGGTCTCACCACTGTTGAACCTACGTAAACGAGTGTTCTTTGGCTCTCAAATCATTATATACAATTTCTGGTGTTTGACCTTTAATTTTAGTTCACGCATAAATTCATTAAATTAATCAAGTAACAACTGTAGCCCGTTGGCGGTACAAGAAATTAGTACCACATCATCCCCATAGAGAAGGACTGGCACAGGATGGCCACCCACCATGGGAGAGTCGTTCCCTCTAGGCATCAATACTTTATCTAAAGAATTGATATAGAAGAGAAAGAGAAAGTAGGCGAGTATACAGCCTTGTCTAAGCCGTCGGTTAGAGTTAAAAGGGGGGGGGTACATTCTACAGACTTGTGCGGTTGTGCCCCAGGGTAGGCGCTTATATCAGGGAAACTTCAATCCCAGCCTCACTCATCATATCCCACATCTTTCTCTTGTCCATTAGATCAAGTGCACTGGAGAGTTCACTGGAGAGGTGAATGCCGTCCAGTAAGGAACCTCCTCTGGCTTTAACATACTTCCCTATTAATAAGAGAAAGTTGAGGGACTGTTCCACTGTGCCCACACCAATGCGAAAGCCATGTTGTACATAGTTGTTGCTCACTGTGCTAACAAGGGGTGGGACAAGTGCGGTGCGAGGGAGGAGAGGTGGGAAGGGTGGAGCAGGGGGTACATTTAATAAATAAAAAATTTAAAAACTTACCTGATCCGCTGACCCGCACCGCGCCGCTCCCCTTTCCATCGTTGCTGCAGGCACAGGCTCCCAGCCTCCCCTGTGGCCAATCCTGATGCTGCTCAGAGCAGCGTCCGGTTTGGCTGGGAGAGCCCAGTCAGGGGGCTCCCAGGCAGACTGGGAGCCTGTGCATGCTCTCTCCAGCCTGGCAACACAGCTCCGGGCTGGAGAGAGCCTACTGCACATGTGTGTTTGGCCGACTGAGACGGCCGGCCAAACACACATGCGCTCTGAGGGGGAGTGCTGTGCACTCCCCCTCACTGCTCATCACCCCCATGACCCCGCCCCTTTCACAACGAAAGGATCATAAACATAGTTTATGATCCTTTCGTTCTGAAAGGTTTGCAGCTTCTGCTGTTGGCAGGGGGGAAACGCTCCTCCACCCTAATAGATAGTTTCTTTCCTCCACCCGGTCTTCCAATTTTTGAAGGATCACCCTAAAAAAGGATGTGAGAGGCAGAGGGGGCGATGACATGTCGGCTGCCTTCTATCCCTCTTTTTGAAAATTGGGACAATAAAGGATTTCTTTCAGGAATTTGGGATTTCGTCTCTAATGGCATCATTAAACACATTTGTGAGTACAGGGGCCCAAAATGTTGGATTTTATCTAAAAATATCTACAGGAACCCCGTCAGGGCCAGGTGCCTTGCCATCCGGACTCTTTAAAATAGTCAAGACTATGGCCCTCATTACAACCCTGACGGTCGGTGTTAAAGTGGCGTTAATACCGCCAACAGGCCGGCGGTTAAAAAAAAAAGGGAATATGACCCTGGCGGTAACCGCCAACCAAGACCGCCACTTTAACACACCGACCGCCAGGGTGGTAATGTCCGCTGAACTGGAGACTTCGGTCTCCAGACCGACGGCCGCCACAATCCCACCCTCAGGATCACAACCCCAGACTTACCGCCACGAAAACCATGGCGGTAGGCACTATCAGTGCCAGGGAATTCCTTCCCTGGCACTGATAGGAGTCTTCCCGCCCACCTCCCCCTCCCAAGAAAACTCCCCCACCCTCCCTCTCCTGCCCCCCTGCACATATACACACCCACATGCACACCCATATACACACATGCACACACGCATACCCACCACCACCCACGCATGCACACATACATACCCACACACCGCAACACACACCAACATACCTTGCCACACACACGCATTCACAACACACAACACTCACAATCACTCATTCACGCATGCATTCAACGCGACTCACACCCGCATGCAAGCATACCAAAACATACAAACACCCCCCCCACATACACACAACACCCCCCACCCACCTCTCCAGTCGGAGAACCCGACTTACCTGCTTGCAGGGGGTCCTTCGGCTGGAGACGGTCCACGGCACTGCTGCCAGCAGCAGCGTCCGCCAGCAAAACACAGCCAGGCCGTATCATTGCTCATGATACGGTCGGCGGTGTTTTGCTAGTGTGGCGGTGCTGCTGTCAGCAGCGCCGCCTCACCGCTGTCCGCCGCCATGACCGTCGGAGGTGTTCCGCCAGCATTCTGGTGGTATACCGTCGGCGGTCATGATACTCATAGACGGCTGGTAGCCACAGAGGCGGTATGTTGCCGGCTGTCGCTGTGGCGGTAGGCGGTACTTACCACCAATGTTGTAATGAGGGCCTATATCAGTTACATCAAGAGTATCAGCTAGGGAGCATACAGCAGCCGAGGTAGTATGGGGAACGTTTGTAGTTGATGGATTTAAACTTCTTGGTCAAAAATCCCTGAGAAGTGAGAAACCCAGTCTTCAGAAGAGATATGACATTCAATATTATGACTTTTTGCTTCATAGAAGAAAGGTTGATTCATAACTTCCCAGAAGGCCTTAGACTTCCCAAGTTCTGAGACTGATTGTAAATCCTCCCGGGTATTCTCCCTAATTTCTCATTTCCTCACTTCCTGAGCCATCTTGTAGAAATGCCTAGGACGTTTACTGACCTCAGTATTACGGGCAACATCTTATTTGCCAGTTTAAGATTTTTCGAAGCAATAGAACATGCATGGTTGAACCATCTACAGGTGGTAGGCTCTGCATAAGTTTCCTTGACTGCCAACGTATTAAACACTGTTTTACATAGGTCTACAAAGTTTACTAAGACTTCCTATGGATTAGCTTCATCTAATAAACAACACATCACCTCATCATACTTTTTTTAAATAAATCCTCAAAAAATGTAGTTTGGTCAAAATTTTCCAATTTAATGTGTAGCCCAATATTTTGGCAAAAGTGCAATTTAGGAGAGCAGTCAGTATTTTGTCTATTAATGGCAAAACAAGTTAGGCTAAGTGAAACTGGATTGTGATCACTAGGGCAGTAAAATGTTTATTCCAAACTAAAAGGAGCAAAGTATGAGGAAAACAAGATAAAGTCAATTGAAGACCCTCTACCTTTACCTGTAAAAGTTGGGTAATATGCCACACCCTCAATAAAACAATCTGAATTAAACAACAAGTTATGGGGGTCATTACAACATTAGTGGTAAAAGGCGCTTACCGCCGTGCAGAAGACCGCCAATACACCGCCGCGGCTGTGGAATTCCGCCACAGCTATTATGACCCACATCTCGGAATCCGCCGAAATTCAGACACCCACACAAGTCCGCCACACCAAAGGTCAGTGATAAACTGGCGAAAACAAAACCTCCACCGTCACGCCAACAGAAACACGCCCATGCTATTACGACCCACGAATCCACGCGGCGGTCTTTCAACCGCGGTATTCCATTGGCGGTACACACCGCTGCGCTCAAAATACACACACATCTCCAAAACACCGCCACATTGGACATTTCAAAATGCACACACCTGATACACATACAAACACCACTCCCACACAATCAATACTATATAAAACACACACCCACATCACCCACAAACCCCTACGACCAAAAATTAGAGACGAAGGCCAGAGAGACACTACTGCAATAGACAACCCCACCACACAGAGGCACACAACACCATCACCCATACAACAGCCACGTTCAAAACACCCCACACCATCACACATCACCACACTCATCAACACATACACCACCCCATACATCACCTACACCACCCCATGTCACGCCAAAGACACCCCAGGTTTTCCGAGGAGGAGCTCAGGGTCATGGTGGAGGAAATCCTACGGGTAGAGCCAGAGCTATTTGGAGCACAGGTGCAGCACACCTCCATAGCCAGGAAGATGGAGCTATGGCGGAGAATCGTCGACAGGGTCAACGCTGTGGGACAGCATCCAAGAAATCGGGAGGACATCCGGAAGAGGTGGAACGACCTACGGGGGAAGGTGCGTTCACTGGTCTCCGGGCACAACATCGCGATTCAGCGGACTGGCGGCGGACCCCAACCTCCTCCCCCCAACTAACAACATGGGAGGAGCAGGTCTTGACCATCATGCATCCAGAGGGCCTCGGAGGAGTCGGTGGAGGAATGGACACTGGTAAGTCAAATCTTAACTATCATATCCCCCACCCTACCTGCATGCTATCACACACCTCCACCCTCACCCCCTCCCCTATCACTACAACTCCTCACTAATGTACTAATAACACAAACCACCCATCCCAACACCAAGCCCTGCATGACACAACTAAGCATGGACACCCAGCACTAAAGCATGCTCACTGCACATACCCATAACATCCCCCCAACCATCATCATACAAGCCCCCACACAGGAATGCTTGCACTGGGGTACACGCACACCCACCCATTGCACACCATGACACACACACATGCAATAATCATGCTCTTATACCCCTGCAGGACCACTACGTAACGTCACCACACAGGAGGGTCCAGACATCTCCACTCCACCCACAGAAGAGGCCCACAGTGACGACAGCAGCTCTTGCCAACTGGATCAAGATGACCAGCCCGGACCATCGTGGGCCTCAGGACAGTCGGTTCCCCTTGCACAGGCACAGCCCAACACTGACCTTCCACCCTCTGGTAACACCAGCACAGCACCCACCCAGCGGGCCCATACCTCCGTCCCCAGGACACGTCAATCAGCGGTGTGTCCACCACTACAGGGAACCCAGGGTAACTCACCACCCCAACAACAACAGGGACCTGGGGGCAGTGGTAGTGGGCACACGGTCCAGGGGACGGAGGCACAGGAACACAGGGGAACTGGGAGGGCAGCTGTGCGACAGGGGGCGGACAGGCCAAGGGAACCCACCCTCCACGAGGCCCTCTCCTCCATCATGGGAGCCTACCACCACTCCCAGGAGACGATGGCTACGGTCCTGGCCAAGTTTCAGGAGACCCAGCGCCTGCAGGACGAACAGTATTTGGGGTTCAAGGAGGAGCTCAGAACCATCAGCTCCGCCCTGGGCACCATCGTAGGGGTGCTGAAGGACATACAAAAGACCATGAGGGACACCGTGGAACTCCAAGGGGCCTCTGACACTAGCCTGGACGATGAACTGCCCACCACCTCCGCCGGCGCTAGTGGACAGGACGCCCCGTCACAGGACCATCACACCAGCACCCCACCCCCTGCAGACGGAGAACCACCCCGCAAGCGGTCCCTGAGATCCAGGACCAGGCCAGAGCAAGATGGCAAGACCCCCGCCAGGAAATGAGACCGCCCTGATTGTCCTCCCACTGTCCCACTTTGTTACCCTGTCCACATTGGAACTGCCCCAGCTCCACTTCCCATGCCCATATGGGCAGTGCACCTGTGAGACTAATAGACTGGACTCTGCCATGGACATTCCTCCACCATCACCCCTCACCATTTTGCTACCCCCTCCAATATTTAGCACTTCAATAAACACCCTTGAACCACAAAACAATCTGGAGTCAGTCTGTGATTTTGAAAATGTGTATTAGCAACGACAGTGACAAAATGCATTTTCTAATGTAATGCCAACATACCTATGTCACACATCACATGTCCATGAAGGATGCAAGCAGATGACACACGTTGGTAACCACACCTGTGAAACCGTAATGGAAATGTACAACTCAGTTACCAAATACTGCTACTAATTGACATACAGGATAGAGGTAGAAGTGTGAAAGTGAATGTAATAGTAAAAAGAAAATTCTCACCTGTGTGTCAGTGGAAATATTGCTGTATGACTGACTCCCTGTTGTCTATGTCTTCTTCCTCAGCTTCCTCCTCATCACTGTCCACAGACTCCACAGCTGCCACAACACCGTCATCTGGACCATCCTCCTGCAGAAAAGGCACCTGGCGTCGCAAAGCAAGATTGTGAAGCATCGAGCAGGCAGTGGTGATCTGGCACACCTTCCTTGGTGAGTAGAATAGGGAACCACCTGTCATATGGAGGCACCCGAACCTGGCTTCAGGAGGCCAAAGGTGCGTTCGATCACCCTCCTAGTCCTCCCATGGGCATCATTGTAGCGTTCCTCTGCCCTGGTCCTGGGATTCCTCACTGGGGTCAATAGCCAGGACAGGTTGCAGTAACCAGAGTCCCATAATAGCCACACACGGTGCCTCTGGAGTTGACCCATCACATACGGGATGCTGCTATTCTGCAGGATGTAGGCGTCATGCACTGAGCCAGGGAACATAGCATTTACCTGCGAGATGTACTGGTCTGCCAAACATACCTTCTGTACATTCATCGAATGACAACTCTTCTGGTTCCTGTACACCTGTTCACTCCTCTGGGGGGGGGACCAGAACTACATGGGTGCCATCAATAGCACCTATGATGTTGGGGATATGTCCCAGGGCATAGAAGTCACCTTTAACAGTAGCCAAATCCTCCACCTGAGGGAAAGAGATGTAGCTCCTTATGTGTTTCAGCAGGGCAGACAACACTTTGGACAACACGTTGGAAAACATAGGCTGGGACATCCCTGATGCCATGGCCACTGTTGTTTGAAATGATCCACTTGCAAGGAAATGGAGCACTGATAGCACCTGCACTTCAGGGGGTATTCCTGTGGGTTGGCGGATTGTTTGACATCAGGTCTGGCTCCAACTGGGTACGCAGTTCCTGGATTGTGGCACGGTCAAACCTGTAGGTGATGATCAAATGTCGCTCCTCCATTGTTAACAGGTCCACCAGCGGTCTGTACACCGGAGGATTCCGCCATCTCCTCAAATGTCCCAGCTGACGGTGCCTAGGAAGGACAACAGCGACCACAGAGTCAACAAATTCCCAGGTATGTACCCACAGCTACACCGAACACGACACCAAATACATAACTCTTCCTGTATGTGTGTGGAGTGTAGGCCTAGGTATGTGTGACGCAGTAGTAAATGAAGCCATGTGGGCCCCTGAAATGGCGGCTGCCTGACCTGTAAAGTGGGACAATGGGATGTGAGGTAACTGCGCTGGCGTTGTACACCGTCGCGGTAGGCGGTCGTAGACCGCAGCGCAATGCTGCATTGGTTAACATTGGGCCCTATGGGTCCCAGGAGCCAATGATGAAGTGCGCCGGCGGTGATGATACGCACCGCCGCGGACGTCACCGCCGCGGACGTGACCGCCATTTTCTATCTGTTCAATCACTCGATACCTGATCTTCGACAGGAGAGGACCTACACTGCAAGTGCTGCTGTGACCTCGGTCTGGAAGAGACAATGGCTGCTGCATCTGGGGAAAGGGCCCCTGCCTTCACTGCTCAGGAGTTGGAGAAGCTAGTTGACGGGGTCCTCCCCCAGTACACGCTACTCTACGGTCCTCCAGACCAACAGGTAAGTACACAGGGAGCACGTTGTATGGGCTATGCTGGGTGGAGAGGGCTGGATGCCAGTAGGAAGGGGGCAGAGTTCAGCGACCATGAAGGACTGTGAATGCATGTGCCACATGGCAAGGGTAGGGATGGGGGCCACTCACATCGACGGTGCAGTTGGTAATGACTTCTCTTCTTCCCCTGTACATGTCATGTAGGTCAGCGCCCACCAGAAGAAGGACATTTGGCGTGCCATCGCCAAGGACGTCCGGACCCTGGGGGTCCACCAGAGACGGGGCACCCACTGCAGAAAAAGATGGGAGGACATTCACCGCTGGAGCAAGAAGACGGCGGAGGCTCAGCTGGGGATGGCCTCCCAATGTGGGAGGGGTGCCCGTCGCACCATGACCCCCCTGATGTTCCGGATCCTGGTGGTGGCCTACCCTGAGTTGGATGGGTGCTTGAAGGCATCACAGCAGACACAAGGGGGTGAGTACAACATCATTCAGCGGACTTTGCGTGCAGTGGAGGGGTCTGGGTGGGGGAGGAGGGCTGTGGGTTTCCCTAGGCCAGGGCGAGTTACGTAGGCTAGGCCCCTCCGTAAAGCAGGCCATGTGGCACCCCACCACTGTAGAGTGCCAAGTACAGGTATTAATGCCCCTGTGTCATCTATGTGTGCAGATGTCCACCATAGACATGTAGGCCAGATCCCAGGAATTGCATCTGTAGAGGCCAAGAGCACGGCGTAGTGCAGGGGGCTGCTGTGTCTGTATTGTCCGCCAACGGTAGCGGTGAGCCATGCACTCAACCTGCCTTTCTTCTGTTGTCCCCCCCTTTTTGTGATCTCCCTGTTCTTTTGTGCATCAGCATCATCAGGCGGAGGTACAGTGGCACCGGAGCACGAGGGAGCTGCATCCCACATTGCCATGGAGGGCCACACCACAGACTCTGAATACACCAGTGGGACGGATGGCAAGGGGAGCTTCACGTCGGTCACAGGATCACCAAACAGCGACATGGACTCGTCCGCCGATGGGAGCTCCCTTGTGGTGGCGGCACCATTTGTACCCCCCACTTCTACAGGTACAGCCGCCACCTCTCCTACCAGCACCGCCCTCCCAGCAGCCCCTCAGCCTTCGCTCCGTGCCCGCTCACCCAGGAGGGTGGGCATCACCTTCGCCCCAGGTACCTCAGCCCCTTCCCCTGTCACCCCTACTGCCCTCAGTGAGGAGGCTATTGACCTCCTCAGGTCACTCACTGTTGGGCAGTCTACCATTGTGAATGCCATCCAGGGTGTAGAAAGGGAGTTGCAACATGGTAATGCATTCCTGGAGGGCATTCATTCTGGTCAGGCTGCCCTTCATCGAACCCTGCAATCTCTGGTCTCAGCACTGATGGCAGCCATTGTCCCTGTGTCTAGCCTGCCCCCTCCAACTTCCTCCATCCAGACCCAATCCCCTGTACCCCAGCCTATCCCAAGCACACCATCAGACAAGCATGTACACACCTCAACACCCAAAAGTAGCTCAGGCAAACATAAGCACCACACAACCCACAGGCACTCACACAAGCATCACCCACATACAGACACAGCAACATCCACTGCCTCCACTGTGTCCCCTTCCTCGTCGTCTCCCTCCTCCCTCCCAGTGTCGTCTACACTCTCACCTGCATGCACTACATCTACAGGCACTAGGACTCGCACCAGAACACCCAGCACCACACCCCACTCACCTGCACTCACCACCCCACTACCATTTACACGTCCCCTGTGTCCACTCCCAGTGTGTCTGTGACGCCCCCTCCCAAAGTACACAAACGCGGGAACCCACACACCCAACATCCATCCACCTCACAACAGCCTCCAGTTCCTGCACCTGCAACCCAAAACACCTAAAGTGACACCTCCTACAACCACCTCCTCTTCCTCCACTCCCAGACCCCCTCCAGCTACCCATCCCAGTGTTCGTCAGAAACTCTTCCTCAGCAACGTTGACCTCTTTACCACCACCCCCACCCCTCCAATTCATAGGTCCCGTAGTAGCACCTCAGCCAAAAAAAGTCTGGTACAAGTGGTGCGTTTCAAAGGTGTGTGGAGTGCACCAGGGCAGCCAGTGTGACACGGAGCCAAAGCACTGCCAGTCCACCCCCTGTAAAGCACCTTAAGTTGGAAAGTGGCTGACGGGAGAGGGTGAAGACTCATGCCGGCAAAACAGCTCACAAGGGTCCCTGGGGGAGTGCCGAGTCAGCTGTGATGCCTACCAAGGTGGTGAAGGGGCAGAAGAAGTCTCCAAAGTCTGGTAAGAGCAGCAAGGCTGAGAAGGCCGCTATCCTCCCTGCCGGCCGGGACGCCACCGCCAGCACTGTCGTCACTGGTCCGGAGACCACCGCCAGAGTCAGTGCCCTGGAGGGCAGCAGTATCGTCACTGGTCCGGAGACCACCGCCAGAGTCAGTGCCCTGGAGGGCAGCAGTATCGTCACTGGTCCGGAGAACACCGCCAGCATCAGTGACCTGGAGGGCCCCGGCAGCCACAGCCCAGCTGGGCACTGAGGGATCGTAATGCCACACACCGCTGAACAGGTCAGAGACAGCAAAGGCAAGCACTGCTGAACAGGGCAAAGCACCGCTGAACAGGCCAGAGACAGCAAAGGCAAGCACCGCTGAACAGGGCAAAGCACCGCCATGGTGAAGACCACTGAACAGGGCAAAGACCGCCATGGTGAAGACCGCTGAACAGGGCAAAGACCGCCATGGTGAAGACCACTGAACAGGGCAAAGCACCGCTGAACAGGCCAGAGACAGCAAAGGCAAGCACCGCTGAACAGGCCAGAGACAGCAAAGGCAAGCACTTCTGAACAGGGCAAAGCACCGCCATGGTGAAGACCGCTGAACAGGGCAAAGACCGCCAAATCAAGTATCGTTAGCCCATGTGCAGCTGGGACAGTGACGGAACTGGGACCGTCACGGGGTGAGTGCTGCACTCTGGGCACCAGTCCCCCTCCAGAACCAGTGGACACCTGCATCCACTCTGTCTGTCCTTCACAGGATGAAGCACTCTGGGCACCAGTCCCCCTCCAGAACCAGTGGTGACCTGCATCCACTTGTGAGACTGTGGCTTTGCACTCCCCAGGATGGTACAGTGGGCAAACCACCCACTGTAGAGACTTGAGAGACTGTGGATTTGCACTCCCCAGGATAAAGCAGTGGGCAAACCACCCACTGGAGAGACTTGAGAGACTGTGGCTTTGCACGCCCCAGGATAAAGCAGTGGGCAACCCACCCACTGGAGAGACTGGAGAGACTGTGGATTTGCACGCCCCAGGATAAAGCAGTGGGCAAACCACCCACTGGAGAGAATTGAGAGACTGTGGCTTTGCACTCCCCGGGATAAAGCAGTGGGCAACCCTCCCACTGGAGAGACTTGAGAGACTGTGGCTTTGCACTCCCCAGGATGGTACAGTGGGCAAACCACCCACTGGAGAGACTTGAGAGACTGTGGCTTTGCACGCCCCAGGATAAAGCAGTGGGCAACCCACCCACTGGAGAGACTGGAGAGACTGTGGATTTGCACGCCCCAGGATAAAGCAGTGGGCAAACCACCCACTGGAGAGAATTGAGAGACTGTGGCTTTGCACTCCCCGGGATAAAGCAGTGGGCAACCCTCCCACTGGAGAGACTTGAGAGACTGTGGCTTTGCACTCCCCAGGATGGTACAGTGGGCAAACCACCCACTGGAGAGACTTGAGAGACTGTGGCTTTGCACTCCCCAGGATACATCAATGGGCATGGAGCCCGTCGTGGATCTGGCGTGGTGCTGTCATCCGGCTGAGGTGCCCCCCTTCCCTTCCCCCTGAGGTGTCTGTTGTATTTCTATCTGATGCCCCTGCAGTGTTCTCTCCGTTTGTGGACAGGTATCTAGTGTGGGCCTCGCCCATGCATTTTGGGCCCAGTGGTCCACGGACATTGATATGTGCATACCTGCAGTACTACTCCTGATGTATGATTTATATGTATCTGTATATATTTGGTTACTCTATTTTAATACATTACAATGTTTGGACTGATTTCCTTTTGTCTTTGCATTCTTCCGGGGGGGTTGTGGGTTATTACTGTGCTGTTTGGAAATGCATTGGTGTGTGTGTTGTAGTGGGTGAAGGTCGGGTTGGGGGTGGGGGTGTTGCGTGTGTGTCCCCCTGACTTTTGCCTCCCATATGTCGTAGGTGCAGTACTCACCGCTGTCTTCAGCGCCTACGTTGCTGATGTTCGTAGAAGAGCAGGTAGACAAGCGCAGGGAGTATTTGGAGTTCGGGCTCCATGGTGGCCTCCTTCCTCGTGGCGTGTGTTAAGGTGAGCGTTTTCCCATTGCAAAAGCTGTTTCCGCCGTGTTTTTATCCACGTTCAATCCGCCCCGTAAAAGGTGGCAGATTGGCAGGTTGTAATACTGTGGGCAGTACATTGTCTTCCGCCTGTTTGTTGGCGGTGACCGCCGCACTGCTTGTCTGTACCGCCATGGCGGTTGGAGTGTTAAAGTGGCTGTCTATGTTGGTGGTTTCCGCCACAGTCATAATTCCCTTTTTTGGTCCGCCGGCCTGTTTGCGGTATTACTGCAGCTTTAACACCGTACGCCAGGGTTTTAATGACCACCTATGTCTTATAATGATCTGGTTTAGTTCATGCCCATAAGAATTGTGCGAAACGTGTGTTTTATTTTCCTCTTTCCAGTCATCTAGGCCCTATAAGTGGTCCCCCATTAAAGGGCATTTTGTTGTGTTGAAATCACCCGACCAGAGAATGACCATTGTATCCACATGATCTACAATAAAGTCAGAGATAAAACTATCAAGTTCCAAAATCAATTCAGCTGGTTGATTACCAAACAAATTAAAATGAAAATTAATCAACAGAACAGCAGGGAAGCCAGGAAACATCAAATTTAAGGTTTGACAACAGGAAGTACAAAGCACCTATTTAATTTTAACATTACTCAGGGGCTCAGTATAAGGCTGGTGGTCATGAGACTGCCAGCCTTGTGGTGACAGTCAGACTGCCTCAACCTAGGAGGTCCGACTGCCACATTAAGATCGTGGATATCGGACCGCCAAAGGACCGCCATCCCTGCGAGGAACATGGTTTCCGACGGGCTGACGGCAGTCTGAGTTGTGGTCAGCCACGGCGGCGATGCACTCGGCGCCGCCCTGTTGATTATAACTCAACTTTCCACCCCCCTTTTTATTACTGGGACCACGCATGGGCAGTGCAGGGGCCCCCCTGCCCAGCACCCTCTGAATATGCGCGGTCTACTTTGCAGACAGTGTGCATTCCAAGGGTGCCGGTGTGCAACGGTATTGGCCTCAGCACGGGAGCTGAGACCAATACCGTTGGCACTGTTCCCGGCAGTCGGCCCAGCAGGAATGTGGTACTGCAATGTTCCGCCGTTCAGCCAGGTTGGAACATTGTATTACGACAGAGGTACACAGCCGGCATGATGGCAGTGTCCTCCCCTTGAGTTTGGCGGTCGGCTCGTCCGACTGCCACACTCATAATGAGGCCCTAAGTTTGAGTGAAACAAGCATCCCTACACCCTCTTTTGAGTGTCCAGATGTAGAGGGAGTGGATGCGACACAAAAGGATTGAAAGCAGTCATTGTAAACTTTTTCTGAAGCCCATGTCTCTTGGATACACGCATTGTATGTCTTAACCAATTGCAGTCAGTCCACATTATCCAGCTTCTTGCATAGGCCCTCTATGTTCCAGGAAAGGAGGCATAAACCCCCAGTCCTGGGTGATTCCACTTGGTCTCTAGTGGTAGACGGGGTCAGCTGCTCCGCAATGGCGGAGGAGCGTCGCCCCACTGTCTGAAGGCCAGCCACAGAAAAATAAAACGATACTTCAATATTGTTTTATTTTTCTGCTGCTGGCTCAGTCAGCATGTGAAGGGGGCGGGGCTGGGCCATGGGAGGTGTAAGGGGGATGAGGAATTAAGTGCAGTAAGGGCCAGATTTAAGAAAAGTGGCACAACATTACATCCCTGTGTTTCTGAAGTGACGCCGCGCGGCACGGGCAAGTTTCGTGCAGTGCTGCGCTGCACCACTTTGTAGTAAATGAGGCCCATAGTTCTCAGCACACATAAAGCAGATGAGTCCTGGGCCGCGGGAGTGCAGCCAGTGCTATATAGCACGAAGATGTGGGGCCTCCCTCCTCCCGGCAATCACAGTAGTCCTTGAGGGTTATGGGACACAGAGCCCCCAGCACACATGAAGCAAATGAGTCAATTTGACGTATTCCCAGGTCTGCCATTCACTGTAAATTGGGAATGCACCGAAATCCAGAGGTGGATGCGTGGGAATACCCACACTCTACCCACGGAACTCCTCCCTTGGACAGAGTAACGCAAGGCTGAGACTTGTGCTGCCTCGCGTTACTTCAAATTTACAAAGCACTGTAGGGCCGTACAATGTGGCCTTGCGTGGCTTGGAAAACTCATCTAGGTTTTCATCGCCCTTGCTTTATATTTCGTGGTGCAAGAGTGACTTAAAGCTTTGATAAATATGCTCCTCAGTGTCTACAAGAGCAGACAAGTAAACCTCATTTTTTGTATTTAATTACGGTTTCTGGTTTTCTAAAACTGAGCAATGATTACAATCAATAAAACCAGAACTGGATTAGAAGATAATAACAGCTCTGGCAAAAGTTTTAATCCTAGACCTAAGTTGAGCCAGAAGGTTGGATAGTGTGAGTTCCTCCACCAATGGATGTCACATTGTGTATTGTAAAGTACCATTTTCCAAATGGATAGATGTTTAAAAATTCAAAGCATTTTCAGATATGAAACAGTCCTGGAATAATCCAACATCCATACAAGAACAGGCCTTCACACAACCCTTGTCTTGCTAGCTTTAAAAAGGAATATAAAAACCTCCTATTTGAAAGACACTGTAGCCAAGGCCATGACTTATTCTTTTAGCCATGGCCAAGACCATGACTGATTATTTTAAGCAGTTCCCTGCTTACCTGCTGCCAGCCTGAGTCTCCCAGCAGCACCAGGACCAGCCCACAGGACCAGCCAGAGCAGCACCAGTGCTGCATAGAAGCCATTCAGGACCTCGCCAGCCCAGCAAGGCCCTTCCCGCCATTTCACCTGTCGCCGCCCTCAGCCATGCCCAACTCCCAGTCCTTAAATGGAGCATGCTCCACAGCCCTGCAGCGGGCGCACCGTCAGCACACCACTGACACACCAAAGGTAAGCCATCTGTGCCTGGATTGCGTCCAGTTGCAGGAACCCTGTACCATCCACCGCTACAACCCCAACACCCTCCACGCACTCAACATCAGACGATCCCCCGCCTGCCACCACGCATCACCAAGAGACACTAAGTGACCCTTCCCCTGTCGCCAGTGCAGATTCCCTAACCTCCACAACTCTAATCCACCCCTGAGGACCCATGAAGCAGAGCACAACATCAGCTGCATCCTGATCAACACGCGCTCCATCCACAGGCACGCCATCGAGCCCTGGAGCCTCATCGATACAACATCCCCGATGATGCCTTCCTCACGGAAACCTGGCTAAACCCCTCCTCGGCACCGGACATGGCCATCGCCGTCCCTGATGGCTACAAGATCATCTGCAAAGACCTCACGAACCGACTTGGGGGAGGCATTGCCATCATCCACAAAGAGTCCTGTGCCTCTCCACCAACACCGAAGACACCACGACCAACGTGGAACTCCTCCACTTCCAGATTGGAACTGGCCCAAACACCACACTGTGAGGCACCCTCATCTACATAACGCCTGGCCCCAACCCCCTGTTCGGTGACACCATCGCCGACCTTGACACCACTCACGCGCTCGCTTCCAAGGACTACATCCTCCTCTGGACCTCAACTTCCACCGGGAGAACCCCAACGACAACAACTCCACAACGCTGCCAGCCTTGGACTCAAGCAACTCATCACTTCACCCACCCACTCCACCAGACATACACTTGACCCCATCTTTACCGCCAGCAACCACATTTCCGTCAGCTATGCCACCGAACTCCAATGGACCGACCACTGGTGCATCCATTTCACCTTCAGCAAACCACCCGACCGACACCTCACTTACCAACCCCCTTGCAGGAGCTGGAACAAGATCACCAAGGACCAGCTATCCACCAGCCTCAATAATCCACCCCCCCAAGATGACCTTGATGCGAACACAGCTGCCCTAGACCTCAACAACTGGATCTCAGACTGTGCCAACACCTTCAACCCCATCAACAAATCCTTCAACAGACGCACAGCAAATAAAGCCAGTTGGTTCACCCCCGCCCTTAAGGAATCCAAACAAAACTGCAGACGCCTCGAAAGAAAATGGCGCACCAACAGGACCCCCATCAACCATGAAGCCTTAAAAAAAGCCATAAACACCCACTACCAACTCATCAGGACCACGAAGAGGAACACCTTCCAGGAACGCATCAACAACAACACACACAACAGCAAAGAGCTCTTCACGATCATCAGCAAACTGACCAACCCCAGAGCGAACTCCATGAATATCCCCCTCCCTAGAACCTCTCCACCTACTTCCACCGCAAGATCTCAGACATCTACGACAGCTTCCCGGCTCAGGACCACCCGACGCCCACCACCGTCATACCCACCACTGAAGCCTCTCCGAACCCCCGCCACCTACTTTGTTGGTCAAACAAATCCAACGAAGAAACACTCAACATCATGAACTCCATCTACTCCGGCTCACCCTCCAACCCCTGCCCCTACCACATCTTCAACAAAGCAGGCAGCACCATCGCTCCTGAACTCCGGCACATCATCAACCGCTCATTTGAAACCACCTTCCCGGAAATCTGGAAACACGCTGAAGTCAACCCCTTATTGAAGAAGCCCACCGCAGACCCAGATGACCTCAAGAACGTCCAGCCCATCTCTCTGTTCCTCTTGTCACTGAAAGTCATCAGAAAAGCTGTCAACAGACAACTCACCAAACACATCGAAGACAACAACACCCTGGACCCTTCACAGTCAGACTTCTGAAACAACTTTGGCCAAGGCTGTGACTGATCCTTCTATTTAAAAGATATTTTGGCTAAAGTCATGGTTGATTTTTCTATTTGAAAGACACTTTGGCTAAGGCCATGACCAATTCCTCTATTTGAAAAACACTTTAACCAAGGCCATGACCCATTCTTTTATTTGATGAACTCTTTGTTTAAGGCCATAATCAATTCTTCCATCTGGAAAACGATTTAGCCAAGTCCATGAACAATTCTTCTATTTGATAGACTATTTGGCTAAGGTCATGACCTATTCTTCTATTTGATAGACTCTTTGGCTAAGGACATAATCAATTCTTCTATTTAAAAGACACTTTGGCCAAGGACACACCCAATTCTTCTATTCAAACGACTCTTTGGCTAAGACTATAATAAATGCTTCTATTTGAAAGATTCTTTGGCTAAGACCATGATTGATGCTTCTATTTTAAAAGACTCTTTGGCTAAGACCATTATCAATGCTTCTTTTTGAAAGAAACTTTGGCTAAGTATATGACCGATTCTTTGATTTGAAAGACATTTTGGGTACGCTTGTGATTTACTTAACTCCTTCCCATCCCTAAGATCAATTGCCTATTTTTGCCAACTGCCCTGTCCTGGATCCGTGTTCATTCTATATAAAAGCACAAAATTAAAACAAAAATACATTGCAAAACTTCAGCTTCTCAAATGGAATCTAGGTAAACAAATCCTCCTCCTTTTCAAAATATGCAGTTACCCATAATAACAGCTTATACCAAGCCCTCAAGCCCAAGGCAACATTTGGGCTTGATAATCTGATTCAAGTCATGAAAGCAGCCCCTGCCTCCAGAGCCAATCAGTTTTATTTGTTGTGTTGCATATGGCCCCACCGGACCTCACCGGAGGAAGACGCAATGCTTGTAATACAATGTTAAGTGGTTATTGTACCAGCACGTGTATAACTGCACCCACTAGTCAGTAAAATGCAGGCTCAGCCCTTTTCTCACCACACAAAAAAATGCAGATGGCAGTTTCCTGCCCCAGGGATAAGCAATCTGATTTGTTACCATAGAAACAGAGATATTTGAGGGTTGAGTGGTGCACCAGGCTCATCTTGTTTATCAATTTCTCTGTCTGCTGCAAGGCAGTACAATTTTCTGCACCCTCATTACAAAGAATACGGAAACCTCTTGATGTGTAAGAGATTGACCTATTAATGTGCAGATACAAAGAAGTTGCTTTAATCACAAACCTACCAGAGAAATTTGAAAGTCCCCTATAATTTTCAGAACTTACATAAATTCAAGATGATTTTTGATGTACGCCTACTGTCCATGATAATATGGGCCTTATTTATGGGCTTTTGTTGCAGTGCAGTGGAGCCAGTCACCTTGCTGCGGTGCCCGGCATCAAAGGGAAAGGGCAGGGATGTGCTATACCTATGGCATATGATGCATTCCTGTCCTTTCCCCCTTCGCTGGTGGACTATGGGCTGCCCAGGGCCAACGCAGGCACCATTGCAGCTCGCACCATGGTGTGAGGGTTTCTGCATTGCAGGTAGGATTGTTTTACGTCCTGGAAGGGGCATCTTCCTGCACAAAAGCAATCTTGGGAGGCTTTTTCCTCTTTCTATGTGTGCTGCAGACTGCAGCAAATATAGAAATCTGAGGATGCATCAAAATCCATGGGTGTTGTGTCGGAACACCTACTTCATCACCCATCGAACACCTCCCTTGCGCAGAGTAAGGCAACACAATGATTTGCACTGACTTGCCTTACTCCATATCTATGAGGCCATTCAAAGCAATGCAAAGTGGCTTTTTTGTGGCCTCATAGATATGATGCAGTGGTTTGCATGAATGTTCATTCACAAAAAGTGACACAACCACAGCGCAAGGGCCTCATACATTTGCCCCTTTGTGTGCTGAGTCTCTGCAGTGCTGACCTGTATGGATAGGGATAAGGCCTGGAGAAAATCCTTTTCACAGAAAATGATTTTTCATGAACGTATTTTCCTTCCCAGACACTCCATGTTGTTGGTGCACCTACCTACACCCTTCTTTTACTGGGACATTTCAGGTGTATGTCTTTAGGTACAGAGAAGGATAGCAAACAACTGCAAATGTTTGTGAATATCCACAAAGTGACAGCACCGCCTGGGGAATGGCCGCCGCCTTGATTCTAGCTGTCACAGGCAGGCATTGTAAAGTGTCCTCATCAGTAACAAACATCTATTTATGCAAAACTGGTGTCTGTGAATCACCTTCCAGTTTCCAGGCAAAGTTGTAGACTGTGTGATTAAGGCACATGTTCAGGCCGTAGATCCTTTGCTCCTCCAAACTCTTCAGGATATGCAGGTGCTGATGGATGGGTGAGAATTTAGGATCCAAAATGTATTCCTATTGAGATGTCTTTCATTGTTTGTGGGAATTATTGGTAAATCAAACTTAAGATATAGGGACTAAAGTACTCCCTGACGTGTATTATAAGAATATTCCAAGTTACAGAGGAGTTCCATCACCATATAGAGGAATGGGTCTGAAGGTCAATTTCATTTATAAGGTTATGGAACTCTGAGGTGGTTTGCAATATCCTTATCATGTATGCCAGGGGGTAATTTATCCCATAAAATACATGGTCACACCATCACCTTTCCCACAAACCATTTAAAACCTTTGTGCGGAGCCCTTTCAAATGAAAGAGCATGCATGTTTTAAAACATGAAGAATATAACTAAAATCTCTAGTGGAAAATTAAATACATCAAAAACCTGTTAGATATTTGTTGGAAACATATATTAGAAACAGTTCAATACAAGTAATTAAAAAAAAAAGCATCAGTAGCTTGAAATGTGTAGAAAGATGTAGAAAGATTACAGCTTTTCTCTATCTAAGGAGTGCAAAAAGTAAATATTTTCTCTCTGCTTGGCATTGTAAGCTATTAATACTAATAGAACAGAAGAAAGAAAAGCAATGTTTGTTGCTTTAAACAGCTGCTTCATTTATGCTCCTTTTTTTGTGGATTGTAAGGCACAGAAAGATTTAAGTGCAAAGAAATGCTCACTTTCTAAAAGTGGCATTTCTGGAATAGTAATATTAAATCCAACTTCACCAGTCAGCAGGATTTTGTATTACCATTCTGGCCATACTAAATATGACCTTCCTACTCCTTTCAGATCAGCAGCTACCACTTCAATAATGTATGAGGGCAGCCCCAATGTTAGCCTATGAAGGGAGCAGGCCTCACAGTAGTGTAAAAACGAATTTAGGAGTTTTATACTACCAGGACATGTAAACTACACAACAGTACATGTCCTGCCTTTCACCCACACAGCACCCTGCCCTAGGGGTTACCTAGGGCACTCATTAGAGGTTACTTATATGTAGAGAAAGGGGAGGTTTAGGCTTGGCAAGTACTTTTAAATGCCAAACCAAGGTGACAGTGAAACTGCACACACAGGCCTTGCAATGGCAGGCCTGAGACAAGGTAAAGGGGCTACTTAAGTGGGTGGCACAACCAGTGCTACAGGCCCACTAGTAGCATTTAATCTACAGGCCCTAGGCACATATAGTTCACATTACTAGGGACTTATAAGTAAATTAAATAGTCCAATTGGGTATGATCCTAAGTTACCATGTTTAAAGGGAGAGAACAAATGCACTTTAGCACTGGTTAGCAGTGGTAAAGTGCGCAGAGTCTAAAAGCCAGCAAAAACAGTGTCCAAAAGTGGAGGGAGGCAGGCAAAAAGTTAGGGGTGACCACCCTAAGGCATGTCAGGTCTAACATGTGTCCCCCCCCAGCTGAAAGTGGGGAGAGCTACCCGACCTCCTGCGAGCTCTCATCGCTAAGGCGGAAGTATCTGGAGAGACCATCAGCATTGGCGTGGTCAACCCCTGGGCGATGCTCCACCGTAAAGTCCATCACCTGTAGGGAAATGGACCACCTCAAGAGTTTTGGATCTCACCCCTCATCTGCATGAGCCATCTGAGGGGCCTGTGGTCTGTCTGAACCCGGAAGTGAGTCCCAAACAGGTAGGGTCTTAGCTTCTTCAGTGCCCAGACCACAGCAAATGCTTCTCTCTCAATAGCACTCCACCTCTGTTCCCGTGGTAATAGCCATCTGCTAATGAAGACTACTGGTTGGTCTGAGCCCTCCTCATTTAGCTGTGCTAGAACAGCCCCTATGCCATGCTCTGAAGCGTCTGTCTGCACAATAAATTCCTTGGAGTAGTCAGGGGCCTTGAGCATGGGGGCCGTGCACATGGCTTCCTTCAGAGAATCAAAGGCTTTCTGACAAGCCTCTGTCAAATTCACCAACCTAGGTTGTTTCTTGGAAGTGAGTTCTGTCAAGGGTGACACAATGGTACCATAGCCCTTGATGAATCTGCGGTAGTATCCAGTGAGGCTCTCACCTCAATCTGTGTTCTAGGTGGTTGCCAGGCCTTGATAGTTTCAATCTTGGCCTGGAGTGGCTGCACCTTGCCACCACCTACTAGGTGTCCCAAGTACACCATGGAACCCTGCCCAATCTGGCACTTACTAGCCTTGATGGTCAGGCCTGCCTGTCGCAGAGCCTGAAGCACCTCCTTGAGGTGGAGCAGGTGTTCCTCCCAGCTGGAACTGTAGACAGCTATGTCGTCCAGGTAAGCTGCACAGTAGGCATCCTTACCAGCTAGGACCCCGTTAACCAACTGTTGAAAGGTAGCGGGGCATTTTTCAACCCAAATGGCATCACCCGGAATTGGTACTGGCCATCAGGTGTGGAAAATGCAGATCTCTCTTTAGCCCCCTCAGTCAGGCCGATCTGCCAGTACCCTGAAGTAAGATCAAACGTACTCAGGAACTTGGCAGCGCCTAGTCTGACAACAAGCTCTTCGGCTCTGGGGATCGGGTGAGCATCAGTCCATGTGACTGAGTTGAGACCCCGGTAGTCCACACAGAACCTGAGTTCTGGCTTTGCACCTGGGGCAGTAGCCTTAGGAACCAAGACCACCGGGCAGGCCCAGGGACTACTGGATTTCTCAATAACCCCTAAAGTCAACATCTTGGAGACCTCCTCCTTGATGCTGGCCTTCATCTTATCCGATAACCTGTAAATTTTGTTCTTCACATGGGGGCTGTCACCTGTGTCAATGTCATGAACACAGAGGTGGGTCAGTCCAGGAGTAAGGGAGAACAGGGAGGAGAACTGCTCTAACAGCTCATAGCAGTCTCCTCTCTGGTTTAGAGTTAGGGAGTCAGGGAGAATGACGCCCTCTACTCACCCATCACCTTCTTTGGCAGAGAGGAGGTCGGGGAGAGGTTCACTCTCCTCTTCCATGCCCTCATCTGTGACCAGGAGCATACTGACCTCAGACCTCTCAAAGTGAGGTTTGAGCCGGTTGTGATGGAGGACCCTTAAGGGGTGCCTAGGGGTCTTGAGGTCCACTAGGTAAGTGGCATCCTCTTACCGCTCCTTGATCTCAAAGGGGCCAGTCCAGCGGTCCTGGAGAGCCCTGGGTTCTACTGGCTCCATCACCCAAACGTTGTCTCCAGGTGAGAACTCAACCAGAGTGGTCTTCCGGTCATACCACTCCTTCATCACCACTTGACTGGCCTCGAGGTTACTCTTGACCTGCTTCCAGAAGCGTTGGGTTTGGTTGCGGAGGGCCAGCATGTAGCTGACCACATCTTGGGGAGGTGTCTTGGGACCTTTCTCCCAGCCCTCTTTAACAATGCTCAGGGGTCCCCTGACAGGGTGACCATAGAGAAGCTCAAAGGGGCTGAACCCCACCCCTTTCTGGGGCACCTCTCTGTAAGCAAAGAACAGGCACGGTAAGAGGACGTCCCACTTACGCCTCATGGCTTCAGTCAGGCCACTAATCATGCCCTTCACGGTCTTGTTGAATCTCTCAACAAGCCCATTGGATTGAGGATGATAAGGGGTGGTAAACTGGTAGGTCACCCCACACTCATCCCACATGGACTTCATGTATGCAGACATGAAGTTTGTGCCCCTGTCAGATACAACCTCCTTAGGGAATCCCACACGGGTAAATATTCCCAACAGGGCTCTGGTCACCACCGGTGCAGTCACTGTTCTGAGAGGGATTGCCTCTGGATAGCGGGTGGCATGGTCCACCAAAACCAGGATAAACCTGTTGCCCAAGGCGGTTTTGGGGTCCAAGGGACCAACAATGTTGATGCCCACCCTTTCAAAGGGGGTGCCAACGACCGGGAAAGGGAGCAGGGGAGCCTTATGCTGTTTCCCTGTCTTCCCACTAGCCTGGCAGGTGGGGCAAGCTCTGCAGAAGTTATCTGAGGCTATCCTCATTCTGGGCCAATGGAAGTTGGTGACAAGCCTGTTAAAGGTCTTGTCTTGGCCAGGTGTCCTGCCAGGGGGATGTCGTGAGCCAGACCCAGTAGGAAGGTCCGGTAACCCCGGGTAGACCACCAGCACAAGTGCTGTCCCAGAACCTGGAACCTTAGGCTCACTGTAAAGGAGATCATTCTCCCAGTAAATATGGTGAGTGCCAGAGGCCTCACCTGCTGCTTGGGCTGTGGCCTGTTGCCTCAGACCCTCAAGGGTGGGGCATTCCTTCTGCACCTTGCAGAATTCTGCCCTGGTTGGCCCTCCCTCTACTTGCCAGCCAGAAAGTTCAGGTAGGTTACCCAGGTCAGCTATGTCCTCCCCCGTTGGCTCAGGGGCCACCTCCTCCTCAGGGGCCCCGTCCATCACCATGGAAACATTTGAGGTGGGTTTCCCGCGCCTCTTGCCCTTCCTCTTTGCAGCTGTCTGGGCCATTGCTCCAGGCTCCAGACGCCCTTGACTCCCTTCCCGGGCAGCCATGGACCGTGTGGTCATGCAGACCCACTCAGGCAAACCTAACATCTCCATGTGGGATATGAGCTCTACCTCTTTTCAAGCAGTATGCTCAAGATCATTGCCTAACAGACAATCTACAGGCATGGCAGGACTCACAGCTACTTTCAGAATACCAGAGACCCCTCCCCCCACTCAAAGGGAACCAGAGCCACCAGTAGGTGACTCTCACGATTGTCAGCGACTATGACCTGGTGGAATGTATTAGGGACTATCTGCTCTGTTGACACCAGCTGACTCTTGGCAGTAGTCATACTGGCTCCTGTGTCACGCAGAGCCTCCACCTTTTGCCCATCAATGGTGACCCACTGCCTATACTCGGAAATATTTTGGGGCATGTGGGCTTTGGGCACCATTTCTCTTTCTCCCAGGGACACTAGGGAAACCTGTGCCTGCTCCCCAAAGCTATCTGGGTCTGTCTCCCCCCGAGCGCTACACTAGTCAACCCAGGTGTCTGTCCAGTAGTGGACGGTGCTCCCTTGGAACACTGGGGGTCGCCCTTATAGTGACCATACTAGTAGCACTCTAAGCATTTGGGTGTGAATTTCCCTGAGGATTTATCAAAAGTCCCTGGCTTTTTCCCAAATCTGGAAAGAGGAATAGTTGCCATCACCTCCCTGGGAATTCTTTTGGGGCCTTTTGAGAGTTCCTTATCTGTAAGTTTATCTCCCCCCCTCTTTCTTCTGTTGGGAACCCTGACTACCTTTGTGGGTGTCCCCCCGAGATACCTTTCTGGACACTCTGGTGTTAACCCAGAGGTCCGCCTCCTCAGCAAGCTTCCTGGGATCAGTCATCTTACTATCTACCAAGTGCTGGCGCAACTCTGTAAAAGAAATATTGAGCATATGCTCTCTCAAAATCAAGTCATATAACCCTTTGTAATCATCTACTTTGCTGCCCCGCACCCAACCGTTCAGTGCCCTATTGGAGAAATCAAAACAATCAACCCAGGTTTGTGTGGAAAGTTTGGTACTGTCCCTAAACCTCCGACGGTATCTCTCAGGGGTCAGTCCAAACTTGTCCAGTAAAGCAGTCTTCATGACAGGATAGTTATAATGATCACGTGGGTCTAGTGTAAGGAGTGTGTCCCTTCCCTCTGGGGGTACATAGAACCACAAGGCCGCCCCCCCATTGCCCTTCAGGAACCCCATGAGCCCTTAGTGCAACTTCATAGGCAGCCAGCCACTTGTCAATATCATCTCCCACCACAAAACTGGGCACCACACTTTTGGGTATACAAACCTTTTTCTCTCCAGCAGGTCCTGTATGTATGCTGCCACCATCACTGCTGGACACAGACTGTCTTGCCTTGAGATCCAGCTCCTTGAGACTCAGTTCATGAGCCAACAAAAGTTTCTTTTCAGCCAAGGCTCTCTCAGCTGCAGCTTCAGCTTGCTTGCCTTCTCTCTGCTCCTTTTTCTTCCTGTTGAGCCTCAATTTTAAGTCTTGCCATTTGCAATTGGAACTCCCTCTCCTCTCTCCCTCCCTCTGCGGTCAGGCCTTGATCAGAGACACTGCGCCCTGGTCTGGAAGGGGGCAAAATTGCAGTGGTAACATTACCCACTGATGGCAAAAAGTCCTCTGGGAGGCCATCTTATGGCTCCTCCTCCTCCTCAACATCCTCTTCTAAATGGGCTTCTGCCCAGGCCCTCAGCGCCACTTGAAAGTCCTCCTTTCCGGAGGCCCCTTGGGTGGGTACACTCATCTCCCTGCAGAACCTTTTTAGCTGTTTGACAGTATATATCTCCACCAGGGCTAGGTCAAAATCTCCTGCTTGAGACCCAGCCAGAGACATGTTGAGTGAGGATTTAGGTTTTGAAAATTGTCAGAAAAAACGAATTAGCAAAAAGAGATAAAAATCAAGTTGACCTTCAACTGTGGGTAGGTAGTGAAATACTTAGCTACTGTATGTCACTGCACAAATACAAGTCCTATCCCACCGCTGCCACCAATGTTAGAAATGGGGTCTTTGGTTGGCAGTCAGGTTACCCCCAATCCAAGCAAGGACCCTCACTCTAGTCAGGGTAAGTCACACACAATCCAAATTATCCTGTGCCCACCCTCTGGTAGCTTGGCACTGAGCAGTCAGACTTACCTTAGAAGGCAATGTGTAAAGTATTTGTGCAATAAATCATACAATAACACTATATAGCACCACTAAAATACACCACACAGTGTTTAGAAAAATATATAATATTTATCTGGATATCTGCAGATCAAACCGATAAAAGATGCAATAAGAAATTGTAGAGATATCACTGAAAAGTGATATGAAGTGTCTTAAGTCATTAAAAATCAAACAAAGTCTCGTTCAAGCACAAAGTACTTGGTTTGGAGTGTGAACTCTCCGCACAGGGCCGCAAGGGAGGAGAGGTGTGAAAAATGGTGTGTGCATCGGTTTCACCCCTTCACACATGGATTTGCGTCATTATTTTTCACGCGGGGAAGACGTTGCGTCGATTTCCGGCACGCGGACAGTCTCCTCTGTGGGTCATGGGATTTTCAGACTCCCCGGAGGCTGTGCGTGGAATCCTGGGCTTGTCGTCCGGTTGTGCGTCGTTCCAGTGGGCTGTGTGTGGAATTTTCTCCCTCACGGCAGGCGCCGCGTCGATTTCCTCTCTGGAAGTCGGGCGGCGTTGTCAGGCGGGCCGTGCGTCGAAGTTCTGGTCGCACCGTAGGCGCCGCGTTGATCTTTTCCTTGCGAAGTCGAGCGGCGGCGTCCCGGGTTGGCGTGCAGTGAATTTTTCACCACGGAGCAAGATGTGCGTCAAATTTTTTACCGCATAAGGAGTCCAGTTGAAAGAAAGAAGTCTTTTTGGTCCTGAGACTTCAGGGAACAGGAGGCAAGCCCTATCCAAGCCCTTGGAGAGCACTTCTGCAGCAAGGCAAGAGTTCAGCAAGGCAGCAGGCCAACAGCAAGGCAGCAGTCTTTTGTAGAAAGCAGTCAGGTGAGTCCTTTGGGCAGCCAGGCAGATCTTCTTGGCAGGATGCAGGTTCTGGTTCAGGTTTCTTCTCCAGCAAGTGTCTGAGGTGGTAGGGCAGAGGCCCTGTTTTATACCCAAATGTGCCTTTGAAGTGGGGGAGACTTCAAAGAGTGGCTTAGAAGTGCACCAGGTCCCCTTTCAGTTCAATCCTGTCTGCCAGGGTCCCAGTAGGGGGTGTGGCAGTCCTTTGTGTGAGGGCAGGCCCTCCACCCTCCCAGCCCAGGAAGACCCATTCAAAATGCAGATGTATGCAAGTGAGGCTGAGTACCGTGTGTTTGGGGTGTGTCTGAGTGAATGCACAAGGAGCTGTCAACTAAACCCAGCCAGACGTGGATTGTAAGGCACAGAAAGATTTAAGTGCAAAGAAATGCTCACTTTCTAAAAGTGGCATTTCTGGAATAGTAATATTAAATCCAAATTCACCAGTCAGCAGGATTTTGTATTACCATTCTGGCCATACTAAATATGACCTTCCTACTCCTTTCAGATCAGCAGCTACCACTTCAATAATGTATGAGGGCAGCCCCAATGTTAGCCTATGAAGGGAGCAGGCCTCACAGTAATATAAAAACGAATTTAGGAGTTGTACAGTACCAGGACATGTAAACTACACAACAGTACATGTCCTGCCTTTCACCCACACAGCACACTGACCTAGGAGTTACCTAGGGCACTCATTAGAGGTGACTTATATGTAGAGAAAGGGGAGGTTTAGGCTTGGCAAGTACTTTTAAATGCCAAGTCGAGGTGACAGTGAAACTGCACACACAGGCCTTGCAATGGTAGGCATGAGACAAGGTAAAGGGGCTACTTAAGTGGGTGGCACAACCAGTGCTGCAGGCCCACTAGTAGCATTTAATCTACAGGCCCTAGGCACATATAGAGCACATTACTAGGGACTTATAAGTAAATTAAATAGTCCAATTGGGTATGATCCAAAGTTACCATGTTTAAAGGGAGAGAGCATATGCACTTTAGCACTGGTTAGCAGTGGTAAAGTGCGTAGAGTCTAAAAGCCAGCAAAAACAGTGACCAAAATGTGGAGGGAGGCAGGCAAAAAGTTAGGGGTGACCACCCTAAGGCATGTCAGGTCTAACACTCCTTGACCTGACCTGCCTTTTACATTGGCTGCTGGCTCTGGCAGCAGGCATTGTGACATCAGGACCCGACTTTAATAACTTATACCAGTTGAGTTCTGATGTCTTGTCTTTATCGACGATGTGGTGCATTACAAGTCACTGATTATAAAGAAATTAGTGACTGCCATTTATACAGAGATTACAGGATCCCATGCATTATAATATTATGTAAGAAGTATTTGTTTATGAATTAACTGTGTCTAACATGTGAGATGGGGCAGATGACACGAACGCCGTAGCATGCTGAGGTGAAATTGCTCCTCTCCAAGCACCCTTTACTCCCAGACTAAACGTTTCTCCTGTGGTACCACTTTCTTTCGGCAGAACAGATTACATCCATGGCAAAGAAATAGTGGCCAAGCTCTACATTGTCACTCAAGGAGCCAGAACAGTCTAATTTGCTGAGGGTATTGTAGTATTCTTTATATTACTCTGTAGTGTAGTGTGTTCGTTTCTGTGTTTTGTGTCACCACATTCTTGGGAACATTCGCTGGACAACCTAGAACCCTGGCTCAGTTGCCAGCAGCTTGCCTGTCCACCGGATGCTTCAATGGTTGTGGGTTCTTGTATTCACCCAATCTAGAATAAACAAGTCTACATCCATCAGGAAGTCTTCTCGCTGCGCTTTCTTTCATGTAAGGAGTTCTTTTCACCCCAGCGCACGTTACAGGCATGTAGAAGAAAATCTTTCTTCTTCTTCCCCTTCAGCCTCTTCATCCTCTTTCCTTCCGTCTTCTTGGCACACCCCCGGTCAACCATATGAGGGGTGCGGGAACAGGAAGCGAAGGACCAGCATCTAGAGAAGGCCACTGAATGACTTCATGCCAACTTTGAAGGAGGACTCTGAATCTGCTAGCATCTGTTTCTAATGCAGGAGGCCCTCAAAGCGCCATCTTCTGTTGGGATGGAGCCACCCCCTGCATGACTTTGGAGAGCGTGCACCCTTGATATGTGTTAGACCACTATTGAAGTCACGCTATGTCTCTGTGTTTTTTTATTTTCGCCTCAGTGAACATGATAATAAAGTGTGTTCTCCGATGAACTCTCATGTAAATGGATTGAGACCACATATCATGGCCCTGAGGTTCAGAAGGGGCACCCAAAGTGCACCCTTCCTTTGGAGAGTGATAGCTTTCCTCTCGTGGGACTGACAGAGACTGGCAGTGGAGGCAGCATTAATTATTGGTCAACCGGACAAGCCTTTTGTGCCTACTGCCTTCACGGGAGAGATGCCTATAGGTCTCAACTGTGTTTAGACATATCGGGGGAAAAATATTGTGTGGGCAAAATATTGTGTCAAAAATATTGAGGACATAAATATTGCGAAGGTAAGTTTCTATGAGTAAGCAAAGTTTTACTTTATATAACCCTACAAATTTGTACTTTGAGTATATAAGTTACGCAAATGTGGAGTTAAGAATGGTAAATCTACACTTAACTTTTCGATAATTTGGTCCTTGATATTTTTGTCCTGATATTCTGTCCCCACAATATTCTTGTTACTGATATTCTGTCAGTGATCTGGTCTCAACTGTTAAAAGGAGTGCTATGACTCCTCAACAGTATCTTTTGATCCATAATCCATGCACACTGTGCTGTGCTTTACTCTATGGGGATTAGGATCTGTATATATTAGAAAAAAATAAACTTTTGTCGACTCCTGCGATAGCCATGGCCTTCAATGCAAAAAAAGGCCATTGACAAGAAGTTGTGGACGTTTTTGCAAACAACAATACAAATGACAATATGGGATTGGATTTCAAGCAAACACCAATGGCCTTGTATATCCAGCCCTCTACACATATCAGAATTAATGGAGGAAAATCAAAGATATTTAGCTGAGCCTGAGAAACTAGACAAGGCTGTCCTCTGTCTCCCACCCACACTGTTTCTTCTTGGCATTTAGCCCCTATTAATAGATATCCATACAAATCCCCAAATTAAGAGTATTTCTTTCAATCCTAACTTCAAAAAACCAGATGCTTATGCAGATGGTGTCTTCATTTTTATGGAAGAAGTTAATCAAGCAATTCCTGAGATTTTGGAAACTATTAACATATATGCAACAGTTTCGGGATACTCAGTAGGGACAGGACCGAGGTATTTCCTTTGATAATCTCTATTACCCATCTATTGTAGGATATTCAGGTCTAAAATGTTACCAGTTAAACTAACTTGGTAGAGAATTCAAAAAGCTAATAGAGCAATCCAGATATCATATAGAAACTAAACTCATAACAAGAATTAAGATCTTAAATGGTTTATGGTCACCAAAATTTATCAAGTGGAGGAGAAGGATAGAATGTATAAAAATGATGATTTCTACACAAGTTAATTTTGTAGCTGACATGTTTCCTATCTTTTGAACACAGAACTTCAACAAAACTATTGATTACATTATTTTAGAATTAAGATTATTTTAGAATTAATTTGAAAAACCAAAGGGCCTAGGATGCCTCTTAATAAACTAAAGTATAACAAATTTAGTAGAAGTGTGACATTTTGTCACTTCTTTAATTAATAAACATATTTTTTGCTGAGACAAGTCTGTTGGTGGCTATGTTGCGGTTTCCTTGGCGAGGCACAGAAACAGATATTACTAAACCCCTCTCCTTGATTAATATGTTCACTTTTCATGCTTGATTGTTCCCCATTTGCACAAAATAATGAAAGATTCTATTAAGACTATCTTGTTACTTGATAAAAACATATTGAACACAAAATTAGAAGATCGGAGATGCCTTCAATATGACTAAATTCTAGCATAAAAATAGTTGGAAAGAAGGCATTAGAAGCCATCATTGGAAGAAAAATTATAGGACTCATAAAAGCCTTTAGACATACATATAGCTACTCAATGTCCTTTCCTATGCTATAAGAGAAGTACTCTTTCCCTGAGACAGACTTCTACAAATTCTTGAAACTTAGAGTCACTATTGAAAACTTAAGGATTTCTGAAAGCACTGGCTATGTTGAATTCTTAAACAAGATAGCATGAGAAGATGGTATTGCCAGCAAAATATACTCCGTTTTGAGAAGTACAATAAAGTTATGACTTAATATAAAATGGGAGAATTCCTGTCTGTCCCTGAATATTACCCCCGGACAGATAAACAGTGGAATATGTTCTGGTCTCAAATCCTAAAGTATAAAATTTCACTTCTTTATCAAAGCAAATTTTTGACTCTTCATAAATACTGTTGGTTGCCTGGACTACTCTTTAAAAAAAAAACTTGTGGACACCTTAACACGTTGGAAGTGCTTAGGTGACTCAGCAAACCTTTGTTATAAATATTTAAGTGCGTTCTGGAGCCAAATTGAGCACACACGAAATTAATGTTTTCATACAAAATTGTCTTTAACGCTTGCAACATCATAATATGACCTTGGTCTATGAATCCACTGCCTTCTCTGAATGAAGCAGATAGACTTACTAATAACCATTGGCATAAAAATTAACTTTACAAATAGAAACAATTACTTTTCAAGATCCTGGTGGGCCTGGCTCTGCTTTGTACACAGTGCAGACAATGTGGTCTAGCTAATTAAATCCCATTGTAGGGAAAGCGCTAGATTTAGATAGTGACATCTGCTATTCCCCCTCCGAACAGTGTAACAGTAGGGAAAGTGTTTAACTGCAAAGAGGTGAATTTTACTATTCTACTGCAGTCGTATCACAAATAAGGAAAGTACTTCACTTCAAACACATTACGTATATGATTAACCCCATTAATGTAGAAAAAAATATGAAACTCTTAATATACAATTGTTAATTAACATGATGTATATGTACATGTGTAAATATATATATATATATATATATATATATATATATATATATATATATATATATGTTCAATCCAGAAAAAATTAAATAAGGCGCTCACTCAAGATTATAGTCCAAGAACAGATTTACTGCATCCAAAACATGACACGTTTAAGCCCTACACGCAGGCTTGATCACATTATGCCTTGGGCATTATGCCTCGGAAGCCCTGTGGAGTGCCACAGGCTTCCTCATTCAGGACCACATGTACAAAGCATTTTTCTAGTCGTAAACAGGCCGATTCGCAGAATCAGCCCGTTTGAGATTAGAAAAATGCTTTTTGGGATGTACAAGGTCCAAACTGCGATTCGGTAACTTGTTTCTGAATCGCAATTTGGGTTTTGCGATTCGGTATTAGGAAGGGGTGTGTCCAGGGTGTCCCTTCCTAATATCGAATCTAAATGGTATGTATGATTGTTTTGTGACCGTGAATGTGGTCGCAAAACAATCGCAGTTAGCACCGATTTCAAATTGGTGCTAACCCATTCGCAAAGTGAGAAAACGTTTTTGAAGAACAGGCAGTGGTCCTACGGACCACTGCCTACTCTTCAAAAATGAAACTGAAATGTTTCATTTTGTTTCTTTTTAAGGAAAACGGACTGCGTTAAAAAAAAAAAAGATTGCTTTATATAAAAGCAATCACAGACATGGACGTCTGCTGACACCAGCAGGCCACCATTCCTGTGATTTTTTGTAATTCCCGGTGGGTCGCAAACTGCGACCTACTTCATTAATATTAATGAGGCAGGTCTATTCGCTTTCCACCGGGAATCGCAAAAGAAACTCAAAGGAGTTTCTTACATTTGGCATTGCGATTCCCTACTTGCAGTTCACATGGAATCGCAATTCCAAATATTTGAACATGTGGCCCTTAGTCCCACTCTATTTAATAATAATGTCTCCCCACTAGTGAAACTGATTCAATCTTTGGTTTCAAAGCTTCATCATATGCCGAAAACACCCAGATCATCGTGTCCTTCTCTGATGATTGGGGAGTTGTGGCTGACCACTTTAGGGTGTGTATAGTGGAGATTAGTGGCTGGATGAGAAAGAATTGGCTAAAAAATGAATAGTGAAAAAACAGATCATGTTGTTCGGCAGGGATGGGGCGATCTGGAATGAACATTGGTGGCCGGTAGATTGTGAACCTCTTCCGGGACCTGTGAAAGTATCCAAAAACTTAGGGGTTCTGTTTGATGACACCTTATCTTTTGATGCCCCGGTCAACAGAACTGTGAGTTTCTGTTTTTAGTTGGCAAGCATGTTGAAGAAAGCTTTTGTCTTTCTTCCCAGGGACTTGAGAGCGGCAGTGACCTTTGCTTTAATTACGTTTCGTCAAATTACTGTATTGCCCTCTATCTCAATTCAAGACAATTTTCCATCTATAAGCTTCAAATCTGTTAGAACATAGCTGCCCGCCTGATATTGGGTCTTCTCAGACATTGGTCGGTGAAGGAGGGGTTTAGGGCCCCGCATTGGCTCCCAGTGAGGAACAGGGTGCTCTTTGATGCCCTGTATTTTACCCACAAAGCTCTTTATGGGGTGGGTTCACATCATCTAAGGTCGACACTGACTTGGTATGTGCCTAGGAGAGCGCTGAGATCTGCTGGACAGTTTAAGGTGGCAATACTGCGATGTAAGAAAGCTAGATGGGGTACTCAGTCTTTTACAATTACAGCTGCAAGGCTGTGGAATTCTCTTCCTATCAATATCAGATGCTTAAGAGCCCATCAGCCGTTCCGTAAACAGGTCAAAATAAGGCTTTTCCCCTTTGAGTAGTTGGGCAGATGCTGTTCTCTCCCGCTTCTAGGCTGGCTGTTCCAGTCGATCTTCCTCTCTTCCCTCTTTCAGACTTCCTCTTGGGACCTCTTCCTTATGTCAGCGCTTAGATACCTTTCTGGTTAAATGTGCTATATAAATCTCATACACATACATACATACATATACATACATTTAACTTTTTATGAATTGAAGATTTCAGCCAGCGTGCTCCATCACTGGCATGGGCGCGCCACCCCCATGGGTATGGACTCTGGAAGGAGCATTTCGGATGTGGTGTGTGTGCATATATAGATATATATATATATTGTTAATTTATCCCTAATTAACTTCCCACCCTAGACCTCTACAAACCTAGCAGCGTGCAACTAAAATATAAATTAAATAAATAGGTATTTCATAATTTACATCTTTAAAATTCAATTAAATTATTAATTTACAAATAATAATTAATAGTTGATTAATTATTACTTAATCAACTTTTCACCCTATATCCCTACAAACCTAGCAGTTCACAGCAAAAATATAAGTAAAATACATCAATATTCCATCATTTACTTAATTACAATCAATGAAATTATTAATTTAGAATTAATTGTAAATTAATATTTGTTAATTAACTTCCCACACTGGACCCCTACAAACTTAGCATTCCAGAACTAAAATATTAGTAAAGTAAATCAATATTCCATATTTTACATAATTAAAATCAATTAAATAACTAACAATTAACTAATTGTTAATTAATATTAACTTCCCACCCTAGACCCCTAGTAACCTAGCATTCCAAACGAAAATATAAGTAAAATAAATCAGATTCCATATTTTACATAAATAAAAACCAATTAAATAACTGCAATTATTAACTAATTGTTAATTAATTATTACTTTAAAAACTTCCCATCCTATACCCCTACAAACCTAACAGCTCGCAAATAACATATAACCAATATAAATCACTATTACATAATTTACATGATAAATATCAATCATATAATTAAATAAAAAATATTTAACTAATTCCTAATTAATTATTACCTAATTATATCCCCACCTGATTCCCTTGAAAATCCAACAACCAGCTACAACATTATAAATTACTATTAATAATGAAATAAAAAATTCTAAATCACTTAAAATTACACGCTATAGTTTCAAAAACGTAATAACATTTATATAAACAATAGTAATACATAAAATTATTATATCAACTACAGCACATTGAGATATTTTACAAAAGAATATTTTGTACAACTATATTACTGAAAACGATATTAAAAACATCAATATTATTTAAAACGGTATTAGTTACCTTAAAAAACGATATTCTTGTTAACGATTTTTGTGCATCATGATATTTATGTGTAATGATATTTCATTTACCATATTTATGTCTCCCAATATTTAAAACTCAATATTTTGTCTAAACACCATTAAAACAGTGACTGTGGCACAATAAAGATGATTTAGAACACTTTAAATAAAATTACTGAAGCCAAGGAAAAGGGACCCTGCTGTTTGAGTGCAACAGTTCCTTTCGCCCCTCCCAATTTTGGCACTCTTGGCCTAGGCCCGGCTTGGCCATGCCAAAAGCTGGCCCTCCCCATCGGAGCTCCTTGAAGGCCACCATCAGGGCAATGACCACAGGCACCGGAGCAGGACTCTAACAATGTACAAGGGAAGGTGCTATGGTCAGAGTTGGAGTAAGGATTAGTGTTAGACCTGGGGTAAAGGTTTGAGTAAAACAGGGGGTTACAGTTAGGTTAGGTTAAGGAGTTAGCTTAGGGTTAAACCTGGATAAATGTTAATTATGCCAGTGGAATTCTCAAATTTAGTATTGTACAGTATGTGAAACCTTTTAAAAATGTCATATTATGCAATTTTGGTGCAGACAATGTGCGAGTGACAAACATTTTTTCTCCAACCTTCTGAAGTAATTTTGTGAGATTTATTTGTGTGAAGTATGTGTGTGCATGAAAAAAGACAGTTTTGTAGAAGTTGTCAAAGGCCTATATTTATAGCTAGCCTGCCGTGTGGACAAAGGGACGTAGCTTCAGGGGGTTGTTTGGGGTGTGACACCACCCAAATAAATACATTCTTGACTTTGAATTCACTGAAAGGCTTTAGCTTGTTCATTTTTAGATCAGGAACTTAATATTATTAGACGCAGTTTTACAAAGATTTTGTGTAGCTGGTGCACAACTTTTGCGATACAGCCCGACGTGAAATCATTTTTGCCATGTGCAACTGTTAATTTCTGTTACAGCAAGAAAACGTTTTGCAAAGCAGCACATTGATCTGCCTTGCATTGCTTTGCATTAGGTAGGTGTTCCATGGTGGTGCATGGGTGTACCCACCCATGGAGTTTGACACAAACCCATATTTACAAAAAATTGTAGGCATGAGTTTGCACCAAAATGGTGTGTCTGCCTGAGGCTGGCATAGTTAGGAGAAATATCTGTATTTCTCCTGGTTATTTCAAGGAAAGAACCTTCAAGGATTGTTAGAAATGGGGGTCTCTAGTTGGCAGTGGATTGCACCCTGTCCAAGACAGGGTAAGGGAGTCACACAGCTAAGATAACCCCTGATCACCCCTCTTGATAGCTTGTCTCAGGCAGTCAGACTTATCTCAGACGCAATGTGTAAAGTATGTGTACACACACACACAGTAACGCAGTGAAAAAAACACCAAAGTATCCCACACCAGTTTAGATAAATAGCCAATATTTACTTGCGTAAAAGAAGACCAAAACGACAAAAATCCAACATACACAAGCAAAGATATGATTTTTAAAAGATTAACGCTCTTATTACTATGATGGGCATTCTGACCGCCAGACTCCCAATACGACAGTGGGGAAGCCGCCGCCAAGCTGGTGGTCACCCCACTGCTGTATTGTGATATTTCCGCTGGGCTGGCCGGCAGAAACAGTGCGATGTCATTGGCTTCGTCTCTCAGAGAGAGCTGAGGTCAATGCCGCTGCACACAGCACTCTCGGAATGCGCCCTGTCTGCCATGGTCAATGGATCCAGCAGGTCAAGGCGCGAGGCGTCGGCTTTGCGGTATCGTGATCACACCACGGGCGACAGGTGCTGCGGCGAAGTCAGAGTCGGGTGTCACGGATGTTGGTGACACAGCACTCTGGCCTCACGCTGTGGTGGGACTTCAGATGTGCTGCAGCAGCACCAGGCCTGCAGCATAGGTCGCAGTCGTTGCACTCAGCGGGGACCGCGGTCATTGCACTTAGCAGCACAGTCAGACAGAGGCTCCAGTTCCAAAGTGGCTCTGGAGTCAATGTTTGTTTCTTTTTGGTTACAGCAGAATTCACGCCCAAGGGCCCAGGAACTGGATTTGTCACCACTTGGCAAGTCAGGACTCTCAGCAAGAGAACCCAGGAGCGGGCAGATGAAGTCTTTGATGTTCCTGAGACTTCTAAAGAGGAGGCAAGCTCAGTCCAAGCCTTTGGAGATCCTTTGGAAGCAGGATGTAGAAAGCAAAGTTCACTCCTTTCACTCCAAGGACAGAAGCACCAGGCCAGCACAGCAAAGAAACAGGCAGAGTGGTAGTCCCTCCCATGGCATCTAGCTCTTCTTCCTGGCTGAATGTCTTGAATCAAGAAGGATTCTAAAGTTGTGATCTCAGAGGTTCATTTCTGCCTTTGAAGTAGGCAAATGTCAAAGGAAAGTCTTTGTAGTGCACAAACCCCTGACTTTCCTGCCCTGGCCCCAGACACACTGCAGGGGGTTGGAGACTGCTTTTGTGTATGGACGGGCACAGCCCTATTCAGGTGCAAGTGTCAACTCCTCCCACCACTCTAGCCCAGGAAGACCCATCAGGATATGCAGGGCACACATCAGCTCCCTTTGTGTGACTGTCTACAGTGAATTCACAAACAGCTCAACTGTCATCCTGACCCAGACGTGTTTTCCACAACCAGGCAGAGGCGCAGAATGATTAAGCAAGAAAATGCCCACTTTCTAAAAGTTTCATTTTCAAACTTACAATTTATAAAACCAACTTTATTAAAAGATGTATTTTTAAATTGTGAGTTCAAAGTCCCCAAACTCCATATCGTTATCTGCTTCCAATGGGAAATTACACTTCAAAGATATTTCAAGGCAGGAACCAAGTTAACCTATGGGAGATATAGGCCTTGCAATAATGAAATCCGAATTTATGAGTATTTCACTATCAGGACATGTAAAACACACCAGTAGATGCCCTACCTTTCAAATACACTGCACCCTCCCCATGGGGCTGCTTTGGGCCTACCTTAGGGGTGATGTGTAGTAAAAGGGAAGGTATGGGCCTGGCAAGTGGGTGCACTTGCCAGGTCGAAGTGGCTGGTAAAACTAAACACACAGACACTGCAATGACAGGCCTGAGACATGTTTACAGGGCTATTCATGTGGGTGGCACAATCAGTGCTGCAGTCCCACTAGTAGCATTGGATTTACAGGCCCTGGGCACAGATGGTGCACTATACTAGGGACTTACCAGTAAATCAAATAAGCCAGTCATAGAAAAACCAATCACCAATGCTATTTAGACAGGGAGCACTTTCACTTTAGCACTGGCCAGCAGTGGTAAAGTGCCTAGAGTTCCAAAGCCAGCAAAAACAATATTCAGCACAGGATCAAAGCTGGAGGTCAGAACAGGGGCGGCTCCTCTGCTAAGGCGGAGGAGCGTTACCCCACTAGATTGTGGGGAAAGAAAAAATAAAATCATAATAACGTTACGTTCTTATCATTTCATTTTTCCTGGAAGAAGGGGTGGGGCAGGGCTGGGCTGGAGGGTGTGGGGCAGAGGAGGGCTATGTGGGCACAAAGTGTGCATGTCGGTTCGGCCGGCCGTGTTGGGCCGTCCAAAAAGACATGCACACTTTGCATGTTCTGTACTCTGCTGTATAGCACAGCTGAGTAGAGAACATGCCCAGGACCCCATTCCTAGTCTGAGCGATGCAGGCCATTCAGACCAATCATGATGCTGCTGTTGCTGGTGACAGCAGCATTGTGATTGGCTGGGAGCCTGGGAACAGGAAGAGGACAAGGACGGAGGGGAGACGAATGCGTCTTCCCCACAGGTAAGCTTTCTTTAAAAAAATCGTCACCCTGTTTCCACCTGTACCCTCGTCCCGTTCGATCCCACCCACCCCGCCACCCCGGTTGAGGAGCAGCCACCACTGGGTCAGAAGCCAAAAAGACAGGGCAAACCATGCCAAGAGCTGACAGGTCTAACAAGAATAGCTTTTGTACCCTTTCCTGCACAAAAGCTATGCGGACCATAATGCAGATTTCCTTGCACTATGGTGCAAGAGTGGTTGCATTGGTGCTAGGCAGCCCAAAGTGCATGGAGAGAACAAAACTGTTAATAGAATATAATACACTGTTCCAAAACTAGCGGGAGGAAAGAGAGAAGGAGTCCTGATAGTCAGGAGCAAAAGTCCTCACACACCACATTTGGTGTCATGCTTCATCATCGGACAGCTCCTCGTCAGGCCGCCGCTGCAATGCCTGACGGGCACCCCCCGAAGGTGGGCTCTTTGCCGGAGATCTTTTTGTTAACGATGATGCCGCGGAGCCAAGTATGGGTCCAAGAACGAGGAAGGAAAAACAAGAAGAAAAAGTAAAATTGGCTCAAGACCCTCACTAAATAGTTTATTATTTGCTGTTGGGAAATGGTCAAGATTAAAAAAGTAACAACGGAGTGAAACAGGAGATAATGCTCAGACACTCACACAAAAATCAGGATAGAGGAAGACGGTGATTATCCGAAATCCCTCAATATATGGTCAATAGGCGGTCGACATGTTTCGCGTCTCTTATGGTCAAACAGGATCCCCTGACGCTTCTTCAGGACCTACTTAATCATTGGATTTCTCCAATTGAAAACAAAGGCAAAACAAATTTCCAGCTCCTACGATCTAGCGCTCACAGTCAGAACGTCATCAGTCACTTACTGGAGGTAAACCGGACTGGCTTTCCTTTCCTATCAGTCGCCCTAGATACAGGGAGAAAGCTGAGGTTAGCAATTAGCGTAACTAATTCATCTGCACTCGGAGAGTAGTGCGTATGAGTCAAATGTAAAAAATTAGTGACAAACTGTGCAACACATAGTTATAAAGTGGATGATAGCAACCCATGCTCGTGATATATAGGAGGGCTTACCATCTCCATTAGAAAAAGGGCTTCATGGGATCACGCAGGCCTGTTGCCCGGTTCACAGTGAGTACAGGGCAGGTGGTGCAGCATCTAGTGAGTAGGGGTGTGTGGTGCTGCATCCAGTGAGCAGGGGCATGTGGTGCTGCATTTAGTGAGTAGGGGCACATGGTTCAGCTAAGTTTAAACCAAAAGTCTGTTTAGACATAAAGTCTAACTTTACTCAGAGTAAAGTTATACTTTTGGTCTAAGCTTAGACTTTTGGTTTAAACTTAGACCAAAAGTCTAAACTTAAACCAAAAGTCTAACTTTACTATGAGCAAAGTTAGACTTTAGGTCTAAACTTGGATTTTTGGTTTAAGTTTACCTTTGTGAATAGGGCCCCTAGTCAGAAGGTGCACACAGTGCAGGATCTAGTGAGTAGGGGCACACAGTGCAGCATCTAGTGAGTAGGGGCACACAGTGCAGCATCTACGGTGCAGGGGCACACAGTGCAGCATCTAAGGAGTAGGGTCACACAGTGCAGCATCTAGTGAGCAGGGTCACACGGTGCAACATCTAGTGAGCAGGAGCACGAGGTGCAGCATCCAGTGAGCAGGAGTGAGCAGGAGCACATGGTGCAGCATCTGGTGAGCAGGGGCACGTGGTGCAGCATCTGGTGAGCAGGGGCACGTGGTGCAGCATCTGGTGAGCAGGGGCACGTAGTGCAGCATCTGGTGAGCAGGGGCACGTGGTGCAGCATCTGGTGAGCAGGAGAACGGGGTGCAGCATCTAGTGAGCTGGGGCACACAGTGCAGCATCTAGTGAGCAGGGACCCACAGTGCAGCATTTAGTGAGTATGGTCACACGGTGTAGCATCTAGTGAGTAGGGGTAAGCGGTGCATCATCTAGTGAGCAGGAGCACATGGTGCAGCATCTCCTGAGCAGGGGCACGCGGTGCAGCATCTAGTGAGCTGAGGTACAAGGTGCAGCATCTAGTGAGCAGGAGCATCTGGGGCAGCATCTAGTGAGCAGGGGCACGTGATGCAGAATCTAGTGAGCAGGAGTGAGCAGGAGCACATGGTGCAGCATCTAGTGAGCAGGGGCACGTGGGCAGCATCTAGTGAGCAGGGGCACGCAGTGCAGCACCTAGTGAGCTGAGGTACAAGGCGCAGCATCTAGTGAGCAGGAGCACGCGGTGCAGCATCTAGTGAGCTGAGGTACAAGGTGCAGCATCTAGTGAGCAGGAGCATCTGGGGCAGCTTCTAGTGAGCAGGAGCACGTGATGCAGAATCTAGTGAGCAGGAGTGAGCAGGAGCACATGGTGCAGCATCTAGTGAGCAGGGGCACGTGGGCAGCATCTAGTGAGCAGGGGCACGCAGTGCAGCACCTAGTGAGCTGAGGTACAAGGTGCAGCATCTAGTGAGCAGGAGCACGCGGTGCAGCATCTAGTGAGCTGAGGTACAAGGTGAAGCATCTAGTGAGCAGGAGCATGTGGGGCAGCATCTAGTGAGCAGGAGCACGTGATGCAGAATCTATTGAGCAGGAGTGAGCAGGAGCACATGGTGCAGCATCTAGTGAGCAGGGGCACGTGGGCAGCATCTAGTGAGCAGGGGCACGCTCTGCAGCATCTAGTGAGCAGGGGCACGCTATGCAGCATCTAGTGAGCAAGAACCCACGGTGCAGCATCTAGTGAGCAGGGGCACGTGGTGCAGCATCTAGTGAGCAGGGGCACGCGGTGAAGAATCCAGTGAGCAGGAACCCACGGTGCAGCATCTAGTGAGCAGGGACCCACAGTGCAGCATTTAGTGAGTAGGGGTAAGCGGTGCAGCATCAGGTGAGCAGGAGCACCCGGTGCAGTATCTGGTGAGCAGGGGCATGAGGTGCAGCACCTGCTGAGCTGAGGAACACGGTGCAGCATCTAGTGAGCAGGAGCATGTGGTGCAGCATCTAGTGAGCAGGAGTGAGCAGGAGCACATGGTGTAGCATCTAGTGAGCAGGGGCATGCGTGCAGCAAGTAGTTACCAGGGGTACACGGTGCAGCATCTAGTGAGCAGGGGCACTCACTGCAGCATCTAGTGAGCAGGGGCACGCGCTGCAGCATTTAGTGAGCAGGCGCACACGATGCAGCATCTAGTGAGCAGGGGCACGCGATGCAGCATCTAGTGAGCAGGAACCCACGGTGCAGCATCTAGGGAGGAGGGGCACGTGGTGCAGCATCTAGTGAGCAGGAGCACATGGTGCAGCATCTAGTGAGCAGGAGTGAGCAGGAGCACATGGTGCAGAATCTAGTGAGCAGGGGCACGCGGGCAGCATCTAGTGAGTAGAGGTACATGGTGCGGCATCTAGTGAGCAGGGGCACGCGCTGCAGCATCTAGTGAGCAGGGGCACGTGCTGCAGCATCTAGTGAGCAGAGGCACGAAGTGCACCATCTAGTGAGCAGGGGCACACTGTGCAGCATCTAGTGAGCAGGGGCATGCGCCGCAGCATCTAGAGAGCAGGGGCACGCGCTGCAGCATCTAGTGAGCCGGAACCCACAGTGCAGCATCTAGTGAGCAGTGGCACGCAGTGCAGCATCTAGTGAGCAGGGGCACGCGATGCAGCATCTAGTGAGCCGGAACCCCCGGTGCAGCATCTAGTGAGCAGGGGCACCAGTGGAGCATCTAGTGAGCCACAACCCACGGTGCAGCATCTAGTGAGCAGTGGCACGCAGTGCAGCATCTAGTGAGCAGGGGCACACAATGCAGCATCTAGTGAGCAGGGGCATGTGATGCAGCATCTAGTGAGCAGGAACACACAGTGCAGAATCTAGTGAGCAGGGGCACGTGGTGCAGCATCTAGTGAGCAGAACCCACGGTGCAGCATCTAGTGAGCAGGAGTGAGCAGGAGCACACAGTGCAGCATCTAGTGAGCAGGGGCACACGATGCAGCATATAGTGAGCAGGAACCCATGGTGCAGCATCTAGTGAGCAAGGACACGTGGTGCAGCATCTAGTGAGCCAGAACCCACGGTGCAGCATCTAGTGAGCAGGAGCACATGGTGCAGCATCTAGTGAGCAGGGGCACATGGGTAGCATCTAGTGAGCAGGGGTACACGCTGCAGCATCTAGTGAGCAGTGACACGCGCTACAGCATCTAGTGAGCAGGGGCACGTGCTGCAGCCTCTAGTGAACAGGGGCACTTGATGCAGCATCTAGTGAGCAGGGGCACGTGGTGCAGCATCTAGTGAGCAGGAGCACGCGGTGCAGCATCTAGTGAGAAGAAACCCGCGGTGCAGCATCTAGTGAGCTGGGGCACATGGTGCAGCATCCAGTGAACAGGGGCACGTGGTGCAGCATCTAGTGAGCAGGAACCCACGGTGCAGCATCTAATGAGCAGGAGTGAGCAGGAGCACATGGTACAGCATCTAGTGAGCAGGAGTGAGCAGGAGCACACGGTGCAGTATCTAGTGAGCAGGAGCACACGGGCAGCATCTAGTGAGCAGGTGTACACGGTGCAGCATCTAGTGAGCTGGGGCACACGGTGCAGCATCTAGTGAGCAGGGGAACACGGTGCAGCATCTAGTGAGCAGGAGCACACGGTGCAGGATCTAGTGAGCAGGGGTACGAGGTGCAGCCTCTACTGAACAGGGGCACATGATGCAGCATCTAGTGAGCAGAAATCCACGGTGCAGCATCTACTGAGCAGGGGCACGCGGTGCAGCATCTTGTGAGCCAGAACCCACGGTGCAGCATCTACTGAGCTGGGGCACACGGTGCAGCTTCAAGTGAGCCGGAACCCATGGTGCAGCATCTAGTGAGCTGGGGCACACAGTGCAGCATCTAGTGAGCCGCAACCCATGGTGCAGCATCTAGTGAGCAGGGGCACACGGTGCAGCAACTAGTGAGCAAGGACACGCGGTGCAGCATCTAGTGAGCAGGGGCACACGGTGCAGCATCTAGTGAGTGGGGCACGTGCTGCAGCATCTACTGAGCAGGGGCACGCGGTGCAGCATCTAGTGAGCCGGAACCCACGGTGCAGCATCTAGTGAGCTGGGGCACGCGGTGCAGCATCTAGTGAGCTGAGGTACAAGGTGCAGCATCTAGTGAGCCGGAAACCACGGTGCAGCATCTAGTGAGCAGGAGCACACTGTGCAGCATCTAGTGAGTGGGGCATGCGCTGCAGCATCTAGTGAGCTGGAACCCACTGTGCAGCATCTAGTGAGCTGGGACACGCGGTGCAGCATCTAGTGAGCTGAGGTACAAGGTGCAGCATCTAGTGAGCCGGAAACCACGGTCCAGCATCTAGTGAGCAGGAGTACACAGTGCAGCATCTAGTGAGCTGGGGCGCACGGTGCAGCATCTAGTGAGCTGAGGTACAAGGTGCAGCATCTAGTGAGCCGGAACCCACGGTGCAGCATCTAGTGAGCAGGAGCACACGGTGCAGCATCTAGTGAGCAGGGGCACATGGAGCAGCATCTAGTGAGCAGTAGCACGCGGTGCTTCATCTAGTGAGCAGGGGCACGCGGTGCATCATCTAGTGAGCAATGGCACGCGGTGCAGCATCTAGTGAGCAGGGGCACGCAGTGCAGTATCTAGTGAGCAGGAGCACACGGCGTAGTATCGAGTGAGCAGGGGCACGCGGTGCAGCATCTAGTGAGCTGGGGCACAGGGTGACGCATCTAGTGAGCAGGGGAACACAGTGCAGCATCTAGTGAGTAGGGTCACACGGTGCAGCATCTAGTGAGCTGAGGTACAAGTGCAGCACCTACTGAGCAGAAACCCGCGGTGCAGCATCTAGTGAGTGGGGCACGGGCTGCAGCATCTACTGAGCAGGGGCACGTGGTGCAGCATCTAGTGAGCCAGAACCCATGGTGCAGCATCTAGTGAGCTGGGGCACGCGGTGCAGCATCTGGAGAGCTGAGGTACAAGGTGCAGCATCTAGTGAGCTGAGGTACAAGGTGCATCATCTAGTGAGACGGAAACCACTGTGCAGCATCTAGTGAGCTGGGGCACGCGGTGCAGCATCTAGTGAGCTGAGGTACAAGGTGCAGCATCTAGTGAGCCGGAAACCACGGTGCAGCATCTAGTGAGCAGGAGCACACGGTGCAGCATCTAGTGAGTTGGGCATGCACTGCAGCATCTACTGAGCAGGGGCATGCGGTGCAGCATCTAGTGAGCTGGAACCGACGGTGCAGCATCTAGTGAGCTGGGGCACGCGGTGCAGCATCTAGTGAGCTGAGGTACAAGGTGCAGCATCTAGTGAGCCGGAAACCACGGTGCAGCATCTAGTGAGCAGGGGTACACGGTGCAGCATCTAGTGAGCTGGGGCACATGGAGCAGCATCTAGTGAGCTGGAACCCACAGTGCAACATTTAGTGAGTACGGTCACACGGTGTAGCATCTAGTGAACTGGGGCACGCAGTGCAGAATCTAGTGAACAGGGGTACAAGGTGCAGCATCTAGTGAGCTGAGGTACAAGGTGCAGCATCTAGTGAGCCGGAAGCCACGGTGCAGCATCTAGTGAGCTGGCGCACGCGGTGCAGCATCTAGTGAGCTGAGGTACAAGGTGCAGCATCTAGTGAGCCGGAAACCACGGTGCAGCATCTAGTGAGCAGGAGCACACGGTGCAGCATCTACTGAGCAGGGGCACGCGGTGCAGCATCTAGCGAGCTGGAACCCACGGTGCAGCATCTAGTGAGCTGGGGCACGCGGTGCAGCATCTAGTGAGCTGGGGCACGCGGTGCAGCATCTAGTGAGCTGAGGTAGAAGGTGCAGCATCTAATGAGCCGGAACCCACGGTGCAGCATCTAGTGAGCAGGAGCACGGGGTGCAGCATCTAGTGACCTGGGGCATGCGCTGCAGCATCTAGTGAGCTGGAACCCACTGTGCAGCATCTAGTGAGCTGGGACACGCGGTGCAGCATCTAGTGAGCTGAGGTACAAGGTGCAGCATCTAGTGAGCTGGGGCGCACGGTGCAGCATCTAGTGAGCTGAGGTACAAGGTGCAGCATCTAGTGAGCCGGAACCCACGGTGCAGCGTCTAGTGAGCAGGAGCACACGGTGCAGCATCTAGTGAGCAGGGGCACATGGTGCAGCATCTAGTGAGCAGGAGCACGCGATGCAGCATCTAGTGAGCAGGGGCACATGGTGCAGCATCTAGTGAGCAGGAGCACGGGGTGCAGCATCTAGTGACCTGGGGCACATGATGCAGCATCTAGTGAGAAGGAGCACACGGTGCAGCATCTACTGAGCAGGGGCACGCCGTGCAGCATCTAGTGAGCTGGGACCCACGGTGCAGCATCTAGTGAGCTGGGCACGCGGTGCAGCATCTAGTGAGCTGAGGTAGAAGGTGCAGCATCTAATGAGCCGGAACCCACGGTGCAGCATCTAGTGAGCAGGAGCACGGGTGCAGCATCTAGTGACCTGGGGCATGCGCTGCAGCATCTAGTGAGCTGGAACCCACTGTGCAGCATCTAGTGAGCTGGGACACGCGGTGCAGCATCTAGTGAGCTGAGGTACAAGGTGCAGCATCTAGTGAGCTGGGGCGCACGGTGCAGCATCTAGTGAGCTGAGGTACAAGGTGCAGCATCTAGTGAGCCGGAACCCACGGTGCAGCATCTAGTGAGCAGGAGCACGCAGTGCAGCATCTAGTGAGCAGGGGCACATGGTGCAGCATCTAGTGAGCAGGAGCACGGGGTGCAGCATCTAGTGACCTGGGGCACATGATGCAGCATCTAGTGAGCAGGGGAACACGGTGCAGCATCTAGTGAGCAGCAGCACACGGTGCAGTATCTAGTGAGCAGGGGCACATGGTGCAGCATCTAGTGAGCAGCAGCACACAGTGCAGCATCCAGTGAGCAGGGGCACGTGGTGCAGTATGGAATGAGCAGGGGAGTACAGCTCTTTTTTAAGAGATTGTGTATTCTTGCGGAGATTCCAGTTACTGTCCTACCTGTATTTCACGGAGTTTCTCTGTTTTCCTGAGCCTAGTCAACTGCGTAGTTTTTACCTGTAAACTTGGATTTTTTTCACGCAAGTGTTAGTTGGCGCTGAATTAACAACTTAACTTTAAATCCCTTTTCTTTGAAACTGGGAGGATGTATAAAACCATTTTTCTCTCGAAACAACATAAAATGGTCGCCGAGGTAGCCATGTCACTATTATGGCATGAGGAGTGAGATTATGATAGTAAAAAATACAAACTAACAGGTTTTGCCTCGAAGGGAGCTGATTGAACGCCTCTTTACCGGTTTCCTCTCTAATGTGTTATGCGCCAATGGTAGTAGAATCAGTTCATACCTTTAAACGCTAGAGGGCGCCCCTCCCACGTCAATGGCAGGGTGTAATACCTCGTGCAAGCCTCTGGCACTTCATTCACAAGTTGTCCATATATGCCAGTAGACCCGATTCGGGCGGGTGACTCCCGATTTTTGAAGCAAAAGAAATGACTTCGTTTTGGCTGTCTCCCGCCCGAAATTCCCTCTGCTGCATTACAAGCCAATGAGGAAATATATTCTCCCGTGTTTTGTTTTGTTTTTAAATCTCCTTTAATTTCCTCTTCTAAAATGTTGGCATGTATGGTAGTCGATTTAGGATGACCAGAATTTTAAAGTCAAAAGATGGGACATTTCTTAAAAAAAGAAAAGGGACTACAATTATACTTCAACCGAGCGCGCAGATTGACAGCGTTTAATAGCATGGAATTACAGCAGAGGCACTAAGAACATAAATAAAATGCAATTTTTAAAGCCAGTATCATGCCTGTTGATTAAATTGCTTTCTTATAACAGCTGTTAACTATTTCTGCTTTGGAAAACATAAAATGGCACTTCCCACCGTTTTCTGCTGACTCTAAAAACTGGGACAGGAGCTAAATTTCCAGATATCTACCAGGGCAGCTGGAAAAAAAAAACAGGACTGTCCCAGCAAATCCGGGACGCCTGGTCGCCCTAGTAGTCTTAAACTCGCGCCAAAGGAATCCTGCCTCATGAATGTGAGCTTTGGTGTAGCAAGGGTGCTGTGGGGCCTAATGCAAGCTATGAATATGGACTCTCTGTTTCTTAGATGTATCCTAGCTCTAATCGTGTTGCACTAAAGCCCTCAGACACCTGGTGCCACTGCACCTGCAGTACCATTGCTATCCATTCCCCGGCAGGTGACACAGCACTTCCATTAATGCAGCACTGTGCTGTGACCTGGCCAGTGATACATTTGACCCCTCATCCTGAGGGTTACCCTGAGAGCTGCTGTGCAGGTGTTGTTTTGGGTCTGAGACGTCCCTGGCAGCTCAGCTTTCATCTTGTTTAAGCTGTGAGGTGCTTTAATGCTGAAAAGAACCAGTTAGGAGCAGACTGGGCTGCCCCGGGCTGCCGGCACGTGACGGCTCGGGGCACCTTGGCAGCAGGGCTGGCTTCAGCACTGGTGATGCCTGGTGCTAAAATCTCTTTTGTTGCCCCTCCCCTACCCCCAATGACCACTTTGTCGGATTCCCTCACTACCACCCAGCAAAAGTGCCCCTTATCTTTCCATAACCCTTCTCTCAGAACACTTCATTTTCTTTAAAGCGTTGGTAAAGTCTGGCTTCACTAATCCACTCAGCTATCCACATAAAATACAGATCTGTTATTTGCAGTAAGCATATTAACCCTCTGCGCTACTTTATGGGGAGTCACAACTGCCACGAGACAAAACTCCTGTCTCTCCCGCAGGAACATTAATCACAAGAGTTATATTGGCATTTTTATGGTTGCCTGAAAGCTGGACGCACAAGGAACTCTGCAGCAGGTGATTTTAAATCATAAGTTACTAATAAATATAGAACCCTCCCTGACATCAGCACATCTTGTCCAGGTCAGCGGCCAGTGCGTTCGCACTGGTCGCACTGCCCTACACTGGCACCTGCATGACATGATGCTTCTCCCGCAGTCCTGCCCACTGTGGGCACAAGGGGGGTTGGTATACAAGGTGTATAGCACGAATCAGGATAGTAAACTGAATGTTATAAGTAGACTTAGGGATACCTGCAGTGAAGTGGCATAGACCAGCAGTGGACCTGCCTTAAACTAGCAGGAACTGTCCTAACTAAGGCCTCTATGTCAGCTGCTTCACCCAGCACAGATCGGATCCAGGACAGATTGCAAAGGGGACATCATTTAGGGGGTCACCACGGGTTGCAGCTGAGACCCCTGGCTTGATCTTGAAACTTCTTGCACTTCCTTCCAGACCTCTGGACTCTCAGGTGTCACAACTGGTGCAAGAACAAAAGGTAAACAGTGTCTTAATTAGGGGTGGGCTAATCTCACGTTATTCTCTGTAGCGGAATCATGCAAAATTCCCCCCAAAATTCTGCCAGATTGCACAAAATTACGCGAGAAGCATCATTCTGCATTTCGAGTTATTTCTTTGCACAAAAATGCCCCTTCGAGTCCATAATGGATGCATTTTGCCCTTATAAATAACACTAAATGCAAAAGAACATGAACAGTGAGCAGCAACTCACGCTCACTAAATGTGCTCCAGGGATAGGATTTTCCTCCAATTTACTATCCGTATTTAGTGCTATTTTCTTTTCATCCAACTAGATGCAAGAATGCGTTTTGCACTAAGAAACAGAGCTATATGCAACAGAACAGGAATAGCGAGTGCCCACCTGTGCTCAATAAATGTGCTCTTGCTGTATAGTTTTCCCTGCAAATTACTCTTAATTATGTAAGCAGGAGGACTAATCGCATAGTAATTCCACATTAAATAGTAACTCATTGACCAACTGCACACCTCTGGCTCCACCTGGAGTTCGTACTTGTCCCACCTGCACCGGGTACTTGAAGTTCACAGAGTGGAGAGGAGTACCCCACCCATGAATACCTGCATCTGTAAAAAGACAACTTAACTTTTTCATGTTATTGAGGGGAAATGTCCGGCAGCTAATCTACTCGAATGGCAGCCTTCTGACCGCGACCGCCTGCGTTACAAAATCCTGCTAGGGGACACCAAATCTTACCCGCGCTCATATTTTCTGAAGCCTCGCAGGAAAAAAATGACTCCACACGGGATTGCCAGAATTTGGCCAAAACTGTGCATTAAAGGATAACGCGGAGTGACCAAAATTCAGCCAATGGCGCAGGTGGAACAAAACATTCCACCCATGCCTAGTGATAGTGCCTCTCAAATGAGCATAAATCAAAAGGTATTATTAATAACTTGGGCCAATGACATAGTTCATGCTCAATATATGGTGCAAATCACTTAATGCAGACCAACATTACTATTTTTGAAATCTCTTTTTGGCTCTCCCTATGATTTATCTATACACTCTTGTTGCGCTGTACACTATGAGAAACATTAAATCATGATATTTTGTGCTATAAATAATTTGTGATGCCATTTTTGTTCTCTCTTTTGTTGCACTGTATACTCCTCTTCAAATGAACACATCAATTCTCATGTCCAACAAAGAGAAATGAATAATCCTCTCCTGCCATATCATGTCATCACCATAATAAAGGTGATATCTGAAATAGATATTTTTATCTGTGTTGTGTTATAACATGAATCATGCAGTTGTTATGGAACTTCAGGTGCCAACCCAGCTTATACAGAGACACTTTGGCTAGGGGTTACATTACTGGCTGGGAGATACTAGTGATATTGAGATGATGACTGCAGATGTAGGTTTTCAAGATGAAGGGATCACATGCATGTGGAGGTTGTCTATGGAAGCCTCTGTTGTGTTCATCAGGCATTTCCTCTTTACTGTGATGCTGCCTAGAGAGCTTACTCAATACCCCCAGATGGATCTGTCCCCTGAGAGAACTGAGGGCTACCTACCCAATAGCTACCTAGAAGATTCTGTCTCCTGAGGGAACTGAGGACTACCTACTGAATACCTTCTCTAAAAGATGTGTCCACTGAGACAACTGAGGGTTACCTCCCCAATACCTACCCAGAACAATTTGTCCCCTGAGAGAGCTGCAAACTGATGTAAATCAGCATGTTGTGCTGCTTGCAATGACTTTTAACACCAGGAGCTCATTCCGCTCTGAAAATCAGTGCAAATGGCACCACACATTCTGCCAGGGGGCGCCACTGCTTGAGTTGATTTTGCTGCCACTTGAGTAGATTTCTTCTCAAGCTGAAGCTTTCTGACCACGAACAGTCGTGACCTCCTGCTATTGCCTGCGTTGGGTAAATCTCACCAGGTGTCCTCCTAGTTGCTAAAGGACACCAATTCTTGCTTACTTTCACCACCTTACCATTGTCTAGACACACATGACAAAAAACTGCTATATGGCGGTTGGCAGAATTTGGTAGGAACTCAGTGTTACAAGCATAATGCGGAGTTGCCACATTTCGCCAACTCCACAGGCAGAGTGATTTATCACCCACTACTAATTGAGGGTTACTTACCCAATACCTACCCAAGGATATATCCTCAGAGGGAACCAGGGGTTACTTACCCAATACCTACTTTTAGAAACTGGACCTCTAATTGGCAGAGGTATGCACCTGTCCAAGTAGGGACCATAATCCTACTCAGGGTAAGTCAGTTACACACCATAAACTAACCTCTGCTTATCCTGTATTAGCTTGGCATAGAGCAGGCAGGCTTAACTTAGGAGGCAATGTGCAAAGTATTTGTGCAACACTTAAAAACAGTAAAACAGTGAAGACACCAGACACAAATAATCCTTACCAGGTTAGGAAAATAGACCTTAATGTATTGTACGAAACAAGACCAAACCGACAAAAATCCAATGAGTAGAAGTTGAGATCTGAATTCTTAAATAATATCTGCAAGTATAGTGCTTAGAAGCATGAAGCGCAGCCTGGGCTATCTGGTCACGCTAGACAGAGTGAAATCTGAAAATGCAGGCAGACTGCGATGGAGTGCAGATTGGGTACAGAGACCATCTCTGTCCTGCTGAAAAATTACCTTGGATAGAAGATAGCGTTGATGTCAAAGACACGATGAGAGGAGCAGAGAAGGCGATGCATCAGCTTAGATCTCTTTGGATGCAGGTGATGCGTCAGTTCCAATCCACGCAGTCGGAGATGCTTTGTCGTTGAGCCGTGCAGCTGTCAATAAACAGCTTTGCATCAGCGAACCCTTTTGCAATGCAGTTGATGCATTGGTCATCAAGCTATGCAGCCAGTGATGCTATGTCTTTATCCTCAGTGGCGTACAACAGTGTCGAGAGGAGATGCATCAGTTCCGACTGGTGCAACAACGGCCTTGCATGGATTTTACAGTTGCAGAACTTTATACTCACTTGCATGGGGGGAAGGACTGGATTGGCATTACTTGGCAGGGCAAGACATACAGAAAGCAAAGTCTTGGTGCTGTTCAGGGTGGAGTGAAGTCTTTGATGTCCCTGAAACTACAAAACAGGAGGCATGCCTGCGAGACCTTGGGATCTCTTTGGTTCTAGGGATGTAGAGCAGAAGTCCAGCAGAGTACACATGAGTGATAGTCCCTTCAGCAGGACAGCAGCCCTTCTTCCTGGCAGAATGTCCTCCGGTCCAGAAGTCCAGTTCTTATACCCAGTGATGCCTTTGAAGTGGGGGGAATCCAAAGAGAGGCCTTTGAAGCATCTGCCCTGGTTCCAGACACACTACCGGGGGTTATGAAGCCCTTTGTGAGGGCTCAGGACCCAGCCGATTCAGGTGGGTCAGCTATTCCCTTCCATCCTGCCCAGAATGGAGTATCAACATGCAGGTGGCCACTCAGCCACACCTAAGCTCTCATTGTGTGCGGCTGTCTACAGAGAATGCACATGGCCCCAGCTATCACCCACCCAGATGTGTATTCAGAGACAGGCAGAAGGCACCAGATGATTTAAAGTAAGAAAATGCCACCTATCTAAAAGTGGCATTTTCAGAATTACAGTTTAAAATCCGATCTCTCCATAGGTTGTGATTTAAAATTTTGATTCCCTAGACACAAAACATGGGGCATCTCAATTCTTCCCAATTGGTAATTACACTTATAAAATGTAATAAGGCAATCCCAATGTTAACCAATGCGAGAGATAGGCCTTTCAGTAGCAAAAAACAAATGTAAGAGATTTTCTCTACTTGGACAAGCAAAGCTTAAAAGTACATGTCCAACATTTTAAGTACACTGCACCCTGACCTTTGGCTGTCTAGGACCTACCTTAGGAGTGATTTATGTGTGTTAAAAAAGGAAGGTTTGGGCCTGGGAAGAGGGTTAACTTGCCAAGTCAACATGGCAGCTTAAAACTGCACATACAGGTTCTGCAGTGGCAGGTGTGGGTCATGTTTAAAGGACTACTGAGGTGGGTGGCACAATCAGTGCTGCGGGTCCTCTAGCAGCATTTAATTTACAAGCACTAGGTACATGTAGTGCCCTTTACTAGGGACTTATAACTAAACAAAATATGCCAATTATGGATAAGCCAATGTTACCATGTTTTAAGCAGAGAGCACATGCACTTCAGCACTGGTTAGCAGTGGTAAAGTGCCCAGAGTCTTAAAGCCAACAAAAACGAATTCAACAAAAAGGGAAGAGGAAGGCAGACATTGTGGGAATGACCCTGCAGAAAGGGCAAAGTTCAACACCTACCAGAAGGATCTATTTTATTGGGAACTAAGGGTTACCTACCCCATACCTATTCAGAAATATCAGTCCACTGAGAGAACTGTGGGCTACTTACCCATTACCTCCCCAGAAGGAAATGTACCCTGAGGAAACTGAGGGCTAGCTTCCCAATACCTACCTTAAAGGATATATACCTGAGGAAACTAATGGCTACTTACCCAATCCCTTCCCTAGAAGGACATGCCCCCAGGTGTGGATTTCTGACCTGTCTGTTTACAACTGGTCTCATAACTTGAAGGTCACTGACCTACCTCTTGTATAGATGAACAATGGTAAAGAGAGAGATGTGTGCAAACAAAGCTGCTTTAGTCATTCAGTGCGCATGCACAGAATACTTCAGGGAAGGATGCATGGCGGAGCACCTGCTCAAAGCCATAGTCTCAAAGGAACCAGCAATATTGGGCCAGGGAGATGTCCTACCTTAAGGGTACTAGATGAGCGGACAGTGGTCTGCCATATAATTCGCTTAGGAGTACTGGAAGAGAGACACCTGAGAACGCCCCTACTGATTTGCAACTCACCACATACAAGAAGTGTGCTGCTTGTGACACCGACCCCTCTTAGAGGGGATCTGTTGTGCATTGTATTCGGATATATTGAGTCTGGCCTGAGAATCTGTATGTTTCAGCTGGCATAGGAGCACTGCTGGAAGGATTCATTGTTTTATCTGTTAATTGCTGTTGCTTGTTTCTTCTTTCTTTGAGCTGATTAAAGCCTGATACAGTTAAACCCTCTTTGAAAGTTTGGTCCTAAAATCTTAGAGAAGGGTTGGTTCTCACCACACCATAGTGAGTTCCATTAACCATGAAACTAACGTCTCCAGATCATAGACATGGAAAATATACTCGTTGACACAGAACATATGACATCAAAGGGTTAAAAACGCACTGTCGTTCAATACAATAAAACAACTTTTTATATATCTGATGATTGTCCAGTGGAACAATTATACCCAAACTGTGCAAAAAAATGCAAAAAAACAGTAGCAGAACAGAAATTGAACTGCCCCTTTCAGAGGGTCACGGACCACACACGGGCTACTGGGCCCAAATGTGGAGGGTTGAGGCCTTTTACTCTTGATATCTTGGCTCAACCTACTATGGATTCTGAGCAACTAGGCCAAGTAACCCTTCTGCCATTGACTCTCGGGGTATGCATGGTACAAGTCTTCCTTGGGAGGGAAGGTGGATACAGGATAGTGAACACAGGCTCCCAACTAAAAAGTGTGTGGCAGCAGCAAAATACTCAATTTTTCTGGAAAAAGAGAAGCATTTTATTTTCTACCGCTATCAGCACTAAGGAGCAATGTGGCATTCGTAGACAATCAAACAGCCCTTCTCTGAGGTTGGGTCTCTAGTGCTTCTTTGGTGGTTACCTGTCTCATTCACTACTCACGTTAGCAGTCGTGGTTATTCCTGATTAACTAAGTCCCCAATAACTACTGGTAGCATTTAGGGTATGCTCCACTACTAAACATATGTGCAATATATATATAAAACAACGATCTTCCACTTTTCGCCCTGGCCACAAACAGCGGCAGGCCGCAATGGGGTAGCGACTCCCCTCACACCCAAAACTTCAGTTTCTCTGTACTTTCACCAAACAAATAGTCACAAACACCAACTTCGCTTTTTTGTAGCATTTTATTTGTAAATAGGTGACAGCTAGTAAACAGTTAATATATATATATATTCACTGAAAAAACAAGCGATACAGGGACGTTATAGTTCGGAAGCAGAATTTTAAAGAAGAATAGAAATTCACTTAAATGACCATAGGTTAGACGGACATTATAGTTAGGTTCTGAATGTATTTGCACAAAGCCAGAGATATTCAGCAGTTTTAGTTAGCTCAGGTAACTATAACTCGCTCACCCGACATGCAAAGTTTTGTCCTCAACAATGTTACTGCAAACGTTACAGTGATATTCTCAACAATGTTCTAAAATATGTCATGAGTGATGTAATATGTGAGGTAATTAGCATTTCATCACTGGTGACATCATCCAGTGAGTGTAAGTGGTTTGTAAAGCGTTATAAGACTAAAAGATATATACTAACCTACTGTATAAGTTAAATTACTATTCTGCCCGTACTAATAATGAGTGATACTGTTTATAACGTATGTCATCTGATCTATAATGGCATTTTTAAAGCCGGTGTACTATGTATCAGTGAACTGTCCCCTGCTGATGTATGCGTACGTTAGTGCTTTGCAACAGTCTAAGCTGTTCATTGAGACTTAGCTCTACAGTGATGGCTCATTATGGTTTGTTTTACTGACCAGTTTCCTTCAACCTCTCTCCTTTACGGTGAATGACTGTAGTAGTAGACCTCAATAAATCCATCTGTTCACTAAGACCTTTCTCCAGAGTGATGGCTCAGTACCGTAGACACTTACACCAGACTGACCTCTCAGCTCACACTTTTCACCAGGATGAAGAATATTTTACTAGGGGTTTGTGACACAGTGGCCTGTCCACTAACACCTCCCTACTGGTTGTATGTTGTTGTGGTTTGCACTAGACTAGGATATCGGTTAGACCTTTTACTTTTGTCATTAGTGTTTAGAGCAGTGGTTCAGAAGAGACAGGACTATCCGCTGAGAACCGTCTAAGAGACAGGACTATCCGCTGAGAACGGTCTAAGAGACAGGACTATCCGCTGAGAACCGTCTAAGAGACAGGACTATCCGCTGAGAACGGTCTAAGAGACAGGACTATCCGCTGAGAACCGTCTAAGAGACAGGACTATCCGCTGAGAACGGTCTAAGAGACAGGACTATCCGCTGAGAACGGTCTAAGAGACAGGACTATCCGCTGAGAACCGTCTAAGAGACAGGACTATCCGCTGAGAACGGTGTAAGAGACAGGACTATCCGCTGAGAACGGTCTAAGAGACAGGACTATCCGCTGAGAACCGTCTAAGAGACAGGACTATCCGCTGAGAACGGTCTAAGAGACAGGACTATCCGCTGAGAACGGTCTAAGAGACAGGACTATCCGCTGAGAACGGTCTAAGAGACAGGACTATCCGCTGAGAACCGTCTAAGAGACAGGACTATCCGCTGAGAACCGTCTAAGAGACAGGACTATCCGCTGAGAACGGTCTAAGAGACAGGACTATCCGCTGAGAACGGTCTAAGAGACAGGACTATCCGCTGAGAACGGTCTCTTAGGTGATAAGTGAGTGTAGTAGTTAACAAGCTTACAGTGAGCTCTGTGCTGTATGTCTCTCACCTGTGTCTTCTTATTTTTTAAAAATGGAAATGGTATTTTATGAAGATTATTGAAGTTTACTTCGCTGGATGATGTAATCAGTGATGTCATCAGTGATGTCATCTGCGATGTAATTTGAGAGTTTGAGTAATGTAACATGTGAGGTCATAAGCAGTGCATTGTGAGGTTGTAAGTTATTGTTAGCTCAGATAACTATAAATTCTGAGTTTCTATCGTTTTTTGTGTGTAAAATCTGAACCTAACTATAACGTCCCTGTAACCTTTGTTTTTTAGTGAATTTCTAAGGCTTTTTAAATTCTATTTGCTAACTATGGCATCCGTGTAACCTTTATTTTATTTCAGTGAATTTCTAGTTTTTTTTCATGCTATTTCCTAACTATAACATCCCTGTAACATTTTTTCTTAGTGAATTTCACTGTTTTTAAATATAAATTGTACTACGATATCATCTCTAAGTTCAATTTAGTAATATACATTCATACAAGTTTATCAGTCTTAAGTTATGTTATAATTTTGTGCATGACTCACCCCGTGTGGGTATCTCGGCGCAGGAGCCATACAGACAACAGGCAGCGGTCACAGAATGATCCAATTAAAACAGTTCAGTTTTAAGTAATTTCCTAAATTTACAGTGATCAAGGCACTGGTGTATGTGAACACGAAGGGTGTTCCAGTAAAAGGGACCCTGACAGAAGAAAGATCAACCCTTGACTGAGACTTTTTATCCGAAGAACTGTCAGCAACATTTTATCGCACGAACGTAGAGCTTTTCCTGGACAATAGGGGGTGAGCTTCAAAGATAGATAACAAGGCCCTTTTCCTGTAAGTGCTTTATGAGTAAAACAGCAAATTTTGTAGCCATTGTAATGACTGTAAAAGGGAGGCAGATGACGACCTCGCAGAAACATTACAAATAAGGCGCACTGCCTCGTTTTGCACCACTTGTAGTCAGCAAGGACTCATTTATAGAGAAAGTAAAGGATTGTCAGTCCAAGCGACTCACAACTAAAGCTTGGACTAATGTTTTCCATGTTGAAAGAAGCAGAAAAACCCTTCTCCGCAAGAGCAGCAGGTGAAAACGAAACCCCGTGGTGTTGAGGACCTGTTTTTTCAGGGCGAGAGATTGATCCAGATACACCCCAAGATTTTTTATGACCATTTTTGGATTTGGAGGAATACCGACTTCAGATGACCACCAGTTGGGAGCCCAAACGTTTGGGGCATCCCTGAATAGTATAATCTAGGTTTTGCCGGAATTGAGCTGGAGACAATTCTCAGTCATCCAGGCGGCAAAGTTTCTCAGGCCAGCTATAAGTGTTCCTTCACTGTGCTTGAGTCACTATCGTGGCTGTGTGTTGTCCGTATAGGAGTACAGTTCAAGCACATGCGCTTTAGCTATCTTTTCCAGGGGTGCCACATAAAAGACACACATAAATGTGTTAATAAAATACATTTCATTAACACATTTATTCTTATCATACAATTTAAAAGTAACTATTAACAAATCGATCTAAGGTAAGTTATGTAAACTTTCTATATATGCAATACAGCAAGTCTTTGTCTTTTTTGTATTCATTTTATGGATCCGTGTTCTATCGTGATGCAAGTCCTCTCCAATTCCAGGAACACACCCACACCTCAGCCTCTCATTGGATACACTAAGGGCCTGATTTAGTTTTTGGCGGATGGGTTACTCCTTCACAACAGTGACGGATATCCTGTCCGCCCAAAAATGAATACCATTATTTCCTATGGAATTTATATTTCGGCAGACGAAATATCTGTCACCGTTGTTATGGAGTAATCCATCCACCAAAATCTAAATCAGGACCTAAGAGTCTGATTGCGAGTTTGGCAGTAGGACTGACAGACCGCCATGTTGGCGTTCCTGAAAAGACTGCCACTCTGGCGACCTTCCAGGCTGCCCTTTTATGAGTTATACAGGCAGGACCGCCGACGGCTAAGCAAAAAAGGCAAACCGTCAGCGGCACGCCGGCCTAGATATAGGCGGTTCGACCTCCACCGTTGTCAGTGCCACGGCCAAACACCGAGCTTATTACAAGCACACACTCGCTGTGGCAATCCCCTTGTGGCAATAAGCCAATGGTGGACAGGACCACGGCAGTTTGCATTCAGCAAAGGAACAGACAACTGCACATTGGATTAATTAAAAAACAACACAGATGACACACATTTGCCAAGTGGACACACCTGCAAAGGACACTATAAAACACACCCCTTCACATACCACAATCCTTTGCATTTCCACTGCAACACACAGAAGCCTGAGTGCATTTTTTCCATATAGTACATAAATTACGCATCCCTTTCTTCACTATCCCAAAGAACAGCCTGCACACACTTTTGTCCATTCACACCCTATTTCACATCCCCTGTTCAGTAAGCCCCTGTCATCCATAGTTTTTTTCCCCACTGTGTCACATGGTGCTGTTCCGCATTATGAAGGAATTATGGATTGATCTGCGATAACAGGCAACTCATTTGAGATGTAGAGAGCCGCCAAACAGACAACTTGCACGTTGATGGAATGGAAGTTCTTTGTGTTGTGATAAACGTGTTCAGTGGCACCAAGCAAATATGTGTGCCATCAATGGCCCCCACCACATGTGGGAGGTGGGCAAATCCATAAAAGTCAGCCTTCACATTGGCTAAATCCTCACGTCGGGGGAACCTGACATAGCTGTCAATGTATTTCAACAACTGCAGAGAGGAAATCCTTCACCACCAGACTGAACATAGATTGGAACATACCAGCAGATAGGGCCACTGAATGTTTGAAGGACCCTGTGGCCAGGAAGTGCAATACTGACATGACTTGTACAATGGTTGGTACGCTGGTTGGATAACTGATAGCTGGCAACAGGTCTGGCTCCAACTGATGGCATAAGTCCACTATTATTTGCCTCTTCAGATGGTATAACTGTATAGTGTGCCATCCTTCCCTGCTCTGAAGGTTGGCACTGGACGGTAGACAGGAGATTGTCGCATCCTCTCTTTCCCAGGGTACTTATGTGTGACAAGACTTGAATTGTAACATTAGTCAGTGTGTCCATAGCAACATAAATGATGCATGGCAAAAACATCATGTGGAAAAACATTTCTGACTGGATAGACATGACACACAGTACACATCCCAGCTGGCAACTACACAAGGGTCACATGTAACCCCCATCATTATCCACACGTGTCCACAACATGGATTCCGGCGATACCTAACTATCTGCTGCACAATTGCCCCTCAAAATGTGATTGTATTCTCCGACCACCAAAAACAGCTGTGGGCGGTGGTGGCCCGTACACCACCATCATATGCCCTCTCTGCCCTGCAACACACTACACTGGTGTTTGTGTAGTAGGACCTACAGAACAAGACAGAATTAGGATGTTTGTGATGATCCTACACATATATTGTATGTGTGACACATTTTACACAGCCGTATACAGTATTTAAAACCGCCACAATGGTGGGTACCTGACCTACTGCATTAGACATTAGGAACCGCCCGCGACCACCGGTGGAAGTCATCCATGTGGTTGGCAGTTCAAACCATGGCGGACACAGTCATAGTCTAACTTTGTTGCCTGTGGCGGTCACAGCCCAATGGTTGTGTCCGTCGGCGGTGATGACCACGTATGTGGCGTATGTGACCGCCATGCTGTGCAAATTCACTCACTTGACTCCTGACACTAATGTTAGCAACACCTCCACTACCTGAGCTGCTGTGTGCCACCTCTGGGAGAAATCATACCATGTGCAGCAGGTCATAAGGCCCCTGCTTTCTCTCCAGACGAGCTGGGGAGTCTCGTACATTATGCCCTTCCCCTGTATGGACAGCTCTATGGCTCACCAGAGGAGCAGGTCAGTATCTCACGTGCACAATTTACTCTGTTCAACACCATCCTTTCCCATCTCACATGTTACAATGTGCCCCTGTGTTTCAGTTGGACGTCTTGTGTGCCTGTTGTTTCAGTCTGTGTGGCATCAATGGAATGTACATGGTGCAGGTATTGGTGACCAGTTCTATATGTTGTGGACATTCACACTGTTTTGTATGATGATTTCTGGGGTCCTATATACTCCTAGTGTTGGATGCACATAACGAGGCAAGGAGACTTTCCTCCCATACAATGCCATTTCTTTGTTTATGATGTTTGTAAATGTTAGACAACATGTATGTGCTTGACAGCATGTGCTGTATATGCATCTTGTCTGAGTCATTTGAGGATCTTGTAGGCAATGTGTATAGTGCCACAGATCTTTCACCCCACATCTGGCACTGGTAGGTGTGTGTGTGTGTACTTACCATCGGTTGCATCCATGGCACCATGGATTTTGGGCACCTTCGATGAGCAGCAGTAGCGGCAAGACATGTGTGATAGGCTCCATGGCGGCACAGAACATGTAACGCTGCCCGATGGTGAGTTGCACCCTTTAAAATATCCGTTTCCGCCTTCTGGGACGTGCTAGTTGGACCGCCACGGTCACATGGAGATGTGCAACATCATAATGTGTCTGGCGGAAACACTGGCTCCCCTGGCCTGTTTCTCCTGCCTCGTTACTGCTGCAATCTGCGCTGCACGACGGTGCCGGCGGGACCACGATGGTCTTTGTTCTCTGTGACCGTCAAACTCGTAATACAATGGTCCGACCGCCAGGCCGATGGCGGTCGGACCGCCGACACCACCCTGGAAGTGCACGGACCCCCAAACTCGTAATCAGACCATAAGTCTCCACCCATCCACATGGCAAACCATACCTTAAATCGGTTATTTGAATTTCACATCTCTCTAGAGACAGACTGAAAACCACTGCTCCATTGTCTTTCTGGCTTTCTTACAAAAGAAGAGAGTTTCAAAGTTAAGATATTTTCTGGTGGAAATAGAAGAGAGGAGGAACAGCAGGATGAAAAGAAGGCTTACCACCTCCCAAGAATTCCTCAGATGTTTGAACATGTTTCTCCATCCTTTCAGGAAAAAATAAACATTTGGCTAATGTAATATATGCAGCAAAAACTGTCAGGAGGTATGGTAAAGAAGTCTTCAGATGGAACATCCTCTATTTGAAAACACCTGAAAACCATACATAGGAGGACGTTTCACAGGATTATAAGAGAGATTAAAGGTAGTGCATCATCAGCAGCAGCAGCTGGACCATCTGTGGGACCGTTACCACCTGACCAGATGGTTCCAATCCCCGCTGTTTCACCAAAACTGCAAGACACCGTCAGTCATTGTGGCAAATGCCATATACCAGTTGCATTAAAAATGTCTCCGGTTGTCCAGTTTATGGATGCTTTCAACAAGAATAGTTGTTGTTTTTTTTCACCTCACCGTTCCATCTTCCATTTCTCTTTAAACACAGGTAGATAGCTAAAACACAATTACAGAATACATTTAGCTTTACATTACATACTATTTGATTACATACTATAAACAAGTGAGTAGCTACATAAGTGGTTATGTCAGTGTGCAACAGGCTGTGTAAGTGCCGGAGTATGGGTGTATAAATGGGTATATGAGTGGCTGTATGGGTGGGTGAATGGGTGTGTGAAAGGTTGAGTGGATATGTGGGTGAGTGTATCAGAGCCTCTGAGGTGTTTCACTGGATGTCTAAGTAGCTGTGTGGGTGTGTGACGGGGTGTGTTAGTGACGGTGTCTAAATGGGTACATAAATGGCAGTATAGTTTGGTAACTGGCTGTGTTAGTGGGTGTTTGTGTATGTGTGCAAGTGGCTCTGTTAGTGGTGGATGCATAAGTGATGAGTGGGTGTGTGAGTGGATGTGTAAGTGCCTCTGCCACTGCCTGACTGGACATGTGAGTGGCGGCACGGCTTTGTAAATCGTCATGTGAGTGGCTGTATGGGTGGGTGACTGGGTGTGTATCTGCGTACACTGGTGTGTGAGTGTGTGTGTAACTCGATGAGTGCTGGGTACATAAATGGCTGTATAGGGGTGTGAGTGGGGGTAACAATGCCCGCATGCATGTATGAATGACTATGTAAGTGGATGTATAGGTGTGCAAATGGATGTGTGAATTGTTTTATGGGTGTATGACTGAGTGTGTCAGTCACTGTTTTTCCATATGAGTTGTGGGTATATAAGTGCTTTTTTGGGAGTGCAACTACGTGTACAAGTGCCTGCCTGACTGAGAGTGGGTGCAAATTGCATACTATTAAATTACCTAGTACAAGCAAGCACCCACATCTTATTTTGAACACATTCATTCATACTAGCTTAATAAAATAACTATGTTTTCAGTATAGCGATTCCCCTTCCTTCTTTGCTGCTCACTATGGCCCATATTTATACTTTTTTGGTGCCGCATTTGCGCCATTTTTTTATGCAAATGCGGCGCTAAAAAAGTATACATATGGGCCTATGTTTTTACCTAATGATATCATCTAACCTCCTTCTATTTTGCCTTTTACAGTAGTGTCTAGAAGCTATACATTTTCTTTCAGCTTCTATACACTTATAGGTTTTTTAATATACTTTTTTGTGGTACAGCTTAATTAACATAAATGGAAAATACTCTTTGATTTTATTTAACAACTGTTTCCCCTGCAAATCTCAAATCTGAAACATGAAAAGTACTAAGAATGGCTACACTTCCCACTGCTCTCACTCATACTCCCGTACTTAGCAAATCACAGACTTTCTTTCATCTTTTATTTTGTTATAGCACTTCTAAATGATCACTATTGTTTAACCCTTCCCAAGTTTCCTGTAAAGAAGCCCAATTTGGTAGTGTTTTTTGCCTATCCGCGGATCCACCGTGGGTCTCAGCACGGACCTCCCATGTGGTCCGAGTAGGATCCCCGCATCCACATGACAGCCCTTAAAAGCATTCAACAATCTGCTGTGAACGCTTTTCATTTACATTTCATTTTGAAAATATTGTCAATTACAAGGCATATACTCCCTGCTGAGCAATTTTTTTACACCAGTCTGCTTTTTAGTTTCACACTGCAATCTCCTTTTTTCCCTCCCTGCCAACACTCTTTTAGCTCTGTTGTACTAGTTATCATGTTTACAGTAGTCTCTACCTACCAGTAGGTCAAAGGTTCACAAGACCTTATCTCAAAACAGCATACTAGCTTCCTATTAACTGTAGCAGGTGTGCTTGACTGTTTGCAATTCAAAGCATATCCCAAGCAACATTTATTTTTTTATTTTTCCAAAGCCAATCACAGAGTCAGTCACATTTTTCTTCATGTCACTACCCAATTTCAGTTCACTGCACATCTCAACCCTCCCATCAAATATGCTCTTTTATATTTTACTTGCTGTGCTCCATTATAATTGCCTTTCATCTTCAAACCTGCCTCAATCTGCTGCAGCCTTTTCCTGTGTGCTACTTCTGCTTGTCTCCAAAATGGCCAGAATTTGGATTCTGGGCCATAGTTTTGTGTTTTGGGCCAGAGAAAGTGCTAGAAAGATGGCATTGACAGAGGAGTGAGTTTACCTTATGTAGACATTACTTGGGTTGACCAGATGTTGTTAAAGTGGCATCAGTGGCTGCCTTTGTTTGAAAGCCTTGCAGATTGCCAACATCCAGACCTCATGATTGTGCACTGTAGTGGCAGTGACCTAGGCACAATTACTGGTGTAGGACTGGAAATCCTAATGAAGGATACCTTTGCTAAATTAATGTCTCTTGTCCCACATGCTCCTTTGGTGTTCTCCAACAATTGCCAAAGACAGAAATGGCAGTGGTCAACACAGATTTGTCAGCAGATACAGAAAACCAGGAAACATGCCAATAGAGCTGTTTCTGCATTTCTCCAAGACTACAACATAGATTCTGCTGGAGGTGGAACGTTCTGGTTGGCTGAGGCAGGAACCTAGCCAGGCAGAACCTGCCACTCCGATCATACACTTACTATATAACCTGTACCCACCATTGTGTAGCTTGGCACAGAGCAGTCAGGCTTATCACAGAGGCAATGTGTAAAGCAAAGTTACATCACTTCCACACCACAACCACACTGTGCGGCACAAAGGAAACTTCACACACAGTGTATGTATAAAAAGATTGTACTCAACACACACCTTGTCAACACAGTATGGGTTTAATGTAACTCTGGACCGGTGCCCAATTTACAATGGAAGGCACTATATGAGTTCCAACTGTTAAACACTACTACTGTATGTACACATGAGGAAAACAATGCATTCCCTCCCAGCACCCACATAAGGTGCCAAACGCTGTCAGCACAAGACCCACCCTAGAATTCCCCACAATCAGTGTAACACATAAATTCAGGGTGCACCCCGGTTCTCAACGTTACCAGAAAAGTTTACATACATGAGTTACAACACTTTCGCATAGCACTACGACCAAAGCTGCACTAGTAAGACCTAATGCCAACTGTAAGAACTCCCTGACAGGATAAATGTGACCAGCTGCACCACGATGCTGCCATCGCACTCACCCACACTTACTCCCACACACCCACTCTGCCCCAACGTGTGATGCCGTAGGTATCAGCCGGTGCGCACACACACTCATACGCACTCACTCCCAGCACCCTAATGCATTGCCCTAATACCCAAATACTGGAGGCCACTGTGTTTGCAAGCACCCTGTGTCCCAAAGCACCCCTCCCCCTCCAACCAGCTTCAGCTATCATGCCCCTCCACGAACCAAAGACTGCATCAACCTTTACCTGGTTACTAGGCCATCCGCAGCTAAGACACAAGTCTCAGGGTTCCGGGGACAAGGTGGGGAAAGGAAAGACAACAGCTGATAAACAATTAATAAGAAGGCGTTTGGGTTCCCCACAGGAGGTTCACTCAGAGGTCTGCAAAACATAGGGGGGGTCACAGGGCCTGCCGTTAGACACCGAGGTGCCCAGCTCAGTCAAACAGTTCAATGTTACCAAATTGTTACCAATTTCAGCACCTCCAAAATGGGGAGGCACAGTCAGGGATTATTGACTTGAGTCGCACTTGACACTTCCAGGTGCACACGACAAGCTACTCGGCCTGCACTTCCTGTACCAGGAGAACGGTTGTCTGGGGCACGAAGACTCAAGTGACCCCAGACAGTTACGATTCCACTTGAAAAGTGCTCAGTGCAGTACCTCTACAAAAAAGGAGGCACAGTGTTCAGGGTCCGCTGATCTGAGTCACCTTGACTGTATGATTATTCAAAAGCCGATTCCCAAGATGGTACCTCCTCGGACAGAGGCACGCGTCTGGTGCGTGATGACTTGAACTGTACCAGACCCTCCCAGACTCTCCCACAAAAGGATGTAAATCCTCACCCCTCTGGGAGGAACAGTGTCTAGCACACGATGACTTCCGGTCACACTCAGAACTTGGTATCCATACCTCTCTGGAATCAGGCACACAGTCTAGTACACAATGACTTGTAGTCGCACCAGACTCACTGGTCATACACTTCAAAGCAAGTTCAGTTGTGCCGTACGAGGCCAAGTACAGCACAACTCCAATTGTACCCCCATCTCTGAGGGTTGCAACCAATGAACAGGGCACTGCAGACAATGAGCATGCAGCCAAGGCTCACACAAGAAAAATGCAACACACTCGACAATTGTGGGCCCCGTGAGTTCCCACACCAGGTGATTCTGTTCACACCAACAAGACATTTCAGCATGCAGTGGTCCCCACAATGAAGGGCCACTCACCAGATGTGGGGGCTGTCCTTGGCAAGCTCCGCACCAGGCAATTGTGGCCTCTAGACATAATACTTAGGACACGCTAACACTGCCTCTGCCAGGTGAAGTCCAGCATACCATGTAGACACAGCAGAGAGCACCGTTCTCCAGATATTATTGGTGGTTGATGTAAGTCCCTCTCAGGAGGTCTTTGATGTCCCTGAGACCTCCTCAGAGAACAGGGGGCAAGCCAACCTGCCCTTGGAGAGTTACCCTTCGGGATGCCACACAGCAGCAGGCAATCAGCCCCAGGCCAGACTCTAAGCAGGAAGAGGAACGCAGATCCCCTCCTCAGACAGTTATCCTCCTGGGCACAACAGGATGTTCTGGCGATGTTCCCACGCGGACCAGCAGCACTGGTCCTGTGTCACCGTAAAGGTTACTCTGCCTTGCAAACATTGAGTACCCTTAGTTATACTAGATGGTTTCTTTGAAGTTTGGGGTGGTTCAAAGGATTCTCCTTTGAACCACAGATGTCTCTCCAAAATGTCCTCCCTGTCCGCTCTGACACTCTGGAATGTAGATCTTTATCTTTAGTGGGGCCATGTCCTGGCTTTGAGAGGCTCAGTGTCAGAAACCTCTCCCTCTCAATCTATCTATCCAGGCCCCAAATGGCAGGGATCTGTCATTCGGGATGCCCACGTTTTATAGCACTCACCTGGGGAATGCACAGATGTGCTCTACCCCTGTGACCCGTTGAATGAAGTCTGATTTACAAGGCGTCAGAACCATTTCAGCACCTAGAAATGCCCACTTCCTAGAAGTGCCATTTCTAGGGCATCAATGACAAAACCACCTTTACCATCCGAAGGGGTTCATCATTCTGAATTCAACAATACCAAACATCATGAGGCTGCTCCCTAGCAATCCACTATTGCAGCCAGACTTAATAGGAGTCATTCTCCCATGATACCTTATGGGTAGAGCAGCACTCATAGGTAGTGTGAACATACATGGGTGTTTAGTACTCCGTGGGCACATATGCCCTGGTGTACCCCTATGCTTACACATGGGATGCTTTCATTAAAGCCACCACAAAGGTGCAAGTGCACCAATACTGGCTTGTTCTATCAGGCTCTGATCCTATCTTAGATTACCCGTGTGCAAATGTGCACACCCTCGTAAGTAATGCCAGCTCCTGTACCTATGTAGTAAAACCACCAGGGTGCAAGTTGCACACCCAGGCGAGTGTTACTAGTCACCACTCACACATGCCAACACCTGTGTGCAAGTAGGCACTTCGAGGCCAGCTATGCCAAGCACCCCATAAATATGTGCTCCCATGTGCACATGGGCATGGAGAGACCCCTGGACTTTGCTCACTTTACTTCATCCGGCCCACCTTTGACAAGGATGCCCAGATTGACAAACTGTGCTAGGTGCCAGATACATGACATTTCCCATTGTGTAAGTGTGCACCCACTGGCCTGGTATGTCAGGCTCAGTACCTCTGAAGGACCAATGGCCTCTGTGCACACCCTGGGCGCTGCTGTGGCGGGACCCACACAAGTTGATCAGCGCCACCTCCCCTCCAGGGGAGGACATGCGTGCACTCTTCTCTCTTGCCCATACAGGGGGAGAGTGCCCATGGCCCACTGAGAGAGGACTGTCCCACCATTGTGGATGCGTCTGACCCTGTCTTTAGGTAGGTGACACCCACATGTGGGTGCTCCCCCACCCAGACAGGGTACCCAGCTTTGCCCTCTGCCTACCAATAGCCCCACTGTCAAGGCCACTCCAGGCAAGGCATAAGGTAGCACAGAGGTAGTCCCTCATCAGGACTGCCACCTTGAGTGCAGGCGCACTATCATCCCTGAAGGCCTTTTCCATAGGCCTAGGACATGGTTAACGTGGTCTTATATGGGGTGGCACACCAAGTGCACATCCCCCTAGTAGCCAGGGTGGTACCCACCACTGGTTTGTGGTATACCTGTTTCACAAGGCCCTTCTGGGTAGCACCTCAACCATGTCCATAACTGCCCCTTCTTACCATAGGTGGGATGGGAGTGTCTACTTTCCCACTGCCTGGCAGTTGGGAAGTGCCTAGTGTCATAAAGTCACGCATAGAGAGTCAGCAAATATTGGAAGACAAAAGCAAAACTTTTCAGGAAAATTATCTCAGCAAAGTCATGTCCAACAGGCTCTGTATGCCATAATGACTTAGCTTTGACATGGATGGAATGTATCAAAAAGACAGAGGCAACAATATATCACAGACACAGGCAACAGGGTGTACACACCATACAGACAAAGGCTCTTTTCAGAGCCAACCCTTTTCCCAAACATTGGTTCTATTTGTTTTCAAATCCATTTTCTCTCACTTGGATTTGCGGATCTGTCACGGACTACCAGCCAAATAAGGGTCTGTCAACGATGTTGCAGCTGGATGCCCAAGAGATCTGCGGATCTGTTCCCAACCAAAAGCACACATTCAATATAAAACAAGAACACCTTTAATACAAACATATCCTATTGCATTTTATATAACTCCATCACTGCCTGTGCGTGGGTGTGTGAGTAGCTGTGTGAGTGACAATCAGAGTGTATGAGTATCTGTCTAGTTCCTGTATTGCTGTTTGAGTGGTTTTCTGGATCTATGAGTGAGTGTGTAAGTGGCTATATAAGTGTGTGAGTAGGTATGTAAGTGATTGTGTGGATGTGAGTGTGTCACTAGCTGTGATAGTGTGTAAGTGGATGTACAAGTGGCTGTATAGGTGTGTGAGTGGTGTGTGAGTGGCTGTGTGAGTGTGGGGATGTGTGCTGGGTGTGTGAGTGGGTGTTTTAGCATTTGTGTGGATCTGTGAATGAGTGTGTGAGTGGTTTTCTGGATCTGCAAGTGGGTGTGTGAGTGACTGTAGGGGTGTGTGAATTGGGTGTTCAAGTGATTTTCTGGGAGTCTGAACAGGTGTGTGACTGGTTGTATGGATGAGTGAGTACCTGTGTAAGTGGGTGTGTGAGTGGCTGTGTGAGTTGTTATCTGGGTCTCTGAGTGGGTGTATCAGGGAATGTGTGGAGTGGGTGTGTGAGTGACTGTACAGATGTGTGAGTGACTGCATGGGTGAGTGAGTGGGTGTGTCAGTGGTTTTCTGGTTCTCTGAGTGGGTGTTTGGGTGGCCGTGTGAGTGTGTAAGTGAGCATGGGAGTGTGCTGTCAGTGTATGAGTGGGTGTGTAAGTGGCTGTGTGGCTCCCTCAGGGGTGTGTCAGTGGCTGTGGATGTGTGAGCAGGTGTGTCAGTACTGTTGCTGTGTGGGTGTGTGAGTGGGTGTGTAGGTGGCTGTGTGGGTCTGTGAGTGGCTGTATGGGTGTGTGCTTGCCTGAATGAGTGGGTGTGTGAGTGCGTGTATGGGTCTGGGAGTGGTTATTTGGATCACTGAGTTGATGTATCAATTGCAGTATGGGAGTGTGAATGGCGGTATGGGTGTGTGAGTGGCTGTAAGAATGTGTGAGTGAGTGTGTGAATGGTTGTGTGGGTGTGTGAGTGTGCAAGTGGGTCTGTGAGTGGGTGTATGTTTTTTCAGTTGGTGTCTGGATTCATGGCTCTGTAACAGATTCACACTGGGAGCTGTGCTGAGCACCCTGATAGATTCATGGATCCTTACGTCCCCCAAAAACAAAACATGTTTGGGCAATTTCTTGCCCAAGAGGAGTCCCTCCCAGACCCCTCCATCAGTCCCATGGGGTCAGGGTTCCTCCTCCGTGACCCCTTCTATCACTTTTCATCTACCACAACATTCTTGTCATGATGAAGCCAGCCCATCACAGAACTGCTGTTGGTGCATAGCTCCACCAGGGTGGATTCATGTTCCTAGATATACATACATCTTTTTTCTTGAATAATGCCAAAACTACTGAACAGATTTACAATATATTGCAAAAGAGATCTTTTTGGGCCAAGAACTAGCTTTCTGCCAAATTTGGTGTAATTCCGTCCAGCGGTTCTGGCTTTAGTCAGTCCCTATGGGAAATTGTATCGGGAAACAATGTTTTGGGATGCCCCTCACCCCCTTTTTCTCAGCTCCTGCTTGACAAATCACCCCAAAACTTTCCAGACAACAGCTAAAGTGAGTGGCAAACTAGTTTGGTAAATTTTGTCAAGATTCGTCAAACAGCGACACAGTTATTAGCAAAACAAAAAATGATTTTCATATGGAAAGTAGGTCCTAACTATAACTACCTACTGGTGACTGCTTATGACCTAACAGGTTAAATCAGTCATGACATGTTAATTGACATAATTCATGGCATCACGGATGAAATCCCATATGCATGCATACCAGATATAGATTATAGAAGGAGGGGGTTTACAACGATTGAGTTGGGGGTGGGGAGGTCTTGATTTGACCCTCAAATGATGTACTTCGTAACAATAATAGTAGGTGAGTCAGCACAATACAAAGTTCAAGAGAGTCGCCTTTGCAAAGAATTCGGTTTTTCTGAAGTAGGCCTGAGGAAATATGAGGAAATAACAACGTAACAGTCCTTTCTCTAGAAATAAAAATACTCCTGGGCTTATTTACAAGCAGCTTGTGCTGCTAGTGCGTCACTTTTTGTGCAGGCTGGAGGCCCATATCTACAAGGCCAGGCAAAGCAACTTTTTTTGGTAGTTTTGGAGTAAGGCAACGCAGCACAAGTCCATGCATTGCCTTACTGTGCGTCAAAGAGGCATTCCATAGGTGTTGCGATGGGTGACTTTTACGCATTCCAGGATTTACAAGATTTGGTAAACCTAGGAATGCATCGAAAGCCTACGCCTCCCCAGGGGAGGTAACAGAGGCGCAACAAAGAGAAATATCATAATTTCTCCTTGTTTTTTCCTTTTTCTATGTGTGCTGCACTCTGCAGCCCACGTAGTAATAGTAAATCACCTCCAGTGATTGGTTTGTGCAGGAAGGTGTCCCTTTGTGACCCAAAACAAGAATTCCTCCATGGTACGAGGGTGCCTTTGTTAGCCCATGGCAGCCAATTGTGCAGCACAGGGGAAAGGACAGGATTTGCTGCGGACAGGATCATGTTTTGAAACATTTCAGTGGGGTGACTTAAAGTTAAATGTGCTGATGGTACTTGCATTAGTGCTCGGTGTCCCAGGGAACCCCTTCTTCAGGTAGCAGGTGAAACATGTCCTGTCTTAGACATTCCTTTACTACTCACAAAGAACATGCGACATACTTGTGCACTGGGCTTGCAGACTAGAAACAAATGCAGGACTCGGAACGGTGACCGCAAGTTGGGGGTTAAAGTCTGAAATTTAAGATCAGGAGGTTACTGAGCACATGGTGGCAAGGAAGACGCCACTAGACTGTAGCAGAAGAAATGTCTAATTTAAAAACATCAAGTCATGGAGGCCTTGTCTCGGCTGCAGCATTTGAACAGGGCAATCACATGCAGTTTTGCAAACCCTTCAAATAAAATGAGTCACTCTTGAAACTAGGCTGTGTCCTCAAACAACGCAATTGTCTTGTGACCCTTTGAAGTAGTCTTGAAAGAACGTAGATTGAGAATGACACACTTCCACAAGTTAGTGATTGTGCTGTAGGGCTGCTCGAGGCCTTGTAAACACTGATTGGCCGCTCTGTTGACAAGAGGGAAACACTCATTCAACCCCCTATTGTGTGTGTGTTGTGTAAACTCTCTGCACACGGAAGTACAGTGCCAGCCGTCTGGGGTACACAAAGTGATAGCAACGGAATCTGGGGGTTCCATCTAGCCTCTAATAACTATACATAACTATATAGGACTTTAAAGTGCAGGTGTGTCTCCCACACTCTCAAACAAACTTAGTGCACTCAATACACTGGAGACTAAACGTATCCCCAGTGTATGCCATACTGACAATGTGTGTTTGCAAAATTTGCGTAATTTGCTTTTGTGTAATGACATGAATTTCAGGAAAATAACGCAATCTTATGCTTCAATATGTGAAATGCAAATCAGTCATTTAGGACTATATATATATATATATATATATATATATATATATATATATATTTGCACAAAATCTGCCATTGCATCGAATTTTGATGCGAGGGCGAATTTTGCTCTAAAAATGATTGCAAACAATGCAATCGCATTGGAAACAGCTGCCCAGGTTCTGGATATTTGCATTTGGCAAATTATGCATAAGAAGCGTAATGCAAATTTCCCCAAATCCCACAAATTGTGCCAACATCATATACATGTCCATTTCACTAACAATGAAGTCTGCCCTTCCTTCCAGGTACTTACATACCTATATGATCTAACCTTCTATCTATGGATGATACACATCCCAGCTGGACTGGCTCAATCAGGACCAGAGAAGCTGCATTAGCTGATCATACAGTGGTCGCGGCCTTCCTGGATTGGAGGTCCCCCAACCCCCAGGAATCAAAATCTGATTGGCGTGGCCTGAAAATAAGTACTGGACTCCTTGGTCGGTACTTTGCTCCAAGTTTTTCCAGCATCCAACGAGCAGCTGCACTGCAGTGTAGGTGTGACGTGCTGACTTCTAGGGTCATGGCCTTGCTGGTGTTTGTCCACCTTGTACAATGGGTGGAAGTCTGAGCCAACCTGAAGAACCCACTGCTTTCAATGAATTGGAACCAAGGCACGAGGAAGAGGCTGAATTGTATCTTTCAGAAGAAGTCACCGACTACCAGCAAAGTACACAGTTGAGGTCACAGTGAAGGATGTGGAAATAGCTGTTCAACTGCACCTGCCTCAGGAACCTGAGGGTGCATCCTCTTAGCTGCTTAGTCACCAACTGCAGCACAAGGGCATCCACCCGGCCCTGAGGAAGAGAGCCGTCACCTTCCGTGTCCATTGATGGTGAGGCTGCTTCATCCCTGATCGCCTCCCCATCTATCCGGTGCTTTGGAGTCTGTGTTCATCTTCTACCTTCCCGAGAGGCCCCAATTCGATTTTCCAGCCAACATCTCAGGACTTGCATTGTCTCCAGCTTTGTCCTTACTCATTCTGTGCTCAAGGGTGGGCACTACAAAACCCAAGGGAGCACCACTGGGTAGGGGCAGGTCCCAAGCAGCAGAAGCTGGCAACTGTTCAAGGTGCTTTCAAGGATTTTGTGACCGTGACTGGTGCGGTTGACGATACTGCCCCGCGCCCCAACCTTTTGTGCCAAATATGTTGATATCTACGTATAATGGCACCTAAAACTGCAATTACTTCTAAGGCTAATCCAGAGGGGACTACATCAGTAGCTCTCCGGTAGAGTGCGCAATGACACTTGGCATCAGACTTGAGACACCTATTCCCAGAAGAGATCCTTCGGGCAGGGTCTGTTGGCAGTTTTCAGGGACCAGACAACTTTCACCAAAACTCCATTAACCTTCTTCCACCAGTAACAAACCAAATCACTGTAATTCAAACAGAGTAATAATACTTCCCATAGATTGGTACCAGGAATAACTTCTACAAGTTGAAGTGTATTTTTGCAAGACTGTAATTTGGTGACTCAGTTCTTTCCAGGATTTTTCTTTTTTGCCCAGATGATCCAGAGACTGGCAAGAGGTCTTTGTGAACACCGGTCACTAAATATTACCACTCGTGGGCACTGTAGGAAACCTCCAATACAGTTTACGCACAACAATGATGTTTATTAGCTCAAACCATGGGAGCAGGGGGTCCACCAACTACCTTTCCAACACCATCTCCAACATCACCTGTCACAACCAACATTCCAACAACAGCAACCACTAAATGGGGCCCACATTGTAAGGTGGAACTAATTTGACCAGTAACTAAATGCTTAATATAATAACACACTCAAGGCACCCATGTTAACTGGTTTTATAACATTAAGGCCATCATTTGGAGTTTCATGTTACATGCAGGGTACACATTATGCACCGGTAATTGCTGGTACCATTCAATAAAGCCATGCAAGTACCTTTCAATCACCGGTTAAACCCCATGGTATGGAGTATAACTAGGGGTGGGTGAAATATTCCACTCCATGGGCAGAGGTTGCTGAGTTTTTTCCACTTCCGCAGGAAGCCTGGAGTTCCGGCAAAAAAACACCACCAAGTGCCATGTGGTGGAGTTTTTTCTCGAACACGGCTCACGAGTGTGAGTGAGAATTTGCGCACCCTCGTGCGATTTTCAGACACTAGAACACCTCCTGGTGAGATGTCTCAATGCAGGCAGTCACGGCAGGTTGTGACTGTTCGTGTGAGAAAGGTGCCACTCGAGTAGAAAATCTACACAAGTGGCAGAAAAAAAGCAGCACCCTCTGGCGCACTGCGTGGCACAGTTTGCATTGATTTTACAATGCAGAAAAAGATCCTGGCGCTGAAGTTCAGCACAAGCAGTGCAATGTTCCTGAATTCCGCCCACTCGCGGAACTCCACAGAATCTCAGAGTTTTTATGCATCACCTCCGAGGCCTAGGTACAACTGTGCTGATCCCAAAGGGTATAAAAGCACACAGAATTCCCAACTCTTTGGGTGTTTAACGAGTTGAGATTCCTGCAGTGCTGCTGGAGGGAGCCGCTGAGCTGCAGGGATTTCTGGTGCAGTTTTAAACATGCAATGATCGTGCCATCGCTGCAAACATAAGCTTTCCACACCCTCAACAGCTTCCGCAATACCTTCCGATCCGCTCCTTCGGCATTTTGAATCCTAAATGAGTGGGATCAGAGGGAAGAGTAGAAGCTGCTGGGAAGAGGATACTGAGTGATGGGGTACACCGGCAAGAATACAGACTGGGGCCCTGGGAGGTACTTCCAAGCAGCTTCTTCGTACCTATTATTAGAACCAGTCAGTCAGTAGTGGTGCAGCCATGTTCCTGGGGTCATACATACCTGCTGGGCAGGGAAGAGGAGGAAAAGGAGAAAAAGAACGAGGAGAAGAATGAAGAAGGGGAAAAGCAGGAAGTGAATGATCCCAAGGAAGCATTAAATAGGAGATGGAACAAGCGAATCACATGCAGAGGAAATTAAGTTTAGCCACTGGGGCGGACACACGAGTAGACAGTGGGCCTGATTTAGATATTGGTGGATGGGTTACTCTGTCACAACGGTGACGGATGTCCCGTCCATCGAAGTCTAAACCCCATTATTTCCCATGGGATTTAAATGTCAGTGGATGAGATATCCGACAACGGTGTGACGGAGTAACCCACCCGCAAATATCTAAGGGCCTGATTTAGATATTGGTGGTTGGGTTACTCTGTCACAACGGTGACAGATATTCTGTCTGCTGAAGTCTAAGGCCCTCATTATGAACATGGCGGTCTGGGCCGCAATGCCGGCAGTAATTACTGCCACCGCCATGGTGGCCCAGACCGCCATATAATGAACGTGGCAGAACTGCCACTGGAGTAACTCCGCCACCGCCAGGCTTCTGCCGCCAGACAGCCTAGTGATGGCCGAGTTACATATCCGACAGGGCAGTGCTGCAAGCAGCGCTGCCTGCCGGATAATGAGGCAATTTCCACCAGCCTTTCCCTGGCGGTTTACCCTGCCAGGGAAAGGCTGCCGGAATGGGTGCCTCGGGCTATGGGGGCCCATGCACTTAGTATGGGCAGTGCGGGGGCCCCCATGCACAGCCCCGTCGCGCATGTCACTGCCCGATTTACGGGCAGTGACATGCGCGACAGGTGCTGCTGCTCCCGCCGCACTCCTACATTGACGCTGGCTCCATGTGGAGCCGGCGTCAATGTACAGGCCCTGCATTTCGCTGGGCCAGCTGTCGGAAACACTGTTTCTGCCCACCAGCCCAGTGGAGTGTTCATAATGTGGCTGGCAGGGTCCTCTGCACGCTGGCGGTCTTTTGTTGACTGCCAGCGGCGAACTCGGCGGGTTTCACCGCCGAGTTCATAATGAGGGCCTAAATCCCATTATTTCCTAAGGGATTTAGATTTTGGCGGATGGGATATCTGTCACCGTTGTGACGAGTAACCCATCTGCTGATATCTAAATCAGGCCCAGTGTCTGTCCACATGCAGTTTAAATACCCAAAGGCAGACTGAAATCTACGGACAAAAAAAAAGCACAAAACTCTTTTATTTTCAAAAAATGGCACACGTCTTTCATGAGAATGTCTTGTATTTACTGAAGATAAAAAGCTTTTGTGTGTGAGTGATGCCCCTTCTGAGGGTGGGACATTATGTATGACCTTTGACTTTTAATTCTTCGCTCAAGCATTTCATCATCTGTACTGATTGTGTCTTACGACATTATCATCATTAATGCAGCCCAGGGCCTGCCTCTTAACACTGCTGTGACCCAAGTGATATCTTTCCATTTGAACCCGTAGGGTCCCTTAACGGAGAGCAGCTCTACTGTCTGAGTTTGTAGATGGGTCCTCTATCTCTACTCATCCCAAACTCATTCTACTAGTATCATCTCCACAATAACCCCTTCTAGACTCCTTCCTCCTCTTTCCCTCCTGGCTCACCCCAAACCTCCATTGATTTGTACCAAACCTCATTTTACTAATATGATCTCCCTAATCCCTTTCTAGAGAATCGTCTCTCCATCACCTCTCTTTTACTCATCCCAAACCTCATCTTACTAAGCAATTTTGCATTCTTCCCTCCTCTATCCCTCCATTGTTCTATTCAATCCAACTAACAGACTCATGTCCTCCGCTTAAATTAATTCATATCTCTCTATACTAACATTAATACTATACTCCTATTTCCCTATACTAATCCACCACTAATCAATTTGGGTTCCGGTGTAGGGTGCTACTCGCTGACAAGTGCTTCAAAGCCTCGTATGGGGTAGTAAGCGCTACGTAAATATAGTAACATTATGCACAAATAGGTCGAACCTGAGAGGCAGCTCTGCTGTCTAGGTCTGAGATTATTGGATCTGTGCACATTTTTCATTTTTCTCTTCCTGATGCCACAAGATAGGAAAAATAAAGGAAGTCGAATGTAAGAAGAAAGAAAGAAAAAAAAATCCACGGCTTTTAGGTACTGTGGTACATTTGAAGGGAGATTGTGCATTAAAATGTAACATGTTTCCAAAGTTAACAAGGCTGCCTGAGGGGGTAGAACAAACCACCCAAGAACTCTAGGAAGTGCAGGCTTGCTTCAACCTCCATGTAAATATTGGACTATTCATAAAAACCAGTTCGGAAATGTCTCTTAAAAGTATGGCTTTGAGGACATTTATAGAAAAGTTGTGGTGTGAAATGCACCATATGTTACTGTGTTTTTAAGAATGCTGTCAGCGGGTTTACATTTACTCTGCAGTTTGAACCAGCATTTTACATCACAGCATCCTGGACGGTTCCCAGCCTCTCCTGCTTCGAGCCTGCCCCATCCAGAACCTTTACTTTGAGGCCTGGAGCGGTGGAGGGGCCTGTACTCAGAGAGCGCCCTGGGCGAAACCAAATTAGGCACCCCCCCAGATTCCTCTCAGTATCTCTGTGATGGAAAAAATGAGAGACATAGAATGAAGGTAAATGGTGTGTGGGGGGGTAGAGGGGGTGTTTCGAGAGAGAGGAGACTCATGAGAAGAAAAGCAGTCAAAATGCAGACGCTGCCTCCAGAAACAGTATTTAAATGCACTTTTGTTTGGAACCACGTCGAAAAAAAAACTACTGCAGGTAGCTCCTGCGCCCCGCGGAGGGTCTGCGCCCTGGGCGCGGGCCCAGCTCGCACAGGTCAGCCTCCCCTGCTTCGGGCCTGTTTCTAGTTCCTGTGTTTTGCGGCCTGAAGCCGCGGAAGTCGCCAGCCCCCACCGCTCCTGGCCTGCCTTCTCCAGCTCCTTCATGTTTGATCAGACGATGAAACCGTAACACCTTGTTTGCACGGCTTGTTGGCGAAACACCAGCTCATCCCTCAGGATTCCTGCAGCCAAGTTGCTCAGGTAACACAAACAGACAGAAATAGTGCACCAGCCAGCCCGAACCCCAGAGGGAGAGTTTCCAAAACACAGCTCATTAACCAGTTTTTCCGCATTTTGCAAAAAGAAAAAGGCAAATGAACCTTCGCGATTAAATGTGGTCTGAGGAGGCAGAAATAATTTAAGTCATGCAACTCCAAGGTTTGTGGCCAAGATCTTGTCATTTTACATAATAAGATATCTGTAAGCACCTTTAGCCAGCCCCCTTCATTCATTGGTCTCTTGTCCCATTCACTTTTTTAGGGTTGAGCCTGCGACTGCTTGCGAGACTCTGTTATGTACAGTTAAGGGCTTGGAGCCCGCCTGCCGCTCACCATTGGTTGGTTTGCGTGGCACTCATCTTTACAGCCTCGTAATTCGTTGGCATAATTTCTGTTCTTGTGTGCGGAGCAGGGAAAAAGCATTAATTGATTCAACTTAATTAGCGCCTGTCCGCTGCTCCCGATGTGATCGAGGTACTATTTCTTCTTTTTAACTTCTAGTGCCCGGTAAATAGAAGTCTTGTGACTGGCAAACACGTGCCCAGCAGCACAAATAAAATTGTAAAGTTTTCTTTTTTAAAGCTAACTTCTTTATTTTGCCATGTCGTCTTTTCTCAGTTTCCATGCATATTTTCCTTTGTTTTTTGCTCATGGGCGCTGTCGCCAAAAGATAGCAATTAACGTGTTCTAAATATGTGAGACCTATTACATTGCAAATGCTTGTTCATCTTCCCAGCATTGCATACAACATGGGACAGTGGGTCAGCCCACTTCAGCCATTGGTTAACGTCACTGTGAGTGACACATTATGGCCCTCATTACAACATTGGCGGTAAAAGCCGCTTACTGACGTGAAGAAGACCGCCAACACACCGCCATGGCTGTGGAATTCCACCACAGCTATTATGACTCACATCTCGGAATCCACCAAAATTCAGACACCCACACAAGTCCGCCACACCAAAGGTCAGTAATAAACTGACGCCAACAGAAATACGCCCACACTATCATGACACACGAATCCACGTGGCGGTCTTTCAACTGCGGTATTCCATTGGCGGTACACACCACCGCGCTCAAAATACACACACATCTACAAAACACAGCCACATTGGCCGATTCAAAATACACACACCTGAGACACATACACACACCACTCCCACACAGCCATTACAATATAAAACACACACCCACATCACCCACAAACCCCCACGACAAAGAATACAGAAAGAAGGCCAGAGAGAGACACCACCAGCAAGTACAACAGCATCCACAGGCACATAACACCATCACCCACACAACTTCCACGCACAACACACCACTACATATCAGCACACTTATCACCACCCACTCCACCCCACACATCACCTACACCACCCCATGTCACGGCAAAGACACCCCAGGTTCTCGGATGAGGAGCTCAGGGTCATGGTGGAGAAAATCGTTCGGGTAGAGCCACAGCTATTCGGATCACAGGTGCAGCACACCTCAATTGCAAGGGAGATGGAGCTATGGCGAAGAATAGTGGACAGGGTCAACGCAGTGGGACAACACCCAAGAAATAGGGAGGACATCAGGAAAAGGTGGAACGACCTACGGGGGAAGGTGCGTTCCGTGGTCTCAAGACACCACCTGGCAGTTCAGCGGACTGGCGGCGGACCCCCACCTCCTCCCCTACAACTAACAACATGGGAGGAGCAGGTCTTGGCGATTCTGCATCCTGAGGGCCTCGCAGGAGTAGCTGGAGGAATGGACTCTGGTAAGTCAAAGCTTTACTATTACATCCCCCACGCTACCTGCATGCTATCACATACCCCCACCCTCGCCCTCACCCCCATCACACCAACACCTCACAAATGTACCAATATCACAAACAACCCATCCCAACACCAAGCCCTGCATGCAACAACAAAGCATGGACACCCATCACTAAAGCATGAACACTGCACATAGCCATACACCCCCCTAAACCATCATCACACAAGCTCCCACACAGGAATGCCAGCACTGGGGTACACGGTCACCCACCCATTGCACACCATGGCACACACAGATGCAATAATCATGCCTTTCCACCCCTGCAGGACCCCTACCCAACATCACCAGACAGGAGGGTCCAGACATGTCCACTCCACCCACAGAAGAGGCCCACAGTGATGACAGCAGCTCTGTCCAACTGGATCTAGATGACCAGCCCAGACCATCGGGGACCTCTGGACAGTCGGTTCCCCTCACACAGGCACAGGCCACCACAGACCTTCCCCTCTCTGGAAACACCAGCACAGCACCCACCCAGCGGGCCCATACCTCCGTCCACAGGACACGTCAATCAGCTGTGTGTCCACCACTACAGGGAACCCAGGATAACCCACCAACCCAACAACAACAGGGACCTGGGGGCAGTGGCAGTGGGCACACAGTCCAGGGGATGGAGGCCCAGGAACACGGGAACTGGGAGGGCTGCCGTGCGACAGGGGGCGGACAGGCCAAGGGAACCCACTCTCCACGAGGCCCTCTCCTCCATCCTGGGAGCATACCACCACTCTCAGGAGACGATGGCAACGGTACTGGCCAAGTTTCAGGAGACCCAGCGCATGCAGGAGGAACAGTATTTGGGCTTCAGGGAGGAATTCAGAACCATCAGCTCCACCCTGGGCACCATCGTAGGGGTGCTGAAGGAAGTACTCAACACCAGGAGGGACACTGTGGCACTACAAGGGGCCCCTGACACTAGCATGGACGATGAACTGCCAACCACCTCCTCCGGCGCTAGTGGACAGGACGCCCTGCCACAGGACCACCACACCAGCACCTCACCCCTGCAGACGGAGAACCACCCCGCAAACGGTCCCTGAGATCCAGGAACAAGACAGAGAACAATGCCAAGACCCCCGCCAAGAAATGAGACCACCCTGATTGTCATCCTACTGTCCCACTTTGTCACCCTGTCCATAAATAAACTGCCCCAGCTCCACTTCCTATGCCCATATGGGCAATGTACCTGTGAGACTAATAGACTGGACTCTGCCATGGACACTCCTCCGCCATCACCCCTCACCATTTAAGTTCCCCCTCCAATATTTTGCATTTAAATAAACACACCTAAAGCACAAAATGATCTGGAGTCTGTCTGTGATTTCGAAATAGTGTATTTGCAATTACAGTGACAAAATGTTTTTGAAATAGTAATGTCAACATACCTATGTCACACAGCTCTAGTCCATGAGGAATTTAAGCAGATGACACACAGTGGGACCCACATCTGTGAAACCATAAGGGAAAGTGACAACTCAGTGAACATACACTGGGTGAAAACGACAGACAGGATAGAGGTAGTATTGTAAAAGTACATGTAGTAGGCAGGATTGTATTCTCACCTGTGTTTCACTGGAAATATTGCTGGACCACTGAGTCCCTGTTCTGCATGTCTTCTTCCTCTGCTTCATCCTCGTCACTGTCCACAGGCTCCACAGCTGCCACAACACCGCCATCTGGACCATCCTCCTGCAGAAAAGGCACCTGTCGTCGCAAAGCCAAGTTGTGAAGCATACAGCAGGCCACGATGATCTGGCACACCTTCTTTGGTGAGTAGAATAGGGATCCATCTGTCATGTGGAGGCACCTGAACCTGGCCTTCAGGAGGTCGAAGGTCCGCTCGATCACCCTCCTAGTTCACTCATGGGCCTCATTGTAGCGTTCCTCTGCCCTGGTCCTGGGATTCCTCACTGGGGTCAGTAGCCATGACAGGTTGGGGTACCCAGAGTCACCTGCAAATGGCAAGGGACAACTGTTAGACACACACTAACCTGTAGGTATAACCCCAGACAACCATTCCCACTGTCTTGCTTCCAGGGGCTCACATAATAGCCACACACGGTGCCTCTGGAGTTGACCCATCACATAAGGGATGCTGCTATTCCGCAGGATGTAGGCGTCATGCACTGAGCCAGGGAACATGGCATTCACATGGGAGATGTACTGGTCTGCCAAACATACCATCTGTACATTCATAGAATGATAACTCTTCCAGTTTCTGTACACCTGTTCACTCCTGGGGGGGGGGGGCAAAGCCACATGGGTCCCATCAATGGCACCTATGATGTTGGAGATATGTCCCAGGGCATAGAAATCACCTTTCACTGTAGTCAAATCCTCCACCTGAGGGAAACCGATGTAGCTCCGCATTTGTTTCAGAAGGGCAGACAACACTCTGGACAATACGTTGGAAAACATAGGCTGGGACATCCCTGATGCCATGGCCACAGTTGTTTGATATGACCCACTTGCAAGGAAATGGAGCACTGACAGCACCTGCACTTGAGGGGGGTTTCCTGTGGGATGGCAGATTGCTGACATCAGGTCTGGCTCCAACTGGGTACACAGTCCCTGGATTGTGGCACGGTCAAACCTGTAGGTGATTATCAAATGTTGCTCCTCCATTGTCGACAGGTCCACCAACGGTCGGTACACCGGAGGATGCCGCCATCGCCTCACATGTCCCAGCGGACGGTGCCTATGAAGGACAACAGCGAGCACAGAGTCAAACAACTCAGAGGTAACTAACCACAGTTTACACAGAACACCAATCATACACAAAAGGTGGCCTGTATGTGTGTTGAGACTAGTCCTAGGTATGTGAGACGCAGTTGAAAATGAGGCCATGTGGGCCCCTGCAATGGCGGCTGCCTGACCTCTAAAGTGGAACAATGGGATGTGAGCTAACTGCACTGGCGTTCTACACCGTCGCAGTAGGCGGTCGGAGACCGCGGCGCAATGCTGCATTGGTTAACATTGGACCCTATGGGTCCCAGGAGCCAATGACGATGTACGCCGGCGGCGATGGTACGCACTGCCACGGACGTGACCGCCATTTTCTATCACTTCAATCACTCGATACCTGATCTTCGACAGGAGAGGACCTACACTGCAAGTGCTGCTGTGACCTCAGTCTGGAAGAGACAATGGCTCCTGCGTCTGGGGAAAGGGCCCCTGCCTTCACATCGGAGGAGTTGGAGAAGCTTGTTGATGGGGTCCTCCCCCAGTACACGCTACTCTACGGTCCTCCAGACAAACAGGTAAGTACACAGGGAGCATGTTGTATGGGCTATGCCTGTGTGGAGAGGGCTGGATGTAAGAAGGAAGGGGGCAGAATGCTGCGTGCATGTAAGACGGTGAGTGCATGTGCCACATGGCAAGGGTAGGGATGGGGGCCACTCACTTTGACGGTGCAGTTGGTAATGACTTCTCTTCTTCCCCTGTACATTTCATGTAGGTCAGCGCCCACCAGAAGAAAGATATTTGGCGTGCCATCCCCAAGGACGTCCGGACCCTGGGGATCTACCACAGATGGAGCACCCACTGTCGGAAAAGATGGGAGGACATTCGCCGCTGGAGCAAGAAGATGGTGGAGGCTCAGCTGGGGATGGCCTCCCAACGTGGGAGGGGTGCCCGTCGAACCATGACCCCCCTGATGTTCAGGATCCTGGTGGTGGCCTACCCATAGTTGGATGGGCGCTTAAGGGCATCACAGCAGACACAAGGAGGTGAGTACACTCTCATTCAGCTGACTTTGCAAGCAGTGGAGTTGTCTGGGTGGGGGAGGAGGGCTGTGGGTTTTTCTAGGCCAGGGCGAGTTCCATAGGCTAGGCCCCTCCGTAAGGCATGGCCCTGTGGCCCCACACCCCTCCTCTGTAGAGTGCCAAGTACAGCTATTCATGCCCCTGTGTCATCTATGTGTGCAGATGTCGTCCATAGCCTTGTAGGCCATTTCCCAGGAATTGCACTGTGGAGCCCAAGAGCGCGGCATAGTGCAGGGGGCCTCTGTGTCTGTCTTGTCCGCCAACGGTAGCGATAATCCATGCACTCAACATGTCTTTCTTCTGTCTCCCCCTCTTTTTTTGGTCTCCCTGTTCTTGTGTGCATTAGCATTATCAGGCGGAGGAGCAGTGGCACCGGAGTACGAGGGAGCTGCATCCCACATGGCCCTGGGGGGGAAGACTAAGGACTCGGAATTCACCAGTGGGACGGAGGGCGAGGGGAGCTACACGGCGGGGACAGGAGCTGACACCAGCGACACGGACTCGTCCTCTGATGGGAGCTCCCTTGTGGTGGCGGCAACATCTGTGCTCCCCCGCATCTACAGGTACAGCCGCCACCACACCCTACAGGCACCACCCTCCCAGCAGCCCCTCAGCCTTCGCCCGTGCCCGCTCACCCAGGAGGGTGGGCATTACCTTCGCCCCAGGCACCTCAGGCCCTGCCCCAGTCACCCCTGCTGCCCTCAGTGAGGAGGCCACTGACCTCCTCAGGTCCCTCACTGTTGGGCGGTCTACCATTCTGAATGCCATCCAGGGTGTAGAAAGGCAGTTGCAACAAACTAATGAATTCCTGGAGGGCATTTATTCTGGTCAGGTGGCCCTTCACCGAGCTTTTCAAACTCTGGCCTCAGCACTGATGGCAGCCATTGTCCCCGTCTCTAGCCTCCCCCTCCAACTTCCTCCACCCAGACCCAATCCCCTGTACCTCTGCCTATCCCAAGCACACCATCAGACCAGCCTGCACACACCTCACCACACAAGGGAAGCTCAGGCAAACATAAGCACCACACATCCCACAGGCACTCAGGCAAGCAACACACACATGCAGACACACCAACATCCACTGCCTCCACTGTGTCCCCCTCCTCATCGTCTCCCTTCTCCCTCCCAGTCTAGTCTACACTCACACCTGCATGCACTACCTCTACAGCCACTACGTCCCTCACCAGCACACCCACCAGCACACCCCGCTCACGTGCAGTCACCACCCCCACTACCATTCACACGTCCCCTGTGTCCTCTCCCAGTGTGTCTGTGACGCCCCCTCCCAAGATACACAAACGCAGGCACACACCCACCCAACAGCCATCCACCTCACGACAGCCTCCAGCGCATGCACCTGCACCCAAAGTCACCAAACGTACACCTCCTACTACCACCACCTCTTTCTCCACTCCCAAACCCCCTCCAGCTACCCGTCCCAGTGTGTCCAAAAGAATTTTCCTGTCCGGCCTTGACCATTTTCCCACACCTCCCCCACCCTGTCCATCTCATAGGTCCCGAAGTAGCACCTCAGCCACAACATCTACGGGACCAGTGGTGCCTGTTGTAACAGGTATGTGGAGTGCACCGGCCACCAGGACAGCCAGTGTGGCACGGAGCCACAGCACAACCAGTCCCCCCCCTGTGAAGCATCAGAAGTTGGCCAGTGCCTGGCGGGAGAGGGGGAAGTCTCCAGCCACCAAAGCCGCTTCCAGGGGTCCCGGTGGGAGTGTGGAGTCAGCTGTGTAGTCAAGGTGGGGAAGGGCCACAAGAAGCCCGGCAAGTCTGGGAAGAGGTGCACGGCGGAGAAGACCAGCCCCATCCCAGCTGCCCAGGAGGGCCCCGCCAGCCCCAGCCTAGCTGACAAGGAGGGCCCCGCCAGCCCCAGCTCAGCTGTCCAGGAGAGCCCTGCCAGCCCCAGCCCAACTGCCCAGGAGGCCACCGCCAGCCCTAGCCGAGCTGCCCAGGAGGACCCCGCAAGCCCTAGCCTAGCTGCCCAGGAGGGCCCCGCCAGCCCCAGCCCAGCTGCCCAGGAGGGCCCCGCCAGCCCCAGCCCAGCTGCCCAGGAGGCCACCACCAGCCCCTGCCCAGCTGCCCAGGAGGCCACCGCCAGCCCCTGCCCAGCTGCCCAGGAGGCCACCGCCAGCCGCAGCCCAGCTGCCCAGGAGGCCACCGCCAGCACAAGCCCCGCTGGGCCATGAAGGACCGCCAGCACAAGCCCCGCTGGGCCATGAAGGACCGCCAGCACAAGCCCCGCTGGGCCATGAAGGACCGCCAGCACAAGCACTGCTGGGCCATGAAGGACCGCCAGCACAAGCACCGCTGGGCCATTAAGGACCGCCAGCACAAGCCCCGCTGGGCCATGAAGGACCGCCAGCACAGGCACCGCTGGGCTGGGCACCGCCAAATCAAGCACCGCTGAACAGGACACTGCCAAATCAAGCACCGCTGAACAGGGCACCACCAAATCAAGCACCGCTGGGCAGGGCACTGCCAAATCAAGCACCGCTGAACAGGGCACCACCAAATCAAGCACTGCTGGGCCAGGCACCGCCAAATCAAGCACCGCTGGGCCAGGCACCGCAAACTCAAGCACCGCTGAACAGGGCACCGCCAAATCAGGCACCGCTGAACAGGGCACCGCCAACTCAAGCACCGCTGAACAGGGCACCCCCAACTCAAGCACCGCTGAACAGGGCACCGCCAAATCAAGCACCGATGGCCCGGGCACCGCCAAATAAAGCACCGCTGAACAGGGCACCGCAAAATCAAGCACTGCTGGGCCGGGCACCGCCAACTCAAGCACCGCTGAACAGGGCACCGCCAACTCAAGCACCGCTAGCCCATGAGCGGCAGGGGCACTGACGCAACTGGGTCCGTCACGGGGTGAGTGATGCACTCTGGGCACCAGTTCCCCTCCAGAACCAGTGGAGAGATCCATCCACTTCCTCTGTCCTTCACAGGATGAAGCACTCTGGGCACCAGTCCCCCTCCAGAACCAGTGGAGACTGTCATCCACTATCTCTGTCCTTCACAGGATGAAGCACTCTGGGCACCAGTCCCCCTCCAGAACCAGTGGAGACTGTCATCCACTACCTCTGTCCTTCACAGGATGAAGCACTCTGGGCACCAGTCCCCCTCCAGAACCAGTGGAGAGATCCATCCACTACCTCTGTCCTTCACAGGATGAAGCACTCTGGGCACCAGTCCCCCTCCAGAACCAGTGGAGACTGTCATCCACTACCTTTGTCCTTCACAGGATGAAGCACTCTGGGCACCAGTCCCCCTCCAGAACCAGTGGAGACTGTTATCCACTTGAGAGACTGTGGCTTTGCACTCCCCAGGATATGGCAGTGGGCAGCCCACCCACTGTAGAGACTTGTGAGACTGTGGCTTTGCACTCCCCAGGACTGAACAGTGGGCAACCCACCCACTGTAGAGACTTGAGAGACTGTGGCTTTGCACTCCCCAGGATTGAACAGTGGGCAAACCACCCACTGGAGAGACTTGAGAGACTGTGGCTTTGCACTCCCCAGGATTGAACAGTGGACAACCCACCCACTGTAGAGACTTGAGAGACTGTGGCTTTGCACTCCCCAGGATTGAACAGTGGGCAAACCACCCACTGTATAGACTTGAGAGACTGTGGCTTTGCACTCCCCAGGATTGAACAGTGGGCAAACCACCCACTGTAGAGACTTGAGAGACTGTGGCTTTGCACTCCCCAGAATTGAACAGAGGGCATTGAGCCCCGTCGTGGATCTGGCGTTGTGCACTCATCCGGCTGAGGTGCCCCCCCTTCCCCCTGAGGTGCCTGTTGTATTTCTATCTGATGCCCCTGCAGTGTTCTCTCTGTTTTGATCGGGTATCGAGTGTGGGCCTCGCCCATGCATTTTGGGCCCAGTGGTCCACGGACTATAAATGGTGCAATACCTGGACTTGTATTATTGGTGTATATATTTGTTTATAGTGTATATATATTTTTGAGTACTGGATTTTAATATATTACAATGGTTACAATCATTTCCTTTTTTCTTTGCATTCTTCTGAGGGGCTTGGGGGGTGTAACTGTAATGTATCAACATGTATTAGTGTGTGTGTTGTAGTGGGTGAGGGTGGGATGGGGGTGTTGCGTGTGTGTCCCCCTGTTTTTTGCCTCCCCTGTGTGGTAGGTGCAGTACTCACCGTGGTCTTCGCCGCTGGCGTTCGTGCTCCTGGTAGAGGAGCAGGAAGACTATCGCAGGTAAAATTTGGAGTTCCGGTTCCATGGTGTCCTCGTTCCTCGTGGGGTGTGTAGAGGTGAGCGTTTTCCATTCGGAATTCCTGTTTCCGCCGTGTTTTTATCCACGGTGAATCCACCCCGGAAAAGGTGGCGGATTGGCCTGTCATAATAGTGTGGGCGGTACATTGTCTCCCGCCTGTCTGTTGGCGGTGACCGCCAAGCTGTTTGTTTGTACCACCGTAGCGGTCGGAGTGTTAAAGTGGCTGTCTTTGTTGGCGGTTTCCGCCACGGTCGTAATTGCAATTTTTTTACCGTCGGCCTGTTGGCAGTCTTACCGCCGCTTTAACACCGTCCGCCAGGGTTGTAATGACCCCCTATGTCCTTTCACAAGGTGTACATACACACACAAAATAGTTCACCTCAGCACCAAGAACTACTTTGGCAATGGGTGCTTTTGAGAACACCCCGTGTCTATTAAGACACCCCAAAGTTTCTCCAATTTAGTTGAAGACGCACCTCTTTAAAGAGCACTACGTCACAATGCATTAACCGTCCACAACTCAATTTTCTCTCAAATTACTTGTTCACTTTATGCTTTTCTTTGGCCATGTGTAGCGCTCTGCTGCCTTTTTGCTGGGTTTGGGCTATCATAAACCATACATATACAAAATATATTTTTGCTCTTAGGCAATGTTTTAGTATTTTCATGATGGCAAGATACCAGTTGTTTCCCCCAAAAAAGGTTTTATAAAAACCTGGCAAAACAAAACAAGCATTGACAAAGCCAAAACACTGGCAACCAATGCCAGACTTACTGACTTTACCAATATTTGTTTATAAAACTTTTCCCTATACCGAGAGTGTTTATTATTTTATGCCCTGTGTTAGCCAAGACCTCTTGATTTTAATAAAATTATACTTATAATATACTTACTTATAGGGGCGTTCATCCAACCCTCTTTATTCATTGGCCTGTTGCTAAGCCATTCACATTTTTCATCATCTGTATACTACACTATACCTTTGGGCAGTAGGTCTGTCCTCTTCAGTTATTGGCTAACTTTCCTGTTAGTGATAGCAATCTTTCCTTGCACAATGTGCACTACTGGCCCAATGTGTTCTCTCGATGTAATGGGTTCGTTATCACACAAGAGAGATATTGGAATAATGCGACAGGCGCAAGATTTGAGGGGGATAACAGATTTATTTAAGTTCTAATTACTGCGGAGTGTTTTAATCTCTTGTTTCTTTTCACAAGATTTGTCCGTTACATTCACTCAAGACCCCTTTCTTTTCCTTTCAGGGCTCTTGCGGTGATCCCAATGTGGTCTGGTCCAACCTCGAGAGGGGTCCGGTCTTCCCCTTGTTCCAGCCGCCCAGGTTTCCTAGAAACGAAAAAGAAGAACAAAAGCAGGTAAGTGGGGCGTACGGGGAAAAAAGTCTCTATAGGGTTAGTAGGGTAGTGCGGGGATAGGTAGAAGGGTTGGCGGTTGTGACGGGATAATCTTTAATTGTTTGTGCCCTTAGCTCTTTTGGTGTGATCCCAGGAATTTCCCTTTCTCATGATAGTTTCTTGTAGTGGCGCTCCTATATGTGGGTTAGGGAGGTCGAGGTTAGGTTTCCCTTTCTGTTAGAGGGTCTCCCCTGCTCTGCAGGACCTCCCCGGTTTCCTCCCTTTATTCCCCCAACCGCCCCTTATTCCTGACAGCCACTCTGTCAGAACGCCCCAGTTACGGTACACACGTACCTGAGGAGGCCACGCCCCTCCGGGGACGCGGCTGGCTGTTTGGCGGTCTCCCGGCTTCTCTTCCACAGGGGCGGGAGGCGCCCTGTGGTTCCTCTCCTTTCCGTTAGGTTCCGTTCGGCCGGGTTCCGTTTCTCCTTTTCTTCTTTCCTCGGTTTGTCTCCGCGGCGCGTCTCTCTCCGTCTCTTCTCTCGCGTTCCCTTTTGGTCCGTCTTCTCTGTTTTTAAACGTCCCGACGCCTCCTGCGTCAGACGTCATACCCCCTAGGCTCTCTCTGGTGCCCCGGGGGTATGTTGCTACGGACGCGGCCAGCACTGTGGACCCGTTGTCGGTGGCCGTTCCGTTACACTCGACAAAACGAAAAATGGATGAACAAAACTGATGAAACAAAAATGCAGTGGCAGCCCCTCTAATAGGGCAAAGGAGCGTCGCCCACCTGCTGCTAGTGCTGCTGCAAAGGAGAAAAATAAAATGCTAATAAACATTTATTACCATTTTATTTTTCCCTATCCCTAGCCGAGCTGTGTTTGGGGGTGGGGCCACTGCTGCTGACTGGCAGCAGGGGAGCGATGCTCACTGCACCAGTTTACATTGCGCATGCCATTTTGTCTGTCTGTCTTGCGATAGCCGGCCTGACATGCGCAGTGTGAACCTCTCCACCTAGCTATCTAAGACAGCAAGGTGGAGCACAGGCCTCCATTGCCTCCAGGAGCGTCAAGGCAGCCTGTTCCAGCCAATCCTGGCCCTGCCCTCAGGCTGCTGAACATTATCAGCAGCATGAGAACAGTGTCTGGATTGGTGTGGAGAATCCCAGTGCTGCACTCAGAGCACCGACTCACGAGGACCGGAGGATGCGAGCCAGCGGGGGCAAGGGCATTTTGTTTATTTTTTATGTTTTTTCAGTCTTTTATGCATACTTCTTTGCAGCCAAAGTGTTGCATCAGCATGCTATTAGACAAATTCAAGGTTATTTTCCGTTGTTTCATTTAGTTCTTCTTTGTGCGTTAATGTATTTGTATAAAACAGTGAGTTTCTAGTGAAATGTCTCACAATGAACCACTGCTGCTGTCACAGGGATCAAGCTTTAGAATGTTTCTAATAAACTCAAGAATCTTTGACTCATGGCTTCAGTATATTCATTGCCAGAACTGAGAGTATGGTGCGCGGTCCAGGACAAAAGCAGTGCCACATGTCAGGTGTGAGGCACAGGACACCGTTGTGTGTGCAGGCCCATTCAGGGGCAGAGAGAGGCATGTGATATTTGCAGCTTGTCAGGTCTCCATCAGTAATAAATATGCTACTGTGACCTGAGGAAATTACAAATCTTGTCTAACTTGGAGACCTTTGCAGCCGCAGGTCCAAGGCAGCCATTACCCACCTACCCAACACTTTTGTTTTGGGCAGGGGCATCCAACATAGACCCAGGGAGGCCAGCTCAGTAACAGGTTTTCAGGAAACCACAGGCTATGTATAATAATTTCACCGGGATTACCTGTGTGTAAATATATTTTATGAGGATCTCCAGAAAATGTGGCTTGGATTAAGCGCCTGGACCTACGCTGGACACCCCTGGTGTAAATAAATGGGAATACTGCAGGGCAGGTATGTGGTGTCTCAGTAGCATACCAAGGATGTCATGGGCCCTGGTGCAAATGATAATGGCCCCTTTACCTATTGTTGAGGTAGCTAAATACAGCAATTATTAGGACTCAATGGGTCCTGAAGGGCTCTGGCTCCTGGCGCCACTGCACCTGCTGCACCAATAGTAGCTACGCCCCTGTGGTGTGTCTGAATAACAGGTCAGAACTGAGAAGCCCTGATACTAGGAGTGCTGCAGGCCAGGATTACCACACATTGTCTTGTTTGTATGGGAACAGCAGTGTAATATGGGGTGCAATATGGGGTTTATTCTGCTGGTACCCTAAATATTTGGTTGGTTGCCCCACCAAATGTAGGGTACCAGCCGCCACTTTAAAAATGTTCCTATAAGTTTTACAAAAACCATTACAGAATAAAAAAGCACTGGCAAAACCAGAAGGTTGGCAGCCCACACCAAATCTATTGACTGTATAAGTGCTTGTCTTACTAGGGGCGGTTGGGAACTAAAGAGAGTGATGGGGCAAAAAAATGAGTGGGTGCATGCACACATGCACACTACATGTAAGGAAGATACATAAATATATTATAAAAAATAACTTATCTTGCAAGTTGCTGACTGACACATCCTCCTCGCCCTGGTTAACCAGCATGAGAGAAGCACCAGGATTGATGTGAGCGTCCTCTTTCGGTGCTCCTGAAGGCACTGGAGGGCTGTGCTTGCTCTCAGCCCAGCTGTCTAAGACAACTGGGTTGAGAGGTTTAAAGTGCCATGTCTGACTGGCCTTCGCAAGTATGCCAGCCAAAGAGACATGCTCACTTTAATCAAGTGCGCAGGCAGCCCATCACTCCTGCCTGCTACTAGCACTCAGCTGGCCCGCCCCGTCCTGACACTCGGTTCAGTACGGGTGATTAAAAAAAGAAAGAAAAAAAAACTTTATTACCATTTTATTTTTCATCTCTGGGCAGTGTCTGGGGGCATTTTTGTGAGTGGGGGGCACTACTCCGCTCTAATGGGGAAGCCGCCCCTGTGTTTTACCCTTGCTTTTAAACAATTTCACTTGGTTTAGTTCCAACTTCCTGAGGATCAACTTCTTGAGAATTGGTATAAACTGGACTCTCATGATAGAAAGTCTCTGCGCGTTTTGTCCTCACTCTGAGGGTGACACGTCAACGTTATGCCACTAGGTACGATAGTCCTCACACTCCATGCTATATTACAAGCAGAAGTATTTTTATTTAGGATATATCACTTTTAAGAGCATCCCTCTGGCATGCCCTACCTCAATATGTCTGTCTATCACACTAACACCAGCATTAGCAGTTGGGTGGACATTGGAGTTTGTTTAATAATAAAATTATGAGGTCCCCTTGAAAAATTCACTTATTCAAATATTTTCCCTTTGATCTTTCAATTGAAAATCCTGGAAAATATCAATAGATGAAAAGTGCCCAGAATGTTGGAACCACTGCAGAAATCTCTGTGCAGACACTGATTTCCATTTTTATCCTTAATTTCAAGGACTGAAACATGTAAGTGGCATGGAATCCCGCACCAGGTTTATTACTGCACCATGCACTGTTTGTACTTACCAATGCTTGATCTCCAGCCCAAATACCTTCCACCTTATTACCAGAAGTTAAGTGTTTGTTTCCCAGTTAGAATGTTTAGTCTCCTGTTGAAAACCTGCTGGGTGGCTCAGTAGATTAATGCATCCACTGCATGGGGGTGTAAAATTGCCAGAGTTTTGATATTTTAATGAAAGTCCATGAAAAGCTTTTCGTATCTCATTAAGTTTGCAAAAATGTGTTTTATTAATGGGACAAAAGTATGGGAAAACAGGTTTGTGGGAGAAAAAAACAAAGACAGTTTTTAACCAACAATTATAATTAATCCATTAGTTTCATTTATTTATTACTGATTTTTACATTTACCTAATTTGTATGTGAAAAAGTCAGCAAATCCACTTTTTGCAGTGTAATTTGACTGCGAAAAAGGGTGAAATGAAGAAGGGATGAAGGAAAAAAAATAAAAATTGAAATTGTATGCACTGTTACCCCTTTAAGGTATTTTCTCATTTGATGCACCTGCAAATTACAGCCCCAAAGACTAAACTGTGACTGCTGCACCTGAAATATTATGAGTTGGTGTCCCAAGGGAAGAGCCTAGGCTGTCTCCCAAGCAGACTCCAGAAGCATTAGTGATTATTCACATCAGTTAACATCTGCAGTATTATGTGCAATATAATATTACATTCAGGCCTTCATTAAGAGTTTGTCAGTCTTTTCATAAGACCACGGTGTTGACGGCCACCAAAAGACTACTAGTGACGGCGGTATCCCAACGGTTGTATTACGAATCACAAACTGAAGACCGCCCAAAAACAGTCACAAATCCAAGATCGCCAGGCGGACCGAGGGCAGGAGAGAGGCGGTCCCACCACCTGCCCCGCCACGCTGACAAAATCCCGCCCTCCATATTACGACCAAGAGATCAGCAGAACATTCATTGCACGGCAGAAAACTATTGGCGGTGCGAACCGATGCGCTCAAATTGACACCCCACACCTGACACACATTCCCACACTACACACACCCACTGCTATAAAACACACCCACACACAACCCACAATCCTTTTCAACTAGAACTACAGACAGTAAGGAGCCACAAACCCATCACCTACCACTTATACTCCATATGCACATATACACTACACACATCACACAACTGCACCATCAACACCATGCACACATCATAACTGCACACAAACACCACTACACACCAGCGCACAAAATTAAGCACCCCCCAAACCCCATCAAGCCCCAAACACCCCACCCTTGCAAATGACACCCCCCTCCCCCAAACCACATCACAACCAACATGTCCCCTCCAAAGCACCCACAATTCACAGACACATGGTAGATGAAATCGTAAGGGTAGAGCCACAACCGTTGGGAGCACACGTCCAGGAAACATCCATAGCCAGGAAAATGGAGTTATGGAGGAGGATAGTTGACATGGTAAACTCAGTGGGCACCCATCCATGCAAAAGGGAGGACATCAGAAAGAGGTGGAACGACCTTAGGGGGAAAGTGCGTTCCAGGGCCTCATGATACCAGATTGCCATCAACAAGGCTGGCGGTGGTCCTCCACCTCCTCCCCCAGAGTTCACATTGTGGGAGGAGAAGGTCTTGGACATCATGCATCCAGAGGGTCTGACTGGAATAACCAGAGGACTGGACTCTGGTAAGTCAACAGCACTCCCTTGGCACCAAAGACTCCTGTACAGCATGCCTCCCCACCACCCTATCACTCCCCAATTCACGCAAAGTCCACTACTGCACACCCCCAATCACCTAATGTCCCTCCCCTGCATGCCACACCAGCCCACTGCCACTATCCCCACACAGTCCCTCCCTTGTGCATGGATAGCACTCAGAATGGCAAGCACCACAACTCCCACAATGCATTATTCCCTACACATGAAAAGATGCAATAACCACTTCACAGTGGAACATCTGCATGTGAAACCAACGCACAAGCTACACCAACTGGATGTGTCGACTGCGTACTACTACATGGCAATGACAGCAATGCTATCCACTATCCACAACCCTCAATGTAACATGGAACTAATGTCATAATCTATCACCCACAGACAATGTCTGCAGTGCTGCAGCTGTCATTGCCATCTCTGGGAATCAAGTCAAGCCACTGTATGCGCCAGAGTATGAAACAAAGATGTACACCTCCACAATGTAACACTCTCCCTCTCCATCAACAGGTGTCCCTGCCACTGCCACCTTGCAGAAGATGCCAGAAACAGCCAGCCCTCCCGAGGATAAAGGCCCCAGTGGATGTCTGGACTATTACGACTTACCTGGCCCATCTGGTCATTCCACCACCACCAGCCCTACCCTGACTATATCTGAGTCCCCCACCCAAGTGGCAACAATCGCACAGCCAACCCCTCGTCCCCAAACCTGTGTTCCAAGGACTGGCCAATCAGCAGTGTGCCCCACGTACAGGGTCAACCCCACACACCCAAGAAGATGAAGGTCCTGTTTTAACTGTGAGTGAGCACAGGCACAGAGGGCAAGGGGCAGTTGGAGGGCACCTGTGGGCCAAGGGATGAGGCCCACAAGGGAAACGAGTGGCCAGGAGGCCATCTCAAAGTCCTGGGAGCATACCAGAAATCCCAGGACAAGATGGGCCAGATCCTCTCTACCTTGCAAGAGAACTAGAGGCTGCAGAGGGAATACCACAAGGAGGCCATTCAGCAGTGGCAGACACACAATGCCACTATGGCCTCCATTGCAGGGGTGCTCAAAGAACTAACTACCATCCTGCATGCGTCCTCCACCCAGCAGGCCCTTTCCACTAGCCACATAGCAACTGAGCCATCCACTTCTGCCACAGCTAGTGGAATGGAGGCCCTGCCACAGGACCCACAGGCCACTAGCACCCCTTCCTCTGTAACTGAGGAACCCCAAGGCATACAAGGTTCGCCATCCAGACATCCTGCAGGACCTGATGCCAAGACCAAAACCTGCCAGGAAGTAAGCCTCTCCTGAACATTCTCCCTTGTGTGCTACTGATACACCCTGTTGACTGTCCACTGTCATGTCGCCATGTTCCTATGGCTCTTTGATACTGGACCTGTACTACCTGCAGCTGGGCCAACAGCTCTGATGATTTAAGCCACCATGGCCCCACTCTTCACCCATTGCACTTGTGTATCACAATAAACAGCATTGAGCACAGCTGCTGCTTATCTGTCTTTATTGTAATAAGTAAGATTTACTGTTGTATAAAATGTAACTATAGTCAACACATTGACCATTAAAAGTCTGGAAGATGGGCAGAAGGGGGTGCAATGTGCAGGGAGTATGACAGTACAACAGTCATATTCTGTAATTCAGTGGCAAGGGAGCCACTAGTCAAGCCAGGAACCAGAGTAGCACCACCCAACAGACCTGCAAAGAGACCAAGACAGGGATAACATCACGATAAGAGTCAATGTTGCACAACCAACACAAATGCAGTACATTGTCAAGCTCCCTAGTGCGAATAGGCAAGTGGAATGTTAACACATCTTACTATGGCAGACCCATATGTTCCACACATGCATTCCTAATGGTACATCCCTCACAGCCGACATTACTACACCAAAGGCAAGTCCCACTGTCATTAATCCATGGTGTACAGTGAGGATAGGTAGCAATACTGTTAACCACAATATGTGTGGCAGTCCAATTGCAGTTGACATAGCACTACAGGGAACATACAACATGCCCAAGTCATTGCAGATATGATGCTAGACTAGTTAAAGTAGCTCTGACATCAGAACAGTAACTCCTCTCCTGATGGCCAACAAGTTGTCCCCCAAACACACACAGTGGGATAGCTGCACTTGCCACCTCCACTGATGGCAAACATCAGGAGGAGCAATGCCACAAGGCAGACAGCAGTACAGTACACATGCAACATAATAAACACATACCTGTATGTCATAGAAAGTACTGTTTGATCAACTCTGTTCTAGTGTCAGATGCATCCTCATCACCTGCCTCCTCATCCCTATCTGTGTCACCATCATCAGCCACTGGTCCAGCTGCCACCTCCTCAACATCCAGTAACAGGATGTGATGTCTCAGGGCTAGATTGTGTAGCATGCAGCACGCAACAACTATCTGGCACACCTTTAGTGGTCTGTAGAGCAGGGCACCTCCTAGGATGTGTAGACACCGGAATCTGGCCTTCAGTAGCCTCATTGAAATGGTCTTCCCCATCTGTGGTCGGGTATCTCACTGGTGTTAGCAGCCACCACAGGTTAAGATAGCCAGAGTCGCCTGTGTGCACAAAAGATTTGACACATCACAATGTGTGTAGTGACAGAGGGCAGTATGTAAAGAGAGGTGAGATAACAGATGCCGACATACAATTGGAGACATACCAATGAGCCAGGCCCTCTCTCTCTGTAGTTGACCATCATGTGTGGGACATTGCTGTTCCTCAGAATGTAGGAGTCATCCACAGAACCAGGAAACTTGGCCATCACTTGGGAGATATACTGGTCAGCGAGACACACAACCTGGACATTTATGGAGTAAAAGTTTTTCCTGTTCCTGTACACTTGTTCATTGGCCCTGGGAAGTACCAGAGTAATGTGGGTGCCATCTATGGCCCCTATCACATGAGGGATACGTGCCATATCATAGACGCCAGCTTTAACAGTGGGCAAATCCGCACATTGGGGGAACCTGATGGAGCGGTCCAGATGTTTAAGTAAAGCACACAGTGTATCCTTCAACACATGACTGAAGATGGGCTGTGACATCCCTGCTGCCAAGCCCACTGTGATCTGGAACAAGCCTGAGGCAAGGAAGTGTAGCACAGACAACACCTGCACTGTTGGAGGTATGGCATAGGGATAACGTATGGTAGACAAGAGATCTGGCTCCAACCGGTTACACAGTTCCATGATGGTCTGACCGTTCAGAAGATAGGTCTGTATGATGTGTCTTTCTTCCAGGGTAGCAAGATCGACAAGGGTCCGGTACACAGGTGCATGTCTCATTCTCACCATTACATGGAATCTAGGAATGGGAGAGAGGAATAACCACAAGTTGATGTTGTCAGTTCACAAGCCATCGAACACAATACACGTAGCACACAAGAGTAGTGTGGACATAACGCTGAAAAACTGAATCCATTTGGCCATGTAGACTGAGGGTGTTGATGACAGTTCCAGGCCCAGATGGACAGTTTGCCAGACATGATACATTTGACACTTCCATGTAACAACACCCTATTTCCATAGGTAATGAGGTGTATGTGAAATTTGAACATTTAGATATGGTTACCCCGTCTATGAGCCAGCAAGTGACTGCACATGTCGTGTCATAGTCATCTGTACATCCAACAACACTATGCATGAAGATCAAATATGTGTACCATGTTGTCATGTGTGAACATAGGTCAACTGTGCAAATGTTACTAAAATCATTCATGACGCACTTATCATTCACAATACACAAAATGTATGTAAAATTGCAGCCGCCTGTCCTGCAAGCACAGGACAGATGGAAGTGACCTAATTCCGCCGGCGTTAGTATTCATGGCGGGAGGCGGTGTCAATCGCTGTGCAACTCCTCATAGGCTAAAATTGTTGCCTACACGAGACTGGGGCCAATGATGATCACCGCCGGCGGTAACAGTCATGTATGCGGGGGACGTGACCGCCATTTTTTGTTGCATAACTCACTTGACTCTTGACACTCGTGCAAGCAAGACCTCCACTGTGTGTGCTGCTGTGTTCTGTCTCTGGAAGCCATTATGCCAAGTCCTGCAGGAGATAGGGCCCCTGCGTTCACCCAGGAGGAGCTGGAGAAGCTAATAGACGGGGTCCTACCCTTGTATGGACAATTATATCGGGCACCAGAGCAGCAGGTGAGTCAAATGTTCCTGTCCTGTCTGCTTGTGATGTGTGTGACGTTGTGATGACGCACACCAAGTGGATGCATGTAGATGGCAAAGGATTTTGTGTGTTAGTGGCGTACGTGCACGTTTGTGTGGTCATGAGGTGTGTATGATGTGTAGAGTCCACTGCTGTTGCTGTGATGCCACGCTACATGACTTTCTCCTTCTGTCTGTCTGGTAAGCGCCCATCAGAAGAAGGGGATTTGGTGTGCCATCGCCAAGCAAGTGCAGACCCTGGGGGTCCAGGCTTGGTGAAGCACCCACTGCAGAAAGCAGTGGGAGGACCTGCGATGCTGGGCCCATAAGACCGCTGAGGCCCAGCTGGGGATGTCCTCCCAACGAGGGAGGGGTGCCTCAGGGACCCTGACCCCTCTAACAGCCCGCATTTTGGCAGTGGCCTACCCTGAGGTGGATGGACGCTTGAGGGCAGCACAGCATCCACAAGGGGGTAAGTACACACTCACAACTGGCTAATGGTAGGCATGTATGGGTTTGGGTAGCCTACTAGTGGGAAGATGTGGTGTAGATCATTGATACTTGCACATTGGCTATGGGTATGAGCCACCCAGGCAGGATTTTACTCGATTATGTCTGCCAATGCCAGGCAGATAGTGACTCATGCGGGGACGTACTCCCTTGTTTGAGTTTGTCAGGACACATTACTCATCTTTTGAGAGAGCAGATCCTTCCATCAACAACAGTATACCTGAGGTGTTAGGGCATTGCCATCAGTATTAGTCTGCCATTATTACAGAGGTGAGTTCTCAATCCGCTGCCTCATGCTGTAGGTGTAGATGGCTTCAGGGGGCTAAGATATTACTGTACACATTGTTAATGGATTTGTTGGCTTCCCACCTTGTCATGCAGGAATCGTATGGGTAAGGAGTACAGGGTATGTCTATGTAAACGAGCATGGTAGTCTGGCAAGTACAGTGCTACTGTGCATTGTAGGACCCTACATCAAGTCAAGGTGTGCCATATTTTCCACATCAGTAGGTCTTCACTGCATAGCTTCAGTTTGTCCTATGATTTCAGCCAGATGTGCATGTCAGTTCAAAGGCATTCAATGACATGGCCTATCAGCAGATTTTGAGGTTGTTACTCCGGGTGAATAATGGGTAGGTATTGACCCATGGCACCCTTTCTTCCTCTCCATCCCTCCCTCCCTTTCCTCCTCTGTTTTTGTGTGCATCAGCATCATTAGGCGAAGGAGAAGGGGCACCGGCAAGTGGGGACCTGCAGCCCATGGGACCCAGGAGGCTGAGACCAGTGGAGCCGAGGGGAGCAGTGGGACGGAGGGCGAGGGGAGTGCCACGAAGGAGACCAGAACGACTACATCATCTACGGATCCCTCTTCCAATGGATGCTCCCTGGTGGTGACAGACCCATCTGGGACCAGCCTAGCACCATCCTTGTCCGCCACCATCCTTATCAGCACCACCCTCCCTGTAGCTCCCCACCCAGTTGCCTGTGCCTGCTCACCCAGGAGGGTTGGAGTCTCCGCTTTGCAGGCATCTCTGCCCCTGCCCAAGTCAGCCCTGCTGCCCTCAATGAGGAGGCTCTTGGCCTCCTGAGGTCCATCTCTGTGGGACAGTCAACCATTGTGAATGCCATCCAGGGACTGGCATCACAGATGCAACAGACGAATGCCTACCTGGAAGGCATTCACGGTTCCCTGACTGGCTTGCAGAGATCCTTTCATGCTATGGCCTCCTCGTTGACGGCAGCCAGTGTCCCTTCGTCTCCTGTCCCCCCTCCAGCTACCTGTGCCCAATCCCACACGCCTCTCCCCACATTCATACAAAGCACACAGTCAGACCCCATTCATACACCTCAACAGACACAGTTCACAAACATAAAATCAGGCACCACAAGTCACACCACCGCCATGCACACAGACAACAGACACATGCAGACACAACAACATCCACTCTCTACACAAACTCCCCCACCACCTCCTCCCTCACAGACACTACACCACTCAAATCTGCTATCACCACATCAAAACTCCCAGATCCAGCCACCAGTCCCCTCATGCCCACTATCACCACAATACCAGACCTGCATACATCCACCCCATACACTACATGCGCACTCACCATGACTACCAACACCCGTACATCCACCTTACCTGCACACACCACCCCATCAGACACACACATCCAACCTGGCATCTCCCTGCATCTCCTCCCCCCATCCTCCCAGTACACCTAAACGCCTGCACACACACACACACACACACACACACACACCCCCAACAGAAACCCAGCACACACATGGCATCCACCCATGCACCAGCATCCAAGGCACATACCCGTACACACCTCTCAAGCACTCCCTCTCCCTCCACTCCCAAACATTTTTCCCATGTGTTCCTAGAAAAAGATTTGTGTATGAGTTTGCCCTATTCCCGCCCACTGACCCAGTTCCTGTTTCCCCCGAGCACCGTGCTAACCTCCCCAGACACAGTACTTCCACCTCCCAGTCCTCCCATGGCCCCCCTGGTGCTGCCCATGTCCCTACCACACCTAAGACTTCGACCCCCACAAAACCTAGGGAGAGCCCTCCCAAACCTAAAACCAAGGGTCCTCCCCCTAAGTTGAGGTCTAAGGCCAACACCCCCACAAAGCCTAAGCCAAAGGACCCTCTTCCAAACCCAAGCCCCTACCTCTACCCCCCATCACCACTGAGGTGTCTGCTTGCCCCATTGATGCCCCTGCCATGTGGAGGCAACTTTGCAGTCAGGAGTCAAGTTGGGCCAAGAGACATTGCCCAGTGTGCCAGGGGCACTGAGGACTATTGGACTGGCCAGTAGGCCCATTTTGTAAATAGTTTTTTATACATCTACTTATATATTTTAATATATCTGCACCATTTCACCATTGCTGTCGATGGTTACAAACTTGTCCTGACTTTCCTTCCACATGTATGTGTTGCACCTGTGCGATTTGGTGTGTCTTCTGTGTATGTGATGTGTTTGTGTAGCAGCATGAGTTGTGTGGGTGAGTTGTGCTACAAACATGTTGTGATGTGTTGTGTTGGTGTTGTGTGGCATTGTGTTGTAGTGGTGTGTGTGTTGTGATGCATCTGTGATGTACTTTGTGGGTTGGGTGGACATGGCATGTGCTCAGACACATTGTTTGTCAGTGTTATTGTTTGTTTTAGTTGTGTGCTGTTGTTAAATGTTGCTGCTAGTATGTGTTTTCCTGTAGAGGTGTGCAGTATGCCTCTTTGACAATGCCTTTGTGTGGTTATGATGGTGTTGCAGTTGTGTGACTCAGTGGTGCTGTGTGTAGATGAGTTTGACGGTGGCGTGTGTGCACGGTGTGGCATGTGTATGGTACATGTATGTTGGACGTGGTGTGTGTTGTTTGTGTGTGTGTATGTAGATGTCTTTGTGTGTTGGTACGGGTGTATGTTTGCATGTGTGTGCAGCCGTGTTTAGCTGTGCCGGGTTTGTGTGTTGTTTATGGGTGTGTACTAATGGCCTTCCCTCCAGTGTGTGCTAGGTGGGTGTACTTACGGTTGTTGTCTTCGTCACCGCCGCTGGTTCTGGATTAGTATGGCCCACAGGAGAAGTGGGAAGACTTCAAGTTCGGGTTCCATGGCAGCTGCGGACATGTCTGTGTTCCTGGAGGTGAGTGTCTCCTTTAATGTTGTTCGTTTCCACCAGGCTTTTTGTGGCGGTGTAACCGCCCCAGAAATACTGGCGGTGTGCAACCTCGTAATATGGTCGGCGGAAACATGGTCTCCTCTGGCCTGAAGATGCCTGCCACCGGCTGCAGCGGTCTGTCCGCACTGGAGGCACTGGTGGTGTATTGGCTGTGTTCTGTTGGGAACACCGCCATGCTCATAATATGGTGGTCTTCCCTGCTGGGCCACCGGCGGTGCAACCGCCATCGCCACTGTGCTGGTCATGGGACTGCCAAACCTGTAGTGAGGGCCTCAGTGTGGTTTCAGTAAAAAAGTATTTTCTAAAGAATAAGCAGTTGTTAGACATTGATTTATTGGCCTGGGCTGGTGGTTTTGTTGAGTCATGACTCTCAAAGGCCAATCAAACCCCAACCAACTGAAGCTCAACCCAACAAAGCCAAAATTCCTGTTATTTGTCAAGAACAACAAAAAATCACATGCATTTGCAATGCAATGGGTCTCGCATATTTCAAACAAGTTAATTGTTATCTTTTGATCACAGCGCCCACAATTCAAAACCAAAAAAAAAACTTTTGTTGAAATTGAGGAAAGACAACGTAACAAAATAAAATAAAGTTAGGCTTAAAAAATAAAACTTTGCAATTTTATGTGTCCTGTTGGGCACGTTTTTGCCAGTCGCAAACCTTCTGTTTGTAGGGCACTGGAAGTTATAACAAAATATTACCTCGATCACATCGGGAGTAGTGGACAGACACCAATTAAGTTGAAATTAATTAGTGGTGGTCCCTGCTCCACACAGAGGAAAGGAAATGATGCCAGACATGCCTTGATGAATAAAGAGGCTGTTAGGAAGAGTGCCACGCAATCCAACAAATGGTGAGCGACAGGTGGGCTTCAACTCCTTTACTGAAGACAACAGCATCTCACATGTGAGAGGCATGCGCTGGTGCATGCACTCGCAGGGTTGACCCTAAAAATGAGTCCAAACTTGGCTGAATGACATGAGCATTGCCAGCTTTGAACCCCAACTTTCACTGGATACCAAGTCACTTGAATGCACCCTGTGCAATGCAACGGGATTCACATTACATCGAATTAGAGCCATTAGCGTTATAAACACCTAACCGGTCTTTTATGGCCACATTAAATCAAGAAAAAAAACCGAGCGCGATCGCTCTGCGAAATAAAATGAAAAAGTAGTCCAGAAACCATATGGAAAATATGGAGCCTCATATGTTTCCAGTAGTTTACCGGTGCTCTCGAGGAGGGCTAAACACCAGAAAAGGCATGACCTGCGCATGCCTTTCACGAATGAAAACAAGCAGATTTTAAAAGGCAAGCCCACAAGCCAATGAAAGTGACTGACATAACATGGGCCTGGTTAAAATCCCCCTAAAGAGAGATTAGAAGAGGGACGGAGCACTTTGCGCTCGCCCCTAATCATCTGTCTCTTTTAAAGAAAGTGCAACCGTTTCTTCCTGTAAGTGAATACAGAACTGCTGTCATACTCCCGTACTACGGCTTCTATTTAATAGTAACACCCTGCTCCACGGCCTCCCAGCCTCACACTGGCACCCCACAGAAGCATCCCACGTTCTGCAGCACATCTCATCCAGGGCCTAAAGAAATATGATCTCCCCACACCTTTATGAAACTCCTGTAGCCCCACTTGCCAATCCGCACCATCTACAAAACCAGATGCACCATTTACAAAGCCATCCCGACCAGCAGCCCTGCCATCTTGCAGACCAGATAACCACCTCTGGTGTTTCTTAGCATATCCACACTCCAGACATAATCTGGCTGCAGACTAAGAAGTGTAAAAACGAAAGAAATAACACAACAGGGCTTTTCTTTATATGAGCCCAGGGTCTGGAACAACATCCCTGCATCCATCAGGACCGCCCCAGCGCAGATCCAATTTAGAATAGAGTTGAAGACTCACCTTTTTCAAGAATACTACATCACCATGCATTACCATTCCACAAACCAGCTATGAATGATTTTCAGAGAATTTCAGAGTATTTTTTAAATAGATGTAAATGTCTTATTAGCAAAATAAACCACTTATCCTTACAAAAGTCTTTTCTGAGTTTTGGGGCTTTTTGAGGATATACTACACCCAACTTCCATGTTTTTATATTCCCATGCCTCTGCAAAATCAACCCATAATCAATGAATCAATGTCCAACTAATGCTTATTCAAAATATTGCAGATGGTAATAAAAGTTGTGAAAAATCATTAACTGTCCTCACGTTCGTGGGGACAGCCAAATCCTAGGCTAACCTGGGATGTTCCCTTGGGACAACCTTTCATAATAATTCAGGTGCAACAGTCCCATCTTAGTCTCTGACATTCTATCTGGTAGGTGCATGGAATGAGACAAAACCTTCCTGTGGTATGTTACATTTACCACACAATAATTACCATTAAGCACCTTTACCACAGGGGCCATTTTAGACATTTTACAATGCTGAGCTTTACTACCCACATAGGTGGTTATCTTTTTTTTAAATTACATTTTATATATATATATATATATATATAGTTACTGAAAAAAGGTTAAAGTAACAATATAGTTAGGTGAATATGTAAGGCGACAACATTAATGTTTTAAACTAAATGCACAGAAAATTACCAGTTTAACTTGACCCCGCCATGCATTACTTATGACCTCACAATTACCTCGCTCGTGACATGTTCTATGACATCACTGATGACATCACAGATGGTGTGGATGGCTCTGTGCTAATCCTATGTTTAATGTCTTTGTTGTAGAAATGGCAAAAGACCTTGTCCCTTTCTAGCTTGGCATGGATAGTACTGTGCTAATCCTTTGCTTAAAAACTTTGCTAGAAAAACAGACATTTTAGGTGAGCAGGTTCAGCGTGTCACTGGTGTTGTAGGGTGCTCTATACAGAACTGCTCCTCACCTAAACTTGGGAACTACCCAGAATTCTCTGCTTCTTTTTTGCATAGTTTATGCAATACTCTAAGCCTGAAAGGGTGTCGCTGTTTGACAATCCTTCACAAAACATTCACAAAAAAGATTTAGGCCCTCATTCCGACCCTGGCGGTTTCAAACCAGGTGCTTCCTGGGCTATTCTGACCGCGGCGGTAAAGCCGCGGTCAGAAAAGGGGAACCGGCGGTTTCCCACCGGTTTACCCCTGGCACAGGGAATCCTCCATGGCGGCGCTGGGGATTCCGACCCCCTTCCCGCCATCCTGTTCCTGGCGGTTTTTACCGCCAGGAACAGGATGGCGGGAACGGGTGTCGTGGGGCCCCTGTGGGCACTTGCACTGCCCATGCCACTGGCATGGGCAGTGCAGGGGCCCCCTAACAGGGCCCCATGAAGATTTTCAGTGTCTGCTTTGCAGACACTGAAAATCGCGACGGGTGCCACTGCACCCGTCGCACCCCTGCAAATCCGCTGGCTCCATTCGGAGCCGGCTTCCTCTTTGCAGGGGCTTTCCCGTTGGGCCGGCGGGCGATCTTTTGGAGATCGCCCGCCGGCCCAGCGGGAAAGTTGTAATGACCCCCGCGGTCATTTGACCGCGGTGCGGTCTTTGGGCGGTTCCCGCCCGCCGGGGTCGGAATGACCCCCTTAATCCACCCCAGCTCCTTTCTCTAAAGTTTTGGGGTGGTCTGCCAAGCAGAAGCTGAGAAAAAGGGATTGGTCCAAAAAAACATGTTTTCTCAATGCAGTTTCCCCTGGAAATTGTGAACACCATTACAGCCCGAACTGCTGAATAGAATTACACCTAATTTGGCAAAAGCTAGATCTTGGTCCAGAAAGATCTCATATTCTGAATGTTGTAAATCCGTTCAGTAGTTTTGGAGTTATTAAAAGAAAAAGAAATATAGATATCTAGGGATGCGGATCCACCATTGGTGGATCCGCAGATCCCGGGGAAAAGGAAGGCCCTGATTGTCGGGCCACAACTTGAGAGGAACGTTTCGGCTGCCACTTTGTTTCTTGCATTGACCCAGGGGGAGGAAAAAACAATAAAAAACGGACATAAGGGGTCCGAAAACAGGTATCCTGACCCCTTAGGAGAGATGGACCTGACTGACCAACCCCGTGCGATGTTATGTGCCTGCCCGTACGGCCACAGCCGCAGGCTAGGCCCTGCGGCCAACCCCCGCCATGCTCTGCAAAAGGCCATACGTATCAAGGGTTGGCTGCTTGCGGGAGGTTTAAGAGCAGAGCCTGGCTGCAGTCCAGGCCCTGCGCCCTTCCCCCACTGCGTTACAAAAACACATAGAAATTTACTGAAAATTCCAAAGGTAACAGAGGCGTTATAGTAAGGAATTAGCATTTATAAAACCTTAGAAATTCACTAAAAAAGCAAAGGTTACAGGGACCTTATTGTTAGGTTCATAATTTACTCACACAAAACCAAAGAAATCCAACTGTTAGAGTTATTTCAAGTAACTATAACTCGTGCCCTAAAGTGACTGTAACTCACACCCTTTTGCCATGCACATCCAATTACCCCACATTTTACAACACCCATAACATCTTCTATGACATCATTGATAATATCTCTGCAACATTTGCTGTAAACTGCGACAGCCATCATTTTCAGTTTTGATAGGGGCTCTTCTCCTTTAAGAAAAGCTATGAAAACTAAGGGCCTGATTTAGATATTGGCAGAGGGATTACTCTGTCACAACGGTGACGTATATCCTGTCTGACAAAATCGAAATCCCATTGTATTCTATGGGATTTGAATTTCGGCAGATGGGATATCCATCACCATTGTGAGAGAGTGGCCCATCCGCCAATATCTTAATGAGGCCCTAGGATCTTCAGCTGTGTGGATAGAATCTGGTTTCTTTATCTCAAATAGTAGAGCTTGTTCCAATTCGCCAGGTAGGCGTCCTCAATCATGAATAAGCTGACAATTTTAAACATTGAGGTTTTGCAATTGTTGGGAGAAAATTTTCCTTGTTCTCTGACTGGAAAAATGACTACAAACTATGAGAAAATGTTTGTCTCTTTCAACGGCCCTGCTCCTATCGCTGTAAATAATACTGCAATAATTCCGGTCACCACAAGTCATAAGTGGCCTGTCTATCTTGAAATCTGGTAGTCCCTGACGATCCCTCCTCCATTTCTGCTTTTCCCGAGGTTTGTTCTAACCGCCAACCCTTTCTTGGTGAATACTTCATGACTTCATGAACCAGTCATTGGCCATGGAAATGAGCGATAGTGCTTGATCTTTTCCAAAAGCATCCTTTGGAATCTTTGTCTTGTTCTAAACACCCAGTCCTATATCTCTGACCCCCCATGGACAGGTAAAAAAGGCAGTCTAATTGGCTCTCCAGGAATTTGGAATCCAGAGATCTAATGGATCTGCATCAGGCTGGCTCCAAGGTTGCAGGGGGTATGCTGCCAGGAGTGGCTCCTGTCTTGCCCAGCCTGTGTTTGACCACAGACTCCAGTACTGAAAGTTCTGGAACATCAGGTACCATCTACTGCGGGTTGATAAGGTCAATGTCTTTGAAGTCATCTTGGCTGAGACCTGGGATGAGAGATATCTTAGGACCAGCTGTAAGATGGTTTAGCTGTTTCGTGACTGACTGGTCACAGGTTGTCTCCGTATCTACTTTCATGTCCTACCACGGGCTGCCTTGGGAGTCTGACCTGTCACATATACTGTTCTATGCCTAACATTAAGGTTTCAAAATATTTTCTTTTGCAGGTCAGTTCTACTTGAAATGTGCCAGAGAATAACAGAGAAAGAGAAAAGTGGCAGAGAGGGAGACAAGTGATGGCTACCAAGTGCTAACTTTCAACTGTTCGTTTGGAATAAATGATAAGAAGTGCATTCCAAGAAATAAACTGACAGTTCTGGAATTTATGTGGTGGGCCATTCAATGCCCAAAACCTGTCCTGAGTGAAACATCCTTACTAATAAATGGCACTGAAACACTGAAATAATGGACTGAGTATTTGGACTCCGTATTTCTTGCGTCGCATAAGAAAATGTATCTTTCATAATCTAGGGGTAAATTTAAGAGCGCCTAGAGCCACCCTAGCGTCATTTTTTTTATAATAAGGCGGCGCTAAAGTGGCTATTGCCCCCACCCTGCGCCATGGTACGCCATATTTTAAATACGGTGCATACATGGTGACTATAGGGGGCGCTAAGGGGCGCAAGGAAAGTGGCGCCGCACTTGGGGCAGCTCCACTTTCCATAAATCTGCCTCTTAATGTTTTTATGATGCGCACATTGTTCTGAAAGGCACATAAGAGATTTGTTGCTGCAAACAAATACTGCTGCTGGGCACTATAGCAGATGCAGAAGTAAACATTCATGATTTGTCTTTCAGAGATGGCCGTAAGACCTATGAATTGCTAGATAAGCTCATTGGAAACATTTGCAGTAAAACTGTAAAATCGCAGTTTGACTGCATTTTACTTACAAATTTCTTAATAGGAAACTCCTTTTCAAACCCACCTAGAAAAAGTCGAGCTCATTTGCTTCTCTGATACACTGATGTGTTGTACTTCACCGTTTATCAGTGGATGCACTCAGTGATTTGCCTCTAATATGCACAAATAAAGAAAAAAAGGGGAAATGAGACATAAAGACGTGCTCCTGATCAGCAACATTTATCTTGGTTGTGAACTCTGGCCCATATTTATACTTTTTTAGCACCGCATTTGCTTCATTTTTTGATGCAAAAACGTCGCAAACTTGCAAAATAATTGTATTTTGTAAGTTTGCGCCTCTTGTGCGTAAAAAAATTACGCAAATGCGGCGCTAAAAAGTATAAATATGGGCCTCTGTATCTTAGCTGCTTCTCTGTATCTGATGGCAGCCAGACCATCTTGGTTGAGTAGTGACATTTCTAGGGTTCATGCTATATCAGTACTAACATACAGATCTCAGCGACCGCTCACTACTTGTGATTACACACGCTTTAATCACAAGACTGGTGAAGAACATGAAGGGCATCACTTGGGCTTTGGCAAGCCCATCACCCTATGGCTGGGTTGTCAGTGATTCTGCCTCCAGTGCCTCAAGGTGGAAAAGAACATAGAGACTCATTTACAAGCCCCTGGCACCACTGTACCACCATTATTTTCTTACGCTACGGCAGTGCAAACAGCCCCTACACGTTGCTGTATTTACAAACCAGTGCAATGGGATCATTGTGCCAGTTTGTAAAGCCTTTTGGCCACATTATACATGCGTCAGGTATAATGTATGCAAGGTCGGCGTTCCCCCGCAAAAAGGCCCGCAGAAATCTACAAGATTCCACTACGCCATTCTGCACCTTCACAGTGTCATTTTTTTAACGCCTGCTCAGAGCAGGCTTTAATATGATGCTGTGCTATTTATAATGGCCCCCCCCTAGCATTACTGGACTAGCGTTAACATTTTTGACACTAGTCCAGCAATGCAAAGACTTAGCGCCACAACTGGGTCAGAATTTCTGATGCGGCTGTTGACACTGTGCGCCTTGGAGCACTGTAGTGTAAATACAGCGCTACCATGGCATCGTTAGGGGGGCGCAGCATGACACAAGAAAACTGGTGCATCGATCACGACGCAGCAGTTTCTTGTAAATAAGGCCCATAGCGATGGCAGGTCCACCATGACGTGGTGGGCCTGCTATCACATACATTTTTGACAGACACCTAAATGGGGGTCTGACTTTGACGAAAAGCATAACCAATGTCCTTGATGCACTGGGAGATTTCTTTCTATGTGCTGGACATTTCTGGATTGTTTCTCTCCACAATCTCCATGGTTTGTATGTCAAACAGAACAAATGCTGGCGGAGTGGCATCAAACATGATCACGATAAGTAGGTTGGTCCGTCTGATGCCAGTCTACACTTTCAAATCCTCCTAATGTATTTTCGCTTTGGTCAGCCAGTAACAACCCTGATAAGAGGAAACACTGTTCCCCTGACATCTAAATGAGTTGAGAAGCAGAGAGATGAGCAGACTGGACATGGGTAGTGAGATCTGTGAGGAGAGGGTCAGATAAATTCAGCCCATAATCTACCATTTTGTAAATCAACACAACCCAGACTTGGTTTCACGGCTTGAGACAACATAGTTAACTGTGTTCTCTTTGGCTCTAATCGTATCACTGAAAGTTCTGCTTATTTTGTGGATATGGACCTCAGAAGTGAAGTACGTCTTCAGGGTGGGTACAACTGACAGAGCCTGTAGATGTCGAGTCATGCAGAAGGCCTCCCTAAGGTTTTGTGAAGCCACTGCAAGTCAAATCGGGGATGGTGCGGGTGGAGATGCAGTGTTTATGGCTGGAGAGGTATTATTGTTGGCAATCTTCCTCATGGTAGAGACAAAACTACAAACCAAATAAGTTATGTGTCCACCCCTTGTTCTCAGTCATTTGTGCAGGCCCCTCAGTTGATGCAGTTCACTTCTGGCACTTTCATGTCTCCCATAGTGATCACAGACTGAAGTCCTGTTGGTTGTAGAACCTCAAGACATCTTGGTGCTTGGTTGTTGCATCAGAACTTGGATGCTCCATCTGTGGAGGTACACAGTCCGGGCTCAGTGCGGGGACATGTCAGAGACTCCAAGACCTCCCCCACACAATGTGGCACAGGCATTTTTTGGCATTGCAGTGGATGCCTTTGGCTTGTCCTGCCTCAACTTCTTCACAGTTCCTCTCCTTGTGACCAGCATCTCCTTTGTATAAAGGTGCTTCCAAGGGCCATTCTTAGCAATTAGTTAGCTCTGTCCATGAGAGCTGGGTCCAAGATGTCTCTCTTGCCAGTTTTGGTCAAAGTTCCTCCAGGTTTCTGGTACTAAACGTGGCAAAGGGAATTGGCGGTCTATACCTCAACAATAAAATAAAAGTTTCCTGTTCACCCCTGGTGGTGAGACCCAGGTTCCTAGAAGAGAAATCTTGCCACACTAGATGGAATTTCTATCCTAGCTCTATCCTAAAGTTGCAGACAGCACTTGTGTGTTCGGTTAGCTCTAAGACGCGGTCTGAGCAGGTCAGCCCTTCTGCTTATTTCACTCAGACTGGTCCAACCAAAGTCTTTGTCACAGGATGTGAGTGGGATGGTGGGTGAAGTTGGGAGTCTCCTTTTAGGGAAACACGCAAGGAGGGCATAAAGGCAGGGAAGGCTGCCCCTTTTAACTAGTTAACTTTTGGTGCCTTTCTGGACAACCGTGGGCCTGAATAGGGATGGGGATACTCCTTTCCAAGCATCCTTCTGTCTCCTTTCCTTAATGCTCCTCATTCTACAATGGATCCCTGGAATGCTTGGGGGGAGAACTTACAATTCACATCTTCTCTCTGGGCTCCAACCAGCCATCGTAGGTACTACAGGAACGTAACAAGTACAAAATAGATCCCAGTGTAGCTATACACATCTGTATCACACACAATCTGTACTACTCATCTGTACACGTGCAATGGATGGATGTCCCGAAATGGTACCCATGGATGGATGTCCCACATGGATGGGAGAAGGAGCCTTCTTCCACAGGACTAGAAGTCCAATTTAAAAACACAGGAGAGGCTGGTAGGCCACTTGTCCTACCAGTCGACAGGTAAACAACAGATCCTGCTGTCACTGCCACCAATATCAGTTCTCTACAGCCGGTGACCTCTAAACGAGGGCGCGCATGGTGTTCGTAAATAAGATACATACACTTCCAAGCTTGGTGGTTATCTTCTTTATTAACTCAAGGTAATCGCCTCAGCCAACACCAACAGATGCATCACATTCCCCAGCCCGGCTTATACTGACCCTTTATGTTCCAACCCCCCAGGTGCTAGAATGTGATGACATAGTAAGTGGTCATAGTGAATGGTCAGATACCACACATCTCCCTTTCCACAAAACGAAGAATTAATGTATATACTAATAAAATAGTTTATTCTTCTTTTTGTTTTTTAAACAGCAAAGCACATAAAAAATAACATAAATTAGAAGTATATTCTAGACAGAAAATCAGTTAAACATAATCTTGTAAATAACTTGGCTTCTCGCACCTCCTAGTTCTCCTCCTCAGACCTTTATCACCATTCATACGATTGCAATTGTCAATTATCAGTCTCCCCTTTCCTTCCGCTCTTGATGTTATTGGCAGTTTTGCTATTCTGTTTAGGTTCCATCTCCTGTGATCTGCTGTCTGACTGCATTCTTGAATACTTTAATGCCCTTTAATGGCCACATAAATTTAGATTTGGATTGTGTTGGGTTAATTCCAGGATGATTCCTAACTTTCACCACATCACCTACTTGTATTACTGTTTCTTTCACTGCTTTACAAATGTCAAAACATTTCTTGTTGCTCTGTCTTTTCTTTTGTTCCAATTCTCTAACTTTATCCAAATCTTTCTCAGGATGCAATCCACCCTCCATATTTTTGTTTTTCCATGCTGGACAAATGAAAGTGTTTGCCTTTCTTTTACGAAACAACTGAAACAGAGCCACCTCTGTGGTTGTGTGAGGAATCAACCTGTAATGATTTACCTTCTTTAGAAGTTCTTTCTTCCAACATAACTCTCCATTTCTCTCGATACCAATTGTACTCCACTGTGAGACAACTATGTTAAAGAGAATCTTTCTCTCGCAAACACTTGGTCAAGAAACGTAACTACATCACTAGTTTCAATTGAGTTAGTGATAGACACTCCTAGCCATCTAGAAAACATGTCTAAAAGTAAGATAACATTTTCATACACACCTGTAAATCTGATGAGACTAAGAATATCTAATGCCACATCCTCCCATGGTCCTTTGGGTAAATCTCTCAGTATCATCGGCTGTGCCTTACAGTTCAATGCTTTGTTGCTCTCTAAACATTCATCACACTCTCTTACACTTCTCTCTATCGGAATATCCATGCCTGGCAACCAGAATGACAATCTTAGCTTCTCTTTGGTCTTGGATATTCCTGGATGACTCTCATGAGCAAGATTGATAAGATCATCTCTCAGTGAAGGAGGAGATAATAATCGGGTTCCATGAAATAATAAACCCCTTTGAAAAGAGAGTTCATCTTTTACTTTCAAAAACACAATTAAGTCACTGTCAGATTTATCTTTGCAATCCCACTCAGTCTGGAGTCTGTTACGCATCCGCTTTAGGACTGCATCATTGTTAACACCTTCCATCCACTCATCCTCCCAATTTTGTCCCTGACCAGGCACACCTTAAAGCCCTCTACTTCTACCTCATCACTTTCACTGACATCTTCTTTTCCATCTTTAGCTATAAGACATGTGCAACAGTCTGCAGGGTTATTTCTCACACCAGGCGCATATGTTACATGAAACTGAAGCTCTTGTAAGGATGCCACCCACTTTCTAATTTTACCGGAGATTGCATCCAGTCCTTTTCTCTCAAAGACTTCCTTCAAAGGTTTATGATCTGTTTTAATTTCAAACCTATTCCCCCAAACTAATTTCCTCAGCTATAGTATACACCAATATATCCCCAATGCTTCCTTTTCTCTCACTGAATAATTCAATTCTGCCCTCCTCAAAACTCTCAAGATGAACAGAATTGTGAGCTCTACTCTTCACATCTTTGCATCAAAACTGCTTCCAACACTTTGGAGCTGGCAACTGACATAATGATGGTGTCCTTATCTGGGCCAAAGGTTTGCAAGCTATAGGCAACTTTCAAACACAACTTGACACTTTTAAACTCATCCTCACTCTCATCTGTCCACCACCGGTGGCTCCTCCGTTAGGGTGGAGGAGCGTCATCCCGCCAGCAGCAGAAGCTGCAAAACTTTTAACAAAGAAACGATAATGAACCATGTTTATTACCGTTTTGTTTGTTAAAGGGGTGGGGCCACAGGGGTGACGAGCAGTGAGGGGAGTGCACTGTGCACTCCCCTCAGTGCGCATGTATGTTTGGCTGGCTGTCTCAGCCCGGCAAACACACATGCACAGTAGGCTCTCTCCAGCCTGGCAACACAGTTGCCGAGCTGGAGAGAGCATGCACAGGCTCCCAGTCTGCCTGGGAGCACCCTGGCTGGGCGCTCCCAGCCAATCCTGACGCTGCTGTAAGCAGCGTCAGGATTGGCCACAGGGCAGACTGGGAGCCTGCACCTGTAGCGACAGGAGAAAGAGGATCGGTGCGGCGGATCAGGTAAGTTTTATTTTATTTTTGTACTACATTTTACCCTTTCCCACCCCCACGCGTTGCACCCGCCCCAACCCTTGTGAGCGAAGTGAACCACGACTGTTGTCCACTTAAATAACATACCATTTTTCAACAAAAACCTCATGCTCTTGGTTTTATTAGCAAAATTAGGGATAAACTTATTATGGCATTCTGCCATACCGAGAAAATGTACTACTTCTTCTTTACATGTTGGATTTGCAATCTTATTTATTGCGTTCATTAATTCCTTTTTCTGTTCGATTCAACCTGAAGTAATGCTATGACACAAATAGTTTAGTTCAGCAAGAGTAAACCTACATTTCTTTGCTTTTAATGTGAGACCATTACCTCTCAATCTGTTTAGCACCCCCCTCGCACTACTGTTGTGTTCTTCAACATTACCCATAAATAAGCACATCACCCTTATATATATGTTTACACTCTGTATGCCACTCAAAATATTATCCATTGCTCATTGAACTATGGCACCTGCAGATATAAGTGCGAAAGGACTTAGAAACGTAAAACTTAGAAACTTAAAAAGTGCCAACTGTAGTTATAAAAGCCTTTCAATCTTGTGAGCCCTTGTGTAATTTTATTTGATGGCAAGCCAAAGTTAAATCCATAGAAAAAAAATGTCTTGCAGTTTTTAAGATTATCAACATTTCAGTGATGTTAGAGGGAACTGGTCTACAATCACATTTTTATTGAGTCTTCATAGATCCACACATACCCTCTCACCACCATTGGATTTATGCTCCATCACTGCCAGAGAAAGCCATTCCATTGCTTCAACCTTTTCAATTATTCACCACTTCATGATTCTATCCACTTCCACTGTCATCTTATCCTTGGCACCCAACAGAATATCTCTAACTTTACTCACTACCGACACTGAGTTTCTCATCAATAAAATGTTATGGACACAACCTTTATGACAACCCAACTCTTCATTAAATACTTCTGGAAATTCTTTTTTGATAGGAGTGTTGTCTTCAATCTGACTAATCTGGCTCATTTCCTTCAGTAGAACAGATGGGCTCTCATTTGGATCTAAATAAAACTGATAAGTCCTTCTGATGAACCAACTGATCAGAAAATCACCTTTGATAGATGCACCCAGCTCTGTATATTTATTTAAAGTGCATCTCTCCTGTGAAATAACCCAACAATTGGATTGGTCCTCCCCACCCATAACCTTTGGGTAGAATGTCAGCTTTCATTAAGGTGAGGTCTACTTTCCGTTCTGTTTCATACACCTACCTGGGGATCACGGTTATTTTGGCTCCAGAGTCAAACAACATTCACACAGACGTCTTTTCAATCTGAACTACCTGGAACAGACATTATTGCTGTCCTCTTTCACTTGTAAGATGTTTCCTTCACACTCAACATCCTCCTCTCATTTCACTTCTCTGATTGTTTGTTAAATAAATACTCTTACAACATTTAGCTAAGGGACCTTTCCTCCCAAACGTTTTACAAGCAGCTTTCCATTCTGGGCACTCTTTGTTGTTGGCTAAATGACCATATTCACCACACCTGAAGCACACACCCCTGGAATTTCTTACTATCTCTTTCTTTAATGCACCTTTCAATATAAGATGGAACTTGCTGTGATGGGGTTTGAGGATTCACGCCCCCACCAGATGAGTGAACATATTGGTTACACTGAAGCAATGAATGAAATAATATTGTAGTTTGTATTTCTATAAATGACAATCAATAACTATCAGAAGAACAGAGTAATTGAATTAAGAAAAAAACGTTGATGTAGTTGTGAAGTTTTTTTTTTAAAAGGAACACCAACCCACGAGGCACGGAAAAGGTGCGTCAGGCAGCTGGTGGGGAGAGTCCAGCACTCGGATTGGTTGATACAGATTATGTAAGTTTGGGGCACTGCATATCGCCTGACAACACACATTTAAACTTATGATTATTGCAGAGAAGAAAATAGTTGCATAAGAGAGGAGTGCGCAAAAGGACAGCTACATCGGTTTGGGGATTTCCACTATGATTTCCGCCAATATTTTTGGTTTTTGCCCTAACAACTTAAATTTCTTCTTAATTCTTTGTGGTGGAGCCTTTCTTTATTTCTTCCACACATGCTTGACTGTTCACACGCTTTCACAATAGCAATTACTTCTGTTAACGTGGGATTTATCCTTCTGCCAAAATGTTTCTTTGGATTTCTCTACACTGCAGCTCAACATAAACTGATCCCTTAGTCCTACATAACAATTCATACCAAAGTTGCAAGTAGAAGCCAACTTCCTGAGTACAGTTACATATTCTTCTACCTTTTCTCCTGATTTCTGCATCTTTTTCCCAAAGTGATATCTTTCAAGCCCAGCAGAGACTTTAGGTAAATAATGCAAATCAAGTTTCTTCAAACATATCTCAAATTTGTCCAAATCACAAGCGTAATCACTTGGACAAATCGGGTAAGTGTTCAAGAACTTCTTGACCCTCTGTCCTACGGCATTGTAATAATAATAATGATAACTTGCGTTCTGAACTCAAAGATGTCCCACACACATGCACATAGTGGCTAAACACGCTGTCCAGTTTCCCCCACTTCAAAGAAAGCTCTCCTCGGTGCCTTAAGAAAAATGGGGGGGGAGGAGGAGGGGGTCAATTTTGCATTTTATACTAATATATGCGCAACAAAAAACAACAACAAAAGTTGACTCTGGCATTCGAGCTGATACCTAGTTACTGGACGATACTAACATGAAGATGACCCTAGATGAAATATTGTGTTATAGTGTTGTGCGTTCAATTTAGGGCTTTGCTTGTGCACACTTATTTTAGGTCCAGGTCTGCAGCCTATGCCCTTTTTCATTTATATTCATTTCTTTTTTTATTTAATTTTATTACATTTTACCAGTGTTGTTTTATTTTCTAATCAGCTGCCTTTCTGCGAAAGCATTGTTGTTAGTTTTTTTGCATGACATTTCATTCTGTGCTTCTGATAGTTTACCTAGTATTGCCAGTACAAGAGTTACAGAGCCAACCTTCTGAACCTAGACATATTATCATGTCAGGCCTGTTCTCAGAACACCACGCGGGCCAAAGGAGGTTAGAGGGGACATTTCAGCCAGCCATCTTACTCTGTGTGCCACTTCGTCACAGATTTGCTGATCTTGGCCTTGACTCCACAGACAACCAAGAGGACTGCCAGCAGACCAACAGGCAGACCCCTGATTTCAGGTATCGGTTCGGGGGGGGGGCTCCCTACATAGACCGGTATGGACAGAAGGGCTAACACTGTTATGATCTCACGTTAGATGCTAGAAGTGTAGGTAGGAATTCTTAGACTAATGATTATTCCGGGATACTGGGACTGTTTATATGTTTTACTGTAATGGTCATAATCATTACTGCATTGTGGTTCATGTTCCTAATAATTAGAGCGCATGGCTTTTATCATAGAATACTATTCTATCAATAAATGTATTGAAACTTATCCTGCATCTCTTTGTCTGTCTTTGCATGTGTGCAAAGTATGCAAATGAGATAAAGGGGTAAGCTCTGTTCCACCACAACTTCCTGAGGAGTCAGAGTGTCATGCGTCAGGCTGCCACAAATCAGCTTTACTTTCTAGGTTTGGGTGAGGTGCTGCTAGCTAGCCGAGGTTAGGCTGACAGCTTCCAGTCGGTGTGGGACTGACTCCGTCACCCACATGCGGTGATGCTGCCACCTAAAACCAAGAAGTCTTACCTCCGTGGTAAGAGTCTTACAACAATATCTGGTCCTTCACTAGTCATCAAATGCCTAAAACTGTTCCCACTTATTTTGTTTTGTGACATATAATCTGTTTCAGATGCCACTCAGTCAAAGTCTCCATTGTGGAAAATTGTTTCAAAATCTTTGGTAATGCTCCCATGAAAAACACGATCCTTTTAATATGTTGCTCCTGCTGCACAATCCACTAAATAGGTGCTGATGCTGCGTTTCTCATAAACGCTCCAACTGCTGCAAATAATTTTTTTCCAATTCAATATGGCACTATGCTGAGATGATGCCTAGACTGTCAACATGTCAAGCTAATTCTGTTCTATCATGAATCTGCTCGCAAACCAATATAGCGTCACGCTGAGTTGACACATAGTCCGTTAACACATCAATGTGTCACTGCGTTCAACTTTATTACAGCGCACCTGCTGGCAAGGTCAAGATCCACACTCATGAACAGATTGAATTGAATGTGAGTAGATGCAGCCACTAGCTTTGTTACAGTTCGGCACACATGACTAGATTCATCCGCTGGCAGTGGCATACCAAAACGTGAGGGGCCCCTGTAGGAGGCTGGTCCTCTATGTAGTGTGCAAAGCTACGCACACTGTGGAGGGGGGTCCAGGCAACCACAACATAGGTTTACAGGGGTACAACTAGATCACCTAATGCTCTAATCTTTGGAGGTAGCTTGGTCAAGGAGTTAGGTCAATCTTTTGGAGAACTGCAAATAATTTGTTGTACTCACAGTATCAATCTTGTAGCCCACACACTCAAAGGAATGACTTGAGACCAATTTATAAAAATACTTCGGGATGTTATTTACATTTTAAGACCAAGACCATCAGAATTGGTTAAGTACTTTTTGAGATATGACTTTTTGAAGTTTAATAAAAATAGTCTTTTCATAGGTAATTATGCACCATAGGAGTCAATGGAGGATCACCTTTAAAAATACATAGAAACTCATACAGCTGGTTCTTCTTTTGCAGGTTGGTCGAGGTCATCGGTGGACACACTGTGCCAGCTGGAGTAGTTCGGGTGGCTCTCGGTTCCAGCAGGAGCAGCGGGAGAAGGTCTCTGGAGCAAGCCCACTGCAAGGAACCACTTGGAAAAGCACTGCACAGGTAAGTTTAAAGATAAATCCTTGAGGTCCCCTTGGAGTGTTGAGGTCGCAAGGGGTTGGGGACCCTTAGAGCACAGCGGGTTCTTTGGTGCAGAGCAGAAGGCATCCGGTTGCAGAGCGAATCAGTGAGCCAGAAGCTGTGAGCAAAGATGCCCCCAGGAGCAGGAGGTAAGTTGGTTCAGGGGTTGTTTACAGGAAAATGGGGGCACTCTGGCGGGAGGTCCGGGTTCCTTCTGAAGACCCTCAACTGGGGCTTCCTCTTGGTCCTTTTGCAGCCCCTGGTGGGCAGTTTTTCTTGGTGTCCGACATTAGCTGACCAATACCCAGGGTATTGGCAACATTTGACCACTGGAGGGTGCAGTGCCACCAATCTTGGCACACTGTCAGGGTTTGTCCTCGCTGTCATCGGGGTGAAGTTTGGTCCAGCTGGGACGTCGGTTCAGGAGTTAGCGGCTGGTCAGTTAAGTGACCCTCACTGGCTTGCTGGTGGTTCTTTGGTTTTGGACTGGGGGAGGGAGTGCTCTGGTGATTGACAAAGACTGGAGGTCCTTTGGGGTTTTTGTTGAGTTGTTCAGTTATTCAGCAGCTCCTCAGTGCGACTTTCTGGTCCTGGGTGCAGCAGGCAGGTTTGGCACCTTTTCTGCGATAACAAAGGTCCACAGTTCTCGTGCTTCGGTTCTGCTTGGTGCTGGGCTTCTTCTTGTCTGTCGAATCTGAGTTCTTGGTCTAGGGATGCCCACTAAATACTAAATTTATGAGGCATTTTAGGAGGAAGCTGGTAGTGACCAATGGATCATCTACCTTATGGTGGCTACACCCACTAAGTGATCACTTCCGGTGGGCAGCGGTCACATCCCTTCACCTGATGTACTATTTTCCTTCCATCCAAGTTGGAAGAAAATGAAATTGAGTGTCCACCTCGCAGGCAACACCTTAAGGGTGGTGAATGCCAGGTGGGGCCTCTCCTCCTATCCTCTGTGTAGATTCCCGCAGTTGCTCCCGCCAAAAGTGGGGGTTTGCAATGGGAGAGGCCATCTGCTGCTAGCAACAGTCTTGGGGGTCGAGCTTCAAGGGCGGTAAGCCCTTTGAAGCTCTTAGGCAGGGCTGTGCACATTCCTAGGGGAGGTGGGGTAGAATCTCTTCCCAGGATGGGCTTTGTTCTCTGGCCCCAGAGAGCAATGGCTCTCTCCCCAGGGGCCCAGAATCCTGTCTGGTGGTGGCAGGCTGGATGGGACCGGCCAGCAAACATGCCAGGGTAGTTAGCTTTTTCAGGGGGTACCTCTAAGGTGACCCCTGGCTATATTTTATAATAAATCCAACACTGGTACCAGTTTGGATTTATTAGTCTGAGTTGTTTGATACCAAACAACCAAGAGTTCAGAGTGGCCATCATGTAGCTGTGAAACTCGTACTGACCAGTGTCCAGCACATGCATTTAAAATGGCTACTCTGTTCACTCACTATGTCCCAGGTTTGGCAAGGACACAGTGGGGGCGTATTGCTTATGCAGCTATGCCCTCACACACAGTATAGTGCACCCTGCCTTAGGGCTGAAAGGCCTGCCACAGGGGTGACTTATCTATATTGCATGCAGTGTGTAGTGGACAGGGAACACAGGCAGTGTGCCATGTCGAGTTTGCATTTTAGGATTCCACCAGGACACCCAGCCTGCCATAGCAGTGCTGGGTGCGTCTGGATACATGGCCCTAGAGGGTGGCATTATCAGTGCTGCTGCCCTCAGGGGCCTACCCTTAGTACCCCATGCCCTAGGTACCTAAGTACTCTTTACTAGGAACTTATAGTGGCAGCTAAAGGTGTTTCCAATTACCTTTGCATTTTTTAGGGAAAGAACACTGGCGTTGGGAACCTGATTGGCAGGATCCCAGTGCACTCCAATCCAAGTTGCATCGAGAAACTAGGCAAAAAGTGTGTGTGGGGGAGGGGTACTGCAACAAAGTGATGGAGGGACCCTCTTCCCCCTGTTCCACCACCTCCCAGTTTTGCTGAGGGAACACCTTGGAGCTTGGGGACCACCCCGTTCCGCCGGGGCTGCAATGGCTTTTGGTACACCACTGCTGGCTGGCTAGAAGTTCAGCGCTTGTGACTGGATGCACCCGCTGGCTAGAAAAATTGTGAAATTGATGGCTGAAGTGCTGTTGAAAATATTGTGCAAACTGGTGCATTTTACACTGCAATTTTAAAAGAATCTGGCCAAAAAAAAAGTTTTTTTATTTTCTTTGTTCTTTCATTCTGCATTAACTTTCTTTTTTCTTCTTCTTTTTTTCATTGTTAACTCTTTTCTTCTTTTCCATTTTCTGTATTTCATGTTTCATTAGTTTCTACTCTCAATTTTCATTACATTCCTTTCCATCTTTTTTCCTCCTGTTCATTTTTCTTTTACTCCACCTCTCTTATTTTCCTGTTCTCTTTATATTCTTACTTTATCTTCTATACTTCTTTTCATTTTTACATTTAAATAGTTATTTCTTTTTTTCTCTTCCTTTCTTTTTATCATCCTGTTGTCCTTCTTTCTCCCATTCTTTCCGGCATTTGTTCTTAATCCTTTTTGTCTTTAATGCATTATAAATTTCTCTTCTTTCCATTCATTAATCTTCACCTACTTTCCTTCCATTCTTATTCTGTCTCTTATTCTTTCTATGTTCTTGCTCACCTATTGTCTTTCTCTTCTTCTATTTTTGTATCTCTTTATTCCTTCATTATTTTATTCTTGCTGCTCTTTTCTCCATACTTATTTCTATCCTTCCTTCCTCCTTTCTTTAATCCTTTCTTTATTTTTGCCTTCACGTTGTTTCATTCTATTTTTTTGTTTTCCTTCTTTCTCTATGTACACTTTTCTTCTTTATTTCTTTGGATGCTATGTTCTTTTTCTTATTACTACCCTTCTTTCTCTTCTTTTCTCCATTCTATGCTTCTTCTTTCCTTCATCTGTTTTTCTTTCCATCATCTGTATTTCTTTCCTTTTTTCGTTTCTGTTCTTCTCTTGTTCCTTCTTTCCATCCCGAGTCCTGGCTTTCCTTTTCGTTCCTTTTACTCTTACTATTTTCCTTCCTTCTCTCGTGCTTTGACACTCGTTTGACTTCTCTTCTCTTTTTTTCGCAATTTCATTTCCCTTTCTCAGTCATGGGTCCAGACGCTTTGGCGCCCCGTGGCCCCGCCCACTGCTGCGTCACGGTATTTTCTGTTCTACAGTATTTATTAATCTCTGCTTTTGTCACGTGACGTAGAAGCCACAGATCAAAGCTAATAAAGGCCACAACGTCCCAGGGCGCCCCTGCGGAAAGTGTCATAGTGGTTGCTTCATTTCACCCTTGCTTAAGAGTACACACTTATCATAACTCACTCCATGCACAGATCGTGACCTCATCTATGATGTCACAGGTAATATCACGAGCAGTGTCATCAATAGCATCACTGGTGAGATCACGTCACCTCACCCTTAGCATTATTAATGACTGTTTAGACAACAACACAACCTCTCTAGGCACGGGAATTTTCACTTCACTAGACATAACAACAACAACAAAAAAGTCAATATTAATTAAAGCCAGCCCGTCATGGACTCTCGAACACTACTTCGACTTGCCACGGGGCATTTTTAATTAAATAAATGTAGTTGAAATGTTTTGGGTTTTAACTATATATATATATACACACACACATACGGTTTTATATAGCGCGAAATCGACCCGAAGACACTGGAGCACTTTACACGAGCACCAGTTACAGGATACAAGGCCACAACCACATACATTTCTTGGTATTCACGTGCAGAATGCGTGATTTGCGCAGAATCACAGGATGATGAACCGACGCCGAGACTCGGACGTTGATTCACAGCTCCAAAATCGGCAGCACTTGCGGTTAGAACACATATGATACACACTAACAGGTGTACTTTATGGGCTAAGTTGTCTTAATAAAATACATATATAGAAAGCAGCCTCTTGATGGGTGTCTCCTCTGTGGCCTCTTCTCTATTTCTCTGTTTCTGTTCTGCTATTTCTTGGCCTCAGCTTCCGGCGGAAGACATAAAAACCTCTGAGTCTTAGAAAGAGCCCAGGACGCAGAGGTCTGCGCGGCGAAGCTGGATGCTGGCGCCAGTGAAGGCGGTCTGTAGGGTACCCCCGGTCCACAGACAGTCACGTGGCCTCACTGGCCGCAGCACGTGCAGCACAGACCAGACCTGGCTGAAGCCTGGGGACTCGGGCTCCGGGCCAAAGCATTGCAAAGTTGGCATTAGATCTTCGCCAGTGGGCTCTGTAGTAAAACTCTTAAAGGCTCAGTTCAGCTCCCTTATCTGCTCTCATTAGCCACTGACATAGCCCAGTGGGTTTAGCGCCTGCTGCAGAAATGTGTGCGTGACGCACTGATCTAGGAAGAATAGGAATACATCACATACAAACAAACATAAGTTCCCCAAATCTCAATACAAACATTTTAGGCTAGATAGTTGTAAACCAATGTAAGTAGTGAAAGGCTTAATACATGACATGTTAAAAAAAGCCAGACTGTGGGTTCAATAGAAAAGGCAGGTCATATTTAGGACAAACAAACACTTATTACTTAGGAAACTTATACACATGCTGCATTGTTAAGTTAGCTGTGCTGAAACACACAAGAGGCCCAGGCCACATTAGAATGAGAGTTTTTCTTTAAAGCTGCACCAACTATTGCTTTCAAAATGTTCACTTAGCATGAACAGGGTGAAACAGAAGGGTGTATCCTTCCTTAGCACAGGGGTCCTAAAAACCACAAGTCATTCATATTGTGTTAAGGGGAACTGTGTAAAGGGTCAGATCAGTATTTGCAAGGGAGGGCTACCATGAGCAGCACGCAAGATATAATCTCTTGTTGTGCAGAAAGATAGATATGGTGAATGACGTAATTGTAACTTACCCACCCATGAGGCCAACAAGTGCAAGTACTTCTTTCCAGAGGCACCTCATTATCTTATCTGTACTGCTTGTAGTTGCTTACGTCAATGGTGAACTCTTCACCACCGTTTTTTGTGGTTTTTACAGTATAAATGCTACTGGTGTTTGAACCAGAACTTTGAACTTCAGTCATGGCCTCTATGTGAGACTGCCTGTTGTTCCCAGCTGAAAAATCGATTAAACCTATATTATTGTGTCAAAATTATTTGTTTTATTTTATTAACAGATTTCCCTCTAACAGCACGAGACAGCGTTTTGTTAAGAATTTTGGGTCCTGTGGCGAGACATACTTTAGGTGTCCCTGTTTGAGACAACTTTGCATTTTATTGCCTGCTTTCTGCTTCTTCATGCGCCTTGATGCCAAGTAATTTAGAATAATACTTCAGAGGTTGAGATAGAGAAATAGACTAATGGACTCAGGTAAGAGAGAAAGTCCAGTTTCCCAGGGGCCCCTGGTAAGATGGAAGGCCCTGGAGATGGAAGGCCCTGGGCAATTGCCCACTTAGCCTGAGAGCTGGTCTGAAAGGTCCTCTCAGAGACTGACTGGACTTGAACCACTGCCTTGGGTAATACTGACACTAGGGGGCACACTTACACATTATTCACACGACGCAAGGCAGCAAGCAAAGTTGCTGTGCTGCGTGAGAGAGCAGAAATGCGCCAAATCAACTGATATGACACTTTTTTGCTGGCTTCTAGCACCGGTACACTGTGTGCTGCCAAACACCAATGCAGGCAGCCTTCCACCATGGTGCAAGGGCGCCTGCGTTACAGGCAGAAGTGTTTTTTACCGGGATGGAGTATGCATACTACCAAGCTAAAGGTACCTGCCCGATTCTGCTACGAGCGGACCAGTGCTTAATTTGTGCTTGTTGTTTCTGGTGCTGAGCACCGGCACTTATTTTTGAGGCCGGGGCTTATTCTTATGCCTCAAGTATTTGCTGCGAGCAAAAGACACAGATGGGAAAGACGGAAGAAGGAAAAACTAAAAAGCGTCATAAAGAGTAGAAAGTAGAAAGTTGCAGGATGAGCTGAAGGGGCAGGGAGTGGCTGTAAATGGATTGAAGAGGCCCGAGATGGCTTCAGGATTACTGTCTCAGTATTCAGTGCTCGCAGATTTAATTCCAGCAGCCTCGTGTTTAAGAGAAGGGCTTTGAGCACCGGCACCTCCTAATTTCCAAATTAAGCACTGGAGCGGACCTTACGTTTGGCTACGGCGGGGACTACTCCTTCACCCCCACAGCCAAACTCCTGGCCAGACAAACATATAGGCATATTCTTAGTCTGTCACCTCCAGGCAAACCCTGGCAGTGAGGGACAGTAAAATTGTAATAATGCTCCCCTCGCAATGGGAGATGACTCCCATGGCGATGGAAGCATTATTTTGTTTTTTCAAATACTCATCGTGCTGACTTAGTCCTGCCCTAAATAGCAAAATGCGTTGGAAGAGTAGGTGCTAAGACATAAAACCCCCTCGCTCTTGAGTGTTTGTATAGTGCCCAAAATAAAATGTAATATTCATTATGGAAAATGAGGAATACAGGTTTGCATACGTATAAAGCAACAGATAACCTGGGATGGATATATATATAGGTATATATATATATATATATATATATATATATATATATATATATATATATAATATAAATAGATATATATTCACTAAAAAACAAAGGTTACAGGGACATTATAGTTAGGAAATAGAATAACAAAAACTTTAGAAATTCACTTAAAAAACCAAGGGTTTTTGGGACGTTATAGTTATGTCCTGAATTTACTTGTCCAAAACCAGAGCAATTCAGCAGTTATAGTTAGAATTCTTCCAAGAAACTATAATTCGCGCATTAAGGTAACTATAAATCGCTTCCTCTCCGTGCACAGTTTTCTGATCTATAATTTTACTGACAATGATACAGTGACATTATCAATGATATTATCATAGATGTCATGAGCGCTCAAATTTGTGGGGTAATTAGCAGTGCATGGCGAGGGCGTGAGTGGGTCTGTGAGTGGGTACGTCGGTGTCTGAGTTGGTCTGTTAGTGGATGCATGAGTGTCTAAGTCAGTCTGTGAGTGGGTGCCTGAATGGATCTGTGAGTGAATGTGTCAGTGTCTGAGTAGGTCTGTCAGTGGGTGCGTCAGTGAGTGGGTGCATGAGGGTCTGAGTGGGTATGTGGTTGGGTGCGTTAGTGTGAGTGCATCTGTGAGTAGGTGCATGAGGGTCTGACTGGGTCAATGAGTGTATGCGTCAGTGAGTAGGTCTGCGAGTGGGTGAGTCAGTGTCTGAGTGACTTAGTGAATGGGTGCGTGAGAGTCTGACTGGATCGATGAGTGTGTGCGTCAGAGTAAGTCTGTGGGTGAGTCAGTGTCTGAGTGGGTTTCTGAATGGCTGCATGAGTGTCTGGGTCTGAATGTGGGCAATTAATGCTAAAAAACACTTTGTATATCTAGGGTTGTGCAGATCCCGACAGACCTAACCTGAGTTCTGATTGGCTGCCACCACTTCAACCAGGAATTAAAGTTATCTAATAAAGAGGACTACATCTGTTTTAAGGTATAGGCAAGATGATACTTTATAAAGTTGGGAAAGTTAACCCCAACAAGCACTGTGGGTTTAACAGAGTCAATGCGAGATGGGTGGGACCCTGTCTAGACCCCGTGAAGTTTAAATTAGACCAGCATAATTCGCATTCAATTTCACATTACATTTGTAATGCAAAATTCCCGAAATGATATCACGTGGAATAACTGCGTGTCATTTGCAGCAACATTTTCAAGAAAATATATTGAAATAACTTGAATGGCCAGTATGCGAGTGGTTGTTGCACATGTCACTTGTGTTTACTGCACTAGTTTTTTACAGCAAAATGCTTCCTTGGATCAAAAAGTGACACAAGCACTTAGTAAAATATAGCATGAAATGATGAAATTGCATTTTGCATAATTATAGATAATTTTCCTGAAATTTCACATAGTTACACAAACGCAAATGACTCAAATTTCACACAACCCGAACCCTATTCCATTTTCATCAGCAAATCACATACTGTGAAGATTTCAGAGGAATGCATGCTGAGATGTTTCATGTGGGTTCAGCTGTTATCCTTGAGTTGAGGGTGTTTCATAGCCTGGAGCTCTGAATGTCCAATCCTTGAATTTCATTGGTTGAACAAGAGTGCAGTTGTAAAGCACAGGTTCCTGTTTGGAGCATGTTTGACCTGACAGCCTCAGGGTGGTCATCCCCCAACTTTTTGCCTGCCTCCCTCCACTTCTCAGACACTGTTTTTGCTGGTTTTAGGACTCTGGGCACTTTACCACAGCTAACTAGTGCTAAAGTGCATATGCTCTCTCCCTTAAACATGGTAACATTGGTTCATTCTCAAATGGCATATTTGATTTACTTATAATTCCCAAGTAAAGTGCACTACATGTGCTTAGGGCCTGTAAATTAAATGCTACTAGTGGGCCTGCAGCACTGATTGTGCCACCCACATACGTAGCCTTTTAACCATGTCTCAGGCCTGCCATTGCAAGGTCTGTGTGTCCAGTTTCACTCCCACATCGACCCAAATGCATTTTTGGGTATATAAACTGGATCTCTATCCCACCAACTCAGACGCTTCGGGACCTGTACTTGAACTCTGTCAGAAGATCTGTCAACAAAAGTCAAGGCACACGTGAATTAAAGGAGACATAGTCCATGATTATGTACAGTAAAGTCCTCCTCCAAATGATCAGGTACAATGCAGACCAAGACGAATTAGCATGAATCCAGTTTATTCTTGAGATGTAGTATTCAAATACTGGTACGACAGACAACAGCCAACACGTGTTTCAGCATAAGAGCCAGCTAACATGGCGACCAGGGAGCGTACTCAGCTTTCGGGACACGTTAATTTCGTGTCCGCGGGGTCTTTTCGATAGGATTTCAGATAGGAGGTGCATATACAAATACTCCGCACTGACTTATGCGGATTACACACTACAATGTTTATTAATGGATTTGTAGTACTTGGGACTACTTGGAGAACTAATAAGCTCTCTTGAACTCATCATTAACTCTACCCAAATACTCTGCTGAGCACTGAGGAAGTCAATGAGATTATCGTCTCCTTTAATTCACGTGTGCCTTGACACTTGTTGACATTGTTTTTTTTTTCTTTGAGAGACATCGGAGGAGTGGGAGGATCCTCCTGTCAGAGCACTGTGTTTATAATTGATTGATTCATATAACTACTTGGTGAAATTACAGTGAGCACCTAGTCCTATAAACTCTCTTCTATCAGAAGATCTACCTGGCTGCCCAAGAGGACTCTCTGGACTGCTTTGCTGCAAAGGACTGCTGCCCTGCTGTTGCCCTGCTGGCCTATGACTGTGTTGGAAGGACTCTGCCTTCCCTCAAAGTGCTCTCCATGGTCTTAGATTGAGCTTGCCTCCTGTTCTGAAGTCTCAGGGACAGCAAATATTCAACTACTAGCTTTTTGCTAGTACCACAATCCAGCGACTCCAGAATGACTTCAGCGATGCCAGCGACGCTGCAGCCTGTTCCTGCTCCTGCTCCGTGGACCTCGCTGCACGCAATGACCGCGGCCTGCAGCGCAAGTCCGACATTGCAGTGACTCCGCTGACATCACTCAGGGTCATTGCGACACTGCGAAGTCAACACATCACCTCCTGATGGACTGGAACCAGCTACCCTGCTGGGTCACGAGGAATCAACGCATTGCAGATGACGACGCATAATCTCCCCCTGCTTCCGGATAGAACCAATGCCTCACCTCCACCTGCTTCGTTGCACGAAACTGACACTTCTTTCTTCGGAAGCCGTAAGGGACTGACGCTGCACCGAACTTCATCAACACCCCTTTCCGACTCCGTGTGACATCCTTGTTTTTTGTTTTAAAAAAAATAGTGTACTTTAGGGTCTGTGTGACTCCGTAACCGGCACCGGTAGTGCCGGATTGTTGGGAACGACTCCGTGAACGACGCTGTGATAGCCCCAGTTAGAGCTATTGTGTTTTCTAGGCGCTTCAGTTGGATTTAATCTTTAACAATCCATAACTTTACTTGTGTACATTGGATTTTCATTGTTTCAACAGTATTTTCATTTAGATAAATATTCTCTATTTTTCCAGACCTGTGTGGTGTCTTTTTGTGTTGTTTTCACTGTGTTAATTGAGACATTTCTGCACAAATACTTTACACATTGACTTGTAAGTTAAGCCTGTCTGCTCAGTGCCAAGCTACCGGAGGGTGGGCACAGGATAATTTAGATTGTGTTGTGACTTACCATGACTAGGATTGTGGTCCCTACTTGGACAAAGGTGTATACCTCTGCCAACTAGAGACCCCATTTCTCGTAGGGCATAATGGAGAAATCTTGACCCGTTGTCACAGTAAGCTTCGTGTGCGGTGCAGGGAAACCTTTCAGTTATTCAGCACATCCAGTGGAAGGCTTTAGGGGATAATTCAATGTGGCTGCACTGTCGCCAGTTTAGGCACTCTGGCTGCCTGTGTTCGTGCTCTCCGCAGCCTGTTGATCACTTCTCCTGAGTACCTAATGAAGATGCATCAGTCTAAGCATGTCAACATCACTGGTCTCATCAGCTCCAGTTCGGGGACTGCCAAGATTTTTTTTAAGCTTCAGGTTGCTCACCACACTGATTTGAGAAGATGTTCCTGTTTTGAGTAGGTGATCACCCATCTTGTCATGCTTTGGTCCTCCCTTGCACCTGTATACATTCTCCCAAAGGTCCTGTCAGCTGTATTCTGCTGCGGAGGTAAGAGTTGGGGTAGATGGGTGTAGTTGCTGTAGGACCTGTGAGATGGAGAATGTAGTATGCCTGTATGTCATATGGTGACCAGCGTGGACCAAAGAAGGGGGCTGAGATGTCTGGGTAGATGGACAGAAGATCCCCTCCCCTGCAGCATCTGACCCGTCATGTCCAATCATAGAGGATCTTCAGGTAGTGTGGCGCATCGAAGAAAGTGAGCTCAAGACAGAGGCGGCCAACATTCCCTTGAAGTTGGCCAACGTGATATTGGTGAGCCTGTGGTTTGTGGCCAGTTTGTGTCCTGTTGTTCGTGCCATTGTGGTGTGGCCCACCCTCCCTGGTGGCCCCCCTCTACTCCACCACTTGTGTTTCTTGTTTGGAAATAGTTCTGTGGTTAATTTTCTGTAGCACCAGTTGTGTTTGAATGGTTTTTAGAATGGGGGAGCTGACATTTGCTGACACAAATATCACTGGAGTTAACAACTGACTGAGCAAGTCAGCAATGCTGGGTTACTAAGCTTTCCTAGGGTGATCTTAGATACATGTTCTACCAAGAAATAGTGTGAAAGGGTTCACAAAATATTTTTTACATCTATTCTGTTGGTGTGTGGCTGTCCCCTGTGCAGTAAATCTGTATGTACCCTTGCCCGGAGTACCCTACGGCATGTGACACTGGTATTTTGATTTTTTGTTTGGCCCTAGTATCACACTAATCCAGTGTCTGTGCATAGTCCTAGGCCTGTGGCTGGTAATGTGAGGCCCAGATCCTGATCTGTGACCTGGAAGGGGGCACAAAGTGTTCCATCATAGCAGGGGAAGGACTGCTGCCCGTGTCCTTGGTAAGTCACAAAGCGGAGGTGGCAGCGTACCAAGTAATGCGACCTGAACTTTTTCTCTGTGTAAAGGAGAGTGCAGCCCAGTGACCCCTAAACCCTTATGCTAACTCACCATGGTCATTGAGTGCATTTATCTGCAGTGGGTATGTAGCAGAATTTTGGTAGAAGACAGTGCTTGATTTGTAAAAGAAAGAGTGCAGGTGCCTGAAGCTCAGTGCCGAGCTGGTGGGTGGTGCAGTTAACGGTGGCTTGCTGAATGCCAAGGCTAGTAGTCTTTAATACAGTACCATACTCTCAGTGCTGCAGTCCTCGCTCTCGCGAGTACCTTCTTTCTTGCTTTGTGACTGTTTTGCCATCTTTCGGTTTCCCCATCTTTCCGATCTGGGTTTTGTTCCCTCTGTTGCACTCCGTAAATATCTGATGAGGCAAATAAGTGCTGGTCCCCAAAAATAAGTGCTGGTGGACCCCACAGCAACCACCGGCTCAAAATAAGCAATGCTAGTAGGCCTCACTGTCTGATGAGAGTCGGAGCAGTGGGGACTTTGGGGTTCATTTTGGATAGGCCCTGGTTTAGCGTGGCATAACACAGAAGGTGGACACTGCTTCCTCGGACAGGGGAAGTATTTTTACTGCATTTCTGTGTCTGGAGGGTGGAGATCCAGCAACTCAAGTGAGGGAGTATGCAGACAAATCTACCCTTGGAAATTCAGTGGTCTTGTTAGCAAATGACTGCTGATTAGTTTCCCCTGTGCACTGCCACTTAGTAGATGGGCAGGAGGGGGATAGGACTGCACTTTATGCTGTTCAAGGTGAGGATGTTTCTATACAACGATTATCCTTTTGTCTGTCCCTGATGACTTTTTCAGAAAGTCTGATGACAGCCAGGAGCTAACATCTCACACTTTATTATGCCTTTGTTTTGGATATTCTTGCATGAAGGCAGCAGAATTGCTACTAGAGGTGCGCAGAACTCACAGAATTTGACTCTGCAGAATCCCACAGAGTTACATAAAAACGCTGCAAGATTCCACTGAGTTCTGTCAATGGGTGGAATCAGTCATGCCGTGCTGCTCGCGCTGTGATTTAGTATCGGGAGCACAAGCCACACTGATAAGTGAGCATGGACGGAACCACACAGTGAGCCAGATTGCGCCACTACTCAAGTCGATTTTGCTGCCGCTCAAGTCGTTTTTCTACTTGAGCAGTAGCCTTCTGACCGCGAACGGTCACGACCATCCACAACTGCCAGCGTTAGGAGAATCTCATGGGAGGGCCTCCTAGCAACTGAAAATTGACCTATGGGACACCAAATCTTGCTCACGCATGCTGACTTACTGCCCTGGAGCTGCGTGAGAAAAAAATCCACCACGCGACAATTGGTGGGAACTCCGAGATACAACAGTAACGTGTAGTCACCTAAATTCTGCCAATTCCTTCGGCGCAACTGAATATTTCACCCACTCCTAATTGTTACCTGCTGTGAGATACTCCACCTTGCACAAACACTTTGTCTCAGGAACAGCTAAAAAAGACATTCCAAAGAGAACCAACTCGAAGTTCTTCAGATTCCTTAGTTAGTGAGTCCACTTCCCCCTTCTAGAAATTGAGTATAAAAGTGGGATCTAAACCACCCAACTTCGAGTAATGCAGCACTCTGCCTGCTGTCGGAACAGAGAGACTGCAATGTGCTGACTCAAAAATGAGGCTTGGGACTGTTTCTGCCCTCGTTGACAATGGAGGTAGAAACAAATGAACTGCTTGATCACGTGAAAGTGCGGGGAACATAATCTGCACCTGTGCCCAAATCATACCTTTCCCATAGACTACTTGGGACTATCTCTAATAGGCAGTGCTTAACTTGTAAATAAAAAGGTGCCGGTGCTCAAAGCCCTCCTCTTAAACATGCGGCTGCTGCAATTAAATATGTGAACATGGAATACTGAGGTGGCGTAATCCTGAAGCCATCTCGGCCTTTTCAATCCATATAAAGCCACTGCCCGCCCCTTCAGATCACTCTTGCAGCTTTCTGCTTTCTCCCTTTGTGACGCTTTTTTGTTTTTTACTTCATCCATCTTTCCCAAACGTGTGTCTTTTGCTCGCAACAAATGCTTGAGTCAGAAGAATAAGTCCCGGCCCTCAAAAATAAGTGCCGGTGCTCAGCATCCGACACGACAAGCACAAATTAAGCACTGCTAATAGGGTCACCCAGGTCGGAGAGAGCACTAAAGAGAAAAGGGGTATAGTGCCCATGGGGCATCACAATCAGGGGAAGTGCCCCGCATTTGTAAATTGGATTGTGCAGTATTTAGTTCTGATGTGTGACTCAAGTACTTTCTTTTATAAAAAGACAAGCACTGGTTTGGGCATACAGTTATTGTGGCTGTTGGTTGATTGTTGCTTTCTGAGCTCTTGCCTCTACATTACCTCCCTGAGAATCCTTGGTGTGGTTGCCCTTGCTACCCTGAGAGTCACGTGGGAAGGGGTTGTACTTGGCACAGTTTGCAAAGCCTTAGAAGGATGGACCCCAGGTAACCAGTGGCAAAGAACCTCAGTCTCCAGAGTTGGGGCCACTAGCCCCTGTCTGCCCGGTAGTCTCTAAGAATCTCGGCTGACATTTGTACAAATGTGGGCATGGGTAGTCCCACAATCCGTATTTTATTCTCCATTTTGGAAAGGGAAACTCATAATGGGTGATATTCATTGTGCTTGTTAAATTCTGAATCCCTGGGGTTTAGGGATTTATTAGGTGAGAAACAGTGGCGGCTGGTGAAGTTTGAAAGTGGTGGGGCGTGAATACCTTCTTCAAATTTGAACAAGCAAGCGCAGAAAGCCACAGAGCAAAGCCTACTACAAGGGTTCTCCACTGCTAACATTTTCTAAAACATAGGGACAAACTCCTCACTTTGGATCCCAATCTCAACATAAAATTAGCTTGAAATCTAGGGGTTTTGAAAGGGCACTGATTATATATTTGAATATTTTTGTGATGTACAAGGCAAACCTTGCCTTTTCTGTGCCTATACGGACTCCTCTGGTTGTACTAAATGCATCAAGCTACCATCCTGCCCTTCATGATTCACTTCACTAGGCCAATTATAGCAGGACTAACTCGGCCTTTCAGCTGCCTGATGACGTGACAATGGCTGTTGTACACGAGTCACAACACATCCCTCTTAGCGTTGCGCTGGTAAATACTAGAGGAGAGCGAGCCAACAAATTAACAGGGAGAGCCAAGCCAGAGCCAAGGGACTGCCTCGGATCGAAGAGCCCATGCACAAGCCAAACCCTGACAAGATGTTTTGTGTAAATCATACAACAGACAACGTAAAATATGATAAAGTCTCTTAAAAGTAAAAAAAAAGTGTATTTCTTTAACATGTGGAAGATTTGACATTAATAGGACACATTGTATCACTGCACTGAGTACTTACCAAAAGTGACAATTTTGTACAACTGGTAGTCCGAACACACATATTCGAAAGTCCTTTCAGATGCAATAATGAAGAAAAAAAGAGTTTTAGTGAACTAAAATATTTGTGTGAGTTCCCACAATTTAAGCTGGGAAGCATGATTTATCCAGGTGTTCTGGTTTCACTCTGTAGAAATCAGCCGGTAAATGGGCCCAGCCACATATGTGAAAGGAGAGGGGAGCACGTTGCCCCCTCCCCAGGCCACTTTTGTCCCCAAGGACTCCATCCTCTGGGGTCCGCTAACCTATTTCAGAGAGAGGGAGGCATGTGCCCCACCCTCCCCGGGCTGCTATGGGTCCCAGCAACCCCCTAAAGCCAATTGCATTTTTTAGGGAGAGAGGGCAAAGGCCACCTTTCCTGAGGCGCTTTTGGCCCTAGGGACCCCATCCCCCAGGGCCTGGCTGCATATGTGATGGGAGAGGGGGGCACGTGCCCCCACACCCCTTGCCCGGGCAGATTTTAGCCGGGTGAGTCCATCCCCCGGGGCTGGCCCAAAAAAGGGTGGGTGCTCTGGTGCCCACCAAGGGCATCCACCACACTTTCATGGGGGGGCAGAGGGGGATCCCCAAGGCCCATGCGGCTTCATACAGCTCCCCCGCATGCAGCCCAAAGCGGCAGGCCATGTCCTCCATCAACTGAAACATAAGCAACCCAAGACTGGTTTCGTCTTGATTGAGGCTCATCCGTTGGGTGTGGCTTTGTTCCAGTGGCACAGTGAGATGGGGGACATACATTTGGGCATACGCTTGCCTCTAAGGGTGTTACATCAAACACACAAAGGTGATGGGAGGAATGCTTGCAATAAATCTAACCACTGGCAACGGCTAGGGTGGCATTCCAACCCATCGTCTTCGACCCTCCATGCCACCTCAGCTTGGATCCAGCCACATGCACTCCTGCTTCCAGCAGCAGTGTCCTTGTATTAGAGGAGGCAAGGAGAACATCATGATTGAGTCAAGACATACTCGAACCTACGGGTGATTTTTCACATTAAAACTCCCTTTACCCCTCTTTTGCAAGGGGGGGGGGGGCTGTGAGGGTCTCAAGCTTGCCCCCACCCTACAGGATATGGAAGCTGACTACATCATACACCTATATGTGCCTTTTTGCACGTATGCACTTTTTTGTGCATTCTAAAGCCTAATTCACAAAGGTAAACTTACACTTATGTGTCAGTTTACTATTTGTTGTTATTAAAACTTTTTGTAGGTTGTGAATGCCAAAAAATAAACACTAAGTGAGTAATTGTTTGCCTTTGTGAATCAGGCCCTTGATGTGAAGAAAATACATTTTGCAAGTTCATTTTAAGTCTTCTACAGAAGTCTGTTATTTTTGCATGAATGTTTTTATGGGCTTACTGCTGCTGCCACAGTGAACTAGCAGGTGGGTAGCACTCCATGGGGGAGTATTTTTTGGACAGTTTGAACGGCACCAAACCCCATGTGGAGAGAGTGCTGGTGTTGTGCCTGAGTGACTAGAGTGTTGCTCTTATCCTGTCCTATGTCCCTGCGGATAAGCGTGGGGTGGTGGGAAGAGGAAAGAGACCATGTGAAATGGCTGCTTGAGTGGGCCTCCAAGGAATCCATCCATGGGTCACAGAGCAGCAGCTGGCATCATGTACTGGATTCAGGACTGCATGACAGATGCTCTACATATCCACTGGAGACACAGGTGGTGGACTCACAGGCCTGCTCAGAATACAGCCAGCTGTGGACGGATGTTTCATTTTAAAGTTGCTGTACCGGTCACTTTGATAAATCTTGTGCCTGTGCACAAAGTTTTGTGCAGCTGTACATAGTAAAAGTGTGAGGTCTAGGAGTGAAGGAAAGCTTTTGTCACTTGTTTCCTCGAATAGAAGTCGATTTTACAAATACGTTTTTGTTCACCCAAGCTGCAGGGTCAACGCAAATCAGTAAACACAGGCTGACATTTTAGTCAGTAACTTTTGGCATCAAAGTGATGACAGAATCAGGAGTAACATCCAGCATTGGGTAGAGTTTGGAAGCTGGAAAAGTTCCTCTGCACAAGGCACAAAAGGAGCCACAACCTTCAGTTACTACTCAACACTCCTACTCCTGAGCAACTCCTCCCCTGTGTGTGGACAGTGAAGACTGTCCTTTGGGCACTGCAAGTTGTTGCTAGTGCTGGGGGCTCCCCAGGCCAGTTGGACATTATCCTGGGCAAGAGTTTTGGATACGCCTCCACCCCGCAAATGAAAACTGTCGACTGGTGGACTTGTATGTGAGGAACCGGTCTGGAAGATGTGGGCACCTCTTGATCAAGGATGCTTTTATGGTGAATGTTTTCTTTGAAGTTGTGTAAGTTGTCTGGGAGTGAGTAGGTTGATTCCTTTTTAAGTACATCTTTCCTAAACGCACTTTCTCGCTTCAGAAACAGACTGCTGGTAGGAGACGCTGACTGATTTTTGCAATCCCTACAATAAATGCACTTTTGCCTGTTATGGGATCAGAAATGTTTGCTGTGGTAATCAGTGCTGTTTACCCCATGTTTTGCAGTATCTGTTGATCCCAACATTAACAGAGTCTGCAGGGTCTTTTAGGTTTGCTTTCTTTTCTTATCTGCATTGTTTTATCATATTTGGTTAGTTGCTGCATTTGCACCACATGCCTCACTTGCTGGGTCAAGCTACCAAGGGGGGAACTGGAGATTCCACATAGAACCCAGTTTACCTTCCTTCTTCATGTTGTTTAAGCCTTGTGAAAGCTCAGTCACAACTCACAACAAGATGAGATTCCCTGTTTCCCATAACCCAACAAATCCAATGCCTACACCCGAAAGTCAACCTCAATCAATCTATCAATCAATCAGTTTTTGTAAAGCACAACTACTCACCTGTGAGGGTCTCAAGGCGCTGGTGGTGGGTCTGGGCCTCATTCCAAGAGCCATGTTTTGAGGTTCTTCCTGAAGATGGTGAGAGACGGGCTTTGTCTGAGGTGCGTGGGCAGGTTGTTCCAGCTCCAATTGCTTTATTTGCCAAAAAAGCATCAAGGTGCTTGGAAATTTATATGCAGGGAGAAGATCAAGAAGTCAGAAGCAGAAGAGATAACATAAGATACATTTCCAAAAGTGACTTGGATGTCAGGGGTCTTGTAAGGCCACGAGGAGCTAAGAGACCAGAAATAACTCCTAAGCCACACCTATTGTAGGCCTGCTTAACAAAACAAAGATTGCATGTGCAACCAATGCAGTGCATGGCGTGGGCATGCATGGTCATACTTATGGAGACCGCGTGAGAGGAACCACCATGCTTTGTTGTCTCTTTAGCTTACAAATCAAAGTTGAAAGCCAATGTACACTGCTGTGCTGTGATAAAGGCATGAGAGACATCTTGGCCAACAACGGAGGCCCTCCTCTTCCAGAGAATGGACAGGGGAATATTTTCCAAGATGCACAACCGCAAGAAAAAGAAGGACCAGATAATGTATTGTGTCCAGTAGTTGATTGCTCTACAGCACAACTGTGAGTGGCAAGCACTATCCGCAAGCGAGACCCAGGGGCTATAATGGTGACCATGAGCCCTTCTAAACAGAATAGGCCCAACAGACAGCAACAAGCAATAACATCAGCTCAAGGGAGCAATCAGCCTTCTAAGGTGGGAGCTCATGGCCTTATTTCAAGGGATGCATGAAGTTGAACTTCCTGTTTTAAATACCACAACAGGAACCCTGACAACCACGCTGTGTGCCCCCATCCAATATTTAAACTAAGCTGGGGGTACACTGCGAGCTGAGAGGCTGAAGTGACTCGAAAGTGCAAAAAGAACAGATGATGGACGGAATGCTGAACAATGTCAAACATTCACCCCAGTCACAGTCATTGTTTATTTGCTCACCATGCCATTCTAGTTTGGACCCGGCCATATGCAAATCAGGCCTGACCCTGCTTCCCATGGGAAAGGCCAGCCCGAATTGCCAAGCCAGGTCCTCCCTGGACCAGAAACAAGCATCTGGCAAGGGTGCCCCTTGTTGGCACCCCTACTGACCTGCCTTTACAACTCTTGCTGAAATAGGCTCTTCACACCCACCATGAGCGAGGCAGTTATTACAAGTCGGGCAAGGATACAGAACAATGTGCTTCATATAGACTCATGTCCCACCTCAACTTAGATACCAAGGGTTTTACAGGCAGAATAGCACATAATAGCACACTGGTTGGGACCCTATATATGGGGATTGGGTGGACTCAGATCAAACAGGCTTCAGCCCCGAGAAGTGGGGTGGCAACAACACTAAATAATTAATACACATCCAAGATTAAATAGGTACATCTAGGCACTGGCCTTCTTGCTTTCTATTGATGCTGAAAAGTCTTTTGATCGGGGACACTACAGCCATTCCAGAGCTACATTGATAAAGTGCAGAAGGGCATAGAAAACCTCCTTTGTGAAGGGAAAAAACCCCTCCAATCGAAGAAAAAAGTGGCAGAGGGAGAACTAGGGTTCCCACACGTTATGCACTATTACTTGGCTGTGAAGCTTTGGTACTTAGGGGATTGGCACAGTTGAGCCTCAAAGAAGCTTTGGGGTTCTATGGAGCAACACATTTCAGGTATCCATATTTGACAGGTGCCCTGTGTGCCCAAGAGGCACAGACCGTGGTGTGTCAGTGGAGCCATCTTAGAGGCTGAGTGGTGGTTCCAACCGGCCCTACAAGCATACCATCCTCGCTGACGCCCATCATCAACAACCTAGAATTTTCACCAGCTAAGGAGGGCACAGTGTATATATAGAGTGGCAGACTGTGAAGTATAAACATGTAGGGGACTTAAGTAGTGCAGAGGGCATCCAGCTGTTTGAGCAGCTGAAAACGGTCTATAGGCTTCCTGAGAAAGAACACACGCGCTATCTACAAATCAGATATTGTGTGACTCATCCTAAATGCCAGCCACCCTCTTACACCCTTTGAGAAATAGATAATAACGAGACAGGGTGATAAATACCTGCTAGCTGATATTTACAAATTCTTCTGGAAAGATATCAACCCTGGGATATCCCCAGCACAACAGAGGTGGAAGATGGAGCTGGGACACGCTCTCCCAGAGGGGGAATGTGCAGATATATCTTACAGGGTCAACACTTCTGCTGGGAGTAGCACTGGTGAAGAGGTGCTAACCAAAACTACACTCTACTGGCACTACATCCTAGCACGCTTACACAACTGGTTCCCAAAAATGACTCCAGGTGTTGGAGAATCTGTGGTGGTGTAGGAACGCTAACCCATCTGTTGTGGCGATGCCCTAAATTAGAATAATGCTAGCAGCCCATGCCGTCCAGTATTAGCAGAATGTTCAACACTGATATTGGCTAATTCCAGTATAGACCCTACAGGCGGATATACCTGTTACACTCATTGAGAGGTAGAGCGATCACTTTATTGGTGTGCGCTTTCAGGCAGGTGATCACCGCACTTTCCGTGGAAGACATTGCCCTGGACTATGAAGCCTGGCTAAACAAGGTTTTGGAACCCCTGGCTATGGAAAAGATGTCACCCACATAGGACAAAAAGGAGATCCAGTTTGAGAAGACATGGTGACCATGTATCACCTTCTTGTCCCAAGACTCCAGAGAACTGATGTGCCCCAGGTACATTAGGGTCTTACACAACACTCCCCTACTCAGCCGACAACCATTACAGTCCTCTAGCCCTTCTTCGTGGTAGAGAGGTGAATTCAGACACGTACATGTATGGTAGACCATCGAATAATATTTATGACAAACTATATCACTGGACGAGACCATAGGAGGGAGGAGAGGGGACATTCTGGGGATATTGACTTTTTAAAGCTGTATACATCACAACTATTACAGCACTTAACCACCCCATCGGCCAATGGATATAGGTGGGTGTATGTGCAATATTAATTGGATCCCAGTAGGAGGGGACAGTTGAGTAGAAAGAAAAGATGGTGGGGAGTGGCCTCTAAGGAGGGATGTAAGCCCCTCCAGCGTGGGCCTAGTCATCCCAGCTGTGTCTAAAAGCCCAATCCGAATGCCTTGGTTTGAAAGCTCTGCCAGATTAAATTTGTTTTACCAATACAAGGCTGTTTTTAGACAGCCCTCTGCGGCTACATTGTGGTGTGGTGTCCGAGTGACCATCAGCTCCATGTTGCTGCCATGGTGTCACCTTGCGCTGACCTTAATTCTTTAGAACATTTTTATGTGTTCTGCTAACATTCAACAGGGGGTATTTGTGATTCTCTTTCTACTGAGGTCTTACCCACAACCTAGAGCCGCAGTTTGCTCTGCACAATACTGATGTAGGTTTATTCGAAGCCCACCCTTCACCCAGTGCCCAGTCGCCCCTAAGAAACACATCACCAAGAAAACAAGGACAGCCTGGCACCAGCTCTCCTTACTACAAAACTGAAAACATTATCATCAGAATGGGACTTCAAAACTGATGCTCAAGCCTTTGTGTCTTCACATCTGGTTTGGTGGCAATGCCCTGCTGCATGGCCTCCCATACTCTACACTAGTCCTCCTTAAGGCAATCCTGCATGCCGTAGGATGCCTTCTCAAGGACCATGTCACCCCCACTCTGCTTGATCTGCGCAGGCTCTTCTTGCCAGCCTGCACCATCCTCTAAACCAGCGGCATCTTCTGCAAAGCTGCCATGTTGTCACAGCCAGCACACCAGCCTTTCTGGTACCTAGACGCATAGATGTGTCAACTTAAAAAAAAACTACCTTGGTGAGATTAAGGAACTTGGGGGTTGGTCCTGAGAGGGATTGTGCCCTGAACCCGCTTCCACTCTAGATATGAGAGTGCTTCTGAGCGGGCAAGCCAATCTAGAGAGGTGGGGCTTTGTCCAAAGAGCCCCCCAAAACAAACAGAAGCTCACAGGTCTGCTGCTGATGTGCTGGAAAGGTTGTAAAGCCCAGATGGATATCACCTGTGTTCAGTCTCCACCAATAACTTAAAAACCCACTCTCTGCTGGAGTTTCCAACTCATGTTGTCTGCCACCATATATCGGTTCTTCTACCCTGTTAAAGGAGCCTATATCCTGGGAGACATGGTGGCACCATGTGAGTTGGCAGGTCTGAGCTCATCATTTCCTGTGGCTCTTGGCGCACCCGCAGCCAAGACACCATCAGAGTGGATCCTAACAACTTAAAAAATAAAAACCAAGGCAACAGTCTTCTTCATCTGTGCCCAGAGGGTCTGGAGCAACATCCCAGCATCCATAAGGTCCGCTGCTGCCCTGCTCCAATTTGGGAAAGAACACTACATTACTATGACGCAAAAGTCCACCTCCACTCTCAGGACACAGCTATCACTCCAATGACTCTTTGACTGTTTTTTTGCCTTTGACCATGTACTGTGTTCTGCTGACACTTCGATAGGTTCCAGCTATCCACACAAATACTTTTTTTTGTTCTGAATAATTTACTAAATTTTTAGTAAATACAGAAAATATGCACATATTACATATATCAGAGGCCCAACATGGCAAAAGAATGACAAACACAACAGGTGATATCAGAGGTATGAGTAGGGGACCGACCAAAAGATGCCATAAGGTCTATATCGGGAAACACAACATATAAATGTCATACTATCATAATACTCTCATCCTATATCAAAACATTGCATGTAGTAATGAAAGATAGACACAAAGGCCTAATGCTACAATATTCAGCTCATAAATACATCTGAAAAGGCATATCAGATGGGAACATAAACATAACCCCTCTGCGAACCCACATGAACTTCCACCCAATCTCTCTCCCTTCTCAACCAAGGTCATTGAGAAAGCCATTAACCAGCAACTCACCACCTACCTAGAAGACCACAAACTTCAGGACGCCTCTCAAACTTTTTTCAGAGTCAACCACTGCACCTAATCCGCCCTGACCACCGCCACAGACGACATCAGAACCCTGCTTGACCAATGAGATTCAGCTGCTTTCATTCTCCTTGATCTCTCAGCAGCGTTTGACACAGTCGGTCTACCACCACATGTTGATCAAGAGACTCCACCAGATAGGGTTGCGAGGAAATGCCCTTCAGTGGATTACCTCTTTCCACTCCGGCAGATTGCAAAGAGTCCTCCTCCCTCCCTCCCTTCAACTCTGAACCCAAAGACATCATATGCAGAGTGCCACAGGGCTCTTCCCTTAGCCTCACCCTCTTCAGTGTCTACATGACCCCCCGACCAGCATTGTCAGAAGCCTTGGACTAATAACTATATCCTATGCAGAAGACACTCAACTCATCCTCCAGCTATCTAAAGACACGTCCACTGCAAAAGTCAAGTTCCACCTCTGCATGAACTCTATCACCAAATGGATGAAGGACAAATGCCTCAGGTTGAAAACAGACAAACCAGAAGTCCTCCTATTTGGAAACTCTGCCTCACCCTGGGATGTCTCCTGGTAGCCCGACGAACTTGGTCCTCCTCCTTCCCCCTCTAATGCCACCAGGAACCTGGGGGTGTTCACAGAAAATAAACTGAGCATGGAGAAACAGATCAACCCAGTCACTGCCACCTGCTTCTCCACCCTACGTATGCTGCGGAAAATCTTCAACTGGCTCCCAGTTACTGTGGGAAGAATAGTCACCCAGGCACTCATCACCAGCCGCCTTGACTAGGGAAATGCCCTCTACCCAGGAATCTGAGCTCACCTCACAATACGACTCCAAGTCAACCAAAACTGAGCCGCAAGACTAATCCAGGGCCTCTCTAGAAGAACCCACATCTCCCCCCCACCTAAGGAACCTCCACTTGATGCCTATGAACAAACGCTGTCAATTCAAAATCCTGACTTACACATACAAGGCCTTTTACAACCTCAGACCCACCTCAGCCACCAACTGAACTTCTACCAACCCTCCAGTCACCTTTGCTGAGCAACCATCTTTCTTGCAGTCACCCCTCGCATCCACCACAGCTCCTTCGGAGGCCACGCTTTTTCCTTCATCACAGCTAAAGCCTTTAACAGCCACCTGTCCCATCTGAGAATGGTTGCATCCATCCAGGAGTTCAGGAAAGGCCTCAGGACCGGGCTTTTTGACTAACGTTCTGCAGCGTATAGCGCATGCATACCCTCATGGATGACAAGTGCACTATACAAACCCACAGAGAGATAGATAGGGAACGAGAGATAGAGAGGTAGAGAGAGAGAGATAGATAGATAGATAGATAGATAGATAGATAGATAGATAGATAGATAGATAGATAGATAGATAGATAGATAGATCGATCGATCCTTTGGGCCATTATGATTAGATCTACAAAGCAATAGAAAGGACGAACGGAAGTAGGTAAAAGTAAGGTGAAGGAGTGCACGCAGGACAGCAGACCCAGGGGAAGGTGACAAATTGTATGCATACTTCTAAGGTAAGTGACTCCTGCCCACCATGTGTGAAAGGAGATGGTATTCAGTACTTTTGACTCTAGTTAGATTACTTTAATGGCCACCGTCAACATAAGGTACAATAGAGCCAGATCGCTGTCAGGTAAGTCCAGAGAGGGGTTTAATGCATATGGTCCCCACATAATAAGGGGCACATTTAGGGGAAAGGACACCCTTAAAAAATGGTGAGACGTTCATGAAGCGCAGCCCAATAAGTAGAAAGGTGCTTGCATGTCACAAACCTATGATCAGGATTAGCAGTAACTTCTTTGCAGGACAAGCAAAGATCAGATTCAATCAAATTCAGCTTAAACATTCTAGACGGTGTCCAATATAAGACGTGTGAGGTATAAAACCACATCTGAGACACAGAGGGAATCATTTTATTTCAAAGAAGATTGTTAGAGATTTGTAGCCAGTTGGAGTCTGGAATGGGAGGAAGATTCAATGTTCGAAGATATTTAGACCACCGTTTCTGAATTGGGGAGGAAGATGTGATGAATGCGCTATGTAAAACCTTGTACATTTTTTATGCTACGTGGCCACTGCTACTCATTTGCTGAATAAGTTGAGGGAGAGTTCAAGGAGGAAGTGTATCTAATTAAGAGATTTTCACTTTGATTTTTAGAAAGCTGTAGAGATCTATATTGGATAAGGAGTATTTCTCTTGGAGTGAGGCAAAGGGGAGAAGGATGCCATCCACCAACAGGTTAGATACCACCTCAATACCCGTTGATGCCCAACTTTGGCTGAGACCGGTATTACTGTTTTTGGATTATTCCATAAAGAGAGGGTCAAACATTTAGATAGGATGGAGGACAAAACTGTATCCACCATCTTAAGAGTACAAATAGTTTCAGGGAAGGCCAGGGTAGAGCAAGGTGGCATCAGAGTGGGCACTATCAATGCTGCCAGTAGTGAGCATGGTGAGATAAGGCGGCGTTCCATCGAGGCACTGCCATAGTGGACCAAGTATCAAACCAGCAGGCACCGCGTGGGACGAGAACGGACATTTGGTAATGAACTGATTGGCAAGACTGCATCCTCCCGTCGGGCATGGTAATCTGAGCTTCTTAACGCTCATTCTGGGTTTTTTGTTGGACAAAATGAAGCCAGAGGATAGCTTGTTGGCTGTAGTAAAAAAACCTTAGGGATAAACATACAGGAAGCATCATGACCAAAAAATTCACAAATGGCTTAATCATCATTTTTCAAAGTTTCCAATCTCTTCCACCACAATATGAATTTTGGGGACCCAGATAGGAGATCCTTGATTTTATCTAAGGTCTTCTGCACATTGATAGATGATGACTCAGAGAGATAACTGGAAAACCAGATGCCAAGATATTTAGTCATTTTGGGTTGCCAATGAAGACCGGAAAGTCCAATACAAGAGAAGTCACAGTGGACACTGAGAAGCATAACCTCCGTCTTATCTCTGTTTAAGGTGTAGCCCGACAATTCCAAAAAGACTGAATCAGGAAAATGAGGTTGTTGTGTCAGGGTTTTCTGAGGAGATAAATAGATCATCATTTATTGGTGGCTGTGTTGAAAGTAAGCGATCCAAATGTGACACCTTTGATATCAGGAGTAGAGGTGGGCGGGGAGCTCTGCCGGCGGAGCTAACAGAGGTTTTGGCACCCCACGTTCTGCTTGGAGAGCGGAGTTTGTCCAAAAAACTCAGCTAGCCCCGCCAGTAGAGCGGAGCTCACCCAGGGTGCACTCCAGCCCAGTTATGGGCTACACAGCGCAGACAGTCTGCGCATTTGCTGTGTAGCCCATAACTGGCCTGCATTGTGCACTCTCAGCATGACCGACATTGGCACGGCAGCTTGGAGCTGCTGCCGGCACCAGCTCTGATCCACCAGGCCTCCCTCCGCTGCCCGGGTTGGGCCCGGGAACAGGGGGTAGAGGGAGGCAGAGAGCCAGGCCACTGTGGAGGAAAAGAGGAACGGAGGACCCCCCCCACCCCCCACGGAGGACCCAGGTAAGTCCTTGTCTCTCTTGTCCTGCACACTGGTGCACAAACAAGGACTGAAACTGGCAGGGTCATAGGCAGCGAACAAAAGCTGCTGTTTAAGGCCTTTTTGCACCAGTCTTCCTCGTGTCAGGCTGGTGCACAAGAGGCCTGGCAGCTTTCGCTGCATGGGGCAGGCCTGATTTCAGTCCAGGACCGTAGGCAGCGAAAGAAAGCTGCCATTTCTGGCCTCTTGTGCACCGGCCTGCACTGCACATGGGGCAGGCCGGTGCACAAGAGGCCGAAAATGGCAGCTTTCACTGCCTACGGCCCTCTCCTGAATGCACCCGATCTCTGAAATGCTTAGCGGGGTTGGACCTAGCCCGACCCCGCCTATCGCTTCCGATATTTGGCACATTCAGGACTCTGTGGCTCACAGATCTCTGCCTCTGTGGAATCCCGAGGAGTTTGTAATCAGCTCCGCGGAATTCCACAGACTGGAAAGCCATGAACTCTGCCCAGGCCTAATCAGGAAACTCATTAATAAAAACCAACAGAGGGTCTATCACCAGAAGGAACAGAAGGGGAAATAGGGGACAACCTTGATGAGGGCTCTGATGTAGAGAGAAGGGGAAGATAGATCTCTATTGATTCTTATCCTAGCAATCGGTGCAGCCTATAGCAACATAACCAGAGAGGAGAAGAAGTCACCCGAATTGTAACAATCCAAGGACACCTCAAGAAAAGGCCAATATACTTTAAAAAAAAACTTTTTGGCGTTAAACGCAATAGCCGGAGAAAGGGCAAGGGTGGCTTTCCTGATTATGTGGCTAAAGAGACGGGTCTTATTGAACGCCAGTCTGCCCGTCACACACCCAGACTGTGGTTGACGAATCAGTTTAGGGATCAGAGATTCTAGTGCTTTTCACTAGGGTATTAGGTAGACTTTTGCCTCCACATTTAGAAGGGAGATGGGTCTGTAGTTCTTAGTGTCAAGAAGGTGTTTCGCCTCCTTGGGGAGGACAATTATGGTAGCCTCAGTTGCCGAGCCGGAGACTTCACCGGAAAGGGCACAATGTTGGAACAGTTATTCCAGGGATGGCAAGATTGACTCAGAAAGGGACTTGTATACTCTATTGGGAGTCCATCAGGACCAGAGGCCTTACCACCGGGGATGGGTTTAATTGTCAGAACAATTTGTTCAGACTTAACTGCCTTATTGAGGGATAGTTTCTCTGCATCTGAGAAAGATTTCATGGGTAGGTTTTTAAGGAAAAATGCAGAAGCATATTTTGAGGATACAAATTAGGGGTACTAAAGAGACATAGAATTTTTAAAGATCTCTAAAATGTCTGAGGCTTTAGTGTTAGTAGTGGCTTGGAAATCTTTAATTGCTGTTGTGATAGAATAATTATGTTTAAACTTCAGGTAAACTGCTAGGGATTTGCTGGCTTTATTTAGATAGAAGAGTGTTTACTCTCTTGGGTCTGAACTGTCAAGTGTGCTTTCTTACTGATAATGGAATTATACTCATATTTGAGTCTTTTAATCTCTGCCATCAGAGAGAGGTCATTGGAGTGTCTATACAGAGATGTTGGAAGGAAATGCCTCCTTGGCATGGTTACCCTCTGACTTTTTGCCTTTGCTGATGCTAAGTTATGACTTGAAAGTGTGCTGGGACCCTGCTAACCAGGCCCCAGCACTAGTGTTCTTTCCCTAAACTGTACCTTTGTCTCCACAATTGGCACAACCCTGGCACCCAGGTAAGTCCCTTGTAACTGGTACCAAGGGCCCTGATGCCAGGGAAGGTCTCTAAGGGCTGCAGCATATCTTATGCCACCCTAGGGGCCCCTCACTCAGCACATGCACACTGCTTCACAGCTTGTGTGTGCTGGTGGGGAGAAAATGAATAAGTCGACATGGCACTCCCCTCAGGGTGCCATAACAACCTCACACTGCCTGTGGCATAGGTAAGTCACCCCTCTAGCAGGCCTTACAGCCCTAAGGCAGTGTGTACTATACCACAGGTGAGGGCATAGGTGCATGAACACTATGCCCCTACAGTGTCTAAGCAAAACCTTAGACATTGTAAGTGCAGGGTAGCCGTAAGAGTATATGTTCTGGGAGTTTGTCAAACACGAACTCCACAGCACCATAATGGCTACACTGAAAACTGGGAAGTTTGGTATCAAACTTCTCAGCACAATAAATGCACACTGATGCCAGTGTGCAATTTATTGTAAAATACACCCAGAGGGCATCTTAGAGATGCCCCCTGAAAACATACCCGACTTCCAGTGTGGGCTGACTAGTTTTGCCAGCCTGCCACACACCAGACGTTGCTGGCCACATGGGGAGAGTGACTTTGTCACTTTGTGGCTAGGAACAAAGCCTGTACTGGGTGGAGATGCTTCTCACCTCCCCCTGCAGGAACTGTAACACCTGGCGGTGAGCCTCAAGGGCTCACCCCCTTTGTTACAGCGCTACAGGGCATCCCACCTAGTGGAGATGCCCGCCCCTCCGGCCACTGCCCCCACTTGTGGCGGCAAGGATGGAGGAGATAATGAGAAAAACAAGGAGGAGTCACCCACCAGTCAGGACAGCCCCTAAGGTGTCCTGAGCTGAGGTGACTCTTACTTTTAGAAATCCTCCATCCTGTGGATGGAGGATTCCCCCAATAGGATTAGGGATGTGCCTCCCTCCCCACAGGGAGGAGGCACAAAGAGGGTGTAGCCACCCTCAATGACAGTAGCCATTGGCTACTGCCCTCCCAGACCTAAACACACCCCTTAATTCAGTATTTAGGGGCTCCCAGAACCGAGGAAGATAGATTCCTGCAACCTAAAGAAGAAGAAGGACTGCTGACCTGAAGCCCTGCTGTGAAGACAGAGACGACAACTGATTTGGCCCCAGCCCCAGCGGCCTGTCTCCCTACTTCGACGAAAACTGCAACAGCGACGCATCCAACAGGGACCAGCGACCTCTGAAGCCACAGACGACTGCCCTGCATCCAAAGGACCAAGAAGCTCCCGAGAACAGCGGCCCTGTTCAACAAACTGCAACTTTCTGCAACAAAGAAGCAACTTTAAAGACTTCACGTTTCCTGCCAGAAGCGTGAGACTTTCCACTCTGCACCCAACGCCCCCGGCTCGACCTGCGGAAAACTAACACTACAGGGAGGACTCCCAGGTGACTGCGAGCCCGTGAGTAGCCAGAGTTGACCCCCCTGAGCCCCCACAGCGACGCCTGCAGAGGAAATCTGGAGGCTCCCCCTGACCGCGACTGCCTGTAACAAGGGACCCGACGCCTGGAACCAACACTGCACCCGCAGCCCCCAGGACCTGAAGGAACCGAACTCCAGTGCAGGAGTGACCCCAGTCGACCCTCTGCCTAGCCCAGGTGGTGGCTACCCCGAGGAGCCCCCCTGTGCCTGCCTGCATCGTTAAAGAGACCCCCAGGTCTCCCCATTGCTTTCAATACCAAACCCGACGCCTGTTTGCACTCTGCACCCGGCCGCCCCTGTGCCGCTGAGGGTGTACTTTCTGTGCCTGCTTGGGTCCCCCCACCGGTGCCCTACAAAACCCCCTGGTCTGCCCTCCGAAGACGCGGGTACTTACCTGCTGGCAGACTGGAACCGGGGCACATCTGTTTCCATTGAAGCCTATGTGTTTTGTGCACCTCTTTGACCTCTTCACCTGACCGGCCCTGAGCTGCTGGTGTGGTAACTTTGGGGTTGCCTTGAACCCCCAACGTTGGGCTACCTTGGACCCTGTAAGTGTTTTACTTATCTGTGAACTTAACAATTACTTACCTCCCCCAGGAACTGTTGATTTTTGCACTGTGTCCACTTTTAAAATAGCTTATTGCCATTTTTGTCAAAACTGTACATGCTATTGTGGTTATTCAAGTTCCTAGAATACCTGAATGAAATACCTTTCATTTGAAGTATTACTTGTAAATATTGAACCTGTGGTTCTTAAAATAAACTAAGAAAATATATTTTTCTATATAAAAACCTATTGGCCTGGAATTGTCTTTGAGTGTGTGTTCCTCATTTATTGCCTGTGTGTGTACAACAAATGCTTAACACTACCCTCTGATAAGCCTACTGCTCGACCACACTACCACAAAATAGAGCATTAGAATTATCTCTTTTTGCCACTATCAACCTCTAAGGGGAACCCTTGGACTCTGTGCACACCATTTCTTACTTTGAAATAGTATATACAGAGCCAACTTGCTACAGATGTCTTTTCTTTAATTGTGTTATCTAAGTTGAGAAAGGGTTCTTATTCTTTATGCCATTCAGCTGATGCAGAAGCCCCTATTAGCACATTTCAGGGTGCCCCATAAGACCACCAGAGAGAAAACTGAACCAGTGACTTCCTTTAAAATCAAGAAATGCCTTTATCCAGCCATAGTCTGCACTCTTCAGAGTTTAAGAGATCAGTGTTCATGTACAAACCCCTTCTCTTGGGCCCTGTGGTGGAGAATTTAAAAGATGCTGTGGTGGTCGCGTGGTCAGAAACTAAAATGGGTTCTATTAAGGAGTCCAGAAAGTCCAGAGATAGACCAGCACTGAGCAAAATATAGTTGATCCTAGAGAAGGACTAGTGAGGGAAACAGAAGAACCTGAAGTCGCATCCTGTAGGGTTCTGCAGGCACCAGACACCTAATACTTTATGGGTCGTGCATGAATTGATCATGCCTTTATGTGCTTTGGGAGGTCTATTTTGGACTGCTGATTGTCTGTCAAGAATTACATCCATGGGTAAGTTGCAGTCTCCCCCAGAATGATGCGTGCTGACTCTGGTAAGGAGGTAAGATTGGAATTGTGTGCCAAAATGGGGGATTGTCACCATTGGGATGTATACATTAATGGCATAAAGTTTCACCATCACCACTATTTGAGAGTCTGGTAATAGACCATCAGCCCCCGATGTCCTGCTCCACTGCAATGATAGAGAGGCCGGAGCATTTTGCAATGAGTGTAACCACATCATTCTTTTTGAGACCGCAGGGGAACCAGCCAAGTCGGAGATCGGGCCAGTGCAAAGGGATAGGGCGTGTTTGTGGCTGACTTTAGGTTCTTGGAGAAAAATTATACCTCCTTTGAGACCAGTTGGAGGCAAACATGTATGAGGCAAAATAAAGCACAAGAATTCACATTAATAACCATGATTCGGTCCATCGGTCCGAAGGGGGTGGGGGACTCATCCAATGAACATATAGGAGGGGGCAATCTATGATAAAACAGGTGTGTAGTAAACACAGCACTCTTACAACAGCACTAGGGCAACAAACATCAAAGTAATCTGTAGTCCACAACCCAAACCCCAGCTCTATGAGGGTTGAGACTGAGGTAATCAGCAGCCACTCAAGTCCTGGAGCAGTCGTAACACAAGACAGGAATACGATGCAAATGAGGAACATCTGTAATAACACCCAGATTGTGCAGCGCAAAGTGACCAAAATGTGAGCTGCGTAACAAAAAAATGTCAGCACATCTATAAGAGGGACACAATGTAATTCATATGAAAAGATAGACTATCATCGGTGCCCCGGGTGGTGATCGGAGCTCTGCCATGGACCGGAGGTATCAAGGTCACAGTTCCAATACATGTATGGACAAGGCCAAATGTACATAGAGAAGTCGCACCAGATACAACCTCGAAAGAGTCAGGTGGAGGGGAAACCAGTGGCACCATCCTCATCCACGTGAGGCTCAGACGTATTGTCCAGGAAGGTACCAAGATCGGCAGGTTCATCGAAGATCTGTGTTCTGCCTCTGAAGACGATTTTTAATCTTGAAGGACCAATGAATGAGTCCGGTGGGTGTGCTTGATTTCAAAGTCTCTTTAAAAGGATATTTGTAGGGTGGCCGGGATCCAGGACTCTAAAAACTTTACCATGGAAGAGGCTTTCATCTTTGCGCCCTCAGGAAGTCCAAATATTCTGAGTTTGCGGAGTCTGCTCCACTCTTCGATACTGGTAATGTCCTGTTTGAGGGAAGAAATGATCTGGTCTCCCCTTTGTAACTGCTTCCCATGGGCTGCAGCAGGATCCTCTCTGTTTCATATTCCAGATTCAGCATGGGTGAGACTAATGTTCAAACTCTTCAGCTCTCTCCTGATACCCACCACTCCCACTTGAAGGAGATCCGTGTTCGTCTTGGTACAGTGTGCAATGTCATGCGCTGCATTAAATCTTTATCAGGGTGGCTTCCATTGTAGTGGAGTCCTTCGATTTATCCTTCATAGGGGATTCTGGTAGTCGGGGGTTCCTGTCCGGAGCATTTCTTGGCATCTTTGGCATCTGACATATTGTATTATTTTAGTGTGTTTGAGGTCGCCCAGTGCGGTGGGGTCTGAGAACAGAGAGACAATTCAAAGGCCCAAAGCGCTGATCCCAGATGAGGTGTCACAGGTTGAGGGGCAAACACTGCAGATAGCACTTTGTGGACCAAAACTGCAAGTCCAGGTACTTTCTCAGATTTATACCAGCGACTGACTACCGGTCGCTGGTATAAATCTGGATTTCAGATGGTCCATTCCACCAAGGAAGGAGCATCTGAAATAGACAGATCAGAGCAAATCCGTGCTGGTCAACTTGAAAAAAATGAAACAGGTGGAAAGAGAGCCTCAGTAAGGCCGCGTAGACATCATCAGTGTGCTGTAATGTTAACAGAAAGGCGCAGTAGTTGCATTGATAATAGCCGTCGACACCTCACCGTCTGAGCAACCAAGATGAACGGGCCAGTGCATTGACAGCAGAAGCTGAAGAAAGCAGAGCATTCTGCAGGTAGAACATGAGCGGTAATCCATGGACCAAGCTTTGATGAAGAGACCAGACATCACTGGAAGAGCAGAGAAGATGAACAATAGCAGAGTCAGCCCAGGGTAGGCATGCCTTGGATATGAACAGTTTGTGTGAAAAAGGAGCCAAGCCAATATTAGGGGGCAGATTCATGGTCCATGCAAAGAGTCAGCAGCCGGGATCAGGCCGTGGGTTAATTATGGGTGAGACGCAGGGCGCTTCAAGGCTCAATAGCAAGAGGGAGCCAGAGTTCTATTAATTCAGTGTGGGGGTGCTGTCGGGAGGATTCACGAATACCCCCGACTCAGCCGATCAAGAGTTCTGTACGAATGCCAGCTCCTGGGTCCTCCGCACAGATATCACCATAAGGGATAGCATAGTCACTCGGGCAGCACCATCTTGGGAGCTACCCAACTTCACCGAGGCCTTTCAACAGCCCAGGCAATCAATCAATCAATCGGTCGATTTGTAATGCACTGCTTATCAAACCGGGGGGTATCCAGGCGCTCTGGGAAGTTGCTGTGTGTCAGTGGCTACTCCTCAAATAGCCATGTCTTGAGCTTTTTCCTGAAGACTAGGAGGGTGTGAAATGTGTAAAGGTAGGGGGAGGGAGTTGTTCCATGACTTTGCAGCAAGGTAGGAAACACAAAACGTGGGCCGCCAGCCCGTTGCTGGCGAGCCCTGTAGCTCTGTGCGGACCCAATGACACAAATCATTGACAGAGCAGCAGCATAGCTGACGCTAAACGTGCTGGCACAGTGGATGCTCCGCAGAGCTCGTAGGAGAGCCACTATCCAGCACAGCCCTCAAATCTCAACCCCCCCCACACACACACAATAGAGTACTGAGTGGATGGAAGTGTGGCGGATTTCAGTTCAAAATATTCCCATCTGGTTGAGGCGGTATGTGGTTGCTGTCGCGGCTGGCGAAAGGGCATAGTGGCCGGACGAGGGCAGGGGGAACAAAACAAAGTTGAAAAATATATACAAAGAAGAAACTTACCTTGACCGCACCGCTGCTCTCTGCTGCACTTCAGGCACAGGCTCCCAGACTGCCCGTGGCCAATCCTGACGCCGCTCAGAGCAGTGTTATGATTGGCTGGAGAGCCCTGGATGGGCGCTGCAAGGCAGACTGGGAGCCTGTGCCTGCTCTCTCCACCCCGGCAACACAGTGCCGGGTTGGAGAGCCCTGTGCGCATGTGTGTTTGGCCGGCTTGAGACGGTTGGCAAAACATACATGCGCACTGAGGAGGGAGTGCTGAGCACTCCCCCTCCCTGCCTTTCATTCCCCATGGCCCGCCCCTTTAAAAATAAAAAGATAATAAACATTGTTTATTATTGTTTTCTTTTTTAAGGTTTTCAGCTGCTGACAGGGGGGCGGCGCTCCTCCGCCATAGCGAAGGAGCCGCCCCTGTGTGGTTGCCGAAGCCAGGGTAGAAACCACCATCATGTTATTTTATCGCTCTGATAACAGTTTGCACGCTCTGCAACATACAGACCTGCTTGCAGCCATGAAAGAGCAGAAGATAAACATTTTGACAACACAGCACTAAAAAGGACCAGGAAACAAAAAGTCCAACTCACCCTGTAATAGGCTAATTCTCCCATGATGGACACACAACACACTCTTCTTTTATAATGATTTTGACCCTCAATATTCTGAAATCACATCTCTCACTAACATCCCGGAATTAAACTGAAGCCTCCTGATGGCTCACATGACCCCTCTGAAATATTAACTTTTCCTCTCTGGACATAGTGGACCGCTGCTTAGGCTAGGTTTGCGATAAATATAACATACATACATACATACACATAGTTTAGGCAGGAACTGGATCCTATAATATCTGGAACAAACTCTAAATACAGAGTGAAATCCTTTTTCCTAAACAATGATGTCCCTCGTGAGGATCACTCACTTTTTGGACTTGAATCCTCATTTGGAGTTTCCCCAGGCTGCAGTGAGGTGGGGGCACGGGGGAGGGGGGCGGGGTCAAAGGGTATTTTCCAGAGTTCCACTCATCTGCTCCCATGGAGGAGGAACTGACCTTTCCCAAATAGCTCGGACAGTCCTCACTGAATGGGGTTTTCCACATCGTGGGTGCCAGTCACATGGAAAATGAAACAAGAAAAACCCAGTAAACCAACTCCAAATAGAAAGTAATAAATGGAATGGGGGAGGGGGGGGGGGTGACTCAAGAAGGCTCTCCCTGCTGACATCAGCTGTGACTTTCAAGTCATGAGACTGAATTCTGGCACGGTCAATTCAGCCTTTCAGCCTTCCCAGGTCTATAATGTGGTACCATTAAAGCGAGTTAGACTTATGCTTGTTTTTTTAAACTCTTTCTTAGAAATGACTAAACTGAGATATTAAGCACTGCACAAAAAAATAAAACCCTCTGTTACTAATGAAAACTTCCGTCTGCGTCCGCACGAAGCTTGCAAGAGACTCTCCTGCAGTGTATAGGGTTTGTCTTTTTAACCAACAGTATTTGTGATGCTACATGTTAGGATACTGCTCCATACCTGAACTTTTAAAAGTGACACTACAAAGCCCATAATGCATTGTGGCAGTGGCCTGACGCTCAGTAAATGCACTCGGTATCTATGGGTGGTGAGTACATTCTATAAATGGAGTGGTGCAGTATAGTGGCGAGGGGGGGGAAATGTTCTGTTATTTTTCTCATAGTTTCCAAAACACGGCTGCAGTTTGCAAACCTCTCACAGCGAAGACATGTGGCCTAATGGACAGCGCTGCCGAGTCCCGGCGTCACAGCGACTTCCTGTGATTCTGGGCTAACTACTTAATCCACTGGTGTCTTTAAAAAAAATATCTGTCCTTGTGTAAAGTAATCCGGTGCTCGTGCAGAGCCCTTGGGCCAATTTTATCAATATCTAAAATTGTAAGAAATAAAAAAACGATGCTCGTTTGGTTCTATCCATCTTTAGCTGCGTTTGCAAAGGAGGTCCGTCTAAAATATAAATAAAAGGCGCCCCTCTTCCACGAAGCCCCGGGTGCCGAGACACCCTCTGTTTCACTCCAAAGATATGTTTGGATTCCGATAAACAGGCGTGGATGGGGGAGTTTTATCCGCCTGCTGGAGGGGAAGGGTTCACCCCGGTGCTCCCCAGAGCTGCCACCAGGGGGAGGCCTGGTGTGGGAGGGAGGGAAGGAAGGAGACAGAGCTGGAGGGAGGGGAGAGACTGCTCCGCCTGAGACGCCACCTCCACCGAGAGCCTCAGTACAGCTGGAGACGGCCAAGGCAGTCACATCTCCCGATCGGGTCTCTGCTGGTCTAGGAGTCGGGGTACCTGTGCAGGTAAGTGACCCGGTGAACCCCAGACTCTGCCAGGGGGAGGGGTGGGAGTGAACCTGGGCACGGTGGGGCGAGGAAGTTTTCAAAGCGCTTGATGTCTGCTCGGCGGGCGCACAAAGGTTCCCTTGTGGTCTCTGGGCGTTTAGGGGACCCCGGCCGGCATGGGGGAGGGTGGCCGGGAGGGGGAGCTTGGTACATGCCCCCTCTCTGGGGGTGTTTAAGGTGAGGTTGTTGAGTTCACTAGTGTCTGTATTTTTCCATGGGTGACTCGACGGGTGCCCCGGGGGTGGGGGGAAGAGCGCAGACTCCTTCGGGAGAACTTTGCAATTAACTTCAAAACTTTTCTGGGAGTCTAAAGGGGGGCGAAAGTTCTGTTTACCCGCCCGACCAGCTGCGGTGCCCTAGTTGGGTGGATGGCATTTTCCGTATAAGTCACGAATAAAAGCATAATAGTACATTTAACGGGGGGTGCGGGGCGCCCCTTGCCCGGTTTCTGATGCAACAAGCTTCGTTTTGCGCCTTCTCACCTTGGGAGGTGTGTGGCCTCTTTGGGAGGGAGGGGGGTAGATGTGTGTGGTTCGTGGTCTGGCACACAGTGAGGGCTTGCGGTGTACCTCCGTCTCTTTCTGAAAAGTTGCCCGTTTGGGTTCTTTGTTCGGCCTGCCTGGTGAGGTGGGCACGAGGGAATAAGCAATTTACTTGAATAGTTCGCGTCTTCTTGCGCCTACATGCCTTCTCACTGCTGCTTCGCCGCGCTAGACACGAGTGCGTGGACTCCCTGCTGACGTAAACTTCAGACCCAGATTCCATATGGTTTCCAGTTTTACACCTGCGCGATCGGATTCCTGGGCTTGTAGGGGTGGCGTAGTGGGAATCCATGTCACCGGACACACCTTTTAAAGTTCGGAGTTTGAATGTACACAAAGGTGCATTCTGGGAGATGTAGTGTTCATTTATTACAATTGAACCAACACACCTGATGACAACATTGATACGTGAGAGCGAGGTCCAGGGATGGAAAGTGGTCTCCTGGTCACCCTAGCAGCGTGACAGGTGGCCATGTGGGATGTGGGTGAAGTGTGCACCCCCAAGTCAGCCACAGGCGGGAGTGAGTACACGCTTGTCGTGGCTGATCGTGACACCTCTGTGCCTGGAGGGGATGTGTGCGGTGACACTGCTCAGACGTACCCCTACACCTGGCATGTTAGACCCCCGAGAGCACTGTCACTAGTCTGAAACCGTGTTTTCTTCAGGCTGACGAGCTCTGGACAGAACCACACGTGTCTCTGATTGTTTCAGATGGTTGAGAGGTGAAGGACGTGGTTTGTTGACTTTGAAGGGTGGGAGGGGCGAAGATAAGTGTTTAGGCTTGTGATGGTCTTTGGAGTACTCTGGAATCAGTGGACGCTCCCCTAAAATATATAAAAAGCTGTGGGGCACTGCATGCGTGTACGTGGGTGTGCGCCATAATTGTCGAGGGGGTGGCGTAGCCCCTCTAAAAGGCACCTGAGCAGTTTCCGAGGTCACGAGCGGTCACGCTCCATCGTTAGCGCCTAGACAGAGATGGGAGCTGTAGCTCCCCTGCCACCCTCGGGGGTTTGAAAAGGACGCGCACTGCTGGGGCAACAAGTCCTACCTTATTCTCAGGGGTTCCTCGTGAGCATCCAGGCCCAGGTGAGAAGATGAGGCCTCGCCACCAGAGCTGCTGACCCTGGAGCTGGGGAATCAGGTTCGGGTCTCGGCGTCGCCGCGGCGTCTTGTGATTTTAGGCAAATCACTTATTGTCCCAGTGTCTTAAAAGAATGTGACCTTCGACCTTGCAATGTATATGGATTTAAATAAGGCGCAGAGCGTTCTCAGTGGTGCCTGGGTGAATATGCACGCGCACCCCGGGGGCTGAAACTGGAGGTATATCCCTCTCAGTTAACATGCAGGCCTAGAGGTGCACATCAGTCTCAGGGGCTCTTCAGTGACCATTCCAGGCTGAAAGCAGAAATGCACCTCTCGCCCCACTTTTTAGCACAGGAGCAAACCTAGGGGCAGAGATCAGTCAGCCCTCCCTTCCATGGAGCCCTCAGTACATAGGCTGCTGACTCCTCTGGTACCCTCCCCCCCCCCCCCCTTTGCACTCCCCTAGCCTAGGACCTGAAACAGGCCCCACACACGTCTCCTCACTATAAAAGTATTCCCAGGGCAGAATCTGGCTGTGTGCTGACACCCTCTGGAACCCAGAGGTGTGGGTGTGAAGGCCTAGGGGCTGACACACACCTCACACCCCTTCCCTCTCAGGGACCCCTCAGCACTCAAATAACCATAGGGGCAGATGCAGGCGGCTGGATCCCTTTAGGATCCATAGATGCAAGGAAATCCATGAGCTGACACAAGTGCTTAATTTGTAAATAAAAAGGTACCGGTGCCCAAAGCCCTCTCCTTAAACTCGCAGCTGCTGCAATTAAATGTGTGAACACTGAATACTGAAGCGGCGCAATCCTGAAGCCATCTCGGGCCTCTTCAATCCATATAAAGCCACTCCCGGCCCCTTCAGCTCACTCTTGCAGCTTTCTCCCTTTGTGACGCTTTTTCATTTTTCCCTTCCCCCGTCTATCCCATATGTGTCTTTTGTTAGCAGCAAATGCTTGAGGCAGAAGAATAAGCCCCGGCCCTCAAAATTAAGTGCTGGTGCTCAGCACCGGAAACAACAAGCACAAATGAAGCACTGACTGACACGGATATCACACTTCTTACCTCCCAGGGACCCCTCGGTATACATTAGGGTGAAACAGGCCATAGCCCACCCGTGGCATCCACCAGTGTGCATAAGGCGCCCCTTTGAGGGTGAATCTTGGTGATTTCAGTCAGATGGGAGGGGGTGGGTTTCTCATCAGGTCTGGGGGTGTATAAGAAGGTATGATGAACCTGCCACCTCAGTCCACTGTCAGAGTTTGGGGGTGGGGGGTGTTCTAGGGCAGATCATGTGACAACTTCAAGGTTTCTTGTTCACTTACAGACCTAGGAGCTGGGGTATGTCGGGTATTCCTCAGTGCAAGTGCTGGAATGAAGGGGGATCCAGCTGGACCCAGCAGCTATTATTGAGACAGATCAGGGATCTGGATGCCATCGGTGAAATATACAGGATTTTATCTGGTGCAATTTGCAGACACCGGGTCACATTCAGCATCGCCTGCATGTTGTCTGTCTTTCATTCTGAGCAGCAACTTGTAGGTGGTGAAAGGGCCTTATGACTACTTTCACTGCCAGCTGGACCCAAAACAAAGACCTGATTTAAAGAGCCATGGGCCCTCCTATTGTTTCAGACTTATTCTGGCTGGGTGTTACCTGAAGACTAACACTTCGATGCCAACCCAACAGAGGAAAGCCAGGGCACTCAACTTGTATCACTTCATAAGTACTTGTGAGAAACTTAAGATTTGGAGTCGACCTTTTCAAGTTTTTCGGTCCCTGTATATGCACTGCTCAGGCACTGCAAGAGTGTCAGACGTATCAGTGTGTACAAGCATTTACAAGAAAAACAATTAAAGTACCACTTAATTTTTGTTTATGCTGTCTTTTATAGTGCTACTCATCCAGGTGTACAGTGTCAGCGCTTTATATCACAAGCACAAATTATATATTGACATAAATTATACACATGTTTAAATCAATGTACGGGATGGTACATAAGACAATTAAGGTTTCAAGGTGTAGGAGTCCCCCTTCATCTTGACTGGTGGGGATTGCATCAATCAATCAGTGATTTCTAAAGTGCGGCTAATCACCCGTAGGGTCTCATGGCGTTGTATGTGGGTGTGCTGATCAATCAATGAGCCAGGTCTTGACTTCCTTCCTGGACAGCTTCAGTGATGTGGTCTGCCTGAGCGTGAGAGGTAGCCCGTTCCATGTCTGGGCCGGGACATAGCAGAGGGATCTTGCACGTTTAATGTGCATGACCGGGAGAAACACAGGATTTAAAACGTGAGGCAGTGCCTGTGGTTGACCCTACAAATATGACTTCATCATTACCTTAAGAAACCCTTTTTAGCAGCCTTATAATAACAACAGATCGAGAAAAACCCAATAAGGTTCTAAACCTATGCCTTGCAGTTTGCAAGCAGGGCCTTGACGCTGATTCATAGCTCACTGTGCTATATTAGAAGGATTGCAATTTATGAACTGGAAGTAATAAATGGATCTCTTTGTCAAAAGCAGTAGCCCCTCTACCGGTCTACATAAAATAAAAATCTGCATGATAAACGAGCTGTGTAGGAGACATTAGCCACAAGAGTTACTTAAGCAATATTATTATTATTTCCTGAAATAGACTGGGGACACAAAGCTCTCCGTAGCAGGTGCCTTAACCCCATAGGACGTTGCAGATTTTGCAGCCAATCAAGCCAGAACAAATTCACTGTCACCTCTCTCCTTGTCGCCAATGTCTTTCTGGCAGTTTTTAAAAATAACTGAATAAGTTAGCTGTCATACTGTGTTCATGACTACCCTCCTAGCGACTCCACCCCTTTTTTGTTGTACACCTTGATCTTCCAATTTATGGGTTCCCAGAGTAAAATGTTTTCTAATTCCAGCACTGCTCAGTGCACAGTGCTTGACTTTAGAGACCTCGTAATAAGCAGGGGATCAGAGGACGTGAAGCCATGTGCAGAAACCCCTTTATTCACAAGCAGAATTGGGGGGTAGGGAAGGTGGGCCGACGACAGTCCTAGGGGTTAAAGCACAGACCTAGAGTCTGACACAAGTCCCATGACACCAGCAGGCGTTCCTCGTGCACAGGGAGACTTGGGCCTGAAGCAGGCCACGTGTCTGTCGTGCACCCATGAACCTGTTGGGTGTCTTCCGTGGTGTGTGTGTTGGTGAGTATCCCATGATACCCAGGGGACCCTCAATGCACAGACAGACATGGTGGCTGACACAAGGCACGTGACACCTGCAGGCGTTCCTCGTGCACAGGGTGACCTGGGCCTGAAGCAGGCCACGTGCCTGCCTGCACCCATGATTCTCCTTGGGTGTCTCCCGTGGTTGTGAGTGTGGTGGCAGCAGCAAGCAATGAATACATATTCATACGGGGCAGTTCGCTGGATTCCCAGGGTCACACATGGCGTAGGCGGGGGAATGAGTGTGTGTGATTCACGGAGCGCTGCGCCCTGGTATTTCCGAATTCTGCTCAGCTATTATAGGGCCCAACAAGGTAGCTCCAGCCGGGGTGAGGCCATACCTCGATCTGTCCAGCCGAGACTCGGACCGCTACCTGGACAGATACTGGACTATAAATAAAGACTGGGTGTGAGAACAGTGGGTGCCGGTGCTGCCTGCCCAGCCAGCTCTGCGCCTTGAGTGAAGGAAGGTGCATATAGCGCTTCCTCACTGATGGACCCGCCCCGAGGCGGCTCCAGAGGGGGCACCTCCGCAGCCCTGTCTGAACGCAGCTTCACCTGCGCGTGTTATTTTATTAATTTAAAGTTTTGTGAAGCGCCTACCACGCCATTCTCGACTTTAGGGCGTTTTACAGTTACAAATATAAGTGTTTGAGGTACAATTGACCGTAAAGGGCACCGCATCACAATCGCAGTGACATTAAACTAGAAGGGAGCCTCGTCACACGATTATAAACTTTAAGGGAGAAGGACACGTTTTTGTTGTGATGGCGGAAAATTAGACAGGGTGAGCTTGGCTGCATTTGTTTGTTGTGAATGGAGTATTTGTGTCTTTATTCGTCTGCCTGCTGGTCTGTCTGTTCGCGTGTGCCTGTGTGTGTTTATGCCTGTCATGATCTGTTCGCCTGGTTGTGTGTGTGGTTGTCTATCTGTTCGCGTGTGTCTGGCTGTGTTTACCTGGATGTCTGTGCAGGCTTATATGTTTTTATCTGTTCTCCTGTGTTTTGCGCTTTTCACCCTGTTCGCATGCGCCTGTGTGTGTTCACCTGGATTGCTGTGGCTGTACACATCAGGCCTGTGTTTGTGTGTTTCTGTTCGTGGCTTCCTCCCGTGGCGCGTCTGGTTCTGTTTCCCTGCCTGTATGTGGGGGTGTGTTGCATTGTGTGATTCTCGGCACGGGTCTGTGTCTGTTCATTTAGACACGTGTTTGTTTCGATCTTGCCTGTTTCTGTCGGCCCGCGTGCCTCTGTATGCAGGCCTGTGTGCAATGCCGCAGCTTTGGTTTCTTTTTTAAGGCGTATTTTTATGCCAGCATGTGTGTGTGTTCGTCGTCGTGGCTCTGTCCGTTTCTGTCGGCCTTTGTTTAGGTGTGCAGATCGGTTTTTGCCTGTTTCGGGGTGTGTGTTAGCCTTTGTCACTGTCTCTGTCTTCCTATATTTAAGTGTGCAAATATGTTGTTACCTGTCTCGGTGTGTGTGCATCTTTGTGTGTGTGTGTCGCAGGCCGCCACTTGCTGGGCCCCACTCCGGGAGGGGCTGTGCCCCCAGGCTGAACTATGAACACTGCAGCACACACAGAGTGTACACTCACCGTCACAGCCCCGGCCCTGTGTGTGCACTCACCGTCACAGCCCCGGCCCTGTGTGTGCACTCACCGTCACAGCCCCGGCCCCGGCCCTGTGTGTGCACTCACCGCCCCGTGTGCACTCACCGCCTGCCCCCGAGTGCACTCACCGCCCCGGCCCCCGAGTGCACTCACCGCCCCGGCCCCCGAGTGCACTCACCGCCCCGGCCCCCGAGTGCACACACCGCCCCGGCCCCCGAGTGCACACACCGCCCCGGCCCCCGAGTGCACTCACCGCCCCGGCCCCCGAGTGCACTCACCGCCCCGACCCCCGAGTGCACTCACCGCCCCGACCCCCGAGTGCACTCACCGCCCCGACCCCCGAGTGCACTCACCGCCCCGACCCCCGAGTGCACTCACCGCCCCGACCCCCGAGTGCACTCACCGCCCCGACCCCCGAGTGCACTCACCGCCCCGACCCCCGAGTGCACTCACCGCCCCGACCCCCGAGTGCACTCACCGCCCCGACCCCCGAGTGCACTCACCGCCCCGGCCCCCGAGTGCACTCACCGCCCCGGCCCCCGAGTGCACTCACCGCCCCGGCCCCCGAGTGCACTCACCGCCCCGGCCCCCGAGTGCACTCACCGCCCCGGCCCCCGAGTGCACTCACCGCCCCGGCCCCCGAGTGCACTCACCGCCCCGACCCCCGTGTGTGCACTCACCGCCCCGACCCCCGTGTGTGCACTCACCGCCCCGACCCCCGTGTGTGCACTCACCGCCCCGGCCCCCGAGTGCACTCACCGCCCCGACCCCCGTGTGCACTCACCGCCCCGACCCCCGTGTGCACTCACCGCCCCGACCCCCGTGTGCACTCACCGCCCCGGCCCCCGTGTGCACTCACCGCCTGCCCCCGAGTGCACTCACCGCCCCGGCCCCCGAGTGCACTCACCGCCCCGGCCCCCGTGTGTACTCACCGCCTGCCCCCGAGTGCAGGGGCGCCTGTTTTAAGGTTGCCTGCTGGTCTGGGGAAGCATAAACGCAGGATTCAGAAGGTAACCCAGCGGTGAGGGTTGACTTCACTATTAATCTATTTCTGCCCAAACCATTTTTAGCAAAATTAGGATAAGCAAAGGTTGGAGAAGGAAATCGACTTTCTAACCTGTACCATGCAGTTTGCAAGCAGCTCTTTGATGGCCGTTCATAGCTCACTGAGCTAGATTATGATTGTAACGTATGAACTGCGCAGTAACAGGAGCATCTCTGTGACACAAGCAGTCTACCACTGAACATTGCACATAAAATACTGCTCTTTGATCTGCATAGTACACGGTCTTTGCAGCAGGCACATTACCCCTCTGTGCTACCTCGGATTAGTTAAAACTCTCACTAGGCAAAACTGATCTCTGTCCAGCAGGTACATTATTCACCAGAGCTATCTTGACACTTTCATTGGTGTCTGAAAACACTATTGGATATACAAGGAACTCTGCAGTGCTTTTCAAACTGCTACAAAACCAGCCCACCAGTAACAGAAGCGCCCCCACCCTTCCAGCCTCCCAGGGAAACACCCTAAGTCCTAGGGCCAGTCCAGCCTTGCCTGAGTGCCAGACGTGTTACTGGCTGAGTTTTGTTGAGTAATGGAGGCCTCCATGTAACACACCTGCTGTGAGGTGTGCATTAGGTAAGACGCTGAACCTCCACGAGGTGCTTACTAAGGAGTTTCCACACACACCTAAAGTAGTTGTGTATTGGTGTTACAGGCGTGTGCTTCTAAAGCTCTTGGCGTGCGCCTCCTGTGTCTTTAACATGAACATTAATCCACTTCAAAGCCTGTATGGCAGGAAATTGATACACACTCACTTGTGCTCTATACACAGGTCCAAGTACATTTAAAAATAAAAGTATGAGGACTGTGGTGCTGTGTGCAATGGGGGTGGGGTGAGTGAGTGTGGCGGTGGGATCAAAGGCATGGCTAAAAAAAAAAATATTCTGCATTTTTTTTTTTTCCACCTTCAGGTAACTACATAGGAAATAAGGCACAGCTTCATTGAAAATACAATCAGTGGGATATACACTATTGTACAGGATGAAACCTCTGTTAGTTAATGCACTGCAGAGGTCGGTGTCTGTAACCAGAGATCCACAGAACTTAATCCTGATTGGTCCAATGGAGAATAGTGGCTTGTGTAAGTTTATTGCAAAGAGGTCACAATCTGTGGATATGCAAGCCATTGTTTTAAACTTGCATTGCACACAGTATAAAATAAGCTGCTATAAAATGTGCAAAAAGGTTTGATATAAAAGTGCTTTTAAAATATAGATTTTGGTAACACCCAGACTGTACATTTTTAGGGCCCAACCTGCGAGTGCATGCACGTGCCATGTGTCTCGTATGCAAGATACTGTTGTTTTCAGTAAGGGGCTTGGAGCCCGCCTGTCACTCACCATTGGTTGGTTTGCTTGACACTCTTCTTTACAGCCACGTGATTCGTCAAGGCGTGCCTGGAATCACTTCCATTCCTCTGTGTGGAGCAGGGACCAAGCACTGATTGATTCAACTTAATTAGTGCCCTTCTGCTTCTCCAGATGTGATTGAGGTACTATTTGGTTCTAACTTCCAGTGTCTTGCAAACAAAAGGCTTGTAACTGACAAAAACATGCCCAGCAGGTCAAACAAGATTACAACATTTCTATTTTGTAAAGCTAGCTTTATTTTATTAAGTTGTCTTTTCTCAGTTTCCACTTTTTTTTTTCTTTTTTTTCCGCTTGTGTACGCTGTTGTAGAAAGAGGACAATTAAGTTGTTAGAACTGTGTTTTGAAAGCACACACTTCACAGCTCAGCTAGTAACTACCTTGAAATAACTGCTCAAAAAGAATACATCAGGAAGCTTCAAGTGTTTCCATCAATTAAAGCCAATGGGGAACTTCCGGAACGGCGACTCCGGTACAACAACCTACATTGTTAACGCAAGCAGAACCTTGCTTGTGTTAACAATGAGTCCCATTTTCTCTGCCTTAACCACGCATGTGCTTAACAAAGCACATGCGTGGTTAAGGCGGATAAAAAGGTAGTCACCGTCGGATGAGGACACGGTCAGGTGCGGGGATCTGGGTAGTGTTGGTTTTTGGGGGTGGGGGATCTGGGTAATTTTGTTTTTAGGGGTGGGGTAGTTTTATTTTTAAGGCAGGTGGGGGGCCAGTGTAGTTTTATTTTTGGTGTGGTGGGGTCGGGGTGATTTTGTTTTTAGAGGTAGGGTAGTTTAATTTTTGGGGTGGGGTTCAGTTTTTAGGGTGGGGGAGTCGGGTAGGTTTTAGGGCTCAGTGTGGGTGGGTGGGGTATCGGGGTAGTTTTTAAGGGTGGTTGGGGGATGAACCGGACCCCAGGTTGGGAACCAATGTGTTAACGTATTTTGATGCACGGCCCTTGTTCTGTGGCTACGCACCAGTACACCCCCAAAACATGCGTAAATGTTCCGCACTGCACTCCGGAATGTCTGCGTTTATAAGCCATAACACCTTTTTACACTTCTGCTGCCTGAGCTGTGGCCTGAATTTCCTTTCTCCACGCGCACTAGCCACTTCTTCCACATGGAAAAATCCAATACATTTTATATACATTTAATGGCAGCTAGACATGTAATAGCCTGGTTGGAGGTGTACACCGGTTTTCTAATAACAGCAATAAATTATCTCAGGTGTAACCGGTCGCCCTTAAAATCACATACCAAGTTAATAAGCCTCCACCTGTGTTAATTGTGGTGACTCAGAGTCCAGGGTATATATAGTCAGCTGTTCTGCAGATTCCCTCTGCTAGGTAGAGCATTTCAGAGCAAATACTCACTCGGACACCAAATCAGGGCTCCAGCGTATGGCATGACGATTGCACTGATGAGGGGTTATGTGTGCAGCATCTGGGGGGGGCCTTGAATCTCCCTTGAAGCACAGGGAGGAAAACAAACGGCATGTATGACCCCAGTAACGCTCTTACCTGTCCCAGGTTTTGCTTCAGTCTACCTTCTTGTATTTTTTTCTTTTTAGGGTTGAGCCTGCGTCGCATGCGCATGGGTTTCGCTAAGCGAGACGCTTTAGGAATTAAAAAGGGCTCGCAGCCCTGTCCATGTCACGTCCGTGTCTTTTATAGGTTTGTGGGCTTGCCTGTTAGAATCTTCTTGATTTCATTAGTGGAAGGCATGCACACGTCATGCCTTTTCCGGTGGCTAGCCCTCCTCGAGCGCATCGACCAAGTACAGAAAACATGCGAGGCTCGCTGTTTTCGTCCGGCTCGTGGACTACTTTTTCTCTATTTTCCCAGCGCGATCTCGCTTGGCAGGAGTCGAGCGTTTTACAGGATATCGACCCTGTTACACAGTTAATTGCACTTTTTCCGGTTACGTACATAATTGCACTTTTGCCGATAGGTTTCATTACCAGTGAAAAGTCCGGTTAGGAGTTTACAACGCTATCAGCTCTAACACGAGCAAACGCGAGACCCTTTGCATTGCAAATGCTTGTTTTGATTCTGGAACTTGCAGTCTTGATTTTACAGTGTGATAAACAGGGTTACAAATCCCAAAAAGAAAGATTGGATGCAGTACTCACACGTAGCACCGGTGAACTTCAACGCTCTGGACCAGTGAGACCTTGCCTCGATCAGGGCATCTGAGACTGGATGACTTGCGGGCACCTGAGGCTATGGGCTTGACTGGCGAGTAGGAGACCAATTCCTGTGTTGGGTACATTGTGTATTTTTGTAATGTATTCTAATTGCATTTATATAGCGCCTACTACCTCTGACTGGACATTGAAGCACTTTTTGATGGGTAGACGCTGCACCAGAGCCCAAGGTTAGTGGTTGATACAGTGATTGTTAGTTCTTGCTAGTCATTGGCATTAGTCGTCTGCTCCCAGGGAACTGTTCCTGTTTCCCCCCCAGTTTCTTTGTGGTGCATGGTTAACAGGAGTAATCAATAACACCAGTTCCTGCAGCCGGGACGAGGAGGGAGGCTAAGGAGGTTGGATACTGTTAAATTACCAGGAAAGGTTAAAAAGAGGGAGGTGTTGTGGCACTTACTTATATATTTATTTTTACAAATTAAGCCCTGGCAGGTCTTGACCACTTTCAAGAGAATAAAGGCCAAATGTTGGAAGTTCTAAGAGGGAGAGGTGGGAATGACCTGTCCTGAGCTGATTCCTCCAAGGACTAACTTGGGGTGGACACACATCCAGCTACAATATTTCAGCTTTATATTTATATTTATATATATATATCTATATATATATATATATATATACACAATATCTTTCACAATAAAATCTTCTCCCCATTTCCAGTGTGGTGCTCAGAGAAGCGGAAAAGCATCCACCTTTAACTGTTATTACGCAGATTGGATAATGCATTTTATTTATTCAGGCACACAGCTTGCTGTAGAAGGCTCTGTACCTTCCTAGATGTGGTCGGGACAGACCTATAACCAGCAGTCCCAGGGCCAAGGCATCCCACCAGGGTGTGTGCCAAGCATTATGTAGCATCTGAATCCCTCATGACTAAATGTCCCTGCCTGAAAAGGGCCCCAGCCTTCGGAATAGTGTTTCCTTTCCTACCACAAAAGTACCAAAGGCAGACACTGGTAACAGTGTTGCTATATTTCTAATGTACAGCAATAGTTTCCTTTTAACTCGGATTTTGGGCTATCAAATGTATCTCCTCTCCCTGGAGAGTCTCTCATATTGTTGCTTTCACTTCTGGCTAGAGCTGGATCTCTAAATACATGTATCATTTTAGTGGTTACATATTGTAAGATTGTAATTCTGTGAGCTGCCTTCTAGCACAGTACTTCCCAAACTTTGTATAACTGCCACCCAATTTTTAGAATTAAAAAACCTTTGTGACCAAACTAACCCACTTAAATGTAATGCCCATGAATCGGGCCTTCCTACATGGGGTAAGTCACTCATATGCCCTCAGTCACCTCCTGTAGGCAGCCAGAAGGTCCACCTGTAAGTCTTGAATCGGAGTTTACGGTAACATTTCCATCCCATCAAGTACACATCTAATATTCTCTGTCTTCGTAAGAGCTGAATCGAGTTCTTCCCGCAGTTCTCTGGGTAAATTCTTTTCCATTTTCAAGGTCATGAAGAGGGATCTAAACTCGAGTATAGGAAAGCCTTCTTTGTATTTTTTTGTTTTTGTTTTTGTTTGATGCACATATATTCTCTGTACCCTTGTTTTCTATAGCTTTGGGCATGGCATATTGGTTTATTCACATAATCCAAGACCCACGCTCGAAGGGTGTTGTAGGGCCCAAAGCTGACATGCACGTGTTAGTGGCTTTGCACGATTCAGAATTGGACTAATTTCTGTATCAGTTGAGGTGCAGCGACGCCTTGTGACTGATACTTGGCAGTTGTGCATCAGGACCCAGCCGTGTGGACTGCATTTCTTCCATTCTTTCTTACCTTCTCTGTCTCCACAGAGACACCCCACAATCCATTTGCTTTGCTACAAACGCTCCACCGGTATGCCTCAGCTGCGGCAGCCATATGCCCATCCACTCCCTGGCCTCTCTGCACAGAGCAATGTTCACATAAGTGAGAATGAGATTGTGAGTGGCAGTAAAGAATGAGCACGAGTGACTAAGTATAAGGCAGTGTGAAGCAGCCAGAGAATGAGTGTGAGTGACAATGAGTGAGTAAATGCAAGTGAGCATGAGTGAGTGACAGCGTGCATATGAGTGTGTTATCCTTGTGATTCCGCCATACGAGTACCTTGATGACCTGTCAAAATTCAGCTCTGACCCCCCCAGTTTGGGAAACAGCTCCTCCTAAATTGTAATCAAAACCTATTTATTAACCAGGGCCAAGACGTCCACTTGTAAAGAAGTGAGAAAAATGTCTCTGAGAAAAACCTCAGTGTCGGTATTATTTTAACTGAGTGGCTGGATTGCCTTTGTGGGAAGTCACAAGAACCCCTTTGACTAAACGTGCCCTTCTGTGCCCCACAAGTAGACCAGCAGGGCTGGGAACCCAAAGCACCAGCTGTTACTGGGGGACAATATTGCAGAATCGCTCAAAACCTGCCCCTACTGCTGCAAAACCGGGCCCCACCCCTCCAGCCTCCTGGGGAAATGCCTTCTGCCCACTGCGGCCAATGCGTCCCTGCAAGCCGAGGTGTTCGGATGTTGCAGATAGTCTGTCCTTCGCTCATCCCCTGATAGATCCCTTAATATTGGCTCTCAGTAGTGCGCTCTCATCCTCGGCCGCTCCCATTGGCCCCACCGGATGTATGACGGAAGATTCTTCTCCTCTGATAGGAGGGTACATGACCTGTCACAGTGATGAGAGGGGTACACCGGCACTGCTTTACAGACCATCTTGTCTCTCGTCCGCCCAGATGCACACTGGCACTACCCCGCAGCCAGTCTTCACCGGCACGGGGTGTGCTCTCGCAGTCCACTCCTCCGCCGGGCAGCGAGGCACTCAACAGTATCTTACAGATGTTCCATGTCTGCCCCTTAAAGATCCATGCCAATCCTGCCTTAGAGACCATTCCTTCCCACTTGTGTCCTGCTCAGAGGTGTGCTGCAGTAGTTCCTAGACCACCTCTGTCCTGAAGTGAGGCACACTGACACTCCTTTATACACCCATCCAGATAGTTTACAGAGTAGCACCCGTCTGTCCTTAAGATGGGCTTTCAGGCACTATAGATAAGCTATTGGAACAGGTCTCCTTCACACCACCTCATATAGCTGTTGTCATCTAGGTTTCATCCGCAGGGAGCTTTTGTTAGCAAAAGATCTCTTGTGGCCCACACTGAAGCTTTACAATGGAGTTAGAGCTCACCTGCTGCTCATGATTGGTTGGCTTTCTCATGACTGGCATTTGCTTGTTCTTATTGAGTGGCTTTCCTTTCTCTTGTGTTTGTCCCTCCCCTGGAGCTTACCCTCTTTACCATCCTTTCGATTGGATGACTTTTATCCTTCCATTGCCACATTCATGGAGCTACTTTTTATGAACACTAAGGGAAATGCAAGTCTTTTCCTGCTGTGTCTCGTGTGTTGCTGCCTCCTCTTAAATACCTCATCACTCCATGTGCTGCCCTCACCTCTGTCTGTTTTTGTCTTTTGTATTTTTTTAAAGTATTATCCCTCACCTCCCCCAGCTTCGAGCTCCTGTGTTACTAACCTGCCCACTTGCCGTTGCTACCCCCAAGCCACCTTTGCCTTCTCCACCATCCACTCCCCCTCTGCCAGATGTTTTATTTTTTTCTCCCCTACTGGCCTACACAATCTTATACAGTAAATCAAACAAGCATTGGCAAAGCCAATTGGTCTCGGCAATGCCTGAGCAATTGGCCTTGTCAATGTGAGTGGATTTTAGCCATGATGTCTAGCAGCAGATCTGCTGTTCAGCATGGCTGAAAGCCCAGACTCGCTGGATATTAAGCAAACGCTGAGTTAATTGTCCTGCCCCTTCTGACAGACAAAAAGGGACATGACATGGCCTGGTCGCATCATAGCACGTTTTTCAGTGACTTTCAGCCATGCTGAACAGCAGACGGTCTGCTAGAAAACATGGCTAAAAGACATTCACATTGAGAAGGCTTGTAGCTCGGGCATTGCTGAGATCTGTTGGCTTTACCAGTGCTTGTTCATTGTTAATGGGGCCTTGCTAAACAAATGTGCAAGTGATAGTGAGAAGCAGTTGAGGAGCTTTGAAGTGAAGCAAGAATGTGGTGTAACAGCCACAACTGCCGACAGGGAACTGGGGTACCAGGTTAGAATCTCGGGGTTGTGTGAACAGATTGTGATTCTGGGCAACCCCCTCACGCTTCCCCCTGCCTTCGACAATAAATGTGTCATTGTGTAAGGTAACTTGTGAGCATTTAAAGCGCTTCAATACCATCTGCTGGTGCTAGCACTATGGCAAGATGGAGGACGGGACAAGCACTCCAATATCCTCGCATCATGCAAAAAAAAATAAAGAAATGAAAGCAGCAGCGACGAGGGAGGTAGTGGGGGGGCGGGTCAAGCAGGGAAAGGTGAGGGGATGGGGAGGTGGGCAAGCAGCGATGGAGAGGGAGGGAGGAAGCAACAATGAAGGGGGACCAATACCTTCATTGAAGCAGGATCATGAATAGAAATGAATGTGTCATTGTGTAATGTAACTGGTGAGCACTTAAAGCGCTCCAATATCATTGGCTCATGTTTGCGCTTTGGCAAAATGGAGGACAGAGCGAGTGCTCTAATACCATTGGATCGTGCAAAAAAAAAAGTGCTGTTCATGTTTTAACAACTTTTATATAAATGTATTTATGTACATGCATGCATTTTAGTGGTATATGTGTATGTGTACAAGGGAGACGGCCTGGAAGCACAGGTACTCCCATGGAGTACTTGAAAACAAAGAAAAAATTAGCTCCGCAAACCAGGAGCAGTGAAAGGAGACATGTACTTGGTCCATGGGTTACAGGAGGGTCAAACATGTGAAGAGGGCATGATGTCCGCATGCCATGACGAATGGCATCAAAGAAAATGACAGCAACACTGAAGTTGACCAATAGTAAGAGATGGGTGGCGCGTATAAGCCCTCAGATGGAACACGACATGTCTCTTTGAGACCGGGCATGCGCAGTGTAGCCGACACCTAACAATGGTCATGCTGTGTTTGTGTGGAAGTGTGGTGAGGCAAGCACATGTCATCTTGGTAGGCAGCCAAAATATCATGATGCGTGCAAGTGCAGCAGCACATACATGTCATGGCATTGTTTATTTTTTTTACCCATACTGTGCGCATTCACAAAAGTAATTTTGTTTTGCTGATGATGCACAGCGCCAACAAAAAAACATTGGCGAAGGCAAGTCCTATTGGATTTGGAGACAAATCCAGTTACAGTATTTAAGTTTTATATTTAAATATATGCATTTTTCACAATAAAAGCTTCAGCCTATTGTAAGTGAGGTGCACGGAGAAGGGGAAGAGCATCCTAAAAGCTGTTGCGACGCGTGACATCTGTCCTATATGGAAGGTTTGCCATTCCCTGTTTGAAGCCCTTTATCCACCCCTGCTGGCCTTATCAAAGCGTGTTTTATATATAGTGCCAAGTGAATCGACAATGTGATATTTAGTGGAAAAGCGATACTGACTGAATAGGAAATCAGAACCAGGCTTGGTAACTGCCAGGACTCTGAGTGAATCTTTGACCAGAATAGGGTCTTGGGGCTATGGGTGGGTGCCCATCCCACTCTAAAGCTAGCCCCCAAGGTCGCAGTCTAAGGCGGAAATGCCAGAGTGGCCAGTTCAGCCCTGAAGAGAAGCTAGGAAGGGCAAGAAGTTTAGTGTTTCATTTAAGGTATTTTCACTTCCTGAGGAAAGAGGTATTGTCCCTAAAATGTGGACAAAATAGTAGACCTTTCATTATTAGTTTTGATGTGACCATAAAGATGGATGCTTATGGAGGGCATGTTGAATAAATTATTGAATGAATGAAAAGATATTCGCTGCAGGCATCCCGAACATGCTCCTTGATTTTCACGCAAGAAAAGTAGACGCACAGATTTTTACAGCAGTTCTGCATCCTGAAAGATCGCCAACCAGCCTGCACAGGAGAATATTCCAATTTATTTGACCAGATATGTAACTGACGGAGTACTTTCACAAACAGAATCTTGGGATACCTTTGGAAATTTCAGAACTGAAAAAACACATAAAGAGATCATGGTGATCCACCATGGATCGAGAGGAGATCCAATGAAATTCAACCACTGTCTGACCAGGATCTGGATTTCACCTGGGAAACTTAATCCTGTGTGAAGGTTAAAATGGGTCCGGACCAGAAATTTAAAATAATGGTGTCTTTGACAAGATGGCTTCTTGCGCCTGGAAAGCCCTAGGGTCCAACATGATCATTATGGACGTTTCCCTAATTTTACAGTCTTGGCCGACGCAACTTTAAAAAAAAACAAATGTTTATTTTTGATTATTTAATGAACTCCTGCAAATCATGGAAAAACACTGCTATTGTGCCAGTTCATAAGGGCTTAGCTGGAAATCGTAAACCCCATAGGTGTGCTAGTGGGATCAATATAGACCATAAGATATATGTAAGAATCCTTCTTCGTGAACTGATGCAGTGGGTGATGGGAATATCATGTCCCCGCTTGAGGGACGTTCCCTCTTCTATAGATTGAAGTGTTGTTTTAACTCCCACTGTTCTCAAGTTTACAGTTCCAAAAAAGGATGAAGCTGTTTCGTAACTTGACTTTTCATCTGCGTTTGACTTGGTGATTAGAGAAAATCAGTGACAAAAACTGAAGGCCTTGCAGAAAAAATGGGATATCCTAAACACTGTCATGGACCTCTGGGCGGCCCCCCATTCTTATTTGGGTGTGAATGCACTTTAGCAGAAGAAAACTACATCCATTTGAAACAGCCACAGGTGTCAAACTCTTCTGTCTACTTACCCAATCCATTTTACTTCTATATAAATGATGCATGTAATTTAGTGCTGGAAGCTTTTTAGGACTAGGGGTGGACGGAACTTGCAGAATTTCACTCCGCGGAATTCTGCGGAGAAACATAAAAACTCTGCAAGGTTCAGTGGAGTTCCACAGGTAGAAATTAGTATGTCAAGCTGACTTTGTGCCAGGCAATTGTTCCAAGCTGAGAATTAAGCGCAAATGGCACCATGCGATGCACCAGAGGGCCCTGCTGCTCGAGTTGGTTTTACTGCTGCTCAAGTAGATTTTCTACTTGAGCGACAGCTTTCCCAACGCAAACGATAACAAACACCCGTGTTGGGAAAATCCCACTGGGTGCCCTCCTAGAACACGAAAATCACGCTAAGCTTACTATTGGCGAGCCAGGCTCGAGGAAAAAAAACTCTGCCACGCGACGTTTGGTGAAATTCGGCCGGTATAGTGGAGCAGCCAAAACTCCGCCAGTAGAGTTTATCGCCCACCACTACTTAAGACGTTCCTAGGATCCCTGGCATCTTGGGGTCTTTTCTGATTCTCTCTGATTACTCAGTGATGATTGTGTGAACTCCAAAGAGTATTACGGACCAACTGAAGGAGGCTGAGTCCTGCTGTAGAGTACCTGATATGTGAAACTGGTGTCATTTCAGTTGCAGGAATTACACAAATTGCCCAAAAGATTACAAAAAATTATGCAATGTGAAATGGGGGTCTGACATTTTGAGCTGTGAAAGGCATCGCTGCGTCTATGTTGGACGCTAAACACTTTTCTCAATTATAGTGTAAACTCACACAACAGGCCATTTTCTGTTCAATCATCTTAGTCCCTTGCACCTGTGATAGCATTTTTACCTGACGAAGGTAGTCATTACGCAACTATGACATAATCATGGGTATTTAACAACCATCACGCCGGATGAAATTTCCCTGGGCCTAATATTTCTTAGTTGGAAGTACTGAGTTGTGGTGAATAATATCAAAAAGCCAGGTCTACAACCTACATGGTGAACCTCCTAAGTGGTAGCGGACATGTTTATTGGGTTGAAAGGAAGCTCGAGTACTCTCTACTAGCAGACAAAGTTGTGTCAGTAAAATATGGCAATACCTTGCAACAGTGGCTTGTAACATGTGGTCCATGGACCCCCGGGGGTCCACGAAGACTACACCGGGCCTGCCTCTGCTTGAATGTATATCTAATAATTACAGATTAATAAAGTGTGCATAGATTAAAAAGCAAAATGTCAAAATTCATTTTTTTTAAATGTCTGTAGATGGGAAGTAATTTGAAATTGGAGGCCGGATTTGGACTTTGGCAGAATGATTACTTCATCACAAACGTGAGGGATATCCCGTCTGCCATATGACAAGTGCCCTTGGATATATTGCTCTTGCAGTACAGCGGGAGGGATATCCGGGATGGCCGTGGTGTAGCCGAAGTTCCCCGCTGACAGCTCTTTAAGTGGGTCACTTCAGAGAGAGCTCAGGAGAGCTGCGCGTGCGCCGCAGGTGCCTTTGGCCACTAGATTGAATAACGCTTGTGCCAAACGTTTAAACCTGGACACACCTCCAGCTCGTATGTTGCCATCAAAGCACATAACTGTAGCTTGAACGTGGGAAATCTGTTTAATTCCAATCACTTCCGAGAGAAAAAAAGTTAATTTTAAAGAGTCGAAGAAAAATCCAAAGCGGAGCCACAAAGGAGAGACTTTCCTCCATCTGCGGTGGCGAAGTATTTCTAATGAAAGGGAACTTGCCCTGGGTGGTTCCCGTGACCTCTTGCGAGGGCGCAGTGACGTCATCCCCCGAGTGGGTCAGCGCCTCGTGGTGCTCCCTTGTGACTTCTAGGCTTCCCCACCCCATCCGTGCGTGGGGGCACTGGTGCTGTGGCTGGCTCACTGGTGCTGTGGGTGGCTCGCTGGTGCTACGACTGGCTCGCTAGTGCTGTGGGTGGCTTACTGGTGCTATGACTGGCTCACTATGACTGGTGCTACGACTGGCTCGCTGGTGCTACGACTGGCTCGCGGGTGCTACGACTGGCTCGCTGGTTCTACAACTGGCTCGCTGGTGCTACGCCTGGCTCACTATGAATGGCTCGCCAATGCTGTGGGTGGCTCGCTGGTGCTATGAATGATCACTGGTGCTATGACTGGCCCGCTGGTGCTGTGGGTGGCTCACTGCTCACTGGTGCTCTGACTGGTGCTGTGGGTGGCTCACTGTGGATAGCTCGCCGGTGCTGTGGGTGGCTCGCTGGTGCTATGAATGATCACTGGTGCTATGACTGGCCCGCTGGTGCTGTGGGTGGCTCACTGATCACTGGTGCTGTGGGTGGCTCACTGTGGATAGCTCGCCGGCGCTGTGGGTGGCTCGCTAGTGCTATGAATGCTCACTGGTCCTATGACTGGTCGCTGGTGCTGTGGGTGGCTCACTGCTCACTGGTGCTACGACTGGTGCTGTGGGTGGCTCACTGCTCACTGGTGCTATGACTGGTGCTGTGGGTGGCTCACTGTGGATAGCTCGCTGGTGCTGTGGGTGGCTCGCTGGTGCTATGAATGATCACTGGTGCTATGACTGGCCCGCTGGTGCTGTGGGTGGCTCACTGCCCACTGGTTCTATGACTGGTGCTGTGGGTGGCTCACTGTGGATAGCTCGCCGATGCTGTGGCTGGCTCGCCGGTGCTGTGGGTGGCTCACTGTGGATAGCTCGCCGGTGCTGTGGGTGGCTCACTCGTTTCCGATTCGTAACGGATGCACATGAGGTGTGATGAGCCGGTCTCGGGTTTTCCAGTCATGAGTGAGTGTGTGATCCTCGTCAGCCAGCGTGTGTTGAAATCCTGCACTGAACCCGCCCGCGGCCTCCCAGCATGCTCAGTGCACACACGTGATTTCAAAAGAACAGGATGCGTTTATCTCACACGGGCGCTGAGTGCGTCCTTCCTACTGGGGGAGTCCAGCTGACAACCCACCTTTGCACCCTGCGTGAATCGTGGCGTCATGGGACGTGGTTGGGTGTGGGCAGCAGTCGTGCCCCATGACGGGCTGGGCAGTGAACTCGACTATTTAAACGTTGTGCCTCCTGACAGGCGTGTGTATGTTCACCTTGCACTGTTGGGCAGTGTGGGGAGTGGGATCTGGTGCGCATTGTGGGGTGATAGGATGTGACAAGCTGGCACTGTTGGGAACATCAGGAGCTGGCACTGGTAGGCAGTGTGAGGAACTGGTAGTGTGACAAACAGGCACTGGTGGGAGGTAAGAGGAGCTGGCACTAGTGAGGGGTGTAAGACACTAGAAATGTAACAGTTTGGCACTATTGGGAAGTATGAAGAGTTGGCACTGGGGGCAGTCTGAGGGGCTGGTAGTGTGACAAGCTGGCACTGTTTGGAAGTTTCAGGAGCTGGCACTTGTCAGTGTAAGGCGCTAGGAGTGTGTTGGAAAGGTTCAGGTGCTGGCCCAGGTGGGCAGTGTAAGGAGCTAGGAGTGTGACAAGCCGGCACTGGAAAGGTTCAGTAGCTGGCACAGGTGGGCACTGTAAGGAGCTAGGAGTGTGACAAGCTTGCACTTTTGGGAAGTTTCAGTAGCTGGCACAGGTGGGCAGTGTAAGGTGCTAGGAGTGTGACAAGCTGGCACTGTTGGGAAGTTTCAGAAGCTGGCACTGGTGGGCAGAGTAAGGAGCTAGCACTGGAGGCGGTGTGAGAAGCTGGTAGTGTGACAAGCAGGCACTGGTGGCAAGTATGTGGACCTGGCACTGGTGATCGGTGTAAGACACTAAAAATGTGCCAATTTGGTACTATTATGAAGTATGAGGAGTTGGCACTGTGAAGCAGTGTGAGGGACTGGTTTTGTGACAAGCTGGCACTGGTGGGAAATGTGAGGAGCTGGCACTGGTGGGCAATGTGAGGCGCAGGGAGTGTGACAAGCTGGCATTATTGGGGAATGTGAGGTGCTGGCACTGGCGGGCAGTGTGAGGCGCTGGGAGTGTGACAAGCTGGCATTGGGGAATGTGAGGAGCTGGCACTGGCGGGCAATGTGAGGCGCAGGGAGTGTGACAAGCTGGCATTATTGGGGAATGTGAGGAGCTGGCACTGGAGGGCAGTGTGAGGCGCAGGGAGTGTGACAAGCTGGCATTATTGGGGAATGTGAGGAGCTGGCACTGGCGGGCAATGTGAGGCGCAGGGAGTGTGACAAGCTGGCATTATTGGGGAATGTGAGGAGCTGGCACTGGCGGGCAGTGTGAGGCGCAGGGAGTGTGACAAGCTGGCATTATTGGGGAATGTGAGGAGCTGGCACTGGTGGGCAGTGTGAGGCGCTGGGAGTGTGATAATTGAGCTGGCACTGTTGGGAAATGTGAGGAGCTGGCACTGGCGGGCAGTGTGAGGCGCAGGGAGTGTGACAAGCTGGCACTGTTGGGAAATGTGAGGAGCTGGCACTGGAGGGCAGTGTGAGGCGCAGGGAGTGTGACAAGCTGGCATTATTGGGGAATGTGAGGAGCTGGCACTGGCGGGCAATGTGAGGCGCAGGGAGTGTGACAAGCTGGCATTATTGGGGAATGTGAGGAGCTGGCACTGGCGGGCAGTGTGAGGCGCAGGGAGTGTGACAAGCTGGCATTATTGGGGAATGTGAGGAGCTGGCACTGGTGGGCAGTGTGAGGCGCTGGGAGTGTGATAAGTGAGCTGGCACTGTTGGGAAATGTGAGGAGCTGGCACTGGCGGGCAGTGTGAGGCGCAGGGAGTGTGACAAGCTGGCACTGTTGGGAAATGTGAGGAACTGGCTCTGGTGGGCAGTGTGAGGCGCTGGGAGTGTGGCAAGCTGGCACTATTGGTAACTATGAGGAGCTGGCCCTGGGGGGCAGTGCAAGAGCCTGGTAGTTTGACAAGCTGACACTACTGCGAAGAGTGAGGTGCTGGCACGAGGGGTCTGTGTGAAGACCTGGCACTGGTGGGCAGTGTTAGAAAGGAGGAGCTCACAGTAACACAAACAGCTCCAGGTCGTAGCGCTTTCTTTACGACCCCTTTACAAACGCTGAATAAACACTGCAAATTCTCTCAAGGGCCAAAGTGATATGGTTTGCAGTGTGCGCTATAAACGGGATGGCACGTGCATCGCACCTCTATCCGTGCATGAAGAAACAGAGGCGCCTCTTGGCGCTGGGACACTGCACCAGTCCACGTCCTCCGTGCGTTGGGACAGAGGAGGCCCAGTACGTTCACAGCGCACAATAAGACGTTTAATTTGTACAGGGGAGGCGGGGGAACTGCGTGTGATTGGTGACATCATATAACCAAGCCTCTGAAGGGGGCAAGAGTCGTGCGCACATTAGGACTCCGCCCAACGAAACATGTTCTCCATATGGAAGTCGACCTCGCGTGAGGTACAAGATCACACAGTGACGCGTATCTTCAGTGGGAACTTTTGTGCCTTATGACGTCACACATCGAGTCTAATTGTTGCAGTCAGGAGCCTTTGTCTGAATTATATATTACATCGAGAAACACCCTCTCCGTAGAGGGGTGAGCGCTAAACCTGCGCGTTATGACATCATTCGTGACGTACTCCGGCGACAAAGAAGCCTTGCTTGCACTATGACATCACAAAGGGATGTATGGGGTCAGAAGGGCCTTGTACATTGAGACCGCACACAGTGACGCGTTTAGACGACAATTAGGCCTTTTTGCACTGTGACGTCACAAAGTGTTGTATGGGTAGGTCTTGTACATTATGACTTCACACAGTGAGGTAGAACGGAAATAATAGAGCCCTGTTTTTATTATGACGTCACACAGTGAAGTGGGGGGGGGTGAAGGGCAGAGAGGCCTTGTACATTATGACAACACAAAGTGGTGTGGAGCGGTTTGCACATTATGAGCTCACACGGTGACTTACAGGGCAGCCAATGGATCCTTGTGTGCATTATTTCGCTACCCAGTGAGTATAGGGGAGCCCGTGGGGCCTTGCGTGAATTGTGACGTCCCGCCACCAATCATGGCACAGACACTGACAAAAGCCGAGGAGAAAACGCAGAAACAGACCTTTTTTCTATATATATATATATATATATATATTTTTTTTATTTAAACCCACCTGATGGTGACTAACAAGGTCAAAACTAAAATTGAAGCGAGGGAGTGAATTGTGTAAATTAGTGGGAGGCGGATGTGAGGCAGTGAGGCCGCAGATGGGGGCGAGGACTGAGCGCCGTGACAGGCACAGAATGCATCTACAGACCAGCTAAGAGCGCTCACACTGCTTGTGTTTGATGCCGGGTGTAACAAGGACACCCTCGCCATCCGTGGCCCCGAGCGCTGCGCTGCGCTCCTGCGCTCTCGGGGTTCGCAGAACCGAGTGTATTCTCAGGCCTCGTTATGCACAGTCGGAGGCAGGTGATTATGTATGTGATCCGCTACCAACACCCCAACCCCCCCCCCCCCCCCCCACACACACACACACACACACACGCACGCACCCCCCTGCACGCTCGCATGAAAGCTTCAGATCAGCCTCAGTACCTGTGCGGGTGCGAACCCGCCCGTGGCCAGACACCCGAGCCAGGTACCAAGGGCCCCCGCAGCCTGATGCTGGGTATCTGTCGGAGGTTCCTCTTCCCATTAGGCCTGAGGCAGCTTGTGCTCCCTTCCAGGAAATCATCTGTGCGGCTCGAAACTTTCTCTTCGAGGCGCTGGCAAGGCCTGGAGTTTACCTTTCACAGCCACAACCTGAGATTTGAATTCCAGGCTGATAGGTGTGAAGCTTCCTCCCAGGCAGTCATTCTCCCAGACAGTCATTCTCCCAAGCAGTTATTCATCTGTACTTTCTGTTGCAACTGCCGAGGTTTTCAAGTCACGGCACCAAGGTCTGTTGCCTGCTACACCATGGACCTCTCAATTCCGGGCCCTTGTGTATCTGCCCATCTGGCCACAACTAGGCGCTTTCTCATTCAGGCAGCTATTAATCTGTCCTGCCTGCTGCCACACCACGGTGGCTATACCTGTGGTCTGGCTCAATATGGCGTCGGATTCCAGGCACTCACGTCTCTCCGCTGCCTACCACAACCTGGAGGTCCAGGCATTTACCTGCGTATCCTGCCACAAAGAGCCGCTTTCTCTCGCAGGTAGCTGTGATTATACAACGAGGCGCTTTCTCTCGCAGGTTAGCTGTGATTATACAACGAGGCGCTTTCTCTCGCAGGTAGCTGTGATTCCTGCTGTCACAGCCTGGTGGCTATGTCCGTGGCCTGCTGCATCATGAAGCTTTCTGTTCCAGTCACCTGTGTATGGATGTGCGCTCCTGCCACGAGCAGGGGATGTATTTTCCAGCTATGCCTCCTGCCACAAAAATAAGTTCCTCTCCCAGGCATCAGTTTATCTCGGCTGCCTGTCGCCACAATCTCCTGCTGTGGCTTTGTGCACCAGGCACCTTTGCATCTGTGCTGCTCGTGACAACCTAGAGATCTTTCTGTGCATCCTGCCACAACTAGCGCCCTCTCTTCCAGGCGCTATGTCACCTGCTGTGTCTTCAACTTGCAGGTTTCTCGTCCATCCAACTCTGTATCACTCATCAAACACCGGTGTATGTGCAGGCTAGAGGTGGTGCCACCCGAGGCAGAAAATCACGACTTGTGCGGATTACTGTTACTACAACAACCGTCAGTAATAATGCAGAAAATCTTCCCCTTTCGGTGGTTATGTGCCCTGGTGTATTATCTTTGTAAATCCCTTAATACCTTAAATGCCAATGATGCCCAACTCGGTCCTACTTTTATCCACCATGAAAAATGAAACGCTGAGACTACCCCACTCTGCATTGTAGATTTGCTATTCACAGACAGTGTGACCAGAAAAAACAGTTTCACGATGTCCCGGAGGAAACAAGATATGGTTTGACCTTGAGAACATTGAAGCTGGTGACCTAGATTGTAATTTGCATCTTCAGACTGGATAACAACGGGGCGGTCGGCAGCTCGAGGACTATCTGCGGAAATCGGTGCACCGGACGCGCACACGCTTCGTGGCGCTAGGGCCTGTCCTTGGCGCAGAGCCAGATGGAGCCACGAGGACACGCTGTAGCCCCAGAGCCCGTTAAGTGGCTGCAGAATTCCATAACTTGTCCACTCGGGTCACTCGGCCATAACCCCCCCCACATTGGCCCCCTTCCATGGCTATTGTAAGAGACGTATTTTGAAGTATTCTTCAGGCCTGGGCAGAGCCTGCAGAGTTTAACTCCGCGAAATTACGCAGAGTTACAAATCAACTCCATGAGATTCAGTGAATGGGCAGAAGTAAGATCACTCTGCTCTCGCTGTGATTTAGCGCCAGGAGCTCATTCTTCACTGAAAAATCAGCGCAAACAGCAGCACACAGTGTACAAGAGGGCACAACTCCTCTAGTTGATTTTCCTGCCACTTAAGTAGATTTTCTACTCTAGCAATAGCTTTCTGACTGCGAATGGTTGCGACTGCCTGTTTTGGAGAAATCCTGCTGAGTGCCCTCCTAGCATCCGAAAATCTCGCCAGGGGACGCCAAATCTCACCAACTTACCATTCGCGAGCCGCGCACAAGAGCAAAACTCTGACACACGGTGGTTGGAGGAATTTGGGCAGAACTCCACGCAACCGTCGAACTCTGCCGGCGGAGTATGCCGCCCACCCCTAGTATTCTGGCTGCATTCTACGCACTCAAAGCATGTCAGGTTGCCAGGCCAGGCCTGCTTGCCTAATCTGGGTGCCCTCCATGTTGGGGTGCCTCATTGTGCTCCTTCCCTGGGCCTTCTACTGGCTTTACCTGTGCCCTTTACGTAGCCCTACTTGCTGCCAAGGAAATTGTTGGGGGGTCTTGTGTGCTCAGGTGCCATTTGCCGCCTGCAGCTCCGTTCGCCATTCATATTCTGGGCGCTTTAAGACCAGCTTTGGGGGCCGGGCCTTGCATTTTCCTGTTTTCAGTCAAACCCGGGTGAATGTTTTTATTTCCTCTTTAAAACACTGGGCAAGATAGGAAAATAGTTATTGCTTCTCCCAAGTAAATTTGTGTGTGTTCTTCTGTTTTTTTTTTTTTTTTTTTTTTTTTTTTCCTTTTCTCTAATTTCTTTATTGAAGATATTAGGCAGGAGGGTCATGGCTGACTGAGTTCTGCTTACCATGCAGTTTTTGATTTTGGTTCTTAAAATCAGTGTTCACAGCCTGCAGTGCATGGACTGAGGAGATACCGCTGCCCAGTCTTAGAAAGAGCAGCAGTTGTACATTGGCCGAGAGGCAGTACTGCTGCCAGAGAGGAAGGTACCACTACCTGACAGCAGGGTACCACTGTCTGAAAGGAGGCCCGCTGCCTGAGAGCAGGGTACCACTACATGAAAGGAGATTATGCGCCCCAAGAGTAGAGTACCACTACTCCAGAGCAGGATACCAGTTCCTGAGAGCAGGGTACCACTACCCAAGCGCAGGGTGCCATTACCTGAAAGGAGGTCCAGCTACCCAATAGCAGTGTAACACTACTGGAGAAGAAGATACCACTATCTGAGAGGAGTTCCCACTACCCAACAGCTGGGTACCACGCCACAAGAGCAGGGTTCCACCACCCAAGAGCAGGTTACTACTATCCAAGATCAGGGTACCACTCCTCGACAGGAGTTTCTGCTGCCCAAGAAAAGGGTACCACTACCAGAAAGGAGATCCCGCTGTCCAAGAGCAGGGTACCACTCCCTGAGAGGAGGGTACCACTATACAAGAGCAGGTACCTCTACCTGCAAGAAGAGCAAGGTACCGCTGCCAGGAGGAGATGTCACTAACTCAAAGGAGGTACCGCAGCCTGAGAACAGGTGTAAGGACTCGTGCCATGAGGGTCCTGTGTGTGGGTACCACAGCGTGTAAACGGGTATCATGGTCTGAGAGGAGGTATTGTGTTGTAGTGCAACAGTTATATAGTGCCTACCTCCCCAATGTGAGGCGCTGAAGTGCTTCCTAACATGCTTAGCATTCTGCATCATGCAGGGTGTGTGGTTGGAAGGATGCTGTTTTGAGCCTATGTGGGAAGTTTCAGTATTGCGTGTGATGGCCACCGAGGTGCGGTTATCGTGTTATGGGACACAGAACGGTGGTTGAAGTATTGTGAGAGGCAGGTGCACAGTTGTATGGTTTTCTGTACACCGGTAGCTTTGAACAGCTCTGCAGGTCCCTTAAATGGTGTTCATATGGCCTTGTCTGCTTAAATTTTTACTGCACTGGCTTTCACTACTTGAGAGCAGATGGATGCACCTTGATGCTGTGAACATTCTGGGAGCTTGTGCATATACTTCATCCTGTGTGCTGGTGCCTGCATCAAGGTGTTTGCACCTGAAATGTGTTGTGGTCTGAAAGAAGAGGCAGGTACTGGATTAGATTAGCAGGTACTTGCATGTGTGCTGTGAGTGGCTCCTACAGCCTGGGAGTAGGCACTTACATCCTGTGAGTGGGTCCTACTGCATGCTGAGAGTAGATGCATGCATCCTGTGAGTGGGTCCTACTGCATGCTGAGAGTAGATGCATGCATCCTGTGAGTGGGTCCTACTGCATGCTGAGAGTAGATGCATGCATCCTGTGAGTGGGTCCTACTGCATGCTGAGAGTTGAATCCTGTCTCCTGTGAGCTGGTACTACTGTATTCTGTAAGTAGGTACCTGCATCCTGTGAGTTGGTTATAGTGCATTCTGGAAGGCAGGTTCTTTCACAAATTGAACAATATATTAGTCTCGTTGATCTGGACGGGCAGACGTAACCGAGTATCACCCACCCTTGCAGAGGGACATGGAAGAGGGGGTCTAGCAGTCCCGGATGTACACTTCTACTATTAGGCAGTGCATTTGCAGCATGCTGCTAGATGGCTAGCCCCATCGAATAACTGGTAGAAGCGCTTACTGGGTGACAGGTTAGGTGCTAATACACTACCTTGGTTACTGCTGCAGATAGGGAGGTCGGACACCCTGGTACTATACGTGGTTATGCACATGGCCAGTATATGGAGGAAAGTGGTGCACTGGCTCATACGGGCAGCTCCCTTTAGCAGGAAGCTGAATATATGGGATATGAAGTTTTTATGAGACATTGACTCTATCATGTCCATGGCATTGTAGCGAGAGGGAGGATGTATGGAGGCCGGGTCCCTATACGCAGGGGACACATTTATTACCTTCCAGGAAGCACAGGACACCTTTGGGATAGGTCTGCATCACTTTTTACACTACGCTAAATTGGAGAGTATCGCCAGAGAGATCTGGATGGGGATTCACCACGGCTCCAAAAACCTTCACGGTATTGGAGGGGCTCATTGACTGGGGAGAGGGGAGACACCTAATAACTCTCTTTTTCAAAGCCATTCGAACTGATGGGACACTGTACTGGTATCCCGCATGAAGCATGTGGGAGAGGGGAGTGGGTACCTATCTCTGATGCAGAGTGGGAGAAAACACTGGGGTTGGTTCGCAAAATATCCTGTAATAATAGGTTCAGACTTCTGCATTTTCACTACCTACATCGTACACATGTCACCCCACAATGACTAAATAAAATAGATCCTGCCCACGATGCGGTATGGCTGACGCTAATTTTATTCATTTGGCATGGAGCTGTGCCTCGGTTTAGGCTTATTGGGGACAGGTTGTGGAGCGTATAGAACTTGCCACAGAAATGCATGTCCCACAGACACCACTTGTCTGTCTCCTGGAAGTGCCGGAATGCCCCAGGGGATGCAAAGTTTACTGTAAAATAACCCAACTCTCTTGGTGACTGGCAAAAGGAGAGTGGCCATTGGTTGGATGAATACACGAACACTGCTGTTCACTGGCTCAGAGACATCATGGAATGGGGGGCAGCCGAGGATATTCATATGAAAATATCACGTACGGCTAGGGGGACAGTTGCAGCTGTCCAGCTTTGGGCCTACTTACTGGGAAGGTTCCCTGAAGAGGACACTACATCAGGGGAGAACTCTGAAGGGGGGGATAATGGCTGGGTGACATGCGCACCAACACCAGATATGGAATCCACTGGATGGGACATGTAGACTCCAGGAGTGCCTTCAAGGTTGTGAAGGTAGACTAGTTGGGAAGGGCTAATAAATAGGAAATGCTTCGAACTCTATGCTCAGAATTTTTACTGATACTGGTAATTGATGTTATCTTTATGTGGCTTGACCTTAGTACAATCCATGCTGATGTCAAAATATTGTATGCAAAGTTGCTGACGCGCACTCTATGTATGTATGAAGTTTATCTTGCAAAAACAAATTAACAGTTAAAAAAAAAAAAAAAAATAGCGCACATAATGGCCTGATCCTTCTTTCACTGTTTCCCACTGGACAGTTGTCCGCAGGGACACCTTAAGGAGAGCAAGAGGATGCTTGCCCTTCTGCCCATGCACGTCTCCCTTGCTGGGCATACCAGTGGCGTAACCCAGAATGATTTGGGGGGGGGGGGGGGGCGGGCACCGAGGCCTGATGGAATGTGGGTGGAACCCTATGCCACAGGTGTCTCGTTACACCATTGGGGCATGCCCTCAGCTGCCCCCAGTCAACCACCAGCCCCATCCAATACTTAGAATTTCTGGCTGGCAGGAGTCCCCTTTTGTGTGCCCATCTGGTCCACTCCCAACGCTGGTACCTGAGGTCAGGGTGCAATTTAAGGCAGCCTACCCATCTTAATCTTTAGTAAGCCAGTTTGCTCCAGCTAGAATACCTCACACTTTTCCAGATCTGAGCCTTAATTTCATTTTCTCTGCGTGGCTGGAGCTGTGAATGCTTCCAAGGTTAACCCTGCATGTTCATGGTTGGATTGACCTCTCATGCATGTTGTGCAGTTGAGAAGTCTTTTTGTCCTCCTGATTTTGTTAGGACGGAAGTGGGCCTTTGTTCCTAGCTGCCAAGTGGCATTTATATTAGATGCATTAAATGCAGCCCTGGCGTTTTTTGTCTTTCATTTCATTCTGTAGTTCAGCTCCCATTTTAACACAATCAGTATCAGTGTCTGCTCCTCCGCTTGGGCGGAGGAGCGTCGCCCTCCCCGCCATCAGCAACCGCTGTAAATCCTTTAACAAGGAAAGGATAATAAACTACGTTTATTTATTTATCCTATAATTGAAATATGAAAAAACTAAACTTAAGCACTGCAGTGAAAAGAATAAAACCACACTTTGAGTTTGTGTAACACTTGTAGACCGTACAGAATTTCACCATTGTAAACATTTTACGCAGTATCAATGACTCTACACAGAGAACTGTGGGCGGATCAATGACATAGTTCAGAGGAAGTAATGATTCCATGGGATCATTGTGAGGTTCTACGGCTAAAATTGACCAGAATAAAAATTTAACTAAAGCTGTAGCCTAGAACTTTCTGCGGGACTTTATGGGTATTAAATACCATTTACAGGACGAGGAGAAGGGGGACAATGGGATTTATAGCAAGGTGGGATCAGCACTGGGATGACGTATACAATAACTTAAGTTTCAAAAGTGGCTTTCTATGTAGTTTCTAATTCTCATGGCCCGGAAGTGACCGGAATGTCTGGCGAGAAGCGCTTTCAGTAGAAGGGGCTACAGTGTGCAAAGGCTGGATCTCGGAGCCCACAAACAGTGACTTTGGTGTTGCTATAACCAATACTCGTACAGCTCCTTAATTTAAAATCCGATTGGACGTCAGTGTGCCTTCACTGTATCTTATTTCCATTTTGCGCATGTGCAGTACGTAAAATCTGACTACTTAGATTAATCCTTTCCACACTTTTTACACTTACCTTAACGCATGGAGTTCGGGAAATTACAAACATTTTAACAATCTAGTTTTTGTTCCTCTATTTGTTTCTTGTAAAAGAACTTGGCACAATGTGGCACATTCATTTCTTCCTCTTCGTCACGCCTACGCACACTTTTTTAAAGAGCTTGGTTGTGGGAGCCAGGAACAATTTATTTAAAGACAAAATATTCCATAGCCTTCTCCTTTGAAAGCCTGTGGTTTGTTTTCAGGTTCCTGCTTATGGGGGTCATAGAAAGAGGACTACAGGCTTCCACTAGAGCGCTGACTCAACAGTCTGCTTGACAGCACAATCTGTGAACGGGATGTAAACAGACCACACATGACTTTGGTGTGCAAACAGATATGGGTGCTCTGGCAACCTCCTGTGGGCACAAGTTTCCCTTAAGATTTATGGGAAAACTGCTCTTTCCAGGGACCACTGTACTGAAAACATGGAATGATAGAAATAGGTTAATTTTTTATGTCTTGCCTGCCGACCGCTTTTAGTTATCTGTTTGTAAAATACCTCTTTTGCAGCACACAAAAAACGTAGTGGGCTTAAAGCCCACCCATTACCTCTTATTTCTAGGTCAATCCTAGGCAGCGCGCATGCACTCTCTTTCGACATACTGTAATCTACTTCTGTGGGCTTCCTCCACGCCCATCGCTTTCATTCGTTCCTTGGCCTGCCTTTCAAAATTCCTTTGGTTTGTTAGGTAAATGATTTAGGTTTGTCTAGCCTTGGGGATGTTTTGCTCCCGCCCTGTAGACTGACCCTATTACATGGATTGTTGTACGAGTGTTTTGTGCACTACTTTTTTCTTTTGCCTCTGGCTTCATGCTCCATGGTGGGATGCTGTTTCTTCCTCTGGCTTCTCACTGTTTCTCTGCACTTTCTGCGCCCAACAAAGGTTGCAAGCTGGAGGGGGTTTCTCTTCAATTTGTGCAAACTCGACCGGAAGATTGAAAAGAGCACCAGTTAAATGTGCCGCCCTATTCCTAAATTCTTCCCAAGTTAAGCAGTTTACAAATATAAAAACTAGTGCCTTTTAATTAGGAAAAACATAAGGGAAACCCTCAACACAGCTCTCCCAATATTACGATATTCACTGCGCTCAGGGTTGCACTCTTATTCGCCCCATAATTCTTTGCGGGGCATTCCTTTTACAGCACATTTATGCCCATAACTTAGCCTGTGGTGGTCCTGGGACAATGGGATGACCACCAAAACATTCAGCACGATGTACTGTTTCAGTCCAGCTCATCTTCTGGGTACCCACACTAGGTTTCTTCCAAATGCTATTTTTATTGTGGTGTCCTCGAGGGGGTGTTCTGACCATTACAGTCTAATGCCAAGTGTATGAAGGAATGCACAAACAGCTTATTTGTGATAAAGGTTTAATGTGCTGCATGGCTAAATACTTATAAGTTCCCAATGGCAAGACCTATTGGCTATGCCAATGCTTGTTTTGCTTTATTGTCACACTCGTATGTCTGCTACGTGTTGTATGGCTTGCCTTCTTGTGTTTTTCCTTCCCCTGGAACCTAGCTTCTTTACTATCTCTTGAATTAGTTCACTTGTATCCCTCCATTGCTTATATTCAAGGAACTACTTTTTAGGTTGTGCGTGCAAGCGCTGTGACCTGTTGTAATCTATCTGTGGGCTTTTAACCACACCCACCGCACGCCCATCACGATCGCTCATTCATCGGCTTGACTTTCAAAGCTCCTTTGTCATTGGTAAATGCTTTACGTTTGTCCCTCCTTGGGGCAGTTTTGTTACCGCCTTCGACACTGACCCTGTTACATGGATAATTGCATGATTGCTGATGCGTGCGACTGTGAGCAAACTTCTTTTTCCTTTTGTATCTCTCCTTCGTGCTCATGCTCCTGGGCCAGTGGCGCTTTTAATCAGCTCGCTTATGTCATCTGTTTAACTTTTCATTTTCAATTTATGTGGCTGGAAAAGTCCAGTTAGGAATATACAATGCTCTAACTCGAGCAAACGCAAGACCCGTTGCATTGCAAATGCTTCTTTTCCTTGAGCACGGATGTGAGTGCAAGTGTTTTCTTTCACTCTTAAGTGCAGATCTACCCCACTCTCCATGTGCTCCCGGTTGCTCCCTCCTCTTCCCCTAATTGCTCTCTCCCTCGTGAGCTGCTTTTCGTTCATATCTGCTCCCCACCACATGTGCTCCTCCCTCTTCCTGACACCCTGTCCATTGCTTCCCTCCGCTCTGACTTTTTAATATATATATATATATATATATATATATATATATATATATATATATATATATATATATATATATATATATACAGGGAGTGCAGAATTATTAGGCAAATGAGTATGTTGACCACATCATCCTCTTTATGCATGTTGTCTTACTCCAAGCTGTATAGGCTCGAAAGCCTACTACCAATTAAGCATATTAGGTGATGTGCATCTCTGTAATGAGAAGGGGTGTGGTCTAATGACATCAACACCCTATATCAGGTGTGCATAATTATTAGGCAACTTCCTTTCCTTTGGCAAAATGGGTCAAAAGAAGGACTTGACAGGCTCAGAAAAGTCAAAAATAGTGAGATATCTTGCAGAGGGATGCAGCACTCTTAAAATTGCAAAGCTTCTGAAGCGTGATCATCGAACAATCAAGCGTTTCATTCAAAATAGTCAACAGGGTCGCAAGAAGCGTGTGGAAAAACCAAGGCGCAAAATAAATGCCCATGAACTGAGAAAAGTCAAGCGTGCAGCTGCCACGATGCCACTTGCCACCAGTTTGGCCATATTTCAGAGCTGCAAAATCACTGGAGTGCCCAAAAGCACAAGGTGTGCAATACTCAGAGACATGGCCAAGGTAAGAAAGGCTGAAAGACGACCACCACTGAACAAGACACACAAGCTGAAACGTCAAGACTGGGTCAAGAAATATCTCAAGACTGATTTTTCTAAGGTTTTATGGACTGATGAAATGAGAGTGAGTCTTGATGGGCCAGATGGATGGGCCCGTGGCTGGATTGGTAAAGGGCAGAGAGCTCCAGTCCGACTCAGACGCCAGCAAGGTGGAGGTGGAGTACTGGTTTGGGCTGGTATCATCAAAGATGAGCTTGTGGGGCCTTTTCGGGTTGAGGATGGAGTCCAGCTCAACTCCCAGTCCTACTGCCAGTTCCTGGAAGACACCTTCTTCAAGCAGTGGTACAGGAAGAAGTCTGCATCCTTCAAGAAAAACATGATTTTCATGCAGGGCAATGCTCCATCACACGCGTCCAAGTACTCCACAGCGTGGCTGGCAAGAAAGGGTATAAAAGAAGGAAATCTAATGACATGGCCTCCTTGTTCACCTGATCTGAACCCCATTGAGAACCTGTGGTCCATCATCAAGTGTGAGATTTACAAGGAGGGAAAACAGTACACCTCTCTGAACAGTGTCTGGGAAGCTGTGGTTGCTGCTGCACGCATTGTTGATGGTGAACAGATCAAAACACTGACAGAATCCATGGATGGCAGGCTTTTTAGTGTCCTTGCAAAGAAAGGTGGCTATATTGGTCACTGATTTGTTTTTGTTTTGTTTTTGAATGTCAGAAATGTATATTTGTGAATGTTGAGATGTTATATTGGTTTCACTGGTAATAATAAATAATTGAAATGGGTATATATTTTTTTTTTGTTAAGTTGCCTAATAATTATGCACAGTAATAGTCACCTGCACACACAGATATCCCCCTAACATAGCTAAAACTAAAAACAAACTAAAAACTACTTCCAAAAATATTCAGCTTTGATATTAATGAGTTTTTTGGGTTCATTGAGAACATGGTTGTTGTTCAATAATAAAATTAATCCTCAAAAATACAACTTGCCTAATAATTCTGCACTCCCTGTATATATATATATATATATATATAATGTGTGTGCGCATTTGCATTGTTCTGTCCTCGTCCTCAGAATCAGTCATTGTTTCCACCCACGACCATCCCACCCACAATCTGGCCATTGTGCTTTTAGAAAAACGATTTTACTCAGCAGAAAAGTGTCATCCACCCTCGTGGGACGTTTTACGGGGAAATAGCGCCTGTGTCCTTCAGTAGGCGCCTGCCAGAAGCATCACAAGTTGTACACACACATTCGTGCATTGCATCGTCATGGCTTATTTTTGTTGCCCATTCTGCACAGTATCTCAAAGACATTGACAAGGCTAATAGTTCAGAAAGGCGAGACCTATTGGCTTTGGAATTCATGTCCGGTTTAATAAAATGAAAATATGACCTTCAAGTCAAAACCTAATCTGGTGAGGTCTTAAGACCATCCCTGTCATATGGAAAATCTTGGCCCACGTTTTTCACCGTGGGCCTAATTTGATGCCGGAAGCTCTCGAATGTTCGGATCACTGAAGTGCCCGGATGGGGAACCCACGCAGGAAGTGTTTCACACTGTAGTGGAAGCCTTCCCCTCCTCCTCGCCCAGTTACCATCATTAGTGGGTGGCACCTTCGCGCTGCTCTCTGAGGCCCTGAGGGTTTCCTTGTGAGCTCATGAAGTAATATTTGGTCACTTCCTGCCCACAAGTCATGCACACATACCCAGCGACGTAACAAAGGCGCCCGCGGCCCCCGCGGTGTTGGGCTCCGAGCTCCAGGGGGCCCTTTCAGCTTAGTACCGTGGCCCGGGAGCGCCTGAGTTCGGAGGGTCGCCCTCTTGTACTTTGCAGGGGGAGGGGGGGAGGGCTTTAAGTTGTGTTACTCCACTGCACATACCCCCGCACTGTGTGAGCGTGTCAGCTTCCGTTACAGTGTGGCACAGATGTGTGAAACCTGCACTGTGTGGGGGCTTGTGTTATACTGCAAGGACCGTGTATCAACATTTCCTATGTGGGAACCTGAGAAAGTAGAGGTTTTGTGTGACTTCGTGTACAAACTCAGAGCGCCCCCTGGTGTAGGGGCTGGAAATATATGTGGGACAGACGGCTTATATTAGCCTGTTGGATGTGGCTATATCGTCGTTTCTTTATAGTTTAGCTGCAGTTCCCCTTTAAATATGTCACTAATTTCATCACCTCGCCCTCCTCTGTGGCCCACCCACCAGAACTTGGTGAGGCAGTGGCAGGACTTCCTCTGCCCAGGGGCGTCTGCCCCAGGTGTCCTCGGAGTGTGGCTTCCTGGAGGTCGGGAACGCCGAGGAGACTGATTCTATGAATGATTCTGGACTGAGGTACTGTGGGGAGGCCGCCCAGGTGGCCAGGGGTATATGGTGAAATGTTGTGAGACCCCCTAAAACTCTGGCCACGAATAACGTATTGTCTCACCTTGGCACAGACAATCCTCACACCAAGGCAGTGCTCTCTTTTAATGGAGGACAGTGTATCTGAGCCTCTCTCTAGTGGGCACCAGCAGCCTCTTCTGGAAGTCAGGTCATGGCCTGAAGTATTGGCCCAGGCAGGCCTCCAATAAATCAACTCTTCGCTACTTTAACTCTGATTAAGGATCATTTTAGGGTGGCAGTCAGGTCTATCAACAGCACATTGGCAATCATGCCCCTGAATACTGTCATAAAAGGGACAGTAGCAATGGATGGGTTAAATGTTTATATATATATATATATATATATATATATATATATATATATATATATATATATATATAATTTTATTATTATTTTTCTTCTTCATTGCAGTCAAGTGGCCCCCTGACCTGTTCAGCACCTTCAGCGAGTCCTAATATTTTAGCAAACAGAATCTTGTATTCTGAAACGTGTAGTTTCACTTTTAACATTGTGTGGATGGGTACAAAGCCCACAGTATGAAAAGTGGTTCTGGCTATACAAAAAGCAAGGACTGCATAAAGGGGTTACGCATAACATGAAGCTAATTGCCAGCTGGGTGTGAAAAAACTAAAAGGGATGAATAAATGTAATATTTTTGTCAACCTTGCTTGGACACTAAAAAGTCAATCATACATTTGGGTTTGTTTGCTTACAACCGGGGCCACTGGAATTGTGCGGCGGTGGCGATTTTCGCATAGTTACAGATTTGCCGCATTTGCCACATAATCTATCATCTGCCGCATAATCTGCAGATTTTAACAACAAAAAAAATGTTTCTAACTCAAATGGTTCAAAAGTTACTAAAAGTGAAGCAACAGGTGTTGCTGCACAGTGAAAGGCCCTTTACAAAACTGGACTGGTCACCTTTTGGGTATTAAAATGGTACTAGCGAGGTGCAACCAATGCTCAGACAGTGTTGTCAAGTTTAAAACATTGAAGTAATATTATTACAAAGTGTCCCGCATTATGTGGCATAACTTGCCTTTTCCTGCCGCATAATTTGCAAAAATCCTGCTGCATAATTTGACCCTCTGGTGCCGCATAATTCCAGTGGCCCTGCATACAATATGCTTTTAATGCCACATATCAGATGTACTATAAGAAAAATGTAACAAAGAACGCTGTTTTTTACTAATTTAAAAAAAAAAGAAAGTTAAATCCCCACTGCTGTGATCTCACAACATTTACCTTGCATGAATTTGAGATAAATTGAAAGTTCATCTTGTCCCAGTTTTGTCTATATTTATTAGAGGGTGTGCCTTTAATTATTTAGCTGTTTAGTATCTTGTATAATAATTCTTTGTCAGTGTTTAGAGCCCTGATAAAAAGTATTTTGCGTAAGGGAAGCTGTGGTTGTAAAAAAAAAAAAAAAAAAGCTTGAATAGCAATTAGGGGGATTAAGTTAGCAGAACATTCCACATTTACACTTTGGCATGGAAATTCCAATGGGAAAAAATGTAATTTTAAACGTACAAGTCACGAAATGTCATCCTTTTCCTTTTGGAAGTCCAGAATTTCCAGTCATGGAAATAATTACTAGATGAGAGCTGGGAACCTCTGGCTAAGGGTCCCCTTACGCCTGACTCTGGGTGGTAGTGTCTGAGCCGATTGACACGCAGTGTTATATCACCCATCGAGAAATAGAGAGAAGCGCCCAATAATATACCCCTAATGCGGGGGACGTGTAATATCTGTAATTATTACTTCTCTCAGCTCGCCCACAAAGCTCTGAAGATCTTCGGGCAGGAACGTGGGACTAATGAGGTATGGTGCACACCACACCCCCTCACATGCAAGGCCATCATTACGGCATATGTAAGAAAAAGATCTCTGAAAAAATGCCCTCTCTCGGGGCCCGTCGGGCATTGCAGCGCCGGACGGACGAGGAGCTTGCCCTATGATGAAGCATGACACCCATCTGGGTGCGTGAGGATATCTTTTCATGAGTACTAAGACTCCGCAACAGCCCAATTCAAGCACTCGTCCATCATTTCTTTCCTAGGAACAGCACCTTTAGTTGTTTACCGACAATGTTTTGGAGTAAAGGTGCTGGGCCTCTAATGGCTCCCCGGCCCTCCGTTTGAGTATACAGGACACAAACTTTCCAACCCTTCCGATAAAATTTAAAATCTTTTCATTAACCAGCGAAGACAGTAGGATGATCTGGGGAACAGACGTAGAGCATTGTCCATGAGCAGAAATGAAGTCATGCTTGTGAAGAGGGCACCAACGTCCCTGGAGATACATCCCGATGGACCTAAAGGAAGGAGCAAACATACTTCTGAAAGTCATGATCTTCTGGTCAAAGGTAGATTCTGGAAGACCAAAATGAGCAAGGCTCACTGGTGGCACCCACACAAGATGGGTAACCTTCTTGGATGCCCAGTACCAACTCTATTCATATTCTATATGGCAACATGGCAACATGTTCTAAGCTAAATCTTATCAGGCTGTCCTCTGGTCTTCTGCAAAAATCACATTCAAAAAGGTGCCGGCCCTTCCCGTGGACACAGGTACAGCCCAACCTATGTAGACATTCCACTACAAGGTTCATTTTCCTTTGTGTGCTAAGACAGACACCAGAGTTGGCCCCCCTGTCGAAGGCGGCTGGGAAGAATGCTGCATTTGTTTTGAGCGCCTAGCTCCCGTAGACTTCCACTTGGTGTATGTATTTAATCTCCAGGATAAATGTGTTTTGTGCTTCTGGCACTGTTCAAATCACAAGACACCATGAATGTACCTTCCTGTGAGCAGTACAAGGGGTTATGGTCTCAGCATCGTTGGCTGTCTCCACAGCATCACTGATAGAAGCACTGTGTAAAGATCACTCCTTTCCTTTGCTTCTTTATTTTCCAACAAGTTTACAGTGCCACATCTCCAGCAGAGCGTCCCTGCTCTTCAGCTCTTATTTTCTCCTTTCTCCCCATTCCATCTGACCTCACAGCTTACCTCGTTACAGTCCCGTTCACCTCTACCATGAACATGCTCTTCCCATGAGTTATCGCCTGGACTACGGTAACACCCTATACGCAGGAACCACCGCTAAACTCCAGAAACGTCTGCAGCGAATACAAAACGCCTCCGCCCGCCTCGTCCTCGACATACCCCGCAACAGCCACATCTCCGCCCACCTGAGACACCTGCACTGGCTTCCCGCCAACAAAAGGACCACCTTCCGGCTCCTCACCCACGCACACAAAGCCCTCCACAACAAGGGACCCGAATACCTCAACCGTCGCCTCAGTTTCTACACGCCCACCCGTCAACTTTGTTCCGCCAACCTCGCACTCGCCGCCGTCCCTCGCATCCGCCGCACCACGGCAGGTGGGAAATCCTTCTCCTACCTGGTGGCCAAGACATGGAATTCCCTCCCCACCAACCTCAGGACCACCAAGGACCACCTCACATTCCGGAGGCAACTCAAGACCTGGCTCTTCGAGAAGCAGTAATCCCCTCCCCCTAGTGCCTCGAGACCCTCACGGGTGAGTAGCGTGCTTTATAAATGTTTGTGATTGATTGATTGATTGATTGATCTTCACACACCTCCCCCTTATATCATTCAAATAGAGAAATAAAAAATTCAAAATAAAACAATACCTTTTAACAGTGTCTAAAAATGCCTAAGAAGATACAATGAATGGTAATTGAATTTTTACATTTTTCACTTTAGATGCAATCTTCATATTAAGTTATTTTCAAGTTCTGACCAAGTCTTTATAACATTTCATATAATACATCGGGCTGCCACTGAGTGGTCAATGTTTATGATTGATAAACCTTGCATATATTTCCCATACTCCACGTCGTTCCATTTTCCGAAATCACCACATTACGTCCAACTTCCTTTACTTTATGTGGAACAGAGTACGTACTATCCCCTTTTTGAACTATGCCTCCTTTCTTTATAACAATCCAATCACCCCTTCGTAGGTGGCATTGTTTCACACCCATCCTTTTGTTATAATAGTCTACTGCATCTCTTGAACTTTTTCTTTTATCAGTTTTCTATCCACTACTGCTTTTTCCTTTGCTCTCAACCACACGGGACACTCGTTCACCCCCAGTTCTCTTCCCTTCAAAGACACAAATGGTGAGACTCGTGTTACAGAATGAGGAGTTCTCCTGACAGCTTACCTCATTATGTTCCAGTTCACCTCTACCATTGAACATGCTGTTTGCATCAATCAATCAGTCAATGTATCTGTATCTGTAGAGCGCAATACCCCCTGTAAGGGTCTCAAGGTGCTGAGGGGAGGGGGGGATGCTGCTACTGCTCGAATAGCCAGGTTTTGAGGCGCTTCCTGAAAGTCAGCAGGTCTTCGGTCTGTTGTAGGAGCGAAGGAAGGGTGTTCCAGGTCTTGGCGGCAAGGTGGCAGAAGGATCTGCCTCCAGTGGTTCGCATAAGTTATCTTCACTCACTGCTAATGTCAAGCAATCCAGGTGGCACCCTCAGCCCCTGGATGACCCTTGGGTCCCCGGCAGAAAGTTCTGGGCACACTGGCTCTTTCTGTGCGGTGATGGAGAGGGCCCAGCACTGAATCCATTCTTGGAGGTCCGGACAGGACCCCTGCAGCTAACCCTTTGCAAGGAGTGGTGATCCTTGGAGGTAGTTTCCTACCTAGCCCCACCCCTCAACAAGATCTCATAAGGAAGTCCTCATGGAGGCTTCCTGTGGTCAGCCTGGTACAGTGTTGCTTCAAAGGTGCCAACTGTGTTACCAGGGTTTGGTCACTTTCAGACCATTCCTGGTGACTAAACAGCTTGCCTGACACAAATCCATAAGAGGCGACATGGGACATCGCACAATGTGTAGTATGCTCCACTGTCCCTGTGCAGAAGAGAAATTGTGTGTAGTCCGGACCACTGGAATTGTGTGATGTTGTGGCACTTTCCACATATTTATGTTTTTTTTCTACATTCGCCACATAATTCCTCATGTATGCAATCTGCAGATTTAACCCAAAAAAGTTTCTATCTCAAACTGATCAAAAGTTACTAAACAAGCATTTACAATGCATCGGGTCTCGCGTTTGCTCATGTTAGAGCTGATCGCGTTGTAAACTCCTAACCCGACTTTTCACCTATCGGGCAAAAGTGCATTTATGTACATAACCCGAAAAAGTGAAATCAAGTATGTAAAGCGCTCGACTTCTGCCAAGCGAGATCTGGCTCGTAAATTAGAGAAAAAAAAGTCCACGAGCCCGATGGAAAACAACGAGCCTCGCATGTTTTCTGTACTTGGTCGCTGCACTCGAGGAGGGCTAGCCACCGGAAAAGGCGTCATGCGTGCCTTCGACTAATGAAAGCAAGCAGATTTTATTAGGGAAGCCCACCAACCAATAAAAAACACTGACGTGAAGTTGACAGGGCTCCGAGCCCTTTTCTAAATACTAAAGAGTCTCCCTGCGAAACGCATGCGTGAGCGCATGCAACGCAGGCTCGACCCTAAAAATATGTTAACTTGTGTTCCTGCACAGTAGAAGGCCCTTGACAAAGGTTAATTGATTATCTTTCGGTTACTTATTGCTGTATTTGGGTGTTAACATGGTACTAATAAGGTGTAATCTTTTTCAGAAGCGTTACCATGTGTAAAAAAGGCAAAATAATGAAGTAAATACTGTCAGTGTGCTACATTACCCCACATAATTTGTCTTTTCTTGCCACATACTGTAGCCAACCCTGCATAATTTGGTTCTCCCTTGCCGCATACTTACAGTGGCCCTGTGTACACTACATTTGGAGTCTGAACAGGCGCGCGTGGTATAAGTTAGCCTGGCGCACTCTCCTTAAAGGGTGTCGAGTGTCACACATAGAGTAAAATGACCCCGTCCCCCAACCGCTTGAAATTTAAATGATAGTGGTTAAAAGTTGTAAATAAAAGTGACAAAAGTTGATGGAAAAATGAAATGACTAGACAATCACCAGTTTTGCATTGTGGCTTATTCGGTGACCAAAGACGTGTTGGGGGTGTGGGGGGTGGGGGGTGGGAGTGGAGGCCATCCCTCTGAGCTAGCCAGGGGAAAGTCCAGCTTGGAAAGGTGATGCAGCCATTTTGGCCCATGAATAAGCCGGGCGAGAGGCTGCTCAGAACCGGTTTGTCCAGTTTCCTCGTGACTGATTTCCTCGTTGCCAGGACAAGGCCCATCCCACCCCTTGCCTAGGTGATCGGATGCTCCTGTTGCACACACTCGCATGGATGGCATGTGCTATGTGCCCAGAAAGGACCCCTCCAAAACTTTAAGGGACGCCGCGTCGGGACTTCGAGGCTGGGGTCTAGGTGAGGGAATTCTTAAAAGTTTAAAGTCGACATGCCCACGAGCCCTTGCATGCACCAGCTGCCCTGGCACAGACGGGCTTCGAGGCGCACACTTGACGCATTAACCTCCCAGGCATAAGCCACGCCCCCAAAGTATAGATTCAGGATTGTGCAGAAATAACTGAATTCAAACTTGATACTCCGGGGGCATTGCCACATTTACACCCTGAATTATATCAGAATGATGCCAGGCTGCCATTGTGCCAGCTTCGGTGAGCCCCTTGCTATGGCACAGCTCCTGCAGATTGGACGTCTTTACCATACGCATAAAAGTCGTGGACGAGGCCGGAAGGCGGTTTTGTTTCTTTAAGACAGTCTGAAAGCAGCTATGAAGAGGGCCGTGGGCTGGGCTTACCCTCCCCGGAAGTGGGGCCTTCAGTGCAGGGGTAACACCCAGGTACCTCTTTACTACAGAGCAGTTCAGGGGGGCCTTCCCTCTGGGTCTGATGTTCTAGAAGGCTCCACGCTGACTGGGTTCTTCAGACCTACTGCCCTTGAGGCTGTGAGATAATCCTGCTATTAGTCAATGGCTCTTTCTAAAGCGCATGCGCGCTGCAAAAATGTTTTGTGGCACTAGAGACGGGGGGGGGGGGGAGTATAAACCTTACAGGACCCCATTACAGCTGTAGGATAATCGGAGAATAACAGGCCCTAGTCATGGGTGGGCGTTACTCAGGGAGTTTCACTCACTAAATGCAGCGGAGATGCATGAAATTCCGCGGAGTTCTGCGAACGGGTGGAAATCTGCATATCGTGCTGATTTTTAACGCCAGGAGCTTGTTCCACCCTGAAAACTAGGTGGAAACGACACCACGTGACATGACGGAGGGTGCTGCCACTCGAGTGGATTTTCTACTCCAGCGGCAATTTTCCCACTGCGAACGGCCATGACTGTTCGTAGAGAGAAAATCTCATATGTGCCCACCAAGCGCCTGAAAATCACGCTCTGGGACACCAATTCTCGCTCGACAACTTAACATTGGCGAGAAAAAACTGGCACACAGCAGTTGGTGGAATTTGGCCGTAACGCCATGGAATTTATCGTTCAATCCGAGGCTTAATGACTTTCCCAAAGGAAGGACTGTTCTGAATCATTCTGGAAAAGTGGGTATTAATTCTAAGAAGTTAGGGCCAATACGGAAAATGGACCCCCCACCCCACAAACCACTGTTGTAGCGAGGGCTAGGAAGATCTAAAGCGTAACATGCATGCTGGGAGTATTTTCTGATTCCTGCAACAGAATTTCAGAGGATGAAGTTGATTTAAATCTGTCTCACTGCGAATAGGTTAAAGTATCTTTTTGTGTATTTTGTGCATTTTGTTTCTTTTTTTTATAGTGGAAACCTGGAGTGAGTGCTTTAGAGCACTTTACAACAGAAGCACTTTTAAGTTACACCTTTTTGGGGGTGGCACAAGGAGATTAAGTGATATGCCTAGAATCATTGAATATTGAACTGATGCCAGGATTAAAGCTTGATCTCCCCCTTCCACCCCCCCTTATGTATCAAGACTGGCAGATCTAGGCACAAGGCGCCTCACACTTACTTCTAAAAAGCATTTTAGGAGCCCAGGGTATTTGGTGTTGTACATTTTTACACCCAGTACTACGGAGCTCCCTACAAGTGTTCAGAATTATGCACTGCTGAACGCAAACGTCCTGGGTGGTGTCTGCATTCTTCCCTAAAATTAGGGGTGGGCATAACTCACTGAATTTAGCCTATATTCTGTACCGGTGAAATGAAAATGGTAAAGAGATGTTCGATTTAATTGATTCCCCATTGTGTAACCAACGCAATGACACCTTTGAAAGATGGCTGCCCCGTATGACGCATGACCAAGACGTACACTGCTCTTCGATGTGATTGGTTGATCTGCCAGTGGGGCAGGAAGTCTAGACTGCCAGTAGAGCAGGTGTCTAGAGAAGTAGGAAATAGAAATAAAGTGGGTATACTTCAGCATAGGCTGTGTCCAGTGCCTTTCTTAAAGGACGAGGCACTAGCCGGGGTCCATACGTGAAGGCATGCAGATTTACAGCGGCGTGAACTTGCTTTCTGACTCCGTTTAATCCATATTTCTGCCAACTTGGATTGACTTCAACTATATTCTTCTTGGTCACAGATTCTAGTACAGACTGTAGAGGGAGAGGTATGTGGCATTTTTCCACTAAGGCAATATTATGGTTAAATTAATTTTAACCACTTGCACTTACTCAGGGCACATTCCATTCCATTGCTTGTTTTCTCACAGAACAATTACAGAGAAGGTCCACCCAAATGTACATCACTCTTGGCCCAACTCCGCGAGATGTATTTAAGCCTGAACTGAGCTTCTCCATGTATATAAATATGTTTCGCCCTTGATGGGCTTCATCAGGTTACCCCATAACTGGACTAGCAGTGGCTTGCCTGGGTCCTTTCTTCGTCAGGCAGCGAATCAAGCTAGGATGGTCTGCTCCATCAGAACCTCACTAAAATGAAATGTTAATATTTATGGGAAGGTGGAAGTTTTCAAAATAAGGTTTTCTTTCTAAAATTTAGTAGAGAGAGACATGCCTTTCAAGTTTAAAGAAATCAGCTTCTCTAGTGCTTGTTTGAAGTCAGGAGGCGAGAGAGAGAGAACGAGGCGCTAGAAAAGTGTTCTGGACTAGTGGAAGAATCACAAACATGACAAGTGTGAGGGGGGTCTGGGTACCCTACACTGCTTCTGGAGGCCCTGTACTAGTGTCAGGTGAGTGGGGGGGTGCCATGAAAGTGTGGCATATAGAAGTCATGCCATGGGTGGCGCTACTGGGGTGAGAAACTTGTAATGAGCTCGTTCTTGGGATGTTCTTGTGCAGGTGGTGTGAGAGTGGCAGGACCCTGATATCAGAAGTTATTTCTAGACCAGGAGTTCGAAGCTCACTAGGCCAGCTCGGTATCCCAGTCTCCTGTTATTACCTTGAAAACCATTCAACTGGGAGAAAGCAACACGTTTTTGCAGTGCTTAGACGCGCGAGACATGCTACATGAAGCGCTATATATACAAGTTAGTTTTATTAGATTATTGTAGTTGCACAACCTGTGAGTTCTTTGAGAAAGGGGATGTGGCAGGGCGACCCCCTTTGGAGCTGAGGAACCAGGTTCGAGTCTCTGCATGAGTTCAACATCCTGTGATTCTGGGCAAGTAACCTAATCTCCGTGTGTCTACCAAAAAATGAATACGTCCTTGTAACTGGTGCCCGTGTAAAGCTCTCCAATACTTTTGGGTCGAGTTTGTGCTATGTAAACTGCAAAAAAAAAAAAGTATTTGTGATGCAACGGGTCTCGCATTACGTCGAGTTAGAGCTATTAGCGTTGTAAACTCCTAACCGGACTTTTCTTGCCACGTTAAATGGGGAAAAAAAAAAGCGAGCGTGCTCACGCTGCTTGAAAACCTAGAGCCTTGTATGTTTCCAGCAGTTTCCAGCGGTGCTCTTGGGCTAAACACCGGAAAGGCATGACGTATGCATGCCTTTCATGAATAAAAACAAGCGGATTTTAAAAGGCAAGCCCACGAACCAACGAAAGTGACTGACGTAACATGGGCCTGGTTAAAATCCCCCTAAAGAGAGGTTAGAAGAGGGCCGGAGCGCTTTGCGCTCGCCCCTAAAACAAAGAGGAAGAAAGAGGGCACATATTGAGGACATTGATTTCTATTCTTTAGTTTGCTCACTTTAGTGTGTGGGTAGTCTGACATAAGCAATGGTGATAATGCTCTGGAAAATCCCTCGCACTCAGTTTCCGGATGATAAAACACTCTGCAATTCATCTTGAAACTGAAATTACTGGCGAGGCCTTGCCCGGGCATCCCTCCCGCTGAAGATGCTCCCTGCGCCATGGATGATAGGGGTCCATGTCCCCTGCCTGCCTGGCAGGGCTCGACAGGCCGTGGACCTCAGCCCCTCTCTTGGCGTTCAGCGTCGGGATTTCACCGGCTCCGGTTTCGCTCTGGACGGCGGCCAGAGGCGCTGCGGCCCAGACTTCACCTGAGAGCCGAATGTTCCACACGCAACGCTTTTGTTAGCATTTCACACCAACTTTCTCAGATGGTGATTCCAACATTTTATTTCGTTTCTTTTTAACCCCCTTCTTTTATTTCTTTTCACTCAACAAGATTATTTTATTTCGGACAATTTGTTTGGTTTATTCTGTATCTTTCATTGTGACTTCCTTTCAGTTTCCATTTGTTGAGTTTCTTTCCCATTTGTTGGATGTGTGGTTTATGAATGCTATTTTTCTGTTCTTTGTTAGTTTGTTTCGCTCCCTTACTTTCACTGCTATGCTGTCATGCCTGGGCCACTTTCTACCTCCCAGCTATTTAAGATTTATAGACCACCTCAGGACCACTCTTAACAAGTAACACAGCAGTCATCCATGTTCACGAGACTCCTTCTGGCCAATAAACAGCAACACGGAGTTCGTGGGGGGAATTCAGCCAAATGATGTATTTACACATACTGTACAAAACCCTTTGAAAGGAGCATTGGCAAAGCACACAGGCCTGGGTTAAACACACAAACACAGGCATGCACAAATGCTGTGTGCATGCAGTAGCACATTAAAGCCAAACCTGTTGACATTTCCCATTTTTGGTGCAACTATTTAAAATGATAATTTAGTACTGAAATGATGAACGCCTCTTTTCCTGGCTATCCAAAAGTTGCCTATTTTTTCCTAATTGATTTGGAGGCAAACATCTTGGCCAAAATATTGGTGCAGAAACTTGGTATAGTTATAACTAGCTTGAGCCACCCTGACCAATGTGGCTTTGTGCCAACCTGACCAAAGTGGCTTTGTGCCACCCTGACCAATGTGGCTTTGTGCCACACCGAGCGACTTCACACAATATTCACCATGCAATTGACTCGATTGCTGTGAGTCACTCCTTAAGGGAGCCTCTAGACTTGCTATTTATCGATCTAGAGAAGGCTTTTCATAGCGCGTTATAAGATCAGCCCTTTGGGGTGCTGAAGCGCGCAACCGTGGGCCCACGTTTTGTCCGCTATACCTGTACGCTCTATACGGAACAAAATACCTTTACGCTATATATGGGACAAAATACGCTCTGTACTGAACAAAATACCGGTATGCTATATATGGAACAAAATACGGTATAAACGGAACAAAATACCTATATGCTATGTACTAGACAAGGTCAGGGTCATGATTGGAAATTCCTGGTCAGCCCTATTTGTGTTGACAATAGTGGCTATTGCAATTGGACCCCTTGCCCACAGGATCTAGCAGTCTGAACGAGTCACTCGATTTTAGGTGGTCGGAGAAACTGGAAGATATAAAACCATTCTATGCAGATGATCAACTAATTTATGTAAGTAACCCAGCATCCTCCGGACCAGCAGTAATGTAGTTGTTGGAGGCCGTCAGCCAATATACAAGCCTTGGGGGTAATTGTATGAAAACAAACTTGTATCCACTCTCCCCCGTGGAGAGCTGCGGGGCATGGGTAGCTCAAAATGAAATGCAGGTTACTACCCAGAGCTTTTGATCTCTGTGAGATCGCCTTTAAAGGGTGGAAGAGACAGCTTGAACATAATCGCTTTGCGTGATGGTTATCTGTAGAGATTCACAGACATGTATGTCCCTAACCCGTCAATCATGGGGAGAATCATCTTGCTGAAAATGATCTCCCTCCCCCAGATTTTGTATACTTTACCCTGGCTATGGATTAAAGGCCACCCTTGGATTGCATTCCCCAAATGTTGCAAGTCCATGTACGATGGAGGTTTAGCTATGATTGATCCCGGTCTTATTACAGGGCTGCTCACCTGGTAGTAGCAGAAAAAAAAGAATACATTCCAGACACACGGGATCCAGTGTGGATCCAGAATATGTTACAGAGCTGCGGCCTTTCAGGGAGAAGTCCCTGATCCAGTTTTTGTATGGTGGAAAATTTGCTTTGGAGGTTCCCCCTACTCGGGTGGTATTGGAGATAAGGAAGACCTGAAATACGTAGAATGTTTGGGCTTACAGCCCCTTTCACAGAGATGACTTCCACAAATGGCCTCCAGGGATGGGATTGTCTTGGCATCTGTATTCTGAGACACGTGACTAGCGGAGGTGTAATGAAGTCCTTTGAAGAAATCAGAGAAGAACATGGGTTACTACCATTCCAGGTTTACATATATCTACAACTCTGGCAGAGTTATACTTTAAATATCCATCCTTGAGGAGGTTCTGGAGTTTAGTACCCTTGAGGCAAAACTGGTGAGGTGTCTCCTCCTCCAAGGAGGGGAAGGTCTCTTGCGTATACAAAACCCTAGCGATCAATTCACCTGTCCATTTTAACGAACTTAGGAAAACATAGGAGATTGATATCGGCTCTGTTGGCGATTAGTCGTGGATGTTGTCGCTTATGGCTTCATGTGCAGCAGTAATCTCCAACAGGCTTCACCTGATACAGTTAAAACACCCTTGTAGAATTTACCTGACCCCCAAAAGACTGTTGTATTTTCAGAAGGGACCAGGGCTGGAATGCCTGAGATGTCAGCCCCCAGTGGGATACTTTCTACCTACTGTGTGAGCTTATCCAGCCCTAAAGACCTTCTGGTCGGGGATGTTCTTTACCCTCCAGACTATAATGACATAACCAATACAAGGAAGTTCAAAGTTGGCCTTATTTAATGTTGTGAAGGACGAGGGTCTCGCAAGAAATGACCCTGGGGAATAGAGACCTAGCCCAAAACTGCAGGAAGCAACCCTTGCATGCCCTAGTTGTCACGTTGTGGAAACAAGACATGTACAATGGACTGATGTATTCTCGAGAAACTAATAGATGAGGCCAGGAGCTGTCTCAAAAACATATTAAAATCTTGAGTGGATGGATGGAGCATTATACCAACAAAGTGAGCACCTAATGCCATCCCAACCATATATTCAACTGACCTCCCCCTTGAAGGGTTGCAACTCACACATACATGAAACAATATGTATTTGTTTTCTTTACATCTTCATAGTAAAAGGGGAAGTATATTTGCAGAATATTGGAAAATATGGTCTTGTGGTACCTGCCTGTACCTGAGTTTCATAATGTATTAATTTAATAAAACTCAATACAGAAATTTGATATATAAAAAATCTTGCCTTCTTTGTCCTAGTCTGGAACTCAATGCCAATCTAAGGTATTTGTCACTTATTACATATTTCGTGTTGGCTTTCGGGGGAGAGGTTTGTGGTATTTGACAGCTGCTTGGCATAGGGGAGAGGTGAGCAAGATCTTTGAGGTGTTATAACTGACTCCTGGAGTCTGTCCTGATATAAACCTCTCGTTTTGAGGTTTGGTGGCCATAATAAGATCCCTCAGAAACCTGAGGCTGTTGATCTAGCTAAGGAAACACAACGTGGGCAAAATACGCAGATCGCCTTTCCGTACAGAGGGCAAATGCAGTAGTAATATGTCAGACTATGTGTATGCATCGGTATGACATCACATTTGGGTAACAGACCATGGAGGCGCAAAAGCACATCTGCATTGAAGCATTACCATGCATGTGGGACATTTTCAGGAGCACCTTGAGGAATGGGTTTAACCCCATTTATTAACCCCCCTGATTTTTTTTTTTAAATAAGACTGCAGCCTGCATGTTTCAGTTACCCACTGTAAGCTCTGAAAGTGCTAGCCAGAAGTGCCTACCTTCAGTTAAAGTTGGTTGCCGTACAGCTAAGGTAAGAGTCTGTGGGCTCGTTGCACATGAACATCTGGTTGCGCACATATATAGTGCCTGCAGGTATAGGCTGAGTGAGCGCGACCTCCGTCTACCTCAACTCGATATCTGCACATATGTAGCTTGTCACAGAGAGGACCCCCTCCTGGACTGGTGCTTCCCTGGTCAGGACTTCTAATATGACTGAACATTACAGAGTGAACGTGTATATTTGTAGTAATTTAATGAAAAGTGTGTGTGCGCTTCACTGTATCGTACACTAGGCATGAAATCTGCACCAGACTACAGTTTTAGCATACCTGTTCCTTAAGACCAGGTTGGCATGCTAATGTTAGGGTAAATCAGCATCTCTAAAGCAGGTATAACATTCATTACCACTTCTCCTGGCACTTGTATCATTTTTCTCTGATTTGGCTCCCAATTGGATGCTGGCCTTTGAATCACACTGTTTGGCCGAGTTAGTTACTCTGCTCGGCAGCTGGGGATCAAAGTCCTCCTCATGCAGTCGGGGCCTTTACCAGTGATTGGCCCTGTCCCTGGGAGAGGCCCAGGTAGGGGGTGGTATCTGCATGTGCCAGTTGCCATAACTGAATGCAGCCCTATCGGGAGCACCACAAGGTTTAGAGGGAAGGGACGAGGCTGCTGTGGCACCTGGGGGGCAGGGCTTTGGCTTCCAGAGAAGGTATTTCAACAGACCACTTCAAGATGCCACCTTGTAGATTCCCAGAGTGATGTTGGGGAGTGGAATGATGTCAACATGGCATCTGTCAGAGGTGCCTACAGTCTGGAGCTTTCCACACCCCACTTAAATACCCTGTAAAATGGAGAGATTTTATAGAGCAATCTGGTCCTAGAGAAGCCGTGAATGAATGCACATCTGGAAGAGAGGACACCTGACCCCTCTGCAGAGACTCACTCCATGACGATTCAGTGTGGACCCAGGGACTTGACTTTTTCTCCAGGGCCAGTGGTGATGGCATTTCTACAGCCTCTGGAGGGAAGCAGAAGGGTAGGCCTGTTGGTAAAGGAACCCTGAAGGGTTCTGCTGGATCTTCTGTGAACTGGCCCTGCAGCACTGTGACCCCCAAAAAGAGGGGGTCCTTACCTTCTGCTGACACAGGTGCCCTGCAAGTGACTAAATATAGCCTTGGGACCTGGGAGGATCAGGCAGGGAATGTGCTCTCCTATGGGCCCTGAGCGCTGTCGAGGAAGTCCAGCAGCCCAGGAGACGAGCCAGGTGCTCGGACAGGAGACCAGTTCTGTATGAGGAAGGTGAGCAGTAAAATGCAGGCTTTCCAAGAATAAAAATTAAAAAAAAGTCAGGTCAGGTGGCTTTAATAAAGCTCTCTGGTGGACTGCAGTGCAACACCTGGCGTAAAACACACACACAAAACAGCCCATCTGGGGCACAGAAACCCCGTATTTTATTAAAATATGGCCCTAGGGACCCCCATCCCCAGTGGGATGATGCAGAACACAGGTAAAAAGGCTCTCCAATGAGTGGAGATGTCCTCAGGGACCCCCGTTATTCTAAGGGCGAAGAAGAACAGATCTCGGTGCCAGACCATACTCCCAAGCGCTATAAAAGGATAATCTGTTCCTAGGAAAGGGAGACTGCGGACATTACTTTTGGTGTATCCATGTCCTTTGAACTAATAACCCGATTTCCTACCAGCACAAATAACATTTAGTTGCAAAATCTAATTTTGGTTAAAAAAAAATATCTGTGCAAACAACTTTAGAAGCAGCACATTTAGGAGCAACATCAAATGTGGAAGCAAAACCCCATTTAGCTGAAACATTGACATGCACGTAGAAACTTTTGGGAAAATTCACATTTTTTCAAAATCACAATTAAGTGTGACATTGGTAGGACTGCAAAGCCAGTCTTGGTGCATAGTCAGCAGGAGTGTGGTATCACATCTAGGTGCAAAATGTCTAACTACAGAGAGAAAATGTGCTGGTAATATCTAACTTTAGATGCAAGTGTGCATCTGTATGACATCACTATTGGTTAATAGTACATTTCACCCTTGTTGAAACATCAGTTTTGGGTGTGCAAACAGTTTGAAACACTGAAACACGAATCACGGTTAAAGTGCACAATTAAAGCTCACTAGATCATCAGGTGCACAGAAGCAACGATAGAGGGAAAATAACATTTGAGAGCAAAAACCTATTGATGCAAAATCTCCCTTGGAAGCAACTCCAGCAAGAGGTAGAGGACACCTTGGGTTGACAAAAAAACAAACACATTTCAGACTAAAACAATCATTTGTATGCAGAAAAAGATTAATTTTGTACCAAAATGCAAGAGTTCACAAAATCAGGACAAGCTTCACTGTTGGACTGATTCTTCGAAGGAGAGTTGCAGTTATGAATGTCCTGTGTACAAAATTCAAGGGTAAGGGGTGAAATCTGGAATTGCTGGCCACTGCAAGAGTTCCATACCCTTGTACAGGACCTCACCCCCTGCCCCCACTGCACTTGGTTTTGGATTGCTGTTAAATCATGTCTTCCCTTACGGAGACGTAAAGTCTCTTAACTGATCTGCCCTTGCACACTCGTGGCGTGTGAGATTTTGTGTGCGCCTCCCCTATCTGCACTTTGCAGCCCTACGCATGGCATGGTGCAGGATAAACTGCATCCGCCTGTAAACCTCCCTGGTTTGCCCCAAATGTGTTCAGAGCACCCGTTTCATCTAGGCAGGAGTCGGGGCAAAGTGGCAGCGGGTGGGGGGAGCGTAATACAAAAAAGACGCACAAAAAAACTTGCCTGCCGCATTGCCGCCAGTTTGCCGCTCTTCTGGGTTCCTTGCAGAAAGCACAGGCTCCCACCCTGCCGTGCGACCAATCCTAACGTGCTGCTGGCAGCATGAGAGCAGCGTCCGGAATCGCCCGAGCTCTCTCGATTTGCGCTCCCAGGCAGACTGGGAGCCTGTGCCTGCTATCTCCAACCAGGCCACACAGTGCCGGGCTGGAGACCGCTCGTGCGCATGTGTGTATGACCATGCTGAGACAGCCGCCGGCCAAACACACATGCGCACTGAGGGGATTGCGCCTTCCACTACCCCTGTTGCCTCTCATCCTCATGGCCCTGCCCCCTAAAAACATAGTTTATTATTATTTTATTTTTCAAGTTTGCAGCAGCTTCTTGGGGTGGGGGGGGGGGGGCGAAGAGGGGGGGAAACCTTTTGGACTGGGTAACCCCCTCTGCCAATCTCTAAATCAGGCCCTATGTATATAGATACATGTGGCTGCAGGAGTTCCCCGTTTGTGTAAAGGTGTGAGGTGTGCTTCCGCATGACGTCACATTGGGTCGACAGATCATTGAGATAAAGATAGCCCCTGGTGCAACAAAAGCATGATTTGGAAAACATTTAGAAAAACAAATCGAGCTTATGTGCCAAGTCCCATTTAGGTCATGAATCACGATACAGTGCACAATCGCCCCAAGCGTTAAGTGTGCAGGGTTGTGTTGTCCTGTTCAGGAGCAAAACCCAATGTCGGTGCAACATCAACAGCGCCTGGAAATACTTTTAGGAGCACAAATCGCATTTAGAAACGAAATTCTCTTCCGTGCACAAACACACAAGTGCACACTTGGTGCAAAGCCGGCAGCAGTGCGGTGTCACACTCAGATGGAAAAGAAACAAGTGTGGTTGCTGAGGCATAAGAGATTTACACCTGTGTATCACTGCGCTTTTCTGTGTGCACTCGGGTTTCTCTCTGAGGTGCACTGTCGCTCGCCCTTGACAATACTAGACAGGGTCGCTTCGAGCCACTCGGCTGCGTGTGAACTTCACTGTGCAATGTATAAGACTGTCTGTTAGGCGGTTGTAAAGCAGTTCAAGGGCAGCATGTTGGTAGTTTATACACATTTATGAATGCTAAGGCTATTTTAGTAGAGTTCAGACTTGGCACTCCTCCTGCAGGAACCAATGATAGATATTTTATCGGCCTGGGAAGGATGAAAGGCTGGGTAGAGTTGCCTGTATACAGCAGGTACTCAACAGGCTAGGCTATCTTGGAACGGAATGATACCACGAACTTGAAAAGTCAGCAGTCCGCAGAGGAGGGAAAGGCCTTTGGCCTTGTGAACTGAGCTGAGCCTCCCTTCCCCCCTCAGTCGTGTGAATTCCTCACTTCACAATTGCTGGAAAGCGTGGGCCCCAAGGGCGGCCGCTGGGCGTCGTGGTCCTTGACCGGCCCACCTGGCACGGATGCGTGGTTCCTGTGCCCACCTGGCACGTAGAGTCGTGTGCAGTGCTGGGGGCCGGCTGTAGGGGGTGTAATCTGGTTCTGAGCAAGGTCATGCTGCAGAGAAGTCGGGTTCAGGTTGGACGTGTGATGTTCCTCACACGTGCACTAGCGATGGAAGTGTACACATTTCCTCTGGGGTGTAGCAAGTTTCATTGCCATTGCGAGTCAAAGGCCACCATTGGCCACAGAGGGCCCGGGCGGTGAGGCTGTGTCGGTAGGTTATGTAGCGCTGTGAGGTGGGATTGAGAAAGCGCTTCGGCCCTACATATTTGTAGTCCTAATGGAAATATGAAACGCACGTCTTCGGTTTCGCTTGTTACACGTGAGTGGGGGGTAGGGTTTGCCCTCTTCTGCTCAGGGCACGTGGACGCCCTCCATACCAGGGGCAGATCCGCGAGGGCAGATGAGCACGAGGCCAGAAGGCGGACTGTGATGGCCACTGGGCCGTACTGGACATGCGACCTCTCATCTGCAATCTGCGCATACCCTAAGCAGGGCCACTGCAATTATGCGATTGTGCGGCCCCGATTTTCGCCTAGTTATACATTTGCCACATAATCCACCGTCTGCCGCATAATCTGTGCAAAAAAATGTGTGTAGCTCAAACGGTTGAAAGTTACTAAAAATGAAGCAACACGTGTTGCCACGAAATGAAAGACCCTTTGTAAAGGTTGACTGGTCCCCTTTCTGTTACTTATTGCGATATTTGGGCGTTTAACTAGTACTAATGGGGTGTAACCAATGGCCAGACAGTCTTGAAATATTGAAGTAATACTTTTACAGACTGTACCGCATTATTTCGCATAATTTGACCCTGTCCTGCCGCATAATTTGACCCTGTCCTGCTGCATAATTCCAGTGGACCTAGTCCTACGGAACCGGAAATGCATAGAAGCATATTCGGTGGTTGTTCATCTCAGAAAAGGCCCCATTACTTCGAACCATGCTCTTAGCTTTGGAACCCTGAAACAGCTCCCCCACTTGACTGATGAACACGTCCACCTCACGACAGAGGCTCGGCTTCACTCTAGATAGAACCCTAGCGTGTCCTTGAACCTACACTCTGATCTGGAACCCTAATAGTTCACTCTGTGACCCCACTATTCCACTCTAGAACCCCAACCTTTCTCTCTGATGCGCTCCCCCCCCCCCAAAAAAAAAAATCCACCTTGGGACTCCCCTTGAATTCATATTTCCCTCATAACCTCAGACCCTACAACTCCCTGGCCTCCTCCTACCTCCTGGCTCTCGAATGGCACTGGTCTACCTTAAAACCATCCACTCTGCCCTGGAGGCCCCCACTCTAGAACCCTACTCTTCCTTGGAGATCTGACAGGAACATAAGCCTTCAACTACATTCTAGAACTCCAGTTATTATCTGTACCATATCCTGGCACTACTGTTACACACACATTGTATAGGACAGAGTAACCGCATCTGTGAAAAATGTTCTATAGCAGGGGTCTTCAAAGAGGGGCGTCAAGCGATCCCGGGGGGGGGGGGGGAAGGCCAGTGTTTTGTTTTAAGCAGAAACATATTATTGCATTTTTAAAATTGCAACAGTATTTAATTGCAATGTTTAAATACAGCTAGACATATATTGCCATCTTTATAAAATATTTGTGAAAAATTCTGAATGGGGGCCCAATGATTTTTATTTTTCAACTGGGGGGGTGCGGCATTAAAAAGTTTGGAGACCCCTGTTCTAGAGTCTCGTGGTGTGGGTTTCAGATCTCTGTTAGGCAGTGTTCCTTGGAAGTGTTCCAGCGGTCTATGAGGAGGAGCGCATGAACTCCCCTCACATGAGACTGGAACACCTCCTGGTAAGACTCCTGAACTCCAAACATTTCCACTTCTTGTGCGACTCTAGTTCCGCGCAGACGTCTCTCAGGAGACACTGGAACTAGGGGTGGGCAGAATGTTCAGTTGTGTCTGAGGAATTGGCAGAATTCTGGACACTCCACGTTAAATTTTGCTGTGGAGCTCTGGCCAAATTCTGGCAATCGTTGTGTGGCTGAATTTTTCTCCTGTGCGGCTCCAGAATATGCAAGCTGGTGAGTGCAAGCGAGCGTGAGATTTGGCGTCCCCTAGCAAGATTTTCTAATGCTGGCAGTCGCTGTTCACAAGCAGTCGCAGTCCGAGCGCTGCCATTCGAGTAGATTTGCTGCCATTCGAGTAGATTTGCTGACGCTCGAGTAGATTTGCTGACGCTCGAGTAGATTTGCTACCTGGGAAGCAGGAAAATCGATTCAAATGGCCACGTGCTCTTGCGCAACGCATGGTGCCGTTCGTGCTGATTTCCAGCGCTGCTCACGCTACCGACACTAAATTGCAGTGCGTGCTGCATATTTTCCGCCCGTTGGTGGAATTCTGTGGAATCTCGTTCCGTGTAATTCCACGGAGTCAAACTCCACAAGTTCCGTCCACCTCTAACTGGAACCCAAATGCGTCCTGTGACCCTGAAGCTCTGCCTCGCAAGAGTTTGAAATCCCCCACTGCTTAATTTGTGTGGGTGTTTGCCAGGTCTCAGCACAGCGCTTAATTCTTAACACTGGCACATCATTTTAACAGTTCACCACCTAGTGACATTGTCTACATTTTGTACCCCACAGAGCACCTCAACAAAGTGTTTACCAGTTTAATATTAATTAAACGTAGGAGGTTGATGGTTCGCGCTGGGTCTGGCATTGGGCAGCCCTGGCAGTGGGAGTGGGTGGTGCACGCGACAGAGGCCTCTTTAGAAGTTTTCTGGGCCCTGGAACTTCTGTTTTTTAACTTAAAAAAACTAAGCACGAAATTCCCTCTCACAAGACTGACACATTTTCACATGTGGCACTGGAAACATTTGTAGTGCCTGGTACCAAGGGACATTGAAAACCTATTTCATGAGACTTAATGTCTCCAGATTTTGTGGACTTGACCCATTAAGCACATATGCTTTGTAGCGCCTGGTTTCAGCAAGCAGGCTGGGCCTCCCCCTCTCCCGTGCGATTTCCACTCCTCCTGCTTCCCCGCGCCAAGGCTCCTCCTCGAGGCACTTAAGGCAGTTTTATTACCAGGACTAAAGATAAAACATTGCTGAACTAGTGTTGAGCATGAGGCCTTCTTTGGTGTCCCATCTCATGTAAACAAACTGATTATCCGAGCACTTCTACCAGAGCCAGCCACAATCTATTATTTACAGCGCCCACAATGCAGCGGGAAAGCAGAAAGAAAGAACGGACTATGTAGCCGGAAATCCTGCTGAGTTCAGAATACTTCACTGTTTTCATTTTTCTCACCCAGTTCTTTCTGCATCTTTTACCTCCTGCCTTGGGGGCAAGGAGGGCATGTCGGGGTGTAAAAATAAACTGAAGTGCATGATTAAATGACCTGTCGTCAGGTATGTCGGACTTGTCACTCAGAACTGAGCCGCATTGGGCCGGGAGACATCCGATACCTTTGCACCAAAGAACCCCCATAAACCGTGCAAGACCTGTCCAACTAGAGGGGGGGCAGGCGAGCATCGACCCAGGGAACCACGTCTGTAAAAAGCATCAAACATCCAGGTCACTGGCAAAGGCTGCAACATACAAATGCCCCGTATGAAAGTGAGGTGTGTGAGCCGAGAGATAGCTCTGCTGTCTAAGGGTGGAGGATGGAGAGAGGCTGGGGATTCAAGGGCCGGTATTGATGTGATGGGGAGGGTCCCCTACCGGACATCTTGGGATTTGCTGCAGGGCGCGGGGGATGTGCAGTTGCAGAAGATGACGTGTCACGTGATCACGCAGACCTAGGCGATAGTACCAGGAATGACTTGGCAGCAGGTTTATATAGAAGGCATATGCGGTCTTTTTATACTCGGCAATGGACCGAAATTTGAAGTGTAGCCTGGCAGACCTCAGGTGATTGGTGGGGCCTGGACCCACCCATGTCATTACTGAAATCCTTGGAGGTTTGCATACAGAAAACTGTCGCCAGTGTACCCAGGTCAACTGCATAAAATGTCCCCACCTTTTAAAAAAAAAAAAAAAAAAAAAACGGTGTTTCTGTGAAAACACAAGTTCAGAAGTTTACATACCTCTTCCCGCCGTGTGATGCTGTGGTAGGGCTGTGACACTCCACTCACCTGCTCTCAGCGTTAGGGCTGTGTACTATTGTTACCGCGGCTCGGTGGTACACCTCCATGCTGCTGTGCCATCTTGGTTAGCTCTTGGAGTTCTCTGTTGCTCTGTGTTGTTGACTTGTCACCAGAGCTCAACGGTATCAAGGACTTGATTAAGTGAAGAGCTTGTTTCCTTCATGATTGTCTGGAAATTGGTGTCTCCTCCAGCATCCTTGGTGCCAACCTGCACTACACATACATGTGAAAAATGTCTCAAGTCCCTTTAAGAATGCCAAGAAGAGAGAGAGTGAATGCCTAACATCCTGCTCTGATCCCTTTGGTATCTCTGATCCTCCGTATCACCATTCTTCCTCACAACCCTGAGCCCGACGTGCTAGAGTGCAGTCTCTGAGAGCCCGACGTGCTAGAGTGCAGTCTCTGAGAGCCCGACGTGCTAGAGTGCAGTCTCTGAGAGCCCGACGTGCTAGAGTGCAGTCTCTGAGAGCCCGACGTGCTAGAGTGCAGTCTCTGAGAGCCCGACGTGCTAGAGTGCAGTCTCTGCTAGAGTGCAGTCCCTGAGAGCCCGACGTGCTAGAGTGCAGTCCCTGAGAGCCCGACGTGCTAGAGTGCAGTCCCTGAGAGCCCGACGTGCTAGAGTGCAGTCCCTGAGAGCCCGACGTGCTAGAGTGCAGTCCCTGAGAGCCCGACGTGCTAGAGTGCAGTCTCTGAGAGCCCGACGTGCTAGAGTGCAGTCTCTGAGAGCCCGACGTGCTAGAGTGCAGTCTCTGAGAGCCCGACGTGCTAGAGTGCAGTCTCTGAGAGCCCGACGTGCTAGAGTGCAGTCTCTGAGAGGCCGACGTGCTAGAGTGCAGTCTCTGAGAGGCCGACGTGCTAGAGTGCAGTCTCTGAGAGGCCGACGTGCTAGAGTGCAGTCTCTGAGAGGCCGACGTGCTAGAGTGCAGTCTCTGAGAGGCCGACGTGCTAGAGTGCAGTCTCTGAGAGCCCGACGTGCTAGAGTGCAGTCCCTGAGAGCCCGACGTGCTAGACATGCTTGATTGCAAACTCCTGGCCCGACATGCTAGACTGCAAACTCTGAGCCTGACGTACAAACTCTGAGCCCGACATGCTAGACTGCAAACTCTGAGCCTGACGTACAAACTCTGAGCCCGACATGCTAGACTGCAAACTCTGAGCCCGACGTACAAACTCTGAGCCCGACCTAAAAACTCTGATTCTGACATTCTAGACTGCAAACCCTAAGCCTGACATGCTAGACTGCAAACTTTGAGCCCGACATGCAAACTCTGAGCCTGACATGCTATACTGCAAACTCTGCGCTTGACATACAAACCCTCAGCCTGACATGGTAGACTGCAAACTCTGAGCCCGACATGCAAACTCTGAGCCTGACATGCTAGACTGCAAACTCTGAGCCCGACATACAAACTCTGAGCCCGACATGCTAGACTGCAAACTATGAGCCTGACATGCAAACTCTGAGCCCGACATGCTAGACTGCAAACTCTGAGCCCGACATGCAAACTCTGAGCCCGACATGCAAACTCTGAGCCCGACATGCTAGACTGCAAACCCTAAGCCTGACATGCTAGACTGCACACAGACCAGCCATCGGCAGCAGAAACTCTTCAGGGCTGCGCACTCACGAGCCGGCACTGGCCCATGGTCCTGGGCAAAGCAGACTGGGCCGGACCAGCTTTAGCACTGGCGGCGTGAGGTGTCAGTCTTCGTTGGCGCCCTCCCAACGACCTCCTCCATAGATTTTCTCCCCCCCCCCCATCCTCCAACAGTGCCCCTCGTCTCTCCAGAGCCCCGCGCTCACATGCATGTCTTTTCTACTGCTAGTGTAGGGTGTCGGAGTGCATCACACACACACTGCAGAGGCAATGAATACTATGTGTGTAACTCAGAGTATATGAAATGTTACTTAAGAAAATGAGCATTACAAGGTGCACGAGTCACACATCCCCCATACTCATTGGCAGTTTTTAAGTGTTAATTCTGGAGAATCACAAAATCGGGATTTAAAATGTACCGCAGTGATTAGGGCTGAATTTACTGATAAGAATTGGTTTCTGCCCAAACAAATATTTTTTAAAACACTAGGATAACAAAAGATTGGGGAAAACATAACGTTCTAACCTCCCGCCTTTCAGCGTGCACGCAGCTCTTTGATGACCGTTGATAGCTCACTGTGCTATACTAGTTTGCAAATTATAAATTGCAATTAACAAAAGGACCTCTGTGACACAACCCACTGAGTTATTTACAGAAAATACAGTTCTGTGATAACCTGGTACATGCTTTTTGCATCAGGCACACTGGCCCTTTGCGCTACTTTGTAAGGAGTCCCAACTGCCGCTAGACAAACCTCCATCTCAGATATCTTGACATTTTTATTGTTTCCTGGAAATTGATGGATACACAAGGAACTCTGCAGCAGTGCTTTTAAACCATAAATATTTGTGTGCTGCTGCTGCATTACTTGGTTCGATGGTGCGGCTGTGTACGGCAGCCTCCCTTAGTTCTGTGGCTGGGCTGTGTGCTGTTGTGTCACTTGGCTCTATGGTGGGGCTGTGTGCACTGTTGTGCCACTTGGCTCTATGGTGGGGCTGTGTGCTGTTGTGTCCCTTGGCTCTATGGTGGGGCTGTGTGCTGTTGTGCCACTTGGCTCTATGGTGGGGCTGTGTGCTGTTGTGTCCCTTGGCTCTATGGTGGGGCTGTGTGTCCCTTGGCTCTATGGTGGGGCTGTGTGCTGTTGTGCCACTTGGCTCTATGGTGGGGCTGTGTGCTGTTGTGTCACTTGGTTCTATGATGGGGTTGTGTACTGCAGCCTCCCTTGACTCTATGGTGGGGCTGTGTGCTGTTGTGTCACTTGGCTCTATGGTGGGGCTGTGTGCTGTTCTGTCACTTGGCTCTATGGTGGGGCTGTGTGCTGCTGTGTCCCTTGGCTCTATGGTGGGGCTGTGTGCTGCTGCGTCACTGCGTTCTACGGTGGGGCTGTGTGTTGCTGTGTCACTTGGTTCTATGACGGGGCTGTGTACTGCAGCCTCCCTTGGTTCTATGGCTGGGCTGTGTGGTGCTGTGTCTCTTGGCTGTATGGTGGGGCTGTGTGGTGCTGTGTCTCTTGGCTCTATGGTGCGGCTGTGTGGTGCTGTGTCTCTTGGCTATATGGTGGGGCTGTGTGATGCTGTGTCCCTTGGCTCTATGGTGCGGCTGTGTGTTGCTGTGTCACTGGGTTCTATGGTGGGGCTGTGTGCTGTTGTGTCACTTGGCTCTATGGTGGGGCTGTGTGCTGTTGTGTCACTTGGCTCTATGGTCGGGGAGTGTGCTGCTGTGTGTTGCTGAGTCATTTGGTTCTGTGGTGGGGCTGTGTGCTGCTGTGTCACTGGGTTCTGTGGTTGGGCTGTGGAGTGCTGAGTCACTGGGTTCTATGGTGCGGCTGTGTGTTGCTGTGTCACTTGGCTCTATGGTGGGGCTGCGTGTTGCTGTGTCACTTGGCTCTATGGTGGGGCTGCGTGTTGTTGTGTCACTTGGCTCTATGGTGGGGCTGTGTGATGCTGTGTCCCTTGGCTCTATGGTGGGGCTGTGTGTTGCTGTGTCACTTGGTTCTACGACGGGGCTGTGTACTGCAGCCTCCCTTGGCTCTATGGTGGGGCTGTGTGCTGTTGTGTCCCTTGGCTCTATGGTGGGGCTGTGTGCTGTTGTGTCACTTGGCTCTATGGTGGGGCTGTGTGTTGCTGTGTCACTTGGTTCTACGACGGGGCTGTGTACTGCAGCCTCCCTTGGTTCTACGGCTGGGCTGTGTGGTGCTGTGTCTCTTGGCTATATGGTGGGGCTGTGTGATGCTGTGTCCCTTGGCTCTATGGTGCGGCTGTGTGTTGCTGTGTCACTGGGTTCTATGGTGGGGCTGTGTGCTGTTGTGTCACTTGGCTCTATGGTGGGGCTGTGTGGTGCTGTGTCACTTGGCTCTATGGTGGGGCTGTGTGCTGTTGTCACTTGGCTCTATGGTGGGGCTGTGTGCTGTTCACTTGGCTCTATGGTCGGGCTGTGTGCGGCTGTGTGTTGCTGAAACATTTGGTTCTATGGTGGGGCTGTGTGCTTCTGTGTCACTTGGTTCTGTGGCGGGGCTGTGTGCGGCAGCATCAATTGGTCTATTGCTGGGTGCTTCTGCGTCCCTTGGTTCTGTGGTAAGGCTGTGTGCTGGCACATCACTTGGTTCTATTGTGGGGCTGTGTGCTGCTGCGCCACATGGTTCTTTGGTGGGGCTGTGTGGTGCCGCATCTCTTGGTTCTATGGGAGGGCTGTGTGGTGTTGCATCACTTGGTTGTATTGTGGGGCTGTGTGCTGCTGCGTCGCATAGTTCTACAGTAGGGCTGTGTGGTGCCACGTCACTTGGTTCTATGGGAGGGCTGTGTGGTGTCACGTCATTTGGTTGTATTGTGGAACTGTGTGCTGCTGCATCACATGGTTCTATGGTAGGGCTGTGCGGTGGCACATCACTTGGTTCTGTGGTGGGGCTGGGTCATGTGCGTCACATGGTTCTGTGTTGGTGCCGTGTGCTGCTGCGTCACTTGGTTCTATGGTGGGGCTGTGTGGTGCCGCGGCACTGGGTTCCGTGGTGGGGCTATGTGGGTTCCATGGTGGGGCTATGTGGTGCTGTGTCACTGGGTTCCGTGGTGGGGCTGTGTGGTCCAGCGTCACTGGGTTCCGTGGTGGGGCTGTGTGGTGCTGCATCAATGGGTTCCATGGTGGGGCTGTGTGGTGCTGTGTCAGATGGTTCTGTGGTGGTGGTGGTGCTGCTGTGTGCTGTTATGTCACTTGGTTCTGTGGTGGGGCTGTGTGCTGCTGCGTTGCTTGTTTCTAATGTTGGGCTGTGTGGTGCTGCCTCACTTGGTTCTATGGTGGGACTGTGGAGTGCTGAGTCACTTGTTTCTATGGTGGGGCTGTGTGGTGCTGCGTCACTGGGTTCCGTGGTGGGGCTGTGTGGTGCTGCGTCACTGGGTTCCGTGGTGGGGCTGTGTGGTGCTGTCACTGGTTTCTGTGGTGGGACTGTGTGCTGCTGCTGTCACTGGGTTCTGTGGTGGGGCTGTGTGGTGCCACGTCACTGGGTTCTGTGGTGTGGCTGTGTGGTGCTGCGTCACTGGGTTCTGTGGTGGGACTGTGTGCTGCTGTCACTGGGTTCTGTGGTGGGACTGTGTGCTGCTGTCACTGGGTTCTGTGGGGGGGCTGTGTGGTGCTGCGTCACTGGGTTCTGTGGTGGGGCTGTGTGGTGCTGCGTCACTGGGTTCTGTGGTGGGGCTGTGTGGTGCTGCGTCACTGGGTTCTGTGGTGGGGCTGTGTGGTGCTGCGTCACTGGGTTCTGTGGTGGGGCTGTGTGGTGCTGCGTCACTGGGTTCTGTGGTGGGGCTGTGTGGTGCTGCGTCACTGGGTTCTGTGGTGGGGCTGTGTGGTGCTGCGTCACTGGGTTCTGTGGTGGGGCTGTGTGGTGCTGCGTCACTGGGTTCTGTGGTGGGGCTGTGTGGTGCTGCGTCACTGGGTTCTGTGGTGGGGCTGTGTGGTGCTGCGTCACTGGGTTCTGTGGTGGGGCTATGTGATGTGCTGCGTCACTGGGTTCTATGGTGGGACTGTGTGCTGCTGCATCACTGGGTTCGGTGGTTGGGCTGTGGAGTGCTAAGTCACTTGTTTCTATGGTTGGGCTGTGGAGTGCTAAGTCACTTGTTTCTATGGTTGGGCTGTGGAGTGCTAAGTCACTTGTTTCTATGGTTGGGCTGTGGAGTGCTAAGTCACTTGTTTCTATGGTTGGGCTGTGGAGTGCTAAGTCACTTGTTTCTATGGTGTGGCTGTGTGGTGCTGAGTCACTGGGTTCTGTGGTTGGGCTGTGGAGTGCTGAGTCACTGGGTTCTGTGGTGGGACTGTGTGGTGCTGCCTCACTGGGTTGCATGGTTGGGCTGTGTGGTGCCGCGTCGCTGGGTTCTGTGGTTGGGCTGTGGAGTGCGGAGTCACTGGGTTCTGTGGTGGGGCAGTGTCACTGGGTTCTGTGGTGGGGCAGTGTCACTGGGTTCTGTGGTGGGGCAGTGTCACTGGGTTCTGTGGTGGGGCAGTGTCACTGGGTTCTGTGGTGGGGCTGTGTCACTGGGTTCTGTGGTGGGGCTGTGTCACTGGGTTCTGTGGTGGGGCTGTGTCACTGGGTTCTGTGGTGGGGCTGTGTCACTGGGTTCTGTGGTGGGGCTGTGTCACTGGGTTCTGTGGTGGGGCTGTGTCACTGGGTTCTGTGGTGGGGCTGTGTCACTTGTTTCTGTGGTGTGGCTGTGTGGTGCTGTGTTCTGTGGTGTGGCTGTGTGGTGCCGCGTCGCTGGGTTCTGTGGTGTGGCTGTGTGGTGCCGCGTCGCTGGGTTCTGTGGTGGGGCTGTGTGGTGCCGCGTCGCTGGGTTCTGTGGTGGGGCTGTGTGGTGCCGCGTCGCTGGGTTCTGTGGTGGGGCTGTGTGGTGCCGCGTCGCTGGGTTCTGTGGTGGGGCTTTGTGGTGCCGCGTCGCTGGGTTCTGTGGTGGGGCTGTGTGGTGCCGCGTCGCTGGGTTCTGTGGTGGGGCTGTGTGGTGCCGCGTCGCTGGGTTCTGTGGTGGGGCTGTGTGGTGCCGCGTCGCTGGGTTCTGTGGTGGGGCTGTGTGGTGCCGCGTCGCTGGGTTCTGTGGTGGGGCTGTGTGGTGCCGCGTCGCTGGGTTCTGTGGTGGGGCTGTGTGGTGCCGCGTCGCTGGGTTCTGTGGTGGGGCTGTGTGGTGCCGCGTCGCTGGGTTCTGTGGTGGGGCTGTGTCGCTGGGTTCTGTGGTGGGGCTGTGTCACTGGGTTCTGTGGTGGGGCTGTGTCACTGGGTTCTGTGGTGGGGCTGTGTCACTGGGTTCTGTGGTGGGGCTGTGTCACTGGGTTCTGTGGTGGGGCTGTGTCACTGGGTTCTGTGGTGGGGCTGTGTCACTGGGTTCTGTGGTGGGGCTGTGTCACTGGGTTCTGTGGTGGGGCTGTGTCACTGGGTTCTGTGGTGGGGCTGTGTCACTGGGTTCTGTGGTGGGGCTGTGTCACTGGGTTCTGTGGTGGGGCTGTGTCACTGGGTTCTGTGATGGGGCTGTGTCACTTGTTTCTGTGGTGTGGCTGTGTGGTGCTGTGTTCTGTGGTGGGGCTGTGTGGTGCCGCGTCGCTGGGTTCTGTGGTGGGGCTGTGTGGTGCTGCAGTCACTGGGTTCTGTGGTGGGGTTGTGTGGTGCCGCGTCGCTGGGTTCTGTGGTGGGGCTGTGTGGTGCCGCGTCGCTGGGTTCTGTGGTGTGGCTGTGTGGTACCGCGTCGCTGGGTTCCGTGGTGGGACTGTGTGGTGCTGCCTCACTGGGTTGCATGGTTGGGCTGTGTGGTGCCGCGTCGCTGGGTTCTGTGGTGGGGCTGTGTCACTGGGTTCTGTGGTGTGGCTGTGTGGTGCTGTGTTCTGTGGTGTGGCTGTGTGGTGCCGCGTCGCTGGGTTCTGTGGTGGGGCTGTGTCACTGGGTTCTGTGGTGGGGCTGTGTGGTGCTGCGTTCTGTGGTGTGGCTGTGTGGTGCTGCGTTCTGTGGTGTGGCTGTGTGGTGCCGCGTCGCTGGGTTCTGTGGTGTGGCTGTGTGGTGCCGCGTCGCTGGGTTCGGTGGTGGGACTGTGTGCTACAGCACCATTTGAGCTGAACAGTGCTGTGACTCCTGTCCCGTGACTCTGTGGCAGTGCAATATCGGCCCTCTGGGTCGATGATAGCGCTGTGAGTAGGAGGACGTCTCTAGCATAGCGCCCTGTGCAGGATATTCCACTATGCAGGGGCTGCAGGGGATCTCTGGCGGAGCAGGGCTCCAACCAAGGATTACTCTGGCCCATCCAAGGCCATTTAGAACTTAAAAACAAAAGGTTTTCACCTTCATGTTTTAACCGGGCACGCATCCCCAGGGGCTCCCCATTATCGTTATTTAATGAGTGACTTTGGACATTTTCAGGCCTGGGGGGTCGTGTGAAGTAAGCAGAGTTTAGTATCTGCTATGATGCACAAATTACCAGCACCGATATCCTGAAAACTAAATTAAGATTTTCGATTTACTGTTTTGCATTTTTAAACTTCAATGATTTGCAAAGCAAAAAGCTGGCATTTTTTTTATTTTTTTTATTTTTTTAAAACATGAAACGCTGTAAAGTGGCCGGTATAGCGGCAGAAACATGTCTGCTGCTGCATATGTCCAGGAGATGCAAAGTTCTGCATCTTAAAGATCTGACAAGAAGCGTCCCTCCCCACAGCACATCAGAGAAAGCAAAGTATGGAGCTCCTTGGGTGCGGAGTATTGTGTTAACATGTCAAAAGCATACAGGTGCCAATACCTAAAATATCAGATCATTAAACAGATTTGTTTCTTGGCCAGTACCCCTTCGTTTTCATGGCCCCACCAAACAAAACATCCTAGAGCCGGGCCTGGGTGCAGAGGGCTGTGTTTACAGTTGGTGAACAGAGGGGTCTCAGGAGTCCACCCTAGCAAACAGACCTGAGGGAACATGCAACTTTGTTGTAGACTCATTTGCCCCCGCACCTCCCCCCACCCTCCTAGAGACGTTCAGTGCACTCCCTGCACACAATGAGAACAATATGAAGCTGCTATGTACACAGTCTCAAGGGCCACTTTTAGCCCCCAACCCACCACTGATCTGTGAATTTATAAGGACAACAGTGTATTTCTAATCTCATATCGACATGCTGAGGCCAACACACTTGCGGAGGCCCACACGCGGTTGTCCACACACATGCTGAGGCCCACACTTCTAGGTCCACACACACGCTGAGGCCCAAACACATGCTGAGGCCCACACACACACACACACACACACACACACACACACACACACACACACACAAACACGCTGAGGCCCACACTTCTAGGTCCACACACACGCTGAGGTCCACACACAGGCTGAGGCCTACACTTCTAGGCCCACACACATGCTGAAGTCAACACACACACGCTGAGGTCCAAACACACGCTGAGGCCCACACTTCTAGGTCCACACACACACATGCTGAGGTCCACACACATACACACGGTGAGGCCCATACTTCTAGGCCCACACACATGCTGAGGTCCACACACATGCTGGGGTTTTCACACTTCTAGGTCCACACACATGCTGAGGTCCACACACACGCCGAGGCCCACACATCTAGGCCCACACACATGCTGAGGTCCACACACACGCCGAGGCCCACACATCTAGGCCCACACACATGCTGAGGTCCAAACACACGCTGAGGACAACACTTCTAGGTCCACACACACACACGCTGAGGTCCAAACACACGCTGAGGCCAACGCTTCTAGGTCCACACACACATGCTGAGGTCCAAACACATGCTGAGGCTCACACTTCTAGCCCCACACACGTGCTGAGGCCCACTCTCCTAGGCCCATACGCTTGGATTGGTTACATAGCTATGCAGCCTCCCCTCCTCCCTCCATGGAAAGATGTAAATGGTGCATCTACAACATCCCCTCTGTCGGTGCACAGCTGCCAATAGTTCCCATATCGCCTGTGAAACTTAATTGTATCCAATCGTAGCTTTTGGGCCAACATCATATTGCCTTCTGGTACTTGTAGTTCCACTCAAAGCATTGAAGACATGGGATTCAAGCCACCAGCCTTCAAAGTGCTGCTGGCTAAGAAGCCAGGACCTGCTGAAGGAGTCTTAACGAGCACGTAGCCTCTTGGCAGCTGTGTACAGGCGCTCGTTACCAGCTGTGCCCACTGCGGGCACCTGCTGGGGGCACCTCTGGCATCCAGCCCTCCATAGTTCGATTGCTGCCCAGTGCACAGAAACACTGAAGTGGCAGGGCCTAGTCTCACTGCTGCCAACAGTAAACAGACCAGGTGGCTTGGCAGTGTCCAGGATCGGGCTTGCTAGGAGTCCACAGGTCAGTTGGCACCTTGTATGGGCCAGAACGTGAGGCTGAAATCACATCCAGGCACGTGCACTGAAATGTTCCTCGACGCTGGGCCTTGTGAGGGTTTTTACACACCTGAGCCCCAGTTCACTCATGATGCCCAGTGTTACCTGACACAGCTCTCAGTAAAGCGTCTTCAAAGCCCTTCCCCCGCCCCAAAGGGTGTCAGGGTCTGCGGCTTCCCTTTGACACCCAGTGGCCTATGTCTCACTGGGTAACTTCAATTTTTAGTTCATTGTTTGCAAGAATAAATTCTACAAAAGGTGTTAGTATGATTTGTGGTAATTGTTGCAGGAAACACATCTCAAAACAAGTATACCAGCGGGAACCCCCCGCCCAGTGGCAGCTGCGGTGCTGCTCAGACTGGCAGAGCATGGCATCCTGGCTCCTTGCTGGTCTGAGTATATAGACTTCTGGCAGAGCAGTGCCTGCTGGCGCAGGGCCGCCACAGTGGCCTGTCAGGTGACAGAGCAGTGCCTGCTGGCCCAGAAGAGGTCCTGCCGGTGCGGAGCAGTGCCTGCTGGCCCAGAAGAGGTCCTGCCGGCGCAGAGCAGTGCCTGCTGGCGCAGGGCCGCCACAGTGGCCTGTCAGGTGACAGAGCAATGCCTGCTGGCCCAGAAGAGGTCCTGCCGGTGCAGAAGAGGTCCTGCCGGTGCAGAGCAGTGCCTGCCGGTGCAGAAGAGGTCCTCCTGGTGCGGAGCAGTGCCTGCCGGTGCAGAGCAGTGCCTGCAGGCGCAGGGCCGCCACAGTGGCCTGTCAGGTGACAGAGCAGTGCCTGCTGGCCCAGAAGAGGTCCTGCCGGTGCGGAGCAGTGCCTGCTGGCCCAGAAGAGGTCCTGCCGGAGCAGAGCAGTGCCTGCCGGAGCAGTGCCACCCCGAGTCCCGCAGCAGCTGGACAGGGTGCACGGGTTCGCCTGCTTCGGCCCCTCGCCCGGCCGTGGGAACGCGAGGCGGGGGCTTTGATGGGCTCTGGAGTGGGCTCGGGAGGGGGCGCAGCTTACCGTGGACAATGCTTGTCAGGGGAGATGACATCCAGAGAATAACACCGGACAAAGGGGACTGACTGTGGGGGAGACTGGAGGGTCGGCCCCACCCCGAGACAGGACGGAGCTGCTCCCCCCGCCTTGTTCAGAGGGGACACAATGCGTCTGGTCATGTAAAGACCATGCAGTGGCGCGGGAGGGGGGTCCCCCCCTGGGCCGGGGGAAGGGGGGTCCCCCCCCTGGGCCGGGGGCCGGGGGCTCTCCGCCGGGGGATTCCTTCACTGTTAGGTGCTTTCCTGTCCCGCACAGCAGCAACTACTGACCCCCACGTCTGTCTTCCATGCAGGCGGTTCTCAAACCCACAGAACATCGTTTTTGAACACCAGGGGACCCCCAAGCCTGTGACCTGGTCCGCGTTACTCGTCGTGCAGCAGGCGCTCAACCCACTCGTCTTTTCCAGGTAAGTTATGGCAGCCGAAGCGCTAGGTATCAGGAAGCACATGTCACAGAGACCCCACCCCATGTAGACCCCCCTCAAAGTATTCTGGTTGTGCTTTCTCCGTGCTTGGTGACTCGTCGGAGAAGCATTCCTCCTCCTCATCATCAACCCCTAGACCTACCCCTCACCCTCGCCCCCAGAGGACAAGGCGTGCTCCCTCACCCTCGCCCCTCCGAGGAGAAGGCCTGCCCCCTCTCACCCTCGCCCCTCAGAGAAGGCCTGCCCCCTCACCCTCGCCCCTCAGAGAAGAAGGCCTGCATCCTCACCCTCGCCCCTCCGAAGAGAAGGCCTGCCCCCTCACCCTCGCCCCTCAGAGAAGAAGGCCTGCTCCCTCGCCCCTCCGAAGAGAAGGCCTGCCCCCTCTCACCCTCGCCCCTCAGAGAAGGCCTGCCCCCTCACCCTAGCCCCTCGGAGGAGAAGGCCTGCCCCCTCACCCTAGTCCCTCGGAGGAGAAGGCCTGCTCCCTCACCCTCGCCCCTCAGAGAAGGCCTGCCCCCTCACCCTCGCCCCCAGAGGACAAGGCGTGCCCCCTCACCCTCGCCCCCAGAGGACAAGGCGTGCCCCCTCACCCTCGCCCCCAGAGGACAAGGCCTGCCTCCTCACCCTCGCCCATCAGAGAAGGCCTGCCCCCTCACCCCTCAGAGAAGGCCTGCCCCCTCACCCCTCAGAGAAGGCCTGCCCCCTCACCCCTCAGAGAAGGCCTGCCCCCTCACCCCTCAGAGAAGGCCTGCCCCCTCACCCCTCAGAGAAGGCCTGCCCCCTCACCCCTCAGGGAAGACCTGCCCCCTAACCCCTCAGAGAAGGCCTGCCTCCTCACCCTCACCCCTCAGAGAAGGCCTGCCTCCTCACCCTCACCCCTCAGAGAAGGCCTGCCCCCTCACCCTAGCCCCTCGGAGGAGAAGGCCTGCCCCCTCACCCTAGTCCCTCGGAGGAGAAGGCCTGCTCCCTCACCCTCGCCCCTCAGAGAAGGCCTGCCCCCTCACCCTCGCCCCCAGAGGACAAGGCGTGCCCCCTCACCCTCGCCCCCAGAGGACAAGGCGTGCCCCCTCACCCTCGCCCCCAGAGGACAAGGCGTGCCCCCTCACCCTCGCCCCCAGAGGACAAGGCCTGCCTCCTCACCCTCGCCCATCAGAGAAGGCCTGCCTCCTCACCCACGCCCATCAGAGAAGGCCTGCCCCCTCACCCCTCAGAGAAGGCCTGCCCCCTCACCCCTCAGAGAAGGCCTGCCCCCTCACCCCTCAGAGAAGGCCTGCCCCCTCACCCCTCAGAGAAGGCCTGCCCCCTCACCCCTCAGAGAAGGCCTGCCCCCTCACCCCTCAGAGAAGACCTGCCCCCTAACCCCTCAGAGAAGGCCTGCCTCCTCACCCTCACCCCTCAGAGAAGGCCTGCCTCCTCACCCTCACCCCTCAGAGAAGGCCTGCCCCCTCACCCTCGCCCCTCAGAGAAGGCCTGCCCCCTCACCCTCGCCCCTCAGAGAAGGCCTGCCCCCTCACCCTCACCCCTCAGAGAAGGCCTGCCCCCTCACCCTCACCCCTCAGAGAAGGCCTGCCCCCTCACCCTCACCCCTCAGAGAAGGCCTGCCCCCTCACCCTCGCCCCTCAGAGAAGGCCTGCCCCCTCACCCTCACCCCTCAGAGAAGGCCTGCCCCCTCACCCTCGCCCCTCAGAGAAGGCCTGCCCCCTCACCCCTCACCCTCGCCCCTCAGAGAAGGCCTGCCCCCTCACCCTCGCCCCTCAGAGAAGGCCTGCCCCCTCACCCCTCAGAGAAGGCCTGCCCCCTCACCCCTCAGAGAAGGCCTGCCCCCTCACCCCTCAGAGAAGGCATGCCTCCTCACCCTCACCCCTCAGAGAAGGCCTGCCTCCTCACCCTCACCCCTCAGAGAAGGCCTGCCTCCTCACCCTCACCCCTCAGAGAAGGCCTGCCTCCTCACCCTCGCCCCTCAGAGAAGGCCTGCCTCCTCACCCTCGCCCCTCAGAGAAGGCCTGCCTCCTCACCCTCGCCCCTCAGAGAAGGCCTGCCTCCTCACCCTCGCCCCTCAGAGAAGGCCTGCCCCCTCACCCTCGCCCCTCAGAGAAGGCCTGCCCCCTCACCCTCACCCCTCAGAGAAGGTCTGCCCCCTCACCCTCACCCCTCAGAGAAGGCCTGCCCCCTCACCCTCACCCCTCAGAGAAGGCCTGCCCCCTCACCCCTCAGAGAAGGCCTGCCCCCTCACCCCTCAGAGAAGGCCTGCCCCCTCACCCCTCAGAGAAGGCCTGCCCCCTCACCCCTCAGGGAAGACCTGCCCCCTAACCCCTCAGAGAAGGCCTGCCTCCTCACCCTCACCCCTCAGAGAAGGCCTGCCTCCTCACCCTCACCCCTCAGAGAAGGCCTGCCCCCTCACCCTAGCCCCTCGGAGGAGAAGGCCTGCCCCCTCACCCTAGTCCCTCGGAGGAGAAGGCCTGCTCCCTCACCCTCGCCCCTCAGAGAAGGCCTGCCCCCTCACCCTCGCCCCCAGAGGACAAGGCGTGCCCCCTCACCCTCGCCCCCAGAGGACAAGGCGTGCCCCCTCACCCTCGCCCCCAGAGGACAAGGCCTGCCTCCTCACCCTCGCCCATCAGAGAAGGCCTGCCCCCTCACCCCTCAGAGAAGGCCTGCCCCCTCACCCCTCAGAGAAGGCCTGCCCCCTCACCCCTCAGAGAAGGCCTGCCCCCTCACCCCTCAGAGAAGGCCTGCCCCCTCACCCCTCAGAGAAGACCTGCCCCCTAACCCCTCAGAGAAGGCCTGCCTCCTCACCCTCACCCCTCAGAGAAGGCCTGCCTCCTCACCCTCACCCCTCAGAGAAGGCCTGCCCCCTCACCCTCGCCCCTCAGAGAAGGCCTGCCCCCTCACCCTCGCCCCTCAGAGAAGGCCTGCCCCCTCACCCTCACCCCTCAGAGAAGGCCTGCCCCCTCACCCTCACCCCTCAGAGAAGGCCTGCCCCCTCACCCTCACCCCTCAGAGAAGGCCTGCCCCCTCACCCTCGCCCCTCAGAGAAGGCCTGCCCCCTCACCCTCACCCCTCAGAGAAGGCCTGCCCCCTCACCCTCGCCCCTCAGAGAAGGCCTGCCCCCTCACCCCTCACCCTCGCCCCTCAGAGAAGGCCTGCCCCCTCACCCTCGCCCCTCAGAGAAGGCCTGCCCCCTCACCCCTCAGAGAAGGCCTGCCCCCTCACCCCTCAGAGAAGGCCTGCCCCCTCACCCCTCAGAGAAGGCATGCCTCCTCACCCTCACCCCTCAGAGAAGGCCTGCCTCCTCACCCTCACCCCTCAGAGAAGGCCTGCCTCCTCACCCTCGCCCCTCAGAGAAGGCCTGCCTCCTCACCCTCGCCCCTCAGAGAAGGCCTGCCTCCTCACCCTCGCCCCTCAGAGAAGGCCTGCCTCCTCACCCTCGCCCCTCAGAGAAGGCCTGCCTCCTCACCCTCGCCCCTCAGAGAAGGCCTGCCTCCTCACCCTCGCCCCTCAGAGAAGGCCTGCCTCCTCACCCTCGCCCCTCAGAGAAGGCCTGCCCCCTCACCCTCGCCCCTCAGAGAAGGCCTGCCCCCTCACCCTCACCCCTCAGAGAAGGTCTGCCCCCTCACCCTCACCCCTCAGAGAACGCCTGCCCCCTCACCCTCGCCCCTCAGAGGCGAAGGCCTGCCCCCTCAGAGAAGGCCTGCCCCCTCACCCTCGCCCCTCGGAGAAGAAGGCCTGCCCCCTCACCCCTCAGAGAGGAAGGCCTGCCCCCTCACCCCTCAGAGAGGAAGGCCTGCCCCCTCACCCCTCAGAGAGGAAGGCCTGCCCCCTCACCCCTCAGAGAGGAAGGCCTGCCCCCTCACCCCTCAGAGAAGAAGGCCTGCCTCCTCACCCTCGCCCCTCAGAGAAGGCCTGCCTCCTCACCCTCGCCCCTCAGAGAAGGCCTGCCTCCTCACCCTCGCCCCTCAGAGAAGGCCTGCCTCCTCACCCTCGCCCCTCAGAGAAGGCCTGCCTCCTCACCCTCGCCCCTCAGAGAAGGCCTGCCTCCTCACCCTCGCCCCTCAGAGGCGAAGGCCTGCCTCCTCGCCCCTCAGAGGCGAAGGCCTGCCTCCTCGCCCCTCAGAGGCGAAGGCCTGCCTCCTCGCCCCTCAGAGGCGAAGGCCTGCCTCCTCGCCCCTCAGAGGCGAAGGCCTGCCTCCTCGCCCCTCAGAGGCGAAGGCCTGCCTCCTCGCCCCTCAGAGGCGAAGGCCTGCCTCCTCGCCCCTCAGAGGCGAAGGCCTGCCTCCTCGCCCCTCAGAGGCGAAGGCCTGCCTCCTCGCCCCTGCCCCTCAGAGGCGAAGGCCTGCCTCCTCGCCCTTGCCCCTCAGAGGCGAAGGCCTGCCTCCTCGCCCTTGCCCCTCAGAGGCGAAGGCCTGCCTCCTCGCCCTTGCCCCTCAGAGGCGAAGGCCTGCCTCCTCGCCCTTGCCCCTCAGAGGCGAAGGCCTGCCTCCTCCCCCTTGCCCCTCAGAGGCGAAGGCCTGCCTCCTCCCCCTTGCCCCTCAGAGGCGAAGGCCTGCCTCCTCCCCCTTGCCCCTCAGAGGCGAAGGCCTGCCTCCTCCCCCTTGCCCCTCAGAGGCGAAGGCCTGCCTCCTCCCCCTCGCCCCTCAGAGGCGAAGGCCTGCCTCCTCACCCTCGCCCCTCCGAGGCGAAGGCCTGCCTCCTCACCCAGAGAAGGCCTGCCTCCTCACCCTCGCCCCTCAGAGAAGGCCTGCCCCCTCACCCTTCAGAGGAGAAGGCCTGCCTCCTCACCCTCGCCCCTCAGAGAAGGCCTGCCCCCTCGCCCCTCAGAGAAGGCCTGCCCCCTCGCCCCTCAGAGAAGGCCTGCCCCCTCGCCCCTCAGAGAAGGCCTGCCCCCTCGCCCCTCAGAGAAGGCCTGCCCCCTCGCCCCTCAGAGAAGGCCTGCCCCCTCGCCCCTCAGAGAAGGCCTGCCCCCTCGCCCCTCAGAGAAGGCCTGCCCCCCTCACCCTCGCCCCTCAGAGAAGGCCTGCCCCCTCACCCTCGCCCCTCAGAGGCGTAGGCCTGCCCCCTCAGAGAAGGCCTGCCCCCTCAGAGAAGGCCTGCCCCCTCACCCTTGCCCCTCAGAGAAGGCCTGCCCCTCACCCTCGCCCCTCAGAGAAGAAGGCCTGCCCCCTCACCCTCGCCCCTCAGAGAAGAAGGCCTGCCCCCTCACCCTCGCCCCTCAGAGAAGGCCTGCCTCCTCACCCTCGCCCCTCAGAGAAGAAGGCCTGCGTCCTCACCCTCGCCCCTCAGAGAAGAAGGCCTGCCTCCTCACCCTCGCCCCTCAGAGAAGGCCTGCCTCCTCGCCCTCGCCCCTCAGAGAAGGCCTGCCTCCTCGCCCTCGCCCCTCAGAGGCGAAGGCCTGCCTCCTCGCCCTCGCCCCTCAGAGGCGAAGGCCTGCCTCCTCGCCCTCGCCCCTCAGAGGCGAAGGCCTGCCTCCTCGCCCTCGCCCCTCAGAGGAGACCTGCCCCCTCACCCTCGCCCCTCAGAGGAGACCTGCCCCCTCACCCTCACCCCTCAGAGAAGGCCTGCCCCCTCACCCTCACCCCTCAGAGAAGGCATGCCCCCTCACCCTCACCCCTCAGAGAAGGCATGCCCCCTCACCCTCACCCCTCAGAGGCGAAAGCCTGCCTCCTCACCCTCGCCCCTCAGAGAAGGCCTGCCCCCTCACCCTGCCTCCTCACCCTTGCCCCTCAGAGAAGAAGGCCTGCCTCCTCACCCTTGCCCCTCAGAGAAGAAGGCCTGCCCCCTCACCCCTCAGAGAAGGCCTGCCTCCTCACCCTCGCCCCTCAGAGAAGGCCTGCCTCCTCACCCTCACCCCTCAGAGAAGGCCTGCCTCCTCACCCTCGCCCCTCAGAGAAGGCCTGCCCCCTCACCCCTCAGAGAAGGCCTGCCCCCTCACCCCTCAGAGGAGAAGGCCTGCCTCCTCACCCTCGCCCCTCAGAGAAGGCCTGCCCCCTCACCCCTCAGAGAAGGCCTGCCCCCTCACCCCTCAGAGAAGGCCTGCCCCCTCACCCCTCAGAGAAGGCCTGCCCCCTCACCCCTCAGAGAAGGCCTGCCCCCTCACCCCTCAGAGAAGGCCTGCCTCCTCACCCTCACCCCTCAGAGAAGGCCTGCCTCCTCACCCTCGCCCCTCAGAGAAGGCCTGCCTCCTCACCCTCGCCCCTCCGAGAAGGCCTGCCTCCTCACCCTCGCCCCTCCGAGAAGGCCTGCCCCCTCACCCTCGCCCCTCCGAGAAGGCCTGCCCCCTCACCCTCGCCCCTCCGAGAAGGCCTGCCCCCTCACCCTCACCCCTCAGAGAAGGCCTGCCCCCTCACCTCACCCCTCAGAGAAGGCCTGCCCCCTCACCCTCACCCCTCAGAGAAGGCCTGCCCCCTCACCCCTCAGAGGAGAAGGCCTGCCTCCTCACCCTCGCCCCTCAGAGAAGGCCTGCCCCCTCACCCCTCAGAGAAGGCCTGCCCCCTCACCCCTCAGAGAAGGCCTGCCCCCTCACCCCTCAGAGAAGGCCTGCCCCCTCACCCCTCAGAGAAGGCCTGCCCCCTCACCCCTCAGAGAAGGCCTGCCCCCTCACCCCTCAGAGAAGGCCTGCCCCCTCACCCCTCAGAGAAGGCCTGCCCCCTTACCCCTCAGAGAAGGCCTGCCTCCTCACCCTCACCCCTCAGAGAAGGCCTGCCTCCTCACCCTCACCCCTCAGAGAAGGCCTGCCTCCTCACCCTCACCCCTCAGAGAAGGCCTGCCTCCTCACCCTCACCCTCACCCCTCAGAGAAGGCCTGCCTCCTCGCCCCTCAGAGAAGGCCTGCCCCCTCACCCTCGCCCCTCAGAGAAGGCCTGCCCCCTCACCCTCGCCCCTCAGAGAAGGCCTGCCCCCTCACCCTCACCCCTCAGAGAAGGTCTGCCCCCTCACCCTCACCCCTCAGAGAACGCCTGCCCCCTCACCCTCGCCCCTCAGAGGCGAAGGCCTGCCCCCTCAGAGAAGGCCTGCCCCCTCACCCTCGCCCCTCGGAGAAGAAGGCCTGCCCCCTCACCCTCACCCCTCAGAGAGGAAGGCCTGCCCCCTCACCCTCACCCCTCAGAGAAGAAGGCCTGCCCCCTCACCCCTCAGAGAAGAAGGCCTGCCTCCTCACCCTCGCCCCTCAGAGAAGGCCTGCCTCCTCACCCTCGCCCCTCAGAGGCGAAGGCCTGCCTCCTCACCCTCGCCCCTCAGAGGCGAAGGCCTGCCTCCTCGCCCTCGCCCCTCAGAGGCGAAGGCCTGCCTCCTCGCCCTCGCCCCTCAGAGGCGAAGGCCTGCCTCCTCGCCCTTGCCCCTCAGAGGCGAAGGCCTGCCTCTTCGCCCTTGCCCCTCAGAGGCGAAGGCCTGCCTCCTCGCCCTTGCCCCTCAGAGGCGAAGGCCTGCCTCCTCCCCCTCGCCCCTCCGAGGCGAAGGCCTGCCTCCTTCCCCCTCGCCCCTCCGAGGCGAAGGCCTGCCTCCTCCCCCTCGCCCCTCCGAGGCGAAGGCCTGCCTCCTCCCCCTCGCCCCTCCGAGGCGAAGGCCTGCCTCCTCCCCCTCGCCCCTCCGAGGCGAAGGCCTGCCTCCTCACCCAGAGAAGGCCTGCCTCCTCACCCTCGCCCCTCAGAGAAGGCCTGCCCCCTCACCCTTCAGAGGAGAAGGCCTGCCTCCTCACCCTCGCCCCTCAGAGAAGGCCTGCCTCCTCACCCTCGCCCCTCAGAGAAGGCCTGCCTCCTCACCCTCGCCCCTCAGAGAAGGCCTGCCCCCTCGCCCCTCAGAGAAGGCCTGCCCCCTCGCCCCTCAGAGAAGGCCTGCCCCCTCGCCCCTCAGAGAAGGCCTGCCCCCTCGCCCCTCAGAGAAGGCCTGCCCCCTCGCCCCTCAGAGAAGGCCTGCCCCCTCACCCTCGCCCCTCAGAGGCGTAGGCCTGCCCCCTCAGAGAAGGCCTGCCCCCTCAGAGAAGGCCTGCCCCCTCAGAGAAGGCCTGCCCCCTCAGAGAAGGCCTGCCCCCTCACCCTTGCCCCTCAGAGAAGGCCTGCCCCCTCACCCTCGCCCCTCAGAGAAGAAGGCCTGCCCCCTCACCCTCACCCCTCAGAGAAGGCCTGCCCCCTCGCCCCTCAGAGAAGAGGGCCTGCGTCCTCACCCTCGCCCCTCAGAGAAGGCCTGCCTCCTCACCCTCGCCCCTCAGAGAAGAAGGCCTGCCTCCTCACCCTCGCCCCATAGAGAAGAAGGCCTGCCTCCTCACCCTCGCCCCTCAGAGAAGAAGGCCTGCCTCCTCACCCTCGCCCCTCAGAGAAGGCCTGCCCCCTCGCCCCTCAGAGGCGAAGGCCTGCCTCCTCGCCCTCGCCCCTCAGAGGCGAAGGCCTGCCTCCTCGCCCTCGCCCCTCAGAGGAGACCTGCCCCCTCACCCTCGCCCCTCAGAGAAGGCATGCCCCCTCACCCTCGCCCCTCAGAGAAGGCCTGCCCCCTCACCCTCACCCCTCAGAGAAGGCCTGCCCCCTCACCCTCACCCCTCAGAGAAGGCATGCCCCCTCACCCTCACCCCTCAGAGAAGGCCTGCCCCCTCACCCTGCCTCCTCACCCTTGCCCCTCAGAGAAGAAGGCCTGCCTCCTCACCCTTGCCCCTAAGAGAAGAAGGCCTGCCCCCTCACCCTCACCCCTCAGAGAAGGCCTGCCTCCTCACCCTGCCTCCTCACCCTTGCCCCTCAGAGAAGAAGGCCTGCCTCCTCACCCTTGTCCCTCAGAAAAGAAGGCCTGCCTCTTCACCCTTGCCCCTCAAATCAGGCTTGCCCCCTCACCCTCGCCCCTCAGAGAAGGCCTGCCTCCTCTCACCCTCGCCCCTCAGAGAAGGCCTGCCTCCTCTCACCCTCGCCCCTCAGAGAAGGCCTGCCTCCTCTCACCCTCGCCCCTCAGAGAAGGCCTGCCTCCTCTCACCCTCACCCCTCGGAGGCTACCCTCGCCCCTCAGAGGCGAAGGCCTGCCTCCTCACCCTCGCCCCTCAGAGGCGAAGGCCTGCCCCCTCTCACCCTCGCCCCTCGGAGGAGAAGGCCTGCCTCCTCTCACCCTCGCCCCTCGGAGGAGAAGGCCTGCCTCCTCTCACCCTCGCCCCTCGGAGGAGAAGGCCTGCCTCCTCTCACCCTCGCCCCTCGGAGGAGAAGGCCTGCCTCCTCTCACCCTCGCCCCTCGGAGGAGAAGGCCTGCCTCCTCTCACCCTCGCCCCTCGGAGGAGAAGGCCTGCCTCCTCTCACCCTCGCCCCTCGGAGGAGAAGGCCTGCCTCCTCTCACCCTCGCCCCTCGGAGGAGAAGGCCTGCCTCCTCTCACCCTCGCCCCTCGGAGGAGAAGGCCTGCCCCCTCTCACCCTCGCCCCTCAGAGGAGAAGGCCTGCCTCCTCACCCTCGCCCCTCAGAGAAGGCCTGCCTCCTCTCACCCTCGCCCCTCGGAGGAGAAGGCCTGCGCCCTCTCACCCTCGCCCCTCGGCGGAGAAGGCCTGCCCCCTCGCCCCTCGGCGGAGAAGGCCTGCCCCCTCTCACCCTCGCCCCTCGGAGGCGAAGGCCTGCCTCCTCACCCTCGCCCCTCAGAGGAGAAGGCCTGCCCCCTCTCACCCTCGCCCCTCAGAGGAGAAGGCCTGCCCCCTCACCCTCGCCCCTCAGAGAAGAAGGCCTGCCTCCTCACCCTCGCCCCTCAGAGGAGAAGGCCTGCCCCCTCACCCTCGCCCCTCAGAGGCGAAGGCCTGCCCCCTCTCACCCTCGCCCCTCAGAGGAGAAGGCCTGCCCCCTCACCCTCGCCCCTCAGAGGAGAAGGCCTGCCCCCTCACCCTCGCCCCTCAGAGAAGGCCTGCCTCCTCTCACCCTCGCCCCTCAGAGAAGGCCTGCCTCCTCTCACCCTCGCCCCTCGGAGGCGAAGGCCTGCCTCCTCTCACCCTCACCCCTCGGAGGCTACCCTCGCCCCTCAGAGGCGAAGGCCTGCCCCCTCTCACCCTCGCCCCTCGGAGGAGAAGGCCTGCCCCCTCTCACCCTCGCCCCTCGGAGGAGAAGGCCTGCCCCCTCTCACCCTCGCCCCTCGGAGGAGAAGGCCTGCCTCCTCTCACCCTCGCCCCTCGGAGGAGAAGGCCTGCCCCCTCTCACCCTCGCCCCTCGGAGGAGAAGGCCTGCCCCCTCTCACCCTCGCCCCTCGGAGGAGAAGGCCTGCCTCCTCTCACCCTCGCCCCTCGGCGGAGAAGGCCTGCCCCCTCTCACCCTCGCCCCTCGGAGGCGAAGGCCTGCCTCCTCACCCTCGCCCCTCAGAGGAGAAGGCCTGCCCCCTCTCACCCTCGCCCCTCAGAGGAGAAGGCCTGCCCCCTCACCCTCGCCCCTCAGAGAAGAAGGCCTGCCTCCTCACCCTCGCCCCTCAGAGGAGAAGGCCTGCCCCCTCTCACCCTCGCCCCTCAGAGGAGAAGGCCTGCCCCCTCTCACCCTCGCCCCTCAGAGAAGGCCTGCCTCCTCTCACCCTCGCCCCTCAGAGAAGGCCTGCCTCCTCTCACCCTCGCCCCTCAGAGAAGGCCTGCCCCCTCACCCTCGCCCCTCAGAGAAGGCCTGCCTCCTCTCACCCTCGCCCCTCAGAGAAGGCCTGCCTCCTCTCACCCTCGCCCCTCGGAGGCGAAGGCCTGCCTCCTCTCACCCTCACCCCTCGGAGGCTACCCTCGCCCCTCAGAGGCGAAGGCCTGCCCCCTCTCACCCTCGCCCCTCGGAGGAGAAGGCCTGCCCCCTCTCACCCTCGCCCCTCGGAGGAGAAGGCCTGCCCCCTCTCACCCTCGCCCCTCGGAGGCGAAGGCCTGCCCCCTCTCACCCTCGCCCCTCGGAGGAGAAGACCTGCCCCCTCTCACCCTCGCCCCTCGGAGGAGAAGGCCTGCCCCCTCTCACCCTCGCCCCTCGGAGGAGAAGGCCTGCCCCCTCTCACCCTCGCCCCTCGGAGGAGAAGGCCTGCCTCCTCACCCTCGCCCCTCAGAGGCGAAGGCCTGCCCCCTCACCCTCGCCCCTCAGAGGCGAAGGCCTGCCCTCTCTCACCCTCGCCCCTCGGAGGAGAAGGCCTGCCTCCTCGCCCTCGCCCCTCGGAGGAGAAGGCCTGCCCCCTCACCCTCGCCCCTCAGAGGCGAAGGCCTGCCCCCTCACCCTCGCCCCTCAGAGGAGAAGGCCTGCCCTCTCTCACCCTCGCCCCTCGGAGGAGAAGGCCTGCCTCCTCGCCCTCGCCCCTCGGAGGAGAAGGCCTGCCCCCTCACCCTCGCCCCTCAGAGGCGAAGGCCTGCCTCCTCACCCTCGCCCCTCAGAGGAGAAGGCCTGCCCTCTCTCACCCTCGCCCCTCAGAGGAGAAGGCCTGCCCTCTCTCACCCTCGCCCCTCAGAGAAGGCCTGCATCCTCACCCTCGCCCCTCAGAGGAGAAGCCCCCCCCCCCTCAGCCGCGCCCCTGTGGCCAGGTCCTCAAGTCCTGTCAGTCATTGACGGGTTTGCTCTTTTTATCCATGGAAGTACTTTTTAAAGCGCCTCGGGGCAGCTTAAAGTGTTCAGGAAGCGCTTCTTCTTTGTGTCAATTGCAGGTGTATGTTTAACCTACATTATTTGAAGAGGTCGCAACCGCAACGTAGTGAGATGTGTGAACACCTGCAAACGTTTCTTACTCCTCTGCTGAGAATTCAGCGCGCAGAACTGCCCTGCAGGTACCGAAGGGCCCGGCTGTGGCTGTCACTAGGGTGACCCAGGCGGTGGCCCATGGCCCCAAAGGTTCGAGGGCCGCATTGCAGCACACCTAGCTGTCTTAACACTCACACGAGGAAGGGGACCCTTTCCTCAGAGCCCATGCAGCACGCTATGCCACCGGGGTGGGTACTGTTGCCTGACATAGACCGGTTGGGTCATTTTGGGTCAGGATAGCCAGTTTGAACACAAGAGATCAAGCAATTTATGAAAGGGAGGCAGGGCTGGGGAACGGTCACCTGCAGCCACACATACGAATAACTTTATCTGAAATGCTACTATCATGTGAGGCTAGTCCCAGACCTCAGACGGACCCTGTTCCTGCCCTGCCGACCCTTCAGAGTTAGTATTTCCCTGTAGGCCAGGCCACCTGAAGTCTTTCCCTGTGGGCCAGATCACATCTACGCCTTTACTGTTGGCCAGATCAACTTTAGTATTTCCCTGAAGGCCAGATCACGTTTAATATTTCCCTGTAGCCCAGGCCACATCTAGTCTTTACCACCTCTGGCTGTTCCCTGTAGGCCGGGCCACCTCTGGCCGCTCCCTGTAGGCCGGGCCACCTCTGGCCGCTCCCTGTAGGCCGGGCCACCTCTGGCCGCTCCCTGTAGGCCGGGCCACCTCTGGCCGCTCCCTGTAGGCCGGGCTACCTCTGGCCGTTCCCTGTAGGCCAGATCACATCTATGCCTTCCCTGTGGGCCAGATCACATCTATGCCTTCCCTGTGGGCCAGATCACATCTATGCCTTCCCTGTGGGCCAGATCACATCTATGCCTTCCCTGTGGGCCAGATCACATCTATGCCTTCCCTGTGGGCCAGATCACATCTATGCCTTCCCTGTGGGCCAGATCACATCTATGCCTTCCCTGTAGGCCAGGTCACCTTTAATATTTCCCCGTAGACCAGGTCACCTTTAATATTTCCCCATAGACCAAGTCACCTCTAGCCTTTCCCTGAAGGTCAGGCCACTTCTGGCCTTTGCCTGTAGACCAGGCCACTTCTGGCCTTTGCCTGTAGACCAGGCCACTTCTGGCCTTTGCCTGTAGACCAGGCCACTTCTGGCCTTTGCCTGTAGACCAGGCCACCTCTGGGCTTTGCCTGTAGACCAGGCCTCCTTTAGTCTCCCTATGGGCCAGGCCACCTCTAGACCTTCCCCGTAGGTCAGCCCACTTCTGGTCTTTCCCTGTAGGCCAGGCCATCTCTGGTCTTTCCCTGTAGGCCAGGCCATCTCTGGTCTTTCCCTGTAGGCCAGGACATCTCTGGTCTTTCCCTGTAGGCCAGGACATCTCTGGTCTTTCCTTGTAGGCCAGGACATCTCTGGTCTTTCCCTGTAGGCCAGGACATCTCTGGTCTTTCCCTGTAGGCCAGGACATCTCTGGTCTTTCCCTGTAGGCCAGGACATCTCTGGTCTTTCCCTGTAGGCCAGGACATCTCTGGTCTTTCCCTGTAGGCCAGGACATCTCTGGTCTTTCCCTGTAGGCCAGGACATCTCTGGTCTTTCCCTGTAGGCCAGGACATCTCTGGTCTTTCCCTGTAGGCCAGGACATCTCTGGTCTTTCCCTGTAGGCCAGGACATCTCTGGTCTTTACTCATAGAGCAGGCTTCCTATAGTCTCCATACAGGCCAGGCTATCTCTAGATCTTCCCTGTAGGCCTATCCACCTCTAGCTTTTCCCCGTAGGTCAGGTCATCTCTGGTCTTTCCCTGTAGGCCAGGACATCTCTGGTCTTTCCCTGTAGACCAGGCCTCCTATAGTCTCCCCATAGGCCAGGCCACCTCTAGACCTTCCCCGTAGGTCAGGCCACCTCTAGAATTTCCCTGTAGCTCAGGCCACCTCTAGCCTTTCCCCACAGACCTGGCCCCTCTTGATGGAAACGTCTTGCGTTCCCATTCATCCAATAAACGAAGACATTGGGACGTCCATTTTGTTTGTCATTAAATGGTCTCTTATTAGAAAACAAACATTATGGGGACAGACCGGCGCCCTCGGTTGGCCTGACCTTTCTTCTTTGAAAAGAGAACGACCCCACCCACCAGACCAGCACTAAGTGACAATTTTTACATACTGAACACATTCATGAAGCGAATGCAAAGGAACCTCTCCTTTTCACTATGATGCCAGTTTCTTTCACGGTGCGGGCAAGGAGGAGACTGTCGCTTTCGCCCAAGCCGACTGCCACTGGCCACCAGTGAGTCTCCAGGCCGTGGCTGTGGTACCACACAGGATGTGACGTCTATTCATCTATCTGGTGGTGGTCCTGCCTTTCAAAAGTCAGCAGGGTGCAGTGGGGATGAGCTGTGGGCCACATGTTGACGCGGGTGACTTCATTCATAGCTATGAGGTGATTGAGACACGGCAAGAACTAGATGGCGCTTCAAGGCGCTAGACTCGGGCTGAGTGAGCACGTCTTGAGCTTCCTTCCCTTACACGCTTCAGCCATTTCATGGACAACCTTTCAGGCGATTAGTCTAATGTGCGGGGTCACCACCGCCTGCCTCGAGTTATTCCACAACACGTAAATGAACATACAGCACATTAATGTATCCATGAAGGCTGCAGCCTTCCGATTTCACAGAGCCTGGACTGGGGGCGGTCAGCGGAAATGTGAGTTATATCAGCTCACTGAGCATGCCCACACAGTATGACCCCAAGCTACATCCATCTTAGGGTGCCACGAATAAACTGAGATCCAGATAGGAACCTCAAGATCTCAGAAAAATGCCCAACCCTTGTGGAATCCGCCAAGGTTCCACCATCGACCCGATTATCTTCAGGTTATATGTAGAATCCCTGGATTTGTACCCATGGCAACCACATCATGACCTGTCAATACACTGAAAGCATCACATAGAAACTGGGTTCCCCCAACCTTAATAATTTAAGGTGTGGAATCAGGGGTACACTGAAAACATTAACAAAACACAACATCCCACTGGGCAATAGATCTTCCTTTCAGCTGTTCTAGTGTTGCATGCTGGGATGACAAATTAAAATAGTCGACGCACGTTTTGGCGGGTAAACATGATTCTAGATCGACCTTCTTCAGGACCAAGCTGTAGTTAAGTTTTGTTAATGCACTGAAAATACACAACATTGCCTGGAAACCTATCCTGCTGGCAACATTAGTCATCTCATCAATACCCCCAGATTTAGAAGGGCTAGGATGAGGGGGCTTTTCTCAGTAGCAGCAGCCAGGCTTTGGAATATGTTGGCAGTGGTTATAAGAAGGACTAAATCATATCTGGAATTTCACAGGGCTGTTAAAACCTGGCTTTTCAGGAGAGATTAGGAGGTTCTGGGGCAGATCTGCGTTTTCAGCTGAGGTCTTTCAAATACACCTAGTGCTCAGATACTCCTTGAGTTGTATGCACTTTGAGTGGAAATAGATAAATCTCAAAACCTACCTCGAGGTAATCCTGAACTTGTAATTCAAACTCCTGTCTAAACCTTAAACCGATCATGGTAGAATCCTTCCGGACTACACACAGCACCAATCACTTATCCAACATGTACCCCAGATGACTGGCAGTGGAAAGCCACTTGCACCCACCCAGAACACAGACCACTCTGTCAAGGAACACATCGCCAACCTAACCAAGAGCGCATGATATCTGCTCTCGCTCTTGGAAATGGGAAGCCTGCCTACCCAAAGCTAATTTCCGACCAGTGGTGAAGGCTTTAGCCCTCTCTCTGGTTAGATGCAGAGTTCATCAGCCACCCTGGCAACCCACAGGGGCATCCTACACGCTGCAGCTCTTCTCATCAGAGGCCTGTTGAGGGTCTAGTGCCTTAACCCAACTTGAGGGAGTTACACTTCCTCGCTCTCAAAGCTTGTCTCAACTTTGACACCAGCTGTGTTAATAAACTTTAGGTTGTCCAGAACGCAGCATCCTGTCCTGTCCTGTCCTTAAAATTCCAAGACATGTATTGTATTGCAATAGTATTTATATAGCGCTTACTACCCCTGATGAGGTGTCGAAGCGCTTTTCGGCGAGTAGCACGCTACTCCGGAACTGAGTACAGTATTAGTATTATTATGAGTTAATTTGAGCAGAGGTTATATGAATTTGTTAGTTGGTTGGCTTGAGTAATGGAGGGATATAGGAGGGAAGAATCCAGAAGTGTTAATTGGGAGTTTATAGTAATAGGATGAGACTTGAGATGAGTAAAGGGGAGATGGGGGAGGGAAGAGTCTGTGGAAAGGGTTAGGGAGATCATAGTAGCAGGAGGGGTTTTGGATGAGTCAAAGGTGAGATAAATGAGGGAGAATTTAGTAGGGTTGTTTGGGAGATCATGGTAGTAAACTGAGGTTTGGGGTGAGCTAGATGTTGAAGAGGAAGGGAGAGCTTATGCAGGGTTATTTTGGAGATGAATGTAGTAGAATGGGTTTGGGATGAGTCAGAGTGGGGATGGAGCATAGATTGATAGAGACATAGGGTGAGGGGGAAACAAAGTAAAGCTTACAAGAGTACATTTATATTATCTTTATTTATTATATATATATATGTATATATTATTTTTTTTTTCTTTTATTCATAATTTATTTTTACTTTAATTTATTAATTTGAATTTTATTTATAGATTTTATTTTTATTAAATTTTTCCCCAGTACAGTATCCCTAGAGTAATACATAGATATGTAAATACATAGTAAGGGAATATTTGTTCAAGGAATATAATAATGGGTATAATACTATGAGAAGAAAAGTAGTATTGTACAAACACAGACTTTCAAGATTTTAATATTTGAATTTAAGTAATAAGTGTACTTTTCTAACATTTATTTATCTTTCCACAGTTTTTGAATAGTGAAATGCTTATGATAATAAAACATTTGATCAGTGTGATATAAAAACGAGAGCAGGGATTCATAAGTATCTAATGTAACTTATATATGTCGGTCAGAGAAGGTATTCGCTCCCTCCATTGGCTTCCAGTCAAAAAAAGGATGGATTTCAAGGCTCTTTGCATTGTTTTTCTGGACTTGCATCAAAAAGGCTCTAGTCCACTCAATTCCTTGTTCCCCTGGTACTCCCTGAGTAGGCTGCTCGGATCCTCGCTTCACAAGGAGGCGCGGGTTCCCAGATTCCGCAAGGCCAGGTGGGGAGGTCGGACCATCTCAGTGGATGCTGCCAAACTCTGGAGTACTCTGCCTGCCCATATTTCAGAAGCTGGGTCCTTGCGATGTTTAAAAAACACATATTTTTACTCTTCACCTCCCTTACTGTAGGGTCCCTTTCGCTCTCCGCTTGGTAGTGGCTGGTGCATTGACTCCTTCGGGTATACTGCACGCTACAAGTCCCCAATAATATCATTATCATATCCAGAAACTGTACGTCCGAGTACATGGCCAAAAAATGCACAAATCTTGCAGGTTGCGCCAAACCAGGGCATCACCAGACTTGGGCTGCATAAATGTAAGAGAGAGACCAGAATGCAGTTCACATTCAGGAAAAACAGCCCCATCCGCATTGGACTGACCCTGCTCTCTAGAAAGAACTGGAGACCTCTCTCTTCTAAGCACAGTCAGCATGGCTCTTGTAAATGGGCTGGGATTTCCATATTCTGCTTAAGTGGATCCTAAAATGGGTCTCCTCTGGTTATCCCCATCATCTGTGCCAAAGCCGGATGGTGTGTGTCTCCACTCTGCCGTGCAAGGTTTGAAACACAAGTGTTTACTCCCAGTCGTGTTGTGTTCTGTACTTGAGTCACTGTAGTCTCTCTGGGTGAGTGAGGGCAGCAGGAGTGCCCTAACCTGGGTGGTTATATCCTGACCTCTATCCGGCCCACTCACCCTGTCCAGCCCTGCTCCATCACCACCAAACTGACCAGAATTACCACACCACCATCCCACCCACTCCTCTCACAACCCCCCTCAGACACAGATGGGGGGCTCTGGTTCTTCTTCTTGCCTTCTGGGGCTGCTGGTGCTTTCTCCAGCCCTTCGCAGCTCTTGTCCCATCATCTTGGGCAGAACAAGTTTCCTATCCTGACATGTTAGGATAATGTAAATAAAAAGCTGGATGAGAAGCAAAATTGCATCAGCGGAAATTCCCTGAAACTACGGAATAGAGTTTTAGGTGCTTCTCAGGAGGGCTTTATTTGTTAACCTGAGGATAAATGCTTAGCAAGTTCCCATTTTGTGCAGAAGAGTGAACTGACAGAGTGATTTGCCCAGAAACACACAATAGGTGAAGTGGGAAGCTGTAATTAAAATGTGGATGCTTTGGTGGCTTCGTTTGAAAATGTAGTCAAGACAGTGGGGTTTCCGAAAGATGCGTAAAAAATCCTTAAACCTTTTGAGAGGGGCAGTAGCCATCTCCATCCTCTGCAGTGTTCTAGACCAGAGGATCTGAAGTCAATCTCTGCTCCTAGGAGTCCATCCTTATGGGTCAGATACAGGCCCTGTCGCCATCCTCCCTTTGTGTACAGGTCACAGCCGCCCTGCGCCATCTTTGTACACAGCCACAACTCATTTCAGAGAATATCAAAATGAGGAACAACGCTCTGGCTTACCCAGGCTGGGAGTATCCATGTCCTTAAATGTTCAAAACTAGTAAGATCCTTTTCAAATTCAACAGTAAACAACACTAGGGAAAGGAGGCGAGATCATGCTCAAAGGAAAAAGAGGGCACGGTGTGTGGAAGGGGGGAAGTCTATTTGGGCATAGAAAGAAGGAGGAGTACTAGGGTATAAACATTGTACCAGAGTGCAGGTAGTTTTAGAAATACTAGGGTACTGGGAAGGGGGCAAAGGTGCTTGGGCGCACATAGAAATAAGGAAGGATGACAAGTCGTAGGCAGGGACTGAGGTTCTTTTGTATCAGCAGGGTAGAGTTCGAGTATATGCATGGACAGTGGTACTCCGTAATAATCAGAGAAGTGCTATGGTATACATGGGGTTAGAAATACTCTAGCATAGTTAGAAGTAGTGACATGGTATAGGTAGAGGTTAGTGTATTCATACAGAGAGGTTTGAGGTAATGCGGTATAGGTACTAGAGTGTAGGTAGAGCTGAAGCACTAAGGGTGTGCATATGTAGAAGCAGTGGTAAGATGGCAGAGGTACTGCTGTATAAGCAGGTGGAAGGTACTTAGCTGCATGCATGCGTAAAGCTGCTAGAGTATAGGTAGATGAGGTAAAAAAGAACAGATAGAGATTACAAGATTTAGGTAGGGATGTAATACAGGGTTAAAACAGTGGAAGAAGGGGGCATCCGGTTATAAGAACAGTGACGAAACGAGCAGTACAGAAGAGGCTGTTGACAGGGAGTGGACAGAAAAATGGGACCAGAGACCCATAAAATTGAAGCTGGGGAGCTGTGTGATCCTGGGAAGGTAGACTGTATGGAGGTTTTTTTTTTTTTTTTAAATATATATACATATATATAGATATTATGAAGGGCACTCACCAGGACCCATGTGACCTCACAGGAGTGGATTTTTTTTTTTTTTTTTTTAAATCAAGGAAAGACTTTGTGGAGAAAGTTTAAACTAGGTGGGCTGTGAGTTCCGCTCCACTCGCGGAGTTTCGAAAAACACAAGTTTTGTGCTCGCCAAAGTTAATTTGGCAAGCGCGAGCGAGGAAAATCACCACCTCCCAAAATGATTTCTCAACGCAGGCAGCTGTAAATGGTCGTTACCGCCCGCATTAAGAAATCTTCCTTTCGCGTTGAGGAAGTTGCTGCTAGAGTATAAAATCTACTTGAGCAGCAGAAAAGAAGCAGCACCCCCTTCTGCTGCTTGTGGTGCCATTTCACTGATTTTTCAGGGCGGGACAAACACCTGGCACTAACAATCACTTTGAATCGCAAGACCTAACACACTCCTCTGCTTGTGGAACTCCGCGTACCCTGGCAAAGTTTTTTTGGTCACTCTGCGGAGTTCCGCGATGCAGAACTCTGCGAACTTCGCCCAGGTCTAGTTTAAACAGAACAAATTAACTTGAATGAAATTACCCCAGAACCACCCACCTAAGGACCATATAGACCACTTCCTGCATCAGTCGCTTTAGGATTGGGCTTCATGACCTTGCTAAGGGTGGGGGTTTAATACAGGGGCCGACAGACCAGATTGTGAAAACTAAAGATTGTTATTAGAATGCGTCTTATATATATACAGCTAATGGATCTCTTCCAGTAGATTCCCCGCCCACCCCCCATTTCCATGGGCCTCATATACTCACACGCCTTTTCGATTATTAAACCAGACGAATTTCCACAGAATCCCATGAACTCCCTTCCACATTTTCTAGGAAATCTTTCATTGCAGAATATGATCTAAAGTATTTCCAGAGAGCCCGGAGGGAGTCCCTGGTAACCAGACTGACTGACTGACCTGGCTTGACAATTTCAGTCCCTGGCTTTCTTATTACAGCAGTAGATCTGCAGATCCAGGTGTCATGCTGGTAACTGGCACAGGCTTCAAGTTGAAGCCATGCTTTTCTGTGATCCCCTACAAAATAAATGATGTTCTCACTACGTAGAGCAAATTATGTCGAACCTCTTTCCACGTTCCCTTTACTACTGACTGAATTAGCGCACAATGTCAATTGTTCTACACTACAAACATCTTGGACTGATGCTTCTCAAGAGGGACCTCGTGTTAGGTTCTGGTTGGATTTTGGAATCCCAGCGCTCCGAACACATACTCGCCCCTTCTGCAGGTAGGATATCCTGTCCTCCAGCTTCAGTCCAGACATCAGTGAGAATCAGTGCTCTCATAGCTAAAAGTACATTCTTAGGATTCGGAGAAATGCACGTATTTACAGGGTTGACGTGTTGCTTTGTTTCTACTTCATCGCACTTGATCATACATGAAGTTTTGTATGGAACATACATGCACAGTGAACTTTTATACTTGTTGGTTGGAAGAATCCAGTTACCTTGAAATCATTGTCAGTGGGACACGGGGGTGCTATGGACAAGGCGGGGGCATGATGTTGGGCTGGATACAGGGTTTAAATAGGATTGACCTGTCAGTTTCAGGTAATTAAAGGAGCATGGTGAGTTCTCTGCATGGTCTTCTTCAGTTTGCAATATTGGGTTGCATCTTTTTATTAATCTGGAGATGAGGTCTTTAAAGACCCCTTTAGTTCTGTATTGGTGCCTGAGGTCTGATTATTTGAGGGCGGGCTGAGTTTATTGATTGATTATGTCCACTTTAGACATCAGGTCCAAGTTCTCTGTCCAAGCAGACGTAGATATTGAAAAGCTTGTCTGACATGGTTTTAAAATGTTCTATGTATTTGTAGACTTCACTCTACAACTCCATTTTGGTAACTTTATTTTGTAGATCCCTGTTGGGGGTCTTAATCAATAAACCTTTTTTTACTTGGGTTTGCAACCTTGTCTTGGGCGCTCCAGTTGCTATGATCGCCCCATGACTGGTCGCAGTTCTAATGCATGGTTTGAGGGCGTGTTAGAACCTTGGTCCTAGATTTACAAAGGATGGCCTCCACGACTTTGGTGCATAAAGTTTGCCACAAAGTGGGTTCAGTAGCTGACATGACTCTTCACTGTCAAGCAGTGAGGCTGCAGTTTCTTCCGAGTGCCTGGATTGCACCCCCGCCCGGTACACCTTGTACGGAGGACCTGGTCTTTAAGTTTTATGTTTGCCCCTTCTGGGAGCAAAAGAAGGGGTTTTACAGTGTGGTTCATCTTCTCACATATTTAGGTTAATTCTCAGCTGGGTTTTGTATTCGCTGTACTCTGTCTTCATTCATTTGGAGAGACTGTTGGAAATAACCAGTTGTGCCATGAGCAGGTCTCTGAGCTCCAATTGGTGGTAGTTTGTCTGGAAATTTTAAGGATTTCTTGAAATATGGAAAGCAGTATCTGGTGCTTTTTATTATGAAATACAAAAGACAGTGGCTCTGCAACTGGTTCGCACTTCCCTTGTGTATATTGCGTAAATAATTCGAATTTTCTGATTCGTAGACAGTCCTTAGGAAGGGTGCCAAACTGGTATACACCCAGCCACTTCGAGTCTAATCTTCTCTACTGAAGGCCAGTTAACAAGTTCTAATACAATGTTCAAATTACCACGGCACACCCCATTAATATTAGTGGTCCAACACGAAAGGACGAGTCTAGCGCATTCACGTTCCACCGTTTTCATTTTTCCTAAGATGAAGACAATAACAAGGAACAGCTAGTCCCATGCAACAGCCGGCACGTGTTTCGTCAGATTGACTTTTTCAAGGCAGAAAATGTATGTCAATTCACTAAATCCAAAGTGTTGAACGATCCATAACTGTAATCTATACATTTTAACTGTGAAGCGGGATCCCTCCCGAGAAATGGTCTGAAGTCTCGAAACCAGAAGGTGAAAACGACCATGATAAGACGGGTAAGAGAAATCTGCTGTCACAGGAAGACCAAAATCTGGTGCTTTTTTGACTATTGTGTTAATTTGTGGAGTGAGTAAAATGAAAAATGTCTGTTTCCTTTCTGAGTAGGAGCTTGGGTAGTGGAGGGCACCCAAACAGGATAATCATTAGTTAAAACCAACATGGTCTCTCTTCTAGCTAGTTATCATACTGTCCCACTGACCCAGGCAAGTTGTGATCTCTCCAGATGCCATGAATTCTTTTTCCAGGAAAAGATAAGTCTGGGAGTTCGTACACACCTGGAGTCAAAGCGAAAATTGTCCCATCCGTGAGTCAGTAGTTCCGCACAGAGGATGAACAGCAGGGGTGAAAGCGGGTGGTCTCACTGTGGCACTCCATGGGGGTCTCTGGCTTGTATCTGGATGACTGAACTTGTCCATTGCTTTCTTGTTGCTTGCAATTGTAAATGAGTTGGATCCAGTTGTAGGCAGTATCCGTGAGGCTGAGTGGCTCTTTCAACCTTAATTAGGAGGATGTGGTCCACTGTATTAATTGGAAGGAACTCCTGGGCAACAAGTGATACTTGAGGCTTAGTTTATCCATCCTAGATGTGCACCTGCAATCCATGCTTAAAGTGAAGCATCAAGTCCTGCTGGTTGTTGATCATCTAAGACAACTGGAGGACGCCTCTTTGATTTAAGAAGAAGCTCTCTCTCAATGTAAAACCTTTCTTCCAAATCAACGCGCAATTGAGCCCTCAGATCTATTCCTGATTTCTCCTCTTCTTTCCAGCACCCTAGAACATGCTGCTGTTAATCTAACATAGATGGTGATGGCCATCTGGTACCCAGTAAGGCATCCGTTCCATGCTCGCCCGGGATAGAATTGCTAGTCCATCTGTTATAGATGATCTCATGAAGGAGGTGTATCCCATGTTTTTTCTGATTGATTTGATTAGAATTGTCATTTGCTTTTAACTCTGTTTAAATCCAGCTTTTTGAAAAGACGTCTAAATTAGTGAGTCCAGTTGTAGGTAGGGGACTAGTGAAACTCATCTCACTAACCACTTTCAGAACTTTTCATCTCCACCGTTTGTCACCCATCCAATCGCTCACATGTCTGGTACCAAGGGGATCAGCAATTGCCCCACTTCCTGCTTTTCAATGTTTATTTTCTCCCTCTGGCAGGAATCTTTGCACCATCTAAACTCAAATGTTACCAGTCTGCTGATGACACTTAAAAGTCCTGGTGGACTGATACCTCTAAGCCATGGACCGTAGATGTGCGCTGGGATCGGCGGATGACATACAAAATCTGCCAGTTCTTCTTTCTAATCAATCCTGTTGGTGAGATGCCCATGACTCTGGTGACATGACCATCCCCAATCAATACTCAGATCCTGATTTAGAACTCAGTGGATAGGTTACCCTGTCGCAACAGTGACGGATATCCTGTCTGCTGAAATCAAAATCCCATTCTGTTCTCTGGGATTTAGATTTCGGGAGATGGGCCATCGAGCGGCCTTGTGACAGAGTGACCCGTCCGCCGAGTTCTAAATCAGTCTTTCAGCGATTTATCTGGAAGTTTTATGTGAACAAACTTGTCACCTCCATCACTTCAGAGAACTTTAAGGAAAAATAGATATATACAGGTTAATGGAGGATAAACAATACATGATTTGTGTTCCCGATGGTCATGGGAACTGGTCCTAAAACATGTCATTATTTGGTCACAACGTGAGGTGAATGTAGTTTAAAACTCTTCTCGATAACTCTGTCTTAAAGAGTTTCTGAATTGAAGGTAGCTTGGAACTGTGCGAAGCTATGGCATTTGGGTTGGTGAACTGTGGTTTAATGTTGAGAATTATTTTGCAACTAGCACACGTCTTTGCCCAGGAAAGCCTTGTGCAGAGAGGTTTGTATTTGATTGTATGTTCAAGAGTTAGCCAGTGATGAAACTTCAAATGATTCTGTGCACAGGGCGTTTTGCAGCTGCCTAGCTTTGTAATCTTTGTGACCAGGAGATGTTTTTTAAAGTATTTGTGGGTCAGGTTACATAACCTAAGCCGATACATCACCAGAGGCGCTGATGCTTCTGTTCCATGGGCTGTCTGGAGTCCAGAGAGGGGTTTTCATGAGTAACAGGTGAAGGTTGACTGTCTGGACAACTTGGGGAGAGAGGGTAGGAGACAGAAGCTTAAATGAGCACCGGAGGGAGGACTCTTGGGTTCCTCACCTGCTGAGAAAGTGCCAGGGGAGTTTTAGGTCCAGAGGCCGGTTGAAGGTGAGTGATGAAGCCGTGTTTGCCAAGACTAGGGTTTCGTTTTGGCTCTGTTTGAGCATCTGATGGGTCCTTTCGTCCAATCCCGGAAGTGATTGATGCACTGCAGAATGTTCACCATCTTCTCCAGACTTGTGTGCACAAGGAAGGGAATTAATCTGGGTGCGATCCACATACATTTGGATGTGGTGCTGGGTGAAAATCATGTAGGGGTGCATGGAGATATTGAAGAGCAGTGGTGAGGGGGCAGGACACTTTGGGGGCTCCACATTGCACCTACTGCGACGATGGCATTGAAGATCGAGTTTGTATTTTCTAGCTCTGATGTAGAAGGAAAGAGCCTTAGACCAAGGCCCATTCTTGGGGTCACCATATCATAGGCTTCTGGAAGGTCAGCTTGTTGGCCCACTCTTGGGGTCACCATATCATAGGCTTCTGGAAGGTCAGCTTGTTGGCCCACTCTTGGGGTCACCATATCATAGGCTTCTGGATAGGCAGCTTGTTGGCCCATTCCTGGGGTCACCGATATCATGGGCCTCTGGATGGGCAGGTTGTTGGTCTATTCTTGGGGTCACCCATATCATAGGCTTCTGGATGGGCAGCTTGTTGGTCTATTTTTGGGGTCACCCATTTCATGGACTTCTGGGTGGGCAGGTTGTTGGTCTATTCTTGGGGTCACCATATCATAGGCTTCTGGATGGGCCCATTCCTGGGGTCACCCATCTCATGGGCTTCTGGATGGGAAGCTTGTTAGACAAACTTCACCCTCGACAAAGGTTAAGTTAATTCCACATAGCTCTAGAGGTCTCTCATTGGAAGTTTTGCACTTGGTGGTTGTGTCTTCCCCACAATGTGCAGCAGAGGTTTACATGGACTTCTTCCACCGATGCACACTCTCTGCCCCCTTCCTTTATCTCTCCTCCAAAGTCCAGGCGGCTGTGCTGGCCCAGACCCAACACCTCCTGCCCTGTAGGAGTTTTTATACTGCAAACCCAGCTGCAAAGCAAAACCATGCTTGTTCGGCGCACTTCTATCCAGCCCAGCAGCGGAGCCCAGGATGCCAGCCTGGCAGCCTCGCCCCGCAGGCCCTGCTCAGGGACCACCGCCTGGGCTTCTGTATTTGGTTGGCAGGGCTGGGACCGGACCCAGGTGCCTGTGCAGGGATTACTTACTGTCAGAATCAGTGTGGCTGAATAACCTGTGCACGGCGCCCTCTATCGGAAACAGACTGCCTGATGGGGGAAGTGAGGCTTTTCAAGAGAGGCGAGTGGGGCTGGGGCACATCAGGTGAGGCTAGTGGGGCTGGGGCACATCAGGTGAGGCTAGTGGGGCTGGGGCACATCAGGTGAGGCTAGTGGGGCTGGGGCACATCAGGTGAGGCTAGTGGGGCTGGGGCACATCAGGAGAGGCTAGTGGGGCTGGGGCACATCAGGAGAGGCTAGTGGGGCTGGGGCACATCAGGAGAGGCTAGTGGGGCTGGGGCACATCAGGAGAGGCTAGTGGGGCTGGGGCACATCAGGAGAGGCTAGTGGGGCTGGGGCACATCAGGAGAGGCTAGTGGGGCTGGGGCACATCAGGAGAGGCTAGTGGGGCTGGGGCATTTCAAGAGAAGCTAGTGGGGCTGGGGCACATCAGGTGAGGCTAGTGGGGCTGGGGCACATCAGGTGAGGCTAGTGGGGCTGGGGCACATCAGGTGAGGCTAGTGGGGCTGGGGCACATCAGGTGAGGCTAGTGGGGCTGGGGCACATCAGGTGAGGCTAGTGGGGCTGGGGCACATCAGGTGAGGCTAGTGGGGCTGGGGCAAATCAGGTGAGGCTAGTGGGGCTGGGGCACTTCAGGAGAGGCTAGTGGGGCTGGGGCACTTCAGGAGAGGCTAGTGGGGCTGGGGCACATCAGGAGAGGCTAGTGGGGCTGGGGCACATCAGGAGAGGCTAGTGGGGCTGGGGCACATCAGGAGAGGCTAGTGGGGCTGGGGCATTTCAAGAGAAGCTAGTGGGGCTGGGGCACATCAGGTGAGGCTAGTGGGCCTGGGGCACATCAGGTGAGGCTAGTGGGGCTGGGGCACATCAGGTGAGGCTAGTGGGGCTGGGGCACATCAGGTGAGGCTAGTGGGGCTGGGGCAAATCAGGTGAGGCTAGTGGGGCTGGGGCACTTCAGGAGAGGCTAGTGGGGCTGGGGCACTTCAGGAGAGGCTAGTGGGGATGGGGCACTTCAGGAGAAGCTAGTGGGGATGGGGCACTTCAGGAGAAGCTAGTGGGGCTGGGGCACTTCAGGAGAAGCTAGTGGGGCTGGGGCACTTCAGGAGAAGCTAGTGGGGCTGGGGCACTTCAGGAGAAGCTAGTGGGGCTGGGGCACTTCAGGAGAAGCTAGTGGGGCTGGGGCACTTCAGGAGAGGCTAGTGGGGCTGGGGCACTTCAGGAGAGGCTAGTGGGGCTGGGGCACTTCAGGAGAGGCTAGTGGGGCTGGGGCACTTCAGGAGAGGCTAGTGGGGCTGGGGCACTTCAGGAGAGGCTAGTGGGGCTGGGGCACTTCAGGAGAGGCTAGTGGGGCTGGGGCACTTCAGGAGAGGCTAGTGGGGCTGGGGCACTTCAGGAGAAGCTAGTGGGGCTGGGGCACTTCAGGAGAAGCTAGTGGGGCTGGTGCATTTCAAGAGAAGCTAGTGGGGCTGGGGCATTTCAGGACATGGGCTGGGGCATTTCAAGAGAAGCTAGTGGGGCTGGGGCACATCAGGGGAGGCTAGTGGGGCTGGGGCACATCAGGGGAGGCTAGTGGGGCTGGGGCATTTCAAGAGAAGCTAGTGGGGCTGGGGCATTTCAAGAGAAGCTAGTGGGGCTGGGGCAAAGACAGACCCTGTCTCAGCCCCACCGACCTTGCAGTTCACGGACCTATAATGAAGTCTAACGATTCCTGGACCTACCGCCAAGTCTTACTGAACTGTTGCAGAGTCTCCAAGTTTCCTGACTCTGCCCCAGCCCTACCAACTACTCAGAGCCGCAGGACTGTTGTGAATGGTTCCATTTCTTTTTAGCGCCGGTTTTGCATTGAAAATGTGTCTATTTAGGGTAACCGGAGGTCACCCCCAGAACTTTCCAGGCCACAGGCATCAAAAACATATCTTGTGCATAAACAATATGGTTGACTTTGGACACGGGGAATAGTTTACAGGTGGCGCGGGGGGGGGGGGGGGGAGAGAACGGGGGAGAGGTGGTTGGTGGTGGAAGTACAGTATGAGCCCCGGGAGCCTGCATTTGAACTCTCAGGAGAGGCCCGTCTGTGACCAAACGTTTTCTGTGCCACAGTGCTGCCCTTTGAAATACTACAAGGAATTTCACTGCAGTGCTTAATTTGTAAATAAAAACGTGCCGGTGCCCAAGGCTCACCTCTGAACTCTGCGGCTGCTGCAATTAGATGTGCGAGCACAGAATACTGAGGCAGCGTAATCCCACAGCCATCTCGGGCCTCTTTAATCCATTTAGTCACTCGCGGCCCCTTCAACTCACTCTTGCAGCTTTCTTATTGCTCCCTTTGTGACGCATTTTCGTTTTCCTCTTCCTCCATCTTTCCCATCTGAGTCTTTTGCTCATAGTAATTGCCTGATGCACAAACATAAGTGATGCCCCCAAAAATAAGAGCCGGTGCCCCGCCCCGGAAACCACCGGCTCAAATTAAGCACTGCTTCATTGGCATAATATATCAGAGGCGTGTTGCAGATTACTTTTAATATTGGAGCACCTGCCTTTTGGTGGCCCCTTATGGTGCCTCCTGCGACGTTTCTGGCACGTCTTGTATATGAAGCGACAGTTTCTTTTGGTTTCGACTTCGTTTTCCTCGCAGGGTGATGGGAATACGTTTCTCAACCTGTGGGCGGGGCATGAGGGGAGAAAGTCTCTCTCACTCTCTGCTGCTCCCAAGCCGCACTGTTGGCAAACTCCGTCCTCTCTCGGTTTGTGGTTTGCCCTGTCTAACAGTGCCTGTTTCAGGCTGTATCTGGTGAGTGTTTGCTTGTGTCGATGTTTTCACCACAGGGAGATCTGGTGCAAGATTGCCCGTCCTTGCACGTGAGCCGTGTGTGCTGCCAAGGTGCGTCTCCGAGCACCTTGTGCCTGTCCCCAGCCGCAAGCAATCTCTTCTCCTTTTTGCGGGCCTCTTAGAGTGTTTATTCTTTTAAATATTTTATTTTGTGGGAGGGCGGCTGGGGCTTTGTTCCAGTAAGTCACCAAGGCTGTATCGTACTGCAGTGAGGATTCCGTTGGGCTGACTCGGCTTTCGGCTCCTGGTTTCTTTATTTGGGGTCGGTCTGGATGCGAGAAAGGCCCCTGTGCCACGCTTGTTTTGCATTTTTTTAAATATAGCGCAAACTCGACCGGAAGATATTGGAGTGCTTTGCATGACGAGCAGTTGCATTATACAAGGTTTTCCGAGTACCTATAGACTGTGATGTGCCCAGAATCACAGGATGTTGAGGCGACGCCGAGACTCGAACATGGTTTCCCAGTTCCAAGGTTGGCAGCTCTGGCCATGATGGCACAAACGTATCTCTTCTACGTGTTTGGGAGCCCTGGCTGTTCCAGACCTCTGTCCGTGCCAGGTCTGGCCCTGGCTGTTCAGAAGCTCTCGCTGTGTTAGGCCTGGCACTATTAAGGGAGAGCCCTGTCTATTCTGCAGCTCTGTGCCAGGCCTGGCAGTACCTAGGGAGAGCACTGGCTGTTCCGAAGCTGTGCCAGGCCTGGCACTATTAAGGGAGTGCCCTATCTGTTCTGAAGCTCTGCCAGTGCCCGGCCTGGCACTACTCGGGGAGCGTCCTAGCTGTTCTGAAGCTCTGCCAGTGCCCGGCCTGGCACTACTCTGGGAGTGCCCTGGCTGTTCCGAAGCTCTGCCAGGCCTGGCACTATTAAGGGAGTGCCCTAGCTGTTCTGAAGCTCTGCCAGTTCCTGGCCTGGCACTACTCTGGGAGTGCCCTGGCTGTTCCGAAGCTCTGCCAGGCCTGGCACTATTAAGGGAGTGCCCTAGCTGTACCGAAGCCCTGTCAGTGCCAGGCCTGGCACTTTCCCACAGTGTCTCGTTACACAAGAGGTTCGCTAGGGGTGGGGCCTCTTATGCTTTATTCTGCCCCCCCCCACTACTTTACTTCTACAGCATGTGTGGGGCAACAAGGGGTGAGCTCCTGTTTCCCAAACTCCTTTCACAGGCACTGCGGACACAAAGGGTCGGGGGGGGGAGTGGGGGGGGTTCTGGAAGACACAATGGCCGCTCTGTTCCCGCTCAGCTGCTGTCCTGCCTTCCCTTTTGTGCGCGTCCTAGCGATCGAATTCAGGCCTGAATGGGAATCTGATCTGCCCCCCCCCCCTCTACTCACAACCCAATGCATCTCTTATCTCAAAAACACTGGGTCTGACCCACCCTCCCCCTCCTTCCACCTCTTGCCCGCGCTCAGGTTGCACTTTTTTGTGTCTCACTTTTAGGTCTGGTCGAGACAGCTTTATTTTTATTATAATAACCTTTGTTAATAAAACTATAGCGAGCAGATCACAGCAAGACATGTAGCTCCTAACTTAGCGCTTTCCACTTCCAGGTAACTGCCTGACCTGTGCCCTTGGAAGTATCTTTAAAACACAAAACGACCAGACCTTTGTCCAGGGACACCACAAGGTCACCCACAGGACCCGCACCTTTGATATTACCTCCAGGAAGTGTCTCTGATCCGTTTAAATTGCTTGAAGTTCCTGAACTGAAGTGAATCTTCCACTCTTCTCACTTCTAGCGCTCCGAAGTGATTAATGCCACATATCGCAGCACTGTACAAGCCACACGAGATAATGGGAAAATTCGCTGAAGGTTTTTGGGTGGGATCATGTACACGCTGCTTTCTTCATCGCCATGGAAACCGGTCCCCCACATAAACCAACCGGGCATATCCCATACCTTGCATGACTGAGCGCTCGAATGTCTAAAAATATGGACTTCACTTTTTTTCTGTTTATCCTTCTCTGTAAAACATTTTTGAAGCAGCATCTATCTTGAACGGCGGCTGTGTCTTATTGCATTTTATTAAGTGGTTGGGTGACTAAAAGCTTGGAGTAAGAAATGACCCAGTTTCCAAGGGTTGGCCACCGATTTCCTGAGTGATTATAAACTGAAGTTGGCAGCTGCAGTGAATATCTGGCCTATCAGTGTGCGTGAGAGAGGAGGTTAAACATTAACCAAGGATAATGGCACGCAGCCTGTTGCTAGGGGCCAGGGAGTGAAATCCTCATGGAAACTGAAAATATGAAATAGAACAATAATAAATGATCACTTTACTCCTCTTACGGTGCGGTTCCGGGGGGGGGGGGAGAGGGGGGTAGCTTCGACCTGTGTTATAAATCAGTGGTTCCCAGCCTGTGGTCCGGGACCCCTGGGGGTCGCGAAGCCTCCTCAGGGGGTCCGCGATTGCTTAGAAAATTAAATAATAACACATTAGGTCCCTGGCTTTCAGTAATGACTAAATGGGGCTGTCCTCGGATTCCAATAAAGATCCAGTGGGGATCCCCAGGTTCCAGTAATGATAAAGTGGGGGGTCCACAGAAGTCAAAAGGTTGGGGACCACTGTTCTAGATCACACTATATTTTGTTTATGGGTGTGTAAAAAGAAGTTCAGAGAAACTGATTTTGGAAATGGGAATTCCGAATTCTAATGTTTGTATTTTGGTACCGCAGTGAGCAATTCAATTGTTTTTTTTTTCTCATTCGTGGTTTCAAACTTTGAGACCCTTGTAGTCCCTCTTGCTCCCCTCAAATGACCATCTTCTTCTTCACAGGTCCAATTTAGCGGAACAAGATGGCGACAGGCTGCATGAAAGTGACGAAATACTTCCTTTTCCTGTTCAACCTCCTGTTCTTTGTAAGTACCTGTTACGCTGTTGGGGGGGGGGGGAATCTGCATGTCTTCATCTCTTCATCTCTGTACGATCCTGTGTAACTGGTCATGGAGGCAGCCGGGGGGTGCAGCAACACCTTTCAATATGTAGGGCATACAATGGAGATTTCAGGCTTTTAATTCGAAATGATCATTTTTAACAGAAATGTGATAATTCTAGAAGAGTTACTTCATGAAAGTCAGTAGGTCCATTGAAGCTGCCACGAGTGAGATTGTGGTCCATGGATGCGTGTGACCTGGCTTCTCTCTTACAAATATGACAAGACTGTAAGAAACACAGAATCTTGGGTAGGGGTGGGCGGAATGTTTCATTCTGCCAGCGGAATTGTCAGAAATTTGGGACTCCGCATTTCTCTTGTAACACCGGGTTCTGGGTAAATTCCGCCAATTGCCGCATGGTGGAATTTTTCCCATGAGGCCCCAGAATCATGAGTGAGATTTGGTGTCTCCTAGCGTGATTTTCTATCACGGGTGGTCACGAGCAGTCGTAGTCAGATCTGCTTTTAGGGTAGGTTTTCTGCCTCTCGAGTAGATTTTCTACTCAACAGCAGCAAAATCAGCTCAAATGGCCACGTGTGCTTGTGTACCACTCTGTACCCTTGCTCGCGCTCCTAGTGCTAAATTGCAGCGTGACATGCATGTTTTCTATACGTTATTTATTATTTTTTTTTTTTATGTAACTCTGTGGAATTCCACTGAGTGAAACTCCACGAATTCCACCCACCTCATTCTATGGCCCTGACTGTCCCGGCACAAAGTCAGAGGTGTGGTGGCCATGCAGCCAGCTTTTCTAGACTGTTGTTTTAAGTGCCTATAGGTGTTTAGAATGTGACCTTTACTAGCAGTGTAAGATCAGTGCATTACTGTCCGGTGTGCTGTCAGGGCCATGTGTACGAAATCCTGGAGGTGGAAAGTGGTGCATTGTAGGGTATCTTTACACTGACACTGCTGGGATAGTACAGTGTCCTTGTAGCGTAAAGTGCCTCAACAGTAGTGGGATAGAGAGTCAGAGCAACATCTGTGCATAGTGTCCAAGCAGCACCCATATATGTGTCCTGGCAGCACCCGTGCACAATCCTGTGGCAGCAGCGCCCAGATCAGTGTACTGCTGCACCCGTGTATAGTGTCCCAGCAGCACCCATGCATAATGTCCCATCAACACCTGTGTAACACTTCCCAGTAGCTTCCGTGCATTGTGTACTAGCAGCACCCTTATGAAGCCTCCCAGCAGAACCTGTGCATAATGCAACAGCTGCACTTATGTAAAAAATCCCAGCAGCACCTTTGTCGATTGCCCTGGAAGCACCTATGTAATGCATCCCAGTAGCTCCTGTGTATAATGCCCAAGCAGCACCCATGTATAATGCATATAGGTGTGCTACTGCACCTGTGGTTGATGTTCTAGCGGCAGCTGTGTGTAGTGTCCTAGCAGCACCTACAGAACGTCTTCTAGTAGCACCCATGTATAGTGTCCCAGCAGCACACGTGCATAATGTCCCGGCAGCAGCTGTGTATAGTGTCTTAGCAGCACCCATATAAATGTACTGCTACACCCATGCCTGATGTCCTAGTGGCACAAGTGCACAATATTCCAGCATATGCTGTGTGTAGTGTTCTAGCAGCACCTACAGAACGCCTTCTAGTAGCACCCATGTATAGTGTCCCAGCAACACCTGTGTATGGTGTCCTGGAAGCACCTATATATAGCTTCCACTATCCCCTGTGCATTGCTTACCGGTAGCCCCCATGTGAAGCCTCCCAGCAGCACCTATAGTGTCCCAGCAGCAGCACCCATGCAAAATGCCCTAGCAGCACTTCTGTATAGTGTCATGGAGGCACCTATATAATGCTTCCCACTAGCCCCGTGCATTGTTTACCAGTAGCCCCAATGTGAAGCCTCCACGCAGCACCTATAATGTCCCAGCAGCACGCGTGTATAGTGTCCCAGCAGCACATCTGCATCGTGACTGGGGGGCACCTATATAATACTTCCCGCTAGCCCCTGTGCATTGTTTACCAGTAGCCCCAATGTGAAGCCTCCCAACAGCACCAGTGTATAGTGCCCCAGCAGCCCCATGCATAGTGTCCCAGCAGCACCTCTGCATCGTGTCTGGGGGGCACTTATATAATGCTTTCACTATCCCCGTGTATTGTTTACCAGTAGCGCCTGTGTGAAGCCTCCCTTCAGCACCTATAATGTCCCAGCAGCAGCTGTGTATAGTGTCCTGGCAGCATCTATGTAATGTCTCCCTAGCAGCACTTCTGTATAGTGTCCTAGAGGCATCTATAAAATGCTTCCCGCTAGCCCCCGTGCATTGTTTACTAGTAGCGCCCTTGTGAAGCCTCCAAACAGCACCTATAATGTCCCAGCAGCACCCGTGTATAGTGCCCCAGCAGCCCCATGCATAGTGTCCTCGTGTGCAATTCTTTCCCTGCTGCAGCCCCACGTTAACCTCTTCAGACCTGCACAGTGCGCATTGCTGGGTCCAAGGCCTTGCACTTTGCACGTGTTCCTAGGTTGCAGGCTGTATCTGCACCTCTCAAGGCTGTCTGTGACGTTGCTGTGATAAGTCCCCGCCTAGGGAAGGCAGGGTTCACCTAGCTGGTAAATCATTACTAGGACCAGGAGCAGCTTTGCCCATTTACTCATTCATGCGGTTTACCAGCTATGGCGGTTCACGTACATACCATCTTTGCCAGAGCCCCTCCTCTCCCTCTAGGCCTTCTGCACTGGGTGCCAGTCCAGCAAGCGGGCACATGCCAGGATAAAGTGTACAGACCGCATCTGCGAGGGGTGCAGGAGGTAACTGGCACAAGAGCTATGCCATGGTCTTACAGAAATATTAGTGACCTAAGGTTGAACAGTATTCGAGAAAGGACAGGCCTGAAGAAAGATCTCAAGTTCTAAAGCCGTTCATCGCTGCCATCTGGGCAAGCTTGGCTTTCTACCACATACTGTTGTATTATCTGAAAAAGGTGGTTTCCTCCCTCCTTCTGACCTGCGCTGTAACTACAACCCTCCCTTTACCTACTGTGTGCCTTAGATTACTTCCAGGAATGTGTTTCTGATGTATCTTGAATTGCAAGCATTAGCAACGCCAATAGGTCTGACTTTAAAGGAATGTTGTATGATAGATAACATTGGAATTGAAATGTACTTGTGTAAAAGCAAAGAACTCTAGAATAATATTGGTCTAGGTTGAAAAGTCAGATGAGAGTTGCACGGCCAAGCCAGACCTAAAATTCCATGTAGGTTAATGACTGCCCTCCTCCCATCTGTGTTGCCGCCAGAGAAAAACACCATAAAAATAAAGTTATCTATGACACTTTAATAGCATTACAATGTCATGTGAGTGCCTGAAAGTCCACACCCAGGCAGCTCGATCAATAAACAAAGTGATCACAGCTAGAGTAGAGACAAATCCCTTTTTTTGTGGAAGCACACAAGTTCTGCCCAATCAAAACATGCGCTCCTGGTTCTCAACACGTGGGTGGAGGCAAAGCGCCTCTCGTAGTGATTGTCACATAATTGTCTGGTGACAGCTGCACTGTTAAACCAGATCATAAAAATGGCTTCCAGGCCTCAGAAGTACACGAGACTTTGCAAGTACAGTAAGATTAATGTACACTTCGGATTAATATAAAAACGGTATTGAAACTAGGCCATATAACATTTCGGTGCAAGTTAAGACATACATGTGCAATCATGTGTTGATAGTAAAGCCCTACTCTTAAACTCAAAACAAATTAAATCTACTGTTTTAGTCGGATACTTCTAGCTTGAGTGTCACTGGTCATCATGCTGGCAGCCATTTTAAATGTCAGGCATCATGGCGACCTAGAAATTCCCAGCATTCCAAGCGGCTGCTTCTGTTGATTAGTGTGGTGATGGTGCTGCTGTTCTACAGTTTACAGTCTCTTATCCTGTTACACAGCAGTCTCGGGTTTTCTTTTCTGGGGGTGAAATCAGTCCAGTAGTAGTTTATCATAATTTTTTTTTTTATTCAGGGACTTTTCATGTTGTTATTATGACTGCGGCTATGAGATTGCAATAGGTAAAAAAAAAAAAAAAAAATGATAAAATGCTCGGCTCCTGTCAGGGGAGAGAGAATGTGAGAGAGAGAGAGAGAAAATGAATATGAGAGAGAGAATGAATGGATGAATGGATATATAAAACCAATCCGATCTGAAAAGCAGAGCACACAATTTACCAAGGAATCTGGTGACACCAACTATGACCTTTCCCCGACACGCAGAGGTACTGTTTAAACAGTGATTTATTTACTGCTAGTAATGGTGCAGGCATTTAAAGATGTACACGCTGTCAGCAGCAAGAGAACACTAGCAATAATTTGCGCTAGAGTATTGTGAGAGTAACATGAATAATGGAATTTTACTAACTTTGATTATTACTCTGAGACTCGTGGTGACTGCACCATAATTAATTGTTTTCAGCAGTAATTTTAACTACATATCCCATAATGCCTTGTGTGCCTATAAAAAGGGCTGAAAACAACAATGAGGAAGACGGCATGTTGAAACGCATTGTGGTACCTGAGTCTGCTGCCCGCTTTTGAGATTAAAATCTGCCTATCTTGTTTCCGGGAGTGTGGCGTTTCTTTGTAATTTGTGATATATATATATATATATATATATATATATATATATAATATTTGAGTTTGGTATCCTTCTTTCAATGCTAGTAATAGCTGGTTGGCATGCAAGTCAGGCGTGCCTGAGCAAGCAGTGGGTATACTGATCAGGACTGGGGAAGGTACCAGGGTGTATACCGCTTCTGGCTGGCATAGGTTCACTACAGCTGAGTGTGGCATGGCGCTGCTTCTGCTGGCATGGGTTTGGGACATCTGAGTCTGGCATTGCATTCCTTCTGGTTGGCAACGGTGGACTGTTGCTAAGGCTGCCCGTTCTGGCCAGTATACCCTCTTCTAAGGTTGCCAGTCTTCACTGGGCAGCAGCGGGTACCTCAGGCTGGCAAAGATGCCAGACTAGCATCAGTGGCAGTGGGTGGCTGAGCATGCTGTGGGTATATCGATCAGGACTGGCAGATGTACCAGGGCGTATACCGCTTCTGGCTGGCATGGGTTTACTACAGCCGAGTCTGGCGTGGCACCGCTTGTGGTTGGCACGGGCGCACTGCTTCTTAGGTCTGCCAGCCCTAGCCAGTGTACCACCTGCTAAGGATGCCAGGCTTTACTTCTGGCTGGCAAGGATGCACGGATTCTCAGACTAGCATCCGTTGCCGTAGTTGTTCTGCCAGGGACTGGCACGCAGCGGGCACACCGTTCATGCCAGGATGGGTCCTTGGGACCCTTCCTGGGCAGCCTCCGACCCCTCCCCGTGCGCTCTCGTGGAGGCGCTGGACGGGAGGCGCACTGGGGAAGACTTGGAAAGTATTTTCCCACATTGAGAGCAGAGAGAACGCTATCTCAAGGGATCTTTCATAAGCAAATGAATTCCCGGCATTCCTGTCTGGAGTCGGCCACTGGAGGCTGCGGCCGGAGACGCACAAGCCAGCTGTGCTCAGGGGCAGCTGTGGAGCGCATCTATGTGCAAGGTGCTATCAGTGAATGAGCACCTCCCTGCACAGAGGACTCCCAGGAGGAGCACGTGCACATGAGCAGCACAGCTGCGCACACGTATGGCTGAGAAGAGAAGGGCCAGATCAGACATAAAAGTAGGACTGAAGCATTACTTCTAAGTCTGGCATTTCCCAGCTTGTGTGTGTTTATTTAATTTTAATCACATATTAACATGGCGACGTCTACTAACATTAAGTATGGTAGGACATCCAGCCTGAACCCCCCCTCCCCAACCTCCCTCGCCCCCTCTCTCTCTCTCACACTCACTCATCTGCTGGACGCATGCAGCCGACCTCCTGTGCCGCACAGAAGGAACAGATAAATATTTCTAGCCTTTAAGAGCCCCCATGGAAATGAGACCATACGTTTTCTTTCTGCTTTTGCAAGATCATTTGATCTTCAGTTTATCCCAAGAAGCGGGCGATGTATTCAAACTTAGGAAAAGCACGCTGTGACACCTAGCCTGCGTGCTTAAATTGAGCCTGTGGTTTCCGGTGCGGGGCACCTGCACTAATTTTTGAGGGCCGGCACTTATTTTTCTGCCTCAAGCATTTACTGCGACCATAAGAGACACATGGGAAAGATGGAGGGAGAACAAACATGAAAAAGCGTCACAAAGGGAGAAAGCAGAAAGCTGCAAGAGTGAGCTGAAGGGGCAGGGAGTGGCTGTAAATGAATTAAAGAGGCCCGAGGTGGCTTCAGGATTATGCAGCCTCTGTATTCTGTGCTCGCACATTGAAATGCATCAGCCGCGTGTTTCACAGCAGGGCTTTAGGCACCGGCACGTTTTTATTTACAAATGAAGCACTGTGGGGAGGTCTGAAAACTGGGACTGCCCCGGGCATTCCATGACGTGTGGTCTCCTTAGCTGAGAAGCACCTCTGCGTGCCAGGGGCTGCCTGTAAGAGAGCACATCCATGTGCAAAGGCCGAGGAGGATCACGGCTCTGCAGCAAGTGCAGGGGAGCATCACAGCAGAGGGTGCCCCAGTGCACTGGGGCAGGTGAGGAGTGCATCTGGATGCAGAGGGCAGCTGAAGAGCACATTCCTTCATACAGTAAGGAGCCGCCCCCCTGGTTCCCTGTGTCATGAGCATGCCCCCTCTGGTTGTCTGTGTCAGGAGCCTGTCCCCCTTGGTTCCCTGTGTCAGGAACCTGCCCCCCTCTGGTTCCCTTTGTCTCAGGATCCTGCCCCCCTCTGGTTCCCTTTGTCTCAGGAGCCTGCCCCCTCTGGTTCCCTTTGTATCAGGAGCCTGCCCCCTCTGGTTCCCTTTGTATCAGGAGCCTGCCCACTCTGGTTCCCTTTGTCTCAGGAGCCTGCCCACTCTGGTTCCCTTTGTCTCAGGAGCCTGCCCCCTCTGGTTCCCTTTGTCTCAGGAGCATGCCCCCTCTGGTTCCCTTTGTCTCAGGAGCCTGTCCCCCTCTGGTTCTCTCTGTGTCAGGAGCCTGCTCCCTCTGGTTCCCTTTGTGTCCGGAGCCTGCCCCCTGGTTCCCTTTGTGTCAGGAGCCTGCCCCCCTCCCCCCCCGGATCCCTGTGCCAGGAGCCTGCCCCCTTGTTCTCTTTTCTGAACCCTGGCTCTGAGTTAACCCATGAACAGCCTGGCTCAGCTGAGGACGACATTTGATATCCCAGGCTCCGCTGTCCTGTCCAGCCGCCAGCTGGCAGGGCTATTCCATCTGTAAAGCAGATGTTTTACAGATGCAATAGTTTGTTCAGTGGAGCGTTTCCCTGCAATTCCCTCCAGGGGAGGCAGCTCTCCCCGGTGACACCCTGCCAAGTGGTGAGGCCACTGCCCGGTGCCATTCTCTGCCTGCCCACTGGTGGTCGCTGCTGAGTGTGCTTAGTCTCGCCCATTCCATGACTTCTGCCAGTGCAGTTCTTTGCATGACCACCAGGAGTCTCTGCTTCATGAGCTTCGGACTACTAATTCATCTCACCAGTGGCTGGCAAACGACCACCACCACCATCCTGGATCCAGTTTGGGGGGTGCGTGGTGGTGGGCGCGGGGTAGCACACAGTAACTTGTGGCCTGTTCGGAGCTTAAGATACAAGAAATAAACTATTGTAAGGTGTGCCTGTTGGAAGGGTTCCCCCTCCCCCCACCTCAAAAGCACAAGAAGAGACCTTCAGACAGGTGGAGCCACGTGGCCAAGCTTTGGCGAGTGAACCGGCTGAGGAGGGGCCCGCTCATGTTATCTCCCTCATTAAAACCCCAGGCAGTGCCTTGGCAGCCGCTCTGGGGTGCAGGGAGCAGCCCAGCTCGACTGGTTTCCGCTCAGGATATGAGATATGTAAAGCTGGAGGAGGGAGGGGCGCCAGCCAATCACGAACCAGGACCCTTCTGCTCCTTGCCCTTGACCTTAACAAAACACTGGCATGCAAATCGGCCAAAAGTCATCAGTTGCTTGCCTTGTCAGAATCTCAGAAAATGTAAGTATTAAAATAAACACAAAAGGCAAAGAGACACGTTTGCCTTCCAAATCGAAAATGCTGATGTCAGGGCGTGGAGGTGATGACTGTCACAGGAGCCAGGGTGATGGAGGCTCATCTGCCCCCCTGCGGTGTGACCGGATGCCCCGGTCTCCCCTGCCTGACCTTAGCTTACCTGTGTTTTACACCAGCTCCATGCAATGACAGCACACCCCTGTTTGGGTCCAGGCTAGATTATATTTCTGTAATGGGTACCATTAAAGCAAGTAGGCAGTGCTTCATTTGAGCCGGTGGTATCCGATGCTCGGCAGCGGCACTTCATTCTCAACACCGGCGCTTGTGACAGCCTTCCACAAGGTGGCACTATCTGGTTAATTTAGAAATGACCACAATAGTAAATTATTAATTCAATGTACATTACAATTACTATTCTCTGCTGCCCAAGCCATTCTTTTAGCTCGGAGGGCCTGGAATAGTCTGCGTTGTCACACTTGCAGGAGTGTGTGGCTAGTAGTTGTGTTGGGATCGTTGGCAGCCCGGTTGGCGACAGTGGGTGGCGCGCGCTGCAGTGGCCTCCTTACGAGGGCCCTGGCACTCCTGTATTTTACAATTTAAACACTGCATGTAAGTAAGCAGACATCTAGCGGCACATTGGCTCCTGCTATTTATGGCGCTATATTATTATATTTTTTTATGTTTTATTTATTTACTTTATTTTTTTATTTTTTTATTTTTTTTATTCCATGTTTTAGTTTTGATTTTACTATTGTTTGTGTAGTGAGACGTAGTAGCACCGCATAACGGCTTCTCCTAAGACATTCCAGCCCTATGAACACTTGTGCTGATAAGTGTCTATTCGGCACTAAAATGTTGCCACGTGACTGTAGTGCTGTCTGCCCCAGGGCTACATGGATGCACACAAACATATGACACAAACACCCTTGACTCGTATACACTGCCATCTTGTGGCTGTGGCGTCCAAATGTGACACAATTAGGTTTTCGGTCTGGCTTGACAGCGCATCTGTGCGTTACCATTTGTTACTGATTCGTTAAAATGTACATAATATGGACTTTGACTCCGCCCACAAACCTATTTTCTCTATTATCTCGGTTCCTATGTAGATTCTAATGCCTGAGGGAACATTTTACATCTTAGAAGTACTCCAAATATCAGACATGAAATTCTATATCTGGTGCGTGCCCTCCACGCAGAAAGCAGCTCCCGTGTGTGTCTCTTCAGTGGGCCTTTTGGAAATATCTTGGTAGGGACTCGCATTTTGTCTACTGGAGCACTCTATGAAGCCAACATGTCTGGCGGTAATGTGCCACGAAAGGCCTGCAGGAATGCGGCTGGTTTCTTACGCACATTGAAGCCAGACCTATTGGCTTTGTGAGTGTTTATTAGAGGGTGAATAGTTGGATGGATGATAGTTAAATACACTGAGATACACGCGCGGACACACACAGACACTCATCCCACCAAGACAAGACTCTCCTTTGATAGAGCTCTGGTCTAGGGATAGCCACCAAATGCTGCTAGTTTCTTACGCACAGTGAACCAGACCTATTGGCTTTTAGAGTGTTTATTAGAGGGTGAATAGTTGGATGGATGATAGTTTATAACACACACACACACACACACATATCCCACCAAGACAATACCCTCCTTTGATAGAGCTCTGGTCTAGGGATAGCCACCAAATGCTGCTAGTTTCTTACGCACATTGAAGCCAGACCTATTGGCTTTTAGAGTGTTTATTAGAGGGTGAATAGTTGGATGGATGATAGTTTCATACACTGAGATACACACACATACGTACACACACATACGTACACACACACATACGTACACACATACGTGTACACACACATGCACACACATGCACACACATGCACACACATGTACACACGTGCACACACACACAGACACACATCCCACCAAGACAAGACACTCCTTTGATAGAGCACTGCTCTGGGGTAGGCACCAAACGCTGCTGGATTTGGCTCCTAACAGCATCGACTTCTAGGGGCCCCTCTACACTGGTGGGGGCTACATTGGAGAGTGCACTTTGCACATTTAGTGAGAGTGCCTCCCTGTTGTAAACAGTCAAGTCCTACGGATGTGTCTGTAGTGGCGCTTGTCCACATGTAACCTGCTGAGAAGCAATAATGTGCGCAGTCTGCACTTTGTGCATCATTTGGTGGTTGTCTGTGTGCCAATTGTGAAAACAATGGTACATTTTTAGTGAAAGAGAACTGGTGCTGGGGCCTGGTTAGCAGGGTCCCAGCACACTTCTCACTCAAGTCAGTATCAGGCAAAAAGTGGGGGGTAACTGCAACAGGGAGCCATTTTCCTACAGCCCTTCAGCCATAAAAGGCTTTGTGTGCCAAAGCCTGTGCTTTTCAAGCAATATGTGGAATGCAGGCGATAAAACAAAAACAACCCTTAAGTTATCTTCTTCAGCCATACTCCAGCAAAGTATCTGCATTGCTGTGATTTTGCAGACCAGCTGGAACACCAAGAGAGCAACACATTGTGGAGGTGGGTGTATTGTGAGGGCGGGAGCGGCACATAGGGTGAGGGCTATAAAACACTCGTGGAGTGCTGAAAGAAAAACATAGGTGCCTAAAACTGAGCAGTGGAAGGATACAAGGCAGCCAATCAGAAGGATCATAGAGAGGCTATTCTCCAGAAGAGGGACAAGCACATGAATAGAAAGTCAGGCTATCAAATAAGATGCAAGCAAATTAGATTGACAATAAAGCAAATCAATTGTAAGCAATGGGCAGGCATACGTCCAATGGTAGCTCATTATAGATGTTCTGCACCCAGATTGGTCAAAGATGGGTGTTTTCACTCTTCAGTTTCTCTTTGTACGCTTGTGGCATGCGGGGAGAATCATCTTCTTGTGGGGGGGTGGGCACTTCAAAACAAGCCCATCGTCATCTGTGAGTTACCCTATCTAGGTTGGTGATACCACAAGAGATGGCAGGAGCCTCAAGGAGCCATATTTAGGTGGTGCAATATCACCACAGCCCTTCTATTAGGGGATGGGGAATGCTTCAGAGGTAAAATGCTATCTTTCCAGGAGTGCCAGCATCCTTGCACTGTTTTTTGTTTGTTTTTTATCACCGACTCTTTAGTTTTCATTATTTTCATTCACTGCAAGAGAGATTTGAGTATTCCACCTGGCAGGGTTTAGTGCTGGGAAGCGTCAGCAACTTAGGACATTAATGATGAAGAACTGATGTCATTTTTTTAGATTCTTTAGATTGTAGCTGAATTGGTGCTTTATTTGAGCGGGTGGTAGCCAGTACCGGCACTTATTTTTCAGCCTCAAGCACTTACTGTGAGCAAAAGACAAATATGGGAAAGACGGAGGAAGAGAAAAACGAAAAAGCCCCACAAAGGGAGAAAGCAGAAAGCTGCAAGAGTGAGCTGAAGGGGCAGGGAGAGGCTGTAAATCGATTTGAAGAGGCCCGGGATGGCTTTAGGATTACGCTGCCTCTGTATTCAGTGCTCGCACATTTAAATGCAGCAGTTGTGTGTTTCAAAGGAGAGCTTTGGGCACCGGCACGTGTATATGTACAAATTAAGCACAGACTGAATCATCTGTAACATTTCATACAAAATATACATGTATATATTTTTTTTATTTTAGCTTCTACTAACTGCTCATGTTATACTGTATATCACCACCTTGTTTCCACTCTACTCTCAAATTGTTAATTTGTGGCATTGATCCCAATCAAAAAGGAAAATGTTTTGAATTAGAAACCAATAAATAAAATGAGGGACTTCAATAATTAGTGCCCGCCCGCACTGCAGGAGTTATTGTTACCCCAGTGCTTTAATAAGTAGCATTCTTCATAAACCTTGCTTCTAAAATTCACTACAAATTAAGTGCATTGTGTTTTGAACTTTGCATAAGTCATACTAAGTCATATATGGAAAATCTTTCCTTTCGCATTAAGATAGTTTTGAAATGGTGACTGTGTTTACATTGAAGATGCCACGTAGATCTGTCTCTGTCCAGTGCTTACTCTGAGTCGGTGGTTGACATAAATGGCTATTTTTCCTCTAAGATTACCGAAAAGAGAGGGAACTCATTAATGATCCAGGTGGATCTCAGCCAGAAACAGAAGGTTTCTGGGTGAGGACTCAATGATGAAGCATGCCACTGGGAACCCTAGTGGGAGAGAGTCCCTTTAAACACAAACAGGAGAGGTTGAGTGAGCGAGTGAAGTGTCTTCCCTCTGTTTTTGATGGTCTTACATTAACAGATTGGAAGTGGAGTGAACTCACAAAAAAAATGTTTAACTACCCTTTGTGATTACAGATGACTTTTTCTCAACAAACTTTGATCTAGGGCAAGCAAGAGAAAAAAAAAAACACAAAAAGGTGGAATGAAAACTATGGAATGGCAGTGACAAAGGAAAAAAGAAGGGGAGAAACATTGCAAGAGCGAGATAAAGATGCAGGGAGTGTCTGGTGGTGGATTAAAGAGACATGAGGTGAAACCAGGACTAAACAGCCTTGGACATTGTAAGTGCAGGGTAGCCACAAAGAGTATATGGTCTGGGAGTCCGTCAATTACGAGCTCCACAGTTCCATAATGGCTACACTGAAATCTGGGAAGTTTGGTATCAAACTTCTCACCACAATAAATGCACACTGATGCCAGTGTGGGATTTATTGTAAAATACACCAATAGGGCATCTTAGAGATGCCCCCTGAATACCAATCCGACTCCTAATGCTAGGCTGACCAGTTTCTGCCAGCCTGCCACAACCAGACAAGTTTCTGGCCACATGGGGTGAGTGCCTTTGTCACTCTGTGGCCAGGAACAAAGCCTGAATCGGGTGGAGGTGCTTCTCACCTCCCCCGCAGGAACTGTAACACCTGGCGGTGAGCCTCAAAGGCTCATGCCTTTTGTTACAGCATCCCAGCTAGTGGAGATGCCCGCCCCCTCGACCACAGCCCCCACTTTTGGCAGCAAGGCCGGAGGAGATAATGAGAAAAACAAGGAGTAGTCCGAGGACTGCCCTGCACCTAGAGGACCAAGAAACGCAGAGAACAGCGGCACTGTTCAGGAACTGCAACAACTTTGCAACTTTGTAGCAACTTTTAAAGAGACTCTCACCTCCCGCCGGAAGCGTGAGACTTCACACTCTGCACCCTACGCCCCCGGCTCCAGTTTGGAGAAACCAACACCGCAGAGAGGACTCCCAGGTGACTCCAATGTGGACACCCTGAGTCGACCTCCCTGCACCCCCACAGCGACGCCTGCAGAGAGGATCCAGGGGTTCCCCCTGACCGCGACTGCCTGGTAACTAAGGAACCCGACGCCTGGACCAAGCACTGCACTCGCAAACCCCAGGACCAAGAGGAACCACCTACCAGTGCAGGAGTGACCAGCAGGCGGCCCTCATCCTAGCCCAGTCGGTGGCTGGCCAGAGAAGCCACCCTGTGCCCTCCCGGCATCGCCTAAGTGATCCCTGGGTCCCTCCATTGTTTTCTATAGCAAACCGACCCCTACTTTGCCTTCTGCACCCGGCCGCCCCTGTGCTGCTGAGGGTGTGTTTTGTGGGCTTATGTGCGTCTTCCCCCCTCCCCCCAGTGCTCTACAAACCCCCTCTGGTCTGCTCCCCAAGGACACAGGTACTTTCCTGTAAGCAGACTAGGACCATAGCACCCGTGTTTTTCATAGGTGCCTATGTGTTTTGGGCCCTCCTTTGACCTCTGCACCTGACTGGCCCTTTGTTGCTGGTGCTGTGGCTTTGGTGTTGCCTTGAACCCCCAACGGTGGGCTTCCTATGCCCAGGAGACTGACTGTGTAAGTGCTTCTTTTACCTGCGAAACCTGACCAAACTTACCTCCCCCAGGAACTGTTGATTTTTGCAGTGTCCACTTTTAAAATAGCTTATTGCCATTTTAACCTCTACTGTGTGTACTACTGCTTTAATTCAAAGTTCTATACTTACCTGTATGAAGTACCTTGCATTTTATGTACTTACCTCAAATCTTGAAACTTGTGGTTCTAAAATAAATTAAGAAACTATGTTTCTATATAAAAAACTATTGGCCTGGAGTTGAGTCTTTGAGTGTGTGTTCCTCAGTTATTGCCTGTGTGTGTACAACAAATGCTTAACACTACCCTCTGATAAGCCTGCTGCTCGACCACACTACCACAAAATAGAGCATTAGAATTATCTCTTTTTGCCACTATCAACCTCTAAGGGGAACCCTTGGACTCTGTGCACACTATCTCTCACTTTGCAAAAGTATATACAGAGCCAACTTCTTACAAGAGTGATCTGCTGCACTCGGTCAGCATGCACCACAGAGCCAGTGCCCCAGCGGGCCAATAGGCGTGTGCTTCGGGGCACATTTGCACCGCAGAAGGGACCACAGACCCTTGTGTGACCCCTTCTGTAGTACTGATAGTGCCGGTGCCCATATAGCTCCGGTGATATCTTAGGAGAGATATTCGCATGGAGATAGGACAGTATGTAAATAGGGGAAACACTTTGCCTCTGTCCTGTGCCATACTGTAAATGCAGGACCAGTGCCACAAAGGCCATCAGACGTGGTGCACTGACTGAGGAATGGGGGGGGGGGGTGCCCAGTGGTGCTGGGGAGGGAACCATACAATTTAGAATGGTTCAGGAGTGCAGTTTTGGAAGCAGATCACTTCCACCTGGATAGAGACTCTATAGGCAGGTCAAGGCACCAGCTAAGTCCCTGGCTTCACAGACAGCTAGGCCTCAGGAAGTGACGGACTATGTTATGTTAAGTCTTTTGTAGAGCGCATGGCTACCCGAAGGCTTCCCAGCGCTGAGGATGGACTCAGGGATAGTCTGAGGGGTTATGCTCTAAATAGCCAGGATTTAAGTGCTTTCACCCTCTGATAAGCCTACTGCTCACCCACACTACCACAAAGTAGAACGTTAATATTATCTAATTTTGCCACTATCAGCCTCTAAGGGGAACCCTTGGACTCTGTGCACACTATCTCTCACTTTGAGATAGTATATACAGAGCCAGATTCGAACACTTCTGCATACAGGACACATTTTTAATCATCTTCCTGGAACCCAGCACTAGTTTCTCTTTCCAAGGTATTGGTTGCATTCTAAACGTCTTCAGGTGCCATTCGCTGAAACATATCTGGGATGTTTATTCAAATATTGGTCAGTACCAAAAGCAGATTAATATAATGACAATAGCATTTATCTTTTAGGCAAATATTGATTACATCTTAAATCATGGCCTTTGACTTTAGAATGTTTACAAAGTATTTTATGGCCCCACAACCCTACTCTCATGATCTGCCAGTGGTTTCAAGACCAGTCAATGGATGCCAAGGGTCTAGGAAGCTGACTAGATAAGATGCTCCTCCCAGCGCTGCCTTTGTTCCTGAATCTATCGCCGGCATCTCCCAAGAAGTTTCTTATTCATGAGCTTCTTCTACCATCAGCAATTAACTGGTCAAAAAAAAAAATGCCAGGGCTCAACCACCACCTGCTATCCCTGCCACTGCTGCCAAATGCCTGTACCAAGCTACCTGTTAATCATCACCAGCCTCCTTCAGATGTGACAATTTGAACTTTTGCAGGTCAAAGAGAGTTGTAAAAAGGGTCTAGACACCCTGGCATGATTGTTTTTAAAATATATCTAAACATTGTTAAACACTCTGCTGATGTGCTGTGTTGCATCAAAAGGAGACAGGGCCACCATGTGGTAGACTGTGATACTTATTTATTGATGTTACGAATCTTCTGGTGCTGAGCACTGGAAAACACCAGCACAAATTAGGCACTAGCTGCCATTAACTCCCCCTGACCTCCCCAATCCTAGTGGAGTACATTTGTTGTACAGATGACCCTTAGCCTTATCAGAAAACTTGCCCTAATTTTAAGATAACTCAGTGGGTTAATGTAGTAGCTGCAGAGATGCGTACCAGGTGTATCGTGATACCAGGTGGACTAATGAGCCTTTCATCCTTCCAGGGGTAACAAAATGGCCTCTGTTCTTTGGACAATATTACCAGCTGCTATTCACAGTACAACAAGTGGTAATACTACCTTTATCTTAGTATATGTGGCTGTAATGAGACTTTATTTGAGCATTAACACTTTTATTTGCAGATTTATATTAGTTGTGAACAGGTTCTAATTGTTCTTTGGAACACATTCTTTTCTTTTTCAGATCCTTGGAGCAGTGATTCTAGGCTTCGGAATATGGATATTGGTGGACAAAACCAGTTTTATTGCTGTTTTGCGTAAGTCGAGTGGTGCTTTTGCACACACATTTTAAAAGAAAAACAAAAAAAAGCTCTCTGCAGATGGTGGATTGTTCTCCACACTATTTGCAAAATCACGCCAGCCAGTCCTTCCTCCTGCCCATCTTCCTTCCTCTTTGTCTCAACGCTTGTTCTCTAGTTCCCACTCTGTCATCCTTCTCCTGCTTTTCTCTCTTTTTAGAGTCAAGCTTGCATAGAATGCGATAGCGCATGCGTATCGCTTGCGAGACGCTGTAATAGTTAGAAAAGGGCTCGGAGCCCCGCCCATTTCCCATTTAGTGTCTTTCATTGGTTCGTGGGCTTGCCTTTTAAAATCTGCTTGCTTTCATTAGTGGAAGGCATGCATACGTCATGCCTTTTCTGGTGGTTAGCCCTCCTCGAGCGCAGCGACCAAGTACTGAAAACATACAAGGCTCGCAATTTTCCGTCCGGTTTGTGGACTACTTTTTTTCTTTGTTTTCGCAGTGCGATCTCGCTTGGCAGAAATAGAGCGCTCTGCATGACATCGACCCTGAGACCGTTTCTATTTCCATTTCTTAGCAGCGCAATCGCGCTTGTTTTTATTCCATTATGAGGCAAGACAATTCCGGTAGAGAGTTTACAACTGCCAATAGCTCTAATTTGGAGAAATGTGAGACCTGTTGCATTGCAAATGCTTGTTTAGCTTTTATCTTTCGTTCTACCCTTTTTCCCTATTTCCAGATATCCACTCACCTACTGTCTTCCACGGGTACTAAGTAAATTGTATGCAAATACCTTCTTTGAAATGGGTGCAAGTGTCAGTGCTTGCAGAGTCCAGGCTGGTTTCGGGACGCTTGCAGTGCAGTCTTCTGCTGTCAAACATCCAAAAAGCTTTTGCAATGCAGCGGGTCTCGCATTTGCTTGAGTTAGAGCTATTAACATTGTAAACCCCTAACCGGACTTTTCTTGCCACATAAATTGAAAATGAAAAACAAAACCGTTTCACATAAGCGAGCTGACGGCCGCCATGATCATGAGCGAGACACCCAAAAGGAAAGAGAAGTTTGCTCGCAGTCAAATGTATCGGCAAAAGTGCAATTAGCCATGTAACAGGGGCAATGTCCAAGGCGATAACAAAACCGCACCAAGGAGGGACAAACGTAAAACATTTGCCAATGAGAACAAAGGATTTTTGAAGGCAAGCCGATAAACGAGTGATAGCGATGGGCGTTAGGTGGGTGTGGTTAAAAGCCCACATAGATAACAACACGTCTGAAAATCAGCATTTGTGAGTTGCTATGTACGACCTCAAAACGATGCATACTATTTGGAAGTAATAAAGGGTCTACCATTGCATCTAAAACTTCAGTTCAATATAACTCAATTTAGGAAATCGCTCAAAACCTGGCTGTTTTCAGATTCACAATTACAATAGGTTGAAATCCCGGTCCAGGGTATTTGCTAGCACCAAGAGGCCTGATGGTATACGCACTCTTTATAAATCACTCAATCATTCATTCATTCATAGGGTTCTTTTTTTTCTTAATATGTATGAACTATAGTCTCCCAGGGCATCTCTACTCAAGTATGCATCCGCTGTAAGAAGATAAGTTTGTTTTTTCACCAATTTTGCAGCTTCTTATTTGGGAATCAAACACCCTCATTCTTATGTCACAGTCACCATCTAGGGTCTGACAGATGCCTTATGCCCTTTTCCCCTTTCATTGAGGACAAAAGATGGTGCAGATCTGTTGCTAACTAGGGTGGAGATCTCTCTCTCTCTCTTTCTCTCTCTCTCCTCTCTTTCTCTCTCCTCTCTCTCTCTCTCTCTCTCTTTCTCTCTCTCTCTCTCTCTCCTCTCTCTCTCTTTTTCTCTCTCTCTCTCTCTCTCCTCTCTCTTTCTCTCTCCTCTCTCTCTCTTTCTCTCTCCTCTCTCTCTCGTTCTCTCTCCTCTCTCTCTCTCTCTCTCTCCTCTTTTTCTCTCTCTCTCTCCTCTTTTTCTCTCTCTTTCTCCTCTCCTCCCCTCCCCTAGTTAGCAACAGATTTTTCTCTAGCAACCTTCTCCAGAACCTTAACCCCCACTTTGGATGTGGCCTTAACACACCTGCTGCTCCCGTGCACTAAGGCACCTTGGTTGCTGCATCATGCAGGAAGTGGGTAATGGGGGACCGAGGGGGGCATCTTCCAGGTGTTTAGAAGGGAGTGTGCAGGGGGTCCAGCAGGCAGCCACTCTTCTCTCGCCTTCATCCCAACCATGATACATTTAGCTTCCCTTTAACAAAAGACTCCACAGCATAAAGGCCAGCCCCTGATTAAAGAATGCAATGAGAGCACCGAGTTTTGATGCATTATTTTAAGGGAGTAACAAAGAGCCAGAGATCTGGGGACAGGCAGGTTCTTTTACCATCATGCAAAAAAAAAAAAATTTCAACCAAAAGTAAAGGGGACTTTTTAACTAATCGTGGAAAAGAAATACTAGGCACATCGGGCCATGTTAACGGCGTAAAATAACAACACTGGCACACAAACAAAAGTAAGTTATGAAAAGTACACCACTGAGGAAAAGAGTATGATGATTGTGGGGAGAGGAAAAGTAGACCAATTACCCCAGAAAGAAGGGAAATGTATTATTATTGTTGATTAATGCTATTTTTTATTTTAAGACCAAGTATATTGATCAGCTCCAAAGGAAGGAAATAAACGGAAATTTCAAAAATAAGGAATGCGAACTGATTGTCTGAAAGGAGGACATAAATATGTCTTCAGAAGAAACTCTTTGATGTTGGGATAATAGAAAATTAGACCAGTACCCTCAGTAAGTAGGAAATGTGATTTGCAGAAATACTCCAAAAGAGAAAATAGTATTGGTTTAGCAATTTAAAAAAAGAAAACAACTTGCGAATGACTCCCTAAACTAGGAAAACATATGGAATAAATCTGAATTACAGAAAATTCAAGTTATTCCCTAAGGAAAATATATATCAATCCTCTCCAAAATAAAAATACATATCAGTAGAGTAGAAAAATTGGTTGATCTTGAAATGAAAATGAACCCGTCTAGTTGCTCGCTTCTCAGTAGTTGAGTCTCAGCTTGTGCACCTGGATGCTTCATGCAATCCCATGTTCTGTACTTGTAAGGCAGGTGGCCGGGCATCTGTGGTGCTCGCTTCTCCATAGTAAAATACTCTTCCACCTGATCCTGGTTCAAAAAATATTCTGAGGTTCATGAAAAAATAATGTTTTTCTTTATCTGGTTAAACACTCTACAAAACCTTAAATAAATGTAGATGGCAGTAGAAAAAATAAAAATGCATCTAATCATTGAACATAAAACTGAAAAAAAAATCTCTAATCCTCTCCATTGAAATGTGTATTAAACAGGCATGGCCCGCCCTTTAGGGTGGAGGGGCCACACCCCCCACCTTTCACCCATTATGAAGAGTGCCGGTCAGGCTGAACAAAGGTCAGCCTGACAGACACTCTTCATGTTCAGGTCAGGCAGCCAGGAGCAGACATGCGCGATTTGCGCAGACTCCTGGCTGCCTGAGTTGAACTTTGCAGGGCTGAGGAGGTCACAGCCTCTAGGCCCTCCCCCGGGTGACGAGGGAAGCGTCACCCATTGACTTCGACCTGGGTGCTTCAGGTTTAAGCCCTGAAGCCTCCAGGGCGAGTGTCAATCAGTGACACCTCGTCACAGCATGGGGTGGGGTCAGAAGTCTCATTGATGAAGTTGGGACTGCTGCCTTCCCTCATTGGAGATCTAAGGTCAGCCAGCGAGGGAAGGCAGCAGTCCCAACCCTCCTGGGACCAAGGCTGAAGTGTGTGTGTGTGTGTGTTATCATCTTAAATGAATGTTTGGTGCGTGTGTGCATGTTTGAATGTTGATGAGTGTTAATGGGTGTGCGTGTGTGTGTGTGTGTGTTATCATCTTAAATGAATGTTTGGTGCGTGTGTGCATGTTTGAATCTTGATGAGTGTTAATGGATGTGCGTGTGTTTGTGTGTGTGTGAAAGAATGAGTGCAAGTGTGCTGCCCCCCCCCCCTCCTAAAACTGCCGGCCGCCACTGGTGTTAAAAAGCTTCCACTGCCACGAGGCCCGGTATCTAAAGCAGCAATGTCACACCAACCCTTGAGGGCCTGGTACTTCTTGCAAAGCTCTATCCAAGGGTAAGTGGACTAGTTTTAAGATCCTCTCATATCTCCTTATATTCGATCATGCTTCAGCAGGATGGACCCACACATAGAAAGCCCTGCACAACAAAGGACCAGCGTACATCAACAAACAAATGACCTTCCACCAACCGACCAGACACTTGTGATTCACCTCCCTCTTCCCCCTGGATCCACCGAGCCAATAGCAGAGGACGCTCCTTCTCTCACCTGGCGGCCAAAGCCTGGAATGACCTTCCCCTGCACCTCAGGAACACCGTATCACTCGGGGAATTCAGAAAAGGGCTCAAGACATGGCTGTTTGAATGAACAGAGCACTGCAAAGCAGCTAGCAACTCAAGCGCCTCGAGGCCCTCACAGATGATTTGCCATGCTTTATGGGTCTTGATTGATTGATTGCTCCCTCCTCAAGCACACATCCCCACTTAGCAGGAAACACACTGACCAGGGAGCGCAAGAGCATGTTGGTTTCTTCTCTGCCTATGTGAAGCATCAGCTTTTTAAGTGTGGCTTGCCGCTGCAGCTGTCTGCTTGACCTATTGTTAACCACTCTTTAAACTATACATTGACTGGCCTTTGGCTCCACCCAGAGGAGTAGAACTCTCTCACCTCCTGCGGTTGGCTGCATTTGGGAGTATCATTCCACCTCTTGTGGAGGGCTGCTATGCAGTGCATGAGGGACTATTTTATAGCTGAAAAATACATCTAATTATCACCAATTCATTTTTTGTCTTTTAAATACATCTCACACAGCACACATTTATTTTTGTATTTTTTTATTTCAATATAGTTTTTGAAAATGCTTTTGTCAGGACTCGATGTGAACCATTGCAACTTTTAACTTTAGACAACATTATCACTCCTACCATTTCCACTATTTCTAGTGTTTTCATTTGTGCACAACAGTGTTTATATGCTTTACTACATGACATCCAACCCCATTAGCTTTGCCAGTGCTTGTTCCACTTCCCACCAACACTGCATCATTCATCATACACGCTGTTTTCATCCAGTCACACAAACTGTAAACACTACCATGTGTATCATACACGCTGTGCATCCAGTCACAGAAACTGTAACCTCTGAACAGTTTATATTATACACGTTGTGTATTCATCCAGTCACACAAATTGTACACCTCACCATGTGTATCATACGTGCTGTGCAGCAAGTCACACACACACTGTAAACACTACATCATACAGACTGTGTTCATGCAGTGGCACACTGCAAGCACTGCACCATATGTATCACACATGATGTGCATCCAGCCACACACACTGCAAGCACTGCACCATATGTATCACACATGATATACATCCAGCTACACACGCACTGTAAACACTGCACCGTGTAATTCATACCCGCTAGGTGTTCATTCATTCACACACATTATAAACGCTGCACTATGTGTATCACATATGATGTGCATCCAGCTACACACACACACACACACACACACTGTAAACACTGCACCATGTAGTTCATACCCGCTAGGTGTTTATCCAGTCACACACATTGTAAACACTGCACCACATGCATCACATATGTGCTTCCAGCCACACACACACACACACACACACACACTAAGCACAGCACCACGTGTATCACATATGATGTGCATCCAGCTACACACACATACACACTGTAAGCACTGCACCATGTGTATCACACATGATGTGCATCCAGCTACACACAGACACCCACACACACACTGTAAACAATGCACCGTGTATCACATATGATGTGCATATAGCTATACACACACAAACTTCCCCCCCCCCCCCACACACACTGGAAACACTGCACCATGTAGTTCACACCCGCTAGGTGTGCATCTATTCACACACATTGTAAACAATGCACCACGTGCATCACATATGTGCTTCCAGCCACACACACACACACACACACTCACACACACACATTGTAAACACTGCACCATGTGCATCACATATGATATGCATCCAGCTACACACACACACTGTAAACACTGCACCGTGTAGTTTATACCCAATAGGTGTACATCCATTCACACACATTGTAAACACTACACCATGTGTATCACATATGATGTGCATCCAGCTCACACACACTGTAAACCCTGCACGGTGTAGTTCATACCCGCTCAGTGTGCATCCATTCACACACATTGTAAACACTGCGCCAGGTGTATCACACATGTGTATCCAGCTACACACACACACACACACACACACACACACACACACTGTAAACCCTGCAACGTGTAGTTCATACCCACTAGGTGTTCATCCATTCACACACATTGTAAACCTTGCGCCAGGTATATTACACGCGCTGTGCGTCAAACCACACATTTTTTAAACACTGCACTAGTCATTATGTCCTAAGCAGAGCTAGGCACACAGGTGGTCTGACACACAAAGCTCATATAATGCAGTTTGCAACACCAAAGGTAGTATTGCCGTCGTGTGCAGTAAATCAGTTTATTTTACATTTTAGTCCGCTCTTTTTAAAGAAGACTCCCAAAGCCATCCAGATTCAAAAAACATAATCCTGTTTGTTCCATTTCTGATCTCTGCTACTGGGTTCAGCGGTAGGAGGCAACATTTCACCCACACTCTGGGGCTTTGACCATGCACAAAACTGGCAAGCCTTAACCACACCCTCTGCACCTCAATTCTGCACCCTACCCTTTGTGTACCTCCCCTTTAACTAATACCATTGTACGCCTCAACCTTTAACTCCCTTGTGCACCTCACCCTTTATCTAGCCTCTCTTGTGCATCTCACCTTTTATCTAGCCTCTCTTGTGCATCTCACCCTTTATCTAACCTCTTGTGCACCACACCCTTCATCTAGCCTCTTGTGCGCCTCACCCTTTATGTAGCCTCTTGTGCGCCTCAGCCTTTATGTAGCCTCTCTTGTGTGCCTAACCCTTTACCTAGCCTCTTGTGCACCTCATCCTCTATCTAGCTACTTGTGCACCCTACCCTTTAGCTAGCCTCTTGTGTACCTCGTCCTTTATCTACTGCTTCATGCACCTCATCTTTTATCTAGCCTCTCTTGTGCACCTCACAATTTACCTGGCCTCTTGTGTACCCAACCCTTTACCTAGCCTCTCTTGTGCACCTCACCCTTTATCCAGTCTGTTGTGCACCTCACCCTTTATCCAGTCTGTTGTGCACCTCGCCCTTTATCTAGCCTCTTGTACACCTCGCCCTTTATCTAGCCTCTTGTGCACCTCGCCCTTTATCTAGCCTCTTGTGCACCTCGCCCTTTATCTAGCCTCTTGTGCACCTCGCCCTTTATCTAGCCTCTTGTGCACCTCGCCCTTTATCTAGCCTCTCTTGTGCACCTCACCCTTTATCTACTGTTTCATGCAACTCATCTTTTATCTAGCCTGTCTTGTGCACGTCAGCTTTTATCTAGTCTCTCTTGTGCACCCCACCTTTTATCTGGCCTCTCTTGTGCACCCCACCTTTTATCTGGCCTCTCTTGTGCACCTCACAATTTACCTGGCCTCTTGTGCACCTCGCCCTTTTTCTAGCCTCTCTTGTGCACCTCACCCTTTATCTAGTCTCTACACCGCCATGGAAAGGCTTGCGGAATGGGGGATTGGGGGGGCCCTGGGGGCCCCTGCACTGCTGATACACTTGGCATGGGAAGTGCAGGGGCCCACTTGGACAGCCCCATTACGCATTCCACTGCCCTAATTACAGGCAGTGGAATGCGCGACCGGTGTTGCTGCACCCGCCGCACCGCCACATTGCAGCCGGCTCCATTAGGAGCCGGCTGCAATGTTAAGGCCCTGTTCCCCACTGGGAACTCAAAATAGGGCCGACGTGGTTCAGGCCGCACAGGTGCCCTGATGGCGTTACCGCCAAACTCATAATGAGGCCCCATATCTAGCTCCCCAGTGCACCTAGTCCATTATCTAGCACATTGTATGCCTAACCCTTCATCTAGCTCCCTCGTGCACCTCACCCTTCACTTAGCACGTCACGCACCTCACCATTTATGTAAGCTCTCTTGTGCACCTCACCATTTATCTAGCACCTCACCCTTTATCTAGCCCCTTGTGCACCTCACCATTTATCTAGCCTTTTGTGCACTTCACCCTTTATCTACCATCTCATGCACCGCACACTATATCTAGCCTGTGGTGCACATAATCCTTTATCGAGCCTGTTGTGCATCTCACCCTTTATCTAGCCTCTTGTGCACCTCACCTTTTATCTAGCCTCTCTTGTGCATCTCACCCTTTATCTAACCTCTTGTGCACCACACCCTTCATCTAGCCTCTTGTGCGCCTCACCCTTTATGTAGCCTCTTGTGCGCCTCAGCCTTTATGTAGCCTCTCTTGTGTGCCTAACCCTTTACCTAGCCTCTTGTGCACCTCATCCTCTATCTAGCTACTTGTGCACCCTACCCTTTAGCTAGCCTCTTGTGTACCTCGTCCTTTATCTACTGCTTCATGCACCTCATCTTTTATCTAGCCTCTCTTGAGCACCTCACAATTTACCTGGCCTCTTGTGTACCCAACCCTTTACCTAGCCTCTCTTGTGCACCTCACCCTTTATCCAGTCTGTTGTGCACCTCACCCTTTATCTAGCCTGTTGTGCACCTCGCCCTTTATCTAGCCTCTTGTGCACCTCGCCCTTTATCTAGCCTCTTGTGCACCTCGCCCTTTATCTAGCCTCTCTTGTGCACCTCACCCTTTATCTACTGTTTCATGCAACTCATCTTTTATCTAGTCTCTCTTGTGCACCCCACCTTTTATCTGGCCTCTCTTGTGCACCCCACCTTTTATCTGGCCTCTCTTGTGCACCTCACAATTTACCTGGCCTCTTGTGCACCTCACCCTTTTTCTAGCCTCTCTTGTGCACCTCACCCTTTATCTAGTCTCTACACCGCCATGGAAAGGCTTGCGGAATGGGGGATTGGGGGGGCCCTGGGGGCCCCTGCACTGCTGATACACTTGGCATGGGAAGTGCAGGGGCCCACTTGCACAGCCCCATTACGCATTCCACTGCCCTAATTACAGGCAGTGGAATGCGTGACCGGTGTTGCTGCACCCGCCGCACCGCCACATTGCAGCCGGCTCCATTAGGAGCCGGCTGCAATGTTAAGGCCCTGTTCCCCACTGGGAACTCAAAATAGGGCCGACGTGGTTCAGGCCGCACAGGTGCCCTGATGGCGTTACCGCCAAACTCATAATGAGGCCCCATATCTAGCTCCCCAGTGCACCTAGTCCATTATCTAGCACATTGTATGCCTAACCCTTCATCTAGCTCCCTCGTGTACCTCACCCTTCACTTAGCACGTCACGCACCTCACCATTTATGTAAGCTCTCTTGTGCACCTCACCCTTTATCTAGCACCTCACCCTTTATCTAGCCCCTTGTGCACCTCACCATTTATCTAGCCTTTTGTGCACTTCACCCTTTATCTACCATCTCATGCACCGCACACTATATCTAGCCTGTGGTACACATAATCCTTTATCGAGCCAGTTGTGCATCTCACCCTTTATCTAGCCTCTTGTGCACCTCACCTTTTATCTAGCCTCTCTTGTGCATCTCACCCTTTATCTAACCTCTTGTGCACCACACCCTTCATCTAGCCTCTTGTGCGCCTCACCCTTTATGTAGCCTCTTGTGCGCCTCAGCCTTTATGTAGCCTCTCTTGTGTGCCTAACCCTTTACCTAGCCTCTTGTGCACCTCATCCTCTATCTAGCTACTTGTGCACCCTACCCTTTAGCTAGCCTCTTGTGTACCTCGTCCTTTATCTACTGCTTCATGCACCTCATCTTTTATCTAGCCTCTCTTGAGCACCTCACAATTTACCTGGCCTCTTGTGTACCCAACCCTTTACCTAGCCTCTCTTGTGCACCTCACCCTTTATCCAGTCTGTTGTGCACCTCACCCTTTATCTAGCCTGTTGTGCACCTCGCCCTTTATCTAGCCTCTTGTGCACCTCGCCCTTTATCTAGCCTCTTGTGCACCTCGCCCTTTATCTAGCCTCTCTTGTGCACCTCACCCTTTATCTACTGTTTCATGCAACTCATCTTTTATCTAGTCTCTCTTGTGCACCCCACCTTTTATCTGGCCTCTCTTGTGCACCCCACCTTTTATCTGGCCTCTCTTGTGCACCTCACAATTTACCTGGCCTCTTGTGCACCTCACCCTTTTTCTAGCCTCTCTTGTGCACCTCACCCTTTATCTAGTCTCTACACCGCCATGGAAAGGCTTGCGGAATGGGGGATTGGGGGGGCCCTGGGGGCCCCTGCACTGCTGATACACTTGGCATGGGAAGTGCAGGGGCCCACTTGCACAGCCCCATTACGCATTCCACTGCCCTAATTACAGGCAGTGGAATGCGCGACCGGTGTTGCTGCACCCGCCGCACCGCCACATTGCAGCCGGCTCCATTAGGAGCCGGCTGCAATGTTAAGGCCCTGTTCCCCACTGGGAACTCAAAATAGGGCCGACGTGGTTCAGGCCGCACAGGTGCCCTGATGGCGTTACCGCCAAACTCATAATGAGGCCCCATATCTAGCTCCCCAGTGCACCTAGTCCATTATCTAGCACATTGTATGCCTAACCCTTCATCTAGCTCCCTCGTGTACCTCACCCTTCACTTAGCACGTCACGCACCTCACCATTTATGTAAGCTCTCTTGTGCACCTCACCCTTTATCTAGCACCTCACCCTTTATCTAGCCCCTTGTGCACCTCACCATTTATCTAGCCTTTTGTGCACTTCACCCTTTATCTACCATCTCATGCACCGCACACTATATCTAGCCTGTGGTACACATAATCCTTTATCGAGCCAGTTGTGCATCTCACCCTTTATCTAGCCTCTTGTGCACCTCACCTTTTATCTAGCCTCTCTTGTGCATCTCACCCTTTATCTAACCTCTTGTGCACCACACCCTTCATCTAGCCTCTTGTGCGCCTCACCCTTTATGTAGCCTCTTGTGCGCCTCAGCCTTTATGTAGCCTCTCTTGTGTGCCTAACCCTTTACCTAGCCTCTTGTGCACCTCATCCTCTATCTAGCTACTTGTGCACCCTACCCTTTAGCTAGCCTCTTGTGTACCTCGTCCTTTATCTACTGCTTCATGCACCTCATCTTTTATCTAGCCTCTCTTGAGCACCTCACAATTTACCTGGCCTCTTGTGTACCCAACCCTTTACCTAGCCTCTCTTGTGCACCTCACCCTTTATCCAGTCTGTTGTGCACCTCACCCTTTATCCAGTCTGTTGTGCACCTCACCCTTTATCTAGTCTGTTGTGCACCTCGCCCTTTATCTAGCCTCTTGTACACCTCGCCCTTTATCTAGCCTCTTGTGCACCTCGCCCTTTATCTAGCCTCTCTTGTGCACCTCACCCTTTATCTACTGTTTCATGCAACTCATCTTTTATCTAGCCTGTCTTGTGCACGTCAGCTTTTATCTAGTCTCTCTTGTGCACCCCACCTTTTATCTGGCCTCTCTTGTGCACCTCACAATTTACCTGGCCTCTTGTGCACCTCACCCTTTTTCTAGCCTCTCTTGTGCACCTCACCCTTTATCTAGTCTCTACACTGCCATGGAAAGGCTTGCGGAATGGGGGATTGGGGGGGCCCTGGGGGCCCCTGCACTGCTGATACACTTGGCATGGGAAGTGCAGGGGCCCACTTGCACAGCCCCATTACGCATTCCACTGCCCTAATTACAGGCAGTGGAATGCGCGACCGGTGTTGCTGCACCCGCCGCACCGCCACATTGCAGCCGGCTCCATTAGGAGCCGGCTGCAATGTTAAGGCCCTGTTCCCCACTGGGAACTCAAAATAGGGCCGACGTGGTTCAGGCCGCACAGGTGCCCTGATGGCGTTACCGCCAAACTAATAATGAGGCCCCATATCTAGCTCCCCAGTGCACCTAGTCCATTATCTAGCACATTGTATGCCTAACCCTTCATCTAGCTCCCTCGTGCACCTCACCCTTCACTTAGCACGTCACGCACCTCACCATTTATGTAAGCTCTCTTGTGCACCTCACCCTTTATCTAGCACCTCACCCTTTATCTAGCCCCTTGTGCACCTCACCATTTATCTAGCCTTTTGTGCACTTCACCCTTTATCTACCATCTCATGCACCGCACACTATATCTAGCCTGTGGTGCACATAATCCTTTATCGAGCCTGTTGTGCATCTCACCCTTTATCTAGCCTGTTGTCTACCTCATCCTTCATCTACCTCCCTCGTGCCACTTGTTCTTCACCTACTACCTCACACACCTCACCCTTGATCTAGCCTCTTTTGCAGCTCACCTTTTATCTTACCTCGTTTGTGCACCTCACCCTTCATCTAGCTCCCTTGTGCACCTTGCCCTCACCTAGCACTTTGCGCACCTCACCATTTATTTAAGCTCTCTTGTGCACCTCATCCTTTATCTAGCCTTTTGTGCACTTCACCATTTATCTACCATCTCATGCACTGTACACTATATCTAGCCTCTTGTGCACCTCACCCTTTAGCTAGCCTCTCTTGTGCACCTCACCCTTTAGCTAGCCTCTCTTGTGCACCTCACCCTTTAGCTAGCCTCTCTTGTGCACCTCATCCTCTATCTAGCCTCTTGCGCACCTCATCCTCTATCTAGCCTCTTGTGCACCTCATCCTCTATCTAGCCTCTTGTGCACCTCATCCTCTATCCAGCCTCTTGTTTACTTCATCCTCTAGCTAGCCTCTTGTTTACCTCATCCTCTAGCTAGCCTCTTGTTTACCTCATCCTCTAGCTAGCCTCTTGTTTACCTCATCCTCTAGCTAGCCTTTTGTGCACCTCATTCTCTACCTAGCCTCTTGTGCACCTCATCCTCTATCCAGCCTCTTGTTCACCTCATCCTCTATCCAGCCTCTTGTTCACCTCACCCTTTATCTAGCCTCCTGTGCACCTCACCCTTTATCTAGCCTCCTGTGCACCTCACCCTTTATCTAGCCTCCTGTGCACCTCACCCTTTATCTAGCCTCCTGTGCACCTCACCCTTTATCTAGCCTCCTGTGCACCTCATCTATCTAGCCTCCTGTGCACCTCACCCTTTATCTAGCCTCCTGTGCACCTCACCCTTTATCTAGCCTCCTGTGCACCTCACCCTTTATCTAGCCTCCTGTGCACCTCACCCTTTATCTAGCCTCCTGTGCACCCCACCCTTTATCTAGCCTCCTGTGCACCCCACCCTTTATCTAGCCTCCTGTGCACCTCACCCTTTATCTAGCCTCTTGTGCACCTCACCCTTTATCTAGCCTCTTGTGCACCTCACCCTTTATCTAGCCTCCTGTGCACCTCACCCTTTATCTAGCCTCCTGTGCACCTCATCTATCTAGCCTCCTGTGCACCTCATCTATCTAGCCTCCTGTGCACCTCACCCTTTATCTAGCCTCCTGTGCACCTCATCTATCTAGCCTCTTGTGCACCTCACCCTTTATCTAGCCTCCTGTGCACCTCATCTATCTAGCCTCTTGTGCACCTCACCCTTTATCTAGCCTCCTGTGCACCTTACCCTTTATCTACCCTCCTTTGCACCTCACCCTTTATCTAGCCTCCTGTGCACCTCATCTATATATCCTCTTGTGCACCTCACCCTTTAGCTAGCCTCTTGTGCACCTCACCCTTTATTCAGCTTCTCTTGTGCACCTCACCCTTTATTCAGCTTCTCTTGTGCACCTCACCCTTTATTCAGCTTCTCTTGTGCACCTCACCCTTAATCTTGTCCCCCACATCCTGAGACACTGGAGAGGCGCCCCCCGCCCCTAGAGCAGCTTCGCACAGTCTGCCTGTCAGCTGCTGCTGGGGTTCCCAGAGGAGCGATCAGTGAGGGATCTATCTGTGCCGGCTGTGGCTGTCAGTGCAGCTGTCTGCAGACTGGTTGCACCTGTCGACCCTCCCCCCACCCCAAATCTCACTCCCCCAATAGGGTTATTTTCCTTTTTATGTACAAATCTTTAGGAACTACGGAGACGTGAAGTTTGCATCCCTTCATGAGATGGAAAACAAGGTCTTAGTTAAAAGGCCCCACAAACTGTCCTGTGTTGGGCCGGTGTCCTTAGACCTGACACGACAGTGCACGAAGATGTCTAGCATGTGATCCTGAAAGCCACAGTCCCAAAAGTTGTAATACAGGCCCGCCAAGTTTCCCAGGTCCGTGCGTGAAATGCTACTCCAGTCCCTTTTTTTTTTTTTTTTTTTTTACTTCTGGGACTTGTAGTCTTGTTTATTGCATTATAAAAGAGGGCTACAAGTCCCACGAATCAAAGAAAAACCCTGAACTGGAGCAGCACATCACGCATGGACCTGAGAAACCTGGCAGCTATGGAACTAAGGAAACTATCAACACACATTCAGACCTTAAAAGGTATGTGAGGGGTGGAACGAACAGATCAAACCCAAGGGTGTATCGGATTTTGAGCCCTCTGCCCCCCCCCAAACCCCTCTCCCCCCCCCAAACCCCTCCCCCCCCCCCCCCACCGCAAAGTACACCCCCAAAAAAATCTCACTCAGGAGGTCTCAGGCCAGGGTCCTGAGCTGAAGGGGTCTCCTGGAGCTCGGGAGCCCTCTGGCACTTTGGGTGTTGCGGGGACCTTTGTTACACCACTGATCGAACCTCCCCACTTTTATGGTGCCACCGTGTGTCGCGCGATATTGGCTCCGAAGACGAGCTGGCATCCCATCATGAAACAGAACAAAATATAGGGCCACCTGGTATTCCCGAGGTCCTGTGTGCACAATATTAACACAACTAACAATGGTTCTGGTGGAGGAAGCTCGGTGCCTGAGCCTGTACTCCTGTCTTCAGTCAGCTTCTTACCCTGAAGACCATTTAGCCAACATCATGTCATATTATAGAAACACTAGCGCACTCAAGTGTTCACTTTTGTCACCAATCACATTCACTGCACCATCTTTTGGAGCACCAGCGTCTTATTTCTGTTTATTGGTGAACTTTAAACCCTATTAAATAACTGTTTGCCTTGTTCTCAAGTTTGTGCCAGGGCCACATTTATTTATTACTCACTGGTTCACTGCAGCTGGCATAACACACACCACTCTAAATATTAAGTTGAAGTTCAGTTTTATCATTTTTCTAACATATTTAATAGGTTAATGCTTAACTTGTTTAAAGATGTACAAACACAGCGCCGCCATGTAGTTGTTTCCCATAAATATGTTCCGATGTTTACAAATAAGTGCCGGTACCGAAAGCACCGGCACAAATTAAGCACTGTTGGGAAGCATAGGCTTTGAAGCCTCCTCCAAGAGAACCATTGTTAGCTCTGTTGGTTTCACACGGTGTGCACACAACGAGCTGGAAACCCCTGCCAAGGGCAGGTTTCCAGCTAATTGTTTGGGGTCTCGGTGCAGCCGATGTCTGTTCTGGGGTGTGAAGCATCCTCAGGAGATGGGCGGCAGCCTCATATCCAATCATTCTTCACTCCTGTGGCCACCATGTTTTCAGCTGCACGCCCCAGCGTTTCTTTCCTCTGCCGGAGTGCACCCACTTTCTGCGGGCATCAGCACAGTTTACCCTACGTATGTGGCATGTATGGGCATAACCCGTTCACACAGTGACTGCCCCCTCAAGGGGCTCTTCTGTGAGTGCCCCCCTCTGTTCTCCTGGCCCTACTGCAGGCTTCACTGACATGTGTTGTCCTATCCCACCCCCAGCTCTTGCAGGGAGGGGCTCCCTGGGCAGCTGTCTGCGCTGTGGCACAAGAGAGGTTGTGTGTGCGAGAAGCAGGAGAGGGGGGGGGGGCGCATGGCATCTAAACAGGTGTCCCCTGATCACAACAGGTGCCCTGCTCTGACTAGGACATGTCTGCTGACCACAGGGCCCTGTCAGTGACCTTCCTCTCAAGTGCAGTCTGATATCTGGACGTGTGCAGCGTGTAAACATACATTACTGCCCGAGGAAACCTATGGTGATAGCCTGAGAACTGCAACCCCGAAAGTATAGAAACTCCTGAAGTGACGGAGAGAAGTGGCTTGGGCAGCCCTGGTCTAGATGGTCCTAGCCAAACCATCCACTGATTTTCATTTAGTTGAATATGTTTTTAGTTTAACTTTTATTCCTCGAATATGTCGTGAGTCCATAGGTGACCGCCTACTTCAATAAATCCTACCTATGAAAGAATCTTAAAGTTAAGTAGAAGTGCTTGTCAATCCCACAACCCTAAGTTGTTCTAAATGCCCTCTAACTCTCTACATGGGGAGTTTTCTGACCCCCTCAATTCACTCCAGGGGTCCGACGGACGTGTTGGGGGTGGGCTTGTCATTTTCCATCTATTCAGTTTGTCCTGCATGGCATTGTAACATGTGTGTAGTGCTTCATATGAATGAGGTGGCCTCGAAGCGCATCAGGCTGTCAACAATGCTTCCCAGTATTTGTTCGAGTTCCTGGCCCCCATCATTTTTACTGGCTCTAAAGATTCATTCAAACCTCCTTTAGAAAATTGCTCAAGTCATTGCTACCAAAAATGGTAAACCGTTTAGTTGATACAATGAAAACATTTGCACACATTTCTGTGGGGATCCTACGCAGAGGAAATGGATTTCTGCGCAGAAATACCAGGAAGCGTGCAGCCGCCTTCTGCCAGGTGGACGGAGTGCAGGAACAGTTAAGGGGTGTCATGTAATGATGTGAACGCTCTGCTCTTCTGAACCCAGATCCTCCAGAGATTGTCTTGTCATCTGAAGTGACGTCTGGAGTGCTTTCACATAGGACTTGGATCCACTGACCGAGGACCAGGATATGTCCTTGGGGATGGAAGTCTTTCCAGGCATTTGCTGAATGCTCCCCAGATTACCCAAGGAGGAGAGGTGGTCCCTGATCTCTCTCGAAGTGGTCCCTGATCTCTCTCGAAGTGGTCCCTGATCTCTCTCGAAGTGGGACAAGTCTCTTATAGAAAGGAGATCCTCAGTTCTGAAGACGTAACGCTCTTTCCAGATTCCCGTCTACCTGTCCAAGTCAACTTCAAACCCACTCACGTGAATATGGACTAATTAAACAGGAGGTAATAAGTTTCGTTGATGAACAGTACGTGTGAGTGGAGGTTGGAGGACATCATTTTAGGCTAGATGCAGGCAGTCATGTTGGGGGCAATTTTTGGGTCAATTTGTTAGGTCTGAGGTTCCTTAATTCAATGAAACTAACAAAATTTCAGATAATGACCTTCAGAAGGTCTGATTTGAAGTGCCCACTTGGGGCGTAGTGTCCATGGTCCTCCGCTTTACCTTCATAACGACCGGTTTTAAATGGGAACATTTTGGTAACGCTGCTTCGTGTCCTGGCCAGAGGCAGGTTATCACGGTAAAGCCGAACTCTTGGCCGCTGAGCAGTGACTTCCGAGAGTCGATCCCTTGCCAGGTGGCCTGACGGGGCTACCTTTGTGTCACTTTCACCAGCCTTTCATGGGCACCTGGGTGCTATTGGAATTCCCAAGTCACTCCTCATGGTTTTGTAAGAGGGAAGGTGCAGCCATTCTGTGGAGAGAAGCACTAAATGAATAAAAAATATATAACTATATTAAAGATTTTAGATAAAGGTTTAGTTTGAAGGTCTACAAGCTTGTTGCCACCTCTTGACATGTCCTTTCGCATTGGCTGGGAGGAGTTACTATAGTGTAGCTTTCGGGTACCCTTTAGGTGACATTAACTCTACTCTTGTCCCTACAGAGGAGTCGTCGGATTCGCTGAAGACCGGCTCCTACATCCTCATCACCGTGGGTGCTGTGACCATGGTGATGGGCTTCCTCGGCTGCATCGGGGCTGTGAATGAGATCCGCTGCCTGCTGGGCATGGTGAGTACTGGCCGACACTGGCTCAAGTCTGCCTGAGATTCTTTCGGGTCCTTGACTATATTTTCGGAAGGTTTGAAATAATTGTCGCCTCTTGGATATTTATGAAGAACCTGATCGGTTCTTCGTAGCTCGGTGGTGTTCTACACATTTTAGGCGAGGCTTGCTGTTGAGCTCCAGAGCTGGAACACTGAGAACCACCCAGGGAGACCTTTGCCTGTTCAAAGAAAACTGGACAATCTACACCCTCAAAACACTTTCCCTCATGCAGTGATGAGTCTGGTCAACCAAGCAGCAAGATGGATGCTGGCTAGTTCCTTACTGCAACAGCCGCGTCCATCTGGTGAGCCTGGCAACCTTGACCCCCCACTCACATGGAATGCTCTAGAAACTGGTGACCCTCCCTAGTCTCTCTTACTGAGGGTATCTGGGTGAGCTGGAGTGTTCCACTCCTTTCTGGGAAGGCGAGGGTGTGTTTACATGGCTTAACACAGGGTGACCCTATGTCCCTGACACTTGTTTCAAGTCTTTGAACGTCTTTTAATTGCATTAAAAACACAATACTTTTTGAGAGTTCTGTTGTTGTTTCAGCTGGAACAATGTGACTAACTCATCTGAAAAATAATTTGTAAAAAGAAAGACAAGGGTTGTAAAAGTTGTGCTCTGGTGACCTGGAGCCATCTGGTAGACCTGTTCTAATGTCTTCGGGGGTGGGGGAGATCTTCCTCAGTTGGGTAATGTGGGGTGAAATCAAAGAAGGACTGTAACCTCTTCCATCCCTCGTGCCGTGCAAAGAAGCCCTGTTGGAACTGATGATGCTCAGTAGGGATTGGCCAGGTCCGCCTCGTGTTGGCGCTAACGTGACTCTGTCTCCTCTCTTTGCAGTACTTCACCGGCCTCCTGCTGATTCTCATCGCCCAGGTGGCTGCAGGAGTTCTGATCTACCTCCAGCGTGACACCGTAAGTGTATCTGTCTGTCTTCACCTGTCCTTCCGGAGGTGTGTACCAGACCTCGCAGTTTGGTTGGACTGTTGTTTCCGAGGGCTCCTGATTAATCAAGGCTCACTTCCTTGCCTCAGAAGGCTGAGAGGCTCTGCCTTCCAGGCCAACAGGTGTTTGGATGGAAGCTGGAGAGTTCTTTCCACCGTCTGAACTTAGGGCAACTAAAATCAGTGTTTTTCTTATTATGTTTTTTTCTTCTCCACCTCCAGTAATGAGTGTCCACACAACTTCTCCAGCCCTCCTGAAATAAAAGGGAGTTGTGAAATACCTTAGAATGATTGGAGAAAAGAGGAAATCTCAATGGAGAGAGTGGGTTCCACTAGTGTGATACCTGAGAACACGACGAAATAGTACATGGAAGATGTGTGGGGCGTCTTGGAGAGACCCTTAGTGTTGTGATCAGTCTGATGGAGTCCATCGCCAATATTTGTAACTGGTCAGAGTATATAGTTTGTTCCTAGATTAGAAGTAAAGTACCAAAGATTTACATTTTCCCCAGTTCCTGAGTAGTACGTCCAAGACAGCTAGCGCCAAGAGGCTGGAAGGCAGTGATCAGGCGCTGTACATACTTAACGGTGAAGATGGATATGGCTTTGGCGCTGTCACCGGTTGCAAAATCTACATTGTCATGGGGTAATCGCAAGGGGTTTGAAAAAGTTTACTTTGCCTGCTTACGGTGGGGGATGGATTGGAGGGTTGGGATCACGTGACGATGGGTATGGTGCTATGAGCCGCCCTCCGCTGTGGCGAGGGAGGTTCCGATTCCAAGGACTGAAGCAATGCTAGCCTATGCACACAAGCCCACATCAACAGGTAATGTTGACCAGTCAACAGTGAAAGGGTTGACATCAGACTGGATCCCACAGTCGGATCCAACAGTGCATTTTCTTTGACTCTTGAGACATTTCCTGTCTGGCTCGTGACCTTTCATTCATAATATTTACAAGTCCCGATTCCACGCAGCTGAGGCCTGTTCAAAATTGTTTTGCAACAACCTCCAGCGTTGAATTATTTTCCTAGAATAATATACCAGGTTGGTACCTTTGTGTGCAGAGGTGGACTGGCCTATTGGGAATTCAGGGGAATTTCTGCCAGGCGAGAACACACACATCACCCTGCACCTCAAAGAGCTCGCAGCACGGACCTCACATACCTCAACAACCGTATAAACATCTACTTGCACCCCCTGCTTAAGCTGAACTAGATCCGGGGGTCATGCATTCCCCTACCTCACTCCTAAAGCCTGAAACAACTGATTTCTGCATATCAGAGCTGCCTCCTCAGTTCTTGAATTCTGCAAGAAACTAAAGACCTGACTCCTCACTCGGCCACAGCTCGGCCTCACGCAGCTCCTGCTTCAGTGCCAGGATACCCTCCCGGGTGAGTCGTGCGCTGTACAAAACCACATAACATAACCGCAAGACCAGCAGCGCTGGGACATGTCTCGCTCACATGTCCATCCGAGCTCCATTTTGCCAGTCCACCTCTTCGATTGTGGCCCAGGGATTCCTGGCATGTGGGTGGAGGGGCGGCCACCAGTGCCATGAATTGTGTAATGTTGCCTCTCCCATCATTGTCCTTTGTTTACTGAGCGAGGGACAGCAGCGGTGCCTGGAACTCAGGTTTATATGGCCATGCAATACTCTGTTTCATTCTAGGTGCGGTGCTTACAGTGACGTGAGCTCCCCGTGAGGCCATGGATTGGTAGATTTGCAGAGGTTGGGGGTTGGGCACATTGAATGTTCTCTCTCACAACTCTACTGTATTTCTTTGACTCCCTTTATATGTTAATGAAGCTTGGATCTAAGTTTATCTTAACTGATGCTTGTAAAGCAGCTCATTGAAGTTCCCCCAGGTGGGATCTGTCTAATGAGCCCTAGGTGGCGTTCATAAACCACTTGTTGGATTGACCACTAGATGGTGTCTATAAAGCATGTCCAATGACCCCCTAAACCACATGCTGGCATGACCTATATGCTATGTGTCACTAAAACGTTTAATGTATCATAAAGCACATGCTTGAACGACCTGCAGGCCGTGTCTCTAAAACATGTCTAATGTACCCTGGTGGTGCCCATAAAGCACATGCTGGATTGACCCTAGGACATGTCTCTAAAACATGTGTAATTGTACCCTGGTGGTGCCCGTAAAGCACATGTTGGGTTTACACCCTAGGTCGCGTCTCTAAAACACGTCTAATGTACCCTGGTGGTGCCCGTAAAGCACATGTTGGGTTTGCCCCTGGGTCTGTAAAGCATGTGTTGAGTTATCCCTTAGGTGGTGTCTATAAAGCATGTGTTCAATTATATCCCTTAGGCTGTGTCTGTACCACCTGTGTTGAGTTATATCCCTTAGCTGGTGTCTGTAAAGAACGTGTTGCATTTTCCTGTGGGTGGTGTCTGTAAAGCACATGTTGGGTTTCCTCCTTGAAGACTAAGGTTTTTAGGGTTTCCCGTGGGTGGTGTCTGTAAAGCACGTGTTTCCCCCGGGTGGTGACTCCTGGTGTCTGCAGGGCTCATGTTGGGTTTTCCCCTGGTTGGTGTCTGTAAAGCACGTGTTTTCCCCTGGGCGGTGACTCCTAGTGTCTGTACGGCTCGTGTTAGGTTTCCCATGGTTGGTGTCTTTGAAGCACGTGTTTTCCCCTGGGTGGTGACTCCTAGTCTCTGTACGGCTCGTGTTGAGTTTCCCATGGTTGGTGTCTGTGAAGCACGTGTTTCCCCCAGGGTGGTGACTCCTCGTGTCTGCAGGGCTCATGTTTGGTTTTCTCCTGGTTGGTGTCTGTGAAGCACGTGTTTTTTCCCCTGGGTGGTGACTCCTAGTGTCTTTAGGGCACATGTTGGGTTTTCCCCTGGGTGGTGTTTATAAAGCACGTGTTTCCCCCTGGGTGGTGACTCCTAGTGTCTGCAGGGCTCATGTTGGGTTTTCTCCTGGTTGGTGTCTGTAAAGCACATGTTTTCCCCTGGGCGGTGACTCCTAGTCTGTACGGCTCGTGTTGAGTTTCCCATGGTTGGTGTCTGTGAAGCACGTGTTTCCCCCAGGGTCGTGACTCCTCGTGTCTGCAGTGCTCATGTTTGGTTTTCCCGTGGGTGGTTTTTATAAAGCACGTGTTTTTTCCCCTGGGTGGTGACTCCTGGTGTCTTTAGGGCACGTGTTGGGTTTTCCCCTGGGTGGTGTTTATAAAGCACGTGTTTCCCCCTGGGTGGTGACTCCTAGTGTCTGCAGGGCTCATGTTGGGTTTTCTCCTGGTTGGTGTCTGTGAAGCACGTGTTTTCCCCTGGGTGGTGACTCCTGGTGTCTGTGGTACACATGTTGGGTTTCCTCCTGGTTGGCGTCTGTAAAGCACATGTTGTGTTTTCCCCCACATGTTGGGTTTCCCCTGGGTGGTGCCCGTCAGGCAGGTCCAGGTTTGCCCATAGCTACAGTCTGTAGTGCACACTAGATTTTCCCCTCGGTAGTGCCCATCAGGCGGTGCCAAGTTTGCCCCTAGGTGCAGTCTGTAGTCCTCATGTTGGGCTTTCTCCTGGGTAGTGCCCATCAGGCGGTGCCAAGTTTGCCCCTAGGTTCAGTCTGTAGTGCACGTTAGATTTTCCCCTGGGTAGTGCCCGTCAGGCAGTGCCAGGTTTTCCCCTAGGTGCAGTCTGCAGTGCACGTTAGATTTTCCCCTGGGTAGTGCCCGCCAGGCAGTGCCAGGTTTGCCCCTAGGTGCAGTCTGTAGTGCACATTAGATTTTCCCCTGGGTAGTGCCCGTCAGGCAGTGCCAGGTTTGCCCCTAGGTGCAGTCTGTAGTGTACATGTTGGGTTTTCCCCTGGGTAGTGCCCGTCAGGCAGTGCCAGGCTAGCCCCTAGGTACAGTCTCTAGTGCACATGTTGGGTTTTCCCCTGGGTAGTGCCAGGCTTGCCCCTAGGTACAGTCTGTAGTGCACATGTTGGGTTTTCCCCTGGGTAGTGCCAGGTTTGCCCCTAGCTGCAGTCTCTAGTGCCCGTCTTTCGTTGCTCACCGCACCTGGCTCTGTCCAGCTCCGGGGAAGCCTGGCTGTGTTTGCTCTGCTCGGCCCTTGTTTGGCTGTCCCCGGGCAGCAGGAAACCTTGGCACTAGGGCAGAGTTCCTCTGGCATTCAACAAACCTCCAGTGTCCTCGCAACCCCGGGTTTGTTTAATCAGCCACTGAAATGTTTATTTAAAGCTGGAGAGGGCGAGGGATCTTCATGTTAATTGGCCCCGCCGGGCTCTTGAAAACAGGAACAACAGTCAAACTAGAATCGAGTTTGCTGGTGTCGTAGAGTGGAAGGTAGATTAAAAACCGGTGTAAGGGGGTTGGTGTATTCCAATGAACCCTACTTGCTGGCTTTGTAGGGTGGATGGTAGATTAAACATCGGTGTAAAAAGGATCGGTGTATCCACTGAACTGTGAACCCATTTTTAGGGTCGAGCCTGCGATGCATGCACTCTCTTTTGTATTTAGAAAAGGGCTCGGAGCCCTGTCAACTTCACGTCAGTGTTTTTTATTGGTTCGTGGGCTTCCCTAATAAAATCCGCTTGCTTTCATTAGTCGGAGGCACACATACGTCATGCCTTTTCCGGTGGCTAGCCCTCCTCCAGCGCAGTGGCCAAGTACAGAAAACATGCGAGGCTCGCTGTTTTCCATCGGCTCGTGGACTTTTTTTTCTCTAATTTACAAGCCCGATCTCTTGGCAGAAGTCGAGCGCTTTATGTACTTGATTTCACTTTTTCGGGTTATGTACATAAATGCACTTTTGCCCGATACGTGAAAAGTCGGGTTAGGAGTTTACAACGCGATCGGCTCTAACATGAGCAAACGCGAGACCCGTTGCATTGTAAATGCTTGTTCTGGTTTTGTAGGGTGGACTGTAGATTAAAAACCTATTTAAAGGGATCAATGTATCCCACTGAACCATCTTTGCTGGCTTCGTATGATGGGCAGTAGATTAAAAACCTGTTTAAAGGGGTCGGTGTAGCCTACTAAAGAATATTTGATGGCTTTGTAGGGTTGACGGTAAATTAACCTGTGTAAATGGATTTGCGTATCCACTGAACTGTGAACTCATTTTTCTAGCTTTGTAGGGTGCACGGTAAGTTAAAAACCTGTGTAAAAGGGGTCAGTGTACCCACTGAACTGTGAACCATATTTGCTGGCCTTTTAGGGTGGATTGTAAATCAAAGATCAGTGTTAAAGGGGGTCACTGTAACTACTGAACTGTGAACCCTTTTTTCTGGCTTTGTAGGGTGGTCCGTAGATTTAAAAAACTGTGTAAAGGGGTTGATGCTCCCAGTGAACCATCTTTGCTGGCTTCGAATGGAGGGTGGTGGATTTCAAAGCCTGTGTAAAGTAGGGTTGAGAGAAGAATTCTGCTCTGCCGGCGGAGTTTTCCCCACTCCGCCTGGAGCACGGAGTTCCGAAAAACTAAACTACGTGAATTGACGTGGAGCTGAGTTTTTACTGTTGCACGGCTCACCAACGTTACGTTGACGGGCGCGAGCAAGAGAAATCGCTATTTTGGTGAGCAAGATTTCTGAACACAGGCAGGCATGGCAGATCACGCCCGCCCGCATTGAGAAAGCTGCCGCTCGTGCTGAGGAAGCTGCCGCTCGTGCTGAGGAAGCTGCCGCTCGTGCTGAGGAAGCTGCCGCTCGAGTATAAAATCTACTCTAGCGGCAGAAAGAAGTTAGCGCCCTCTGGTGCAAACAGCGCCACTTACCCAAACTCCTTCAGTACTTGGCGGAGTTCCATATAGCAGAACTCCGCGAATTCTGCCCAGGCCTAATGTAAAGGGGTTGATGCCTCCACTGAAGTGTAAACTCTCTTGCTGGCTTCTTATGCAGGGTGGTAGATTGAAACCCTGTTTAAAAGGGTTCGTAAATCTGAATGGCCTGTTTTGCAGGTCACATACTACTTTTGCACCTTACCCTCTATGAATGCAGTTTTATTTATATAGCGCTTACTACGCCTGACGAGCTGTCGAAGCGCTTTTCGGTGAGTAGCATGCTAATGTATTACTTGGAGAACAGTAGCACCTCCCTGCTTCATTTTTTTAAATGCATCATTACATTTTTTTTTTATTTAATTCCCAAATATATCTCTTATTTAGAAACAAAAGCCTTATATTTTGATAAATTTAATTTCAGTTTTAAACCCACCTAACTGGCATTCTTCATGATTCATACCAAATTATCATAAAGACCATTTATTATCTTTTTAATACCCTCATTGTATTGTTAATTTTCACAACATATAATAATTTCTAACTACATTTGATCACATTACACGTTCTCCTCTTGTAAAAAAATAAAAAAAACATCTTAAATTCACGTCAAGATTTCCAACAACCGTTGCCTTTGTTTCCAAGATGAAACGAAATTTTGGTTCTTCACATTTAAACACTTGAGAAAAATACCTTGTGCTAAATAAGTAACGGTAAATAAACTCTTGTTTAAAAGTCTGCATGAGAGCACGGGAACAGTAATTATGGCCATGATTTACTTTCAGGGATAGTGTTTTTGACTGATTATGGGGGGTGGACATATTAGAATGTTGCCTGGAAAGTTTTGGAGTCCAGTCCACAGTTGATATTGGTGGTAGGGCATGACCAGAAGCCACACCAGGGACCCACCAACCTTGAGGCATGGCCTTTGAGCACCATGCCTCAAGGTTGCCCAGCAGGGGATTGATATTGGAGTGTTGTGCACAGGTTGTAAATGAAGGCCGTGCCTTGTGCCCAGTGAGTGTTGGCCACTGCTGCATGTCAAGACCAGTCATACAGGGGCCAATGTTCTAGTCACAGTACATTGCCAGAGGCCATGCTCACAGCCTGTTGTGCAAGACTGTAACTAAATTCCAGCCAGTTAATAAAGTATATTATTGCTAAAATACAATAGTTACTGAAAAATACTTGTGTTTTCAATTGTTACATCTGTCTTCCAATATCAGTTAATAATGATCTAAAAAAATCTGTTAATGCCCTGAAATATTCTCAGTTGTGATTTTAAAATTTTTTTTTTTTTTTAGGCGTGTTCTAAGCATAAAAGCCATACATGTTTCCCCAGTTGTAGATAACTGAACAACAATAACTTGTACAGCATGTGAGGGGAACTGCAGGAGTTCGTCTTCCCTCTATAAGCTCTCTGAGGACATCTAGCAGCTGATACTGGTACTGCAGACTTCCATCAGATTTAATCCATTTGTGTCTCTATATAAGCTCTGTGAGGACATCAGGTGACAGTGGTACTGCAGACTTCCATCTGTATTTAATCCCTGTGTTTCCCTTTATACACGCTCTGCGAGGACATCTAGCAGCTGACTGGTACTGCAGATTCCATCTGTATTTAATCCTTTTGTGCCTCTATATACTACTCTGTGAGGAGATCTAGCAGCTGACAGTGGTACTGCAGACCTCCATCTGTATTTAATCCATTGTGTCCATGGATTACTTCTGAGTGGGACTCTCCGTCCATTCCTCTCTATATAAACCCTCCAAGCTTATCTGGTTGCAAACCGTGGTATATGTGTGCATTATCTGAGGAATTCTATACTGTTGAATTGCAGTCCTTCTAATTTCGGTGAGCACTGTTCTGGTGTAGGCGGTGTCACCCCAATAAAGTAATCAGTGGTACCATGTGCAGTGTTTTCTGTGAGGGACGAGCAGTATCTTTTGGAGAAGCCATGATTGCTTAGGTAATTAAAAAATTGTAAATTTCAGTGCTTTTCAGACTTTAGATGGTAACCTCTTTAGGAAATAAAATAGGTTTGAGAAACAGTGCATTAGTCCTTCACCTTGAGAGTATTATGATGGAAAGTGGGTTCCCTCTGTATTCAGTATTGCACTGTCCAGTAGAGAGGCTGCAGTGACAGGTAGGCTCCTCCTGACATGTTGCTCTCTGTACCCCAACCCCTCTTGCTTTTAGGGTAACTGGTCTCTACTACCGCCGTACTGGTCTATCCCCCTCTTTAGGCTTGTTCTAAACAAGCCAGGAGGGGAACTTTTCAACAGGCCTTATTCAGAGACCTCTGATATTTTGCCCCTGGGTGATGACTTCTGGTACGAGTCTTTTTTTCTTGTTTGGTACAAATGTGTTTTTTCTGTTTTCACAGCTAAAAACAGAGCTTTCAGGAGTCATCAACAAACTTATTATCACGTACAACTATGAGGACATGCAGAACACGGCTACAGAGGACGCCTGGGACTATGTGCAAAAAAACGTGAGTGTGGGGATGAAAGTGGGGTTGAGGACACGTAAGAGTGGGGTGAAGAATCCTCTGTGGTTGTACTTGATGGGACCTGACCCGCGCACTGATGTGCAGTGCTTTTCTACTAATGAGCAGTGCTCTCCTCCAGCTGTTCAACTACAGGGACTGAAACACATCACTAAGGTCCAGAGCTCTTCACACCATGAGCTTCGCTCTCCCCTCCCCCAGCTGTTTGATTACAACATATAGAACACATTTCTGGCTTCCAGTGCCCTTCACACCATTAGGGGTGGGTGAAAAATTCAGCTCAGCCCTCAGAGTTTTGCCCACTCTGTTCCACTTGGAGTGTGGAGTTCAGGCAAAACGCCATCAAGGTCCGTGTGGCAGAGATTTTTCCTGTGCGCAGGTTGCACACATTACGTTGGCGAGTACGAGCAAGAATTTGAATCCCCTAGCATGATTTTCAGTCCCTAGAAAACCTCCTGGTGAGATTTCTCAATGCGGCCAGTCACAGCAGGTCGCAACCATTTGTGTTGAGAAAGGTGCCGCTCGAATAAAAAATAAAAAATCTCCTTGAGTGGCAGAAAGAAGCAGCGCCCCCTGGTGCACCGCGCAGTGCAGTTCAAGCTGATTTTCCTGACAGAACAAGCTCACGGTGCTAATCTAATTCCTGGTCTAGTCCACCATTGCAGGTCCCAGCAAGCTACACACCAGCTTCTCTGCATCTCACAGATATTCAGATGTTGGATGCTAGAAACAAAGCCCATCCCAGCAGATCTCCCCACCACGTCTGTTTTCAACCATGCCTGACAAGGACCAAAAATCTTTAAACAAAACATCACGTTGGACAACCAAGTGCAATAACTAGCTGAGTAGATTATCAACATAAGAACTACCATAAGTGGACCTGCAGAGCTGTTTAAAGCTGCCAGCTTACTTAAAACCAGAAATTGTGCTTTTCTCTCTCGCACCACATTACTAAGCAATTTATCCCATAGAGCAATAACCCCACCTCAGGGGACTTCATACACAACATGGAAACACTTTCTACATAGGATAAAAAAACGAAAACACTCTTCTAAACAAACATCCTATAAGGTTTAGCCTGCTACCCATGTAGGCAAGTGCTTCAGTGCTCTACTTGGGGGAGTGAGGGCGGTATAAATGCCGCCCTTTATACATATGTGACCCACCACTCCGCCACTGTTATTATCTGCTTTGAGTTAGTTATTCAGCGTGGCGTGTTCTACAGCTGTTACTGGCACCTGCATGCAACCTGCAGTTCAGAAATCGGTTGGGTCCTGTCCTACTTTCAACATAACATTGTGTTCACAGCAAATATGCCTGTAAATACACATGCGTTGCGTACTACTGCCATCTGGTGTTGGGATTGAACATTACAGGTGTTTTTTTCCTCCAGTTGATTGGAAGAAATTGGATTATTGTTTAGGATAGGTGACTACCCATTTAAAGGAATAATCACAATCCTTGTCATGGTTAACCCTTCAAGTCACTAAATTAACCTGAACTCAACCGCCTGATAGCTCTGGCACAGAGCAGACCCACTTAAATTAGGGCAATGTAAAGGTATTTATGGAGTACCCAAAAAAGTGAGAGAGTCAAAATGCAAAGGAATAAAAATCCACAATCGGATTAGAAAAATAGAGTGATAGTTAATAAGCAAAAATGACAATAAAATTGCAAAAATCCCTTCAGGTGAGCCACAGATATGATTTTTTAAAGTTTTATAAGTAGAAATGGTTCTGAAAATGCCAATGATAGTCAATGGTCTCAGTAGACCGGGGCCTAGGAACAAACTAAGGCTGATTGTGATAGAGCGCAGGTTGGATATGCCAACTAGGTTTTGCCTGGTCAAAGATTTTACCCTCAGAGTTAGTCTTTTAAATTGCAGTCTACCACAGGAGGCCCCGGGACTTCAGGTGGAAACACTTGGAGACTCACAGGGTGTCAGGCAGAGGCCAACAGCAGGGTCCCGTCAAAGTCCAGTTGCCACTGGTCACCTGGGTACTTTCAAGAAAAGGTATTGTGCATCTTGTTGTCTTCCTGTAGCCACACAGGAGAACTTTCTTGTGGCCCTTGTAGTCCACATTTTTGTCCTGAGTATAAGAAGTTGGAGGTCCAGTCCTTCCGGGCTCCTCTCAGGTCACAGACAGCAGGCCCAGTGCTTTTCTGATCGACCGTAGGTCCAGGACTACACTACACTACAATGCACAGAGCACATACAGTATGCTTACTCTTACACTCCACTCTCACCTTACAGCTGCTGTGCACAAAACTATCTTAGGGGTGGAGGCGGTGCCTCTATGCATTGTGGACTAAGGGACGAGTCATTCCATGTTCAGCTTGTAATATCTGAGACCAACACTAGACGTCAGGGGGATGCAAAGCATGTGAATCTACAGCAGTACACACTACAAACAGATGCTTACAGGATAATTACCCTCACACAATAACTCAGATCTGTGGCCAAAAGTAATAAATACGTGTTACATTAAATTTTCTAGAGAATCCACAGGAACATATGCAGCTCAGCAACTCATGTTACACTATTTTCAATTTCAGGCATTCACCCTTCTTGTGTTATAATTTGATGCAGCATGGCAATGGCAATTAACAGAAGTTAAATATGTTTGTGTTCTCTGTGTATGCACACTTCTAATGACACAGTAGATAGAAATGAAATATAATATGATTAAACCAGGTAATAGTAACCCTTGCAGTTCACAACATATAAATGTCAGGAATGTGTAATGAAGCACGTTCTGCACAAACCAAGTTTCTGTATCATGACACTAGCACTAAATATTTAAGATGATGGACCAGTTAGAATAGGCGATACATAGTCAGTCATAAAACTGACTTTGAATGACATCTTTTAATCTCTTACTTCTGTGGCCTTAAGCTAAATGAGATGCATCTGTTCACACTCGCCCGTCCTTTGCTTGAACCCTGCCACTTAGTAAAAGTCACCGTAAAGTTCCAACTGCCCACTGTTGGAAACGTCTTCAATCCCTGAGGTTGAACACGTAGGACCTTGGACACCAGATTTCACCCCTTGTCCTCTTGAGCCCTTCATCCTTTCAACCAAATGATCATCCACTGGAAACAAACCGGGTGGGTAGGTGGTTCCAGGTGGATCTAAATGTCACCTTTCTCTTTCAGCTGAAATGCTGCGGCTGGACGAGCCCTCAGAACTGGACGGAGAACCATGTAATTGCCAACTCGAGCATGACCAAGTATCCGTGCTCCTGCGGTGTTGCTGACAATGCAAGCGAGCATGGGTTCTGTACTGTTGCCATCAATGCTTCCTGGCCTGTGTACACCAATGTAAGTATGTGCTGTTTTTGGGGGTGGTGAACAAGTAGAGGGGTCTTGGTTCATGGGACACTGCCAAGCCTGTCCACACCAATGCGAGAGTCTTGCGTGATGAAGCATTGGTATCACCTCTAAGAGAACCACTCCTGGCCAGTCCAGGCCAACATGCGAGTCTTCTATCATGGGGTGTTGCAGGGTTATCTGCTCTAGGACAAGCATATTTAGCCAGTGCATGCCATCGTACATGTCTGCAAATTGTAGGGCACATGGGCCTCCGGTCAGAACAGGATTCAGAGTAATGTAAAGTGACAAATAAGAGAACAAGTGAGACAGTCTAGGAGTGGGATAAGAGGGAACCTGGAACTGACTGCTCCGGAAGTTCCCTCCTCACCCATTTTGTGTGTGTTGGACTTGGTTTTAAGACCTCATTACCAGTGACAGCCAAGCATATGGAACATGACCTTGGACCTTCCTTGCTTCTGAGATGAAGTAGTCCCAGTACAGAGCATGACATTTCTGTTCACTCCCCTACCTTCCTTTAGTTTAGTGGGAGGAGTGGTTGGACAGATGTTTTTGCTGCTGTGGTACCACTTGTAACTCTTGCTTTCTCTGTCTTCTCTGTACAGGGCTGCATGCAGCAGGTGGAGACTTGGCTGCAGGACAACATTGGCATCATTTTGGGCGTGTGTATAGGAGTGGCAGTCATTGAGGTGAGTAGAGTGTGAAGGGTCACTGGCATGGTTCTGCTAGTAGGGAATATGAGCGGCGATTACTGAGGTGAGCTGCGTGTCCGGGCTCCTGTCTGTAGGACTTAGGAAAGGGCCATTGTCATGCTGTGCAATTTGGGACATAGGGCCGAGCCTTGGGATACTCTGCAGGGTGGTAACACAGGTTTGTGGTACTCTGCTGGGAGGTAGGATAGCGCCTTAGGGGACTCTGAGGTCATTAGTATATAGTCTTGGTTGTACTGTGCAAGATTGTAGGATAGAGCAGTAGGAGGTACTCTGTGGGATAGTAGACGAGTGCATTGGAGTACTCTGCAGGACGGTAGAATACAGCGTTGTGGTACTCTGTAGACTGATGTCATAGAGCCTTTTGGTACTCTGTAGACTGATGTCATAGAGCCTTTTGGTACTCTGTAGAGTGATGTCATAGAGGCTTGGGTTACTCTATAGAGGCATGCAATAGAGGCTTTGAGTACTCTGTAGAGTGATGTCATAGAGGCTTGGGGTACTCTGTAGAGTGATGTCATAGAGGCTTGGGGTACTCTGTAGAGTGATGTCATAGAGGCTTGGGGTACTCTGTAGAGTGATGTAATATAGAGGCTTTGAGTACTCTGTAGAGTGATGTAATATAGAGACTTTGGGTACTCTGCAGAATGGTAGAATTGAGCCTTGGGGTACTTCTGTAGAGTGAAGTCATAGAGGCTCGGGGTACTCTGTAGAGTGATGTCATAGAGGCTTGGGGTACTCCCCAGCATGGTAGGATAGTGTCTTGGGTACCGCTCTGCGGGGAGCCTGGGTACTGACCTGGGATTCTAGGTATTTTGGCAGCAGAGAGTACTAGGGAAGCCTTCTTTACTGATAGGATGGAGGTTTTGCAGCATCACCTCGTAGATTTTCATTCACGGACTCCTCTGCTTCCCCCCCCCCCCCCCCCAAAGTACGTCTCGGATTGGTACTGGTCAGCGTGGGACCTGAGGAAGATGGGCTCTTTAATGTGTGTTACTTTTACGGAGGGAGAGGTGGTTAATGATGGACAATGCTTCCTTTGTGCTGAATTCCCAGGTTCCAACTATTCTTGTAATCCCCAGGGATTTTACAAAATGGCGACTGGTGATCTGATAATTGCAAGGCTCCGTCAGCTACTGTTTGTCTTCTCAGAAAGTACCTGAGTTTAAAAATGTTCGTAGTCAAATCTTTGAACTACTCACATGGCTCAACTTTCTTCATTGTTGTGATTTATCAGACATCCAATAAAACATATGGAAACCATTGCTTAATTTGTGTTGGTGGTTTCCGGTGCTGGGCATCGCCACTTATTTTTTAGGGTCGGCACTTATTATTCTGCCTCAAGCTTTCACTGTAAGCAAAAGAAAAACATGGGAAAGATGTAGGAAGAGAAAAACGAAAAAGCGTCACAAAGAGAAAAAGTAGAAAGCTGCAAGAGTGAGCTGAATGGGCAGGGAGTGGCTGTAAATGGATTAAAGAGGCCCAAGATGGTTTCAGGATTATGTTGCCTCAGTATTCAGTGCTCGCACATTTAAATGCAGCAGCCGCGTGTTTCAGAGGAGAGCTTTGGGCACCTGCACGTTTTTATTTACAAATTAAGCACTGATGGAAACTGTTTATTACAAATAAAAGACCTGCTCACAAACCCAGATTAGAAATCTTTCTTAAGGTTTAAGTTGTCTTCATTAAAATGTTATGCCTCGTGATATGAGGCTGGGAAAGGCGGTGCCTGTACAACTCACCTCTAGCATCTCAAAAGGACTCAATTCTTGAAGATTAGGCTGACCAACACCATTCCTTAAAGTTATGTACAAAAATGTACCAATGAGGTGCAGGGCTAGTTACTCATCTCTTTTCTTGATTTATCCAGTTCATCCACATATTCATTGACTGTGCATACTTTTAAATTGGAAATTCTTTGTAACTAAGAATCCCTACTTGGTTCTTTGACCTATCGGGTTTTTAAGGTATTAAAATTGCGCATTTCTGCACACTTTCCTCACTGCAATAAATATGTCCCAGTTTGAAAGATAAGAATTGCTTTCACAACAGTTTAATATAACAAATACATGATGAGGAATGTCCAATATGTTTCCTTGCTGCCAAGATCCAGGAGAGGGATATTTATGAATGGTCACAGTTCAATGTCCAGATACACGGACTACCTCGCCATATAGCTTAACACTGAAAATAACACAGGTCTGTATTAATCCTGTTTTATTTTTTTCTTGCCAAAGGAGTCAAAAATATCAATATTTAACTTCGTTCGTCCTCCATCACCAAGGTACAAGCAGTGTATGGTATTCACAAAACAAAGGGAAATCTTTATGCAAAAAGTATAGTCCGGAGCGGATTATATGCTTTTCTCTAATTAAATAACATTATTTGTATATTGAAAATTGAATTTCATTAAATAGTTGCAAAATCATTCTTTATCAAATCTGGTCAGTAGGTTCTGTTTAAATAAAAGACCACCTCAAAGAATCAATCAATCCTTATTGCGTACAGACATTGTTCCGAAGATATTATACGGAGCAGTCAAATAAATCGAATACGCATGACCAGGCCAAAAAATATGAACCCACCCCCCACATTGCAGAAGGGCAGCTACCAGAATAGGGAGACGGGTGCTTTGATGGTAGTCCAGCCGCCTCTAAAAGCAGCCCACTGGGAAAATGCCCGAGCGGGACAGTGGCCTGTCCGGCCATAGTAATACAGTTCGGTAGCAAACCATCCCCACGATGTTATGGTTGTAAACACCAGTGCCCCATGAAAATGCCCTGAGCGTATGGAATTAATGATGACATACTTGCACGAAGTCTAGAAGTGGGAGCCATGTTTCAGTAGAGCTCTGGGGTGGCTAGGCGCCATTTTGTGTTTGTATGTACTGTGACTCAACAGATTATAGTGGAGCGGTTCTACACTGCGTAAAATGGAGCCTGGGGTGTCTTTTTAGCTTTAGACCAGGTATGGCTAGAGATGTGTGTTCATAATGTGCCTCTCCTGGGCTGTCAATATATTCCTCTCTGTCTCAACCCCCCCAACCTTCCCTCACCTTTTCTAAACTCCTCCTTTTACATTCCCCACCTCACGGCCCATGTACCCCCTCTCTCTCGTTGCAGCTATTGGGCATGATTCTCTCCATCTGCCTGTGCCGAAGTGTCCACAACGAAGACTACACTAAAGTCCCCAAATACTGAGAAGGGGTGACCGCCGAGAGGGCCCTGCATGGAACGGAACATTAGCAAGCGACGGCGAGCGATGGACGGTAACAGACGTTTCTCGACAACACTTCATGCACCACCCACCCCACCCCGGAACTGTTAACTGAAAACGTGCATTCCAATCGGCCAAGTTTGCACACCTCATGCCAGCCTCACAGGCACAATTTCAGCTGGTTGAGGGTATTGGACCCTTACGATACACTGGGTGGGTGGTTACACTCTTCACGCCCCCACCCCTCCCGAAAATACGCATCCAACTAGAAGCGAGTGCATTGTATATAGCCTGTAATTGCACTTTGTACTATAATGTGTAAAAAGAACCACCCGTCGTTAATGATTCCTGCTGGCAATGGATCTTGAATTTGTGGATTGTGGGTGGTTTGTCTGTTTTTTGTGTTTGTTCCCAGAGTTTTCGCAAGGAACATTAACAGGGCTGTGTCTTCCTGTCCCCTGCAGAACAAGTGACAGCTCTTTGCAGGGGTTCCTCATAGACTTTTGACTTTTATAACCTTGACCATGCCATGAAATAGGTGCCTTTTCAAAGGCTCCCTGTTGCCCCGGCACACGACACTCTCCGACTGCATGCACTGCGCGGCGGACGTGCTCCGGATTCAGAGCCATTCCGCACAAGCCGGCACTACCCAAAATATTTTGTGTTGGCACTTCCTTGTCACTCTTTATGTAGAGTTTGCCTCCTGGAACAATCAATGTAAACCACACCAACAGGCCGTCCGCTGAGTGTCCGACTATGTGCACGCGTTAACGGTGGATACCAGGTCGAGACTTTGAGTGAGCCCAGAGTACGGTACCTTCCAGTTTCGCCTACAGCCAATTCACCAGGCTTGGTGGTCCCACCAACAGTGGACTCGCTAGTCTACAATGACTCGCTATGGGACTGTTCTGTCTTTGGAGTGCAGAGGTTCTGCGGACATCCAATAATGGCCCTTGTGTCGTCTGTTTGCGGGGTGGGTCGGTATCGGAATCTGGCGTTCCATGTCTGCTGTCTCCATCATTAATGGCTCATTAGGTGCTTGGCCACCCCTAGACTCTGGAGATTGTCTTGTGGCTTAGCATTGTTCCACTTTATTCCCAATCTTCCATTTGATGTAAATAGTGGGGCCAATCTTCTTTTAAGAGGGGGTTGGTCTTTAATGGATTCTACTGCCTTCCAAGTCATGCAGTCTGACACCTTGACTTTAAACCTTAGGTGGGTAAATCTACGTTGCTTTATTTTTCTGCTGGTGTAATGAGAAATGCAATAAAAGGGTTTCCTCCCAGTCCATACAATGGCAATAATGTAGGAAATAGATTGCAGGATCACCTCTTTAGAAATAAACGAGTCCGGACAGTGCGAGCTAGAATTAGTGCAACGATAAAACTTTGTGTTATTCGCATAGTCTCGCTCGAGGAATAACCTTTTACGATCTCACGATTCCCTTTTACAGCCCCAGTCCATGGACTCAATTTTATGATATTTGATCTCACCCTAGCAGAATCAGCACTTTCTGTTCTGCTGCAAGATAAATACCTTTATGTATAACTGCTACACATGAACAGACAGCATAAACCCTCTGCGAGTAACACTCTATATACTACCATTGTTGAGTCCGAGAAGGGGCATCGAACAAACTCCGCGTGCCATCTCGTCTCCACATCCTCAACGGTGACCACAAACCATATTTCACTAGACACATATGCGTAGATCACTCATTAATTAAAAATCATTTTATATGTGCAATAGTGATTTTAACAAATCCTAGCCAGTGAATAGTCTACAAAATGTAACAGGCCGACTGACCACTACATACATACTGTAGGGTTTGATTGCTAGATAGGTAGTCAAGAAATTGATTTTTCTTCAAACTTCATCTATTTTTCACATTTTATATATAGGACAAAATGCAGGTGAAATCAATTTGCTCAATGTTTTGCCCTTTCTGGGGTAAATACTGTTAGCTCCTTTAAAGGCTACACAAGCAGCAAATTGGGGCACATGAGTGTGTCCCCTTTTTTTGCACCAGTGCAGTGATTCTGTAATATGGCCCCAGGTGCCTTATTTACCTTGCACAGCTGCAGTGATTGGAGAGCTGAGGATATCAGTCTGTAAATACAGGGCCCTTGTTAGTGCTATAGGCATTATCCTATGGCATGATCTGTACATACATAGATATATTTGAATTCATTCCTTTCCTGGACCTATAGGTAATGCGCTCCTAGACTTATAGGTGATACTGTCCGCTCATTCTGCTTTCACTGGGGAGGGTGAAGGGACCAGGAGGTGGGTGGTGGGGGGATGGGCAGGTGGAACTGACTGTGAGACCTGTCGGTAAGCACAGATATGGAGCCAATGGTCTGTGAGACCACAGTTATCTTAGATAAGTTCGTTTTGAGGATGATGTGTGATCCTGGACACAAAGTGACCGTCTGTGAGACTGTCTGTAGATTAACGCCTCAGGAGGTCATCGGCTTTGAGACCGCGACTGTTGGGGCATACCCAGATCAGGAGAGATGAGGGATGAGAAGGTTGGAGGCGGTGTGACTGTGGGAGGTTGTGAGACACGCCTGCATCAGGGAGGCAGCGAGACAGTCAAGTCAGAAGGACAGAGGCGGTGTGAATGTTAAAAGGTTGTGAGACACTCCCAGATCACTAGAGCGGGAGACTGAGCCAGCCGACTAGATAAAAAGATATGTGAGACTGTTGGGAGAGACACTCCCAGACCGGGGGAAACTGTGAGACAGTCGAGAGATTCGTGATCCGGAGGTCAGATGTAATGTGACTCTTGGGAGGTTGTGAGAGACATTCCCAGATAAACAGAGGAAAGGCAGTGAGACAGCCGGGTGGGATCATAGATAGGTGAGACTGTTGGGATATTGTCCGGTTATGGGATGAAAAGTGAGACTGTAACAAGATTCCCAGATCAGGTGGTGAGTGGGTGAGACCTCCTTGTCGTCTCCTCCCGTCACACTGTTATCTGGGTCCCATAATTTAAATGTCTGCATTGTTTAGACTTTCACCAGTACAGAGCTTACAGAGATCATATATTTGTTTTAATTATTTTTTTCTCGTGCTTATCTAAATAGGGCTCAGTTCATTTTATGTTCTAAGAACATAAATTTGTGACTACGTGCTGAGTCGAAAAAGAAATAAATTCATGCTGAATTCATAAACTAGCCTTCGCATTACTGAGGTGCCATGAATGTTTCTGTGAATTTGTACCAACTATGTAACTTAAATTTCACATAGTGCCCCCTGTTTGAAGGGTATCCCACAAAGTGCCTGCTTCCTCTCCCCACCCCAGTACTACAAAGAGGATAACATTTTTACATTTTATGTGTAATTGTGTTGTTACAGCATCCTGACGGTTTGTATATTTTTGTGTGCGCATCTTTTTCAATTTAATGATGTCCATTTTTCAGATTGTGCTCATATCCGATTAGTTGCAATTTTGTCTGTAAGAATCTTTAATGTTCTTTCTCATTTACCATAGTTATACTAATTAAATTTATTTTTATTTTTGTGTTTAGTTTTATTTTTGTGATGTTATGAGCAAGTCTTTTTCTGAGTTGTGAGTACAGTGATGAAAAAAGATAAGATCTGTATATTGTATTGGTGAAAATATCTTCAAATAAAGATTTGCTAAAAAAACAAATTTGCCATTTTGCTTTCGCCCCAAGATGTGCTTAGTGTCTGTCTGTAAATATGCATTATATTTTATATAAATATTTAAAGTTGCATTATTTTTTGGGGTGTGAAAGTTGAGGCCTGGTGGCTTGCTGTTGGGTAGCATACTGCTTTGGACGTGTCTTGACCCTCCCACAACATACCTGACTAAAGACACAACTCTTCCCATTGGTTGCCACACATACGATTGAAACCAAAAGTCAGCTAGGCACCAGTGGACTCGAGGCAACCACATATTACAGGCCATGATTCTTGAGAGCCTTACAAACCATCTCGATCAGAGGTTTGGCCTCAAATAGTTATACGGTATTGAACCAACAATTGACCGAGAGTCAAAGAACCTGTTCAGAAGATATGTAGTTAGGAGATACCCCATAGGTCAAAAGTGGAAAACAGTGAGAAAGTAAAGTGAGAAGAAAATTGTTTGAAATGAAAGCAAAGGACCGACCTTAAGTATCAAAAAAGTTGGGCTTAGGGGACAGAAACAGGATGCTGATTAAGAGAAATTCTTAAACTAAGGTTATGGTAAGGCATAGCTCATGGGCTAGGATTAAGTTTGGCGTAAGGAGTCGTTAGTAGGCAAGGATAATGATTTGGGAGTTAGTTTCTGGGTTTGGTCAAGGGTTTGTCACAGAGTGACTGTGCGAAAGTATCTGGAGTAATCATTCTCTTTGTAGTGCGAAATCTGTACTTCTAAAACCAATTAGGTTCAAGAAAAAAAAACCATCTCCCATCTCTGGAAGTCCACCTAGAATATGGTTACTCTGTGAAATGATACTCTCAAGAGGAGCATAAAACGCCTACTAATCCAGAAATACCTACATAGTTAACGTCTTATCCCCTGATCTGTAAATAGAATCTGATTGGCTTCGCTCATGTAATAGTAGATGTATGATATACCAGCTACAAGGCACTTAACGTGCATACTTTTTGTTATAATATTCCTAGTAATGTTTGTAAACTGTTCCAAGAGCCCTGGGTCTAGTAAGCGCTAGATAAATCTGAAAATAAATAAAATCAGTTGAAGGTTAGACGTTGGGTAGTTTGTAGCCTCGGTTTAGTGTTGAGGTTTAGGGTTGGTTTGCAGATTTGGCTTTCTAGAGGGTTAGATTTGACGTGGGTGAAACCAAGGAAGGTACATTAAGGGTTAGAGGGTATGTTTTACGCTATAATTGGGAAAACACTATTTAAATTTGCAGAAAAACACTCACTGAATATGTTCTCACGTTTTGTACTTTTTATTTAAAATGCACATTTTCTACCAAAGATTTTTTTACATGAAGTTTTCTTATCTTTTTTAACCTATATTAAGATTGAGGCAACCTGAAATGAGACATTGTAGCACCAGCATAAATGTAGATCAGATGGGGAAGAGGAAGATGATGGAATAATTGTGAATTCTATTAGTGGAGAAGGGTTATACTCTCACCCCTGTGTGTCATCCTCGCTTCATTAGAGCTCTCCACGTAAGGTGGCTTACTTTCATGATGTGGTCATGTAAGCTGAGGGAACAAAACAGGGCTTGCATATAGTGGATCAATCAATTTCCTTCCAATCTCAAAACAATGTTAAAGTTGGGAGAAGAGAAGTTCTAGGACACAGTAAAGTCTGGGACAGTCACCCCCTGTATAGTCCACCCCATGTGAAGACCAGGGCAATCACCCTATGTGTAGAAAAGGGTAGGACATTCACCCTGTGTATATAAAGCAAACAAAGTTTGGGTGGAGAAGTGTGGCACTATGGTTAGAGTGGCAGACCCTGATGCAGAGATCTGGCCCGGGACCAGGGTTCAATTCCCACCTTGGCGGGTCTTGGGCTCAATTCCCTTGGACCAGATAATTATCGCCTTGGTGCCTAATCTAATTAATGGGTCTCACTCTGTAACTCTGGGCAATAGCTTGCTTAATCTCCACAACGGCCCTGACAGCGCTTGGATGCCTGGCTTCACCCTGGGGGTTGCCCAGGAGTGGGTGCCTCACCGGGAAAAGCCAGGAGGGGTTCCACAGCAGTATGCGTACAGCACCTTGAGACTCTAACGGGTGAATAGTGCACTATACAAGTGCAAAGTTAAAGTTTTATAAAGTTGGCCCCTGCACTGCCGATGTAGAATACCGTGTCTGATAATAACTCTACTGGAGGTCCGTGTGTTACTCCATGAGCGAGCTCAACAACACATGCTTTTACATCCTGATAGAGCCACTGCTCCAAGACCTGTGCACGTGGCATGTCTCACTTTATAGTACTTGTCTTCAGCATCACTTGTTGGAGGGTTTTAATCAAATGTCTGTCAGAGCTGGATGGTGCATCTCTGTGTAGGTGATATGAATGTTGGCTTCACAGGTGGACAGAGATTATTCCATCAAATAGATGGTGGAGACATTTCTAAAAGGGGTTCCTCTCTACAAGACTTCCATCTCTGAAAGGTTGGACAGCAAGGCACCTTTTTGCCTTTTCTTCTGGTCCCTGATGCCAGCTTCTGCTTGCAAGCACAGGAGTCAGTCCAGCTAGGATCTAGTGATGGTAACAGCAACAGTAGTGCAAAGATGACTCTTCATGCAGGATGATGAAGAAGAACAGGATGTATTCACCACAAGCTCAGTCAGCACCAGGATGAAACTACCCTGGGCAATCCTTGCTGATGAAGCATCAGCATTCCATGGGCATTGGATGTGGAAGGCCATGATGTGCTACTGTGCCTAAGTGTACATCACCACCGTTGGCGAACAAAGAGTGGAGAAACTTGCACATCATCTTGATAGTTGGAGCCTGCAGGTGACCTTGTTAACAGATGCAGCCCAAGCAGGGTGGGGCACTTGCATGAACAATCGTGAAACAGGGTTTGTATACCTCACCCGATGCCCCCTTCAACATTGTATTGTATTGCAACATTTATATTGTGCTTACTGCCCCTACGTAGGGCACTGAAGCACTTGCCTACATGGCAAGCGTCCTTCAACGTGTAGGGTGTTGAGGTATTACTGCATTGTTCATGTCTGGTACTCGGTTTCTTGGAATTAAAGGTGATGGGGTTTATGCTACAGCATTCATGAAACTCCTCATAGGTGGAGTGGTTGTGATTTGAATTGGAAACAAAAAATACTGCTTGCAAAAATAAGGGGGCTACACTCGAGCTAAGCAGGATTCACATTTGTAAATCTTAAACCTCTCTGAACATGCATCATGCAGTGAGAACTACTTTGTGGGGAGAATACGTGGTCATCACAAAGAAACCTATGAATATGGATGAACAAGACATTCCTGTTGCCTTGCTCCAAACAACTGATCACTCCTGCAAACATCTGGTTGCAGCAAGGGAACCCCTAACCTCCATGTACTCACAGCCAAATCTCAGGGGGGTGCACTGTGGAAAGATGGTTTAGGGAATATTTGTGTGTGCCTTGCCCCAATTAATTTATTGGATGAGTACGATGTACCAATGGCGGAATGAGATGGAGAGGTTAGTGGAAGGATTCAGAAAGCTACCTCTACAGCATAACCTTCCAGCATGAGCGGTGGATACCACCCTCCACACCGCAAACTCAACTTGGTGATATCGCACCAGCATCCATGGTTACCAAGAGTTACCAACAGGATGCAGGACCATTCAGCCATAGAAGGTATCATTTGTTTGCCATAATTTAATTCAGGAGATCCAGTGAGCTATTGTTACTGGCCAGAAATGAGCCATATTTGCAGGCAAGTGTGACACACAAAGTTTCTGCCCAAGGTAGTCACCAGTGGTGGCCGGTAGGTTTAGGAGGGAGGGAGGGGGCGGGCGGGAAGTGCGCACACACACACACACACACACACGCGCACACACATACACACACACATTCGTTCACACACGCATGCACGCCCATCCATTAACAACGCTCATAACATTCAAACATGCATGCACCAAACATTCATTTTAAAAGATCGATCTCCCACACACACACACACACACACACACACACACACACACACGAAGGCAGCAGTCCCAGCCTCGTCACAGAGTGGGATAGGGTCAGTGAGACTGCTGACCCCACCCCACTCTGTGACGAGGTGTCACTGATTGACACTCGCCGTGGGCGCTTGAGGGCTTAAACCTGAAGCACCCGGGTCGAAGTCAATGGGTGACGCTTCCCTCGTCACCCGGGGGAGGGCCTTGAGGCACCTTTGCTGAGCCGAGGAGGTCACGCCCACAGGAACTGTGACCTCTTCAGCCCAGCAAAGTTCAGCTCAAGCAGTCAGGAGTCTGCGCAAATCAAGCATGTCTGCTCCTGGCTGCCTGACCTGAACATGATGAGTGTCTGTAGGGCTGACCTTTGCTCCGCCTGACACACTCTTCATGAAGGTCAAAAGGTGGGGGGGGGGTGGCCTCTGCCCTAAAGGACGGGCCTCGCCTGGTAGTCATCCCCTTTGTCAATCAGATGATAACCTTTCCCTATTTCTTTGTGAAACTATAGTATCTGATGGAGTTTTTATTGCACGCATTGGATGATGGAAGGATCTGCAGTATCCCACCTTTGGTACAGGTCTGCACTCTGAAGAAGGTGAGGGGCGGAGTCACAGAAAAGGTCTAATTTAAAGATCTTACCTCGCTATTCTGTAATAGATTTTATTTTACTCTCTGAAAATAATTTCTTTGCCAGTGGCTGAGAGTGTCTCGCCAGTGCTGAGTCAGAGTTATACCTTGTTTTATTACCTAATCCCATTCAAGTGTATGTTGTGCGTGTGGCCATTGCAGTGTATACAATGTTCTACAAGGGAAGCTGCGTGATGGAAGCCTGTGGGTTCCATTTGGGAAGTCCCGGCCTCTTCCTGTGCACAAGATGGGGCTGAGGTTGTTTTCCCAGACAGCGAAAGCGTATCACGAGAGATGCAGGTGGGAGGAGACCGACAGTGAAGTGAGGACAAAGGAGACAAGGCTCCCATAGTAGGTGGATGAGGTCCTTTTGCTGAGAGAGGCTGCTGAGAAGGCTTCCTGTAGCACTGCCACTTGGTAGATGATGGATGAGAAGCGGGATGCAGTCTCTTGTTCCTAGTGAGAAGGTTTATTTTGGTAAAACCACCTCTTTCCTGAACAGTGTCTTTGTGGCTGTTCATAGCCCTGTGCAGATAGTTCACACCTCTTTGTGTCCCCTGTTGGGGGTCCTTAAGGATGGATATTACCCTTCTGTTAGGAGCATCACCCACACAAAGGCTCTTCTACCGGATAGCGTAGAGAGGCTCTTGGAAAAGGAAGCCACCCCAAGCCAGTTCTCCTGGCTTCAGATTTCTGAACAAATTAGCAATTCTGGTTTTCAGAGACGGTTGACAGAAAGCAGAGGGAGACAGTGATAACTCTGTTAACTTATGCACATTTCTTGACATACAGCCACATAAATACAATTTGGACTAAAATTATCTAGATTGGAGTCTGTGCTGTATTTCATTGTGGGCCAGAGAGACACGTGGGATGAATCATCCAAGTCATGCCTGGGGCCCTCAAGGAAAAATCTGTACCCACCACTAGATGGCAGGAGTAGACACTGGATGAGAATCCCCAAGACAGAGAGACACTGCAATCCGATGATTATAGCAAATACATATTTTCTTTTTGTAATGATGTGCATTGCATAATTCTGTATCTTTTGCAATGCTGTGTAAGATGTGATATGTTATGGTAACATGACTAGTCTGCTGTGGTTTGTGTGGTGTGATTTATGTAAATCAAAGTCTTAAAAGCTCAGTTTCTTGTGAGGTGATTTAAAATACCCCTGACCATGTGGACTGACTTCTCTGATGTGCACTGTACATAACAGGTTTACTGAAGAAACGGTTGTGAAAAACAGTGTATTGGTCTATTTCCAAAGTGCTCTGTACGTCTCTAAAATACAGTTACAAAGCCAGCAGGTCTGGTCTTGACCAGCCTGCATTTTTATTTATTTTTGTAACCATAATCAGTAGGTGTCAAGTTTAGAAATACCACAAACTAAAATGCCACCAAATAAAGTTAGTATGCATTTGCTTGGAAAAAAAGTAAAAGAAAATGAGTCATAAAAATAAATAATAGTGGTTTGAAAACAGAAATGAAGTCATGAACTGTCCCACCAGTGTGGCAATGAAGAGGACTACTTTTTAAGCGGATGTGCACAAGAAACATGCCACTCACACTACGAAGACCCAGTGGGCAGAAGTGGGCTGACCCCTTGCCCCGTGCTGTGAGGTGTGGTTGGCAGAAGCAAAATGGGAATGACAATAAATAGATTAAGGGGTGAAAATAGATTACTAAATGCCCTGTGCGTTATATACCAGAGACCTCAAAGATTTGTTCTCAAGTCTGAGTTTCCATTGAAAAGGTCACTTTGGTTTTGTTTATATCTTTGGCGCCATTTGACAAATGTGCACAAAGCTTTGTTTCAGCGTGTGAAGTTTATTGAGACCTGTTCTTAGAGATTCGTGGAGGTACAACAGGGATAAAAAAAAAAGAGTTCCCCCCACTTTAAATCCCAAAGGAAACTTTGATATTGCTATAGAAAAAAATCACTTAAGATAATTACACCATACTTGGCATGAAAGTACAACTTTTTTCAGAGAACTACCTTTGCTTGTTTTGATGCAAATCCATTAGTTATCAGGACGAGCTTTGAATGATTAAATTGTAGAGCTATCTTGACAGTTGAGTAGGTGTTTGTTGATGTATCTATAACTTTAGAGCTGTTTTATGGATCATCATGAACTTTGGCAGATTCTTAGAATGTTTAGTTACTCTTCGTATTTTTTTTTAATTAAAAGATCTGTCAAAAGAGGGCGTAGTTAACAGGAAGGGGTCCAGGGGAGTATTGATTTTCTAATGTGTGGCTCAATGGTTAGAGCGGCAGACCCTGAAGCAGAGATCTGGCTCAAGACCAGGGTTCAAGTCCCGCTTCAGCAGGTCTTGGGCTCAATTCCCCTTGACCAGATAATTCTCGCCTCGGTGCCTAATCTAATTCATGGGTCCCACTCTGCAACTCTGGGCAATAGCTTGCTTAATCTCCACAACGGCCCCAACAGCGCTTGGATGCCTGGCTTCACCCTGGGGGTGCTCAGGAGTGGGTGCCTCACAGGGAAAAGCCAGGAGGGGTTCCATAGCGGTATGAGTACAGCGCCTTGAGACCCTAACGGGTGAGTAGTGCGCTATACAAGTGCTAATTTACATTTAATGTCTACACCATCCTTACTGCAATTCACCTGAACATCAGCAGATCGCTGCATGTTTACCCACTTTGGGTAGGCAAGTTTCATGCAGCTCCATTATGGCTTGAACAAGCTTAAAAGGCCGGGAGCAAAATATTTTAATTTGCTGATAACCTGGGCGATATGTAATGAATCTACATGAAATCTGATAACCTTTTAGCAAGTTAAGCCAAGTGTAGGAATCTCAAATCTCAGGTTGCAAGCTGATCCAGGTACTTAGAAGGGGCTACGGAGGCCATACAGACTTTCATTGACTAATAATTCTGCCACCGTTTCACAGATCTGCCAGACACTTATGCCCTCATTGAGTTGGCCCCTACTGGGGGCAATAATTATTGCACCCAATTAAAAACAGAAACCAAGATGTTCGGAGTTTATTGGAGCACTAATTATGGTTATTATATTCTATGGGAAGAACATGGATTTTGGTGCTTTGTGCACCAAAATCCACATGCTCAGGTAATTACTGTGCATTTTTCCAGTGATAACTATTAACATGTTTCATCTGCAGGTATTTATTGCAAAACTCCTAATTCCAATGATTATGGTAACAGGAGTTGCCACACATATTGGAATTTGTCATTGAATAATGACATTGGTGTTGCGTAATAAATCTGTCTGAATTTTTGCAGTTTTTTTAGCAAGTTAAGCCCAGTACACACATTTTAAGGTTCAATGAGATCCCTTAATTGGAGGGTAGGGGAAGAGATGAAAAATCTTTGACTTGCTAATTACTTTGGTACCATAACATGGCACAACCGTCATGTAAACCATAGCTTATGCCCAAATGCAATGCGTATGACCAGACCAAATGTACTACAAAAGACAGCGCTTCACAGAAAGTATTTACATTTCAACACATACACAAAGTTCAGTTTATAATCCATAGTAGAGTAATTAACATTGTTAATGGTAAGGCAGTATTTGATGTCTGTAGTGACATCACTTTTGACATGTTATACTGAATGAAATTATATATAGTTGCTGAGAAAGCCGTTAAACTGAAGTCATGGTTAGTTTTGGTTATAAGACTAACGTGTTTGAAAAACTCAGAAATTCACTTAGCACAGTTAAAGTACAGGTAGGTGTATGAATTAAAACAAAAAAAACAAAAAAAATCACCAGTGATGGTTAACGTTGCAAACCATAGCTCGCGCAACAGCCAGCAAACCAGTACTAACACACCGAATGCAATGCTCATAACCTCATTCTTAATGTGCGTGATGCCATTACAAATGACATAAATATGTAATATTACACAGGTTAGATGTTCATCAACACTCTCAATGAAGTAATTATGTATAAAGTATTTGTTTCATTGTGTTATTTAATTATGTTACCCTTTTAGGTGCTTTTATGTATTAGTAAACATTTTGTGAGGTCCTAAGTATTGCATTTAGAGTGAGAGACCATTGCATGGTAGTTGTTCTAGATACGTTCTGTGGAGACGGTTATAACTGGTGAATTTTGTTTGGTTTTAATTCATAACCATAGCTGTCCTTAAACTGTATGTGGGTGTTTTTATTGCACAAAATGCAGTGGTATCAGTCATATTTCACAGGAAACCATAATATATGGAAACAATTTCAAATTTCTTTGTGACATATAATTTTAGCTTCATACTCGGCTCACCCTGCATAGTTTTGTACTATAGTCAAGACTATTCGTATTTGCAGCTTGCAGAACTATTCATTTGTCACAAAAATTGCATACCATGTTCTCTAGCAGCATTTTTACATCAAATTGCATTAAAATGTTGACATAAGCCATTACTTAAAGAAATTTCATCCTATTTTTTAATTTTCCATGTTGTCCCTCTGCTCAGCTGTTGGCCTATAATTCATGAGACAGCACGGAGACTCGCTTAAAAGAAGCCCGATTTTCTGTGTTTATCAGCTTTTAAAAATAAATGCAGGCAGAAAACATATTGGGGCTTATTTTCAAGTCCCTTGCGCCTCAGCGGAAGAAAAGTAAACAACAATTTTCATGTCAAAAGAAAAAGCAATTTGTCAGATGACAACGCTCGATATTAGACTTCTGTCTGTCTTTGAGCACGCAGCAAATGTAACAAGTTAGGCATCTTAATCGCTTATTCACTTTCAAAACTTCAGCACGTTTATTTTTGGGGATGCTGCAGCGCCTCTCGCACCCCTAATTCCAGCGTCTATGATATACATATTTATTTATTAAAAATGTTATTGACAACTAGAGGTTGGTGAACTTCCCTAAACTGTCCACTTAGTGGCAGCATTGCTTTAGCTATGTGCATCATGAAACCTTGTGTTTTTGAAAACGTTATTATTGATGATACATGTAAACTTCCACTGTTGTGGCCTCGTGTCTTTGAAAATATATTGTAAGAAGTACAGTCAGTAGCAGCTCGTGGCACAGAAAAGGGTCGGGGCGGCGTGTGGCGGGAGGAGGGGGGAATGACAAACACAAAAAAATAAATTACTCGCCGCCTCTGTGTCGCTGCTCCTTGGTCCTCACCCACAGCGGGCACAGGCTGACAGCCTGCCATGCGGCCAATCCCAATGCTGCTTTCATGCTGCTGGCAGCATGACAGCAGCATTGGGATTGGCGGAGTGCCCTGGCTTGGCCCTCCAAGGCAGACTGGTGGGAGCCTGCTGTCTCCAACACGGCAACACAGTGCTGGCAGCAAAGTGCCGGGTTGCGAGGCAGCCGGCCAAACACACATGTGCAGAATTATACTATATATATATATATATATATATATATATATATATATATATATAAAGAAATGAACTAATGCTGTCATTTAAGTGCATATGATTAATTAATGTTATGAGGTAGCTGCCACTATTGACTTTTCCAGCACATGATAATCACCCTTGTATTGTTTGTCACATTGACGGCAATATTAAAACCATCATCATTTTAACTTCATAGTAGCCAATGCGTATTTTTGTATTCTCAATTTATCAGATCGTTATATGACACTAAATAATATTACAAATATTATTTAGTGTATTGAACAATTTGTGATGTGTTATCTTTACGTTAGGCAGAAATGTTAATCTTAAAAATCTATATTGTTGAGGAGTAAGATGCAGAACACAAAGGCAAGTCAAGGTCATGTGACCGTTTTGAGAGTGCGCGTGGGTTGCAGCTTCTACGTAATGTTGGTCGCCATAGCTGGTCCTCGGCCATGAGTGATGCCTTGTATGGATTGCGAAATCTCATGTTGCACTGGTTTTACAAAAGGGACATACCCATCTGGCAGTAAACCTCCCTGCAGATGTGCCAACCCCTCCCTCCTCAAACCGCCCCCACCTTTGAGTAATATCTATAAATTCAGGCTAGGAAGTGTCCCTCTTGGGTATCTTTCAGAGCAGTTTCTCAGACAGAGCCACGGATGGGTCACCACTTCTCTCCCGGATGCAGTCATGGCCCATTGTTATACTTGTGCATGTCTGAAACGTTCAGGCCCCTGAAACCAAACTCTGATGCGAGATGTTCAAAAGACTTCTTCAACCCTTGACCGAGAGGTCTCCTAGCGGGGTACCACACCCTCCCTGCCAGCTTGTAAAGGGGTCCCCATCCAGCCGGGCTCAAACCCAGAAATGCCCAACTGCACAATGTAGTGTGAAGAGAAGTTCTTTAACCCATGTTTCACTCCAACCTCGTCCCAACTCTCAGCGGAGCCCCTGTGACTGAGACCTCGTCATATCATAAAGGACGTGTCTATCATTCGTGGAAAGCCAGAGGGTCACCTGCAAGGGTCTCCCTGCTGCAGAGAGGTCTGTAAGACACCAATGTCAGTCTTTCTCTGCTTTTGTTCTTTCCAGGAAATGTCTGAGGGGTTCTGATTGGTAGTACAAAGTACAACTGAGAATGTCCAACCCTCCCTTCTTACTGGTTGGTATCCAGGTTGGGATGTCACCCTTGATCTCTTCCCTCCTTCTAGAAAATCCAACCAAATCCGCTGCAGGTGTGTTAAGTGTTTTTGCTCAAACCTGATTGGCCAGGGATACGTATGTAGATATTTAGGGCCAAATACTTACGCACGTTAAACCTAAAGCCTGATGGAGAGCAGAATCCCTGGAGCCCATCGAGCCGAGGCTGCAACGATTGCATCTGTTCTGACAAGGAGATCAGGATATCATCTGTAAATGGTTGTGTGTTAAGGCATGGACAAAGTAGGCAATGCCGAAAGCCCGCACCTTCCAAAGGGCCCCCAGGAAAAATGACCTTTCTCTTCCTATCTCAGTCTATTTCTCAACCTTGCAAGTATTATTCCATGTGAGTGGTTTCCAACCTTTTGACTCCTATGGAACCCTGTTTTATCATTACTGGAACCTGGTGAGTCCCACTGAATCATAAGTGGAATCCAGGGACCCCCACTTTATCATTACTGGAACCCAGAGACCCCCTCTGAATCATTAGTGGAATTGTGGGACACCCCCCACTGTGTCATTACTGGAAGCTGGGGTCCCCGGGCTAAACATCATTAATGATTAGTAGTGCACAACAATATACAAACAATTTTCAAACAAGCATTCATCAAACACAAATACCACGTTATTTAATTTGCAATCAAATATACATAAACAACATAATTTAAATATGAAGGTTGGAGCTTTTCTAAATTCAATTGAAGCCACGCATTGTCCATATTATATTCTGTTTCATGCACCTGCGCCGCTCCCACTAATCAATGTAATACTAATTTAATTTTTAGCCTCCAATTTTAAAGTCCTTAACATTTCCAGTATATTTTAAAACATTTAGCCACTTTTTGTAATGCACTTTATTAATCTGTTAATATTATTGACTTTTTGAAGCAGTCACGGACCCCCTGAGGAGGCTTCACCGACCCCCAGGGTTCCCGGACCACAGGCTGCAACCACTGTTCTATAATCTTTGGCATCAAGGACCCTGAAGATAAGTCATTAAATACAAAGTTGTTTCAAACAGGGGCCCCAAAACTATGTCTTGCCTGGAGCTCCCAAGATTCTTAACCCCTTGAGATCTAATGCCATCCCCATCCTTTGTACAAGAGGCTCTAGACACAGTGTAAACAGGGAAGAGAGGGGCAGCCTGCCTAGCTCTAATGGAATCTACGAGGAGCACCTGTCCTTGATTGTCTTGTGATGAGCTGATTCATGTTTTGCTAGGTCTAAAACTGGTACCGAAACACGTGGATGTCGAAGCCACTGTGAGCAGTGCTTAATTTGAGCCGGTGGTTGCCAGTTGGGGGCACCAGCACTTATTTTGGGGACCAGCACTTGATTTTCCAAATCAGACATATCCAGGGACCAACAGAGGGAAAACAAATAAAACATAGAGACAGAGGAAAAGACATTCAGAAAATCTATCACCAGGGAGAAAGCAGAAACCTGTAAAAGTGAGAAAACTGGGCAGGGAGTGCCGGGCAGTGAATTAAAGAGGCCTGGCGCTGATTCAGGACTGTGCACCCTTCTATTCATGCTCTGATATTGTATAGCACCAACCACAGGTGTCTAAGCAGTCCTTTGGGCACCGGCTCTTATTCTTTTACAAATAGAGCACTGGCTGTAAAAAGCTCCAACCACCTCTGCAGAATGCCTCCTCAGCATCTACTGACAGCAGCAGTACACTCCTGCACCTTGATGTGCAGTAGCCACTAGGTGAGTTACTTTTTTTGCCAGGAACCCTCTCTTGTCCAGACGCATCTGATGGGATATCGAGTTGTTGAAGTGTAGTGTCAAGGGCCATTGATAAACATCTTTAGATTGAAGTTCAACAGAGACATGGGGCAGTTTGATCAACATCCTCAGGGTCCTTGCCAACTTCCAGTAACACGGATATCCTAGCTTCTGCCATCATAGCAGCTACCTTCCCAGCTGATGCAAACTCAGTTTGGTCATTATTGCTTTCAATTCTGGCTGCAGTGAAACCCACCCTGCCTGTGCTTTGGTTGGTTGCAAGCTTTTGATAGCCCTGATGACCTCCTCTGGGGAGGTTGTGCCTTGGAGGCTCTCTCTTTGCTTCTTCTTCAATGAGGTTAATCCTGCTCTTGTTATGCATCCCTTCACCTACGTATCATTTACAGCATCCTTGGTACCCATCCACTGAGAATGTCTATGGAAGGCGTCTAACCTATCTAGTTCCTGCTGGAATCCAACATTTCTTTCACTCCTGATCTTTGCGCTTGAGATTTCCCGCTTGTATTTGTTTTGTTGCCCCTTTTTGTATTTTTTTTGTTTTTTGGCAGAGGCATGTTCTGCTTTTTTGAGCTCAGTGAGCTGCACCAGACTTCTCATGTCAAGCATCCTACACCTGGTATTTTGGGACACGGTCTTCATGTGTTAAGGGTCTACGGTCCTAGAGAACCCCTTCATGAATCTTTTCCAGCTTGGCTGACAAAGCAAAATAGGTTCCTCTAATCACTACAATATGGGAGTCCCATGTCATGGAAAGGCTACATCCCCCCTTATCATTAAGTAACGAATATTCCCTGATTTGATCTTGGATCTGTCATGTCTAAAATCTGCAGGCACATTAAAAGTTAATGGCCCACTTCCCCTGAGCTCTACTCTTAACCTGAAGGACAAACTCAAAAAAATGCGGCTCTAGGGACTTTGCGGAACGGAGAGCGAGAAACAGAGCAACACTGGAGGAAGCCACTTGTCATCTTACACAAAAAAAAACATCTTTTGGAAACCGGTAGGATACAGGAACCTCAGCCAGAGCAGCATAAGTGATGTCCAAATCTTAAATCTAGAATAATCTGGATTCCTTCATGCGAAAACTAGCCCCGGTCTACGTTTAGAGGAAGCCGAGATAGAAGAAGCCTGTGAGAGGAGCCGAGGTGGATAGAGTATATTTTTTAGTCTTGTGAGACTTTCCTTTTACTCTTTTTTGGGACTGATTTGATCATCGTTATTAGTAAATAATCTTTGTAAATGTTCTGGGTCCTAATCTTCATCCACAATTCCATAACCATTTATGATTCCATCTAATTGATTTGATGCTTGATCTCTGTGACCTCAATTTTTCATCACAAAGGGTTGGTTTGGGTATTTTTTTAGACATCACTCGCTGTGTTTGCATAGTTTGTGTTTTGCTTGAATCACATTTTTTATTATATATATATATATACATATATATATATATATAACAAAAAATAGTGCAGCCATACGTTATCAAGTTACATTTCATATCAGACATTGCTTTTAGTTCTTTAGCTGGTGTTTCTAAGATATTCTAATTAGCTACAATCTGTTTCAATGTCAACTAAATTACAGCTGGGAGAACCCTGTGTAAACACCATATAGGAATCTAAGCTCTGAGGATTCTGATCCTCTCTGAAGGTACCTTCTCGCTATTGATTATTGATTGGGGTAACATTTGTTTCTGTTCATCAACCATATAGTTAATTAAGGCCGTGATACACTCATTTACCAACATTGCAGTACTTTTACGAGGTGTTTTGTGTTTTATTAAATTAGGGTGCAAAAAACTCGTGGTGAAAGCAAAACATTAGCATCTTGTTCTTGAGCGGTCTTCAGTGGTTTCATCAAAAGACAAGAGGCTTCAACAGTGGGAATGACTTGAAGTTGGGCTAATATTGTTATTGACTTATCCAGTGTGGTTTTAAAGTACTCTCCTATTGATTTCATTTTCTTTTTTGATAACTCAACTTGTTTGGGTCGAGATCTAGTAATGATTTATCCTCAGTTTACTTTCATGGAATGCTTTAGAATAGATCTAGAGAAGAAGAATGGACTGATACCTTTCATCGAGCCGCGCTTCTGCCACAAGTAGCTCAGTCATGGAGCTCCTGATAAACACACACTAGATTGATACTATACCTGGGCTTCTATACACATTTAGTGCCACGTGAAGGTCTCCACCTGCTGGAGGAATTGTAGGGAGACAGACAGTGATCCACTTGCTAATGTGGTGTTCCAAACTAAACTGATACTCACCGGAAGTACTGACCAGTATTAACCCAATTTTTCCATTGACATTCTGCAGATCCAAGTGTACATCCTACTGGGCTTCCCTAACAGCAAACATACCCACTACATCAGAGAGAGGCAAAGGCATTACTTTAACTGCATGTGCTGCCAAATAGGTGATTACAGCTTTGTGGAGAGGGAAACTGCCCCAAAATGTGGCTGATGGCTCAACAGATTATGGGAACTCCTAAGCACAGGGAAACTCTCACCAAATTTGAGAAAACATGGGGGCCTTGCACTACCTTCCTATCACAGGAACTTAGAGAACTTGTGTGACCCAAGTTTCTAAGGGGCTTTGTGTCACACAACACTACACCAGTACTTAATTTGTGCTGCAGAGCACCAGCACTTATTTTTGAGGGCCAGCACTTAGTTTTCTGCATCAGGCATTAACTGGGAGCAAAAGACACATATGGGAAAGACGGAGGAAGAAAAAAACGAAAAAGCGTCACAGTGGGGAAAAAGCCGAAAGCTTCAAGAGTGAGCTGAAGGGGCAGGGAGTGGCTGTAAATGGATTGAAGAGGCCCGAGATGGCTTCAGGATTACACTGCCTCAGTATTCCGTGTTCGCACATTTAATTGCAGCAGCAGACGCGTGTTTAAGAGGAGGGCTTTGGACACCAGCATGCTTTTATTTACAAATTGAGCTCTGCACTACACTATAAATTAGAGCGTCAACACTGCTCCATCATTCCCACATCGAGGGAGACTCAAAGGCTCAGAGAGAGACTCCACTGTCTTGGCTGTTAATGTGTTCAATGGTAGAAATTACTCTATCTTGTTATAGATCCGGGAGGGTGAGGGCGTGCTAATTGGGTTGATTGGTTGTCTAGTATTTTCCTGTACCTTACTGCTGACACAGCACGCTTATCACGCCACCGGCCAGTGGTTGTAGGTTGGAGTATGAGGAAATCTAGAAGACAACAATAAAAGCAATTTAAACTAAAAAATATTTCTATATTTAAGTTTTTAGATCTTTTCTTCTTCCATCACTTACTTCCTATGATGTAGCTTTCTTAAGGGTATATTCAACTGCAGCCTTCCCAGACCCCAACACTTGGATGGCGTTGTTTTAGGTAGTGACAATCACTTACGTATCAGAACTCATAAAAGTCATGAACGTTGTGGCTTAGAAACTACATGACTCCATATTAATCAATCAATCAAAGCATTTGCAAAGTGCACTACTCACCCGCACTCAAATGCCCCGTGGCTATGGTAATAATCAGAAAAATAAAGAAAAACTGGTTTTATGGAGTGTGCTTCATAGATGGGTTGGTTGTCCAACACAAAATGTGCACTAGAGGGCGCTGTTCCACCTTCTAAATGACACACACTGATGCCCACCAACCTCTGGAAAGAACAAAAATGTTTTTAGGTCAAAGCCTGCCAGACAGTGCAGCTGTCTAATTGCAAAAGACTTATTAGGAACATTTCGATAGGTGACCTGGAGAGCAGCTCCGTCCATTGCTTTCCATTGGCTTTTCGTTTTGATACTCTTATTTTCTTGCTTCTATTTGATGGCTTTATTTGTTTTAGTCCATCTATTTAGCCTTTGTGCCTCCTGTGGAACATAGCCTCTTTACCATCTCTCTTTTTGGCTCTTTTTTATCCTCGCACAAGTGTCTGCTTTTGGAGAACTTTTTTTCTTTGTCTAAAAGCACTCCATGAGAGTGCATGCTTTTCCCACATTGTCTGTGTTTTTTTAAGAGTAAGCAGAATTTTTAAGTTCGCCAGCTGGATTGGAGTAATTTAGTAATTCCACATTAGTCGTGTATCATGGAATTACTAATAAATTCTGCTGTCCTGCCGGCAGAATTACATCAGCACTGCAATGTTACTTAAACAGGACTGAGAGGGAGCAGTCCCTCTATTTAAAAAAAACCCATTGAACAATAAACTTTAATCTGCAGTGATTTTAAACATAGGGGGGCTGCTCCCCCTTCCCGCCCTGTTTAAGTAGCACTGCAGTGCACATACCCCTTGGTGCCCTTACATAAATATGTAAGTGCACAGAGGAGTATGCACGGGAGTGGATACCCCTTGGTGCACTTACATACTTAATTATCTAAGGGCCCGAGGGGTATGCACTGCACATTGTGGTGCCCACTCTGCCCCTTGGCAGAATTCCGTGGAATTTTGATGTAATTCTGTGGAATGAAACTCTGCCAATTCGGCCCACCCCTAGTGTTTTCCCACTTTTCTCAGCACATTTTTTTTCATAACATCATAAAAGTTCCACTCTAAACATGTTTTTAGGTTGCGTCTGCACAGCGCTTTCGCTGTGCTTGAGTAATCTTCTGTTACTAAAAAAAAATCCTTAAAGGGACTCAAAGCACGCCCCTACTTCGCCCCTTACTTACCTGAACTTCCAGTATCTTCATTCACAGGTCACTCCAACGGCGCTTGAATTTACTTGCTTTTTATTGGCTAACAGGTCACTTCCTGCTCTTCTGCTTTTGCCATCGTGTGGAGTGAGCCCAAAGTACACCTTCTGTTTTTTGTTGATTGGTTACTTCTTAGTGTTTGTACGCGAAAAGATGAACTGAACGCAAGTCAATACACGTTGAAAATGTGTGAAAACATGTCGGCCATCTTGCAATGGCGTATCGAGCCAGATGTAAAGCAACAGGCAATAGGGTCATGATTTGAATGATGCAGCAGGTACAGTGGTACCGGGGCCAAAAGTCATCATAACTCCTCTAAACACCAATTTTTGCTATATTTTACTACTAAACAGTCAGTCACAATTTTGGTTACCTTACAGTTAAAAGGGGCATGATTTAAATGGTGCAGCAGGTGCAGTGGCACTTTACTAACTACACATTACTATACTCTAATGCAATGCCCTATTAAAAAAGGTACAAATTACAAGTTTGGTACACTGGGATATTAATTCAACATACATCACAACATAAACAACTATTTACGGTTTATCACGTTTAAAACAAACATTTTTATAACCTTTTTCTAATATTTATTATCCAGTTAGTAAAATAGGATGCAACAGAAAAAACAAGGGCGAAACTCATTGGCTTTACCAATGCTTGTTTCTTCAAGCCGACTCTCAGTTCATTTACAGTTTTACCCAACTTGGCCCTGCTACTTGCTCTCCAGTGCACTATCAGTTTTAAACCTTTCCATCTAGGGTTTTTCTGTCTTCTGCACGCTGTGTTTCTTACTGTTAATATCTTCATAATTTGAAAAACTTAATCCCTGCATTTCTTAAGCATTCCACAAGACTGCACAGAAGACTGAATGCATTTTTACCTTTTAATGTTATTGCCACTTCTCCCAGCACATTTCTTTTCATAACATTGTAAACATTTATTGTACCTCAACTTTGTCCTTCAAGCCGCTCAAGGCTTTCTATTTTTTACAGTTTTACTCTTCGAACTGCTCTCATGTGTGCTTTAACATTTGAACTAATGCCTTCCTTCCCCTTTCTTCTACATACAAATGTATTTTCTTGCTCCTTACATATTTTTACTTTAGAAATATTAGTCATGCTTTTTTCTAAGCACTCTTGGAAAATGTATGCATTTCCTCCGCTTACCACGTTTGTCCTCTTCACACATTTTTTAACTTTCTTCACGTCCTCAACCCGCACTCATGTTGCTTCTGCCAGCCTCTCTTCTGTTTCTCCCACCCTCCTTCTGCTTCCCCGCCTCCATGATTTCGTCCTCATCTGTGCTGCTTCTGTCATCTGCGTTGCTTACCCAGCACCTGGGTTTCTTCCTCCTTCTTGCGCTCCTTTTTTTAGGGTCAAGCGTGCAAGCGTTCTGGCCCCTGTTGCAATCTCTCTGTGTCTTTTAACCACACCCATGTCACGCCTATCAGTTTGGTTGGTTCGTGGGCTTGCCTTTTCAAATTTGCTTGATTTCATTAGTGAATGGCATGCTTACGTCATGTCTTATATGGCAAGAAAGGTTCGGTCAGGAGTGTACAACGCTAATAGCTCTAACTTGAGCAAATGCAAGACCCATTGTATTGCAAATGTTTGTTTTTCTTTGGTTAGTGATCTAACTTTGATTGGTAAACAAAAATAAACTTTAAAAAAAACATTTGCTTCATTTTTGTGGCGTGTGCATGCTTGACGCCGGTACCTACAAAATGACATAGCCGGCTGCATCATAGGCTTTTCTTCCTCCTTTCTAGCCATGCTGCACACCATCGGAGACGCTGTACAGCATGGCTAAAACCAAAGCCAATAGGCCTCCAAAGGCGAAACCTAATTGGCTTTGCCAATGCTTTTTAAACTAGTACCTCCACCCTCACTTGATGTGACTTATGACCCCATTTACCAGCTCTATTGTGACTTCTGAGGGCTGCTGGATAACACACTGGGCCTAGAAGGGATTCTGTTTTTAGGGGTGACTAAGATAGGAAGGCCCAATCCATGACATATCAGTAATCTTGACAAAGTAAACGTTGATGAAATGAATTAAAATGTACATTTTGTACCTTCTCGGTAGTTAATATCAGTCCCTGAAAACATCTGCCCTTGCTAGGTCCACGCTGAACACAGGATGGACTGCAGTTTTAATGCACACAGATACCCAGTTGTGTTCCGTGTAACCAAGCAGGAAATGAACCTAAAACCAAGAAAATGTAGGCTTCTAGAGCGAGATGATGAGTGGTACCCACTGATGCCAGGGGGCACCGACGAGGGTTGCGTGCACTGCTGCAGGCTTTGGGTGGAAGTTTAACTTCCCCATCCACAAAAGTGTGCAGAGGATTCAAATGGAAAGCCAAGAGCCAGTAGTAAACTTAAGAAACTTGGTATAATCTAAGGAATACTGGATACTAGGACTCATATATTAATCCTGAAAGTGAAAAAAACGCATTAATGTCAAGGTCCATCAGTATGAAAGGGCAGTGATATTTCAAACCAAAGTTTTGGCAAGTTCAATTTGTGAAATTGCCTTCTTCAGGATTATGTGATCTCCACGGTCTGGTAAAGTCCTCATTAGCATCTTTGACAAGAAGAGAAATGGATGTGTCCTGTGGGCATTTTCATGTTAGAACAATTGATCATTTTGTGGAGGCAATGTGCCTTGGGTAGCCAGGCTCCCCTGATCTGGATGCTTGAAACTGTATTCTTCCTCTTATATCTGGGTACAAGACTATAAATTCTAGGGCCTCATTTACGAGGCCCTAGCGGCACACTGCGCCACTTGAGCATTGTTTTTTTTAATGCTTCGGTGGTGCAGTCTGCAGGCTCACATATAGAAGGCCATGCAAAGCCACCTTGCGTGGCTTTTCATGGCCTTGTGAATATGGACACCTTTCATGCATAACACTGCGTGAAAGAAGGGGTTCCATGGGTGTTGCTTGGGGTGTTCCCACGCAACACCCATGGAACACAAAGGAATCTGACGCATTCCCAGATTTACAAGGCTGGGAATGCGTCAGATTCGTACGCCACAGCAGAGGCACAACGGGGAGAAATATGTATAACTCTCTCCGTTTTTTCCTATTTCTATGTGTACTGCATTCGGCAGCACACAGAGAGAGGAAAACGCCTCTCGTCATTGTTTATGTGCAGGAAGGTGTCCCTTCCTACACAAAAACAATCATCCCTACAATGCAGGGATCCTTCACCATGGTGCAAGGGTGCCTGTGTTGGTGCAAGGCAGCAATCTGTGAGCCAGTGAGGGGGAGAGGACAGGAATGTGGCGGATCTTGTAAATACGGTACGTCTGCACTTTTCTGGTGGTGAGGGGTGGTGAAGCAAGACACTTGCTGCACCGCCCTATGTCACGGGCCTCGTAAATAAGCCCTCCAGTGTGTTTGAGGGGATGCTACTTTTCCTGATGGTAAGTTTTTACCCTCCTATACTCTACCACGTAGTACCTCTTTGTCTGTTCATGGGACAAGTTTGTGGCTAGTTCCCTGTTTCCTGACCAGGAAGGGGGGGTTGGAGTGTGGGAAGTTCTCTTGCGTCACACCAGGCCACTCTTCTGGTCCAGAGAAAGGCTAGTGAGGTCCATGACTGTATCAGATGCAGGCTAAAGGGTAGCAAGGGATGATGCAAGGACAATATTAATAACAAAAAGGCCACTGAGTGGTGCAAGGGACCAGGCTCCAGGTCTCCAGCTCACTTGCACTTCCTCTTTGCTGCTGTAGCTCTCCACTGGCTGTGATAGTGATTCTTTGGGGGATCAGAGTGCCCCTCTTCAGTTCGTGGTCTCTTTAGGCTAGCTGGAAATCCTTTTAGACAACACCTCAGCGAACAGCAGCTGCAGCAGGGCAATATGCAGCACTTATTGCCTGCTAGAGGAAAGACCAGCATCGTGCAGCCCAGTGCTTAATTTGTAAATAAAAAGGTGCCAGTGCTCAAAGCCCTCCTCTTAAACAAGTGCCTGCAGCAATTAAATGTGTGTACATGGAATACTGAGGCAGAGTAATCCTGAAGCCATCTCGGGCCTCTTCAATCCATTACACTCACTCCCTGCCCCTTCAGCTCACTCTTGCAGCTTTCTTCTTTCTCCCATTGCAACACTTTTTAATTTTTCTGCTCCTCTGTCTTTCCCATATGTGCCTTTTGCTCCCAGCAAGCGCTGGGGGCAGAAGAATAAGCGCCAGCCCTTAAAAATAAGCGCCAGCGCTCAGCACCGGAAACATCAAGCACAAATTAAGCACTGGTGCAGCCTGCTATCCAGGACGCACATAAGGGCAGCGCAGGCAGAGGTGGTGGGAACCTTCAGAGTGCTGGTGGGAAGCTCCTGGCCTTCAGAAGCGCTCCGAGCTTGGAACCTCTCCTAACCTGGAACCTTCTGTGTGTACTCCGTGTCCAAGCCAGACATGCACAACTCGACTCTGTTTGTAATCCAGTGTCATATGTATTTAAAACACACATTCTGTATGACCTCGCAGCACAACCTAAGAAGTTTCCTTCTGCTATTGCTGGGTAGATTTCAGGTTTCCCTCCTGCTCTTGCTTGTAGAATCTGCCTGGGTTGAAATGTTTGTAGAGTGGCCCCATAGGAAACAAGCATGTTCAACATGATTAAAAGTTAGTAGCATAGAGGTGAGTGGCGTGGAGTAGCGTGGTGTGTCATAGAGTTGAATGGCGAAGAGTGGCATAAAGTGTTGTAGAGTGGAGTGGCAGAGAGTGTTGTGTACTGGAATGGCATAGTGTGGAGTCGCATACACTGGAATGACGTAGTAGAGTGGACTGGTGTAGACTCCATTGGCGTGGAGTGTTGCAGAGTGAGTGTTGAGTGCAGTGGCATTGAGAGCAGTGGCATTGAATTTAGTGGTGTACAATCCAGTGTCCTAGAATGCTGTGGTGTAGATTAGAGTGGTGCATAGAGTGGAGTGGTGCAGAGTGGAAGTTTTCAGAGTAGAGTGGCATAGAATAGAAGGGCAAAGAGTGGTGCACAGGGGAGTGGCATTGAGTTGAGTTACGCAGAGGGCAAAGGTGCAGAGTAGCGTCGAGTGGCATTGAGTGCAGTGGCATAGAGTGCAGAGTAGAGTCAAGTGGCACAGAGTGAAGTGGCGTAAAGTGGTGCAGAGCAGAGTAGCATAGAGTAGTGCAGAGTAGAGTATAATGACATAGAATGCTGTGGCATACAGTGGAGTAGTGCAGAGTACAGTGGCAGAGAGTGCAGTGTTGCAGAGTCAAGTGCAGTGACATAGAGTGCAGTTGTGTAGAGTGCATTGGCGTAGACTTCAGTGGCTAAAAGTGAAGTGGTACAGAGTACAGTAGCATAGACTGGAGTATCACAGAGTGCAGTGGCATAGAGTAGATTGTTTCAGAGTAGAGTGAAGAGGCATGGAGTGGTGCATGGTAGAGTGCAATTGCGAGGAGTGTAATGGCATATAGTCATATAGTACAATGGTGTAGAGTGCAGTGGTGCAGAGTAGATTATAGTGGCGTACAGTGGATTGGCATAGACTGCAGGGGCATAGAGTAGAGTGTTACAGAGTAAAACGCATTGTCATAGAGTGCACTGGCATAGAGTGCAGTGTTGCAGAGTGAGGTAGAGTACAATGGCAAAGAGTGGAGTTGTACAGAGTAGATTGGTGTGGCCTAGACTGGAGTGGTGCAGAGTAGATTAGAGTGGCATGCAGTGGATTGGCATAGACTGCAGGGGCATAGAGTAGAGTGTTACAGAGTAAAACGCATTGGCATAGAGTGCACTGAAATAGAGAGCAGCGGTGTAGAGTGCAGTGTTGCAGAGTGGCGTAGAGTACAGTGGCAAAGAGTGGAGTTGTACAGAGTAGATTAGTGTGGCCTAGACTGGAGTGGTCTAGAGTGCAGTGGTGTAGAGTAGAGTTGCGAAGAGTGCATTGGCAGAGTGGTACAGGGTAGAATAGAGAGATGTAGAGTGGAGTGATGTAAATTGGAGTGGTGCAGAGTAGAGTGCAGTGGTGTGGAGTAGTGTAGAGTGGAGTGGCATGGAGTGGAGTATTCATGGTAGCACACTGTCATCACAGACAACACATTTGCAATTGAAATGACCATTACGTTTGCACAGACGTACAGTTTACTAATAAAACTACACAGTGCCCGGACGAAAATGTGTGGAAATTGCATCACCTAGTTTAATGATTCTTTTTTTGGGATAAATAATTTTATTGAAGGTGCAAGATAACCATAATAATATTGCAAGTTACTATAAACAAGAGTATGTTAGCACCTGATTATTGAATAAATAAAGGAAAAGACTGTAAATAAAAGGAAAAAGAGATAAAGGAAAAAGAAACGAGAGAAGGGGAGATTAAAGGAAAAAACAGTGAAGATATCAAAGTCGAGTAACAATATCAAAGCTTATCAAACAACCATAATAATTTATGATTTGTTTTGATCATATTAAAGTATTTGTTTCCAACACACTTCAGAAATAACAAAAAATGTGCTTCATTTGTGCGTTCATAATTCTGATATTTTCTGAAATACTTACAAAGTTCACTTAAATGTTGCTGTGTCCTAGAAAAAGACTCTTTCTTACCCCTAATATCCAGCAAGATTGTCACATAAATCCTCTCCCTTTGAAGTCGGAGAAAGAAAAGTGAACAAAAGACAGCGCTTGACATTTGACCTCAGGCTTTGAATGCACAGTAAATGTGATGACTTAAGAACATGATTTAAAGGCCTGTTAACAGAAAGTGAGTTAGTAGAAGTATAAAGAAAACATGGTTTAGGCAATGGGAGAGATAAACTGAACTTGGAGAGCCGAAAGCAAATAAATCCAGAAAATGGAAAGCCAGAAAGTGTGAGTTACAAACCACAAAGCCAATGGTAATCAGTGCATTCCTAGGTCAACGTTCTGAAAGTCCCCAAGATGTCTTCAGCATATCAGACAGCTGTGCTGTCTGGTAGGCTGCAAACTAAAAAGCGGCACACTAAAAAGCTGCACAAGACATTCTCCTTCAGCCCATGAGATGTTGTGACATTCATGGCAACAAGAGAAATCCATCCACTGTTGTGTCATGCACACAGGCCTGATTTACAGGGCACAGTTAAACACACAGGCCCCACTCTTTAATGGTGCGCAGTGGAGCCTTCTTTAGATAGGATGCTTGCCCTCTATATACAGGATTTATTATGGCACAATCTTGTGAATACTTGCACTGTTCCCTCTGAATGGGGTTCATTGGCACAATTCAGCCTCTTTAGCCAAGTGGCATTTCCTTTCATGCCAGCACTGAGCTCTGAAGGTTAGCACTGGGGTCCCTGTATGGACATATCTGTAGATTAGGTACCTCTCAGCAATGCCATAGTTAAAACTTTTAGGGAGGATGTCAGGTGGAAATCAAGACGTGCAAGGATGGGTCAGCTGGGAAATTCGTCAGCAGCACAAAAATAACTGGAAAAAGATTAGACATATGCAAGATGTTTAAATATCATAACTCTCTGCTTCAGGAGAGGATGGGAAGTGGAATATTCAAGAGGAAACAGTACCTGAGATGAATAATGCTGGAGTGGGGAGGCACGAGAGACCTTTAAATATTATAAAAGTATGTGTAAAGGATGGAAAAAGAGGATGTGATAGATCTTTAAATGCTACATTTTTTTGGATACACGCAGTAAACGTATTTTAAAATGAAACGGGACATTGCAGCGGAGTAGCAGGAACACTTTGTATAAATCATGAATCATCTGCTGTACATAAACGTAATGAGGGGACCAGAGGGGCCACAAAGGGCCTGATTTATACTTTTTCACGCAAAACTGCGTTAGCGCAGTTTTGCGTGAAAAGGTATAGCCAGGGCTAGCACCATTCCTAGACGCCGGCCGGGTGCCATATCTATGGAATGGCGCTAGCCGGCGCAAATGCCCTGTTAGCGTCCTTGTAAAGGACGGTAACAGAGCCTGGGAGGCGTAGGTGGAACCGGGGCTTGTGCACCGAGTTATGACGCTACAACATTTAGAGGCAAAAAAATTGCCTCTAAGCAGTGTAGCGCCATATCCTACTGCACAACCCCCCATGGACATGGCTCCTGTCTTAGTAAAGACGGGAGCCATGCCCACCACCCCAATGGCCATGCCCAGGGGATGTATGTCCCCTGGGCATGGCCATTGGGGCCAGCGTCATGCAGGGGGCCCCAAGTCGGGGCCCCAAGTCAGGCCCCAGAGTGTGGAATTAAAAAAAAAAAAAAAAAAGAATACTTACCTGGACTTACCTGGAATGGGTCCCCCATCCTGTGGTGTCCCTCTGGTGTGGGTGGGGTGTCCCTAGGGCCAGGGAAGGGCACCTGTGGGCTCTTTCCATGGTCTCTGATATGCCTACAGGTCCCCTAACGCCTGCCCATACCCAGGCGTTAATTAATGGTGCTAAGCAAGCTTAGCGCGATTATTTAAGGCCTCCATCCCCCCACGTGCTGGATTTTAGCACAATGCAAAGGGGTGCGGAGGCAACGCCAAACCTAAGTGAGATTTATCATGACACGCAAGGCCTCCCTGTGTGGCCCTGAGTGGCTTATAAATCTGAAGTGAGGCAAGGCAGCGCAAATCGCTGCCTGGCGTTTCTGTGCTCCAGGGAGGCATATCAGGGGAACATCCTGAACAATGTGTTGGGAACAACACAGAGGTTTCAAACGCAAGTGTAACCACGCTTGCCGGAACAACGCATGACTTTTTCTCTGCCTTAACCAAGCATGTGCTGAACTACGCATATGCGTGGTTAAGGCAGAGAAAAAGATAGAGTGGATCAGGAGAGGACCCGGTCAGGTAAGTGGGGTTGAGGGTAGTTTTTAGGGGTGGGCGGTGGATAAAGGGTTTGCGGTGGGGGGGGTTGGGCCTTACCCACGCATGTGCTGAACTACGCATATGAGTGGTTAAGGCAGAGAAAAAGACAGAGTGGATCAGGAGAGGACACGGTCAGGTAAGTGGGGTTGAGGCAGGGTTGGGGTAGTTTTTAGGGGTGGGGTGGATAAAGGGCTTGGTTTGTCGGTGGGGGGTTTGGGCTATTTTTTTTTTTTTTTTAGGGACGGGATGGGGGGTCGGGTAATTTAGTTTTTAGGGTGAGTGGGGGGGTTGGGGTAGGTTTGTTTTTAGGGGCAGTGTGGGGGGGTCAGGGTAGTTTTGTTTTTAGGGTGGGTGGGGTGTCAGGGTAGTTTTATTTTTAGGGGTGGGTGGGGGTTTGGGGTAGTCTTGTTTTTGGGGCTGGTGGGTGTGTCGGTTGTTTATAGGGTGGGTGGGGGGTGGGAGAAGGTATTAGGGCTCAGGGTTGGCGGGGGTGTTGGGGTAGTTTTGTTTTTAGGGCAGGTGGGGGTCGGGTAGTTTAAGTATTAGGGGTAGGGTACTTTTGGGCCTTAGGGTCGGTTGGGGGGGTAGCATGATAGAATCACACATGCCATTCCCACACATGCCTTTACTAGGCATGCTTTTACAACAATAAATCGTTGTAAAGGCATGCGTGGTAAAGGCCTGCGTGGAAACAACGCAGTCATTGTTCTGACTGCATTGTTAAGGCATGCGTGGATCCCACATGCGTTGTTCCATTATACATCCGCATTCCATGGAAGGAGCGTGGTTGTGCCACACATCCACTGATGGATTTTGGTGCATTCCCAGATTTACCATGGTGGTGAAGCTGAGAATGCATCAAAATGCTGCTGCTCCGCAGGTGAGACGTAACTAGAATAAATATCTTTATTTCTCTGTGTTGTTTCCTCTATCTACATGTGCTGCATTCTGCAACCCACATGGAAAGAGTAAAATGCATCTGAGGACTGTTTTAGTCCTGGAAGGTGACACTCCCTGCACAAAAACAATCCTACCTACATAGCAGGGATCCTTGCCCCATGACGCAAGGGGACCTGTATTGGCGCCAGGCAGCCAAAAGTGCACCAGTGCCAGGAGAACACAGGAATGTGTAGTATAATGTCCAATACGGCGCAGTCCTGCCCTCTCTCTGTCATGGAGCGCAGTAAGGTCGCTCGCTGAGTTGCGTTGCAGGAAAAAATGAGAAATATGGACCAAGTATGTAACACTCAGCATCATTTGTCATAGTGATCTCTGAACACATAGGTGGTTGGTCAGGGATCATGGAAAACAGAAGGCATGTGTAATCAAGACATGATGGAGACTCTTAGGATAGGTGCAGTTCAAAGTGTCCACATTCGGGAATGTACAAAGCCTGCTGGACCTTGTTTCTATTCCCACGTGTACTTGCAGTGTGAGTGTGGGTCGGCGGGCAGGCAAATTAATTTGTGTGGCGTAGCTTGGTCATCAAACCCCAAAGATGTAGATTTATTTGCCTTTGGTCTTTGAAATTCAAGACAGGTCACTTTCCTGTGGTTCCCTGAACTTCTCGAGTTAACCATCTTTCTTGGTATCCTCCTCAAAGGCCCCCCGCTGGGATGATTCGGAGAATGGGATGATGGGACCTGGTTTGGATGTGTACTGGTCCCCTCCCATCACCTGAGAGCTCCTAACTGTAACAGCAGTAGCTATATGAGCAAACGTCACTATAGCTAGACCAGGAAGTGGAGTTGGGGTGGGGGCTCAACATGGCATAGCCCAGGCACAGAGGCCAGGAGGTTAATGGCGTTAATGCCGGCCTATCTGGTTTCAGGAAACCCTTGGAAAGAAACGAGGACAGCCGTCCAGGGCTCGAGGGCCGCCCCCTGGGACTGCACGCTTCCTGCACTGATTTAATTAGCAGGGTTTGGTTCTTAAAGCTGGGCCTCGCCTGCTGGCCGTGCGCACTGACCCGTCGGTCTAAGCGCCTCGCTGGCCTTCTGTTAGTGATGGGAGGAGATGCGGTCTAGTGGCGGGACTGTCAGCTGTCGAACCCCACGTCAAGACTCGGATTCCAATCCCAGCATTCTCCTCGCCAGGCTTATAACCCTGGGCAAATCAGTCCAGCTGTATGTCAGGGGTTTAACATGGCTTCCTTCAACAGGGGGGTAACAAAATGTGGTGAGTGGCCCCAGGGGCTCCCATAGGTGACAAAAAGTAATAGCATGGGGCCAAAAGAGGGCCCCTTGAAGGGTACCCCACCAACCCCAGAACCACAGGGGCTGCAGGGACCTGCCCTCCAGGTCCTCTGATGCATGGGACGCATTTCTCAGGTGTCATGCAGCCTTCACTGTGCACCGAAGCCCCTTGCTCCATAGCTGGCCTTTGCTAACATAGGCCCTCATTTTAAGATTGGCGGTAAATGCCGCCTACCGGCGCGGCGAACATCTGTCCCCCTAATTATGACCACAGCCGGATTTCCGCCACACGAAGAGCGGAAGTCCGGCTGTGGCCATGCAGGCGGATGGTGTTAAGGTGACGCAGCTACCACCAGCAGCGCCACGCCAGTAGACCGCTGCCAGCCGTATTATGACAAATAATACGGCCTGGCTGTGTTATGCTGGTGGTAGCAGCGCCCCGTCCCGTTCCCTGCCGGAAGACCCCATGGATGCAGGTAAGTTGGGCTTCTGACAGGGGAGTGGGGTGGGGGGTGTTGTGTGTGTGGGGGGGGTTGTGTGCATGAATGTGTGAGTGTGTGCGTGAATGCGTCTGTGTGTGTGTGTAGTGTTGTTTGCGTAGATGGAAATGTGAATGCGTGTCAGTGTGAATGTGTGTACGGATGTGTGCAAGAATGAATGGATGTATGCATAAATGAATGCGTGTATGCCTGTGTGAGTGAATGCGTGTATGCATGGTGCGTGTCTGCGAGTGTGCGTGAATGGGGGTGATTGGAAGGGTGGAGTGTGGATGGAGGGGGGAGGTGGGGGCGTCTGGGGAGTGTTTGTGGGGGTGGGCGAGCCTCCTACCAGTGACAGGGAAGGGATTCCCTGTCACTGGTAGGGCCTACTGCCGTGGTTTTCGTGGCATTGCGAATGCCACGAAAACCATGGCGGTAGGCAGGGTAAAAATGCCGCCGGTGGTACAATAGCGGCCGCTGGGCTGGAGATTGTTATATCCGGCCCGGCGGCTGCTACCGCCATGGCGGTTGTAATGGTAAATTGGCGGGTTGGCTTCAGCCAATGTCATAATGTGGCGATATGTACTGCCAGCCTGTTGGCGGTACTACTGCCACATCACCAACAGCTGGGGTCATAATGACCCCCATAGTGTCTTGGGTAAAACCAAATTTGAAGCCAGGGCTACTGGGAACCCAAAGCAGCCCTGGCAAATGTTGTCAGACCAGCCCCCCTAGGGTGCATAGTGAGTGAGCCTCACCACTACAATTGGGCTTGGGGGGTTATTCCCCCCCTCAAGAAAAGTTGGGGGAAAATGGCAAAAAGGGTGCATTCTACACACATTTTTCATTCTACATTCAATTGTATTTGTTTTTAAAGCGTAGTAAACGATGGCCGTACAGCGCACCAGGATAAGGCAATCTTACCGGGGCTCTTCAATGATTCCCTCACTACCCCCCTCTAACAGCGCCTCTCATCTCTCCATAGCAGCTCATATGTATTTAATTTATTTTATAGCACCTCTCTTACAAGTGTAGGGTGTCGCAGCACTTTACATCACACACACAAACAGAGACAATTAATCATACATGTGTAAATCAGTGTATAGAAAATGTTGCATAAGAAACAGGGGACTAGAAGGCATAGGATTCACATGTCATCCATACTGGTAAGCATGTTTTAAAAGGGCTTTGTCTGGAGAAGGATAATCTCAGGATTCAAAACGCAATACAGTGTTTAGGGTTGACTTTACTAATAATTTATTTCTACCAAAAAAAAAAAAAACTTTTACCAAAATTAGGATGATCAAAGACTGTGAAAGAAACATAACTTTTTAACCTGTACCATGCAGTTTGCATGCAGCTCTTTGATGGCAGTTCATAGCTCACTGGGCTAGATTATGATTGTAATTTATGAACTGCGCAGTAACAGGAGCATCTCTGTGACAGACGCAGAATCCCACTGAGCTATGCACATAAAATACTGTTTTGTGATCTGCATAGTACACGGTCTTTGCAGCAGGCATAATATATAACTGTCTGCACTACCTTAGATGAGTCAAAACTGTCACTAGACAACGCTCAGATCTCTCCCCAGCAGGTACATTATTCACCAGAGCTATCCTGGCACTTTTATTGTTGCCTGAAAAAACTGTTGGATATACAAGGAACTCTACAGTGCTTTTAAAACTGCAGCACTGCTACAAAACCGGCCGCCAGTATCAAAAGCAGCCCCCACCCTTCCAGCCTCCCGGGGAAATGCCTGATGCATGGTACGGCCAGTCCAGCCTTGCCCCCACCTATTGGTCTTTATTTATGTGTCAAAATTTTGGGAGAACTAGTGGACAGTGGAGGGGGAGCATATTAAGGAGCGCCGTGCGAATTAAAACAGACAAAATGCGGACATGAGTGTCAGCAGCCTCTACAAACAGGAGGGCCTATTTATGAGAGGTTGCACTGCCAGAGCACCACTTTTGTTGATGCTCCAGTGCTTCAGGCCTCACAAACATATCTAGGAGGCCACGCAAAGCCACTTTGCGTGGCTTTGAACGGCCTCGTAGATATGTAGTGAGACAAACCAGTGCAAGTCGCTGCGTTGCCTTACTCTGCACCAGGATTGCATGCCTTGGGCGTTGCAGTGGGTTTTCCCTTGCAACACCCATGGATTTTGATGCTGCCCCAGATTTACTTAACGACATAAACCTGGGGCAGCGTCAAAACCTTACGCCTCCCCAGAGCAGGCGTAACGAGGAGAAATATTTGTAGTTCTCCTTGGTTTTTTTATTTCCATGTGTGCTGTGTTCTGCAGCACACATAGAGAGAGAAAAATGCCACTTGGGATTGTTGCACAAAAACAGTCCTGCATGCAACGCAGGCACCCATGCACCATGGTGCAAGGGTGCCTGCGTTGGCATTAGACTGCAAATTGTGTGCTGGGGAAAGGACAGGAATGCACTGTACATCATAAATGTGGAGCATTCCTTCCCTTTCACGCTGGTGTAGGGCAGCACAGCAAGAACACTTACAGCACTGCCCCACGCCAATTCCCCATAAATATGGGCCAGCGTTTGAACACACTTTTCTTTGGACCGTGGTCAGAGGGGACTGCTCCACGGTGCTCCTGCGCTCCTCTGGTGGTCGGCGTCCTGTGCGAAGGCCCACCTCGCACATGGTAAAGTACGGCCCTGCATTCCTCATTCTCTTGCAGTCCCTGGAGTAGAGGGGACCCCATTCTTTAAACGACATCCTGATGGCCGAAGGCCTTTGTATGTCCCTAAGGTCCAATTACGGTTTCAGGGCCCCTGACTTCTGCTGGAGGGCCACATAATTTACATCCCTCCACTAATGCGTCCATCAATTTTCTTCTCATGCTAAAGTTGATAAAAGTCCTAAACAGAAAGGTCTCTTTAGAAATCCCCATATTCACAGTGATTTATTGTCTTCGCTTGGGGCAGCTTCTGTTCTGATCCAGCTGACCTGCCACTGCGCATGTGTGCAGCCTGGGGAGGTGAATTACCACCGGGCATTTCATCAGCAAGGCATTGCCTGAAATATTATTTCCAGTTCTGTTATCAAGTGCTGCGCCAGTTGAAATACAGGGCAAAAAGACAAAGGGGCTTATTTGCAAGCCCCTTGCGCCACCGTTGCATAATCTTTTTGATGCAGCAGTGGCCCAAAGCTGTCCCCTACACTGCGCCACATTTACAAACTGGCGCAGTGGGACTATTGCGCCAGTTTGTAAAGCCTTGCACGACATTATACCTGCGCCAGGTATAATGTAGGCAAGGTAGGCGTCCCACTTTGAATGCCACACAGAACTGGCGCAGTGAAATTGACAAGATTTCACTGCGTCAAAAATGTAACGCCTGCTCAGAGCAGGCGTTAAACTGACGCTGGCTTTTCTCTATGGGAGCCTTCCTTGCATTGCTGGAGTTGCGTCATTGTTTTTATACCAGTCCAGCAATGGATCAGAATTTCCGACGCATCCGTGGAAGCACGCGCCTTGGAGTGCTGCATTGTAAATACAGAGCACCCATGGCGTCCTTAGGGGGCCACAGGGCAGTGCCAGAAATCTGATGCATCATATTCTTGTAAATGAGGCCCAAAGTATGGTAAGGAAGTGGGGGATAGAATCATGTTCAGACATTACAAAGCCATCAAAGCTCAAAATGCCTTGATTGGGTCTTTATTTTTAAGTGTTAAAGGATCTGCAGGTGCGTGCATGTGTGCGCGAGTTTAAAGAAAGGAGAGGACAGATTAAAAAAAAAAAAAAAACACTTCAGAGTGTCTGAGACAAACTTCTGTTTTTCCAGCGCTTCTAATCCCAGGTGAAATCCGAAACTGTCACCGGCATCTGGGATTTAGGGTGCCTGAACCCTAGAACCTAACAAAAAATGCACTTATTAGGGGGTGCAAACCAAGCACCCCACTGTAGCCGCTCCCCTGGTCACATGACATGCTGTTTGCACTTTTGGGGGACACGTGTGGGGCACATTTCACGAGGCCTCGCCCCGTGGGGCTGTTTGCAGTTCTAGGGGTCACGTGCCTATGAGAAATGGAGGGTCGTCAGTACCCGGGGTGGTCTCTAAAGGAGGGGTCGGGAGAGGGGGCGGCTCTGCAGCATTAGGCCATGAGTTGTTCTGCGCTAATTGATTTCGAATACCTTCCCCACAGGAAGTTGTGCCTGGCAGAGCAGGAGGGACGGGTCAAAGGTTATTCAAGCCTGACCTCATACGTGTCGGGGTTAACCAGAGTCCCGGGGCTCATTTCATGACCCACCCGACGTCCTCTCGAGTACAGAGTGTGGGAGGTGGAAAAGGGGCGCATGGGAGCCACCATATCTAATGGAGGGGTGTGCGAAAGGCTTTGGCTCCCGGGGAAAAACGTTTTGCCAGTGTAGAAATAACAAGGTCTCACCTATGTGACCTATTGGTTGTGCCAATGCTTTTTAGCGATGCTCTGCAGCATCCCTACGGCTGTGGAACATGGCTAAAGGGGAGAACACAACGCCTATGACGTGGTTGGTCGAGACATTTTGTAGACGGACGCACCACGCACGTGCGAACTTACAAATTACCACAGGCAGGTTTTTGTCTTTTTATGTACTGGTCCGAGTTTGATCGGAAAATAAAAATAATTTTTAAAAAAGTAGTGCAAAAGTACTTTTAAGGGGATGGTGGAAATAATGTGGAGGGTGGGTGGGGAGTTTGGAAACAAAACATGGCCACTGGTGGGGGGAAGCAACACAGAGGGCAAGTGGGGTGGGACAGAAACAACATGGCGGGCATGGGTGAGAGAAGCAACAGGCAGGGTCGGATAAGAAGCAGAAAACAGAGCAGCGTGGAGCGTGGGGGAGAATAGAAGGACATCCGCAAGGGAAAGTAGCGTGGAACTGGGGGGAGAAGGGCACTCGTGAGACGCAACGTGGAGGGAGCACTAGAGGGCGAGTGCAGTGTGGCGGGGGAGAAGCACACGGGTGAGAGAGAGCTTAATGGGGTGTGTCAGAGGGGGGACGAGAAGTACACCAGGGAGAGAGCTGGAAAACACATGCACCCTCATGGAGTGCTTGTAGTGGTTGAAAAAGTGAGCAGTGGCAAATCAGCAGAATTTCAAGGATTTATGGGACCTGCATCAATTTACCACACCTATTCTTTGTGTTAGTCTCATGATGTGCAAAAGAAATGTTAATGACTCACTCTGGTTGGGTGAGAAGATACCAGTAAGGACTTGGCATCTAACGTTGGAATTGTGAAACCGAAAGTCAAGCACTATTTAGGGGAAGCTTCATAACACGCCACTCTTGCCGTTAGAACTCTCTGGTTCCGGTTGAGAAGTGTGCTGAACGCCAGCTGCTCCCGCATGATTTTTTGTTTTCTGTGGAGCCTATGTTTGTGGATGAGATTGCTTGATTTGTTGCATTTAATTTTGGCAAATTATCTGCAGTTAGCGACGTTTCGCGCAAAATCGGTAAAACTCAGGTGACAATCTTAATATTTGCTGAATTAGAACTCAAACTCTTGAGTGAACCATTAAACTTACTTTTCAGGGGATTGAATGCACAATTTGTGTTGACCACAGTGCTATTCAATATATTTCACATCAAACACGATTTTCGGATTTCAGCTATGCTATGGAGCACTTTGAGAGAAGTATGGGAAAGAGAATTTATATATATATATATTCAGTATTCAGTAAAACCGAAGGTTACAGGGACGTTGTAGTTAGGTACTGAATTTACTTGCACAAAACCATAAAAATTCAGCAGCAGTTATGTAGTTACCAGACCTAACTATAACTTACGGCCCGCAATGCACTGTTTATGACCTCACACAGTACATCACTGTAGGAAAGTACCATCTTGCCTGGCATGTTACCCCCATATTTCACTGTATATATGTTGTTTTAGTTGTATGTGTCACTGGGACCCTGCCAGCCAGGGCCCCAGTGCTCATAAGTGTGCCCTGTATGTGTTACCTGTGTTATGACTAACTGTCTCACTGAGGCTCTGCTAATCAGAACCTCAGTGGTTATGCTCTCTCATTTCTTTCCAAATTGTCACTAACAGGCTAGTGACCAATTTTACCAATTTACATTGGCATACTGGAACACCCTTATAATTCCCTAGTATATGGTACTGAGGTACCCAGGGTATTGGGGTTCCAGGAGATCCCTATGGGCTGCAGCAATTCTTTTGGCAACCTATAGGGAGCTCTAACAATTCTTACACAGGCCTGCCACTGCAGCCTGAGTGAAATAACGTCCACGTTATTTCACAGCCATTTTACACTGCACTTAAGTAACTTATAAGTCACCTATATGTCTAACCTTTACCTGGTAAAGGTTGGGTGCTAAGTTACTTAGTGTGTGGGCACCCTGGCAATAGCCAAGGTGCCCCCACATTGTTCAGGGCCAATTCCCAGGACTTTGTGAGTGCGGGGACACCATTACACGCATGCACTACATATAGGTCACTACCTATGTGTAGCTTCACAATGGTAACTCCGAATATGGCCATGTAACATGTCTAAGATCATGGAATTGCCCCACCAATGCCATCCTGGTATTGGGGAGACAATCCCATGATTCCCCGGGTCTCTAGCACAGACCCGGGTACTGCCAAACTGCCTTTCCCGGGGTTTCACTGCAGCTGCTGCTGCTGCCAACCCCTCAGACAGGTTTCTGCCCTCCTGGGGTCCAGCCAGGCTTGGCCCAGGAATGCAGAACAAAGGACGTCCTCAGAGAGAGGGTGTTACACCCTCTCCCTTTGGAATAAGGTGTCAGGGCTGGGGAGGAGTAGCCTCCCCCAGCCTCTGTAAATGCTTTGATGGGCACAGATGGTGCCCATCTCTGCATAAGCCAGTCTACACCGGTTCAGGGATCCCTCAGCCCTGCTCTGGCGCGAAACTGGACAAAGGAAAGGGGAGTGACCACTCCCCTGACCTGCACCTCCCCTGGGAGGTGCCCAGAGCTCCTCCAGTGTGCTCCAGACCTCTGCCATCTTGGAAACAGAGGTGCTGCTGGCACACTGGACTGCTCTGAGTGGCCAGGGCCAGCAGGTGACGTCAGAGACTCCTTCTGATAGGCTCCTTCAGGTGTTGCTAGCCTATCCTCTCTCCTAAGTAGCCAAACCTCCTTTTCTGGCTATTTAGGGTCTCTGCTTTGGGGAATTCCTCAGATAACGAATGCAAGAGCTCATCAGAGTTCCTCTGCATCTCCCTCTTCACCTTCTGCCAAGGAATCGACTGCTGACCGCGCTGGAAGCCTGCCAAACTGCAACAAAGTAGCGAAAACGACTACTGTGACCTTGAAACGCTGATCCTGCCGCCTTCTCGACTGTTTTCCTGGTGGTGCATGCTGTGGGGGTAGTCTGCCTCCTCTCTGCACTAGAAGCTCCGAAGAAATCTCCCGTGGGTCTACGGAATCTTCCCCCTGCAACCGCAGGCACCAAAGAACTGCATCACCGGTCCTCTGGGTCTCCTCTCAGCACGACGAGCGAGGTCCCTTGAACTCAGCAACTCTGTCCAAGTGACTCACACAGTCCAGTGACTCTTCAGTCCAAGTTTGGTGGAGGTATGTCCTTGCCTCCCCACGCTAGACTGCATTGCTGGGAACCGCGTGTTTTGCAGCTACTCCGGCTCCTGTGCACTCACCGAGGATTTCCTTCGTGCACAGCCAAGCCTGGGTCCCCGGCACTCTAACCTGCATTGCACGACCTCCTGAGTTCTCCTCCAGCGGCGTGGGACTCTCTTGTGCAGCTTCGGGTGAGCACCGATTCACTCCACTTCGTAGTGCCTGTTCTGGCACTTCTGCGGGTGCTGCTTGCTTCTGAGTGGGCACTCTGTCTTGCTGGACGCCCCCTCTGTCCCCTCACGCAATTGGTAACATCCTGGTCCCTCCTGGGCCACAGCAGCATCCAAAAACCCTAACCGCGACCCTTGCAGCTAGCAAGGCTTGTTTGCGGTCTTTCTACGGGAAAACACTTCTGCACGACTCTTCATGACGTGGGACATCCATCCTCCAAAGGGGAAGTTTCTAGCCCTTGTCGTTCGTGCAGAATCCTCAGCTTCTACCATCCGGTGGCAGCTTCTTTGCATCCACAGATGGCATTTCCTGGGCATCTGCCCACTCCCGACTTGATCGTGACTTTTGGACTTGGTCCCCTTGTTCCACAGGTACCCTCATCTGGAAATCCATTGTTGTTGCATTGCTGGTGTTGGTCTTTCCTGCAGAATTTCCCTATCACGACTTCTGTGCTCTTTGGGGAACTTAGGTGCACTTTGCACCCACTTTTCAGGGTCTTGGGGTGGGCTATTTTTCTAACCCTCACTGTTTTCTTACAGTCCCAGTGACCCTCTACGAGGTCACATAGGTTTGGGGTCCATTTGTGGTTCGCATTCCACTTCTAGAGTATATGGTTTGTGTTGCCCCTATCCCTATGTGCCCCCATTGCATTCTATTGTGACTATACATTGTTTGCACTGTTTTCTATTGCTATTACTGCATATTTTAGTATTGTGTACATATATCTTGTGTATATTTGCTATCCTCATACTGAGGGTACTCACCAAGATACTTTTGGCATATTGTCATAAAAATAAAGTACCTTTATTTTTAGTATATCTGTGTATTGTGTTTTCTTATGATATTGTGCATATGACACTAGTGGTACTGTAGGAGCTTCACTCGTCTCCTAGTTCAGCCTAAGCTGCTCTGCTAAGCTACCTTTTCTATCAGCCTAAGCTGCTAGACACCCCTCTACACTAATAAGGGATACCTGGGCCTGGTGCAAGGTGTAAGTACCCCTTGGTACTCACTACAAGCCAGTCCAGCCTCCTACATCGATTGTGCAGCGGTGGGATAAGTACTTTGCAACTACTTACCACTTTTGTCATTGTACTTTTCATAAGAGAAAAATATACAAAACAAGTTCAGTGTATGTACACCTAACCAAAAGGTTTTGCTGTTTCTTCTCTCACTTCTTTACTAAGTGCTGAAAAGTACCTCTAAAACTTTCAAAAAGTTCTTAAAAAGTTTTTTTTCTGTCCTTTAAAAAGTTCTGAAAACTTTTTCTTTCTTTTTCTGTCCCTTAAACACTTTCTAAAATGTCTGGCACAGGCCAAACTGTTGATCTGTCCAAGACTGCTTATGATCACCTTAGCTGGAAGGCAGCAAGGAGTCTCTGTGTAGAAAGAGGTTTAGGGGTAGGGAAGAATCCATCTAGAGAACTATTAGTTAACATGCTAGTTGAACAAGACAAGACTTTTGTTGGCACTTCTGGTGAGAAATTAGCTGATGGTTCCCACTCTGATTCTGGGGCCCCCCCAGCAAAAGATTTGGGAGGGAATCTTTCCAACCCGCCCCTTAGCAGGCCACCTAGTATAGCTGGTACTGATGTGAATTCACATCACAGTAAGAGTGTTGCTTCACATCACAGTAATAGTGTTGTTTCTCATCACAGTAGAAGTGTCACTTCTGTAGGCCAAAATGTTAGTGTGCCATCTGTTAGGGCCAGGTCTCCCTCTGTTCATTCTCACCATTCTTCTGTTTCAAGACATGACCAACCCACCCACCCTGATGACAGAGTGTTAGAAAGGGAGCTCAATAGATTTAGAGTGGAACAATCCAGGCTGAAGCTCAAGAAGCAACAGCTGGATTTAGATAGGCAGTCCTTGGAAATAGAAAGAGAAAGACAGAAATTGGGTTTAGAAACCCATGGTGGCAGCAGCAGTATTCCCCATAGTCATCCTGCAAAAGAGCATGATTCTAGGAATCTGCACAAGATAGTTCCCCCTTATAAGGAGGGGGATGACATTAACAAGTGGTTTGCTGCACTTGAGAGGGCCTGTGCTGTACAGGAGGTCCCTCAAAGGCAGTGGGCTGCTATCCTATGGCTATCTTTCAGTGGAAAGGGTAGGGATAGACTCCTTACTGTAAAGGAAAGTGATGCCAATAATTTTACAGTTCTTAAGAATGCACTCCTAGGTGGTTATGGCTTAACCACTGAACAGTACAGGATAAAGTTCAGATAAACCAAAAAGGAGTCTTCACAAGACTGGGTAGACTTTGTTGACCATTCAGTGAAGGCCTTGGAGGGGTGGTTACATGGCAGTAAAGTTTCTGACTATGAAAGCCTGTATAACTTAATCCTGAGAGAGCATATACTTAATAATTGTGTGTCTGATTTGTTACACCAGTACCTGGTAGACTCTGATCTGACCTCTCCCCAACAATTGGGAAAGAAGTCAGACAAATGGGTCAGAACAAGGGTGAACAGAAAAGTTCATACAGGGGGTGACAAAGATGGCAAGAAGAAGGATGGTAAGTCTTCTGACAAGGGTGGGGACAAATCTAAAAATGAGTCTTCATCAGGCCCACAAAAACACTCTGGTGGGGGTGGTGGGCCCAAATCCTCTTCAAATCAAAACAAAGAAAAGAAACCATGGTGCTATTTATGTAAAATAAAAGGCCATTGGACAACAGATCCCAGTTGTCCAAAGAAAAGCACCAAGCCTCCTACCATTACAACCCCTGCTGCTACACCTAGTGCCCCTAGTAATAGCAGTGGTGGTGGGAGCAAACCTACTAATAGCCAATCCAAGGGAGTAGCTGGGCTCACTTTTGGTAACTTAGTTGGGGTTGGTCTAATTAGGGAGACTACATGTTAGTCTCCGAGGGGGCTATTGATTTAGCCACCTTGGTTGCTTGTCCCCTTAGCATGGATAAGTACAAGCAACTACCACTAATAAATGGTGTTGAGGTTCAGGCGTACAGGGACACAGGTGCCAGTGTTACCATGGTAATAGAGAAACTGGTCCACCCTGAACAACACCTACTTGGTCACCAGTACCAAGTAACCGATGCTCATAACAACACTCTTAGCCACCCCATGGCTGTTGTGAATCTCAACTGGGGGGGGGGTTACTGGTCCAAAGAAAGTTGTGGTTGCCTCAGATTTACCTGTAGACTGTCTATTAGGGAATGATTTAGAGACATCAGCTTGGGCAGAAGTGGAGTTGGAGGCTCATGCAGCAATGCTGGGCATTCCAGGGCATATTTTTGCTTTAACGAGGGCTCAGGCCAAAAAGCAAAAAGGACAGGGTGACTTGGATCCTGGAAGAATGGACCAAGTGCTCCCTAAAGCTAGGGTTAGTAAAGGTAAAACACTACCTACTATCCCTCCCTCTACAGTGGATTCAACTTCTGAGGAAGAAGAATTTCCACCCTGTGCAGAACCTACACCAGAGGAGCTGGAATCAGACACTGCTGAGCTTTTGGGTGAAGGGGGGCGTGCCAGGGAGGAGCTGAGTGTGGCACAGCATACCTGTCCCACACTAGAGGGTCTAAGGCAGCAAGCTGTCAAACAAGCAAATGGGGATGTCAGTGACTCTCACAGAGTTTACTGGGAGGATAACCTTTTGTACACTGAAGCAAGGGATCCAAAACCTGGAGCTGCCAGGAGATTGGTGATTCCTCAGGAGTACAGAAAGTTCCTCCTAACTCTAGCCCACGACATTCCCTTAGCTGGACATTTGGGGCAAATGAAAACTTGGGACAGGCTTGTCCCCTTGTTTCATTGGCCTAGAATGTCAGAGGACACAAAGGAATTTTGTAAGTCCTGTGAAACCTGTCAAGCCAGTGGCAAAACAGGTGGCACTCCAAAGGCACCCCTTATACCACTGCCTGTGGTTGGGGTTCCCTTTGAAAGGGTAGGGGTTGACTTAGTTGGCCCCCTTGACCCTCCTACTGCTTCAGGCAATAGGTTTATCTTGGTGGTAGTGGACCATGCCACCAGATATCCTGAAGCAATTCCTCTAAGGACCACTACAGCTCCTGCAGTGGCAAAGGCCCTCCTGGGAATATTTTCCAGGGTGGGCTTCCCAAAAGAGGTGGTATCAGACAGGGGAAGCAATTTCATGTCTGCTTACTTAAAGGCCATGTGGAAGGAATGTGGTGTGACATACAAGTTCACCACACCCTATCATCCACAAACAAATGGACTGGTGGAGAGATTTAACAAAACTCTCAAAGGCATGATTATGGGACTCCCTGAAAAACTCAGCAGGAGATGGGATATCCTGTTACCTTGCCTCCTTTTTGCTTACAGGGAGGTACCCCAAAAAGGAGTGGGCTTCAGCCCCTTTGAACTCCTATTTGGACACCCTGTAAGAGGTCCTCTAACACTTGTTAAGGAGGGTTGGGAACAACCTTTAAAAGCTCCAAAGCAAGACATAGTGGACTATGTACTTGGCCTCAGATCTAGGATGGCTGAGTACATGAAAAAGGCCAGTAAAAACCTTCAGGCCAGCCAAGAGCTCCAAAAGCAATGGCATGACCAGAAGGCTGTTTTGGTTCAGTACCAACCAGGGCAGAAAATGTGGGTCTTGGAGCCTGTGGCACCAAGAGCACTCCAAGACAAATGGAGTGGACCCCACATAATTGTTGAAAAGAAGGGTAAAGTCACCTACTTAGTTGACTTAGACACTGCCAGGAGTCCCCTTAGGGTGCTCCATGTCAATCGCCTAAAACCCTACTATGACAGGGCTGATCTCACCCTGCTCATGGCAACAGATGAGGGACAGGAAGAAGAGAGTGAGCCTCTCCCTGATCTCTTCTCTTCCACAGAACAAGATGCTCTAGTGGAAGGTGTAGTTTTGGCAGATTGTCTTACTGCTGAGCAGAAAGACCACTGCATAAATCTACTGGGTCAGTTTTCTGAGCTCTTCTCTACTGTGCCAGGCACCACTTCTTGGTGTGAGCACACTATAGATACTGGAGACAGCTTGCCTGTCAAAAGTAAGATCTATAGGCCGCCTGACCATGTCAGAGACTGCATAAAGCAAGAAGTGAAGAAAATGCTTGAACTGGGAGTGGTTGAGCACTCTGAAAGTCCATGGGCCTCTCCTGTGGTACTTGTACCAAAACCTCATTCCAAGGATGGAAAGAAGGAAATGCGGTTTTCTGTAGACTATAGAGGTCTCAACCAGGTAACCAAAACTGATGCTCACCCTATACCCAGGGCAGATGAGCTAATAGATACACTGGCATCTGCCAAGTATCTAAGCACCTTTGATTTGACTGCAGGGGATTGGCAGATCAAGTTATCAGAGGATGCAAAAGCAAAAAGTGCATTTTCAACCATTGGAGGCCATTACCAATTCACAGTAATGCCTTTTGGATTGAAAAATGCACCTGCCACTTTTCAAAGGTTGGTGAACACAGTCCTGCAAGGTCTGGAAGCTTTTAGTGCAGCTTATCTAGATGATATAGCTGTCTTTAGCTCGAGCTGGGATGATCACCTGGTCCACCTATGGAAAGTTTTGGAGGCCCTGCAGAAGGCAGGCCTCACTATCAAGGCTTCAAAGTGCCAGATAGGGCAGGGGAAAGTGGTTTATCTGGGACACCTGGTAGGTGGAGAACAGATTGCACCACTTCAGGGGAAAATCCAAACTATTATAGATTGGGTTCCCCCTACAACTCAGACCCAAGTGAGAGCCTTCTTAGGCCTCACTGGTTATTACAGGAGGTTCATAAAGAACTATGGCTCCATTGCAGCCCCTCTTAATGACCTCACATCTAAGAAAATGCCTAAAAAGGTATTGTGGACAGCTAGCTGTCAGAAAGCTTTTGAGGAGCTAAAGCAGGCCATGTGCTCTGCACCTGTCCTGAAAAGCCCCTGTTACTCCAAAAAATTAATTGTCCAAACTGATGCATCTGAATTAGGGGTAGGGGCAGTCTTATCACAACTTAATTCTGAGGGCCAGGATCAACCTGTTGCTTTTATCAGCAGGAGGTTGACCCCTAGAGAAAAGCGTTGGTCTGCCATAGAGAGGGAGGCCTTTGCTGTGGTCTGGGCACTGAAGAAGTTGAGGCCATACCTGTTTGGCACTCACTTCATTGTTCAGACAGACCACAAACCTCTACTTTGGCTAAAACAAATGAAAGGTGAAAACCCTAAATTATTGAGGTGGTCCATATCCCTACAGGGAATGGATTATACAGTGGAACATAGACCTGGGAGTACCCACTCCAATGCAGATGGACTCTCCAGATATTTCCACTTAGACAATAAAGACTCATCAGGTCATGGCTAGTCTTATTGTCCTTCGTTTGGGGGGGGTTGTGTAGGAAAGTACCATCTTGCCTGGCATGTTACCCCCATATTTCACTGTATATATGTTGTTTTAGTTGTATGTGTCACTGGGACCCTGCCAGCCAGGGCCCCAGTGCTCATAAGTGTGCCCTGTATGTGTTACCTGTGTTATGACTAACTGTCTCACTGAGCCTCTGCTAATCAGAACCTCAGTGGTTATGCTCTCTCATTTCTTTCCAAATTGTCACTAACAGGCTAGTGACCAATTTTACCAATTTACATTGGCATACTGGAACACCCTTATAATTCCCTAGTATATGGTACTGAGGTACCCAGGGTATTGGGGTTCCAGGAGATCCCTATGGGCTGCAGCATTTCTTATGCCACCCATAGGGAGCTCTAACAATTCTTACACAGGCCTGCCACTGCAGCCTGAGTGAAATAACGTCCACGTTATTTCACAGCCATTTTACACTGCACTTAAGTAACTTATAAGTCACCTATATGTCTAAACTTTACCTGGTAAAGGTTGGGTGCTAAGTTACTTAGTGTGTGGGCACCCTGGCACTAGCCAAGGTGCCCCCATATTGTTCAGGGCCAATTCCCCGGACTTTTTGAGTGCGGGGACACCATTACACGCGTGCACTACATATAGGTCACTACCTATGTGTAGCTTCACAATGGTAACTCCGAATATGGCCATGCAACATGTCTAAGATCATGGAATTGCCCCACCAATGCCATCCTGGTATTGGGGAGACAATCCCATGATTCCCCGGGTCTCTAGCACAGACCCGGATACTGCCAAACTGCCTTTCCCGGGGTTTCACTGCAGCTGCTGCTGCTGCCAACCCCTCAGACAGGTTTCTGCCCTCCTGGGGTCCAGCCAGGCTTGGCCCAGGAAGGCAGAACAAAGGACTTCCTCAGAGAGAGGGTGTTACACCCTCTCCCTTTGGAATAAGGTGTCAGGGCTGGGGAGGAGTAGCCTCCCCCAGCCTCTGTAAATGCTTTGATGGGCACAGATGGTGCCCATCTCTGCATAAGCCAGTCTACAGCGGTTCAGGGATCCCTCAGCCCTGCTCTGGCGCGAAACTGGACAAAGGAAAGGGGAGTGACCACTCCCCTGACCTGCACCTCCCCTGGGAGGTGCCCAGAGCTCCTCCAGTGTTCTCCAGACCTCTGCCATCTTGGAAACAGAGGTGCTGCTGGCACACTGGACTGCTCTGATTGGCCAGGGCCAGCAGGTGACGTCAGAGACTCCTTCTGATAGGCTCCTTCAGGTGTTGCTAGCCTATCCTCTCTCCTAAGTAGCCAAACCTCCTTTTCTGGCTATTTAGGGTCTCTGCTTTGGGGAATTCCTCAGATAACGAATGCAAGAGCTCATCAGAGTTCCTCTGCATCTCTCTCTTCACCTTCTGCCAAGGAATCGACTGCTGACCGTGCTGGAAGCCTGCAAAACTGCAACAAAGTAGCGAAGACGACTACTGCGACCTTGTAACGCTGATCCTGCCGCCTTCTCTACTGTTTTCCTGGTGGTGCATGCTGTGGGGGTAGTCTGCCTCCTCTCTGCACTAGAAGCTCTGAAGAAATCTCCCGTGGGTCGACAGAATCTTCCCCCTGCAACCGCAGGCACCAAAGAACTGCATCACCGGTCCTCTGGGTCTCCTCTCAGCACGACGAGCGAGGTCCCTTGAACTCAGCAACTCTGTCCAAGTGACTCCCACAGTCCAGTGACTCTTCAGTCCAAGTTTGGTGGAGGTAAGTCCTTGTCTCCCCACGCTAGACTGCATTGCTGGGAACCGCGTGTTTTGCAGCTACTCAGGCTCCTGTGCAGTCACTGAGGATTTCTTTCGTGCACAGCCAAGCCTGGGTCCCCGGCACTCTAACCTGCATTGCACGACCTCCTGAGTTGTCCTCCGGCGGTGTGGGACTCTCTTGTGCAACTTCGGGTGAGCACCGATTCACTCCACTTCGTAGTGCCTGTTCCGGCACTTCTGCGGGTGCTGCTTGCTTCTGAGTGGGCTCTTTGTCTTGCTGGACACCCCCTCTGTCCCCTCACGCAATTGGTGACATCCTGGTCCCTCCTGGGCCACAGCAGCATCCAAAAACCCTAACCGCGACCCTTGCAGCTAGCAAGGCTTGTTTGTGGTCTTTCTGTGGGAAAATACTTCTGCACGACTCTTCACGACGTGGGACATCCATCCTCCAAAGGGGAAGTTTCTAGCCCTTGTCGTTCGTGCAGAATTCTCAGCTTCTACCATCTGGTGGCAGCTTCTTTGCATCCACAGCTGGCATTTCCTGGGCATCTGCCCACTCCCGACTTGATCGTGACTTTTGGACTTGGTCCCCTTGTTCCACAGGTACCCTCGTCTGGAAATCCATCGTTGTTGCATTGCTGGTGTTGGTCTTTCCTGCAGAATTCCCCTATCACGAATTCTGTGTTCTTTGGGGAACTTAGGTGCCCTTTGCACCCACTTTTCAGGGTCTTGGGGTGGGCTATTTTTCTAACCCTCACTGTTTTCTTCCAGTCCCAGCGACCCTCTACGAGGTCACATAGGTTTGGGGTCCATTCGTGGTTCGCATTCCACTTCTAGAGTATATGGTTTGTGTTGCCCCTATCCCTATGTGCCCCCATTGCATTCTATTGTGACTATACATTGTTTGCACTGTTTTCTATTTCTATTACTGCATATTTTGGTATTGTGTACATATATCTTGTGTATATTTGCTGTCCTCATACTGAGGGTACTCACTGAGATACTTTTGGCATATTGTCATAAAAATAAAGTACCTTTATTTTTAGTATATCTGTGTATTGTGTTTTCTTATGATATTGTGCATATGACACTCGTGGTACTGTAGGAGCTTCACTCGTCTCCTAGTTCAGCCTAAGCTGCTCTGCAAAGCTACCTTTTCTATCAGCCTAAGCTGCTAGACACCCTATACACTAATAAGGGATACCTGGGCCTGGTGCAAGGTGTAAGTACCCCTTGGTACTCACTACAAGCCAGTCCAGCCTCCTACAATCACTCATGACATGGTCAGTGACATCACTGATGACATCTCTAGATATACAGATCTGGATGCCCTTTCATTTGTCTAAAACTACTGAACAGATTTATAGCAAACAGCGTTCTGTCTGTATCTGAAGATACCTTTCTACCAAATTTGGTTCACTCCCGTCCAGCGGTTCGGGCTGTAGGCGTGTCTGAAGACCCTATGGGAATTAACATGGGAAACGCACTTTTTTTTACCTTCCTTTTTTCTCGGCACCTGCTTGATGGATCGCCCCGAAACTTTCCATACACAACAAGACCCTAGAGGAAACTTTTTTAAAGATTCCTCAAATGGTGCCAAATATATAGGCAAGTCAAAAAATTATTTTCCTATAGAAACTATGTCCTACCTATACCTACTGGCAAGCGCCAGTAGGTTTTATATATATATATATATATATTTATATATCACTAGTCGCTAGTAGGTATGATATATGTATGTGTATATTACCTAGTGGCGGTCGCCACTAGGTAGTTATAGTTATGACCATGTCTCCATAGAAAAAGATACACCCCTTCCATCAACATATGATTAAACGTATGGCCTAATTTAGAGCAGTGCTAAATATGGTGGGAGCTCCACTGGTGGAATTTCCTTTACCATAGGTAAAGGGAGGGAGAAGAAAGTCCACATGGGTATTTTATTCTCCATTTACCACTTCCTTGAGAAACTGGGCCATTTTCCATTATATATAATACGCTCAAAATACAAATAGATGCAAGGAGGACAACTTCCAAAGTTCAGCGAGCTGTTCATTGAGCCAACTACTGATGCCAGACTTGAGAGTGAGGCATTAATGGTCACACAGTCCTAGCTGACAGCATGGAGAGACATTCACATTTCTATTTTTAAAAATAAATACATACTTGGAAATATGTTGTTTTTTTGCCCACGTATATATGTAAACACAACAAAAATAGAACACTGTAAACCTTACTTATTATATAAGGTTGAAGCACTAACTCGTAGTATGCCAGGTTTAAATCATGCTTATGCGAAATGATGTGAAATGGCGGCAAAATTATGCAGCATTACCCTAAATTTTGAAAAATGCAAAACTGTAATTTGGTGCTGTATTTTAGCCCGAAATGCAACCACGTGACCACTTTGGACAAGACGATGCATTTTGCAAAAAAATAAAATAAACAGTGTAAAAAACCTCAGAAGCATTGTAAGCAACAGGCGCTTGCCCTCTGTCGTTAGTTTTGATTCTGCGCTTTTGCACCACGTTTTTACAGAAAACCGCGCTGTGGTACATTTGTACCGCGAATGTCGTGTAATTACACAATGTGACATAATAGCGTAATAATAGTGTATTCCATGTAATAAGAGTAACACAAAAATGACCAACATTAGGCCAATTACACCTGCATAATGCACATTTCGCCCGGGCCTAGGTATTATTCATCAACAAACACTGGCACATGTCAGGGATGGCACAGTGCAAGCTGCTGTCTGTTTCCTGCCCTGTTTTAAAAAAAGTTTTTAGTACTAAATTCAGATTAATAATACACAGCTTTTAGCGGGGGGAAGAAACGGTCTCTGGTGCCCACAGGATGGGGTGTGCTCCAAGTGTTAGGAAGCAACAGTCAGTTAAAATGTCATCAGAGGAAACGCTGGTTCTTGTGTACCACGTCGAGGGGCCTAGGTACAAGCCCCCTTCGCCGCTGGTGCGTCACTTTTTCTGATGCAGAGGCGCCGCATTGTGCAGGCCCATATTTACAAAGCCACACAAAGCCACTTGCCGTGGCTTTTCACGGCATTGTAGATATTGTGGAAGGCAATGCAGTGCAAGTTGCTGCTTTGCCTTACGCTGCGTCAGGGAGGCGTACTGTGAGCGTTGCGGTGGGTGGCCATGGGCCTTGCTGTGGGTGTTTCCCCGCAACACCAATGGGTTTTGGTGCATTCCCAGATTTACAAGGTTCTGTAAACCTGGGAATGCGTCAAAATGCTACGCATCCCCACGGGAGGCGAGACAAGGAGAAATAATGAGCAGAATGCAGCACACACCGAAAGAGGAAAATGCCTCCCTCAATTCTTTTTGTGCAGGAAGTGCTCCTTCCTGGACAAAAACAATCACGCCAACAACGCAGACCCCCTTGCACCATGCCCGCGTTGGTTCTAGGCACCAATATGTGCAGCGGCACAGGCAGAAAGGACCGGAATGCGCCGTATTTTGTTAATATGATGCAATCCTGCCCTTTCATTTTGACAGAGGGCCTCGCCGCAAGAAGCCTTGTGGCACTGCCCTGTGCCAAAACATTGGAAATAAGCCACGGGGTGAAGGGGACAGACGCACATTGGGGAGATGAAGTGCGCAAGGTGGAAAGATGGCAACACCTGCACCACGCCTATTTCAGGGTATAATTTCCATGTCTCTCACAACCTCTTTCATAGGCACAGCTCTTAGAAGTGGAAGATAACATACAAACACCATGAAGGGAGAGAGAGAAAAACAGCGGCAGATCTACTTATATATGAAGATATTTGGTAGTTTCTGTCTCCCCCAAGTCTCGTCACTTTTGGCTGTCCAGTACCAAAACACACACCTTTGCATCGTTGTGCAGGTGTGTGCGCATTTTGTCAAAACTGGGTTTTGCATTGGATGGGGACCTCTCCAGTACAAAACTATGCTTTAATACTTTTCCCACTGTGTATGTGTGCTGTACAGTGCTGAACAAATACCAAGTTGGAAAAATGTGGGGAGTGTGAAATTTCCTCCACCATTATGCCTGACTCAAGTGTTTGATGCGAATCCCTGTCTACCCATGTTAGTAGATAGGGATTTGCATCAAAACCCCTGGGTGGATGCATGGTACCACCATGTACCGCCAATGGAACGCACTTTTAACAGATAGTAGTGCTAAGCAGCCTGTAGTGTTACTTTGCATTATTTTAGGCAACTTTTCAATGCAAATCAGAGTTTGTGTTGTATAGTGAATATCAACACATATTGAATTGGGTTTGTTTCACATTTGTGATGCAAAACCGGCACAAAGTGTTGCTAAATCTGGACTTATGGTCCTCGATGAAATGACAGCAGATGTCCCCTCGTACGACCGCTTCCACTGAGCAGTCGATGCAGTGGTTTAACGAAACCTTCGGCAGCACCCTCGAAGGTACAATAAGCACACCCGCATCCATTCAAGTCCTAAACCAGCACCCTCGAAGGTACAATAAGCACACCCCCATCCACTCAAGTCCTAAACCAGCACCCTCGAAGGTACAATAAGCACACCCGCATCCATTCAAGTCCTATACCAGCACCCTCGAAGGTACAATAATCACACCCGCACACCTGCATCCACTGAAGTCCTAAACCAGCACCCTCAAAGGTACAATAAGCACACCCGCATCCATTCAAATCCTAAACCAGCACCCTCGAAGGTACAATAAGCACACCCGCATCCATTCAAGTCCTAAACGAGCACGCTCGAAGGTACAATAAGCACACCCGCATCCATTCAAGTCCAAAACCAGCACCCTCGAAGGTACAATAAGCACACCCGCATCCATTCATGTCCTAAACCAGCACCCTCGAAGGTACAATAAGCACACCCGCATCCACTGAAGTCCTAAACCAGCACCCTCAAAGGTACAATAAGCACACCCGCATCCATTCAAGTCCTAAACCAACACCCTAGAAGGTACAATAAGCACACCCGCATCCATTCAAGTCCTAAACCAGCACCCCCGAAGGTACAATAAGCACACCGGCATCCACTCAAGTCCTAAACCAGCACCCTCGAAGGTACAATAAGCACACCGCATCCACTCAAGTCCTATACCAGCACCCTCGTATACCAGCACCCTCGAAGGTACAATAAGCACACCTGCATCCATTCAAGTCCTAAACCAGCACCCTCAAAGGTACAATAAGCACACCCGCATCCACTCAAGTCCTAAACCAGCACCCTCGAAGGTACAATAAGCACACCGCATCCACTCAAGTCCTATACCAGCACCCTCGTATACCAGCACCCTCGAAGGTACAATAATCACACCCGCACACCCGCATCCACTGAAGTCCTAAACCAGCACTCTCAAAGGTACAATAAGCACACCCGCATCAACTCATGTCCTAAACCAGCACCCTCAAAGGTACAATTAGCACACCCGCATCCATTCAAGTCCTAAACCAGCACCCTCGAAGGTACAATAAGCACACCCGCATCCATTCAAGTCCTAAACCAGCACCCTCGAAGGTACAATAAGCACACCTGCATTCACTCAAGTCCTAAATGAGCACGCTCAAAGGTACAATAAGCACACCGCATCCACTCAAGTCCTAAACCAGCACCCTCGAAGGTACATAAGCACACCCGCATCCATTCAAGTCCAAAACCAGCACCCTCGAAGGTACAATAAGCACACCCGCATCCATTCAAGTCCTAAACGAGCACGCTCGAAGGTACAATAAGCACACCCGCATCCATTCAAGTCCAAAACCAGCACCCTCGAAGGTACAATAAGCACACCCGCACACCCGTATCCACTGAAGTCCTAAACCAGCACCCTCAAAGGTACAATAAGCACACCCGCATCCATTCAAGTCCTAAACCAACACCCTAGAAGGTACAATAAGCACACCGCATCCACTCAAGTCCTAAACCAGCACCCTCAAAGGTACAATAAGCACACCCGCATCCACTCAAGTCCTATACCAGCACCCTCGAAGGTACAATAATCACACCCACACACCCGCATCCACTGAAGTCCTAAACCAGCACCCTCAAAGGTACAATAAGCACACCCGCATCCATTCAAGTCCTAAACCAGCACCCTCAAAGGTACAATAAGCACACCCGCATCCACTCAAGTCCTAAACCAGCACCCTCGAAGGTACAATAAGCACACCCGCATCCATTCAAGTCCTAAACCAGCACCCTCGAAGGCACGATAAACACACCCGCATCCATTCAAGTCCTAAACTTTCTGTTGCTGTCCCACAAGTTACACAGAGCTCAGGCTCTGCAGCTACACTACAGAACACCCCTCAGGTGAGAATATCTCCCCGTTCATCCACCCCGGGTCTCCTCTTTCCTTCCTTTGTCACCTACAGCAGTGTCACTTACTTCCAGTACTCTATGGGCCTCATTTACGAGGCTCGTGATGCAGGGCAGAACAGCAAGTAGCTCACTGTGCCGCCCTGCGCCACCAGTAAAGGGCAGAAATGCGCTGGTGCACAAATTGCTGCCTACTGCCAACGCAGGCACCCTTGCACCATGGTGTGCCGTAATGTCAATGTAAATACAGTGCTACCATGTTGACGCTAGGGGGGTGCAGGGGATGCAAGAAGGGTAGCACATCAGGGCTGATGCAACATTTTCTTGTAAATACGCCCAAATGTTTTGCTGATACATGGAGTAAATACGAAATATATATTGAGAAACTTAGGCTCATATTTTTACTTTTTTAGCGCTGCATTTGCGTCATTTTTTGGCACAAAAACAGCTCAAACTTACAAAATACAATTGTATTTTGTAAGTTGGCGTCGAATTTGCGTAAAAACATACAGAAATGCGGCGCCAAAAAAGTATAAATATGGGTCTAAGCAAGTCACAATGCAGCTAATAGGTGCTTTCCAAAATATTTCTTTAAGGAGCTAAACGTAAGTCCTGTTTAAAAGCGCCTGTAATCCAGATATTTTCATAACGTGTGAGTAGATTGCTTCTTTCTTGTGTAAAACTCCAGCACTACAATAAATAAACATGGAGCCATCATGCCTAATCATCTATGGATGGCAGAAAATATACAGAGGCCAATAGCTCAGAAGAAACTGCTGTGAAGTTAGTTTTTCCTCTTATAGTTTAATGCAGTTGCTGTTCTGCTCACTGATATCTGAATTTTACACTGTCAGCTGGCTCTGGCAGGGAGCATTGTAACATCACTACTCGACAGTAATCACTTATTACAGTGTTGCAGAATTATCGTTTTACATTGGGGAAGTGATGTCACCCGTAGATCGGTTTCCACAGTTATTGCGTGCTCCATCGCATTATACATTTTATATCATTGATTTGTAAGTCTGTTGTTTGCTACTCATGGAAACTTATCCCACTGCAGTCTGTGGCCCTGCAGGACATGCCATGGCAGTACTCACACTCAGAGCAGAGGTGGGGTGAGGGGCTGTGGGAGGGTTTGTAATGCCCCCATGAAGATCAATCAATCAATCAAGAAATGTATAGAGCGCGCTACTCACCCATAAGAGTCTCAAGGTGCTGGGGGAGAGAGGGGAGGGAGAAAATAGTGGGGGGGGGCGGTGGCGGGCTGCCATTTTACTGTTCGAAAAGCCATGTCTTGAGGTGTTTTCTGAAGGACAGGAGGTCCTGGGTCTTGCGAAGGTTAGTGGGGAGGGAGTTCCAGGTTTCGGGGTGAGGAAGGAGAAGGATCTGCCTCCGGAGGTGGTGCATTGGATGCGGGGGACTGTGGCGAGGGCGAGGTGTGCTCTTAATTTACTGGAAGGTGGCCAGCCTGTAACCCTGTCTCTCCCTCCAACTTTCTTTCATGTGTCCAGTCTCCCTCAGGCTCGCCCACATCTTTCTGTAACTTTCTCTCTATTGATATCTCGTTTTTTGCACTCTCTGTCGTTCTATCTTTTTCTCTCTCTTTCTTTTGTCTCATTTTTTTTTCCTTATTCTTTTTTATCACCCTTTGTCACTTTCTTCCTCTCTTGTTTTGTATCATTCTCTCACTTTGTCTCCTTTTTTATTTCTCTCTGTTTCACTCTCTCTGTATCTATATTTGTCTATTCTCCATATCTCCCTCCCACTCTCTCTTTTGGTCTTTTTACTTTCCATCCCTCTCTCTCCTTTTTCCTCTCTCTTTTTCTCTTGCTCGGCCCTCTAACAGTTTCCCATTCTTTCCCCGTTTCCCTTTATCTCTTTTTCCTCTTTAAATGTAATTTACTTATGCAGAAAAAAGGATATCTCGAAAATCTAGAAGTGAAAAGGTAGTGATTATGGTTGTGGCTGACATGCATCTCTGCTGAAAATTCAAAAATGTGAAGGTAAAAACGATGTGTTCCCCTTGGTTTGTGAATTGTACACAGACATACCCTAACTCTGAACTCTTAAAACCCCTTGTCATGTGTCTTGCCTTATTCAGGTATCTGAGACCCCTCACAAATATGTTTGTGTGATAGACTTGTTGCCGCATAAAGATTCCTTTATATTTTGGCATGCCCAACTGCCATGTGCTGTTTAATATATGTACATTTTGTGTTTACAGTACAACAATATTTTAATATTCTTTTATGGAGAGTATCTTCTAGCTCACATGATACATATTCATTAATTTTTACATTTACAAAAAGTGCAGTGAAATTAAATCAATGTGTAAGAAAATTCACAAGTTGTTGTTCTTACCATACTTCACAGATCGCAGGGTTCATTTCTTCCAAATTAAATTGAAAAATATGATATGAAGCTTTGCGAGTGTCCCAGGGAGGGAGGAGCTTTAGACACTCCAGATGGAGCGTCTGATACCAACCCTCTGTGCCAAGGGCACCTGTTCTCACTTGTTTTCTGGCTCTTGGGAGAGCATCTAACACAGACGGAGACAGGCAACCACGAGCAGGATTAAGAGAAGGCCATTTTGGTAGCTCCCATATTAGGCACGATTTCTGTCAATCAATCAATCAATCAGGGATTTGTAAAGCGCGGCTACTCACCCGTGAGGGTCTCATGGTGCTGGGGGAGGAACAGGGGGTGCTGAGGATCACTCGAAGGGCCAGGTTTTGAGGTCCTTCCTGAACTGTGACGGGGTGGGAGACTGCCGGAGGTGGATGGGGAGGGTGTTCCAGGTCTTGGCGGCGATGTGGGAGAAGAATCTTCCGTGTGAATGTTTCTGTGTGACTGTAGACATTAGTTAAGGCCAGAGAAGAAGGGACTCCATGAAAAATGCCATCAAAGATTGTCATGTATTATGCTCCCAAATGTTTACATCATTTAAATGTATTGCCTTTATTTTCCTCACCATAATGCTTCTATCTGCAACTATGCTTTTTCATATACTCTCCACTAAAGCAGGGCTTGAACATATTGATAAAGCATTTTTTTAATTATTGTGTGGATTTCCTGTGTGTGTGCCTACTTCAGGGAAAGGTGTTCCAGTCATCTACTAAAATAAAATGCATCCCTGTCTCTTATAGGTTCTGATAGTTACACAATATCCGTTATCGCCAGGTACGTTTTGGAAGATGCACAGGCCACAGACTGCGAGATTCTGCCACTCAAGGTGGTAGGCTAATACACGCCTCTGCTTGCCTAAGGGCCAAGGAGAATCTACCTGGCTGTGATGATAAGGGAACTTGTCACCCCACCCCTAATAATTTTTGTTGTAAACCATGGGCCAGATTTAAGAAAAGTGGCGTTACATTACATGTAGTGCCACTTTTCTTGCGGCCCCTTGTGCCCCCCCCTACCGCCATCATGTGTGTGTCGTATTTAAAATATGGTGCACCATGGCGCAGGGTAGGGGGCAATAGTATCAGAATTTCTGATGTTATTGATGTACTGTTCAGGAGAACAGGCTATAGGGGCCTTTTGAAAACAATGGGAGCCCCCTTTTGACGCCTGCTCTGAGCAGGCATTAAAAATGCCGAACAAAAATGACGCGAAGAAATCTCTTAGAGTTCTTTGCGCCATTTTGTCGACCCATCTTAACGGGGGAACACCCCCCTTGCATACATTATGCCTGGTGCAGGCATAATGTGGCGCCAGGGGTTACAAAGTGGCCACTTTTTAAATATGGCGTGGTGTTTTTGGCCATCTAAGGCCACATTAGCGTAAAAAAATATTACACTAATGTGTCGTCAGATGGCACTAGGCCCTCTTAAATCTGGGCCCTTATTGTTTATGACATGGGATACCCACCCATACCACTGTAACACTCCATGCTACCCTTCTCTTGCGCCCTCTTACACTTTGTGTTATACCTTCACTCACCCCTTTCATTATTCTAACCAGAATCCAACCCCTAAACCTAGCGTAACATTTTCGTTGTCCCTTGCCCCAATCCTAATACTAATTGAACTGCGTCCCTAACCATAAACCTTCTCTTGCACTATTCCCTCCACTAATTCTAACGTAACCCCTAAAGTTAACCTCACCCAATTCCTTATTATCAGTCCTAACTCTTAGAGCAATTCTAGCCCAATTCCCTTTCTATTGCTGTAACCACCACCCGTGCACCTCACCTTACATCATCTCCTACACCATCCCTTACTCAGGTCCTAACAACTAACAGTAGCCAAGACCTCACCCCAAACTTCTTCCTAACTCCATGCCTCACCCTGATCCATGCTTGTTATGACTACTTTTTCAGCATGTTTGTAAGAACTACCTTTACCTTTTTAAATCCTACACATTCTCTTTCTCTTTCTATCTTTTTCTCCTTCTTTGATCATTCTATGTCTTGCTCCTTCGCTCTTCTTTCTCACTCTTTCACTTGCCCTCTTCTTCTCTCCATCTATCGCCCATCTCTCTCTCATTCTTTCATTCCCTCTTTCCCCTTTTGCTTTGTTCCCTCCTTTCATCCTTCCTTCTCTTTATGAGGGACTAATGTTATGCGTGGGATTGTCCAACTTGTGATGCCACCCATAAGGATACCAATTCCACACACATCCATCTCAGCGAAGAATGATTTGTTTGAGACCTGAAATAATAAACAGTAAAGCTGCTCTCTCGGGACAATATAGAGTTACTGCATAAAGGGTTCAATCGTGAATTCCTCCTGGACAGGTCCAGTTGTCTCCTACTTCTCCTCTCTTGGTGTAGTCCTTCTGTGGAGGTTCTAGTGGTGCGGTCTTGGTGGAGTAAGTTCTATGGGTGCAATCCGTTGTTGACAGTCTGTTGCTGGAGATCTTGGTGGACGGCCTATTGGTATGCTTCGTCACTGGAGGATTATAAATGCATTTCTTTTGGTGGAGATTCTTTCAGTGTGGTTCTTCATGAAGTCATGTTGGCACAGTCAACTGGTGGAGGTTCTATTGCCGGAATTCTTGGTGGGCCTTCCAGCCTGACTCTTCTTCCCTGGAGGTTCTAAGGATGCATTTGTTTGGTGAATGTTCTATTTGCACTAAAGTTTCTATTGATATAGTTCTTGGTGTAGGTTCTAGCGGCGTCCAGGTTTTCTGGGTGGTCCTTTGATGAAGTTGTTCTTTTAAGTTCATGAATATATTGGTGTACGTTATGATGGGGAATTCCTTTGAGGAAGGTTTCATTGATGAGGTATTTTACTGGTTCTATATGCACAGTCTTTCAAGGTAGTGCCACTAACACACCCTACTGGGGATGGTTCCACTGATGCAGTCCTTGGCAGCAGGTGAATTATCATACTTCATCACTAGAGGGACTATTCGCGTGTTCCTTTAGTAGACTTCCTAGTGCCTTGATGGGCGTTCTCAGTGGCATCTCCTCTGATGGAGATCCTATTACCATGTATCTTCCTTTGAGGGATCCACTCTTGCACTGATCCCGGGGAGGTGATCTTGCTGGAGTCCTTTGGAGTGGGTCCATAAGGCGCAGTGCTTCTGTGGATTCTCTAATGGAGCAGTAGGTTTATGGAGATTCTTTTGACATGTTTCTTTTTAGGGTCCAGCCTGCGTTGCATGTGCTCGTGCATGCATATCGCAGCAAGACGCTTTAGGGTTTAGAAAAGGGCTCAGAGCCCTGTCGACGTCACGTCCGTGTTTTTCATTGGTTCGTGGGCTTGCCTATTAAAATCTGCTTGCTTTCATTAGTCGAAGGCACGCATACGTCATGCCTTTTCCGGTGGCTAGCCCTCCTCGAGCGCATCGACCAAGTACAGAAAACATGCGAGGCTCGCTGTTTTCTGTCCGGCTCGTGGACTAATTTTTCTCTAATTTATTAGCGCAATTTCGCTTGGCAGAAGTCAAGCGCTTTACATAGTTAATTGCACATTTTCGGGTTACGTGCATAAATTCACTTTTGCCGATAGGTGAAAAGTCGGGTGATGAGTTTACAACACTATCAGCTCTAACATGAGCAAACACGAGACCCGTTGCATTGCAAATGCTTGTTTAAGTTCCGATTGCATAGCAGTGGGGCAGAGGTTTCACTGACGTAGTCCTTGGCTTGAGTGTGCATTGGCACAGTTCTAAGATTAAAGTTCTGTTTTTGTACTCTCTCGCTGGAGGTCCTTTTGTGTCGCTCTTTTTCTAGTACATCAGACATGGATCCATGGCAACAGCCCACCAGTAGAGATTACATTGGTATGGGTTCTTGATTCGAGGTTCCTCTCATGCAAAGACAGACAGACTTGTTGTTCAACCCATTCCTCAAGCCTAAGCGATGGCTTTATGGAAGAGCCAAATCTTCCAGTGCAATGAACTTCACATACAGAAGCAACAATTATTAAATCAAATATAGAGTAACAAAAGATGGCTTTTTTATAAGGGACTTTGCCCAAGCAGGGGGGGCAGCAAAAATAGGTTTGGAGGCATACTGGCCAAAACACCACCATCCAGAGACATAGTCCTGAAATTAGTCCCTTGTATTCTCCTGGCACTGGACACAACTGAAACAGTGGTGAAGTATATGAGTGGACCAAGGAAGTTAGGGGGTTAGTTGTGAGGAGTCTAGCAAAATGGATGTTTGCGCCTACCCAGAGCATTAAGCGTTGATCTATCCAAAGGATGTCACCTCCTTCCTAGAGAGGTCTAGAATGTCATCCCTCCAGTGCAAAAACTCAAACATGGGTAGTGTTGGCGTAATGTGTCAGGTGCCTGGATTATTCTCTGCCTCTATGAAACCTGACTAAGTGACATTCCAGAAAATTATTTAGGCTGCTGAACCCTACAATCCCTATAAAACCCCATCTAACAACACCCCATAGTGAAATGCAAATGAAATGACCTCATAAAAAGTGGCATTGCATGAGCTGACTCTTGATATCAACCACTTAATTGCTCACCCAGTGAGCATCAGTCCACAGCCCCATTCACCGTCATTCCCATAGTGGAATGTAGAGGAAAAGCAACAGGAGGAACTAACCAGTACCTAGCTTGAGCCGGTGGGTGCAGGTGGGGTACACCTCCACTCATTTTGGGGACTGGCACTTATTCTTCCTCATCATAAACTTCTGGGGTTCAGAGGAAGAGAGAGAAATCACAGAAAAGGGAAAGACACAGGGAAAGTAACCCAGAGAAAGAATGATGAAGGAAGCAGGGACCCCCAGGAGTGAGGTACCCGCGCAGGGAATGTCTAGTGGTGGATGCAAGAGGCGTGAGGTGGAATCACGAACAGGCAGTTGGGGTATTTGCCATCCCCATCATTCTGTTGAGCTAGGTGCAGGAGTCCGAGACTAACTTTGGGCAGAGAACTCATTCTTTTACAAATCAAGCACTGGGGCTGACTGTTTGGTAAGTGCCGTAAGAAATTAGCCAATACAACCCGTACCCCAAACAAGTGAATCTACAACCCCTGTCACCTGCCCCTCCAAAAGGAACTGTGCAGGAAATGACATTAAAGGAAGTGACGTTAGGTAATGACGTACACTAACCTGTGTCCCTTGGTGAGGGTCACAGTACAACTCCGTTCCATGTACACCCTCACAGTGCAAGCCACTGGAAGTGATGTCACAGTACAGTGCAGGACACTGGAAGTGATGTCACAGTACAGTGAAGTGATGCCACAGTACAGTGCAAGACACAGGAAGTGATGTCACGCTACAGTGAAAGACACAGGAAGCGATGTCACACTACAGTGCAAGACACTGGAAGTGATGTCACAGTACAGTGAAGTGATGTCACAGTACAGTGCGAGGCACCGGAAGTGATACTGGTTACACTACTGACCCCTACATTCCACATATCTCTTCGTGGTAACAAGACATTGCCCCATTCATCCACCCCTCCCACAATGCAGTGCACATGAGCAGAATGCCACGGAAGGTGACATCACTATTGTGGCTCATACTTCCCAGGACTCAGTACACGAGCTGCATTCTGTCCCAGATGACTGTCCATTTATTCCACCTAAAAACAACACATGGTTTGTGTTTATTAACCAATCCTGACCACAAAGTGAAATGGAAAAAGAACTGTGAAAGTGTAGAAGTCATTTATTTTATTTACAAGTTTCTTAAAGCACTGTGGTCACATGTTGTTTTGTCGCAGCAGAAAGCATAGTAATAGAAATCCAAAATTATAAGAATATATAAAAAACAATTATGCAAGCGAAAACAGCCACACAATGTTGGTAGAGGAGTCAAAACAACATATCCATAATGTATTTTTTGTCTAGTAGCTTTTAAGACAATTAGACCTGCTGCTTGAAACACAGGAAAAAAGATGCTTTAATGGAGTGGTCATAGTGGCTTTAAAAATAGGGAGAATTATTTCCTACAGGGCAATGTTTTGTTGCCTTTTATTAGTTCTCTCTTAACAAACCCTGAGTGTATTTTGTTATGCAGAGACCTGTTTTAATCTTGACACTATTGGGTTGATCTGACCGTATTTAGCTGTTCGACGATAATAGCGTTGTTATTCCTGCGCAAACTCATTGTAGCAGGGTCGCTGTGTACCTTAGACTTTGAAAACTTTGAGGCCCAGATTTAAGAGCACCAGACGCCTCCTTGCGCCACAATAGCGTAATTTTATAATGCTAATGTGGCCCAACGAGGCCAAAATTGCTGCGCCATACTTACAAAGTGACGAGGTGCATGCACTGCGCACTTTGTAATTCCTTGCGCCACAGTATGCCTGCGCCAGGCATAATGTATGCAAGGAGGGCTGAAAACAATGGCGCAAAGAAATCTAAAAGATTTTTTTGTGCCTTTTTTGCTGCATTTTTAACGCCTGCACAGAGCAGGCATTAAAGGGACGCAGACCATTGTTTACAATGGGCCTCAATGTGCTTTGCAGGGTTAGCGTCCAAATTTTTTTACACTAATTCTGCAAAGCACCAAACTAACTTAAAAAATGTTGACGCCAGTTCCCTAACTACAGCCATGGTGCGTCGTATCTTAAATACGGCGCACACAGTGGGATAAGGGAGGCGCTAAGGGGCGCATGAAAAGTGGCCCTGCCTTGGATGCCCCTTATTTTAATGCAGTTGTCCTGATGCTTGGTAGGAATATATGTCCTGCTCCTACATGTTCTCCAATATGTTCACTGTGATCTAACTCACTTCTTGGCTCGCCAGTAGGTAATCTCTCATTTCCACGTTCTCATTCCCAATCATTACAAAAATGCAGTTCTGCATCGTGGCACTAACACACAGCCAGTAGTTTGTCCATGATTCTGTAAAGCTACAAATGCATTTAAACAGTTGTGATGCAAGTTACTGCTAGAGGTCTGAGCACAGTTAATGGGAAGTGCAGGCGGGAGGGTGGGCTGGGACCGGTCATAGGAGATTGGAAGGGAAGTTAACTTGTGGAGACATATATATAAAAAGTGTTTTTCACGAGGGTAACACACTGCTGTCCTTGCTGAAACAATGGAAGCAGGAGAAGTCTCATTCCACCACACTGACTCTTTCAGAACTAGTGATGAAAGTGGAAGTGGTCCTGGGAGGAAATTCTAGGTTAGGAAGATGCCTCCTTATATAGACTAGAAAGAACAAGGGTATCTGGGATCTAAGGAAAGTATTGGGCATGCATGGTGTCAGGGCATCAACCCACCAAGCGTTTTGTCTCTTACCTTCTCCTGTGCAGGATGTCAGACTGGCTGAGGTCTGAGCCAAAAGTTGGCTAGAGCACACCTGAATGGTGATTGTCAGCCTTTGGGGACCTTTTGGTGCTAGTGTGTGGCTTTGGGCATGGGCTCATGTTTGTGCTTCCTTCAGCCTGGGAGAGGCAGGTGGAATCGAGGCCCTTTAAAGTTTTGTAGTTTCTGCTCAGTTTGCCAGCCTTGATTGCTCTTTCGTTTCTTTTCTCCTTCATGGAATGTTTTTATCCAGCATTAGGCAGTATGCCTGCCTTTAAATAAATCCATAAAATAAATAAAAATAAATTCCAATTGTGCATGGCTACTGCTATTGTCACCAATTACCATTGTTGCCTTTTTGCATCGTTTGGCTCATGTGATACCATCTCTGCCTAGCTCATGTCGCGATAGTGATTACTGGGCCCTCTCTGTTTAGCTCGTTTTTGGTGTACAAGCACACAGCATCCCACTGCTCCCGTGGCTATCGCATTTATAACTTAAGTATCTACCTCCCATAATACGATAACCATACCTGGTGGCCTACAAAGTGTGGCTTGCAATCCTTGTGGGTAAACACTTCAACGCCCCACATAGGAGTAGTAAGCCCTGTATGAATGAAATCATGCAACGCAATGCAATATTAGTTAGTTAATCATTTGCATATTTCAAGCTCAAAAGTCCCAATAACAATTAAGCTGTCACACGTTAATTTTGCACTGCCCAATCAAATGGTTTAACCCAGGTAATGTCTTTGCATGTAGTATTTCACCCGATACTATGGACTGGGGGCATATTTATGAGCCACTCTGTGCCACTTTGTGCCACTTTGTGCCACTTTTGCACCACGCCACGTAGTGCAAATGCGACGCAAATAAAAAATTGGATCCACAGAATACACTCACGGGCCCCTAGAGGGAAGTCCAGAAGGGAGTCCAGGACAACACTGAGGTCAGGCATGATGAGCTGGTAAAAACAGCCCACATCTCCCCTCCATGTAGAGCCGACCAGTACCACTGGATAGATGAAGTGCAATCTTGAACCTGCTGATCTTGTGCAAACCAAAGTGGATGAAGCAGACCCAGGCTATGTGGCCGAGGCAGCAGCTAGACCAGGGGCGGCTCCTCCATTAGAGCGGAGGAGCATCGTCCCCCTGCCAGCATGTTTGTAGACGTAGGGACACATTTAGGAAGACGTCCCCTAAGGTGACGTGCTGCGCTGCATGATAGGGAAAGGGCAGGAATATGCCAGACTTAACATTGCACAGCACATTCCTTGCTTTTCCCTGCACTGGCACACATTGTGCAGCCTAGTGCCAATGCAGGAACCCTTTCACAGCGGTGCAAGGGTGCATGCTTTGCAAGCAGGATTATTTTTGTGCAGGAAGGAACACCTTCCTGCACAAAGACAGTCCCCTGGGGCATTTTCCTTTTTCTATATGTGCTGCATTCTGCACCTCTCTTCCTTTAATAACAGAAAGTAAGCTGCCTAGAGGTGGTGGGCATGGCAAGCATGGCAAGGTTGGAGCTGGGGGCAATAATGGCTGCCCCTAGCTCTGCCCACCACCATGATCCCTGGGTGGACCTGGGAGGAACGAGGGAATCCCTCCCATCACATATGTTTCTAACAGTGGGTGAGGTGGCACATGGGGTGGCAGAGGGGTTGGTGGTGGCAGTGGATGTGTGGGGTATCCTGGTCCTGGGTCTTCTTGTGGGCGTGGCCCTTCACTGTCCTCCCGTAGCGAGTATGTTAGGGATGTGGTTGAGTAATGACGTGGCACTGTAGCTTGGGGCAAATGACCAAGGCTGTTATCTACTATCTTGCAAAGCTGTGCCCACTATTTAAATGGGCTATGACCTCTATGACTTACTGTCCTGCCATCTCTATAAATGGGTATTTTTTTGGCAAGGATCTGCAGATATACATTACCATCTCTTCGACTCCCAGTGAAGTTTTGCATAAGGTCTCCAAAGCTTCACAATGTGGAATGATATTTGCTTCTCTCACAGTAATGTGTGTAAAATGGCAACAAGATGTAACTGTGGCTTCTTAAGCATCGAATCTGCCCTCAACCTATCACAAGTGGTTGTGTTTTGCATGATATTGATGTTGTTCCGAGGTAATTTCCTTGGAGAGTCTTGCATGGACACAAGTACATGCATGCTGACAGTGAAACCATGCAAGCCCTCACCTGGACCGCTCCAGGAGGGCCACCATGAAAGCCACACCTCCTTTGCAGTCTCTCTTAGGCTGGTCAGACTCATGATTGCACCCACCCTTGCCATGGGGTCAGGTCCTGGGCCTCCCCCAGATGCTGAACGGTTTGTTGTAGGCACTACGACATGAATAATGCTCTGGATTGTGATGTGATAGGCATCACAAAAGGTATATGTGACCTGTATTAGTAAAATTAACTTTCACTCCTTGGGGTATCTTGGCACTGGATAACAAATGTTTATTCTAAGCTAAGTGGTTCGTATTTTGTCCACCACTGAAGGATGAAAGGTTGAGTTGACCCACCAGGATTCGAATCTTGGGCCTTGGGGTAAAACACAGTTCACTAGACAGCCTGTATTAGTCCTCTGAGCCACCAGGCAGGCATTAGTTTGAGATCACAGGAGATGCAATTCAGATGACTTTATCAACACCTCGACATAGGTGTTAATATCTTCAACACTGTGTTAAATATTTAACAATATGTGTCCAGTTAATGCTGCGTTCTTCCCGTATTCATATTTAAGTGATGGTTTTTGGAGCACACTGGATCCTGCCACGTGGAGCAGACGAATGTTTAAGCCCAGAATATTCTGCAGAGGATGGGGCTGAGTGCAGAGCTGGCAAGCACCACCTATCAGAGCTTCCAGGGGGGGCCATTAGGCTGAAGTAAACATCTGCATTGTGAGCATGAATCACAGCTGGCGGTGCTTGAATGGGGCACCCTCACCAACATCCCCAGGGGTGGTGAATCTCTCCCACACTGTCCTAGCACTCGCCTCTGCTGTTGAGACAGACAACACAAGCAACCACAAAAGAGTATTTTACTGCAAAAGGAAAAATAATAATTAGAGAGTTGATTACTATCTGCTTAAAATTACAAGTAGTGTTTGAGCAATGAGCACCGACAAAAGACTGAAAGACCCTGCACCACAGAAATTAAAATGTAGAATCGTCCAGATACTGCAATGAACACAAGATTGTAGCCCTTCTCTTCCTGTGTTTTACCAACTCTGCTCCCACTCCCAATGTATGTGTGGGTGTATGTGGCAATTCTATAGCCTGAACCTATCCAGAAGGCAGTAGATTGATGAACATGGTTAAATACATTAGTCAGTAATTGGTAGGAGAGATACCTGGTTTGTGGACAGTTAGTTCCCTGTGATGTAGTGTTCTTGTAGCGAATTTTCCCCTTCTGCAGGGTCATCCTCAATTATTCGCCTTTTTGCTGAACCCTATTTTTGCTGGCTGTCTACTTTACTCCTTAAAACCATATACGTCCCTACTACATGGTACCAATGTGTACCCAGGGCCTGTAAGTTAAATCTCACAAGTGCACCGCAGGACCCATTGTGACATCCACTGCGATGACAATGAAAACATGATGCTGATCTAATAACTCAGACTAAAATCTTTTTTTTAAATGTTTATAAGTGGACCCTCAGTAAGCCTTATTGCCCATACAATCAGAGTGCCTGGGTATTTAAAAGTAGGATATGTAAATGTTTAATAGAAAACATGTCCTTACAGTGAAAATGCCCTCAAAGTTTTTATCACTGTAGCAGGTTTGCTGTTCCATAGGAAAACGCTAGGATGCAAAATTAAATATTAATCCTGTATCTTGAATGGAAATAGGTATAAAAATAATTAAACAATTATTTTTAATTCTTGCTAAATATCTAATGCAATGATTAACTCATATTTGTTATAAAACGTACAGAAAGGTAACTTTTAAAAAGTTACCTTTGCCCTTCCGAAAGTCCTTGGAAACTAAGGGCCATATTTATGAAAAAGTGGCACAGCGCAGCGTGTCACCGTGCTGTGCTGCGTCACTGGGAAGCGTCAGGAATGCGTATTTAAGACACTGTGGCGCATTCCTGTCACTTCCCTGCGCTTGCGCACAATGGGCTGCCTAGCGACAATGCAGGCACCCTTGCACCATGGTGGCAACTGGATTATTTTTGTGCAGAAGGGTCACCTTCCCGCACAGAAACAATCCTGAGAGAATACAGATAGAAAGAGGAAAAACAAGGAGGAATAAATATATTCCTTCTCATCACGCCTCTCCTGGGAGGCGTATCTTTTTGACGCATTCCCATGTTTACCTGTTCTGCTAAATCTAGGAATGTGTCAAAATCCATGGATGTTGTGTGGGAACACCCACACAACACCAATGGAAACACTTCCCTGGTGCAGAGTAATGCAACACAGCAATTTGCGCTGTGTACCATTACTTAAGATCTATGAAGCCACGCAGGGCCATGCAAGGTGGCCTTACGTGGCTTCATAAATCTCATTTTTCATTAGCGCCACTCTTGCACCACTTTGCGTGATGCAATAGTGACGCAAAGGGGCTCATAAATATGCCCCTTAATTTGCATTTTGTTCTCCCACTTTGGCTAGAATGTAATCAGCATTTGTTGGATTTGGCACTCTATGCACGGTCACCCCCAAACTTATTTTTGCCTTTAGCCCTCCTATTTTCGATGAATTTGTTTTTGTTGATTACTGCTAACCAGTGCTAAAGTGAACTTAGGGGAGGAGGAGGAAGGGACGAATCTCAGACCCTGACCTGCAGTGCCCTGAAGATAGGGAAGATAACTTGGGGGCAGAGATGGATCCTCCTGGCCCAGCAAGGAGCCTTCCTACCTTTCCAAGGCCCGTCTGCTGGGGATTTTGTGGACAGGAAGACTGAAAGGGAATTTAGACTGCAGACGTCCAAACTACAAATAGAGGACAGAGAGGAAGCTGCAAGAGAGCAGTAGAGGGCAAGAAATATGCAAGGGAGGAAAGAAAAATGTCCCATAAGTTAAATCTCAAAGAGGTGGACATCGGAGTCAAACAAGTGAAGTCCAGCAACAGTGGTGGTAGCATACTCCCAATAGCCACTGGATAGGTGATAGTCCCCATCCCCCAAGACCTGGTGCCCAATTATGGGGTGGCAGATGATACAGACAAGCGTTTTTCTGCCTACGAGGTAGCCATGTAGATGCACAGATCCCAGAGGTGTATTGGGGGGCTAGCTTATGGAATTACATGTTCAGGGTGGGAAGGGGCACCCTTCTTACACTAGAAGTAGGGGAACAGATGTAGTAGAGCCCTATGAAGGGCATTCTTGTCTACAAGTTTGGTCTGATCCCTGGAAGGTGCCTCTTCAGGTTCAGGTAGACCCCCAAACCAGCCTTGTGTGGACTTTTTGACTATTCCAACAAGGCACTGAGTGGCTGGGTGAGGGCCAGCAAGGCCAATTACTATTTTGGGCTGCACAATCCAATTGTGAGGGAGCACATGCACAATACTTGCTTTACAGAGCTGCACTAACCCCTAGTGATAGCAAGTTAACTCACCCCAGGTGGCTTGCTGAGGAATCTGACCTCTAGATCAGTACCAGGGTGTCCAAGAAGGTACCCAGGAGTAACCTCAAGAAGGGTGGTCAGGTTCCCCCTAGCATAGTGGGGAAGACAAAGGCAAATCCCAGAACAAAGTGGGGAAACAGTACTTGGGCCCCGTCGGGGATACAGGGAGAAGGTTCTGGTGGCGCGTGGCCGAGGGTGCCCCATTTCCAGCCCCTGTGCTTTGATTGTTCTCAGCTAGGACACAAGCAGCAGGACTCCGTCTGTCCTAAGAAACCACCCACTAGTGGGATCTCTACAAGTGTGGCCAATGTGCCCTAGGGGTAAACAGACCCCATCTGCTGGTGTTAGAACATGCCCTAAGCTCCCTTAGTTAGGAGGTAGACTCAGACAATGAGCTGGTGATCCCTGCCAGGTGGGAGATGTCACTTTCACCGGGACAAAGTGAATAGGATCCCTGTTACTACTCTTTACCACATCTCAGGGCAGCGACTTTCCGAAGACAACACTTCCTCCATGAACACCGCCAGATGCCTTTCCCCACCGAACTTTACATTCTCAACCATTTTTCCTTGAAATTTTTTCTAAATCTGAAGGTAAGCGGAGACCGGGCCAAATCCACCTCCTGTATCCAAAACAGGCTCCTTGGCGGTTGACTATAACTTTTGACTTTGCCCTAGTCTCACATGACTAGATGTCCGCAGTTGGTGCTTTGATCTTTTAGGCAATTGTTTTCACTTTAAACGTTAAAAATACATAAGTCCGGTTCTATTGTTTTGATTTGTGTTGTTTTGGGGTCAAATAAGGAATTAAAATGTATTCTATTTGGTGTGAGATTTTTCTTGTGTTTTCGTTTTATTACTGCTTGTATGCTGCATAAATACTTGCCTCTGAGTGAGACCGGACTGGTTTTGTGCCAAGCTACCAGAGGGTTAAGTCAGGTTAATTTAGTGACCTTAGTGGTTCACCCTGATGGGGATTGTGTTTATTGCTTGAGAAGGGCTCAAGCAACAACCGATTTCTCACAGCATTTAAAAAGGCATAAAAGAGGTGTGAACTTGCTCCCAGAACAAAACAATAGGCTGATCTGAATGGGCAGAGATGCCCCCTGAACATGGCAGAATATGCAAAGTGGGGTAGAAGGTTCCTTTTTGCTTGAATGTGACATCCTACTTGACAGATCAGCTGTGGCTTTTCTTATGACACTTGTGATTTGTATAGTACATGTTCTTTGTAGCAGGCATAGTAACCCCGTGCGGTACTTTAGACAAGTCAAAACTGCCAATAGACAAAATTTCCATCTCTCTTCAGAAGCAAGATTGATCCCCAGAGATATCAATCATGACACCTTTATTGTTGCCAGAATTCTGCTGAAACTACAATGAACTCTGCTGCAAGAGTGAGAAATTAGTGCTCATGCTGGGCAGGCCTGTTGAATTTGTTGCTGGTGGCTGATATCACAGCACTGCTGCTGACAAACTGGCCCTCAGTAACAAAACTGCCTCCCCCCTAAACCTCCAGCCCCCAGGAAAATGATGGATGCCTGTTAAAGCCAGTCTGGCCTAGGGCTCACCGGGTCATTCCCACCCACTAGCTCATCCCAGGCATAAACGTGACATCTCCTGGGCCTATGGAAGATCAGAAGAGGACCAACACAGCTGTCTCTAACCTGAGAAAAGTCCTGAATGACTGTACCTATTCTCTCTCTCTGTTGTACCCAGGACAAAGAAGTGGACTCCAAGGGTCATAGGGCTGACCTTCTACAGAGGCACAACAAGCTACAAGACGTTTTCCTGCAACTGCCCATCTGACAAGTGGCAACTGGACCTGGACTAGATCTTCCTGTTGGTCTCCTCCTGACACACTGAATGTCTAGAGTCTCTAAATGCCTCCTATGAAGTTGTGGGAGGCTTTAGATCCGTGTGGTGGACTGGGACTTAAAGGGCTAAAGTCAGAAAGTAGAATCTTTGATCAGGGTGAACCTGGTTAGTGTATCTGACTTGTGTTCCATCATGGTCAACATCAAATTGCCTAGTTCCTGTTCTACTGTGATTATTGTCAGTATGTGCTTCTTGGAGCTATTTCTACTTTTTTGTTATATTATATTTTAGTTATAGCTCCAATTTCCCTTATTTGAGTTTTGTCAATCTGGTGTCATTTTGTTTATTAAAATGTACTCTACTTTTCTAATTCATTTTGAGGTTTTTATTGTTTTACATTTCGACTTTATTAATGTTTTAATACTGCATAAATACGTTGCATATTGCCTCTAAGTTAAGTCTTTCTGCTCTGTGCCGTATTTACCAAGTAGTTGCGCTCAGGTTTATTTAGTGCCTTTCGTGGTTCACCCTGACAAGGATTGTGATTTATACTTGAGGTAGGTACTTACCCTCCTCAACTAACAACCCAATTTCTTACATTTCTCCCATTGCAAGGATAGAATTTAACAGTTTTTACTGCCCCTTATCTTCAGGGTTTTGCTGGTGGTGGTGGGCAGTGAAAAATGACCTCTAATTCTAAATACGGTCTCCTAATTTTTTCTTCAAAATCTCCACTTAGTTGTTTTACAAAGTTGGCATCTGTGCCTCACCTCCTGTACCATAACTTCCAGTGATGTCACTTTCTTACATTTCTGTAAAGAGGTATATATTTCTGTAAAGAAGTACATCTACAACTCTTTTCTACATTTTAGTAGTGTGACCCCGGTCCTGATGTAAACAGGCATATTTTTTCAGATCCTGGGTGCATATATCGAAAAGGCTTGCCACCTTGTTTTTTCTTATTTACACTACTTAGGGCCTGATTATGACCTTGGCGGATGGGATACTCCGTCACAAACATGACAGATATCCCATCAGCCATATTAAAAGTTCCATTATATCCTATGGAACTTGTAAAATGGAGGGTGAGATATCCATCACGTTTGTGATGGAGTATCCCATCCGATAGGGTCGTGATCAGGCCATTAATCTCTAGTCTGATGGTGTCCTGGCTTCGGGTGTGTTGAGAAACATAGGAGAAGGCAAGCTTGTCTGTGGATAATCAGGAGTCCTGGTCATGATGGCGTTGTAAATGATGCACCATTTGATGTGATCATATTTCTTTAGGCCCTAGATGAGAAGCGCTGCTACACACAGCATACGCCTAAACTATGATGTGCGAGCAGAGTTTGCAGCATTGGATGTCTGAAACAGATGTGGCTTTCAGATAGAGTTGTGTATCATCAGCATATTGGCAAACCGTTTTGCTGTTATCTGTGGGCAGAGCATCAAGTGGCTCCATGCAAAGGTTTAAGATGACAGTAGACAGTATGGAAGCCTGTCGGAAGTTGGCTACCAGTCTTTTGGTTTTGTCAGTGCTTGTTTTATTTTATGGTTTTTGTATAGTTCTATTGTTGGATCAGCTGCCAGAACCATGTCAATATATATATAAAACTCATTAAAAGAAAACTTTTTTCTTTTATTTAAAAAACAATGTATTGCCATTGGATTTCCGTGCACCGAAGGGAACTACTTTGTGTACAGATGTGCCCCTTGTGAATGGGCAGAATTCTATTACTCACAGGAAGGATAGCCAATGACTGAAGTGGGCTGACCCATTATCCCAAACTGTATGCTGTAGTGGGTTGAAGACAACTATGAATGACATAACAACAGGGGAATGAATGGAAAGGGCTGGATGAAACTCCCTATAAGTATACTACATACATATTTTGAGTAAAATCAACAAGGCTTGGCTAAGGCCAGACCTTAAAAAACAGATACAGTTATTATTGATTAGTTTATGCTGGCTGTCATCTGTATCAGGGTAGTGCTGCGACCCTAAATTTATGTAAAACAGGTTGGCAGCTTTCTGCTTACAATCTACATCAAGCACAAATCCCATAGAGGTCAACAGAAGAATGGCACGGGGACAGCTTTTTCTACATGGGAGATCACTAAATACAACTTTGTGATTTGTGAAAGTAAGGTGTTGTTGTGGCTTTACTTGATCTTTACCTAAATGTAAAAAAAAAGTCTCAGGATGCAATGCTTCAACCAAGTACCCACACTCCTCATTCAGTTGCTGTGTTGGGGGAAATTAAATATTTTTGGGAGTGATTATTTCAAAGCTTAAATAATGACAACAGATTGGGTCGGGGTGAGTTTGCACCATTAATTCCCTGGATTCAAAGACGAATCTGCTTTGACAAGTAGTCCAACTACAATCAGACATCAGAGTGTCCTTTCTGCTGTTCCCTGGATAGCATAGCTCTTTCCAAATGTAGATGACATGCAGGGCTAGCTGTACAATGCTTTTTCTTGGTCGCAAGCAGCCTGATTCACAGAATTAGACTGTTTGCGACCAGAAAAAAAGCATTTCTGAATGTACAGACCCCATTTTACAATTTGGTAATCCATTACCAAATCTCAAAATGTCTTTGCAAGCCGCTATTAGGAAGGGTCGTGCCAAGGGCATCTCTTCCTAATGGTGAGCTGCAGGGCCATGTAAGGTTGTTTTGGGACCGTGAATGTGCTCGCAAAACAATCGCTGTTACCACCAGCTTCAAGTTGGTGGAAACCCATTCGCAAACGGGAAGGGATCCCCACGTGACACCTTTGTGAATGTGAGTGAAAATATTTTTTCAGAGCAGGTAGAGGTCACAAGGACCACTACCTACTCTGAAAAAATGAAAATAAAACTTTCCTTGTTTTGTTTGAAATGCATCCCGTTTTCCTTTAAGGAAAACGGGATGCATTTCAAAAAACATAAAACTGCTTTATTTAAAAAGCAGTCACAGACCTGGTGGTTTGCTGTCTCCAGCAGTCCACCATCCCTGTGAGTGTGGCCATTCCCAATGGGGGGGTCACAATTTGCGACCTACCTCATGAATATTGATGAGGTAGGTCTTTGGGACCCCATTGGGAATCGCTAAATCTGTCTGAGACACATTTGTACATTTCATTTTGCGAGTCTCTAATTGCGACTTGAAAAAAGGCGCAATTAGAGACTCATAAAATTAAATGGTCATATATCTGGCCATAACAGAGCTAGCACAGCTCAAACCTGAGTTTTAAATATAAAGGGATGATTTCCAAAGGTAAATATACATACGCCTATTTACTCATGTATATTTACTACTACATGTAAGTGTAAATCTCCACTTTTTTTCTGTTCACCATTTTTTAGCATAGATTTATACCTTGTATACTTACCTGTCTCCACCACGTGGTAGAACCTCCTACAAAAGGATCTACAAGTGTAGAGTTATTCTTCGTAGCTTTTCAAAACTAGGTGAATACCTCTGCCACAAGGTGGAGGCCTCCTGTTGTTGAAACATAAACAAAATATTAATGTTTATTATCCTTTAAAACATATTTTAACTTTTTTAATATAAAATATCAATGCAAAACAAATAAAAATACTTATTGTTAATTTGTAGCAAATAAAATGAAATTTTATATCACATTAACTTGAAGCAGGATTTTCTAATTGAAAATAAAAAATAAAATGCTCCACTCATCATGTGAATCCTCTTCCATGGCAAGGACAGAATTTAACAGTTTTTACTGCCCCTTATGGCCAGGGTTTTCCTGGCGGTGTTGGGCAGTGAACACTGACCTCTAATTCTAAATACGGTCTCCCAATGTTTTCTTCAAAATCTCCCACTTTGTTGTTTTACCATGTTGGTATCTATGCGTCACTTCCTGTACCACAACATCCAGTGATGTCACTTCCTGCCCATTTCATTGTACAAGTGTGAGCGAGGGTGTGGATTGGCTTGAAGTGGGCATGGTTTTTTGGGGTTGCTAGTTTAGAACATGTCCTTTAATGTCACCTTTAGTGCCATCTCCTCCAGCACATTGTATTTAAGGGGTGAGATTGGATCAGTCACACCCCTCGAGTCAAAATTGCCTTATTGTACCGCAACGTATTGTGATGTTATTTCCTACCCATCAGGTGCATGGATGGGTGTCAACTGACCAATCACGGACAAGAATGGGATGGGTCACTATGTTACAGCACATTTCTCTACTACCACTTTCTGCCATATCACATATTGTGCACTGCATTGTGGGACTGTTGTCAAATGAGGACAGTGGACTTATTTACAATGGCATGGACTGTAGTCAGGATTCATGAGTCAGGCCTTGCCAAGAAGAGTGGATAGCTATCTGTCACCTTATGCAAAGTTCGCCTACCTTTGACTTTGATATAATATATCCCCGTTATATGGTTCTTACAAATTAAGTAGGACTGTGTATTATGTCAGCATGAACTTCACAATTTAGGGACTTAGTCCACATACATCATCAGGACAAGCTGATATGATTCCCAGCTAATTCATAACGCCCCACCTGAACCCCTAACCTTACCAGGGTACCAGATGGTATCAGCAACCTCGAATATGACCACTCTAACTCCCAAGGAAGTCTTGGAAACAGTTCTATCCTTTTGTTTTTATTTTTGCATGTCCAAGGTAAACACAAGAAAAATAAAAAATGGCTTTTCAAACATTTATTAAAACAATCATATTCTTGCATAGAAAGCATGAGCTGTGATAATTAGGCAGATGAAACAAAGCATGGGAACCAACATCATAAGAGTGCTAAAAAAAGATAAAGAGTTCAACAATGATAATCGTACTACGTTATGACAATCCTATGTTATAATGTACACTATCAAGAGCATAGTGGGAGTACTCCCTGACAGATCCACTGGGATAGCCTAACCCCCAATACAGAAGCCAGTCTAATGTAGTGTGGGCTATCGTCCTTTGCAGGATGAAGGTCAGAGTCAGCAGGGTTGCATCTCGGTCACAGTGCACCTCTTTCCAGGATAATCCCAGCAGAGGTGCTCCTCTGCCGAATGTACCACGGAGGCAGTTTTATAATGAAAGGGTATGGCGTTCTGCGTGCCTAGCCTTGGAGGGAGATTACAGATTGCATGGCAGCAATGCTTACTAGAAGTAAGCGGCATATACAGTGTCTTTCACTACAACATTGCATAAGTGTGAAACCATGTAAAAAGTCACCATCAGAAAAAGATGCCAAGCTAAAATGTGCAATCTAAAATGGAGACCCTTTGTGGGCCCTAACACACTTCACCACATCTTCTCTGTCCTCTTCTTGAGTTGCCTATGTCATGTGTCTCTAAGCTTGGACACCCTTTTGTTTCAAAATGGGGACACCCATCCTTACTGAACAAGCAGTGATAGAACCTCATGAGAGTACAGTTCCCGACCTCCTCCTCACAAAGACACACCTTGCCAATAGTAGGGCCTGCCAGTGAATCCACTGTGTGTTATCCCTACCAGCCCTCAGGTAATATGATCTGTGGAATGAAGGTTTATTTACATCTACAACAGAACTGTCAACTCTTGAATTCTTTTCACCATGTGAAGAGGATGTCGGGGCCTTGATGGGGTTCTCCGCCTCCCACTCCAGAATAAAACAAATGTTTCTGAGTCCACCGCTGATGTCCTGGGGAGGTTTCACAACCCGCAATGGGCATCGACTGAGGAGAGCTACGATTAACTGTAAACCTGCTCTCTACAGGGTTTTCTAACTAATTTGTATACATCGTATAATATTGGCTCTTCACTGGGTGACCGTGTGATGGGAGCCTATATCGTGTGACACACAATGGCACTGCGTGACTTGGAAAGGCTGCTACAATCTCAGGTAAAACATCACACCTGCCAAGGCATCCAACCTGAATTTAATATCAAAGATGCATGGACTACTTCTAAAGGGGTATCTATTTCACAGTTCACAATAAAATGACCTATTTCCAATGTCTGAAGAAACTTGTCTACTTTGTTTCTTTTTACTTATTTACTCACAGCTCAAGGGAGCTCTGCGGTTGAGCAGGATCCTCGCCAAATCCTAACAGGGTGGATTTGTATTCGTGAAACATAGTAATCAAATCCCCTCTCTGGGCTCTTTAAAGAAAACACGCCCACCCGGAAGTGCAGAGTTCCTTATGTACACATACTGGAGCATGGAAAACCAGAAGAGAGTGACAGTGCTTAATTTGTAAACGAATGAGTGCTAGTGCCCAAAGCTGTGCTTAGAAGCGTGCGGCCGGTGCTATTAAATGCTGGAGTGATGAATACCAAGGCAGCGTTGTCTTGTTGGTGTGGCCACGGGAGGGGATGTGGGAACTTGGCCAGGCACATCTTCTGAAAGTGCTTCCATCATCACATTACCATTAAGGGTGTTTTCGCAGTGATCATGGCCAAGCAGCACTTTACTTCCTCTCCGGCTGTGTTCATGGCCAAGAAGCCATTTCCTTCCGCCTGTCATCTGGCACCTTCTCTGGCTGACATATTAAAATGGCCTCAGATTTACACACCCACTATCCTCAGCAAATGAAGTCACAAACCATCTTAACTGCAGGTTCACAGCAATGGGGAGTGTCTTGCCCTTTGAAAAGACATCCCAGTGAGCTGAGCTTCCTCTGGAGACCCATGTGCAATCTGCAATTGGTAGGTTACACTGGGTGAGATTACAAAAACCTGACATGGGCCTATGTCCTGTTGAGCAGCACTATAAACCCTCACTTAAGTCACAGCACCTAATATTTAAAAGGGTGGTTGCTTCCTTTTTTAGCAAGTAGCCCAAAACCACAGTGGCGTGGCACTGTTGTGGGATTGGAAATTTAGAAAAAGTGAAAAATGGCATATGCAAGTGTGTAGGAAGGGCAGGTCTACTGAGGGAGGAATGGAATGTTTTGTGTTTACAGTTCACACTACAGGACTTCCCAGCACAGTTTTGCACTTTGCATTGCATTATGGTACATGTGGTCATCATATCTTATGCACAACTTGGGAAACTGTGCTGTATCACCAATCCAGACTCAGGTTATGATGTCAATCCCTGGACACACAGTACCAAGTGCACCGAGGGCCAGGGGTACAGTGTAAGACTGGGAAGCCATTGCACCACAAAAGGGGGCATGCCATTGAAAACAATGGGCCCCTATGTACTCTGCAGGCTTAGCGCCAATATTTTGGGGCTACTCCTGCAGAGCACATCAATAGCGTAAAAATAATGATGCTATTGCCTCCCACCTTGCGCTGTGGTGCGTCGTATTCTAAATATGGCGTGCACATGGTGGCGGTACGGGGTGCTAAAGGGCGCAAGAAAAGTGGCGCTGCACTGTGCGCAGTGCTTTCTCCATGGTGAGAAGACAGACGAAGGGCACCCAATGACCAGTTCTACGGGTAGGTAAAAGAGTGAGTAGACTCATGAAGGACGCATACATTTTTAGCTTAGGAGAGAATCATACTCCAGATACCATGGGTCATCAGTGTCTGTGTCTGAGAAGGAAGCCATATTGATGCTTCTGCAGGACAGAGCTGAATTCTAAGAAGTATTGATGTTGCACGTAGAATGTTTTATCGATTGGTTTAGTTGGGAACCGAGGATTAGCCATGGGAAAATGGCTGCTTAGTTGGTAGGGATGCACAACTATCTTTCAAGAATCCAGAAATAATGGCATGTCTCAGACTGAAGAACTGAGAGCCAGCAACCCTCCAAATGATTATAGCAAATGCGCAAGCTCAGAAGTGTCTTGGTCTGAGGATCCCTCACTGGGGCGACAGACTCTCTCCAAGGCGAGGATGAAAGCCTCCCTCCAACACAGGAGGAAAATCACAACAGCCCATGTAATCTGTGGCTGGATGCAGGCCAGCATTACAAGGCAAAATGTACAGTAGCGCCCACTGATGAGGGGGCAGGTGGACTATGGGGTTCCCAGCTGAAAGGGATTCCATTGGTGTCAGCCTACAGCAACCTTGGTGCTGTCGAGCCTGGTGCTAATGGCCATCAGTGGAAAGTAGGTTTCCAAGCTTAAATGAATTCAGTAGTAGGTCGCGGCTTCCACCTTTGGGTGGATACCTGTCATCCTACAGCAACCCTGGTGCTGTCGAGCCCGCTGCTAATGGCCATCAGTGGAAAGTAGTTATCCAAGCTTAAATGAATTCAGTAGTAGGTCGCGGCTTCCACCTTTGGGTGGATACCTATCATCCTACAGCAACCCTGGTGCTGTTGAGCCCGGTGCTAATGGCCATCAGTGGAAGGTAGGCTTCCAAGCTTAAATGCATTCAGCAGTAGGTCACGGCTTCCACCTTTGGGTGGATACCTGTCATCCTACAGCAACCCTGGTGCTGTTGAGCCCAGTGCTAATGGCCATCAGTGGAAGGTAGGCTTCCAAGCTTAAATGCATTCAGCAGTAGGTCACGGCTTCCACCTTTGGGTGGATACCTATCATCCTACAGCAACCCTGGTGCTGTCGAGCCCGGTGCTAATGGCCATCAGTGGAAGGTAGGCTTCCAAGCTTAAATGCATTCAGCAGTAGGTCACGGCTTCCACCTTTGGGTGGATACCTGTCATCCTACAGCACCCTTGGTGCTGTTGAGCCAGGAACCCTTTGTGCTAATGGCGGCATCCACACTTTTAGCATTTAGCAACAGGCCACAGCTTCCACCTCTGGATTGATACCTGTAAGGGTCCCCGGTCTGCGACACTGTGTTGCTCTCCCATTCCCAGGGTAATTATCAGGCTGGGCAGCAGTGTGAGAGGTATGCAGGCCGCTCAAGCAAGTGATGACCAGGCTCCTCTTACAGCATCCACCCACTCAGTGCGAACTCTGGGGCTTTCTGGTGATGTCGTGAGAGCACCTTACGTCAGCTCAAACAGGGATCGGTGCCCTATCCGACTTCCTTTTCCATGTCTCCTTTGGGCTGGACATAGCCTACGCTATGTCTTTTCCAGACAGTGCCTCAAAGTACCCTGGTACCAGAAGACTGGTGGGTCCTCCCAAGTGTGTTACCTGCTCTCTGGGTCCTTTTTCACCTTTGTTGTGCACCAGAGTGGAGATCTGGCCTCCCTCCAGAGCCCTGTGACTTTCCTATGCAGTAATGTGTTATGTTATGTTAGATTTGTATAGCGCATTAATCACCCATGAGGGTATCTGGGCATGGAGATCTTCCCTCCACAGCCTGATGCCTTTTCTGAGCAGCAGAGTTTAGATCTGGCCCCCGTCCACAGCCATGATAGAGGAGGCTGATGTCCATAGTGGAGCACTGACCCCTGACCACCAGAGTGTCAGGATGACCACAAAGAAAACCAAATGATGCTCTCTGGCCAACAGCAGGGTGTGGGTCTCTGACTTCAGATGGAAACTGTGAGAGTTGTGAGGAGAGGCACAGGTGAATGAAGAAGCAGGGAAGGACCAGGAGGTCCTCGTCAAAGATAAAGTACCCCCACCTCTAAAGATCCTCTCATACTGGGCACATCTTCATGCATTCAAGAGATGGACTAGAAGGGATGACTGTATTTGGAGAAATGGATCACATGACTTATCTTTGTGTTGAGTTGGTGGAGATGATAGACGTCAACGTCAGAGACGGGATGTCGCACGGGTTGTGAAGCTGTGGTGATCCTGCGGTGGTCTAGTTGCTGGTGTGTCTGTTCACATCACCAAGCCAGATACCTTGGGAGAACAGTAGCAGGGAGTTGGAGTACTGCATAGGGAAGGTGTGGATTTAATTATACAAGGTAAAGGTCTGCAGAGTGCATGCACAGAGACAAAGAACCACATCTACTGATCACTGGAAGAGACAACAGCAACCTTTCCTCCTGAGGATCTATTGCATCAACTTTAAGAAAAAGGATAAAGAAGCAGAAGCTATACCAGGGAGGCAGGTCTGAGTCAAGCACAAAAACTAGAGAAAGTGCTTCTTCCTGAGGTTGAACATAGATAGTATTGTGCACAGAGCATCGACAAAGCCACAGTTACCATGTGTAGGAGATTAGGGATCTGAAAGTGAGAGGAAAGCCTTGAGAGGTGTTTGCAATAGAATGGATGGTCTTGCATTATCCTGATGTCACAACGCCATAGCTCCTGCCCCATGAAAGAGAGCAAACAGAGGAAACCTGTGCAAGAAGTGGATTGTAAATGTGCTGCTAGATAACGAGTGGCATAAGTGAAAAAAAAACATTTGTGCAGATTTTTTTCGAAATTGAAAGAACCGGTTGCGTCTATCTAGGTCGCATCTATAGAGTGCTCAGTTGCCCAAAATTGGGCATCCTGGCGCTAGACTGGGCCAACCTAGGTCATTGGACATAGAAGGAGCACAGATTAGGAGCTATGGATCAGCAGATAGGTCTAAGCTCCTTTCTGAAGAACAAATAATTGGGAATATTTGTAAGCAAAGGTGGGAGGAAGTTCCAAGGTTTAAAAGTAAGGACAAAAAATCAATTACCTCGCTACTGCCAAACAGATGTGAGGGATGTGGGCCACGTGGAGGGAAGCAGAGTGTTCCCTGGAAGACATTTCAGCTAAACCTGCCATGGATGACAGGCTGCTGGGTCTCCTGGTCTTTCAGCTTGAGGGGAAGCCCTCTCCAAGGCTCTAGCAGATCTGCTGCTGCTTCAGAGCCTACTGGGCACGAGGCGCTCTCTTCCCCAACATTGCTAATTAATGCTTATGGTTAATATGATTCAACCTGGAAGACAGACTGTCAAGTCTCTCTTCATCTGTGTGTCTGTATGCTGAATTTTCTCTTGAGGGGAAGCTGTGAATTTGAGACTCTCTGATCAAGCACCGCTTGAGGGTCTTCAGGGCAGAGGCCGCACTGCACAGGTGCCTTGGCTGGCTGGTTGTGTTAAGATGCATCGACCTGGAAGACAGACTACAGAGTCTCTCTTCTTCTGAGTGTCTGGATACTGTACTTTATCTTGAGGGGCAGCTGTGAACGAGGAACTGGCTATTCAAGCGCCGCTTGAGAGTCTAGTGGGCAGAGGCCGCACTGCCCCAGTACCTTGGCTGTCTGGTTGTGTTAATATGAATCGATATGGAAGACAGACTACAATCTGGCTTCTTCTGTGTGTCTGGAAACTGTCCTTTATCTTAAGGGTAAGCTGTGAATGTAGGACTGGCCACTTCAGGGTCTTCAGGGCAGGGGCCTCACTGCCCCAGTACCTTGGCTGGCTGGTTGTGTTAAGATGCATCAACCTGGAAGACAGACTGCAGAGTCTCTCTTCTTCTTGTTCTTCTGAGTGTCTGGATACTGTACTTTATCTTGAGGGGCAGCTGTGAATGAGGGACTGGTCATTCAAGCGCTGCTTGAGGGTCTTCAGGGCAGAGGCTGCACTGCCCGGTACCTTGGCTGTCTGGTTATAATAAGATGCATCAACCTGGAAGACAGACTGCACAGTTCCTCTTCTTCTGACTGTCCAGATTCTGTACTTATCTTGAGGGGCAGCTGTGAATGCGGGACTAGCTATTCAAGCGCCGCTTGAGAGTCTAGTGGGCAGAGGATGCACTGCCCCGGTACCTTGGCTGCCTGGTTGTGTTAATGTGAATCGACATGGAAGACAGACTGTAGAATCTGGCTTCCTCTGTGTGTCTGGATACTGTCCTTTATCTTGAGGGGAAGCTGTGAATGTGGGACTGGCCACTTCAGGGTCTTCGGGGCAGGGCCGCACTGCCCCATTACCTTGGTTGGCTGGTTGTGTTAAGATGAATCGATATGGAAAACAGACCATAGAATCTCTATTCTTTTGTGTCTGGATTCTTCCCTTTAGCTTGAGGGGAAGGTGTGAATGCAGGACTGGCCAATCAAGTGCCACTTGAGGGTCTTCAGGGCAGAGGGCACACTGCCCTGGTACCTTGGCTGTCTAGTTGTGTTTAGATGAATCAACCTAGAAGACAGACAACAGAGTCTCTCTTCTTCTGAGTGTCTGGATACCGCCCTTCAGCTTGAGAGGAAGCAGTGCTGGTGGGACTGGCATATTATGTGCTTCTTTATGTTCTTCAGGGCAGGGGGCCCACTGCTCCCTAATGTCTGGTCAAGGAATGCCTGAGTCAGGGAAATTACAATGTTTTCAGATTGGTACAACAGTTTGGGAAGTTTTACCAATGTCATGAGCACCATTCACCCTGCTATTGATAACAGGAGTGTAATCCGCCTGCTATCTGCGATGAAATGTGGTCTGTGGTAACTCCATAACTTTTCCTAATGATGCAGGCCACATTCCATTGGAAGTGTATGCTCCAGTATCTGACAGGAGTCTCTTACCACTGTACAGGGTAGTCCAGCTCAGGCTGTCCCCTTTTACCAGCATTATCACTATTGTAACCCTAATAGTGTCTGTTGGGTCTGTCTACAGGTGCTTAATCCAATGTATCAGCAAGCTGCCCATATCCGTACTGTTCAGTACTGCAAGCAGAAAAGGCCACTCCATCGAGTCGAACGCTTTGGTAGCATCAGGAATGCAGCAGCAGCTCTGACATCTGGATTGATCGGGTCAAGCACAGCAAATACAATTCTCAAGTTATTCTTTATGTCCTACTAGCAATGAAGCCCAATTAATCGTGTAATACCAATCCAGAGCAACGTCTTTGCTATAATTTTGGCCAAGATTTTATTGTCACTATTGGTATGAGATAGGGGGCGGTATGTTTTATAGGGCCGCAGTGGTTTACCTGGCTTCAGCAGTGTAAAGACAATTTGCTTTACTTGACGCCTGGAGTAGGATGCCACTTTTGAGTGCTTCCTCCCACATTAATAGAAGATAAGAGGTAAGTACGTCAATGCATTCTTTATTTTGCTGTCGCTGCTAATCTCAAGGGGGGAGGCGGTGATCGGGCGGGGACGGGGAAAATAATAATTAAAAAGAAAAAAGTTACCTGTCTTGCTGCTCTTCTCTCCAGCTCCTAATGGTCCCCCTGCACTCCCTGGGACACAAGCACAAGCTCCCCTGCCCCCCACTCAATCCTGGTACTGCTCTCATGCTATGCATAGCATGAGAGCAGCGCCAGGTCTGGTCTGAGTGGCTTCGTCTGCCGCTCAGATAGTGCATGGGAGTCTGTGCTGTTTCTCCAACCAGGCTGTGCAACACAGCTGGGTTGGCGGATTCTAAGTGCGCATGTCAGTTTAGCCGGCCTAAGACTGCCGGCCAAACTGAAATGTGCACTTTTAAGTGCACTCCACTCATCCTCCGCCCTTGCATAGCCCGGCCCCACCCCTCCCTGCACACGCTAGCTCAGCCAGCAGTGGAAAAATAAAACAATAATAAAACATTGTTTTATTTTTCAGCTGCTGGCTCTAAGCCAGTGGGGCGACGCTACTCCGCCATTGCGGAGGAGCCGCCGCTGTAATTCCATAGGAAGACCATCTAGCTAATGTGCAGTCAAGATGGGTCACGCTCCCTATATCCTCACTGTGGTGTATTTTGCCATACATTTGATTTCTCTGTTGACTTTTTCTTTGAATTGAAATGTTTTGTATTTCCGTAGGGTTGCATGGTCTGCTGAACTTTCATATTATACTTCTAATTCTCTTAATGTATGGTAGAACTTGGAGGAACCTGTTGCGGGTAGACTTCAACACTCTTGAACTTTGAGAGATAGATTCACCTCGGATCACAACTTGGAACTCATACCATACTGAAGCGAACATTTTATTTATTTATTGTTGCAATCTTATATAGCACGGACATGGACCGAAGGCTTCAGAGGGCTTATCGACACACAGGATACAGGGTTTGTAAGGAAATGCCTCCTTGGCATGGTTGCCCCCTGACTTTTTGCCTTTGCTGATGCTATGTTTTGAATTGAAAGTGTGCTGAGGCCTGCTAACCAGGCCCCAGCACCAGTGTTCTTTCCCTAACCTGTACTTTTGATTCCACAATTGGCACACCCTGGCACCCAGATAAGTCCCTTGTAAGTGGTACCCCTGGTACCAAGGGCCCTGATGCCAAGGAAGGTCTCTAAGGGCTGCAGCATGTCTTATGCCACCCTGGAGACCCCTCACTCAGCACAGACACACTGCTTGCCAGCTTGTGTGTGCTGGTGAGAACAAAACGAGTAAGTCGACATGGCACTCCCCTCAGGGTGCCATGCCAGCCTCTCACTGCCTATGCAGGTATAGATAAGTCACCCCTCTAGTAGGCCTTACAGCCCTAAGGCAGGGTGCACTATACCATAGGTGAGGGCACCAGTGCATGAGCCCTGTGCCCCTACAGTGTCTAAGCAATACCTTAGACATTGTAAGTGCAGGGTAGCCATAAGAGTATATGGTCTGGGAGTCTGTTTTACACGAACTCCACAGCACCATAATGGCTACACTGAAAACTGGGAAGTTTGGTATCAAACTTCTCAGCACAATAAATGCACACTGATGCCAGTGTACATTTTTTGTAAACTACACCCCAGAGGGCACCTTAGAGGTGCCCCCTGAAACCTTAACCGACTATCTGTGTAGGCTGACTGGTTCCAGCAGCCTGCCACACTAGAGACATGTTGCTGGCCCCATGGGGAGAGTGCCTTTGTCACTCTGAGGCCAGTAACAAAGCCTGCACTGGGTGGAGATGCTAACACCTCCCCCAGGCAGGAGCTGTAACACCTGGCGGTGAGCCTCAAAGGCTCACCCCTTTGTCACAGCACCGCAGGACACTCCAGCTAGTAGAGTTGCCCGCCCCCTCCGGCCACGGCCCCCACTTTTGGCGGCAAGGCCGGAGGAAACAAAGAAAACAACAAGGAGGAGTCACTGGCCAGTCAGGACAGCCCCTAAGGTGTCCTGAGCTGAGGTGACTCTAACTTTTAGAAATCCTCCATCTTGCAGATGGAGGATTCCCCCAATAGGATTAGGGATGTAACCCCCTCCCCTTGGGAGGAGGCACAAAGAGGGTGTACTCACCCTCAGGGCTAGTAGCCATTGGCTACTAACCCCCCAGACCTAAACACGCCCTTAAATTTAGTATTTAAGGGCTTCCCTGAACATAGGAAAACAGATTCCTGAAACTACAAGAAGAAGAGGACTGCTGAGCTGAAAAACCCCTGCAGAGGAAGAACAGAAGACACCAACTGCTTTGGCCCCAGACTTACCGGCCTGTCTCCTGCCTTCCAAAGAAATCTGCTTCAGCGACGCTTTCCAAGGGACCAGCGACCTCTGAATCCTCTGAGGACTGCCCTGCTTCAAGAAAGACAAGAAACTCCCGAGGACAGCGGCACTGCTCCACAAGAACTGCAACTTTGTTACAAGGAGCAGATTTAAAGACCCCTGCAACTCCCCGCAAGAAGCGTGAGACTTGCAACACTGCACCCGGCGACCCCGACTCGACTGGTGGAGAACCAACACCTCAGGGAGGACCCTCCGGCGACTCCAAGACTGTGAGTAACCAAAGTTGTCCCCCTTCAGCCCCCACAGCGACGCCTGCAGAGGGAATCCCGAGGCTCCCCCTGACCGCGACTGCCTGAACTCCATTTCACGACGGCTGGAAAAGACCCTGCACCCACAGCCCCCAGCACCTAAAGAAACGGAACTCCTGTGCAGGAGTGACCCCCAGGAGGCCCTCTCCCTTGCCCAGGTGGTGGCTACCCCGAGGAGCCCCCCCCTTGCCTGCCTGCAACGCTGAAGAGATCCCTTGATCTCCCATAGGAAACTATTGGAAACCCGACGCGTGTTCCCACACTGCACCCGGCCGCCCCCGCGCTGCTGAGGGTGTACTTTTTGTGTGGACTTGTGTCCCCCACGGTGCCCTACAAAACCCCCCTGGTCTGCCCTCCGAAGACGCGGGTACTTACCTGCTGGCAGACTGGAACCGGGGCACCCCCTTCTCTCCATTATAGCCTATGTGTTTTGGGCACCTCTTTGACCTCTGCACCTGACCGGCCCTGAGCTGCTGGTGTGGTGACTTTGGGGTAGCTCTGAACCCCCAACGGTGGGCTACCTTAGACCAAAAACTGAAACCTGTAAGTGACTTACTTACCTGTTAAAACTAACATTACTTTACCTCCCCCAGGAACTGTGAAAATTGCAGTGTGTCCACTTTTAAAACAGCTTATTGTGTTTTATGTAAAAAGTATACATGCTAATGAAATGATTCAAAGTTCCTAAAGTACTTACCTGCAATACCTTTCAAATGAGATATTACATGTAGAATTTGAACCTGTGGTTCTTAAAATAAACTAAGAAAAGATATTTTTCTATAACAAAACCTATTGGCTGGATTTGTCTCTGAGTGTGTGTTCCTCATTTATTGCCTGTGTGTATGTACAACAAATGCTTAACACTACTCCTTTGATAAGCCTACTGCTCGACCACACTACCACAAAATAGAGCATTAGTATTATCTCTTTTTGCCACTATCTTACCTCTAAGGGGAACCCTTGGACTCTGTGCATACTATTCCTTGCTTTGAAATAGTGCATACAGAGCCAACTTCCTACATTGGTGGATCAGCGGTGGGGTACAAGACTTTGCATTTGCTGGACTACTCAGCCAATACCTGATCACACGACAAATTCCAAAAATTGTCAGAAATTGATTTTTGCAATTTGAAATTTTTCTAAATTCTTTAAAGTCCTGCTAGGGCCTTGTGTTAGTCCCTGTTAGCATTTCTTTTAGAGTTTAAAAGTTTGGTAAAAGTTTGAATTAGATTCTAGAACCAGTTTTAGTTTCTTAAAAAGTATTCCAACTTTTAGAAGCATAATGTCTAGTACAGATGTGAATGTGGTGGAACTCGACACCACACCTTACCTCCATCTTAAGATGAGGGAGCTAAGGTCACTCTGTAAAATAAAGAAAATAACAATGGGCCCCAGACCTTCCAAACTACAGCTCCAGGAGCTGTTGGCAGAGTTTGAAAAGGCCAACCCCTCTGAGGATGGCAACACAGAGGATGAGGATAGTGAATTGGAGGATGATTCCCCCCTACCAGTCCTATCTAGGGAGGTCAGGGCCTCTCAAGTCCTGACTCCACAAATACTAGTCAGAGATGCTGGTTCTCTCACAGGAGGGACCAACCTCTCTGAAATCACTGAGGATAACCCCAGTGAAGAAGACATCCAGTTAGCCAGGATGACCAAAAGATTGGCTTTGGAAAGACAGATCCTAGCCATAGAAAGGGAAAGACAAGAGATGGGCCTAGGACCCATCAATGGTGGCAGCAACATAAATAGGGTCAGAGATTCTCCTGACATGTTGAAAATCCCTAAAGGGATTGTAACTAAATATGAAGATGGTGATGACATCACCAAATGGTTCACAGCTTTTGAGAGGGCTTGTGTAACCAGAAAAGTGAACAAATCTCACTGGGGTGCTCTCCTTTGGGAAATGTTCACAGGAAAGTGTAGGGATAGACTCCTCACACTCTCTGGAAAAGATGCAGAATCTTATGACCTCATGAAGGGTACCCTGATTGAGGGCTTTGGATTCTCCACTGAGGAGTATAGGATTAGATTCAGGGGGGCTCAAAAATCCTCGAGCCAGACCTGGGTTGACTTTGTAGACTACTCAGTAAAAACAGTAGATGGTTGGATTCAAGGCAGTGGTGTAAGTAATTATGATGGGCTGTACAATTTATTTGTGAAAGAACACCTGTTAAGTAATTGTTTCAATGATAAACTGCATCAGCATCTGGTAGACCTAGGACCAATTTCTCTCCAAGAATTGGGAAAGAAGGCGGACCATTGGGTCAAGACTAGGGTGTCCAAAACTTCCACAGGGGGTGACCAAAAGAAGGGGGTCACAAAACCTCCCCAGGGGAAGGGTGGTGAGACAGCCAAAAACAAAAATAGTAAAGAGTCTTCTACAGGCCCCCAAAAACCTGCACAGGAGGGTGGGCCCAGAGCCTCTTCACAAAACAATTCTGGGTACAGGGGTAAAAACTTTGATCCCAAAAAGGTCTGGTGTCGTAGCTGTAGTCAGTCTGGACACCAAACTGGAGACAAGGCCTGTCCCAAGAAAGATACCACTTCTAACTCCAATCCAGCTAAAACTGGAATGGCCAGTCTCCAAGTGGGATCAACAGTGTGCCCAGAGAAAATCAGGTGTCACACTGAAGCTACATTAGTCTCTGAGGGTGGGGTGGATTTAGCCACACTGGCTGCCTGGCCCCCTAACATGCAAAAATACAGGCAGCAGCTCTTAATTAATGGGACAAGTGTAGAGGGCCTGAGGGATACAGGTGCCAGTGTCACTATGGTGACAGAGAAACTGGTTTCCCCTGGCCAATACCTGGCTGGACAAACGTATCCAGTCACCAACGCTGACAATCAGACTAAAGTACATCCCATGGCTATGGTAACTTTAGAGTGGGGAGGGGTCAATTGCCTGAAACAGGTGGTGGTCTCCTCAAATATCCCAGTAGACTGTTTGCTTGGAAATTACCTGGAGTCCTCAGCATGGGCTGAGGTAGAACTGAAAACCCATGCAGCCATGCTGGGTATCCCTGAACTGGTGTGTGTCAAGACAAGGGCACAGTGCAAGGCTCAGGGTGAAAAAGTAGAGCTGGAGTCTGGAAAAAGGGCCCAGCCTACCAAGAGGAAAGGAAAGTCAGCTGGGAAACCAGCTGCAACACAGCAAGAAAAAGAGAACCTCTCTTCTCAGGAAGAAGTTCTGCCCTCTGAGGGAACTGAGCCGCTGGAGCTGGAACCTTATCAGGTTGAGCTCTTGGGCCCAGGGGGACCCTCAAGGGAAGAGTTGTGTAAGGGACAAGAAACCTGTCCCTCTCTTGAAGGCCTTAGGCAGCAAGCTGCTGAAGAGTCCAAAGGCAAGAAAAATGGAACACATAGGGTCTATTGGGAAGATGGACTCCTGTACACTGAGGCAAGAGATCCCAAACCTGGTGCCACTAGGAGAGTGGTAGTGCCTCAGGGTTTCAGAGAGTTTATTCTGACCTTAGCCCATGATATTCCCCTTGCTGGGCATTTGGGACAAACCAAGACGTGGGAGAGGTTAGTCAACCACTTCTACTGGCCCAATATGTCCCAGAAGGTTAAGGAGTTTTGCCTCTCCTGCCCCACCTGTCAAGTCAGTGGTAAGACAGGTGGGCATCCAAAGGCCCCCCTTATTCCACTTCCAGTGGTGGGGGTCCCCTTTGAAAGAGTGGGTGTGGACATAGTTGGTCCACTAGAACCTCCCACAGCCTCAGGAAATATGTACATCCTAGTAGTAGTGGATCATGCTACTAGGTATCCTGAAGCTATTCCCCTTAGGTCGACTACTGCCCCTGCAGTAGCCAAGGCCCTCATTGGTATCTTTACCAGAGTGGGCTTCCCTAAGGAGGTGGTGTCTGACAGAGGTACCAACTTCATGTCAGCATACCTAAAACACATGTGGAATGAGTGTGGAGTAACTTACAAGTTCACTACACCATATCATCCACAAACTAATGGCCTTGTTGAGAGATTCAACAAGACATTAAAGGGCATGATCATGGGGCTCCCAGAAAAACTCAAAAGGAGATGGGATGTCCTCCTGCCATGTCTGCTTTTCGCTAACAGAGAGGTGCCTCGGAAGGGAGTAGGGTTCTCACCCTTTGAACTTCTGTTTGGCCACCCTGTAAGGGGACCACTTGCTCTTGTTAAAGAAGGCTGGGAGAGACCTCTTCATGAGCCTAAACAAGACATAGTGGACTATGTACTTGGCCTTTGCTCAAGGATGGCAGAGTACATGGAAAAAGCAAGTAAAAACCTTGAGGCCAGCCAACAACTCCAGAAGTTGTGGTATGACCAAAAGGCTGCACTGGTTGAATTTCAACCAGGGCAGAAAGTCTGGGTTCTGGAGCCTGTGGCTCCCAGGGCACTTCAGGACAAATGGAGTGGCCCTTACCCAGTACTAGAGAGGAAGAGTCAGGTCACCTACCTGGTGGACCTGGGCACAAGCAGGAGCCCCAAGAGGGTGATCCATGTGAACCGCCTTAAGCTCTTCCATGACAGGGCTGATGTCAATCTGTTGATGGTAACAGATGAGGACCAGGAAGCTGAGAGTGAACCTCTCCCTGATCTCCTCTCATCAGACCCTAAAGATGGCTCAGTGGATGGAGTGATCTATTCAGACACCCTCTCTAGCCAACAGCAGTCTGACTGTAGGAAGGTCCTGCAGCAGTTTGCTGAACTCTTTTCCCTAACCCCTGGTCAGACACACCTGTGTACCCATGATGTGGACACAGGAGACAGCATGCCTGTCAAAAACAAAATATTCAGACAGTCTGACCAAGTTAAGGAAAGCATCAAGGTGGAAGTCCACAAAATGCTGGAATTAGGAGTAATTGAGTACTCTGACAGCCCCTGGGCTAGCCCAGTGGTCTTAGTCCCCAAACCTCACACCAAAGAAGGAAAGAGAGAGATAAGGTTTTGTGTGGACTACAGAGGTCTCAACTCTGTCACCAAGACAGATGCTCATCCCATTCCTAGAGCTGATTAACTAATAGACAAATTAGGGGCTGCCAAGTTCTTAAGTACCTTTGACTTAACAGCAGGGTACTGGCAAATCAAAATGGCCCCTGGAGCAAAAGAAAATACAGCATTCTCCACACCTGATGGGCATTATCAGTTCACTGTTATGCCCTTTGGTTTAAAGAATGCCCCTGCCACCTTCCAAAGGTTGGTGAATCAAGTCCTTGCTGGGTTGGAATCCTTTAGTGCAGCTTATCTTGATGATATTGCTGTCTTCAGCTCCACCTGGCAGGATCACCTGGTCCACCTGAAGAAGGTTATGAAGGCTCTGCAATCTGCATCCAAATGCCATCCAAATGCCAGATAGGGCAGGGAACTGTGGTTTACTTGGGACACCTTGTAGGTGGAGGCCAAGTTCAGCCACTCCAGCCTAAGATCCAGACTATTCTGGACTGGGCAGCTCCAAAAACCCAGACTCAAGTCAGGGCATTCCTTGGCTTGACTGGGTACTATAGGAGGTTTGTGAAGGGATATGGATCCATTGTGACAGCCCTCACAGAACTCACCTCCAAGAAAATGCCCAAGAAAGTAAACTGGACTGTATAATGCCAACAGGCCTTTGACACCCTGAAGCAAGCTATGTGCACAGCACCAGTTCTAAAAGCTCCAGATTACTCCAAGCAATTCATTGTGCAAACAAATGCCTCTGAACATGGGATAGGGGCAGTTTTGTCCCAAACAAATGATGATGGCCTTGACCAGCCTGTTGCTTTCATTAGCAGGAGGTTACTCCCCAGGGAGCAGCGTTGGAGTGCCATTGAGAGGGAGGCCTTTGCTGTGGTTTGGTCCCTGAAGAAGTTGAGACCATACCTTTTTGGTACTCACTTCCTAGTTCAAACTGACCACAGACCTCTCAGATGGCTGATGCAAATGAAAGGTGAAAATCCAAAACTGTTGAGGTGGTCCATCTCCCTACAGGGAATGGACTTCATAGTGGAACACAGACCTGGGACTGCCCATGCCAATGCAGATGGCCTTTCCAGGTTCTTCCACTTAGAAAATGAAGACTCTCTTGGGAAAGGTTAGTCTCATCCTCTTTCGTTTGGGGGGGGGGGTTGTGTAAGGAAATGCCTCCTTGGCATGGTTGCCCCCTGACTTTTTGCCTTTGCTGATGCTATGTTTTGAATTGAAAGTGTGCTGAGGCCTGCTAACCAGGCCCCAGCACCAGTGTTCTTTCCCTAACCTGTACTTTTGATTCCACAATTGGCACGCCCTGGCACCCAGTTAAGTCCCTTGTAAGTGGTACCCCTGGTACCAAGGGCCCTGATGCCAAGGAAGGTCTCTAAGGGCTGCAGCATGTCTTATGCCACCCTGGAGACCCCTCACTCAGCACAGACACACTGCTTGCCAGCTTGTGTGTGCTGGTGAGAACAAAACGAGTAAGTCGACATGGCACTCCCCTCATGGTGCCATGCCATCCTCTCACTGCCTATGCAGGTATAGATAAGTCACCCCTCTAGTAGGCCTTACAGCCCTAAGGCAGGGTGCACTATACCATAGGTGAGGGCACCAGTGCATGAGCACTGTGCCCCTACAGTGTCTAAGCAATACCTTAGACATTGTAAGTGCAGGGTAGCCATAAGAGTATATGGTCTGGGAGTCTGTTTTACACGAACTCCACAGCACCATAATGGCTGCACTGAAAACTGGGAAGTTTGGTATCAAACTTCTCAGCACAATAAATGCACACTGATGCCAGTGTACATTTTATTGTAAACTACACCCCAGAGGGCACCTTAGAGGTGCCCCCTGAAACCTTAACCGACTATCTGTGTAGGCTGACTGGTTCCAGCAGCCTGCCACACTAGAGACATGTTGCTGGCCCCATGGGGAGAGTGCCTTTGTCACTCTGAGGCCAGTAACAAAGCCTGCACTGGGTGGAGATGCTAACACCTCCCCCAGGCAGGAGCTGTAACTCCTGGCGGTGAGCTTCAAAGGCTCACCCCTTTGTCACAGCACCGCAGGACACTCCAGCTAGTGGAGTTGCCCGCCCCCTCCGGCCACGGCCCCCACTTTTGGCGGCAAGGCCGGAGGAAACAAAGAAAACAACAAGGAGGAGTCACTGGCCAGTCAGGACAGCCCCTAAGGTGTCCTGAGCTGAGGTGACTCTAACTTTTAGAAATCCTCCATCTTGCAGATGGAGGATTCCCCCAATAGGATTAGGGATGTGACCCCCTCCCCTTGGGAGGAGGCACAAAGAGGGTATACTCACCCTCAGGGCTAGTAGCCATTGGCTACTAACCCCCCAGACCTAAACACGCCCTTAAATTTAGTATTTAAGGGCTTCCCTGAACCTAGGAAAACAGATTCCTGAAACTACAAGAAGAAGAGGACTGCTGAGCTGAAAAACCCCTGCAGAGGAAGAACAGAAGACACCAACTGCTTTGGCCCCAGACTTACCGGCCTGTCTCCTGCCTTCCAAAGAAACCTGCTCCAGCGACGCTTTCCAAGGGACCAGCGACCTCTGAATCCTCTGAGGACTGCCCTGCTTCAAGAAAGACAAGAAACTCCCGAGGACAGCGGCACTGCTCCACAAGAACTGCAACTTTGTTACAAGGAGCAGATTTAAAGACCCCTGCAACTCCCCGCAAGAAGCGTGAGACTTGCAACACTGCACCCGGCGACCCCGACTCGACTGGTGGAGAACCAACACCTCAGGGAGGACCCTCCGGCGACTCCAAGACTGTGAGTAACCAAAGTTGTCCCCCCTGAGCCCCCACAGCGACGCCTGCAGAGGGAATCCCGAGGCTCCCCCTGACCGCGACTGCCTGAACTCCATTTCCCGACGGCTGGAAAAGACCCTGCACCCGCAGCCCCCAGCACCTAAAGAAACGGAACTCCTGTGCAGGAGTGACCCCCAGGAGGCCCTCTCCCTTGCCCAGGTGGTGGCTACCCCGAGGAGCCCCCCCCCCTTGCCTGCCTGCAACGCTGAAGAGATCCCTTGATCTCCTATAGGAAACTATTGGAAACCCGACGCGTGTTCCCACACTGCACCCGGCCGCCCCCGCGCTGCTGAGGGTGTACTTTTTGTGTGGACTTGTGTCCCCCACGGTGCCCTACAAAAACCCCCTGGTCTGCCCTCCGAAGACGCGGGTACTTACCTGCTGGCAGACTGGAACCGGGGCACCCCCTTCTCTCCATTATAGCCTATGTGTTTTGGGCACCTCTTTGACCTCTGCACCTGACCGGCCCTGAGCTGCTGATGTGGTGACTTTGGGGTTGCTCTGAACCCCCAATGGTGGGCTACCTTAGACCAAAAACTGAAACCTGTAAGTGACTTACTTACCTGTTAAAACTAACATTACTTTACCTCCCCCAGGAACTGTGAAAATTGCACTGTGTCCACTTTTAAAACAGCTTATTGTGTTTTATGTAAAAAGTATACATGCTAATGAAATGATTCAAAGTTCCTAAAGTACTTACCTGCAATACCTTTCAAATGAGATATTACATGTAGAATTTGAACCTGTGGTTCTCAAAATAAACTAAGAAAAGATATTTTTCTATAACAAAACCTATTGGCTGGATTTGTCTCTGAGTGTGTGTTCCTCGTTTATTGCCTGTGTGTATGTACAACAAATGCTTAACACTACTCCTTTGATAAGCCTACTGCTCGACCACACTACCCCAAAATAGAGCATTAGTATTATCTCTTTTTGCCACTATCTTACCTCTAAGGGGAACCCTTGGACTCTGTGCATGCTATTCCTTACTTTGAAATAGTGCATACAGAGCCAACTTCCTACAGGGTTACAGCGGGTTACATCAGTAGTAGTTGAACTCGGATGTTTACTTCAGTATATGTATACAGGAGTTACCACAAGAGAGGGCAGAGGACATGAATAGTTAAACGAAGGCAGATCAGAGTGCATCGGAGAAAGTAAATAAGTCTGGTCCAGGGTGAATGAACCCAGGTGTCTGTCGAACAGGAGGGGCATGAGGTCCTTTTTGAAGGTTGCTAGGCAGGTGGTTAGACAGAGTGAGGGTGGCAGAGAGTTCCAGATTTTAGTTGCTCTGCTAGAGAAGCACACGTCTACAGTTCCTTCATTATATTCAAATTAGTCTTTTGATATGATCTCAGCCTTGAAAACCAGCAGGGCCAACTGGTGTTTATTCTGTCAGACATCACCAGATCCAGCAGTCCTGGTGAGTGGTTGGGTAATGTCCTGGGTAAGTGTATTACCTCTTCAGTCTCCCTACACATGGCACATCCATCCTGAGCACCAGCCTGGGAACCATGGACTGGAAGGCGTCCTCCCTATCTGATCTATGTATGGCACTCAGTCAGTCAAGTAGCTGATCCTGGAGCATCAGTCCCTGTAGTGTGTCACCAGCTGTAATGGTAGATTTGTCTTTACTGCCAGCCCTGTCTAGCCTAGCATCAAGGATCAGGGACGATTCTAGCAGGACACGTGAGTGGAATTAGGGATCACCTAAAATAGGGCTGTAAACATTGAAAAGCATCATGAGGGAATTACTGGGTAAAACCTGTATCTTTGTACCTCTGCATCTCCATCCACATTTAGCCATCCATACAAGAGCCCCCTCTTATTACTAAGTGCCAGAGAAGGGGTCTCCAAACTTTTCCATGCTGAGAGCTACTTCTGCTCAAGGAAAGTAAGTCTGAGATACTAACAAATTTTACAGTGACCACATCTAAGAAATACACTGGTGACCACCCCCAATCAGTTCATGCAGGTTACCAGTAGAAATGTCAGGAAAAACATTATCAATATGCAATGCCTCCATGCAACTAATGAAATACCACACAAAACAGCGTGTGCGCGGTGGCACAAAATACTCCCAACTCACCTTGAATTACCTTTCACCTATCGGCTTTCAACATGCTTTTGGAAATGCAACCATTTCCTCTCAATCAGCATATCAGTATCTGAAAATAAATACATTTTTATATCAAATACCTGTTTCATTTTGCAGAAACAAACACAATTTTCCCAATTTGTTTCCTAAAAAAACATCATTTTGTCTTCATGTTTTGTAACAGCTGGTCTCCAAACATCAGCTTGTACTTTTCAGCAAGTAATTACATGTGCCAATCCTCCACATGGACACAGTCTGCTTCAAGTTTTCAGGCTTTACAATCACATGTCATGCATGCTCACATACCACCAAGGATGACTTTATGCCAGTAATGCTCATCATTGTATCAGAGGCACCACAGTGCCAGGGCTGGGCACCATGATGGCCAGGATGCTCACACTATGCCAGTCATGGGCATTGATAGGTCAGTGCCAGCCACCAATATGTCAGCGGTGGACAAAAATTATATCAGTCATGCTCACAATATGTTGGTGATGGCTGCCAGTATGCACCACTTTACTACAAATACCCAAAATGTGTCAAGCATGACAATTATTATTCCAGGTCCACTTTTAAGCCAGGGACCGACACAATTGTGCAAGAGATTCATTCTGCCAGAGATGGCACCATACATATCACTGTTTATCAGGAAAAGCCAAAATGTTAAAAACCCACATTGACAGGCGCACACATAAATGTGCACACATGCATACACACACAAAGAGGCATGCACGGTGTACCTCAGAAGTGGATCTCACCTCTGGATCGCCTCCCTGTTCTGCAGAGCTCCTGGGCTGATTGAGGGGTCTCACCAAGCCACGAGTATCTCACCCTCTCACCATCAGCACCCGCCACCACCAGAAGCAAGGAGGGGCGTACAGCATGAATGTGTGTTGTCGGATGTACCCTATCCATACACAAAAGCAAGCAGTCAGTACATTGGTCACTTCACCATACCAAGCATCGCTAATGGGGTCACCGCCCGTTCCACACTCACCCCACCCGGTTCCTTGTTCAACAAAGGTACTTATTGTAGATATGTATGCATTGTTATTTTGCGACTCACATTAATTCACTGTTCCTCATTCCAGTTTTTGTGCATGACTCGACTTTGTGGTCCCTCAGACTTCCATCTTCAGTCCAGGATAACCCCAACACAAGTTGTCCCCACCTCAACTGTTGCAAGTGTCCAGGGGTGCGACCCACAGGGTGCACTTAATGGGCACCACCCAAGTCCTGGTTTGCTGACAGGGCAAGTCAAGCCTTACCAGGCCTCACCCTGTCCATTCACAACCCGACAGCGTGCCGTTCTATCTTTGGCTATATATTGATATTATTTATTAAGCGCACAAATGCCTGAAAGCGTCTTGGCGCTATCACTCTGATGTCCCGGTGTACCACAGCCAGCCAGTATGGGTTGTACATTTTGTGTAGAATTGGCTTCATGTGGATGATCATGTAGTCAGAATTTAAGCTCCACCCTCGGGAGCTGTCATAAAAGGAGGCAATCTTGTCAACAGCTCTCTCGCCCCACCTAGTTATAGTTAATCTCAATCAATCTTCAAGATGAACTGCTGATGAGGTAGCATCATGGAGTAAACTCTTTCATTTAATTCTCTGCTAGATTTAAGGGCTGATTCAAGAGCCCCTAGCGCCATCCTAACGACACATTAGCATCATTTTTTTTGCACTAATGTGGCGTTAGATGGCCAAGAACTCTGTGCCATATTTACAAAGTGACGCAGTGAATGTATTGCATCACTTTGTAACCCTTCGCGCTACATTATGCATGCACAAGGCATAAGGTATGCAAAGGGGCGTTCCCCCATGGGGGGGAGGCCAAAAAAATGGCTCAAGGGAATCTCTTAGTCATTTTTTTCGGCACTTTTAACGCCTGCTCAGAGCAGACATTAAAAGGGGGAATACCATTGTTTACAATGGGCCCCTTATTTACTCTGCAGGAGTAGCACCAAAATGTTGTCGCTACTCATGCAGAGTACCTCAATAGAGTCAGGAATTTTGATGCTATTGCCCCCTACCCTGCGCCATGGTGCTCCGTATTTTAAATATGGCGCAGACCTGGTGGAGGTAGGGGGGCGCTATGGGGTGCAAGGAAAGTGGCGCTGCATTGGGTTCAGCGCCACTTTTCTTTAATCAGCCCCTTACCCTTAATGTTTCCTCCAGAAAGTAGAAGATTTTCCATTACCACTCCATAGATTTACTGAATGTATCACAGTTGTGGTGCAACTTCAATAAGGTACTTCTTAAAGGCTGAGTTTGGCTGTTGTTAGATCAAAATGTATTGTAAAGTATTTCCCCTGCCTTACTTTTGACAGCTCTCTCTTTACTTGGCCTATTTTCTGCCCAATGGGTTCAATTCTGGCCTACTTCTTCTCTGTGACTGTTCCCTCTAGCAAAGTTCAAGCTTCTGAGAGACTTGTGTTTACCCTAAGTGTTCCCTCATTCCTATTCAAGGGTGACCACAGCTGCCTCACCAGGCTAAGAGGTGACTGATTGTTGGAGGCAGCTGGTAACACTGCAGTGGCAAGGACCCTCTTCCCTGAATCCCTGGGCAAACAACCTCTGACTCTTGTTTTTCCTGCGAGTCATGTGTCCTATGGATGCATGAGTATCACTGCTATTGTCCTTTTAACTCTGTACTCTGACTCAATACATAGGAACCATTGTAAGGACAGAAGCTTATGCTGGCTTCTCACTCACTAGTATGTGTCTCAGGCTAGGCGCTGCCCACTCCCTGAGAGGCACGTTTCACTCCTAGACTTGTCGTTTCTGTCTGGCTGTGGGTTCCTAACCTAACATAACCCCAAACCTGCACTTAAAAAGGGCCTCCTGTACCCAGAGTAGGATGGGGTGCTCTGATCTCTTCCTGCGCTTAGACACAGAGACAGGAAGATCTGGGCACCAATTGCAGCCTGGACCAAAGAGTCTGAAATGGACAGACAATGCTTGTCCAACACTATGATAAGGTCTTCCTCCTCCAACTTCCTGTTTCCCTTGGGAAAAACCTCTTTCAATCAGACCCCGAGATGTATTTCACAACTGGCAACTCCTGTGATTGCCAGTGCCTGAGATTATTTCAAGCATTCCACCCATCGCCTTGTTGTTTTTGCATTTGCCACGCTAAGTGCGCAGGGTATGCCCAGACGTGAGTCCAGGGTTCACTGGACTCAATCTAGCCAGGCTGATGAGGGGTGGTACCCCGAAACCAGTCCCAGAATGTTTGTTTCCAGTCCAGGGAGGGCCTGCAGTTCGGGCTGGACTGTTCCAATGGGGAGCAGGATCAAGACTGATTTGCATATAGCTGGGTCCAAACTGGGGTGGCATATGACCAAAAAAAAAAAATGATGGATTGGGATGCAGCCCGAGTGATTGTCAATGGCTGAGATTAATTCAAGCATTCAAACTATCAACTTGTTTTTGCACTCCTGTGATTGGACCCTGCTACCCTTCAGTTCTCAAATCCTTGGATATGGATAAAACAACCATCTGCAAACTGATGCTGGGAATGGGAATAATGTACAGAGCATGGATGGTGTAAATATCTGGGCCCAGATTTACCAACACTTTCCACCAGGTCTACATTACTTTTGTAACACAAACACGGCACAAAGAGTTTTGGTGGGATTTACTTTCCAAATGCAAAGTTTGTTTACCCTTCAAGGCAAATCTGTGGACAGTAACTGCTGTTAAAGGTACCATGGTAACAGCCGAAAAGAATGTTGAGTTTGTTACGGAAAAACGTGTCCCAATTTAGAAAGGTCCCAGTCCCTTCGCCTTCAGATGAACTGGAAGACGACTCCCTTAACGATGAACTGTGAGGTGACAACCCATACCCTGCGTCTTCATCAAATTCCCCAACTGTCGGTGTCCGCTTACCAGAAGCATAATCCATGGCAATGCCACCAGCCCCATCAGGACTTCCAGCGTCAGAAGCGAGCGGAGCACGAATTTAGACAGGAGAATGACCTTCCCCCAGCAAAACCCCAATCCAGTCGTCCGCAAGATCTGGAACAGAACGTTATAACTTGAGATCCATCCTGATCCCTCCAGGCGGTATGCTGACTTTTTGACTAAGTGGGGACCTCTTTGCTTGGGTACCATCCAGTATCATGCCAGATGCCCCAGCATACTTAGAGTGGATTTGATCAAAGTTGATGTTTGGTTTTGTTTGATTTTTATGATATGTTTGTTTTCATTTTGAGTTGGGGGGAATGTACTGTTGCTCTTAGACAGGCAACTCCATGTTGTAGTTCTCGGAGAGGGGGGAAATGTAACCCACCCCTCTCTGTCAGTAGAACAATGGTTTGACTGATGTAGCGCCAGTCTGTAGGGTTAAAAGCCTATAGCAAGGAACATGTGGGGTCTTTACCTCAGAGTGAGGGTAGCCTGAAATAAAGTGCTGTTGGCCCCACTCTGGGTTCTGGGTTATCCTTTCAGGTCTACTCTACAATCCTGACATATTTTATTCATGGATTTGGCCTTTTTCAGGGCTACAGGCTAAAGCCATCTGAAACCCAAAGATAAAAAGTGTAAAATAAAGGTTTAACACTAGGTCTTTTTGGCCTACCACCCAGTGCCAGTGTTAACGGAAGCAGAGAATGCTCACGCTGAATCCATGCACATGGATGACACATGCACCAGCCTGACACAGTCCATAGAGAGGCATGGAGCATAGTATGATACAAGGTCTAGGTAGACAGTAGCTGTATATTAATGGAGGCGTTAGACAGACACAAGACATGTATGAAGCATATACATGCCTAATGCAGGCACAAGCTCTGAAACATACACACACTGGATTAACACATGGGCCCAGATTCTGAAAGGTGTCATGCAGTGCAAGTCAGCAGCCAAAAGTGCTGCGCTGCGTGAGAAGGAGAAAGCAGGAGAGCGCTCCATTCACATAGAAATGGCACTCTCTTCCCCTCTCCCTATGAGCGGCGCTGATTTCAGCTTCCGTGCGTCACGCACACACCGTAGGGCCGTAATGCTAAGGTCTGTGTGTGAGTCTAGCATAGGTTTTGTACAAGAAGGGTAACCTTGCTGTACTAAATGATACGCATAGACAAGTGGAAATGCTTTTCCTACTTTGTACATGTGCCGTACAGTCCAGCACGCATGCAAAGTCGGAAAAGTAGGTAGAAATAAAACAAATTCTCTGTTTAACGTCTGCTTTTCAGCGGCATTCATTTTTGGCGCTAATCCTTAACTTCTGATGTTTGAGAAAAGGGTTTAGCACCAAGAAGCATGGGTGGTGGTGCGGCACGCCCATGGACCACCCATTTAACGCCCCCTTGACGCATAGTAATGCAAAGCTGCATTTTGCGCTGCTTTGCATTACTTTGCCACAGAAACCAACGCAAATACCAAAAAATCCCAAAATCCCCCAAAACGTTTAGCGTTGGTTTAACGTTATAAAAGTAATGCTAACCGGAAGCTAAACCTTTGAGAATATGGGCCACGGTCTCCAACGGGCCACCTACTCATTCCAGAGTGTACATGCATCTGGTACCCAGAATGAATACACGTGGCACCCACGGCCCATACACTTAGGACCACTGGTACAAATGAACATGACCCCCACAAGTCACCTACTCATTCCAGAGTGTAGATACATCTGGTACCCAGAATGAATACACGTGGCACCCACGGCCCATACACATAGGACCACAGTACAGGTCCATGTCGTACCTGGTACAAATGAACATCACCCCCACAAGTCACTTACTCAGCCCGGAGTATGGATACAGGTGGTATCTGGTACAAATAAACGTGGCATTTACAGGTCACTTACTCAGTCCACAGTACAGAGACATGTGTCTGGTACAAATAAACGTGGCATCCAGAGGACACTTACTCAGTCCAGAGTACAGAGACATGTGTCTGGTACAATAAACCTGGCAGCCACAGGACACTTCCTCAGTCCAGAATACATATATACAGGTGATACCTGGTAGGTATACATGTGGTGTCCACAGGACTGTTACTCAGTCCACAATACAGAGACATGTATCTGGTACAAATAAACGTGGCATCCACAGGTCACTTACTCAGTCCAGAGTACAGAGACATGTGTCTGGTACAAATACGCATGGCACTGACGGGTCACTTAGTCAGCCCAGAGTACAAATACATGTGGTACCTGGTACTAATATATGTGGTACTCACAGGCCACTTACTCAGTCCATAGGTCAGAGATGTGTATTTGGTACAAATAAACGTGGCCCCCATGTGTCATGTACTCAGGCCACAGTACAGATAAAGGTGGTACATGGTACAAGTTCACGTGGCCCCCATGGGCCATGTAGTCAGGCCACAGTACAGATACATGTGGCACCTGGTACAAGCACACTTGGCACAATGGGTCTTATACTCAGTCCACAGTACATATACAGGTGATAACTGGTACAAATATATGTGGACCCCATAGGTCAAGTACTCAGTCCACAGTACATTTACAGGTGGTACCTGGTACAAGTACACGTGGCCCCCATTGGGTCATGTACTAAGTCCACAGTACTGATAAAGGTGGGACCAAATACACTTGGCCCCCATGAGTCATGCACTCAGGCACAGATACAGCTGATACCTGCTACAAGTACACGTGTCATGTATTCGGGTCACAGTACAGATGCCTGTGGCACCTGAAACAAGTCCACGTGGCCCCCATGGGTCATGTACTCTGGACACAGTACAGATACATGTGGCACGTGTACTAGTATATGTGGCCCCTATGTGTCATGCACTCAGGCATCAGTACAGATACATATGGCACCTGGTAAAAATGCCCGTGGCCCCTATGTGTCATTCACTCAGGCCACATTACAGATACATGTGACCCTTGGTACAAATGCACGTTGCCCCTACGTGTCATGCACTCAGGCCACACTACAGATACATGTGGCACGTGTACAAGTACACGTGGCCCCTATGTGTCATGCACTCAGGCATCAGTACAGATACATGTGGCATCCGGTATAAATGCACGTGGCCCCCATGTGTCATGCACTCAGGCCACAGTACAGATACATGTGGCACCTTCTACAAATGCACGTGGCCCATAGTGTCATGCACTCAAGCACAGCTACAGCTGATACCTGCTACAAGTACACGTGTCATGTATTCGGGTCACAGTACAGATGCCTGTGGCACCTGAAAGAAGTACACGTGGCCCCCATGGGTCATGTACTCTGGCCACAGTACAGATACATGTGGCACCTGCTACAAATGCACGTGGCCCCTAGTGTCATGCACTCAGGCCACAGTACAAGTGCACGTGGCACCCATGGGTCGTCTTCTCAGCGCCCCCACGGACCCCCGCCTCCTTACCTACACAGCAGATATTCTGTTCCTTTTTCACGATTAAACCGTAGGCGGCCCCTGTGAGAAGAGCCCCCAGGCTGTGCCCACGATGGAACACTGGGGCAGCCAGCCCAGAGCAGCTGGGCCCTCGGCTGGGGAGGACTAGGCCAGGAATCTGTATGGTGAAGGTGCCAGCTGGGAGCCAGAAGCAGCAGGGGGAGCCGACCAGCCGTGCCAGGTAGGGCCAGCGTCCAACACTTGTTTTGAAGGCCCGTGTTGTTGTTGCATCGCCTGCAGCGCCTAGATAGAGGACAGAGGGCCAAAAGCGCCCAGACTGGGCCTCTGATAGTTGGTGCTGGAGCCAAGCTCCCCAGAGTGGGCAGAGCTCTCTGCGCGTGCGCGGGGGGGCATTTGAAAGGGTTTAGCATCACAAAGCTCTGCTTCAGGGGGAGCACAGAAAAGACGCACAAATACAGAGAACAGCAAACTGGGGCACACTCTTAAGGAACCACTTGGAGAGGGAGTTTCTTGGCACACTTGTGGGGCGCTGTAGGGTGCAGGAGAACCCTGTTGCCTTTCCACTTGTGTGTACTAGACAATCACCTAGGACCCCTGAGGTGTAGTTAACAATCGTGTAGGACCTCAAGGGTGAGGTAGGTGATCGCGTATCAATCAATCAGGATATGTAAAGCATGGCAGATCACCCCACAGGGTATCCAGGCGCTTGCAGGTCATGGAGGCTCATTGGACCAGCCAGGTCTTGAGGGCCCTTCGGAATTCCAGAAGTGAGGTGATGGTCCCAAAGTGTGTGGGGAGGTTGCACAAAAAACAGAGGAAAAAGCAAGGAGAAAGCAGTGAAGACAAGGAAAGAGCAAGGAGGAGGCACACAAAATGAGGAAAAAAGAAAGGAGAAAGCAGTGAGAATGAGGGAAAAGCAAGGAGAAGGCACACACAAAGAAAAAGCAAGTAGAAAGCAGGGAGAACGAGGGAAAAGTAAGAAGGCACACAAAAAAACAGGGAAAACGCAAGAAGACGAACAGGCGCAAGAGCGATGCAGTGGTGCAGGAAGAGCTGGACCTAGGACGTCTTTTTCAAGTATGACAACAAATTTGTGAAAAAAATTGAATGAAAAAATGATTGGGGTAAGCTAATTATATTGTTCACCCAGGGTCCCCGTAGCTGTTAGGAGTGGATCCAGGCGAGGAGGGTCAGTGGGTATTGGGTCTCAGCACTGGAGCTCTGGGGATGGTTTTAACCTATTTCCCACGTGCCCTTTCACATTACTCTTCTCTGGGAATGTTAAGGGGTGGGGGTAAAGGAGGGAAGTCAAAGAATTTATGGGAAGAATTGAACCAGAGCTGAACCCGGAGCCTGGCTCGGCTCTGAGAGCAAAGGGATGAGCCAAGCCTGTAAAGAAACATTGTCATTATGTGCAGGCCGGGCAGCTGAGGTGGAAAGGGGCAGAGTGACGGACTCACCCCTGGGCAGATAGCAGCATGGTATTAGGGGCTGGTGCCTTCGAAGGCCAGTGGTACCAGCAGTCACATGTGACACTACTGACCACATGGGCTCACCTCCACCTGCTTTTCATGCCAACCTGTCACAGCATCAGAGCTCCTTCGGGGGGTGTCTCCCCGCCCACTGCTCTTTCACTCCTTGACACTTCCTTACCTCTCCCCAGGCCAGCCTCCTCTCCTGGTGTGTGCAGTATTGTGTTGAATGCTGTACGCAGAGGGGGCACAGAGAGAGATACAAGAACCAGCGACCTTTGTATGAAATGGTCACTATAGTTTCTCTCACCCGATGCCACCGGTATGTGTCTTTCCCTAGCATCTTTCTGATTCTCTCCACCTTCCTCTGCCGTGTCTCTCTTGCCCTAGCCCTCGTCTGCCCCTCCTTCACCAATCTCTATCGCTTTTCCTCTCACCTGCCTCACCTTCACCAATCTCTCTCTCTTCCCCTCACCTGCCTCTCCTTCACCAATCTCTATCTCTCTTCCTCTCACCTGCCTCTCCTTCACCAATCTCTATCGCTCTTCCGCTTCCCCTCACCTGCCTCTCCTTCACCAATCCCCATCGCTCTTCCTCTCACCTGCCTCTCCTTCACCAATCTCTCTCTCTTTCCCTCATCTGCCCCTCCTTCACCAATCTCTATCTCTTCCCCTCACCTGCCTCTCCTCCACCAATCTCTATCTCTCTTCCTCTCACCTGCCTCTCCTTCACCAATCTCTATCACTCTTCCGCTTCTCCTCACCTGCCTCTCCTCCACCAATCTCTATGGCTCTTCCTCTCACCAGCCTCTCCTTCACTAATGTCTACCTCTCTCCTCCTCACCTGCCTCTCCTTCACCAATCTTTATCTCTCTTCCCTCACCTGCCTCTCCTTCACCAATCTCTATCTCTCTTCCGCTCACCTGCCTCTCCTTCACCAATCTCTATCACTCTTCCGCCTTCCCCTCACCTGCTTCTCCTTCACCAATCCCCATCGCTCTTCCTCTCACCTGCCTCTCCTTCACTAATGTCTACCTCTCTCTTCCTCACCTGCCTCACCATCACCAATCTCTATCTCTCTTCCCCTCACCTGCCTCTCCTTCACTAATGTCTACCTCTCTCCTCCTCACCTGCCTCACCATCACCAATCTCTATCACTCTTCCACTTCCCCTCACCTGCCCCTCCTTCACCAGTCCCCATCGCTCTTCCTCTCACCTGCCTCTCCTTCACTAATGTCTACCTCTCTCCTCCTCACCTGCCTCTCCTGCACCAATCTCTATCTCTCTTCCCCTCACCTGCCTCACAATCACCAATCTCTATTTCTCTTCCCCTCACCTCTCTCTCCTTCACTAATCTCTATCTCTTCCCCTCACCAGCCTCTCCTTCACAAATTTCTATCTCTCTTCCCCTCACCTGCCTCTCCTTCACCAATCTCTATCTCTCTTCCCCTCATCTCCCTCTCCTTCACCAATCTCTATCTCTCTTCCCTCACCTGCCTCTCCCTCATCAATCTCTATCTCTCTTCCCCTCACCTGCCTCTCCTTCACCAATCTCTATCTCTCTTCCCCTCACCTCCCTCTCCTTCACCAATCTCTATCTCTCTTCCCCTTACCTGCCTCTCCTTCACCAATCTCTATCTCTATTCCCCTCACTAGCCTCTCCTTCACCAATCTCTATCTCTCTTCCCCTCACCTGACTCTCCTTCACCAATCTCTATCTCTCTTCCCCTCACCTGCCTCTCCTTCACCAGTCTCTATCTCTCCTCCTCTCACCTGCCTCTCCACCAATCTCTATCTCTCTTCCCCTCACCTGCCTCTCCTTCACCAATCTCTATCTCTCTTCCCCTCACCAGCCTCTCCTTCACCAATCTCTATCTCTCCTCCCCTCACCTGCCTCTCCACCAATGTCTATCTCTCTTCCCCTCACCTGCCTCTCCTCCACCAATCCCCATCGCTCTTCAATCACCTGCCTCTCCTTCACCAATCTCTATCTCTTCTCCTCACCTGCCTCTCCTTCACCAATCTCTATCTCTCTTCCCCTCACCTGCCTCTCCTTCACCAACCTCTATCTCTTCACCTCACCTGCCTCTCCTCCACCAATCTCTATCTCTCTTCCTCTCACCTGCCTCTCCTTCACCAATCTCTATCTCTCTTCCCCTCACCTGCCTCGCCCTCACCAATCTCTCTCTCTTTCCCTCATCTGCCTCTCCTTCACCAATCTCTATCTCTTCCCCTCACCTGCCTCTCCTCCACCAATCTCTATCTCTCTTCCCCTCACCTACCTCTCCTTCACCAATCTCTATCTCTCTTCCTCTCACCTGCCTCTCCTTCACCAATCTCTATCACTCTTCCGCTTCTCCTCACCTGCCTCTCCTTCACCAATCTCTATCTCTCTTCCCCTCACCTGCTTCTCCTTCATCAATCTCTATCTCTCTTCCCCTCACCTGCCTCTCCTTCACCAATCTCTATCTCTCTTCGCCTCACCTCCCTCTCCTTCACCAGTCTCTATCTCTCTTCCTCTCACCTGCACTCCACCAATCTCTATCTCTCTTCCCCTCACCTGCCTCTCCTTCACCAATCTCTATCTTTCCTCCCCTCACCAACCTCTCCTTCACCAATCTCTGTCTCTCTTCCCCTTGCCCCCATCTCCTTCTCCTTCACCAATGTCTGTCTCTCTTCCCCTTTCCTCGACTCCCTCTCCTTCACCAATCTCTATCTCTCTGCTCCTCACCTGCCTCTCCTTCACCAATCTCTATCTATCTTCCCCTCACCTGCCTCTCCTTCACCAATCTCTATCTCTCTTCCCCTCACCTGCCTCTCCTTCACCAGTCTCTATCTCTCCTCCTCTCACCTGCCTGTCCACCAATCTCTATCTCCCTGCCCCTCACCTGCCTCTCCTTCACCAATCTCTATCTCTCTTCCCCTCACCTGCCTCTCCTTCACCAATCTCTATCTCTCCTCCTCTCACCTGCCTCTCCACCAATCTCTATCTCTCTTCCCCTCACCTGCCTCTCCTCCACCAATCCTTATCGCTCTTGCTCTCACCTGCCTCTCTTTCACCAGTCTCTATCTCTTCTCCTCACCTGCCTCTCCTTCACCAATCTCTATCTCTCTTCCCCTCACCTGCCTCTCCTTCACCAACCTCTATCGCTTCCCCTCACCTGCCTCTTCTTCACCAATCTCTATCTCTCTTCCCCTCACCTGCCTCTCCTCCACCAATCTCTCTCTTCCTCTCACCTGCCTCTCCTTCACCAATCTCTATCTCTCTTCCCCTCACCAACCTCTCCTTCACCAATCTCTGTCTCTCTTCCCCTTGCCCCCATCTCCTTCTCCTTCACCAATGTCTGTCTCTCTTCCCCTTTCCTCGACTCCCTCTCGTTCGCCAATCTCTATCTCTCTGCCCCTCACCTGCCTCTCCTTCACCAATCTCTATCTATCTTCCCCTCACCTGCCTCTCCTTCACCAATCTCTATCTCTCTTCCCCTCACCTGCCTCTCCTTCACCAGTCTCTATCTCTCCTCCTCTCACCTGCCTCTCCACCAATCTCTATCTCTCTGCCCCTCACCTGCCTCTCCTTCACCAATCTCTATCTCTCTTCCCCTCACCTGCCTCTCCCTCACCAATCTCTATCTCTCTTCCCCTCACCTGCCTCTCCTTCACCAATCTCTATCTCTCTTCCCCTCACCTGCCTCTCCCTCACCAATCTCTCTCTCTTTCCCTCATCTGCCTCTCCTTCACCAATCTCTATCTCTTCCCCTCACCTGCCTCTCCTCCACCAATCTCTATCTCTCTTCCCCTCACCTACCTCTCCTTCACCAATCTCTATCTCTTTTCCTCTCACCTGCCTCTCCTTCACCAATCTCTATCACTCTTCTGCTTCTCCTCACCTGCCTCTCCTTCACCAATCTCTATCTCTCTTCCCCTCACCTGCCTCTCCTTCATCAATCTCTATCTCTCTTCCCCTCACCTGCCTCTCCTTCACCAATCTCTATCTCTCTTCGCCTCACCTCCCTCTCCTTCACCAGTCTCTATCTCTCCTCCTCTCACCTGCCTCTCCACCAATCTCTATCTCTCTTCCCCTCACCTGCCTCTCCTTCACCAATCTCTATCTTTCCTCCCCTCACCAACCTCTTCTTCACCAATCTCTGTCTTTCTTCCCCTTGTCCCCATCTCCTTCTCCTTCACCAATGTCTGTCTCTCTTTCCCTTTCCTTGACTCCCTCTCGTTCACCAATCTCTATCTCTCTGCTCCTCACCTGCCTCTCCTTCACCAATCTCTATCTCTCTTCCCCTCACCTGCCTCTCCTTCACCAATCTCTATCTCTCTTCCCCTCACCTGCCTCTCCTTCACCAGTCTCTATCTCTCCTCCTCTCACCTGCCTCTCCACCAATCTCTATCTCCCTGCCCCTCACCTGCCTCTCCTTCACGTATCTCTATCTCTCTTTCCCTCACCTGCCTCTCCTTCACCAATCTCTATCTCTCCTCCTCTCACCTGCCTCTCCACCAATCTCTATCTCTCTTCCCCTCACCTGCCTCTCCTCCACCAATCCCTATCGCTCTTGCTCTCACCTGCCTCTCTTTCACCAGTCTCTATCTCTTCCCCTCACCTGCCTCTCCTTCACCAATCTCTATCTCTCTTCCCCTCACCTGCCTCTCCTTCACCAGTCTCTATCTCTCCTCCTCTCACCTGCCTCTCCACCAATCTCTATCTCTCTGCCCCTCACCTGCCTCTCCTTCACCAATCTCTATCTCTCTTCCCCTCACCTGCCTCTTCTTCACCAATCTCTATCTCTCTTCCCCTCACCTGCCTCTCCTTCACCAATCTCTATCTCTCTTCCCCTCACCAACCTCTCCTTCACCAATCTCTGTCTCTCTTCCCCTTGCCCCTATCTCCTTCTCCTTCATCAATGTCTGTCTCTCTTCCCCTTTCCTCGACTCCCTCTCGTTCACCAATCTCTATCTCTCTGCCCCTCCTGCCTCTCCTTCACCAATCTCTATCTATCTTCCCCTCACCTGCCTCTCCTTCACCAATCTCTATCTCTCTTCCCCTCACCTGCCTCTCCTTCACCAGTCTCTATCTCTCCTCCTCTCACCTGCCTCTCCACCAATCTCTATCTCTCTGCCCCTCACCTGCCTCTCCTTCACCAATCTCTATCTCTCTTCCCCTCTCCTGCCTCTCCTTCACCAATCTCTATCTCTCTTCCCCTCACCTGCCTCTCCTTCACCAATCTCTAGCTCTCTCCTCCTCTCACCTGCCTCTCCTTCACCAGTCTCTCTCTCTCCTCCTCTCACCTGCCTCTCCACCAATCTCTATCTCTCTTCCCCTCACCTGCCTCTCCTCCACCAATCCCTATCGCTCTTCCTCTCACCTGCCTCTCCTTCACCAATCTCTATCTCTTCTCCTCACCTGCCTCTCCTCCACCAATCCCTATCGCTCTTCCTCTCACCTGCCTCTCCTTCACCAATCTCTATCTCTTCCCCTCACCTGCCTCTCCTTCACCAATCTCTATCTCTCTTCCCCTCACCTGTCTCTCCTTCACCAATCTCTATCTCTCTTCCTCTCACCTGCCTCTCCTTCACCAATCTCTATCTCTCTTCCCCTCACCTGCCTCTCCTTCACCAATCTCTATCACTCTTCCCCTCACCTGCCTCTCCTTCACCAACCTCTATCTCTTCCCCTCACCTGCCTCTTCTTCACCAATCTCTATCTCTCTTCCCCTCACCTGCCTCTCCTCCACCAATCTCTATCTCTCTTCCTCTCACCTGCCTCTCCTTCACCAATCTCTATCTCTCTTCCCCTCACCTGCCTCTCCTTCACCAATCTCTGTCACTCTTCCCCTCACCTGCCTCTCCTTCACCAATCTCTATCTCTCCTCCTCTCACCAGCCTCTGTCATAGTTTAGACTCTTGCTCTGAGCAAGACTGCTGGGTTAAGGATGACAGTACTTTTGTTTGTAGCCGACTATGCCTTTCCTACAACAAGTAGCAACTGTTGTCCCAACCTTACTGGCTCACTAGCAGCACCTCACCAGAAACACAAAAGTAAAAGGTGATTTGTGGCAGTCGTTATGCATGGATTCGAGAATAAAACATCTCAGGGAGTGTCGTGGTTAAACTAAGATTACCCCTTTCTCACAGATATATCATGTCTCTTACAAACACAGGCAATGACAAAGATGTCAGAGTCACCAGATCCTCGGGGTCTGTGCACGTTCCCAACACGTCCACCACTGAACAGCTCCAAGACTCTGATAGATAAATCACAGAGACTGAAAGAGTTCAAGAGGGGAAGAGGGGATTAGGAAGGGAACAGCTGGGAAGGAGACCTGTAGTAAGAAAAAGGTTAAAACACATAATATGAAAATTATATCTCCTGAAATCAATACTAGACTATGATTCTAAGCCTAGTCACTCTGAAAACATGAATAATCTAAGAGTTAAGTTTAAAATTACTAAGGACCAGATATAGGAAGAAAGCAAATTGCGACTTGCAATTTTCGAGTCCGAGCAACTCGCAAATTGCAACTCGCAATTTGCCATGCAGAAAGTGGTCTCAGACACCTTCTGCGACTCGCAATGGGGTCGCAAAGACCCACCTCATTAATATTAATGAGGTGGGTCGCAGTTTGCGACTCCATTGCGAGTCTGGGCACTCACGGGGATGGTGGCCTGCTGGAGACAGCGGACCTCCATGTCCGTGACTGCTTTTGCAATATAGCATATTTTTTTCTATCTGCAGCCCGTTTTCCTTAAAGGAAAACGAGATGCACTTAGAAAAAAAAAATGAAACCTTTTGTTTCAGTTTTTTTCAGAGCAGGCAGTGGTCCATAGGACCACTGCCTGCTCTGAAAAAATATTTTTGGGATCATTCAGAAAGGGGAAGGGGTCCCCCGGGGACCCCTTCCCGTTTGCGAATGAGTTACCATCCACTTCAAGTGGATGGTAACTGCAAGTTCATTTGCGACCGCTTTCGCGGTCGCAAATCAACCTGCATCGCGTTGCGAGTCGCAAATAGGAAGGGAACACCCCTTCCTATTTGCGAGTCGGAAACGCATTTTGCGAGTCAGTTCTGACTCGCAAAATGCATTTCTGCATCGCGTAGAGGCTTTTGCGCCTTGCAAATGGCGTTTTTCGCCGTTTGCGAGGTGCAAAAGCCTTGCTACATCTGGCCCTAAGTTTCAAGATGGCCGGATACCTGTAGGGGAATCAAGATGAATTAAATGAAAACTTTCTTATTCCAGTACTTTCCTTTACATGAGAATCAGAAAAAACATTCTGACTAAATTGTAAACCAGTCATATAAATCCTGTTTTGAGAATGTATACTGGGACCATACAATATTGCATCTAGAAACTCTGGCCTTCTGTGTACTCTTAAAATGTTTCAACACAAATTGCACATATTGCAGATATATATATATAGTAAACACCATAAAAAGGATTGTGCACCATGAGTAACACAATATGGATTCAGGAAAGAAATCACATAACTTTTCAACTCAAATATTATATAATAAATATCTTAGAATAGTAGCATACAATAAACAACATGAATTAAACTCGAGGAGAGAATCGTGCGTCTTGCCAATTCGAGTGTTACCATGTAAAATACCAAGAAATGGTAGCACGCAATGAATATCAAAGTCAAATCATCATTAATCGTATCTAGCGTCTTGCCGATTCGTAAAACACGATGTAAATGTCAAGGAATAACAGCTCGCAATAAATAACAAGATCAAAGTACAATGAAACGAATGGTGCTTCTTTTGCCGATTCTTAAGCCACCATGTAAAATGTCAAGAAATGGTAGCGCGCAATGAACAGCAAAGTTAAATGCTCATGAAACGAGTTGTGCGTCTTGCCAATTCGTAAAACATCATGTAAATGTCAAGAAATAGTAGCGCGCAATGGACAACAGTGTTTAAACACCATAAAACGAATCGCGCGTCTTGCCGATTCTTAAGCCACCATGTGAATTTCAAGAAATGGTAGCGCGCAATGAATAACAAAGTCAAACCTTTATGAAATAAATTGCACGTCTTGCCTATTTGTAAACTACCATGTAAATGTCAAGAAATGGTAGCACGCAAATAATCTGTTACTCATTCAAGACTTTAAACCAAGAATATGAAAATTCTAAATAACGGTGTCGGGACAGTCCAACCACCGTCTTACCGCCTGGAACAATGATCACCAATGAAGGATTAGGGCAGAAGATTGGAAGATCCAAATAGGCCGCCGGAACAGGAGCTCAGGAAGAATCTGCTGCTCTGCACCGAGACCTCTGAATAGTGAGCACTGGGAGTTGGGCTGGCTCTCTTTTATAGAGTCTTGGCCCAGCCCAGAACCACGCCCAGGCATGTTGCAGGGAAAGTCTCTGGAAGGCCCTGGAAAGGGGCCACACCCTAACCCACTCTGAAAACCTGCAGCAATACATTGCAAAGGAACAGTATTTGTAAGCATATTAAAAATAAGTTTTCAGGATTGAACTCTGCAATGCAAAAGGTTAAACCACAACATATCAGCACAATGCATAAATTACTTTGTTTTGAGAGTGCTGGGGTTTTGCTTTTTTGTCGCCAGTAGAGCGCGTACTGCTCTGGTGTTGACAAAGATGAAGTAGAGTTTCAATAGTTTTTATTTAACATAACTGCAATTTGCAATAAGTTGCATGGGCTGCAATGATTAGGATAATGAATAATGCAAGAAACAGAATTGTGAAGACGAGAGTCATTATTACAAAGACCCCCACCATCTTGCAATACGTAGAAAAGATATACGAGATGTAATATGCCCTAATGCCCTAATGTGTAAGGCCTAACCTCCTACCTAAAGGAGAGCTGGGTTTGTTAACCCTAATCTGCCAATGCCATGTCCATGAGAGGAGCCCCCAACCCTCGTTACCTTGGAATGAGGTCTCTATCTCAGACTCCGCAGGGACACGAAGACTGGGTCAGCGTCAAGACGACTGCAGCATCCGTATCAGCGATGGTGGTGATGCCCTTTGGTCGGAATCCCTCTGAATATCTGTCTAAAGTGTGATGTATTTATACAGATCTACAAGGACCCCTGACGTAGGTGTGTTCCTAAACAATAGATAACAGACATGCTTGGGACGGCAATTAATATAAACAATCCCTCGAAAGTATAGAGAAGGAAAATTCCTAAGTGTGAACACCTACTGTTTGTTTGTCTTTGGTGCTTGATCTTGACGCCTTGGCGCGGTGACACTGATAATGTTACCCATAACAAGTGGCCTAACTATAAACAAGGCTGCCATCTTAGAAGAAATAAATAATTAAATGGCCTAAGACAGAACAAGCTAAGTAGGGTAAAAGTCACTAGGTGACGGGGGCACGAGTCTGCAAGCCAGAGGCTAAGCTAACTCCTATTATCCCATTAAAATGAACTAGGATTCACTACACCCTCCACATTGCCGTAACAGGTATGACGAAGATACAGGAACCCAGATACTAAAACTTGTTCTGAACTAAAACCCAAAAGCAAAAAATAAGCTAAAAATCTTTAGAATGTGTTGAAAACATATTAAAACGAATCTGCTAAAACACATACAGAGATGTTATTGTCAACCACAACAAGCTCAGCGTGCAAAAGCAAATGTCAATCTAAATGCATAATTTGGAATCAGGAATGGCAAGTCAATTCATCAAATTATTTGCTGTACGCATGATCTTGAAGAATGTCATCGAAGTCACCAACCAAGGACCTCAAAAAGGAATCAACATCATTTGATGTTAAGTTGAGTGCTGGGCGGACAAACGGATCCACAGAGCAGTAGTGAGCCGTATTTCCTGGTGTATCGTTATCCGTTGCAGTCTCCTCGTCCATGATAGATCTCAAAACAGAAGGCTCATAAGTGGCGTCGCGGAGCAACCTCAGTCTCAAGGGGCATGACCGTGTATGAGCTCGGCCAACCAGCTCATTGCCCTCAACCCCGGCTGCTCCACAACATGCTTCCAGGCCTCACCAAAGAACACCAAAGGACCCTTCTCCTGCTGCACCTGCAATTTCACCTGCGACAGAACAAGGAAACCTGCAACAACCGGCACAAACCACCTCCACTGCATACTCCTCAACACACGCTCCGCACGCAAGCACGCCATCAAGCTTTGAGACCTGCTCGACCCCACCGCCCCAGACGTAGCCTTCCTGATCGAAACCTGGTGGAACGACTCCTCAGCACCTGACATCGCCTTAGCCATCCCGGACGGCTACAAGATGACCAGAAGGGATCGCCCCAACGGAATCGGAGGAGGAATAGCCATCGCCCACAAATCCACCCTCAAAATCCACACCCACATGGACGACACCCTCAAGACCGCCAAACACCTACACTTCCGGATCCAGACTGACCCCAACACCACTCTCAGGGGAACGCTCATCTACAGACCCCCAGGACCACGAGCACCCTTCAGCGACTCCATTGTCCACCTCACGAGCACCCACGCGCTCCCTTCTACAGACTACATCCTCCTTTGAGACCTCAATTTCCACTTGGAGAACAACAACAACGCCAACACTGCATCTCTGATTGACAACCTCTCCAACCTCGGCCTCAGACAACTGGTCAACACACCCACCCACATCGCCAGCCACATGCTTGACCCGATCTTCTCCGCAAGCAACCACGTCACCTTTAACCACACCACCGAACTTCACTGGACCGACCACCACTGCATCCACTTCACATTCAAGAAGCACATCGAGCACCACCGCACCCAACAGCCACCACACCGCCGCTGGAGCAAAGTCACCGATGACCAGCTGACCAGCACCCTCACCCAGAACCCACCCACCGACTCCACTGACCCAGACACCGTCGCACTCAACCTACGACGGTGGATCAACGACTGTGCCATCACCCTTGCACCACTCAAGAGGTCCACCGACAACCTAGAAAGAAAAAAAGCCACCTGGTTCACTGACGAACTCCTAACCTCCAAACGTGTCTGCCAGAAACTAAAGCAGAAATGGCTCCTCGAACACACACCCGACAGCCTTTCAGCCCACAAGGAGGCCATCCGCAAGCACCACCAGCTAATTGGACTCGCCAAACGATCCCACTTCACAGAACGCCTGAACAACAACGCACACGACAGCAAAGAACTCTTCTGCATCGTGAAAGAGCTCTCCAACCCCAGCGCCAACGTCAACGACATCCCACCATCCCAAGAACTCTGCGACGCGCTGTCCACCTTTTTCTATCAAAAGATCGCCGACATCCATGACAGCCTCAACACCACGCCTCCATCAGACCCCAACCTCAAAAACTCCACCTCCACCAACCGCTTGACCGCCTGGACCTACGTAGATGACACTGAAACACGCAAGATCATGAACTCCATCCACTCAGGATCCCCTTCAGACCCATGCCCCCACCGCGTTTACAACAAAGCCGACTCTACCATCGCCCCCCAACTTCGAAATGTCATCAACTTATCCTTCGAAACCGCAACTTTACTGGAAAGCTGGAAGCACGCCGAAATCCACGACCTCCTTAAGAAGCCCAAGGCAGACCCCAACGACCTCAAAAACGTCCAACCGATCTCCCTGCTCCCCTTCCCGTCGAAGGTCACCAAGAAGATCGTCAACGCCCAGCTTACCCATCACCTCGAGGACAACTCCATCCTGGACCCCTCCCAGTCCGGTTTCAGACGCAACCACAGCACCGAGACAGCACTCCTCGCTGCCACAGATGACATCAGACAGCAAATGGACAACAGCGAAACATCAGCCCTCATCCTCCTGGACCTATCCGCAGCCTTCGACACGGTCTGCCATCGCACCCTGTTAACACGCCTCCACGAAGCCGGAATACAAGAAAAAGCCCTCAACTGGATCTCCTCATTCCTCTCCGGCAGAACCCAGAGAGTCCGCCTCCCACCCTTCCGCTCCGAAGCCACCAACATCATCTGCGGCGTACCCCAAGGCTCCTCACTGAGCCTGACGCTGTTCAACATCTACATGGCCCCCCTCGCACAACTGGCCCGTCAGCACAACCTCAACATTGTCTCTTAGGTCGATGACACCCAGCTCATCCTCTCCCTCACCAAAGACCCACACACCGCCAAAGCCAACCTCCACGAGGGAATGAAGTCCATCGCCGAGTGGATGAGATACAGCCGCCTGAAGTTGAACTCTGACAAGACGGAGGTCCTCATCCTCGGATGCAACCCCTCCACCTGGGACGACTCCTGGTGGCCCACCTCGCTGGGAGCCCCGCCAACGCCAGCCAACCACGCACACAACCTGGGTTTCGTCCTCGACTCCGCCCTCACCATGTCCAAGTAGGTCAACGCAGTTTCCTCCTCCTGCTACAACACCCTCTGCATGCTCCGTAGAATCTGCAAATGGATCCCGATGGAAACCAGAAGAACGGTGACCCAGGCCCTCGTCAGCAGCAGACTAGACTACGGCAACGCACTCTACACAGGCATCCCAGCAAAAGACATCCGACGCCTCCAACGCATCCAAAACGCCTCCGCCCGGCTGGTCCTCAACGTACCCCGCTGCTGCCACATCTCCCACCACCTGAGAGACCTCCACTGGCTCCCCGTGGACAAGAGGATCACCTTCATGCTCCTCACCCATGCTCACAAGGCACTCCACAATGCCGGACCAGCCTACCTGAACAACAGACTCAACTTCTACGCCCCACCCGCCAACTCCGCTCCGCCAACCTCGCCATTGTTCCCCGCATCCAGCGCAAGACCTCCGGTGGCAGATCCTTCTCCTACCTTGCCGCCAAGACCTGGAACACCCTCCCGACCTCCCTGCGACAGACCCAGGACCTTCTCACCTTCAGGAGACTTCTTAAGACCTGGCTCTTCGACCAGTAGCAGCACCCCCTCCCCTTTCAGCGCCTTGAAACCCTAACGAGTACGTAGTGCGGTCTACAAATGTTGTGATTGATTGATTGAACCCTCATCGGGGACATCAGCAGTTCATGGTCCACAGGAGATGTCGGTGCAACAGCAAGACAGACCATAGACAGATGTTCAAAGAGACACCATATGCAGCGGAAGACTGGTTTTACGCACCAGAGAAGGAGCCGAAATGACAACGACCAGTCATAGTCCAGTTCCACCAGCAAAGGTGCACCAAAGATCCGAACCATGCACTCACGGCACAGTGGAGTTGGTGGGAGCGGCTCCATTGCTCTGTGTTGCTGGAAAGAAACAACCACTGCGAATCAGAAGAAATAGCAGTAGTAGTCCGCCAATCAAAGCCAAAATAATCGGAAAGCCACCAAACACACTTGATAAGGGAGAATGGATGGCTGATGGGATGACTCCGAAGACAGTCTGGAAGATGGACACGAAACCAGACCCGACAGCCTTAAAGAAATAAACAATCCCAGTGGTGCTTGAAGCATTGAATATTCTCGGTACCAGTTCTCCAAAGTGTTTGGGGAAGTTGGTATTTAAAAGGGATTGTATCTCGGCTGATGATCTCGCAATCTGGAGAGCAAACGTCTCCTTTGCGGATGTCAAGGCGACCTGTTTTTGAAACAATAGCGCCTTTAGCCTACTCAGCTTGTCATAGTTCACATTAATAGTATCTATGTGGGGCTACATGTCAGATACTTTTATCTCTCGTGTGGGGGGAAACAAAACATGTCCACAACACGTAACGACCTTCGAGACCGGGATTCCATAGGCAATTCCTGGTCGCATGCCACAACAACTTTGATCGTTCAGTACCACATAACTTCCATTGGAAAGCACATGAAACACCGGGCGAATCAAGGGGACGGGAGTACCCTTCAGAAAATAGGCCAAATTCACGACCCCCGCATTGCAAAGACCATGAAGAGACACCTGCTTGCATATCATAGAATGACGAACAGCAGTCTCACATTCGCTTCTGCTAAGAAAGACCTCCTTTTCGCCATTCAGACATCTATAGTCAAAGGGCAACTCCCACTCTTCCTTAATAAAGCTATCTCCTAGTTGCTCATATCTTCCCACTGCAAGATGTTTCAGGCAGCTCGAGAAACGAAAGGTTGAAATCGGTAAATTAATGATGCCGTGTAAGAGCCAGATAGTTGAAGGACTCTCTGCTACCATGAAGGGCAACTTATCTAACTTCTCTACTTGAAGCATGGTGAAACCAGCCTCCCTTTTAGCCATTGTCGCTTGTTCCTTGGAAAAATTAAAAGCAGCGAATAGTTCACTCCCATTAATATACTTCCATGGAATGCGGCCACTTTTCAGTGTCTGTAATGCCCAACCTAGCTGCATGATGGAACATAGCTGTGTTTGCCCATGGTATAACCGGGACAAGTCTGTCTGAGTGATATCAATAGCAGATGACACTATATTGGATAGTGAATAAATCCTGTTGGACAGTGTATTCATGCCGTTGTCGACAACAGCTAATGTTTTTTCTAAATTTTCTTTATCTAATTGCCTTAAACGCGCATCAGCCTCAATCTGGGAAAGTTTCCAAATGTCATTGTACATAGCATATAAAAACCATTTTGAGCGCTGTTTCCTAGGACCCAGCAGAAAATCCTGCAATTCTATATTTTCAGAAAGAGTGTTCAGGTGTTTCTTAACTGCGGCTAACGTGTTTGTTTGTACCCATTGCTGGCACAGCTTACCCACACTGTATGTCGTAACTATACCTCTATGTTGACCCGATATAAAGCGAGGGTCTGGCCTGTTAATTGAAAAAACCCCTGAAGAGTTCAAAAAATGCGCTTGACACTCATTAGTGTCAGTGGGCCATATTAACCACCCGCAGGGACTGGAAAGTGAAGAATTATAGGTACCAGCCTTAACCATTGCATCTAGTCCTTCCTCTGTGATATTAAGGAAGTGTCGCCAATCTTTAAACTTTGCCGGAGTAGGGATACTGGGCTTGTTCAGATCCTTAATTTTCGCTAACCCCAGACAGGATGTTTGCTGAGTAGTGTCATTTAAGAAAATCATTTGCACAGGAATCAGGCATGCTCGAAATAAAGCCTCCCTACCCTGTATTTGCCAATCCTGTGTTCCCCATACACTTTTCAAGTCAATAGTGCTCTTCCAGTATTCGTCACCCTCAATTGCGAGCCGGGAAACAAAGGGATCTGAATAAATCAGTTTTGTATCAGTTAGCAAAATTTTCCTAATTTGTGCCGGAGGTATTTTAAAATAATACAACTCTGCTTTTCTTGTATCATGCCCAGAAAAGTATGTAACTTTATTGCTATAATACTTTGGACTCCCCACCAGTGGTGTAGAACAGTTTTCCCACTGTGTGTAGTTCAATACTGGCCTGTATCTAGTGGCACGGTGTAGGTAGTGATGTCCCCAATTGTTGTAGAACATTTCCCCATAATTCATTGTATAATCATAAACATCATTACTTTCAAAAGCCGAATAGTCCTTCATTTCAGTTAGCATGGAATCAACTGTTTGGACATCCCAATCATCAGAGACAACATCAGGTGTAATTACATCAGTCATTGAAATTTTGAACACGTATGGTATTTGAATAATTTCTGTAGCCCCGTATATATCGAATGGAACTTTGTCCCACACAATCCCATCAGTAATCGGTATTGCTGTAATATTTACAGGGGACAAATCTCTTCGGACCTTATGTGAAGAATGATGCAGTGTTAAAACTTTATCAACAGGCTCCACAGAGGAGCGATCAGGAATATAGTGACCACTTATAAGTAAAAAGAAAACAGTCACAAAACCAATCCATAAATATAATGCAAAAAATGTCAAACAGAACCACAAGTAGTTCCATGGGTATATCAAATAGTTATTTTTAAGCCATCGATATATCTTACTACTTTTTAAAACATTGTCAATCACAGTAGCGGATGAATCTGAAGAAAAATCATCAATGTCAATGAAATAGCCAGAGGTAGTCTCTGCAAACACAGGAGCAGGTGTAGTCTGGTCCACTGCACGTGGAGGCTCTTGGTAGACAACGTCATCAGTCGGTGATGTGTTTGTGTAAAAAACAGCTAAATCTTGAAGCGGGGTGGTCACTGAAGATGTGACTGGAACCAACAAGAGTTCATTTTCCGCCCTCCCCATGGTCGAGGGGGTGTCCGGAACAGCAGTTGACATTGTTGCATAGTCTGTAGTAGTGATGTTCATCCTACTATGTAGATGTATGTCCTGTTGGGTAGTGAGAGGGGATCGGGAACCACCCAAGGGACCTCCTGGTCTACTGTGAAGGGTCGGCCACATGGTGTAGTTTGATGTCATCAATGGAGATGAATCTGTTTGTGTTAGAACCAGACAGTGGTGGTAAGATGACAGTCCTGGTGCCTTGTATTCCCAAGACTGGTACAGGTGCTCTGTATGTAGGACTGAATTCCTTCTTCACAGCGATCTTCTCACAGACCAGATCCCCAACTTTAGGAATCCAGCCAGTTGAAGTTTTTGCCAAATCCCTTATTCCTAAGGTGGCAGCACTTGCAGATGAGTTATCATCACGAAGTTATTGAAGCTCCTGTAAAACAGTGAGACGTTCTTTTATGTCAAATGGTGTTTCTGCTGCCACCATACCAGGGGCATCAAGATCTGGGACATACATTGGTATCCCAAAGAGAACCTCATATGGAGAGCGTCCCCCCAAGGACCGTCTTGGCAGATTATTCAGTGCTCTCTGGACCCCATATAGGTGGTGTAACCAACTGCGGCCTGAACCTAACACTCGAGCTGTTAAGGACTGCTTTAGATCCCGATTCCGCCTCTCCAGAACCGAATTTCCCTCGGGATGGTATGGTGAGGAGTAATGGAGTTCAACACCCATTGTCCCCATGGTGTCCCTGAATGCCTTAGAGGCAAATGCAGGGCCCTGGTCCGAATGGAATGCTGTAACTGCATATGTACCGATAAAGATCAGCAAATCTTTTATAACAGTCCGGGCGTAGGCCGACCGCTGTGGCCACAGGAATCCAGAACAAGAATCTACAGCTACTAAAATTTATTCGTATGCACCATCAGGCTGTAAGGGACCACAATGGTCCAGGTACACACACTGTAGTGGCCTGTTAGACACTAAGAGGGATGTCTGCGGTGGGCGTTTGATATTAGAGCCCTTGATCTGCTGGCAAATGTCACAGCAAAGGACATACTGCTTTGTTTGTCTGCATAGACCAGGCCACCAGAAGCGTTGCTGTAGGAGTGTTATTGTGGCCTGTATACCAGCATGTGCAGAAGCGACACCCTCATGCCCTGCTTTAATTAGATCTAATCTCTGGTTTTCATTGGGGATCACTCGATCTCCAATCCCAGGAATCGTTGTGTAAGCAACATTCTGTGCACTGATATGGTAAGTATAGTTTGTAGGGTATCCTTTCGGAAGGGGCTTGCCTTCAGCCGAAGCTTTAACGGCAATCAATATTTCATTTTCCATTCTTGTTTGTGAACGAGTCACTGCAGCCACAGAAGCCGTAGCTACTGCTGTTTTGGCCGCTTCATCGGCCAGTGTATTACCGGTAACGTGTACTCCTAAACGTTAGTGTCCCAATGAATGAACTACATGGACACACAGTAGCCTATCCTTAAGATCAGCCACCCTCCCTCACAATGTCTTGTGTTTAATGGTGTTCCCTTTAGAATCTCTAAACCTGTTCAGTTTCCAATGATTGAGATAGTCATTGCATGACTGGACGCAGTAATATGAGTCACAGACTATCAAAGTCTGGCATCCTGTCTCAGTATGTTTGAGCGCTAGAATAAGAGCTTTAAGCTCAGCCAACTGGGCTGTGCAGTCCCCTAAGGTCTGCGTGTAGGTATTGTGAAGGTGGAAAACTCCATCTTCCATCACTCAGCTCAAGGCTGCGCAGACTGCCGAGTATTGATGTTTAGTACCTACAGCCGGTTGTGCTGAACCGTCAGTGTATATGACAGTATGGTAGCTGTCTAGTGGCAAGATATTTAGAGGAGCGGGGTACTCTTTTTCATACTGGAGAAATTCTTGTGTCTGAAGTGTTGATTCGAATATATAATCAACATCAGTTGCGGTCAGAAACGTTGCCCATTAAATCCAGCATGGATGTAATGCCTTAGCGTTCGGAACGCTCGCTTTAGTGACAGCCTCTAAGGCCGGCTCCGGGGAGACAACAATAATACGTTTCCCCTGGGCAAGTGGCCTCTCTTTTATGACGGCCATCTGAACTGCCGTCAGAATCTTTTCTGTAGGTGCAAAACGCTGTTCAGCATTTTAGTATAAATGTGATTTATACGCTATGGGTACGTGTCATCCTCGTTAAAGGTGACATAAGTAAATCCAATGGCACCAGCAATTATTCTGATGACCAAGTTAGTTTTATTGTCACGGGTGTGTAAGTGTTTAGCTTCTAGCATGTCCTGTTGCATGTCCCTAAGGATGTGTGTGTGTTCAATTGTCCAGTGTCTGCTAGAAAAATTGGGCTGAACTAAGTCATAAAGTGGCTTGATGCGTTCTGCATATTCCGGAATGTATGTTCTGCCAAAATTGAAGAAACCCAGCAATGACTGTAATTCCTTAAGTGTGATTGGAGGCTGTAGTTGAGCACATTTCTCTAGAAAGTGTGGGGCCAGGCTCTTCCCCTCATTTGATAGCTCATATCCCAGGAATAATACGCTAAGAAAGGCTATCTTGCTTTTCTTAAAATTGAATTTGTAACCGAGGTCTGCAAATCCCAAAACGATCCGATCGACCCTCGCAGGATGAATGTCGAGGACGTAGTCTGTGAGATATATGTCATCCACATAGGACAACACCTCGGAATCAATATCATGTAATATTGATGTTACACGGGATGAAAACAAGCCTGGGCTATTTTAATAGCCATGAGGTAAACGACAAAAGCGTTTCTGAGAGCCAAATGAGAATGCACTTAGGTCCCGACTTTCATGTGCTAAATTCTGGCAGAAGAATCCATTAGATATGTCTAATGTTGTTTTATACTTTTTTACGCACTATATTGTTTATCAGTGCTGTGCTGTGTATTTTGTATAGCATTCGTGAGAAAGAAGGCAAAATGACATCTTCCCCATGTGGGAGCTTGCGGACGTGTTCAGGTGGCCAGTCTCTTTCGGGCAATAGGATATCACTAGTAAGTTCATCCCAAAATATCACACTAATAGTGCGCTCCACGTCTCCCTCTATCTGAATTTTTAAATCATAAACCCTATCGGGGAAGAACGCAGCCATCTGCTGTTTCAACTGCAACGTAATCGCTAGTTGCTGTCGCATCCAGATGATCTTTCAGACTCTGGCGACATATCGTGACTTCTGCCGCACTGTCTAACAGAGTCACTGCCCACGTCTTGTTCCTCAACAGCGTTCTCAATTTTACTGGCATTTTTAACTGTCAGTGCTGCCACCTTCTTCTTTTTAAACTGTGGCTTTTGCTGAGGAGTCTTTTCTTCTTTTTTAATGGTAGACTGTTGTGAGTCTTTATTCTCTTTCACGTATTCTGGACATCGATCTTGACGGCCCCCTCTCTCGCTACGTCTATTCGGTGTGTCCTGAAAGGAATGAGAGGGACATGAATCAGTATATCTGTCTGGAGTTTTAATGTTCTCCCTATTTCTGAGATTATATCTCCTTTCGGAGTTCTCCGGGTGTGGAGAATCAGCTCTCTTATTTCTTCTTTCTTTGAAATCCTTTTGTTTGTCCCAGCGCTTCTTAGAGCCCTCTTGTGCCTGCTTTGTACCCTCCTTGTGGGCGGTACCTTGTAACTCCAATTTCTTTGGTTTGGCTCCCAAACTATCTCGTCCTATACTAGTATAGGTATCGGAAATTATTTTTGGTAGCTGTCTCTCTTGTTTCTGGTGTGGAGTTTCTCGGAGATGCTGGCGAATTGCCAGTGCTACTGCTTCCCATTTAATACTACAGAGTAATATTGAGGATACGGCGTCAAAGTTACGCATTAGTTTCATCCCCAAATCCAGGGCTGGTGCAGCCCCATGCTCATTTTGTATTTGTTTTAACACTTCCGGTAAATTGGCAAGTGTTGGGGTACCATGTGTGGTAGTATATATGGCAGCGAAAACTGTACCCCATGTGGCACAGTCATCCACCGACAGAACCATCCCAAAAGGCAAGCACATAGTGAGCAATCTATGTTTTTCCTGTCGTCCCGTATGGGGAAACACAGCTTCCAGCTGATTCGTTTTCTGGGCAATCCAGAACGGTATTTTTTCCCGTTCCGTGGGCACTTTACCCATAATAGTATGCACTGTTTGTGAATTAATCCCAGTAGCCAATTGATAACCACCAGCTACTGGCAGTACTGGACGCGCTGGTGTTGTGTTCAATGTTCGAATTACGAACTGGACTAATCGTCTATATAATGTCACTAATTCATTATATAAAACTCATAGATCTGATATTAGCATAGTCTGTATGCCTGGGTGAGGTGTGTATGTGGCAAACATAGGCCATGTAGGTCCATCATTACTTAAGAGACCTAACCTCACTCTTCGTAGTACATGTGGTAGGGCGCCTTCGAACCAGTTCTGATGCTCCTGGTATGTGAGCGATATTTCATGATACTGGTATGCTTGGTACCGTAAAGGTACATTTGCAACTTCATATGTGTGGAATGTGTGCGTTCTTTGGTCAACCTCAGGAAAGGTGACCCAACAGTAAAATGTTTCTGTTTGGTATGCTTCAGTAGCTTCTATTATCAAAGTAACATCCCCGCCCTCATCTGTAAGGCCATGCGTTAATTAATGTTGTGTTAGTGCTTGTCTAGCATTTTCAGGAATGTCAATGGTGTCAGCCATATTTGTTTAGAAAAAGAAAAAAAAACGGAACATCAAAAATGGTTAGTAAAGTCCTTTTATGAGTTCGAGCTGAAACAACCTACAGCTTAATCAGGTGTTACCTTTTCAGCTGAGGAGGATTCTCCCAAAGACCACGGACGTCTCCGTATAATGGTACTTAGGGTACCTGTTGTCTGTGAGACAGTGGTAGTCAGGGTATCCGTAAATTAGTGCCTAAACACCATCGTTGGTGGCGCCATGTCGTAGTTTGGACTCTTGCTCTGAGCAAGCCTGCTGGTTTAGGGATGACAGTACTTTTGTTTGTAGGCGACTATGCCTTTCCTACAACAAGTCGCAACTGTTGTACCAACCTTACCGGCTCACTAGCAGCACCTCACCAGAAACACAATAGTAAAAGGTGATCTATGGAAGCCGTTACGCATGGATTCGAGAATAAAACATCTCAGGGAGTGTCGTGGTTAAACCGAGATTACACCTTTCTCACAGATATAGCATGTCTCATACAAACACAGGCAATGACAAAGATGCAGTAGAGTTTCAATAGTTTTTATTTAACATAACTACAATTTGCGATAGGTTGCATGGGCTGCAATGAGTAGGATAATGAATAATGCAAGAAACAGTATTGTGAAGACGAGAGTCATTATTACAAAGACCCCCACCATCTTGCAATACGTAGAAAAGATATACGAGATGTAATATGCCCTAATACCCTAATGTGTAAGGCCTAACCTCCTACCTAAAGGAGAGCTGGGTTTGTTAACCCTAATCTGCCAATGCCATGTCCATGAGAGGAGCCCCCAACCCTCGTTACTTTGGAATGAGGTCTCTATCTCAGACTCTGCAGGGACACGAAGACTGGGTCAGTGTCAAGACGACTGCAGCATCGGTATCAGCGATGGTGGCGATGCCCTCTGGTCGGAATCCCTCTGATTACCTGTCTAAAGTGTGATATATTTATACAGATCTACAAGGACCCCTGACGTAGGTGTGTTCCTAAACAATAGATAACAGGCATGCTTGGGACGGCAATTAATATAAACAATCCCTCGAAAGTATAGAGAAGGAAAATCCCTAAGTGTGAACACCTGCTGTTTGTTTGTCTTTGGTGCTTGATCTTGACGCCTTGGCGCGGTGACACTGATAATGTTACCCATAACAAGTGGCCTAACTATAAACAAAGCAGTCATCTTAGAAGAAATAAATAATTAAATGGACTAAGACAGAGCAAGCTAAGTAGGTTAAAAGTCACTAGGTGACGGGGGCACGAGTCTGCAAGCCAGAGGCTAAGCTAACTCCTGTTATCCCATTAAAATGAACTAGGATTCACAACACCTCTCGTTTTCCAATCTCTATCTCTCTTCCCCTCACCTGCCTCTCCTTCACCAGTCTCTATCTCTCCTCCTCTCACCTGCCTCTCCTTCACCAATCTCTATCTCTCTTCCCCTCACCTGCCTCTCCTTCACCAATCTCTGTCTCTCTTCCCCTTGCCCCATCTCCTTCTCCTTCACCAATGTCTGTCTCTCTTCCCCTTTCCTCGACTCCCTCTCCTTCACCAATCTCTATCTCTCTTCTCCTCACCTCCCTCTCCTTCACCAATCTCTATCTCTCTTCTCCTCACCTCCCTCTCCTTCACCAATCTCTATCTCTCTTCTCCTCACCTCCCTCTCCTTCACCAATCTCTATCTCTCTTCTCCTCACCTCCCTCTCCTTCACCAATCTCTATCTCTGTTCCCCTCACCTGCCTCTCCTTCACCAATCTCTATCTCTCTTCCCCTCACCTGCCTCTCCTTCACCAATCTCTATCTCTCTGCCCCTCACCTGCCTCTCCTTCACCAATCTCTATCTCTCTGCCCCTCACCTGCCTCTCCTTCACCAATCTCTATCTCTCTTCTCCTCACCTCACTCTCCTTCACTAATCTCTATCTCTCTTCCCCTCACCTGCCTCTCCTTCACCAATCTCTATCTCTCTTCCCCTCACCAACCTCTCCTTCACCAATCTCTGTCTCTCTTCCCCTTGCCCCATCTCCTTCTCCTTCACCAATGTCTGTCTCTCTTCCCCTTTCCTCGACTCCCTCTCGTTCACCAATCTCTATCTCTCTTCCCTCAGTTGTCCCTTCTTCACCAATCTCTATCTCTCTTTCCCTTGCCCTGATCTTTCTGTTCTCTAATCTCTTGCTCCTCTTTCCGTGACTCACGCCATATGTGGGTAAGTCGCTCGCTCACTCACTCACTCACAACTCAGCTCGGCTTGTTTGTGAGTCGAGAGTCCTAAAGGACCTCGGGCCAAGCCAGAGCCAGGCATCGGCTGGTGCTTGGCTCAAGCCTTCAGTTTCTCGTTCACCCCTAGTGAGGCGGGTCCTCCCACCCTCCTCTGCACCAGACCTGCAGGCTATGCAAGTCTGATCTGCGAGATCCTCCCATGAAGAACTGTCATGGAGAGGATATGGATTTCCAAATGGCTGAGTAAAGAGGTGAGGCTTTAAGAATGTTACAGTTTGAGGGAGTCGGTCTCCATCCTCAAAAGAAGAGGACATGGAGAGCTCGGACCCCATAACTCCTGTCTCTATAAGTTTGGGTCAACAATAGGCATTGGTTGAGATTCCTGAGGCTTCTGATTGGTTTGCAGGGGACACAGTGTTGTTCTCATATTTTGATTAACAGGCACAGAGAGCCTTGAGTATGAGTGCTTTATTGGTCACTCTTTTCCACGACCCAATGGGGTGATTTCTGGGCTGGTGTGATGCACTTGTGTTGAGTAAGAACTAACACCAGACAACAGACCAGGCTATATGATTCTGCACCTGGTGGGTCATGAATATAATGGGGTGGGCTCCATTAGTCACCATTCTGGACGAGCAAAATGAATCCTTGCAGGATCAGAGGAGGCTTCCTTACTGGCAGAACACCTTAATAAAAGATACTCAAACCTGTAGGAAAGTACCCTCTTTCTGGAATGGTTATCCCTACTTTTTGCCTGTTGTTAGTGTTTGACTGTGTTGACTATGATCCTGCTAACCAGGAATAGAGTGACTATGCTCTCTCCCTTTAAATTTGGTTGCTTGGACCACACACACCTCACATTTGGCATACTGGTGCCCCCTTGTAAGTCTCTTGTATATGGTACCCAGGTAACCAGAGCATTGGGGAATCTGGGGTCCCCCATGGGCTGCAGCATGTATTATGTCAGCCATGGGGGGCCCATGCCAATTGTATCTGCAGGCCTGCCATTGCAGCCTGCGTGAAAGGGTTCAAGCACCCTTTCACTACAGGTCACTGCACCACGTCACTGTAAGTCACCCCTATGGTAGGCCCTCGGAGCCCAGAGGGCTGGGTGAAAGTACCTGTGTGTGAGGGCACCCCTACATGAGCAGAGGTGCCCCCACGAACTCCAGCTCCATTTTCATGGACTTTGTGAGTGCAGGGATGCCATTTTACGCGTGTCCTGGACGTAGGTAACTACCAATGTCCAGCCACATAATAGTAACTGCCGACCTAGGCATGTTTGCTATCAAACATGTCGGAGTCAGACACCAATACTGATCCCAGTATTGGAAGTATGATTCCATGCACTCTGGTGGCTCCTTAGAGGACCCCCAGCATTGCTCCTACCAGCCTTCTGGGGTTTCCTGGGCAGCCCAAGCTGCTGCCACCCCTCAGACAGGTTTCTACCCTCCTGCTGCTTGTTCAGCTCAAGCCCAGGAAGCCAGAACAAAGGATTTCTTTTGGGAGAGGGAGGTAACACCCTCTCCCTTTAGAAATAGGTGTTGCATCTCTTGGGAGGGCTTGCCTCCTCAAGCCACTAGTATGCTTTGAAAAATGGCACATTTGGTGCCCTCTTTGCATAAACCAGTCTGCATCGGTTCAGGGACCTCCAGTCCCTGCTCTGTCATGAAACTGGACAATGGAAAGGGGAGTGACCAAAGCTCCTCCAGAGGGTCCCTTGATTCTGCCATCTTGAAGCCAAGGTGGGCAGAGGCCTCTCGGAGCATCTGAGTGTCCAGTTCAGGCAAGTAACGTCAGATCCCCCTCCTGATAGTTGGTCACCTGGCCAGGTGACCAATCCCCCTTTCAGGGCTATTTAGGGTCTCCCTCTTGGGTGGGTCCTCAGATTTGGCTTGCAAGATTCCAGTAGGACTCCTCTGGAACCTCAACTTCAAATTCTGGCCACTGGAACTGCAACTGCACCCTCCAGGAACCAAAAATCTGCATCCACAACAAAGACTCTGCTTGCAACATTGTTTCAACAGCTCCTTCCAGCTTTTGCAACATTTCCCTGGCTGTGAATCCTCTGAGGGTGGCAAGTCTTCAGTCTGCACGAGAAGGAGGAAGGAATCTCCCTTGGAGTGAAGGAGTCACTCCCCTGCATCCGCAGGCACCAACAGCAACGATGACCATTGCGTGGCTCTCCTCTCATCCTGAGCTGCGTGGATACTGCATCACAGGTGGTGGTCTGGAGTAGTCCTCTTGGTACTCTCTGCCAGCTGTCCACCTGTGGTGGAGGTAAGCCCTTGCCTTCCAATGCAGGACAGTCTATGCAGCACGTCTCTTGCAGCTACCAAGGCTTGTTGGCATCTCGTCCAAAGTATCTTCAGGCTCCGTGTAGCCCCAGCCCCCAGGACTCTTCCACTGGGCCAAACAGCCCTCTGCGTACTTCTCCGGTGGCGTGGGACCCTTCTCCATTTGTGCTGCATGGGCTCCTCTGTGCCTCCTGGTTCCTCATCCATTGAGTCCCCTTTGGGGACTGCCTGTTCTTCTGTGGACTATCTTCCTTGCTGAGGGTCTCCCCAGGACTCCCCATGAGGGTTGAGTACTCCTGGACCTTGCTGGTCCCCGGCAGCTCCACTTTTGCTTCATCTCAACTTCTGCCTTTGCCAAGACTTGTTGGTGGTTTTTCCACACCACTGATCTTCCATCTGGTGTGCGATGTCGACTGCATCCTGCAGGAACTCTTCTCCATCTCCAGGGCTGCATTGCTGGCCGTCTTCGTCCTACCGTCGACCTACTCCTGCAACTACAGATGGATGGGTAGTGGCTCCTGCCACCACCGGACACTCCTGTGACTTCTGGACTTGGTCTCCTTCTTCCTCAGGCCTTCCTCTTTAGGAATCCATTGCTGGTTTCTTGCAGTCTTGTCTGAGTGTTGCATTATCTTCTTTTTAGTCCTTTTGGGTGGTTTGGGGAAAATCCAGTAACTTACTCCTTTCTTCCTGGTCGCTGGGGGCCCATGTGGTACTTACCTTTGGGGTTTCCTAGTTCCCCAGCTCCCATCTACACATTCCACTAACCTAGGTGGTGGTCCTGCATTCGCATTCCATTTTTTAGTATATGGTTTGGGCTCCCCCTAGGGTCACTATTGTCCATTGCTATTACACTGTTTTCTACTGCTTTGTATGCCTATTCTGATTACTAGTGTACATATCTTATGGGTTACTTGCCTCCTATTGGAGGATTGCGTCTCTAGTACTTTTTGATAATTTTGTCACTAAAATAAAGTAACTTTATGTTTGTAACACTGTGTGATTCTTTCATGTGTGTGAGTACTGTGTGACTACAGTGGTATTGCATGAGCTTTGCATGTCTCCTAGATAAGCCTTTGCTGCTCATCCACAGCTACCTCTAGAGAGCCTGGCTTCTAGAAAATGACTACACCTCACTAAAAAGGGATACCTGGACCTGGTACCTTAGGTACCCACCACACACCACACCAGCTTCCTACAAAGCCATACCAATAACAGTATTGCATTTTGTCGCAAATATATCATCTGCTTACCACTGAGCCTTCCATGGACATTTATAAACACATGAAGAACGAAGATGTGTAGATTCATGAGATAGCAAAGAACACGCTCCCCATCAAACAGAGTACCAGGACCAAGGCATGGGTACAACATCTTGCACTCCAACGACAAGCACCCCCTTTCTCTGTGGAAATCATGGCCTCTTCACAGCTCTTGGAGCTACTGGGAGTGACTCCTATTGCATTTAGGGACTCCCTTCAGCTCCTAGTATCCATGCAGGGTCTAGGCCGAAGGCTTCCTGTAGCTCCTGGAATTTCTTTAGTGCCAGGGCTGAGGGATTCCTTTAGTTTCTGGCTTACAATTTCACCTACCCAGCCCCTGTAAACCTTGGCTTCACATCAGCTTCTCAACTCTTTGCAACACATGGCCTCTCTGTCTTCTTCTATATCTGGTTCTTACTCCGCGGTATAACTAGGTTGCCATGGGCTCTAGTGCAAGCAAGGTAACTGGACCTACCCCTCACTAGGTTGACATTGCAGTCTGTGAGCTGCCCCTGACAATCCTCAACCTCCCTCAGCACAGTCTAGGTCTGCCATACCAGAACTAGCTACCGTTCTCATTCAAACAGTATTGTATTCCTACATAATACACTGCATTTCTGCGGGTAAATACCAAGACCCTAAAAGGCATTACCAAAGCCAATAGGTTTGTCCCTCGTAAAGTGCATGCACAAAAAGACATAGGATGCAGGGACCTGACACTGCTGCCGTCTCCTAGGCAAATCCCTTATGATGCACTCACAGAAGCGTATACCTCACTCTTCTCTCACAAAGGCACAACTTCCATCCCGTAGAACACTTGCCCTGCACTCAGAAAAAAACAATGTTAATCCTGCATTCACACAGACAGACCCCTCACAATGCACTCACAAAGCCTTATGGCTGTTCTGCACACACACGACCACCCTGCTCAGGCATAGTTACATCACTCAGTAGGAAGGAGCAGAGTTGGGACAAATGGTGGTACAGGAGGCCCAGTTTGAGAATCTGGTGCATCAGTCCACTCGTGCAATTCACAGCTGTTGAGGTAAGTTACGCTGAAGCCTAAATGTCCACTAAGATGCTCTAATGTTTCATCAGCCAGGCACAGACTATCACTGCAGACTATGGGGGTCATTATGAATGCGGCGGGATTCCCCGCCGTGTTCATGCTGGTGGTCTAAACATAGACCGCCAGCCCCCTCGAGACCCCACCGGCCGTATTATCAACATTCCACTGGGCCGGTGAGCGGAAACAGTGTTTCCGCCAGCCGGTCCAGCGGAATGCTGGGCTGGGACATTGCCGATGTCAATGCCACAGTGCGGTGGGTGCAGCAGCACCCGTTGCGCAGATCACTGCCCGTAAATCGAGCAGTGACTTGCGCAATGGGGATGTGCACGAGGGCCCCTGCAATGCCCATGCCAAGTGCATGGACAGTGCAGGGGCCCACAGGGCAGCCCTGGAGCACACCTTCTGCCAGCCTTTCCCTGGGGGGGGGGGAACCGCCAGGGAATGGCTGGAGGAACAAGGGTTCTCTATCTTCTCCAACTTGTCGCGCCCTTGAGAAAGCCTGGCGCAAGGACCGCACCGCTGACAACATGACCGCCCTCAAGAACGCTACCCGCGAACACCACCACCTGATCCGCGCTGCCAAAAGGAACTTTTTCACCGACAGACTGGACAAAAACAGACACAACAGCAGAGAACTCTTCAGCATCGTCAAGGAGTTCTCCAACCCCAGCGCCAGCGCCAACGCCAACGCCAACGCCGTCACGCCCTCACAGGATCTGTGCGAATCCCTCGCCACTTTCTTCCATCGCAAGATTAGCGACCTCCACGACAGCTTCGGACACCAGACCCATCCATACACCACCGAACCGGCATCCACGGCCATCACCCTCAACAACTGGTCCCACATCAACACGGAAGAAACCAAATCCATCATGAACTCTATCCACTCCGGCGCCCCTTCGGACCCCTGCCCGCACTTCATCTTTAACAAAGCCGACGACATCATCGCCCCGCACCTCCAGACCGTCATCAACTCTTCTTTTTCTTCTGCTACCTTCCCCGAATGCTGGAAACACGCCGAAGTCAACGCCCTACTAAAGAAACCTACGGCTGACCCGAGCGACCTAAAAAACTTCCGCCCCATCTCTCTTCTGCCTTTCCCAGCCAAAGTAATAGAGAAGACCGTCAACAAACAGCTGACCACCTTCCTGGAAGACAACAACCTGCTCGACCCCTCACAAACCGGATTCCGAACCAACCACAGCACTGAAACCGCCCTCATCTCAGTCACTGATGACATCAGAACCCTGATGGACAACGGTTAAACAGTCGCCCTCATTCTGCTCGACCTCTCGGCTGCCTTTGACACCGTCTATCACCGCACCCTAATCACCCGCCTCCGCTCCACCGGGATCCAAGACCAAGCCCTGGACTGGATCGCCTCCTTCCTCTCAAACCGTTCCCAAAGAGTTTACCTCCCTCCGTTTCGCTCAGAACCCACCGAGATCATCTGCGGCGTACCCCAAGGCTCATTACTCAGCCCGACACTCTTCAATGTCTACATGAGCCCCCTCGCCAACATCGTACTCAAGCACGACATCATCATCACCTCCTACGCCGACGACACCCAACTTATACTCTCCCTCACCAAGGACCCCGCCAGCGCCAAGACCAACCTACAAGAGGGTATGAAGGACGTCGCAGATTGGATGAGGCTCAGCCGCCTAAAGCTGAACTCTGAAAAAACGGAAGTCCTCATCCTCGGCAACACCCCGTCTGCCTGGGACGACTCCTGGTGGCCCACGGCCCTCGGCACCGCACCGACCCCCACATACCACGCCTGCAACCTCGGCTTCATCTTAGACCCTCTTCTCACCATGACCAAGCAAGTCAACGCCGTGTCCTCCGCCTGCTTCCTCACCCTCCGCATGCTCCGCAAGATCTTCCGCTGGATCCCCGCCGACACCAGAAAAACCGTGACCCACGCCCTCGTCACGAGCCGCCTGGACTACGGCAACACCCTCTACGCCGGGACCACAGCCAAACTCCAAAATCGCCTGCAACGCATTCAAAACGCCTCGGCCCGCCTCATCCTCGACATACCCCGCAGCAGCCACATCTCCGCACACCTGAGACATCTGCATTGGCTCCCTGTCAGCAAAAGGATCACCTTCCGACTTCTCACCCACGCACACAAAGCCCTCTACGACAAGGGACCGGAATACCTCAACAGACGCCTCAGCTTCTACGTCCCCACCCGCCTCCTCCGCTCCTCTGGCCTCGCACTCGCTGCTGTCCCTCGCATCCGCCGCTCCACGGCGGGTGGGAGATCTTTCTCCTTCCTGGCGGCTAAGACCTGGAACTCCCTCCCCAACAGCCTCAGGACCACCCAGGACCACTCCGCTTTCCGAAGACTCCTAAAGACCTGGCTGTTCGAACAGCGATAACCCCCCCCTTTTTCCCCTAGCGCCTTGAGACCCGCACGGGTGAGTAGCGCGCTTTATAAATGTTAATGATTTGATTTGATTTGATTTGATATCTGGAGGGCAGTGCTGCTTGCAGTGCCGCCCTGTCAGATAGAGAAATCCGCCATCGTCAGGCTGCCTGTCGGCTTAAGCCTGGCGGTGGCAGAGGGCCGCCTGTGGCGGTCTTCCCTTGTTGTTTATTTGGCAGACCAGACTGCCATGACGGTAGCGGTAATTTCCGCTGCCGCCCGCATGGCGGTCTGGACCGCCATGTTCATAATGAGGGCCTATGTGAGTCTGATCTTTGTGGACTTCTGCAGGGAAGCACTTGGGCAACAGAAAATGCCATTTACATTCTACAAAAAACAAGGTGGCAGTTTTTTTGTAGTGCAAGCAATATGCTAAAATGAAGACAGAAAAAATAAAATTAAAAAAACAAAAGAAAATAATATGCCACCTAAATGTGGCAGACACATGCTTTAATAAAATAAATAGTTTGCCACCTTGGAACAGTAAAATTTAATAGAGTTTGCAGAATGCCATGTCAAGATGATGGCTTGGTTTTGAAGTTTGCAGCACTGATGCCTGGGTCTCTGGATAACAATGTTATTGTCCAGTAGCATTAGCAACACTGCTGGTAGTCTCAGTAATAACTGAATACTAGCCTGCAGTTGCAGATGAGCTGCTGAGGGATGAAATACAGGAAATACCTCCTGAGGTTGGACTACTCTGGATGCAGACTAGCATAAAGTAAGCGAGAAAGATACTGTTACTCAGACTACCTGACGCCCTAAAGACTTGCTGTTGTCTACTAGGCAGAGTCAAACGATGGCAACAAAGCCAATGTCAGAAGAGGGGAGCTCTACTGCTGAATTGTATATATGCTGTCCTGAAGGGCTGAACCAATATGTGAATGACACTCTGCCTGATGAATAACTGAAGTGAACCTACTAAAGCCCTTTTTCTCTAAGCAAGATTATGTATTATTTTTTAGAAAACATGAGGCTGGTGAGACAGCTAAAACAGTGTTTTGGCCAGACCTAAACTGCACCGAAGCAGAGCACAGTGCAGTGAGTGTTTGGCTCCCATGCATAAAACATACAGCACTAGTCAAGAGCATCACAATCGTCCCAGAAAGACATGAAACACGTGTGACACTGCAGGGACTCAGGAGGATAACTATTCCAGCTTCTCAGTATGCGCCCTGCTCGGCCATGAGGGGCTTGTGCATTGACCCGTATGTACTTCAGTGGATTCTGCTGCTCTGAGTCGTACCCCTAAAGCTGAGGAATCAGAGATAACAGCTTCAGGTGCAGTAGGAGCCCTGCGGCCCTAGTAGGCAGTGTTCCTGGAACAACTTTCAGACTGAGGTACTTTCATCAATTTTACATTACTGAACTATTAGGGGATTTTGAAAAATATAAACATCTCATTGTTAGACCTGACAGCCTAAGGGTGGTCACCCCTAACCTTTTGCCTGCCTCCCTCCACTTTTTAGATACTGTTTTTGCTGGTTTTAAAACTCTGCACACTTTACCACTGCTAAGCAATGCTAAAGTGCAAATGCTTTCTCCCTTTAAACATTGTAACATTGGTTCATAACCAATTAGACTATTTAATTTACTTATAAGTCCCTAGTAAAGTGCACTATATGTGCCCAGGGCCTGTAGATTAAACGCTACCAGTGGGCCTGCAGCACTGATTGTGCCACCCACTTAAGTAGCCCCTTAACCTTGTCTCAGGCCTGCCATTGCAAGGCCTGTGTGTGCAGTTTCACTGCCAATTCGACTTGGCATTTAAAAGTACTTGCCAAGCCTAAAACTCCCTACATATAAGACACCCCTAAGGTATGCCCTAGGTAACCCATAGGGCAGGGTGCTGTGTAGGCAAAAGGCAGGACATGTACCTGTGTAGTTTACATATCCTGGTAGTGTAAAACTCCTAAATTCGTTTTTACACTGCTGTGAGGCCTGCTCCCTTCATAGGCTAAAATTGGGGATGCCCTCATACATTGTTTGAGTGGTAGCTGCTGATCTGAAAGGAGTAGGAAGGTCATATTTAGTATGGCCAGAATGGTGATACAAAATCCTGCTGACTGGTGAAGTTGGATTTAATATTACTATTTTAGAAATGCCACTTTCAGAAAGTGAGCATTTCTCTGCACTTAAATCCTTCTGTGCCTTCCAATCCACGTCTGGCTAGGTTGCGTTGACAGCTCCCTTGTGCAGTCACTCAGACACACCCCAACACAGGATACTCAGCCTCACTTGCATACATCTGCATTTTTAATGGGTCTTCCTGGGCTGGGAGGGTGGAGGGCCTGACACTTGCATGTCAAAGGACAGTAGCCTGCCCTTACATAAAGGACTGCCACACCCCCTACTGGGACCCTGGCAGACAGGATTGAACTGAAAGGGGTCCTTCTGCACTTCTAAGCCACTCTTTGAAGTCTCCCCCATTTCAAAGGCACATTTGGGTATTTGAACAAGGCCTCTGCCCCTACCAATACAGACACTTCCTAGAGAAGAAACTGGAATCAGAACCTGCATCCTGCCAAGAAGAACTGCCTGGCTGCCCAAAGGACTAACCTGTCTGCTTTCTGTGAAACACTGCTGCCTTGCTGTTGCCCTGCTGCCTTGCTGCTCACTGGCTGTGGTAAAGTAGTGCTCTCCAAGGGCTTGGATAGAGCTTGCCTCCTGTTCCCTGAAGTCTCAGGACCAAAAAAGACTTCATCTCTACAAGAAGGACTCCTTGTGTGGCGAAATTCGGCGCATAGCCTGCCAGAAATGACGCACTGCACGTTGAACCGGAATGATGCAGCCCGACTTCGCATCGAGAAGATTGACGCAGCGCCAGCGAAGTGACCGGAAATTTGAGGCACAGCCCACCAGATCGACGCACAGCTGAGCCAGAACGACGCAGCCTGACTTCCAGAGAGGAATGGATGCAGCGCATGCCGTGCGGTAGAAGATTTGACGCAACTCCCAGCAGATCGACGTAGCTCCTGTGACTTCATCCTGCCAGCACAGGAAATCCACGCATCGTCCCCAGGGCGTCCGAAAACCCCGCAACCCGAAGAGGATCCACGACTGAGCGCCGGAAATTGACGCACGGCTGTCCCTGTGTGAAAACTAAATAACGCATCACCGTGTGCGGCCCGAGAAATCGGCGCACACCCCCTTTGTTTTCACGCATCTCCTCCTCTGCGGTTCTTTGCGGAGATTTTGAACGCGAACCATGAACTTTGTGCTTGAAAGAGACTTTTGATTGCTTTTAAAGGACTTAAGACACTTTATACCACTTTTACAGTGATATCTCAACATATACTTGTTGCATTTTAATCATTTTTACTTGCGTTTATCCAGATAAATATTATATATTTTTCTAAACACTGTGTGGTATATTTTTGTGGTGCTATATTGTGTCATTGTATGATTTATTGCACAAATAATTTACAAATCGCCTTCTAAGTTACGCCTGACTGCTCAGTGCCAAGCTACCAGAGGGTGGGCACAGGATAATTTGGATTGTGTGTGACTTACCCTGACTAGAGTGAGGGTCCTTGCTTGGACAGGAGGTAACCTGACTGCTAACCAAAGACCCCATTTCTAACACTGATGAAGAACGAATGCTGCAAATGAGCCACACCCATTCAGAAAGAGAGTGACAAGGGTGTAGTATTTTATGCTATGCTATGTTATTCTGTGTTATAGTATGCTATGTTATGATATGTTATGCTATGTTATGTTATGATAGGCTATGCTATGTTATGTTATGCTATGTTATGCTATGCTATGCTATGCTATGCTATGTTATGCTATGTTATGCTATGTTATGTTATGCTATGCTATGTTATGTTATGTTGTGATATACTATACTATGCTATGCTATGTTATGTTATGCTATGCAATGTAATTTTGTCATGCTATGATATGTTATGTTATGCTATGCTATGCTATGTTATATGTTATGTTATGTTATGCTATGTTATGTTATGCTATGTTATTCTATGTTATGTTATGCAGATTTATAGAGCACGTTATCACTCAGGAGGGTACCTGGCTCTGAGCAGGTGTGAGTCTAGTCAAACCTAGGATCTAGTGGGACTACTCCAAAGGTCAGGTCTTCAGCTTCTTGTAGAATTCAGGAAGTGAGGAAGATGCTCTTATGAGTATCGGCAGGTTATTCCATGCATTAGGAGCAATGTAGGAGAAGGCTCGACCGCCAGACCTGGTTTTTGGTATGCGTGGGATTTGTGCACATGCAACGAGCAGACAAGGTCTGTGAAAGCAGATGTGATTGTTGAGGCATGCGGGGCCAGAGTAATGTAGTGCCTTGGAAGTGTGGGTGAAGAGTTTGAATAGTGCTCATTTGTGTTTGGGGAGCCAGTGGAGCTCTTTCAGGTGTGGTCTGATGTGAGTTCAGTGAAGGAAGTTGAGAGTGATTCTGGCAGCTGAGTTCTGAATAGTCTGCAGCTTTCTGGTGAGTTTTTTGTTGGTCCCGGCAAAGACGGTGATCTCATAGTCCAGCTTGCTTGCGGTCAGGGCGTACGTGACAACTTTTTGGGTGCTGATCGGGAGCCACTTGAAAATCGTCTTCATCATCTTCAGGGTATGGAGGCATGAGGTGGTGTTGGCATTGACTTGGGTAGTCAGGTCAGTTTTGCTGTTGATGCCGACTCCAAGCTTCTTGGCATGGGCGATGGTAGGTGTCGGTCCTAGCTCTGTTGGACACCCCGTGGTGTCCCACAGCGAAGTGGTCTTCCTGAAGATCATGATTTTGGTCTTGCCGGTGTTCAACTTTGGAGAGTTTGGGCCTGATTTAGATATTGGTGGACAGGTTACTACTTCTCAACTGTGACGGATATCCCGTCCGGCGAAATCTAAATTTAATTATGTTCTATGGGATTTAGATTTCGGCTGACGGAATATGTCACCGCTTTGGCGGAGTAATCTGTTCGCCAATGTCTAAATTAGGCCATTTTCTTCATGAGGTGGGTGATTTCAATCATACAAATACTGAACTTGATCTCTGTACTGGACATTTTGTCAGTGAGGCAGAGAATTAATTGAGTGTCATCAGCATAGCAGAGTATGTTGATGTGAGAGCAGCTGTTGCTGGCTAGAGGGATCTTGTATGGGTTGAAGTGTGTCGTGCTCAAGGACGATTCTTGCAGAACTCTATAAATGAGGACGAGGCAGTCTGAGGAGTACAGTGCCAAACTAACTGACTGAGTTCTTCCATTCAGGGAGGAGCAGATCAAAGGGGGTGCCTGTCCTTGGAAACCAATTTGTGTAGGCGTTGGATTAGGACTTTGTCAAATGCTGCAGAGAGGTCCAGGAGGATGAGGGCTGTTGTGTCTTCTCCATTCATGGTCATGAGGATGTCATAAATGGCGGCAATGAGGTTGGTTTCCATGCTGTGGTTGGGTCTGACACCAGACAAAGTGGTGTCAAAGAGTTGTTGGTCGCTGAGCTATTTGGTGAGGCATTTGTTGATGATTTTTTGTCATACTTTTGCCAGGAGTGGAAGCTGGGAGATCAATCAATAGTTGGCAAGCATTGAAGGATACGCAGAGGGGTTCTTCAGCAATGGGAGGACAGATGTGTGTTTCCAAGAATTTGGGAAGGTTGCAGAAGACGTGGAGACATCCAGAATAGGTGTGAGTATGGGCTGATGGGTTGCAGTCATCTAGAGAAGGTGTGGTGGAGGCATGTTTCCGATGGGACCCCTGAGTGGATGGGCTTAATGGTGGTGGCGGTATCTTCTGGGGTGATAACATACCATCTGGTTAGCGCTGGTTCTTTGGATAAGATCGGGAAGTCTTTGGTGAGAACTGTCACATCTGGGTGCAGGTTGAAGTTGATGTAAATGGCAGTGATTGTGTTGCTGAAGAACTGAGACAGTTTGTCGAAGAGGTCCTGTGAGGGGATGATTAAGTTGAAGGGAGTCGCCAGGGAGATGAAATCCTTCACAATGGCGCAGATTTCTTTGCTTCTATTGGTGCGGCACTTAATGGATCAGGCTCTCCATATAAGTGAAACCAATGATCTAAAACAACAGATTTCTCTTGTAAGTGAGCATGCATCTAATTAGCTGGCCACAGCCCAGTGACTGTAGCTGTAACTAAAAACTAAGGGGGTCATTACGACCTTGGCGGGCGGCATCAGCTGCCCGCCAAGATCTGACCGCCATGCGGCCGCCAATGCGGCCGCACCCCGCCGCGGCCATTTGGAGATCCCCGCTGGGCCTGGGCGGAAACCTGGTTTCCGCCCCCGGCCCAGCGGGGATCACGGCCGCAACATAGGAGCCGGCTCCAAATGGAGCTGGCGGTGTTGCGGCCGTGCGACGGGTGCAGTTGCACCCGTCACGCTTTTCACTGTCTGCATAGCAGACAGTGAAAAGCAGCATGGGGCCCTGTCAGGGGGCCCCTGCACTGCCCATGCCAGTGGCATGGGCAGTGCAGGAGCACCCAGGGGCCCCACGACTCCCCGTTCCGCCTGCCTTTTCCTGGCGGTACAAACTGCCAGAAAAAGGCTGGCGGTTGGGGACTCGTAATCCCCTGGGCAGCGCTGCAAGCAGCGCTGCCCAGGCAGGTTAACACCGCCGGGGCAAAAGTGGTGGTATACCGCCGGCCCCGGCGGTGCGACCGCGGCGTAATATGCCTGGAAGCACCGCCAGCCTGTTGGCGGTGCTTCCGTCGTTTTAGCCCTGGCGGTCCCGTACCGCCAGGGTCAAAATGACCCCCTAAACTCTTCTGGTGACCTGTCTCAAGAGGGTGCCCTGGTGTTTATTTCTCCCATTAACTCTGTTCCAAAGTGCAGACATATTGTCAAATCAGGTACAGTGTGATCTGCCCAGGATCATACAATTAACATAGAAAACCATAAATTGTAACATACAACTTGATGTTAAGAATACTCATTTACCACATATCGCATTTTGGGGAATATGCTGTGAGAATGGGCCTATCTGCTGCCCCAGGAAATATTCTGACCATTGTTTTTACCCCACACTTACTAGCAGCTTTTATACTGATTCTAAATACTCCCAATTGTGCCAAAAAGGAAGAGGAGGAATACATTTAAAAAGGTGACAAACCTGTTTTTGCTTGCCTAAATCTTTGGCGCTTGACGTATTTATATGAAAATTTCCCAAAACATTTGACATTCATGTGAGCTGCTGTCTGTGAAGTGTCGGGGTGATCCATAAAGCGAGGGTTGACATAAAGGGGGGGAGAAATTTAGAGCGTTTCCAATGTTAATTCCCATAGGAAAACTTAAACAGCGATAGTGCCAAAACCATTGGACTGACTTGCACCAAATTTGGCAGGAAGGTAACTCTTGGTCCAGAAAGAGCCCTTTTTATTATTTGGTGTAAATCCATTCAGTAGTTTAAAGAAATTAAGTAAAATCCAAATTTGTATATCTAGGGAAGCGAAGGATTCGAGACCCCTCCCAATCTTGTGCTGAGATATGATTGGCTGACAACACTTCAACAAGGAAGTGTTGTGAGCTACGTTGGGACTCGGATTCATCCGAGTCCCACAATAATAGATAAAAATAAAGAAAAGGGTACGGGGTACAGACACCCTGACCCCTTAGCTCTGGTGATGGGGTACCAGAGAGACAACCCCTGGGCTAAAAAGCATATTTTTTTTTTTGCTGACATTCGTGGAGGATCCGCCAATCCGGCGAAAATTTCAAATAGAAAATTAAGCGCGGGCTCCTGCGCTTCATTTTTTTAAAGCCCTTGGTTGAGTCAAATCCCGGGAACAATGTTAATTTCTAATGGGCCCCCACTCATAGCCCCGGGGACCACCACCTACCTGGGGCTTTATCTAAACTACATTACCCAACAGCCCCAGGGACCACCAACTTCCCAGGGCGATTAATTAAATATGTGCGGGGGCACGTGGCCTTCCTGCGCCCCAGGGACCACCACCCCCAGGGCAAATACTAAATAATGATAGGGAGGTCCATTTTGGACCCCCAAGCCTCAGGGACCACCACCTCCCTGGGGCTATCTCCAAGTTGCTACGGGGGGCCGTGTGGACCCCCTCGAGGAGTCACTGATGGCCCTGAGAACTATAACCCCCCAGGGCCAACTCCTGCTATGTTCCGGGGGGCCCACTCCGGGACATAGCAGTTTGCTGTGGCTTGGCTGTAGCTTTGAAGATACATGCCACGCCACAGCAAACACTCCATTTTCTGACAGGAGGACCTGTCAAGCACGTCCTGCTGTAAGAAAGTGGAGCTTTCAGCTCCGTTACCTGCATGCAAATATGGATGCAGGGAACAGAGATGAAAGGTTTGCTTCAGCAACCATAGAGCTGCTACTTAAAGTAGCTCCTTGATTGCTGAAGTACTGGGACCATAGGGGAGGGCCTTGAGGCTTCCCCCACAGTCCCAGAAAGCCCATAAAAAGTTTGTTATAAAATAAAAAAAACTGTAAGGACCTCAGGGGAGCCCTTTGGTACTCCCACATGCTCCCAGGTAGACCTTAAAGGGCTAAAAAAAAAAAAAAAAATAGCTCAGTGTGAAGGTCACAGACCTTCACTCTGAATGTTGAGGGTTCAAGTCCAGCCGGACTCGTTTCCCTCCTTTTTTTTTTTAAACTACAAATGTTTAAGGCTCATACAGAAAGGTGATCCTATACTTTTTGAATGACAAATACATTTTTCTCTTCAATCTGTCCAGAAATATCTCATTCTAAGTCTATTATTTATCAAAGCCTAAAAAATTATCTCTCTCTCTCACTCTCTTTCTCTCTCTCTCTCTCTCTTTCAATCTTTCTCTCACTCACACTCCCATTCAGACACTCACGCACCCACTCAGAGCCTAGTGCACTCATTCACACCCCCATTCAGACCCTCACGCACCCACTCACAGACCCACTCAGACCCTAGTGCACTCACTCACACCCCCATTCAGACCCTCACACACCCACTCACAGACCCACTCAGACTCTCACACATCCACTCACAGACCTACTGACACCCTCATGCGCCCACTCACAGACCCACGCACACACTGATGCACCCACTAAAACACTGATGTACGCACTCTCACACCCAGACAGACACTCCCACAGCCACTCTCACCTCCAGATACACCCTCTCACACCTATTATGAGAGCCCCAGAGAGGCAGCAGCCAACTCCCGCCGTGCACGGCCAGAAGGCCGTGCACAGCATGGGCTTGTGTGGTTATGGGGGTTAGCCGTAGGGTCTGGCTGCGGGCCAGGCCTTGCGGGTAACCTCCGCTGTGCACGGAAGAAGGCTGTGCAAGGTTGGGTGCTTATAGGCCATGCGCAGCGGAGGTCGGATTAACATATAGTAATGAAAATGACTATACATTAAAAAAAACTATAGAAATTCACTGAAAAAACAAATGTTACAGGGAAGTTATTGTTAGGAAATAGAATTTTTTTTAAACCATAGAAATTCACTTCAAAAACCAAAGGTTACATCGACGTTATAGTTAGGCTCACATTTTAAACGTGCAGAACCATAGAAATTCACCAGTTATAGTTAAAGTTACCTCAAGTAACAATAACTCGTGCCCTAAGGTAACTATAACTCATGTCCTCGCCATGCACTGCTAATTAACCCACAAATTACGGCACTCATGACATCTTTGATAACATCATTGATAATATCAATGTAATATATGCAGTAAAACAAATTACGAAAACTGCATGGCGGGGGCCTTGATTATAGTTACCTTAGGACACGAGTTATAGTCACTTGGGGTAACTCTAACTATAGCTGGTAAATTTCTGTGGTTTGGTACATTTAAAATATGAGCCTAACTATAACGTTCCGGTAACCTTTGGTATTTTAAGTGAATATATATATACATATGTGTATATACAGGGAGTGCAGAATTATTAGGCAAGTTGTATTTTTGAGGATTAATTTTATTATTGAACAACAACCATGTTCTCAATGAACCCAAAAAACTCATTAATATCAAAGCTGAATATTTTTGGAAGTAGTTTTTAGTTTGTTTTTAGTTTTAGCTATGTTAGGGGGATATCTGTGTGTGCAGGTGACTATTACTGTGCATAATTATTAGGCAACTTAACAAAAAAAAATATATACCCATTTCAATTATTTATTATTACCAGTGAAACCAATATAACATCTCAACATTCACAAATATACATTTCTGACATTCAAAAACAAAACAAAAACAAATCAGTGACCAATATAGCCACCTTTCTTTGCAAGGACACTCAAAAGCCTGCCATCCATGGATTCTGTCAGTGTTTTGATCTGTTCACCATCAACATTGCGTGCAGCAGCAACCACAGCCTCCCAGACACTGTTCAGAGAGGTGTACTGTTTTCCCTCCTTGTAAATCTCGCATTTGATGATGGACCACAGGTTCTCAATGGGGTTCAGATCAGGTGAACAAGGAGGCCATGTCATTAGATTTCCTTCTTTTATACCCTTTCTTGCCAGCCACGCTGTGGAGTACTTGGACGCGTGTGATGGAGCATTGTCCTGCATGAAAATCATGTTTTTCTTGAAGGATGCAGACTTCTTCCTGTACCACTGCTTGAAGAAGGTGTCTTCCAGGAACTGGCAGTAGGACTGGGAGTTGAGCTTGACTCCATCCTCAACCCGAAAAGGCCCCACAAGCTCATCTTTGATGATACCAGCCCAAACCAGTACTCCACCTCCACCTTGCTGGCGTCTGAGTGGGACTGGAGCTCTCTGCCCTTTACCAATCCAGCCACGGGCCCATCCATCTGGCCCATCAAGACTCACTCTCATTTCATCAGTCCATAAAACCTTAGAAAAATCAGTCTTGAGATATTTCTTGGCCCAGTCTTGACGTTTCAGCTTGTGTGTCTTGTTCAGTGGTGGTCGTCTTTCAGCCTTTCTTACCTTGGCCATGTCTCTGAGTATTGCACACCTTGTGCTTTTGGGCACTCCAGTGATGTTGCAGCTCTGAAATATGGCCAAACTGGTGGCAAGTGGCATCGTGGCAGCTGCACGCTTGACTTTTCTCAGTTCATGGGCAGTTATTTTGCGCCTTGGTTTTTCCACACGCTTCTTGCGACCCTGTTGACTATTTTGAATGAAACGCTTGATTGTTCGATGATCACGCTTCAGAAGCTTTGCAATTTTAAGAGTGCTGCATCCCTCTGCAAGATATCTCACTATTTTTGACTTTTCTGAGCCTGTCAAGTCCTTCTTTTGACCCATTTTGCCAAAGGAAAGGAAGTTGCCTAATAATTATGCACACCTGATATAGGGTGTTGATGTCATTAGACCACACCCCTTCTCATTACAGAGATGCACATCACCTAATATGCTTAATTGGTAGTAGGCTTTCGAGCCTATACAGCTTGGAGTAAGACAACATGCATAAAGAGGATGATGTGGTCAAAATACTCATTTGCCTAATAATTCTGCACTCCCTGTATATACTTGTATATATACATATATAAATATATAAAAATATATAGTATATATATATTTCATCAAAGTACATGTATTGAGATGGATATAGAAAATCTATTCTTCTGGTTTCATATTTTGTATTCAATATTTTGTCCTCGATAGTTGCCTACTTTGATGTTCTGGCTTTCATATTCAGCAGGTGGTGAAGTGATTATAACCAGGGCCACTGGGATTATGCCATTGTGCGGCCGCAGTGATTTTTGCATAATTATAGATTTGCTGGATTTGCCACATAATCCATCATCTGCTGCATAATCTGCAGATTTTAACAAAAAAAATGTTTCTAGCTCAATCTGTTCAAAAGTTACAAAAAATGCATCAATATGTGTTGTTGTGTGGTGGAAGGCCCTTCGCAAAGCTGGACTGGTCACCTTTTCATTGCTTATTTTCATAGTTGGGTGTTAAATTGGTACTAAAGAGGTGCAACCAAGGCACGGACAGTGTTACCAAGTTTTAAAATGAGCAAATAATGAAGTAATACTATACCAAAATGTGCAGCATAATTTGCCTTTTCTTGCCGCATAATGTACTCAACACTGCTGCATAATTTGTCCCTCTTCTGCCGCATAATTCCAGTGGCGCTCATTAATACTCAAATACAGTAGGAATAGAAATTACGATGGATAAACTCACTCTCCGGCCATGTTATATCTTTTAAAATGGCCTAAATTAGAGGAGGGTGGGTTTAGGACAAAACCCATAAAATGAGCTACATGACTCATAGTCCCCGGCACCCCAAAACACCCGCTGATGTGTCCTTTCGCAGAAAGTGTCTCCCCATTCGTAAAATGCCTGCATGCTCGCAACCTGCTCCGCGCGTGCCAAGTGCCCTGGGAAGAGATCATGGAAGGCTGGTCGCCCTAGCTGTGGTGTGAATTGGGATGAGGGTCTAGAGAGGGTGGGCTTGCCTGCCCGCCACAAGGGGTTGCACTGTTCCCCCCACACACCCTGTGCATCACCCGCCGTGGGCCACCCTGGGCCTCCCCTCACCGCCGCCGCGCGATGCCCAGAGGCCACTTTGGTGTGACCGCAAGTGAGTGGGTTTCTCAGATAACCACTCTGACGGGAGCAGAGCATCCCTGGGGGTCCAGGTGCCGGGCAGAGGGAACCCCCATCCACCTCAAAAGCGGTGCGTCGCCTCCCCGAGGTAAGACAATTAGTGGTTAGTGCCAGCCATGCGAGCCAGCGCCCGAGGCGCTTTACATTTTATTAAAACCAAATGGCGGGCATCAAGGCGATTTAATGATCACTGGGGAGGAAGATGAAGGGGGGGCAGGGGGGTGTGTAGCTAAGGCACCCACGTGGCGGTCTTTCCGAGCCAAACCTACCTGTATATCGGAGGTACAGCAGCAGGCCAGTGTCTGGAAGGCTGGCAGGGATGGGGCGGTGCCACCTACATGCCCTGTTGACACCGGCGAGTGGCTGAAAGCGGGCCTAACTAATGGCAGAAAAGGGAGTTGTACTGAGAGGTATTGACTGACGGGGGTCCGGAGAATGCCTGAAAGGGGGTCCGGAGGACGGCCGAGGCCGGTGGACCCGGGGAATGGCTGAAAAGGGGCGCATAGGGCTGGATTTGGATACAATTCAGAGGCGTGGAGAGAAACAGATTGAAAACAATGTAAAAATAGTAGGGGGTGGTGAAGACTCATACCAGCGCTCTAGAGATAGGGTGGGACATTGGAAGTGACGGAGAGAGAGAACAGGGGCCAGATAAAGACATGCAAAAGGGATGAGAAGGAGAGAACCCCAGCAAGAGACGCAGAGAGTGAAACAAAAGAGAGGGAATATAAAATAAACCACAATAGAAAAACTAAAACCAAGTTCTAAAATATCTGTAAAGTGATTTCTGTGCCCCTCAGTATCACAAGCTCTGCACTTAAGGAGAACCCTCGACAGGTCTAGTATTAGGGAACACGAGTGGTTCACCCTGGCACGCGCCACAGTCAGCGGTGCCCGTGCAACAGGAGGCTGGCAACGAGTGCCCTCGTCAATGCCAGAGCTGGGCACCACTCCTGATGCAGAATGTGAGGAGTTTGCCCACCGTCTATAATGAAAAATCAAATATTGATTTGCATAATTCTGTTTTGCATGTTACAATCTGCTTCTTCTACAGACGGGGGTGGCTGGGAGTGCGGGAGGGGGGCAAAAATAACAGACTGGAAGCAGGCGGGAGGGGATGAAAGGAAAGCAAGACAATCAGAAAATGGTGGCTGACGTGAGAAATAGAGGGGTGCTGTCTGGGTTTTCCTAAATCCTGACGTAGTAGGGACCCCTAGTAGTGTCGAAGGGGATGAGGGGGGCAATATGGGCCCCCTATGGGCCACAGGGCTTGCGACTGTGTTTGAGACAGGAAGTTGCCCCTCCAAATCCTCTTTGACTCTCAGGCATGTCTTGGGCCTGCTCCTGAGAGGAGGTGTATTCTCATCAGAAAGGTTTCCGTATAGTACCCTTAACACTGAGCATTCCTGATAGTAGAGATCCTTGCAAGAAAAGCTGACTCACCTCGTGAGACTCTCTACCTCAGGACAGTCTCAGGTGCCACCAGGTGAAGGTAGACCGGAGCTCGCCACAGCCGAAGGCGACTCACCTGGTGAGAATCTCTACCTCAGGACAGTCTCAGGGGCAGCGGGTGAAGGGAGACCGGAGCTCGCCACAGCCGAAGGTGACTCACCTGGTGAGAATCTCTACCTCAGGACAGTCTCAGGGGCCGCCAGGTGAAGGAAGACCGGAGCTCACCACAGCCGAAGCTGACTCACCTGGTGAGACTCTCTACCTCAGGACAGTCTCAGGTGGACCCAAGTGAAGGTAGACCGGAGCTCGCTGCAGCTGAAGGTGACTCACCTGGTGAGAATCTCTACATCAGGACAGTCTCAGGTGCCACCAGGTGAAGGATGACCAGAGCTCGCCACAGCCGAAGGTGACTCACCTGGTGAGAATCTCTACATCAGGACAGTCTCAGGTGGACCCAAGTGAAGGATGACCAGAGCTCGCTACAGCCGAAGGTGACTCACCTGGTGAGAATCTCTACATCAGGACAGTCTCAGGTGCCACCAGGTGAAGGTAGACCGGAGCTCGCCACAGCCGAAGGTGACTCACCTGGTGAGAATCTCTACATCAGGACAGTCTCAGGTGCCACCAGGTGAAGGATGACCAGAGCTCGCCACAGCCGAAGGTGACTCACCTGGTGAGAATCTCTACATCAGGACAGTCTCAGGTGCCACCAAGTGAAGGTAGACCGGAGCTCGCTACAGCTGAAGGTGACTCACCTGGTGAGAATCTCTACATCAGGGCAGTCTCAGGGGCAGCAGGTGAAGGTAGACCGGACCTCGCTACAGCCGAAGGTGACTCACCTGGTGAGAATCTCTACATCAGGACAGCCTCAGGTGCCGTGGGTGGGGGAAGACCGGAGCTCGCCACAGCCGAAGGTGACTCACCTGGTGAGAATCTCTACATCAGGACAGTATCAGGTGCAGCCAGGTGAAGGAAGACCGGAGCTAGCCACAGCCGAAGGTGACTCACCTGGTGAGAATCTCTACATCAGGACAGCCTCAGGTGCCACCAGGTGAAGGAAGACTGGAGCTTGCTACAGCTGAAGGTGACTCACCTGGTAAGAATCTCTACATCAGGGCAGTCTCAGGGGCAGTGGGTGAAGGAAGACCGGAGCTCGCTGCAGCCGAAGGTGACTCACCTGGTGAGAATCTCTACATCAGGGCAGTCTCAGGGGCAGCCAGGTGAAGGAAGACCGGGGCTCGCTGCAGCCGAAGGTGACTCACCTGGTGAGAATCTCTACATCAGGGCAGTCTCAGGTGCCACCAGGTGAAGGAAGACCGGAGCTTGCTACAGCTGAAGGTGACTCACCTGGTAAGAATCTCTACATCAGGGCAGTCTCAGGGGCAGTGGGTGAAGGAAGACCGGAGCTCGCCGCAGCCGAAGGTGACTCACCTGGTGTGAATCTCTACATCAGGACAGTCTCAGGTGGACCCAAGTGAAGGAAGACCGGAGCTCACTACAGCCGAAGGCGACTTACCTGGTGAGACTCTCTACCTCAGGACAGTCTCAGGGGCCGCCAGGTGAAGGAAGACCGGAGCTCGCCACAGCTGAAGGTGACTCACCTGGTGAGAATATCTACATCAGGACAGTCTCAGGTGCCACCAGGTGAAGGATGACCAGAGCTCGCCACAGCCGAAGGTGACTCACCTGGTGTGAATCTCTACATCAGGACTGTCTCAGGTGCCACCAGGTGAAGGTAGACCGGAGCTCGCTGCAGCTGAAGGTGACTCACCTGGTGAGAATCTCTACATCAGGGCAGTCTCAGGGGCAGCGGGTGAAGGAAGACCGGAGCTCGCCGCAGCCGAAGGTGACTCACCTGGTGAGAATCTCTACATCAGGACAGTCTCAGGTGCAGCGGGTGAAGGAAGACCGGAGCTCGCTACAGCTGAAGGTGACTCACCTGGTGAGAATCTCTACATCAGGACAGTCTCAGGAGCAGCGGGTGAAGGAAGACCGGAGCTCGCCACAGCCGAAGGTGACTCACCTGGTGAGAATCTCTACATCAGGACAGTCTCGGGTGCAGCCAGGTGAAGGAAGACCGGAGCTCGCTACAGCTGAAGGTGACTCACCTGGTGAGAATCTCTACATCAGGACAGTCTCAGGTGCAGCAGGAGAAGGGAGACCGGAGCTCGCCACAGCCGAAGGTGACTCACTGGTGAGAATCTTTACATCAGGACAGTCTCAGGTGCCACCAGGTGAAGGAAGACCGGAGCTCGCTGCAGCTGAAGGTGACTTACCTGGTGAGAATCTCTACATCAGGGCAGTCTCAGGGGCAGCAGGTGAAGGTAGACCGGACCTCGCTACAGCCGAAGGTGACTCACCTGGTGAGAATCTCTACATCAGGGCAGTCTCAGGGGCAGCGGGTGAAGGTAGACCGGAGCTCACTACAGCTGAAGGTGACTCACCTGGTGAGAATCTCTACATCAGGACAGTCTCAGGAGCAGCGGGTGAAGAAAGACCGGAGCTCGCCACAGCCGAAGGTGACTCCGCCGGTGAGAATCTCTACATCAGGACAGTCTCAGGAGCTCCGGGTGAAGGAAGACCGGAGCTCGCCACAGCCGAAGGTGACTCACCTGGTGAGAATCTCTACATCAGGACAGTCTCAGGTGCAGCCAGGTGAAGCAAGACCGGAGCTCGCTGCAGCCGAAGGTGACTCCCCTGGTGAGAATCTCTACATCAGGACAGCCTCAGGTGCCGTGGGTGAGGGAAGACCGGAGCTCGCCACAGCCGAAGGTGACTCACCTGGTGAGAATCTCTACATCAGGGCAGTCTCAGGGGCAGCGGGTGAAGGAAGACCGGAGCTCGCCACAGCCGAAGGTGACTCACCTGGTGAGAATCTCTACATCAGGACAGTATCAGGTGCAGCCAGGTGAAGGAAGACCGGAGCTCGCCACAGCCGAAGGTGACTCACCTGGTGAGAATCTCTACATCAGGACGGTCTCAGGTGCCGCCAGGTGAAAGAAGACCGGAGCTCGCCACAGCCGAAGGTGACTCACCTGGTGAGAATCTCTACATCAGGACAGTCTCAGGGGCAGCTGGTGAAGGAAGACCGGAGCTCACTACAGCCGAAGGTGACTCACCTGGTAAGAATCTCTACATCAGGACAGTCTCGGGTGCAGCCAGGTGAAGGAAGACCGGAGCTCGCTACATCTGAAGGCGACTCACCTGGTGAGAATCTCTACATCAGGGCATTCTCAGGTGCAGCAGGTGAAGGGAGACCGGAGCTCGCTGCAGCCGAAGGTGACTCACCTGGTGAGAAACTCTACATCAGGACAGTCTCAGGTGCCGCCAGGTGAAGGAAGACCGGAGCTCGGTACAGCGGAAGGTGACTCACCTGGTGAGAATCTCTACATCAGGACAGCCTCAGGTGCCGTAGGTGAGGGAAGACCGGAGCTCGCCACAGCCGAAGGTGACTCACCTGGTGAGAATCTCTACATCAGGACAGTCTCAGGGGCCGCCAGGTGAAGGTAGACCGGAGCTCGCCGAAGGTGACTCACCTGGTGAGAATCTCTACATCAGGACAGTCTCAGGTGCAGCGGGTGAAGGAAGACCGGAGCTCGCTACAGCTGAAGGTGACTCACCTGGTGAGAATCTCTATATCAGGACAGTCTCAGGTGCAGCGGGTGAAGGAAGACCGGAGCTCGCTACAGCTTAAGGTGACTCACCTGGTGAGAATCTCTACATCAGGACAGTCTCAGGTGCAGCGGGTGAAGGAAGACCGGAGCTCACTACAGCCAAAGGTGACTCACCTGGTGAGAATCTCTACATCAGGACAGTCTCAGGTGGACCCAAGTGAAGGATGACCAGAGCTCACTACAGCTGAAGGTGACTCACCTGGTGAGAATCTCTACATCAGGACAGTCTCAGGGGCAGCAGGTGAAGGAAGACCGGAGCTCACTACAGCCGAAGGTGACTCACCTGGTGTGAATCTCTACATCAGGACAGTCTCAGGTGGACCCAAGTGAAGGATGACCAGAGCTCACTACAACTGAAGGTGACTCACCTGGTGAGAATATCTACATCAGGACAGTCTCAGGAGCAGCGGGTGAAGGTAGACCGGAGCTCGCCACAGCCGAAGGTGACTCACCTGGTGAGACTCTCTACCTCAGGACAGTCTCAGGGGCCGCCAGGTGAAGGGAGACCGGAGCTCGCCACAGCTGAAGGTGACTCACCTGGTGAGAATCTCTACATCAGGGCAGTCTCAGGGGCAGCGGGTGAAGGAAGACCGGAGCTCGCCACAGCCGAAGGTGACTCACCTGGTGAGAATCTCTACATCAGGACAGTATCAGGTGCAGCCAGGTGAAGGAAGACCGGAGCTATCCACAGCCGAAGGTGACTCACCTGGTGAGAATCTCTACATCAGGACCGTCTCAGGTGCCGCCAGGTGAAGGAAGACCGGAGCTCGGTACAGCCGAAGGTGACTCACCTGGTGAGAATCTCTACATCAGGACAGTCTCAGGGGCAGCTGGTGAAGGAAGACCGGAGCTCACTACAGACGAAGGCGACTTACCTGGTAAGAATCTCTACATCAGGACAGTCTCGGGTGCAGCCAGGTGAAGGAAGACCGGAGCTCGCTACAGCTGAAGGCGACTCACCTGGTGAGAATCTCTACATCAGGGCAGTCTCAGGTGCAGCAGGTGAAGGGAGACCGGAGCTCGCTGCAGCCGAAGGTGACTCACCTGGTGAGAATCTCTACATCAGGACAGTCTCAGGTACCGCCAGGTGAAGGAAGACCGGAGCTCGGTACAGCCGAAGGTGACTCACCTGGTGAGAATCTCTACATCAGGACAGCCTCAGGTGCCGTGGGTGGGGGAAGACCGGAGCTCGCCACAGCCGAAGGTGACTCACCTGGTGAGAATCTCTACATCAGGACAGTCTCAGGGGCCGCCAGGTGAAGGTAGACCGGAGCTCGCCGCAGCCGAAGGTGACTCACCTGGTGAGAATCTCTACATCAGGACAGTCTCAGGTGCAGCGGGTGAAGGAAGACCGGAGCTCGCTACAGCTGAAGGTGACTCACCTGGTGAGAATCTCTATATCAGGACAGTCTCAGGTGCAGCGGGTGAAGGAAGACCGGAGCTCGCTACAGCTGAAGGTGACTCACCTGGTGAGAATCTCTACATCAGGACAGTCTCAGGTGCAGCGGGTGAAGGAAGACCGGAGCTCACTACAGCCGAAGGTGACTCACCTGGTGAGAATCTCTACATCAGGACAGTCTCAGGTGGACCCAAGTGAAGGATGACCAGAGCTCACTACAGCTGAAGGTGATTCACCTGGTGAGAATCTCTACATCAGGACAGTCTCAGGGGCAGCAGGTGAAGGAAGACCGGAGCTCACTACAGCCGAAGGTGACTCACCTGGTGTGAATCTCTACATCAGGACAGTCTCAGGTGGACCCAAGTGAAGGATGGCCAGAGCTCACTACAACTGAAGGTGACTCACCTGGTGAGAATATCTACATCAGGACAGTCTCAGGAGCAGCGGGTGAAGGTAGACCGGAGCTCGCCACAGCCGAAGGTGACTCACCTGGTGAGACTCTCTACCTCAGGACAGTCTCAGGGGCCGCCAGGTGAAGGGAGACCGGAGCTCGCCACAGCTGAAGGTGACTCACCTGGTGAGAATCTCTACATCAGGACAGTCTCAGGAGCAGCGGGTGAAGGAAGACCGGAGCTCGCCGCAGCCGAAGGTGACTCACCTGGTGAGAATCTCTACATCAGGACAGTCTCAGGTGCAGCCAGGTGAAGGAAGACCGGAGCTCGCCACAGCCGAAGGTGACTCACCTGGTGAGAATCTCTACATCAGGACAGTCTCAGTTGCCGCGGGTGAGGGAAGACCGGAGCTCGCTACAGCTGAAGGTGACTCACCTGTGAGAAGAGAATCTCTACATCAGGACAGTCTCAGGTGCAGCCAGGTGAAGGGAGACCGGGGCTCGCTGCAGCCGAAGGTGACTCACCTGTGAGAAGAGAATCTCTACATCAGGACAGTCTCAGGGGCAGCCAGGTGAAGGAAGACCGGAGCTCGCCACAGCGGAAGGTGACTCACCTGGTGAGAATCTCTACATCAGGACAGCCTCAGGTGCCGTAGGTGAGGGAAGACCGGAGCTCGCCACAGCCGAAGGTGACTCACCTGGTGAGAATCTCTACATCAGGACAGTCTCAGGGGCCGCCAGGTGAAGGTAGACCGGAGCTCGCCGCAGCCGAAGGTGACTCACCTGGTGAGAATCTCTACATCAGGACAGTCTCAGGTGCAGCGGGTGAAGGAAGACCGGAGCTCGCTACAGCTGAAGGTGACTCACCTGGTGAGAATCTCTATATCAGGACAGTCTCAGGTGCAGCGGGTGAAGGAAGACCGGAGCTCGCTACAGCTTAAGGTGACTCACCTGGTGAGAATCTCTACATCAGGACAGTCTCAGGTGCAGCGGGTGAAGGAAGACCGGAGCTCACTACAGCCAAAGGTGACTCACCTGGTGAGAATCTCTACATCAGGACAGTCTCAGGTGGACCCAAGTGAAGGATGACCAGAGCTCACTACAGCTGAAGGTGACTCACCTGGTGAGAATCTCTACATCAGGACAGTCTCAGGGGCAGCAGGTGAAGGAAGACCGGAGCTCACTACAGCCGAAGGTGACTCACCTGGTGTGAATCTCTACATCAGGACAGTCTCAGGTGGACCCAAGTGAAGGATGACCAGAGCTCACTACAACTGAAGGTGACTCACCTGGTGAGAATATCTACATCAGGACAGTCTCAGGAGCAGCGGGTGATGGTAGACCGGAGCTCGCCACAGCCGAAGGTGACTCACCTGGTGAGACTCTCTACCTCAGGACAGTCTCAGGGGCCGCCAGGTGAAGGGAGACCGGAGCTCGCCACAGCTGAAGGTGACTCACTGGTGAGAATCTCTACATCAGGGCAGTCTCAGGGGCCGCCAGGTGAAGGGAGACCGGAGCTCGCCACAGCTGAAGGTGACTCACCTGGTGAGAATCTCTACATCAGGGCAGTCTCAGGGGCAGCGGGTGAAGGAAGACCGGAGCTCGCCACAGCTGAAGGTGACTCACCTGGTGAGAATATCTACATCAGGGCAGTCTCAGGTGCAGCAGGTGAAGGAAGACCGGAGCTATCCACAGCCGAAGGTGACTCACCTGGTGAGAATCTCTACATCAGGACCGTCTCAGGTGCCGCCAGGTGAAGGAAGACCGGAGCTCGGTACAGCCGAAGGTTACTCACCTGGTGAGAATCTCTACATCAGGACAGTCTCAGGGGCAGCTGGTGAAGGAAGACCGGAGCTCACTACAGCCGAAGGCGACTTACCTGGTAAGAATCTCTACATCAGGACAGTCTCGGGTGCAGCCAGGTGAAGGAAGACCGGAGCTCGCTACAGCTGAAGGCGACTCACCTGGTGAGAATCTCTACATCAGGGCAGTCTCAGGTGCAGCAGGTGAAGGGAGACCGGAGCTCGCTGCAGCCGAAGGTGACTCACCTGGTGAGAATCTCTACATCAGGACAGTCTCAGGTGCCGCCAGGTGAAGGAAGACCGGAGCTCGGTACAGCCGAAGGTGACTCACCTGGTGAGAATCTCTACATCAGGACAGCCTCAGGTGCCGTGGGTGGGGGAAGACCGGAGCTCGCCACAGCCGAAGGTGACTCACCTGGTGAGAATCTCTACATCAGGACAGTCTCAGGGGCAGCCAGGTGAAGGTAGACCGGAGCTCGCCGCAGCCGAAGGTGACTCACCTGGTGAGAATCTCTACATCAGGACAGTCTCAGGTGCAGCGGGTGAAGGAAGACCGGAGCTCGCTACAGCTGAAGGTGACTCACCTGGTGAGAATCTCTACATCAGGACAGTCTCAGGTGCAGCGGGTGAAGGAAGACCGGAGCTCGCTACAGCTGAAGGTGACTCACCTGGTGAGAATCTCTACATCAGGACAGTCTCAGGTGCAGCGGGTGAAGGAAGACCGGAGCTCACTACAGCCGAAGGTGACTCACCTGGTGAGAATCTCTACATCAGGACAGTCTCAGGTGGACCCAAGTGAAGGATGACCAGAGCTCACTACAGCTGAAGGTGACTCACCTGGTGAGAATCTCTACATCAGGACAGTCTCAGGGGCAGCAGGTGAAGGAAGACCGGAGCTCACTACAGCCGAAGGTGACTCACCTGGTGTGAATCTCTACATCAGGACAGTCTCAGGTGGACCCAAGTGAAGGATGACCAGAGCTCACTACAACTGAAGGTGACTCATCTGGTGAGAATATCTACATCAGGACAGTCTCAGGAGCAGCGGGTGAAGGTAGACCGGAGCTCGCCACAGCCGAAGGTGACTCACCTGGTGAGACTCTCTACCTCAGGACAGTCTCAGGGGCCGCCAGGTGAAGGGAGACCGGAGCTCGCCACAGCTGAAGGTGACTCACCTGGTGAGAATCTCTACATCAGGACAGTCTCAGGAGCAGCGGGTGAAGGAAGACCGGAGCTCGCCGCAGCCGAAGGTGACTCACCTGGTGAGAATCTCTACATCAGGACAGTCTCAGGTGCAGCCAGGTGAAGGAAGACCGGAGCTCGCCACAGCCGAAGGTGACTCACCTGGTGAGAATCTCTACATCAGGACAGTCTCAGTTGCCGTGGGTGAGGGAAGACCGGAGCTCGCTACAGCTGAAGGTGACTCACCTGTGAGAAGAGAATCTCTACATCAGGACAGTCTCAGGTGCAGCCAGGTGAAGGGAGACCGGGGCTCGCTGCAGCCGAAGGTGACTCACCTGTGAGAAGAGAATCTCTACATCAGGACAGTCTCAGGGGCAGCCAGGTGAAGGAAGACCGGAGCTCGCCACAGCCGAAGGTGACTCACCAGGTGTGAATATCTACATCAGGACAGTCTCAGGTGCAGCGGGTGAAGGACGATCGGAGCTCGCTGCAGCCGTAGGTGACTCACCTGGTGAGAATCTCTACATCTGGACAGTCTCAGGTGCCGCGGGTGAAGGAAGACCGGAGCTCGCTGCAGCCGAAGGTGACTCACCTGGTGAGAATCTCTACATCAGGACAGTCTCAGGTGCAGCCAGGTGAAGGTAGACCAGAGCTTACTACAGCTGAAGGTTACTCACCTGGTGAGAATATCTACATCAGGGCAGTCTCAGGTGCAGCAGGTGAAGGAAGACCGGACCTCGCCGCAGCCGAAGGTGACTCACCTGGTGAGAATCTCTACATCAGGACAGTATCAGGTGCAGCCAGGTGAAGGAAGACCGGAGCTCGCCACAGACGAAGGTGACTCACCTGGTGAGAATCTCTACATCAGGACCGTCTCAGGTGCAGCCAGGTGAAGGAAGACCGGAGCTCACCACAGCCGAAGGCGACTTACCTGGTAAGAATCTCTACATCAGGACAGTCTCGGGTGCAGCCAGGAGAAGGAAGACCGGAACTCGCTACAGCTGAAGGTGACTCACCTGGTGAGAATCTCTACATCAGGACAGTCTCAGGGGCAGCAGGTGAAGGAAGACCGGAGCTCGCTACAGCCGAAGGTGACTCACCTGGTGAGAATCTCTACATCAGGACAGTCTCGGGTGCAGCTGGTGAAGCAAGACCGGAGCTCGCTGCAGCCGAAGGTGACTCACCTGGTGAGAATCTCTACATCAGGACAGTCTCAGGTGCCACCAGGTGAAGGAAGACCGGAGCTCGCCACAGCCGAAGGTGAATCACCTGGTGAGAATATCTACATCAGGACAGTCTCAGGTGCAGCGGGTGAAGGACGATCGGAGCTCGCTGCAGCCGTAGGTGACTCACCTGGTGAGAATCTCTACATCAGGACAGTCTCACGTGCCGCGGGTGAAGGAAGACCGGAGCTCGCTGCAGCCGAAGGTGACTCACCTGGTGACAATCTCTACATCAGGACAGTCTCAGGTGCAGCCAGGTGAAGGTAGACCAGAGCTTACTACAGCTGAAGGTGACTCACCTGGTGAGAATATCTACATCAGGGCAGTCTCAGGTGCAGCAGGTGAAGGAAGACCGGAGCTCGCTACAGCCGAATGTGACTCACCTGGTGAGAATCTCTACATCAGGACAGTATCAGGTGCAGCCAGGTGAAGGAAGACCGGAGCTCGCCACAGCCGAAGGTGACTCACCTGGTGAGAATCTCTACATCAGGACAGTCTCAGGGGCAGCGGGTGAAGGAAGACCGGAGCTCACTACAGCCAAAGGCGACTTACCTGTAAGAATCTCTACATCAGGACAATCTCGGGTGCAGCCAGGTGAAGGAAGACCGGAGCTCGCTACAGCTGAAGGTGACTCACCTGGTGAGAATCTCTACATCAGGACAGTCTCAGGGGCAGCAGGTGAAGGAAGACCGGAGCTCACTGCAGCCGAAGGTGACTCACCTGGTGAGAATCTCTACATCAGGACAGCCTCAGGTGCCGTGGGTGAGGGAAGACCGGAGCTCGCTACAGCTGAAGGTGACTCACCTGTGAGAAGAGAATCTCTACATCAGGACAGTATCAGGTGCAGCCAGGTGAAGGAAGACCGGAGCTCGCCACAGCCGAAGGTGACTCACCTGGTGAGAATCTCTACATCAGGACCGTCTCAGGTGCAGCCAGGTGAAGGAAGACCGGAGCTCACTACAGCCGAAGGCGACTTACCTGGTAAGAATATCTACATCAGGACAGTCTCGGGTGCAGCCAGGTGAAGGAAGACCGGAGCTCGCTACAGCTGAAGGTGACTCACCTGGTGAGAATCTCTACATCAGGACAGTCTCAGGTGCAGCGGGTGAAGGAAGACCGGAGCTCGCTACAGCTGAAGGTGACTCACCTGGTGAGAATCTCTACATCAGGACAGTCTCAGGGGCAGCAGGTGAAGGAAGACCGGAGCTCACTACAGCCGAAGGTGACTCACCTGGTGAAAATCTCTACATCAGGACAGCCTCAGGTGCCGTGGGTGAGGGAAGACTGAAGCTCGCTACAGCTGAAGGTGACTCACCTGTGAGAAGAGAATCTCTACATCAGGACAGTCTCAGGTGCAGCCAGGTGAAGGGAGACCGGAGCTCGCTGCAGCCGAAGGTGACTCACCTGGTGAGAATCTCTACATCAGGACAGCATCAGGTGCCGTGGGTGAGGGAAGACCGGAGCTCGCTACAGCTGAAGGTGACTCACCTGTGAGAAGAGAATCTCTACATCAGGACTGTCTCAGGTGCAGCCAGGTGAAGGGAGACTGGAGCTCGCTGCAGCCGAAGGTGACTCACCTGTGAGAAGAGAATCTCTACATCAGGACAGTCTCAGGGGCAGCCAGGTGAAGGAAGACCGGAGCTCGTTGCAGCCGAAGGTGACTTACCTGGTGAGAATATCTACATCAGGACAGTCTCAGGTGCAGCGGGTGAAGGACGATCGGAGCTCGCTGCAGCCGTTGGTGACTCACCTGGTGAGAATCTCTACATCAGGACAGTCTCACGTGCCGCGGGTGCAGGAAGACCGGAGCTCGGTGCAGCCGTAGGTGACTCACCTGGTGAGAATCTCTACTTCAGGACAGTCTCAGGGGCAGTGGGTGAAGGACGATCGGAGCTCGCCACAGCCGAAGGTGACTCATCTGGTAAGAATCTCTACATCAGGACAGTCTCAGGTGCCGCTAGGTGAAGGAAGACCGGAGCTCGCTACAGCCGAAGGTGACTCATCTGGTAAGAATATCTACATCAGGACAGTCTCGGGTGCAGCGGGTGAAGGGAGACCAGAACTCACTACAGCCGAAGGCGACTCACCTGGTGAGAATCTCTACATCAGGGCAGTCTCAGGTGCAGCAGGTGAAGGAAGACCGGAGCTCGCTACAGCCGAAGGTGACTCACCTGGTGAGAATCTCTACATCAGGACAGTCTCAGGTGCCGCCAGGTGAAGGTAGACCGGAGCTCACTACAGCCGAAGGAGACTCACCTGGTGAGAATCTCTACATCAGGACAGTCTCAGGTGCCGTCAGGTGAAGGGAGACCGGAGCTCGCCACAGCCGAAGGTGACTCACCTGGTGAGAATCTCTACATCAGGACTGTCTCAGGTGCAGCCAGGTGAAGGAAGACCGGAGCTCACTACAGCCGAAGGCGACTTACCTGGTAAGAATATCTACATCAGGACAGTCTCGGGTGCAGCCAGGTGAAGGTAGACCAGAGCTTACTACAGCTGAAGGTGACTCACCTGGTGAGAATCTCTACATCAGGACAGTCTCAGGGGCAGCGGGTGAAGGAAGACCGGAGCTTGCTACAGCTGAAGGTGACTCACCTGGTGAGAATCTCTACATCAGTACAGTCTCAGGGGCCGCCAGGTGAAGGAAGACCGGAGCTCGCTGCAGCCGAAGGTGACTCACCTGTGAGAAGAGAATCTCTACATCAGGACAGTCTCAGGGGCAGCAGGTGAAGGAAGACCGGAGCTCGCCACAGCCGAAGGTGCCTCACCTGGTGAGAATCTCTACATCAGGACAGTCTCAGGTGCAGCAGGTGAAGGAAGACCGGAGGTCGCCACAGCCGAAGGTGCCTCACCTGGTGAGAATATCTACATCAGGACAGTCTCCGGGGCAGCAGGTGAAGGAACACCGGAGCTCGCCACAGCCGAAGGTGACTCATCTGGTAAGAATATCTACATCAGGACAGTCTCGGGTGCAGCCAGGTGAAGGTAGACCGGAGCTCGACACAGCCGAAGGTGACTCACCTGGTGAGAATCTCTACATCAGGACAGTCTCAGGTGCCGCCAGATGAAGGAAGACCGGAGCTCGCTGCAGCCAAAGGTGACTCACCTGGTGAGAATCTCTACATCAGGGCAGTCTCAGGTGCCACCAGGTGAAGGAAGACCGGAGCTCGCCACAGCCGAAGGTGACTCACCTGGTGAGAATCTCTACATCAGGGCAATCTCAAGGGCAGTGGGTGAAGGAAGACCGGAGCTCGCCGCAGCCCAAGGTGACTCACCTGGTGAGACTCTCTACCTCAGGACAGTCTCAGGGGCCGCCAGGTGAAGGGAGACCGGAGCTCGCCACAGCCGAAGGTGACTCACCTGGTGAGAATCTCTACATCAGGACAGTCTCAGGTGCAGCAGGTGAAGGTAGACCGGAGCTCACTACAGCCGAAGGTGATTCACCTGGTGAGAATCTCTACATCAGGACAGCCTCAGGTGCCGTGGGTGAGGGAAGACCGGAGCTCGCTACAGCTGAAGGTGACTCACCTGTGAGAAGAGAATCTCTACATCAGGACATTCTCAGGTGCAGCCAGGTGAAGGGAGACCGGAGCTCGCTGCAGCCGAAGGTGACTCACCTGTGAGAAGAGAATCTCTACAACAGGACAGTCTCAGGGGCAGCCAGGTGAAGGAAGACCGGAGCTCGCTGCAGCCGAAGGTGACTCACCTGGTGAGAATCTCTACATCAGGACAGCCTCAGGTGCCGTGGGTGAGGGAAGACCGGAGCTTGCTACAGCTGAAGGTGACTCACCTGGTGAGAATATCTACATCAGGACAGTCTCAGGTGCAGCGGGTGAAGGACGATCGGAGCTCGCTGCAGCCGTAGGTGACTCACCTGGTGAGAATCTCTACATCAGGACAGTCTCACGTGCCGCGGGTGAAGGAAGACCGGAACTCGGTGCAGCCGTAGGTGACTCACCTGGTGAGAATCTCTACTTCAGGACAGTCTCAGGGGCAGTGGGTGAAGGACGATCGGAGCTCGCCACAGCCGAAGGTGACTCATCTGGTAAGAATATCTACATCAGGACAGTCTCAGGTGCCGCCAGGTGAAGGAAGACCGGAGCTCGCTACAGCCGAAGGTGACTCATCCGGTAAGAATATCTACATCAGGACAGAGTGGGTGCAGCCAGGTGAAGGTAGACCAGAACTCACTACAGCCGAAGGCGACTCACCTGGTGAGAATCTCTACATCAGGGCAGTCTCAGGTGCAGCAGGTGAAGGAAGACCGGAGCTCGCCACAGCCGAAGGTGACTCACCTGGTGAGAATCTCTACATCAGGACAGTCTCAGGTGCCGCCAGGTGAAGGAAGACCGGAGCTCGCTGCAGCCGAAGGTGACTCACCTGGTGAGAATCTCTATATCAGGACAGTCTCAGGTGCCGTCAGGTGAAGGGAGACCGGAGCTCGCTACAGCCGAAGGTGACTCACCTGGTGAGAATCTCTACATCAGGACCGTCTCAGGTGCAGCCAGGTGAAGGAAGACCGGAGCTCACTACAGCCGAAGGCGACTTACCTGGTAAGAATATCTACATCAGGACAGTCTCGGGTGCAGCCAGGTGAAGGTAGACCAGAGCTTACTACAGCTGAAGGTGACTCACCTGGTGAGAATCTCTACATCAGGACAGTCTCAGGGGCAGCGGGTGAAGGAAGACCGGAGCTTGCTACAGCTGAAGGTGACTCACCTGGTGAGAATCTCTACATCAGTACAGTCTCAGGGGCCGCCAGGTGAAGGAAGACCGGAGCTCGCTGCAGCCGAAGGTGACTCACCTGTGAGAAGAGAATCTCTACATCAGGACAGTCTCAGGGCAGCGGGTGAAGGAAGACCGGAGCTCGCCACAGCCGAAGGTGCCTCACCTGGTGAGAATCTCTACATCAGGACAGTCTCAGGTGCAGCAGGTGAAGGAAGACCGGAGCTCGCCACAGCCGAAGGTGCCTCACCTGGTGAGAATATCTACATCAGGACAGTCTCCGGGGCAGCAGGTGAAGGAACACCGGAGCTCGCCACAGCCGAAGGTGACTCATCTGGTAAGAATCTCTACATCAGGACAGTCTCAGGTGCAGCGGGTGAAGCAAGGCCGGAGTTCGCTACTGCCAAAGCTGACTCACCTGGTGTGATTCTCTACATCAGGACAGTCTCAGGTGCAGCCAGGTGACGGTAGACCAGAACTCACTACAGCCGAAGGCGACTCACCTGGTGAGAATCTCTACATCAGGACAGTCTCAGGGGCAGTGGGTGAAGCAAGGCCGGAGCTCGCTACAGCCAAAGCTGACTCACCTGGTGTGAATCTCTACATCAGGACAGTCTCAGGTGCAGCAGGTGAAGGAAGACCGGAGCTCGCCACAGCCGAAGGTGACTCACCTGGTGAGAATCTCTACATCAGTACAGTCTCAGGGGCCGCCAGGTGAAGGTAGACCGGAGCTCACTACAGCCGAAGGCGACTCACCTGGTGAGAATCTCTACATCAGGACAGTCTCAGGTGCCGTCAGGTGAAGGGAGACCGGAGCTCGCCACAGCCGAAGGTGACTCACCTGTGAGAAGAGAATCTCTACATCAGGACAGTCTCAGGGGCAGCCAGGTGAAGGAAGACCAGAGCTCGCCACAGCCGAAGGTGACTCACCTGGTGAGAATCTCTACATCAGGACAGTCTCAGGTGCAGCAGGTGAAGGTAGACCGGAGCTCACTACAGCCAAAGGTGACTCACCTGGTGAGAATCTCTACATCAGGACAGCCTCAGGTGCCGTGGGTGAGGGAAGACCGGAGCTCGCCACAGCCGAAGGTGACTCACCTGGTGAGAATCTCTACATCAGGACAGTCTCAGGGGCAGCCAGGTGAAGGAAGACCGGAGCTCGCCACAGCCAAAGGTGACTCACCTGGTTAGAATCTCTACATCAGGACAGCCTCAGGTGCCGTGGGTGAAGGAAGACCGGAGCTCGCCACAGCCGAAGGTGACTCACCTGGTGAGAATCTCTACATCAGGACTGTCTCAGGTCACTGACAGAGTGATATAATGATGAGAATGCGTTGAAGTGAGAGAGAGGAAAAGGGAGGGTCGCAGGAGTTGGAGAGACAGAGTGAAGTAATGATGAGATAAGTGAGAGAGAGGAATACAGGGGGGTGCAGGAGGAGAGAGACAGAGTGAAGCTGTAGACAAAGCCGTTTCACCAATGTCCTTATATGATAATGAAGAGTGGCTCTCTTGCATGTGCCAATCATGACACCAAATACGAATTTAAATAATTGTAAAACATGCACCTCCTGCTCTGCAAACAAGCACTGGAAGTCCCTGAGCACTGCCAACCATTCCTACCAGGCAGAACCAGGGAGACCCCCATTGGCGCTTGACATTCAAAAACAGACAGCAGAGTGAAGAGCACACCTCGAGAGGAGAGAGAGTTTATGATCCTACTAAAAGTTCTTGCAAGCTCCAGAAAATAGTACAGCTAATGCACCGAGAGTGGAGATGCACACCCAGCAAACTGGAGAGGGGCAGACAACAATCCACATGATGCAACTCACTGGGAAACCCAAGCACACCACAAACTGTCAGACAGGACCTACATTCCAGCAGAACAGCTACTCTTTGTGAAGAATTCCAAACAAATAACAATCTACAAGATAAAACTCACTGGGACACCCAAGCACACATCAAACTGTCAGACAGGACTACATTCCAGCGGAATAGCTACTCTCTGTGAAGAATTCCAAACAGGAAACTATAGGATGAAACTCACTGGGACACCCAAGCACACAACAAACTTTCAGACAGGTCTACATTCTAGCAGCATAGCTACTCTCTGTGGAGAATTCCAAACAGACAGCAAACTACAGGATGAAACTCACTGGAACACCCAATCACACAACAAAGTGCCAGGCAGGACTACATTCTAGCAGAATAGCTATTCTCTACAGAATTCCAAACACACAAGTAATCATCAAACAGAAGGTCAAAAACTAGAGATTCTAAAGTGATACTGAGCGTGAAGCAGAACAAGACTGGTGATGTCAATAATGCAATCTATACACACTTCCATATGCACTTCCACAAATATGAAGAAATAGGAACTGCTATACCGGGAAATATCACCATGAGGTCAGTGACTTTAGAAAGCAGAAGAGCAGGTGAAGGTCAACATCCCACATCCTCCTGAGAGATGACCCAGAGAGGCAGAGAAGACAGCAGGACACATGCTGGGCTGTGACACCATCAGAGACCCAGGTGCCCATGTGTAAACTTCAAATGATGCCAATTACAAAAGCACTTGTAAAGTTTTGCTAATTCTTACAGAGAAATGTGTCATGCCAATAAAGCATTATTTATCATTAAACATCAGCATTAGCAACTTAGGGGGTTATTCTAACTTTGGAGGAGGTGTTAATCCGTCCCAAAAGTGACGGAAAAGTGACGGATTTACCACCAGCCGTATTACGAGTCCATTATATCCTATGGAACTCGTAATACGGCTTGTGGTATATCCGTCACTTTACCGTCACTTTTGGGACGGATTAACACTCCTCCAAAGTTAGAATAACCCCCTTAGTCTGAGTGGAACTATAGGTGCAAGATTGAAAATAGAAGAAGGACAGAGAGGAAGGATAGACGGCATGTGTGAGACGCTGAGAAGGAGACATATGAAGATAGTAAGGAAGCAAGACAGCAAAAGAGAAGCACGAGAAAGATCATGAAAGAAAATGAGAGAGTTTGAGAGGTAACATGGAATGTAGAAGAGTGAGTGAAGGAAAGTGGGATTAGTGAGTCCAAAGGACACAGGGAATGAGGCAGAAGCAGGAGTGTCTGAGAAAGAGAGAGCATAGATGGGGAGACAGCAAGGAAGAGAATGGGAAGATTACACAGGGAGGGGAAAGGGATGAAAGAAAAAGAGGCAAACATTGGCAAAGCCAATAGGTCTGACATCTGAGAGCTATTGGCTTTGTGTAGGAGGCTGGCCTGGTTTGTAGTGGGTACCAAGGGGTACTTACACTCTGCACCAGGTCCAGTTATCCCTTATTAGTGTAGAAGAGGTGTCTAGCAGCTTAGGCTGATAGAAAAGGTAGCTTAGCAGAGCAGCTTAGGCTGAACTAGGAGACGTGTAAAGCTCCTACTATACCACTGGTGTCATATGCACAATATCATAAGAAAACACAATACACAGATATACTAAAAATAAAGGTACTTTATTTTTATGACAATATGCTAAAAGTATCTCAGTGAGTACCCTCAGTATGAGGATAGCAAATATACACAAGTTATATGTACACAATACCAAAAATATGCAGTAATAGCAATAGAAAGCAATGTACAGTCACAATAGATTGCAATGAGAGCACATAGGTATAGGGGCAACACAAACCATATACTCTAGAAGTGGAATGCGAACCACGAATGGACCCCAAACCTATGTGAGATTGTAGAGGGTCGCTGGGACTGTAAGAAAACAGTGAGGATTAGAAAGATAGCCCACCCCAAGACCCTGAAAAGTGGGTGCAAAGTGCACCTAAGTTCCCCAGAGAGCACAGAAGTCGTGATAGGGGAATTCTGCAAGGAAGACCAACACCAGCAATGCAACAACGATGGATTTCCAGACGAGAGTACCTGTGGAACAAGGGGACCAAGTCCAAGAGTCACACTCAAGTCGGGAGTGGGCAGATGCCCAGGAAATGCCAGCTGTGGGTGCAAAGAAGCTGCCATCGGATGGTAGAAGCTGTGGTTTCTGCAAGAACGAAGAGGACTAGGAACTTCCCCTTTAGAGGATGGATGTCCCACATTGTGAAGAAGCTTGCAGAGGTGTTTCCGTGCAGAAAGACTGCAAACAAGCCTTGCTAGCTGCAAGGGTAGCGGTTAGGGTTTTTGGAAGCTGCTGTGGCCCAGGAGAGACCAGGATGTCGCCAATTGCGTGAGGAGACAGAGGGGGCGTCCAGCAAGACAAAGAGCCCACTCAGAAGCAAGCAGCACCTGCAGAAGTGCCGGAACAGGCACTACGAAAAGAGAGTGAACCAGAGCTCACCCGAAGTCACAAAAGAAGGTCCCACAACGCCGGGGGACAACTCAGGAGGTCTTACACTGCAGGTTAGAGTGTCGGGGACCTAGGCTTGGCTGTGCACAAAGGAAATCCTGGAAGAGTGCACAGGAGCCGGAGCAGCTGCAAATCACGCGTAACCCAGCAATGCAGTCTAGCGTGGGGAGACAAGGACTTACCTCCACCAAACTTGGACTGAAGAGTCACTGGACTGTGGGAGTCACTTGGACAGAGTTGCTGAGTTCCAGGGACCACGCTCGTCGTGCTGAGAGGGGACCCAGAGGACCGGTGATGCAGTCTTTTGGTGCCTGCGGTTGCAGGGGGAGGATTCCGTCGTCCCACGGGAGATTTCTTTGGAGCTTCTAGTGCAGAGAGGAGGCAGACTACCCCCACAGCATGCACCACCAGGAAAACAGTTGAGAAGGCGGCCGGATCAGCGTTACAAGGTCGCAGTAGTCGTCTTAGCTACTTTGTTGCAGTTTTGCAGGCGTCCAGATCAGTCAGCGGTCGATTCCTTGGCAGAAGGTGAAGAGAGAAATGCAGAGGAACTCTGATGAGCTCTTGCATTCGTTATCTAAAGAATTCCCCAAAGCAGAGACCCTAAATAGCCAGAAAAGGAGGTTTGGCTACCTAGGAAGGAGGATAGGCTAGCAACACAGGTAAGAGCCTATCAGAAGGAGTCTCTGACGTCACCTGCTGGCACTGGCCACTCATAGCAGTCCAGTGTGCCAGCAGCACCTCTGTTTCCAAGATGGCAGAGGTCTGGAGCACACTGGAGGAGCTCTGGGCACCTCCCAGGGGAGGTGCAGGTTAGGGGAGTGGTCACTCCCCTTTCCTTTGTCCAGTTTCGCGCCAGAGCAGGGCTGGGGGATCCCTGAACCGGTGTAGACTGGCTCATGCAGATATGGGCACCATCTGTGCCCATGAAAGCATTTCCAGAGGCTGGGGGAGGCTACTCCTCCCCAGCCCTGACAGCTTTTTCCAAAGGGAGAGGGTGTAACACCCTCTCTCTGAGGAAGTCCTTTGTTCTGCCTTCCTGGGCCAAGCCTGGCTGAACCCCAGGAGGGCAGAAACCTGTCTGAGGGGTTGGCAGCAGCAGCAGCTGCAGTGAAATCCCGGGAAAGGTAGTTTGGCAGTACCCGGGTCTGTGCTAGAGACTCAGGGGATCATGGAATTGTCTCCTCAATGCCAGAATATCATTGGGGTGACAATTCCATGATCTTAGACATGTTACATGGCCATGTTCGGAGTTACCATTGTGACGCTATACATATGTCGTGACATATGTATAGTGCACGCGTGTAATGGTGTCCCCGCACTCACAAAGTCCGGGGAATTTGCCCTGAACAATGTGGGGGCACCTTGGCTAGTGCCAGGGTGCCCACACACTAAGTAACTTAGCACCCAACCTTTACCAGGTAAAGGTTAGACATATAGGTGACTTATAAGTTACTTAAGTGCAGTGGTAAATGGCTGTGAAATAACGTGGACGTTATTTCACTCAAGCTGCAGTGGCAGGCCTGTGTAAGAATTGTCAGAGCTCCCTATGGGTGGCAAAAGAAATGCTGCAGCTCATAGGGATCTCCTGGAACCCCAATACCCTGGGTACCTTAGTACCATATACTAGGGAATTATAAGGGTGTTCCAGTATGCCAATGTAAATTGGTGAAATTGGTCACTAGCCTGTTAGTGACAATTTGGAAAGAAATGAGAGAGCATAACCACTGAGGTTCTGGTTAGCAGAGCCTCAGTGAGACACTTAGGGGGTCATTCTGAACCTGGCGGTAAATACCGCCATGGCGGAGGTTGGCGGTAGCACCGCCAACAGGCTGGCGGTGCTCCGCCGGGTATTCTGACCGCGGCGGTACAGCCGCGGCCAGAAGCGGAAAGCCGGCGGTGTACCGCCGACTTTCCGCTGCCCATGGGAATCCGCCATGGCGGCGCAGCTTGCTGCGCCGCCATGGGGATTCTGACACCCCATACCGCCATCCTGTTCCTGGCGGTTCTCCCGCCAGGAACAGGATGGCGGTATGGGGTGTCGTGGGGCCCCCGTAAGAGGGCCCCACAAAGAATTTCAGTGTCTGCTTTGCAGACACTGAAATTCGCGACGGGTGCAACTGCACCCGTCGCACCTTCCCACTCCGCCGGCTCCATTCTGAGCCGGCTTCCTCGTGGGAAGGGTGTTTCCTGCTGGGCTGGCGGGCGGACTTTCGGCGGTCGCCCGCCAGCCCAGTGGGAAACCCAGAATGACCGCCGCGGTCTTTTGACCGCGGTACGGTCTTCTGGCGGTTCCCGCTTGGCGGGCGGCTACCGCCGCCCGCCAAGCTTAGAATCAGGGCCTTAGTCATCACACAGGTAACACATACAGGGTACACTTATGAGCACTGGGGCCCTGGCTGGCAGGGTCCCAGTGACACATACAACTAAAACAACATATATACAGTGAAATATGGGGGTAACATGCCAGGCAAGATGGTACTTTCCTACACAACCCCTCCCCAAACGAAGGACAATAAGACTAGCCATGCCCTGTTGAGTCTTCATTGTCTAAGTGGAAATATCTGGAGAGTCCATCTGCATTGGAGTGGGTACTCCCAGGTCTATGTTCCACTGTATAGTCCATTCCCTGTATGGATATGGACCACCTCAACAATTTAGGATTTTCACCTTTCATTTGTTTTAGCCAAAGTAGAGGTTTGTGGTCTGTCTGAACAATTAAGTGAGTGCCAAACAGGTATGGCCTCAACTTCTTCAGTGCCCAGACCACAGCAAAGGCCTCCCTCTCTATGGCAGACCAACGCTTTTCTCTAGGGGTCAACCTCCTGCTGATAAAAGCACCAGGTTGATCAAGGCCCTCAGAATTAAGTTGTGATAAGACAGCCCCTACCCCTAATTCAGATGCATCAGTTTGGACAATGAATTTTTTGGAGTAACAGGGGCTTTTCAGGACAGGTGCAGAGCACATGGCCTGCTTCAGTTCCTCAAAAGCTTTCTGACAGTTAGCTGTCCACAATACCTTTTTAGGCATTTTCTTAGAAGTGAGGTTGTTAAGAGGGGCTGCTATGGAGCCATAGTTCTTTATGAACCTCCTGTAGTACCCAGTGAGGCATAAGAAGGCTCTCACTTGAGTCTGAGTTGTAGGGGGAACCCAATCCATGATAGTTTGTATTTTCCCCTGAAGTGGTGCAATCTGTTCTCCACCTACCAGGTGTCCCAGATAAACCACTTTCCCCTGCCCTATCTGGCACTTTGAAGCCTTGATAGTGAGGCCTGCCTTTTGCAGGGCCTCCAAAACTTTCCACAGGTGGACCAGGTAATCATCCCAGGTGGAGCTAAAGACAGCTATATCATCTAGATATGCTGCACTAAAAGCCTCCAACCCTTGCAGGACTGTATTCACCAACCTCTGAAAAGTGGCAGGTGCATTTTTCAAACCAAAAGGCATTACTGTGAATTGGTAGTATCCTCCAACGGTAGAAAATGCATTCTTTGCTTTAGCATCCTCTGATAACTTGATCTGCCAATACCCTGCAGTCAAATCAAAGGTGCTTAGATACGTGGCATATGCCAGTGTATCTATTAGCTCATCTTCCCTGGGTATAGGGTGAGCATCAGTTTTAGTTACTTGGTTGAGACCTCTGTAGTCAACACAAAATCTAATTTCCCTTTTCCCATCTTTGGAATGAGTCTTTGGTACAAGTACCACAGGAGAGGCCCATGGACTTTCAGAGTGCTGAACCACTCCCAGTTCAATCATTTTCTGAACCTCTTGTTTTATGCAGTCTCTGACATGGTCAGGCTGCCTATAGATCTTACTTTTGACAGGCAAGCTGTCTCCAGTATCTATAGTGTGCTCACACCAAGAAGTGGTGCCTGGCACAGTAGAAAAGAGTTCAGAAAACTGACCCATGAGATTTATGCAGTGGTCTTTCTGCTCAGCAATAAGACAATCTGCTAGAACTACACCTTCCACTAGAGCATCTTGTTCTGTGGAAGAGAAGAGATCAGGGAGAGGGTCACTCTCTTCTTCCTGTCCTTCATCTGTTGCCATGAGCAGGGTGAGATCAGCCCTGTCATATTAGGGTTTCAGGCGATTGACATGGAGCACCCTAAGGGGACTCCTGGCAGTGCCTAAGTCAACCAAGTAGGTGACTTCTCCCTTTTTTTCAACAATAATGTGGGGTCCACTCCATTTGTCTTGGAGTGCTCTTGGGGCCACAGGCTCCAAGACCCACACTTTCTGCCCTGGTTGGTACTGAATCAGAACAGCCTTCTGGTCATGCCATTGCTTTTGGAGCTCTTGGCTGGCCTGAATGTTTTTACTGGCCTTTTTCATGTACTCAGCCATCCTAGATCTTAGGCCAAGTACATAGTCCACTATGTCTTGCTTAGGAGCTTTTAAAGGTTGTTCCCAACCCTCCTTTACAAGTGTTAGAGGACCTCTTACAGGGTGTCCAAATAGGAGTTCAAAGGGGCTGAAGCCCACTCCTTTTTGGGGTACCTCCCTGTAAGCAAAAAGGAGGCAAGGTAACAGGACATCCCATCTCCTCCAGATTTTTTAAGTGAGTCCCATTATCATTCCTTTGAGAGTTTTATTAAACCTCTCAACCAGTCCATTTGTTTGTGGATGATAGGGTGTGGTGAACTTGTATGTAACACCACATTCCTTCCACATGGCCTTTAAGTAAGCAGACATGAAATTGCTTCCCCTGTCTGATACCACCTCTTTTGGGAAGCCCACCCTGGAAAAGATTCCCAGGAGAGCCTTTGCCACTGCAGGAGCTGTAGTGGTCCTTAGAGGGATTGCTTCAGGATATCTGGTGGCATGGTCCACTACCACCAAGATAAACCTATTGCCTGAAGCAGTAGGAGGGTCAAGGGGGCCAACTATGTCAACCCCTACCCTTTCAAAGGGAACCCCAACCACAGGCAGTGGAATTTGGGGTGCCACCTGTTTTGCCACTGGCTTGACAGGTGACACATGACTTACAAAACTCCTTTGTGTCCTCTGACATTCTTGGCCAATGAAACAAGGGAACAAGCCTGTCCCAAGTTTTCATTTGTCCCAAATGTCCAGCCAAGGGAATGTTGTGGGCTAGAGTTAGGAGGAACTCTCTGTATTGCAAGGGAATAACCAATCTCCTGGCTGCTCCAGGTTTAGGGTCCCTTGCCTCAGTATACGAGAGGTTGTCCTCCCAGTAAACTCTGTGAGAGTCACTGACATCCCCATTTTGCTGTTTGACAGCTTGCTGTCTTAGACCCTCTAGTGTGGGACAAGTCTGCTGTGCCACACTCAGCTCCTCCCTGGCAGGCCCCCCTCCACCCAAAAGCTCAGCAGTGTCTGCTTCCAGCTCTTCTGGTGTAGGTTCTGCACAGGGTGGAAATTCTTCTTCCTCAGAAGTAGAATCCACTGTAGAGGGAGGGATAGTAGGTAGTGTTTTACCTTTACTAACCCTAGCTTTAGGGAGCACTTGGTCCATTGTTCCAGGATCCAAGTTACCCTGTCCTTTTTGCTTTTTGGCCTGAGCCCTTGTCAAAGCAAAAATATGCCCAGGAATGCCCAGCATTGCTGCATGAGCCTCCAACTCCACTTCTGCCCAAGCTGATGTCTCTAAATCGTTCCCTAGTAGACAGTATACAGGTAAGTCTGAGGCAACCACAACTTTCTTTGGACCAGTAACCCCCCCCCCCCCCAGTTGAGATTCACAACAGCCATGGGGTGGCTAAGAGTGTTGTTATGAGCATCAGTCACTTGGTACTGGTGACCAAGTAGGTGTTGTTCAGGGTGGACCAGTTTCTCTATTACCATGGTAACACTGGCACATGTGTCCCTGTAGGCCTGAACCTCAACACCATTTATTAGGGGAAGTTGCTTGTACTTATCCATATTAAGGGGACAAGCAACCAAGGTGGCCAAATCAATGGCACCTTCAGAGACTAACACAGCCTCTGTGGTCTCCCCAACAAGACCAACCCCAACTAAATTACCAAAAGTGAGCCCAGCTACTCCCTTGGTTTGGCTATTAGTAGGTTTTCTCCCACCACCACTGCTATTACTAGGGGCACTAGGTGTAGCAGTAGGGGTTGTGGTAGTGGGAGGCTTGGTGCTTTTCTTTGGACAACTGGGATAAGTTGTCCAATGGCCTTTTACTTTACATAAATAGCACCATGGTTTCTTTACTTGATTAGAAGAGGATTTGGGCCCACCACCCCCACCAGAGTGCTTTTGTGGGTCTCATGAAGACTCATTTTTAGATTTGTCCCCACCCTTGTCTGAAGACTTACCATCCTTCTTCTTGCCATCCTTGTCACCCCCTGTATGAACTTTTCTGTTCACCCTTGTTCTGACCCATTTGTCTGCCTTCTTTCCCAATTATTGGGGAGAGGTCAGATCTGAGTCCACTAGATAGTGGTGCAACAAATCAGACACACAATTATTAAGAATATGATCTCTCAGGATTAAGTTATACAGGCTTTCATAGTCAGAAACTTTACTGCCATGTAACCACCCCTCCAAGGCCTTCACTGAATGGTCAACAAAGTCTACCCAGTCTTGTGAAGACTCCTTTTTGGTTTCTCTGAACTTGATCCTGTACTGTTCAGTGGTTAAGCCATAACCATCTAGGAGTGCATTCTTAAGAACTGTAAAATTATTGGCATCACTTTCCTTAATAGTAAGGAGCCTATCCCTACCCTTTCCACTGAAAGATAGCCATAGGATAGCAGCCCACTGCCTTTGAGGGACCCCCTGTACAACACAGGCCCTCTCAAGTGCAGCAAACCACTTGTTAATGTCATCCCCCTCCTTGTAAGGGGGAGCTATCTTGTGCAGATTCCTAGAATCATGCTCTTTTACAGGATTACTATCTGTAATACTGTTGCTGTCACCATGGGGTCCAAACCCCAACCTCTGTCTTTCTTTTTCTAAGTCAAATGCTTCCCTGTCTAGATCCAGCTGTTGCTTTTTCAGCTTCAGCCTGGATTCTTCCACTCTCAATCTATTGAGTTCCCTTTCTAACACTCTGTCTTCAGGGTGGGTGGGTTGGGCATGCCTTGACACAGAAGAATGGTGTGAATGAACAGAGGGAGACCTGTCCCTAACAGATGGCACTCTAACAACCTGGCCTAAAGGAGTAATTTCCTTACTGTGATGTGAACTCACATCAGTACCAGCCCTGCTAGGTGGCCTGCTAAGGGGCAGGTTGGGAAGGTTCCCTTCTAACACTTTTACTGGGGCTACCCCAGAATCAGAGTGTGAACCATCAGCTAATCTCTCACCAGATGTGCCAGCTAAGGTCTTATCATTTTCAATGAGCATATTAACTAACAATTATCTAGAGGGATTCTTCCCTACCCCTAAACCTCTATCAATGCAGAGACTCCTTGCACTTTTCCAGCTAAGGTGGTCATAGGCAGTGCTGGTCAGATCCAGAGTTTGACCTGTACCAGACATGATAGAAAAGGTTTAAGGGACAGAAAAAGAAAAAAGTTTCAGAACTTTTTAAAGAACAGAAAAAAAAACTTTTTCAACTTTTAAGAAACTTTTTGAATGTTTTAGAGGTACTTTTCAGCACTTAGCAATAGAGTAAGAGAAGAAAAGCAAATCTTTTTGGTTAGGTGTACATACACTGAACTTGTTTTGTATATTATTCTCTTATGAAAAGTACAAAATGACAAAGTGGTAAGTAGTTGCAAGTACTTATCCCACCGCTGCACAACCAAATAAGGGATAACTGGACCTGGTGCAGAGTGCAAGTACCCCTTGAGACAATTCCATGATCCCGTCGCTGCTTCCAATGTAGGAGGCTGGCCTGGTTTGTAGTGGTACCAAGGGGTACTTACACTCTGCACCAGGTCCAGTTATCCCTTATTAGTGTAGAAGAGGTGTCTAGCAGCATAGGCTGATAGATAATGGTAGCTCAGCAGAGCAGCTTAGGCTGAACTAGGAGACGTGTAAAGCTCCTACTATACCACTGGTGTCATATGCACAATATCATAAGAAAACACAATACACAGATATACTAAAAATAAAGGTACTTTATTTTTATGACAATATGCCAAAAGTATCTCAGTGAGTACCCTCAGTATGAGGATAGCAAATATACACAAGATATATGTACACAATACCAAAAATATGCAGTAATAGCAATAGAAAGCAATGCAAGCAATGTACAGTCACAATAGATTGCAATGAGAGCACATAGGTATAGGGGCAACACAAACCATATACTCTAGAAGTGGAATGCGAACCACAAATGAACCCCAAACCTATGTGAGCTTGTAGAGGGTCGCTGGGACTGTAAGAAAACAGTGAGGATTAGAAAGATAGCCCACCCCAAGACCCTGAAAAGTGGGTGCAAAGTGCACCTAAGTTCCCCAGAGAGCACAGACGTCGTGATAGGGGAATTCTGCAAGGAAGACCAACACCAGCAATGCAACAACGATGGATTTCCAGACGAGAGTACCTGTGGAACAAGGGGACCAAGTCCAAGAGTCACACTCAAGTCGGTAGTGGGCAGATGCCCAGGAAATGCCAGCTGTGAGTGCAAAGAAGCTGCCACTGGATGGTAGAAGCTGTGGTTTCTGCAAGAACGAAGAGGACTAGGAACTTCCCCTTTGGAGGATGGATGTCCCACGTCGGGAAGAAGCTTGCAGAGGTGTTTCCGTGCAGAAAGACCGCAACCAAGCCTTGCTAGCTGCAATGGTTGCGGATAGGGTTTTTGGATGCTACTGTGGCCCAGGAGAGACCAGGATGTCGCCAATTGCGTGAGGAGACAGAGGAGGCGTCCAGCAAGACAAAGAGCCCAGTCTGAAGCAAGCAGCACCCGGAGAAGTGCCAGAACAGGCACTACGAAGAGGAGTGAACCAGAGCTCACCCGAAGTCACAAAAGAAGGTCCCACGACGCCGGAGGACAACTCAGGAGGTCGTGCACTGCAGGTTAGAGTGTCGGGGACCCAGGCTTGGCTGTGCTCAAAGGAAATCCTGGAAGAGTGCACAGGAGCCGGAGCAGCTGCAAATCACGCAGTACCCAGCAATGCAGTCTAGCGTGGGGAGGCAAGGACTTACCTCCACCAAACTTGGACTGAAGAGTCACTGGACTGCAGGAGTCACTTGGACAGAGTTGCTGAGTTCCAGGGACCACGCTCGTCGTGCTGAGAGGGGACCCAGAGGACCGGTGATGCAGTCTTTTGGTGCCTGCGGTTGCAGGGGGAGGATTCCGTCATCCCACGGGAGATTTCTTCAGAGCTTCTAGTGCAGAGAGGAGGCAGACTACCCCCACAGCATGCACCACCAGGAAAACAGTCGAGAAGGCGGATGGATCAGCGTTACCTGGTCGCAGTAGTCGTCTTTGCTACTTTGTTGCAGTTTTGCAGGCGTCCAGAGCAGTCAGCGGTCGATTCCTTGGCAGAAGGTGAAGAGAGAGATGCAGAGGAACTCTGATGAGCTCTTGCATTCGTTATCTAAAGAATTCCCCTAAGCAGAGACCCTAAATAGCCAGAAAAGGAGGTTTGGCTACCTAGGAAGGAGGATAGGCTAGCAATACAGGTAAGAGCCTATGAGAAGGAGTCTCTGATGTCACCTGCTGGCACTGGCCACTCAGAGCAGTCCAGTGTGCCAGCAGCACCTCTGTTTCCAAGATGGCAGAGGTCTGGAGCACACTGGGGGAGCTCTGGGTACCTCCCAGGGGAGGTGCAGGTCAGGGGAGTGGTCACTCCCCTTTCCTTTGTCCAGTTTCGTGCCAGAGCAGGGCTGGGGAATCCCTAAACCGGTGTAGACTGGCTTATGCAGAAATGTGCACCATCTGTGCCCATGAAAGCATTTCCAGAGGCTGGGGGAGGCTACTCCTCCCTAGCCCTGACACCTTTTTCCAAAGGGAGAGGGTGTAACGTGGATGTTATTTCACTCAGGCTGTAGTGGCAGGCCTTTGTAAGAATTGTCAGAGCTCCCTATGGGTGGCAAAAGAAATGCTGCAGCCCATAGGGATCTCCTGGAACCCCAATACCCTGGGTACCTCAGTACCATATACTAGGGAATTATAAGGGTGTTCCAGTATGCCAATGTAAACTGGTGAAATTGGTCACTAGCCTGTTAGTGACAATTTGGAAAGAAATGAGAGAGCATAACCACTGAGGTTCTGGATAGCAGAGCCTCAGTGAGACAGTTAGTCATCACACATGTAACACATTCAGGCACACTTATGAGCACTGGGGCCCTGGCTGGCAGGGTCCCAGTGACACATACACTAAAACAACATATATACAGTGAAAAATGGGGGTAACATGCCAGGCAAGATGGTACTTTCCTACACTTTGTCAAGGCTTTGCCAAAATTTTGTAGCCATGTTGTACAGCAGCTTGGATGCTTGAAGTGCGGCTAAACTAATTTGAAAAAGTGCTATGAAGCTGAAGCAGTCAGGGCTAATGCAATTTTTTAAGTGCTTTAGTGCTGGATGCACCTTAGTGCTTTTTCATCAACATTTTAGCCTTGCTGCACAGCAGCCACGAGCCACGTTGCTATACAGCGTGGCTACAAATCATTGCAAAGTCGGCAATGCACAGCATGTACAGTATAAACAAAAGGCAATGGCAGGCCATTAGCCTCAAAGACAACACCTATTGGCTTTGCCAGTGCTTGTTACGTCTGGACAGTTAATCCCCCTTGCAAGAAAAAGGACAAATATATTAAATCTGGAAAAAGAAAATCCTGTCAGATAAAGAAAGCAATTGCCCTCATATTCATGCCTTAATTTATCACAATAAAAGCAGATAACATCTGACATCACAATGAACATTCTTTTCAAAGGAGAGAGGGGCTTCCTTCACCTGCATGTGGCATTGTGAAACATAGCTACAAATGGCAAGAGGTACAACTCAGACGTCAAGGAGGATGCAGAAATAAAATTAGTCCCTGGATCACAGTGCAATCAGTGGAAGGACAGCAATCAAGCCGAGGTAATGAGTACTTGGTCCATTCTCCAGCCGAAAGAAGAGGAAGTAAAGCCAGCACGTGCTGGCCAATCAGAAGGCAGCAAAGAAGAGTGACAATAAAGACAATGATTGCTAAGCAGTGGGTGGGCTGCAAGCCCTTTGGGTATAGGATCTCCCGCAAGTGCATGCACTGTCAAAGGGGGGACGTAAAAAACGAGCGAATCAGAGAGGTTTATGTGTAACACAGAGGAGGCTTGACCAGCTCCCGTTACGCCATGAGATACGACCCAATGTATGGCAACTGGAGGTATGTAGTGGTAGTTGTTGCTATCCCTGCATTTCTCTTTGCAGACATATGCTGACCTTGTTCTTGAGAGTGAAGAAGGCAGCAGCAGAAAGTAAACAGGGCTCTAACCTCTACTGTTTCTGTGCATTGTCCACAGCTTCCACGTCTTGTCCATCCTCTAGCGCTTCAGAGGCTGTTGAGGAGCTAATGGCCAGAGACAATCTGCATTCTGGTATATCATTAGGGGAGTGAACGATTACTTAATGTAACTCCAGCCACCTCTTCCACAGCAACAATTCACCATGAAAATAATCTTAAAATAATCTAAATCACTCAAACATTCTGAGTGTATTCTACACCACTGTTTTGTAGGTCATTGGTGCCATTACAGAAGGGGACCAACCACCGCATACTAGGCCTGATTCTGCTCCAATAGGAAGAGTCCAACCCAAACTTCCAGACCACGCCTCATGGACAAGGAGGTACGGTCCGTGTTCGGTCTCATCAGCCAGGTGCACGTGAGCCTCCATGGTTCAGTGACCCGCATCTGGGCACACCCACAGCACTTAAGTAAAAGATGGAAGCACTTGAATTATCCTGCATCGCTGGTATTTACACTGGGCACTTTTCATGGCAATGTTTTTTAGCTCAAAAAGCAGACTAATGATATTTAAGTTAGCCATGGTGTTTGGATGTACAGGTGGTATGGTGCGAGTAGAGACCCTACGATAGAAGCATCAACATTTGAAAGAAATGTATGAAGATTGGAAGGCATGGTGGTCACTGGTAGCTCCGAAGCTTTGGTGAACCAAGAAGCTTCACAGAAAAGAGTTGTTTATGGAAAGCATAGAGGGTGAAGGGAAGATCCAGGCAGGAAAACACAACACACAAGGAGAAATGACAAAAGGCAGGGAGGAAAATAAATAGGCAGGACAATATCAAGATCATTGCCAGCTTCCCTACCTGGATGGGACCAGGTAGCTTCTGGGAGGCAGAAACCTACTTGGAAATAAGGGATGTAAGTGACTGTCTTTTTATGTCCTACACCTGGATGTAATGTCTATTTTAAAGTGTTCCTTCCAGAGATCATGTGCAGGAGGCTGCTCCATACATTCCAGTTCCCTGTTGCGTGCACGATAGACGATTGCCGATCACAGTGAACGTGAGCAGAGCATGCAGACAGCATTCTAGATGTGCCTCTGACGTTATGCATGCCTTTGCCCCCCATGTTTTAAGACACTGTGTGGGCTTGGCACCAGATGCTGCTGGAAGGGCTATTATGCCCAAAGGAACCCCCATTAGGACCGCTCTGCTGTTGTGCTGACCTGTGGCCTGCTAGGTCACCAGAAGGACTGCTACCTTATTGCTAGGACCCTGGTGTGCTGGCCTGCTGCTGGCCCCTGTGCTGTGCCCCCCAGTTGTTCTCCAGGGGCTGGGTGGTGTGTCCCCCTCCTTGTCTGGCTGAGCAAATTGACCCTCAGCATGTGGTGAGAGCTGATTTGAGGGGAAAGTGCATGGTGAGCACTTCCCCATCCAGTGTCCTGATCAGGCTTCAGGAGGAGTGGCGCGAGGAACGTGCTGCTCCTGACCTTCAGGAAGTGTGTGGTGAGCCGTGTTGCTTCCCTCCTGGGATTCTGTGCCCTGTTTGTGGCAACGCGCAAGTATCGAGTGTCTTTCCCCCTTTGCGAGGAGTGGCTGGGGAGAGGAAGCCTGATTGGGTTTGTGAGGACTGAGGATGAAACGCGCACTCCACTGGTGCCCACAGGACACAAGCATAACATAACATGTGCATTTGTAAAGTGCACATTCACCTGTAGGCCTCTTGGCGCTGAATAACAGATGTTTATTGTTACCCAAGGGTACTCATTTTATCAACCTCAGAATTTTGCATGAAAGGCTGAGTGGACCCGCTGGGATTTGAACCTGTGACCATGAGGTAAAACACAGGCCCCTACAGTGGACGCATTAGTCCACTAAGCCACCAGACCCAGCAGGCATCCATGTTGGAGGGCGGTCACCACTGTGGCCTGAGCCGCAGAAGAAAAGGAGCCAGATCTTGCCCGGAGATGCCGGGAGGATTTTCTGGGCTGGGCTGCCTAGTACGGAGGAGGGTACCGGTCCGGGAGGCGATGGAGGGCTCTGGGTGCTCTGCCCATTGACAGAGGTCCACCAGACAGCCACAGGAGTCAGCAGTCACACCGTGAGGACGCAGGCAGCTGCTTGCTGATCTCCCGCCATGGAGAGGGAACCTCGCGAGGTCCCCCGCCAACAAAGGTGTGCGGGCTTTCCTCTCAACCCCTCCCCGATTTAAGAATACCGGCACAGGAGCATTTCAGACATGGCTCGCAGGGTGGGAGGGCATCCTCGATGGAGGTCCCATCCCTGCCGAGCCCATTTTTACCACCCTGATGTAATAGGAATGTAGGAGCTCCTGTCCAGCGTGGTGGACCATGATCCACCACATAGCTTATAAAGAAATAGCAGATGTGCTGCGACCTTCATGTAGAAGGTGCTGAGGGGTGATTATTTCTAGGATTCTGCTGATCACCAGGATATGTTTTGCCCTCAGTGTTACAGGAGCTGATGTCTTATTCTTTGTGCATGTTACCTTGTTGGGATAACAAATACATTTCAGGACCTGCCTGCTGTGCACTGGGAGTGTAATGTTTATGACGTGCAAAAGGGAAATATTGCACTTTAGTTGCACTATGATTATTTGACAATTACCTGCTTGGCAAAGTATTACGGATTCATGTCGTTTTGGTCTATGAGTTTTATGCAATAAAGTTTCTTTTTATATAACTTGTTGTGAAGTCTCTTTTGTGGTGTATTTATGGCATCACTGGGTTGTGTGTGTTGTGCGCGTGCTTTACACACTGCCCCTGGAATAAGCCTGACTGCTTGTGCCAGGCTACCAAAGGGTGAGCAAGGGTCATCTTGGGTGTGTAGCTCCCTTACCCTGAGTAGAGTGGTGGTTACTGCCTGGCTTAGATGCTTACCCTAGCCAACTAGGAACCGCATTTCGAACACCGCCCCCCATTTGGAAACTGCACTGGCAAAGCCAATAGGTCCTAGAGACAAGACCAGTGGCTTTACCAGGGTTTGCTATACATGTATCAACTGAAGATTAGTGCTTAAAAATTTAACCATTTACCTTCAAGGGTGTAAATCTAACGGCTCATCTTCGAAGGTGTAAATCTAACCATTTACCTTCAAGGGTGTAAATCTATCATCTCACCTTCAAATGTGTAAATCTTACAGGTCACCCTCAAGAGGTGTTAATCTACCAGCACAATTCCAAGGTGTAAATCTAACACAACCTTCAAATGTGTAAATCTATCATCTCATCTTCTAAAATGCAAATCTCACACCTCATGTACCAAGGTGTATATCTAGTAGCTCACCTTCAAAGGTGTAAATCTAATACCTTATCTTTAAAGGTGTAAATCTACCAGCTCACCTCAAAGGTGTAAATTTGCCAGCCCAACCCAAATGTGTATTCCATCTGTAGATTGGACCGAGAGAGGGAGCACCTTAGGGGAACGATGCATTTTGTGGGTTGGCAATCAGATGACTAGTCAACAGGGCCACATCACCTGTCAGAAACACATATATTATTTTGACCTCATCAGTGGGAAAAGCTTCTGCTTTGAACAAGAATTGTATTCTGCAGAGGCTGAGAAGAACCTGACAGCTTCTAGGGTCTCCATTAAATGTTCAGGGGCTGTTAAGGAGATGGCAGACCACTGTCTTTGGGCATGGTAGGTGTGTCAGTATCTTTAACTCTTGTATCAGGACATTGGTATTCACCTCCAACTCCTCAAGGTTGTCTTGTAAAGTTTGCACTCCAGCTTATAGAATGTCACTAAAACCTACACCTGAGAGTGCAGACCTGTGGTGTTCTGTGTGCTCCGTCCTCAACTCTTCTCTGCCGTTTGAGGATGGGACCCAGATGGAAAGCGGTGACCATAGGATAGGAGCTACCAAGTCTGAAAAAGTCCATAGGGGCCGAAATGCGTAGTGTCCCCTGCTAGCTCTGAAGACTCGATGGAACAGAGCTTTGAAGAACTAGGATGATCTACAGCAGTAAGGTGTGCAGGCTGAGGGAGCAACTGAGAAGAGTCAGGAAGGAAAGGGAGAAGGGCAAGAGGCAGAATGGGCCATGGGCAGTGCGCCTGACAGTGGAAGCTACTCAGAATGGGACTGGGGAGCCTCTGGCCTGAATCAACACTGGTGTGTAGGGTTCATTTCATTGGCTGGTCTACCCTTGTATGCTGCATCCAGATGTGATGTGAGCTTCCTACAAGGACCATGAGCCTGACTGACCCGTGGCAGGTACTCAGGGTGTGTGCGGGGGAGAGTGCTAGCCTCCGGTTCACATGCCGGAGAGAAAAAAACAATATTCCACAAATTAACCCCTCATTATATATATGTATTGGCTTCTCCACATAAGCCATATGGCCACCACATGGGCGATGAACCTACTGGTATTATCACTTCTGCTCTGAAACATCATAGAGCCACAACTCCTCATCATTGTGTAACCCATCATACCTCACCCCTTTCCCGTACCCACTAGCCTCACACTAGTGAGGCGCCAACCACCAGCCCGTCGTGACCTTCACTGCCCCGGTTGTACAACACACATTATGGGGCACCCACACTGCCTGAGGGCCCGCATATGGTGGCCCTGGGTATTAGCGAGATCCAAAACCTCAAAGATGTACTGCAGGAACTGGGCCTGCACCAAGGCCTCTCTACCCTGGAGCCACTGACCTGGTGCCTCCAGCACAACGAGTCATGAGACATCCAACTTTAAAGACATTGTCCATCCCAACCCTAAGCAGGACACAATGTGGGTTTCTCTGTCAAGTAACCTTTTATGTCAACACTGAGACCTTGTGTTTAGATGCTCTCTTCATAGTTCATGTCCTTTCACTGGAGATTGAGTGTAGTTTCCATCCTCACCCAAGTGGGGAGCGTCTCAGCTGACATTTTTAGCAAAGACCGGCATTGCCGTGAAGGTATGAGTGTTTTTTTTTTTTTTTTTAAATGTCTTGGTTTTATATAACAGATACACAGTACAAGCGTTGGACAGAGATACTACAGGATCACATTTATCTAGTTAATATTTCGTTTAAACAACCAAACCCCCCCAATTACACACTTAACTAGCCATTTATTACATACAGTATTATTTTTTCCTGCTGCGCTGCTCATAGTGTTGGGCTTGTGCTGGATATCAGAGAGGCTCCCCTTGTGGTTACTATGGGACATCTACTATTTATGATCGCACCCCAGTGGGGGCTTAAGGTGTACATTTGCGCTCGTTAACAGTAGGCAGTGGGTGTACCTGGTGTGCCCGGTATTTTTACTAATGCTCCTATATCAGTGTGCTCCCGCGGGTTAGCCCCTTTTTAGGGGGTGTGGGGGTATAGACTCCTTCAGCGGTGTTCTTGTCTTAGTCATAACCTTTGCTATTGTGACTGGTTAGGTTCCTGGTGAGTGTGGTTTAAGTGGTATATGGACCCCTTCATGGAGGTTTGTCGTCGTTTTTTGCTTCAAGTTTGGATACCAGTGTTTCCCAGGTGTCGCACCCCGTGTGTGTCTGGCCTTCACGTGTCAGTTTTATAAGCACCTGATGTTCTGTACGGGCCCACCGCAGTGTGAGGGGGTGCCAGGATTTCTGGTCCGGGGCGTTGGGTGCTTTCCAGTGCATTGGTATCAGCCTTTTATACATCACATAGGCTAGGTCTACAAATTTGTGTAAATGTCTGTGTTTTTTTGCCTTTATCCTCACTCCCAATAAGCAAGATCTGGGGTCCGCTTCCAACTCTAGTCCCGTCCAGTCTGATAGCATCTTCACCACCCTGTTCCATTCTATTTGCACCCAGGGGCATTCCCAGACCATGTGATAAAAGTGGGCAGCTGATTCCGTGCATCTAGGGCATGTCGGTGCTGTGTCGGGGGAACATGCGTTTCAATCTGGCCGGTGACAGATACGTTTGGTGTATAAAGTTGAACTGGGTATAACGGAATCTGGGGTTCCTTGATATCCCCCGGGCGTGAGTCAATACTTTCGGCCAGTCTTCTTGGGGGATCGGGACGGGGAGAACAGTGTTCCACCTCTCCCTGGCTCTTTCTAAGCAGGGTTTTGGAGATTTGCTAAGTATTTTGTATAGCCTAGAGATTGCTTTTGTTTGGGCATCGTCCTGTAGTATGTGGTGTATTATGGGGGACGTCTCTGGTTCTAAAGCTCCTGTTCCCCAAGTTTTTTTAATTACATGGCATATAGTGTGATACAATAAGAATTGACCAGGGTTCACATCCGTAAGGGCCTGGATGGCCTCAAATGGCATTAGTTTGCCATCTTCAAAACAGTCACCCACCAGCCGTATTCCCGCCTCTGACCACACTCGAGACGAGTGCAACGCTAGCATCTGCTGGTCAAGGAGATACTCCAGCGGAACATACGGGGTGTATGGGACTACCCTGTGACCCTTCTGGACATACCTCCTCCAGCATGCATGTGCCACAGCCAGTAATGGGTTGGTGAATTCACTTTTGGGGTATTTATTTGGCAGCCATGTTAACAGGTGGGCTCCTTTTATCCGATTCTGCATCCATACAGACTCAGCTGACGTCGGTCTGTGGAACCAAAGCTGCAGCCACTGTAGTTGCGCCGCTGCATAGTAAAGCTCAAAGTTGGGGTCCCCAGTCCGCCCGAGTCCACTGGTAGCTGCAGTGTGGATAGTGCCACCCGTGCTCTGCCACCCCCCCATATGAGCTGTAGCAGCATTGTGTTCAGATTACTAAAAAAGCTGCGTGGAAGGATAATTGGCAATGCCGCAAAGTAATATAGTAACCTAGGCAAAATCAGCAAGTTTACGATTGCTACCCTGCCCGGTGGGGAAAGCGGTAGTTTGTTCCAGAAACGTAAAGATCCCTTTATGGAGGCTAGTGCTCTCCCCAGATTACCATCTCTGAGGTCTTCTGTGCTGTGGTATATGTGAACCCCCAAATATTTAAATATTTCAAAGCACCATTTCAGGCGCCCGCGTGGTGCCACCTCCTGCCTTACTAGTGGCCATCTAGTCAATGGGAACACACACGATTTATCCCAGTTTACTGCTAAGCCAGATATCCTACCGAGCTCCGCTAGGAGTGTGATTATGGAGGGTAACGACTCCGTGCCCTTCCGAGTACAAATAAGAGCATCATCTGCATATAACGAGATTACGTGATATGCTCCGTTCCTGATTATTCCCCATTTGTCTGCCATGGAGCGCACTTTGGCTGCTAGTGGCTCCATTGCGATCGCAAACAATAGTGGAGAGAGGGGACAGCCCTGTCTCGTACCCCTTGATACGGGAAAACTGTCAGAGATCACTACACCCGTTTTCACTCTGGCTTGTGGATTTGAGTATAGTGTACGGACCCAGCGCACATAATTAGGACCTATTCCCATCTGTCTCAATGTAGTCAAGAGGAAATCCCACTCCAGCGTATCGAACGCCTTCTCGATATCTGATGACAGCACCATTTCGTCATATGCTTCGGGGGGGGTATCCCCTATTACACTCAAGAGCCTTCGGATGTTTAAAAAAGTGTTTCTCTTCGGGATGAAGCCATTCTGGTCTTCATGAATTAGGGTATGGATGATGGGAGCGAGTCTATTGGCCAGTATTTTACCCAAGATCTTACAGTCTAAATTCAGAAGTGAGAGTGGTCTATAGGATTTGACGTCCGTGGGGTCGCGGCCCGGTTTGGGGAGTACCACTATCATGGCCTCCATCTGGGAAGGGGGCAGCGATTCAGTGGTCCAGGCTTCCTCGAACACCTTCATTAGTTGGGGTTTCAAGTGGGGCAAGAATGTGGAGTAATACTCTATTGGGAGGCCATCTATTCCAGGCGATTTATTCCTGGGCATCTGTGATAAAGCTAAGTCTATTCCCCCCGCTGTAAGGGGGGCTTCTAGTGTGTCCCTGTCTGCTTGGGATAATTGCGGTAAGGGGGAACCCCCTAGGAAAGACTCAAATTGTGTAGCCGTGCACGAGGTGCACTTGGTGTATAAATTCTTGTAGTAGTCTCTGAACTTTTCATTTATCTCTACCTGTGTGGTGGCCGTGGTATGAGCATCAACCCGGATGGCGACGATGGGAGAGTGCTGTCTGTCCTCTCGCAGTAACCAAGCCAGCATTTTACCCGACCTGTCGCCCTCCGTTTGCAAGCGCATTAAGTGATAGTTGTAGTCGTGACACCGGAGTCTACTGTCTGCTTCGTTATATTTTATGCGGGTTGCTTTTAATGTTGTGTAAGGGGTTTCCCCCCGTGTGGTTGCTATTTCCGCTGATCTTAGTTCCTTTTCCATTTTATTAATTTCGGTGTGAAGTGTGCGCCTTACTCCCCAGCTTGTATTGATGCACTGCCCTCTGATCACCGCTTTATGGGCATCCCATTCCACGGCGCGTGAGTTTGCAGTTAGCTCATTTGTTTCCCAATACTGTCGTAATGTGGTGTTTAACGTGTCCACAAATGCCGGGTCCTGAAGCGCATCTACTTGTAAACGCCAGGTTGGGATCTCCTGTCGGCTCCTGCCCCAGCCTAGTGACACTCTCAACGGCGAGTGGTCTGAAAGTGTCTTCGCTAGGTATTCCATTCCAGTTACCAAGGCGGCTATGTCCTGGGTGCCCCACACCACATCTATTCTAGTATGCGTTCTATGTGGGGCTGAGTAAAATGAGTATTCCCTCTGGAGGGGATGTCTTGTGCGCCATATGTCGTAAAGCATCAGGTCGCCCGCCCAGTGTTGCAATGGGGTTATGATGTTTCTCCTTGCTACTGCGCTCGCTTGAGCGCTGGATCTGTCCAAGGTGGTGTCTGGTATACTGTTAAAATCCCCGCCCCAAACTGCTGGAGCTGATGGGTTTGCTAGCAATGCCGGTGTGAGGGTACCCAAGAATCCCGCTGTGCCGCCATTTGGGGCGTATATACCGACTATTGAAAGTTGTCTGCCATCTAGCTGGCCCTCCATCACCACAAATCTACCTACTGAGTCTACTCTATATGCTGTTTGGTGAAATGGGACTCTACCTGCAATCCATATCAATACTCCCCGTGCGAACGCAGAGTATGTTGTGCCTACCAGTTGTCCGCCCCACTTTGCGCGTAGCTCCTGCAAGTCTGGTTCCAGTAAGTGTGTCTCTTGGAGGATAGCAATGTGTGTTCCCAGTCGCTTGAGGCGTGCGTAAATACGAGCTCTTTTATTTCTTGTGCCCATACCCCTCACATTCCATGTCATTATGTCGTATTGATTACTGTTGCGGTTAGTTTGTGGTGTCATGGGAAAGTGTGGGGTGGGTCTGTTTGTATGCCTCAATCTTGCTCGTTGGTCTTCCGATGCGTTGCTCCTCTGATAGTGCCATTAAGTGTATTTGCCTGTCCCAGCAGTGATTGCATATTTGTGATGGATCTGTAGTGTGTGTTTTTATTAATTTACTACTACCCTCCCCCCCAACTAATCCCCTCACACTCATATCTACTAATGTAAAACTACTTAACTCGTATATATATAAAAAAAACTGTATCCTTCTGGATAACCATGGTGGTGTTATCATGACGGTCTAATGTGGCCCATTTGTGGGGCTCACATCAGACCGCAGACTTTGTCTGCTAATGCTGGTGGACGCCCCCGGAGTGTGTGCAACCCCCCGGCCCACCCCACACCCTGCCAACACCTGGCCCGCAGCCCCGCCAAACAAGGACGAATTTATGCAAAAGATACAAATTTTTAAAAAGGACGCTACTTCTCTAGGGATCCACATCACTCCATGGACCTCCGGAACGTCCGTCCCTTTCTCCCCAGAGCAACAGAACGAAAATGGTGTTGTTGGATATGGTCAGAGATCATCCGCCGCTCTGGGGGTGACCCTCGGACCTTTTGAATCATCTATTATAGTAGAAACAGAGCTGGTCGTGTCCGAGTCCAAGTTAGTCTCAGGTAGCTCCCTGATTACTTCAAAGTTGTTTTGTGTCAGCAGGGGGGTTTCTTTCAGGACTTTTGCTCTTCTTCCGCTACCTGTTGGGCAGACGGCTGGGCCTTAGTGCGCCTTCTGGATCGTTTCCTTGATGCCGAGGTCGACCATTCTTCTCCCCCCTCTGCTTCGTCGGACATGCGCGCAAGGCCTTTGGCGTGTAACCATGTCCAGGCGTCTTCCGGGGAGTTAAATATGTGGGTACGATCTTCTGCTATCACTCTCAGCTTGGCGGGAAAGAGTAATGCGTATTTAATGTTGAGTTCACGCAGGCGTTGTTTGACCCTGACATATGAGTTACGTTTTCTTTGCACCTCTTGGGTGAAGTCTGGGTATGCACTGATGATTGCTTCCTCATAGTTGAATGGGCCTTTGTTGCGGAACTATTGTAACATTGCATCTCGATCCCGGAAGTTTAAGAATCTGGCGATCAATGGTCCGGGTGGTTGACCAGGGAGGCCTGCCCGGGATTCTGTGCACCCTTTCCACCGTGAATAGCTTGGATGGGGCCCCGCCTAGCACCTCTTTGATTAGCCATTGTTCTAGGGATATTTCCATGCTTTGTTGTTGCATATTTTCGGGAAACCCCAGAAAGCGAATATTATTCCGGCGCGATCTACTCTCAGCTTCTTCCGCTCGTTTCCATAGCGCCTTCAATTCCGCATCCATGCGTTGTATCTGTTTTTGGTTATTCTGGGCCGTGGGAGATAACTCGGTCAGCCCCTCCTCCACTGTTTTGACTCTTTCCGGTAGCTTGCGGTGATCCACACGGAGTAGGTTCAAGTCTTGCGAAACTGCGTCTATTCTATTTTCCAAGGAGGTTTTAGTGTCCATTATCGCTTGTAGTACCCTCTCCAATTGCGCGGATTGTGACACAAGTGTACTCTCCAGTGTTTGCAAGGTCGGATTTGACTGTTGGTCGGTGGCCGCCGGGGCCTTGCGTGGTTCGGTCTTGATTCTTGGCTGATTTCAGCCTGCCAGCCATTGTGTTCGTTCAGTGGGGGGTGTTGTGGGTTACAATAAGGCACTCCTAGGTGTTGAATTGTGGCGGGTTCCCCTTTTTTTTCACCTTTTGTCCCTCTTCGCTGGCTCAGTCTATGATCCCCTGTCGCCAGGTCCCACGCCAGGGGGCAGGTTTTAGTTGGTCCTAGTTCGCGAGCCTGATATTCATAGCCTTGCCCCTACTGGCTTTCGTGACGCTGGGGAGCCACCTGGTCTCAGTTGCCCCCGATGCAGGGGGGAAGTGTCTGGTCCATTCTGGCTGGAGGCTAATTGTACTGGCCTTTGTTCCTCCTGTGGCCAGGTCCGTTCCCACTGGTGCCCCCGCACTAGTACACGTCCAGGACGGGTCCGGCGCCAGGCGGGGCGCCCCGCCGGGGGGGTGCGGGAGCAGAAAGGGGAGAGGGAGGGAGAAGGGAATCATGGGCCCAGCCCCGTTGTCTCTCCCGTGGCTGGTAGGCCACGACAGATTTTCCAAGCCCCCTCCTGCCGCCGCACCCTGCTATGCGGTACAGTCCATCAGCCTGGAGGGGAGCGGGTCACTGGGCGTCCGCACCCACCTCAGCCAGGCAATTCTGCCTATCCAGAAATAGCACCTCCCTGGTACTGTAGGGGCCAATAGGGGGCCTGTTCCCACCTGTGCTTGCTCCGACCGGGGGTGCCCCGGCGGCGCGTCCTCTCCGGCGGCCGCCCTACGGGGCTCCAGGCGGGGAGCACCCCCCGAATCCAGGGCGACACTTACTTCAGTGTTTTCAGGTGTTTATCAGACGTGGGGAGCCCCGCGGAGACCCCTCGTCCCGCAGGCCGATCACCCGCGCCCCGGGACTCCGGGCTCCGCCTGCAGTCTCCTTGGCCCCAAAATGGTGGGCGCCCCGTGCTCCTATCCCCAATGCAGAGGGAGGGGGGCGGGCCGTAGCTCCCTCCTCAGTGGCAACTCCAGGAGGGGGGCACCCCTCGGCTCCGGAACGCCGCGTTCTCTTATGTTTCTCGGGCACGGAAGGTCCTGCGGCAATTCTCCGGCCCGCGGGCCGAGCACTCGCGCCCCGAAGCCCCGGGCGGCGTTCTCTGCCTCCGCGGTCCCAAAATGGCGGGCGCTCCGCGCTCCAGCTCCCAGTCCGAAGGTAAAGCTCGGGCTGGAAGCTCCCCCCCATCAGCGCCGGGTTCCGCCGAGACACGCCGGTCGATCCGAGGCCGCTACCGCACCCCCGTCACCCCGGGGGCGTCCTGCAGGATGTTTGTAGCAGATCCGGGATGGAGCGCTCGCTCTAGCCGTCCATCCCGGTCGCCATCTTGGCTCCTCCCCAAGGTATGAGTGTAATGTGTCCCCCCCCCCATGTCACCACAAGCTTATCCCACTACTCTCGGTATGCAGCAGACACCTTTATCTCCCCTCCATTCCACACTCACTTGCCAACAGGCCTAATGGACATTCATCCTACCTGGCCGGATACATGGACCTCATCACCAGCCACAGCTAGGGTTAATGCTCTCACAGTGAGCAGCTAGAGGACTTATTACAAGTTTTGTAATTATGAATATTATTAATATGACTTTGTTGGGTTCTTGGTCCGTACACTCCCTTTTCTCGCCTCCCGCTGTCGTCCTGGCTATTGAGGTGAAGTGCTGTCTGAGGCCAGTGCGCCTGTGGCTGGGCCTGTGACAAGGATCCCGGTTTTCCATACCTCTGAGTGACTCTGCCCCAGCCCTAGCAACCTTTCCGATGAAACGTTTTATTCTCTTTGTTTCCCATGGTTTGGCCCTCCACCAACTTGCAGATTGTGTCATTTCCTGGAAAAGTGACTGACTTTTCCCCGGCACTGCTGCTCTGGCGTAATTAGAAAATTCTCTTAACGTCCCATACAGACCAGCCCATCAGCCCCGACTACGCCCTCTCACCAGTGCCTAATTTGTGCTGAGTACCGGCACTTATTTGTGAGGGCTGGCACTTATTTTTCTGCCTCAAGCATTTACTGCGAGCAAAAGACACATTTGGGAAAGATGGAGGAGAAAAACGAAAAAGCTTCACAAAGGGAGAAAGCAGAAAGCTGCAAGAGTGAGCTGAAGGGGCAGGGAGTGGCTGTAAATGGATTGAAGAGGTCCGAGGTGGCTCCAGGATTACGCTGCTTCAGTATTCCGTGTTCACACATTTAGGCCCATATTTATACTTTTTGACGCAAAACTGCGCCAACGTAGTTTTGCGTCAAAAAAATTAGCGCCGGCTAACGCCATTCTGAAGCACCATGCGGGCGCCGTATTTAATCAATGACGTTAGCCGGCGTTAGCCGCCTGCGCTGCCTGGTGTGTGTTAACAAAAACGACGTACACCAGGCAGCGCCGGCGTAGGGGGATATGGAGCTTGGGCGTCAAGAAATGGGGCAAGTCAGGTTGAGGCAATTTTTTCGCCTCAACCCGATTTGTGCCATTTTTTTTCACTCCCAACCCCCATAGAAATGACTCCTGTCTTAGCAAAGACAGGAGTCATGCCCCCTTGCCCAATGGCCATGCCCAGGGGACTTCTGTCCCCTGGGCATGGTCATTGGGCATAGTGGCATGTAGGGTGGCACAAATCAGGCCCCCCTATGCCACAATTTTTTTTAAAAAAAAACACTTATCTGAACTTACCTTAATGTCCCTGGGATGGGTCCCTCCAGCCTTGGGTGTCCTCCTGGGGTGGGCATGGGTGACAGGGGGTGTCCCTAGGGGCATGGGGGGACACCTCTGGGCTCCTTCAGAGCCCACAGGTCCCTTAACGCCTGCCTTTTGCAGGCGCTAAAAAACGGTGCAAAAGTGGCCGTACGTCATTTTTTTTGACCCGCCCACTCCCGGGCGTGATTTTTGCCCGGGAGTATAAATCTCACGCACATGCGTCGGAGTCGATTTTTTAGACGGGAATGCCTGCCTTGCATATAATTAACGCAAAGTAGGTGTCCACGCTAAAAAATGACGCTAACTCCATGGACTTTGGCGCTTGACGCGTCTAACTGCAAAGTATAAATATGGAGTTAGTTTTGCGTCAAAATTGCGTAAAAAAAAACGACGCAATTTCGGCGCAAACGGAGTATAAATATGCCCCAAAATTGCATCAGGTGCATGTTTAAGAGGAGGGCTATGGGCACCGGCACGTGTTTATTTACAAATTAAGCACTGCTCCCCACCGAGCCCTCACCAATGTGCTCATCATCATAAATCAGTGATTTTCAAACCTTTAGCTGGCAAGCATCTGACAACCCCCCCTACAAAAACAAAAACCTATCCTCGTTGGGTGCAGAGACCCTCGCTGTCATATTTTTTCACACTTATTAGAAAGTGTTGAATGCTGCGGGCTACGGAAACCTAGAGTCACCGGGGCCATTTCCTTTAAAACGCGTTGGAAAAAACGAACAGGAAACAGCGATTTTCAATCTATCTCGGATACTAAATGCCCTGGAAACATTTGAAGTGGGAGACGGGAAGGACAGGCCGAAAGAGAGGTGCAAACCCCAAGGGGTTGGTTATTTAGGGGCTGTCGGCTCCCCCTCCCCGTCAGGGCCATTGGGGTTTATGCTTTACGGTTTTATTGAAGATTACAATTTAGAAAACATCAGATGCCAATAAGTAAGCGTCGTTTAGAAACGGAGAAAAGTACTAGAGCTTAAACTCTGCCTTAAAACCTGCTAATGATCCTTCAAGAGGGCCGTCTGTTGCCGAGCAGAGCCCTTTCAAGGCTAACAAAGGGCCCTGAGGTCTTGGCGACGCCCCTAACCCTTCAGAGGTCCACAAACTCTTCAGAAAGGCCCCACTCAGCTAGGATGACCAGACGTTCCAGATTTCCTCGGACAGTCCTGGTTTTTAGACAACTGTCCCTGTGTCCTGACGCTTCTCTTAATTTTAAATAAATGTCCGGGTTTTTGAGACAAATGTCAAATTACTAAATAAATGTCCCAGTTTTCGCGACAAAGGTCAGATTATCTAGGGCAGCATAAGTTAAAGAGGCCTACAAAGTATGAAATAATTAAATTATTTTATCCCCTGTCTGCTCCGAGCAGAGAGATGGAGGTGGGTGCGGCCAGGTTGGGGGGTGCAGGGTGGGAGGTCAAGACATAGCTAATTTTATATATGTACTCTTGTAAATGTGTGTGTGTATATGTTTACACACACACACATACACACGTATAGGCACACATTCACAAAGCTACGCAAAAAAACGCAACGGACCAGATATAAAAGTGACAGTAATTTCTTTAGTCCTTCTTTTATGTCTGACCGGTCCCGGTTTTTGCTCCTCAAAATTTGGTCACCCTAGATTCAGCTCAAGGTCAATGAATATCTGTCAGATATGGGGATATGGGACACTCAGTGGCCCCTCTTCATATTCTCCCGGGAGGGGGAGGGGAGGATTATCATTTTACGTTACCCCACCTGGTTCAGAGCAACCGCCGCCCCCCAGGGGGGTCAGTGGAAGCTTTGGCAATGCCCACCTGGCCACGGTCTTGCTGGTGTGTCGTTAGACGGGCACTCGTCAGTCCCAAATTCTGCGTTGCTTTTCAGCGTCTAAAATTAGTGCCATATATATGACGAAGTGGCGCAGCGTTGCTGTGCTGCGTGATGGCGAAAGGACAGGAATGCACCATGTTTAAAAGTGTACAGCACATTCCTGCCTTCGTCCTTGCGCTGGCGCCATTTGGCTGCTCGGCACCAACGGAGGCCTCCTTGCATCACGGCACTAGGGTGCCAGCATTGAAAGGACGCTTGTTTTTCTGCAAGAAGAGGCACCTTCCTGCACAAAAAAACAATCCCCTGAGGCATTTCCCTATTTCTGTGTGGACTGCAATTCCGCAGCGGACACAGAAAGAGGAAGTAACAAGGAGAACTAGACATATTTCTCCTTGTTATGCCTCGCCTTAGAAGACATAGCATTTTGGCGCGTCCCCAGGTCTACTACTTCTGGTAAATTTGGAAATGCATCAAAATCCATAGGTCTTGCGTGGGAACACCCACCCTGCACCCATGGAAGGCCTCCCTGGAGCAGAGTAAGGAAACGCAGCGACTTGCACTGTGTTGCGTTACTCCAGCTGTATCAAGCCACTCAGGGCCACGCAAAGTGGCTTCCAGTGACTTGATAACTTACATTTTTGGCTTTCGTTGCACTTGGATGAGAAAGAACTCCATTCATAAATGTCCCCTACAAAAGAGCGGGAACACCTAAGGAACGCCCAAGACATTTGAACAGAAAAGATTGCCACCGTTACCTTTCATTTTCTCTCATTAACATGTTTAATATTCAAACATTGCAATGATGTTCAGTTTTTCTTTTCAAATGCTCATTTTGCCATGGGTAATGGGATATTCCGGTTGTTTTTTAAGAAGCAGATTTCTAGTGACATAGGCAGCTTGCCACAGGCTCATGCGCCACAGGGAATCTTTTTGGACCCCCTCCCCTCCTCCCAGTCTGTCCCTCAGTTTGTAGACATCTAACTTCGACAGGCCCCTCCCCGAGCGACAGATACATGGACAGGGCTGATGTGACAGGACAAGCGTGCTTTGGGATGTGGGTCAGGCCCGCTCCCAGCGCCCGAGGCTGTATGTTTTGCACCCATGAAGTCTCGATCGAAAAAGGGGCCAATGGATTCATCCAGCGACACCCAAACCACCCACTGGGAGGAGACGTGAAATGGAGACGATGGATTCTCTGCTCCTCCGGAAGTAAACTGTCCCGACAGGCGGCGCCCCCCTCCAGACCGAAGCCCATTTCCCAGTACTGGCATGAACGAGGCCCCCTCCCCACCCTCTGATGCCCATCACAGCCCCAGGAGGCCCGCGCAAGTTCCCGCGCTCAGTGACCCTCACCCATGCCTGTTGGTCTGTTGTCAGGTGATGTTTTTTCATGGACGCCATTTAGGGGGTTGCCAGGGGTCGCAGCTGAGACCCCCAGCTTGCCCCTTGCGACCCCTGGCACTGCCTTTGTGACCCCTGGCCTCAGAGGTGGCAAAATCAGTGCCAGGAATGCAAGGGCAGCTCCTCGCTGACATTATGGACATTGCTTGGGGCTTCACTTCCTCGTTTTCAGTCAACTTTTTTATTACAGTAATAGTGAATAATAATATATTACTAACTATTAGTGTAATAAAAAATGGAGTACAGTTAGCTGGAATATGACCCTCCCTGGTAGCTGAGGGAAGTAAAATTCACATTTAAGTGCATATTGTGTTCCTGCTCGCGGGTGAGAGTGTGCTTATGTAAAAGAGATGTGTATGAGTAAAGTGTGTGTGTAAGCATGTGTGTGCGACAAAGTAAAGATTAAATGAGGTGTGATGTCACTCCCGCTACCCCTGGCATTTTGGTTAATTGACGTCCATGTGTCTTTTCCGTCGCCTTTCCCATCTACATAGGATAAGAAAAATCTTGTTAGTATCGCTGCCTCACTGCCACGGGTAACTTAAGCATAACCAATGACGTCACCTTCTGCGCGGCTAAACACAGGACGCATTCAAGGGACCCGAGGGACATGATTGGACGCTGCAAATGTCGCATGTGCAACAGATTCCTCCTATGCCAATCCACACATAACATGGCACTAATCCTATTTTAGGGTCGAGCCTGCGAGTGCATGCGGTAGCGCATGCTTCTCGCTTGTGAGACTCTGTTGTGTACAGTTAAGGGCTTGGAGCCCGCCTGTCGCTCACCATTGGTTGGTTTGCGTGGCACTCTTAATTACAGCCTCGTAATTCGTCAAGGCAAGCCTGCCACCAGTTCTGTTCCTCAGTGTGGAGCAGGGGCCAAGCACTGATTGATTCAACTTAATTAGTGCCCATCTGCTGTTCCCGACGTGCACTAACTTTGAGTGCCCTACAAACTGAATGCTCATGACTGGCAAAAACATGCCCAGCAAGCACAAAATTACAAAGTTTTATTTTTTAAAGCTAACTTTATTTTTTTTGCCAAGTCGTCTTTTCTCAATTTCCTCTCATGTTTTCTTTAGTTTTTGCTCGTGGGTGCTGTTGTCAAAAGATAACAATTAACTTGTTCGAAATATGCACACCCCATTGTGTTGCAAATGCTTGTTTATTCTTTGTTATCTCTTTTTTTTACACATGTCTGCTTTATTTCTTATGTTTGCTGTAATGTGATTTAAAGGATCAAGGGTCTCATCCGAGGCCAAGTCAGCCTGACCCCTTTGAAAATTCTTTGAATATTCATCAAATTATATTGACAAACTTTCTGGACTCTCAAGCATGTGGTAATAGACTCAACCTGTTACATCCTATAGCCAGTGACCAGCTTTTCCTAATGTGTTTCACATCTGTTGACATAAAGGATGTAGAGAGACATTGTGATGTATAAGGTACGCAGTAATTGTTCAAAGAAGTGCCCACATTATGTGCAAGATTTACACGAAACTTGCTCAGAGTTGTGCTGTGCCAAAATTTGCAGCGCCGTGCTGCGCCACTTTTGAAGCGCAGGGTTGTGCCGTATTTGCAGGAATACAGTGCACCCCTGCTTTTCTCCCCGCGCTGATGCTAAATTAAGCAGCCTGCACCATAGTGCAAGGATGTCTGCACTGGGGGGTGTGATTGTTTATGTGCAGGAAGGTCTCCCTTCCTGCACATAAACAATCATTTATGGCCTTTTGCTCTTTCTATGTGTGCTGCAGAAGGCAGTACACATAGAAAAAACAGGGAGAAATAAAAGTATTCCTCCTCATTGTGCCATGCTAACGCCAACCCTGGTGAGGCACTAGATTTTGGCGCTGTGCAGATTTACACATTTTTGTAAAACTGAGGTAGCATCAAAAGCAATGGGTATTGGAGTGGAATGCCCACAGCGACACCCATTGCACGCCCCTCTGCCACAGACAACTGCGTCAGAGGGGCCCATATTTACAAGGAGGCATAAAGCCACAAAAAGTGGCATTACACCTCCTTGTAAATCTGGCCCTATATTGTTTGGGTGAACAGTATTTTTGTGTTGTACCTCTGAAGTGCAACCCTTTCAAAGTATCATATAATAGTTCCACATATCACATAAGCGTGTATAGACAAGAGGAGGGTGAAAACTTCGGCTCTGCCAGGGGAGTACGAGGAGTTTCCCCACTCTGTGTTCCGTTTGGAGCAAGGAGCTCCAAACTTTTTTCACATGCGCAGCTCACCAACGTTAAGTTGAAGAGCAAGAATTTGCATCCCCTATCACACTTTTTGGACTCTACAATGCCTCCTGGTGAGATTCTCCAATGAGGAAGGTTGTGGCAGGTCACGACCGTTCGAGTTGAGAAATCTGCTGTTCGAGTGGAAAATCTACTCAAGCGGCAGAAAGAAGCAGCGCCATCTGGAGAGCCATATGATGCAGTTCGCACTGATTTTACAGGACAGAACAAGCTCACGGTGCTAAAAATCAGCGCGAGCAATGCAACGTTCCCAGATTCCGTCTGCTCGCAGAATTCCACAGAATTTTGGTGAGTTTTTATGTAACTCCATGGAATTCCGCAGAGTGTAACTCTGAGTTTCACACACGCATGGTAAAGACTCTTGTAGAGTTTAATTATAACATATAACATTACTAAGAATTAATTCATTAACCCATCACGATCACAACTGCTTCAACACAAATGAAGAGTTTATTTCCCTGTGACTGTGGTGAACCTATAGGCAAATCTTCACTATGATTCTATAGTTTATTTCCCTGTGACTATGGTGAACCTATAGGCGAATCTTAACTATGAATGTGGGGCCTGAATCACAAGGGTACACTTAGACCAAAAGTCTAAGTTTAGACCTAAAGTTTAACTTTACTCATAGTAAAGTTAGACTTTTGGCCTAAGTTTACCTTTATGAATCGGGCCCGTGGTTTTTATTTCTCTAAACCTATAGATGAATCTTCACTATGGATGTAGAGTTTATTTCTCTGTGGCTGTGGTGAATCTATAGGTGAATCTTCACTATGGATGTAGAGTTTATTTCTCTGTAGCTGTGGTGAACCTATAGGTGAATCTTAACTATGTATGTAGAGTTTATTTCCCTCACTATGGATGTAAAGCTTATTTCCCTGTGACTGTGGTGAAACTATAGATACATCTATACTATGGACATATAGTTTATTTCCCCGTGACTGCAGTGAACCTATAGGTGAATCTTCACTATGGATGTAGAGATTAACTCCCTATGACTGAGGTAAACCTATATATGAATCTCCAGAATGGATGTAGAGCAGTGGTTCCCAATCATCTGACTTCTGTGAACCCCCACTTTATCATTACTGGAACCTGGGGACCCCCACTAAATCATTATTGGAATCTGGGGGCCCCTCACTGAGTTATTACTGGAAACAATACGCAAAAAATACAGAAACAAGCATTTATCACGCACATCGAGCACATTATATTCTATTTGATGCACCTACAGTGCTCCCACAAATCAACCTCTGGATAATAATTCAATTTTTAGCCTCCAATTTCAAATTCCTTGGCATTTACAGTACATTTAAAATGTTCAATTGTACATTTAGACACTTAATTTATATACACTTTATTAATCTGTTAATATTATTTAATTTTCTGAACAGTCACGGACCCTCCCCGATGAGGCTTCACGGACCCCAGGGGTCCTCGTTCCATATGACTGCGGTGAACCTATAGATGAATGTACAGACAGGCATCTCCTGGAGTCCCTGCTCTGAACACTACACCCCTCCTACAGTCACACATAGCCGTTCATTAATACTGTTGTAGCTGAAGAAGGGAATGACTCCAATACCTCAGTGCCGCTCGTGCTTGGAATCCTAGAAGTTCATCTGAAATGCTACTTACGTCTCAATCTACAGCTCATCTCCAGTAATACTAGCGAGGAAGGGAGACTGCTTCATTCAAGCACACCTTGGGGTGTTAGAAGTTGGGGACCACTCTGAGAATAGCTCACGGAGGGGCCCAGGTAGCTTTCAAGATGTAAGTTACAGCTAGGCCTGGATGGAGTTTGTGTAGTTCCACTCCGCGGAACTCCAAGAAGTGACAAAAAAACTCTGCCGTGCTACACTGTGTTCCACAAGCAGCGTAGTGCGGTACGTCTTGCTGTTTGCGTTGATTTTGAGCACCTGGTGTTTATCCCACGCTAAAAAATCAGTACAAACTGCACCACCCACAGCGCAAGAGGGTGCTGCTTCTTTTCTGCCACTCAAGTAGATTTTCTTCTCGAGCAGCAACGTCCTCAACGTGAACAGACGATTTCTCAATGTGGGCGGCACGACCATCCGCGACCGCCTGCTTTGAGAAATCACGCTGGGAGGTGGTTTCCCGCACCCTCAATTGCCAACTTAATGGTGGTAACTGTGAACGAGGAAAAAAACTCCGCTCTGCTAGGTGGATTTTTCAGAACTCTGCGCTCCACGCCGAGCGCGGAGTGGGAAAAGCTGCAAAAACTGTGAGTGGAGCAGAGTTCACCACTCACACCTAGTTACAGCAAGGGCTATCTGTGTGATGGATGCTATCACCGTCACCGGTAAAATCTGTAAGTCTTGTCTACTTCTGACTCTAGACTTGTACGTCTTCAGTATAATGCTCCCAGCTGGCTCACATTGTCATCGCAACACCAGCACCCACACAGACATGTGTCACAGAGACACATGGAAGAGACGAATCCCTGAGACATGCAACTCCTGTGTGATAAACAACCCAATTCTGCAACAATGATTGTTCATTCTAACTAATACTGACAAGCCATGCAAAAACCAGGATTACTCCTGGAGGACAGCTAGGAGTAGCTACTCCTTGGCAAGCCTTGCCCTTCTGCCAGCAGTATGTAGGGCTCCAAAGAGCATGTTCACTTTCTGTTCTCTTAAGCTCTCAAAGGCAGACTCCATTTTTTAAAACATTGTTAGCCGGTCTGCCTTTGGTCCACAGTGCTTGTCATTGTCTTTCTCAGAACTTGTGAAAGTGTCATTTCATCTAAACAATGACTTTGCTCTGAAATTAGGCGACACAAGTCTGCCACAAGCTACGGGATATTTAAGTTTCAAGGTTTGACACTGGACGTGTAAGAGAAATATTTAGTCGAGTTGACGTATTTCATCTTGCAGGTTTAGGCCAGTTACACCTCGAATTATTGGAAAGTCCCTACTAGATTTTGCAATATAGGCGAAAAGTCAATGGTCAAATGTATATCAGCCCTTTGAAGTGACCACTGAACTCGAGAGACCTTCTCACCAGGTTATCCCAAGAGGTCGTGCCACACTGCTGTAGCACCCACTCTGATGCCAAGATTCAATCCAGTGATGAGAGGAGCTGAGCCCACCTGCTGCTGTGTTTTACTTCCAAGAGTAAGTCCAGACTAAAATCTGAGTAAGGTGTGCAGTGCACTGGGCCACACGAACCCCTAGAGGCAAGCTAACTCCCATGCTCTCATAGCATAGCGCATAGAAGTAGCTTTAGGTGTGCTGCTAGGAATATTCTAAATATGTCACAACTCTTTATTTTATGCCCACTGCTAGCAACGTGCATAAGTGCTGTTTTGATTATATTATGTGTGGTTATTACTCATGCGCTAAGCAACAGGATGGAACTGTTGAAAAAAGACAAAATTAAATATATAGGGGCATATTTAAGGAAAGTGTTGCTGCATCCACTGCAGCCCCACTTTTTCAGCACCCCTTAGCATCCCCCCACCGCCACCATGTGTGCGCCATATTAAATGTACAGTACACCATGGCGCAGGGTAGGGGCAGTAGAATCCACATTTTTGATGCTATTGATGCACTTTGCAGGACTATTGCCAAAAATGTTGGCGCTACTCCTGCAAAATACATAGCGGCCCATTTTAATAAATGGCATGCCTCCTTTTAACACCTTTTCAGAGCAGGTGTTAAAAAATGCCTCTAAAAATGGCACAGGGGAATCTCTTAGATTCCCCTGTGCCATTTTTGAGGAACCGCTAATGGGGTAACACCCCCTTTGCATACATTATGCATGGCACATGCATAATGGGGCGCAAAGGGTTGCAAAGTGGCGCAATGCACGCATTACACCTGTTAATATGGCGCATTGATTTTTAAAGCCTTACGCCACATTAGCGTTAAAAAATGACGCTAATGTGGTGCTGGAGCTTCTTAAATCTGGGCCATGGTGTATTTTCCTGGTGCAATGTTTGAGTGTGCTCTTCTAAGAATAAGATTGGGCTTTAAATACCACTGCATCCCTAAACCCTTTAAGGGACTGTTAGTGTCCCAGAAAGCATGGACCAACGCAGGAGGAATGCTCAGTGGGTTGTGTGGAGCTACAGTAACCTGGACACTGAACTAAGTCCCTGCACTGTGGGCTAGGAATGCAAACCTTGTGGACCTGGGCCAGACCCCAGCATACACAGTAATGTAGGGTTCAATATTTGGCATGCAATAGCTGCTCAGGGCTGTAAAGCCACTGAGAGTGAGGCAGGACTAGAGCTAAGATGTCATTGGTTTAAACAACCTTCAGGGCCATAGGGGGTTACCTTTGGCCCCCTGGTTTCTCGTTGCTACGCCTGCTATGCTCTTTGCTCCTGCTATTGCAGAAGGCCCTTTGGCTATCAGTTCTAATAATGATCTGTGCTAAAGGCCTACAGAGAGAACCGATTACAGGTTACCTGACCCACCATCTCTTCTCTTTTTCATACTTGTAACTTCACATCTATTTTTCTCTGTCCTCATCTGCTTTTGTTTCTCCTGTGACATCAATTCCCTCTCCTCACACCCCAGCATGGGCCCTGCCTCCCAGTTCACTGATCTTCTGCCTCTGTGTGCAGGACTCTGGCCCCCTTAGCTCCAATGCAGCCTTTCCAAGCCCTGGTCTTGTATGCTGCCTGGCCTCTGCCCAGCTCACTCTGCCCTGCTCTGGCCTAGTCTGGCCACCTGCAGGTCCTGCTTGTGCTAAAGGTCTTTGCACCATACTTTAAAACCAAGAATGCAAGGAAGGAGGCAGACTGAGTGTGTCTGCAAGATGCAGAACTTTCAAACACACCCCAAACTATTAGAATAGAAATCCTTCCTGGGTACAGCACAGGTAGCCATAGAAGAGAGCTGCCACAAAGCTATCAGGGGGCGTCTTGGGTTTATATTTAGCGCCAGGTCAGACTTAAGGCTCACAAACCCCTTGGAGAGAGTGAAGAACCTCCATAGACACTGTCATGTCTCTCGCAGCCTCCAAGCACCCATCACTTGCAAGTGGAGATGCTGAATTCGCATCATCTTTATGGACTTGTGTTAGGGACCAGGTTCACTCTCTTGGACAACATCCTTTGGATACAGACCAGAGGCAAAGAAACAGCCTTGTATCCACTCATGCATGTAGCATGTGCTTACACATGAATACACACAGCCACACGGAGACAAGCACTCCCACAGACACCCGTCAATACAAACTCTAGGAAAAAAGCAAAGTAAGAAAATGTAGCCATCAGGGGTCAACAGGTATACAGAAGGAGCAAGGGAGACGAGCATCAGTGGAGCCCAGCAGGATGTGCATCAAGGAGCACAGCTGACGTGCATCCGGAGAGCACAGGATGTGAACAGGCAGAGCTCTTGGTGACGTGCCTCTCTGGAGCACTGGGTGACGTGCCTCTCTGGAGCACTGGGTGACGTGCCTCTCTGGAACACTGGGTGACGTGCCTCTCTGGAGCACTGGGTGAAGTAGACCAGCAGAGGACTACATATGAGGCTTATGGGAAGAGAGGATGACGTGCCTCTCTGAGCACTGGATGACGTGCCTTTCTGGAGCACTGGATGAGGTGGACCAGTGGAGCACTGGGTGACGCGCCTCTCTGAGCACTGGATGAGGTGGACCAGTGGAGCACTGGGTGACGCGACTCTCTGGAACACTGGGTGACGTGCCTCTCTGGAGCACTGGGTGAAGTAGACCAGCAGAGGACTACATATGAGGCTTATGGGAAGAGAGGATGACGTGCCTCTCTGAGCACTGGATGACGTGCCTTTCTGGAGCACTGGATGAGGTGGACCAGTGGAGCACTGGGTGACGCGCCTCTCTGAGCACTGGATGAGGTGGACCAGTGGAGCACTGGGTGACGCGCCTCTCTGAGCACTGGGTGACGTGCCTCTCTGAGCAATGGGTGACGTGGACCAGCAGAGGACTACATATGAGGCTTATGGGAAGAGAGGATGACGTGCCTCTCTGGAACACTGGGTGACGTGGACCAGGGGAACAGTGGGTGACGTGCCTCTCTGGAGCACTGGGTGATGTGGATCAGTAGAGCACTGGATGACGTGCTTCTCTGGAGCACTGGGTGATGTGGATCAGTAGAGCACTGGATGATGTGCTTCTCTGGAGAACTGGGTGATGTGGATCAGTAGAGCACTGAATGGCATACCTCTCTGATTACTGGGTGATGTGGACTTGTCAAGTACTGCATGACTTGCCTCTCTGGGTGATGTGGACCAGCAGAGCACTGGATGATATGCCTCTCTGAGCACTGGTGATGTGGACCAGCAGAGCACTGGATGAAGTGCACCAGTGGAGCACTGGATGACATGCCTCTCTGGAGAACTGGGGGATGTGGATCAGTAGAGCAGTGGATGACGTGCCTCTCTGAAGCACTGGGTAATGTGGACCACTAGAGCACTGGATGATGTGCCTGTCTGAGCACTGGGTGATGTGTATCAGTAGAGCACTGGATTATGTGCCTTTCTGAGCACTGGGTGATGGTGATCAGCAGAGCACTGGATGACGTGCCTCTCTGAGCACTGGATGACGAACCTCTCTGAGCACTGGGTGATGTGGAACAGCAGAGCACTGGATGACTTGCCTCTCTGAGCACTGGGTGATGTGGACCAGCAGAGCACTGGATGACGTATCTCTCTGAGCACTGGGTGATGTGGACCAGCAGAGCACTGGATGACGTACCTCTCTGAGCATTGGATGATGTAGTCCAGCAGTGCACTGGATGACGTGCCTCTCTGAGCACTGGATGATGTAGTCCAGCAGTGCACTGGATGACGTGCCTCTCTGAGCACTGGATGATGTGGACCAGCAGAGCTTTGGATGACGTGCCTCTCTGAGCACTGGATGATGTGGAACAGTAGAGCTCTGGATGACATGTGGATGACGTGCCTCTCTGAGCTTTGAGTGATGTGGACCAGCAGAGCACTGGATGATAGTCATTTCTGAAGGTGTCACACCAGACCTAGGCCCCTGAAAACTACCTACACGAAGGGATGCAAGCAAACCTCAGTTCTTTCTGATGCTTTGATCCGTTTGGAAGTTTTCTCTTTTTTTGGTTTTGCTTCACCCATATCCTGAATCCAAATGTCCTGCTTAGATAACATTTTCATTCTTCAGAATAGTTTTCAAACCTGATACAACCCGTCCTGTACAATAAATTAGCCTTTTATCATCTCTTTTCTAATTCTTCAAGCTTACCTCAGAAAACCCCACAAAGCAGAAAAAAGGAAGAAAAGAAAGACGGAAAACCCCTCTCAGTAGGAGAAAGCAGGAAGAGTGAGATAAAGGGACAGGGAGTGCCTGGAAGTGGATGAGAGAGGCACGGGCTGGTTTGAAGACTACAAGCCTTGGTATCCGGAGCGCTGATGTTTAATAGCACCGACCACGTTAAGCATTGTACCCCAGTAACACCTATTTCTGTAATGCTATAGAGGGAAAAAGGTTACATGTCAACACTTTCTGTGCTGTGCTCGTGGGGTCAAAGGTTATGTTATGTCACCACTTCCTGTAATGTGGTCAGAAGTCAGAAAGCCCGGACGGACGTTACTTCCACTACGAGTGTTGTTTTGGTGAATTGCTGTCCATAGTTATGGAAAGTCAAAGGATGTGTGATGTCACATCCTCTCCCCAGGGCTTATAGGAGAATGAGGACAATGAAATGTAACCTTTTGATACACGGTGTGTTATGCAGTTCCTACTTTAGTAATAGAACCTCATTTGTAGGACGCCAGAACTGTATGGTGTGGGAGACTGAGCACCTGATTTAGAATTTGGCGGATTTAGAGTTTGTTACTCTGTCACAAATGTGACGGATATCCCGTCCGCCATTTTACAATTTATTATAGCCTATGGATCTTGCAATAGAGCGGAAGGGATATCTGTCACGTTTGTGACAAACTCTAAAACAGGCCCTATGTCTATCCACGCAGTCAGTAACTGCCGGCCTAACACCTGGCTAGCTTACAGGGCCTCACCCGAACCTCCAAACCCACCAGGGAAAAAGGTGCTTATGCTAACATGAACAAGACACTCTGACTGCCCAGAGAAGTTGTGGAAACAGATCGTACCCCTTTCGCGCAGTTACTCACCATGCTGAGGTGCCACAAAGATGTGAGGTAAATTTTCAATGCATTTATTCAAACAATCACAATCTGGTATAGAACGGGTGAGCTGCGATAATTAGGCAGACGAACCAAAGCAAGGCAATCAGCATTACAAACAATGGAAAAAAGATAAACAGTCCGACCATGATGTATGTGATTCTGGATGTTCTATTAGTTCTGACCTAACCCTATGTCTTTCTCGGAGAGCATAGTGGTTGTAACCCTCTGCCTGGCTCACGCTAAGGGACGAGCCCCAGCCCCATGCCTGGCAATCCTCTCAGGAAGCTGGCAGATCAGCGCCAGCTACGTTGTATTTCACACAGCATGCGTTCCAGGGTTCGATGTGGCTGGAATGCCCTCTACCCAACTTCGATTGGTGCACAGTTTATAAACTAAACCATACCACATTGGAAATACAGTTCTGAGGTAATGCTGTGTCTTGGTGATATAAGCTGACTTCTAAATGGGCAACACTCGGTAGCACATTGTTTACCTCGCGTTACAGAATTGGATAAGTAGTACCGATTATATATAGAGCAAAGGCTGATGAAGCGAGCAGCGTGCTCCTTGCCTTCCTAGAATAAAAGCAACACATAAAATGTGTAACAAAAGCCATCACTAAAAAGCAGCTTTGCTTGCCTGGATAAAACGTGAATATTCATGAATTATGAAACTAAGCTAAAACAGGGGTGACCAACTCGGGTCCTAAAAAGGGTCGTCACAACAGGTGCACTGACAAACGCCCATCACAACAGTTCCTTTTCAGATACAAGCCCCATTTCTAACCTCAAAAGATGCCATGCTTTCTGGGGGCACTGGGAAAATCCTTCTGCAAACAAAAGTTTATCAGATACTAAACCCATTTTGCTCATTTGTAATCCCAAACCATGACCAGAGCGCCTACCAGTAAACACCAAGGCACTCTAAACACGTTTAAAGTGATACCAAGAAACATTTTTGATGCAGAAACTCTACTTTTGTCACCGATCTTCACCTGAAAACAGCCAACTCCCTTAGCTGCCTTACAAATGTTTCAGAGTCACAAAAAATGTAATTCAGCCAGTGCTACATTGTAGGAGACTGACACTTCTTGCTACTTTGAGTCTCCCTGTAGCAACACTGTGTGCTTCACTGTCTACCAGACAGTAAACACAATGTGATTCAGCCAGACCTGAAGGCTGAGGCCCACATAAATATTAAGGCCAATGATTCCAAATATTTGTAGAGCTTGTCTTGAAGATTAACATAACCCAGTCTTCATTTTAAGGATTTTGGGGTCCTCAGGAGACATTTAAGGGACCCCTTTAGGTAAATTTAGATTTTATTGCCTATTGCCTGCTAATTCAAGTTGCCAAAGAATGCTAAATTATATGTTACACTTTAACAGGGTCACACAAAAGCAGCTGACATCTGCTGTGCCTGGGAAACAAAAAATCTTCAGAATTACACTGGGCTGATAGAGTCAGAGATAGAGGGAGGCAGAAATGTAGAGAGGTTTAGAAAGAGAACTAAAATACACATCGGTAAAATAGAGCGGAAGTTTACTTTCCCAGGTGGTCCCTTGGAAGGCAATGGCACTGAGCAATTGTCCACTTTGCCCATTCCTTAAAACATCTCTTACATAATCCCATGCATCGAATAGGCAGTTGCAGCCATCATGTTCTGCTATGTTATGCTACGTAAGGTTGAGCGTTTCTAAAGTGCACTGGCATCTACAAAGGGAGTTACCGGTTCAGTTAACTAGTAAGTCATTCAGTGAAGAGCAGAGCCTTCAGCCTCTTCCTGAAGAGTAAGGGACAGACTTATGGAAAGTGGCGCTGCACTGAGTGCAGCTCCACTTTCCCTGCACCCCTTAGCACCCCTCTACCGCCACCATGTGTGCGTCGTATTTAAAATATGGCACAGGGTAGGGGGCAATCGCGTTATTTCACATGAAGCTATTGATGTATTTTGCAGGAGTAGCGCCAAAATATTGGTGCTACTGCTGCAGAGTACATAGGGCACGATTCTAAAGAATAGAAGTCCCCTTTTAACGTCTGCTTTTGAGAAGGCGTTAAAAGTGCCGTAAAATATGGTGCAAGGAAATCTCATAGGTTTCCTTACGCCATTTTTCTGGCTCCCCTAACGGAGGAACGCCTCCTTTGCATACATTATCTCTGGCGCAGGCATAATGTACCAAAAAGGGTTACAGGGTGGCGCAATGCATGCATTGGGCCATGCTGTAAATGCGGCGTGGGGATTTCGGCCTCGTTGGGCCACATTAACGTAAAAAATAATTACGTTAATGTGGCGCAAGGTGGCGCTAGGGCATTATAAATATGCCCCCAAGTGTGAGGCAACACTCTTGATGCTGAAGGGTACAGAGTTGCAGAGTTTTGGAGACAGTATAGAAAAGGGTTTTCCACTCAAGAGCAGTGTTGCTGTGCACTTTTTAGAGTGGGGGGTGCTGTCATTAATGTTGTACCCCTGAAGCAAGAGATATGGATTGTGAAAAATCCAAACATCATACAAAAAACAGGTGCAGCAAATGTGCCACTCCCATTCAGCAGGGGCGTGGTAAGGGTGTGGTATGTAGCCGCTGGTGCATTTTGGAGCACTGGCGTAGGTGCGCACTGTTATTAACAGACAGCACATTTTCTGTCGAAATGGGCATTAAATTTACATAGACATACAGTTTTACTGGTAAAACTATATAGCACAGAGACCATAATGTGTGCAAATCAGATAAAGTGACTTGAACTGTTTTCATCCTATTAAAATCTTTGTTTGCAACATATTTTAGAATTACAAAAAAGTGCTTCATTTGTGCTTTCCTAATTGCTGATATAATTTGATATATGTGTATAGTTCATTTCCTGATACTCAAATGTAGTGTGTTCTAAAAAAACTGACATCCTACGGCCTTTTCTATCACTTCCTATACCCCAGCAGGGTTGTCAACGAGATCACTCTTACAAAATCCTCTCACTTTGCAGACAGCAATATAAAAGCACACTCTGAGTTCGAATAAGCAGCAATTTGTCAGAAGATATAGCCTGATCTTTGACATTTGTCTTTGAGCGTGCAGCAAAAGTGACAAGATAAACACATAATTTAAAGGCCTCTTTGTTGCTCATTCACGAGCTAAGCTCCAGCATGATTATTTCTGGGGCTGTTCTAGCACTCTACCACCCCAAGTTCCTGGGCCTATGCTCAAGAAGGATTTATAAAAAGTGTGGACTTTAGAGAAAGTCGAGAAGTAGATCACAGACATTGAGGGGGATGGTATCTGTACATTTTCGGTGAGGGAAACCCTGGTGCTGGTCCAAATAAGAATTTGTGGACTAAGCAGAGAACCTTAAAATGGACCATCTCCTTGTAAGACATCTTAGCCTTTCAGTGATTACATATTGGAGGGAAATACACAAGATCTACACCAACTTCGCACTACAACCCACTGTAGAAGACAACATCATGCAACTCCCCCCTCCACAACCGGGAGCGCCCACCTCCTAAAGAACTGGAGCCCTCTCACCACAGATACCACTACCATAATCATGCAGACCATCCACTCAGGGTCTCCCACAGACCCCTGCCGTCCCATATGTACAAGCTGGGAAGCAAACTGACCAGCCGCCACCTCATCATCATCATCATCAATTTCTCCATCCTCAGCAGAATCTTCACGAACAGCTAAAAACATTCAGAGGTCACAGCCCTTCGGAAAAAACCCTCAACCTGCAAGATTTCAGCTCCTATAGGTCCATCTCGCAAAGACTCCAGGCCATCCAAAACACCACTGCCGGACCCATCCTAGACGTCCCCATTAGTGCTCACATCACTCCCTACCGCACAGGACTACACTGGCTACCCATGCAGAAACGGTGCAAATTCAAGCTGCTCATCCATGTCTACAAACCATCTACAACATAGGACCCGCATACCTCAACGACCGACTACTAACCTTCCAGGCAGCTGCACTCTACCGTGCTCTCCCTCACACGAGTCCCCCACATCCGCAGAAGCAAGTCAGGAGTAGGGGTGGGCGGGACTCGTGGAATTTCACACCAAGGAATTCCACAGAGTTCCATAAAAACTTCTTAGATTCGGTGGAATTCCAGAGTGGCGGAATGCGCCACATTGCACTGCTCTTACTGATTTTTAGCACCAGGAGCTTGTTCAGGGCTGTAAGATCAGCGTGAGTGGCACCGCATGGCGTGCCAGAGGGCGCTGCTTCTTTCTACTTGAGTGGCAGCTTTATCAGCGTGAATGGTAGTGACCTGCCGCAACTGCCCACGTTGAGAAATCTCTCTGGGAAGCAATTTAGTGCTCAATTGTTTCACACGGCGCATGTTGGCGAGCCGTATACAAGAAAAAACTCTGCCACGCGGTGGAAGGCAGAATTTTTGCAGAATTCCAAACCTCAAGAGGAGTGGGCAAAACTCCATGAATCCCCCCCTCTGGAGCGGAAGTTGTTGCCCATCCCTAATAAGGAGGGCGCATCTTCTCCTTCATCGTCACCAAAAAATGGAATAAACTTCTTTAACACACCAGGAATGCCACACCACTTCTCAATTTCTGCAAGAAACTAAAGACCTGTCTATCCAACTAGGAGCACCGCCAGGCCTACATTCCTGCTCCAGCCCCTTGATGTCCTCATTGGTGATAAGCTGCGCCATACAAAATCTGTATGACATAACATAACATAATATAGCATAATATAACATATCATAACATAAGATAACACAGCATAACATAACATAACATAACACAGCATAACATAGCATAACATAACACAGCATAACATAACATAACACAGCATAACATAACATAGCACAGCATAACATAACATAGCATAACATAACACACCATAACATAACATAGCATAACATAACATAACACAGCATAACATAACATAACATAACATAGCATAAAAGAATAGCGTCTACTTTTGGTCCTTGGCTTTGGCATGAAACAGGCCAAAATTGAAAGGACCATGCAGAATGGGTTCGTTCTACTACTAAAGCCTCAGTTTATCTTAAGCCAATATTTGTGCCTCCAGCTGCTAACTTTGCAAAGATATTCATTAAAAATGGAAGCCTGAACACAGGGGTCTATTAATCTAAGCTCTCTTGTGTGTCATCTGCATATGTAAAGAAACAGACGCCAAAGGAGTTGATTATAGTAGTTAACTAATGGTTGTACTTAAATATTAAACAAGTTCAGGGAGAGAACCAAGCCTCAAGGAGCTACTGTCGGAATTGCTTGCCGTGGGGATGCGTAGAGGCCTAGAGTGATTATTCGAGAGCGATCATTCAAGAATGAGGAAGCCAGTGTAAGACCTTACCAGCCAGGCCAGTAAGTAGACTTAAACTGCTCTATGGTTTGGGTCAGAGGCCATAGAAAGCTAGTCTACTGCTACTGTGCTGGCTAAATCATGCTCAAGAATGTGGTTATGCCCTCCATAGGCGCACAGTAAACAAGCAACATGGCTCTCCAAGATTCTGGTGAAGAATGATCAGCCTGTAATTAAATGTAATGGTCGGGTCGAGATTAGGCTTTTTCAAAAGTGGACTTACAATGTCAGCTTTGAGTCTCATGAAGGACACCTTCCTGCACAAAAACAACCCTGGGAGGCGTTCTCCTTTATCCATATGTGCTGCAGAATGCAGCACACATAGAAAGAAAAAAAAACAAGGGGAAATAAAGATATTTGCATGGCCTCATAGATATGACTGAAAGGTTTGTGCTGCAGTTGCATCACATAAAGTAACGCAACGGCGGTGCCAGGGTTTCATTAATATTCCCAAGTATATTGAAAAGCTCATATAGATATTGTGGTATAAGTAATTTATTTAAAGTATTATAATAATAATGTCATTAAAAATAAATAGATACAATTATTAATATAAAATAAACATGTATAAAAAATATAAAAACAATAATTAAACAATAACATAAAAACTTTAACAATAACTTAAAGGTAAGCATTATCAAACATACACATAAGAGATACATTTATGAGAATTAAATTAAATAAATGAACATCTATGTTAACCAAACCATATTTTACACTTAATTGAACAATTAAACAAATAATTATACTTAAAATAATATAAAAGAAACATAAATTACAGCTGATTTTAGCAAATAATATAAACAATAAAGAAAAAAAATTAAATTAATAAAAATTACCAGTCTTGAATAAAACTACACTAGCAAAAGCTTAAAGGAGTATAGTACGTTTGCTATTCTAGCTCCAACTTTAGCAAAAATAGGGAAACTGTTCGATTTTTGAGGAGCTAGATTTATTATTCCCATTCCAATGTAAGCAAAATCAGAAAAGTAATCCAAAGCACGGAAAGTGTTGGATTTATGAGGGATTAGATTTACTATTCCCACTGCAAACATAATCAAAAGCAAGAAAAGGGTTGGACTTTGGACTACTGCAGTTTGAGCGACAGTAAAGAACGTGCTGAACTTTGAGGAGAATAGATTTGCTATTCCCACTCTAATGTAAGCAAAATCAGGAAAGTGATGGATTTTTGAGGAGTTAAATTTATTATTCCTACTGCAATCTAAACAACAGTAGGGAAAGTGCTGACCTTTGGTGAGGTTAGATTTACCATTCCCACTACAGATTAAGGGCCTCATTACAAGTGTGGCGGTCCAAGGACCACCACACTCGCGGTGATGGTCAGACCTCCACACTCCAGGCGTTTCGACCGCCACATTACAACCCTGTCAGGCTGACCCACCGCCACTGCTAGAAACATCATTCCCGGCGTGCTGAGGGCGGTCTGAGTTGTGCTCAGCCACAGCAGTGCTGAACTCAGCGTCACCGTGCTGATTACAACTCATCTTTCCGGCAGCCTTTCCATGGCGGTCACCCCACCATGGAAAGCCAGTACTGGGGACTACAGAAGGGCCCCTACACTGCCCATGCCCATGATATGCAAGCCCCCCCCCCCGGTCCAGCACCATCAGAATGAACACTGTCTGTTTTGCAGACAGTGCGCATTCTGATGGTGCTTGTGTGCTACAGTATTGGACACGGCTCCTTTAAGGATACACCGTAGCACTGTTCCCGCCGGTCAGCCCGACGGGAACATCGTAATACGCTTGGGAGAACGCCACCGCCATGGTGGTGCAGTCCTCCCCGTGAGTTTAGCAGTCGGCTCATCTTGAGCATATTATAATGGTCCCACTGGGCTGACCAGCGGGAACATTGTAATACGCATTCCTGCCAGTCAGTCTGGCGGAAACTGTGCTACGATATAGCACTGTGCTAGATCGTAGCACAGAGGGGACTGTCCAGCACCCTTGGAATGCACACTGTCTGCAAAGCAGACAGTGCACATTCCAATGGTGCTGGGCGGGAGGGGGCCTGCACTGCACTGCCCATGCCATGCCTCCCTGTGGCCCCCTGCACTTGTTTCCACCAGCCTTTTCATGGTGGGGAAACCACCATGATAAGGCTGGCAGAGAATAAGGTTGCAATCAGCCAGGCGGCTCTGAGTTCAGTGCCACCCTGGCTGACCACAACCAAGACTGCCATCCGCGGCGGGGACGGCGGTCCCCTGTCGGGTCCGCCCACCAGAGTCGTACTTGGGCAGTTGGAACTCCCGGAGTGCGGCAGTCCAACCATCAACTTGAGTGTGGTGGTCCACGTACCGTCACACTCGTAATGTGGCCCTCTGTAAGGCCCTAGAGCTTTCAGAGGTCTTTGACTAAATATTGCTTCTTTCTCCGTGAACTCAGGAGCAGACTCAGAGGTGTCCAACATTTCTGGAATCTTGCGTGACACAGTAGTGACGTGGTCATGTATGTCATACGTTCCCTCTGTGCACTCCCTTGCTAGGCTGCAATGAGATGCTTTCTGATATATTGAGTAAAAATATTTAATCTAATCAGCCAAATTGATTCCTGGCTCCAAATTTGTAGGGGGACACTCACATCCCTATCTGATCAATTCCTCAAAATTTCTTTATCCTTGATTGCTAATTAGATTACTTCCCGGGCTATATACTTTAATTGCCATTTTTTGTACTTGATTGGGCTTTTATAAGTTTAAGTGTTTGAAATGACTTTCACCTCCAAAATTGCTGTGCTTGGACCTCAGAGCATTTGTTTGTACCTTGTTTTTTTGTTGCCATTCATCATCAAACCATTCAATGAAAGGCACTCAAGACACGGCTAGTAAGGTTGCACCACCGTCTTTGATAAATTTAATTGCCATTTCAATTAGGAAAGTCTCTAGGGCCCTAATTGCATCTTTGTTGAAGGAGAGCTCATTTTTAATAACCCTTAGTGCCTCTTAAACCAGTTGGAATTCTCTGGGCATGCATATGTTTAATACACGACTTATCAGATATTAATCTGGGTTTCTTAATCAGGAACATTTTGTTTCCTGAGACATCATGCAGGAAGTTATAGCTGATATTCCTTTTCATGCCCTACTGGAGGATGGGGTATAGAAGGCCGATCGAATTTAGCATGAGAGCGATCCTTAAAGTCAATCTTCCCATGGAGTTTTTTTTAATATCTTTTGTAGAACCATTGTTTATTTGTTTTTTGCACTTTTTGCCTGGTATGGAGCTGATGATTGTCTATCTGCTTGTATCATGGGCATCCTTCTCTGCAGTAGCCTTCTGTTGTCCTTGCCCACAATCTATAAAAGATTCAGGGATAAGGGAGGTCCCTGCTTTGTGTTTATGAGCGTTACTAGCAGCAAATTTGCATGGAAACTAAGGTCTTATCGCTATGATGCCCATCTTACAGTCTATTATTATGGACTGTATAACCTTTGGGCCTGCTCCTAGCCTTATCTAGGATTCCTGAACAGTATACAGTATGCATAGAAAGTGGGCTGATTTTAAACTGAATCAGTCACTGCCTCCTCCATTGCATGCATTCTTTTTTCAGTAGCAGCAATATATGTTGATGTTTCCTGCATAACCTCTCTTTGAGCATCTAGCTTAGCTGCCTGTGTGAGTAGGGCTTCTGCTATTATATCCAAGGTCCTGCACATTGTCTCCATTATTGAGAGTATGTGTTGAGCCGGAGGAGATTCTGTAGCTATACAGTGGTATCCGCTGGAGTCCAAACCACCTTCTGATGGGCGTATGTTAGTGGGGCCATTTAGAATACTACTTAAGATGCCAGTGGTAGCAGCAGCTGTACTACACAGGGGAAGGCTGCTATCCGTCAAAACTAAGGGCCTGATTTAGATCTTGACGGTATTACCTCCGATCCACCGTGGCAGCGGACCTGAGTATTCCGTCAAGCAGACAGAGTTCTGAACGCCATATTTAGATGTATTGCACCTGAGCGGCCAGCCACCCTGATGGAGTGCTCTTCTCAGCTGTCAGGCTGGTGGGTTCCCACCGACCATATTTAGATGTTACAATTCTACAGGCGGTGTACTGGCAGCGGATTGTTGACCGAGGGAGGATGTTGCATGACCCAATGGGCATCGTACAATGGCAGTGTCTGTGGAATAGAGGTAAGTTACACATACATACTGTACCATAGCCATATGTTTACCCCTGCACAACACACCACATACACACTATTTTCCATTGCCATTCCACCACAACACAACACGTACATGCTGAAAACACACATTGCCATACATCCATGACACAACATACACACACCATTTACACTACACCCACTCACAACACAACCACGACAACCAACACAACTACACACTCATCTACCTACACACACTCACTCAATATCACAACTATACACATCATGACAATGACCACCACACAACAAGCACACTCACCTGAATGTCACACACAGCAACACAACACACAACCATACACAACAGCAGACCCACATCCAAGTGGCACACAATCTGACACAACCACATTACCCACTACACCTCCCTCCACCTCACCCAGCCAATCCAATTGCACACACACACATACATGTACTGACTCACATGCACAACTGGTAGCACAATTTTGCAGGTACAGGTCCCCTTGCAATGTGCACACATCGACATAGCTGGCAAGTGCAGTTGTGACGTTATTGCGGTGCCATATTCATTTGGCAATGAATACTGACACCATAATGACATTTGAGTATGTGTGCGATATGTGACGTGTACCAGTGTGTCCTCATTCATGTCTGACACAATTGCCTTCCCGACATATGCATGTCACAGTAATTAAAAAACATTACTGTGACATATATGACTGCGGTGGTCCCGAGCTCATGTGCAGTGACCCCACCATGTACACTGCTAAAGCAGGTTACCTACCTTCGAGTTCAGCGATGGGTGGGGTCATGTTTTCTCTGTGGTTCAGTAGAAGCAGTGACGGAAGGTCTTGTCAAGTCATGTCCAGTTGAAAACGGAAGTGGATTCGGGAAAAAAGATACGTTTTTACCTCAATTCCCCCCAAATCCACCAACTCAGGTGTGGAGGTCGGACTGCCACGGTCAGCTTGGTGGTAGGGCACATCCAAATCTGCTCGGCAGGAAGAGTGGTTGGAGTCCCGCTGCTAGCCACTATTTCCAATAGCTCCCTCCACACAGGTGAAGATTCCTGGCAGAGACAGAGGGACTTGGCGGTCTATTGCCTATGGGGCCCCCAACATCTAAAATGGGTGGGCAGAATGCCAAGCCACAGGAAGGGTTTTCCATGGGAAAACCGACGGCAGGACCATTACCGGCAAGATGTAAGTCAAGCTCTAAGTCTTCCTCTTCCATTTGGAATTAATCTTCTCAATTAGTTATCCCCCCAGAAGCTTTCCGTTCTGCAAGAAAATACTAGCTAGATTATATCTCATGTCATCCACTTCTATGGAGGGCTGAGAAAGACACATGAGAGAGGCGAGTGACTTATTACCGCCAGAAGTTGTGAACACTATGGGCCTGATTCCGACTTTGGCGGAGGGGATTACTCTGTCCCAAATGTGACCGATATCCCGCCCGCTGTATTACGAATTCCATAGGATATAGTGGACTCGTAATTGGGCGGGCGGGATATCCGTCACATTTGGGATGGAGTAATCCCCTCCGCCAAAGTCATAATCAGGCCATATATAATTAATGACTGCGTGGCTGGAAGGACTGTTCAGCCTTTCATTGCCCAGGTCATGATTCAGAGATGATGCTGTTGGAAGGTAGTTGGGCTTATGTGATTTTGGGCCTAATAGGTTCAACCTTCAATACTTTTTTAGGATTCTGCATTACTAAAGATCTATCGAGATTATATAATGCGTCTTGGGATCTGATTTGCTTAGCTCTACAATGGAATCTTTTTTTGGAGCATTTCTTTTGTTAAATGTATGTTTGGTTTGCACACCAGGTCAGGAGCCTGTAGACCAATGGATGATGATTCAGGTAGATCTCCTCTTGTAAGTGAGCTCGAGGATGATGAAATGATGTCGATGTTTGAGATTTGGATCCTTTAATCTCATTTGCCCCCCTCCTGATGGCTGGCAACGCAATTCTCTATTCTGCTAGTTGGACCATGGAATACGGCAGCTTCATCCTTGTCATGAATCGTGACCCAATTAGGCCAAGATTCTCAGTCGGGATCCTGTAGTTCTCACACTCACTGTTTTTTTTGCCCAGTAAGGCTGAGGTCTTACGCCTGAAAGCTGAAACAGCTGATTAATTATATGTTCGGATTTGCTTGTCTTTTGGATTGCCCAAACCTGATGATATCCTTGTAAATGGTGTCTTCTCTGCAGAATCCCTCTTTGCTTTAAATCAATGGTTCACAACCTGTGGGCCGGGGACCCCTGGTGGCCCACAACATCTCCTCAGGGGGTCCATGACTGCATACAAAAATATATATTATTGGTAGATTAATAAAGTGTGTATAAATAATGTGGTTAAATGTACAATCGAAAATTGTAAAACATATTGGAAATATCAAGGAATTTGAAATTGGAGGCTAAAAATTAAATTAGAATCCTCAAATTAATTTGTGGGAGCAGTGCAGGTACATCAAACAGCATATAGTATGGGTGGTGTGTGGCTTTAATTGAACTCAGAAAAGCTCCAATCTTCCTATTAAAATCTTTATTTTTTGTTTATATTTGTTTACAGATACATAAAATATGTTATCACGTGTGTATGTGTCTGATGGAATGCTTCTTCCTGTATTTATTGTGTATTTTTTTGCAGTTCACATCATTAACACTGTTTAGGCCGGGGTCCCCGGCTTCCAGTAATGACTCAGTGGGGGTCTACGGCTTCCAGTAATGACTCAGTAGGGGGTCCCCGGATTCCAGTAATGACTCAGTGGGGGGTACCAGGATTCCAGTATTGACTCAGTGGGGTGTCCCGGGGTCCAGTAATGATAAAGTGGGGGTCCACAGAAATCAGAAGGTTAAGAACCACTGCATTAAATAAAAAAATGGCGGCTGTAGCAGCTTGGATGCCAAACCCTGAGTTTGAGCTTTGAGGCTCGTTAGTCTGGTCCTTCTTCCTTCTGTTAGTATATTATGAAAACATCATCAATTCTTTGTCTAGCTCTTGAAGCTGTTCCACTCAGTTTTGGAAGGGCAAGGTCCCAGCCTTGGTAGATGTAAGGTAGAATGGTAGAGAAATGAAAGGCAGAAATAAAGCAAAAATGGAGCAAAAAGAGGTGATGTTGCCTGACCCTGCCCCTTGAGTGAGTGGACTAAAAGGTACGCTACCTTAAGACTCACTTAAGTTTGTCTTCCTGTTTCCTTTCTCAATGCCCTTGCCAGCAGCATAACAGGCAGTTCTTCGGTGCGACGATGGTTCTCCAGTAGCTCAGCAAAACAGGAGAGTGATGCTAAACACCAAATGCATCAGACCTGCAATTAGCAGATTTTCTTATAGACACAGTCAAGGGGTTGACAACGCTTCATTCTCCCCATGCTCCTTGAAAGCATCCGGGGCATCTAAGGCCAGTCTCCTTTTAAGGCAGCCAGGCAGTGGCCCAGCCAGCCCCACCTGGACTGCAAGCCGCAGCATGGGCACCTGCTCTCCTTCAGCAGTGGAGTGCCATGGCCCTTGCTGAACCACCCTACGCCACACGCTCAATCAGCCCCCAGACCATGGTAGCCCGACTGGCTGTCAGTCTTATGGGTGGTATAAATCAACTACTATTTACTCAGTAGGGTGGCTGCAGCCGGGTGGAGCATGGGTCATGTGGTCGAGACCAGGACCAGACGAGGCAGCGGAAATGAAGAGCGGTGGCCACAGACCAATGGAAAGGGGTGACACAGCACTCAACAAAAGCTTTTTTGTAGGGGTGGAAGATAAATACTGCTCCGCCAGTGGAGTTCACGGAGTTGTGGTCACTCCGTGTTCTGCATGTAACGCTGAGTTCCAGCCAAATTCTTCACTCGGCTGCATGGCGGAGTTTTTTCTTGTGCAAGGCACACCAACAATACCTTGGTGAGCGTGAGTGAAAATTGGCATCCCCTATTGCAATTTTCAAGCGCTAGGAGGGCACCCAGTGAGATTTTCCCAACGTAGGAAGTCAAAACCGTTTGCTTTGGAAAACTTGCCACTCGAGTAGAAATTCTACTTGAGCAGCTGCAAAACCAACTCAAGCAGCAACGCCCTCTGGCACGCCGTGTGGTGCTGTTTGCACTGATTTCTGTGTGGAACGAACTCTGGGCGCTACAAATCAGTGTGGGCAGTGCAATGTACTGATTTCCGCCCGCTTGCGGAACTCTGCAGAATCTCACGGAGTTTTGATATAACTCAGCAGAATTCCACGGAGTGAAACTCCGTGACTTCTGCCCACCCCTAGTTTTTTGGCAGAGGTGCGAGATCTCTCGACTGCTTCTGCACTCAATGGTGGGGGCGGAGCTTGATGGGTCTGCAGCGTCTGCAATGTCAGTGTCACTTGTGTCTGAGTGCATATGCCTCCCCAAAACAACTAGTTGTTAACCAATGTGCAAAGTGAGCGGTATAATACAATAAAACTGTACATTCTGTGCCCGGATCTGTCGCTGACCTCTTTTTTTCCTATTGGGAAATCTTAGTTTTGGTTTCATTTTTGTTATTGATTTTCCAGACTATCATGGTGGCCTTTACTTCCAGTGTATGCCCCTTTTACTTATTTGGCTGTTTTCTCACATCACATTAGTATGGTGCCCAATGATAGACCCTGTTTGACTGTTTCCTACGGCTCTCAATAGGGAGCTACGCGACTACTTACCCAACAAACACACGCAGCATGGATCCGACCAACACACCCTTGCCAAATTGTGAGTTTAAAGATATTTTGTGGATGGCTCCTGCCTCACTCAGGGTACCAGGGCTTCGGTTGTAAGCTATATACACAAGAAGTCATTGAGAGTCACTGTTTTGATTTGATTTGATTTGAATGTTTATCGCATGTGTATTCTGCACAAGTAGCTGAACTGATAACCCTCATTAGTGCTGGGATGCCCACCTGCACTTGTGTCCTGGTGCACAGGAAACTGTAACCATTTTCACTGATTCAAAGTACATGTTTGAAGTTACCTCACAATGTTGGGCTTCTCTGGATGCAACAAGTGTACCTCATTTCTGCAGGAGCCACCATCAAGAATGGGTTGCATTCAAGAGTAGCAATTGTTAAATGCGATGCTCACCAAACGATCTAGGATGAAATCTTCAAAGATAACACTTCCCCTGATTGAAAAATGAAAAAGGCAGCTCTGTCCCCCAATCCTGAAGCTCGTCTGTACATGTCCTACCTCAGCGAACGACTCCTTTATTCCCAACTTTAATATGACGCTGTCCATGAACAGATCACCCGTGATGGGCGGATAAATAGAGAAAAGTGCCCCAGGATGAATCCTGAATTTTGTTCTGGATACAGTAGTGTTGCTCTTGAAAAGAGCGATGGCAGGATCCCTGCTGCTGGGACTGTTCACACCCGACATCCTCCATTGCCCATAAGTACTGTCAGAGAGGGAGTTACAATGACCCCATCTGCCCCATGAGACTCCTCTGTCCACATACAGGGTGATTTTATCCAAAGGCCCTCCTAGTGCAAGGTTCAGGATGGGCTGAAGCTTACCCGGGGGCCTGGCCTGATGTCTGCTGTGGCCAAGAGACTACTCCAAGGTGTGGAATCCCATTTTAGATAGGGGTGAAAAGAGGCTTACTGTGTGTCCTTTAGAGCCGTTCATTCAGAAAACCTTATTCAGTACATGTTATATGAACCATAAAAGAATCATATCAAATCAATAGAACATCACACGAAGTTCATAAAATCACAAATACAGCTAAATTAAATTTAATCTGAAACACTCTTAAAATATACCTGTAAAACAGTTGACATTCTTAGAACCAGGGTACACACTGAGCTGCATAATAAGTCAATTGCCTTCCCTGAGTCATCTAAAAGGCTCTAATACGAATCGCTTTGGAAAGAAACGAGGCAAGTCTGCAGCGCACCCCCACGCCCCCTAGTTCATATTATCGTGTAAAAGTCACCTGATGGAAAAAATGGGTTTAAGAAACGTTTTCCTGGGAGCTAGGTAAAACTTCCAAAAAAGTGCTGAGTTGTCTGCTCCGACCTCTAATCACAGGGTCATTTTCGAGTAATAGATCCCCAACCTTCATTTTTAGGGAATGCAGTCATGCAATGAAAGGTGTAAGTAGACAAAAGTCAATAAAAAAAAACCTGTGCTGTACGTTATTAATTTCAGTAAGGTACTGTTTACGGCCAAAATGATCGTTCAGTACTATATCTCGTCTCACTGACATCTTGTGGTCTGCTTGAGGCCTCTTCCCACGACTGACCTCATGCACATGCTCTTTCATATCCCTTTTAGAGTACCTTATAATGTCCTGTGGATGGGACCATATATACCCCTCTGTCAGACCCAGCCCCAACAGGGCCTGCTTTATATGCTGTAACTAGGGAATTGTACCCATCTTGTCTAGCCCCGTCCAGTCCTTCATAAGAGATCTGGTAAAACTGGTTTCTTGCTTGGACCAAGTAGATCCCCATAGTAGGAGGGGTTTAGTTTCCAAGATGTCTAGAAGAAACTCAACTCCTAGTTCCCATTGAACAATAGATTCCGGGGAGGAATGGGGTACAGCTAAAAGTCTCCTTAAACATGTTTTCTGTTTTTGTAGGACACCATTGTCCTCTATCTCAAACCACTGTCTACCATTGGCCCAAATCTATGCGTCCTACACAGCTGCCGGAATCCTTTTATCATTATAAAGAGTGAGCAGCTGGGCAATGGGTTTACACCTAGCCTGGGGGCACATCTCTTCAAACCTGTATTGTTCCTGACCATATTGGATGCACAGATCTCCCTGTGACGCCTCCAATCCAGTTTGGAAGACAACTGAAGCCCCAAATAGCTAAAGGTGTCTGTGGTTTGCAGTTTTCTCCCATTATTAAAACGCGTTTTTTGCTTCCCTCTTATGCTACCACAGCTCATTATGTAGGTTTTGCAGTCTTGATTTCCATACCCTTCTTTTCCATGAAATCTGCAAAGCGATCGATTCAAAGCTGTAGACTATTTGGGGTGAGTGCCCAGACAGCTGCATCATCGGCGTACAAGAGGATTGGGACCTGCCACCGCCCAGTCCTAGGTGAATCTGCACCAATCACCTGCAGTGCTTCTTGCACGTCATTAATCTACAAAGCAAACAGGAAGGGTACAAACACACACCCCCGCCAAACCCTCTCCCTATATAAAAGGGTGCGGTCAATTCTCCCTGTATTCCAAAATTAACTTCGGCTGTTAGATTATTAAACAGATAAGCCAAGAGGGAGATGATCTCCTTAGGAGCCCCCTTTTGGTCTAACCATACCCAGGGTTTCCTATGATCATCTAGGTCAAAAGCACTACTAAATAAAACAGACGTGCAGACACCTCCCCTTAGGCAAAGTACACTTCTCGATCAGAAGGTCTAGGTTGAGTAATTGCTCAGTTGTCCCCAGACCTTTTCTAAACCCATTTTGGGCATTTGAAAGTATCCCATGCTCTTCTGCCCATATTTCCAGTATCTCTAACAGGGCTCTCTCCAATAATTTGGTGAAGGAGTTGAGTCCACAACAGCATTTTGGGTCCTCTCTAGAACTCTTCTCGAAGATGGGAATGATAAGGGAAGAGGACCAAGAGGGGGGTACACAACCAGCACCTGGTCAGGAAAGGAGCTCACAGATTTGGCTCAGCCTTGTAAATATCCACAGGGACCCCATCAGGACCTGCGGGCCTTAACCTCTGGACTATTATTATTCACCCTCACTGCCTCTTCCAGGGTGAATACAATTCACGCAGAAGGGATCAATATTGAAAGGATAGAGGACTCCCTCATCTGGACCGGACGGAGAGAATATCGATCTGAAATGATCTACCCACTGAGCATGTGTAATAGTGGATCCCAGGTCAGGGTTTGTTCCCTTAGAGAACAATGGAGCATTTACTGTTTTCCAAAATAAAACACTGTCATTGGATTCCGCAGCCTGCAGGAGATTCGCCCAAGCCTCCCCTTGTAGGTCTTTCTTTCTCTGTTTCAAAGCAATGTTACACTCCACTCTGGCTACTCGGACTACCTGGGTGTCCCTTGGATTTTGATTTAGTGTTTTAATTAAGTTCCTCCGAGCCTTAGTACATTGGCCGTTGAACCAACCCTTCCTTTTATTCTCTACCAATTTTGTCCTCATCATTAAAGCTTGACTTATGCAATTAGACACACTGATGTGGGCATCCCATGTCTCCTCATGATTTGTTGCTGGGTCAGGGTCGTATGTTAAAGTTAAGGATGTGCAGCCCTGATTTAATCAGGTTAAATGCTTTGGCTGGTAGTTCAGCAGCAAGGTGATTTACCACACCAACAAGTTCTAAAAAGGACTTTAAACACTTGGCTCATTTTCATGGAACGATCTAAGACCTTCCTGAAGCCATTAGATGGCAAAGTAAAAAAGTGGTAATATTAACAACACACCAGGGCTACATGAGATGGAAGGCGAATTGGTATCGTTTTATTGTTAACACGACTAGGATGTGTCTGTGTACAGTCAAATAGGGGCGCTTCCTATTTCAATATTCTGTCCTAATGATGACCCGCCTGAATTAATTTCTTTGATTGGGGTCGAAACGTCGACATTGTATTAGAAATTGTGGATTGACTTTTGAAAAATTCAAAGGCTCACAGTACCTATGGTTATAGGTGCTTATTTGATTTGAGACCTCATGCTTTTAACCACAATTTGGTTTTAGTTTTCACGTAAATAGCACTGCAGCACTTATACTAACACATCATTCACTCGCACTGCGCCGTTATACAGGAGCACCTCGATTACTTTACTTGAAATTGTTGAATTTAAGTTTCTAATAAATGTGATATATTACTCACAAACCTCATGGGTACAGAAAGTTCTTTATGGTACAACCACTGTCGTGGAGGTTAATTCATATCCTTCCCGCAGAGGGACCAAAACAATTTTTATTATATTATTCACTTACCCAGGTCCCAGGGTACTTGGTTGCCCCATTTTTCAAACTAACCATAATCTCTAGCAGCAGCTCTCCCCGCAAGCAGCAAACAGTAGCAGGGTTGGTCCCAGCACAGTGAGGCAGCATTGGCGCTCTATAGCGCATTCCGGAGGTGTGGCTGCGGCAGAGCAGTATGGGACATGAAGTCCCATGGTGGCAGCGCCCCCCGCAAACAGCAAACACTATCAGGGTTGACCCCAGTTGGTTAGAGTCAAAGATTTATGCTAACCTATAGGGAGTAAAGAGAACTTTCATTATACATACCTTCCAAAGTCTTCTCGAAAAGTAGAGAGATATCCTAAATTGTGTCTGTGTAAAATAGTTATAGGCAGACCTTTGATAGTTCCTGCCAGCCCTCCAGTGACTCCAGCTGTGGTAGGTTTTTACCTCAATAAATGCATCATCTCAGGTCAAAGCTGCTCTGCCCACCAGCCCTATTGAACCCTGTTCCTTGTGAAGATCCACCAGTGAAAATCAGCCTGGAACAGGATCATGCTCGTCACAAACAACTGCCACAGAATGCGCTGCACAGCAAAGAGGACCAGATGTCAAACCTGCACCCCGCAGCATTCCTGCACAGGCCCCCGCAGCATTCCTGCTCAGGCCCCCGCAGCATTCCGGCACAGGCCCCCGCGGCATTCCTGCACATGCCCCTGCAGCATTCCGGCAGAGGCCCCTGCAGCATTCCTGCTCAGGCCCCCGCTGCATTCCGGCACGGGCCCCCGCAGCATTCCTGCACAGGCCCCCGCAGCATTCCGGCAGAGGCCCCCGCGGCATTCTCGCACAGGCCCCCGCGGCATTCCTGCACAGGCCCCCGCAGCATTCCTGCACCGGCCCCTGCAGCATTCCGGCAGAGGCCCCCGCAGCATTCCTGCTCAGGCCCCCGCAGCATTCCGGCAGAGGCCCCCACGGCATTCCTGCACAGGCCCCCGCGGCATTCCAACACAGGCCCCCGCAGCATTCCTACACAGGCCCCCGCAGCATTCCTGCACAGGCCCCCGCAGCATTCCTGCAAAGGCCCCCGCAGCATTCCTGCACAGGCCCCTGCAGCATTCCGGCAGAGACCCCCGCAGCATTCCTGCACAGGCCCGCAGCATTCCGGCAGAGGCCCACGCAGCATTCCTGCACAGGCCCCCGCAGCATTCCTGCACAGGCCCCCGCAGCTTTCATGCACAGGCCCCGCAGCATTCCTGCACAGGCCCCCGCAGCATTCCGGCAGAGGCCCCCGCAGCATTCCTGCACAGGCCCCCGCAGCATTCCTGCACAGGCCCCCGCAGCTTTCCTGCACAGGCCCCCGCAGCATTCCTGCACAGGCCCCCGCAGCATTCCCGCACAGGCCCCCGCAGCATTCCTGCAGAGGCCCCTGCAGCATTCCTGCAAAGGCCCCCGCAGCATTCCTGCACCGGCCCGGCCCCCGCAGCATTCTTGCACAGGCCCCCGCAGCATTCCTGCACAGGCCCCCGCAGCATTCTTGCACAGGCCCCCGCAGCATTCCTGCACAGGCCCCCGCAGCATTCCTACACAGGCCCCCGCAACATTCCTGCACCGGCCCGGCCCCCGCAGCATTCTTGCACAGGCCCCGCAGCATTCCTGCACAGGCCCCCGCAGCATTCTTGCACAGGCCCCTGCAGCATTCCTTCACAGGCCCCGCAGCATTCCTGAACCGGCCCGGCCCCCGCAGCATTCTTGCACAGGCCCCCGCAGCATTCCTGCACAGGCCCCCGCAGCATTCTTGCACAGGCGCCCGCAGCATTCCTGCACAGGCCCCCGCAGCATTCCTGCTCAGGCAGAGGAACCCGCAGCATTCCGGCACAGGCCCCAGCGGCATTCCTGCACAGGCCCCCGCGGCATTCCTGCACAGGCCCCCGCGGCATTCCGGCAGAGGCCTCCGCAGCATTCCTGCACAGGGCCCCGCAGCATTCCTGCACAAGCCCTCGCAGCATTCCTGCACAGGCCCCCGCAGCATTCCTGCACAGGCCCCCGCGGCATTCCTGCACCGGTACCCCCAGCATTCTTGCACAGGCCCCCGCGGCATTCCTGCACCGGCCCCCGCAGCATTCCTGCAGATGCCCCTGCAGCATTCCTGCAAAGGCCCCCTCAGCATTCCTGCACCGGCCCGGCCCCCGCAGCATTCTTGCACAGGCCCCCGCAGCATTCCTGCACAGGCCCCCGCAGCATTCTTGCTCAGGCCCCCGCAGCATTCCTGCACAGGCCGCCGCAGCATTCCTACACAGGCCCCCGCAACATTCCTGCACCGGCCCGGCCCCCGCAGCATTCTTGCACAGGCCACGCAGCATTCCTGCACAGGCCCCCGCAGCATTCTTGCACAGGCCCCCGCAGCATTCCTTCACAGGCCCCGCAGCATTCCTGAACCGGCCCGGCCCCCGCAGCATTCTTGCACAGGCCCCCGCAGCATTCCTGCACAGGCCCCCGCAGCATTCTTGCACAGGCGCCCGCAGCATTCCTGCACAGGCCCCCGCGGCATTCCTGCTCAGGCAGAGGAACCCGCAGCATTCCGGCACAGGCCCCAGCGACATTCCTGCACAGGCCCCCGCGGCATTCCTGCACAGGCCCCCGCGGCATTCCGGCAAAGGCCTCCGCAGCATTCCTGCACAGGCCCCCGCAGCATTCCTGCACAGGCCCTCGCAGCATTCCTGCACAGGCCCCCGCAGCATTCCTGCACAGGCCCCCGTGGCATTCCTGCACCGGTACCCCCAGCATTCTTGCACAGGCCCCCGCGGCATTCCTGCACCGGCCCCGCAGCATTCCTGCACAGGCCCTCGCAGCATTCCTGCACAGGCCCCCGCAGCATTCCTGCACAGGCCCCCGCAGCATTCCAGCACAGGCCCCCACAGCATTCCTGTACAGGCCCCCGCAGCATTCCAACACAGGCCCCCGCAGCATTCTTGCACAGGCCCGCAGCATTCTTGCACAGGCCCCCGCAGCATTCCAACACAGGCCCCCGCAGCATTCTTGCACAGGCCCTGCAGCATTCCTGCACAGGCCCCCGCAGCATTCCTGCACAGGCCCGCGCAGCATTCCGGCAGCCAAATGATGCCAGCCCCTTCATGATACCATGAATCCTTATCTAGACTCCTAGTGATCCCATCACACCGTGGAGCTCCCAGAGGAGACTGCTGGCATCACAGTGCGGAATACAGACCCCCTACACTCTCTCCATAGCGCTTCCACCAGTGTTACTGCCATCTGGTACTTTGCAACACATATTTCAACCATTTAAGAAAGCACACTCATTAAGCAAGATTCAACAATTAAGTTATCTTTAAAACTTATAAACGTTTGAACACGGGTCACTGACTTGCCGTCCACTGGGGTGTACCATGTGCGAATAATCATCTTTAATACTCCTCGGAGTAGAGTATACTCACAGTCAGTACCAGGGAGGCATAGTTAAACATGCCATGGTATTTTACCAAAGTGGAACACATTCAGACTGGACAACAGCAATCCAGGCAGCGCCCACGCTGATGTCGTGCCCCCCAAACCATCCACGCCAGGCCATGTTCCTGATTTCATGCACCCACCCTCCTTCCACACCCTCACCTTACCACCCATCTCTTCTGTTCCTTCCTCTCTTTTTAATTTGTCCCTTCTTTTCTTCACCACTTTCTGTTTTATATTTGCTTCACCCTTTCTTTTCAGTATTTTTTCTTTGGACTTTGTTAAGCTGTTACTTCCCTCTGTAATATGTCGTTTCCTTGCATATCCTTGCCATGTTTTCCCCAAATTTCTGTCTTGTTAATTTTCTGGTGTTCATGTTCCTTATTTCGATTTATCCTCACTTTGGACCAGTGCTGGGTATTCACCACGTCATGCCCTTTGTTATTTTAAGTATTCCGGGCTTATAGAATCCACCCATCTGGCTGTCCTCCATCTAAAGAGCATCCCCCCCCCCCACTCCCTGCCTCTGCAGCTGCCTCTCAAGCGCCGGCCTGCGATGGGCTGTAGTCAGGGATGTCTTGTTTTCACACCTGTGGGCCCTTGTTATCCTTCTGTCTCAAGCATTTCCACCTTCTGGGGAGAAATCTGAACCTGCCCTCAATAAATCCCTCCAGATGCTCCGGATTAGAGCCCTCTCGCTGCCCACTCGGGTTTCTCCGACCCTCCATCATTTTTTGATTCTTTTTAGGGCTCGCCTGGTACAGAGCGCGTGCACAGTCTGTTGCGGTGCACATTGTTAGTAGGGTGACCACCCCCTTGCTTGGAGGCAAATTCTGGTCCGTTAGTATAGATATTCATTACAAAGGCTCACAACTCAGGACAAAAATTCATGACAAAAAGTCAAAATTCAGGACAAACATTTGGGACATAAGGTCAATTTTACAGGCACAGCTGAGGAGGTTATTCAATATTATATGAGCAAATAGACACGTGACACACATACAAGTCAACATAGGTTCAGGCTCTCTGGCCTGCGTTATATATAACAGTACAGATCGTACATGTGTAAGTAACGGGGCTTATTTAAAGATTAAAAACTGGGGCGTGGTCTGGCCTTCGAAGAAAATGGCCGCCTGAGAAAAGATCTCCGCACGCCGGGCAGGTCAAGCTGGCAAACAGAGGGTCTCCCCCCTGCGATCCTGACCCCTGGTGTGGCCTCCCGGCTGGTGGAGAGAGGGGACCCCCGGAGGGGCGAAGCTGTGGGAACCGAGCGATGGCAGACGCGTCCGGAGACGCGAGAGCGAATGCGGCCACCGGGCTTCCACGGAGCCGCGGACTAAGGTGCTGTGCCACACGGGCCCGGGACGCGTCGCGAGGGAGGCGCCCAGATCGGCCCTCTTCTGCCTCAGCTCCCTGGGTGCTAGAGCGCCGCACTTCCCCCTCATGAGGATGGGGGGAGGGGGGACCCCAAGGAGGATGGACCACTGAGGAACCTGGGCCTGAGGACGACCACGACGACCACGGCGGAAAGGAAAATAAGCAATATCACACGAGGACTAAATAGTGCCTGAAGGGGACCGCATGCTGACGGCGAGATCCCTCAAACAGCATTATCCAGCAAAAAGACCCCACCAGCAGCAAACAAAGGACATACTTCCCACCCCCCCCCCTTGTTTATGACCTAGCGCGCGAAGAATAAGACTCTCCACGACACCCAGAGGGGAGGCAGAGGAAAAGGGGGAAGGAAGACAGACAAAAGGGAGACAGAGAAAGGATCTCAAAGAGCAACAGAGGGACAAAGATTTCACACATAAGGAACAATACAGAAGCAAAGAAGGGGGAGGAAAGCCGGAATAGGAAGAAGAAAGAAGAGTAGAACAACATGTGTCGCACTACACAACCAAATAGCCAATTGCCCTCCCAAAAACAAGAACCATTGTACTGGGTATCACAATAAGAGACAGATCTAAAGTAAAACATAGACAAGATACCCCCCCCTGTTGCACGCTGCATCACACTCAAATTCATTGATCTCTCTTCAGCTTTATATCAATGGACCTCTATCAGAAACTGAGCATATTCTAGTCCTCTATAGATCACGCTCTAAAGCTTGGCAGACCACAGCAGGACACCAAACCGAGTAGGTACCTTATCTACAGATCCTATACCCCAAGGTCTGACCCATCCTTGGAAGTCGAAGAAACTGTCCGTGGATCTACAAGTTCTCGAGTGCTAGCTCTTAAAATAATATCTCCTAACTGATTTCCACCCCTTGAGAACAAGGCCCAACGACAAGACCGCAAGTAAACATTCTCGTCAACTGCTATTCTCGGAAGCCATTGCACAACCCAAAGCTATGAGGGCACAAACGGCATCACAGGGGCATACATTTCCCCCGGTAGATCAACCCGCACTAGACGCCACAGACCGTATACTGCAAGAGATTGCCTCAGTTGGACGACGCCTGGAGGCAATGGACTTAAAAATAACAGACTTAACTTTAGCATCCTCCTCAATCCGCGCTGATATAGCAGGCTTCAAAGAAACAGCAAATAACCTAGATCAGCACCTGTTGGCAGTAGAAGACCATATAGCGACAACCCCTGATCAGGAAGAAGAACTAAAGTCGCTCAGAGCTAAACTTACTGAACTGGAGGACTGAAGTCGTAGAGACAATGTACGCTTTTTCGGCATACCGGAACAAAAAGAAGGATCCGATATCAAAACCTTTCTTAGCTCACTGTTGACCAACCACTTTGGCATAGAGTTTTCACCACCTCCAGAATTTCAGAGGATGCACAGGATCGGTCCTTCACACAAAGCGTCTGAAAATAAACCGTGCCCTATCATCGCATGTTTCCTCCGCCATGAACAAGCCTGCCAGGTCATCTCAGCAGCTAAAGCACGACAACCAGTATCACTGGATGGACACAAAATCAGAGAGGCAGCAGACTTCTTGAGGTTAACGAATGACAGAAGAAGAGCATTTCTTGCCCTACGTCCGCAACTAAGATCTCTAGACATCAAGTATGGTCTTTTTGAACCAGCACGTATGTGGATCACACACCACGGCACATCCAGAGACTTCACTGACCCCGAGGACCTCAGCGCTTATCTACATAGTGTGACCCTGCAATCTATGGACACCGCGCCCGGCCGTCTGGACTCCCCAGCGGCGCATACAGAAACTGCTATTAGCCTGTCAACTCCATGGCCCCAGACTCAACGTCCCCCTTCGCAAAAAAGAGGCCGAGGATATGATCGGTCCCCAAAGACACAGGAATCCTGGGAGCACATCCTGCAAGCAGTGATTGATCACACTCAAGATACGGGCAGAGACAAATCCCGCTCCTCCTTGAAACCACCATCAGAAGATCAGCATGTTGAACACTAAACCCGCTGTAGGACAGCTGCCCCGGAGATCCGGACCTGCTTCTAGAACATCTACTCTCCACCTTGGGACAGATAAGTGACATGCACATTCACCCTATCTGCTGCTCACCCAACAGGGGGGTGGGGACCTACTAAAAACACATTTATCAAATGCTGATTGCCACAATGTAACACATAGGACAAGCCATATCCATTAACTGCTGACCCCGTCACGGCGAGGAGGCCAACCCGGGTTCCGATGTGGGACGGGAGGGGGTTATCACATAGGAACCAGGACAAGGAACAGATAGGATTAGACTTGTGGAACATCACGCAACACCACCCCTAACCTCATTAACAGGGGAGCGCTTAACACAATTATACTTAAGTCACACGTACACCCCCCCTCATAGGGCAGACATACACAAACGTAAAGACATACGCCGCACCCCCAGCGCCGTGCAGTCTCGAACACTACACATCTACTGGATAGACGGCTCATAGGGGAGGTCAACCCAATGATCACTGGTGAGGCCTCCCCCCCACCCCCCCGCCGTCGCCCCAGGAGGGGATGAGCGGACCACTCAATACCCTAGGTCCAAATGGCAGCAGCGTAATAAAACTGGTAGCATCCTTTGGTAAAACCCCAACGCCCCAACCCACTAAGAAAACCTACAGATGATATTACCAAACGGCAGCATGCCCCTACTTTTACTGAAGACAAACCACAAAAGGTATACTTGTAGAACAGCACAGCTAACTCTTAGGCATATAACAACCGCACTGAAGAGAGTAATGAGACTAACACAACTCGGGGTCATGGCGGCTCCAAGACTACCACAAGGGGCATGCTCCCGGACGACCACTCAAAATGCAACACCGCAGGCCATCATAAGATACTAAGGATTCTCATATTCTAAGATGTCTTAACAAATGATAAGCACAGAACGTGTAGCGGGAGGTCCTGTGGCACACGGCCCCGGGCCCGTCCCTCTCCCCCTCCCCCCTCCCTCCTGGTTCTTGGACCCTAACATCTACTCCAGGCCCGTGCCCAGCCCCCCCGGCATCCCATGCATCCATTTATACGCCCACACGACTGGGGCCCCCCCCACCCTCTGGGAGGTCCCATGATACCAGGAACGAAGCATATATTCCCTCATCATGCCCCATTGATATAATACCCTACCGGCGCGCGGGCCTTGCAGGTTAGACCCGCAGATTAGAAGGTTTTAGACAGTAGTGAGTGTTTTCATCCTCTGACCAATTTCCATTTGCTATTCTTTTTTCCTTTCCTTATTTATTCTTTATTACTTTGATCAATTATTTTTAATCACTGTCCGTCTTTCTCTGCACATTCCACGCAATTTCTCTCCATCCTTCTCCCCCCCTTTCTTTTCTTTTCCCTTCTCTTCTATATTTTTCGTATTGTGACCAAGGGGAACTCTTCCAACCGCCCAAGGCCTAACTGAACAAGAAATCCATATTCCTCGCCTCTCAGCCCAGTCTTTACTTACTTCCTGGTCCCACCACACGGACCATAACATATTCAATACACCATAAACCATGACACACCCGGCGCCCTCTGGATCGACAACCCCACTCACGGCACTGTCCTGGAATGTACACGGCATGACCCATTATATTAAACGACAGAAGATACTGTCCTATCTCCGCTCCAAACATTCCGAAATTGCTCTCCTACAGGAAACACACCTCTCCTCGATGGAATCAGAGAAACTACGTAGAGATTGGGTGGAAAAGTAATATACAGCGGAACACCACCCATGTTGGCAGGTACACAGGGAACGGGAAGAAAATGTGGAGTGGCAATACTCCTGCGTCGCTCCCTGCAATTCCGACTAATTAAAACATGGCATGACCCAGAGAGATGCTACGTACTGGCTAAGCTAGTGGTGGGATCCTCCACAATATGCATAAGCTCCATATACGCCCCCACCGGCTCGAAGCGCACCTTTTTCCTCTCCCTCAACCGTCTTCTGACACAGATAGGTGCCTGTAGGAAGTTGGCTCTGTATGTACTATTTCAAAGTAAGGAATAGTATGCACAGAGTCCAAGGGTTCCCCTTAGAGGTAAGATAGTGGCAAAAAAGAGATAATACTAATGCTCTATTTTGTGGTAGTGTGGTCGAGCAGTAGGCTTATCAAAGGAGTAGTGTTAAGCATTTGTTGTACATACACAAAGGCAATAAATGAGGAACACACACTCAGAGACAAATCCAGCCAATAGGTTTTGTTATAGAAAAATATCTTTTCTTTGTTTATTTTAAGAACCACAGGTTCAAATTCTACATGTAACATCTCATTTGAAAGGTATTGCAGGTAAGTACTTTAGGAACTTTGAATAATTACAGTAGCATATATACTTTTCACATAAAACACATTTAGCTATTTTAAAAGTGGACACAGTGCAATTTTCACAGTTCCTGGGGGAGGTAAAGTAATGTTAGTTTTAGCAGGTAAGTAAATCACCTACTGGTTTGAGATTTGGGTCCAAGGTAGCCCATCGTTGGGGGTTCAGAGCCACCCCAAAGTTATCACACCAGCAGCTCAGGGCCGGTCAGGTGCAAAGGTCAAAGAGGTGCCCAAAACAGATAGGCTTCAATGGAGGTAAGGGGGTGCCCCGGTTCCAGTCTGCCAGCAGGTAAGTACCCGCGTCTTCGGAGGGCAGACCAGGGGGGTTTTGTAGGGCACCGGGGGGGACACGAGTCAGCACAAAAAGTACACCCTCAGCAGCGCGGGGGCGGCCGGGTGCAGTGTGTAAACACGCGTCGAGTTTTCAATAGTTTCCTATGAGAGACCAAGGGGTCTCTTCAGCGATGCAGGCAGGCAAGGGGGGGGGGCTCCTCGGGGTAGCCACCACCTGGGCAAGGGAGAGGGCCTCCTGGGGGTCACTCCTGCACTGGAGTTCCGATCCTTCAGGTGCTGGGGGCTGCGGGTGCAGGGTCTTTTCAAACCGTCGGGAAATTTGAGTTCAGGCAGTCGCGGTCAGGGGGAGCCTCGGGATTCCCTCTGCAGGCGTCGCTGTGGGGGTTCAGGGGGGACAACTTTGGTTACTCACGGTCTTGGAGTCGCCGGAGTGTCCTCCCTGAGGTGTTGGTTCTCCACCAGTCGAGTCGGGGTCGCCGGGTGCAGTGTTGCAAGTCTCACGCTTCTTGCGGGGAGTTGCAGGGGTCTTTAAATCTGCTCCTTTGAAACAAAGTTGCAGTCTTTTTGGAGCAGGGCCGCTGTCCTCGGGAGTTTCTTGTCTTTCTTGAAGCAGGGCAGTCCTCTGAGGATTCAGAGGTCGCTGGTCCTTTGGAAAGCGTTGCTGGAGCAGGTTTCTTTGGAAGGCAGGAGACAGGCCAGTAGGACTGGGGCCAAAGCAGTTGGTGTCTTCTGTTCTTCTTCTGCAGGTGTTTTTCAGCTCAGCAGTCCTCTTCTTCTTGTAGTTTCAGGAATCTAAATTCTTAGGTTCAGGGAAGCCCTTAAATACTAAATTTAAGGGCGTGTTTAGGTCTGGGGGGTTAGTAGCCAATGGCTACTAGCCCTGAGGGTGGGTACAACCTCTTTGTGCCTCCTCCCAAGGGGAGGGGGTCACATTCCTATCCCTATTGGGGGAATCCTCCATCTGCAAGATGGAGGATTTCTAAAAGTTAGAGTCACTTCAGCTCAGGACACCTTAGGGGCTGTCCTGACTGGCCAGTGACTCCTCCTTGTTATTCTCATTATTTCCTCCGGCCTTGCCGCCAAAAGTGGGGGCCGTGGCCGGAGGGGGCGGGCAACTCCACTAGCTGGAGTGTCCTGCGGTGCTGGAACAAAGGGGTGAGCCTTTGAGGCTCACCGCCAGGTGTTACAGCTCCTGCCTGGGGGAGGTGTTAGCATCTCCACCCAGTGCAGGCTTTGTTACTGGCCTCAGAGTGACAAAGGCACTCTCCCCATGGGGCCAGCAACATGTCTCTAGTGTGGCAGGCTGCTGGAACCAGTCAGCCTACACAGATAGTTGGATACAGTTTCAGGGGGCACCTCTAAGGTGCCCTCTGGGGTGTGTTTTACAATAAAATGTACACTGGCATCAGTGTGCATTTATTGTGCTGAGAAGTTTGATACCAAACTTCCCAGTTTTCAGTGTAGCCATTATGGTGCTTTGGAGTTCGTGTTTGACAGACTCCCAGACCATATACTCTTATGGCTACCCTGCACTTACAATGTCTAAGGTTTGGCTTAGACACTGTAGGGGCACAGTGCTCATGCACTGGTGCCCTCACCTATGGTATAGAGCACCCTGCCTTAGGGGTGTAAGGCCTGCTAGAGGGGTGTCTTACCTATACTGCATAGGTAGTGAGAGGCTGGCATGGCACCCTGAGGGGAGTGCCATGTCGACTTACTCATTTTGTTCTCACTAGCACACACAAGCTGGTAAGCAGTGTGTCTGTGCTGAGTGAGGGGTCTCCAGGGTGGCATAAGACATGCTGCAGCCCTTAGAGACCTTCCCTGGCATCAGGGCCCTTGGTACCAGGGGTACCAGTTACAAGGGACTTATCTGGATGCCAAGGTGTGCCAATTGTGGATACAAAAGTACAGGTTAGGGAAAGAACACTGGTGCTGGGGCCTGGTTAGCAGGCCTCAGCACACTTTCAATTCAAAACATAGCATCAGCAAAGGCAAAATGTCAGGGGGTAACCATGCCAAGGAGGCATTTCCTTACAGTGCCTCACAATATATTCTTGGGGGTGACTGGAACATAGTCCAAGATGCCATTCTAGCCCGATCAATTGGTCTTGACGCGGGTGTGTTTTACAAGAAAATGTACACTGGCATCAGTGTGCATTTATTGTGCTGAGAAGTTTGATACCAAACTTCCCAGTTTTCAGTGTAGCCATTATGGTGCTGTGGAGTTCGTGTTTGACAGACTCCCAGACCATATACTCTTATGGCTACCCTGCACTTACAATGTCTAAGGTTTGGCTTAGACACTGTAGGGGCACAGTGCTCATGCACTGGTGCCCTCACCTATGGTATAGAGCACCCTGCCTTAGGGGTGTAAGGCCTGCTAGAGGGGTGTCTTACCTATACTGCATAGGTAGTGAGAGGCTGGCATGGCACCCTGAGGGGAGTGCAATGTCGACTTGCTCATTTTGTTCTCACTAGCACACACAAGCTGGTAAGCAGTGTGTCTGTGCTGAGTGAGGGGTCTCCAGGGTGGCATAAGACATGCTGCAGCCCTTAGAGACCTTCCCTGGCATCAGGGCCCTTGGTACCAGGGGTACCAGTTACAAGGGACTTATCTGGATGCCAAGGTGTGCCAATTGTGGATACAAAAGTACAGGTTAGGGAAAGAACACTGGTGCTGGGGCCTGGTTAGCAGGCCTCAGCACACTTTCAATTCAAAACATAGCATCAGCAAAGGCAAAATGTCAGGGGGTAACCATGCCAAGGAGGCATTTCCTTACAGTGCCTCACAATATATTCTTGGGGGTGACTGGAACATAGTCCAAGATGCCATTCTAGCCCGATCAATTGGTCTTGACGCGGGTAACAATGCAGATAGAGCCGTTTTAAAAGACATCCTCTCAGATCATGGCCTAATAGATTCTTGGCGTCTCTCCCACCCTTCCAATAGGGAATATACTTTTGTCTCTTCGGTCCACGGGACCCAATCACGGCTAGACTATTTCTTACTTAATCATAGAATGCTATAAGCGGTTAAGTCAATAGAAATACTGGTAGCCGCACTATCAGACCACTCTCCGGTAGTAATAACCCTGGAACTCGGAATGATTACACCCGGCCGTAAACCCTGGTGCCTCCCTAACACTAGATACCGATCCCCGACTGAGAAGGAACAACTTAAGACCCATATGGCCACATACTTGAAGGACAATAAAGGCTCAGTGACCTCACCACAACTTCTCTGGGCTGCGGCAAAAGCAACTATTAGAGGGCAACTAATGAGAGATGCAGCTATCTCCAATGCCCATAGACGGTCCCGACAACACACGTTAGAAGACACAATAACACAGGCCATGAGGAAATACACACAGCAACCCACCCCCCCCCTGGGGACACGTCAAGGATGCCCACTATCACCCCTCTTATTTCTACTCGCGGTGGAGCCTCTGGCGGCAGCCATCCGTAGTTCCAACCTCATATCAGAAATTCCGCTACCAGGCGGAAAATCTGACATATATTTATACGCAGATGATATCTTACTTACCCTCACTGACCTGCCCACTTCCATCACTGCCCTGAGGGAGATTCTAACGGAATTTGAATGCATATCAGGATATCGAATCAATTGGGACAAGTGCGAAGCTCTACCACTTTCCCCAGTCACAGTGAGTGCCTCCATACAAGGCTTACTGATTAAATGGAAACACTCCCGACTAAGATATCTAGGAATTGACGTAAATACAGGGTTGGTCAATGTAGTGTCAGACCATATAGACCCACTGATCAATACCATGAAACGGGACTTTGAGAAATGGGGCCAACTGAGCCTTTCCATGTGGGGCAGGGTACAAGCGGTGCGGATGGTAACCTTGCCGAGGTTCCTATATGTCCTAGGTATGCTCCCCTTACAGATCCCCTTACATGTATTAAGAGAGATAGACCGCTGTATCTGCTCTTTTGCTTGGGCATCCATGCACCCACGACTACCCAAAACCACCTTGATAGCCCGTCGGAAATGCGGTGGACTAAGCCTTCCCTCGATCGAACACTATTCGTACGCGTTACATCTTTCACAAATGGCCCTCCTACTCCCGACTATAATAACTCCGCCGCTATGGGTGGACGTAGAACGAGCCCTTACAGGGGTCCCCTACGGCCTCCAGCTATTATACGATACGAGCCAAAAATGCCCCGACCCACCAATCCTATGATAGGAGCCATGAAGAAAACCTGGCAGAGGGTACATCGGCTCCTTAAGATAGACCCCCCACTTACATGACAGGGCTCCGTTATGGGGCAACAAAGGGTTCCAAATCGGAGGGAAAACTATTACCTGGAAGGATTGGGGTCAATGAGGCGTCAGGCGAGTAGACCAACTTATATCAGGGGAAACCTGGAAAACATTTAGGGACCTACAGGTAGAATTCAACCTCCCGAAATGCCACTCATGCGTTACCTCCAACTCGGACATTGTCTTAAACAGAGACTAGGTGCCCTCCCCCGACAGCTCCCTCGCTCTCCTATACTACACTATCTAGAGACATGGGGGCAGATGAAAGGTGCGATATCGGGACTCCAGGTATTGCTGAATCGCCACCTCTTCTCACTCCCACTCCTGACTTCCCTCAAAAACAAATGGCAGACGCACCTACAAACTGAATATGACCTGGAGGACTGGACTGATCTGATCGAAGCCAGAGACCGCGGAGCACGCGAGGCTCGTCTGAAATTCTGCCTTTTTAAGACACTACATGATTGGTATTGGACCCCACAAAAATTACATATGGCAAGACTTCTCCCCCATGCAAACTGCTGGAGGTGCCCACACACACACTGTGACTTACTCCATATCCTACACGATTGCGCAGCCGTACATCCTTTTTGGAGAACAGTGGGAAACACCCTCCAAGAATCCCTACCCCTCCCACCACTTCTCACCCCATCTCTCCTATTGCTACACGACATGGGAGAACTCCATAAGATCACACAAACTCAAAGTAGACTCCTACACACCGCGCTAGCAACGGCCAAACTATGCATCCTTAGACACTGGCGTGCACCGACCGTCCCCTCCCATGATGAATGGATGACAGCAATGTACCAAGCAGCTACACACGAATGACTTATCTACAGTTTACAGGACAGAACGGAGGTGTTTCTCCAGACCTGGTCACCCTTCATCTCCGGACACTAGGACCAGATCACCCCTAGAGAACTCCACAAAATACCACGTAGTGGGAATATACCATTCCTGATACCATACCCATGCAGGTACATCCACCCATACCTAACACACCATCCCTCCCCTCCTGGACTCAGATGACCCCGCCCCCCCCGTTAGAAAGGTAGAAAGCTACTGTTTAACCTATGATAAAAACCGCTGCTCACCATCCACTATTCATTGACCCTTTTTGGCATAACCTATTCCGCTATTCATATCCCAATCCTTAAACATATTATTGATGTTCATATCACCGTGTCATTCCCCGATCGAATCCCCCCCCACACCCCTGTGCCCCAAAACATCTTATAACACTTTATAGTCTGGCCCTATTTTTCTCTTCATATGGAAGCAGCTACTATAATGATTTGCCTTTTGAATTCACACGGTCCCCTCCCCTCGGTCACTATCGCTATCACTATCACTACTACTATCACTACTAATATTAACATCATTATTATTACAGTGATTTGTATTGTTATTATCGTTGTCACTTTCTTATTGTTCTTCTGCCTATTAGACACCATGGACACTAATACAATCCATATATATGTCCTCTTTCCCCTTACCCCTTCCATACCCTCCCACTCTACTATACATTTTCTATACTCTTAGATTCCTACCCAGACACCTTACCCCCCCACCCGCCACCCCCCTTCCTCCTCCCATTTCCACGACCCACACTAATCACTACTTTTCTTTATACCCCTCAGTACACTCCTAATGGTCCCCCACTACCCTTGACCGTATCCCACCCTTACCACAAAACATTATGACTCATACTCTTTAAATGACTAGCCGCATATTCCTGGGAGACTCAAGGAGATGGCAAATGGGACACCTGATTAGTATTGACCCCAACTGTTATTACAGTAGAATTGTAGAACGAGGACATCATGGAGCAAATGGATCCTTGTTCTTTTGTTTTCTCCCTCTTCTTTTATAAGTTGGTTTCACTGAATCGTTTAACATACCTCTGATTGTACATGCATTATTATAAGAAAAAGCCGCAACTATGGCAAATGGCATAGCAATAGACAAGAGAGATATAAAATAACAATTGTACATGTATAACGCCTAGAAAAACCAGACGTGTATTGATAATGACTCACAGAATGTAAAACTGTACTTGTTGCCTCCCCTATGAGAAAACATGATTAGAAACAGAAATGGCTTAGGTTAACAGACTGTTCACTATACTATGTAATATGATGCAATTAACAATAATAAAAAAAATGCAACACAAAAAAAAAAACTAGCCAACATGTACCGGAAACATAATCTGATCACCAATATAAGTGACAGTTGTCACCGGCGCCTGCCGCCTTCCCTTGAATGATAGCACCATAAGCAGGCCTCTTTTGCTCAACGTGGACCCACAGGCAGTAGCGTCCTTAGGCCCAGATTTAAAAGAAAATAACGGAGCGCGACGCCACATCCACCATTTTCAAAACGCAGGGATGAGCCGTATTTATTGGAATATGGTGCACCCCTGTGCTGCCCCCTGCGCCGGCCCTAATTCTGCTGGCGAGCGCCAATGCAGCCACCCTTGCGCTATTGTTCAAGGATGGCTGCGTTGCGGCGAAGATTGTTTTTGTGCAGGAAGGGACACCTTCCTGCACAAAAACAATCTTCAATGGCAATTTGCTCTTTCTATGTGTGCTGCAGAATGGAAAGAGCAAAAAACGAGGACAGATGAAAGCATTTCTCCTAGTTGTGTCATGCTAACACCACCCTGGAGTGGCGTTAGATTTTGGCGCTGTCTCAAGGTTTATGAAAACTCATAAATCTGGGGCAGCATCAACATGCACGCCGACAGCAACACCCATTGCATGCCCCTTCCACGCAAAGTGCTGTGTGTGAAGGGCGCATATTTACAAGGTGGCGTTAAGCCACAAAAAGTTGTTTAGCGCCACCTTGTAAATGCGTAGCAGGACATAGCGCCACCGGAGTGCCACTAAAAGTGATGCTCCTACGGCGCTAGGTCCTTTTAAATCTGTCCCTGTTTTAGTGCTTGGTTTTGAAAGTGTACTCTGTACCAGCAGTGACATATGTCTGAGGTTCTTTGGTCCCATAAGAAAACAGATCATATGTGTGCATGAATGTTTCATATGAGTCTGGAGAGTGGAGAGAGGCAGAGGGAGAGAAACAAAGAAAGTTTGTTTTGTTTACTAATGTACCAAACTCACAGTGATATTTGCTTCCTGCTATACCTTCCGTTTTTAAAGTACAAGTAAGTCATATGTTTTCTTCTATACACAGACTTTAGGCTCTGACCGAGGCCTGGACAGGCTGTACCGGGCACTGGGCCTTTTCCTGGTGGGGACTATTTTTCTACTATTGGGGTCCGGTTTTGTTCTTAGGGCCCGGCCAGCTGCTTTACGAAGCAAATATTAGAAAACGGATGGTTTAATTTGCGCCACTCAGACCTCTCTCACTTTAAAACCATTGTTTGCGCTTGTTTGGTTCGTGCAGCCTTCAGGCTCAGCAGGAACAGCGCTGACATTCAGGGGTTCAGGCCCGGGTGAGGGAAGATGAGACGTCTGCTGGTGCGTGGCCCATGAGCGCAGCACTTATAAAATTAAGGCACTTAAGAGTTTCGAACAGTGCCTTTAATTTGTAATGTGGCACTGCAAATCATTTACGTTTTATCTTAAGTTATGCCATTGAGTGGCAATTGCTAAAAGTGATTCTAACCTAGAAACATTCATGCCCACCTTCCGCCCTCCAGAGAATGGTGGTATTAGTGAGCCAAGAGTGGTCTCTCCCCCATATGTGGTCTGGAATGGTACTACAGATGGAGCCTTTTGTTTTTGTGTTTCACACAAACGTAACACGTACTTAAAAGTGCTTTTATGTGGTGATGAATTAAAAAGAGGCAACGTGAAAAAAGAATTGTCTAGCATCACACAATGTGCTCAAGTAGGAGCCGGGACTTATGCAAGGGTTTCGGGGTTCATATTGTGCAAACAGGCCACTACAGGGTTATCTCTTTTCCTTCCTCCCATTTCCAATCAAAGCTGAAATCGAGACCCCTCACCTTTGTTCAGTGCGTTGAGACTATTTGTTTCACATAGGTAAAAGTCTTCATTAAATGTCATCCATTATTGAATTAATTCATTCACCCACGCCTCACCCACCCAACTATTCATTGAGCAATGCAGTCATGAAAATGTTCATTGAAGCACATACCCGTTCCTCTCTTTATTATTTTCTCGTGTCGTCATGACATCCCTCTCGTTGTGTGCACTAAATGACTTGAACCCACAATAGTGACTGGCCGGTCCACCTGTGAATAAAAGCATTTCATCCTAGAAGCAAGCTAAGGAAGCTTATAGAAAGTAAACAGAGGACGCTTGGCATACGTGCTACTTGGCATGCATTGGGCTTCTTTGCACATTTCTAATGGGTGTCTGTCATAATAAAGGCAATCACAGTCCAGGAAGCAGTTCAACATTTCCCAATGTTCATAAAACGAGAAATATCTCAGTTACAGAGAGAGAGAGATGCAGGAGAGAGACACACAATACAAACAGAGAAGAACACAATAAATGCACTCTGAAACAAAGCAACTTCAGCAACGAACTCCTCTGGTCCAGTAGTCACCTTTTATGCCAGGTTGGGGCAGGGAAAGCAGACCTAAATGAAAAAGTATCCTCTCAAGCAGGAATAATACGACCGAAGGTGACCTCTGGACACTCTTAAGCAACACCACTGCCAAAGCAGCAGGACCAGGCGGCACAACGTGCTAGGGCTTGGATTGGCCGATTCACGCATACGCCAATCCTACATCAACTCAGTCGCCACAGCCCAGGGCGGCCATTGGAAGATGAAGCTGGTCACATGATTGGCTGTCAGTTTGTAGCTTTCAGTTTAGGACAAAAGCTGCCCAGGAGAAGATTCATTATTAACAATGGACATTGGGCCTAAATTAAAAACATGGGGCCCGATTTACGAAGGTAAATTTAGGGAGTTGGTTTAAACTTAGATCAAACATTTAAGTTTACGACTTTGGAAATTCACAAAGAGCATTTACGAGTGGTATTTTAGGTCCACACTCAGGGTGGAGATCTAAGTTTAGACCAAATGTCTAAGTTTACCTTTGTGAATTATAAATTACGGACTGATGATAGCCCTAATTGCTAGTTTACAGTGGGCTTATAGCCAGCAACTTGCTTTCCATTGGTTGGCTTTTTTGTCACTGTTATTCACTAATTCATGTGGGCTTTCCTTTTTCTTCGTTTGTTTGTCCCTCCCGTTGAGCATGGAAGAGCTTGTGTCCCCTGACTGCTTACTTTCCAAGTGAACTTTCTTTGTTTGATTAAATGCTCCGCAAGCCTGCCTGGGTTTTCCAACTGTCTCCCTTGTGTACTTCCCTCTTCGCTGTGCTCTGTGTTCCACTTTCTCACCAGTGTGGTTTTTCCTCTCTCCCTTGTGTGACATTTCTGCACATGCGCTTCTTGCCTCTAGCCCCACAGTCATCTTTCACCCATTTGGTCCCTCCTCCCAAGCCCTCAATGTTGCTTCCCCCATCCGTGCTCCCAATGTTGCTTCCTATTCCCATGCCCCTAGTTTTATTTCCACTCTATAGCATCATGCCCTGTGTTGCCTCCTTCCCAGGTGCTGTCGCCCCTTGAGTTGAGTCTTACCATCCACATAAAAAAAGCTTCCACACTTTCTTCTAGTTACTGATCCGAGGCAGAGCAGGGCTACATTTATAAACCTTTTCTCAATGCAATAAGCTGAAGAAAGATGTGGTCCTAGTGTAACCACAGATCGATACAATGCAAGAAGGTGTCAGAAACAATGTGTGGGAAGAATGAGAGAAGACCTTGAAGAGGCTGAATTCAATGAATCCGCAGTTCTCATTTGTCAACTTCTGAACGAGCCACTGGTAGGCGAAATGGGCACGGCTTAACCCGGGATAACAAAACGTCAGTGCATTCAAAACAGTTGCCAATGTGCTATAATGCTAAGACTTCAGTGTGCTCTGAGCAGGTATGAAAACAAATTCACAATTGATAATACAAATAGATGGGTGGGAGAAAAATTCCGTCCTCAATGCCCAGAATTCCTAATTAAAATCTAAGTGATGCGCAAGCCACTGTAGCATTTTATGGAGTAGACTCTCTCAGGACTCTTTCGTCTTCAATGAGGTCATCAATTTCACAACAGGATCAATTTCAACCTCCACTGAGACACATCCACCTGAACATTGGTGCTGTCATCCAAACATCCCATGCGTCATCCTTCCCTTCAAATCAATGCAGGGGGCTCCCCGACTTAGCTCCGGCCAATCGTCAGACGTCTTCCCTACCTTGGTGTATGGGCCAGATGTAAAAAACTTTTCTGAGGTCGCAAACGGTCAGATTCACAAAACTAGGTCATTTGTCCTGGCAAATACAGCATTTATGGATATACCAAGCCCAAATTGTGAATTGGTAAACTGTTACCAAATCACAATTTAGATTTCCAATACATTATTAGGAAGGGGTGTGTTTAGGGCATCCCTTCCTAATAACAAATCACAGTGGTATGTATGAATGTTTTGGGACCGAAATGCGGTCGCAAAACATTTGCATTTTACCACTAACTCCGAGTTGGTGGTAATCCGTATGCAAATGGGAATGGGTCCCCAAGAGACCCCCTCCCCTTTGTGTAGGTTTGCAAAAACATTTTTTAAGTGCAGGCAGTGGTCCCACGGATCACTGCCTATTGTTAAAAAATTAAAAGGAAACCTTTCATTTTTCTTTTTGAAACGCATCCCGTTTTCCTATGAAGAAAACAGGCTGCATTTTTTTAAAGTTAATTTTGGAGCAATTACAGACATGGTGGTCTGCTGACCCCAGCAGGCCACCATCCTTGGGATTTTTGCCATTCCCAATGGGTTGCAAACCGAGACCTACCTCATTAATATTCATGAGGTAAGTCTATTTGTGACCCACTGGTAATTGCAAAATGTGTTGAGCACACCTTCGCACATGGGTGATTGTGATTACCAAATAGCGAATCATAAAAAATCACTATTGGTAATCACAAACCATAAGTTACGTACATCTCGCCCCAAGTTCTTCTAGCTTAAACTTTCTCCTGGTCCAAAAGCCCCTGTGCTGCTTCTAAAGCCAGGGTTTATATGTCTTCCTGCTAACACCTTGCCTCTGGTCCTCAAAGAGGCCCTTGAAGCACATCTATTGGGAACAAGAACAAATGCTTCACTGACACACACTTGTGCATGCTCACAAACACCATCACACACACCCAATACTGTCATGACATGGATGTATGTACTGTACCTTTCAAAGATGTTATTTATGTCTTGGCTCTTGTCCCACATTACAATTCCCTGTTTACATACTAACTCATGTGTTCGAACCCACCACGCGTAAAGCCCTACCGGTAGAAGTTCTAAAGACAGGATACATGCACATATAACTAATACCGTGTGTTAATGTATGTTCTAAAGACAGGATACATGCACATATAACTAATACCGTGTGATAATGTATGTTCTAAAGACAGGATACATGCACATACAGTATAACTAATACCATGTGTTAATGTATGTTCTAAAGACAGGATACATGCACATATAACTAATACCATGTGATAATGTATGTTCTAAAGACAGGATACATGCACATATAACTAATACCGTGTGATAATGTATGTGTAGACTGGTGAAGATTGCTCACACCTCTCTTCATGCAATATTTGCAAAGTTGCATGGCCAGGCGCCGCTGCACTTCAATATGGGCCTTTAGTAGTGCAAAGCTTCAAGGTATATTGTGCCTTGTGTCCATGCCATGGCGCCCTTTTCATTAAACATTCAGACCGTTTGTATCCGTATGTATGTGTGTTACTTATTGAGCGCATTCAGACCGGAGGTATCGAAGCGCTAGATGGATAAGAGAGGCTGGTACGATGCAAAAGAACTACAGTGAAAACAGCCAGGACTTTAGTTGCTTTCGAAAACAATAGAAGCAGTGAAATACCCCGACTTTTAGCTGGTAGCCAGTTCCATACCTTAACAGCTGCCACTGAGAAAGTCTTGTCCCTTCACTTTACTCTTTTGGTCCTCAGAGTCCGTGCCAACCTGAGATCCACTGATCTTAATGGGTGACTGGGAGTGTACTAATTAATCGCTGCTTGAAAATACCCTGAGCCCTGAGAGGGGAGGGCTTTGTGGGTCAGGCACAGTGCCTTAAAATAATGCGCTTCCTAATGGGTAGCCAGTGCAGCTCCCTCATGCCCTCCTTGGTGGATGCAAACTTGGTTTACAGGAGCGCGGCCCCGGCTAGGTCTCCGTGTAGACCAAGCTACGGACAAATTATGCCATTCTTGGTTGTGTGGCTTGCGTAATCCTATGAAGCCTGTACTCATTGATGGGATGGGCAACTTAACTGACTACGACTGAGCAGTTTACATAAGTAAGTGACCAACCAGCACTTATTTTCCTTTGTTTTTGTATTAGTTTAGGAGAAGTAGTAGTAGCGGTCCTGAAGAAGCATCATTGGATCATTAGTGACCACTTAGACGCGAAACGTGTTGACCTAGTATTCACAGGATCTGGGACACTACCTAGTTTCCTTTATTGGAGCGCGGCTGAGCATTATCTCTATTAGCACTACCCGTTTTTCTTTTAATCTTGGCCTTTACCTAATTCTGAACTAATAAATATGATGGTTATGGTTCTGAGCCAATTTTAAACTTTCATCTTTTCTTCTCTCCTACATACACCGATGGTTAGAATTCATCATAGATCTTACCAAATTGGGTAGAAGATCTACGGCTAAGTACCATCACCTCCACAAAGGTGTGGCCCGTCAGGCATTGCAATGCTGGTCTGACAAGGAGGTTGCCCAGTGATGAAGCTTGACATCCTATTGGGTGTGTGAGGGCTCTCCTATTTGTGTTAACTATCATTAGCCCTGTGTATCTTTGTATTTTTCTTTCTTTATGGAACAGTGTACTTTAGTTAGCTTTATTAGCTTGATTGGGGAGAGTGTACACTGGACCAAGAATCTCCCTGTCCCCCCCTTGATTGTAAAAATGCAAACTTGGGTAGCCTGAGCACCAGCCGGGCGGCTGCATTTTGAATGAGCTGCAGCTTGTTCATGGAAGATTGGTTTATATTTAGATATAAGGCATTACAGTAGTTCAATCTGGATACGATGAGAGCCAGAACCACTGTCACTCTTAATTCTTGTGGTATGAATAGCATGACTTTTTTTTAGGACTTTGACCTTTCAAAGACAGGCATTAGTGACTCTATTTACCTGGGCGTCAAAGCAGAGTGACATATAACCCAGAGTTTCTTCGCTGCAGGAATGGAGTAGGTAAGGTCCCAGAGGTCGCCAGTGATGATTTCAGATAGTTTTTCGCCCCAAAAATGATAACCTCTGTGTTGCACCCATTCAATTTCAGCCAGTTTTGAATCCTCCAGTTACTAACTCCTCTCATGCAGGTTTGGAACCTGTCTGCCGTAATGTGTACATTGTCTCGGAAGGAGACAATAATTTGGGTTTCATCAGCATGCGAGGACACCTGGAAATAGAAAGATCAAACCAATTTGGCCAGGGTGAGGCACATACAAATTGAAAAGGGTCGAACTAACTCCGCAGGGGAGCTGAAATGGAGCTGAGCTAAAGTCCCCACACCTAATTGTCACTGTTCTGTCTTGGAGGAATGTCTTCTGGATGCTCAAAACCGAGTTCCTCAGACCTGCCTGATATAAACATTTTGCCATTATCTGGGGTGAGATGGTGTCAAAAGCCGCCAATAGATCTAGTAATATTAGAATAGCGCCACCTCCCTGATCTACCTGCTTTCCCTTGAGATCTGCACTAGCAATCAGAGCGGGACTCCGTGCTGCGATCTTTCCAGAATCTGTGTTGGTAGGGATCCAGACAGTCATGTTCCAGCAAGAAAGTGGCAAGCTCTTGGTTGATATATTTCTCCAATATCTTGGCAAGCATAGATATGAAAGCAATGAGACATAAGCTTTTGAGCTCGCCTGGGTCCACTCCCAGTTGTTTTTTTTTTGATGGGCATAATGATGTTTTTTTCCAAGTAACCGGGAACACACCTGATTCCAGCACCTCTGCATGCATCATTTCCAATTGCACAGCAATGGGTTCACTTACCATTTGCAGCTCTCGTGGAGGGCATGGGTTATTCGGGGACCCCAAATGAATACTGGTTAAAAAGGACTTGATTTTATTAGTCACCAGAAGGGCAAACTTTGACAAGATTAGGCCCACAACCCCCCTCCACTATTGGTGCCAGTATCTTGCTCCCCTAGATCTATAAGTGGGGTGTCTGAGTAAATCTCGGATTTTGTTTATAAAGAACTCAGCTACTTTATTGCAGAAAATCTGTGAATTCTCTAGCTCCTGTGAGGGGCAAGGGGTGGCTAAGGCCTTTACCACTTTGAACAAATCTTTAGGGACAGTGCCTGCACTCTTAATTTTCTGTGAGTAGAAGCTTAATTTAGCGACTTTAATAACACATGTGGATGTTCCCCATAATTCCCTGAGCTTCGCTCTTTCTAGGGGCCCAGATTCTAGTTTCCATTTTCTTTCCTGCCTTCTATATGACCTCTGGAGTACCTTAAGCTCTTTAGCATACCAAGGGGCAGAGACTTTTATCAGTGTTGGATTTGACTTCATGTAAAGGGGACACTTCCTCAATTGCTTCCCTTACCCAGAAATCAAAGTTCTCCACCTGTGATCCTTGACCTCCCTCTAGCCTCTCCTGATGTCTCTCTGGGGCAATAAAAAGATCCTCCTTCTCAATACGACCCCATTTCCTGCTATAGGTGGTGGAAATTTGCCTGGGGTCCTTCCATCTCCTATATCTGACTTCAAAGGGGACAAGACTGTGATCCGTCCAGTCCAACTTCAAGCAGTCCCCAACAGTAACAAACTCCTGTGTGGAAAAAATGCCATCCAGTACATGTCCCACTATATGAGTGTTCAAAGTGACTGCTCGACTCCAACCAAAACAGGACATAAAGTCCAGGAGGGTTCGGGTGTCACTATCCCACTTATCCTCCAAGTGAAAATTGAAGTCTCGTAGAATAAGGCAGTGGTAGATAGATGTTAGAGGTTCAGTGATTTGGTACCAGTTCTCCAAGAATTTCTTCTTGGGTACTGGTGAGCGATAAACCAGGAGACCTTCCAGCCTTGACATATTCCCATGCCTCCGCTTGAAGTAGCCACCATCGCAAGTGTCTGTAATGGTATTTAAGGGTTCTAGGCTGCAGCATAGGCCCTTTTTTAATATAATCACCACTCTACCTCCCCTCCTATCGTGCCTATCTAACCTCTCCCCTCCGTATCGTATGGGGGTAGCTGTCACGAAGTCCGTGTCAGAGTCTTCCCTGGCCCATGTCTCAGTCAAGAATAAGCAATCCAGTCTAAATTCCAAGATGGCTTCCCTTATTCCCAAACTGTGTTTTATTAGGGAACGAGCATTGACCAGCCCACATCTGAGAATGTCCTGAGTAGCCATCTGCCCCCTCCCAAAAGGAGTACTCAAAGGAAGACCCTTGGGACAAGGTGAGTGGCCTTCACTGGAGTGTTCCCTGGGTTTCCAAGATCAGTGCCTGCAACTCCATCCATTAATTTGGAAAGAGTCAAAAAAATTCAACGGCAAGGAATCTTTTCTAAGCTTAACATTACACTAGCTTTAGGTTTAAGCAGAACTTTACAATAACGTTTGGTTTTAGCATAACTTTACACTAACAATTGGTTTTACACATAACTTTACAGTCAAATCAAATCATAAATATTTATAAAGCGCGCTACTCACCCGTGCGGGTCTCAAGGCGCTAGGGGGAAGGGGTTACTGCTGCTCGAAGAGCCAGGTCTTGAGTAGTCTCCGGAAAGCGGAGTGGTCCTGGGTGGTCCTGAGGATGGTGGGGAGGGAGTTCCATGTCTTGGCCGCCAGGTAGGAGAAGGACCTCCCACCCGCCGTGGTGCGGCGGATGCGAGGGACGGCGGCGAGAGCGAGGTTGGCGGAGCGAAGAGGACGGGTGGGTGTGTAGAAGCTGAGGCGGCGGTTGAGGTATTGGGGTCCCTTGTTGTGGAGGGCTTTGTGTGCGTGGGTGAGGAGTCAGAAGGTGATCCTTTTATTGACGGGAAGCCAGTGCAGGTGTCTCAGGTGGGCTGAGATGTGGCTGTTGCGGGGTATGTTGAGGATGAGGCGGGCGGAGGCGTTTTGAAATTGTTGCAGACGTTTCTGGAGTTTAGCGGTGGTTCCTGCGTATAGGGTGTTGCCATAGTCCAGGCGGCTCGTGACGAGGGCGTGGGTCACGGTCTTTCTGGTGTCGGCGGGGATCCAACAGAAGATTTTTCGGAGCATGCAGAGGGTGAGGAAGCAGGAGGATGATACGGCTTTGACTTGTTTGTTCATAGTGAGAAGTGGGTCCAAGATGAAACCGAGGTTGCGTGCGTGGTCTGAGGGGGTCGGTGCGGTGCCAAGGGCCGTGGGCCACCAGGAGTCGTACCAGGCGGTCGGGGTGTTTCCGAGGATGAGGACTTCCGTTTTGTCTGAGTTCAGTTTCAGACGGCTGAGTTTCATCCAATCTGCGACGTCTTTCATTCCATCTTGCAGGTTGGTCTTGGCGCTGGTGGGGTCCTTGGTGAGGGAGAGTATCAGTTGAGTGTCGTTGGCGTAGGAGGTGATGATGATGCTGTGTTTGCGTACAATGTCGGCGAGGGGGCTCATGTAGACATTGAAGAGAGTCGGGCTGAGCGAGGAGCAGTGTGGGGTGCCGCAGATGATCGCGGTGGGGTCTGAGCGAAAAGGTGGGAGGTAGACTCTTTGGGAGCGGTTGGAGAGGAAGGAGTTGATCCAGTCCAGGGCCTGTCCTTGGATCCCGGTGGAGCGGAGGCGGGTTATTAGGGTGCAGTGACAGACGGTATCGAAGGCAGCCGAGAGGTCGAGGAGGATGAGGGCGACTGTTTCTCCGTTGTCCATCAGGGTTCTGATGTCGTCTGTGACTGAGATGAGGGCGGTTTCTGTGCTGTGATTGGCTCGGAATCCGGACTGAGAGGGGTCGAGTAGGCTGTTGTCTTCAAGGAAGTTGGTAAGTTTCTTGTTGACTGTCTTCTCTATGACTTTGGCAGGGAATGGGAGGAGCGAGATCGGGCGGAATTTCTTCAGGTCGCTTGGGTCCGCCGTAGGTTTTTTCAGTAGGGCGTTGACTTCAGCGTGTTTCCAGCTCTCGGGGAAGGTAGCAGACGAAAACGAGCTGTTGATGATGGTCTGGAGGTGCGGGCGATGATGTTGTCGGCTTTGTTGAAAATGAAGTGTGGGCAGGGGTCCGAGGGGGCACCGGAGTGGATGAAGTTCATGGTGGCTTTGGTCTCTTCCGTGTTGACGTGAGTCCAGGCGTTGAGGGTGATGGCTGGGGTTGTAGGTTCTGTGGTGGTTGGCTGGGTCTGGTGTCCGAAGCTGTCGTGTAGGTCGGTGATCTTACGATGGAAGAAGGTGGCGAGGGAGTTGCAGAGGTCTTGTGAGGGCGTGATGGCGTTGGCGTTGGCGTTAGGGTTGGAGAGCTCTTTGACGATGTTGAAGAGTTCTCTGCTGTTGTGGCTGTTTTTGCCCAGTCTGTCTGTGAAGAAATTTCTTTTGGCGGCGCGGATCAGTTGGTGGTGTTCGTGTGTAGCGTTCTTGAGGGCAGTCATGTTATCTGAGGTGTGGTACTTGCGCCAGGCTTTCTCGAGGGTGCGGCAGGTTTTCTTTGATTCCTTAAGGGTGTCGGTGAACCAGAGAGATTTTTTGGTGTTGGTCTGTCTTGGGAGGCGTCTGAGGGGAGCGAGGTTGTCTGCGCAGTTGGTGATCCAATTCGTGAGGCTGAGGGCTGCGTCGTTGGGGTCGGAGGAGAAGGTGGGTTGGTTGTCGTTGAGAGTGGAGAGAAGCTGTTCCTCGGGGATTTTGTTCCACTGTCGACGTGGAATGGGTTGTGTGCGGAGGTGGCGAGTCTCGCGTCGGAAGGTGAAGTGGACACATCTGTGGTCGGTCCAGTGTATAGCGGAAGAGTGGCTGAATGATAAGTGGTTGCTGGCGGAGAAGATGGGGTCTAGCGTGTGTCCGGCGATGTGGGTGGGGGTGCTCACCAGTTGCTTGAGGCCGAGGTTGGCGAGGTTGTCGAGCAGGGCGATGGTGTTGGGGTCGTTGTTCCGTTCCAGGTGGAAGTTGAGGTCACCGAGGAGGATGTAGTCCGGCGAGGCAAGGGCGTGCGGGGAGATGAAGTCAGTGATGGAGTCGCTGAAGAGGGCGCGTGGTCCAGGGGGTCGGTAGATGAGAGTTCCTCTGAGTGTGGTCCTGGGGTCGGTGTAGATCTGGAAGTGCAGGTGTTCGGCGGCGAGGGGGGTGTCTGCGGTGGAGGTGGTGACGTTGATGGATTCCTTGAAGACGATGGCGATTCCTCCACCTACTTGGTTGGTGCGGTCTCTCCTTGAAATCTTGTAGCCGTCGGGGATGGCTATGGCGATGTCGGGGGCCGAGGAGGCGTTCATCCACGTCTCATTGATGAAGGCGACGTCCGGTGCGGTGGAGTCCAGGAGGTCCCATAGTTCAACGGCGTGCTTGTGGACGGATCGTGCGTTGATCAGGATGCATTTGAGGTGGTTGATGGCGTGTGGGCTGGCGGGCATAGTGGTTTCGCTGTGGAAGGTGAGTTTGCAGGTGTGACATGCGAAGGGTCCGTGGGTACGTTTCGGGTTGGCTTGGAAGCAGGTGCTGGAGCGCCCCGGGTTGAGGGCGTGGAGGGTGATGGTGTCGTAGCCGTGCAGCAGGGTTTGGGAGTGCTGGGGGCCAGGGGTCGTGGCGCTGGGCGCGGTCCAGGCGCGGACGGGCGCAGACGGGCTTGCCTTTGGCGCGCCAGCGGCCGCCATAAGAGGGAGGGGGGGGGGAAGGGGTCAGCTGGGGGTGGGGGGCGGGAGTGGGGCGACGAATGGGGGCAGGGGGGCGGGGGCGAGCAGGAGGTCACGGCGGGAAAGCGGAGGGTGGGGGGTCAGGTAGAGGGGAGAAAAGATAGGGGAGGGAGGGTTAAAGGTGGAGGGGAGTTAGGAAGAAAGATAGGAAGATAGGGGAGTTAGGAACTGGCGGGAGTTAGGAAGAAAGATAGGAAGGTAGGGGAGTTAGGAACTGGCGGGGAGTTAGGAAGAAAGATAGGAAGGTAGGGGAGTTAGGAACTGGCGGGGAGTTAGGAAGAAAGATAGGAAGGTAGGGGAGTTAGGAACTGGCGGGGAGTTAGGAAGAAAGATAGGAAGGTAGGGGAGTTAGGAACTGGCGGGGAGTTAGGAAGAAAGATAGGAAGATAGGGGAGGGGCGGTTACAGAGGTGGAGGGGAGTGAGGAAGGTCAGAGAGAAGAGTCAGAAGCAGAAGAGCAGACGAGTGAAGAGCCAGGAAGAAGGTAAAGAAGAAGAGGAGCGAGGAGCAGAAGAGAGAAGAGCCAAGAAGAAGGTAAAGAAGAAGAGGAGCGAGGAGCAGAAGAGAGAAGAGCCAAGAAGAAGGTAAAGAAGAAGAGGAGCGAGGAGCAGAAGAGCAGAAGAGAGAAGAGCCAAGAAGAAGGTAAAGAAGAAGAGGAGCGAGGAGCAGAAGAGAGAAGAGCCAAGAAGAAGGTAAAGAAGAAGAGGAGCGAGAAGCAGAAGAACAGAAGAGAGAAGACCCAAGAAGAAGGTAAAGAAGAAGAGGAGCGAGGGGCAGAAGAACAGAAGAGAGAAGAGCCAAGAAGAAGGTAAAGAAGAAGAAAGCACACGCAGGTCGCGGTGCAGAAGAGAAGGAAGAAACCCAGATGAAGTACACAGAAGAAGAATACAGAAGAAGAAAGAAGAAAGCACACGCAGGTCGCGGTGCAGAAGAGAAGGAAGAAACACAGATGAAGTACACAGAAGAAGAATACAGATGAAGAACACAGAGGAAGGACACAGATGAAGTACACAGAAGAAGAATACAGATGAAGACAGAAGAAAAGAACACGCAGGACGGGGTGCAGGGAAGAAAGAAGAACACAGATGAAGACAGCAGAAAAGAACACGCAGGATGGGGTGCAGGGAAGAAAGAAGAACACAGATGAAGACAGAAAAAAAGAACACGCAGGGCGGGGTGCAGGGAAGAAAGAAGAACACAGATGAAGAATACAGATGAAGAGCACAGAAGAAGATCAAAGATGAAGAAAGAAGCAGGAGAAGAGGTGAGTAGCGCGGGGCAGGGCGAGGGGCTGGGCGGGGGTGGGGGTTACTTACTGTATTTTCGCAGGACTTGCTTGGAGGTTTCAGGAGCCTGGGCTGGTGGAGCTCCAGTGGCAGGGGGAGCGACCTACCCTTGGGTCAAGGTTCGCTACAGTAATGTTGAGTTTAACCATACTTTTACACAATGCCGGGTTTAACCATAACTTTACACTAACATTGGGTTTTAACATAACTTTACTCTTAATGTTGGGTTTTAGCATAACTTTAAACTAACGGTGGGTTTTAACATAACTTTAAACTAACATAGGGTTTTAGCATAACTTTACACTTTACATTGGATTTTAGCATAACTTTAGACAAAGTTGGATTGAAGCACAAATTCACAGTAGCGTTGGGTTGTAACATAACTGTACAGTAATGTTGAGTATAACCATAACTTTCACTACCGTTGGGTGTTCACATATCTTTACACTTAACATTGGGTTTTAGCATAACCGTGCCCTAATGTTAGGTTTTTCATTGGAATTAAGTTGTCTGATTATGGAAAGAGACAAATCAAATCCAGAGGAATTCGTTTCTGCCTTCTTTGTGAATGCTTCCTCTGATAGGAACCCCCTGTGCTCCTTAAACATGGAAGAGGCTGAACATGGATGGAGGCTGTCTACCTCCTGCCAGGGCTGTGAGTAGGACCCTCCTCTGCAGCTCCCTTTCCCAGTAAAGTGGGAGGTGTTCCCATTCCACAGGAATTTACTGGGAATGTAACTGGAAACAGTGTTCAGCACAAGCGTCCTATAGGAACATTTCCTTCTGTTACGCCTTAGCCCGCCCCAGCGCTGTAATTATTCTAGAATACATTAATCGGGCGAATGATTCTGGAATTGCATTGAAAGAGAGGAGGTAAGAGCTACTCAACACGGTTCATGCCACGAAAAACCAAGTAATAACTGTCGGGTCCTGCTGGACGCATACTAGTGTTTGCACCCAGCCACGCCCTGAGGGTTGGCTCTCACCCCTCACCCATCCAACACAGGCATCACGAGTGACGCGGCACTTGTAAATAAAAGGGGCTGGGCACGCGTGCCCTGGGACAGTTGTATGTGCAGTAATCATGTGTCTGTGTTCCTCTGTTAATTAGTATGTAGGCCCAGGGCCCACGACTTTACAATAACTACAAAGAAAACCCATGTCAGACTCAGTAGGCTTGCAAGGCGGGGGCTTCACCTAAGCTGCTGTAGACCCTGTGACGCGGTGTGGGCAACCCCGTCAGGCCCCCCCAACTCTTCAGCACCAGCATGGACGTCATTTATGGGTCACCAGGAATCACAGTTACAACCCCTTTCTCTTGTGACCCCTGGCATTGTTTGTGCAAACCCTGGCCTATTCAGTGACCATACAGGGCTAGGAAAAGGGAAATCAATTTCTAGAGTGCACTTCTTTTAAAACTAGCAGACTGTGGCTGAGACTGCATAACAATTGCACAGAAAAGTTACAAATTGTCTGGGTACAGACCAACCCACCATTTGGAATACAGCACTGGACACACTGTGTCAGCTTTACTTAAATCATCTGTGAACTAAACAGATTCTTAGAACTGAGGGGGGTCTCTCTGGGGAAACACTTTATGAAATGTTAACATAATCTTTGTTGGCCTGTGCTTTTATTTACCAGTTAACTGTATAGTGAGTGACTGTGTATGTGTGTGTGTGTGTGTATGTGTGTGTATGGGTATGTGTTTATGTTCATGTGTGTGTGTGTGTGTGTGTGTGCATGTGTGTGCGTGTGCGCATGGGTGTGTGTTTGTGCATGTGTGTGTTTGTGTGTACATGTGTATGTGTTTGCATGTGAGTGCAAGTGTGTGTGTACATGTGTATGTGTGTGTGGTGTGTGTGTACATGTGTATGTGTGTATGGGTGTGTGTGCATGTATATGTGTGTGCATGGGGGGGTGTTTATGCATGTGTGTATGTGAGTGTGGGTGTGTACATGTATGTGTGAGTGCATGTGTGTGTACGTGTGTATGTGTGTGTGTGGTGTGCATGTGTTTGTATGTGGGAGAGAGAGATGAAACACAAATGCATGAGTGTGTGAGTGAAACTGACAATTCTGTCACTTGTATGTAATTCTTGCCAAAGGTCTGGCATTGGAATACTGTACGTAATTCTTGGATGAGGGAATACACCCACCTCATATTGGCTGCACTCATTGACATAACATCCGGGCAACCACTGCACAATTTGGAATAACAGGGTCAGCTCATGGGAAGCACCAGGCTACATGTTCCTTGGCACACTAACGGCTTTTGATCCACTGTGTTTGAAATGTGGCCCCATTATTGACATTTTCTGGGAGAGAATCCCCCCAAGCTCTCCTATCAGAAGTCTATGAGTATGATTAAAGACTGCACTGTTAAAGCCAATGATTTATGTGACTTTCAGCCATGGCTGTACCTTTTCATGTGGCACTGTGTCTGGCATTGGGGGCAGTAATTGGACATTCAGGGCTGTAGTGGGGCAGCAGAGGATGGCCATCTGGCAAATGATGGATGCCCCTGGCTATGTCATGGCTTCATCCCTATTATGATTGCAGCCCTGCTGGAATATATAAATAACCTAAACGGACTTTTACCTCTGTCACGTTTTTTATTATTCTGGTTTTAATATTGCTGTTATAGTACTTTTTGTTAAAACTACTTATAATGTTGTAGGAAGCTGGCCTGGTGTGTGGTGGGTACCTAAGATACATACACCTTATACCAGGTCCAGGTATCACCTTATTAGTGAAGTGTAGGCAGTGTCTAGAACCCAGGCCCTCTAGAGGTAGCCGTGGTTGAGCAGCCGAGGCTTATCTAGGAGACATGCAAAGCTTATGCAATAACACTACAGTCACACAGCACTTGCACACATGAAAGAAAACACTCAGTTGTATAAAAATAAAGGCACTTTATTTTTGGAACACAATACCACAAAGTACTAGAAGATCAACCCTACAATAGGAGGTAAGTAATACACTAATTATATACACTATTATACAGTAATAGGCATAGAAAAGGTTAGAAAACAGTGAAAATAGCAATAACCAATAGTGATCTTAGGGGGAGCCCAAACAATATACTAAAAAAATGGAATGCGAACACAGGACTCGCACCTAGGTAAGTGGAATGTATAGAGGGGGGCTGGGAGTTCCAGAAAAGCATAGAGGTAAGTAACACAGTATCCTCCAGTGACCACCCAAAAGGAGGAAAAAGAAGAAAAGAAGACACCCAGACAAGACTGCAAGAAACCAGTGGTGGATTCTTGGAGATGAAGACCTGTGGAGAGAGGGGACCAAGTCCAAGAGTCGCAGTGGAGTCCAGGAGGAGTAGGAGCTTCTACCCACCCAGCTGTACTTGCAGGAGTTGTCGACGGTGAGGAAGAACAGGTCAGCACTGCAGCCCTGGAGCCACAGAAGAGTTCTTGACAGATGCAGAAGATGTCCCACGCTGAAGTGAAGATTGCAGGTGGGCGCTGGTGCAGGAATCCAACCAACAAGCCTTGGCAAAGGCAAATTTTGGGGTTAGTGAAAAGTGGTGCTGCCAGGGACCAGCAGGGCCCAGGAGGGGGGTCACAGGGGACCCTCAGCAACACAGAGGACCCACAGAAGTAGAGGCAGCACCCACAGGAGTCCCAGAGGACGGGGACACAGAAGTTGCATAAGGAGCCCATGCAGCACTACAAAAAAAAGGATCCCACACCGCAGAAGGACCAGGCAGAGGGCTGGGCATCACAGGAAGGAGTGCTGGCGATTGGAGCTACACATCGCCTGAAGATCACTTGGAGGAGATGCAAACAAGCCTTGGCAGCTGCAAGAGACGTGGTGCACGGATGTACTTTCCTGCATGGGAAGGCAAAGGCTTACCTCCACCAAAGTTGGACAGCTGGCAGAGAGGACCAAGAGTACTACTCAAGACTACCACCCGTGATGCAGTATCCCCCAGCTTAAGATGAGGGGGGACCACGCAGCTGGTCGTCATTGCAGCACTTGCTTCTGGATGCGGGGGAGTGACTCCTTCACTGCAAGGGATATTCCTTCTTTTTTCTAGTGCAGACTGAAGACACGCCATCCTCATTGGATGCACCGCCAGTGGAAATGTTGCATTTGCTGACAGGAGCCCTAGAAACAATGATGCAGAAAAGTTTGTCTTCTTGGAGGCAGTTTGCTGGGTCCTGAAGGTTTCAGTCGCAGGTCCGAGGCCAGAGGTTGAAGTGGAGGTTGCAGAGGAATTCTGCTGGAATTTTGCAAATCAAATCTGAGGACCCACCCCAAAGAGAGACCCTAAATAGCCCTGAAAGAGGGATTGGTCATCTAGACAGGTAAGCATCTATCAGTAGGGGGCTCTGACGTCACCTGCCTGACCACTCAGATGCTCCCAGAGTTCCCTGCCAACCTTGGAAACAAGATGGCAGAACCCAGGGTCCCTCTGTAGGAGCTCCGAGCACCACCCCTCGGGTGGTGATGAACAGGGGAGTGGTCACTCCCCTTTCCATTGTCCAGTTTCAGGCCGGAGCAGGGACTGGGGGTTCCTGAACTGGTGTGGACTGGTTTATGCATGAAGGCACCAAATGTGTCCTTCAAAGAACACCAGTGCCTCGGAGAGGCTACCCCTCTAAGCCAGTCACACCTATTTCCAAAGGGAGAGAGTGTTACCTCCCTCCCCCAAAGGAAATCCTTTGTTCTGCCTTCCTGGGCTTGATCAGATCAAGTAGCAGGAGGGCAGAAACCTGTCTGATGGGTGGCAGCAGCTGAGCTGCCCGTAACACCCTGTAAGACTGGTGGTAGCAGTACTGGGGGTCCTCTAAGGCAGTGGTTCCTAACCTTTTGATTTCTGTGGACCTCCATTTTAACATTAATGGAACCCAGGGACCCCCACTGAATCATCATGGGAATCCTGGGACCCCCGCCTGAGGACCTAATTTGTCAATATTTGGTAATATTTTTTAATTTTCTAGGCTCTTGCGGACCCTCTGAGAAGGCTTTGCGGACCCCCAGGGGTCCCCGGACCACAGGTTGGGAACCACTGCTCTAAGGAGCCTCCAGAGTGCACAGAATAATTCTTCCAATACTTGCAACAGTATTGGGGTATGATTCTGACACCTTTGATACCAAACATGCCCAGGTTCAGAGTTACCATTATGTAGCTGGACATAGGTAGTGACCTATATCCAGTACATGCATAAAGTGGCATCCCTGCAGTCACGAAGTCCAGGAAAATGGGCCTGGAGTTTGTGGGGGGACCTCGGCTAGTGCAGGGGTGTCCTCACACACAGGTACCTGCACCCTGCCCTCTGGGCTGAGAGGGCCTACCATAGGGGTGACTTATAGTGACTTGTTGCAGTGACCTGTAGTGAAAACGGGTGCATACACCTGTTTCACGCAGACTGCAATGACAGGCATGCAAAACATTTTGCATGGGCTCCCTAAGGGTGGCAGAATAACTGCTGCAGCCCATAGGGATCCCCTGGTACCCCAATGCCCTGGGTATCTAGGTACCATATACTAGGGACTTGCATGGGGGGACCACTATGCCAATTGTGGGAACAAAAAGGTACAGTTACCAAGTTAGAAGGGAGAGAGCATAATCACTGGGGTCCTGGTTAGCAGGATCCCGGGGAATACAGTCAAACACACTGAGAACAGGCAGAAAATGGGGGTAACCATGCCAAGAAAGAGGGTACTTTCCTACAAATATCATCAGGATCAAAGATCATGTGACATCACTTCCTGTAATGCTACAAGGAGTGATGTTATGTGATGTCACATTCAATGACGTCATCACTGGTTAAAGGGCATGTGATATAATTTCCGCTACTCATGACAATTTGGTTAATTAACGCTCATGTTCAGTGGCCCCAATTCAGGTCAAGTTCATAATAATAATTGTGAGATATAGGAGACTCAGGAGCCCCTCATAACATTCTGCAGGGTGACCTCATCATTTTGCGTTACGCCAGTTGGGCCAGGCACCTAGAAGTCCTAGGTACCAATGAAACCGATTCATGTCACTGACACCCATAAAAATGATGCACAGGCCTCCATCATACATACCCTACATTCCCTTAAAGGACCAGGGCACAGTTCATATACCTGGACTGGATTCACTACAGTGTGATGGTTGGTACCAGTTCTGCAGGGAACAGCTGCTCACTAACTCATATCAGATTGTCTGCCTGGTCTGTTTCCCTGGAGCTAACTTCTGCAACAAATGTCCTTGGGTGTCAAGATCACAGTGGAGGAATGTTCCATGTTAGCGATGCTTACTGAGTATGAGACGACTTTCTTCTTTAGGTATTGCTAGAATTCCTCTTCTTAGAAAAAAGTGTTTTGAGCTATAAGAGTGTCACAAGCACTCTGAATTCTGGTCATAAAATTAAAGATCTACTTTACTTTTGCTGGCGCTGAGATCCCCAACATTTGCACAATAAACTACATGAAAACTCTATTGCCTGGTACCATTCCCCAGATAAGCATGATAGATGAGATGGGCTATCAGGGCCTCACTCCACCACAAGGAAGTAAATGTAGACAGTGACACCCATAATGCATTAGGTTATTACACAAATGTTCATGACTGGAAACAGTATGTGTAGTGGTCACCCTATGGACAAAATACCACAGATGAGGTCTATATGACTAGACACATCACCTTAGTTGAGATTTCCAACAAAGAACACAATATTTTACATGTGATACCCATTACAGGGCTAGGGGTGGGTGGAACTCATGGAGTTACATGAAAACTCTGTGAGATTCCACAGAGTTCTGTGAACAGGCACAAATCAGCACATCGCTCTGCTCGTGCTGATTTTTAACACCAGGAGATCATTCCATGCTGTAAAATAAGCATAAATGGCACAAAGTGACTCACTAGAGGGCACTGGTGCTTGAATTGATTTTGCTGCTGCTCAAGTTGATTTTCTACTCGAGCAGCAGCTTTCTCACCACAAACTGCTGCGATCGTTTGCGGTGAGAAAACTTTGTTGTGCGCCCTCCTACTGCCCAAAAATCAAGCTACGGGGATGCCAATTCTCACTTGCCAACATACTCTTGGTGAGCTGAGAAAAAACTCCACTGTGTGGTGGTTGGTAGAATTTATCCAGAACTCTGTGTTACAAGAACCAACACTATGCTGCAATTATTGTACACAAAGTCACATATGAAGCCTTGACCACAGGACACAATACCACAGGTGAGATATTTATTACTCAATACCATTCCACAAATGATACATTTATCACTAGACACAATACCACAGATGAAATATTTATTCCTCAATACGATACCATAGATGATATGTTTATCACTGTCTACAACTCCACATGAGATCTCGATCACACTATATAATATTTCTGATGAGATCCCCATGACTGAACACAATAGGATCTGCATTGTGGGCACAATACCTCACTCAAGACCTCCATGTGTACCAAGGCAGACACTTACCGAGACCTTCGTTGGACACCATTCACACTGCACATAGGCTCCTATTTACACAACACTCTTCCAACATGCCACATACAAGGAACACTGCGCACACATGAGGGGAGTAGAGATCCCAGTTAGGTCCACTTCACTGATTTTCCACAGGATGATCAATATGCAGCCTCCGCCTGCTCAGGATCCAGAATCGGCGGCCGCCCACTGTGAGTCACTCCATAGCCTGGTATGTGGCACTGCCAACAGAGGGTGCATTCTGTGGGGCATATTTATGAGCCTCTTGCACCGCTGGAGCATCACTTTTCGTGACACTTTGGCGGCACGGACCACAAAATCATGTCTATGAGGCCCCAGAAAGCCACTTTGCGTGGCTTTGAATGGCCTCATAGATGTGGAGTAAGGCAAGGCAGGGCGAACCACTGCATTGCCTTACTCTGTGCTCGGAAGGTTTCCATTGGCGTTAAGGCGGGTGGTTCCCATGCAGCACCCATGGATTTCGATGCTTCCCCAGATTTAAAAAATGTGTAAACCTAGGGCTGCGCCAAAATCTTACTGCTTACGAGGTAAGGTGTAACAAGGAGAAATATTTTGTTTCTCCTCATCTATTTCTCTTTCCATCTAAGCTGCATTTTGCAGCACATATAGAAAGAGGAAAAAGCCTCTCATTGTTTTTGTGCAGGAAGATGTACCTTCTTCCACAGAAACAATCCTGCTGACAACACAGGCTTCTTTCCACCATGGTGCAAGAGTGCCTGCATTGCCGCTAGGAGCCGAACCAGCGCCAGCAGAGGGGGAAAAGACAGGAATGCACAGTATTGCATAAACACTGTGCATTCTGCTCTTTCTCTTTGGCGTAGGGCAGCACAGCAAGGTGACTTGCAGCACTGCCCTATGTCAAATCCCCATAAACGAGGGCCCGGGTGCTCTCCTAGAGTACTGAGCTTCGTGATCAACTGGTGAGCATGACACTAGCATTCAGCACCTGAAGCCTAGCGGCAGAAAAGTATGGCAGATCAGAAAAGGTAAAACATGGGCACGGTGGAGCAGCCTAGGAATCCATGTAAGGGCTTTAGCCCATCTATATTACTGGACAAAGCAGACCTGATGGGAACTCCATCACTGGTGCAATGCTCAGAAGATGCCTCCATCACAGGGCAAAATACTGCTGGTGAGACCCCATTACTTTAGACAAGACAACCGTCACTGGACACAATACTCCACAGACACCATGAGACCGTCTTCATTTGACACAATGTTCCAGATGATACCTAAAGCTATTGGCCTTTGTATAGTGCATGACCTATGATTAGTTTGGCCTTGCAGCTTGGGTTTCTGGGATTTCTATCACAGTGGGATCTGAGTTGTCCTGCGATGATATGTTCTGGGATTGTGTTCTGATCCATGTCTGGTTGACATGCAGTGTCATCAGTGCTTAATGTGAGCCGGTGGTTGCCTGTGGGGTCCACCAGCACTCATTTTTGAGGACCACTATTTATTTTTCTTCATCAGACATCGACGGTGAGCAAGAAAAAGAAAATCACACAATGCGGAAAGAAGTAGGTGAAGACAGAAAAAAATACGCAAACAGGAGGAAGCAAGAACCTGCATGAATGAGGTAAAGTGATATAAAGGGGCAGGGAGTGTCTAATAGTGGATGGAAGAGCCATCAGCTTGATTCAAGAATATGCAGCCTTGGTATTAAGGATGCTAATGTTTAAAAACACTGGCTGTGGGTTTCTGAGTAGAGTTTTGGGCACCAGCACTCATGCTATTACAAATTAAGCACTGAGGTGGTCATTTTGACATTGGCAGTAAAAACCTCCTACCGCCGCGGTGACGGACGCCAAAATTCCGCCACTGCGGCTACCATCCGTCCGCCATGTTATGATCACTGCCGTACTTCCGCCACAAGAAGGGTGGAAATCCGGCAGTGATCATGTTGGCGAACGGTGGTAAACTGGCACTGCTACCACCAGCACTGCCACGCCAGTTGAATGCCGCCAGCTGTATCATGACCTGTGATACGGCCTGGCGGTGCTCTGCTGGTGGGCTATGCTGGCGGTAGCAGCACCCCTTCCTGTTCCCTGACGGAAGACCTCCTCAACAAAGGTAAGTTGGGCTTCTGACAGGGGAGAGGGGTGATGGGTATTGTGTGTGTGTGTCTGACTGTATGCATGAATGTGTGAGTGTGTGTGTGAATGCGTTTGTGTGTGTTGTGGTGTATGCGTGGTTGTATGCATGTGAGTGAATGGATGTAAAAATGGTGAAGTGAATGCGTGTCTGCATGTCAGTGTGATTGTGTGTAAGAATGTGTGCAAGCATGTCTGGAAGTATGCTTGAATGAATGCGTGTATGCCAGTGTGAGTTATTGGGTGTATGCGTGGTGCGTGTCTGTGGATCTGTGTGTGTATGGGGGGTAGGGGTGTGTGTGTTGTTCAGAAGGGGTGCATGGGGAGTTTGGATGGAGGGGGGTGGGGGGCGTCTGGTGTGTGTAGGGGGTGTGGGAGCCACCTATTGGTGACAGGGAAGGAATTCCCTGTCACTGGTAGGGCCTACCGCCATGGTTTTCGTGGCGTTGCTAACGCCACAAAAACCATGGTGGTAGGCAGGCTCATAATGCCGCCGACGGTACTGTACCGGCCGCCCGGCTGGAGATTGACATCTCCGGCCTGGCGGCTGATACCGCCATGGCGGTATGAGTGGAGAAGTGGCGGTATGTACTGCCAGCCTGCTGGCGGTACTACCGCCACATCAACACTCACCGCCGGGGTCATAATGATCCCCTGAGTGTGAAGTCCTATGAGCTATGGATGTGAAGATTTGGATGAAATACTTGGTCTACTGGAGGATGTTTACCAATTGCTGATCTATTCCTAAGAACAGTAACACTCTCTTTGGGCCTGATTACAACTTTGGCAGAGGGGGTTAATCCATCCCAAATGTGACGGATATCCCGCCCGATGTATTACGAGTTCCATAGGATATAATAGACTCGTAATACGACGGGCGGGATATCCATCACATTTGGGACAGATTAACCCCCTCCGCCAAAGTTGTAATCAGGCCCTTTGTCCGGTAATTAGAGAAAGTCTATTCTTGGTAGGACTGGCTTTTTAACATCTTTGATCTACACTGGTGTCGGTGATGTTTTTTCTCTTGTGTGCTGTGTCAAATGTTTGATGCAGTGATCTTGGAGGAAATGTTGTTTGGAGCAACATGGTAACCAAATATATGTAATATTTGAGTCAGACTTGGGGGCCGTGTGTGTGTGTGTGTGTGTATGGGTGGGTGTGCGTGTGTTTAATATGTATGCATGTGAGAGAGAGAGAGAAATCGAGACAGAGACAGAGAGGGAAGAAAGCGCATATGTGTGATTGAAAATGAAAATTCTGTAACCTGTATGTAATTCTTGGCAAAGGTCTGACACTGGCATACTGTATGTAATTCTTATCACAGGGTCAGCTCCTGGGAAGTGCCAGGCAATATAGTCCTTGGCACACGAATAGCTTTTGAGCCAAGTTCCTTAGAGAGCGAGTTCACCTTTTGGATTCATCCACATAGCACAAAGGAACAAAGCCAGAAGAGTCTGGTGTGTGTTTTCACTAAAATTGCATAATCTAGACTGTGCCAAAAACAGAACCTATGCCCTTTTTTACAGGTTTGTATATTGGCCTACTGCTATACATTGCCACCAAGTCAGCTACGGTCCCTGAGCTGAGAAAGGCCAATTTGACCATTGTTTCGTACTGCCAAAAACATCTCCTCTAGTGTGAGCGTGATGACAACTGAGACCTAGTTGGTGACATGAAGAGAACCTAGGCAAACCTTTAAAAGCCGAGATTCTTGACTCCTTTAAAGTCACCACGTATGAAGAAGATATCTTACCCTTGTCTTCCATCAAAGCTTTGCCCGGAGAGAGTCTCTCACCCCTACTCACTATCATCAATGCTTCCCTAACTCAAGGCATCTTCTCAGAAGCTGTCAAAAAAGATCAGATCCTCCCACTTCTAACAAGACCCACACTAGACCTTGATGAGCTCACCAGTTACCAGCCCATCACTTATCTGCCCTTCACCTGTAAGATTATTAGAAAATCAATCAACCACCACACCCTGCAGTCTGGAATGGGATTCACTGGACATGTCCTTCTATGATTTTCCTCCTGCCTGTTCAACAGAGATCAGTTTGTTCACATGGGAACCTCTAGGTCCTACAGGATACTTATTATTTTTGCAGTCCAGCACAGTTGCATCTAGTTACCCATCCTATACACCCAAAACAGAATTACTGATGTTTACTAAGAACAACAAGCAACCACTAGTCTAAACCTGGCCCAAGAACATGAAAATGGATAATTTGAACCCCAGTTTACACCCTGTGCCAAGTCAATCAAATTCTTCATGGAAACTGACCTCACCCTGAAGGACCCTATTGCCAAGAAAAACTAAATGGCCGTGTACTAGCTGTCCCCACTAAAAAAAGTTAAACCTTTTGTTGGAAATGGCCTTTTTTTGCAGGGTTATCCCCAAACGTTTTGCCTTCTTCCTCCTATTTTTTGAGGTCTGTTTTTTCTGTTTTATTGTCTCTGCGCAATTTACCACTGCTAATCAGTGCTAAAGTGCAAGTGCTCCCTATAGAAATTGTACTGTTGATTGGTTCATCCATGATTGGCATATTTGATTTACTAGTAAAGTGCACTAGAGGTGCCCAGGGCCCGTAAATCAAATGCTACTAGTGGGCCTGCAGCACTGGTTGTGCCACCCACATTAGTAGCCCTGTAAACATGACTCAGACCTGCAATTGCAGTGTCGGTGTGTGCAGTTTTAAATTGCCAATTCGACTTGGCAAGTGTACCCACTTTCCAGGCCTCAACCTTCCCTTTTACTACATGAAAGGCACCCTAGGTAGCCCTATGGACAGGGTGCAGTGTATGTTTAAGGTAGGACATATACTAGTGTGTTTTATATGTCCTAACAGTGAAATACTGCCAAATTAGTTTTTCACTTTGCAAGCCTATCTCTCTCATAGGTTAACATGGGGGCTGCCTTTAAATATCCTTAAAGCGCATATTCTCTTTGAGAGCAGATAAAAATGTGGAGTTTAGGGTCTATGAGCTCGCAATTTAAAAATACATCTTTTAGTGAAGTTGGTTTTTAGATTGTTAGTTTGAAAATGCCACTTTTAGAAAGTAGGCATTTTCTTGCTTAATCCATTCTGTGACTCTGCCTGGTTGTGGATTCCCCGTCTGGGTCAGGTTGACAGTTGGGCTGTTCACACCTCTCCTCTAGACAGTGACACAAAGGGAGCTGGGGTGTAGCCTGCATATCTTGATTAGCCATCAGTGCTGGAGGGGAGGAGTGGTCACTCACACCTGAAAAGACTGTGCCTGCCCTCACATAATGTCATCTCTGACTCCCTGGTGAGTGTCTGGGGCCTGGCCTGGCCAAGGAGGGATCTTGCAAACACTTGAGACTTTGCTTTGAAGTTTGACAACTTCAAAGGCAGAACTGGGTATAAGAAGAAGACCCAAAACCCCAGACTTTTAGAGTCTTTCTGGAATCAAGAGGAACCTCTGCCTAGGAGAAGAGCTGAAGAGCTGGAGGAGGAGTACTGTCCCTTTGCTGTGTTGCTTTGCTGGACTGGCCTGCAGGTGCTGCTTCTGCCTGAAAAGAGTGCAAAGGGTGAACTTTGCTGTGTGTCCTGCCTGAGAAAGTTCCCCAAGGGCTTGGAATAGAGCTTGCCTCCTGTTGGAAGTCTCAGGGACACCAAAGACTTCGGTTTCCTCGACCTGCAGCACTGGGAACTGTGTGTTTTGTGCTGTTCAAGAGGAGAAACCACTGCGACGCCGCCAACGACACCGCTGGCCTGCACCGTGACCTGCCAACGCCGCACAGAGTTCCAGTGCCCCACTTCGCACCACAACCCTGGTCTCACCGAGGCCGTCATCAGACGACTTCACCCAGCTGCTGCTCGCACCGCGACCTGTGGGCCCCGCACTCTGGCATCGCCTGCTCACACCGCAGCCTAGGCATCCCCGGAAACGCCGCACCTGCTGACACCGGCGCCGCTGCCTGCACCGTGGCCTGTAGACACTGCTCGTGAGGTACTCGAAGCACCGTCCCGTCCCGCACTGCATCCCCGGTCCACCAACGCCAGCATCGACGACTCTTGTGTTGTCACCAGGCATCCTGCCTGCACCGTGGCCTGTGGACACCGCTTGTGAGGGTCACAAAGCACCGTCCCGTCCCGCACCGCTGACTTGGGCCTACTGACGACAGCGCTTCTGCAACGACGATGCCGCTGCCTGCACTGTGACCTGTGGACACCGCACGTTGCCCACCCTGCGTCACACCACAGCCTTGGTCTCACCGACACCGCTGGACGCAGTCACCGAGCCGCTGCCTGCACCGTGACTTGTGGGCACTGCACATCACATCACATCGTCCCGCTTCGCACCGCAGCCCCGACGCCATCAACGCCGGTGCACCTGACTTCATCAGCCTGGAATTCGATCCACAACGCATGTGACTTCAAGGGCTTGATGACTCCTGCTTCGACTCCGGAACCGACACCGTGGCGTCAGTGAAGTCACTCTCCGGAGCGCACCACGAGGATCACGACGCCCTGCAAATCCAAGGTACTGTTTGCAGGTCTTCCCGACACCGTAGCTGGCCCGCAACGCCACGGCCGGCCTCAACTGTTGGTTTTGTTGATCACAATGCTATGATAGCCCCAGGTGGAGCTATCGACTTCAAGGAACTGTAGTTTTGAGTAAATCTTGCAGAATTCATATTTTTCTTACTGTATGTTGGATTTTTATCGTATTTGGCCTTTTTTATATAGATAAATATTGGCTATTTTTCTAAAACTGGTATGGTGTCCTTTTGTAGTGTTTTCACTTATTACTGTGTGTTATGGGCAAATACTTTGCACATTGCTTCTGAGATAAGCCTGACGAGGGGTTATCTGAGCGGGTATCTCTCCTATCCTGACTAGAGTGTGGGTCCCTACTTGGACAGGGGTCAAACCGACTGCCAACTAGAGACCCCATTTCTAACACCTTTCCTTCCAAAATACGACCTGGGAACTGCCATTCAATACCTCACATTTTTTCATCTGGGCAGTGGTAATTACCTGTTCCACGGCCTCTCAGACTCCACACAGGACCCCCTTAGGGGAATCCTAAATACTGCAGCTACATCATCAAGGACCTGGAGGAACGTGGCATCACCATCACACTGAGGAAGGTTCATGTAACGCGGTTCTGCCTTGAAATAAGATCTCCACGCCAATATAAAGGTAAATTAACTTTATTTGGTAGAGACTGATACCGATCGCTCTGACTAAGAAGCCCGGGCCAACTATTATGGTGTGGAATCTAGTTTCCAGGTTTCCACAGTATTCTAGATTCCACTCAACATAATTGGTCAGGATATAACACAGTCCCCTTCATCAGTTAATATAAAAAGTTTGTAATTGAGATTAAATAAAACCACAATCTATTGTCTAATACAACACTAACTATAAGTGTATTTGTAATATCAGAAAACTACAAAAAGTAACAGCCCAATTTAGATAACTATGTATATTCTTGAAGTTACACATACTATTCTCTTCAGTACCTTACTGTGGTGTATCCACAATTTACCTCAATATTACATTTGATAATCTTTGCTCCATGTCGTTTTTTTGTCTATAACGTTTTTTATGTATACCTCTTTTTTGTAATCTGCAGTACAACTTTTCTCCTCTATTACGGTGTGCCTAGTCTTTTTTTTCTTACTTCCAAGTTCATCACCACTTGGCAATAAACTATTGGGCACTTTTACTATTTTACTTATATTCTAAGCATTACCATCCGATAGTTCTACCACTTGATTTGCTACTCTAATTACTTTCATAGGAGTCAAAAATCTTGACTCACGTGACTTCACCATTCCACCTTCCTCACCGCACCCATTCTTCTATCTTAAACAATTGAAAACATTTTATGACATTCTTTTGTTCCATTTTGTTCACAATTTTCAATCCACCTAGGTCTGACCTGTTTCTTAATGCCTCCCCTCACTTTATCTTTCATGTTCATCATCCACGTTTGGTTTAAATTACAAGTAGTGTTTCTGCCTCTCATTTTTTCATAAGGAGACACATCTCCCTCAGCACTAGGCATAACTATGTAACTCCATAACAATTCTTTAAGAGCTTGATGACAGTTTTTCTCTTTAACTATCACAAGTTGTAGACCTTCCTTCAGTAGTCTTATCCACCTTTCCACAATTCCATTACTTTGTGGATAATATACTGACGTACGTATGTGTCCTATGTCATTGCTCTCCAAAAATGTTTTCATTTCATTTGAAATTAAGTGTACCCCATTATCTGTTACAATGCAATCGGGAAATTCTTCCTTTTCAAAGACTTCACTCAGAAGTTGTATCACCACTTTGGAGGTAACTTGATGTATTAATTTTTCTTCTGGCCATTACGATAATTGATCAATTAACACAATAGCGAAAACTTGTCACATTGAAATACTCCTGGGTCCAGCTATATCAAGTGAGACTCTGTCCCACACTCTTCTCAGTTTCGATATCAGTGTCTTTTCATGATTTACAGCTTTTTGTGATTTATTACTGATGGTACATTCATTGCAAGATCTATCCTTGTCCCCAAGCTTCTATCAATGGCTGACCATCAAAATGTACATCTTGTTCTTCTCTTCATACTGGTCATACCTGAATGACCTTTATGTGCATATCTAATACAACTTGTCTTAAACTTTCTGCTGCCACCAATTCTTCTCCAAGCATTAAGGTGGTATTTTGTTCAGATAAATCATGTTCTACGTATGGATTAGGTAAGTACGTTTTTTCCAGAACCTTTTTGCTGGGCTATTTTGATCTTATGTATTCTAACACTTTTTGAATCTCTTCATCATTTTCACAGGCTGCTTTCCATTGACTTCCTAAAATACAACCTTCGGATACTTCACAAATTGACACCACTTTATCCATGTCATTTTCTAGGATACTCATATCCTTGTCTTCTACTGGTAACCTCAATAAGCAATCTGCTAGTATATTTTTTGCTCCAGGATTATATTCAACCTTAAAATGAAATTCTTGCAATTTGTATTGCCATCTGGCAGTCCTACCTGTTGCATTACCATATCCTTTTGTAGTAAATAAATCTACCAGTTTATGATGATCTAATCTTACCTTGAAATTTTTACCATACACATATTTCCGAAAATATTTAATTCTTCACCAACATGCTAATGTTTCCTTTTCTCAAGTTGAATATTTAAGATCTACACCCATTAATGGTCTAGATACAAACGCAACTGTAACTAGCTTGCCTTTGTGATCCAACATCAACACTGCTTCGATGCCCACATTACTGGCATCTGACACAATGATTGAATCATACCTATTATCAAATGTTGATAATGCCAGTACAGAAGCTATTTCAGATTTTAGTTTTTTAAATTCAGCTGCACAGCTCTCATTCAAATTGTTTATTTTTTTCATTAAACTTCTCATATTCACAGTTTTATTTGAAAATAATGGGATATACTTAGAATAATATTCTGCCAACCCAAGATATGATCTGAGTTGATCCTTATTGTGTAGCTCAGGTTCCTCTTCTATTGCTTTAACCAAGCTATGTTTAGGTGAAACAACATGTATTCTGATGTTATGCCCCAGATAGTCTACCGACTCTACTTCAAATTTGCATTTCTCCTTGGTGAGGCCACTATTTTGCAATATATTTAGAACTTTACATAGAGTCTCTGCAAGTTCTTCATTTGCGTTACCAAAACCCAAAATGTTGCCTTGGAACTACGAAACATTTTTTACATCTGTAAACAATTTATGCATGGCTCATTGGAAGACTGCAGAAATCAGACCAAAGGGCACCCTTTTATATCTATATATCCCTTCTGATGTTATAAATGTTGTGTACTGTTTGCTGTTCTCATGTAGTGGTTTTGATGGTATGCACTAGATAGATCCAAAGTTGAAAATATAGTTACTCCTTTCAACTTTGAGAACATATCTCCGATGTTAGGTAGTGGATGGCAATCCACCCACACACAATCATTTAAATCTCTCAAATCGACACATAGTCTGAAGTTTCTTTTAGGCTTGTGCAATACTACCACTGGTGACAACCATTCAGAGGATTCAATTTCCTCTATAATATCTTGTTTGCACAGTTTCTCTAATTCTTCCTTTAGTGCTTCTCTCATAGCTAACGGTATATTTCTGACTATGTGCACTCCAATCGTAGAATTCAGATTAAGTATCATTTTATGCACAAAATTCTTCAAGAGACCCAATTATGGAGAAAAAACTTTTGATAACAATTTCTCCCAATTAGTTGCCTTATCCTCATTACCTTGTAATATTAAGTCCTCATATCCCAACACTTACGTACTCTTTTGGCTCATCATCTGGTTCATGGCTTATCTTGTTTACATAATTCGTTTTTTGCTTGTTCACTTCTTTTTCACTGGACTTGTTTTTATTTTTACACATCCTAGCATATTGGCCATTTATCTTTACAATACCTACAAATGTGCCCTATAGCTTGGCAAGACTTATCATTGGGTAAGTGACCAGATAATCCATATTCATAGCATACATACTCTTTTTTTTTAACACTGTGTATATGCATTTGAGTTTAGAATTTTCCCTTTCCACCAACCAATTTTTCTTCAACTTTTTTTTTTACTTACTCCACTCCAGCAGTGATTTTGCTGCAAATTCTTTCATGCGTAATTTAAATTCTTCAGAGCGTTAAGTAATATATATAGCTTTATCCAACGTTAAATCATCTACAGAAAATAATTGTTACTGTATCTTTGCATCGCCTATTTTATGTACTAATTGGTCACGTATCATCTGATCATGGAAAGAGGCATAGTTACATTTAGCTGTTAATATTCTCAAATCATTTACAAAAGCATCAACTGACTCATTAGGCATTTGACTTCTACTTAAAAATGTGTGTCTCACTACCACCTCATTTTTTTTTTTTCTGTATATAGGGTATATAGGGTGTCTAATTGTCTTATCGACAACTAATAGACATCTATGTTACCAGGCCGAGATGTGACATTTATTATGCCCATTCTACTTTTTATATGATGCACGTTGCGAGTGGCAGTTGCTCCCATGATTCCTCACGCCCAGGCTTGTCCGCACGCTTAGCTCAGGCAATACTTCAATGGCTCTAGCCGCCTCACTGCAAATGCTCACCTTTGCCGCAGTCAAATAAATAAACGATTTTACCCAGGAGATGGGATATGCGAGTTCGATATTACCACTCGACACCTGTGTCGGATCCAAATTGTTGACAGCTTTAAAGGACAAACCAATTGATCTGCAATTTCAACTATTGCAGGGCTCCAGGCTTCCTCTATTCATTCTCTGGTAGTGTAATGCGGTTCCTCCTTGAAATAAGATCTCCAGGTCAATATAAAGGTAAATTAACTTTATTTTGTAGAGACCGATACTGAGCTCTCTGAGTAAGAAGCCTGGGCCAACTGTCATTGTGTTGAGTCTAGTTTCCTGGGGTTCTACAGTATTCTAGATTCCACTTAAGATGATTGGTCAGGATATAACAGTTCACTGGCTCCCCTTGCTGGACAACACCATCTTCAAAACCGGCTGCATCATCCTGAAAGCTGTCATAACTGTCCCCCTTGCCTACATGGCTGAAAACTGCACTACTGGCCCGCAATATACACGCAGCCTAGATACCATCATAACATAGCAGAAAAAGCACAAAAAAAGAAAAAAGTGATAGGTCTTCCCCATATATGTGCCTATGATCTGGAGCAACAGCACCATATCCATCAAGACTGCCCCAAGGAAACTCCAATGTAAAAAAGACCTGAAGGTGCATCTCTTTACAGTACACTACACCATGATGCACTAACAGTCCATTTTCTCTCTTACAAACCAGCTACAACTCCAATCACTTGGTGCCAGTATCTTTGCCTTTTGTCCTTTAAAGCTGTCTGCTGACTTTCGGCTAGCTTTGGCCTATACAATTAACACATACATACACACAAGCATATGCACATATCTTATATGATCTCATGTACGGCAAGCCCTAGTCATGCCTAAAAAAAAAAACAAGCCCATGCTGGCACCCTGTGCATTCCAGAGAAATTAAAAGGAGGCTAGTTGGTAGCTACTGCCCTGCCACAACAAAACCAATGACTCCTGCCACAGATCACAGAGCTATATTCGTCTTCCATCCAAGTCCAAACCTACTGGCATAACAATAGCCCCTGCAGCCCCCACAGCTCCCTGCAGTCCCCACGGTGTAGTGGGCCCGAGCTCCAGGGGGCCCCCTCAGCACAGTGCACTGTGCACTAGCAGCAGGCATATGGCCTGAAAGCTCCTGACTGGGTGGGGAGGGGGGCCCCTGCCATGTACGTTTTAGAGAGGACACCTCAAGCTTCTTCACACCACTGTCCAAACCTGTATTGTAGGTATCAGAGGCCTTCGAAATGTCGCATGAAAATGAGAAGGAATCCTCCCTTCTACCTTAGCCTTCATTCACTTGCACCAGCCAATTACATTTCAAGGTGGAAGAACACATGACCTTTAGCATAGTGCAAGCAATGATGTGGCTAATGAGGCTTTTCCTTGCTTCCATTGGCTTGGTCAGGAGACATTGCCAGGAGATCTTGCCATTCAATCAATCAGTCAACTTGCAGAGCTAAAGTTGTCACCCGTGAGGGTATCCAAACACTGGCAGGGCACAGGGTCTCCATCGAAGAGCCAGATTTTCAGTGTCCATCAGAATTCCTGTAGAGTAGGGGAGGTCCTGAGGTGCAGGGGGTGGGGATGTTCCAGGCTTTGGTTGAGAGGTAGGAGAAGGAGCATCCTCCTTCTCTGCTGCTTTGATTTGGCAGAAGGCTCAGTCTTAGCGCAGCTGTTCTATCAAATATTTAAACTCTGAACCCTGCAAAAAGAGGTTTGATACCCTCATGGGGAATGGCTATCAATTAGGAGTAGCCAGGGTAGATGTTGCTACACATGGTTTTCCCTTTTATGACCCTAGAACTGATGTTGTTACCCCTGGTCCCAAGGAACCATGAAACCAGCAGCATGAGCAGACTATAAACAGGGTTCTGGGAGGCCTGTTTATTTATTTGCCGTTCCAAAAGGCATGGGTCATAAGGGTTGGGGAGGGAAAAGAGGTCAACCATGTGTTGTCTACATATGTCAAAAACTGCACAAATGGTGAATGACGTCACTTCCACTACATGCATATCAGGAAATAAGGTTCTGAAGACAATCCTCCCCCACATCCACTGAGGCCTTCCAATCCCTCCCACCCTCCTCCTACTTGTCCTGTGGTCCAAGCAACAGTAGCCAAATTTTTCTGCAAAAAGTGCCATTATGTGGGCTGCACAACATCTTGATTTCCCTATTTAAAGGCAGGTCCCAGCCAGCAGGACAGGTTTAGAGACACCACTAGGCACTGACTCTATTTATCTATCTATCTATCTATCTATCTATCTATCTATCTATCTATCTATCTATCTATCTATCTATCTATCTATCCATCTATCTGACTATCTATCTGTAATGCTACAGAAAAGTACCAAGGGTAATTAAATACTGCCTGAAAAGAAGGAATGCCGTGGCATGCAGAGTTCAGCGGCAATTTCGAAGGCTACGAACACTGGATATAATAGTCCAGGTGACACCTCCATTAATAGACACAGCAATCCAAATGAGACCTCCATCACTGGACACAATGCTCTATGTAAGATTAACAAAGTGTCCCATGTAGGGCCTTCATTGCAGGGCACAACACTCTAAAAGAGGCCACCACCACTAACACAGTAGCCTATATAGGACCCTCATTTCTGGACACAACACTCCAAATGAGACCTACTTTACTGGACACAGTAGTCTATGTAAGACTACCATCACTAACACAGCAGTCTATGTGGGACCCTCATTACCAGACACAACACACCAAACTAGACCTCCACCACTGGAAACAGTACTTCACATGAGACCACCATCACTAGCACAGCAGTCTATGTGAGACCCTCATTATCAGAGACAACACACCAAACTAGACCTCCACCACTGGAAACAGTTCTTCACACGAGACCACCATCACTAACAGAGCAGCCTATGTGGGGCTCTCATCACTGGACACAACACCCCAAATGAGACCTCCATCACGGGCACAGTACTCCATGTAAGCCTGCCATCACTAACAAAGTGTCCCATGTGAGACCCACACTACAGGACATAAGAAACCTTATGAGACCTCCAGCACTGGACAGAGTACTCCACATGGGACCACCAAACCTAACACCGCAGTCTATGTGGAACCCTCATTACTAGACGCAACACCCCAAATGAGACCTCCATCACTGGATATAGTACTCCACATGAGACCACCATCACAGCAGTCTACATGGGACCCTCATTACTAGACGCAACACCCCAAATGAGACCTCCATCACTGGCACAGTACTCCATGCAAGACCGCCATCACTAACAAAGTGTCCCATGTGAGACCCACACTACAGGACATAAGAAACCTTATGAGACCTCCATCACTGGACAGAGTACTCCACATGGGACCACCATCACTAACACCACAGTCTATGTGGAACCCTCATTACTAGACGCAAATGCAACCTCCATCACTGGCACAGAACTACATGCAAGACCACCATCACTAACAAAGTGTCCCATGTGAGACCCACATTACAGGACACAAGAAACCTTATGAGATTTCCATCACTGGACACAGTACTCCACATGAGACCACCACATGCAGTCTACACTGCATCGCTAACACAGCAGTCTATGTCGGACCCTCATTACTGGACACAACACTCCAAATGAGACCTTCATCACCACACACAGTACTCTGCGTGAGGACACCAATACTAACACAGCAGCTTATGCGGGAACACCGATTACTAGAAATGCAACTCCTTAACTGTCCTTCCCCTCTGTGTATGCAAATCATTCATTTTACAAAGTTGGCAAAAGAGGAGAATGGAACCGTTACATCCATATTGAACAAATTTGATAATCGCGACAAACAAGATATTTCAATCTCTTGCCAACAAAAAGATGGAAGGATTTGCCTACTGAGAAATCACCCCGCTGAAACAGCTTTTTCCCACAATAACGACTGGGGTTGGCTTCCAGATCTGTTGGCCACAAATACACAAACACAATAAGAAGAAGGGACTGCAGCAGAGGAAGTAACCACAGGCTACGTATATTATGAGCCTACTTTCCTGGAACATTGCAAGGATACAGAAACTAAAAACCACTCCGGCATTACAAGAATTTGTAAGTTTGTATCATGTAATTTGTTTACAAGAAACTTGGTCCAAGGACGATCTGCGTTTACAAAAGTACCCCACATGGAATAAACCTAAGGTTACATGCTCAAATTATCAACTGTGCAGCATTATATTGTGCAAAAGTATTCCGGGGACTAATTTGCGATCTTGCGCAATCAGCACCAGTGCCCACACCATTGATGTAGCAATGTGGGGATTAATTGATGTAGCAACTTGCAGAATCATTGATGTAGCAACTTGGAGAATCTACCTGACCGAATTGTACTTCGTCCCTATGGTCACAGAGTGCTTCGAATCAAGAAGCTTGAGCCTTCTATATCTAAATATGAGCAGCCTTTTGTTACACCTGGCATCCTAAGCCTCGTTTTCCCCCTGACCTTTTGCCTTCAACCCTTCTGTTTTGCTGACTTAATTTTTGCTGCCTTAGGACTCTGTGCATTTTACCACTGCTAACCAGTAGTAAAGTGCTTGTGCTCTCTCCTTAAAACATGTTGAATTGGCTTATCCCCATTTGGTATATTTAATTTATTCGTAACTTCATAGTAGAGTGGCAATACCTGTGCCCAGGGCCTGTAAAAAGAATGCTACTAGTGGGCCTGCAGCATTGATTGTAGCACCCACTTAAGTAGCCCTTTAAATAGTCGTCAGGTCTGCCATTGCACCCTGTGTGCAGTTTTAAACTGACATTGCGACCTGGCAAAAGAAAAGTTTTGCCAGGCCCAAACCTTTCTTTTTAATATATATGCCACACCTATGGTAGGCCCTGAATAGCCCAGAAGGCAGGGTGCAGTATTATATAAAAAAAGGTGAGCATGTACTCTTAAGCTTTACATGTCCTGGTATTGAAAAACTGTTATATTTGCTTTTCAATACTGCAAGACCTACCTCTCCATATGATAACATTGGATTTATCATGTTCATCCAATAAGCTTTGACTTCCAAATGAGAACAGGTAACCAGACCATGTTTCGTGTCTTTAGAATTGTAATGAAAAATCCTCTATGATGGTAAAGTTGGATTTTAAATTACAATTTTGAATGTGCCTCTTTTAGAAAGTTGCTGAACTCAAGAGGGGTTCAGCTCATTTAAGTATCAGCAAGGCTAAGCCACAAAATAGTTGTCAATACTGACCAAACCTTTACACCAATATTACTTTGAAAACGTTTGTGTTCTCCACCTATATTCCTGTACTGGGGGTATTAATAGGGATAGTGCGTTGTCGATGAGCTTACTGCATATTTTTGGTGTGTCTGCTTAGTACCAATATTACTTTATATTCCAGACTACATGACTCAGTCATGGTGATCTCCTTGCATTTTACATCATACTTCACACTGCATTTGTTGACTGCATTGTTGTAAAATGATGAGACCACAATCAAAAACATATTGACATGGATAATTATTATTGACCCACAGAACATCAAACAAACATAAACGACTAACATAAATCATAACAATACAAAAAATACAAAGTATGTTACAACACAACAAATATGTATCAGTTCTGAAATTATATTCCCAACAGGGGTGTGATTCTAGTTGAGTTCAAAGCCCCTAACTAATGGGTATTCTTGAGATGGTGCAGCACCAAACCATGGTCAAAGGTGGGCGATTGCCAAGGATAATGTTGGTATTTGGCTTTTGTCCAATATCATCTGTAAGCCCATAAAGGCTTTCAAAAGCGCTCTCTGGTTTATGGAGTTGACACGTTTCGACCCCTGCAGCAATTTGAAGGTTCTCATCAGCACACATAACTGGTAAACACTGTGAACAAAAAAATGAACAAAAATTCCAAATCATACATTAACAGATGTGGGCACATAATAAAACATTGATGTGTAACAAACAAGCACTTCACTTTGCAACTTATGAATAATTTGCAGAAGGAGTCAATTGCTACATCTGTGCATACAATCTATGAAAAATCAGTGAAAACAGCAATGGTTACAATCCTGATCAACTGAGGCGAACTAGAAGGCTGAATAATGAAAGAGTATGAAGTCAATCACGTGGACGAGGCCCACCCGGTGTGCTGATCAATTGTCTGATGAAAAAGTTTGTGCATTGCTTGTTAGACAATGGTTGTATGGTCCTAAATATTGTATGAGAACAAAAAAATAATCATAAGCTCTGGGGGCTATTATCTTGCTTCCCATTGCACAGTCCAAGGGCTCGTACAAAAACGGTGTGCGCGTTGTCATTTGCGCCATGTGCACCAGTTGCCTATCTCAATGTTGTGTCACATGGACTGGGAGGGCAGAGGGGGAGTGCTGCCATAATTGGGAACACATGAAATCATATCCTGAACATGCTATTTCATCTCTTTATTGGAATAATGGAGACTGAGCTAATACCCTCTTCTGGGAAGGGTTAGATTTTACAGTCCAACCACAAAAGGGCAGTGCATGTGGTACTTGGAACTTTAGCACAACAGCACTTTGACTGTGATGCTAAAGTATTTTCTTGAAGCAGCTAGAGGAACTCGCGGATTGAAGTAACAACATGTTACCATTGGAACAAACAGGTTTCAAAAAAGTTTCAGAGGCAATGCACAATATTATGCCGATCAACCTCCTGGATCATGAACCCTCTTATCAATGAACATTCCCATATGCTTGTTATTTGGATTTTAGAATCACACTTTAGTGATAGAGTAAATAAGGCCTTATACAGGCATGAAATTGAGACTCTCAATGAGAACTAGGTTGATGAGGCTTTTGATTATGCCCTTTTGATTCTGCTAGTATCACTGAATACTGAATATAGGCTTTTTTGTCTAAGGGGCCCCAGAACTGCAAGTGCTGTAAAGAATGAAACTTTCATCTTGAGTCACAGAGCATATCATTTACATTTGCCCATATTTCATCATTCTGCACAGAAAGCTCCTTCGTCCCTGCTTTCTAAGATTGCAAGCACGTAAGACTGATTCCGCACTTTCAATGTGTTTGCAGGGTGTTGACAGCCAACTAATCTGGAGCTTAGTCAAATTCACAGATCTGGTAGCCAAGGACCTGGAAAACCTGACACTGGGCTGCACCCTATGATTTAAAAAGGTTAAGCCAGGTTTCTCGAAGTGGTCACATTGGGGTGGGCTGAATTTGCAGAGTTTCTCTTCCCGGACTACTGCAGAGTTGCATAAAAACACAGTGAGATTCCGCAGAGTTCTGCCAATGGGCAGAAATATGGATATCATGCTGCTCATGCTGCAATTCAACGCCAGTGGAGTGAGCAGCCTTAGAAGTTGATTTTGCTGCTGCTCGAGTAGAAAATCTACTCAGGGGGCAGCAAGTCTACTTGAGAAGCAGCCCTCTGACATCGACACTTGCAACTGCCCATGACTGCCCGCATTAGAAAATGGCGCTAGGGGATACCAAATCTCATTTGCACCCACTCCCATTTTCTAGAGCCTCGTGGGAAAAACTTCAGCCATGCACCAGTTGACAGAATTTGGCCAGAATGCCACGTTACAAGAGTAATGCAGAGTTGCCAAATGCCTATGGTAGGCCCTGGATAGCCCAGAGAGCAGGGTGCAGTATTATATAAAAAAGATGAGCGTGTACTTTTAAGTTTTACATGTCCTGGTAGTGAAAAACTGTTACATTTGCTTTTCAATACTGCAAGACCTACCTCTCCCATAGGATAACATTGGACTTATCTTATTACATCCAATAAGCTTTAACTTCCAAATGAGAACAGGTACCCAGACCATGCTTTGTGTCTTTGGATCGGTAATACAAAATCACATTTTATGGTAAAGTTGGATTTTAAATTACAATTTTGAATGTGCCACTTTTAGAAACTTGCTGAACACGAGAGGGGTTGGGTCATTTAAGTATCAGCAAGGCTAAGCCACAAAAAGTCACCTAACGCAATAGGTGCCAATACTGACCAAACCTTTACACCAATATTACTTTATATTCAAGACTACATGACTCAGTCAGAGTGATCTCCTTGCATTTTACATCATACTTCACATTGCACATTGACATGGATAATTATTATTGACCCACAGAACATCAAACAAACATAAACGACTAAGCACAAATCATAACATTACAAAAAATACAAAGTATCTGACAACCCAACAAATATGTCTCAGTTCTGACACTTGCAACTGCCCATGACTGCCCGCATTAGAAAATGGCGCTAGGGGATACCAAATCTCGTTTGCACCCACTCCCATAGAGCCTCGTGGGAAAAGGTTCAGCCATGCACCAGTTGACAGAATTTGTCCAGAATGCCACGTTACAAGAGTAATGCAGAGTTGCCAAATTCTGCCAACCCCGGAGGTGGAATGAAACATTCCGCCCACCCCCAGCGGTCCTCACGTCTAGCTCCAACACAGGGAGCGTATTTCTAATCAGGCTTTATGTGTCTTTTAAACAAATTAAGCTGGTGCTCTCTGATGCTACTTTTTTCATCTATTACTGCAGGTGCACTAACCAAAGTCCTTGCATAATTCGATTTTTTGAATGGTGATCAATCTGATGAGTAATCAGCACAATAGAAGCAAATGCTCTTTGGTAAACAATGAATTGTTTTAAGTTTACCATTTTACCTGGATTTCCATCTACTGAAAGTGCATTTGTTCAAGTCTAAGTTCTACTGGGTGTTCTTATTGGTGATAAATGTAATGATTACTATCTGCCCTAATAGAAGTCAATTTTCCAATGTATCACAATACAGGAGCCGGTTATCCAATTAACCTAGACTAAGTATGCCCCGGAATTAAGACGGCGTATGTTGGGAATTTTGAGGTCATTATCAGTTTGATTAAGGAGTGTATTAATTCAACTGTATTTAAATTGTTTGCCTTTGAGACTATTGTAAAACATTTTATTTAGGTAGTGGGTGACCGCTCTTTAAGATGGTTCAGTAATTTAAAGTATTAGCACTTTTTTAAACTTATGTGATGCAGATTTTTTAACATCGGTCTTAATATGAGCCTGCAATGATTGTTATTAATTGGCTGAGTAGACTAATGCATTAGCGAGTTAATATCTATTTCTGTGGCATAGACATTTTATTGTTGGATTTTCACATAATTTTGGAAGGGTTTTCATTAATTGACCAAATAAAGTTTTACTATTGCTACTATTACTGTTACTACTCTAGATGAGTCATCCGTCCAAATGCCCAGGAGTGAGTACTACAACCTTTTTTTTATCTGGATCTCCCTGAAATGAGTTTAGTCAAATTACAGAGGGTTCTGAACTTTGAGGTCCATAAAGATGCTCACCTGTAAAGATATGATCATGTAACACACACCTGGTTTTACTGAATCCCTTTTACAGCTCCTCAGTCTCAAGCATAAGTTTTCTGAGGCACTAAGCAATCTTCTCTGCATTAAAATTTTGATGCCAGATTCCTGGAAGGAATTTGAGGTCAAATTTTAAACTCTTGTTATCTGTTCCACACTTGAAAAAAATATTAGCCTGGTCGAAATCAATCATAGAAAAACTTGTCAGTGTCTCTCACAAATATCCTTTCTCATGATGGTGTTAGAAAATCTTTGAAAACCTATATATTATTTTAACTTTAACTCCTGGCATTTTAGTGTTTTGCAGAAAAGACAGTGACTGTCTGTGTTGCATGACTGCTTCTTAGTGTCACGGTGCCTGTGAGGGTGAATGTGTAGTGTATAACCATTAATTCAAATCAGATCTGGAGACACACTGTTCTAGAGGAGACCTCCAACACTAGACACAATACTCCAGATGAGACATCCAACTTTGGACACAAAACTCTCGAAGAAACCAACATCATTAACATAGTAGTCCTTGTAGGACACTCTTTACTAGACAAAAATCCTCCATATGTAACCCCTGATCTCCACCAAGATGGGAAAGAAAGCAAGGAACACACTATTTCAGGTGATACCTCCATCACTAAACAGAATGCTCCATGTGACATATCCAACAGTTGCCAAAATAGTCAAGATGAGCTCTCCATCACTAAAACAGTAGTCCATGTGAGACCTCATCACTGATACAGCAGTCCATGTGAGATCCTAGAGTAGTCTATGTGAGGACTCATCACAAGCACAGTAGCCCATGTGAGGTCCCCTTTACTGAACACAGTACTCCAAATGTGACCACCATTTCAGGACACAATATTTCACATGAACTCTCCATCACTGAAAATAATACGCAAGATGAGTCCTTCATCACCAACGCAATAGACCCTGTGAGACCCACTAATGGACACAGTGCAACAGGTAAGACCTCAATTAAGAGTCACAATAATCCAAATGAGACCTCCACTAACGACACAATACTCCAGATGAAATTTCCGTCAAGGAGCACAATATTCCGGATGACGACTTCAACACCGGACTCAAAAATATAGATAAGGACCCCAATACTGGACACAACATTCCAAATGACATTTCTGACATTGTACATACACTTCAGATGGCAGCACATCACATGATACAAAAGAAACCCCATGTTGCTGTTTTTATCACCTCCAAGGAGCTCCCTACATGGATACAGGAGCTCAATTGAATGCAGGGGTGTCCAACCAGAACAGACACAGGGGAACACATTGATTTGTCCAAGATCACACGGTTTGATCAAATTGGGAAGTCATGATTTAAACACGGGTTCACGCTGAAGTCGTCACCTTCTCCACGAGAAGACATCCATTCTTACCTCCCTTTTCTCATCCAATCCTTCAACTGACAAATCTGGGATCAAATAGTGTTCTATTTGTAGGAGAGTGGGGACGACAATGTTTGTGGGGGGGTCCTCGTTGGCGCACGGGATTCCGAGGGGCACTCCACAATGTTTATATTCGCTATTTTTTCCAAACATATCCTCCTTACCGTCAGATCAAAATATCTGACTTGTTACATGAATGTCTCTATTGAACAAGTAAATAGCACTGATCCCCTCACACTGATGTTATTTCTAGGGCGTCTGAAGTAAACGTTGATATATTGATAGGAAGGCTTTCCTCCCCCTTTGTCACTCGATTCATTCAACCTGTTTGACAAAGAACATATTTGGCAAACGTGCTTCCAAATCCACCATGTGCCCCGCATTAGATGAAAACACGGGGTTGCAAAATAGTAATGAGTCTTCGGGGCTTGGGGATTGATAACAAATATGGTAACCTTTTAAAATAGTTAGATAAGTAGATGAGCTCAGCTAGGCCCCGCCAGAACCGTGGTGGATTCCTAGCGCCTCTGCTGCGGTCCTTCAGGCACACTCTTGGCTCTACCGGAAGTGCGCGCCACGGTCGGGCCTACCACCCACTCTGTGCTCAGGGATTCCTCATTTTTTGCCCTGAGCTGCACTCTCAGGGCAGTGCTTTCCCCAATTCAAAATTACTACTTTTCAACCCTTCCTAAAATCATACTTGGTAAACGTATAAGGCCGCCCCAGATAGACAGTCACCCGGGTGGGCCTCAGTAGAACATCTGAGCCGAAGGGGGCGGAAAGAGGCTTTATTTTGGCGCTATACTTAGCTGCGCTCCCATACTTTTATGCTTCTCTGACCTCAAGCGGCTCTTCCCTTCCTGCTGCAGATGTTGGCGCTATAAATAGAGTGGCCGACAGCTGCAGGCCTTTATTCTACCTGTGTGTCCGTCTGCGCCTTTTAATGGAGACACAACTGCAGCCGGAGTTGGCACCGGTGGCTGTTGCTTTCCACTGAAGGTGGTCGCCGCGTGCGTGAGGAAATGGCATGAGTCCAGTGCTTAATTTGTAAAAAAAAAAAAAAAAAAAGTGCCAGGGCCCTCCTCAGGAGGCCAACGCAGCGTGCACCACCCATTGTTGCCCCTGCCAGCATTGCCAGTGACAGTATCTACACAACTACTATCACATGAGTTCAAGTCTGACAATTCAGATTGAGACACCCAAAGCTGTAAGAGTGGCTTCTGCGCAGGAATTAGTTGCCTTTAATGCACAATGTATTCAGAAACACGGCAGCGGTTTTTCTAATAATCGGGCTCACCGAAGGGGGCCTGCACTGCGCGTGATTTCAGCACGTGAGCTGAATTTAAACAAAGACTCCTGTGCGGCACATGACGCCGAGGATCTGGTATTTGTTCATGTAGACCGCATTTTACATTTTGGAGAGCACGAGAGATATCAGGGAACTCCGTTCCAGGCATTGCTATCTCCATTTGGTCCTGATGAGGCCCAGAAAGGATGGGCCCGAAACGCGTCGACAATATGATTCTGTGAGGTTGCAATAAAAATTAAGGAACTAAGGACTATACCACACATTATCTCAAAATTAAAAAGGAAAAACGTCCACCGTGTGAGATATGTGTCCTTTTAAGCGCAATCAATCAATCAATCAAGTAATTTATAAAGCGCACTACTCACCCGTCAGGGTCTCAACACCCTGGGGGAGGGGAGAGCTACTGATTGAATAGCCATGTCTTGAGACGTTTCCTGAATGTCGGGAGTTCCTGGGTCTGGCTTAGGTGGAGCAGTAGGGAGTTCCAGGTCTTGGCAGCGAGGTGAGAGAAGGATCTTCCTCCGGCGGTGGTGCGGCAAGTGCGGGGGACGGAGGCGAGGGCGAGGCTGGCGGAGCAGAGGTGGCGGGTGGGTGTATGGAAGGTGAGTCTGTCGTTGAGGTAGGCCGGACCTGTGTTGTGGAGGGCTTTGTGTGCGTGGGTGAGGAGTTTGAAGGTGATCCTGTTCAAAATGGGTAGCCAGTGTAGGTCTCTGAGGTGGGCAGAGATGTGGACGTGGCGTGGGACGTCGAAGATGAGGTGGGTGGAAGCATTTTGGATGCGTTGCATTTTCATTTGTATTTTGGCCGTAGTTCCTGAAGAGAGTGCGTTTCCGTAGTCCAGTCGGCTGCTGATCAGGGCATGGGTGACTGTTTTTCTGGTTTCGACGAGAATCCACTTGAAAATCTTGCGGAGCATGCGGAGGGTGTTGTAGCAGGAAGAGGAGACTGCGTTGACCTGCTGAGTCATGCTGAGTCCAGGATGATTCCCAGGTTTCATGCTTGAGTGGTGGGTGTGGGGGCGGCTCCGAGGGAGGTAGGCCACCAGGAGTCGTTCCAGGCAGAGGGGTTGCTGCCGAAGATGAGGATCTCTGTTTTGTCATTGTTTAACTTGAGGCGGCTTGATTCCATCCAGTTGGCGATGGCGTGAAGTCCATTGTGGAGGTTGTTTTTTGCGGTTGTAGGGTCTTTCGTGAGGGAGATGATCAGCTGGGTGTCGTCTGCGTAGGATACTATGTTGATGTGGTGAGTTTGTGTGCTGTTGGCAAGAGGGGCCATGTAAACATTGAAAAGCGTTGGGCTGAGGGAGGATCCCTGGGGGACGCCACAGATGGTCTTGGAGGATTCGGACAGGTAAGGCGGAAGGCGGACTCTCTGGGTTCTGCCAGAGAGGAATGAAGAGATCCAGTCGAGGGCCTTGCCGTGGATCCCGGCGTTGTGAAGGCGCGTTCGAAGGGTGTGGTGACAAACGGTGTAGAAGGCTGCGGAGAGGTCCAGGAGGATGAGCGCTGCGGTTTCGCCTTCGTTGAGCATGGTCCGGATGTCATCTGTAGCAGGGATGAGTGCAGTCTCAGTGCTGTGGTTCTTGCGGAATCCTGATTGGGAGGTATCGAGCGCTTTGTTGTCTTCCAGGAAGCGGGATAGTTGTCTGTTCACGATTTTCTCAATGACCTTTGCTGGGAAGGGGAGGAGGGAGACGGGCCGGTAGTTCTTGGGGTCATCTGTGTTCGCCTTGGTTTTTTTCAACAGGGCGTTGACATCGGCATGTTTCCAGCTCTCCGGGAAGGTGGCTGTCTTGAAGGAACTATTGATGATGGCGCGGAGGTGGGGGCGACGATGTCGCTGGCTTTATTGAAGATCTGGTGTGGGCAAGGGTCCGAGGGGGAGCTGGAGTGGATGCAGGCCATGGTGTTGACGGTTTCTTCATTGTTGACTTGGGTCCAGGTGCATAGGAGGTTGGTGTCGATTGGTGCGTTGGAGTCGTGGTTGTCTATGGTTGGCTGGTGGGTCCTGGGGTTGAAGCTGCTGTGGATGTCTTTGATCTTTCGATGGAAATAAGTGGCAAGGGAGTTGCAGAGCTCCTGTGATTGTGGGGGTTCGTAGGAGCATTGCCTGGGGTTGGAGAGCTCTTTGATGATGCCGAAGAGCTCTTTGTTGTTGTGAGCGTTGGTGTCTATGCAGCTTTTGTAGTAGGTTATTTTGGTGGTGCGGATCAGCTGGTGATGTTTGTGGATGGAAGTCTTGAGGGCGATGTGGTTGGATTCAGTAGGTTCGCATTCCCGTTTGGAGGCCTGTAGGTCGGGGTGAACCAGCTGGCCTTGGTTCTGTGGTGGATGTCTGACGGTTGTTTGAGTGGCGCAAGGGTGTTGGCCCAGTCGTCTATCCATTGATGCAGGTTGGTGGTGGCTGCGTTGGTGTCCCGGGACCTAGGAGGTGGTGCCTGGGGGAGGGTGGAGATCAGCTGTTCTGTCGAGATTTTGTCCAGTAGCGGCGGGGGGGGGGTTGAGTGGTGAGGTGGTGAGTGACCAGCTTCTGGAAGGAGAAATGGATGCAGCGATGGTCGGTCCAGTGGAGTTCGGTGGCGTGGCTGAAGGAGACGTGGTTGCTGGCTGAGAAGATGAGGTCGAGTGTGTGTCCTGCGGTGTGGGTGGGCGACGTGACGTGTTTGCTTAAAGCCGAGTTTGGCGAGGTTGTCGAGTAGGTTGGTGGTGTTGATATCGTTGTTGTTTTCTAAGTGAAAGTTCAGGTCGCCGAGGAGGATGTAGTCAGTTGAGGCAAGGGCTTGGGCGCTGATGATGTTGGTGATGGCGTCGCAGAAGTGAGGTCAGGGGCCCCGGGGTCTGTAGGCCAGTGTTCCTCTGAGGGTGGGGTTGGCGTTGACGTGGATTTTGAAATGGAGGTGCTCGGCGGGGTTGAGGGTGTCGTGGGTGCTGGTAGAGACTCTGATGGTGCTTTTGTGGACTATGGCGATTCCTCCTCCTGGTTTGTTTGTGCGGTCTCTTCTTGTGATCTTGTAGCCTTCAGGTATGGCTATGGCTATGTCTGGTTCCGAGGCTGAGTTCATCCAGGTTTCGGTGAGAAATGCAATGTCAGGAGATGATGAGGTCAGTAGGTCCCAGAGTTCGATTGCGTGTTTGTGGACAGAGCGGGTGTTGAGGAGAATGCAGCTGAGGTGGTTGTCGGCGGGTCTGTAGCGGTGCTTGGTAGTTAGGGTGCAGGTGAAGCTGCAGACTCTGCAGGAGAAGGGTCCTTTGGTGTGCTTCGGAGTGGGCTGGAAGCAGACAGAGGAGCGTCCTGGATTGAGGGCGTGGAGGTCACTGGCTGTGTAGCGGCGTATGGTGGTGCAGGGGCCAAAGAAGGGGAGGTGGGAGGGAGGAGCAGGCGGAAGGCGGAGGGAAGAACGAATGGGGGCGTGAGGGGTGTGGGGCCACAGGGACGCAGCGGCGGGAAGGCAGAGAGGCAGAAACGGCTCAAGGAGAGCCGGCAACGGAGCACAAGGGGCACGGAGCGCACAAGGGGCAAAAAGGCACAGAACAAAATAAAAATAGTGGAAATAAGGCACAATAAAAACAAAGCACAGAATAAAGCACAAGTCTAGGAACGCTTACCAGAGAAGCCCACTAGACACCAGGGATGAGGCGCAGGCGTGTGCCTGCGGGTGGTGGAGGACCTTGAACACGCAACAGCAGCATGGACGGGGTGAGGGACACGGCACAACTTGGTGGAGCTGCGCGCATGGGGAGTGAGCTCTGGACCCTAACAGCGGGTCAGAGGTCACTCATCACTGAGTAGTGGATTTATGTTTAACAGAAATATATAACCACACTGACAATAACTCTCTTGATATCGTTATTTACAGAGACCAATGACATTGCAATTTAAGAATTTGTGTACAATATGATTTATATATTTTAGTTGGTGTCTGAAAGAGATTGTTTGTTTTCAATGGTTTCTCGCTTTATTTTCCATGATTAGCATGAATAAATTTTGAAATTAAGTTTCACTACTAACCGGTGGATTGATTACCCTGTTTAGGATGAATTAATTTGTTATTCTTTCCTACTAGTTTACCACATGTTTATGTAAGCCTTGTGCGGTTGATAAAGCAGGGTTTTTTTTCCATCTCAATCTTTTGGTGAAGTCTTCAAACAAAATCCCCCACTGGTCGTATGGACCTTTGATTGTGGACCTGAAGTGTAAGAAAGGAGATAACATCAGAAGTACAGTGCAAGTACAGTGAAACCAGTACAGCACCACAAAACCGGCAGGGAGGATGGCACCTAAACCTTAAGGGCTTCAATAACAAACTTAGTAAGGATTACTTACCAAATCAATCAGCAGCATTGATAGAAACATATGGTAAGAAAATACATATTTAAATATTCATGAAGTCTAAAGTTATATATATTCAGAAATAATTCGTAAAACAGAATAACATACAGTGAACAAAATATGACCCAAGCAGGTTCCATAAAGAATCCGCCCTATTCCAAATAAGTATTAAAACTGATGAGGGTAAATTGAGGCAGGTGTCATCATCATATGAATTAAGTTCAAGCCTCAAAGGAAAGAGTTTGAGTGCCCAAGCATGAAGCTTAACACTTTAGCGTGGGAAGTCAGCACAGTGGGGAAGAGCTCCTCTCTCAGTCAGGATAGGGTTTGATCTGCTCTTCTAAGGAGCACGCAATTAAAGCATAAAAGAGGTTTCCCGAATGTTTCTCCCAGTGCTTAATTTGTGCTTGTTGTTTCCGGTGCTGAGCACGGGCACTTATTTGTGTGGGCCGGGGCTTATTCTTCTGCCTCAAGTATTTGCTGCGAGCAAAAGAGACATATGGGAAAGACGGAGGAAGGGAAAAACTAAAAAGCGTCACAGAGGGAGAAAGTAGAAAGCTGCAAGAGAGCTGAAGGGGCAGGGAGTGGTTTTATATGTATTGAAGAGGCCCGAGTTGGCTTCAGGATTACACTGCCTCAGTATTTTGTGTTTGCAGCAGCAGCGTGTTTTACAGGAGGCTTTGGGCACCAGCACCTTTTTATTTACAAATTAAGCACTGGTTTCTCCTGATCATCTTCCACCAAACAAACCAATCAAAAGACAGTCTTCTTGGGGAGCATGTAGACTCCCTAGCTTGTCAGCTTCCATGAAAGAAGTGATCATCTTGACGACCTTGGATGTAACATCAGTGCAGACCGCCTGGTACCGTATGGTGTCTCCCACTGTCTCATTCTCCATATCTGAGGCCAACAGTTAGGTAAAGGATCAGTGGGGGTCTGCTAGTCTGATAGAATGAACAATAACCCTATTCTACGGTAGCAAGAACAAAGATTAGACACCTGCAAAGAAAGGAAAAACAAAACCCTTGGAAAACATTTTACAAATGTAACGTGCACGTAGGCCTGGTTACAGATTAGGCCAACACTACATTTGAACAGGTTCTGAATACACTTAGCATAAGTGATTATCCTGAGTACAATTTTTAAAGAAACATATATTCCTTCCATATTGATCACATTTATTATGACTCAGCTAATATACGAGTGGCTCTCATTAAAGAAATATACAGCCACAAACTACAAGCAAGTAATAAAATGAACATATTTGATACAGTTTAACACACGCTCAGTATATATGTTACGTATCGGAGGGGTGGGCACTAAATTGTGCCACTCCAGGGTTCTCTTTGGTTATAAATGCCAACTGCATAAATTGCCTTGCCCAAGTGAGGAAGTGATTGGAAACTGAGCATTTTCAAAACTGATTGACATTCTCCAGTATCCATGGGACAAGGGTTGGGCAGTAATCCAACTGCCCATAGCTTACAAATAGAGCTGTTTACTAGTGAGGGCTCACTTCTGTCCCATGAGCCCTCAACTACTACCTTCTCGTGCCCGCTGCCCTTCCTCCACTTCCCAGTGATTGCTGGAAAGATTGCATTTCGAGAGCCATTTTGGGCTAGATTTACTAACATTAGGAAATACCGATTTCCTAATTGCAATTCTCTCTGAATCGCAATTAGGAAATCGCTATTCCTAATGTATGAAACTCTTTCGAGTTTCCCTTGCGATTCCTTGTGGGTCCCAAAGAAACCTACCTCATGAATATTAATGAGATAGGTCACAATTTGCGACCCATTAGGAATCGTAACCATCACAAGGGTGGTGGCCTGCTGGGGTCAGCAGACCACCATGTCTGTGATTGGTTTTTAATAAAATAATCTTTTTTTTTTTTTTTTAATGTAGCCCATTTCCCTTGTAGGAAAGCAGGATGTGTTTAAAAAGAAAAAAATGATACTTTAAAGTTTAATTTTTTAAGAGTAGGCAGTGGCCCATGGGACCACTGCCTGCTCTTAAAAAATATTATTTACATTCTCAAACAGGAGGGGGTCCCTTGGGGATCCCTTCCCCTTTGGCAATGAGTTACCACTAGTTTAAACTGGTGGCAAAGTATTTCTGTTTTGCGACCAGAATTTGGCGATAAAATAGTAATACATACCATGTCAATTCGGTTCGGTATTTGGAAGGGACGCCCTACACCCCCCCATTCCAAATACTGAATTGCAAAAACAAAATGTGCTTCACTAGCAGGTTACCCAATCGCATTTCGCAGTTGTACAATCGAAAAAGCAAAGGGCCATTGGGCCGTTTGCGACCGGACAAATATTTTGTACATCTGGCCCTTTGTTACTTCTGATTGCTTCTTTCTCTCCTGGGTTGCCAAACAATGATTAGCCATGGAGACCAAGTGAGAAAAGGTTTCATTTCCCTAACACAGACAAACTAGGCAACTGCTCCATCATCCTGTAGCAGGACTTGAACAAAAGCATCCCATGCGGCTTCAATAGCTGTCTCAATAGACTACCAGAGAGGCAAAGACATCCTTCAGTAGGTCTAGATTGTTCTTCGTCAGTGTGTGATTCCTCCTTCTTTTGTTTACAATGAATGATTTAATATCAGCTAGTTTTAATCGGTCATATTTCTATCACTGAATTCATAAAGGCGTCACTAGCTGGCTGTAAAACTTTATTACCCTTAGGTGTCTGTTGCTGCCAATTGGCTTTTGGAGTCAGTTGGTGTAGGAAAGTACCATCTTGCCTGGCATGTAACCCTATTTTTTCACTGTATATATGTTGTTTTAGTTGTATGTGTCACTGGGACCCTGGTAACCCAGGGCCCCAGTGCTCATAAGTGTGCCTGAATGTGTTACCTGTGTAGTGACTAACTGTCTCACTGAGGCTCTGCTAATCAAAACCTCAGTGGTTATGCTCTCTCATTTCTTTCAAATTGTCACTAACAGGCTAGTGACCAATTTTACCAATTTACATTGGCTCACTGGAACACCCTTATAATTCCCTAGTATATGGTACTAAGGTACCCAGGGTATTGGGGTTCCAGGAGATCCCTATGGGCTGCAGCATTTCTTTTGCCACCCATAGGGAGCTCTGACAATTCTTACACAGGCCTGCCACTGCAGCCTGAGTGAAATAACGTCCACGTTATTTCACAGCCATTTTACACTGCACTTAAGTAACTTATAAGTCACCTATATGTCTAACCTTTACCTGGTAAAGGTTAGGTGCAAAGTTACTTAGTGTGAGGGCACCCTGGCACTAGCCAAGGTGCCCCCACATTGTTCAGGGCCAATTCCCCGGACTTTGTGAGTGCGGGGACACCATTACACGCGTGCACTACATATAGGTCACTACCTATATGTAGCTTCACAATGGTAACTCCGAATATGGCCATGTAACATGTCTATGATCATGGAATTGCCCCCTCTATGCCATCCTGGCATAGTTGGCACAATCCCATGATCCAAGTGGTCTGTAGCACAGACCCTGGTACTGCCAAACTGCCTTTCCTGGGGGTTCACTGCAGCTGCTGCTGCTGCCAACCCCTCAGACAGGTTTCTGCCCTCCTGGGGTCAAGCCAGGCTTGTCCAGGATGGCAGAACAAAGGACTTCCTCTGAGAGAGGGTGTTACACCCTCTCCCTTTGGAAAATGGTGTGAAGGCAGGGGAGGAGTAGCCTCTCCCAGCCTCTGGAAATGCTTTCTTGGGCACAGATGTGCCCAATTCTGCATAAGCCAGTCTACACCGGTTCAGGGGACCCCTTAGCCCTGCTCTGGCGCGAAACTGGACAAAGGAAAGGGGAGTGACCACTCCCCTGACCTGCACCTCCCTGGGAGGTGTCCAGAGCTCCTCCAGTGTGCTCCAGACCTCTGCCATCTTGGAAACAGAGGTGCTGCTGGCACACTGGACTGCTCTGAGTGGCAGTGCCACCAGGTGACGTCAGAGACTCCTTCTGATAGGCTCCTTCAGGTGTTGCTAGCCTATCCTCTCTCCTAGGTAGCCAAACCCTCTTTTCTGGCTATTTAGGGTCTCTGTCTCGGGGGAAACTTTAGATAACGAATGCAAGAGCTCATCAGAGTTCCTCTGCATCTCTCTCTTCACCTTCTGCCAAGGAATCGACTGCTGACCGCGCTGGAAGCCTGCAAAACTGCAACAAAGTAGCAAAGACGACTACTGCAACTCTGTAACGCTGATCCTGCTGCCTTCTCGACTGTTTTCCTGGTGGTGCATGCTGTGGGGGTAGTCTGCCTCCTCTCTGCACTAGAAGCTCCGAAGAAATCTCCTGTGGGTCGACGGAATCTTCCCCCTGCAACCGCAGGCACCAAAGAACTGCATCACTGGTCCCTTGGGTCTCCTCTCAGCACGACGAGCGAGGTCCCTTGAATCCAGCAACTGTGTGCAAGTGACTCCCACAGTCCAGTGACTCTTCAGTCCAAGTTTGGTGGAGGTAAGTCCTTGCCTCCCACGCCAGACTGCATTGCTGGGAACCGCGACTTTTGCAGCTACTCCGGCCTCTGTGCACTTCCGGCGGAAATCCTTTGTGCACAGCCAAGCCTGGGTCCACGGCACTCTAACCTGCATTGCACGACTTTCTAAGTTGGTCTCCGGCGACGTGGGACTCCTTTGTGCAACTTCGGGTGAGCACTGTTTCACGCATCCTTGTAGTGCCTGTTTCTGGCACTTCTCCGGGTGCTACCTGCTGCTGAGAGGGCTCCTTGTCTTGCTCGACGTCCCCTCTGTCTCCTGACGCAATTTGAGACATCCTGGTCCCTCCTGGGCCACAGCAGCATCCAAAAACACTAACTGCACGATTTGCAGCTAGCAAGGCTTGTTGGCGGTCTTTCGGCGGGAAAACACTTCTGAACGACTCTCCACGGCGTGAGGAATCCGTCCTTCAAAGGGGAAGTCTCTAGCCCTTGTCGTTCCTGCAGAAACCTAAGCTTCTACTGTCCAGTAGCAGCTTCTTTGCACCCACAGCTGGCATTTCCTGGGCATCTGCCCATCTCCGACTTGCTTGTGACGTTTGGACTCGGTCACCTTGTTCCACAGGTACCCTCAACTGGAAATCCATTGTTGTTGCATTGCTGGTTTGTGTCTTTCCTGCCGAATTCCCCTATCACGACTTCTATGTCCTTTGGGGAACTTTAGTGCACTTTGCACTCACTTTTCAGGGTCTTGGGGTGGGCTATTTTTCTAACCCTAACTATTTTCTAATAGTCCCAGCGACCCTCTACAAGGTCACATAGGTTTGGGGTCCATTCGTGGTTCGCATTCTACTTTTGGAGTATATGGTTTGTGTTGCCCCTATCCCTATGTGTCCCAATTGCATCCTATTGTAACTATACATTGTTTGCACTGTTTTCTAAGACTATACTGCATATTTTTGGTATTGTGTACATATATCTTGTGTATATTTGCTATCCTCATACTGAGGGTACACTCTGAGATACTTTGGCATATTGTCATAAAAATAAAGTACCTTTATTTTTAGTATATCTGTGTATTGTGTTTTCTTATGATATTGTGCAAGTGACACTAGTGGTACTGTAGGAGCTTCACTCGTCTCCTAGTTCAGCCTAAGCTGCTCTGCTAAGCTACCATTATCTATCAGCCTATGCTGCTAGACACCCTATACACTAATAAGGGATAACTGGGCCTGGTGCAAGGTGCAAGTACCCCTTGGTACTCACTACAAGCCAGTCCAGCCTCCTACATTGGTTGTGCAGCGGTGGGATAAGTGCTTTGAGACTACTTACCACTCTTGTCATTGTACTTTTCATAAGAGAAAAATATACAAAACAAGTTCAGTGTGTGTACACATAACTAAAAAGTTTTGCATTTCCTCTTTTCACTCTTTTCTAAAGTGCTGAAAAGTACTTCTAAACTTTCTAAAAGTTCTAAAAAGTTGTAAAAGTTTTTTTTCTCTGTCTTTCTAAAAGCTCTGACAAACTTTTTTCTCTTTTTCTATCACTTTAACTCTCTCTAAAAATGTCTGGCACAGGCCAAAATGTTGATCTGTCCAAAATTGCATATGATCACCTTAGCTGGAAAGGAGCAAGGAGTCTCTGCATAGAGAGGGGTTTGAGTGTAGGGAAGAATCCTTCCATGGAATTGTTACTTAACATGCTTAGAGAACAAGATAGGGCTAAAAGTGCCACATCTGTTGAAAAAGTAGCTAATGGTTCCCAATCTGATCCAGGGACTCCCCCAGGAAAAGATTCAGGAAAGAAACTTCTTAGCCTGCCCATTACTAGACAGTCTAGCATAGTTGGTACAGAGGATGGGTCACATCATACAGATGGTGTGCTCTCACATTACACTGTTAGCCAAGCTGTTAGGGTGCCCTCTGTAAGGGACAGGTCTCCTTCTGTTCATTCCCATCATACTTCTGTGTCTAGGAATGTCCCTCTCACCAACCCTGATGACAGATTGTTAGAAAGGGAACTCAATAAGTTGAGGGTGGAACAAACCAGACTGAAGCTTAAAAAGCAACAGCTGGATTTGGATAGACAATCTTTAGAACTAGAGAAGGAAAGACAGAAGTTGGGTTTAGAAACCCATGGTGGCAGCAGCAGTATTCCCCATAGTCATCCTGCAAAAGAGCATGATTCCAGGAATCTGCATAACATAGTTCCCCCTTATAAGGAGGGGGGTGACATTAACAAGTGGTTTGCTGCACTTGAGAGGGCCTGTGTTGTACAGGATGTCCCTCAAAGGCAGTGGGCTGCTATCCTATGGCTATCATTTAGTGGAAAAGGTAGGGATAGGCTCCTTACTGTGAAAGAAAGTGATGCCAATAATTTTACAGTTCTTAAGAATGCACTCCTGGATGGTTATGGCTTAACCACTGAACAATACAGGATAAAGTTCAGAGAGACCAAAAAGGAGTCTTCACAAGACTGGGTTGATTTCATTGACCATTCAGTGAAGGCATTGGAGGGGTGGTTACATGGCAGTAAAGTTACTGATTATGACAGCCTGTATAACTTGATCCTGAGAGAGCATATTCTTAATAATTGTGTGTCTGATTTGTTGCACCAGTACTTGGTGGACTCTGATCTGACCTCTCCCCAAGAATTGGGAAAGAAGGAAGACAAATGGGTCAGAACAAGGGTGAACAGAAAAGTTCATACAGGGGGTGACAAAGATGGCAACAAAAAGAAGGATGGTAAGTCTTCTGACAAGGGTGGGGACAAATCTAAAAATGAGTCTTCATCAGGCCCACAAAAACACTCTGGTGGGGGTGGTGGGCCCAAATCCTCTTTTAATCAAAACAAAGAAAATAAACCATGGTGCTATTTATGTAAAGTAAAAGGCCATTGGACAACAGATCCCAGTTGTCCAAAGAAAAGCACCAAGCCTCCTACCACTACAACCCCTACTGCTACACCTAGTGTCCCTACTACTAGCAGTGGTGGTGGGAGCAAACCTACTAATAGCCAATCCAAGGGAGTAGCTGGGCTCACTTTTGGTAACTTAGTTGGGGTTGGTCTTGTTAGGGAGACCACAGAGGCTGTGTTAGTCTCTGAGGGGGCTATTGATTTGGCCACCTTAGTTGCTTGTCCCCTTAATATGGATAAGTACAAGCAGCTACCCCTAATAAATGGTGTTGAGGTTCAGGCCTACAGGGACACTGGTGCCAGTGTGACTATGGTCATAGAGAAACTGGTCCACCCTGAACAACACCTACTTGGTCACCAGTACCAAGTAACCGATGCTCACAACAACACACTTAGCCACCCCATGGCTGTTGTAAATCTCAACTGGGGGGGGGGGTTACTGGTCCAAAGAAAGTTGTGGTAGCCTCAGATTTACCTGTAGACTGTCTACTAGGAAATTATTTGGAGACATCAGCTTGGTCAGATGTGGAGTTGGAGGCCCATGCAGCAATGCTGGGCATCCCAGGGCATATTTTTGCTTTAACCAGGGCTCAGGCCAAAAAGCAAAAAGGATAGGGAAGCTTGGATCCTGGAACAATGGACCAAGTGCTCCCTAAAGCTAGGGCTAGTAGAAGCAAACCACTTCCTACTATCCCTCCCTCTACAGTGGATTCTACTTCTGAGGAAGAAGAATTTCCACCCTGTGCAGAACCTACACCAGAGGAGCTGGAAGCAGACACTGCTGAGCTTTTGGGTGAAGGGGGGCCTGCCAGGGAGGAGCTGAGTGTGGCACAGCAAACCTGTCCCACACTAGAGGGTCTAAGACAGCAAGCTGTCAAACAGGCTAATGGGGATGTCAGTGACTCTCACAGAGTTTACTGGGAGGACAACCTCTTGTACACTGAAGCAAGGGATCCTAAACCTGGAACTGCCAGGAGGTTAGTGATTCCTCAGGAGTACAGAAAGTTCCTCCTAACTCTAGCCCACGACATTCCCCTAGCTGGACATCTGGGACAAATGAAAACTTGGGACAGGCTGGTTCCCTTGTTTCATTGGCCTAGAATGTCTGAGGACACAAAAGAGTTTTGTAAGTCCTGTGAAACCTTTCAAGCCAGTGGCAAGACAGGTGGCACCCCAAAGGCACCCCTTATTCCACTGCCCTTTGGTTGGGGTTCCCTTTGAAAGGGTAGGGGTTGACATAGTTGGCCCCCTTGACCCTCCTACTGCTTCAGGCAATAGGTTTATCTTGGTGGTAGTGGACCATGCCACAAGATATCCTGAAGCAATTCCTTTAAGGACCACTACAGCACCTGCAGTGGCAAAGGCCCTCCTGGGAATATTTTCTAGGGTGGGCTTCCCAAAGGAAGTAGTATCAGACAGAGGAAGCAATTTCATGTCTGCATACTTAAAGGCCATGTGGAAGGAGTGTGGTGTGACTTACAAGTTCACTACACCCTATCATCCACAAACAAATGGACTGGTGGAGAGATTTAACAAAACTCTCAAAGGCATGATTATGGGTCTCCCTGAAAAACTCCGCAGGAGATGGGATATCCTGTTACCATGCCTCCTTTTTGCCTACAGGGAGGTACCCCAGAAAGGAGTGGGCTTCAGCCCCTTTGAACTCCTTTTTGGACACCCTGTTAGGGGTCCACTAACACTTGTCAAGGAGGGTTGGGAACAACCTTTAAAAGCTCCAAAACAAGATATTGTGGATTATGTACTTGGCCTCAGATAAAGGATGGCTGAGTATATGAAAAAGGCCAGTAAAAACCTTCAGGCCAGCCAAGAGCTCCAAAAGCAATGGCATGACCAGAAGGCTGTTTTGGTTCAGTACCAACCAGGGCAGAAAGTCTGGGTCTTGGAGCCTGTGGCCCCAAGAGCACTCCAAGATAAATGGAGTGGACCCCACACAATTGTTGAGAAAAAGGTTGAAGTCACCTATTTAGTTGACTTAGGCACTGCCAGGAGTCCCCTTAGGGTGCTCCATGTCAACCGCCTGAAACCCTACTATGACAGGGCTGATCTCACCCTGCTCATGGCAACTGATGAGGGACAGGAAGAAGACAGTGATCCTCTACCTGATCTCTTCTCTTCCACAGAACAAGATGCTCTTGTGGAAGGTGTAGTTTTGGCTGATTGTCTTACTGCAGAGCAGAAAGACCATTGCATAAATCTCCTAGGTCAGTTTTCTGAACTCTTCTCTACTGTGCCAGGTACCACTTCTTGGTGTGAGCACACTATAGATACTGGAGACAGCTTGCCTGTCAAAAGTAAGATCTATAGGCAGCCTGACCATGTCAGGGACTGCATAAAGCAAGAGGTGCAGAAAATGTTAGAACTGGGAGTGGTTGAGCACTCTGAAAGTCCATGGGCTTCTCCTGTGGTACTTGTACCAAAACCTCATTCCAAGGATGGAAAGAAAGAAATGCGGTTTTGTGTAGACTACAGAGGTCTCAACCAGGTAACCAAAACTGATGCTCACCCTATACCCAGGGCAGATGAGCTCATAGATACACTGGCATCTGCCAAGTATCTAAGCACTTTTGATTTGACTGCAGGGTATTGGCAGATCAAATTATCAGAAGATGCTAAACCTAAAACTGCATTTTCAACCATTGGAGGACATTACCAGTTCACAGTAATGCCTTTTGGATTGAAGAATGCACCTGCCACTTTTCAGAGGTTGGTGAACACAGTCCTGCAAGGGCTAGAAGCTTTCAGTGCAGCATATTTGGACGATATAGCTGTCTTTAGCTCCAGCTGGGATGATCACCTGGTCCACCTATGGAAAGTTTTGGAGGCCCTGCAAAAGGCAGGCCTCACTATCAAGGCTTCAAAGTGCCAGATAGGGCAGGGTAAGGTGGTTTATCTGGGACACCTTGTTGGTGGGGAACAGATTGCACCACTTCAGGGGAAAATCCAAACAATTATTGATTGGGTTCCCCCTACTACTCAGACTCAGGTGAGAGCCTTCCTAGGCCTCACTGGGTATTACAGGAGGTTCATTAAGAACTATGGCTCCATTGCAGCCCCTCTTAATGACCTCACATCCAAGAAAATGCCTAAAAAGGTATTATGGACAGCAAACTGTCAGAAAGCTTTTGAGGAGCTGAAGCAGGCCATGTGCTCTGCACCTGTCCTGAAAAGCCCTTGTTACTCTAAAAAATTCTATGTCCAAACTGATTAGGAGTAGGGGCAGTCCTATCACAACTTAATTCTGAGGGCCAGGATCAACCTGTTGCTTTTATTAGTAGGAGGTTGACCCCTAGAGAAAAGCGTTGGTCTGCCATAGAGAGGGAGGCCTTTGCTGTGGTCTGGGCTCTGAAGAAGTTGAGGCCATACCTGTTTGGCACTCACTTCATTGTTCAGACAGACCACAAACCTCTACTTTGGCTAAAACAAATGAAAGGTGAAAACCCTAAATTATTGAGGTGGTCCATATCCCTACAGGGAATGGACTATACAGTGGAACATAGACCTGGGAGTAGCCACTCCAATGCAGATGGACTCTCCAGATATTTCTGTAGGAAAGTACCATCTTGCCTGGCATGTTACCCCCATTTTTCACTGTATATATGTTGTTTTAGCTGTATGTGTCACTGGGACCCTGGTAACCCAGGGCCCCAGTGCTCATAAGTGTGCCTGAATGTGTTACCTGTGTAGTGACTAACTGTCTCACTGAGGCTCTGCTAACCAGAACCTCAGTGGTTATGCTCTCTCATTTCTTTCCAAATTGTCACTGACAGGCTAGTGACCATTTTTACCAATTTACATTGGCTTACTGGAACACCCTTATAATTCCCTAGTATATGGTACTAAGGTACCCAGGGTATTGGGGTTCCAGGAGATCCCTATGGGCTGCAGCATTTCTTTTACCACCCATAGGGAGCTCTGACAATTCTTACACAGGCCTGCCACTGCAGCCTGAGTGAAATAACGTCCACGTTATTTCACAGCCATTTTACACTGCACTTAAGTAACTTATAAGTCACCTATATGTCTAACCTTTACCTGGTAAAGGTTAGGTGCAAAGTTACTTAGTGTGAGGGCACCCTGGCACTAGCCAAGGTGCCCCCACATTGTTCAGAGCCAATTCCCTGAACTTTGTGAGTGCGGGGACACCATTACACGCGTGCACTACATATAGGTCACTACCTATATGTAGCTTCACAATGGTAACTCCGAATATGGCCATGTAACATGTCTATGATCATGGAATTGCCCCCTCTATGCCATCCTAGCATAGTTGGCACAATCCCATGATCCCAGTGGTCTGTAGCACAGACCCTGGTACTGCCAAACTGCCCTTCCTGGGGTTTCACTGCAGCTGCTGCTGCTGCCAACCCCTCAGACAGGCATCTGCCCTCCTGGGGTCCAGCCAGGCCTGGCCCAGGATGGCAGAACAAAGAATTTCCTCTGAGAGAGGGTGTGACACCCTCTCCCTTTGGAAAATGGTGTGAAGGCAGGGGAGGAGTAGCCTCCCCCAGCCTCTGGAAATGCTTTCTTGGGCACAGATGTGCCCAATTCTGCATAAGCCAGTCTACACCGGTTCAGGGACCCCTTAGCCCCTGCTCTGGCGCGAAACTGGACAAAGGAAAGGGGAGTGACCACTCCCCTGACCTGCACCTCCCCTGGGAGGTGTCCAGAGCTCCTCCAGTGTGCTCCAGACCTCTGCCATCTTGGAAACAGAGGTGCTGCTGGCACACTGGACTGCTCTGAGTGGCCAGTGCCACCAGGTGACGTCAGAGACTCCTTGTGATAGGCTCCTTCAGGTGTTGCTAGCCTATCCTCTCTCCTAGGTAGCCAAACCCTCTTTTCTGGCTATTTAGGGTCCCTGTCTCTGGGGAAACTTTAGATAACGAATGCAAGAGCTCATCCGAGTTCCTCTGCATCTCTCTCTTCACCTTCTGATAAGGAAACGACTGCTGACCGCGCTGGAAGCCTGCAAACCTGCAACATAGTAGCAAAGACGACTACTGCAACTCTGTAACGCTGATCCTGCCGCCTTCTCGACTGTTTTCCTGCTTGTGCATGCTGTGGGGGTAGCCTGCCTCCTCTCTGCACCAGAAGCTCCGAAGAAATCTCCCGTGGGTCGACGGAATCTTCCCCCTGCAACCGCAGGCACCAAAAAGCTGTATTACCGGTCCCTTGGGTCTCCTCTCAAAACGACGAGCGAGGTCCCTCGAATCCAGCGACTCTGTCCAAGTGACCCCCACAGTCCAGTGACTCTTCAGCCCAAGTTTGGTGGAGGTAAGTCCTTGCCTCACCTCGCTGGGCTGCATTGCTGGGAACCGCGACTTTGCAGCTACTCCGGCCCCTGTGCACTTCCGGCGGAAATCCTTTGTGCACAGCCAAGCCTGGGTCCACGGCACTCTAACCTGCATTGCACGACTTTCTAAGTTGGTCTCCGGCGACGTGGGACTCCTTTGTGCAACTTCGGTGAGCACCGTTTCACGCATCCTCGTAGTGCCTGTTCCTGGCACTTCTCTGGGTGCTACCTGCTTCAGTGAGGGCACTTTGTCTTGCTCGACATCCCCTCTCTCTTCAGGTCCAATTTGCGACCTCCTGGTCCCTCCTGGGCCCCAGCAGCATCCAAAAACGCCAAACGCACGATTTGCAGCTAGCAAGGCTTGTTGGCGTTCTTTCGGCGGGAAAACACTTCTGCACGACTCTACAAGGCAAGCGGGATCCGTCCACCAAAGGGGAAGTCTCTAGCCCTTTTTGTTCCTGCAGAAACCTCAGCTTCTTCTGTCCAGTCGAAGCTTCTTTGCACCCGCAGATGGCATTTCCTGGGCATCTGCCCATCTCCGACTTGCTTGTGACTTTTGGACTTGGTCCCCTTGTTCCACAGGTACCCTAGATTGGAAATCCACAGTTGTTGCATTGCTGGTTTGTGTCTTTCCTGCATTATTCCTCTAACACGACTTCTTTGTCCTTAGGGGAACTTTAGTGCACTTTGCACTCACTTTTCAGGGTCTTGGGGAGGGTTATTTTTCTAACTCTCACTATTTTCTAATAGTCCCAGCGACCCTCTACAAGGTCACATAGGTTTGGGGTCCATTCGTGGTTCGCATTCCACTTTTGGAGTATATGGTTTGTGTTGCCCCTATCCCTATGTTTCCCCATTGCATCCTATTGTAACTATACATTGTTTGCACTGTTTTCTAAGACTATACTGCATATTTTTGCTATTGTGTATATATATCTTGTGTATATTTCCTATCCTCTCCCTGAGGGTACACTCTAAGATACTTTGGCATATTGTCATAAAAATAAAGTACCTTTATTTTTAGTATAACTGTGTATTGTGTTTTCTTATGATATTGTGCATATGACACTAAGTGGTACTGTAGTAGCTTCACACGTCTCCTAGTTCAGCCTAAGCTGCTCTGCTAAGCTACCATTATCTATCAGCCTAAGCTGCTAGACACCCTATACACTAATAAGGGATAACTGGGCCTGGTGCAAGGTGCAAGTACCCCTTGGTACTCACTACAAGCCAGTCCAGCTTCCTACATTGGTTGTGCAGTGGTGGGATAAGTGCTTGAGACTACTTACCACTCTTGTCATTGTACTTTTCATAAGAGAAAAATATACAAAACAAGGTCAGTGTATATACACATAGCCAAAAAGTTTTGCATTTCCTCTTTTCACTCTTTTCTAAGTGCTGAAAAGTACCTCTAAACTTTCAAAAAGTTCTTAAAAGTTTAAAAACTTTTTTTCTGTCTTTCCAAAAAAGTTCTGAAAACTTTTTTTCTTTTTGTATCACTTTAACACTCTCTAAAAATGTCTGGCACAGGCCAAAGTGTTGATCTGTCCAAACTTGCATATGACAACCTTAGCTGGAAAAGAGCAAGGAGTCTCTGTATAGAGAGAGGTTTGAGTGTAGGGAAGAATCCTTCCTTGGAACTGTTACTTAACATGCTTAGAGAACAGGATAAGGCCATAGGTGCCCCATCTGTTGAAAAAGTACCTAATAGTTCCCAATCTGATTCAGGGACTCCCCCAGGAAAAGATTCAGGAAAGAAACTTCCTAGCCTGCCCATTACTAGACAATCTAGCATAGATGGTAATGATGATGAGCCACACCAAATAAATAGTGTTGTCTCACATCATAGCAAAAGCATTTATTCTCACCATACTGGTAGTAATGTTTCTGTAAACCAAGCTGTTAGGGTGGCTTCTGTAAGGGACAGGTCTCCTTCTGTTCATTCCCATCATAGCTCTGTTTCTAGAAATGTCCCTCCCACCAACCCTGATGACAAAATGTTAGAGAGGGAACTCAATAAGTTGAGGGTGGAACAAACCAGACTGAAGCTTAAAAAGCAACAGCTGGATTTGGATAGACAGTCTTTTGAATTAGAGAAGGAAAGACAGAAGTTGGGTTTAGATACCCATGGTGGCAGCAGCAGTATTCCCCATAGTCATCCTGCAAAAGAGCATGATTCCAGGAATCTGCACAAGATAGTTCCCCCTTATAAGGAGGGGGGTGACATTAACAAGTGGTTTGCTGCACTTGAGAGGGCCTGTGTTGTACAGGATGTCCCTCAAAGGCAGTGGGCTGCTATCCTATGGCTATCATTTAGTGGAAAAGGTAGGGATAGGCTCCTTACTGTGAAAGAAAATGATGCTAATAATTTCCAAGTTCTTAAGAATGCACTCCTGGATGGTTATGGCTTAACCACTGAACAGTACAGGATAAAGTTCAGAGAGACCAAAAAGGAGTCTTCACAAGACTGGGTTGATTTTATTGACCATTCAGTGAAGGCCTTGGAGGGGTGGTTACATGGCAGTAAAGTTACTGATTATGACAGCCTGTATAACTTGATCCTGAGAGAGCATATTCTTAATAATTGTGTGTCTGATTTGTTGCACCAGTACTTGGTGGACTCTGATCTGACCTCTCCCCAAGAATTGGGAAAGAAGGCAGACAAATGGGTCAGAACATGAGTGAACAGAAAAGTTCATACAGGGGGTAACAAAGATAGCAACAAAAAGAAGGATGGTAAGTCTTCTGACAAGGGTGGGGACAAATCTAAAAATGAGTCTTCATCAGGCCCACAAAAACACTCTGGTGGGGGTGGTGGGTCCAAATCCTCCTTTAATCAGAACAAGGAAAATAAACCATGGTGCTATTTATGTAAAATAAAAGGCCATTGGACAACAGATCCCAGTTGTCCAAAGAAAGGCACCACAGCTCCTACCACTACAACCCCTACTGCTACACCTAGTGTCCCTACTAATAGCAGTGGTGGTGGGAGCAAACCTACTAATAGCCAATCCAAGGGAGTAGCTGGGCTCACTTTTGGTAATTTAGTTGGGGTTGGTCTGATTAGGGAGACCACAGAGGCTACTTTAGTCTCTGAAGGGGCTATTGATTTAGCCACTTTGGTTGCTTGCCCCCATAACTTGGAGAAGTACAAGCAACTAACCCTAATAAATGGTGTTGAGGTCCAGGCCTACAGGGACACAGGTGCCAGTGTCACAATGGTGATTGAGAAACTGGTGCACCCTGAACAACACATACTTGGACACCAGTACCAAGTAACCGATGCTCACAACATAACACAAAGCCACCCCATGGCTGTTGTAAATCTCAACTGGGGGGGGGGGAACTGGTCCAAAGAAAGTTGTGGTAGCTTCAGATTTACCTGTAGACTGTCTATTAGGGAATGATTTGGAGACATCAGCTTGGTCAGGTGTGGAGTTGGAGGCCCATGCAGCAATGCTGGGCATCCCAGGGCATATTTTTGCTTTGACAAGGGCTCAGGCCAAAAAGCAAAAAGGACAGGGAAGCTTGGATCCTGGAACGATGGACCAAGTGCTCCCTAAAGCTAGGGCTAGTAGAAGCAAACCACTTCCTACTATCCCTCCCTCTACAGTGGATTCAACTTCTGAGGAAGAAGAATTCCCTCCCTGTACAGAACCTACACCAGAGGAGCTGGAAGCAGACACTGCTGAGCTTTTGGGTGAAGGGGGGCCTGCCAGAGAGGAGCTGAGTGTGGCACAGCAAACCTGTCCCACATTAGAGGGTCTCAGACAGCAAGCTGTCAAACAGGCTAATGGGGATGTCAGTGACTCTCACAGAGTTTACTGGGAGGACAACCTCTTGTACACTGAGCATAGGGATCCTAAACCTGGAGCTGCCAGGAGATTAGTGATTCCTCAGGAGTACAGAAAGTTCCTCCTAACACTGGCACATGACATTCCCCTAGCTGGGCACCTGGGTCAAATGAAAACTTGGGACAGATTGGTTCCATTGTTTCATTGGCCTAGGATGTCTGAGGACACAAAGGAATTTTGTAAGTCCTGTGAAACCTGTCAAGCCAGTGGCAAGACAGGTGGCACCCCAAAGGCACCCCTTATCCCACTGCCTGTGGTTGGGGTTCCCTTTGAGAGGGTAGGGGTTGACATAGTTGGCCGCCTTGACCCTCCTACTGCTTCAGGCAATAGGTTTATCTTGGTGGTAGTGGACCATGCCACAAGATATCCTGAAGCTATTCCTTTAAGGACCACTACAGCTCCTGCAGTGGCAAAGGCCCTCCTGGGAATATTTTCCAGGGTGGGCTTCCCAAAGGAAGTAGTATCAGACAGAGGAAGCAATTTCATGTCTGCATACTTAAAGGCCATGTGGAAGGAGTGTGGTGTAACGTACAAGTTCACAACACCCTATCATCCACAAACAAATGGACTGGTGGAGAGATTTAATAAAACTCTCAAAGGCATGATTATGGGTCTCCCTGAAAAACTCCGCAGGAGATGGGATATCCTTCTACCATGCCTCCTTTTTGCCTACAGGGAGGTACCCCAGAAAGGAGTGGGCTTCAGCCCCTTTGAACTTCTTTTTGGACACCCTGTTAGGGGTCCACTCACACTTGTAAAGGAGGGTTGGGAACAACCTTTAAAAGCTCCTAAGCAGGATATTGTGGATTATGTACTTGGCCTCAGATCAAGGATGGCTGAGTACGTGAAAAAGGCCAGTAAAAACCTTCAGGCCAGCCAAGAGCTCCAGAAGCAATGGCATGATCAGAAGGCTGTTTTGGTTCAGTACCAACCAGGGCAGAAAGTGTGGGTCTTGGAGCCTGTGGCCCCAAGAGCACTCCAAGATAAATGGAGTGGACCCCACACAATTGTTGAAAAGAAGGGTGAAGTCACCTACTTGGTTCACTTAGGCACTGCCAGGAGTCCCCTTAGGGTGCTCCATGTCAACCGCCTGAAACCCTACTATGACAGGGCTGATCTCACCCTGCTCATGGCAACAGATGAGGGACAGGAAGAAGACAGTGATCCTCTACCTGATCTCTTCTCTTCCACAGATCAAGATGCTCTTGTGGAAGGTGTAGTTTTGGCTGATTGTCTTACTGCTGAGCAGAAAGACAATTGCATAAATCTCCTAGGACAATTTTCAGAACTCTTCTCTACTGTGCCAGGCACCACTTCTTGGTGTGAGCACACTATAGATACTGGAGACAGTTTACCTGTCAAAAGTAAGATCTATAGGCAGCCTGACCATGTCAGGGACTGCATAAAGCAAGAAGTTCAGAAAATGTTGGAACTAGGAGTGGTTGAGCACTCTGACAGTCCATGGGCTTCTCCTGTGGTACTGGTACCAAAACCCAATTCTAAAGATGGAAAGAATGAAATGCGGTTTTGTGTAGACTATAGAGGTCTCAACTTGGTAACCAAAACTGATGCTCACCCTATACCCAGGGCAGATGAGCTTATAGATACACTGGCATCTGCCAAGTATCTAAGCACTTTTGATTTGACTGCAGGGTATTGGCAGATCAAATTATCAGAAGATGCTAAACCTAAGACTGCATTTTCTACCATTGGAGGACATTACCAGTTTACTGTAATGCCTTTTGGTTTGAAAAATGCACCTGCCACTTTTCAAAGGTTGGTGAACACAGTCCTGCAAGGGCTGGAAGCTTTCAGTGCAGCATATTTGGACGATATAGCTGTCTTTAGCTCCAGCTGGGATGATCACCTGGTCCACCTATGGAAAGTTTTGGAGGCCCTGCAAAAGGCAGGCCTCACTATCAAGGCTTCAAAGTGCCAGATAGGGCAGGGTAAGGTGGTTTATCTGGGACACCTTGTTGGTGGGGAACAGATTGCACCACTTCAGGGGAAAATCCAAACTATTATTGATTGGGTTCCCCCTACCACTCAGACTCAGGTGAGAGCCTTCCTAGGCCTCACTGGGTATTACAGGAGGTTCATTAAGAACTATGGCTCCATTGCAGCCCCTCTTAATGACCTCACATCCAAGAAAATGCCTAAAAAGGTATTATGGACAGCAAGCTGTCAGAAAGCTTTTGAGGAGCTGAAGCAGGCCATGTGCTCTGCACCTGTCCTGAAAAGCCCTTGTTACTCTAAAAAATTCTATGTCCAAACTGATGCATCTGAATTAGGAGTAGGGGCAGTCCTATCACAACTTAATTCTGAGGGCCAGGATCAACCTGTTGCTTTTATTAGTAGAAGGTTGACCCCTAGAGAAAAGCGTTGGTCTGCCATTGAGAGGGAGGCCTTTGCTGTGGTCTGGGCTCTGAAGAAGTTGAGCCCATACCTGTTTGGCACATACTTCATTGTTCAGACAGACCACAAACCTCTACTTTGGCTAAAACAAATGAAAGGTGAAAATCCAAAATTGTTGAGGTGGTCCATATCCCTACAGGGAATGGACTATACAGTGGAACATAGACCTGGGAGTAGCCACTCCAATGCAGATGGACTCTCCAGATATTTCCACTTAGACAATGAAGACTCATCAGGTCATGGCTAGTCTTATTGTCCTTCGTTTGGGGGGGGGTTGTGTAGGAAAGTACCATCTTGCCTGTCATGTTACCCCCATTTTTCACTGTATATATGTTGTTTTAGCTGTATGTGTCACTGGGACCCTGGTAACCCAGGGCCCCAGTGCTCATAAGTGTGCCTGAATGTGTTACCTGTGTAGTGACTAACTGTCTCACTGAGGCTCTGCTAACCAGAACCTCAGTGGTTATGCTCTCTCATTTCTTTCCAAATTGTCACTGACAGGCTAGTGACCATTTTTACCAATTTACATTGGCTTACTGGAACACCCTTATAATTCCCTAGTATATGGTACTAAGGTACCCAGGGTATTGGGGTTCCAGGAGATCCCTATGGGCTGCAGCATTTCTTTTGCCACCCATAGGGAGCTCTGACAATTCTTACACAGGCCTGCCACTGCAGCCTGAGTGAAATAACGTCCACGTTATTTCACAGCCATTTTACACTGCACTTAAGTAACTTATAAGTCACCTATATGTCTAACCTTTACCTGGTAAAGGTTAGGTGCAAAGTTACTTAGTGTGAGGGCACCCTGGCACTAGCCAAGGTGCCCCCACATTGTTCAGAGCCAATTCCCTGAACTTTGTGAGTGCGGGGACACCATTACACGCGTGCACTACATATAGGTCACTACCTATATGTAGCTTCACAATGGTAACTCCGAATATGGCCATGTAACATGTCTATGATCATGGAATTGCCCCCTCTATGCCATCCTAGCATAGTTGGCACAATCCCATGATCCCAGTGGTCTGTAGCACAGACCCTGGTACTGCCAAACTGCCCTTCCTGGGGTTTCACTGCAGCTGCTGCTGCTGCCAACCCCTCAGACAGGCATCTGCCCTCCTGGGGTCCAGCCAGGCCTGGCCCAGGATGGCAGAACAAAGAACTTCCTCTGAGAGAGGGTGTGACACCCTCTCCCTTTGGAAAATGGTGTGAAGGCAGGGGAGGAGTAGCCTCCCCCAGCCTCTGGAAATGCTTTGTTGGGCACAGATGTGCCCAATTCTGCATAAGCCAGTCTACACCGGTTCAGGGACCCCTTAGCCCCTGCTCTGGCGCGAAACTGGACAAAGGAAAGGGGAGTGACCACTCCCCTGACCTGCACCTCCCCTGGGAGGTGTCCAGAGCTCCTCCAGTGTGCTCCAGACCTCTGCCATCTTGGAAACAGAGGTGCTGCTGGCACACTGGACTGCTCTGAGTGGCCAGTGCCACCAGGTGATGTCAGAGACTCCTTGTGATAGGCTCCTTCAGGTGTTGCTAGCCTATCCTCTCTCCTAGGTAGCCAAACCCTCTTTTCTGGCTATTTAGGGTCTCTGTCTCTGGGGAAACTTTAGATAACGAATGCAAGAGCTCATCCGAGTTCCTCTGCATCTCTCTCTTCACCTTCTGATAAGGAAACGACTGCTGACCGCGCTGGAAGCCTGCAAACCTGCAACATAGTAGCAAAGACGACTACTGCAACTCTGTAACGCTGATCCTGCCGCCTTCTCGACTGTTTTCCTGCTTGTGCATGCTGTGGGGGTAGCCTGCCTCCTCTCTGCACCAGAAGCTCCGAAGAAATCTCCCGTGGGTCGACGGAATCTTCCCCCTGCAACCGCAGGCACCAAAAAGCTGCATTACCAGTCCCTTGGGTCTCCTCTCAGAACGACGAGCGAGGTCCCTCGAATCCAGCGGCTCTGTCCAAGTGACCCCCACAGTCCAGTGACTCTTCAGCCCAAGTTTGGTGGAGGTAAGTCCTTGCCTCACCTCGCTGGGCTGCATTGCTGGGAACCGCGACTTTGCAGCTACTCCGGCCCGTGTGCACTTCCGGCGGAAATCCTTTGTGCACATCCAAGCCTGGGTCCACGGCACTCTAACCTGCATTGCACGACTTTCTAAGTTGGTCTCCGGCGACGTGGGACTCCTTTGTGCAACTTCGGTGAGCACCGTTTCACGCATCCTCGTAGTGCCTGTTCCTGGCACTTCTCCGGGTGCTACCTGCTTCAGTGAGGGCTCTTTGTCTTACTCGACGTCCCCTCTCTCTTCAGGTCCAATTTGCGACCTCCTGGTCCCTCCTGGGCCCCAGCAGCGTCCAAAAACACCAAACGCACGATTTGCAGCTAGCAAGGCTTGTTGGCGTTCTTTCGGCGGGAAAACACTTTTGCACGACTCTACAAGACGAGAGGGATTCGTCCACCAAAGGGGAAGTCTCTAGCCCTTTTCGTTCCTGCAGAAACCTCAGCTTCTTCTGTCCAGTCGAAGCTTCTTTGCACCCGCAGCTGGCATTTCCTGGGCATCTGCCCATCTCCGACTTGCTTGTGACTTTTGGACTTGGTCCCCTTGTTCCACAGGTACCCTAGATTGGAAATCCACAGTTGTTGCATTGCTGGTTTGTGTCTTTCCTGCATTATTCCTCTAACACAACTTCTTTGTCCTTAGGGGAACTTTAGTGCACTTTGCACTCACTTTTCAGGGTCTTGGGGAGGGTTATTTTTCTAACTCTCACTATTTTCTAATAGTCCCAGCGACCCTCTACAAGGTCACATAGGTTTGGGGTCCATTCGTGGTTCGCATTCCACTTTTGGAGTATATGGTTTGTGTTGCCCCTATCCCTATGTTTCCCCATTGCATCCTATTGTAACTATACATTGTTTGCACTGTTTTCTAAGACTATACTGCATATTTTTGCTATTGTGTATATATATCTTGTGTATATTTCCTATCCTCTCCCTGAGGGTACACTCTAAGATACTTTGGCATATTGTCATCAAAATTAAGTACCTTTATTTTTAGTATAACTGTGTATTGTGTTTTCTTATGATATTGTGCATATGACACTAAGTGGTACTGTAGTAGCTTCACACGTCTCCTAGTTCAGCCTAAGCTGCTCTGCTAAGCTACCATTATCTATCAGCCTAAGCTGCTAGACACCCTATACACTAATAAGGGATAACTGGGCCTGGTGCAAGGTGCAAGTACCCCTTGGTACTCACTACAAGCCAGTCCAGCTTCCTACAATTTCCACTTAGACAATGAAGACTCATCAGGTCATGGCTAGTCATATTGTCCTTCGTTTGGGGGGGGGGGTTGTGTAGGAAAGTACCATCTTGCCTGGCATGTTACCCCCATTTTTTCACTGTATATATGTTGTTTTAGTTGTATGTGTCACTGGGACCCTGGTATCCAGGGCCCCAGTGCTCATAAGTGTGCCTGCATGTGTTACCTGTGTAGTGACTAACTGTCTCACTGAGGCTCTGCTAATCAGAACCTCAGTGGTTATGCTCTCTCATTTCTTTCAAATTGTCACTAACAGGCTAGTGACCAATTTTACCAATTTACATTGGCTCACTGGAACACCCTTATAATTCCCTAGTATATGGTACTAAGGTACCCAGGGTATTGGGGTTCCAGGAGATCCCTATGGGCTGCAGCATTTCTTTTGCCACCCATAGGGAGCTCTGACAATTCTTACACAGGCCTGCCACTGCAGCCTGAGTGAAATAACGTCCACGTTATTTCACAGCCATTTTACACTGCACTTAAGTAACTTATAAGTCACCTATATGTCTAACCTTTACCTGGTAAAGGTTAGGTGCAAAGTTACTTAGTGTGAGGGCACCCTGGCACTAGCCAAGGTGCCCCCACATTGTTCAGGGCCAATTCCCCGGACTTTGTGAGTGCGGGGACACCATTACACGCGTGCACTACATATAGGTCACTACCTATATGTAGCTTCACAATGGTAACTCCGAATATGGCCATGTAACATGTCTATGATCATGGAATTGCCCCCTCTATGCCATCCTGGCATAGTTGGCACAATCCCATGATCCCAGTGGTCTGTAGCACAGACCCTGGTACTGCCAAACTGCCTTTCCTGGGGTATCACTGCAGCTGCTGCTGCTGCCAACCCCTCAGACAGGTTTTTCCCTCCTGGGGTCAAGCCAGGCTTGTCCCAGGATGGCAGAACAAAGGACTTCCTCTGAGAGAGGGTGTTACACCCTCTCCCTTTGGAAAATGGTGTGAAGGCAGGGGAGGAGTAGCCTCCCCCAGCCTCTGGAAATGCTTTCTTGGGCACAGATGTGCCCAATTCTGCATAAGCCAGTCTACACCGGTTCAGGGGACCCCTTAGCCCTGCTCTGGCACGAAACTGGACAAAGGAAAGGGGAGTGACCACTCCCCTGACCTGCACCTCCCCTGGGAGGTGTCCAGAGCTTCTCCAGTGTGCTCCAGACCTCTGCCATCTTGGAAACAGAGGTGCTGCTGGCACACTGGACTGCTCTGAGTGGCCAGTGCCAGCAGGTGACGTCAGAGACTCCTTCTGATAGGCTCCTTCAGGTGTTGCTAGCCTATCCTCTCTCCTAGGTAGCCAAACCCTCTTTTCTGGCTATTTAGGGTCTCTGTCTCTGGGTAAACTTTAGATAACGAATGCAAGAGCTCATCAGAGTTCCTCTGCATCTCTCTCTTCACCTTCTGCCAAGGAATCGACTGCTGACCGCGCTGGAAGCCTGCAAAACTGCAACAAAGTAGCAAAGACGACTACTGCAACTCTGTAACGCTGATCCTGCCGCCTTCTCGACTGTTTTCCTGGTGGTGCATGCTGTGGGGGTAGTCTGCCTCCTCTCTGCACTAGAAGCTCCGAAGAAATTTCCCGTGGGTCGACGGAATCTTCCCCCTGCAACCGCAGGCACCAAAGAACTGCATCACCGGTCCCTTGGGTCTCCTCTCAGCACGACGAGCGAGGTCCCTTGAATCCAGCAACTGTGTCCAAGTGACTCCCACAGTCCAGTGACTCTTCAGTCCAAGTTTGGTGGAGGTAAGTCCTTGCCTCCCCACGCCAGACTGCGTTGCTGGGAACCGCAACTTTTGCAGCTACTCCGGCCTCTGTGCACTTCTGGCGGAAATCCTTTGTGCACAGCCAAGCCTGGGTCCAAGGCACTCTAACCTGCATTGCACGACTTTCTAAGTTGGTCTCCGGCGACGTGGGACTCCTTTGTGCAACTTCGGGTGAGCACTGTTTCACGCATCCTTGTAGTGCCTGTTTCTGGCACTTCTCCGGGTGCTACCTGCTGCTGAGAGGGCTCCTTGTCTTGCTCGACGTCCCCTCTGTCTCCTGACACAATTTGGGACATCCTGGTCCCTCCTGGGCCACAGCAGCATCCAAAAACACTAACTGCACGATTTGCAGCTAGCAAGGCTTGTTGGCGGTCTTTCGGCGGGAAAATACTTCTGCACGACTCTCCACGACGTGTGGGATCCGTCCTCCAAAGGGGAAGTCTCTAGCCCTTGTCGTTCCTGCAGAAACCTAAGCTTCTACTGTCCAGTAGCAGCTTCTTTGCACCCACAGCTGGCATTTCCTGGGCATCTGCCCATCTCCGACTTGCTTGTGACATTTGGACTCAGTCCCCTTGTTCCACAGGTACCCTCAACTGGAAATCCATCGTTGTTGCATTGCTGGTTTGTGTCTTTCCTGCAGAATTCCCCTATCACGACTCCTATGTCCTTTGGGGAACTTTAGTGCACTTTGCACTCACTTTTCAGGGTCTTGGGGTGGGCTATTTTTCTAACCCTAACTATTTTCTAATAGTCCCAGCGACCCTCTACAAGGTCACATAGGTTTGGGGTCCATTCGTGGTTCGCATTCCACTTTTGGAGTATATGGTTTGTGTTGCCCCTATCCCTATGTGTCCCCATTGCATCCTATTGTAACTATACATTGTTTGCACTGTTTTCTAAGACTATACTGCATATTTTTGGTATTGTGTACATATATCTTGTGTATATTTGCTATCCTCATACTGAGGGTACACTCTGAGATACTTTGGCATATTGTCATAAAAATAAAGTACCTTTATTTTTAGTATATCTGTGTATTGTGTTTTCCTATGATATTGTGCAAGTGACACTAGTGGTACTGTAGGAGCTTCACTCGTCTCCTAGTTCAGCCTAAGCTGCTCTGCTAAGCTACCATTATCTATCAGCCTATGCTGCTAGACACCCTATACACTAATAAGGGATAACTGGGCCTGGTGCAAGGTGCAAGTACCCCTTGGTACTCACTACAAGCCAGTCCAGCCTCCTACAGTTGGTCCCTAACTTCTGCTGGTGTTACCATCCTCAACAGTTAGTATTACAGCACTCAATAATGTTGTGGAGCTGTTTGTTAAGCTTTTGGGGATTATCTCTAATTTTAGCAAATTACCTGGTTATGCTAAGGAAGTCAGTTCATTAACTTATTCCTATCCTTTCTTCCTCGTTTCTGCCGACGAGTAAGCCCAGGAGGACGTTTCAACTCCATTGGCGGAATTGGAGGAATTTCGGATAGTTTTGCGTTACTCTTGTAATGTAGAATTACTAATTAATTAAAATTCTGGTGCTCCGCGGGGAGAATTTGAATATGCAGTGACTTCTAAAGTTTAGAAAGCACCAGGCAGGCTAGGCATCTGTCTGCTCTGGTGACTAGTGTCATGGTGTAACGGTATTGACCATGCTCCAGCGTGGTGCAGTACATGAGTCGTCATAGTGACACCTTTTCATCGTGCCTTCGGTTTCACTGCTTCTCCGCTTGCTGCATCATCGCTTGCTGCACTCGCTCCTGTTTGCGTGCCTACCTGCTCTGGTCATGCCTGCACTGCTCCACCTGGCTGTGTGTTCACATGTGCACCATCTCTATCTGGTAGGGTAGTAGGGTTTGTATGTCTAGGACAGTCTCACTAGTATCTTCTGGGGTCTGCTTCTCAGCAACCTGAGTGAAATGTTAAGTGGGGGGGACAGCAGGAGTACAAGTGCCAACTTTTTGTCCTATCGCTAACTTGGTACTTTAGCTTCTTTTGGAAACCTCAGAGCACCCCTAAAGACAGATAAGGGCTTCCTGGCATCATCTTTATATTGTCTTACACAGTTGGGTGTGAAATGCTATTTTTCAGTTTTTCCAATTTGGATCTAAGATGTAGGATTCTATCAAAAGGGAAAACACCTTCCACAGAAAAGTTATATACCTGCAGCTATTTTTCTCATACTCATGGTACATATGGTAGATAGAAGTCCTCTTGCTCAGAACAACTGTTAGTACACTGACCTTATGTTTTCCATTTTAACATGGTCAGCCCTCACTCACGCAAAGTAAAAGGGGTTTAGTTCATCTGTCAGTTGCTGACATCCCACACCCTATAAGATATAATAGAAAGTATGTATATTGAAAAAAAGAAATGGGTGGTCTGTGACTAATAAAAAAGTTCATGCCTCTGTGAGGGGGACTGAATACTGTACATTTGCACCTGTTGAACCACTGTGTTACACTGACCCTGTCTTATTCAAGAAATCTCTGGTCACAACTTATTGGATTTGCAGATATCATAGGATGGCTAAACAAGGGTCCATGGTGGAGGTTTGGGAGGCCTGGCATACTCACCTTAGGTTATGGAATGAGCTCCACTGACACTCTTTGTTAGACTGGTAATCTCTGCAGTTTCCGTAAGACTCTGATGCAGTATTTCTTCCCCTGGTAGTGTTTGGTAAGTAGTCACCATAGAGCGGGCCACTCCTCCATCTCTGCTAGAGCTCAGCTATCTAAACCTAGCTACACACTTCTGGAGGTGTGAACAACACTAGTGTCTAATCAAACCTCCACCTTGAGGTTCCACAAACAAAATCAAACACAATTTAACAGACGTTCTCACGCCAAGCTCTGGGTCTTTGAAATCAAGTATCAGAGAACCTCAAACTGAAGTACAATTGGCTTCCATTCCAAAAGGTCCTAAGAACCCACCTTTTCAAATTACAAATAGATGTTCAGACACCTATGGTAGATGACCACCTGTCATTAGTATTACTGTACCTGCTTATCAAGGACTAAAGTTACCTTTTTTGTCATGCTAGTTGTCAAGTGCTCTGATGCCCTGGGGGCTATGGCCCCCACCAGATAGAAAGACTTTGAAGAAATGAATGAAGAAATAACTGCCAAGTCTCCTACTCCACTTGAACTGCATTCACGCCATACCTCCGAATTAATGGACTTTCCTCTTTTTATACCTTTTCCTTGTCATTTTCCTGCTCATATCCTCAGGGGCGGCTGGCAGCAAAATAAATTGGAGGGGTGCAGAAAACTACATCATACACACATAACATACATAACATACACACATAACGTAACATAACATACACACATAACATACATAACAGGCACACATAACATACACATATAACATGGACACCGATATACATATTCATAAAAAAAACACTTACCTTACTTGAAGTCCTGCAGCACATCCTCGGAGCCCGAAATCCACAGCCAACTCCCTCATCCAATCAAGACACTGTTTTCATGCTGTTAAGTAGCATGAAAAAAGTGTTTTGATTGGCTGGAGCGAGCCGGCCCCAGCTCCAAAAGTGCGTATGCCTGTGCCTTCTCTCCAACCCAGCTTTCCAAGACAGCCAGGTTGGAGAGGTTTGAAATGCGCATGTCGGTTTGGCCGTAGTAAGGTAGCTGGCCAAACCATCATGCGCACATCAAACAAAGGGGCCACTCCTCACTGCTGTCAATCATTGGCAGCAGTGACGCACTGGCCCCGCCGTGCCCCAGCGGTTTGTTTGCTGACAGAAAGCATAAAAAATAAAATGGTAATAAATTCATTTTATTGCCATTTTATTTTTTAAACTTTCTGCACAGCAGTGTGGGGGCGACGCTCCTCCACTCCCACGGAGGAACCGCCACTGCATGACCTTGATGTCAGGCCTTTCAGACAGCCAATCATAGCTAGGTATTGCATTTAAGGTTTGCGTCATGCGTGTACCACAGTGAGTGGTGCAAACGTGATGCAAACCCGCTCATAAATATGTCCCTTATTTTACATCAACAAATGCAAATAGAGACTCACACTTAAAGTTCCAATCACAAAAAAACAGTTTGACCTGGTTGGCGAGCGGAACTCTGGGCAGATTTTCACACAAGTACCCATATTGGGAAAACTTCATGTTACCTTTGGTGTCCCTTGGGCCTAAGAGTGGAGCTCCAGAGCAACCACAGCTGTTGCTCCCAGCAAAGTCTTTGCAAATCCAATGTGACAGTTCTAAGACTGTGCAAGACAACTTCAGCTTCCTGGTTGCAAATGATTCTACAACGTTCATTTAATACAAAGCAGCAGTGCTCACAAAACAAAATCATGCAGAATCCTCTCGAAATGTATCAAAGAAAGGTGCTCCGAGGGGATAGTGGCGTTGAAAGATGAATCTTCCACTCAGGTGGACATTGGAAGTGTACTTTGCTTTAAGTTGAACTGTAGGGAGCATCAAGGTGTAGCTGGTGCCATCAGCTCATCCAGCCAAAGCCACGCGTTAAAACCACCACACACATTCCGCATCCCACGCACCTACATTAGTAGTAGCCTAGCCTAGATGGTTTACCTGGTTCTAGGACCTATCAAAATACCTAATATAGCACAATCTTCACACGTAAATAATATTGTTTCTTTCTACATTCTTGCATCCTCAAACTACATGCTGTCACAGAAATATTCTCTACATTCCTTAAATCCAGCATGAAAACTGTCCTTTAATTAAAACTTATGATTGTCACCTTTATTTTCTTCTCTCTCTCTTTCAAATATGTCTCTATTCCCTTCCATCCTCTGCATGTCTCCTCTATTTGAGCACGACATGCTCAGACACATGCCTCTTTTCCTATTTCTATTACTGTTCTTCTGCAAGTTGCCCACAACTCATTTACAAGATCACGTTCTCTCCTTTTCCTAATCTACCAATACACAATCTTCCCTAACGCATCTATTAATCCCACCAACCATGTGCACATTTAGTACACCGTGGAATAGTTTTACTGAACGCCCAATAACTAGTAGTAACCAATAACATTGGACTAACCACTAACCTTGGGTTCCGGAGCTGCGTGCTGCCTGGCATAAATCACTTCAGTGCCTCATCAGGGGTAATAAGCGTTATGTAAATGCAATTACAATTACATTACATACTTTGACCTACACAAACTTTAATCACCCATGATGCCCAGTCCTATGCCATACCACAAGTGCTGCACACATCTATGCCCAATTTGAGAGGTTTCTAGAATTAGGTCACATTGGATTAAGTTTCACATTTCTAACAAGCAGGTGCTTGTATGATGTTATGTGAAACAGAGACACTCACAGCAAGTGCCTTTCAAAGTATCTACACAGGCACAAGGGTACTATAGACTCAGCAGTTTTCAAAAGTCATGCTGCAGGTGCCAAGATACAAACCCTGTCTAGCTCTGAAGTGAGAGCTTCGGGTTAAGTCTAACAATGATGGCTGTGGCAGGTTATACATTAAAACATTAGTTCAACAGAGATGGACTATGTACTGAGTCAGCTGTCTCCTAAATCGATGAATGGCCGAGGGATCCCTGATGGATAGGGGTATGTTGTTCCAGATCCTCGGTGCATAAATGGAAAAGGCATGTTGCCTAGGTCTTTCTTTTGTGCACTTCTTAGTCTCCAGTCGGATGCTCTCTGCCTACATGTGTGCTGGAAGCCCTCAGAGATGGTGATCTTGTCATCCAGCTAGGTGGTGTTGATGGAAGTGATGGCTTCATAGGTGATGCTGGCTTTGAAGGTTAAGACGGCTGGTAAGGGCAACTAGTGATGTTCAATTAGAGGGGGGAAATGTGGTTCTGTTTCTTAAGGCCCTAGATGAAGCATGATGTGGCATGCACAATACCTTCAAGTGGGACAGTGTGAAGTCTAGGAGGTCACACGATGCAACAAAATAAGGTGTTGAAGACTAGTTCTAAAGTCGGTTTTCTGGGAAGAACCATTTTCTTTCGTACAGACAGTTGGTTCCATGTCACCTTGGTTTTGTTGCCAATGTGGTCCTTGATAGTGAGATCAGTGTAAAGGGTGAAACTAAGTGACATGGTCATAAATTGGACTTTGAAGCTATCCAGGTTCATGTCATTGAGCTAGTTGTTGCTCATTGTTGTTGACCAATAGGAGGAATTCTGTTTTGGTGGAGTTAGGTTTAAGGTATATACTGGACACATTCTCGATGAGTTAGAGGCAGCATTTGAGCCATTAGCTGTCTAGGGTAGAGGAGACTTTCATGTAGATTTGTGTGTTGTCGGCATTCTGATAGATAGGTTTGTATGCTATCAGTGAGTAAACGTCCTAAGGGTTTTATGTAGAGGTTTAAGATGTTGGTGGAATCCAAAGGTGACGAGGAGCCTCCTGGATGTAGAGGATATCAGGTGAAAAAACTTGCATCAGTTGAAGTGATAGGAGGCGCACTAGTGCAGGACATCACCAGTGAATTTGACTCACAACTTCAGGCTGTAGATAAACTTTGGATGGCTGATAGCACCAAAGGTAAACAATTTATCCAGCCATATCAGGAGCCAAGGGTCATCTTAACCTATGATTTGTAATGTAGCTGTCTCTATGTTGCAGTGTGATCTGAAGATGGGGTGGTAGTCTTGCAGGAGGTGGTTGGTTTTGATGTGATCTTGAAGTCTGACATAGGCTGCTTTTTTGAAGAACTTGCCAATAAAGGGAAGGTGAGTTATGGGCCAGTAGCTGGTGAGGTCATCAGAGGCTACTCTATGTTTCCTCTGGAGAAGCCCTCCTTTAGAGTTTCTGGGAAGATGACGTGAATGAGTAAATGAGTGAAACATTGACAATGTTGGGTAGGGGTAACACAGCTTGTCCTGAAGGCTTTCATAGACAATGACAGACAGATATCATCCTCACAGGAGGTGGATTTGTGGGAACTGATGTTAGCAAGGCCTGCGAGAGATAGTGGTTTGAAAGATATGCTCAGTGGGATGGCCCTGGGGTGGATACAAAAGCATAAGCAGGCTTGATGTTGTTGATGTGCAGTTAAATCTTCTGCATTTTATCATTGATGAAGTGGTTGGTGTCATTACACTTGTCTGTGTAGTGTGGGATTGGTGGTCAGTTAATGGCTTGATGCAATTGTTGTTAGTTGTCCTTCTGTCAGTAGCTTCATTGGTGGAGTTGATATTGTGCTGGGCTTTGGGTGATGTAAAGAGTTGTCTGTGTTTTGCACACAGTAATAGCATGAGGATGTTGGAGTTCTGCTTTTCTTCCGTCATATTTCCTGACTACAGATGAAACATTTGTTGCTGGCAAGGTCAATGGAGTGCCAGTGTGCTGAGCGGTGCGATTGCAGCGTGAGTGTTCACATGTTCATATGGTTCTCCAGAAGTGAGCTGAAGTTGCTTGAAGTAGGTGAAATGGTGTAGATGGCTGAGTGAGAGATGAGGCTGTACTTCAGGTTGTGAACATAGAGATTCTTGATGGATCTGAAAGTTTGTTGTTTTGGGACAACTTCAGTGTACTGGTTGGACTCAGAGCAGAGTGGTGAGGATGGCGAGTTGGCCGTTCTAACCCATTGGTATGAGTAGTTTGCTTTGGATGGTTGGTGATGTCAAGAAGACTAGGTCAAGTATTTGGTTTAGTTTGTGACATTCTACACCACGTCGGGTGTGTCGGTGCGGGTGAGGTTGAGGAAGATGTATTTTGTTTTCTTAGTGTTATAATTATCAGGAGGTTGAAGTCACTGAGCAGCGCCATATGAGCTTACCAGATAGATGAGGTGGAGAAGATTTCTGTGAATTGATCTATGAACTCCTTGGTCTGAGTGGGAGGCCTGCAGGTGAGGTGGAAGGTGTCAGATTGGGTTGCAGAGAACCAGAAGTGGCATGTGAGAAGCTCCATGATGTTGAGTGTTGCTGCTTTTCTAGGATACATGACTAGAAACACTTATGGAGGATAGCAAGGACTACTCCCTTCTTACAAGCACCGTCCACACACTGGACGCTGTAGCCTGTGGAAACAAGGATGTCTAGGTTGCAAATAAGGATGTAGGGGTGGGATCTCTTTCTGTGATGACAAGTTAGTCTAGGTTGTAGAAGGTGATGAGGTCTCCTTTCTCTGGGTTGTGTAGTACTGAAGGGTGTGATATGAAGAGCTGTAGTGTGTGTTTGGTAGTTTGAAGATGTGCTGTATTTAATGGAGAAGTTGAGCTGCCATGCTAAGGGAGCATCAGTCTGCAAGCCACCTACTTAGGGAGTGGGCACATTCTTTTGTGGCGATATGGTGCAGTAATATGAACGAAGGATACATGTTGTCAACCTAGGGTGAAACCATGTTCCACGCCCAGGCGTCTGTGGCCACCACTGCACTGCTGTGACCATAGACTAAGTAATTCCTCCTTTTTCCCAAATTATTCTTTCAAAGATGTTGCCTCCTTGGAAGAAGGTGAAGTCTGTGGGAAGAAAAGCACAGAGTCCACAGTAAGTCCATGGACCATGTAATTCTGATGGGCCCGGACACACAAGTTACGGGCCCCATCAGAATCAAAGAGCCACTTGTAAGGAGGCACAGGAGTTCATTTGCGGGCTGTAGGATCAGTCGCCTCGCTCTGGAGAGGCAGAGGCACTACTTCAGTCGGCCCTCTCAGTGCAGAGATTACCTCCTCTTATTACGCGTGCTGCAGGACGCAGCACACACAAAAAGAGCAAACAAGGAGGAGAAATATATATTTCCCCTCGTTATAGCCTTTTGGCACATTCCCAGGTTTACTAGTCTAAGAAAATCGGGGAATGCACCAAAAACCATGGGTGGAGGCACAGGAACAGCCATCCTCCACCCATGGAGCGCCTTCCCTACTCAGAGTAACCAAGGCAATGACCTGCGCTGTCTTGTGTTGCTCCAAATTTACTACCATGTATAGTGGCTCTGACAGCATAGTAAAAATCTGACTTAAGGGCTTCATTGCCTTGCATGACGCAAGGGCCACGCATGCCCTTAATAAGTCTGGGCCTGAAGTTTACATGTGGGATATTTATGTATTAATTGGTTTAATTTTATATTTTATAAACATCCATTGCTTTAATGTCATTTTGGCTCTAGCTCTTTATAGGTTTTATATATTGTGTTTGTTTTCAATTTGGTTATGCGCACACTACAAACAGAATGGCCTCTCAGTGTTTGCGCAATGGAATAAATTAAGTTATGAAGAGTGGTGTCATGGTATATCCTATTCAACCATCAGCATTTCTACGTCACTGGGGAACTCAGATGCATTCTGACTGTGTTTCTGAAGCTCCACATATTCTGCATTAGAGTGCATTCCAGAAATGAGATCCAAGAAGTTCACAACTAGGCTGTCCCTTCCAGTTGAGGCATGTTAACAGGAATGACAGCAGAATCTGGTTGTACTATGTTGGGGTGGGCGATAAATTCTGCTTCGCTTTGAGTTCTCAGAGTTTTGCCCACTCTGTGTTACACTTGTAATGTGGTGGTCCGGCAAAACTCCACCAACTGCTGCGTGACAGAGTTTTTTCTTGCACAAGGCTCGCCAATGGTAAGTTGGCGAGAGTGAGAGTGAAAATTGGCGTCCCCTAGTGACATATTCTCACCGCCGGTGGGCGGTCATGACCATTCGCAGGAAGAAAGCTGCAGCTCGAGTAGAAAATCTACCTGACCGGCAGCAAAGAAACAGCATCCTCTGGCCCGCCACTTGGTGCCGTTTGCGCTGATTTTGCAGCACAGAATAAGCTCCTGGTGCTAAAAATCTGAGCAAGCAGTGCAATGTGCCGATTCCGTCTACTAGCGGAACTCCGTAGATTTTTGCAGAGTTCTCATTTAACTCCGTGATATTCCGCAGAGTGAAACTCCGTGAGTTCTGTCCACCCCTAGGCTTATGGTAGCAGTCAACCTGGTCCACACTAACCTATTTTGTCTTCACAACAGCAGGACACCAGTACCTTCCGGCCTTTGAAAACTGGGCAAACCAGTTTCAGCTTTAGAAATCGAAGGTTAAGACACAGCTTACCAGTGGGGGGAGTTCAGCCCTGTTCTAAAAATGTCATATTTCCTAAATTACCAGAGCTACATGGCTGCCATACTTTGAAGGTGTTAAAGATTGTCTAGCTAGCCCCTCAGTGCGCCTCCCAGAATAGCATTGTCGTGATCTATCTTGGAGCTGATGAGTGAGTTATTAATGGTTCTGTGATGAGTCTAATCAGATGCAGCAGTGTACACCTACTCTACAGGCAAGGCCTGAGCGAAGTCTTAATTACGCCAGAATAGTCAGGCTAATGTTGGTAATTTCGCATGACTTTTATGACACTAAGGGCCTGATTTAGAACTCGTGTCACAATGGTGACAGCTATCCCATCTGCCGAAATCTAAATCCCATTATATTCAATTGGATTTCGATTTCAGAGGATGGGATATCCTTCACCATTGTGATGGAGTAACCCATCTGCTGAGTTCTAAATAAGGCCTTAAATCACCAAATATTATGCAATTACAACTGCTCACATGATTAAGAGTAGTTTGGAGCACAAATACCTATCACATACTACAATTTGTCATATTTCAAGAAAATAGCCCTAAATGTTGGATTAGGCTCTTTGCATAGTTCCATGTAATCTTGCATGAGTTTACTGACCTTTTAAATAATTGCGGTACAGTAAGTAACGCGAGTTACGGCCCCTATCACAGGCACATGTTCATCCTCATGGCAATGGCCATTGAAGTAGGTGGAAAGAAACCTGTTTATTTAAAGTGCTGAGGTCACACTGGTAGTAGAATCTGTGCGGTACAGAGGAAATGCAATAGCATAACATGACATACCTTGTCTTGGGTGTATTTTGTTTTAGTGAGAAGTACCTCAGAATTGTGTCACTTTTTCAAAGCTTTTAATTCAATTTCTCCAGTAGCAAGGTTGTTTTTAGCAACTGATCTTTGCACAATAATCAGTCACTGATTTGTTGCATTCCAAAATATAAGTTGCCGAATTTGTTTACACACAAATATTTGCAGCTGGAAAAACTCAACAAGGAGTTGCAAGTAAACATTCCACCTGCAAGATTTATGCAGAGTAAATAAATCACCCAATAAAGTTGTTTATTGAAAGTTATTCAAGATAACATTCTGTCAGGCAATAGATCATTGCGAATTATTCACAATATGAATTTACAGAATTCCAAGAAGAATCACTTCTTAACATTGTTTCATTCAGTGTCTGTATTTCAGTGTGTGGTGGATATGAGAGAGTCTATGAAAGTGGAGGTACCTTAGAGCCCAATCCGATACTCTTCATCGGAGTCCCCGGCTTAGAAGAACCTCAACTGAAGACATCTGGATCAGTCTTATTTCCAGGCCTTCTGGGCTCTGACTTGAACTCACTGTGTGCCGTAGCCTAGGGCTGTGAACCCCCGGGGTCCTGCCTCCAAATTCCATCCGATTAAATGCTCTTTGTGTACCTAAGTGACTGATACACATGAAAGATCTGTTAGCAGTGTATTGGTAATGGTGCTGGGACAATTTTCAGAGAGGAGGTGCTGCCATCAGTGTTATATCAGCATAAGTCATAAGGAATATTAAAAATCCAAGCGTCACAAAAAGAACAAGTATAGCAAATGAGCCACGCCCATTCAGCAGGGAGTGGTGAGGGTGTGGTGTGTAGCCGGTAGTGTACTTTGGAGAAGACTGTCACAAATGTAATATTATTGCATGGTGTGGTTGTGCCCTGTCAATTACAAACAGCACATTTCCCATTGAAATGACCACTAAATATTCAAAGACATGTAGTTTTACTGATAAAACTACACAGCCCACAAACAACAGTGTGGAAATCGGGTTTCAGTGACTATCGTTTGTACATCACTAAGTAAAATGTCTTGATTTGTTTTGATCCTATTAAAAATGTTTGCTCCCATCACACTTCAGAATTACAAAAACAGTGATTTATTTGTGCTTTCTTGTGCTGGTTTATTTTGAAGTTTGTGTACATTTACATGTATTTAAATCTTATTGTGTTAAAACTAATTGACATCCTACAGCCTTCCCTTCCACACTCCTTGTACTGCAGCTGTAGCGACACACACTTCACTTTACAAAATACTTTCACTTTGCAGTCAGAAAACAAACACTGATCTTCATTTTAAAGGGATGAGCAGCAATTTGTCAGAAGACATAGCCTGACCCTTGACCTCTGGCTTTGGACACACAGCAAATGTAACAAGATAAAGACACAATTTCAAAGCATCTTTATTGCTCAATCACCTTTATTACTCTGGCATTGGTATTTCTGGGGGGGCTGCAGCACCCCCGGTGTCTCCTGCTTCCAGCACCTATGTGTGGGCTAGACACCTGGCCCATTCACAACATTCTATGCGAATGGTGCACAGTATTAGCAACTCGATTTTAATGGTTACAAGAGGCAGGGAGGTAGCTTGGTCCGTAACTCTGGGGGAGTTGAACGACAGATTCCCCAACATTCTCAATGACACATTATTTTAAAATACATTATACGACAAGCAGGGTGCACAAGAGGGGCTTAAGGGGCAGTGGAAAGGGAGAGGAATGCGGATTGGTCGGGGTACTAAGTGAGGGAAAACACAATATTTTGTAAACTAACAATGTGTGAAGGGTTTCAAAACAAAGGGAGAGTGTTTGTGAGTTTTTTTGTCTCTTGTTATGTAAACTATTCTAGTGAAATCCAACAGACTTTCCCATACACAACCAAAAACACCTATCCCCAACTATTTACCAGAAAATACATTTATTAGGGGCAGTGTAACACCCCAAAACACCCCCTGAAGCTTCACCCCTGACAAGAGGCTGGGTAATGCTTTCAGGGCAGTCTTCACGTGGTCACGCACCCTCGGGCTCAGGCACAGGTAGGAAGGCAGGTTTTGGAGCCTTTCCACCATACCAAGAAAATATTTGGGAGTTCAATGCACACAATGTTGAAATAGTCCGATCATGTCACCTTTAAGGCTCTCATCACCTCCAACCTTTGATGAAGACTGTGGAGTGAGAGGATTTGCTGAAGAAGGCACGTTAATGACACGCCTGCACCCGTTTACCTGCGGTACAACAGAGAGGTGCTTTAAATAGTCGATTTCTATCAAACTGTCCAACATTTGTGAAGCATGCAGATACACAACGTCCCAGTTTCAGCCACCTCTTCTCTGAGCGGTGCATATGGCAGCTCCGCCCTCCAGGACCAGGCTGTAACCCCACAAACACCGACAGGCTAGTGTCTCTGTAAAGTGACTAGGGGTGTCAGGGACCCTTATGCAGTAACACAAATGAGGCCCCCATCCCCGTAAAAACAGCCACTAATTGCGACAGGGGGCCTTTCACACCTCTGGCCCTTGGTGCAACTGCACCTGCCGCACTGCTGAGTTTGACGAAGCCTTTGTGGCTTTACAGGTGGATGCCAGAATTGTATCGGTAAAGTATTGATGCGCAAGAATATTGAACCCTAAATGTCGAGTACCAAGATAGCATGAACGTAGGAATACCTGGGTAAGTATACATTTCCTATTCCCAGCTCCACACCCACGTGCCATAAAGAGAGATTTACACATATTGCGCAGTTAACAGTAAAACATATTTGCCTGTCAATAATGCCATCACAATATTTTGCGTGTTTCTGTTTCTCCCACAATGGTTTGGTAGTATCTACTAGTCTCTTGCTCGTGGCTGCCTCGCAGCAGGCGCCCAGAGGCCCCGGCGGAAGCAGGCTGCGCTCCATACATCAGAGCTAATGCAGTAAAGCGCCTGGATCTCGCTGCCGGAAGCGCCTCGCCTGGAGTGTCCTCCCCTCGCTGCCCTTATCAGCAGACACCGTCGGTGTGGGGGTCACGTCCAGTCGGGGCAGCTGCTTCCCCGTTTAGAAGGGGGAGCGGAGTGCAGTGCTGTGGGGGCTTTCCTGGGGGGGCTCCCTATTGTTCCTACCAGAGCAGGCATTTCCGGGCACTGATTTCTGTGGGGGAGGTGCTTCAAAAACTCCCTCGTGTTTTTTGCTGTTTAGACCAGTGAGAATGTGACTCAGTGTTAGGGAGAGCCCAGAGTCTAGTCCTTGTCCTTAGGAGCCAGATTTGTTCAGGCCTTGCCATGCATAGGGTTGTAAGGACGACGTAAAACCTAAATGAGATTTATCAAGCCAGGCAAGGACACCGTTTAGCGCTTCATGCCGCGATAAATCTGGAGTAACGCATCTCTGCTTGGCGGCAGGGAGGCGTGCCACAGGTGGAGCGTAGGTGTTCTCACGCATCCACCCATGTATTTTGGTGCTTTCCTAGATTTACCATTACTGAAAGTCCTAGGAATGCGTCAAAATCCTACGCATACGTCTCCCCTAGGGAGACGCGACTAGGAGAAATATCTTTAATTCTCCTCGATATTCCCCTTTCTAGGTATGCTGCGTTTTGCAGCACAGGTGGAAAGAGGAAATGCCTCTGAGGATTGTTTTTGTGTAGGAAGGGGCCCCTTCCTGCACCAACACAATCCTGCCTACAACACAGGCACGCTTGCACCACGGGAAAGGGGCGCGTTCCTTCACGCAGAGTAGCATGGTGGCTTGCTGCGTTGCGATGCGTGAAATCATGATAAATATAAGCCAAGGTACTTTGAAAGAAGATAGCCAGAGGTCAGCCAGCCTCCCAGCTGACGAGGGGAACAGCTTCCATTAGTGCAGCAGGTTCAGTGGCACCGGGTTCCAGAGGTCTGAGGGTCCAGCTGAACTGCTGTCTTTCACAGTTCAAACAGCAGCCAAGAAGCCCTTTACCTTTTGCGCACGAGGGCCCAAGACACAATGGATATGCCACAGTAGCTGACAGGCCTGGGTTACTGTCTTCCACTTGACAGGCCACTCGGGTTGGAGACAGGTCAGTTGCATGTTAAGCCAGTAACAGCACTCACATAAATCGAACTTTAAAGAGGCATCAAGGTCCCAATATTGGGTTTTTTTTGCGGTAATAAAACAAGGAAAATAAAATGCAAATGTGGCGCTGTGCATCATGAGCTCTGTTACTCAGTTTTGCATTGGTACAACAAAGACACCCGCTTGCCAGTCCCTCTCGTAGCCTGACATGATGCCAGACAGTATTCAAGTTTTTGTGCAGCGCTATAAGAAGATGGGGCGATGCAGCAAGTGTGTTATTGGGAGGCACCGGTCTTCTGGTGGCAACAGCATTCCAAGTGCATTAAACTTCAACACATCATCCAAAAATCAGATATCAACTGGGGTTAAACATCTGACTTCAATGACGTCATCTGGATATATGTATGTATGTAAGTGCAATAGAGGGTGAACGTCGAAGATACAATCAAAAAGTCAATCAAGGCAAGGACGCCGTGGTTTAAAAGATAAACTGGACCATTACCAGGGGCGTAACAAGGGCACCCGCAGCCCTCATGGTGCGGGGTGGACCCCGAGCTCCAGGAGACCCCCTGAGCACAGTACACTGTGCATGGACGTCAGGCCCCTGACTGAGTTGAGGGGGAAGGGGCCCCCAACGGGTACTTTGCAGGGGGCCCCTTTAAGCTTTGTTATGCCACTGACCATTACTGCATTGGGATGTAGATTCTTCTCCAACTTCATCATATCTTCTGGAGCAGCAGTTCTTAACTGCTACGGACCCCCACTGAATCATTACTGGAATCCGCGGACCCCCCACTGAGTCGTTATTGGAATCTGAGACCCAACACTGTCATTAATGGAATCTGGGGAACCCCAGCCTAAGCAATTTCTATGGTTTGAACCTCAAAACAATGCACACAAACATTTGTACAACAAACATATGCTCACATATTGGATAATGTAACTTAATTCCCAATCAAATTTGGAAAAGTTTTCACATTTTCAATTTAGCTTCTTTATGGTATATGCTTTATTCATTTTAATGTGTTGCTTTTCATATTATTTAATTTTGTAAAACAGATGCAGACCCCCTGAAGAGTCCCCGTGGACCCCCAGGGGTCTCCGGACCATAGGTTGAGAACCACTGTTCTGAAGGATATCTGGGTGTGCTGAATAGTCTGTACTATATGTACTATGTTACAACCATCGAAAAAAAGTAACATATACTATGCTTTCATATATATGTAGATAGCAATAATATATATTATATTTTCAGTGGGGATAATATAATACATATAGTACAGACTGTTCAGAACACAACATATTTTTTATATATATATATTAAATCACCATAATATATGTTATATTTTCGATGGTGATTGAACATATCAATATAAATATATATGTATATATAACATTCATATTATATATACATAATATTAATACAATATAACACTACTTTCATAATGCAATATAATATTCATATATTATAATAATATAAACAATAATATTATACATTATGAATAATATAACCGATAATATTATATAATATAATATGGATAATGATAATGATAACAAACAGGTGCAGCCTGTCTCCCTTTTGCTGAAACACAAGAATCCGTTGAATTTAAAATGTACTGACTAGCAACGGATTCTCGCTGCTCGCGACACTCACGCCCTCCTCCTCACTGAAATAACGGAATCCAGTCTCATGGAAATTAAAAAAGGCTCAGCCAATCAGTATCAAGAAGCCAAAGCCACTCCCACACAGCTTCAGAAGCTCTCTCTAGCCCTCAAATCAGTAAACTAGACACAGTACTACCAAAGTCACAAGCAGTAACTAAGAGAAAGACTCCTACTGTGAAGATTCAATCCAAACTGACGGGTCACCTTCTAAACACCTTGAAACCAGCCTGTAATTAAGAGTTAGGACTCAACATTTTGATCACCAAACCCAGCATCAAGGCTTCACACAACATGAGTTTAAATCCTAAGTCACACTTCATTTCCATCAAGTATCTCCCACGTACCCGTGCAATACACAGCCACAAGCATCCCCTAACCGCTAGAAGGTCACAACCATTTCACCATAGCAAGGCCCCCTTCTTGCACCCCGTTCTCACACCTCATCCAAATTCAAAGACTCCTATACTCTTTCCTGCCTCAAGCAACCACCTGAACCGCACCTTGTCGCTTCAAACTATTATGCATGCTTCACAATTCACACTCCGTAAAAGCAAACCTTGTAGATGTAGCCGACTTCATAACTATACAGATCCTTGATCTCACAGGCACCACAGAATCGTGGCTGGATGAGTTCTCAAACCCCATTCTGGACCCCTTAGTTCAACCTAATGAAGAAATCGTTTGCAAAGAGAGATACAACGAACACGGAGGAGGCTTTGGACCTGATTTAGATATTGGCGGAAGGGTCACTCCAGCACAACGGTGACGAATATCCCGTCTGCCGAAATCTAAATCCCATTTGAAATCTAAATCCCATTATATCCAATGTTGTCATGGAGTAACCTCTCCGCCAATATCTAAATCAGGTCCAAAAAATCCCTCATATGAATTCAAATGCCTTCTACCAACTCTACCTTTGAGTTGGACCTGGCCCTTTTTTGCAGGGTTGTCCCCAAACCTTTTGCCTTCTTCCTCCTATTTTTTCTGACCTGTTTTTGCTGGTTTTGCACTCTGGGCACTTTACCACCGCTGGCCAGTGCTACATTGCATATGCTCTCAGTCAAAAATGTATTGGTGATTGGTTTATCTATGATTGTCATATTTTATTTACTAGTATCTACTGCACCATGTGTGCCCTGGTCCTGTAAATCAAATGCTATTAGTGGGCCTGAAGCACGGATTGTGCCACCCACGTGGGTAGCCCTGTAAACATGTCTCAGACCTGCCACTGCAGTGTCTGTGTGTGCAGTTTTAAACTGTCATTTCGAACTGGCAAGTGTACCCACTTGCCAGGCCCAAACCTTCACTTTACTACATGTAAGTCACCCCTAAAGTAGGCCCAGCACAGCCCCACAGGCAGATTGCTATGAATTTAAAAGGGAGGACATGTACTGATGTGTTTTACATGTTCCAGTCGTGAAATATTGCTAAATTAGTTTTTCACTAATGCAAGGCCTATCTCTCGCATACAATAACATGGGGATTTACTTGGAATATCTTTCAATTGTAATTTCCCATTGGGAGCAGATAGAGCTATGGAGTTTGGGGTCTTTCAATTTACAATTTAAAAATACATCTTTTGGTGAAGGTGGTTTTTAAATTGTAAGTTTGAAAATGCCACATTTTGAAAGTGGGCATTTTCTTGCTTAATCATTCTGTGCCTCTGCCTGTCTGTGGAATACACGTCTAAGTCAGGATGGCAGTTGCGCTGTTTGTGAATTCACTTTAGACAGTAACACAAAGGGAGCTGAGGTGTGCCCTGCATATCCTGATGGGACTTCCTGGGCTACAGTGTTGGGAGGAGCTGACACTTGCACCTGAATAGGGCTGTGCCTGTCCTTACACATAGCAGTCTCCAACCCCCTGGAGTGTGTCTGGGGCTGGGCAGAAAAGGCAGGGTCTTGTGCACTACAAAGACTTTCCTTTGACATTTGCCTACTTCAAAGTCAGAAATTAACCTATGAGATCACAACTTTAGAATCCTTCTTGATTGAGGATATTCGGCCAGGAAGAAGAGCTAGATGCCATAGGAGGGACTGCCACTCTGCCTGTTACTTTGCTGTGCTGGACTGGTGCTTCTGTCCTTGGAGTGAAAAGAGTGAACTCTGATTTCTACATCCTGCTTTCAAAGGTTCTCCAAGGGCTTGGACTGAGCTTGCCTCCTGTTTAGAAGTCTCACGAACATCAAAGACTTCATCTGCCTGCAGCTGGGTTCGCTTGCTGAGAGTCCTGACTGGCCAAGTGGTGACTAATCCAATTCCTGGGCCCTTTGGCGTGAGCTCTGGTGTAACCAAGAAACAAACATTGACTCCAGAGCCACTTTGGAACTGCAGCCACTGTCTACCTGTGCCGCTGAGTGCAAGGACAGCGGTCCCCTTTGAAATTTACCTACTTCAAAGGCAGAAATGGGTATAAGTACTGGACCTCTGAGACCACAGGTTTAGAACACTTCCAGACTGAGGACATTCTAGCAGGAATAAGAGCTGGAGGCCGTAGGAGGGACTGCAACTCTGCCTGTTTCTTTGTTGTGCTGGCTTGCTGCTTCTGTCCTGGGAATCAAAGGACCGGACTTTGCTTTCTACATCCTACTTTCCAAGGTCCCCCAAGGGCTTGAACTGACCTTGCCTCCTGTTAAGAAGTTTCAGGGACATCAAAGACCTCATCTGCCAGTGCCTGGGCTCGTATGCTGAGAGTCCTGACTTGCCAAGTGGTGCCAACTTAAGTCACTAGGCCCTTGAAATTATAAGCTGGTGACCTGAAGAAGAAAATCAACCCAATGACGTGTTGCAGCTGAAAAATCAACACAGCACCAGTCCCGCAGCTGAAGAATCGATGCAGCACCTGTCCTGCGGGTGAAAAAATGTCACAGTACCTGCAGAAACGATGTAGCGCCTGTTTCCCCGCAGCTCTCTGTCACAGCGCATCTGGATTTTCCACGCATCGTCCCCTGGGTGTCAATTTGTCATCGACCCCACACCCCAGTAACAAATCAAGGCTGCAGGCCCTGAAATCAACACATTGTGTTTCCTTCAAGGAAAGAATTTACATATCATCTTCCCTTGCCAGTAAGGAACTGACACATCGCCTATCCTGCGAGGAAAGAATCAACGCATCACCTCCCCTGCGAAGTAAGGAACTGATGCATCGCTTTGCTTTTCGGCACCTCATCTCTTCTACGGCCCGCATTGTCTTTGTTTTTGACACATCCCAGGTACTGTGTGTTAAAAAGATACAACCATTGATTCCTATGGATTATGACTCATCTAAACCTTTAAAAAAGTGTTGTCTTTACTTGTGTATGTTGGTTTTTTGTTGTTTTGTGTCTTGTTTTTTTAAGATGAATATCGGATATTTTTTTAAACTGATGTGGAGTGCTTTTGTAGTGTTTTCACTGTGTTACTGTATGTGTGTACAAATATTTTACATATAGCCTCTGGCATGAGCATGACTGCTTGAGCCAAGCTACCAAGAGGGTGAGCCAGGGGTTACCTTAGCTGTGTGGCTCCCTTACCCTGACTAGAGCGAGGCCCCCCCCGGACAGGGAGCAAACCACTATCAACTAGAGACCCCATTTCTAACACTTTGAATGTCCCAAAGTGACTCTTTAGATGGCACACTCATTCTCTTGCTACCGAAATGTGATGTACCACTCACCTAATCTTAAATGAAGTGTTCTACTGCAGATACCCAACTACCTCTGAACAAACTCAACACCTTTCTCAGAGAGATCAGTGTCGACTGGGGCACTACCAAATATGATCTCTTCAATCCTCTGAACTCCATCATTCAAACACATGACCTAAAACAACATTCCTTCCTCTGAGCTCATTGCAAAGGTCTTCTCCTGACCTTATGTCCAACGCCAAACCAGTTCATTTGCAGCACCCAATTAAAGTCGACTGGTCTAGCCATTCCCCTAACCCGTTTTCGTTCATTCTCCCTCAGCTACCTTCTTTCAACAAGGTACCCCCCCCCCTCCATCTCTAAAAAGCAACCCATCAAAAATCTCCCCACTAACCTGACTGAAGAGATGGTCTCACACAAACTGTACACTTTCCTTGAAAACATCGATGTCAAAATAATTCTTAATAAATACAATTGTATTATTTCCAAAGCTATTGACTTTATGGCCCCCCAAAACCAAAATGTTTACCTCCTACGCCCTTTCATCCTTGTTTCACCCCTGAACTAACAACAAAAGAAAGAAAATGCATGCACTAGAAAAAACATAAATACTCTTCAATTCACCAATAATCTACACAAAGATGTGATCACGAAGAAAACCATACTGACCGCACATTCAGCAGGTCAAATCCCTCTTCCTTCTCTCACAATTTGAGATCTCACAGAACTCTTCCAAGCCCTCTTCCAGTTCATCCACTCCAACACCTCACCGCCTGCCAAGACTATCAAAAACTCATCTGCCAATTTATGCAGGAATTTCTCGAACTTTTTTCCAACAAAATCTCTTTGCGGCCTCTTACTTGGCATCTCAGACATCACTCACTGCCAAAACAATAACAACCTGGAATGCATTTAGGTCTGTTTCACAAGAGGACTCTTCAACATTGTCAAAAGCCGCAATACTACCCCATACTACAAGACTTCATCTCTGTGACTATCATTAAAGCTAACTTTACTTTGTTCTCTGAAACCTGAGCCAAAATCATCAGCTTTTACATCACTCAAAACATCTTCCTCAAATCTCTTAAATGCAGTCAAATCCCACCCTTTGTAAAAAAAAAAAGAAATATAGATTGCAACCAACCTGAAAGTTGAAGACCAATCTTCAAACTTACCAGGTTTGGAAAGACCATTGAAAAATGTGTCTGCCTTCAACTGCCTTCAACTCACCGAATTCATCAGTAAGGGAAACTTCCTAGCAGTCCACCAATCAGGTTTCAGAGCTGGTCACAGAATTGAAAGGGCCTCGTTAAAAATCTTGGACGACATCCACTGTATACTGGATCAGGGTGAATCCTGCCAGCCTTCGACACAATCATTCCAGATTAATCAACCTACTTGAACACTGTTTTGGATTCAAAGATTCAGGCCCTCATTACGAGTGTGGCGGTCTTAAGAACACCACACTCGAGGTGGCGGTCGGACTGCCGCCAAAGTGGCGAAAGTGCCATGGTCGGACCGCCGGTACCGCCACTTTTAAGCCAGCTGATGGCCTGGCGGTGCCGGCACTCCTAATCTGCCAGCGAGGCGCTGCTATCAGCGCTGCCCTGGGGATTACGACCCCATGTCCGTCAGTTTTTGGATGGCAGTTCCACCCGCATGCAAAGGCTGGCGGAGATGGGGTGATGGGAACCCCATGGGGGCCCCTGCACTGCCCATGCACTTGGCATGGGCAGTGCCGTTGCCCCACATGGACAGCCCCGTTGCGCTTTTCACTGCCTGAATTACAGGCAGTGAAAATAGCGACGGGTGCTATCGCACCCGATGCACCGCAACATTGCGTCAATGTTGTAGTGAGTTTCTCACTGGGCCAGCGGGAAACTCGTAATAGGGCCAGCGGGTGGAAAACCGGATTGGGGGTCTTCCAGCCCAAAGAGTTTGCGGGCTGCCTCTGCCGCCCATCAAACTCATAATGAGGCCCTCATTCCTCAAATGGTTTTTCTCCTTCCTCTCCTAGCACTCTCAAATTGTAACAAGCCTTTGCAATGCAACGGGTCTCACATTACGTCGAGTTAGAACTATTAACGTTGCAAACTCTTAACCGGGCCTTTCTAGCCACATTAAATGAAAAAAAAAACGCGATCGCACTGTGTAAAACACAGGGCAATCGCGCTGCGAAATAAAGAGAAAAAGTAGTCCAGAAACCATACGGAAGACATGGAGCCTCGTATGTTTCCAGTAGTTTACCGGTGCTCTTGAGGAGGGCTAAACACTGATAAAGGCATGACATATGCATGCCTTTCACAAAAGAAAAGAAGCAGATTTGAAAAGGCAAGCCCACGAACCAATGAAAGTGACTGACGTGACATGGGTGTGCTTAAAATCCCCCAAAGAGAGATTAGAAGAGGGACGGAGCACTTTGCGCTCGCTCCTAAAAATCAACAACAGTGTCCCTGGCCCAGCCCCTATCATTTGCTGAGTTCCACAAGGATCCGTTGTATCTCAAACACTCTCCAACTTTTATGTTAAACCTCTCGCTGAAATATGCAAAGACTCAAACATCTCCTTTCACTAAAATGCTGATGACACGCAAATTCACCTGAAAACTTCAATTCTAAACAACATCCTCACCTTATTAACAATGTTGCTTAATAGGCAAATATGAATGAAAAAGAAGTTTCATACTCTCCAAATAAGAAAAAAACGTTCACCTCAGATCTGCTGCAGCTTCTCGACTTATTGGATTTCACCCCCTCTTTATCAGTATACGGCTGCTCAATGTGAACAATGCCAGACCCTACTTTAACCACAGTCCACCACACTAACAAAGATGCTGAAAGTGACAATTTCCACCTCCAAATGTTAAAGAAACAAAAACCATTACTACAACCAGATCACTTGAAAATTGCTGCCCATGCTTGCTTACTTCTTCAAGCAGACTTTGGCAATGCGATTCTGGTAGGGGCTTCGCATCCTGTCTTTGCTCCTTTAAAAACTGTCTCACATGCAGCAGCCAAGCTACTCTCCTTCACCAAAAACATCAATGCCACCCCCCCTTAGTGTGCACTGGCTTCCTGTAGAGACCAGAATCTAATTCAAACTGGGTTGCTTAGCCTTCGAAGCAATCGGTGCAGAAGCCCATCTTATATGACCAACGTTGGCAAGACATCAGGCGGTTCGAGGAACTTGAGAAGCAGAGAAAACCACCTTCTTGTAATCCTTTTATTCAATAACTCTCATGCTGTGCATCATTCCTTTTCTAGAGCGGCCCCTTCCTACCAGAACTCCCCCCTACAGAGATTGGAAGAAGCTCCAATCTTGCGGTCAGTCTGGTGTCTACGAAGGACTCATGCTCAGGCTATTCCTGACCCAATAACCGCTGTGTGGAACGACCTCCCTCAACCCATCGGAGCCTGCTCCTCACTTCTTGAGTTCCGCAAGAGGCTGAAGACCTGGCTCTTCGTTGAAGCACTTTGGGGACCTCACACCTACGCACCTGCTCCAGCGCCTGGATGCCTTCTCAGGTGATAACTGCACTATACAAACCAACATTACATAACAGAAAAGGACTGGTGGATAGGATAAACTGTTAACCTCACCCCTTCCTGTATTCTTGCACTATTGTCACTTTCCTCTAACCTCCTCTTCACTCTACCCCTGAATACCCCTTCCTCCCCTCTTCCTTCTACCCCCCTCCGCGTTACTACTCCCTCGGCAAGTCTTCCCCTCTCGTTAGTCTCTTTCCCACCTCCCCCCGCGTTGTCGTCCAGGACCTGTTTATGTTCAGCTATTGTCACACTTATGGCATCCACAGACTACCAGGTCTATGTAAGACCTTGCTGCATTGCTTTTATCATTAGCCTGTAAAGCGCTTCTATACCTTGAGTGACCTTGCCCTATAGAAACCTGTAAAATAAATGAACGAATGATGGATAGAATGTTGGGAGACCCAGTCATGAAGCATTGGGGGGGTACCAGTTCCTTGTTCCCCAGTTGTGTCTTTATGCCTCTTCTTCCACTAGCATGTCTCTCAGCAATGACTTTGGATCTGGGGGTGCTGGAGGTGCTGCAGCACCCCCAGATAGCCTTTAAGGAGTTCACTTTGACAACAGAGGCCTTTGCATATTTGTCTTGCAACCTGCAGTGTTTTTCAAAGACAGAACATGACGTGTCAAGTGGCTCCTTCTGAGCAGCTGCTGCTAATTCCTTTGACACAGAGTTTACTTTTCCAACCTCTAACTCAGAAATGGAGGCATTTTGTACCTTGACCCTAGTGACCCTCTTGCTGGGGTGCAGGACAGTGTGGGGGGAGAAGGATGCAATGGGAGGTGTTATGATGCAATTGTAAATAAAACATCATCTTGGTTTACAAACTAAACTTTTCGATTATTTAAAAAATATCAGCCGCTTTGAAACAAAGTGAGACTCGTTATGTATTTGGGTTTTTCACAACCCTATGGTCTTGATTATGTGTTTGTCACAGGAGTAGGTGCCTATTTTGGGTAATAACATGCAGATTATGATATTTAAGCACCAAAATCTGTATGTTATGATACACACCACACTGTATTCCCCTGTTAAAATCCGAAAAGGTTTGACCTGCAGAAAATCATGGATGCATGAGATATTTAACACATATTTTAATTACCAATTGAAGTAAATACCACACAACTCAGAATTCCAACCCTTGCAGAAAGAGAGGTTTGTTCACCGTGCAGGGGTCAGGGGTCAGATAATACTGACTCCCACAAAATCATGTCCTGTGTCTTTAGTGAGCCGATGTCGCTGTCGGGCATCCCCACTCTCAAAACTGTTCCAGCATCATTTCTTTAAGAGCCCACCCCCTTCAGGAGGGCAGCACCCCCATATTCAGTTGTAGGGAGAGGGTTTCTAGAGATGTACCCCTCAGTAATGTGACTGGCATCACCTCATGGCGCTGGAAAGCAGGTTTTCTGCCCTGGCACACACATCTGACTCTCTGCCCCGAGGTTCAGCTGACACAACAATGCTCTTCACCGCCACGGTGTTTTGGTTGAACACATCACTCTTCAGGACCCCAAGGCAAATGTTGCAGAGAAGTGGGAAAAGTAAACAGACAGATGGATTTCTTCTTTCCCCTCATTGCCTGAGACAATTATGCTTAATTTCCCATCACTGGGGCAATGGGTGGCAATCAAGTGATGCAAGTGAGGTTGGTGAATCTTCATCTGAGTTCCAAGGGTGGGGAGACTGAACACCGTGACAGCGGGAAGGAGCGGGTGGAAAGAATGGGATCCTGCTGTCTCCACCTCAGTCCAGCTGATCACCTTTGGACATTGGAATGCTCAGAGCTCCATTGAAGTCATCACGATGGCAGAGAGATTATGGACGAATCAGATCTTCTGCTCCAACATACCAATATTTGTCTCTCTGTTTCTCCCTGTTTAGTTTCATCATCGTTTAGCACAGAACAGGAGGTGGTGATGCAGGGTTCAGGCACCTGGGTCCCTCATGGACATCGAACGGTGAACAAGATGAAGCGAATGGGAACAGAGCATCAGCGGAGCTGCAGCTCTCAGCTCTGGGTACCAGTAGACTCATCTTCTCAGATGTCCTCACAACAAGATGCTTCCATTGAATTTGGTCTCAGGGTAAACCGTAAGGCTCTATCTGTGGTAGGCAGTCTACCACCTAATCCCTCAGTATCTGAAGCAGAATTTCTTCTCAACAGTAGCTATATAGGGCCAGACGTACAAAGGTTTTTAGTGGTCGCAAATGGCCTGATTCACAGAATCAGGCCGTTTGTGACCGCTAAGAACCATTTTAGGAAGTACAAACCCTATTTTGCAATTAGGTAACCTATTAATGAATCTCAAAATAGGTCTGCAATTTGGTATTAGGAAGGGGCGTGTTAAGGGCGTCCCTTCCGAATAGAGACACGCAGTGGGATGTAAGAATGTTTTTGCAACTAAAATGCGGTTGCAAAACATTCACAGTTTACCATCAACTTGAAGTTGGTTGTAACCCATTTGCAAATGGGACGGGATTCCCAAGGGACCCTTTGTGAAGGTGGGTGCAAACACAGACCTCTGGTCTCACGGACCACTGCCCACTCTTAAAATATGAAAAGAAAACTTGTAATTTTGTTTTGAAACACATCCTATTTTCCTTTATGGAAAACGGGCTGTATTTTAAAAAATGATGTTTTATTCAAAAAGCAATCACAGACATGGTGGTCTGCTGACCCTAGTAGGCCACCATCCCTGTGATTTTTTGCCATTCCCAATGAATCACAAATTGCAACTTTACCTCAGGAATATTGGTGAGGAAGGTCCATTTGCAAGCCATTGGGAATAGCTAAATGTTTCTGAGATACATTAGTACATTGCTGGTTGCGATTTCATAATTGCGAATTGTAAAAAAAAATTTATTAGTAAATAGCATATACAAAGCTACGTACAGCTGGCCCATAGTCCCTACAACTAAAAAGGGGACAGCCACAGATTTTGTCTGTGGTGCTCATCTCCTCCATGAATGAAAAAGAGGTCCATGAGTGAAAATATGAAGAGGAAAAATTCCATTGGAAAGGGTGATCTAAGGGTCAGGGCTGAAGGAAGTCCAGTTAGAAGAGTGACTGCTAAATCTGACTACTGCCAACGCTGTGGACCACACTACAAAGTTAGGAGTTACGTACACGCAGGTGTAACCCAAATACGGATACACCAGCTCACATTATCCAAGGAGACTCTGCAATGAGGGACAATGAGGGTCTCACTCATACCATACTGTGCTGATTTTCAAGAATACTAGTAGGTGGTTTCCGCCCATAGTGCGACAAAAGTCCTATACCTTATGACTGTACCCTACTGCTACAATTCAGCTGCCATCAGCTCTCAGTAAAGGATCATCTTCTGGTCATGTGGACAGAGGTTGCCCATGTGAAGGAGTACCACTGTGGTGATCCCAGATAGACCAATAGCCTCACGCGCTCCGCTGTAGAGCCCTACACCATAATCACACCCGTCAAGAGACTCAAGACACAGGACCCGATTCACAAAGGGGAACTTACACGGCCGTGTATGTTTACGATTGTTTGCTATTCACAAAGGGTTTTACGAGTAGTATCTTTTCACAAAGCTAAACTTACACTTTTGTGTGAGTTTACGATTGCTTGCTATTCACAAAGGGATTTACGAGTAGTATCTTTTCACAAAGGTAAACTTACACTTTTGTGTGAGTTTACGATTGTTTGCTATTCACAAAGCGATTTACGAGTAGTATCTTTTCACAAAGGTAAACTTACACTTTTGTGTGAGTTTACGATAGTTTGCTATTCACAAAGGGATTTACGAGTAGTATCTTTTCACAAAGGTAAACTTACACTTTTGTGTGAGTTTACGATTGTTTGCTATTCACAAAGGGATTTATGAGTAGTATCCTTACTAGTGTGGAGTCTCCGCACGTAAAAGGATAGGTCAAACAATCATAAACTTACACAAAAGTGTAAGTTTACCTTTGTAAATCAGGACCACAGCATCTGGCACTCTCTTGTTGAGCACTACACCATACTCACACTAGGCAAGAGACTGGTGACACAGGTCTCTTGCACCGGAAGCATATCAGGTTACCACAGTCAGTGACCTCTGTATAGCACAAATTCTATAATTCTCATTTGCCTCATTTGTGCACAGTCCTTGGGTATGCATTATACCTGTGAAGTCTAAGCACAGGTTTATCCCCTTAATCTTTATGTCCTTGGGTCAGTTTCAGTGTAACAGAAGCCATTATCCAGGTTTCACAAACCTTTGACCAAAATGGTGCAATCCATGTTATGTATTTTGAGGAAGGGAGTGCAAAATGTCATATTTTCATAAAATGACCGGAAATGCAATAATGATTTTCTGGAGCTATGTTGTTAGCACAAAACTTGGTTTGCCAGTATCTTGGGTGCTTCTATGTTTTTTTTGCATTTTGCTGAAATTACTGTCGCAAAATACTAGCAGAAGACTTGTTGAAGAAGACATCCCTCAGCAGGACATTTTATATGCGAGAGATAAAATTCCAGAATGCAAAATTCGGAGACATTTCATACATTTTGCGAAATGGAGAAATGATGTGAATTTTAAATGTTGCCTAGGCCTAATTTAGATACAGTTGAAGAAAGACTACAGATGAGAGATGGGTACAACTGAACAACTGAAACTATGAAGTACCTAAAGGGGAATATGGTGAAATAAGCAAGTGCATGAGCTGCTGCTGTCTGAGTTTGATCTGAACAGTGCATGGTTGGTTTGCCCTTCTCTGGCTAATGTGAATAGAACACCAACAGACTACCTGTCCCACTGGAGCCTGCAGCATGTTTGGATCAGATAAACTTTAATGTAACAGGGTTGAGGCCTGAATTAAGGAAAATGTGCCTGCCTGAGCAAGCCTTTAAGCACTAAACTGAGTGGAGATTTTAATATCAAGAACGTCTAGATCGACTTAGCCAATGCCACATTTTTGATAAAATCATTATAACCTAAAAATGAAATCTCATATGCACTTTATTTAAATACCTACATGATTCTCAAACAAAATGCTGAAAACCATCAGCATAACTCATTCATTATAAACCCTGAGTGATTTGAAACTGATCCAGGCAGAGTGTTGAGGCAGCATTCCATACCCCCACTTCATGCACCCAGACTTGCTGATCTGTTGCCATTCCTCTTGATCTCTGAAATAAAGTATGGCCTAGATTTATGAAAAAGTGGCGCATCAGCTCTGATGCGTCACCTTTTCTGAGCCCTACTAACGGCCCCTCTCGACACCATGGTTGTGCCGTATTTATGATACGGCGTACCATGGCAGTAGTTAGAACAATAGCGTCAAAATGTTTTATGCTATTGTGGCACTTTGCTACAGTAGCATCAAAAATGTTGACACTAATGTATCAAAGTGCAAAGAGGCCCATTGATTTTAATGGGTGCATCATTTCAACGACTGCTCTGAGCAGGCGTTAAAATGATGGAATAAATGGCGCAGTCAAATCTGTGAAATTTCACTGCAATGTTTTTCAGGCCTCCTAGTGCCGGAATGCCCCCTTGCATACATTACGCTTGGCGCAGGCATAATGTGGCACAAGGGTTTACAAAGTGGCGCAATCCAAGCATTGCGCCACTTGTAAATATGGCACCGGGGAAATGCCTCCTTAACGCCACATTTGCGTCAAAAAAATTACGCAAATGTGGCACAAGGTGGAGCTCGGGGCTTCTTAGATATGCCCCTATGTGTTATAGAAAGGATCTAGAGCATTTTCAACTCAGCTTCTGAAAATGCAAAGCCTCTGCACTAGAAATAACTTTAATACTGAAATGTAGCACTTGGAAGACATGTTCTGAGTGCACAACAGGTCCGTCTCAGTATTAATACATGTATGAAATAATTCGTACTACATTCACACAGTAAGCTCAACCATTTTTCTGGTCTCAAGGCACTGATAACAGACTAATTACAAGTCACCGGGGAGTTCCCTAATCATATAGAGGCACGAGATCACAGACTGGGACTTTATAGCTCAGAAAACTCCAAAGTAACTTGCAATATCCTTATGTTCCATAGTAAGGGGGTATTTTATTCCATATAATATGCGGGTTTTACTCCCCTTCTAAGAACACATTAAATAACCAATACGTAGCCGTGTGTTGTGTGTGACACCTTCTTCTGGTCCTGCCTTTCTAGCCCACATCACTTTGCATGTTGGTAGTTAAAATTCTGAAGCAAAACCTCACGTCCCAGAATGCAATGTACTGCAGGGTACAAAGGCAGGTGTTACTGATGGTGTGGCACAGGCCGTGGGGCCCCATTCACAACTGGGTTTGGGCAACCTCCAGGAATTAGCAGAGCTGACCAATCCTGAAACCAAACCCATTACTTAAACATGTGAAAGATGGAGGAACAAAAAACACATTTCTTTACCCTTCACTCATGAAAGAAATGATTTTCATTTCTTAGATGGGCCATGTCTGCGCATTCCTGGTTTAGACATCCTGAGCTCCTTCCCAGATACAAAGAAGGACATTGGAACAGGGCCATAAGCGCTGCCTCTGGGAAGTGAGAGTTTATTTGAATAAGAAGTGATGCTACACACGTGCAGTGCTTGGGCTCACGCGCATCACCTTCCTTCAAGCAGAGTGGGGGTCTCTTCTGCTTCGAGTATTCTGACGCCAGAAGGTGCTTGTAATCGTTTATTACAAGCAACTGGGAGCAGCACGTTTTATACTCGGCACGGTCTGACGTCAGACCCAGCCAATTGTAAGAAAATAAAGTAAAATATATTATAGGGAGATTATTAGCTCTCACATATTACAATAAAGGTGTCAAAGAAAGGAATATGCAATGTCCAAAGCATTAGGCCGCTCCAGCAAACTACTTTTCAATCTTAACAGTTACAATCTTCCAAATGTCCAACAGAGTGAATTAAATGTGGATTGCTGTTTGCTACCGAGAGGATCTGGTGAGCTCTCATTATAAGCATTGCAACCCTGCTAAGAAGTACCAGTACTCTCTCATTAAAAAGTATGCAGCTTTACTCAGCGTTTCTAGTACTATCCCATTAATAAGTAATGTAACCTTGCTAAGAAGTACCAGTACTCTCCCATTAAAAATAATGCAATCTTGCTGACAGGTGCCCGTACTCTTCCGTTATAAGCATTGCATCCTTGCAGAGAAGTGTTGGTACTCTCCCACTATAAGCATTGCAACCTTGCTGAGAAGTGTCAGTACTCTCCCACTATAAGCATTGCAACCTTGCTGAGAAGTGTCGGTACTCTCTCATTAAAAAGTATGCAACTTTACTCAGCGTTTCTAGTACTATCCCATTAATAAGTAATGTAACCTTGCTAAGCAGTACCAGTACTCTCCCACTAAAATAATACACTCTTGCTGAGAGGTGTCAGCACTCTTCCGTTATAAGCATTGCATCCTTGCAGAGAAGTGCCGCTGTTCTCCCACTATAAGCATTGCAGCCTTGCTGAGAAGTGTCGGTACTCTCCAATTATAAGCATTGCAACCTTGCTGAGAAGTGTTGGTACTCTTCCATTGATAAGTAATGCAACCTTGCTAAGAAGTACCAGTACTCTCCCATTAAAGTGCCAGTACTCTCCCATTGTAAGTAATGCAACCTTGCTGAGAGGTGCCAGTACTCTTCCAATATAAGCATTGCAACCTTGCAGAGAAGTGTCAGTACTCTTCCATTAATAAGTAATGCAACCTTGCTAAGAAGTACAGGTACTCTCCCATTAAAGTGCCAGTACTCTTCCATTGTAAGTAATGCAACCTTGCTGATAGGCGAATGTACTCTCCCATTAAAAGCATTGCAGCCTTGCTGAGTAGTACCGGTACTCTACCATTATAAGCATTGCAACCTTGCAGAGAAGTGACAGTACTCTCACATTATAAGCATTGCAGCCTTCCTGAGAAGTGTTAGTACCCTTCCACTATAAGCATTCTGCCTTGCTGAGAAGTGTTGATACTCTCCCACTATAAGTATTGTAGCCTTGCTGAGAAGTGGCAGTACTCTCCTATTATAAGTAATGAAATCTTGCTAAGACGTGGCAGTATGCTCCCATTATACTCATTGCAGCCTTGCTGAGAAGTGTTAATACTCTCCCACTATAAGCATTGTGCCTTACTGAGAAGTATTTATACTTTCCCACTATAAGTATTGTAGCCTTGCTGAGAAGTGGCAGTACGTTACCATTATAAGCATTGCAGGCATGCAGAGAAGTGGCAGTACTCATCCATTATAAGCATTGCAGCCTTGCTGAGAAGTGGCAGTACTCTCCCATTATAAGTAATGCAATCTTGCTGAGACGTGGCAGAACGCTCCCATTATAAGCATTGCAGCCTTGCTGACAAGTGTCGGTACTCTCCCATTATAAGCATTGCAGCCTTGCAAAGAGGTGCTGCTACTCTCCCATTATAAGCATTGCAACCTTGCAGAGAAGTGGCTGTACTCTCCCATTATAAGTAATGCAATCTCGCTGAGACGTGGCAGTATGCCCCCATTATAAGCATTGCAGCCTTGCTGAGAAGTGGCAATACTCTCCCATTATAAGCTTTGCATCCTTGCTGAGAAATGACAGTACTCTCCCATTATAAGTAATGCAACCTTGCTGAGAAGTGGCAGTACTCTCCCATTGTAAGATTTGCATCCTTGCTGAGAAGTGCCAGTACTCTCCCATTATACGTAATGCAACCTTGCTGAGAAGTGTTGGTACTCTTCCATTATAAGCATTGCACCCTTGCTGAGAGGTGCCGCTACTCTCCCATTATAAGCATTGCAGCCTTGCTGAGAAGTGTTGATACTCTACCACTATAAACATTGCAGCCTTGCTGAGAAGTGGCAGTACTCTCCCATTATAAGTAGTACAGCTTTGCTGAGAATGCCAGTACCCTCTCATTATAATCATTGCATTCTTGCAGAGAAGTGCTGGTACTCTCTCATTACAAGCATTGCGGTCTTGCTGAGAGGTGCCGGTACTCTACCATTATAAGCGTTGCATCCTTGCTGAGACGTGTTGGTACTCTTCCACTATAGGTATTGGAGCCTTGCCTAGAAGTGTTGTTGCTCTCCCATTATAAGCTTTGCAGCCTTGCAGATAAGTGGCAGAATTCTTCCACTATAAGCATAGCAGCCTCACTGAGAAGGGGCAGTACTCCCCCACTACAAGTGTTGCATCCTTGCTGAGAAGTGGCAGTACTCTCCCACTATAAGCATTGCAGCCTTGCTGAGAGGTGGCAGTGTTCTCCCACTATAAACATGGCAGCCTTGCTGAAAAGTGGCAATATTCTCCCACTATACGCATTGCATCCTTGCTGAGAAGTGGCAGTATTCTCCCACAATAAGCATTGCAGTGTTGCTGAGAAGTGGTAGTACTCTCCCATTATAAGTAGTACAGCTTTGCTGAGAATACCAGTACCCTCTCATGATAAGCATTGCATTCTTGCAGAGAAGTGACAGTATTCTCCCTCTATAAGCAATGCAATCTTGCTGAGACGTGGCAGTAGGCTCTCATTATAAGCATTGCAGCCTGTCTGGGAATTGGCAGTACTCTCCCATTATAAGCTTTGCATCCTTGCTGAGAAGTGCCAGTACTCTCCCATTATAAGTAACGAAACCTTGCTGAGAAGTGTTGGTACTCTTCCATTATAAGCATTGCAGCCTTGCTGAGAAGTGGCAGTACTCTCCCATTATAAGTAATGCAATCTTGCTGAGACGTGGCAGTACGCTCCCATTATAAGCATTGCAGCCTTGCTGAGACGTTGCAGTACTCTCCCATTATAAGCTTTGCAGCCTTGCTGAGAGGTGCTGCTACTCTCCCATTTTAAGCATTGCAGCCTTGCAGAGAAGTGGCTGTACTCTACCACTATAAACATTGAAGGCTTGCTGAGAAGTGTTGGTACTCTTCCATTATAAGCATTGCAGCCTTGCTGAGAAGTGGTAGTACGCTCCCATTGTAAGAAATGCAACCTTGCTGAGAGGTGCCGCTACTCTCCCATTATAAGCATTGCAACCTTGCAGAGAAGTGGCTGTACTCTACCACTATAAACATTGAAGGCTTGCTGAGAAGTGTTGATACTCCACCACTATAAACATTGCAGCCTTGCTGAGAAGTGGCAGTACTCTCCCATTATAAGTAGTACAGCTTTGCTGAGAATGCCAGTACCTTCTCATTATAAGCATTGCATTCTTGCACAAAAGTGCTGGTAATCTCTCATTACAAGCATTGCGGTCTTGCGGAGATGTGCCGGTACTCTACCATTATAAGCGTTGCATCCTTGCTGAGAAGTGTTGGTACTCTCCCACTATAAGTATTGTAGCCTTGCTTAGAAGTGTTGTTGCTCTCCCATTATGTGCTTTGGAGCCCTGCTGAGAAGTGGCAGTATTCTTCCACTATAAGCATGGCAGCCTCACTGAGAAGTGGCAGTACTCCCCCACTATACAAATTGCATCCTTGCTAGAAGAGGCAGTACTCTCCCATTATAAGCATTGCAACCGTGGTGAGGGGTAGCAGTAGTCTCCCACTATAAACATGGCAGCCTTGCTGAAAAGTGGCACTATTCTTCCACTATACATATTGCATCCTTGCTGAGAAGTGGCAGTACTCTCCCACTGTAAGCATAGCAGCCTTGCTGAGAAGTGGCAGTATTCTTCCGCTATAAGCATTGCAGACTTGCAGAAAAGTGGCAGTACTCATCCATTATAAGCATTGCAGCCTTGCTGAGAAGTGGTAGTACTCACCTATTATAAGCAATGCAGCCTTGCTGAGAAGTGTTGGTACTCTCCAACTATAAGTATTATAGCCTTGCTTAGAAGTGTTGTTGAGCTCCCATTATAAGCTTTGCAGCCTTCCTGAGAAGTGGCAGTATTCTTCCACTATAAGCATTGCAGGCTTGCAGAGAAGTGGCAGTACTCTCCCACTATAAGCAATGCAGCCTTGCTGAGAAGTGGCAAACTCTCCCATTATAAGTAATGCAATCTTGCTGAGATGTGGCAGTACGCTCCCATTATAAGCATTGCAGCGTTGCTGGGAAGTGGCAGTACTCTCCCACTATAAGCTTTGCATCCCTGCTGAGAAGTGCCAGTACTCTCCCATTATAAGTAATGCAACCTTGCTGACAAGTGTCGGTACTCTACCATTATAAGCAGTGCAGCTTTGCTGAGAGGTGCTGCTACTCTCCCATTATAAGCATTGCAACCTTGCAGAGAAGTGGCTGTATTCTACCACTATAAACATTGAAGGCTTGCTGAGAAGTGTTGATACTCTACAACCATAAACATTGCAGCCTTGCTGAGAAGTGCCAGTATTCTTCCACTACAAGCTTGGCAGCCTCACTGAGAAGTGGCAGTACTCCCCCACTATAGGCATTGCATCCTTTCTGAGAAGTGGCAGTACTCTTCAACTATAAGCATTGCAGCCTTGCTGAGAGGTGACAGTATTCTCCCACTATAAACATGGCAGCCTTGCTTAAAAGTGGCAGTTCTCTTCCGCTATACACATTGCTTCCTTGCTGAGAAGTGGCAGTACTCTCCCACTGTAAGCATTGCAGCCTAAGTGGCAGTACTCTTCCACTATAAGCATTGCATTCTTGCAGAGAAGTGGCAGTTCTCTCCCACTATAAGCTTTGTAGCCATGCTTAGAGGTGGCAGTACTCTCCCACTATAAGCATTGCAGCCTTGCTGAGAGGTGGCAGTATTCTCCCACTATAAACATGACAGCCTTGCTGAAAAGTGGCAGTACTCTCCAACTATACGCATTGCATCCTTGCTGAGAAGTGGCAGTACTCTCCCACTGTAAGCATTGCAGCCTTGCTGAGAAGTGGTAGTACTTTCCCACTATAAGCATTGCAGCGTTGCTGAGAAGTGGTAGTACTCTCCCATTATAAGAAGTGCAGCTTTCCTGAGAAAGCCTGTACCCTCTCGTGATAAGCATTGCATTCTTGCAGAGAAGTGACAGTACTCTTCCTCTATAAGCATTGTAGTCTTGCTGAGACGTGGCAGTACTCTCCCATTATAAGCGTTGCATCCTTGCTGAGAAGTGTTGGTACTCTCCCACTATAAGTAATGTAGCCTTGCTTAGAAGTGTTGTTGCGCTCCCCTTATAAGCTTTGCAGCCTTGCTGAGAAGTGGCAGTATTCTTCCACTATAAGCATTGGAGGCTTGCAGAGAAGTGGCAGTACTCATCCATTATAAGCATTGCAGCCTTGCTGAGAAGTGGCAGTACTCTCCCATTATAAGTCATGCAATCTTGCTGAGACGTGGCAGTACTCTCCCATTATAAGCTGTACATCCTTGCTGAGAAGTTCCAGTACTCTTCCATTATAAGCATTGCAACCTTGCTGAGAGGTGCCGCTACTCTCCCATTACAAGCATGGCAACCTTGCAGAGAAGTGGCTGTACTCTACCACTATAAACATTGAAGGCTTGCTGAGAAGTGTTGATACTCCACCACTATAAACATTGCAGCCTTGCTGAGAAGTGGCAGTACTCTCCCATTATAAGTAGTACAGCTTTGCTGAGAATGCCAGTACCTTCTCATTAGAAGCATTGCATTCTTGCAGAGAAGTACTGGTACTCTCTCATTACAAGCATTGCGGTCTTGATGAGGGTGCCAGTACTCTACCATTATAAGCGTTGCATCCTTGCTGAGAAGTTTTGGTACTCTCCCACTATAAGTAGTATAGCCGTGCTTAGAAGTGTTGTTGCTCTCCCATTATAAGCTTTTCAGCCTTGCTGAGAAGTGGCAGTACGTTCCCATCATAAGCATTGCAGCTTTGCTGAGAAGTGTTGGTACTCTCCCACTATAAGTATTGCAGCTTTGCTGAGAAGTGTTAGTTCTCTCCCACTATAAGCATTGGAGGCTTGCAGAGAAGCGGCAGTACTCTCCCATTATAAGTAATGCAATCTTGCTGAGAGGTGCCACTACTCTCCCATTATAGGCATTGCAACCTTGCAGAGAAGTGTTGGTACTCTTCCACTATAAGCATTGCACCCTTGCTGAGAGGTGCCGCTACTCTCCCATTATAAGCATTGCAACCTTGCAGAGAAGTGGCTGTACTCTACCACTATAAACATTGAAGGCTTGCTGAGAAGTGTTGATACTCTACAACCATAAACATTGCGGCCTTGCTGAGAAGTGGCAGTATTCTCCCATTATAAGTAGTACAGCTTTGCTGAGAGTGCCAGTACCCTCTCATTATAAGCATTGCATTCTTGCAGAGAAGTGCTGGTACTCTCTCATTACAAGCATTGCGGCTTGCTGAGAAGTGGCAGTACTCATCCATTAGAAGCATTGCAGCCTTGCTGAGAAGTGGCAGTACTCTCCCATTATAAGCATTGCAGACTGGCTGAGAATTGGCAGTACTCTCCCATTCTAAGCTTTACATCCTTGGTGAGAAGTGCCAGTACTCTCCCATTATAAGTAATGCAACCTTGTTGAGAAGTGTCGGTATTCTTCCATTATCAGCATTGCAGCCTTGCTGAGAGGTGCCACCACTCTCCCATTATAGGCATTGCAACCTTGCAGATAAGTGGCTGTACTCTACCACTATAAACACTGATGGCTTGCTGAGAAGTGTTGATACTCTACAACCATAAACATTGCGCCCTTGCTGAGAAGTGGCAGTAATCTCCCATTATAAGTTATACAACCTTGCTGAGACGTGTTGGTACTCTCCCATTATAAGTAATGCAACCTTGCTGAGAGGTGCCGCTACTCTCCCATTAAAAGCATTGCAACCTTGCAGAGAAGTGGCTGTACTCTACCACTATAAACATTGAAGGCTTGCTGAGAAGTGTTGATACTCTACCACTGTAAACATTGCATCCTTGCTGAGAAGTGGCAGTACTCTCCCATTATAAGTAGTACAGCTTTGCTGAGAATGCCAATACGCTCTCATTATAAGCATTGCATTCTTGCAGAGAAGTGTTGGTATTCTCTCATTACAAGCATTGCGGTCTTGCTGAGAAGTGTTGGTACTCTCCCACTATAAGTCTTGTAGCCATGCTTAGAAGTGTTTTGCTCTCCCATTATGAGCTTTGCAGCCTTGCTGAGAAGTGGCAGTACTCCCCCACTATACCCATTGCATCCTTGGTGAGAAGTGACAGTACTCTCCCTCTATAAGCATTGCAATCTTGCTGAGAAGTGGCAGTACGCTCCTGTTATAAGCATTGCAGCCTGGCTGAGAATTGGAAGTACTCTCCCGTTATAAGCTTTGCATCCTTGCTGAGAAGTGCCAGTACTCTCCCATTATAAGTAATGCAACCTCGCTGAGAAGTATTGGTACTCTTCCAATATAAGCATTGCACCCTTGCTGAGAGGTGCCGCTACTCTCCCCTTAAAAGCATTGCAACCTTGCAGAGAAGTGGCTGTACTCTTCCACTATAAACATTGAAGGCTTGCTGAGAAGTGTTGATACTCTACCACTATAAGCATTGCAGCCTTGCTGAGAAGTGGCAGTACTCTCCCATTATAAGTAGTAAAGCTTTGCTGAGAATGCCATTACCCTCTCATGATAAGCATTGCATTCTTGCAGAGAAGTGAAAGTACTCCCCCTCTATAAGCATTGCAACCTTGCAGAGAAGTGGCTGTACTCTTCCACTATAAACATTGAAGGCTTGCTGAGAAGTGTTGATACTCTACCACTATAAGCATTGCAGCGTTGCTGAGAAGTGGTAGTACTCTCCCATTATAAGTAGTACAGTTTTGCTGATAATGCCAGTACCCTCTCATGATAAGCATTGCATTCTTGCAGAGAAGTGAAAGTACTCCCCCTCTATAAGCATTGCAGTCTTGCTGAGAAGAGGCAGTACTCTCTCACTATAGGTATTGCAGCCTTGCTTAGAAGTGACAGTACTCTCCCATTATAAGCACTGCAACCCTGCAGAGAAGTGCTGGTTCTCTCCCATTATAAAGAGTGCAACCTGTTGAGAGGTAATAGTATTCTCCCATTATAAGCATTGCATCCTTGCTGAGAAGTGGCAGTACTCTCCCATTATAAGCATTACAGACTTGCTGAGAAGTGGCAGTACTCTCCCATCATAAACACTGTAACCATGCAGAGAAGTGCTGGTTCTCTCCCATTATAAACGGTGCAACCTGTTGAGAGGTGCTGGTACTCTCCCATTTAAAGCACTGCGTCTTAGTACCTCCCCATTTAATGCACTGCCCCACCCCCTTTGGATGATTGTGCATCAGTAGAGCCAGGACCAGCTCTCTGCAACACAAAGCTGAAAGTGACTAAGGTATTGGTTGACACGTGCTTCATAAAAACCATGTAAGATAAGTAATGTTCCATCATTTGATTTTCTCCTCCTTCGGTAATCGTGTTTGAACAGAGGAGTAGAGTAATTGAAGTAATATAAGGCCAGGCAGGCTGAAAATAAATGTGTAATGTGAATGATGTAATTTCCTATCGTGCCACATACATGTTTTTCAATGCATGACAGAACCTGCGATACCATAGCCTATGCGGGTAAATCTTCTGCTGAAATGTTTTTAAGTACAGCCACACATATCCCCTGGTCATGAAGCATAAAGAGTGTGTACTGGCTCACAATAGCATTTATTTGTTCAGACCCTTATTGGGAAGTGCCCTGAAAAGATTTGGCGCCAGGGGGTGTAAGCTCTATGAGCATTACTTCTTGGTCTTGGGGTGCCATCTGAGTCCATGTGAGCAAAACCACAGCAGCTTCTAAGACATAAGAGCATCTATTTACACAGACACCGAAGCTGAAGGAGCCTTTTGTGTTTGCCCAGATGGTGACAACTATGGATTTCCTAAGAAGTAGGATGGACTCCACTTGAGCAACAAAAAAAAACAAATATTCTGAACACTATTGTTGATTTACGTGTCGGGATTCAGATTCTGGGACCCTCTATAGCCCCTGTTATCTTAAAGGGCTTGATTTAGATCTTGGCGGACAAGTTACTCCTTTACAACGGTGACGGATATCCCGTCTGCCAAAATATGAATAGGATATAATGGGATTTATATTTTGGCGGACAGGATATCAATCACATTGTGGTCACACAACTTGTCTGCCAAGTTCTAAATCAGTCTCCTAGTCACTGTAGTGATGAAAAGTGTTAAGTACCACCAGACCCAGCAATCGGGGAAAGAAACAGGGAAACGAGGTATGAGAGAAATCAGAATTGGAGCTCACTCGCCGAGACTTCATCTGTTTCAAGTGACAGGACCACTCTGCTCTGATGGTAGGAATCATGTGTAGATTCAACCAGCCAGAAAACACAGGGCAGATGATCAGTTGTGATATCAGTTGGGAGGTAACATACAAGTAACAACTGAAAGAAGGCTTACCAGATTCCAACAAGGATGGCGCTATAACGAGCCTGGAGCCAACCAGAAATCCAGCTAGGCCCCAGGATGCTACAAGATACACATAGGTGAGACTGTACCTGAAAGGGCGGTTAACACACCACCAATCAGGAAGACAAATTAAGGAGGGCACCAATGAGGGAACCAAGGAACTAATAGGAGAAACACAACAAATAGTTAGCGATGCCAAAAAAAGGTGTGAACTATAGCAAGTGTCAGAAAAGCCAATACGGCCACTCACATTTTGCCAGACACTGAGTTAAGGTCTCAGGAATTCTAAATAGGGATGCACCTCTCCCAACCTGAAAGTTACCTTAACCCAGGAAGTGAGTGACTGGGATCCCCTGGAGTTAGCAGGTCTAGTGTTCTCTCCTGTCTAGGCTTCCAGAGGCCTGTTCTCCAGCATTTCCTGCTCCTTCATAACTTGACCTGATTGCTAACAGTAGGCCAGGATGAGAAAGTGATGTACATAGTGAAATATTGACGTGTGCACTTCAGTAAATGTAATGTCTTCAAATGGTGCATTTTAATGCCCCGGGAGGCTGTGAGAAGGTCAACATCTTGAAAAACAGTCTCACAGAACTGAATACATAAAGTTTGTCCATCACCTTCAAGGTGGCCCTCAATCCATGGGCCACCAATTGGAATGCGTGCTGGCCCTGAGGGAAAATATACATTGATTTGCCACCCCATTTTCATGGTCTAACTAGTATTTGATTGGTTGAACCCTTTCCCTCTCCACCTGGCTTCTTAGAAGAGTCTCCACACAAATAGCTATTTTTAGGAAGTCATTTTGGTTTCCCTGGGAACATCTTTCCATATCTTGAAACAGCATACAAGTGGGTTTATACACCTCCTTAGATGAGCTGTTAGAATTCTTGTGTCATCCACTAACCCCCTACAAGAAGAAAAGCCAAGAAGACAAGTTGGTTCACAGAAGACCTAGAAGTGCCAGGAGACATTAGAGGCAGCAAAAGAACGCATGAATAATATTAAGCAGATCCAATGAAGAGACCACTGAAGAGACCACAGAGATCTTCCTAAATTATCTATCTAATTATCTAACTATCTTCCTAAATGGCAAGCCCCTGGATACCCTATCAGTGATTAGCAGAGCTTTATAAATCCTGATTGATTGATCTTCAGCGAACATCCAGCTCATTGTGGAAGGATGATTGAAGAGGTGGAGTCCGGACTGCATTCCTCTCTAAGAGTTTTAATGAGCTCATCTTCCCAGCATCAATATAGGAAGAACAACAGTGTCTGTACACAACTAGATTTCCAGGAGAAAGTTGAGCCAAGAAATCTCATCCTAGGTAGTAACTTTGCCTCCATGATGGAACAAATGATTAGGCTGTGCATAAAACTAGGCTACTTCTTTTTACGCTTGGACCTGCACCCTGCCTCGTCTCCGGTAAGTCTAGCAGCGGTTGTAGTTCTAGAAATTACTATGATCATGAACAGGGAATTTGAGTACGGTGAGTGTTGTGTTTATTCCAAGGGACTGTTCTCTGTAAATACAATATATTGGGCCATCAATGGTTGGAATGCAACTTAGGATGTTTGATGTGATTAAAGAAGATTCTGTAGAAGGCGGTGCATTTTGGAAATATCACAAGTTTACTAGAGTGCAATAAAAGAAGTGACATCTTCATTCACTTTGTTGTAAAAGAGGTCCTCGGAGTACTGAAGGTACCTGTAGTGTTGGAGTTATTCATGAAGATATCACTACTCCTTTCAAGCCAGAGAGCTGTCAACCTATCTGCCTTTCCCCTAATTAACAAAGTGAAGGAGGCTATTGTCAGCATCCATCAGCTTCTGGGTAGTCTCCACTCCAGATTCTGCCCTTGGTTTGGAATGTTTTCCTCAAGCAGTAGTCTATATGAGCCAAGTAGGGCAGGGTCACATGAGACCATCAAGAGCAGGAGGCAGGCACAGCAGGGAAAGAATAGAAAGAAGTGAGATTGGAGGATTTGGACGGCTGGTTTTTGGCGTCCGTCCACAAAAGTATCAGGTAGGCCTTCCAGCTCAAGACAACTAAGAGACCAATCGCAGGGATGCCCTGAGGGTCGGTAGGAGCTTCTAAGGGAACTTAAGAAGTATCAAAAGCAGTGGTTGGTTGCCTTGCAAATTCTCAGGTGTATTTCTTTCTGACACGTAGTCCTTGCCCACCATTTGCCACTTGTCTAGCAGGAACCTTTCTTGTTTTCACCCTTACTTGCCTTGTTTACTGCCCTTGCAGTTGTCTAGCATGTTTCACTTCTTGCTCCTGTATCACTGTCTGCTTATAACAGTTGCACTTTGGGCCAACCTGGCTGGTTTGTTCCCCCAGTGCTTCCTTCTACAGCACTCCTCTAGCATCCGAGCTGCAGCACATCGATTCGTCTGCTCCCTGGTACTCAGACTCTCCAGGATGCTGAATGTTTACCAGTATTCTTCGTCCTTTACTGGAACTTTCTTACCGAGAACCTGGCACTACTGGGAGGATGTGGCAAGTAGAATTACCAGTAACCTGGCATCAAACCTCTGAAGGCACCACTGGTGCTTCTCTAACCCTTACTGCCAATTTCCTCTAGTTAAGAGCATATGCTCTGAGCTCCTGTCACTCAGAACCATGTCACCCTCGAAGGGAGAAGTCCTGTTTATTAACACTAGAGTCCACCAAATGCATCCTTTGAAGTCTAAAATCTCACTAGTCCGGATCCTTCGACTCTGTGGATCATTCTGCTAGTTGATCAATGCTTGGGTCCTCTGAACTTGATTTATAATGTCTGTTTTCCTTCCTCTGGGGAAGAAAGCAGATGCTCTGTCAAAGCCAAATAGACATTGACTACATGGTCCCCAAAGTATCTGCCCGTCCACCACGTTGCTAATATCTGAGCAGCCTCTTGCTGCTTTTCTTAGGGAGGGCACAGTGGATTTTCAACCTTACTCAGATAATGCTTGGATAAAACCATGCTTCTGGTGAAAGTGGGGGTGGGGCATACACGACTAGCTGTATAGTTCGGTTCCACAGGTGGATGGAGTACAGTTTGCAGGACTCAATGAACCTAGACAGAGGTCATGGGTAGAGGCAGAAATGTGACAAATAAGGTGATGGATGGAATGCTTGAATTAGTGTCAGGCACTGATGGCCACTCAAGTCTGCATTCCATTCCATCGTTTTCCCCCATCAGGTCACTTTTGACAGAGGCCTGCCTCATGCAAATCAGCACTGACCCTGCTCCTCATGGAAAAAGTCTATTCCTAATCACCAGACGAGGCCACCTTCAGAAGGGAACACAAACATCTCCAGACTAGTTTTGGCAGCTCAACTTGTGTGCTATAGCACAAGTGACCACGGGACTGATATCCATCACACTTATGGCATCAATTCCAACAAAAGACAAAATGATAAACAGAACACTTGAATCGATGCCAACTATTGGCAGTCGCTTGGATTACATTCCAGTCCATTGATTTTTGCCTACCATGCCACTCTTGACAGAGTCCCACCTTTAGAAATCAGAAATGCTAGATAAGTTTTGTTCCAGAAGAGAGCATGAGCAACCCTAGAGTAGTGTCAGCCTACTTGTGCACTGTCCATACTGTGCAGCTTGTACAAAAGGCACGGGATCCACGCCTGGGCATGCCCGTCACATCTATTGCATCAACACCAACAAACAAGGCAATGGATGAACTTAAATTATCCATAGTCACTGGCAATCATTTGGGCCATATTCTAGTCTATAGTTTTTCACCCACCATGCCACTCTAGATAGAGGCCCACCTTACGCTTATTAGCATTATCAGTGCGGACCCTGCTGCTCACGGGAACACTCCATGGCAAACTACAAAGTAAGGCACTCTCCAAAAGGGAACACAAGCAACTCCAAAGAAACATATTTGGGGCTTTTCAGTAGGGTGCAGCTTGAATTCCATGACACAGTGCATTAACGTCAGTCACAGACGTTTGACCTGGGCCGCATTTTAGTCCCTTGTTTTTTGCTCACCATAGCACTCTAGACACAGGCCCACATTTTGCAAATCAGCACTAACCCTGCTTATCATGGGAACAGTCCATCCCAAAATGTCAGGAGTGGTCCCGTGCAGAAATAAAGCATCTCCAGACGGGCATTTTTGGGCCTGGTCAGTAGGGTGCAACTTGAGTCCTACGGCACCGTGACAACGGGCCCACATCTTTGCATGTCCATCTGCTTGTCAGTGTGGGTTGGCCTGCTGCTACTGAAACAGGGTCAAGGCTAATTTACATATGACTGGTCTCAGTCTAGAGTGGCACAGTGGCAAAAAACGTTGTACTGTGATGCGACCCTAGTGCTTGGAGGGGACCTGATCGGGCAGCTGGGCTGGACTGCACCTATGCATCACTTGTTTCTTGTTGTAAGAAACAGCAATGTATTACCTGTATTTCTTTTCAACTGTCCTGCATCATTTGCACCTGCGGCCAAACTGGGTGTGAGGTTTGGGTTCCTAGTTAGATCAAGAACTTTGGTGTAACAGACAGATCTCTGAACTGTTCAAAGTTTTAAAGTCCAGCACCATTTTGCCTATAGCATTCTAGCCATCTAGTATTTATTTTAAGTAATATTATTTATATACGCTGTTGCAGTAGGTGGCTCATTGGATTGCCAGAGCAGAGAAAGCAGGAGGCTTTCCAAAGAACCTCCTTAATATTGTGGGGCTTATTTATGAAAGGCTTGTGCCACCGAAACGCCAGTCTTTGTGAATCTCTGGCAGCGCAAACATTTCAACCATATCTATGAGGCTACACAAAGCCCCTTTGCGTGGCTTTGCATGGCCTCACAGTTATGGAGTGAGGCAAAGCCATGCAAGTCGTTGTGTTGCCTTACTCTGCACCAGGGAGGCGTTCCATGGGCATTGCGGTAGCTTTCCTACACAACACCCATGGATTTTGACGCTGCCCCAGATTTACTTAATCACGTAAATCTTGGAAAGCCAAAACCTTTCGCCTCCCGAGGTGAGGCACGCAGAGGGGAAATATTTGTATTTCTCCTTGTTTTTTCCTCTTTCTATCTGTGCTGCGTTCTGCACTACGCATCACAAGACGAAAATGCCTCTCAGGATTGTTTTTGTGCAGGAGGGAGCCCCTTCCTGCACAAAAACAATCCTGCATGCAACCCAGACACCTGTGCACCAGGGGAAAGGGCAGGAATGCACCGTATTGCATAAATATGGTGCATTCGTACCCTTTCACAATGGCGTAGGGCAGCGGAACACGAAGACCAGACGCACTGCCCTACGCCAATCCCCATAAATAAGCCCCCCTATTCTTCTCTATGGGCGAGAAGGTGCTTCTGTACCGAGCCGCGCTCCCTCCTTTTCAAAAAGTGATTAGTAGGATGACGAGGACATGATTTAAACAAGCACTGGCAAAGCCAACATGTCTGATTGAGATTGGGGTTTACAATCACAGGTGCGGGGTCAGCTGTAGGAAGCCACTGAGGGTACATAACTGCATGCTGCATCTCAGAGGTGAGGGTGAGAAGCCAGGACGCTGCTCAGACCACGAGGATCCATCTCATTAACCACAATATTGATATCATATGAAATGTTGTTTTTCATTTGATTGATAAGAACATCTCACGAAATGCACTCTTTTTTGTAACATGCTAATCAGATTTCTCTTTACAGAACAGTCTAGTACTCAACAATAATTGAAATTCATTGCAATATTCTAAATCGGATCTTGGTTTGGTGTAATTTAATTTTATTAGGGTTATGCGTGACATGTTACCGAAAAAATCTTATTTTAGAAAATTTAGATTATCACAATAGTAATGAATCACTTCAAGTTGCACTTTCTGCCTCACTGATCATTAACCAGAAGTTATGATGACAAAGGTTCTCTGATTTTTTATTTTTCTTGGCATAGATTAAAGTGAGATAAATAGATATTTTGTTGATAATGTGACTGGGAATTAAAATAATTTAATACTGACCCGGATGTGTCTGCTGTCAGTTATATGACTGTTTTTATTGTGAAATATGATTATATATTTTATTATTACACATATGACCATCGCTTATTTCTGTTTTTTATTTTATTTTGTTTACAGCCCCGAAAAAACAGTTATTCCACGAAACACGTTGGTTGCTTTGTACTTTTTCACATTGCAACTTTTCAAATTTGGAATATCATTGTTGATTGTAAAATTCAATGGGAATCTGGACAAAGTAATTTTTTTGGAACTGATTAAATAAACCTCTTTGGGAGTAACTCAAAGCCAAGGATTCATTTTAATGGACATTCGAGAACTTATCATACGAACTCTACACTATACCTTGTTCTGGATTTCAGAATTCCACACGTCTTCATTGCTCTCATACTTAATTCTCCATTTGGGTGAATCTATCTTTTGTAAATTTTATTTACATTGTGAGCAGACATTCTACTATTTTCCTCCAAACCTCCCTAACAGATTCCAGACTTTTAACATTGGAATAGGTTAGCTGGGATAGACAGTGGCCAGGATAGAGAGTGGCCAGGATAGACAGTGGCCAGGATAGAGAGTGGCCAGGATAGAGATTGGCCAGGATAGAGAGTGGCCAGGATAGAGAGTGGCCAGGATAGAGAGTGGCCAGGATAGAGAGTGGCCGGGATAGAGAGTGGCCAGGTTCAACCAGTCCTCACAAATGCCTCTGACCGCTATGGTATTTAGGGCCATATTTAAGAAACGTGGCGCTATACCCAGTGCATCGCCACTTTTCCTGCGCCCATTAGCGCCCTGGAGCTTTGCAGGATTAGCGTAAAAAATTCTGACACTAATCCTGCAAAGCACCCACAGGTGCGTTGTAAGCAATGGAAGCGTCCTTTTAACGCCTGCTCTGAGCAGGCGTTACAAGTGCCGAAAAAAATTCCGCAAAGAAATCTGTTAGATTTTTTTTTGCCATTTTTTGGCTCCCCTTATGGGGGAACGCCCCCCTTGTATACATTATGCCTGGCGCAAGCATAATGTAGCGCAAGGGGTTACAAAGAGGCGCAATGCTTGCATTGAGACACTGTAAATATCGTGCACTGGTTTTTGGCCTTCTAACACGACATTAGAGTGCTCTGTGCATGAGGCACATTACCTTAAAGATGCTCATTTGAGGACAGGTAGCCAGTGAAGCTGGTCAAGGCAGATAATGATCTCCTTTTAATTTTGTTACAAATGTTTGGCAGCTGTATTTTGAACATTGTGAAGCCTTAAGAACAAATAATCAGTCATGTTAACATACAATGCATTTCCATAGTCAATCCTACATAAATGTAGTCCATCTTCAGCAGTGGGCACACAGTGAAATGTTACCATTAGGAGGAGGCACAAGAGAGGTCAGCCTTTAGGTACTGCAGAGCACCTGAGCGGTTTCCATCCTCAATCGGACACTTTCTGGCCTACCTTGGCATCACTGATAGTACACCAAGATTTACAAAGCACAGTCTGATTCTTCTCACTGTCTCCCCAAAAACCCACGTCCCTCCTGTCATCCCTCCCACTCCGCACTGCATCTCCTTTTCTTCACCCCCTGCCTGCTGTCAGACACCTAAGATTGGTCACCTAGAAATCACCGTAGCCCACCCAGTGAGATACCAATGCTTGGGAAACACCTGCTTATCCTTTCTTATTGTCTCTGCCCTCCCCGTGTTTCCTCTCTCCCACTTTGTGCTTTTTGATGGTTTTATCACAGCTTAAAAAGTTATACAAATAAGCAATGTAACATCTTAGAGCAGAGGCAACAACTGAAGTCCCTTTGTGCTACAAGTACATGTTAACAGTTTTTTTTTACTTTGAATCACTAATGTGTTTCTCTCTCTTCCTCTTTGTATCTCTCAGAGTATCTCTCTTATCAACTCAAAATTTCCCTTGGTGTATGTTACTTTCTCTGGGTCTCAGTTTTTAGTTTTTTTTTAGTCTCTTCCTTTCTCTCTCTCTCTCAATCTCTTTTTCAGAGCCTCTTTCTCCAGGTCTCTCTCTCATGTTCCCTACACTGGCTTTGGCATAGCAACAGGGTAGAGAACAAGAGAGATTCAAGAGACTTTGCATATTAATTTTCATTCTCTGCTGCCATTCTCTTTATTATCCTTCACCAAACAGTCGCCAATTCTCTGCCATAAAGTGCATCATCCTCTTGTCGCAGAGCAGCAGCAAGACCTTTCACATCCCTCTCCGCTCGTCATCCTACTACCACGTAGCACTTCTTCTACACTTACCCATCTCCCCTTAGTGACAGGCCTACTCATACTTCCTCCTATAGATCTATCACAGAGAGTTTCCTCCTCCTTCCCCGCTCAGCCATGCTCATCCTTTCGCTGTCTGCATCCTTTACTCTTGCGCGCGTTCCATCTTCTTCTATAGGTTATTATACTAGACCTTCCTCCAACCTTACTCTCAACTGGGAAATAGTTTTTTTTGCTCTTCACATCAACCTCCCATCTGCCTTCTCTCCTAGTCCTCCACTACACTGCACTGTAAGGCCTGCTACACAAACTCCTCGTGAAGGGGATCTCTTGCATGAGGTGCAAGTGGTGTTTGTATATAACAAAGATGGCACAAAGTCAGAAACTTGACCATCCAAATGGAGGTAACTCTTGCCACTGGACCATTCCTTTCACAGCTGTATGGCTTTTTGGCTGGTGGGACTCATGGGCCACAGAGTTTGTCAATGGCCTGGCTTTCTCTCTGGAAATGCTGTTCCAAAAGCATGAGAATTGCAATGTTTTTAAAGTGGCAAAGGTCACACATTTTAATGTAGTGGTTTTCAAACTTTTTACGCAGAACCACCTTTGAGCTGAAAATATTTTGGTACTTCCCACCCTCCCATGACGTAACCTGCTAAAATATTTAACAATGAACATTGATTACTTATGTGATTAGATGTTTCACTATAGACATTTAGGGCTCTTGATTGGACTAAAATCAAAGACAGGAGAACAAACATTGTATTCTCTGGTACCTTATCCTACTTCGCCCTCCAAACATGTAAAAGGCTTAGATGTCACAGCATTTCCAAAAGCACCAGCCAGGCCAGGGTGCAAACTCCTGTGACATTCATGAAAACCTATATTCATTTCACAAATATACAAGGTTGCTTGCTACTGCAGGTTTTGCAGAAAGCAAAAAGGTGATATCTTGTAATTACTTGGGACGATGTGCCAGTCCATCAGTTTTTTTTTTCTCACTGTGCCATCACAGACAGGAACAAGAAAAATGCCTATCAGCCTCGTCCTGCTGAAATAGGAATAGATTAGACAGAACTACCAGGCAAGGGACCCTATGAATGGGAGCACAAGTAACCCTACACCAGTTTCGGCCAATTTGGGCCTTGGCAGTGGCTACAGCTTGAGTACTAAAGCACATAGAACATAGACCCCAGGCCAGGGCACACCCATCGCCCTCTGAGAATCACACGAAGAAAGTGATGGATGAAATTCTCAAATTAATCTCAGCCACTGGTAAATACTTAGATACACGTTCTATTCCATTGTCTTTTGCCTGCCATGTGACCCCAGACTGGAGCAAGCAACATGCAAATCAGCCTTGGTTCTGCTCAGATTTTGCATTGCTGCAAATAACGTGTGCTGACCTTAACTAAGTCTTATTCATGTTACCAAGCCCAGAAAGATGAACGTTTGAGACACCCTTACTGGAATTTAACATTTATGCAGGTTGTGTATAGATGTCTGCATATGGCACAGTATTTGTACATTTAACTACTGATATGCAGTTACTTATAATGTGCATTAAACAAAACGGAGTATTCTTTTTTCTTTGATGTTGAAAAGCAATATATCCTTTGTGCACTTTATGTCACTTTGGGGGTTATTCCAACTTTGGAGGAAGTGGTAATCCGTCCCAAAAGTGACGGTAAAGTGACGGATATACCACCAGCCGTATTACGAGTCCATTATATCCTATGGAACTCGTAATACGGCTGGTGGTAAATCCGTCACATTTGGGACGGATTACCACCTCCTCCAAAGTTGGAATAACCCCCTTTATGTTTAATTAGCATTGTACAATATTCACATCACCTAGAAAACATGACAAGATCCTATTAAAATGTATGCTATACTTTCATATATGAGGCTAACTTTATAGAAGACAAAATTCTTCTGGCAAAACATTGTCTATATTTTAACTGCCTTTTGATGGATACTATTGATGGACAGCTCTTTGGTTAGAGTGAAAGTGCTGGAGCTGTTATTCATCGGTGGGTGTGAGATGCAACAATTGCAGCTTTGGCCCATTCCACCATTTCACTTCAAAGTCACAACTCTTTATTATGGAAAGAAATATTCATTTTATATAATGATAACATGGGTTTGTATTTCGATTGTTATAGCAAAGAAGTCACACACAGGACTGTCAGAGCTGCAACTGTCCTCAAAGGAATACCTTCTTGTTGTGGAGAAGGCCAGCAGCGACAGACCAGCCAGCCTAGCCCAGTAAACCTGATGGGAAAGGTGGGGGAGGGAGCTAAAGCCCCCTCAGCCCAACAGTAGTTGTACGCCTGGTGCTTGGTCTGGGGAAGGATAAACTCAGGATTCAGAAGGTAGCACAGTGGTTAGGGTTGGCTTCACTAATAATTTATTTCTGCCCAAACAAACCCTTTTTAGCAGAATGAGGATAATCAAAGACTTGGAAAAAGACAAAACTTTCTAACCTGTACCATGCAGTTTGCAAGCAGCTCTTTGATGGCAGTTCATAGCCCACTGTGCTAGATTAGGATTGTAATTTATGAACTGCACAGTAACAAAAGAGGATGTTGCATCTGGCCCTTTTTGCAGGGTCATCCGCAATCTTTTTGCCTCCTTCCTCCTAATTTTTCTGACCAGTTTTTGTTGGCTTTTGGGCTCTGGGCACTTTACCACTGCTAAAACAGTGCTAAAGTGCATATGCTCTCTGTGTCTGTGTGCTCTGTTGTACTGTTGATTGGTTCTCCATGATTGGCATACTTGATTTACTGGTAAGTCCCTAGCAAAGTGCACTAGAGGTGCTCAGGGCCTGTAAATCAAATGCTACGAGTGGGCCTGCAGCACTGGTTGTGCCACCCACATTAGTAGCCTTGCAAACATGCCTCAAACCTGCCACTGCAGTGTCTATGTGTGCAGTTTTGAACTGCCAATTCAATTTGGCAAGTGTACCCACTTGCCAGGCCTAAACCTCCCCTTTAACTACATGTCAGGCACCCCTAAGGTAGGCCCTAGGTAGCCCCAGTGGCAGGGTGCAGTGTATGTTTAAGGTAGGACATATACCAGTGTCTTTTATATGTCCTAACAGTGAAATACTGCCAAATTCAGTTTTCACTGTGCAAGGCCTATCCCTCTGATAGGTTAACATGGAGGCTGCCTTTAAATATCGTTAAAGCGCAGATTCCCTTTGAGAGCAGATACAAATGTGGAGTTTAGGGTCTCTGAACTCACAATTTAAAAATACATCTTTTAGTGAAGTTGTTTTTTAAACTGACTTTTTGAAAATGCTACTTTTAGAAAGTAGGCATTTTCTTGCTTAAACAATTCTGTGACTCTACCTGTTTGTATATTGTCTGTCTGGGTCAGTTTGACAGTTGGGCTGTTTTGCACCTCTCTAGACAGTGACACAAAAGAGGACGGGGTGTAGCCTGCATATCCTGATGAGCCATCTGATCTAGAGGGGAGGGAGGAGTGGTCACTCACACCTGAAAGGACTGTGCCTGCCCTCACACAATGCAGTCTCCGACCCCCTGGTGTGCGACTGGGGCCTGGCATGGACAAGGAAGGTTCTTGCAAACACTTGAGACTTTGCTTTGAAGTTTGCCAACTTCAAAGGCAGAACAGGGTATAAGAAGAAGACCCAAAATCCCAGACTTTTAGAATCTTTCTGGAATCAAGAGGAGCCTCTTCCAAGGAGAAGAGCTGAAGAGCTGGAAGAGGAGTACTGTCCCTTTACTGTGTTGCTTTGCTGGACTGGCCTGCAGTTGCTGCTTCTGCCTTAAAAGAGTGCAAAGGGTGAACTTTGCTTTGTGTCCTGCTTGAGAAAGATCTCCAAGGGCTTGGAGTAGAGCTTGCCTCCTGGTGGAAGTCTCAGGGACACCAAAGACTTCAGTTTCCTCGACCTGAAGCACTGGGGCTGCCAACAACGCCGCTGACCTGCACGGTGACCTGCCGATGCCGCACAGAGTCGCATTGCCCCGCTTTGCACCGCGACCCTGGTCTCACTGACGCCATCATCAGACAACTTCACCGAGGCGCTGCTTACACCGCGACCTGTGGGCTACGCACTCCGGCATTGCCTGCTCACACCGCAGCCTGGGCCTCCACGACGACGCTCCTGCTGACACTGGTGCCGCTGCCTGCACCATGGCCTGTGGACACCGCTCGTGAGGAGCACGAATCATTGTCCCGCACCGCAGCCCCTGTCCACCGATGCCAGCACCATCGACTCCAGTGTCGTCCCCAGGCATCCCTGCCTGCATCGTGGCATGTGGCCCCTCCTCGTGAGGGTCACGAAGCACCGTCCCGTCCCGCACCGCTGGCTTGGGCCTATCAACGACAGTGCTTCAGCAATGACGACGCCGCTGCCTGCACCATGACCTGTGGACACCGCATGTCGCACCGCCCCACTTCACAGTGCAGCCCTGGTCTCACCGACGCCGCTGGACCCAGTCACCGAGCCGCTGCTCGCACCGCACTCCGGCATCGCCTGCTCACACCGCAGCCTGGGCCTCCCCGACGACGCTGCTGCTGACACCGGCACCGCTGCCTGCACCATTGCCTGTTGACACCGCTTGTGAGGAGCACAAATCATTGTCCCGCACCACAGCCCAACTCAACCAATGCCAGCACCATTGACTCCAGTGTCGTCACCAGGCATCCCTGCCTGCATCGTGGCCTGTGGCCCCTCCTCGTGAGGGTCACGAAGCACCGTCCCGTCCCGCACCGCTGGCTTGGGCCTATCAACGACAGTGCTTCAGCAATGACGATGCAGCTGCCTGCACCATGACCTGTGGACACCGCATGTCGCACCGCCCCACTTCACAGTGCAGCCCTGGTCTCACCGACGCCGCTGGACCCAGTCACCGAGCCGCTGTTCGCACCGCACTCCGGCATCGCCTGTTCACACCGCAGCCTGGGCCTCCCCGACGACACTGCTGCTGACACCGGCGCCGCTGCCTGCACCATAGCCTGTTGACACCGCTCGTGAGGAGCACAAATCATTGTCCCGCACCACAGTCCCACTCAACCGATGCCAGCACCATTGACTCCAGTGTCATCACCAGGCATCCCGGCCTGCACCGTGGCCTGTGGACACGGCTCGTGAGGCTCACGAAGCACCGTCCCGTCCCGCACCGCTGGCTTGGGCCTATCAATGACAGTGCTTCAGCAATGACGACGCTGCTGCCTGCACCGTGACCTGTGGACACTGCACATCACACCGCCCCACTTCACAGCACAGCCCTGGTCTCACCGACACCGCTGGACATCCGTCACCGAGCCGCTGCCTGCACTGTGACCTGTGGGCACCGCACGTCGCATCATCCCTCTTCGCACCGCAGCCCCGACGCCATCCACGCCAGCGCTCCTGACTTCATCAGCCCGGAGTTTGATCTGCAACGCGTGTGATTTTAAGGGCCCGACAACTCCCGCACCGACTCTGGAACTGACACCAGCGACGCTGCTATCCGGAGCTCACCGCAAGGATCACGACGCCCTGCAATTCCAAAGGTACTGTTTTGCAGGTCTTCCTGACGCCGTAGCTGGCCCGCAATGCCGCGGCTGGCCTGAACTGTTGGTTTTGTTGATCACTACACCATGATAACCCCAGGTAAAGCTATCGACTTCAAGGAACTGTATTTTTGAGTATATCTTGCAAAATGTATATCTTTAACACTGTATGTTGGATTTTTATCGTTTTGGTCTTGTTTTGCACAGATAAATATTGGCTATTTTTCTAAAACTGGTGTGGTGTCCTTTTGTAGTGTTTTCACTTATTACTGTGTGTTATGTGCAAATGCTTTACACATCGCTTCTGAGATAAGCCTGACTGCTCGTGCCAAGCTACCAAGGGGGTGAGCAGGGGTTATCTGCGTGGGTATCTCCCTTATCCTGACTAGAGTGAGGATCCCTACTTGGACAGGGCTCAAACCGACTGCCAACTAGAGACCCCATTTCTAACAGAGGCTTTGTGACAAGAGCAGCATCCCACTGAGTTATTCACATAAAATACTGTTCTGAGATCTGCATAGTACACGTTCTTTGCAGCAGGCACATCAACCCTCTGTGCTACCCTAGGTGAGTCACAACCAGTGCTTCAAATTGGCAGGTAATCTCCGGTACGGAATACCTGCACTTCTTCAATTTGAAAGGGAGAGTACCTGCACTTTTCAGCTCAGACATTTAATGAGAGAGTACCTGCACTTCTAAGGATCAAACAGGTACTCTAAAGACTGAGTACCTGGATTTCGGTATTTCCATTTAAAGCACTGGTCAAAACTGCCACTAGATGAAACCCCCAATCTCTCTAGCAGGCATATTAATCACCAGATCTATCTTGGCACTGTTGTTGCCTGAAACAAGGATCTTCTAAGCAGTGCTTAATTTGTGAATAAAAACGTACCAGTGCCCAAAGCCCTCCTCTTAAACATGTGGCTGCTGCATTTAATATGCAGGCATGGAATACTGAGACAGCCTAATCCTAAAGCCATCTCGGGCCGCTTTAATCTATTTACAGCCACTCCCTGCCCCTTCAGCTCACTCTTGCAGCGTTCTGCTTTCTCCCATTGTGACGCTTTTTCGTTTTTCTCTTCCTCCGTCTTTCCCATATGTGACTTTGCTCGCAGCAAATGCTTGAGGCAGAAGAATGGGTGCGGGCTCTCAAAAATAAGTGCCAGGTGCTCAGCACCGGACACAACAAGCACAAATTAAGCACTGCTTCCAAGTGCTTTTAATATTGCTGCATTGCTACAAAACCGGCCCCCAGTACAGCGCCCCCACCCTTCCAGCCTCCCGTGGAAATGCCTGATGCCCGGTGGGGCCAGTCGGCCTTGGCTGCCTACAGTCTCCTCTCACCCACCCTCCCTCCCTCCCTGGTCCACATCTCTCCCGCTGGACCAGATGTGACCCGAGAAACTCGATTACACTGAGCTCGTGCCAAGCGCTTCCAGTTTCCATCAAACGCACATGGCGGGGGCCGCACGCGCAGCTCATAAACACACGCATTTAATGATTAGCGCCAATAAGCCTAATGCGCCTTCCGCTTCACCTGACTTCGTCATGGAGCCCTAATCCAAATGGGGCCTGTCAGCTCGGCCTTCCATTGGCAGAGGCCGGAAGTGCAAGGGGCAACAGAGGTCACCCTATGGGATGGGTGAGGCTCGGACCCTGGGGTGTGGACTATGAAGTGTTCCTGCAACATAGCTGGCACGTTTTCCCAAAAATACCACCCGGCTCCCTCTGCAGTATAGAAAGTATAACGGCTGTTCGCCAAAAGATCATGTCCTCATTTGCATATGAGTGTCTCAATCCAAATTGGGGCTTCCCTCTGCATGTGCTCATGTTCTGGGATAAGTTTACCAGATGGATTTCTGTCCAGATGACCTTTCATCTGGTAACCGGAAACTAGTCCACTTTTCACTTCTATAGTTAAAGTAAGCTAAACTTGAACAACTTGACCTAACATCCGGACAAAAGGTTCCCAGAGGTTACATGTAATCTCAAAAGTGAAACATGGTGTCCTTGGTAGGATGGAGGGTCTGGTAACCATTTGGGCTGGGTGAGATTTTTTTTTAAATTCTGCTGTATGTGAAAGCGAATGCCAATGAAATTCTGTAAAATCTGCTTCCGGTACAAACCGAGAAGTCAACTGACCAGTTCCAGCAGCTCGTGTAGTTCTTACTAGTGAAACAAGCATTTGCAATGCAATAGATCTCACATTTGCTCGATTTAGAGCTATTAGCATTGTAAGTTTCTAACTGGAACGTTCTTGCCACACAAACTGAAAATAAAAAGTAAAAACGTTTACATAAGCGAGCCGATTCAAAGCACTGCCTGAGCGCAAAGGATAGAGACAAAAGGAAAAAGAAGTTTGCTCTCAGTTAAAGTTATCGGCAATAGTGCAATTATCTATGCAACAGGGTCGATTGTCAAGGTAGTAACAAAACCGTCCTAAGGAGGGACAAACGTAAAGCAGTTATCAACGAAAACAAAGGATTTTTGAAAGGGAAGCCCAAGAACGAGTGATAGTGATGGGCGTGCGGTGGGTGTGGTTAAAAGCCCAGATACATACCAACACGTCGGAAAAGCAGTGCTTGCGCGCTGCTATGCTCGACCTAAAAAGGTTCAGCGATAACAAACCACACCAACTCTGTTGTTCTTCCTGGACCTCATCCTGTCAAGACGAACCAGACAGTTTGCACAAGCTGTTAAAAGTGCTTCATTGTCAACAGGCCCGGTTCCAGGAATTTATATCTGGATGGGCCAAAGGTGCGTTTTGGGTGGGTCAATGTGTGCCCAATTTTCGACAATTCTGGAGGTAGCCACAGCACCTGCTGTATCATTGGAGGTAAGCTCCTCCCTCCTCTTCCCCAACACACACCTCCCCACTGCAGAGTGCCTCAGACATGAGATAAGCTGGCCATCGGGCTTTCTTTTTATGAGCATGCCCAGCGTCAGTAGAAAAGTACGGAAAATCATCTACAGGTGGTATTTTTCTCCCTATTAGTACACAAGTAAAACAACTATTATTAAAACAATGCACTATAAAATGTATTCTAGAGATTTGTCACTGACCCCCGACTGATAATTAAAGTAAACAAAAGTGAAACAAAAAAATACATTTGCAGACATGAAGGAAACACTTAACAGGTGCTTTCTCTGTGGCCTCTTTCGCTGTTACTGGGAGGGCCAAAGACCATGTTTGGGTGGGCCTGGCCCACCGCTAGAACCAGGCCTGACTGTCAAGTTTCTTTGTATAATGAATTTGAGCATTTTTGTGGATTAGTTTTACTCCACAGGCAAATTTTTTAAAAAGTGGGTGGATTTCACCTATTCATATTTGCCCACTCCTAGTAACCATACCCCTGGGGAACATTACACCAAGTAAGTGGGCAAAATGTGTACTAAATACTTTGGGCCGAGGTAAACATATGTTTTAGTAGCAAATGTGGTGGGACAAAGAGTAGTGGCTTTTAGAAGGGGAAGACTTACTCCCAATGGGGATGAGATTTGGGAGGAGTAGGAATGTTATTGGAAAGGTCGGAGTTTCGGGAGGGATGTCACCCACTCACACAAGAGTACACCACGTGTTATAGTCCAGGGTTGAAGACAGGTTATTTTCAGTTTTATGTAGTAAATTTACACTTTGAATTTCTGAATACCAAAAAGTAGTAATCTTACTCCAACGTGTAAATTACTCAAAAGCATAAGTTACTTTGTGAGTCAGGCCCTATGTGGTTTTTTGTTTCTTTTGTATATTCAAGGCTATGTATTGGTGCAAACTCGTCATCAACATCTCATTGCAGCCTGGAAATATAATGAGAAATGTGGAGACATATTCACTTTTTAAACAATTTTGCTCACAGTTAAATATTTTGTTGCGATTCTCAAATGGAAAATCATAAAATCACAAAATGCTAACCACGTAATTGTTGCTTTGAATGTCTGGAGTCCAGCAATGTGAAATATATGTGGGATTCATATGGAATGGAGTCTGTAGAATAATTTATGTAGTATTACCTCAGGTCATGAAATGGTGGCAGAATAATTGTCGATGCTACACTGTTTATTTGATTACACATATCAAACTCAGGACTATATGTAAAGTCTGAAAGCTATATATTTTTATTTTCAGATTCTGCATTATGTAAGGAAGCTGTCGGTGCAAGCCAGATTTCCCTTGCCCCAATTGGCTGGCCAGTAGAACATACTAAACATTATATTTGTCAGATTTTTATATTTTTTCTGGGAGCTGGCGGGTACTATCATTAACGAAACAAAAAAATCTTGAGTCCAGCTGACCTTTCAAGTGTGATGGCCTACTGGTTCCCTCTGGAAGGATTCCTACCTGTTTTCTCTTTTCATCTTTTAATAGGAGGAAGACCAATTATTTCATTTTCTAGCACATTTAATGACATCAATAATATCCCTTTCTTCCTTTGACTATGTTTTAAAACTAAACAAATCAGAACCAATTAAACATTAATTCTGGGTAATACCAGAATTACAATTTATGAGTCAAAATATCCTCTCTTAATTGTACCTTTTCAATCAGTTTGATATTTACTTTTTAAATGATCTCTGCAGGGTTTGTCTTTGATTTGTTTCAAAAAACGTCTTCCTTTTTGATGGGTCGGCTTGTCCCAAACAACTTTAATTTACCAGATGAAGTTTCTAGAATTTACACTGGCTCACTATTTGGAAAGGTTTTTGTTTCATATCTCACAAAAGACTGAAAAGCTATATCACTCAATAAATCAACATGATAAACCAAATAATGAGCTTCTTCTTCCAAAGGTACTGAGACAATGCACCATTTTCTACAATAGGTGCTGTTTAAAAGGTCCACCATGCCCAACACGTCCTACAAGAACTGATTTCTTGTGAGATCTTGGTGAATATGAGATCTTTCAACAACTCACCCTGAATGCTATAGAAAGGCCTAGAGAAGATGATAGGTAGCTTTGAGATGGCTGGCAGCTCATGGGGGCCTGTCTTGCCCTAAGGAAATATCTAATGGCTTCGGAGAAGACTGACCACTCAAAGGACCAGCACTGTTTGGTTTTCTGCTTGTTTATTGTAGTTCTGAGTTTCCATGACAAGGCTGGGCTGAAGGAGGCCGGATTATTCCTGACACTTGCCAGGACTTGACCCACAGCTTTGTTCCTCTGGGTCTCTTGAGGACATCAGCACCAGACATGTATAAGTTTTCTATAGGTTCAGGGTGTTTGCAGGACACAAACTGGGTGGAATACATCTTGGAAACTTCAAAAGCAGCTGTGATTGAAATGCTGGTGTAGTGTACCTTTGTGGAAACATAACATAACCATATATTTTTAACATCTATACATCCTAAGGTTTCTATCTCCGGGTGAGATAGACCATGATAGGCTGGCCGCAAGATTGTTCTGCACGTGATGCTTGTCAGACTCTTCTGGGTGTGGGGATATCAGACATGTATGGGTTTCTATGGATTCAGGGTGCTGACAGGCAAGACAATGGGTGCAGAGTATTTTGCAAATTTGGTTTCCCATGGCATGTTTTTGATGGAGGAGCTTTTGGGTCCCATGTACAAAGATCCGGTTTTGCGACTCGCAAATTGCGAGTCGCGAAACCGGATGTACAACAGTGTACTTTACACTGTTTGAGATTCCCAATGGGGTCACAAATGACCTACCTTATGAATATTCATGAGGTAGGTCGCAATTTGCAACCCCATTGGGAATGGCCGCACTCACAGGGATGGTGGCCTGCTGGAGACAGCACACCACCATGTCTGTCACTGCTTTTAAATAAAGCAGTTTTTTTTTTTTTTTTTTTTTTAATGCAGCTCGTTTTCCTGAAAGGAAAACGAGATGCATTTCAAAAACAAAAATGAAAAGTTTTCTTTTCATTTTTTCAGAGCAGGCAGTGGTCCGTGGGAAAAAATATTTTCGCTACCATTCACAAAGGGGAAGGAGTCCCATGGAACCCCTTCCCATTTGCGAATGGGTTAGCACCAGTTTGAAACTGGTGCTAACTGCGATTGTTTTGCGACAGCATTCACGGTCACAAAACAATCATACATACCATCTGGATTCGGTATTAGGAAGGGACGCCCTTGACACGCCCCTTCCTAAACCGAATCGCAAAACCCAAACTGCGATTCGGTAACAAGTTACCGAAATGCAGTTTGGGCTTCGTACATCCAAAAAAGCATTTTTCAAGTCGCAAACGGCCCGATTCTATGAATGGTCCCGGTTGCGACTTGAAAAATGCTTCGTACATCTGGCCCTTCGTGAGGAATGCCTGCAGCATTTGGGTGTAGTACAGCTGGCAGCCTGGGAATATTACCAACCTCAGACATTTCTGAAACATACAGACACAAGGTTATCCACACTGATGTCCTTTGCATGAATTCCATCATATCTCATTACTTACAGACCAATGCAAATGTAAAAGTATGGGTAAAAAATTCACAGTTCTTCTTTTTTCTGTGAAAGAAAAGTTCAGAACTTAAAGCAAATGGAAAAATTCCTACCATCTACTGTTCCCAGAGTTCTTCCGAAGAAAATCGCACCCCATATTTGCAGCTGAGTCTATTGTATGGGACAGAAATAGTTCGAAATTGTGACCATGCACATGTTGCCTTTACATTGACTGCACGCGATCATAAATTTGGTCTGTTGCTCGCACAAATTCTGGAACCTTCCATCACAGAAATAGGAGGAAATACTGTGTTTTTAACTAGTGTTGACCTGTGCAAGTAGGCAGACCACTTCGCTCCAGGTCATCACAGACATTGTCTGCAGGCTCAGACATTTTACCTGTAAATCATTCATTCAGGTGTTTTAGACTAATTAGTTCAATGAAATAAAAACAAGACTACAATACACAGAATGGATTAGGCTATCACAGAAAGGCTCAGGACAGTAAACAATGGCCAGAAGGGAGGTGTTCATGCCATGTGCAGTACAGTCTGGGTAAGAAAAAGTGGTGGTATCCAAGCAAGGTAAAGCAGCCTGGTGACTAGTGTTCAGAAATGTGTGAGGTTGATAGATCTCCCTAGGTACAGGACAACCCCAGGCCCGTTCGTCTGTTTCTACACCCCAGCGAGTTGTCAGGCGCTGTTTGTGTTTTTCTTGAGACTAAGAAAAAATCCAAACATATTTTCTTGACAGCTTCATATTAGCAAAGGTTAAAATGTTTGCAAGGCTCTGAAGAAAACCTCTGAAGTCTGCAAAGGAAAATCTTTGCAGTACGACTCTCCCCACCTGTCTGATGCGTTTGCTTCATTGTCGAGCAAATATCTCATGAGAGAGTATAGCGCACCAATACTTTAGACAGAGAGGGTCTCATTTATGAGGCTTTGGCTCAGGAAAGTGCCACAAGTCACCTTTCTGAACTGCTCTGCCTCACAAGGAAATGGGAGGAATGCACTGTATCTGTGAGATGTGATGTATTCCTGTCCTGCCCCCTGTGCTGGTGCACAACGGGCTACTACGCGCCTATGCAGGCACCCTGGCACCAGGGGGCAATGTAGGGATGATTGTTTTTGTGCAGGAAGGGAGACCACCCTGCACAAAAAACAATCAATGGAGGCTTTTCCCTCTTTCTATATGTGCTGCATCTGCACACGGGGTGGCTTTACGTGGCCTTGTAGATATGGCCCTGCAGTGTGCGCCGCCGGACTGGCATAAAAGTGACATTCCTGTGGCACAGAGGGGCTTGTAAATAAACCCCAGAGATCGTTCCCAGTCGCCTAGCGAAAGTGGATACTAGATACAGGGTCCCCATGACCCTTGGTTGGATGGTAAAAGACAGCCATAACTGGGCTGAAGTCTCCCCCTCACATCTCTGGGCCCCAGTGCCACTGCACCTTCTGCACTATGCTCCTGGCTCATCCCAGTTTGAGCAGACACTTAAATGTCAGCCTTTTTTTAGAATAATGTAAAAAAATACTTTTAAGGAAACAAAATAAAACAGCAGACAAAATGCCATGTGCGCCCCAATACAACAACAAAATACATGTTAATCTATTAAGTGTCGGAATAAGGTGCAACATTGACCTTACAAAGGCTTACACCAGCAATAACCGTTTCATCCTACTGGCGCTGTAACGCGCGCCCTTTCCTCTTCCTCTCACAAAGAAAGAAAAGAAAACTGTACAATCCCTAATGGCATTAGATGAAGTGGAACAAGTGAGATTACAGCCTAATTGGGCATAATAACTGTGGAAGCAGCTGCGGGCAGCCTCAGGCTGCACAGAGTGGCCCCGAGGATGCACAGAGTGGCCCTGAGGATGCACAGAGCGGCCCTGAGTATGCACAGAGTGGCCCCGAGGATGCACAGAGTGGCTCCGAGGATGCACAGGATGCACAGAGTGGCCCCAAGGATGCACAGAGTGGCCCTGAGGATGCACAGAGTGGCCCCAAGGATGCACAGAGTGGCCCTGAGGATGCACAGAGTGGCCCCGAGGATGCACAGGATGCACAGAGTGGCCCCGAGGATGCACAGAGTGGCCCTGAGGATGCACAGAGTGGCCCTGAGGCTGCAGCGCGCTCACTTCCCAGGCCAAGATCCTCACATCATTCAGCCGGTCTCTGGCTTCTGTCTGCTCTCCCAGAGACGAACAAATGCATTGTAAGGATTGATTAGGGCCTGAGGGATACAATGTACAATCACATGTATCTCTTTGCAAACACAGAAAAGTATCATCCCAAAGCGAGAGAGGAAAAGAAACTGACCTCTTAATTTTCATATAAATTATGCGGCTTTAACGCAAAAATATATTGTTTCAGAAATCAAACACAGGTTAACAAAACGGCTTCAATAACTCAGAGAACAGGAGGCTTTTTGAGGGCCCCAACATCTGTCATCCTCTGGGGGACCCAGTACAAGTGGCTCGTTCTTACCTGAATTTACCTCCATCCAGGAAGTACCAATGCCAATTACAGCAAAATGGGGAATGGCGTGATGACATCAGTATTTCTGCACTCATTCCTATGCTTTTCTCTGTTTTCATATGGATTTTGACCCTGGCATTTCTACTGCTTACAGCAGGTGAAGTAGCCTAGTGAAAAGTCAAGGCATCTCTGCATTACATGTAATCCTGATGTGACTGTAACGCCTGTTACTGGCCCCATCAGAATTAATGAGTAACTTGAAATGAGATCTTAAGGCCCACATTACGACTTCAAGGCTAAATTCTAATCCCTGTGGAAACACGTGGTAACAGAGGGAGTTCCAAACCATGCAATAGGTCCAGGATACAGTATTTCCTGCAGATTCATTTCTGCTGAATAAGTTACAGACTGATAGCAAATGACCTACGGTAGAAGCTGCGTTCCATGGCATCAAGACACCAGATAGCTGTGCAGAAGATTGGCGGTGGGCCCCCACCTCCTCCCCCAAAGTTCACATCTTGGGAGGAGAAGGTCTTTGATATACTGCATCCTGAGGGCCTGACTAGAATACCTAGGGGACTGGAGTCTGTTAAGTACCCACAACATCAATGTCACACAATTGTGTCCTGCATGTTTCCTCACCACCCAAATATCCCCTACTTCACTGAATGTCCCTCTACACCTACCTGCCAATCAGCCAATGCCCTACTCCTGCGTGCCACCACCCCGCACAGCCCTACTGCCCACACAGCCCTTGGCAAGAGCATGGATACCTCAGGCTGATCCTATCTCCATGACTCCTACGATGCACCAACCCATTAACGCGAAAACCTGCAATGTGCACACCAGGTCACATTTCATGCATGTATGACTATCGTACAACCTACACCAACTAGAATGTACGACTGAGGACCAGCACATGGCAATGACTGCAATGCAATACCGCACCACAATGGCAAGTAAGGCAAAACACAGGAACAGCAGGGTAACCATTCCAAATGGACACTGATCCATATCTCCAAGCATGTAATGGAGTGACCATGAGTTGGAAAGTAAGATGCCAGAGTCCATGCACATGCACAAGATCTAGAGACAGGAGTATTAACCTTGCATACCCACATACTTTATTCCCAATGGGACATCATGGTTCAATGTGCAGCCATATTTTGTGACAACTACCAAGCCTGACTACTCACTAAGTAGCAGAGTAGAATAGTCATGTCAAGTATCAGATAGTACCAGAACCCATCAGCAGTGCCATATGTACAAATCATTGACTACAGCACCCAACATGGAGTATGGTACTCCTGTTACAGACTTGTATGTACTACCAAGCTATGGCGTGCAGCATCTGTCATGGTCATTGCAGGGAATCATGGTAAGGTACTGTGTGCATCTCACAAAGAGGGAACCAAACACACTTTCTTAACTGTACTCTGTGTCACTCTCCATCCACAAGTAACCCTGGCAGTGCCACCATGGAGAGGATACCAGACACTGCCAGCCCTCCTCACGATGAAGGCCCCAGTGAGGACAACACGTCTGGATGTCTAGACAGTGACAACCTTCCTGGTCCATCAGGCACACCTGGTCAGTCGACGACTCCCAGCCTCCCCCTGCCCACAACAATCCCCCCCACCCCTGTTGTTCCGACATCACAGCAAAGCAAGCACCCCCAAATCTGTGTCCCAAGGACTGTTCAATCTATTGTCGGACCTTCACACTCTAGACAATGATGGTCCTGCTAACACTGGGAGTTGGCACACCTTGCCAGGAGCATATGCACCTTGGGTTCAGGAGGTGTGGGAGGGATGCAGTAGGCCAGAGGTTGGGGCACCCAAGGGACTCCTGTGACCAGGATACCAGCTCCCAAGTCCTTGGAGCATACCAAACTTCCCAGGACGGGGTGAGACAGATCATCACCATGTTGGAGGAAAATCAAAGGCTGCAGAGGGAATAACACCAGGAGGCCATGCAGCAGTGGCAGGCACACAGTGCCACCATCGCCTCCAAAGCAGGGGTGCTGGGGGACATGACCAGCACGGTTTAGCAAACCACCATCAGGACCCTTCCACTAGCAACATAATATCTGCCCCCTAAATATCAGTGGCAGCTAGTGGAATGGAGGCCCTGCCAGGGGAACCCCAAGCCTCAGACACCCCTCCCTCTGTAGCTGAAGAACCCCCTCGCCCGCAAACATGGATGTCAATCCAGACATCTGGCTGAAGCAGATGCCAAGACCAAAGGCACTGCCAGGAAGTGAACTTCTTCTGCTTTGTCACTGTTGTGTGCCACTGATATACCCTGTTGACTGTTCTGAAACAGAACTCCATTTTCCCATGGTACAAGGACACTAGACCTCTGTGTTGTAGCAGCTACTCTGATCAATCCATCTACCATGACTCCACTCATCACCTGTTTGTTATGGTGTTCACATTTATTTCATTTGTCACAAAACTTAAATGCACAATCAATGACTTATGGACACAGCTACTGTATATGTGTGTTCAATGATATAAAAACAATTGTCCTTCTACCCAATCAGGCACCAGGCTCAGGCCCTTCACAAGATCCTTTTAACAGGAAATGTACACCTCGCAGAACTGTACTCAATCACCATTGAGTACTGCCAATGTCTACCTCAAGCCTTAGGTAGCAGACCCACACATGAAATCCACACCCAGTGGGTGGAAGGAGATTGGAATAGGAGAATGCAGGAAATCCAGATCACAACTGGTAAGTCCAATGAGAGAAGTGAATGTTAGAATCAGTTGCTACAACACATGTTAGCGGTCAGCCACTAATACTGTACACCTTACATGCTATCTGTCTGCTTCCACAGCTCACACATCGGCACCGGACACCATTACTCCACCACATATGCTAAAGGTGAGAAGGTGTACTGTTAGCTATCCACATCTGACTGTGCGGAGACAAGATTTGGAAAGACACACCTCACATACCTGTATGTCACTGGAAGTACTGATTGATGAGCTCAGTCCTTACGTCAGCTGCTCCTTCTTCCTCCGGCTCTTCATCACTTTCATATCACCATGTGCAGCCACAGGTAGAACTGCCTCGCCGTCATCAGCTAGCAATGGTATCCGACGCCTCAGGGCTAGATTATGGAGCATGCAGCAGGCAATGATGATATGGCAAACCTCCTGGGGAGAGTAGAGGAGGGCGCCTCCGTATAGGTCCAGGCACCTGAGTCATGCCTTCAGTAGGCCAAAAGTTTGTTCGATTACACACCTTGACCTGTTGTGGGCCTCATTGAAACGGAGTTCCCCTTGCATGGCTGGGTACCTCACAGGTGTCAACAGCCAAGAAAGGTTTGGATAGCCAGAGTCACCTGTGAACACAATGGAAGGACTATTTAAATTGAAGGTTCAGCTAGTGGGCAGATTGTGATGACAGGTCACATTACATAAAATAACACATTACAATGCACACTTACCAACCTGCCAGGCCCTCTATGTGTGTAGTCTTGGCATCATGTGTCGGACATTGCTGTTCCGCATAATGTAGGAGTCATCCACTGATCAAAGAAATTTGGCTGTCACTTGGGAGATGTACTGGTCTGCCAGACACACCACCTGCACATTGATGGAGTGGTAGTTCTTCCTGTTCCTATACACCTGTTCATTGACACTGGGAGGGGCCAGGGATACATGGGTGCCATCAATGGCCCCTACCACATGAGGAATCTGTCCCATGTGATAAAAGTCAGCCTTCACATAGCCATATCCGCTCTTTGGTGAAACCTAATGTAGCTGTCCAGGTGTTTCAAGAAAGCACACAGTACATCCCTCAACACCAGACTGAACATGGGCTGAGACATTCCTGCTGTTAAGCCAACAGTATTCTGGAATGACCCTGTGGCCAGGACGTGTAGCACTGACTAGACTTGAACGATGGGAGGTATGCAGTAGGGATTGCGATTGCCTGGCATCAGATCTGGCTCCAGCTGTCTACATAGATCCATGAAGGTCTGGCGAGTCAGAAAATAGGTCTGGATGACATGTCTGTCCTCTTTGGTTGCCTGGTCTACCAGTGGAGGGTACACTGGTGGTTGTCTCATTTCCCTCATGGCAGGATATCTAGGTTGAGAGGAGAGAATGTACAATGAGTCACGCAGGAGGCACACGTCAGCAGCATATGGTATATAAGCAGACACCTAACATGTGTAGGGGATGCGTAGCGGTGTTGACATGAACATTACAGACATAGAAATGCACATCATACATCGTTATTGCAGCACATTGGCTGAAATATTAGTCAGATAGGACATATAAATTAGAAAAAGTGCGGGTGACTGTGCAGTTCTGCACTGATCACACATATGTAATTAAATCAACTGATAGGTATCTGAAGCCGATGTAACTCAGAGTAGCTACACAGAACTATCCACATATATACAGGCTCAACACGTCATATTAACATGATTGGCCCATTATGTAGCACAACCAAGAAGTCACAACATTGGGTGACACAGATATCTGGACGATTAGTTGTCTGATGCACTTATTTAAGCACATGCATCGAGTACATGTGCCCAAAATGGATTAAACCCAGATCTGTGACTGGGGGTGAGTGTTTGAATTGTTCAGCACTCCGTCCATCATCCTATTGTTTTTCCAAAATTGCAGGCGCCTGACCTACTGTTCTGGACAGTTGGAAGTGACCTAAGTCCTCTGGCAGAAGTCATCATGGCATACTGGGGCCAATAGTGATGACCGCTGACGGTGACGGTCCTGTACGTGGCAGCCATGACCGCCATTTTCTGCAGCCTTGCTCACTTGACTTCTGACACTCTTGCTAGCAAGACCTCCACTACGTGAGCTGCTTTGTACTGCCTCTGGGAGCCATCATGCCACGTCCTGTTGGTGATAGGGCCCCTGCCTTCACACAGGAAGAGCTGGAGATGCTGGTGGAGGAGGTTCTACCCCTGTATGAACAGCTATATGAAGCACCAGAGGAACAGGTGATTCCAATGGCACAGCCATGTGGGCTTGGTGTTGTGAGTGACTGTGAGTCGGCCATGTGAACTGTATTTGGAGTAGATGCATGCATGTGGCATACCGTCGAGGCACATGTGCTGAGAGGATGGGTATGTGTGCTTACTTGCTGTTACGGTTGAATAGTGTCAACTCCTGTTGGTATAGGGCATGTGTACATCACTTTCTCCTTTTCTCTGTGTCATCCATGCAGGTGAAAGCCCATCAGAAGAAGAGGATTTGGCGTGCCATTGCCAAACAAGTACGGACCCTGGGGTTCCACAGGCGGCGGATCACCCATTGTCGGAAGCGGTGGGAGGACCTGAGACGCTGGGCCCGGAAGACTGCAGAGGCCCAGCTGGGGATGTCCTCCCAACAAGTGAGGTGCGCCTGTTGGACCCTGAGTCCCTAAAGGTCTGGATTTTGGTGGTAGCGTACCCTGAGGTGGATGGGCGTTTGAGGGCAGCACAGCAGCCACAAGGGGGTAGGTACTGACTGTTTCCTGGTACTTGCCTCTGGTTGTATGGTGGTTGTTGTTTTACTGTAGCTTCTGTGACAATGTAGTAGGTGACAAATGTTTGTAGACTAGTGGGAATCAGTTGGTGCCACTTTGCCAGTGTATGAGATGTGGATCTGGCACCATGGTTAGCTATGTGTAAGTTTAGGACTCCTGCATCAAGACATCATTATGACTGCATGTGGAGATGCTCAAATGTCAATGCCATATGTGTTGTCCCATCCTGCCATTCCTATGGATGTTAGCTGGTGTTTCACCATACCCATTGACTCAAACCTGGTCCATTCATCTGCATATGAGCATTAGTGTCTCTAAGGTGTCTGACCACTCCCATCTCTGTTGATCACCTGTTGTACAACTGGTTGACTCACTTATTTGGTACTGGGTCCAAACATAACTAGTACTGGTACAGACATGGACTTCATGTGAGGCTGCCATCTCATTTACACCACAGATATGGCCTGTGTAGGACAGTACATATCTGTGTTTGTTGTTGTACCCCAATTGGCCATTCATCTCTATTCTATCGGGTATGTGAAGGTAGCAACGAAGGGACATTCTACTTTTGGGTGTCTGATTAGTGTATTTAGACTCATCATGCTTTTCCATGTGATTGACATGTGGGCATTTCATCTCTATCCCAATGGGTTGGTTCTAGAGGAGATAAGTGCCTTGGCAGAGCTAGCCTTTTACAATATGCTATGTCAATGTTATGTGTGGCATGCCCTACCAATCTTAGAAAACTTGGTTATATGATGCCTACATCATGTCTCAATGGTTACTTGGGGATACAACATATGAAGTGGGACAATCGTTGCTACCCTTGGTCCAGCTGATGTGTTCAGTCTGGTGAGGATTAGGTATTGCATCACTTATGTGATCATGAAGTAATGGTTTTGTGGTTCCACTATTTCTAAAGCAGATATTTGTTGTAATGGCAATTGTTGTCTATGCACAGGCAGTCGTGTAGGTCCATGTGTACATCGTGTATACATGTCATTTACGTGTGCAATTTGTGTAGTCTGGAGTTAGGTACAGGTAATCACATGTCAGGTATGGTGTTAGTGATGTTGGTTGACTCATGTTGTCAAGTCCTGTAACTGTAACTTCATGTCAGGTGGATTGGTAGGTGGCCAATGATGTCAATTGTGGCTGCCTGAAGGGTGAAGTATAGTTGTTGTGACACTGCACTTAGGGGGTCATTACGACCCTGGCGATCGGTGATATAGTGGAGGTATTACCGCCTATGGCCATAGTCAAACCGCCAAGTCAACACTCCGACGGCCACGGCGGTAACGACCGCCGGGCTGGAGACTTCAGTCTCCAGCAGGGCGGCCGTCACTTGGCTGCCCATGGCATTATGACCCCGCACACCGCCATGGTTTCAGTGGTTTCTGTACCGCCACTGAAACCATGGCGGTAGGCACTATCAGTGCCAGGGAATTCCTTCCCTGGCATTGATAGGGGTCTCCCCGGCCCGCCTCCCCCGAGACCCCCCCCACCCTGTCCCTTCCTCTCCCGACCCCCCTGCACATTTACACACATACACACACATACATACACACCCATACACACATTCACCCACGCATTCATACATTCATACACACTCACAGCAACATTCCCGAACATACATCCAGAAACACATGTAATCTCACGACACAACATGCACGTACACTCACACCCACTCATGCACACACGCATTACACACGCATGCACACATTCACACACAGTCACACACACACCCACACACGCACACAACACCCCCCTCTCCTGCTCGCAGAGGGTCCTCCGGCAGAAGACGGGACGCGGCGCTGTTGCCAACAGCAGCGTCCGCCAGCAAAATACCGCCAGGCCATATCATGGAACATGATACGGTAGGCAGTGTTTTGCTGGCGTGGCGCTTCTGCTGGCAGCAGCGCCACCTTACCGCCGTCCGCCGCCATGACCATAGATGGAATTCCGCAAGCCTTCTGGCGGAATTCCGTCTACGGTCATAATGGCATGGACGGTCGGTAGCCACGACGATGGCATGTTGGTGGATGTCGCCATGGCCGTAGGCAGCATTTGCCGTCAAGGTCATAATGAGGGCCTCAGTGATTGCCAATGGATCTATCACATGTACTATGTAGGCCATTGTAGCTGCACATGCAGTTATGCACTGAAGTGGTGGATCTGTGTTTTGTGTCCGCAGATATTCCTCTGTGAATGTGTTAATGTCATGCCATGCCTGTACTCCAGACATGCCGTCTACACATCAGTTGTAACCTGTATGGGAGTCCCACTTGTTCTGACTTCATCAGTTCAGGTATCCATGGTGCCATATATGTATAGGGGGTGAGCCAGCATTGTGATATGTATGGCAGGTGCTGTGTGGTCTGTGAATAGGGTAGCCTACATTATCAAGGGACATTACTAATTGAGATGGACTGGCCAGGTTTTGTTTCAGAAAATGCATGATGTGTTGTGATCAGTCACCTACTCTTCCAACAGGTGATAGGAGTATGGAGAGACATGGGCCCTCATCCTGACCTTGATGGGAGGCCGCCCGCCAAAGTCCCGCCGTCAGGTTACCGTTCCGCGGTCGAAAGACCGCGGCGGTAATTCTGACATTCCCGCTGGGCTGGCGGGCGGCCGCCTTCAGGCCGCCCGCCAGCCCAGCGGGAAAGAGGCTTCCACGATGAAGCCGGCTCGGAATCGAGCCGGCGGAGTGGAAGCTGTGTGACGGGTGCAGTTGCACCCGTCGCGTATTTCACTGTCTGCGCAGCAGACAGTGAAATACATTTAGGGGCCCTCTTACGGGGGCCCCTGCAGTGCCCATGCCAGTGGCATGGGCACTGCAGGGGCCCCCAGGGGCCCCGCGACCCCCCCTACCGCCATCCGGTTCCCGGCGGGCGGACCGCCGGGAACTGGATGGCGGTAGGGGGGGTCGGAATCCCCTCGGCGGCGCAGCAAGCTGCGCCGCCTTGGAGGATTCCAAGGGGCAGCGGAAAACCGGCGGGAGACCGCCGGTTTTCCTGCACTGACCGTCAGAATGCCCTGCGGGGCACCGCCGGTCTGTCGGCGGTGCTCCCGCCGACCCTGGCCCCGGCGGTCTAAGACCGCCGGGGTTAGAATCACCCCCATGATCTGGAATATGCTTGATATACTTCTGGCAGGGCATGAGTAGCTGACATGGCTTAACAGGTGTTAAATTGGATTACTCCACTTGTGCTAACTTACTTGGGATCTGATGTGGGTGTGAGGGATGACATAAAGGGGTGGATAGTAGTACCATGTTGTGACATGATGTAGGATATGTGGATTGCCAACAGAGATAGCCTAGCCAGGAGATGTTTAGCTACAGTTGTGCATGGTTACATGTGTTTATAAGGAATATAATAACCCTTACTCGCCCTCTCTGTCACTCCCTCCCTCTCTCTCTATTTGTGTGCATCAGCAGGGGGAGACGAGGCACAGGTGAGTAGGGATGCTGCTGCTCATGGGACCCAGAGTGCTGAGACCACCAACAGTGAGGGACCCAGTGGCCCGAAGGGCAAAGGGGAGGGCCACGGGGAGACCGGATCTTCTGCATCATCATCTTTGGAATTCTCCTCCAGTGGACACTCCCTGACGGTGGCGGACCCATCTGGGACCACCCCAGCACCATCTTTGTCCACCACCCCCTTACTACCACCGACCTCCCTGTAGCTCCCCACCCAGTTGTCTGTGTCCACTCAACCAGGAGGGTGGGTGTCTCCTTCGACGCAGGCATCTCTACCTTTGCCCCAGTCTGTCCTGCTGCCCTCAGTGAGGAAGCTATTGACCTCCTTCGGTCCATCTATTTGGGTCAGTCAACCATTGTGAATGCCATCCAGGGACTTGCACCTCAAGTCCAACATAACAATGCGTTCCTGGAGGGCATTCATGGTGCACTGGCTGGCCTACAGAGATCCTTTCAGACTCTGGCCTCCGCACTGACTGCAGCCAGTCACCTTTTGTCTTTCGTCCCCCCTCCATCTTCCTCTTCCCGATTCCCACACTCCTCTTCCCCCTCCCAGCCAGAGCACACGGATAGACAAGCATGCATCCACCTCAACAGCCAAGGGTTCCACAGAAAAACACAAGCACCACAAGACCCACCACTGGCATGCACACAAACAGCACCCACCTGCAGACACACCAACACCCACTACCTGCACAGACTCCCCTACCATCTCCACCTTCACAGACTCTACACCGGACACACCTGCAGACACATCGACATTCACTGATACAGCCACAACTCTTATCCTACCCACAGTCAGCAAAATAGCAGACCTGCAGACATCCACCCCGTCACCACATCCACAGACACCACAACCACAGACACACCCACATGCAGCACATCCACCATACCTGCAGTCACCATCCCAACAGACAGTCACCCATCCAGCACAGCAACTCCCAGCTCCTCCACCCCACTCCTCCCTAGATACATAAACACCCACACTCACCCACCCAACAGACACCCAGCACACACAAGCATTCCTAGCACACACATGCACCCAAAACATCCACCAAGACACCTCCTACAAGCACTCCATCTACCTCCGCTCCCAAACCCTTTTGCCGTGACTGTCCCTGTGTGTCGAAGTAGTTTTTCCTCTCTGAGTTGTCTCTTTTCCCTACTCCCCTCCCACCCTGTGTGACCCCCAAGAGATCCGTTTCCCTCCCCAAGTACAGCCCTACCACCTCCAGGCCCTCCCCTGCTACTGTCCATGCCCCTCCCCGCCAAGAAGTCGACCCCTCCTAAGTGTTCCCAGCCCTCTCCTAAGCCATGTCCAAGCCCCCCCAGCCCAAGCCCAAGCCCAAGGACCCCCGTCCTAAACCTAAGCCCAAACCTCCTCTTCCTTCCCCCACTAATCCCTGAGGTGCCTGCCTGCCCCCTTTATTCCCCTACCCCTGAAGACAAATTAGCGGTCAGGAGTCAAGTAGGGGCACTCAGATTACGGGAGCGCCGTCCAGAGGGTAGGCCCATGACAGAGGACCGTTGACACAATTTGTCAGCCTGTGTCCTTGGTATGCGCTTCCCAAGGAGCCCTGTCTCGAATTGGGGATGGGCGACCTTTCTTTGATTTAGCCAGTTTACTTAACGTAAGTGACTGTTTCTTAATCCTAAATTAGGGTATTCATTTTTGCTTTATTATTTGGAGAAGAGGTTATTTTTCTTTGGTCCTCATGAATGGATCCGGTTGGACCGCCAGACACGAAACATGTTGACCCTGTATTAGAGGTACCATAATAGTTGTAGTCCTCTGAGGGTTTTTGCTCTTTGAAAGTAATTGAGCATCACAACTCATTTTGTTACTTTCACTCTTGGTTTTTAGTCTGGGTCTTCATCCGATATGTACTGATTAAAATTATGATGTGTCTTGTGAGATGTATAACCAATTTTAAACTTTTTTCTGTTCTCTCCAACTTGTGCTGGTGCCTGGATCAGGTATCCCCGTTTGTATAGTTTGAACCCACCAGTCACTATAAGAGCAGTACGGCTTAGAGCCCCCTCTTGGGGAGCCCGTCAGGCGTTGTAGCGCCGGCCTGGCGAGGAGCATTCCCGATGATGATGCCAGCCATCCATTGTGATGCTTGAGGGCTCTTGCTCCTGAGACATTAGGTCCCCTAGAACGCCAGAGTCGTTTGGAACAGTGTACTTTTTTGTTTTGATTACTAGTAGTGGGAGACTGTACACTGGACCATTAACCTCCCGGTCCCCCACCCCCCTTGTATTGAGGGGCACTCAGATATGCCATCTGTGCACCGTGCACTATTTTGTTTGGACTGGCCTAAGGGCTATTTTGTATTGTACATTATTTTTATATATTTATATACATACATACATGTGGGCCGACCAGTTTTTGGTCTCAACGTTACATATTTGTCCTGCCTTTCATTCCTCATGGCTGTTATGGTCTTGCCTGCTTTCTTTTGTGTGTGAGTGTGTTTTGTGTGTGTGGTGATTGTGCTACGAGTTGTGTCTGGGCTGCTTGTGTGGGTGTGTACTTTGCATTTGTCCTGCAGTGATGGCTGGGTATGGTGTGTTGGGCATGTATTTGTTTGGGACATTCATTTATGTTGATATTGTGTGTATTGATAGTGTTGGCTTTTGTTATTTGGAGTGTGGTGTGCCCTTGTGTAGTTGTACTGTGTGCGTGCATGTGTTTGGTGATTGGTATGTCAGAACTGTTGTGAGGCGTGTTTGCGTGGTGTGATGTTTGCCTCGTTGTATGGCTGTGTGATTGTGTGTATTGGTACAATGGTGTTGTTTGTATGTATTGTCAGGGGTGTGTGTGTGTTGTAGAGTGTTGAGGGTGCATATGAAGTGTTGCGGTTGTTGTGTAGTTTTGTACTGTGCTGGTGTTGTGTGTGTTTGACAGTGCCGGTGTGGTGTGTCTGCGGCTCAGTGTGTGTTTTGGCAGTGTGTGTTGGCCGTGGTGTGTGGACTGAGTCTGTGCGTGTGTGTATGTAGCTATTTATGAATGTGCATGTCAGTGTTGGAGTATGTGTAAGTGTCGCCATTGTCACCTGCACCGGATGTGTATGTTGTGTGTGCGTTGCAACCTTGGCATTATGATGCAGTGACAGGTAAGTATGTGGGCTCACGGTTGCTGACGTCATCGTCGTTGCTGGTTCCGGAGTCGTTGGGCGAGCAGGAGCAGTGGGAAAATGTCTAGTTAAGGTTCCATGGGGGCTTCAGATGGGTGTGGCTTCTTGACGGTGAGTGTCTCCATTTACACTGTTGGTTTCCACCAGGGTTTCCGTGGTGGTGCGACCACGGCAGAAACTTTGGCGGTGTGCAACTTCATATTCTGTCCGGCTGAAACATAGGTGGTCATTATGAACACGCGGAAACAACCGCCGTGTTCATGCTGGCGTTCAAAACACTGACCGCCAGCGACCCCGGAACCCCGCCGGCCACATTATGAACATTTCTGTGGGCCGGCGGGCGGAAACATTGATTCCGCCCGCCGGCTCACAGAATGGCCCGGCCAGGACATTGACGGCGGCTCCACATGGAGCCGCCGTCAATGCCTCTGTGCGGTAGGTGCAGTTGCCCGAAAATAGCTCTGCACCGGGGCCCCTGCACTGCCCATGCAAAGTGCATGGGCAGTGCAGGGGCCCCCAGGGGTGCCCCGGAGCACCCCCTCCGCCAGCCTTTTCCTGGCGGGATATCCAGCCAGGAAAAGGCTGGCTGGAAATGAAACATTATCTGCAGGGTAACGCAGCTACCCTGGCGGATGGTGTTTCAACCCGCCGCCGGGCTGCCTGAAGGCGGGAGCCTGGCGGTGGGTGACGGCTGCCAAACCACCATGATCATAATGAGGGCCATAGTCTCTGCCAACCTGAACGAGCCTCCTGCCGTCCGTGGCCGCCTGACCGCACTGGCGGTGATGGCAGTGAGTTGGCTGTATACTGTTGTGAAGACCGCCATTGTCATAATTTGGCGGTCTTCTCTGCCAGCAAGTTGGCGGTACGACCACCAATGCCAACATGGTGGTCATGGAACCACCAAACTCGTAATGACTCCCATAATGTGTAAAACCCACTGATTCATCAGGCCCTTGGTGCTGAAGTAGGTAATTCATATGTGTTTTGTGTGTGATAAGCTGGGCTAAGAGCAATGCCCAGAGTGCATTTTGTGCCACCTCACATGTGATCCATAGTCAGATCCGGATTCACCGCCATATCACAGCGGGCAAGCCTCAGGTACTCAATCCATGTTGGAATTCATGCAAGCCACAGCACTGTGGATTCCCCGTGTCTCTAGTTTTCAGAAATGTCTGAGGTCGGTAATTTTCCCTGAAGCTAGGCTGCCGATATGTCAATAGCTTAGTCAACAAGGAAACTGAAATTACAGAGTCTCTGCGAATAAGAGATGTTGAGAATGAGATTGTCACAATTTCCCTCTGCCTGGTCTGTACCAAGCTAAGGAGCACTGAGTGAGTCACCTCTTCATTGCAGGAGTGACCACCTGTAGATGAAACTGCTGCATGATTCAAGGAAATGAGGCGAGGAACCCATCCCTATAAACCTATTTAACCAAACACAAGTTACTCTGCTGGATTTCCAATGAGTTACTCTTTAATTGACATAAATGTTGCATTTCCACCTCACAGAAGACTACAAGAAGGTACATAGACCTAAAACACCAACCACCCACACCCTTCACACATGTGGTAGATTAAGCTCTCGTCTCTCTAGCGCAAGCACAAGTACCACCACAGTGCAATCCAACCAGTTTCTAAAAACCCTTAGCAGGTCTAATCTTCTTTGAAAGATGCCCTTCGTGTTTACAGGATTGACAATTTAAATTATTTTAACTTTCTTTTTCAGGTACTTAAATGTGTTTCATGGGTTGTCATTTTGCAACAGCGTGAAGAGAAAAGTAAATTTGGCATAGTATAAGATTTGTAATCTACTTGCCCCTCACGCAAGCTCATTTCTTATGTCACAAATCCACATTGACATGAATGCCCCACCAAATGACAAAAATGGTACCGTGCCAGGGAAGGAGGAACTAGGAAATGAACAGGTCATGTGATGCTTGGTCCTGTCATGGACACTGTACAGACACAGACTCATTAGAGAGCACTCAACAATTACATTGCAATTTTTAAAGTACTATAGCCCCAAGGGCTTCCAGGTGCTGTAAAAAGAAACTTGAATCAGAATAGGCCCAGAATAACAGTCCTGTAACTCTCTTCATAAATGCAAGAGGTTGTCAGTCTTCCATAACTCTTTAGAAAACCTTAGACAATCTATTGGTGCCTGAATATAAAAAGTTCCTGTCGCATAATCTTCTACATTGAATCCCGGGTACTTCCAGGAGGCAATTGGCTCTTTGGATGTCTCAAGGAAGGTGGCACTACTCTTAAGGAAAACGAATAAAGCTCCAACCAACAGTGCCAGGTCTGTGCTTCACATGACGTACATGGCACAGCAATTGCACCCGTGAAGTACCCATCAAAAAGCCTCCCATTTTGCAGCTCAGAATAAGTTCTCAAATACGTTCTTTTCACAGGTGGTTTAGGTCTCTAAAAAGGAATAGGAAAGCCACCCCTACCAGTGAATGGACCTGTAAAGTCCTGGGCACCTTCCAGCTGAGGTGCTTAGAGATATTCTGATGTCTCAATTCTGTAATTGTGGTTCCATCATTAAGGGGAGCTCTGGCCTCCTTCTTCTGGGCATTGAAAGTGCTGATAGGGGTCTTAAATTTGGTGATGATTATTCTTCTCTTAGTAAACCCATGGTTGCATTTAGTGGTCATTAGTTGAGCTATCCTGGTCCCTCTGTAGTTGTTTAATGGTTGTGACCAGTGTGTTCACAATGTTCTGATCTGCTGCGACTGCTATTGACGGTTCTATCCTTGGACGGTCTCAGGGTTTGGCTGTTGTGGCTCCCAAATGAAAATGCCATGGGTGGCTTCCAGCAGAAACTGATAGTGATATATTGAGGTGGGAGTGTTTCTTGCCGGGGTGTTTGTAATTTAGTAGTGGGTGCTGCATTGTTTTCCAGAAGATATCTCTAGTGTCATCCTGAATTTCTCTGAATGTGATGATTGTGGCTTCAGCCATTTAAAGCCAATAATCCTTCCGATGGTGATTGATAAAGCTATTCTATGAGCTGTTGGAGTTTTGTGGTTTGCAGTCTGATAAATCTTAAGAGGCAGTGAACTTCTTCCTGCAGTCAGTGGTAGTGTTATCATAAGTAGTTCTTGAGGTTAGTGGATTTGACTCCTATGGTGGGAAGTTCTGAGACACTTTTGGCAGTTGTTGGTATGGAGACACATTGGGGGTTTTAGTGTAAGGTACTTGTGTTTCACCAATTCTTTGAAAGTGATGGGAGGCTTGGGTGGATGTGTCTAACACCTTGGTTAATACTGACCTCTTGGTGGGGCTTAAGATGGATATTTTAGGGGCCTCAGAGATCTTTGTATCTCGTGTCTTGGGTAGTCCAGGGCTCTTTACATTGGTTGTTGGTAGGTATGTTTTAGGGGGGTGTTTGTTACTCCAGTTTCAGAAAGACCTGTGTTTTATTCCCCTTCCAACTCTTTTTGCTAGAGATTGTGAGATGTTTGAGCCTGACTAGTGTGACTCCCTGCAGTCTTTTGAGGTCCTGGTATAGGATCCTCGGAGTATCAAGTTCTGCGATGGAGGCCTGAAATGGTATTTGTTACTTATTGTTTGTAACGTGTGCATCTGCTATTAATGTTGTCTCACAACACTGTTCCCTTGTCTGATTAAGTGCAAATCAAAATGAGCATGATTTGTCCAATTATTTGCATGCAGGGCACACCTGTCTTGTTAATTAATTCATGAGGTGTGTGAAGCCCAGTATGTGCAATGATGTTTTAGATTGCTTCCCCTGTGTTGTATGTGCCCATGATGAGTCATTAGTATGATGTTGTGCTGAATGTTACTATGTCACTAGGTTTGTCGGTCACACAGTTACATTAGTTGGGACCAGAGGCTAAGCATGGATTTCCAGTCTCCTGATGGTGTATCAGTTAGATGTATACTTGCTGTGGTATTCTACTGATGTATACATGCTCCAGGCGTAGCATCCTATGGGTGCGTCCTTGTTCCTTATGTGGCATTCCATAGATCTGTACCTAGTGTGGTATCCTGTAGATATATAGTCAGGAGCGGGTCCTGGGGATTGGAAGGGGGGTGGCACACGGGGGGTATAATAAACATTAAAATAAATAAATACATTATTATTCCTCGCTGCTCCCGCGCCACTCCTCTTCTGTCTTGCTGCAGGCACAGGCTCCCAGTCTGCCCTGCGGCCAATCCCGACGCTGCTCAAAGCAGCATCACGATTGTCTAGGAGCGCCCAGCCAACACAGTTGCCGGGCTGGAGACAGCCTACTGCGCATGTATGTTTGGCCAGCCCGAGACGGCCAGCCAAACATACATGCGCAATGAAAGGGAGTGCTGAGCACTCACCTTTGCTGCTCGTCACCCCCGTGGCTCGCACCTTTAAAAGAAAAGGATAATAAACAAAGTTTATTATCCTTTTCTTTCAAAGGTTTGCAGCTGCCGCTGCTGGCAGGCGGGCGACGCTCCTCCGCCCTAATAGAGGAGGCGCCCATGTATATACTTGGTTGTGAAGTGGTATCCTCTAGACGTAAACTTGTTCATTCTGTGATATTTCATAGATATATACTTGTGTGTGTGGTATCCTGTAGATCAGGGATACTCAAAGTACAGCCTGGGGGCCGCATGGGGCCCTCTCGACCTTGACATGTGGCCTCCTGGTGCACAGCAACACTCTGATGCTGTTTACACTAATAGATGCTAACAATAAAAAAAGATGTTAAAGAAACAATCAAGCATTTATTTAAAGCATTATTAGTGTTAAAAAAAAGAAGGTAACTGTTAAGTCCTGCATCATTTAACTTTAGGAGCACCTTCAATTTAAAGTAATCTTGCAGTGAAGTGCAAACATATGATAAAGTCTCAAAATTCAAACAGTGTATTTAATTAACATGCACAACCTTTTCACTTCAGTACATCAGATTATGTCAGCGAATTGAGAAGTATTATTTTAAAAGTGATAGTTTTCAAACATGAAGTTAGAAACCTCAATTCTTCCCTCTACCCTGACAATGTCAGCAGTGAAATGTGCCAAATAGGTTGTTATGTGCACCCTTTGGGTGACCTGGGTTCCTATTATACAAGTAAAACATTATCGTTTTTTAAAATCAAACATAGGAGAAGTTTTTGTACAGCGGACATCATGAAGTCATGTATTTTTTAGGTCCTGTTTATGTGATAATGAAGGGAAGAGAAATACAACTATTGCCTAGGATAACACAATTGGGTAAAGTGGGGAAGCCGGGATTAATCCAAGGTTTTCTGGTTTCACATTGTGCAATTCAGCAACTACATGTATATGCTTTGTTTCATCTACACCCACCTTACAACCAATGCCCCCCCCCCAATACCCCACCCCAACCACACCCCGCTGACATCAATGCGGCCCTCAGACACATGACAGACCACATCTTTTGGCCCCTGGGAAAATGTTTGTGAGTACCCATGCTGTAGATGGGACACATATTCCTCGTGTGGTATCCTGTAGATGTGGTATTCCGTAGATGTATACTTAGATTTTGTGTGTGTGTTATCCTGTAGATGTACACTTGTTCCTTATGTGGCATTCCATAGATATATACTTGCTGCTTGTGTGTGTGGTATCCCATAGATGTATACTTGTTCTTCATGTGCTGTCCTGTTGATGTATACTTGCTCCTTATGTGGTATTCTGTTGATATATGCTTGGTATGTATGTTTGTGGTATCCTGTAGATGTATATTTGCTCCTCATGCAGTATCCTGTAGATGTATTCTTGCTCCTTATGTGGTATTCAGTACTTGCATACTTGGTGCCTGTGTGTGTGGTATCTTCTAGATGTATACTTGTTCTTTATGTGGTATTCCATCGATACATACTTGGTACTTGTGTGTGGTATCCTGTAGATGTAAACAGGCTCCTCGTGTGGTATCCTGTAGATGTGGTATTCCATAGATGTATACATAGATCTTGTGTGTGTGGTATCCTATAGATGTACAATTGTTCCTTCTGTGGCATTCTATAGATATATTCTTGGTGTTTGTGTGTGCTATCCTGTAGATCTATACTTGCTTCTTATGTGGTATTAAATCGATATATACTTGGTGTGTGTGTTTGTGGTATCCTGCAGATGTATTCTTGCTCCGTATGTGGTATTTAGTAGTTGCATACTTGGTGCCTGTGTGTGTGGTATCTTCTGGATGTATACTTGTTCTTTATGTGGTATTCCATCAATACATACTTGGTACTTGTGTGTGGTATCCTGTAGATGTAAACAGGCTCCTCGTGTGGTATCCTGTAGATGTGGTATTCCATAGATATATACATAGATCTTGTGTGTGTGGTATCTTCTGGATGTATACGTGTTCCTTATGTGGTATTACATAGATATATACTTGGTGTTTGTGTGTGGTATCCTGTAGATCTATACTTGTTCCACATGTGCTATCCTGTAGATGTACACTTGCTTCTTATGTGGTATTCCATCGATATATACTTGGTTTGTGTGTTTGTGGTATCCTGTAGATGTATTCTTGCTCCTTATGTGGTATTCAATAGATGCATACTTGGTGCCTGTGTGTGTGGTATCTTCTGGATGTACACTTGTTCCTTATGTGGTATTCCATCGATATATACTTGGTGATTGTATGTGTGGTATCCTGTGGATGTACATTTGCTCATCATGTGGTATCCTGTATATGCATACTTGCTATTTATGTTGTATTCCATAGATGTATACTTGGAGCTTCTATACCAAGTATACATAGTAACAAATATACATAGATGTATACCAGGATCTTGTGTGATGTACACTTGGATCTTGTGATCAATACTCACTCCAAATGTGGCATTCTATAGAGGTATACTTGAATCTTGTGTGTGTGGTATCTTGTAGATGTATAGTTGAATCTTGTGTGTGAGGTATCCTGTAGGTGTGTACTTCATTACTATGTGTGTGTGGTATCCTGTAGATGTATACTTGAATCTTGTGTGTGTGGTATCCTGTAGGTGTATACTTCATTCTTGTGTGTGTGTGGTATCCTGTAGTTGTATACTTCATTCTTGTGTGTGTGTGTGGTATCCTGTAGATGTATACTTCATTCTTGTGTGTGTGGTGTCCCGTAGATGTATACTTCATTCTTGTGTGTGTGGTGTCCTGTAGATGTTTACTCATTCTTGTGTGCGTGTGGTATCCTGTAGATG